>NC_138177.1:99562113-102424613 GCF_964165515.1 Mesoplodon bidens | reverse complement strand
TGGCTAGTTGTGTGTTCAGCACTTTCCCTGCATTGGATCAATTTTGAGTTTTAACTGCAGCCCCCTGAGATAGTTATCTCCAATTTATAGATGAGGAAACCGAGGCTTAGAGAGGGCGCATAGTTAGTTAGTGGCATAACTCGGGTTTGAATCCATATCTGTCTTACCTCTGGGACCCAAGCCCATACTTACTGTGCATTTTGAAACAGTCAGAGAGGGAGTCGCAACCATTGTCTGGGGTGGATCGCTTGAGCGCCTGCCCAAGCCAGAGTCCAGACAAGTCAGTTGCTGGCTGTTGAGCAAGGCTGGCTTCAGACAGACTTTTGTACAGGAGGACAGGAAAGGTATGGGGACAGTGAAGCCGTTGAAGGCTGGATGGTGCAGAAAAGGCTAGTCAGGGTGGTCTGAGCCCACCTCCTCCCCTCAGGCAAGTCAGTGTCAAAGCTTCTGGGAGGCCAACTGGCCTGGGTGTTCTCAGAGATTTTCAGACGAGGAGATCCTGCAGCCTCCCCCTCCCTCCCAGCACTTTCCAGGAGCCCAACTGAGACGTCCCCTCATGGGACTGTGGAGGCTAACCCTTCGGCAGGAACCGCCTGCCCCTTATTCTTACAGTCCACACACGGTTCCTCGTGGAAATGTCTCCCTGAGTGCACGTTTTGCCCATGGAGGACACAGATGTCTGTCCCAGAGCTGATGGTGGCATTAGGTCAGTGTTCCTCTAGGTTTGAAACCCACTGGTGGGCCACAGTACTCTTCCTGATGATTCCAAACGGATTGAATATTCCAGAGTGTTCTTTCTTCAGTTCTTACAGGCAAATTCATTCTTCTTCAATTCATGGATTTTCATTTTCACATACAACTAAAGGCTTTTTACCGATCGATAAAGTGCATAGTGTGTTACTTAAAGCTTACTGAAATGTGTCATTTATGAACCAACATTGATGTTTTACTTAGTTTCCTGAGGACTCAAATTCATAATTCTGTTAAGATGTTTCTGACTGCCAAGGCGATGCCTGGTGACCATGCAATGCTTGTGAATGAGCCCAGGCAGAGCTGGGATTTTGCAGACTGGGGAAGGAGCCCTTTGCTATGAGTGCCACCAGAGTTGCCTTGGATTGGCTGTGTTATTCAACTGCAGTTATACTTGCCTTGTTTACCACTTTACTTCTAGTGAGTATTTGGCTCTTGTTTAATGTGTTGTATTTTTATCATGGTGAGCATTGCATTCCTTTTCAATTCTTTGTTCTTCCAGCAGAAGTGGGAATGGGTATAGGAAGTGAGCTGTGGGCTGAGGTCAAACAAGTTTGAGAGCGACGATTTTCATTCCGTCTCCCGGGAGCAGTTCTTAGGTAAAGGCAACCCCTAGTCAGGCGTGGCAGCAGTTGGCTTCTGCCATCTTTGTGGAACTTGGGTGAATCCCTCCACCTTACTGAGCTTCTGCAGAAGAGGATCAGCTTAAATGATCTGAGGTCCTCATGGGGTGTGCTCAGCCTTGCTGTGGTGCCGGCCGAGAGCTGGGGCACGCGGGTACCGTGTTGCCGCATCATATCCATGACACGCTTTGTGAGGGATGTGGGGCAGGATGTGTCCTCCCACTGTGTCCTGAATGGCAGGATCTTTTTTTTTTTTTTTTTTTGGTACGCGGGCCTCTCACTGCTGTGGCCCCTCCCGCTGCGGAGCACAGGCTCCAGACGTGCAGGCCCAGCAGCCATGGCTCACGGGCCCAGCCGCTCCGCGGCATGCGGGCTCCTCCCGGAACGGGGCACGAACCCGTGTCCCCTGCATCGGCAGGCGGACTCCCAACCACTGTGCCACCAGGGAAGCCCAGATCTTTTTTTTTTTTGATGTTGGTTTTCTTATCCATGTTGAGAACTTACCCTGGAATCACAAAGATTAATGATGCTTTATGTTGTCCGGATCTCAAGCCTCCAGAATCTTTCTTGAGTGGACTGAGAATGTGAGTGCGCCACTATCTACATCCCCTTAAAGCGATTCTCCCAACACTGCTGCTGTAGTGACAGCAATAAGTACATTGAACTGGTGATAAGATGCTGGTAAAATGCCAGTCACCTCGGTCATTCTCAACAGTGGAGAGTAATGTCCCGCAGTTTTCACCTCCCATTTCTGCCGTGGGCCATAATGCAGGGTAGCTGGGTGCCCAGTGGATCTCTGCTGTATCTCCTGGTCAGATCTGCCTTAATGCAGCCCATCAAGCTGCCAGCCTGCTTTATTGTGGCATCCGTCTAGATATGAGATACCAAGAAATGCATAGATTATTGCCTCTTGGCATTTGATTTGAAATGCCCATAGATTCCTGGCTTCCTAACTAACAAATATACTGTCAGAAAGGCTCCAGATAATCTTGTCGAGTCCAGTGCAGAGAAAAACTGGCTGCTACTAGGAAAATATACACATCTCTCCCCTCCCTGCTTCGTAGCCCACCCCTACACCCCAGCCCACACTGCCTGCCAGTGCTTGTTTTTCAGGGCACGTAAAGTCGGTCTCTGTCTTCTAAGCCTTTGTGGCAGACTTGACTCTGTAATATCCCAAAGCCTTCTCTGCCCCCTCCACTTCCTTTGCAGTTAGCTCGATTTCAATGCTTCTCTTTCTCACAGTCCATCAGGAGCAAAGGCACTGGGTAACTTTTCCGTGTCTGATTTTGGTTCATCGTCAGCCAGCTGGCAGACCTCCAGGGACTCCTCTCCTCTCCCCAGAAAAATGTGTACAGCTCAGAAAAGAAAAGTAATGAATATTGTGCAATTTCTCGAACTCGATTATGAAAATGATGTAAAGGTTCTTAAGAGGACACAGTTCTTGGGGTAGTTGACATTGCCTCATCACAGAGCATGCAGACAGCTGTTCTTTCCGTGACGGCGGCGGTTCCGAATTCTCCTGCCCCCACCGACTGGCTTAGAGCTATTCTGGGGCAGCCAGCTGATGCTGAGAGCCCCGGAGAGATGCCTCTGTGTGTGCATGTTGTAGAAGAAACTCGCATGTGTGTCAATATGATAGTTTACATTAAAGCCCATTTCTAGATGATGGTAATCCTCACAGCCCAGCTGCTCTGTGGCAAATGCTACTGTCCTGACTTTAGATAGAAAGGAATTGAGACGCCTATTTGTCAGAGACCCCAGGCTGTCTGGGAGAAAACCAACTGTATCCTCATGTTTCCTGGTGCGTGGCTCAGAAGCTGCTGGGCTTAGCGCTGCGGCTTTATGTGGCTTCCTGGGGAGCAGCCTCTCTGGAGCCCGGCTCCCACCTGCTGTGGGTGTGTTGCAAGGCTTGGGGCTCAACAGGGTGAGCTCAAGCTCACTTCCTATACCCTAAAGCCCTCTGCCCTAAACGGGCCTCAGCAGTCTCTCCTCCTTCTGAGGAAAGGCCCAGTGTGTGCAGCTGCCATCTGTCCTTTCTGACTTGAAATTCTTCTACCTTCTCGGAGAAACAGTTAATGTTTGTTGAATGAATGATTGCCTCACTACAGGGAAGGGAGGGTGAGTTTTGCAAGGAGCCCTCAGCTAATCAGAAAACCTCTTGGGAGGCAACCGTTAGGCTCCCTCCAAGGTGTGCAGCTCCTCAAGACAGGAATTCCCACCACTTATTGGGCACTTCTGTGCAGCAAGCACCATGCTAACTGCTTTACATGTATTAACTCCCTTCAGCCTCACAAATAATCCTGTGAGAAAGGTACAATTATTACCCTTTTTCTTTTTTTGATAGATGATGACACTTAGGTTCAGAGAGGTTAAGTAGCAACCTGCTCCAGGTTAGACAGGAGGAAAGTAACAAAGTTGAGTGTTAAGGTTTGGGACACATAATAAGTCATCCCCTCTTCCTCGTAAAGTTCTGAACAACTGAGAGACCCGAGAGACAGCCGATGAAGATTAAAAATATCACCTTGAGTACCTAATGGCCGGGTTGGAAAATACAGTGTGGGAGCAGCTTATTAAAGTTTCACCCTTGAAATGGAGAGACCAACTCACCCTGTCCCAGGCCCAGCCAACAGTGTAGACCTGCCCCTGGGGTCTCCCCTGTAAACTCAGCTGAGACGCTGAGGAGGTGTGTCCTCCGTGCTAGGTAGATCCCAAAGACAATGACAAAGGGCTGAGCCAGCCTGTGCTCTGCTCTTCCCTGCAAACTCACCCTAAGTCCCTCAAGTCCCTCAAGTCATCCACCTCCTCTGGGCACGAATGGCCATGGAAATACAAACACAGGGTTATGTCCACCAGGATTTAAAACCAGGTCTTTACCAGTCCACCAGGGTACCCCTTCCCCAGGGAGGAACTCAGACCCCAGAACTTAAGAGATCATGGAAGCCCTGCCCCTCGTTACAGCAGAATCTGGGGTCCAGAGGGCTTGAGTGCTTCAACCAGGCTTACACAGTGGGTAGGGCTCTTTCTGATTCTCCTCTTCTCTACCTTGCATCTTCTCTCCCCCCACCCTCCCGAGCTTCACTGAGACACTAGGGACAAACAAGTATGTCACAGTACACAGAATGTCGATGAGAGCTGCCCCGGCTCACCTCATAAACAGAACTATACGTAGATCACCCCACTCCCTTGGGCAACATGGAAGTCAGGGCCCATGCTCACAGGGCAGAGGGTGGGGAACACTTGGATCTGGGAAGGATGGGATCTCACCTCTTATTAATGGTACCACTCCTCCAGCTTCCTTCTCCAAGCATCCTCCCTTCTCCTCACACCTTAGCGCTTCCCTTCTTCTGGAAAATATTTGTCCACCCCTTATGAGAGCTCCTCCCTCCTCCCCGTCCTCCCTCTCTGGACCTGGACCCTCTGTTCATTTCCCAGCAGTGTGATGGAATGGGAAGAAGGCAGACAGGTTGGGGTTTGGATCATAGCTTCTCCACTTACTGTGTGACATTGGACAGGTCACTTCACCTCTCTTACTTAGCCTTGGTTTCCCCATATATAAAGCAAAGCTCTTAACACCTACCTCATAGGCAGCTGAGAGGGTTAATTAAACTAATAAACATGGTGTGGTGTCTGGCTCTTAGTATGTGCTCCATAAATGTTAGTTTCTTCTGTGAGGGGAAGGAGAGTCTTAGTTACTCACCACATACTGGAAGTCTACCATGTACCAGACAAATTGGATATAACAATGCCTGTCTCCCAAGATTATTATAAATAATTAAAGAGATAATGTTTGCAAAGCTCTTGGTTTTGTGCCTAGCATGTAGAGGTATGTGCTGAATAAATGGGAGTCATTATCATTATCAACCCACTAAGTGTACAAGCTCTGATTCTATCCTGTGCACTTAGAGCAGTGCTGCGTTCCTGGGGTTATTATTCAGCTAGTGGTATATCAGCATCCACAGAGAACTTCTCCCAAAACACCTTTCCTTCCCCACTACCCTCAGCCAGAATCACTGCACTCATGACTTGTTGGGGGGAGTTGAATTGCTAAGAGCAGCCCTTCTGGTCCTTGCAGTCCAGGGAACTTAATGACTAAGTTTTCCCTCACAAAGGATGATGGGGAGGGAAAGCCAGTACTCAAATCCAAACCCATGACCAGAAAATGACTGTGGCCCAAGGTTAAGGAAACATCCCCTGCATAGCACATGAGTTTGGCCCCCTCTTTTCTGCATCTAGCATTCATTTTCTTCCTCTTCACTCCCATTTTTAAGGGTAGTTGTGCCACTGCCTAGGGAGGATGACTGGGACTGTTTCCAACAACACTGGTTCAAAAGGTCATCTGATCCAAGGAATCGACATTTGCTTATCTGTAAGACTCCTCTCATAAGTCTGAGCTCCATGCAGGACATAAAGCAAACCCTAATGTTCTTTGTCCTTCCCTTTCTGTCATGACATGCTCTAGGTATGCTGCAAATATGCTGAGGGAGATTGCCTGTGTGTTTAACTTTGATCTATGAAAACTATCTTTGGAGTCAGCAAAATTCAATTTCCCCAGAAGTAAGGAAGCAGGTGACCCATGAAAACACTGTGCTCTGATGGACAGTGTTCCACGTGGGGCTGTGGCAGCTGCCCATTGGCTCCTCCTCTGTTCTTCTCATCCGCAGCCTAGTGTCCGCTGTGGGCGCCATGCTTACCACCGACGCTGGCCCATCATCTGTGATGGCAGCCAGGGTGGGGGCCGGGTGGGGGGCTGGTTCAAATGGAAGATAGAACTTTCACAATCCAAGTTCTCAACATTACCCTAAGTGCTTAAGAAATGGAAAGACTGTAGATTAGTTTCGACATTTCCCAAATTCATTTAGTGTGGGAAATGAAATTAAACCATTAAATATAGCTCCTACCCCAAATCTAATCTTCCTCATGATGGTGAGCAGGTTTCTTCATGTCATTTCTCTTTATCTGCCTCTGCTTCTGGAACAGAGTCATTGTCAGAGTGGCCACCTCTGAAGCCCATGCTTCATCCCCTTCCATACCCTTCTAAGCAAGACACTGGCTGTGAATACGGTCCTCAGCTGTCGCTCCCCAATTGTCTTTGTCTTAGACATTAGACTTGTTGGGGGAAGGTAGTGATTGTTGGCCAGAGACTAGAGAATGCATTCATAAAAAGGTTTTAAAAAAAAGGAAGGTGGTGTGAGTCACAGTGGTCAAGGGAATAAAAGCCACTTTGATGGCTTTTAGCAGCAGCTACTGATTCCATGTTCTGCTCAAAGCTAGAGTCTGACAGTGCTCTGTGCTGCCACTGCCTGAGTCTCATCTCTGACTGATTTCCACACAGATGTGAGCCTCATCCACAGTCTCAGATGTGCAAGAAATACTATATCATGTCTCAACCTAATTTCTGTCTGTGAACTCTCATTCCACTGGACTGGCAGAAAGTTTAATCCATTATTCTTGGGCTATCCCCCCATGGGGTTATAGGAGGTGTCAGGTAGCCCCAGGCATTAGTACACACAGGTTGCCCTTGAGACATCCATCTTCCCATCTTCACGGCTCCTTCAAGCTCTGCTTGGGAAGCAGGAGTCTTTTGGAAGGCCATCTATGGCCCTGTCTGCCTAGATGTGCTAGTGGTAGGGTAACCAGCCCTCCTGCTTTGTCTGGGACTGTTCTGGTTTTAGCAATGAAAGCCCCCCATGTCTCTGGAACCCCCTCACTCCTGGCAAACTCAGACCCTAGGACTGGGCACTCCCCTTTAGAGTCTTGCCACTTTTCCGTGCTCTGCTTAAAAAAAGCAGAGCTGGACGCCTGGTCAGGACCCACAGATCTCTCCCCAGCCCTTCTTTCCCCAGTGCAGGGGAGTCTCATTTTCCAATCCGGGGGTGGAGGAAGACCTGCACACCCACCTGTTGCTCCCAGACTTGGATCATGTTGGGAACCCCCTTCCTTCACCTTCTCCACTGGTAGGAAGGGCCTGAAGAGCTTAAAATTTTAGAAATCAAAAGCCAGTAAGAACTGCAGACTGGGTGTCTTCTCCTGCCCCCCCCCCCGCAAGCTTCCTCCCCTCACCTGGGGGAATGAGCACAGGGCCTCCGAGTCCTGCGGGAAGGAGGTGGGCAGAGAGGCAAGAAAGGAGGAAATACATGAGGGAAGCGAAACAGAAGTCAGGATAGCAAAGTGAACCATCACACACACACTGGGGATAGGTGGACAGTCCTCCTTCCATTTAGAGTCTCATCTCTATAGACATTTCAGAAATGAGGTCTGTGAAAAATAGGAGAGGAAGTGACTAAGAATTTTGGCTCAGTTAGCATTCTTATCTAGGCAGGACTAGAAAGTTCCTAAAAGTTTCAGCAAGTGGATCCAGTCTTTGATGTTCTTCAAATGGTTTCATCTTCCCCCTCCTTTTGCCTTTTATAGAAGGCCTCAGCTGGCATAGGGGTGAGGCAGAGAGAAGCATTTGCTAGACTTGCATTCATCCAAGCAGTGAGACAGCTGAGGCCAGATGACTTCATGAGGATGAATCTCAGTGGGGGTGAGAAGGGCCCTCTGGGCCTGCTGGCCATGCCCACGTCTTGCCTCCATCGAGGCGGCAACAAAGAAACTTCCTGAGATCCAAGAACACAAGCCTGTCGGCCTGGTTCAGTGACCTGTGCCCAGCCCCGAGCTTAGTAGAGGCACACCCTCCATACGCATCTGTGGATGGAAGGATGAGCCCCTACTTTCTCAGCCCAGCCCTGGTTCATGCTGCCTTCACAGAGCCTGGAGCATCTGCTAAGCGTAGCAGGGAGACAATAAAGAAAAAGGAAACACAAGCTCAAAGAGCTGCCCTTTCTTGTTGGAGCTGCCCTAACAACACCTAAGACTGACTGCAAGAAAAGCTGCTTTCCAAGCAGAAGTGCCAGTGGTTAGAGAAGGCCAGAATGGAAGGGCTGATAGTCTTTGGAGCTTCAGAAAGAAGAGTTCTGTTGTTACAGCCAGTGTCTTTAAATAAATGCTTTTTTCTTATAAGAGTTTTCATTGCATGCTGAGCCAAGCCATGCACAGAGCAGTAATTACTCCCAGCAGCCTGCGACCTTTCAATCGACTACCAGGCTCTCTGTCAGCAGGCCTTTCTCATGCAGCCTAACAGGTCGGCTGTTGCTTCGCCAGCCCCACACCCATCAACAGTGTGTTCATGGAGGGACACACACCTGACTTCAAAAGTTATTCCCCCAGATGTGCAATATATGAAAACATGTAAACAATCCCATTTCTGCCCTCCATCTTCCTCTTGCTGTTTCCTCGGGCTGAGCTTCAAATAAGAGATATTTGGCATTCTCTTAACTAAAGAACCAACCTTCTCAGGTCTGTAAATAACATAGCCATTTATTGAGTTTTGAGGGTCTGCCAGGCACCCTGGTACACATTTTACATATGCGGTCTAAGTTTGTTCTCTCAAGGACTCTGTGTGTTAAGTGGGTATTACCCCCATTGTACAAATGAGGAAGCTGAGGCCCAGAGGCTGAAGAGCTTATCTAGAATGCTTAGCTGCTCTGTGGGGATCCATATGACTCCAGGTCTGTAGCCTTAATGGCTTCATTGTGCTGCCTGCAGTTCCTTGTCAAGAGTAAAAGTAAGGAGGAGAGGAAGCCAGTGGTCTTCACTCACAGGGGACAGCCCATCCATTTAGTCTTCTTTCTAATAAAGCCTAAGATCAAAATACAGTACGAGCATTTCCCATCCCCTGCGTTTTCTATTTCACAGGCTGCAACTTTAGTTTTGCCTTATGGCAGCCCAGGCCCCCCTTCGCCTCTCTCATTTTCTCCGCTGATTATACCCAGGTCGGATGAGGTTAACGCAGGGAGAGCCGTCGTTGGGCCTGTGGGGAGGCAGGCAGCACTTGCTGCACAGCCCTGTATCCAGGACCTGCACATCACTAAGCATCACATCCTTGTCTCGGTGGGTTTTCACTGGGAGGGTGGAACTCTGCTAGTGCATCAATGATGGCCAAGTTCAGCAAGATGCAGTGGCCTCCTTGGCTTTTTCTGGATTTGGGGGAGGAAGGGGCATGGCTGTGAGTATCTGATTCATGTCTATCTTGGTTACCTCTGTCTGGTCACTTAGCCTGTTGAGACTTCAGTTTCCTCATCAGTAAAATGAGAGGGTTTTCCTGGGTGACGTCTGGGGTAGCCCTTTAATCCTAACATTCTACTGAAGGAACAAATGTACCGATGAATTGAATTTGGCTTTGCATGAAGAAGTATTATTTGGAGGCCATTCTTGGTTTGCCACAGCATCTTCCTGTAGCCGTTCAATGAGCACGAGCCTCACAGGGAGGGCGTCTTGGCCAAGGAATCCCACCCCGCCACCACGTCCTGCAGGAGAGTGTCAGAGCAGCTGGCACAGAGAAGGAATGTAAGGCAACAGGCACAGTGGCTGTGCTGGGTACACTCCATTAAGTAACTAAAGCCGTCACCACAGAAGAGGCTGTAGACGTTCAAAATCCTGACAAAGTCAGAATAATAATGAAACGCACTAAATTCGGGATGCGGGAGAAAGCGTAAGACAACTCATCTTTCACCATCCATGCTGCTGAAACTTAAGCCACAGTGTTAAAAAAAAAATAAGCACTCTAACCTCTTAATGTTTTTCATAGTAATTTTAGAAAGTTTCCTTTAGAAACCTAGGTTATGTGTGTGAAGATACATTTGTCTGACATTCAAATATTCCTTCAGTTTCAGTTTCCTTTGCTGAAGTCAAATTCACATTCGTGCTTTTACTTAAACCGTACTTTTTGTTTCCATTTTTATAACTGTTGCTTGCCTGCCCATACTTCCTCCCTCTGTCTGTCTCCCTTCTGTGTATCTTTGCAGGGAAACATTGGGGTGAGGTCCATGTGATGTGAGCAGTGGTTATTTCTGAGGGGTGGGATCAGAGCGATTTTCTTGCTTTCTTCTTTGTCTCTGTGTTGCCTGATTTTCTTTAATGATGAGCATGAAAATGATAAAGCCATTATTCTAAAAAATAAGCAAAAAGGAAATACATTTAAAAGCAGCAAACAGGACAGCACTGCCGAGCACCCGGCTTTACAGTGCCTCCACCCCACCTGGTCCCAACCCCGAAGGGCCGGCAGGTTCCCCCACTCGCCGTCTCGCCGGACTTTTGCAACTGGTGAGCGATGAGCTCTTGGACTGATCCAAGCAGCGAGCGCCAGGTCTGGAGGCTGTGCCCCACCTCCCTCAGCATGTGTTTGTGATAAAAACAGGGCTGAGATGAAACTAGCTTGTGATGGTTCCTGCAGGTTTTACCAGAAAAGACCCTTGGATGTACGGGAATCACTCTGGGCTCAGATTTCACTGTATTACTTTTGGTTCTGAGGAAAGCATGAATGCCAGTGTTATTTATTCATCATCCAGTTTCTCGGGTTTGTTTTCGTAGTTCTTGTTTTATTTTGAGTTAATAAATATCAGAATTTTGTTAGGAAGGCATTCCAGAAATAAAGCTGGCTATTCACGGCATGGCTTTTGGCAAATGCCTTTCCTCCTGTACGGAGGGAAACTCTGTTTACCTTTCTGAAGAGTCAGCAGAAGCTCGGGTTCACAGTTCTGCCACCAAAAGAAGGGCCCACTTCACTTTCGTGGGAGGACGAATGGCTTCCCTTCGCTGAGGAAGGACACAGGGTGGACCGGGCTGGCTTCCGGCCTGAGTTAAGGAGGAAAAATGTTCTTTCTGTGTAAAAGCTGCAATTAACATTCTTGGACAACTCTCAAAGTCAAGAAGTAATCCAACTTTTCTGTTACCTAAAAGTACACTTAAATCTCTTTCATTTCTCTTCAAAAATTAGAATTTTCTGTAAAATGGGAATAATATACCCATGGTGATTATTTCACTGAGTCGTGATGAGGAGCAGATAAAGTAAGATAATAGCAGGAGGGTGTCTAGTCCACTTTGAAGTACTGCACAAACGTGAAGCACCTTTAGCTAGAACCTGAGGGCTCATGTAAGTGCCAAGTGACATTACTTAGTGGAAGCCGTTCAGCCAGTCTTTGGAGGCAACGTGATTGGAACCCAGCCTCTTTCTACTAAACCATCCTGCCGCATCCTTGGCTCTTTTTAATGACACATCTCCTAAGAGCACCACTTTATTATTTTGAACCTTTTGGAAGGAAAAGCACAGAGTACAGCTCAAAGTAAATGTTTTCCTGATGGGCCTGAATGAGTCAGAGGTCCATTTCTTGTAAGTGATGCAAGTTCCGTCGCATGCGTGTGCCGGGGGTGTGCTACCCAACCTCTCTTCACCGTAGTCTCTGCAGCTACCTCATCGTCCACTTGTGGTTGTTAAGAGGACTAAATGCATTCAGGGGAATATAGAATAGGGCCTGGCACATAGTCTGCACTCCGTGATTCTTGCCATTATTAGTTACAATTATTATTTATTTACACACACAAGTTGCACACCTGCCTACTGATAGTGAAAGAGAAAAAAAGGCCACAGGGACAAATTAGGAAGCTACTGCCAGGTCTGTGGCAAGTCATTCGGGACATATCACTAAGGCATCTCTTGAAGTGGGGTGGAAGGGAGCACAGCACCTGGAAAGAGGTACAATTCCTAGTACTCTTTTTTTTTTAATTTATTATTTTATTTTTGGCTGCATTGGGTCTTTGTTGCTGCAAGCGGGTTTTCTCTAGTTGTGGTGAGCAGGGGCTACTCTTCGTTATGGTGCGCGGTCTTCTCATTGTGGTGGCTTCTCTTGTGGAGCATGGGCTCTAGGCGTGTGGGCTTCAGTAGTTGTGGCACGTGGCTCAGTACTTGTGGCTCATGGGCTCTAGAGCACAGACCTCAGTAGTTGTGGCGCACAGGCTTAGTTGCTCTGCAGCATGTGGGATCTTCCCGGACCAGCGATCGAACCTGTGTTCCCTGCATTGGCAGGTGGATTCTTAACCACTGTGCCACCAGGGAAGTCCCACAATTCCTAGTACTCTTATTTTCTCCCCACAGAAAAGCTCATTTTCTTTGGGCCTGGCCCCTGGCTTATGACTGCTGATGACACCAACGCGCTCAATGTTTGAGTGGTCACAGGGCATTTATGTGCAACTCAAGCAGAGCCCAGGAGGTACAGTGGAAGTGCCTGGGGGGCTCCCCAAGGGCTTTGGTGAGAATGAGCTTTGGGAGGTGCAGGGCTTTGTAGCTCAGCGTTAGACGGTAATGAGAGATCTTCCCTGAACCTTCACAGGGCATCCTGGGAGAGCTTCCAGAAGCACAGGCTGAACCTTCCTGTCACCCCCCCTTGCTCCACAGCATGGCGTTTCAGCCCCACCGAGATCTGGGTCTGGAGGAGTCCCACCACAATTCTCTGCTTGGCCCCTGAATCTCAGTCCACTGCCTTCTGCTGCTGCCTTGGCCCCATCCACCCCACATTCCCTGCAGGGGCCCAGCCTAATGCCACTAATGTGACGTCTTCTACTCCCTCCCCTTCCCCATGCTCTCTCCTCTCCCTCACCCCAGGCTGGGCTTCCACTCCACATTGCTCTTTCACCTGAGCCTGAGTTGTAGTTCATTGTTCACGAATCCTCCCAGCCACACAAGACCTCCACCCACCCTCCCCTGCAGCTTGTAACAGACCTTGGTGGACAGTCCATGTGAATCTGAAAGCAAAGCCACCTGTACGTGCAGGGAGTCCTCAGTCCCAGGCAAAGGAATGAGAATGCAACCTAATGTTGAGGTGCTTCCATTGTCAAGCGGGGATTCCTTCCTTGTATCGATTTTGTGTTTTCACGGGTTCAGTCTCAGGCACAGATGTGTCCACTTGTTTGGTGATGCTAAACAGACACACTGAATTTTGTCTAGTAATAAAAGCCTGGTACCTCTACCTCCTTTTTTCTTGCTTCAGGATCTCCTGATTAACCTTCACAACAAACAAAACGTGTTCCCTGTTCCTTATATCTATTCTTTCCACATATTGTGAGGGTCTGCAGATTGCCTTAGCGTTCTGTCATGCCAGGCAAATGCAAACACTCCGAGCCAGGACTTACAACACTGAACATTTACTGCAGTCCATCTTCCAGCTGCCTGGCAAGGAAGCACTTCTCCTCAGAATAAGTATAAGTTAGCTAATGCTGAAACTGCAGAAATTCTCAATCCATATCCTGTGTCATGAGCAATTCTTCCCTCCTCCAGTTCTTCATTCAGACATTAATTCTAGGTCTCTCTGCGGCAATCAGGGTTGAACCTGTAGTAAAATACTAGCGGTGTAGTAGCTGCAGGAAGGCGTATATATAATTTCCCTGTCAGAGTGGTTTTAATGCCGTCTTTCAGTGGGCATGATACATTAAAGAAAAGATAAATGGTATGGGCCCCCAAGATCTGTGGAGTCAACACATGCATGAGAAAGTACTATTTTAACCTTTAATCATTTTAGCCAGGGAGCAAAATCTATTTATATTGCTTATGAGCAGTTGTGCTAAACTGACTATGAGGTTATGATCTGTAGGTAAAGGAAGTCCCGCAGAAACTCTATTCCCAGCCTGAATCAGGAAGAACACCAAGAACCTCAGTTTAGAGGGCAGAAGTGGGGCCGTGGCGGGGCTGGGGACAGAGCCCGAACGCAAAGAAAGAGGCTGAGCGGCATGGGGTATTGCTGTGGAGCAAGACCACGTGGGGGCCTGGGACGTGGTCTGGGAAGCAGGTCCTGCCCCTCCTGGGTCCCTGAGAATGTGAGGGATTAAAGTCTACAGATGAAGAAACCACGGGTCCCTTCTGCACCTCCTCCGCGCTTAAAGAATGGCCTCTGTGTTTCCAGTTATAAATGAGTTCATCATTGGTGAGGTCTGGAGGAAAATAGCCACCCTTTATTACATGCTTTCTGTGTGCCTGCGCTTTGCTAAATGCTTTATAGGGAATGTGTTCTTTAATCCTCCCAACAACCCTTTGCAGTAGGTGCTATAACTCACTTTACAGATCAGGACATTGAAGTCTGAGAGGGGTTAAATCATTTGCCCAAGACCAACAGCCAGTCGGTGGTAAGAACTAGGATTTGAGGGACTTCCCTGGTGGCGCAGTGGTTAAGAATCTGCCTGCCAATTCAGGGGACATGGGTTCGAGCCCTGGTCCAGGAAGATCCCACATGCCAGAGCAACTAAGCCTGTGCACCACAAATACTGAGCCTGTGCTTTAGAGCCTGCGAGCCACAACTACTGAGCCCACGTGCTGCAACTACTGAAGCCCACGCCCCTAGAGCCCGTGCTCCGCAACAAGAGAAGCCACGACAATAAGAAGCCCACGCACCACAACAAAGAGCCCCCGCTCACCGCAACTAGAGAAAGCCTGCACACAGCAACAAAGACCCAATGCAGCCAAAAAAAAAAAAAAAAAAAGAACTAGGATTGGAACCCAGAGACTGGCTACAGGGCCTGTGCTTACCTTAACCACCATGCTTTTAAATAGCCTTTTGTTCTAATTAAAGTTGCTAGTGTCGTATCCATAAAGTTAGAATGAAAAAAAAAAGTTCCCTGATTTTCCAGAGCACCTGGGGCAATGCCTTTGACCTTGGTTTCCAGTCTGTACCTACCCACCCTGCACATGTGTCTTCAGGATGATGAGCTGGTACTCAGGGCTCTGAGAACATTAGATGATCAAAGATGCTTGATCAAATTATGAGCAATGAGTTTCCACGTCCCCACTCAAGACTTAAGTCCACCAACAGCCAGTTCGGGATATTAAAAGCAATTTCACATGCATTCTATGTAAGTCAGAAATCAAAAGTTCTTGTGGAATACCATTAAGGCATTTCTGCAGGGACCTCATCTGACATCTGACTGAGAATATCCCCTCTGAGGCAAGCAGGGTGCACTGTGTGGGGAGGTAATACCCAGCCTTTCATCTATAAGAACCAAATATTCCTCTCTAGTTGGCCTTGGGGAAGAGGGGGTTACCAAGAGAGGGTCAGTTAATTCCACGGCCTTAGTCTCCTTCTCCTCTGTAACTCACCTTGCTTAAGACCTGCATCACTGGGGCTAAATTACTGCAGTAGACTCCAAATTGGTTTCTTTACAATGTTTTTGAATGAGTGTATGAAAGGATTACTTTTATATCATGAGATAAAAAAACTTTCATCCTTTAAGCCAAAAGGCAAGGCAAAACCCAAGCAGGTAGCATTCCAGTGTATTTTCCCAGGGAAGTTATAAATTGTAAACTGCAGTGCAAGTAGCATTTTAAAGACCTCAAGGGAAATGTAAGAAATAGATGGTTTTGAAATTATCGTATAGTTATAAGGAAAAGGTATTTTGGAAAAATTACCAAAGAAATCTTCTTATATGAACACATATACCCACTTGTCCTCTTTGACTCAGTAATCTCATTTCTGGAAATTTATCCTTAAGACATTATCCAAAATGAGGAAATTAAGATGTTCATTGCATAGTTATTTATAATAGCAAAATATTTGAAATAGTCTAAATATGCCCTAGCTACACACACACACAAACACCCCTGATAAAATATGTATTTATTAAAAATTAAAATTATAAATAAGCCATGGAGCAACATGAAAATGCTTATTTTCTATATAAAGGAAAATAAGTCAGATATATAACAATGACACTGAACCATTTAAATTGTATATCTTTTCATTTCTAGAATTTCTATTCCATTTGTTTTCTACACTGCCTCTTCATTTTTTATACTGTGCTGTTCATTCTTTATGGTCCCTCTTCCTTCTATTATCTCCTTAACATCTTAAACATACTTCCTTGAATGCTTTATTTCACATTGTTCTCAAGGTGTAGATTCTTTTGTTTGACGTGCTGTTCATTTCCTTGAGTCACCTGTACATTTTTCCTGTGAAGCCTTCTTCATCTTCTTCAAGGATGGTTGTCTGTGGGCCTCCACCATTCCCTGGCCTGGAGGGATGTGGTTTTGCTCTGCCTATGGCCAGACCCTAGTAATTTCAATGGTCCTAGGCAGATGTTGCATTTCTTTACCACTTTCCTGGAATGGCTGATTGAGTTTGAATATAAATTCTGTATTTATGCAGACAGCTCAGTTTCCTGGCATGGGCCTAAGCATTGTTTCTTAGCCCCAAGGTGTTAAATCCCCAGCCTGTCACTCCTAAAGCCTTTACTGATTCCCTGCTCATTGAGTCTTTGGGTTCAGCGCTCACCATTAGCTAGGGTCTGCTTTGTTTCTAGCACCTAAACTTCTTTTCCTCCCCTCAAACTCTGCTGTGCATTAAGATAGTTATGCTTTACGCATCATTTCCATATGTTTGTAGTGGTGATGCTCAATCCACCATATTGACCAGAAATACTTATTTATCTTTTCCATTTATTACAATTATATGAAAATATATGTGTATGTATTCCAGAGACTGGAAGCGACTTTGAAAATGAAATGACCTGTTATGGGTAGAGATAGTGGGTTAATAGTAACTATTTTTCTCTATTTTGAAAGTATTCTGCATTGGCATTATATTGTCTTTACAACAGTAAGACTCATCATCCTTTTAACTATTGTCTTTTGTTTCAGAATGCATACACTACAACTGCCATTAATGGGACAGATTTTTGTACGTCAGCAAAAGATGCACTCAAACTCTTATCCAAGAATTCAAGTCATTTTACATCTGTTAACTGCTTTGGAGACTTCGTAATTTTTCTAGGAAAGGTGAGATGTCTTCACTAAAATAATAAAGGAACTTGGTATCCAAAAATTAAGCCATACAACAAAACCGTGAAGGAGAACTACTGTTTCCTGAGTGCTTCCTCTGTGGTAGATGCTGTGCCTCATCCTCTCATTTCAATCCTGTGAAGTAACCCTGTTTCTCAGATGAGGAAACTAAGGTTTAATAACTTGTCTAGGATGCCACAATAGGTAGAGCCAGGATTCGAATCCTAGTCTTACTCTTAGCTATGATCATTTCTTTCTACCATTCTGAATCCTGCTTTCTCATATCTAAACTGAAAATGCTACTAACCTCAGAAAATGAATGTTTTATAGGGGTTGTTTGTCATAAAAATATCTGGAAATTTTTGAAATTGAAACCTGATGATTGTGAGAGCATTGAATTCATAAATATGAAGATAGAATGGTTAATGTCCCAAATGGAGCCAGTTACATTTCTGCTGTCATCTTTTTCCAAGGAGTTGTATATCGTCTTGTGAAAACCTCTGACGGTAACACATCCCCTTTCTGGGTTACAGGGAGGAATCCCTAACAGAGCGATGAAAGTGGTGCTCCAGCCCCTACTTGACCATATGCCTCAAGTTGGAGATTCTTTATACTGCGCTAGCATGTCTCTTTCCCTGTCACCCACTGGGCGTGATTCTACACACCTGTTTGATCCGACTTCCAGTTGACTGCCCTTCACATTCTTGACCACAGATGTCCTGACCCTCCCTCCGCATCTTCCCTCTTCTAAGCTAGACATCCTTGCTTCTTCCAGCCAGTCCTCCACATAGGACATGAATGCCAGGGACACTCATGGTGCCCTAAAATGAACAAGATATCAGGCTCCAGTTGTGCCAGTGCCAAATATGGGGCCTCTGGGCTGCTTGTTAGCATGTTGTGTTTCTGTGGCATTTGGTGTATGTCTCTGGTGCGTTGCTGTCATGGTTAGCTGTCAGTAACAAGTTAGAACACGCATGGACTTCACAGGTGTGTGTTAATTGCACATATATTTTAAGGCACAGCTGGGCCCCAGAGACTTTTCATGGGACAGTAGCTCTAGAAGAACAAACTGATGACGCCTTTCAAAACAGCCTAATAATCTAAGTTGTAGTTGTATCTAAGTGGTATTGTTTACGTTAGCTTGGTAGGATTGTGGATGATATATTTTGTAATAACTACTTCCCAAAATTTTTGGAAGGAGGTTTCATTTTTTCTTTTTTTATAAATTTATTTATTTATTATTTATTTATTTATGGCTGCATGCATTGGGTCTTCCTTGCTGCGTGCGGGCTTTCTCTAGTTGCGGTGAGCGGGAGCTACTCTTCTATAACAGACTTGTATTTTATTTTAGGCAGTAATTCATTTTCCTATATTTCCCAAAAGGAACGCATAATTGCTGATTTTTTTTTTTTTTGAATGAAGTGGCATGCAGACATTCGCGTCCATCTTTATGGATATCCAAGTGCAGTGAGGGCTCCAGACGGGCTCCAATTTGTCTGTTAAACAGTTAGGTACATCATGGCCTGTAATCGTATTCCTGGAAATATAATAATTACATGTAGCAAAAGCCTATTATCTCCCTACACCAGCATTGGAAAGCCCATCCACTTTAATCCCCAGGGTAAAAGTACTCACATATTAAACTACAGTATATCCACTCACTGGATTGTTGTGCTGTTGTTTTTAAAAATAGAATTTATTACAAAAAATTTTTTTAATGAAGATGCTTTTTGTAGCATTTAGTGAAAAAAACACTAAAAACTTTGTGAGGTACCATTACATCTGCATAAATACAAAAACTGGGCACAGATAAAATGAAAGTATATATACTCTTCTCATCCTCCAAATTAGCTGGGTTTTCTTTTGGTATCATAGCTTTTCATTTTTCTTCTTCCTATTTCATTGTGCCCAATTTTCTTTCTTTTTTTTTTTTTAATAAATTTATTTTATTTATTTATTTTTGGCTGCGTTGGGTCTTCATTGCTGTGCACGGGCTTTTCTCTAGTTGCAGCAAGCGGGGACAACTCTTTGCTGTGGTGCATGGGCTTCTCATTGCGGTGGCTTCTGTTGTTGTGGAGCATGGGCTCTAGGCACGAGGGCTTCAGTAGTTGTGGCTCACGGGCTCTAGAGCACAGGCTCGGTAGTTGTGGCGCACAGGCTTAGTTGCTCCGCAACATGTGGGATCTTCCAGGACCAGGGCTCGAACCCGAGTCCCCTGCATTGGCAGGCAGATTCTTAACCACTGCGCCACCAGGGAAGCCCCCAATTTTCTGACAAGCACTCTTTACAGTAAGGCACATACACTCCCACACATGCACATACATGAAAACTATTGCTTATACCTGACAACTGTCTCTTCTAAAATATCCTAACCAACCAACTTATAAACATTTTCAACAAACTCTTGTTCTGGACAGGTGCTAGTGGTGTGTTTCACAGTTTTTGGAGGACTGATGGCATTTAACTACCACCGTGTGCTCCAGGTGTGGGCAATCCCACTACTATTGGTTGCTTTTTTTGCCTACTTAGTAGCCCATAGTTTTTTATCTATGTTTGAAACTGTGCTGGATGTACTTTTCCTGTGTTTTGCTGTTGATCTGGAAACAAATGATGGATCATCAGAAAAGCCCTACTTTATGGACCAAGAGTTTTTGGTAAGTAAACATCTCATTTCCTGTTTTAGATTCCATCCTCACAATCTCAAAAACGTTGAAGACTCACACATAAGGGAGGCTGGTTCCCAGCTTATTTTCTCTTCCGGAGGGCCACATGACCCAAATGTCCTGAGAGTGAGATTTGGGATGTATTTTCTGAGGTTGATCCCACCTCCCTTATTGAAACCTTCTCCCTGGAAAGAAGTGAAACTGAGCAATTATCACTCAGCAAATGACCCAGGGTAGGAGGGTCTGGGTGGAGTAGCAGTGCAAGTCCCCTTTGGTGCTAATGGCTTGGTCTGGCCTTTTGGATGGTCTGGAGATTTCACAGATGATCTTTTTCTAAGGCATTTTTTGCATCCCCAAGCATCATGTCATACCCGTTGTATTTTAGGGAACACCCACTCCAGTGTAGCCCAATCACCTTCAGCGCCAGTATGACAGATCTGCGATTCTGAGGCCCTTTATTAACCACAGCACACAATGTTGAGAAATGTCACACCCTCATTAGAGCCCCCATACTGCTATCTGGAAATAGCAGCCAGCTGTTTCCAACAGCTTTTGCAACACAGTTGTTGCTGATTTGCCTTATCCTGTGTAAACAGGCATATTTTAACAGCTGAATGAAGTCTCTCATCTCTTTCTGCTGTCTGGGTCAAGTGACATTTTAACAATTTTCTTTCATTCTATTACCCTAAAACATAGGCCCTTTTGCTTTTAAACAGAGCATGCAAAGCACTCCTTAGTCCGGCCAGGCACTGAAGTTTAACAAGCACTTCTACAGTTTTATAATTAAGTGTATCGTCATTCTTCTCCAAATAAAACATAAAAATACAGTAGCACTTTAACATATTTGGTATGTACTCCAAAGAAAATACTTCTGATGGTGGTAGGAAGCTAACTAGGTCTTCTTTCTCTAATTTACACTTTTCTGATTAAAAACCTACTTTGAAATCTACCCCCCCAAGATATTTTAGTTCAACAGGGAAAACTTTAAGGATTAAATTCCCCGAAATGATATGGCCAAGTAAATGATTGCCAATCTGTGCAGATACAGAACACTGGTCTAACTCACTCTTTTGTTTTTCAGAGTTTTATAAAAAGGATCAACAAATTAAACAATGCAAGGGCACAGAGAGACAAGAACTCATTAACGAATGAAGAGGGAACAGAACTCCGGCCTTTGTAAGATAAGCGCCCATCAGGTATTTGCACCTGGAAAAAGTTTCCTTCTCCTAAGAGCCGTGCGCAAGGTGGACCCGATTCTTCCTCACTGTTTTTGTCCCCACTGTTTGACCACATTACAATACTAGAACCATAAAAGTATACAACTTTTTTGTACCAACTGGGACTGAAAAACCTTTTAACAACATGTTTATGTGGTCAATTAAAAAGCACATTATGTAAAAACTGATTTAAAGGACAATTCCTCACTGACAACAGATAAACCTTAGCAAAACTCTCTGGAATGTTGCCCTAGTGCAGAGGACTTTTCCCTACTCTTCCACTCCTGGAAATGTGCTAAATATTGTTATAGCTTTTCAAAGTACAATTCTTAGACTTAGGGACAATTAAAACCGAAAGTGTAAAAGGAACTATCACCTGATGGGCGTGGTATAGAACGGGCAGAAGATTAACCAGATGTGAAAAGTTAAATTTTGTTAAAAGTACAAGGCTGAGTCTTACAAATTAGCAAACGTTCTGCAGAAGTGGGTTTTCAACCACAGCCCCACCTGAGATTGCCCGGGGGAAGGTTTAAAGTCCTTCTGCCTGGACCCCATTCCCAGATTTAGATTCAGTGGTGGGTCAGAGGAAAGGGCCACGGTGGGCGTGCACTGGCGGCTTTTCCTTTTTAAAGCTTTAAACAAATAGGAACATCTAACGTGCTGATTGGCAGCCTCGTTTCAACTAGATAACAGGTAAACTGAATTACTAACTCTCCTAACAGGATGCCCAATCTGGCTTATTTGGCAGGGCAAGCAGTGCAATATAAGGTTTCCCTAAAGCCCTCTTCCTGGAGGGCAGGAAACAGCATGCTAGCTCAGGTCTCCGTTAACAAATGCAAATTGTAACTTTTTTCTTAAACAAGACTATTAGTTGAGCTCTGACAGTCTCCTTTAGGAAAAGGATTTACAACAGGGCAGTCTCTCCGAGGCATTAACCTTAGTCACTGCAGCACGAAGAGCAAGTCAACTGCGCTCCTGTGGGTTCATCAAACACCCCTATGTCCTCATTATCTGCCTCAGCAAAAAACAAGCAGGCACACTTCACCCCCAAGCCCTAATAGAACCAGTGCTATCAGAGGAAATCAGTTGGCTGAGAAAATGTCAAAAAGTGTGTTAGCGATTGAATTTTTTATCATTACAACACTTAGCTCTTTGACCTCCTCTAGATCATAACTGAAGGTTAGGTTTTGCTAACACTTCCTACTATAAATCCTAGTTCATTATGAAACAGCGTGTCCTATTCCTGATCCAGTATGTTTCTTAATATTTATTCACGCTAGAATATGAATATAAAATCCCCCCACTCCATCCCCACCAATGTTCCCCAAGATGATTTTAAGATTATTCCAAGTTGGATTTAGAATGAACTGGAGGCAGATGAGTCACAATGGAATAAGCAAAGGTCAGATGATAGTTTGAGTCCTGGCTGGCATTTCCTGTGTGCAATGGGCAGGTCCCTTCGTTTTTCTAAGCCTCCTTCTCAAGTACTCAGTGCACTGGTGTATAGATTCAGTAAAGAAATGTTCAAGTATCTTTAACAGTACCTGGGAAAGAATACTTAAAAAAAAAAAAAATCTGACTCTACCCATCTGGAAGTTAGCCAGAAAAGAATCAGCCTGTGGCTCATAGGAATGTTCAAAAAAAATATTTATTTATAAAAAATACAATGGGATAAGTTTATGCTGAGAAATGCAGCAATAAATACAGTGGAAGAAAACAGAGCAACTCTACATCGATACATTGGCACAAACAGGAAGAGCAAACGCACCCCCCAGACCTCGATGTCTGCAGGCCAGCTTTGTACACGCTCCTTTCGAAACACCACTCGGAAAAGATCTTGTCGGCTTAGATAAGAATGAGTACACATATAATCACAAATGCACACTGATCAGGACTTTATTTAAAATTTAGCAAACAATACTGTAGAAACATTGATATATAAATTTCTAAAATGCTGCATCTTAAATTTAGTTGGCAAAGACCACATTTAGCTATAAGCATGAGTTTAGTCTTCCATGTAGAAACCAGATACTGAACTGTAAAAAAAAAAAAAAAAAAAAGCTTCCTATTGTTTGAAAATACCAATTTAAGTAGAGGATTGTAAAAATGCATAGATCTTTAATAAAAGAATTGACTGTACAAGAGTACTCCCCTTTCACAGTATTCCTTTTTACTTCATATGTGAGTTATTTGTTATGCTGTAGGATTTAACTGTTACAGCACTAAAAGGCAACTATTTAGGGAAGAGGCAGAAAAAGGAAAAAGGAATGTATGTAAGGCAGTATTTCCTTTAGGTACAATAAGCATAATAGTGTTTTAGGAAGACAAGATAAAACTTACTCAAGGCTAGCTTGGTTCTCACTGAATAAAAACAACGGGCTAAATACTGAGCTCCTCTGTGACTCTAATAATCAATGCCTTGGTCTCCATATTGGTAATCTCTGGGGTAGTCATCTTGGTACTCGCCATGATATTCATCTGGGTATTCTGCCTGATAATCACTATCACTGATTTCTGACCCATTTGTTCCGGTTCCTTGGCTTCCATTGTGAATGACAGGTTCTGTGGGAGCAGCACAGTACTTGGGATCGTATACTTGCCGCCCAAGCCCATACACACTCATTCCTTTCTGGGAAGCGACTTTGTTGGTACCCATCTGTAGAGAAATTGTCGAGTTGTCCACGGGTTGTAATGTTAGCTTCTGATCGTAGATGTCTCTTCGGGTACCCGGTGCTAACATCCCCGCCTGGTATTAAAACATAGTATAAAAGTTAAAACAGCAGCTAAAATCTATTCTTGTTTCTTGTATTTTCTAAATTATGAAATTCCCATCGAATGTGAACACTCACAACTTTCATTCGGTTCAGGGGTAAAGCTAGCTTACCAAAATATCCTGATGCTGACTCTCTTATAAAGCAATATTCACTGGCTTTCGAGCTAAGGTCAGCCCTCACTTCAAATCCTTGCTCTGCTACAAAATTGCTATGTGGCCTCAAACAAGTTAACTTACTTTTAGTTTTAGGTTTCTCAGATGCAATATGGAGACAATACTACCTACTTCGGAATAAGAAGATTGGACATAACGAATATAAAAACAAAGCATAATGCTGGCATACCTGAAAGCTACATCTGAATGCCTATTATGACCATACACGCTATCCAGGTTACCAACTTCAAAAGTCTGTAATACATTCAACAAAAATTATGCTGAGCAGTCCTTAAGGACTTGAGTCTTTCAGAAGGCTCTGAGACACCAAAGAGCCAGCTATTTCAGAACAACTACTCCCACTCCCCTCCTTTTCAGGGTACTGTAACTCACCTCATTTCTCCACTTATGCCAAGCACATGCTTTCAGATTTAATCGGTAAAAAAGCAAACCTGAGTGGCAGCTCTGAGACAGTGCCCCGTGTGGCAGGACATATTCCATAAAGGGCAACAACACCACACCTCATGAGGTCATGATGAAAAGCTTTTTCAAACTTTATCCCCACTCTTGTTGGGTGTAAGACATGTCCCGCTCTGATATGGTTATGTGCACACCGCCTTGCGAGGTGCTGGTGATCTATTTATTCTTCACAGGAAATACTTCCATCTTGTGTGGTGGTAGAATACTAGCATTCTCACCATGCTGTATTTCCATCTCCTTAGATTCACACATTTCCCATGATGCTAGCTAGAGTTGTTTGTAAAATACCAGACAATTTTACCCACCAAATTAGTTGAGGGCTTCTTTAAAAATAAAAGAAGCATTAGAATGAGCAATTCACTTGGATTTGGAACAAGAACACTGTAATAAACATATCTTTTTCTTCTGGTTAGGTAGAAAGGCCAGCTGTTCTAACTGCCAATAAAAGCCATGGGCCACACCATACTTGCGTGGCTACAGAAAAGGCCCTTTGATTCTTTTGCTTTCTCAGCAAATCTTACTTTCCTGAAGGAATATATATATATATCGTACAAAATATAACCGCTTTGGACTCAGTTAATAAGGTAAGTGTGAATTTAAATAGCCCTTTTGTACTCTTTGAAACAAGTACAAAAAGGTATTGCTTACCTGGCTGGCTCCTTTGTTGGTGCCCATCTGCAGACTAATCGTGGTCTGATCAAAAGGTTTGTCAGTTTGCATTTTGGGATCATAAAGATGCCTCCTAGTCCCATAGGCTGTCATACCTGCTTGGCTGGCGCATTTGTTGGTTCCCATCTTTTAAGTTAAAAATAAAATCACTAATTATCAGAAGTCAACAATATATATGACACAAACAAAACTTTCTGTTCTACTGAAAAGATTTCTTAGAAGGGACGCAATTGACAAGTCCCTTCCAATGCTGAGGTTGCAGTCAACTAGATACAAAATCTATGCTTTTCCAAATAAATTTCAAGGTGCTCACTTTAAAAAGAAAAATTTCAAAAACTTCACTGGATATAAAGCCTCACAACATAATTCATCAGATACAAACATGCACATAGAAAGAGAAGGACAGACACACAAAAAGTTATTACAGTGGCAGAATTATGAATAATTTCCTCTCCAACTCTTTCCCCTACCCTCTTTAGCACAAATAACCAAATTTATGGGTACCTGCTTCAGCCATTTAAAGGGACAGAGCAATCTTTGGCTAAACAACATGCTTTTCTACTCCAAACATGTTTTGCATAAAATGTGACAGTAAATGCCAGGTGTCTTCTCTGGCAGCTTAGCAAGGGCTTAAGTTTCATTAAAATCACCAACATTTTCATGCGAAAAGAACCACATTTTATTCCTCTAATTCTCATGTCACTAGACAGAGTCAGGGGCAGAATGAAGAATCTGAACTTAGTAATATTCAGAGGAATAATAATTAACTTTTATTCCCCACTGAGAATAACATGGCTTCAGGACCAACCAGTACACCTTGTTCTACTGGTTGGGGACACATTTCTACTGCTGGTCTTTTTTCCTTAAAAAACAAGATTTATTAAAGGAAAACTTTATTACTACAAGTCAAACCTGTCACGGGAGAAGATAAAAAAAGCACATATAAGCAAAAAGGAAGGGAGGGGAAAAATCATTGAAATCCTACCATTTAGACATTCATTGTAAAGATTTGTGTATAACCATCTAGCTTTTTTTTTTTTTGCGGTACGCAGGCCTCTCACTGTTGTGGCCTCTCCTGCTGCGGAGCACAGGCTCTGGATGCGCAGGCTCAGCGGCCATGGCTCACGGGCCCAGCCGCTCCACGGCATGTGGGATCTTCCCGGACCGGGGCACAAACCCGTGTCCCCTGCATCGGCAGGCGGACTCTCAACCACTGCGCCACCAGGGAAGCCCAACCATCTAGCTTTTTAGGCTTATGTTTCTGTGTACATATCCAGATACACATAGATATACATACAAAAATATGCATGTTCATTTAAAAAATAAAATTGGGATCACACTGACTATATAGTATTGGGTTGGCCAAGAAGTTCATTTGGGTTTTTCATAACATCTTCTGAAAAACCCCAAACAAACTTTTTAGCCAACCCAATATTTTATGACCTGATTTGTTTTCCTTAATCTTTGAACTCTTGTATATCATTTTCTTCATTACTAGTTCCTTTTATGGAGCTCTCACAATTTAAACAACCGATTACTGTTTGGAAATTCAGGTTTCCAATTTCTCGCCACTGACATGATTTTGTACTGTATAAAAATAAATCCATATGTCAATTATACCCCGATAAAGCTGAAATAAATAAATAAATCCAACTCATGTAGACTCAGTCAACAGTGAGGCATTGTATCCGGCAGGTATCAGACAGTAAAGCCCTTAGCGTATTAGGCATTTAGCAGTGGTGTTTTTGTGACACTCTGCAGGGGAACAACATGAAGGGAAAAAAATACCTGAACAAAGTATTCCGCAGGACTGATAAATCATGCTTTACTAGGGTAAAAAAATGGTATTGAGGTTTTCTAAAATTGCTTCATTTGGTCAATAACATTTAGGAATGTATAAAGTATATTTTCTTAAAAAAATAGGACAATGTAATTAGGAAAAAAAAATCATTTCCTGGAGAAACAATTACTAAGTCAGATGGCACGCCTGAGGTTTCTTCTAAAACCATCATCGTCTCATGGGCTTTAAATGGACATAAATTGTATAAACCACAGATCCATCCCTAAATATACACTATAGTATATCTATCTGTTCCTCACTTATGAGAGATGCTTTGCATGGTAAGAATTAATGACATTGAATAAGTAACTGATATGCGATACCACATTACTTACCTGCAAACCAATTACACTTTGGCCAGCTTTTAATTTTCCTTCATCAAAACGTCTTGTTTGTTTTTCTGCATACTTAACTCCAATGTCAATGGTTGTATGGAATCCTTTTGTTTTAGCCTAGACAGAAATATGCACACTAACTAGTGATTCTGCCAACAGAGCTTTACAGAAGGAACAACAGAGAAATGATACTGTCCATAGATGAAGGTTTCATTTAAGACCCAAGCTAGGGGTAAAAACACATCTAAAGCCATTCAAAAACACCCCAGACCTCTGAAATGTGAGTATTCTGATTAAGCTATCCAGTACTAGGCAGCTAATGTCAGCAGCCTTTCCACAAAGCTAATAATTACAGAAGAGACAGGCTCCTCCCTGCCTAGTCTGAACTCCTATGAGAGCAAAGATGCAATTAATCACCAACATAGTGGGGAATTTTTTAACCAGTCATTAAAGACATATACGTACCAGACCTGCTAGGGCCACCAGCGTAGTCTGAACCTGGGTCATGTTTCCATTCTCAAAAAGATCATTTGCTTCAAATATGTCATGTGGCTTCATACCATAAGCCTGAATAGCTTTGATAAAGTTGCCAATATTCTCCAACTATAAAGAAAAAAAAGCATACAACTTTTGGAGTTAAATACTGACATTCATATTATCTAAGGATTCTAAGGCTTTATGACTAGGTACAAGATGCCAGGAAGAAAGCTACTTGGCAAGGATTCTCAACCAGATTCTCAACCAGATACATGGTAAGTGTAGCCCTCTCTGGAAAAGGAAGCGTATTTTCATAGTTGGTCACATAATGGTCTTTTTAATATTTTTAAGCAGTCAAGTTTTTTCAGTTCTTTAAAGTCAAAATCTTCCTCACATGTTTTAAAGAATTCTGTGTCTGACCTATCCAGGGCTGGAATTTTCTTTGTCAAAAGGTACGAAATTATATTAATGCACAATTTATTATGTTTAAATTTTAATTTAAAAAATGTGTGGTTACTAAATGTTTATCCTCATAACTCAAAGCATATGCTCAAGACAAAATATCCAATTTTACTTATCATACACATTCATGAGCTAAGACTATGCTTAATACAGTGCTCTACAGTCAACCCTTAGTTGTTATGTTAAATTCCTTGCTTTTTCCTTCATTTATCCTATGTTCTAGGACCTAGACCATAGGTTGTATTTCTCTGTGTAAGCTGTGTCAAATCCTCTCTGAGAGTATACAGACTAAATACATAATAAGAAAACTTCTAAGCTAAACATCTAATAGTCACAGAACTAATTGTAAGTAATTATGGAAACATTAAAAATAACATTGTAAAAAACAATATAGTCATGTGCACAAATTTCTGCTAAAATGTCTATTTTAAAATTGTTATCAAGTTCTCACTGCATAAAGAGTAACCGACTGGAATCAGGGGTTGCCAGGTTTGGCTGTTACCTGAGGCCAGTTTAATGATGACTCATTGACCTTCTTCACTGAGCCTGGCTGTAGCTTGTTTATGAGTCTGAAAAGAAAAGCATAAGTGGTACCATATTTATTGGAACAACAAACAAGGACTGGAATGTAAAGTTGGTTCTTCTGACATCAGTAAAGGAAAGCATTAAAAACATGTGCAGAATATCAAGGTTTGACACCCTGGAGTGGCAAGGTGGGCAAGACAGAGGCCCGTGGAAAGGACTGGAAGAGTGGCCACATCAGGACCAAAACTTACTCGCAGAGGATTATGCCATCTTTTAGGCCCAGCTGAAAGTTGGTGCCGATGCTCATGCCGGTCACCTCTTCTATCCAATTGCGAAGATCTTCTTCTGCCTGATGATCATACTTGGAAGCAATCTGAAATACAAGTTAACTAACTTTAGAAGTTTCACGAAAGCACCCAAAACTGCTGGCTTCTTCTGCTTTAATTATCCATGAAGGCCACAGCTGTGACCTGCAGTAAATTACACTCATTGGAGTTCACTGGGGAACCTAACCATTACAGCTTCAGTAACTAATAAAAGTTTTTGGTTAAGGAGGTGTCATACAAATTTTGAACAACACATGGAGGGAAGATGGGACTGAGGGGGAGAAAATATGGATCAAGATAAAACAGATTCCCATTCATGAAGGGACAGGAAGTGACAGGGGCTAATAGTGTATTACAACACTGCACCAGCCACAGGAAATGTTAAAGATTAAGTCATCAGTTACCACATTCCAAAAAAGAGTGAGAGGGAGTGAGAATGGCAGGTTTCTGATACATCCAACTATTTTACACAGTATTGCAATACCTACCGGTCTAGTAGTTTTGTTGCCTGGAAAGCTCTGGTGTTTCTATGCCTTCTATTGAGCCAAATACACACTGTACCCTACACACACACACACACACACACAAACACACCACACATACACGCTTTCCTTGTAATAATTATTGTACTTACACTAGAATACTGAAATTCTGCTTATGTATAGTCTGTATCATGTTAGACTCCTCAGAGGAAGGAAAAGCATTTGATTCACTTTTGGACCCTTAGTACCTACCCAGCATTTATTGCATCTAACACCCAAACATTTAATAAAATTAAAAGTTAACTCTTTACTTACAGAATTCTACGATAAAGGCAACATTACCAACACAGATGCTTTACTATCATACATGCTAAAACACAGGTTTTGAAAGATCCCTTCATAATAAGACCACAAACCTCAATTAAAAAAATAATAATACAATTTAAGTACTGTTAAAGATCACATGCTCAAGTTATTATGCTGTTCCTTGTCCCAGGGTCAGTCCTTGTCAATCAGAGTTGCTAAGGAGAACACACCTGGGAAGAAGGAAAGATTATGTGTCATTTTTCTTCTCATTAGCACAGGTCAAAGTGCCAACAACACACAGACAATGCCCAGGGGGACAGTAATCATGGTGAGCTTAGGAGTCAGCTGCAGGGTTGCAGCGTTGCTGGAAATAGAAATAATCAGTAGAAATGTTTGCTTCTGTAACACACGATTAGGTTTAATTACCGAAAGAAATGAGATGGCATGAGGACATTTTCATCATGGAGAGGCCCTCCAAGTTCCAGTCTACCCCAGTCCCAGAGGAAACCTTCCCCCTGCCCCCCACCAAGTGTGGAGGAGGGGCCTCTGCTTCACCAGAGGGCAAATGACTTCACTAAGTGCTGTGTCATTTAAGGAGACAGCAAGTCCTCACCGTGTGCACCTGCTTTCCAAGTTAGAGAAATGGCTCTACACCTTTGAAGAATAATGGGTAATTTATTTAAGCTGTAGATTTACTTAACCGGCATCACAAATGGAAATTCAATGCGTTTATATTTTCATGTTAAGATAACTAACACTGTGCAATATTTCCTGGATCAAGCTTTGGCTTGGAGGTTAGTTTATGAGAGAGATCAGGCAAAATGTTAATGTGTTAATTTCCTGCTCCCGGGACCCCCAACCCCTAAAAATCGCACATCTATTCTGACTTCCTGCCAGTCTGAGTTACACTGGCATCTGGATGTGTGGACAGGGAAGGAGGAGGTACTGATGTGCGAAGCTTCTGCCACAGGGACTCGCAGCCTCTGGTGCGCAGGAGGGAGCCATCGTTCCTATTACACCCCAGACAACAGTCCTGGATAATGTACCTCCTCAACACATCAAACACATCCACTTACATACAGCACCTTTAGAAAATGGATAAATAATACATTAGAAAAATTTTAAGACGGCTATATTTTCACACTGGAGTCTTGTTCTAGGTGGCTAGGAAAAGAAATTATCTCTATATGAATGTGGGGGTAGGGGAAAACAGACAGGCACAGGCAAGGAAGAAAAGTAGGAAGTAGTACTCCTTAAGCATCAGCTATGAAAAGCAATATCTAAGAGTGAGTTGAAGTTTTTTCAAAAGCAAAGCACTCTCAACTAGGAGATGCATTTCAATAAATCTAAAGAAACACAATATGCTAGGGTAGGAGGGGCTCTGCCTTGGCTAGAGCCTGGCTCCCCTCATCTTGCTATGGGACACCGGTTCATTCGTCTCACTTCCGAACCAGTTCCTGTCCGTACGACAGGAAGGCTGGCTGAATAAGGGCACTAGGTCTCCTCCCATTCTAAGCTGTGTGTTAAATAACTTGGTCAATCAGCAAAAATTGTAAAGAAATTCTTTCTCTTCATTTTTTCAAATGTAGAGTTGGAAGTTACGTTGGAGGAGTTTTGTCTTTCTTGGGGTGGGTGGTTAGTGGTGGTGGTAATTCTCAACCAAATGAGACCCATTTTTATTCAACCAAAAGCATAAAAGCGTATTTATGTTTCCTTTGTTCAAAATGTTTCTGACAGGTTCGGTGCCGTGCCCCAAACCACGGAGTGATTACAGATCTAACATGAAATATCCAAGTAGGAACGCCAGGGAGAATTTTCATCTCCTCTGTTCACTGTTCTAATCAAGGGAATGATGAAAGAAAAATCAAGGACTGGACTCACATGAACCCAGGTTCAAACTCTGACTCTGACTAGTTACATGTGGGGCTCTGGGTGGCTCACTGACTCGGTCTCTGAGACAGCGTAATAGCACATGCACAGAAAAAATTCTTAAGCACGTACATGCAAAGCCAAGAGCCCAGGTGATAAACTAAAAATGAAAACTAGGTATGCTTCCACATCATATAACTATTGGTTTTGACTTAGAGTTTTCCTTTAAGTGAAGGAGCAGCAAGGATTTTTCTACCCAAATACTGCTAATAGGTGAGCTTTCTGAAGTCACGTCAGCTAAATAGAATTCCAGATTTAGGAACGTGTCCTTTTTTTTTTTAAGTTCAAAATTAAAAAAGAAAAAAATTCTTCAAAATCATCTCGGGAAAAAATCTACTTCAAGTTGTCTCTTAGCTTCTGGCCTGCAGCTCTGCTCTATAGGATACAGAAATCATAAGCTTCCTTTAGAAGTTACTAGAATACAACCCAAGCTAGTATAATTATATTCTTTACACAGGTTATTTTTAAATTGTTTGTTATACACCTCTTTTAAAATCAAGGGACTGAGAGCAATTAAAACTAAATGTAAAGGGCTTCCCTGGTGGCGCAGTGGTTGCGAGTCCGCCTGCCGATGCAGGGGACACGGGTTCGTGCCCCGGTCCGGGAAGATCCCACATGCCGCAGAGCAGCTGGGCCCGTGAGCCATAGCCACTGAGCCTGTGCGTCCGGAGCCTGTGCTCCGCAACGGGAGAGGCCACAACAGTGAGAAGCCCGCATACCGAAAAAAAAAAAAAAAAAAAAAAAACTAAATGTAAGCTTTGGCCAATAAACTTTACTTACTATTTTCATCTAAAAAGCCTTAATTACTGAACATCAGGCAGGAAGTAAATGCTGGTATTTCCTCCTCAGAACAAGAAAGTTAGCTTCAAAAATTACTTAATCTTACCTCATTAATACCTCATGGAAATTTCACTCCAGTCTGTTTAAAAATCACTCCTCCAAGTTGTTTATAAACATTCATTTCTTTACTATTCTTTAAGATTTATTTTATTTGACCTTCCTAAGTGGATTTCAGAATTTCTGCCTGGTGCGTTCAAGTCCACAGCAGCCCCTTGTTCCTCACGTGGCCCTGCCTCCTTGCCTAATCACCCACGAATTCTCTGCAGCGGGGCCTCCCAACTCTTCTCACATCAAGACACACTTGTAAATGACTTTTGTACGGTCACTGAGAACACCTGCTAGGGGCTTCTCGCTAAAGCTCACCAAACGCCCCCCCCCCACACCGCAAATACAATCAAAAAGCAAAGAAATGAAGACTGAGAAAAAAGCCTCTAGGGCATCTGATGGGATTGACCATCTCCTGCCATCCAGTGCTTCTGAGCCCAGGGCCCATGCCCAGAGTGGCTGCAGCCTCTGCTCGTCCCTGCATTCTCTTCAGAACCGCTAAGAGCACCAGTCTGGAGTCACCCTCCAGTACAAAGGCCTTTCTTCTGGATTTCTAAAATAGCACTTGTTTATTTATTTTTTTAGGCCACCTGTTGAGGACCTCGTTTTTTAAAAATAAATTTATTTATTTAATTTATTTTTGGCTGCGTTGGCTCTTCGTTGCTGCGCGCGGGCTTTCTCTAGTTGCGGTGAGCGGGGGCTACTCTTTGTGGCGGCGCACAGGCTTCTCACTGCGGTGGCTTCTCTTGTTGCGGAGCACGGACTCTAGGCGCACGGGCTTCAGTAGTTGCGGCACGTGGGCTTCAGTAGCTGTGGCTCGTGGGCTCTAGAGCGCAGGCTCAGTAGTTGTGGCGCACGGGCTTAGTTGCTCTGCAGCATGTGGGGTCTTCCTGGGCCAGGGCTCGAACCTGTGTCCCCTGCATTGGCAGGTGGACTCTCAACCACTGTGCCACCAGGGAAGTCCCATAGCATTTTTTAAAAAAAAATTAAACAGGCTTAAGTATGTAGAGCATGCGTTCTCAGTGGGGGTGATACTGCCCCCCAAGGGAGTGAAAACCACCTTAGATATTACAATAATTTGTGACCCTCCCCAACAAACTCTGTTCCTTTGTTTTAAATTTTGTGGCGGTCGGGAGGCAATTAGGAAAAACGTCTAAAAAGACTCTTTGGGAAAGAGATGCAGAAAACAAAGTTGAGAAACACTAGACGGAGTAAAAAAGTACAGGTCTCTCTTCACCCCTCCTCCAAATCCTACTCCCTTTCCCACCTCCCCAGAAGTAAGCTCCTGTCCTGTCTGCCAAGTCTTCTTCCAGGCCACATGCACATGTCTTATAGTGAATCGTGTACAAAACAGCACTAGAAAAAGATCCCCTTCAACAACACAAGCCCTGAGGGCCTAAACTTCCTAGCAGTAAAGGGAGACACTAGATCAGATAAAAGCCTGCTCCTTCTGGCTGTTAAGAACTGCCCAGCCCTGCCTGGCACTGAGGTCTGAGAAGCTTCCCTCGCAGAATCCCTAAGAGGGGATACTGAGTAATGAGGGAAACCGAGCTTCAAAAACATCTCCACAAACTGACCCAAACAGTGCTGTTCCACACTGTTCTATGGAGCATTTGGCCAAGATGCAATTTAGTAGAAAGATGGGGCTGTACCTGGCACGAGGCAGAGTGATGATCATATATGTACCAGAACTATCTGACACCCAGGATATTGTAGAATCTGCTAAAGAATTAAGACATGTCTTTCCTCTATATTCCTTCCCACAATACATTTTTTATCCCAGCAGTCCTTAAAACCTGAAGCAAACAGACAGGTTACTGTTTCTGGTGGTTACAAGAGTGTCCCCCAAATGTCAGTCGTGCCTGAACTCTCACTAGACGCCATTTTGAGCCACCAGAATAATCCAGCATTACCCCAAACTCTCTAAGTAAATCATATTCAGTGTCAGCTTCCCTCTCTTTCAAGTGATCCTTGTGTGTCCTGGACTCTTCCTTCAACTTCTTTCTGCATTACTCCTTCCTTTTGTCCTTCATTCAAATGGCCACTTTGTAACAGGCATGGTTCAAAGGCAAAGTCTCTGTCCTAAAAGCTGATATTCTAGTGGAAAGAGACAAATATTAAATAAGGTGTGTTAAGACATTCGTCAAAAAAAGAATAAAGTAGGGTATTTAAAATAAGGGGAGACTAAAAGACTGGGACCACCACAGACTCAAACAAGAAATGAATAGTAAATTTCCATCTGAAATATCAAGATGCCGCTTCCCTTCCTTTGCTTTATCACTTGTCCTGGTTGATATCTCATGCAAGAGAATGAACAGGCTTTAACAGGGTTGACCTGCCTTAAACCCTTCCCCCAAGAGATCCCCCAAACATGGAAAATACCTTTGCAAATTTTTAAGCATTCACGTTGGGGATACAACAGACCAAAGATCACATGCTTTGAAGTCAAACTTCAAAAACTTCCAAAAACTGTGTTCCCAGTTCCAGAGTGACATAAGTAAGTAACTTAACCCTGGTGACCTCATTTCTTGCAAGTTGTCTCCTTCCTTCCAGGGCCATTGTGAGGAGGAAGCCCATCTCAGTGCCTGACACACTTCAGAATTAACACTCGCCATTTATATCAGCTTGAGCATGGAACTGGTTATGAACCAAACCCCACCGCAACCTGTTCCCTTTACTGTCTACAATTCAGAAAGCATTCCACCACAGACAGGCTCACCTCAGATACTGCCCATCCCCACTGACCATTCCCATCACCACACATCTCCACTCTCCTTCCTGCCTGTGTTTGCATCCCAAATTCTCATTCTTTTCCAGATTACTGCTGGTGAAAGAGATGAAGTAACTATTTTTTTTTAAAGTGAGTTTGTCAAAAACGAAGCAGACTCACAGACATAGAGAACTAGTAGTTATGGGGGGGGCAATTTAGGGGTTGGGTGTGGGAGGTACAAACTACTGGGTGTAAGATAGGCTCAAGGATGTATTCTACAACATGGGGAATACAGCCAATATTTTGTAAAAACTGTAAATGGAAAGGAACATTTAAAAATTGTATAAAATTTTTTTAACTTTTTAAATAAATAAAAAAGTATAAAATTAAAGAAAAAAAAAGAAGTAGCTAGTACAAATGTTCAGTCTACTATCATCAACTTTAAACACTGGATTAAAATCAGATCCTGTGGGAATGGTAAATACCAAATGTAAGACAGCAGTTTCTACAGGGAAGGAAGAATGGGATCAGAGAGCAATTGTATTTTTAATATACATTTTTTCTTTAAACTGGAAAAACATTTTTTTAATTAAAAAAATTAAAAGTGGGTTTGTATTTTATGGGAAGTAGGGGGTAGGAATTCTAGAGAAAATCACTTTACATCGATGGCAAGGTAGATTGCGTGCCTTGTTCAAGTTCACTATAGAATCTGAGGCTCATTCTATGGCATGAACTTACTAAATATTTGAGAGGAAATGACTATATATTCCAAAACTAGAGAAAATCACATCTGCCTGGGGTAAACCAGAGTGACGTCTAAGGGCATTTTAAATTTTGGCCCTTCTCTGAGAGGTATGGCCAGATCTTCGGATCAAGGTATCAGCATATGGCACCAGCACAAATTTTTCCCTCCAAACATGTATAGTCAAATAAATACAAAGATACTATGACTCAACGTATGAATACTGTGAAACTGACAAGAAATGAAAGGTGTTAAAATAACTTAAGAGGAGTTGGTCCAGTGCCTAAAGCAAATACTATAACTAACAAATGGTAGGAAAAATGCAGAAACAGAAGGTCAACTTTGTCTTTTCTATCTAGAAAATGACCATCAGACTACAAAGCTTAGAACATACATAGTTAAAGGTGGATTTTGAAAGCTGAAACTTAAACAATGAGGAAGTAATCATAGAGGCTGGATTCCCAGAAAAATCTAGACTCAGAAATAATGATTAATAAAGAGGTGAACATTGAATAGCTCACCATGTGAGAAATCTTGGCAAACAGTAGTAACAGGAACCTAGAGATGGGCCCACTCCTCCCCACTCCCACCCGAAGTCAAGGGTGTCTCCACTACAGGCTGAAGAACGTGGCTGTCACACTCGAGTGGACTACAGAGAGAGGGTGTGCACTCGCGGGGGCAGGGCAGTCATCACCAGGAGCCAGGGTAGGCATGTGAGGCATATCCAAGAACACCTGCCTATGTCTTCTTGAGGTCAAAACAGGCTTCATTCATCTTTCTACCTGTAGAGCCCAAGCCTGACTCATAGCGGGTACTCAGTAAATGATTTTTTATTTACCGATAGTATTACCAGACTAGGGAAATGCCACAGATCTAAAGATCTCTCTTGTTACGGAAAGGCGTCTGCATTTGAATGCTTGGTTTTTATGGGCGTCACATCTCCTAGATCTCATCTTAGATGGATCACTAGGGACATATCTGTTTTACTTTCTGATAAAAGTCCCTTATGTCTATGGCACTCCTGAAGTCCAGTTTCGTAACCCTAGAAGTAGGGCCTGGTCAGAAGGAACAACCATGCTCACTGTGCTGATCTACGTCAAGGTAGGAGGAGCTCCTAGGGATGTGTACCCGGAGGCTTAGATTTAGATCTGTGCTCTTCTGTTCTGGTAGCTAACAATTTGAAACTATTGGGCATACTTAATAAACTTATAAAAAATAAATTGGGAATAGTTAAAAAGAAACAAAATTCAGATTCAGAAAGATCCTCGCTTAATAAACAAATTCTTCAAGATATATGTAAAATCCTGTCCAAAGCTCTAGAACTAACTAGTAATGCTTACTCAGTGAGCCTAAAAAAGCTAATGCTATCTTGGTCTGCACAGATCTACAATTATTTATAAAATACTATTGCTCATCTTATTTGTTCAATGGAAACAGCCTCATGAGGTAATCAAGGAAAGAATTATTTAAATGAAACAGGTGTGAGAGGAGTATGTGAACTATAAAATCTCAGGCAATTAGTCACCTCTAGACTCAGAAAATCAACTTGCCAAAGCAAGGATTGGAATCCCCCTTCGAACAACCTCACCAGATGATGGCACTGATCAAAACAGAATGATGAGTTAGTGCTTTGTAGTCAAACAAAGGAGCTAGTTAATAACCCCACTGTACCCTAGTAGTCAATTCTGTGGGCCACACTCTAAAAGGGGACATTTACAAACTGGCATCAGCTTTGAGAGGGAGCAAACTGGGTGCAGAAAAGATTAGGAGAATCATACACAGCCTGTCGTGAGAGACTGGTCAGCCAGGAATGGCTACATGTGGCCTAGAAGGGACTTTGGGGGCAGGAGAAACAGCTTAGTACCATCTAACTATTTAGATGGAAGTCATACAGAAATTCTGAATGCCACACATAGGGCAGACCACGGCTAAAAACGCAGAAATCCTAGGGAGCCGACCAGAGAGGCACACAGGAGTGGAGAGAGCGCATGTGCCAATGCAGCAACAGTGGGAAGGAGACCCATGAGAAAGCTTGCTGGAGGGCATCCTCTCACTCGGGAAGGAGGCCGGCTGGGTCTTGAATTTTATGTCACTGCAGAGATCTTGCTGAAAGGGGATCTTAACGAAAGCCCCCAGAGATAAAGGAAAACAGAGATGCTCTTCCAAGTTTTTGTTTGCTTTGCCTCACCTCTAGAATATTTAAGGGTCTACACCTCACTCATCACAGTATTTGCAGGTATCCACCAGATTTTTTGCTGCTATCCAGGTTTTCAACACTTGTCTCCTCTGCAGGACTCTAGATGCCTCCTAAATAATCTGAGTTGGGCATGTGAATAGCACTGAAAAATCTTCCTTTCTTTTTCCATAATTATAAGGAATATCATGGCAGTAGCTTTTTGTAGCTTGGGAATGTCTATTCATTCCTCATCGATTACTTGGCGAGTCTGCTTCATAGGATGAGTCTTGGAGTCCATTATGACCTGAGGAAGAAGGCATGAAATCCACCCCCACTGTCCCAAGTGTCAATCTCATCTCTCTGGAACTGGGAAACGCTTTCTGCTCCCAGACCACTGACCACATTCATCCAAGTGCTCCCAGCTGTCTACCCCAGAACAGAGTCAAAACGCACATTGCCCCCTGACTCTGAACTACTGATGAGACGAGGGTGGAAAGGAGGTCAAGGAGGAACAGATCCCAGCATCTCAGTCAGCTTTCAGTACATCTGGAGCTCCTCTTGGGGACCCTCTTCTGCTTACTACAGCTGAGTCTGCCCATAGGAGAGATGGCTTTATCCAACCAGCGAAGAACAGAGTTGAAACACCTCCTTTTAAATGTAGGATGGAGAGGTTTCACTGGAGTCTTACAGAGGTATTAACTGTGCTAGATATCACTGCTGTTTTCTCCCCAATGAGAACTAGAGGGTGTGAAATTTCAGTGGGGTCACATGGCACTCTCCACATCTCAACAGTAAAAACTAACTCCACATTTTACCTGATTGTAATGTCATCTGAGAGCACAGAAAGGCGGGGAGAAAGTGAGTGCCTCTGGAAGCACTGCACGGTCCCCTGGACATGGTGTCATGAAGGCTTGCTAGGGGACACCCAAGCACAAAGAACAAAATAAGCCCAGCTTCGCATCCTTTCCAGGTCAAGGGCCGAGGGACTGAGGAGACAGCGGTACCCAGGCTGCAAAGGGGCCCCAGCAGGACTCAGCGGAGAGAAGCAACTGAATCAACAGTGTATTCCACGAGCAGACCTTGGCCTGGACCCTCTCCTCCTACCCCTGGCTGCATACGCCATCATACATCAGTGGTTCCATGAGAAGAGGAACACGGCACTTGCAACAGAAAAGGGGATGTCTTATCCACCTCAGTTCTGTTTTCCTGGTCCTTTTCCTTTTCCTTTCCCAACTCTTCATGGCGAAGAAGCTTCTTTGCTGCTTTGCTCCCACCCACCATGTGTATCGAGCCGTTCCTTTATTTGGTCCGTCAGTGGGCACAGACTACCCCCTATCTTGTCTGAAACAAGTGCATCTTTGAACCTGCTGCCAGCCTCAAACACTGTCCTGTTTCTCTTTTATTTCAAGACAAACCTCTCCATTTCCTCACTTAGTACTCCTTCCTAACCCCCACCGGAAATTTGCTCTACTGAAAACGATCTCTTAAAAGGTCACCAGTGATCTCTCTGTGGCCAAGTCCAGTGGGCTGTTTCCTCTTCCTGGCCTCTCTGCAGCACTCCTGGGGCGCCCTCCCGTCTCTCTTCCCTCTGGCTTCTCGTTAAAGGACCTGGAGCTTCCCTCTCTGGTCTGCCTTCTCCTCCTCCCCTGAAAGATGCCAATTCCCCGAGTTCTGGCCTCAAATTAAAATGGTTAGGGGCGTGGGCTCTGGAAACTGAATGCTCTGTTTAGAATTCCATCTCCACCATGCCTCAGTTTCCTCACCAGTAAATCAGAGATCATTAATAGCACTTCCATCAGAGGGTGCTGAGAAGAATCAATGACTTAATTTACATAAATCTTAAGAACTCAATAAATGTCCACCCCTAACCTTCTATCTACACTTTGCTGGCCACTTCTGTCCAGATACTAGAAAGATTTCCTCTTTCAAATCCAATGTACCATAAAAACCATTTACTTGATACTACTATTTGATAGCTATTTTGATAAGAGATCATTGTGAGGCTGTCTGAGCTTTCTATTTAAAAAATTATCTCATCATATAATTTATAAAAGATGCCCTCGCCCCATTCTTTGGCCTCATCTCATTGCCAACTCCCACTTGAGTCTGGTGGGGGTGACAGATGGCGTAGAGGTCACAAATGTCACTGACTCAAGACTTGAAAATAAAGAACTAAAGCAAGTGACTTGAATTTTGACAAGGCTGCTTTGATAGTTTTATTTGTTCTTAACATCAAGAGGAGATCTTCCTTCTCTTCTGAACCTTTGGTGGGAACTATACAACTGTTTAGACAGCAAGTTGGTAATACCTATAAACACATTTAAATGTTAGGTCAAAACTTACACACTTTTCTGCACAAGCACGTTTTAAGACAATATCCACCAGTAGGGAAGTAATGAATAAATACATAGTGGAAATCCACACAATAAACTATAATTCACTTTCTAAAATGTTCAAATGATATTTACAGTTGTACAAGCAGTTGGGTAGGGGTAAGGGATGCAGGATGCTTTCACTCCTTTACTTTTACATTTTGGTACGGTTTGCATTCTTCCTGACAAATATTTCATTCACAAAATGAGGATCAAAAAAGAGAAGAGGTTCTCATAGGCAAGGAAGGTGGCATCCCAAGGTAGATGCATCATCTTCATGCAGAGATGACCTGTCCATGGTCATGGGCTCAGCAGGGATTCGGACCCAGGTCTGGCTCCGAAGTCTAAGGCTTTTCCACCACTGGACGTTCTCCCACTCACCCCACCCCTCTAACCAAACTGAGATGGGAACCCTAAGCTATACACAGAGAATATAGCACGGGCAACTACGCCGCTTGCAGACAGAGGATCAAGAACCAGGAACAGGGTGGTGGCTTAGACACCGTGGCTTAACATAAAGTCCTTCCAACTCATGGAGAAATGAGAGTGCAACCAAAAGTAACCACCACCACCATCACTGTAGCAGACCGATACACCGTGAACTTGCTGTGGCTTTGATTCAAACCAGCCCCGGAATCTGTAGTCTCAAAGGGCGTTGCCAGCATGGTTCAAAAGTTCACAGTAAGAGAGATTTGGCAGAGATGCCTCAGACTTTAATTCTTCCCCTGGCCCCTATAAAAAGTAGCTTCCTACCGCATGCATGTTTTAGAAAATGCTGTAAGACCGACTGCAGAAGAGGATGTCAATAGCAGAGTGGTCACTGAAAGGAGGAAAAGAAAATGGAAAAACGAAGCCCAGAGAGGAAGACATTTAGGAACGAAAGCCCGGCTGGCAAAGCCCACGCCTGTGTGTGTGTGTGTGGCCGAGGTGAGGTTGGGGGACGGGGGTTTATTCAACATCCAGGCCTCTGGAGAAAGGGAAAATAAGAGACAAATGCATGTCCATTCAGGGGGAGAGATCTGGCTGTGCGGGGACTCTGAAGAGCAGCCCTAAGGTTCCAGCTCAGCTGCTAAGGGCTAAGGACTCCAACAAGCTCAAAATATGCTATTTAATAAGTATAATTTCTATACTCGATTATAAGTATGATTGCTGTTGCTATTTTTGCATCCAGAGTAGAATCACATGTTTGAATTATGAGAGACTCACTACACATGGTATTGATTATTTTCTCTATTTCCTCCCACGTGAAACGAAAGGAAGGAGGGAAAACTGCAATGATAAAGCACTCTCTCTATCCATTTGTAGAGCCTTCTGCGGCGCTAAGCAGGCAGGGAGGCTTGAGATAATGAAGAAAGATTAGTGTGCAAACATTTGAGAAGGGGACAGAAGAAACAACAGTGATATCATAGTCAGCATGCCTAGCCACCACTCAGCAGCTAGGATCCCCTAGAAAATGTGTGGGGGAAGAGAGGAAAAGGGCCATAAATGCTTAGCTTATGACTTGCCCAGAGGAGTCCTTCCCAGCCCAGAGGGCCTTCTCTTTTCTCTGCACTCACATCCCTAATTCCTGGCCTTCCCACTGCAGATATGCCCGCCCAGCAGTGCCCATGCTCACACCCTGAAGCTCCCTGGTCCTGGGAGGAAGGAAGAGGTTCCCTCCCTACCACCCGGGGGAAAGCCAGGAATTAGGCTTCTCTACTCATGGACTTGCTTCAGGTCCGCACAGGTCTAGGTAGACCCTTGCAAAGACCATTGAAAACTGAAGGCTCCAGTGACAACACTACAAGGTAAACATGTTTATCAGTCCACTGTGGAGGAATACGAGCCCTGTCTGAACCAAGAAATGAAAGATGTGTCTTGTCTAACAGAAATCGACTTCTTAGGAAGAAAAACCCAAGTAATGGCATGCCCAGAAAACAAGGCCTCTAGCTCTACACAGAAGTCCGTGGCCCTGTGGGCAATGTGGACAGAGTGAGAACAGGGAGAGAGACCCCAGGATTTCACTGCAGAAATGCTTCACAGGCTGCCGGGGGAGGAGGCTTGGATCAGGACTCTGAGGGCAGATCACCGTCCTGACACAGAAGTGAAATCGAGAGGTACTGCTTGGCTCTTTAGTCCCCTATTTGCCAGAAGCCTCATTCAGGTACAAACAGATTCGTGCCTGAATGTCCAAGTCCTGGCGATAATCTCAAAATCTAGAAGATTAATCAGGAGAACACGGGACTGAACCTAGCCAGCAGAGCAAAACGGAACAATTGCTAACATTTACATAATGTGTACTTTTGGTTCTAGGCATTATTTGAAACATGTTACGCGGACTGTCTATCTTGCTTATTTCTCCCCAAAACCCTACAGAGGTTGGAACTAGCACATCCTCATTTTACAGATGAGACACAGACAGGTTATTGGCCCAAAGTCACAGGGTAAGAGGCAGAACCAAGATTACAACCCAGTCAGTCTCCAAGGCCATCAGGTTCTACTTTCTCACTGAGAGGAACCTAGAGGGAACCTACCCGACATCTTCAAGTTCACAAAGCTTCTCATGGTCATGTTTTTATAAAATGTGCAAAATTCTTTTGTACTTTTTGTAATGATAAACCCTAAACTATATAAGCTTCAGGCTCCACAAACAGTGTGGATCAACCCCAGGCTCAAAAAACTCTTAACAAAAACTTGAGCACAAGTTCATATGAATAATAGCTAAGAGCCCACCATCGCTACGAGTTCGGAGTTAAGGAAAGCCAATGCACGCGGTATATGCTATAGAAGGCTAATGCCTAGAAGAAAATGAAACTTGTGGAAAATTCTAAGAACAAGCTCCTTTCCACCACCTAGTCATATTGAGACGAGAAATAAACATTTCCTCTCTCTCTTAGATATAATGGTCATAATTGGCTGAAAAACCAAAACCATCCAATTGTGCTTCTTCTTCTTTTTTTAATTTTTTTTTAATGTAACAGATAATATTAACTGTGGTTCTCAATATACTGTTAAGTGAAGAGAAGACACTCACTAACCTCACGATTCCACCTGGAAGGGGAAAAGGTATAGGGAAATAGAGGATATGCCTCTGCTTGATGATGGCAGCAGCTGGGTCTTCATTGTCAAGCTTATTTTTGGAATCTTAAAGAACAGAGGCAAAGGAAAAAGTGTAAAAAGCTGTAGATCACAGGATAGCGAGCTTGATAATGATCCCCATTACTATTCCAGAGTAAATAAGTCTGAGTTTTTTTGTTTTTGTTTTTGTTTTTTTCTTTGCGGCACGCGGGCCTCTCCCGTTGCAGAGCACAGGCTCCGGACGCGCAGGCTCAGCGGCCAGGGCTCACGGGCCCAGCCGCTCTGCGGCATGTGGGATCTTCCCGGATCGGGGCACAAACCCGTGTCCCCTGCATCGGCAGGCGGACTCTCAACCACTGCGCCACCAGGGAAGACCAGTCTGAGTATTTTTAAAGAGGTAGCATGGTACCTCTTCTCAATTCAGCAAACTGTCTATTTCTTTAACTGTTTTGGTCAAGACAGGAAAACAAACCAAAAAAGTAGGCAAACCACAATGGCACATCCCTACCAGGAGGAGCACGGTACCCTGGCGGACTTAATGGCCACTTCGAAGGAGGTCTTTTGGGAGATGCATCTGACAGAGCCTTGCAGAAGGAGCCTCTACTGTTCCTCCCTAATCTGGGAGTCTAAGAAAGAACTTCAGCAACAAAGAAGGAATTATCTTACTGATAAGTTTTCAGTGTAATATTAACTAATAAAAGAAACTGCTCAAGAAAAGCAAACTATAAAAATCACCATGTCCTTCAAAACATCACACTTGTACCACAGAATTCCTTTACACAGATTTGTCAAACATGGTTACTTTCCAGTTTCTAGAGATGGTAAAATCTATTTCTGATGGGTAAATTCATTAAATCAGCAAATATTTATTGGGCATCTACTATGTGTCAAGTTATATTCTAAAATATAGATCTTGATATATCTCATCAGTGAATAAGACCGAGATCTTACTGCTGGTGGAAAGAAACAATAAAAAAGTTCTGAATTAAAAACCTATTTCTGGAGACTTCCCTGGCGGTCCAGTGGTTAAGACTTCCTTCACCTTCCAATGCAGGAGGTGCGGGTTCGATCCCTGGTCGGGGAACTAAGGTACCAAATGCCTCGCAGCCAAAAAACCAAAACATAAAAAAGAAGCAGGGACTTCCCTGGTGGCACAGTGGTTAAGAATCCGCCTGCCAATGCAGGGGACACAGATTCAAGCCCTGGTCCGAGAAGATCCCACATGCCGCAGAGCAACTAAGCCCATGCGCCACAACTACTGAGCCTGTGCTCTACAGCCCATGAGCCACAACTACTGAGCCTGCACGCCTACAGCTGGTGCTCCACAACAAGAGAAGCCACTGCAATGAGAAGCCTGTGCACCACCATGAAGAGTAGCCCCCCTGCTCGCCACAACTAGATAAGACCCAACGCAGCCAAAAATAAATAAATTAATTTTTTAAAAAGCAATGTTGTAACAAAGTCAATAAAGACTTTAAAAATGGTCCACATGAAAAAAAATCTTTAAAAACCTATATCTGAACTGTAAAGTTAAAAAAAAAAAGCTAAAGCTAAAACCATCAATATATTTTTACCATGATTCTTCTGTTCCTCTAGCAGAAAACAAGGCAGACCATCTTCGGATACAGTTTACAACAGGAGTCCACAGACACCCTGGGGCTACTATGATCCGCAGAGCAGACCAGGTGTCCAAGTGGCACTGGGCTGGTAGGCCGGCATGGCCTCATGGGACATTTGGTCCTATTTAATTATTACTATATGATTGTTTAACTTACTCTTCAATGACTTGCAATTTTAGTAAAGACTTTAAAAGGCTTATTAGCCTTCCAAAATGGTTTTTATCTGTTGAGGGGTACCATTTTGAAACCAAGATTCTGTGAGAAGCTACTTTGCTCAAATCAGACATTCCCTGGGAGCAGAAACTGTTAGAATGTGCATTCCAATTCTATTCTTCTTAGTATCTCAGTTAGACTCCTCCTAAGAAACATGCCCAGGTAAGATCATTTCAGCTCCACCCACTCCCGCCCCACAGCTAATTTCCTCCACGTTCCCTGAGACCTGTAAGAAAGCTCCTGGCAGCATGTGCTCTAAGACTGGTGAGGGTATGCTTCACTGCATCCTCAGCTCTACAAGAAAGTACCCGACTCCAACATGTTGTTCTGAGCCAAGTGTCAGGAAATGCTGTGCTTCCTTTTGGGACCTGTCATGTTTCCATGGCTTATAAGGCACAGAGGTATTTAACTTTGGTCCCCAAGATGCAGTCAAGGGCCTGGCGTAACCTGTATGATACATGTAAGACCTTACTACTTTACGAGTGTTTCCATCCCTCACTGAACTATCTACACCAGCTTCTATATATTCCCTGACCTTCTACTCCATTATAGTCTTTGTAGATTGCAAGTTATGATCCTTGTCTTGTCATTAGAGACATATTGATTATATCGCAGGCTGAAGGATTCTACTTTTTTTAGGCTGTTTTCAAACATCTTCTTGCCTATTAAAAAAAAGTAAGTTTGTACGTTCTACCAGGTATTATTATCTTATCAAACAAGTATCTTAAATTTACTGACTTTTCCCTGAAATTTTACTAATTAAAACTATCTAAGATCAAATACTTCCTCAATTCAAATATAAAAAGACCAAAGGCCTTTTTAATAGAAATGGAATACTTAAAGAGGCAGTGACATACAAGTCTAAGAAATATAATACCAATACTAGTTTTCTATTACTAAAAACTAATAGCCACAACATAGTCATTGAGTACTTACCGCAAGCCAGATACATCTCAACAATGCAGAGTTTAGAGGTGGTAACTATCACTTCCCCCATTTTACAGATTAGGAAACTAGGAGAGAAATACCAAATAATTTGCCCAACATCATTCAAGGCAGTAAGTGGCAGAAGGGGGATTAGAACCCACATCTGCATCACTCCAAGGTCCATTCCACACTATCTCTTCCCACTTTGTTAATGAGGTTTTAAGAAAAAAAATTAATATTTAAGCAACATATCAGTTATGCAATACATAAAGAAAAAGCAGGAAGAAATCAAAAGGTGTCCAAACCAAGCAATGACAAAGATCACGTTCTATAGACCCACTCAATCTGGTGGTTCTGAGCCCTCAATTGAAATGCAGTATCTCATACAAAGGACTAGCAAACATGGATATTTGATTTCCAAGCCCAGAAGAGATTAAAACAGCATTAAATGAATAATCATGATGCCAGGAACTGACAGGTGAACAGCAAAAATAGCGGGGAGGAGGGTGGACAACAGTGACATGTAGCATAACATCCCTAAGTACCTCACTAAACTAAGATATCACTCTTAGAGTTAAAATTCTTAGAATAGTCCAACATTTTTCTGTGATCTTGAGCAAATCCCATCTTTCTGAGCTTCAGCATCCTGATTTGTAAATGATGTTGGATAATCCCAGGAATCCTCAGAGGGCTGCTCTACTGCTGAGATCAAAAGACTTCCTATGAGGGTGGGAGGGAGACGCAAAAGGGAGGGGATATGGAAACATATGTATATGTATAACTGATTAAATTTGTTATAAAGCAAAAAATAAATAAATAAAGTGGAAAAAAAAAAAGACTTCCTATGGGGCTTCCCTGGTGGCGCAGTGGTTGAGAATCCGCCTGCCAAAGCAGAGGACACGGGTTCGAGCCCTGATCAGGGAAGATCCTACATGCTGCGGGGCAACTAAGCCGGTGCACCACAGCTACTGAGCCTGCACTCTAGAGCCCGCAAGCCACAATTACTGAAGCCCGCGACCCGCGCACCGCAACGAAGAGTAGCGCCCCCCCCGCCACAACTAGAAAGCGCGCGCAGCAACGAAGACCCAATGCAGCCAAAAATAAATATATATATATATAAAAGACTTCCTATGAAAGAATACTGTATGAAAGGACCATATAAATGAAAGGGGTTATTAAGGATGGTTTGATGCTTAAAGGGATAAACCCACAGTTATATAAACCTAAAGTTAAAACTAACTTTCCAAAGGTTCTGAAAGCTGAGGTTTTACTATTTTTAAAAACGTATAATAATTACAGTGATCTAGCCTCAGTCCACGCATTTCCTTCAGTCTGCTCAATGATAGGTAGGCAAAGGGCAGAAGTTGCTTCATTAGTCAGCCAAAAGAAATTAACATGGATATTAACGTCCAAGAAAAGTAAGTCTCTAAAAGGACTGCCAAAGTTATCAGTACCTCATTTACAATGCAAAAGGTAGAGACTCAACTGTTGCCAGCCAAGAATCACAAGGGCGAATTAAAATTAATGTGCACAAGCCAGGCCAGGGTATCACATCCAGCAGTTTGGACATGCTGAGTCCTCTGAAAGGATTCCTAAAGCTCCGCTTGCAAACCTTGGAAAGAACTGAAAAATATTCTGCAAGTTTTCAATTGGTGGGGTTTGTAATCAATTATACACAAACCACTCACTTTTCTGTTCTTTACAAAAATGTTCAGAAAATTGTTTTCTAAAATGGGCAACACACTTGACAAGGTAAAAGATCTAAATTTCAATTCTGGATACATAGACTAAAATCAACTCCTTGCTTCAGAGACTGTTTAGAACTTATTAACAACTGAATTATAATATGATCTGGAGACTATATAACGGGGTGAGAAGAGCCACAATTCTCCCTTGGGGTATGACAATGGTGCGCTTCATGGCCTCTACATAATTCACTCCACAGCGCGTACACCCACAACGCTGGGATGTTACAGCTCTGACAATGCCAGTGAATTCTACAAGCGGTAGGACGGTGCGGTGGCAATCCTGACATGCTTCGGCTCCCGGGAGGTTAATGGGAATTAAACCACAGCAGCCCTCCTTTGTGGCGCTTTGGCCAGAACAGCAGAAAGGAGACAATGAGCGTTCTGTGAGCAGTTCCGCGCCGATTGGCTGCTCTCTCCCCCCAGAAACCCCTGATGTCATGGGCTTGGAATGCAGGGAGGGAGGAAGGAAGGAGAGGATTTGGGGAGGGGGACGCCTCTCATCTCTTTCCCAGACCTAAAGTACTAAAGATAAACCCAACGCATTCTTATGCTGGGCAAAGTGGCAGAACCGAGCGTTACCAAAGCCCAATCACTCCAAACTACAGCCCGCCTCAGCAAATAAACCTTAAACAAAAGCAACCCACAAAGATTTCCTTGATATCGTTGAAGTCTAACGTACTACAAACTTCTCAGTGTTTTATAAAAATAAATCTCAAGTCTACAGCAGATATTCCCAAAGCGGCGCACTCAGGCTTTGTCTCCGCTTCCCGCAGAAGCAGCAGCAATTGGCACCGGTATTCGACAACCGTAAAGGGCTCTGGACGGCTCCCGTTCTTCCGGTGGTCCCTGAGGTCCGTGCGTGGGATGCTCAGCGGTCTCCCACCCGGGAAGAGGCGAGGAACAATGGGGGACCCAGTTTGGCCACGTAACCGCCTAACTTTACTCGCGCACTTGAATTCGGCCTGGGGTATGGAGTGAGAAAAGGTTCAGGGTCCGCCAGGAGCCCGGGCCGGAGCGGGTGGCGAAGGCTGCTCGCTGGGTCCCCAGCCGCGCGGATTGACCCCACCTAAGGGCGAATGACCACGCAGGAGCGCCCCCTTCCCGGAAGGGTGCGTCCTGCAGCCGCAGACCCGCTCCTGGAGCCGAAGGCAGGCGCTGCGGGATTCCAGGAGCCCGGGAACCCACCGCCCGCCGCCAGTCCCGGCCCGCGGCGCTGGAACAAAGCCAGAAGAGAGCCCGGGAGGCGGCGCTTGGAACCGGGGACAGGTCGGGGACGCCCGGCGACTCTCGCGCCGCCCCGACATCTCTCCGCGAAGCCCGCCAGAGACAAGGCGCACTGGGCGAAGCGCGGCCCAAGCCACCCCCGTCCCAGGGTCCCCTGGGCGGCGCCCTGCATCCCACCTCTGGCCTCGGGGTCCCGCCCCACCCTTGCCCAGGCGTACCTTGTTCTTGACTTCGGCCGAGAGCCCATAGGAAGGGCCCTTGTTGAAGTGGGTCATGATGATTCGGTAGGCGGGAAGAGGCTGAGCTCTGGTCCGGGGGTTTCTCGCACTCGGCTTCCCCGCTCCTGGCCCCGAGGAGTGGCCGCACCACAAGATGCTCGGAGCTCGCTCCCCTGGGCGGCGCAGGAATCGTCCGGACTCGGCGGCGGGGCGCGGGCGGTGCCTCTGCTACTCAGTCGGGCGAGGTCCCGCAGAGCCTCCCGGTCGGCTCCGGAGTCCCGCACGAACTGCCCCCCACCGCCTCCTCCGGACCTTCAGGGATTGGCCGACTAGCCCGACCAATGGAGGGCCTCCTCCTCCCGCCTCTCCCGCGAGGGGGCGGCGCGGCCAATTGAAGGGCGGCGGGCGCGGCGCTCCCTCCCCGCGCGGCCTCTGGACCCCGTCCCCGCCCTCACGCCATACAAGCCCGCGGCGAGGCTGCCCCTCCTCCGGACCCGGCCGACAGGGCAGCGCCGGCGGCGGCCAGCCCCGCGATGGGAGCCGGCCCTGCCCCCGCGCCCGGGGGCTTCCCAGCGGCCTGGAGTTCGCGTCAACTTCCAGGCATTCGCTCGGGGGCCGGCGGAGGGGAGGGAAGCCCACCACGGCTGGCCCGCCACCTCCTTCTGCCTCTTCCCCGCCTCCAGGCCCAGCGGGCGCAGGTGGCGGGCAGGACCCTTCCACCCGCTGCGGGAAGCACCAGGAGCAGCCTTGGGGCCCCTCTGTCTGAGAAAGGGGGCCCGTCCTCCGACACCTGCTTCTTCCTCCCACACCTAGCAGCTTCCCACGCCTGTTGGTCTGACCTCTCCCCTGCTGCCGCCATGGGAACAGTCAAGGCTTTGGGCCAAGTTCGAGTTCACTGTGTGTGCCGTGCGGAAAAAACTGGGGAATGTGCCATGGCAGAGCCTGGGCATTTCCAAGTCCTTTTCTGGATTCGCACCAGCTCCTTTTTACAAGCATCTTTATCCGGGGTTCAACTAATCCAAAAACCCAGGTGGCTGTTCTTTTTTTTTTTTTTTTTTTTTTTTTTTTTAATCTGTAGGCTTCTTTGAAGCAGATCTTTGTATAGAGATAAATATCCTTGTATCCTTTAGGCCAAAAGTGGCCTCCATTCTTTAGTGGTCACACTTCCAACCCACCACTTTCTTTCCCTCTGATCTCGAAGTAATTTGATAGAGAGGAGGAAGGGAACAGAACTTTTGTCACTCGCCTGAGCGCCTGGCACTGTTCTAGATGCCTTCCAAACACTTTCTCATTTACTACCCCCAAACAACCGGTAGGTAGACATTATATCCGTTGTAGAGGTGAGAAAGCTGAAACTCAGAGACCTAAGTATCCTGGCCCAGGCCTGCCAGCTTCTAAAGCTGTGCCTCCTGCCATCACTTTCTCCTGCGCACTTAGGACACGTTTCCATCCCTGAGACCCTAGTATAAGAGTTTTGTTTAGCAAACACCAGCTACTGTGCCAGAACAGACCCATGGAACCAGGTGTGGCAACCTGCTTGAGAAGAGGAACCAAATATTTTACCGAAGTTGAGCCATCCTGGAGCAGAAGTGAATAAGTCAACTTTAAAAGAAAATGCACAAGACTGCTATTAGCTTTTCAAGGACTTTTGAATGACTGGGGGGTGGGGGAGAAGGTGAAGGAGGCTAATAGGAAGGTGAATGATTTATATGTGATTTGCTAATTTAGTCAGGAGGTAGGAATGACAATTAGCTCAGTCTTCCCACACAAATATGACACAGTTGACCTAGGATTAGTGAGGCAAGCCGTTTGGGCTGTTTTTCCAGTAGTGTGATAGTGGCCAAGTGTCATGGACAAGACCTTACCCACTTTTCTTTGGGAGTAAAGAGTGTGGGAAATGGTGGCCAGATCTGAGGTACAAATCACAGTTCTATCACATTCCATTCCTGCTATGATGTAAGCCTGTCTCACCACAGTGGCGACGGAGAACATAGGGTCAAAATCACTTTAATCTGCTTCAAGGTCATTCCTTGTAGAATGTACAAGAATCATATTCAATTTTGTCATGAAAACTTGACAGAAATGTGAGTTTTGTGTAATGGGAGTTATTGTTTAATGGGTACAAAGGTTTAGTTTGGGATTATAAAAAATTTTGGAGATGGATAGTGGTGATAGTCGCAAAACAATGAAAATGTACTTAATGCCACTACATACTTAAAAATGGGTCTTTTTTAATCCCTCCTTCTTTCTCCTCCTTGCTACCCAACCTGGTCAAGCAACCACGGATACATTTTCTGTCTCTACATATCAGTTTGTGTTTCCTAGGATTTTATATAAATGGGACCATACAGTGTGTCCATTTTAAATGGCTTCTTTCAGCAAAATTATTTTGAAATTCATTGACATTGTAGCATATATCAGTAGTTCATAACTTTTTACTACTAAGTAGTATTCCATTGTAAGGATATATCAATATATGTATATATTCCCATCCCCTTGTTGATGAACATTTGTGTTGTTTCCCATTTTTAGCTATTGCAAATAAAGCTGTTTGAACATTCATGTACAAGTCTTTTTATGGATATATGCTTTCATTTTTCTTGGATAAATACCTATGAGTGGAATGGCTGGATCATATGAAAGTTATACATTTAACTTTTTAAGAAATTGCCAACTTTTCCCAAAATAATTGTACTATTTTACTTTCCCACCAGCAGTGTATGAGAGTTCTAGCTTCTCTACATCCTCACCAACACTTATTATGGTCAATATTTTTAAGTTTAGCCACTCTAATAGGTGTGAGGTGATATCTCATTGTGGTTTAAATTTTAATTTTTCAAATAAGTAATGATGTTAGGCATCTTTTCATGTGCTTATTTTTTCATGTGTATATCTTCTTCATGGAGTATTTGTTCAATCTTTTCTCCATTTTTTGTGTTTTCCTATTATAGTATATATCTTTAACTTATCGTTGCCAGGACAAATTTAGAAAATCCTGACCAAAGTCTAACAATCAAATGTGTCAGCAAATGTTAGAGTTTAAGTAAAATTTCACATTACAAAATAGCTACCAGGGTATGTCCCAACAATCTCAAGTATTTTAACTGGAGCTGTCTTTAATATGCAGAACACTTCGAATTGAAATAAATGCTCTTAAAGAGGTCAATGCTACCTTTCCAAATACCCATTAATTAAAAGCAGTTGGTGGAGAGCTTTAAGAAAGTGCTTTCACAGATACAAATCTGTAGATCGTATTGTCATGTACCTTCCCACCAGGACAATAGTAAAAAACATTTTGGAGAATACCCCTTGTAAATGCACAATGCCAGAGAATTACAAAGAAGTATAATAAGAAGGAAACAGTCAGTTCTATTAGAAGGCTCAGAGGAGGCTAAGCGACTTTTAAGCAGCTACTATGTGGTAAACAATATTAGAGGTGCATTATGGGCAGTGAGATCATACAATTTATCACCCAAATAGGGATACTTTTGAGAGTGAAAGGGGGTACTGCTAATATTTTTTGTCTCAGGCAGTCCTGATAAGACTCCTTGAAAGTGTTCCTTTTTGCTCTGAAAAGTGTCCCTGTTTAGATGATAAATAAAATGATCACTTCATTTATAGGCATCCCTCACAACAATCCTAAAATGGTAAATATTATCTATACCCATTTTACACTCAGAAACTGACTCAGTAAGAAAGGATACACAACCTGGCCAAAAGCAGATGGTTAATAGGGAGCAAAATTAGGATTTGAAACTGGGCTTGCTTTAGGATGATTTCTGAATAACCAACTTCCTAGATCCCTCAAGAATCTAAAATCACCCTTGTAAGGCGCATCGACTCCTTTTTAAAAATTTTTGGCTTCATCTGGGGAGTACCCACCACTCACTTCATGGGATACTGTCAGTCTCTCAATCTCAGACCCACCTCCTTCCCCACCAGAGGCTTTCACGTGGCCGACTTGTCAAAGGGTTTGCCCTATCCCCCGAGGCACGGTTACTGGGTCCAAGGAGGCATGTGATCCAAGCAGGGCTCACCGTTGTTCTTTTTGGTGAACAGATACAGAAGCTGCCTATTTTGGTTAGAGTAGACAGAAAACTAACTCAAAGTGACATAGACAAAAAATGGGCTTAATTGGTTCATCTGACAAAAATGGCTGAAGTCGTTCTAACTTTAGGCATGACTGGACCCAGGGACTCAATCAAAGTGTATCACAAGCCAGTGTATCTCCATATACCTCTTCTCTTCCACTGACTCTTCCCTTTTCGTGTCAGATTTACCACCAGAAGGTTCAGGCTTACATCCTAACCTCTCAGTAGCCACAAAGAAAAGAAAAAAAAAAAAAGGCATAATAGAAAAATGAACCATTTCCCAACAGTTCCAACAAAAGTCCCAGAACTGAGTCTCACTGACCTGCTTTGGGTCACTTACCCCTCTCCACAGCAATCTCTTAGCCACAGGGAGAAAAGCCCTGACTGGCAGGTCTGGACCTGAGATGGCATGGAAGGTGAGTAGGCAGCTCCTCCATCACCACAGGAGCTGAGAAAGGGGAGACGCATAACTCCAGAGGAAAAGGATGTTGGCAGGCCAGATAAAATGATGCCCATGTCATCTGCACCTGCTCTTCTCCCTCAGGTGTACATTAGAAGGGCCCCCTCACTTCCATGGACCCCTTTCAGAACCTTGCACTTAATTTTTTTAATTCATTTTAAAAATTCTTTTAATCAAAGGGGGTCCCTAAACTTATATACACTTCAGGCAAAAAGTCTGGAGATACCTACCTTGTAAGGGAGTCATCCAGAATCCCCTTCTCTTACGCCAGTTAGGCTCCAAGATCTTGTCAATTGCTTTCCTACATTCCCTTCTCTTCATTCCCAATAGCCTGAAGTTGAGGTTCTTACCATCTCTAGTCAGGGAATGGCATCCTGCCCACAGGCTTCCTCTCCCAGATTTATCTTCAAACCTGATGCCTTTCAGCATGGATTTCCTCAAAAAAAAAAAAAAAAAGAATATTACTAGGAATTCCCTGGCGGTCCAGTGGTTAGGACTCCATGCTCTCACTGCCAAGGGCCTGGGTTCAATCCCTGGTGGGGGGACTAAGATCCCGCAAGCCATGCAGCACGGCCAAAAAAATAAAAATAAAATAAATAATAATAGAATAGAATATTACTATATGATCCAGCAATTCCACTTCTGTGTATATATCCGAAAGACTTGAAAGCAGGACCTTGAAGAGATATTTGTACACCCAAGTTCACAGCAGCATTATTCACAGTAGTTAAGAGGTGAAAGCAACCCAAGTGTCTATCGATGGATGAATGGAAAAGCAAAATGTGGTATATATACATACAATAGAATATCACTCAGCTTAAAAAAAGAAAAAGAAATTCTGACACATGCTACAACATGGACAACCCTTGAGGACATTATGCTAAATGAAATGTCAGTCACTAAAGGAAAAATACTGTATGATTCCACTTATATCAGGTACCTAGAGTAGTCAAATTCACAGAGACAGAAAGTAGGATGGTGGTTGCCATGGGCTGTGGGGAGGGAGAAAGGAGTTCTTGTTTAATGGGTACAGAGTTTCAGTTTTACAAGATGAAGAGTTCTGTGGATGAATGGTGTTATGGTAGCACAACAATGTGAATATACTTAATGCTACTGAACAGTAAACTTAAAAAGGAATAAAATGTATGTTATGTGTACTTCACCATGATTAAAAAATCCCTGATGCCTTAATCACTTTTCTAAATACACTATGGTCAGAGTATCCGCCCTACTTAAAAGTCTAGTGGCTCTTCATCTGGCCACAGGGCCAAGCCCCAAGCTCTTCCGCTCACAGGGTTGTTGTAATGAGGATTTCAAGAAATCATGTGTGCAAGTGCTTAAGTATATGGCAATGCCTGGCACAGAGCAGTCACTCAATAATTGGGTGTTATCACCATTATCATCACCACAGTATTATCTGGCCTCTCCATACTTTTCCAGCCTGAATAGTCCATGCTGTTTCACAGTTAGGTGCCTCTACATAACCTGATTTTTTCCTGCTTCTATTGTTTAACATTTATCCTTCAAAATCCAACTCAAATATCACCTTTCCCCAGAAGCCTTCCTTGTATCACAAACCTCCTGTAGATTTATTTATTCCCTGTCCTGTGTGTCCTTTCTAAATATTTTGTAAATATTCCTATTGTTGCTCCTGACACAGTGTATTTAATTTACTTGTTTACATGCCAATCATCTTCCTAGACTGTGCATAGATTTAGGGCAGAAAACTGTGTATTGTTGATTGCACCATCTTATATTGAGGCTGGCATATACGCGATGGTCAAGATGCTTACTCAGTGAAAGACTATGACAAGCACTTTCTTACAAATCTTATCCCATTGAATCCTCACGACAAGAATTTTAGAGATATATTATTGTCCTCAGTTTTTTTCAGATGGAAGAAGCAGAGGCTCAGAGAGGTTAGTGACTTGTTCAAGGTTGCACAGCAGTGATATTAGAACCAGAATTTAGGGTATTTTTCTGCTTCTGAGCCCCATGTTTTTCTTACCACACTACACTGCGTCATTATAATCCATCGTTTCCTCAGGGAGGGAGTGTAAAGGAAACAGAAAAGTGAGAGCTAAACTCTGGGATTGCTCAGACTTGGAAGGGAAAAAAGAGATGGAGCAAGTGAAACAACGAAGAAGTGCTAAAAAGTTACTAAAATGAACCCAGAAAACAAGGTAGAAGAGAGTTTTAAGGGCACAGGTGAGTAACTATATATAAAATAAGTGAAGACAAGAAAAAACATTTTCTTTTTCACTATGGTCCTTCTTGATGAGAAGCCCCAAGACCACGGTAGAAATCAAATAACTGGGTAAGACAGGGAAGGGTTGGTAAAGAAACGAAGGCAGCAGTAGAAAACCCATCTCTCGTGGGAAGAAGCAGAGAAGTGCAGCGGTCCTTAATAAGAAGGCAGGTGGGCTGAGAAAAGCAGAGCAAAGAATCCCTAGGCTTCCAATGGAAGGGGCCCGGGAGAGCTGGACAGATTGACTGCTCGTGGACCAGAGGGGCCAGCAGGAACTGAGGGAGTAAGTGCTTCCTCTGGAGGTCCGGACGGGAGGGCTGCCCCCCTCTCCCTGTCCCCCACCTCCTGCCTCTGTCTCCCTTTCTCTCTCTCCTTCCTCTCTTCACTCCCATATTCATTCACTCCTCATTCATTTTCTCCCCGTGTCTCCTCTGCCCTTCTCTCTCCTTTGGCCTTTATTCTTGCCTTATTCCTGCTTGAAGCCACTGCTCAATCCCAGTCATTTTATCTACTGTCATTCAGGATCAAAGAAATTGCTGACTGTTGAAGTTTGCTGTTCAAAATCAAACCAATCCTTCAACAGCTGTCAGAACTTGGCAGTCTGGGGAAAGAGTTTAGGAAGAGCGGTGAGGTCCCAATCAGGGATTCATAACCTTCGCAAGACTGTTATGCAAGTGATTTTTGTGTATGTGCTCAGGGACATTTTTCTGGGAGAGGATCCTTCTGCTTCTGTTGATTCTCAAAGGGAATGAGGATCATAAAGTTTCGGAGTCTTATTGCCTTTCACCTTCATCAAATACAGTTGCTTCATTTGAGCTTCTTTATAATGATTGTGTTCTTGATTTTGATAAGGATGTAGTTAAAAGCTTCTGTTTTCAACAGTAGGGTAAACATCAAGGATCGCAGCTAAGCAACCATTTTGAAGCCGCAAAATGACTCACATTCCAATCTTTGTTGCTTATCGGAAAGCTTAGATAATTTAAGATGGTATCAAAATACTAATGCAGTTTAATTCCTCTGTAAACTTGTTCACTCAGAAATGCAAAGACCAGAGCTCCCTATTGAAACGCAATTCCTCTTCGCTCTTTGAGGCCGCAGGAATCATTTTCTCAATGGTCTAAATTTCAGCACACAGCTATTCTAGCAAAGGAGAGTATTTCCACAGAAAGTTACAGCACCTGTTTCTTGAAATAAACATGTTTACCTTTGGCAATGAAGACATTTGGAAAAGAGGCATTTTGTTCAATAGTATTAAAAACATTAATATAGTAAACTAAACTAGCTGGTTTTTCTTTTACTTCTCATTAGATTATAAACTCCAGGAGGGCAGGAACCAATCTGTTCAACATTGTACCTCCCACACTTTATACACAGTAGATATTCAGTAAATATCTAATAAATGAATGAAAAATAAGCTGATAACAGAATGTATTTTATAGAATGCATTTTTGAAGGCATGTCATTTGATCAACATTTCCTTCGTTCCATTCATTAGCTATTTGTTGAGTGCCCATCCTGTACTGGGGGCTCTTCTAGGCCCAGGAAATACAATGGTAAATGAGACAGCTAAGATCCTTCTTTTTATTTATGTATTTATTTATTTAGGCCGTGTCGTGCGGCCTGTGGGATCTTAGTTCCCCAATCAGGAATCAAACCCGTGCCCCCTGCATTGGAAGCATGGAGTCTTAACCACTGGGCAGCCAGGGAAGTCCCAATGGAAAAATAATTTGAAAAAGAATAGAAAAAAAAATTTTAAGTAAAATTTTTTAAAAATTTATAAAATAAAAATCACCCCAGGGCTTCCCTGGTGGCGCAGTGGTTGAGAGTCCGCCTGCCAATGCACGGGACACGGGTTTGTGCCCCGGTCTGGGAAGATCCCACATGCCGTGGAGCGGCTGGGCCCGTGAGCCATGGCCGCTGAGCCTGCGCGTCCGGAGCCTGTGCTCCACAGCGGGAGAGGCCGCAGCAGTGAGGGGCCTGCGTACCGCAAAAAAAAAAAAAAAAATCCTTCTTTAGGAGCTTTCAGTCTCCTGGGTGGGGCTGGGGGGACGATGACACAGACCTTAATCAAGCAAATACAATAGGGAAGATAATTTCTTGTAATCATGAAGACAGCAAATCGATATTGTGCTAGAGTCTGTGTGCAGCTTCAGAGAGGGTGATCAGGGAACAGGTGATACTTAAGTGGATATCTGAATGGCGAGATGAGCTGGAGGATTCAAGAAACAGAGAGAAGTGGCTGGAGGTCTGGGGCAAGAGGGAGAAGGGTGACGTGGGAGAGGTAGGCAGAGGGCCAGATCAAGCAAGGTATTGAAGGCTGTGAGGAATTTGGACTTAAAAGAGTAACAATGGTGATCTGAGGTCCTGAAAAATTCTTTTGTGCTTGTTTTCTGAATTAAAGAAAGATTAAAATAAGCCCAGAGAAGTGAAGTATTGAACTGACTTAAAAATAGAAATTCTTGAGTGAGTTATCTGATACCTCATCCAAAAAATGAAATTAAGTAGGTGGGCCCATTTCCCAGCCATTCTAGATAAATAACCACCTATTACATTATAATGCTTGTTCAAGTAAAATCCTTATTACTTAGGGGAGAATGTAGTCAACATAACAGGAAAACATTTTTCCACTCTTTTTTGTGTGTTTAGAATTGGCTACTCTACTAGTTTCCATCTCTTTCTCCAGTTTTGCATTTTAAAATGCTTGGATCATGATCACAGATTTTAAAAATATTTTTACCTCACCCAGTCTTTGTTTCAAAAAGTTTTCAAAGAAACTGCTTTGTAAAGTGATGGAAGCACTCTTTACTTTCAGCTTGAAGCAGGTATAGGTATGATTTATAGGCATTACAGGCATACCTCGAAGACATTGTGGGTTCAGTTCCAGACCACCACAATAAAGCAAATGTTGCAATAAAGCAAGTCACACAATTCTTTTGGTTTCCCAGTGCATATAAAAGTTATGTTTAGGGCTTCCCTGGTGGCACAGTGGCTGAGAGTCCGCCTGCCGATGCAGGGGACACGGGTTCGTGCCCCGGGCCGGGAAGATCCCACATGCCGCGGAGCGGCTGGGCCCGTGAGCCATGGCCGCTGAGCCTGCGCGTCCGGAGCCTGCGCTCCTCAACGGGAGAGGCCACAACAGCGAGAGGCCCACGTACCGAAAAAAAAAAAAAAGTTATGTTTACACTGCACTGTAGTCTATGAAGTGTGCAACAGCATTATGTCTAAAGACACAATGTATACACCTTAATTAAAAAATACTTTATTGCTGAAAAATGCTGGCCATCATCTGAGCCTTCAGCGAATCGTAATCTGTTTGCTGGTAGAGGATGCTGTCTTGATGTTGATGGCTGCTGACTGATCGGGGTGGTGATTGCTGAACACTGAAGTGGCTGTGACAGCTCCTTAGCATAAAGCAATGAAGTTCGCCACACAGATGGACTCTTCCTTTCATGAACGGTTTCTCTGTAGCAGGCAGTGCTGTTTGACAGCATTTTACCCACAGTAGAACTTTTAAAATTGGAGTCAGTCCTCTCAAACCCTGCTGCTGCTTTATCAACTCAGTTTACATGATATTCTAAATCTTTTGCTTTCATTTCAACAATCTTCACAACATCTTCACCAGGAGTAGATTCCATCTCAGAAAATTAATTTCTTTGCTCATCCATAAGAAGCAACTCCTTATCCATTCAAGTTTTATCTTGAGATTACATCAATTCAGTCACATCTTCAGGCTCCACTTCTAATTCTAGTTCTCTTGCTATTCCCACCACAACTGCAGTTACTTCCTCCACTGAAGTCTTGAACCTCTCAAAGGCATCCATGAGGGTTGGAATCAACTTCTCCCAAATTCCTGTGAGTGTTGATATTTTCACCTCTTCCCATGAATCACAATGGTCTTGATGGCATCTAGAATGGTGAATCCTCTCCAGAAGGTTTTCAACTCACTTTGCCCAGATCCAGCAGAGGAATCCCTATCGATGGCAGCTATGGACTTATGAAATGTATTTCTTAAATAATAAGACTTGAAAGTTGAAATTACTCCTTGATCTGTGGGCTGCAGAATGAATGCTGTGTTAGCAGGCTTGAAAACAACATTAATCTCATTTTACATCTCCATCAGAGCTCTTGGTGACCAGGTGCATTGTCAATGAGCAGTAACATTTCCAAAGTAATCTTTTTTTCTGGGCAGTAGCTCTCAACAGTGGGCTTAAAATATTCAGTAAACCATGTTGTAAACAGATGTGCTGTCATCCAGGCTTTGTTGTTCCATTTATAGAGCACAGGCAGAGTAGATTTAGCCTAATTCTTAAGGGCCCTAGGATTTTTGGATTGGTAAATGAGCACTGGTTTCAACTTAAAGTCACCAGCTGCATTAGCCCCTAACAGAGTCAGCCTGCCTTTGAAGCTTTGAAGCCAGGCATTGAAAATCTGTTGTTTAGTGTAGCACCTTCATTAATGATCTTAGCTAGATCTTCTGGATAACTTGCTGCAGCTTTGACATCAGCACTTGCTGGTTCATCTTGTACTTTTAAGTTATTGGATATAGCTTCTTTCCTTAAACCTCTGCTAGCTTTAAGCTTTTCTTCTGCAGCTTCTCACCTCTCTCAGTCTTCACAGAACTGAAGAGAGTTAAGGCCTGCTCTGGATTAGTCTTTGGCTTAAGGGAACGTCATGGGTGGTCTGATCTTCTATCCAGACCACTAAAACTTTCTTTCTATCCAGACCACTAAAACTTTCTATGTATCAGCAATAAGGCTGTTTCGCTTTCTTATCATTTGTGTGTTCACTGGAGTAGCACTTTTAATTTTCTTCAAGAACTTTTCCTTTGCCTTCACAACTTGCCTAACTGGCACAAGAGGCCTAGTTTTCAGCCGTTCTCTGTTTTCAACATGCCTTCTTCACTAAGCTTAATTATTTCCAGCTTTTGATTTAAAGTCTCACATCTTTAAGAAAGATGTGAGGCTCTTCCTTTCACTTGAACACTTAGAGGCCATTGCAGGGTTATTAATTGGCCTAATTTCAATATTGCTGTGTTTCAGGGAATAGGGAGGCCCAAGGAAAGGGAGAGTGTTGGGGAGTGCTGGTCAGTGGAGCTGTCAGAACACATACAACATTTATCAGTTAAGTTCACCACCTTATATGGGTGTCTTATGTTATACAATTACAATAGTAACATCAAGAATCACCATCATAGGGGCTTCCCTGGTGGCGCAGTGGTTGAGAGTCTGCCTGCTGATGCAGGGGACACGGGTTTGTGCCCCGGCCCGGGAAGATCCCACATGCAGTGGAGCGGCTGGGCCCATGAGCCATGGCCGCTGAGCCTGCGCATCCGGAGCCTGTGCTCCTCAACGGGCGAGGCCACGGCAGTGAGAGGCCCGCGTACTGCAAAAAAAAAAAAAAAAAAAAAAAAGAACCACCATCATAAATATGATAATAACGAAGTACTTTGAAATATTGGGAGAATTACCCAAATGGGACACAGAGACATGAAGTGAGCAAATGTTATTGGAAAAATGGTGCCATAGACTTACTCGATGCAGGGTTGCCACAAACCATCAATTTATATAAAATGCAGTATCTTCAAAGCACAATAAATGAAGTGCAATAAAACAATGCATTCTTGTATTCCAAATCCAAAAACAAAAATCAATTTCAGCTGTTGCAATTTGCCTTTGAATTATTCGGTTCTACTACTGTCCTGCCAGAAGTTATACAAGAAAAAAAGGATATTTTTCCTCCTATGGTCTCATGAGATTTCAATGATCATATACTATTATTTTTAAGCATATGTTCCCAAGGTGAAATTGCACATATTTCATTAAAAACTATCCCTCAGTTATTTATCTTACACTACATTTATTCACATACTCTTATCTTTGCATATGAGTTAAACCACCATTAGTCATTATCACACAGATAGCGTTGATAATGATCACCCTTTCTTTTTTTAACATCTTTATTGGAGTATAATTGCTTTACAATGGTGTATTAGCTTCTGCTGTATAACAAAGTGAATCAGCTATACGTATACATATATCCCCATATCTCCTCCCTCTTGCTTCTCCCTCCCACCCTCCCTATCCCATCCCTCTAGGTGGTCACAAAGCACCGAGCTGATCTCCCTGTACTATGCAGCTGCTTCCCACTAGCTATCTATTTTACATTTGGTAGTGTATATATGGCCATGCCACTCTCTCACTTCATCCCAGCCTACCCTTCCCCCTCCCCGTGTCCTCAAGTCCATTCTCTACATCTGCATCTTTATGCCTGTCCTGCCCCTAGGCTCTTCAGAACCTTTTTTTTTTTTTTTTTAGATTCCATATATATGTGTTGGCATATGTTATTTTTCTCTTTCTGACTTACTTCACTCTATGACAGACTCTAGGTCCATCCACCTAACTACAAAAAACTCAATTTCATTTCTTTTTATGGGTGAGTAATATTCCATTGTATATATGTGCTACATCTTCTTTACCCATTCATCTGTCAGTGGACACTTAGGTTGCTTCCATGTCCTGTCTATTGTACATAGAGCTACAATGGACATTGTGGTACATGACTCTTTTTGAATTATGGAACTATTTGAACTGATTCATGAAAAGTCAAGATGTTTGGTTTTATATCTTTGATTTAACTAATTCAAAATTCTCATTTTGAATTATGGTTTTCTCAGGGTATATGCCCAGCTGTGGTATTGCTGGGTTGTATAGTAGTTCTATTTTTAGTTTTTTAAGGAACCTCCATACTGTTCTCCATAGTGGCTGTTATCAATTTACATTCCCACCAACAGTACAAGAGGCTTCCCTTTTCTCTATACCCTCTCCAGCATCTATTGTTTGTAGATTTTTTGATGATGGCCATTCTAACTGGTGTCAGACACAGTACATGCCTTCCAAGTCCTGGCTTTCCCTGCTTGGATTTTACTATTTGAATTGATTCATGAAAAGTCAAGATGTTTGTTTTTATATCTTTGATTTAACCAAAAACACACATGCCCCAAGATAGCAGCACACCCAGTCTTGTCCTACTCTTGTGGGACTCACCTGTGCTTCCAGGATGAATGCACACATCTTTGAGTTTACAAAGCCCTCCTCACATAGAATGTCTCACTGATAACTACTGGGGTGGGGAGGGGGACACTCTCTGAGCCTCATATATTTCACCTTCACATTCTTTGTTCTAGGCAATGACTTGCTTTTAGTTATTTAGTAAAACATCTGTGTCCAGAAAGCCTTTTTCCATGTCATCTTCTGCTTTACCTGCTCTCTCTCTCTCACTAAGCTCACTAGTCATTTTCTTCAGGAAGCCTCCCGGGCTCCCCCTAATCCGGTTAAGTACCTCCTCTGGGCTCCTATGACTTTTAGTTTTTAACCTCTGTCATAGAAATCATTGCATATTATAATTGTCTAGCCTCTCTTTTCACTAGACTGTGTGCTCCTTTAATTTAGAGATTAATTCTTTTACATCTTTGATGACCGTATTAAAAGAAAGAGAAAAAGGGACTTCCCTGGTGGTCCAGTGGTTAAAACTCCACACTCCCAATGCAGGGGAGCCCAGGTTGGATCCTTGGTCAGGGAACTAGATCCCGCATGCAGCAACTAAAGATCCTGCACACTGCAACGAAGATCCTGCATACCACAACTAAAGACCCGGTGCAGCCAAATAAATAAATAAATAAATAAATAAGTATTTTAAATAAAGAGACAGAGAGAGAGAAAAAGAAAAAAGAAAGGGAACATGTGGGGCGAAACTGATAAGAATTCCCCTCAGAGCCCATTCTTCTGGAGTCAGACCCACTTGGTCCAAACCCATCATCAGTAATTCTTAGTTGTGAAACTTTGGGCAAGTTACTTAACTCAGCTGGGTCTCTTGCTCTCAGCGCTAAGCAGGGGCTTAATAAGCATTTGCTTAATGAAAGAATAATAATGATGATTACAGGCTTAATAATGATAGCTAACATCCGTAGCACTTACTTTGTGCCAGGCACTGTTCTGAGCACTTTCCCCATATTATTACCTCCCTTAGTCCTCACATAATGCTGTGAGGTGGGTGCTACTGTATTCCTTCTACAGATGAAAGTGAAGAAACTGTGGCCCAGAGAGGGCGACCTGCCAGCTTACTCAGGGGGGTTCCAGAGTCCATTCCCTTAACTATTAGGCCCTGCTGCTGCCTGCTGCCTGCTGGCTGAGAGGGAGAACAGGGGAAGAGAGAAGATGATGAACACAAAGAATCCCCTGCCTCATTCTTCCTTCCTGTTATCTCAGTCCCTGGGGGTGACACACACATATACCCAAAGTGCTGCTCTCCACTCTGGCATCCTTTCCTTTCATCCCAAACTCTCACCTACCTACCAAACACACCTCATAGTTACTCTGGTTTGAGGGTCTAGCAGGAGAACACAGCTCCTGGAATACCCTTCACTGAAGTCTTTCTTCTCTACTTGGGATCATCCTCGTCCTTGGCAGAACCAGCAGCTTTGGAAGATCCATGTGGGAGGACGGGTCCACAGGAGACCTTATTAATTGGGAGACAGATGTTGGTTCCCTTTCCAATTTCTGAGCTTTCCTTCTCACTCACTAATCCACTTAATGCATATGCTTTACATTTACATATTACATATTATTTATTTCTAAAACAGTACATATATGCCTCTAGGAATGGTTAGTCTCAGTATAGAAGCCTGGGTCAATAAAGTAGACGGGCGTCTCTGAGGACCCCTGAAATCCACCCCACCCACAGGGTGAGCCCAGCCCCTAGGCTTGTATCCTTCAACTCTCCCCTCTCAGTTTAGCTGACTAGAAAACCAAGATGGGGCAATCAATTCTCTTGCTTGGGTGTTTGATCCTTGGTTGGTCATTTCAACTTAGGTCTTATAAATTTAGAAGATATGAGGTGGTCATTTTCCATTTTATATGTAGAAAAGCAGAGAAAGCAGGTTTATTTGTTAGGTTCCAGGCTCCAGCTTCTTTCATAAAGACCAAAATAACACCAGCTTAAACAAGATAGAAGCATGTTTCTCTTTCCTAAAAGTGTCTGAACCTAGGCTGTCTGAGGCTAACATGATGACTCCACGGAGTTGGACACCCAGGCTCCTTCTACCTCGTGTCTCTGCCACTTTGTACTGGCAATTTCCATCTCCAGGTCGAAGACATAGCTTCAGCTCTGCCATCTTCAGCCACACCTAGGCAGTGAGTAGGGAAAATGAGGAGAGGAGCTCACACCTTTCTATGTAAGAGCATAACCTGGAAGTTGTACACGTACGTCACTCCTGTCTGTATCGCATTTGGCCAGAGCCTAGTCAGCAGCTGCAATTAGCAGCAAGGGAGGCGTGGAAGCCTAGCCTTTGGCTGGTAGCTTTGTGTCCAGCTAAAATGCTATTCCCATGGAAGGGGAGGAATGATCTCGCAGGTACAACAAGCAGTCTCAGCTGGTTTCAAGCTCACACAGCTGGTCAGCATGGAGTTACCATGAAACAGAAACTCAGAGAAAAAGAGGCAGCGGGAGACTTGAGAGCTACAAGGAGAGCCACACTGGTTCCTGTTGGCACTCAGTCCTCGGTTTCAGGCTCTTAGTGAGACCCAGCAACTTTCTCTCTCTCACTTATAATAAAGGCTTGGTTTTGCATAAGCCAGCCCAAGGGTGCCTTCTGTTCCCTGACACCAAAAAGCCTTGTCTTAGACAGTCAACCAGATTATATGCTCCATGAATGCAACATTTTACTTTCTTACTCCTGACTCAGTGTTTCCACAGCTCCTGTGCTCAGTAGACAAACATTGATTTGACTTAATGTATTGCTTCCTTTTGCAACTGGATGTATTGACTGTCTGTCTCCATCATTTTTGCCAGTTACAGACTGTAGGCTTCCAAATTACTTCAAAGAACAGAAAGGGTGGGCCTCTGAGGGGATCGGGAATGTTTCAATTTGAGGCTTGAAGTGGAAAATACTAACAGCTTTGGCACAGGCCTTTCCCTGAAATCTGTCACCACTCAGAGGGAGGTGCCGTCATCAGCGGCAATAATGCAACAGCAGTGTTCACCCACCCTTATGCAAACTGGGAGGACCAGGAGGGCTTGGCCCCCTCGTGTGAAGGGACAAATGACTGTAGATATGTGAGTTAAATACAAACTCATCCAGCTCACCCTCAAATTGAAAATACTCCAGCCCAGTCTTGGAGAAGAGTCTTTTATGAAACTTTTTATTCAGTGTTCTAAATTTAACCAGCTGGAAAGAGTACCATGCTATTAAACGTGTTTTTTTTTTTTTTAAATGAAGGATTTGCTTTTTTAATGGGAAAGCTGCTGTCATCAAAAGGATGGAAAACAATACTCCTGACTAATTCATTTGATACAAAGCCCAGCACAACAACATACCCAAATACATGGCTTGATGATCATCTTCAAGAGAAAATAAAGCAAGGGGTTTTGAGAGGCTTGCCTAACCAGGGCCAGTGAGCTGCATTCCATGGTATCATAATGAAAACAGCAGGACGGAAGTTAAACTAAAGATTTTACATGTCTGCCTGGCACATAGAAGGTATTCAATCAATTCTTGTTGAATGAATACATTTCAAAACTGATGCTGCAGCAGTTAGTCTAGAAATATCTATAACACGATACATTTACATTTATCTCTTAAAACACAGGGCTTGTGAGTGAATATCAAAATTAATTTATACTGACAATGAAATCAAGTCCCTTAGGGGGTAAATTGTGTGAAGGGAGCAGGGGGACTTTTAAAGTGTGATGATTTAAAAATTATCAATTACAGCACTGCCATGTTCTGCCTTCCTCTACACATTGCAGTTAACTTTTACAGTGCTGAAAGATTCCTAATATCTTTACAATTTTACAGAGGGGTTATTGAGGACAGAATGCTACTTGGTGGCATTTTTATCCTTTACTCTTTCAAGAACATTTTTTCAAGTCCTATGTTTCTGAGTCTTTTTATGAAAATGATATGTTCATTTATTGATGTTAAGTTAGATAATGCTCTGGTACCAGTATTTTCCAAAAAATATTTTCCCTTCAGAGGCAACTAGTTTAGCACTGTATCCGGAGGTCTCTAAGACCACTCCCAAGTTTGATGATTCATCAGAGGGACTCACAGGACTCAGCATCCCGTCCTACTCATGGCTCTGATTTATTACAGTGAAAGGACACCAAGCACAGTAAGCAAAGGGAAGAGCAGGTAGGCAAAGTCTGGGGAAAGCCAGGCACAAGCATCCACAGATGGATGTCCCAAAGGACACACTTGGTTCTTTGATTAAGCAAAGAATTCTGCATGTAAGAGAGACGCCAACCAGATCTCCTTGGAGACTCAGTGCCCAAGGTTTTGACTGTGCACGCAGGCAGCCTCTGCTTGGCACAAGCCCAAATTCCAGACTCTCAGAATGAAAGCGGGGGTTGAGCATAAACCATGTTGTTTGTATAAACAGTTTGGACACAGAGAGCCAGTCTTATCGGTTAAGGATGGGAACCTTCTTAAAATCTATGTTCCCAGACACCAGCCAAGGGCCAACCTTACAAGCAGACCTCTCCTTGTATAGCAGTTTAGGCCTGTGTATTGGTTTAACATGATTTCAAACCCACTTTTTTTTTTTTTGATCTAAGACTGAAGTTGTTTTGATCCAAGAGTGAAGTTGTTTACATTGAGGAAGCTGTGTCCTGATGTGATAAACATCTATTGTCGTCTCTAAGCGCTCAGTAGCTCAGCTGTTGGCAGGCACTGCTGGGGGCCAATGGATAAGAACGTGTGAGGAGCCACTCTGTCTAGGGGACAGTTCAGCCTTAAACACCAAGAGTTGGTGAGGACTTACCAAGACCATTATGTCTGGGCAAGGCTACTCTTTGCTGATCTTAATTGCTCTCTGAAGACCTTGGGGCACTAGCCCCTGCCTCAGCAAGGTGACTCTTTGCCAGCAGTGGTGAAAACTGTACAGCAGCCTCATGAAGGGGAGCATCTTGCCCGCCAACAACAATGCTTTCATCCCTAGCAACAAGGGACTTCTGCTTCTCTAGCAGCTGGAAGTCAGCTCTTGGTTGGCTAAGCTGACTATTCTGAACCAGCTCGTGCAAAGGCACACCTCAACTAAATTTGGACTTTATTCCTTTCATCTCCCCCTTACCTGGAACAATACTGTAATTAATCTGTCATTGGTTTGGACTATGTTATTTTTTTACTGGCTTATTAAGAGACTTATCCCGTATGCTATTGGCTTGTGAAATTATTATAATTCCCACAGTGAACCTATGTTAAATAAATTATTGGCAAACACATTCTCAGTCTCTGAGCATAATTTGTCTGAAAATAAAAGAGCCTGCTGGGGCTTCCCTGGTGGCGCAGTGGTTGAATCTGCCTGTTAATGCAGGGGACATGGGTTCGAGCCCTGGTCTGGGAGGATCCCACATGCCGCAGAGCGACTGGGCCCATGAGCCACAACTACTGAGCTTGCATGTCTGGAGCCTGTGCTCCGCAACAACAGAGGCCGCGACAGTGAGAGGCCCGCACACCGCAATGAAGAGTGGCCCCCGCTTGCCACAACTAGAGAAAGCCCTCGCACAGAAACGAAGACCCAACACAGCAAAAATAAATTAATTAATTAATAAACTCCTACCCCATCTTCTTTAAAAAATAAAATAAAAATAAAAAAATAAAAGAGCCTTCTATGTTAACTCTTTTCTGCACAAATATCATAAGAAGAACATCAATAAGCATGATAATGACATTAATTAAGTTTGACGTTTTTTCCCCCAAGTTGATGTCTAGTTCCTCTCTTTGATCATTATGTAATTAACATTTATGGAGTCCTTATCACATACTAGGCACATGGTTTAAGTCACTTAATTTTTACAGTAAACCTAAAAAGCAGGTTATGTTTTTGTCCCCATTGTACAGATGAAAACATTTATATCCAGTGCAGTTAAGTAACTTACCCAGTCTTACAACTAATAACTGGTAGTACTAGGATTGGCCAGGAAGGTCTGACTCTAGAACATGTGCTCTGGGGGGAGTTCTTAAAAATTTCACTATACCCCTTTGATATCTTCTCTTTCTTTAATGTGGTCATTGAAAAACCTACACAATACACACACACACACACACACACACACACACACACACACACACACACATCTATATCTCTCCATGTTGTACTAGTAGATCACAAGGACAACCAAGAACAGAACCTGGTGTGGGCCGGCCTTTAAAGACATACTTAAATGAACAAATGATTAACCTTAACAGCTGAATGTCTAGTGTTTATGAAATTCATCCTTAAAAATAACATCATGTTGATTCTAGAAACTCAACAGAAGGAGCCCAATGCAAGAAACCTGGGCCAGCCACATGCATAAGTACTTTCCTTACCTGTCCATTTGGACCTTTTGTGAATTGTTGTGTATTTTTCAAAGTTTAGAAGACTTAATACAAAATAATGCATGTATTTTTCATCACTTTTTGAGTTTTTCCAACATGTAGACCACAGGATTTCTGCTTTTTTTTTTTTTTTTTTGCGGTAGGCGGGCCTCTCACTGTTGTGGCCTCTCCCCTTGCGGAGCACAGGCTCCGGACGCGCAGGCTCAGCGCCATGGCTCACGGGCCTAGCCGCTCTGCGGCATGTGGGATCTTCCCAGACCGGGGCACGAACCCGTGTCCCCTGCATCAGCAGGCGGACTCTTAACCACTGCGCCACCAGGGAAGCCCTCTGCTTTTTTTTTCCTAAAAAACAAGAGCCATGAGCAATGGAAAGTGTATTGGAGGCCTGCCTATGAACTGTTCACAGATTTCTCTGGAGCTCAGCTTCTGCCCAGGTGAGGCCAGAACACTGTTGTTATACAGCACAATTTGATTTGTGAGAAAGTCACGTTGGCAATCCCAGTGGCTTTTGAAAGAGGCCAACTGTCCTAGAGAGGTGGCAAAGGGCCTGGAGGACCCAGCATCTGGGTCCTAGGGCAGGGAGGAGAGCAAGTTTGAAGAAGAAGAACCAAGAAGCGTGAGGCTACCAGGAAATTAGAGTTGAAAAGATTCCAGAAAGTATGAAACTGAGGAAATGATAATTGTTTGCTTCTTTGTAATCGATTCTTTCAGGGCTCTACCCCAAGGTGATAAAAATACCTAATTTTTAGATGGTGCTTTACTGTTTTTTCAAAGTACTTTCACATTCACCATCTCACATCCTCCTCACAGCAGCCTGGAAGGGAGGCCACATCTGTATTATTATGCCCATTTTGCTGATGAGAAACTAAGACTCAAGGATAAGGTGACTTTCCCAATACCTTGGGACTAGTGATTTATGGTCTTTTAAGCTTGGACAGTGCTTCTCAATCTTTAACGTGCAGACAAACCACTGGGGATCAGTAGATCTAGTAGGTCTGAGGTGGGGTCCAGATTCTTCATTTCTAACAAGCTTCCAGGTGACATGATAAGAAATCAGAATGCAGAAGGCACTACTTTTAAATTATTTTTTATGGTGAAATAAAACCTACATTCACAAAAGTATACAAATTATGTGCAGAATGGGAGAAAATATTTGCAAACGATGCAACTGAGAAGGGATTAATTTCCAAAATATACAAACAGCTCATATGGCTCAATATGAAAACAACAAACAACACAGTCAAAAAATGGGCAGAACACCTAAATAGATGTTTCTCCAAAGAAGACATACAGATGGCCAACAGGCTCATGAAAAAATGCTCAACGTCGCTAATTATTAGAGAAATTAAAACTACAATGAGGTATCACATCACACCAGTAAAAATGGCCATCATCAAACATCTACAAATAATAAATGCTGGAGAGGGTGTGGAGAAAAGGGAACCCTCCTACACTGTTGGTGGGAATGTGAATTAGTGCAGCTGCTATGGAGAACAGTATGGAGATTCCTTAAAAAACTAAAAATAGAATTGCCATATGACCCAGCAATCCCACTCTTGGGCATATATGTGGTAAAGATGAAAACTCTAATTTGAAAAGATACATGCACCCCAATGTTCAGAGCAGCACTATTTGTAACAGCTAAGACATGGAAGCAACCTACATGTCCATCGACAGTTGAATGAATAAAGAAGATGTGGTGTATATATATATATGTATATGTACATATATATATATAATGAAATATTACTCAGCCATAAAAAAGAATACAATAATGCCATTTGCAGCAACATGGATGGACCTAGAGATGAACATACTAAGTGAAGTAATTCAGACAAAGAAAGACAAATACCATATGATATCATTTATATGTGGAATCTAAAAAAAATGATACAAATGAACTTATTTACAAAACAGAAATAGACTCACAGACATAGAAAACAAACAAGACCAGAGGGCAGACAGCAGAAGCAAGAAGAACTACAATTCTGCAGCCTGTGGAACAAAAACCACATTCACAGAAAGACAGACAAAATGAAAAGGCAGAGGACTATGTACCAGATGAAGGAATAAGATAAAACCCCAGAAAAACAACTAAATGAAGTGGAGATGGGCAACCGTCCAGAAAAAGAATTCAGAATAATGATAGTGAAGATGATCCAGGACCTCAGAAAAAGAATGGAGGCAAAGATCAAGAAGATGCAAGAAATGTTTAACAAAGACCTAGAAGAATTAAAGGACAAACACCTAGAAGAATTAAAGAACAAACAAACAGAGATGAACAATACAATAACTGAAATGAAAAATACACTAGAAGGAACCAATAGCAGAATGACTGATGCAGAAGAATGGATAAGTAACCTGGAAGACAGAATGGTGGAATTCACTGCTGCAGAACAAAATAAAGAAAAAAGAACGAAAAGAAATGAAGACAGCTTAAGAGACCTCTGGGAAAACATTATATGCAACAACATTCACATTACAAGGTTCCCAGAAGGAGAAGAAAGAGAGAACGGACGTGAGAAAATATTTGAAGAGATTATAGTCTAAAACTTCCCTAACATGGGAAAGGAAATAGCCACCCAAGCCCAGAAAGCGCAGAGAGTCCCACAAAGGATAAACCCAAGGAGAAACAAGCTGAGACACACAGTAATCAAACTGACAAAAATTAAAGACAAATAAAAATTATTGAAAGCAACAAGGGAAAATGAAAAATAACATATAAGGCAACTATCATAAGGTTAACAGCTGATTTCTCATCAGAAACTCTACAAGCCAGAAGGGAGTGGCACAATATATTTAAAGTGATGAAAAGGAAGAAACTACAACCAAGATTATTCTACCTGGCAAGGATCTCATTCAGATTCTCAGATTCTCATTCAGATGGACAAATCAAAAGCTTTACAGACAAGCAAAAGCTAAGATAATTTAGCACCACCAAACCAGCTCTACAACAAATGCTAAAGGAGTTTCTCTAAGTGGGAAACACAATAGAAGAAAAGGACCTACAAAGACAAACCGATAACAATTAAGAAAATGGTAATAGGAACATACATATCGATAATTATCTTAAACGTGAATGGATTAAATGTTCCAACCAAAAGACACATGCATGCTGAATGGATACAAAAGCAAGACCCATAAATATGCTGTATATAAGAGACCCACATCAGACCTAGAGACATATACAGACTGAAAGTGAGGGGATGGAAAAAGATATTCCATGCAAATGGAAATCAAAAGAAAGCTGGAGGGCCCGGAGGAAGATGGCGGAAGAGTAAGACGCGGAGATCACCTTCCTCCCCACAGATACATCAGAAATTCAACTACACGTGGAACAACTCCTACAGAACACCTACTGAACGCTGACAGAAGACCTCAGACCCCCCAAAAGGCAAGAAACTCCCCACATACCTGGGTAGGGCAAAAGAAAAAAAGAATAAACAGAGACAATAGGATAGGGACGGGACCTGCACCAGTGGGAGGGAGCCGTGAAGGAGGAAAGGTTTCCACACACTACAAGCCCCTTCGCGGGCGGAGACTGCAGGTGGCGGAGGGGGAAGGCTTCGGAGAAGCGGAGGAGAGCACAGCAACAGGGGTGTGGAGGGCAAAGCGGAGAGATTTCGGCACAGAGGATCGGTGCCCTCAGGCACACACCAGCCCGAGAGGCTTGTCTGCTCGGCCGCCGGGGCGGGCGGGGCTGGGAGCTGAGGCTCGGGTATCGGCTTTCAGTCGGAGCAGAGGGAGAGGACTGGGGCTGGCGGCAGGAAGAGAGCCTGAAGGGGTTAGTGCGCCACGGCTAGCCCGGAGGGAGTCCGGGGAAAGGGTCTGGAGCTGCCGAAGAGGCAAGAGACTTTTTTCCCTTTTGTTTCCTGGTGCGCGAGGAGAGGGCATTAAGAGGGCTGCTTGGGGAAGCGCCGGAGACAGGCGCGAGCCGCGGCTAAAGGCGCGGACCTCGGAGACGGGCGTGGGACGCTGGGGCTGCTGCTGCTGCTGCCGCCGCCGCGGGGCCTGTGTGCGAGCGCGGGTCACTGTCCGCCCCGCCTTCCGGGGGGCCTGTGCACCCCGCCACTGCCGGGGTCCCGGGACCCGGGGACGGCTTTCCCGGGAAAGCGCACGGAGCGCCTCGGGCTGCTGCAACGTCACGCAGGCCTCTGCCGCCGCAGGCCCGCCCCACCCTGCGCGCCCCTCCCTCCCCTCTGCCTGAGTGAGCCAGAGCCACCGAATCAGCGGCTCCTTTAAACCCGTAGAACGGACGCCCTCCGGCGACCTACGCGCAGAGGCGGGGCCAGGTCCAAGGCTGAGACCCGGGAGCTGTGACAGCAGAGACAGAGAAATCTCTCTGTGCAGCCTCGGAGGCAGCGGATTAAAGCTCCACGGTCCATTTGATGTGCCCTGCGTCTGTGGAGTGCATAAATGGACAGCGAATCATCCCAAATTGAGGAAGTGCACTTTGAGGACAAGATTTAAGACTTTCCCCCCTTTTCCTCTTTTTACAACGAATTATCCCAAATTAAGGAGGTGGACTTAGAGAGCAAGATTTCAGACTTCTCGCTCTTTTCCTCTTTTTACAACGAATTATCCCAAATTGAGGAGGTGGACTTGGAGAGCAAGATTTTCGATTTTTCCCCCTGCTCTCTTTTTGTGAATGTGTATGTGTAATCTTCTGTGTAAGATTCTCTCTGTATAGCTTTGCTTCCACCATATGTCCCAGGGTTCTATCTGTCCGTTTTTTTTCAATAATTACTTTTTAATTTTAATAACGCTACTATATTTCATACTTTATTCTATTTTACTTTACCTGCTCTTTCTTTTTTTCCTACCTTCCCTTCCTCCCTCCCTCCCTCCGCTCCTCCTTTCCTTCTTTCTCTTTCCTCCCTCCCTCCCTCCCACCCTTCTTCTTTCCACTTTCTTTTTCTTTCCTTCCTCCCTCCCCCCTCCTGTCTTTCTTTCTTTCTTTCCTTCCTCCCTCCCTCCCTCCCTTCTTCCATTCACTCTTCCTTTTGCTTTCATTCCTCCCTCCCTCCTTTCTTTCTTTCTTTCCATCCTTCCTCCCTCCCTCCCTCCTTTCTTTCTTTCTTCCTTCCTTTCTTCCCTTCTTCCTTTCTTTCCCTCTCTCTTTCTTCTACTAATTCTTTCTTTCTACTTTTTCTCCCTGTTATTCTGAGCCGGGTGGATGAAAGGCTCTTGGTGCTGCAGCCAGGAGTCAGTGCTGTGCCTCTGAAGTGGGAGAGCCAACTTCAGGACACGGGTCCACAAGAGACCTCCCAGATCCACATAATATCAAGCAGCGAAAATCTCCCAGAGATCTCCATCTCAACACCAGCACCCAGCTTCAGTCAACGACCAGCAAGCTACAGTGCTGGTCACCCTAGGCCAAGCAACTAGCAAGGCAGGAACACAACCCCACCCATTAGCAGAGAGGCTACCTAAAAACATAATAAGGCCACAGCCACCCCAAAACACACCACCAGACGTGGACCTGTCCACCAGAAAGACAAGATCGAGCCTCAACCACCAGAACACAGGCATTAGTCCCCCCCACCAGGAAGCCTACACAACCTACTGAAACAACCTTAGTCACTGGGGACAGACACCAAAAACAACAGGAACTACGAATCTGCAGCCTGCAAAAAGGAGACCCCAAACACAGTAACATAAGCAAAATGAGAAGACAGAAAAACATACAGCAGGTGAAGGAGCAAGATAAAAACCTACCAGACCTAACAAATGAAGAGGTAATAGGCAGTCTACCTGAAAAAGAATTCAGAATAATGATAGTAAAGCTGATCCAAGATTCTATTTCCAAGATCCAAAATCTTGGAAATAGAATAGACAAAATGCAAGAAACAGTTAACAAGGACCTAGAAGAACTAAAGATGAATCAAGCATCGATTAAAAACACAATAAATGAAATGAAAAATACTCTAGATGGGATCAATAGCAGAATAACTGAGGCAGAAGAACGGATAAGTGAGGTGGAAGATAAAATAGTGGAAATAACTGATGCAGAGCAAAATAAAGAAAAAAGATGAAAAGAACAGAGGACAGTCTCAGCGACCTCTGGGACAACATTAAACACACCAACATTCGAATTATAGGGCTTCCAGAAGAAGCAGAGAAAAAGAAAGGGACTGAGAAAATATTTGAAGAGGTTATAGTTGAAAACTTCCCTAATATAGGAAAGGAAATAGTTAATCAAGTCCAGGAGGCACAGAGAGTCCCATACAGAATAAATCCAAGGAGAAATACGCCAAGACACATATTAATCAAACTGTCAAAAATTAAACACAAAGAAATCATATTAAAAGCAGCAAGGGAAAAACAACAAATAACACACAAGGGAATCCCCATCAGGTTAACAGCTGATCTCTCAGCAGAAACTCTACAAGCCAGAAGGGAGTGGCAGGACATAATTAAAGTGATGAAGGAGAGAAACCTGCAACCAAGATTACTCTACCCAGCAAGGATCTCATTCAGATTTGATGGAGAAAGTAAAACGTTTACAGACAAGCAAAAGCTGAGAGAGTTCAGCACCACCAAACCAGCTTTACAACAAATGCTAAAGGAACTTCTCTAGGCAAGAAACACAACAGAAGGAATATACCTACAATAACGAACCCAAAGCAATTAAGGAAATGGGAATAGGAACATACATATCAATAAGTACCTTAAATGTAAATGGACTAAATGCTCCCACCAAAAGACACAGAGTGGCTGAATGGATACAAAAACAAGACCCATATATATGCTGTCTACAAGAGACCCACTTCAGACCTAGAGACACATACAGATTGAAAGTAAGGGGATGGAAAAAGATATTCCATGCAAATGGAAATCAAAAGAAAGCTGGAGTAGCAATTCTTATATCAGACAAAATAGACTTTAAAATAAAGACTATTAAAAGAGACAAAGAAGGACACTACATAATGATAAAGGGATCGATCCAAGAAGAAGATATAACAATTGTAAATATTTATGCACCCAACATAGGAGCACCTCAATACACAAGGCAAATACTAACAGCCATAAAAGGGGAAATCGACAGTAACACAAACATAGTAGGGGACTTTAACACCCCACTTTCACCAATGGACAGATCATCAAAAATGAAAGTAAATAAGGAAACACAAGCTTTAAATGATACATTAAACAAGATGGACTTAGTTGATATTTATAGGACATTCCATCCAAAAACAACAGAATACACATTTTTCTCAAGTGCTCATGGAACATTCTCCAGGATAGATCATATCTTGGGTCACAAATTAAGCCTTGGTAAATTTAAGAAAATTGAAATTGTATCAAGTATCTTTTCCGACCACAATGCTATGAGACTAGACATCAATTACAGGAAAAGATCTGTAAAAAATACAAACACATGGAGGCTAAACAATACACTACTCAATAACGAAGTGATCACTGAAGAAATCAAAGAGGAAATTAAAAAATACCTAGAAACAAATGACAATGGAGACACGACGACCCAAAACCTATGGGACGCAGCAAAAGCAGTTCTAAGGGGGAAGTTTATAGCAATACAATCCCACCTTAAGAAACAGGAAACATCTCGAGTAAACAACCTAACCCTGCACCTAAAGCAATTAGAGAAAGAAGAAGAAAAAACCCCAAAGTTAGCAGAAGGAAAGAAATCATAAAGATCAGATCAGAAATAAATGAAAAAGAAATGAAGGAAACGATAGCAAAGATCAACCAAACTAAAAGCTGGTTCTTTGAGAAGATAAACAAAATTGGCAAACCATTAGCCAGACTCATCAAGAAAAGAAGGGAGAAGACTCAAATCAATAGAATTAGAAATGAAAAAGGAGAAGTAACAACTGACACTGCAGAAATACAAAAGATCATGAGAGATTACTACAAGCAACTCTATGCCAATAAAATGGACAACCTGGAAGAAATGGACAAATTCTTAGAAATGCACAACCTGCCAAGACTGAATCAGGAAGAAATAGAAAATATGAATAGACCAATCACAAGCACTGAAATTGAAACTGTGATTAAAAATCTTCCAACAAACAAAAGCCCAGGACCAGATGGCTTCACAGGCGAATTCTATCAAACATTTAGAGAAGAGCTAACACCCATCCTTCTCAAACTGTTCCAAACAATATCAGAGGAAGGAACACTCCCAAACTCATTCTACGAGGCCACCATCACCTTGATACCAAAACCAGACAAGGATGTCACAAAGAAAGAAAACTACAGGCCAATATCACTGATGAACATAGATGCAAAAATCCTCAACAAAATACTAGCAAACAGAATCCAACAGCACATTAAAACGATCATACACCATGATCAAGTGGGGTTTATTCCAGGAATGCAAGGATTCTTCAATACACGCAAATCAATCAATGTGATACACCATATTAAGTTGAAGGAGAAAAACCATATGATCATCTCAATAGATGCAGAAAAGCTTTCGACAAAATTCAACACCCATTTATGATAAAAACCCTGCAGAAAGTAGGCATAGAGGGAACTTTCCTCAACATAATAAAGGCCATATATGACAAACCCACAGCCAACATTGTCCTCAATGGTGAAAAACTGAAACCATTTCCACTAAGATCAGGAACAAGACAAGGCTGCCCACTCTCACCACTCTTATTCAACCTAGTTTTGGAAGTTTTAGCCACAGCAATCAGAGAAGAAAAGGAAATAAAAGGAATCCAAATTGGAAAAGAAGAAGTAAAGCTGTCACTGTTTGCAGATGACATGATACTATACATAGAGAATCCTAAAGATGCTACCAGAAAACTACTAGAGCTAATCAATGAATTTGGTAAAGTAGCAGGATACAAAATTAATGCACAGAAATCTCTGGCATTCCTGTACACTAATGATGAAAAATCTGAAAATGAAATCAAGAAAACACTGCCATTTACCATTGCAACAAAAAGAACAAAATATCTAGGAATAAACCTACCTAAGGAGACAAAAGACCTGTATACAGAAAATTATAAGACACTGATGAAAGAAATTAAAGATGATACAAATAGATGGAGAGATATACCATGCTCCTGGATTGGAAGAATCAATATTGTGAAAATGACTCTACTACCCAAAGCAATCTACAGATTCAATGCAATCCCTATCAAACTACCACTGGCATTTTTCACAGAACTAGAACAAAAAATTTCAAAATCTGTTTGGAAAAACAAAAGACCCCGAATAGCCAAAGCAATCTTGAGAACGAAAAACGGAGCTGGAGGAATCAGGCTCCCTGACTTCAGACTATACTACAAAGCTACAGTAATCAAGACAGTGTGGTACTGGCATAAAAACAGAAAGATAGATCAGTGGATCAGGATAGAAAGCCCAGAGATAAACCCACGCACATATGGTCAACTTATCTTTGATAAAGGAGGCAGGAATGTACAGTGGAGAAAGGACAGCCTCTTCAATAAGTGGTGCTGGGAAAACTGGACAGGGACATGTAAAAGTTTGAGATTAGATCATTCCCTAACACCATACACAAAAATAAGCTCAAAATGGATTAAAGACCAAAATGTAAGGCCAGAAACTATCAAACTCTTAGAGGAAAACATAGGCAGAACACTCTGTGACATAAATCACAGCAAGATCCTTTTGGACCCACCTCCTAGAGAAATGGAAATAAAAACAAAGATAAACAAATGGGACCTAATGAAACTTCAAAGCTTTTGCACAGCAAAGGAAACCATAAACAAGACCAAAAGACAACCCTCAGAATGGGGGAAAATATTTGCCAATGAAGCAACTGACAAAGGATTGATCTCCAAAATTTATAAACAGCTCATGCAGCTCAATAACAAAAAGACAAACAACCCAATCCAAAAATGGGCAGAAGACTTAAATAGGCATTTCTCCAAAGAAGATACACAGACTGCCAACAAACACATGAAAGAATGCTCAACATCATTAATCATTAGAGAAATGCAAATCAAAACTACAATGAGATATCATCTCACACCAGTCAGAATGGCCATCATCAAGAAATCTAGAAACAATAAATGCTGGAGAGGGTGTGGAGAAAAGGGAGCACTCTTGCACTGCTGGGGGGAATGTGAATTGGTACAGCCACTATGGAGAACAGTATGGAGGTTCCTTAAAAAACTAAAAATAGAACTGCCATATGACCCAGCAATCCCACTACTAGGCATATACCCTGAGAAAACCATAATTCAAAAAGAGACATGTACCAAAATGTTCATTGCAGCTCTATTCACAATAGCCCGGAGCTGGAAACAACCTAAGTGTCCATCATCAGATGAATGGATAAAGAAGATGTGGCACATATATACAATGGAATATTACTCAGCCATAATAAGAAATGAAACTGAGCTATTTGTAATGAGGTGGATAGACCTAGAGTCTGTCATACAGAGTGAAGTAAGTCAGAAAGAGAAAGACAAATACTGTATGCTAACACATATATATGGAATTAAAAAAAAATGTCATGAAGAACCTAGGGGTAAAACGGGAATAAAGACACAGACCTACTTGAGAGTGGACTTGAGGATATGGGGAGGGGGAAGGGTAAGCTGTGACAAAGCGAAAGAGAGGCATGGACATATATACACTACCAAACGTAAGGTAGATAGATAGTGGGAAGCAGCCGTAGAGCACAGGGAGATCAGCTCGGTGCTTTGTGACCGCCTGGAGGGGTGGGATAGGGAGCGTGGGAGGGAGGGAGATGCATGAGGGAAGGGATGTGGGAACAGATGTATATGTATGACTGATTCACTTTGTTATAAAGCAGAAACTAATATAAATAAATAAATAAATAAATAAAAAGAAAGCTGGAGTAGCAATACTCATATCAGATAAAATAGACTTTAAAATAAAGAATGTTACAAGAGACAAGGAAGGACACTACATAATGATCAAGGGATCAATCCAAGAAGAAGATATAACAATTATAAATATATATGCACCCAACATAGGATCACCTCAATACATAAGGCAACTGCTAACAGCTATAGAAGAGGAAATTGACAGTAACACAATAATAGTGGGAGACTTTAATACCTTACTTACACCAATGGACAGATCATCCAGACAGAAAATTAATAAGGAAACACAAGCTTTAAATGACACAATAGACAGAAAAATTTAACTGACATTTATAAGACATTTCACCCCAAAAAAACAGATTACACTTTCTTCTCATGTGCACACAGAACATTCTCCAAGTTACATCACATCTTGGGTCAAAAATCAAGCCTCGGTAAATTTAAGAAAATTGAAATCATATCAAGCATCTTTTCCAACAACAATGCTATGAGATTAGAAATCAATTACAGGGGAAAAAAAGTAAAAACCACAAAGACATGGAGTCTAAACAATACATTACTAAATAACCAAGAGATCACTGAAGAAATCAAAGAGGAGATCAAAAAATACATAGAGACAAATGACAACGAAAACATGACATTTGAAAACCTATGGGATGCAGCAAAAGCAGTTCTAAGAGAGAAGTTTAGAGCAGCACAATCCTACCTCAAGAAACAAGAAAGACCTCAAATAAACAAAGTAACCTTACACCTAAAGGAACTAGACAAAGGAAAATGAACAAACAAAACCCAAAAGTAGTAGAAGGAAAGAAATCATAAAGATCAGAGCAGAAATAAATGAAATAGAAACAAAGAAATCAATAGCAAAGATTAATAAAACTAAAACCCGGTTCTTTGAGAAGATAAAGAAAATTGATAAACCTTTAGCCAGACTCATCAAGAAAAAGCAGGAGAGGACCCAAATCAATAAAATTAGAAATGAAAAAGGAGAAGTTACAATGGACACCACAGAAATAAAAAGCACACAAGAGACTACTACAAGCAACTCTACGCCAATAAAATGGACAACCTGGAAGAAATGGACAAATTCTTAGAAAGGTATAACCTTCCAAGACTGAACCAGGAAGAAATAGAAAATATGAACAGACCAATCACAAGTAATAAAATTGAAACTGTGATTAAAAATCTTCCAACAAACAAAAGTCCAGGGCCAGATGCTTTCACAGGTGAATTCTATCAAACATTGAAAGAAGAGCTAACACCTATCCTTCTCAAACTCTTCCAAAAAACTGTAGAGCGTGGAACACTCCCAAACTCATTCTATGAGGCCACCATCACCCTGATACCAAAACCAGACAAAGATACTACAAAAAAAGAAAATTACAGACCAATATCACTGATGGATATAGATGCAAAAGTCTTCAACAAAATACTAGCAAACAGAATCCAACAACACATTAAAAGGATCATACACCAGGATCAAGTGGAATTTATTCCAGGGATGCAAGGATTCTTCAATATATGCAAATCAATCAATGTGATACACCATATTAACAAACTGAAAAATAAAAACCATATGATCATCTCAGTAGTGCAGAAAAAGCTTTTGACAAAATTCAACACCCATTTATGATAAAAATTTTCCAGAAAGTGGGCATAGAGGGAAACTACCTCAACATAATAAAGGCCACACTGGGGCTTCCCTGGTGGTGCACTGGTTGCGAGTCCGCCTGCTGATGCAGGGGACGTGGGTTCATGCCCCGGTTCGGGAGGATCCCGCATGCCGCGGAGTGGCTGGGCCCGGGAGCCATGGCCGCTGAGCCTGCACGTCCGGAGCCTGTGCTCCACAATGGGAGAGGCCACAACAGTGAGAGGCCCGCGTACCGCAAAAACAAAAACAAAAACAAAAACAAAAAGGCTACATATACGACAAACCCTCTGCAAACATCATTCTCAATGGTGAAAAACTGAAAGCATTTCCTCTATGATCAGGAACAAGACAAGGATGTCCACTCTCACCATTATTATTCAGCATAGTTTTGGAAGTCCTAGCCACAGCAATCAGAAAAGAAAAATAAATTAAAGGAATCCAAATTGGAAAAAAAGAAGTAAAACTGTCACTGTTTGCAGATGACATGATACTATACATAGAGAATCCTAAGGATGCCACCAGAAAACTACTAGAACTAATCAATGAATGTAGTAAGGTTGCAGGATACAAAATTAATGTACAGAAATCTCTTTCATTCCTATACAGTAACAACGGAAGATCAGAAAGAGAAATTAAGGAAACAATCCCATTCACCACTGCAACAAAAAGAATAAAATACCTAGGAATACCTTGTACCTTGTACTCAGGAATACCTTGTACTCAGAAAACTCTAAGACCCTGATGAAAGTAATCAAAGATGACACAAACAGATGAAGAGAGAAAGCATGTTCTTAGATTGGAAGAATCAATAATGTGAAAATGACTACACTACCCAAAGCAATCTACAGATTCAATGCAATCCCTATCAAATTACCAATGGCGGGCTTCCCTGGTGGCACAGTGGTTGAGAGTCCACCTGCCAATGCAGGGGACACGGGTTCAGGCCCCGGTCCGGGAAAATCCCATGTGCTGCGGAGCGGCTGGGCCCGTGAGCCATGGCTGTTGAGCCTGTGCATCTGGAGCCTGTGCTCTGAAACGGGAGAGGCCACAACAGTGAGAGGCCCACATACTGAAAAAAAAAAAAAAATTACCAGTGGCATTTTTTATGGAAGTAGAACAAAAAATCTTACAATTTGTATGGAGACACGAAAGACCCCAAATATCCCAAGCAGTTTTGAGGGGAAAAAAATGGAGCTGGAAGAATCAGACTGCTTGACTTCAGACTACACTACAAAGCTACAGGAATCAAGACAATATGGTACTGGCACAAAAACAGAAACAGATCAATGGAACAAGATAGAAAGCCCAGAGATAAGCCCACCACCTATAGTCAACTAATCTATGACAAAGGAGGGAAGGATATACAATGGAGAAAAGACAGTCTCTTCAATAAGTGGTGCTGGAGCTGCATAGCACAGGGAGATCAGCTCGGTGCTTTGTGACCACCTAGAGGGGTGGGATAAGGAGGGTGGGAGGGAGGGAGACACAAGAGGGAAGAGATATGGGAACATATGTATATATATAACTGATTCACTTTGTTATAAAGCAGAAACTAGCACACCATTGTAAAGCAATTATACTCCAATAAAGATGTAAAAAAAAAATTACTCCTAGAAATTTCTTTTAAAAAGTGCTCTATCCAAAGGCCTCAAAAAAAATAATAAATAAATAAGTGGTGCTGGGAAAACTGGACAGCTACATGTAAAAGAATGAAATTAGAACACTCCCTAAAACCATACACAAAAATAAACTCAGAATGGATTAAAGACCTAAATGTAAGGCCAGACACTATAAAACTCTTAGAGGAAAATATAGGAAGAACACACTTTGACATAAATGACAGCAAGATCTTTTTTGACCCATCTTTAGAGTAATGGAAATAAAAACAAAAATAAACAAATGGGACCTAATGAAACTTCAAAGCTTTTGCACAGCAAAGGAAACCATAAACAAGATGAAAAGACAAGCTCAGAATGGGAGAAAATATTTGCAAATGAATCAAGGGACAAAGGGTTAATCTTCCAAATATATAAGCAGCTCATGCAGCTCAATACTAAAAAAACAAACAACCCAATCCAAAAATAGGCAGAAGACCTAAATAGACATCTCTCCAAAGAAGACATACAGATGGCCAAGAAGCACATGAAAAGCTGCTCAACATCACTAATTATTAGAGAAATGCAAATCAAAACGACAATGAGGTATCACCTCACACTGGTTAGAATGAACATCATCAGAAAATCTACAAACAACAAATGCTGGAGAGGGTGTGGAGAAAAGGAAACTTTCTTGCACTGTTGGTGGTAATGTAAATTGATACAGCCACTATGGAGAACAGTATGGAGGTTCCTTAACTAAAAATATTACAGTAATCAAGACAGTTTGGTACTGGCACAAAAACAGAAATACAGATCAATGGAAAAGGATAGAAATTCCAGAGATAAACCCACACACATATGGTCACCTTATCTTTGATAAGGGAGGCAAGAATATACACTGGAGAAAAGACAGCCTCTTCAATAAGTGGTGCTGGGAAAACTGGACAGCTACATGTAAAAGAATGATATTAGAACACTCCCTAACACCATACACAAAAATAAACTCAAAATGGATTAAAGACCTAAATGTAAGGCCAGACACTATAAAACCCTTAGAGGAAAACTAGGCAGAACACTCTGTGACATAAATCACAGCAAGATACTTTTTGACCCACCTCCTGGAGAAATGGAAATAAAAACAAAAATAAACAAATAGGACCTAATGAAACTTAAAAGCTTTTGAACAGCAAAGGAAACCATAAACAAGACGAAAACGCAACCCTCAGAATGGGAGAAAATATTTGCAAACGAAGCAACTGACAAAGGATTAATTTCTAAAATAAACAAGCAGCTCATGCAGCTCAATATCAAAAAAACAATCCAATCCAAAAATGGGCAGAACACCTAAATAGACTTTTCTCCAAAGAAGATAATATAGATGGCCAACAAACACATGAAAGGATGCTCAACATTACTAATCATTAGAGAAATGCAAATCAAAACTACAATGAGGTATCACCTCATACAGTTCAAAATGGCCATCATCAAAAAATCTACAAACAATAAATGCTGGAAAGGGTGTGGTGAAAATGGAACCCTCCTGCACTGTTGGTGGGAATGTAAATTGATACAGTCACTATGGAGAACAGTATGGAGGTTCCTTAAAAAACTAAAAATAGAACTACCATACGACCCAGCAATCCCATTACCAGGCATACACCCTGAGAAAACCATTATTCAAAAAGAGTCATGTACCAGAATGTTCATTGCAGCCCTATTTGCAATATCCAGGACATGGAAGTAACCTAGGTGTCCATCGACAGATGAATGGATAAAGAAAATATGGCACATATATACAATGGAATATTACTCAGCCATAAAAAGAAACGACGTTGAGCTATCTGTAGAGAGGTGGATGGACCTAGAGTCTGTCATACAGAGTGAAGTAAGTCAGAAAGAGAAAAACAAATATTGTATATTAACGCATATATGTGGAATCTAGAAAAATGGTACAGAAGAACCGGTTTGCAAGGCAGAAATAGAAACACAGATGTAGAGAACAAACATATGGACACCAAGGGGGGAAAGTGGGGCGGGGGTGGTGATGGGATGAATTGGGAGATTGGGATTGACATATATACACTAATATGTATAAAACAGATAACTAATAAGAACCTGCTGTATAAAAAATAAATAAAATTTTAAAAATTAAAAAAAAAGAAAACCAACCAAAAGGGAAGAGCAGGAGGTATAAGTTAGGAGTTTGGGATTAACAGATACACACTACTATATATAAAATAGATAAACAAGATCCTACTCTATAGCACAGGGAATTATATTCAATATCTTGTAATAACCTACAATGGAAAAGAATCTGAAAAAGAATACATATATATATATAAACTGAATCACTTTGCTATCCACCTGAAATTAACACAATATTGTAAATCAATTATACTTCAATAAAAAAATTATGTGAATACTTTAAAAAATTGTTATGAAGCAAATGCCATGTGACCCAAGCACTCAGGTAAGAAATGGAGCATTACCTGAAGCATTCTCTCTGTGTCCCTCCCTGATCATTAACCCGCTCCCTTCTCCTGGGAGGAAACCCTATCTTGACTTTTGTGATCATCATTTTCTTGTTTTTCTTTAGAAAACTGAATTTTTGAGGTGTTGCTTTTCATCATCCTGGTTCCTGACACTTTGGAGTCACCAGCGTTTCACACATGATGATAGTACACAGGCCAAAGTGACAGACCTTGTCTTTGGAAATCTTCAGTAGGAGAAAATCCCTTAGAGGAGCCCACTATGCAAAAGTGTGCAGAAACAGCGGCACCCGTTCCCCAAAATACTCACTATGGGAATGGAATGTCCTGGAAGAAATGGATCCTGGATCCTCGCTACTGTACCAAGTCAATATTTAACACATCAGTTACAGTTGGTCAAAGTCCGTTACTGATGGTGGGACAGATAAGAAATGTCAGTATCCAGGGGAGACAATAAAACAGAGGAGGAGGGTGTTATTAAATGTTCTGTCTGCCTTTGGGTGGCCTTGATCATGGGGGTTCCAATTCCCCTCACTTCATGGAATTATCAGTCTTGATTTTCAGTAAAACACATTTTCCTAAGACCACTGTTTGTAAATACGAATCTTTGCTTTGTGCAGCCCCTAGTCTGATTAAAAATATGATTGGCAGCATATTCCAAGGGGCTAGAGCATTGGAGTTGCCGATGCTTATGTTCAGCACTAGGTGTCCAGGAAGTATTGGTGTAGCAAAGAAAGAGATTGAAACTTCCCAGATAACTTGTGAATAGGGCTGAGGATGGGAAAAAAAGGGATGGGAAGGCTAAAAAAAGGCTCTTGCTTCGCTATAGACTGACCCTTCCCATGCAATCTGTACTTTATGTGTATTAGGTAGCGATTGCTGTATAACAAAGTATCTCAAAACTTAGTGGCTTAAAACAATAACGCATAATTTCTCATGCTTCTTTGGTTTGGCTAGGAGGTTCATGTGCTGGTCTCACCTGGACACACTTGGCTGGAGAGTCAGCTGGGCTGGAAGGACCAACAAGGTTTCATACATATAGCTGATGGTTGGTACTGGTTGTCATCTGGGGTACCTCAGATTTCCTCCATGTGGCAACTCATTCTTTTTGCTTTTTTTTGGCTGTACCACGTGGCATGCAGGATCTTAGTTCCCTGACCAGGGATTAAACCTGTGCCCTCTGCAGTGGAAGCAAGTGTGGAGTCTTAACCACTGGACTGCCAGGGAAGTCCTGCAACTCATTATTAAATGTTTGTCCCAGGACAGCTAAATAGTCAGGATTTTTGTGAGCTAGTTGTAAAACCTTTGGTGGCTTGAAATCAGCCACAGTGGGAGTGTTTCAACTATAAAAATTGGCAAATGCTATAAATCAGGGCATCTTTTCTGGAGTGCTGGTTTACCAGGGCACTACTACCTACATCTGTGTGGGCCCTGCAGAACCTCAGAGAGTGGGTGCTCAGCATGTTCTTTTTAAATTGAGTCTTTGGTTAAGAGGTAGAGAGTTGCAAACAGTGCTGCAGTCTTATTATCAAAAATGTCAAAAAAACTGTAAAACGCGGGGACTAAATCCAAGATAGCTGAGTTTGTTTGAGGGATGTGATGTGATTACTAAACATACACATCCACACATATCCTGCATATTGTATAGAGTATCAGCAGCTCTGTTAACTTAAACTGTTATGGTGGGTCTTGGATGGGGAGTTTGTGACTCTGGCATAAATACGTAATTGTATACTTACACATCCTGAAATATAAAGGGAATAACTGAGTTTCCCACAGGACGTTATCCATAAAGCGACACTGATGTTGTATCTGAGAGAGATACGAACTTGAGGAAGAGGTCGCACAGTTCAAGAAACATGCCCCTTTGCTATGTTCATGTATCTTTGTCTCTTCCTCACTGTGTTGTCTATGTTCTACAGATTTTGATTTCTGTCCACCTGTGGCTGACTCTGCACACATCTCTGCCTCTTCTGATGTTGACAAGTGGCTAGTTTGTCTATATTTCTCTGCATTTGTTTGGGTTTTCCTCAGATCTCTGTTTGGGTGAAAGAGGAGCATAGGCAGCAAGGTTGTTTAACAGTTTTTTCTCAGGGTTTGCCAGGCCACTTTGCTGAGCATCTCCCCCGTGCCCTGGAATGCGATGGGGAACGTCTCACTACTGACCTGCTGTGTTTCTAGGGGTAGTTTGCATCCTGAGAATGACTGATTAGGTCCTTGGGATACCCTTCCATTACCATCCCAGGTAGAGTCTTGATTTCTTCTACTGCTTTTCTTTCTTTCTTCATTGATCAGCCAGGAAAAAAAAAGGAATAAAAGCAAAGTACATAAACATATTCTACCCCTTTTTAACTGTGTTAAAAAATTCCATCTCCTCTTCTGGCTTTCTTTCCTCTGCCCAATCTTAAAAGTTCGTGTTCCCGGGCTTCCCTGGTGGCGCAGTGGTTGAGACTCCGCCTGCCGATGCAGGGGACACAGGTTCGTGCCCCGGTCAGCTCAGTACTAGCATAGGTGATATAGAGAGATGAGATGGAAGACACTAGTAAAACAGAATCCAGCCAATGTAGAAACACTTAAATGTTTGTATAAGTTGGAACTTAAAACATACTTAGGAAAAGGAGAAAACTAATGCAAAAAATTAGAGGTGGTAGTGAAGTATACGCCTCTTTTCTCCTTTTGATAATAGCAGCTTTCTCCTGGTAGACCCATTTGTTTGTTTCAGATGGGACTGGTTGGCCTCCCCCAAATACACATATCTTCCCACTCTGGGGGCACAAGGTCCAGCACTGGCCAGAGCAGTCCCCCACTCTGGCCATAGTACTGGTTCAGGGATGCACATATGTCCCAAACCTGGACGAGTAGCATCTGCCCCGGGATGGCCCACAGGCACTGTCTAGGAAGATTGTCTCTGCTGGGCTCGCCAAGCTGTGAGGACATGAGGCTGGAGCTGCCAATGCCATGTTGCTCATGAGGGATGGAAAGACTGAACTCTAATGGTACACTTTATGCTCCTGGATTCCAGCCATGCTTAAAACAGATGTAGCCAAGATTTCTCTTTTACACAAACCAAGAAATCCTCTGTTTGCTTAAGCCAGTTTAAGTTGCACTTCTTTCACATGCAACTAAAAATGTTCTGACTAATAAAAGACAACCACAGATTGTACAATCAGGGGTCATGAAGATTCTGGTCTGTTACTTCTGTGCACTCCTCTCCATACCATCCTGCACATTTCCACTACATTGTTCTTCTAAAATATTATTTTTTGTATGCAAAAATATTCTGAGGATCTCCATTATTTATATACTACTTTGATTCAATTCAAACACAATCCAGATTTAATTTGCTTTTTTTAAAAAGTCAATATTCTCCCTGGTATTCTCTCTAGTCAAGTTGTTTTTCTGACTGTTCCTCAAAAAATTACTTTCTCATTTCTGTCTCTGTTTTCTTACTCAAGCCTCCTATTCATCCTCTTTGGAGTGTCCTCCCCATTCCCTCTGCCCATTCGGGACTTCCCTGGTGGCGCAGTGGTAAAGAATCTGCCTGCCAATGCAGGGGACACAGGTTCAATCCCTGGTCTGGGAAGATTCCCACATGTTGCGGAGCAACTAAGCCTGTGCACCATAACTACTGAGCTTGCATGCCTCAGCTAGAGCCCCCAAGCCACAACTACTGAAGCCCGCACCCCTGGAGCCCGTGCTCCGCAACAAGAGAAGCCACCACAATGAGAAGCCCACGCACTGCAACGAAGAGTAGCCCCCGCTCGCCGCAACTAGAGAAAGCCCACGCGCAGCAACGAAGACCCATCGCAGCCAAAAAAAAAAAAAAAAAAAAAAAGAAATTCCACTCATACTTAATGTCTCAGTTCAAGTACACATCTTCCATAAATGCTCTCTCTGAACATAACAGCCCAAGAGTCTTTCCTTCCTCTGAACACCCACTGTATTTACCTTCCATCCTGCTCATTGCACATGTAATATGTTCTGCTTTCTGTTGTTACTTAACCTTGCTTTCCTTGTGAGATTTTTAAATCTGTGAAAAGTATAATGATGTGAGGTCAATCACTCAGAAAATTGACACAAGAGGCTCTGTGTCATCTCAGAAGGAAACAAATTCACCAAAGAAAACACAAAAGGAATTAGAGTTGAGGTGTAGTAAATCTTCTTAAAAATACATATAAGAAAATGAGTGTTCACGAAGATGACTGTGGTAGCTCCCAAATTCTTGCTTCCTTTTCTATAGTAGAGAGTTGTTGTCAGGAAGTAGCTTCCCAGTCAAGGACCACATTTCTCAACCCCATCATCCTTCTTGATGGAGTCATGTGACTAATGTCCAGCAGTGGAAAATGAGTGGAAATGATGTATGTCTCATCTGGCCAAGGTGGTTAACAAGATGTGCCTTCTCTACTCTCACTTTCCTTTCTGCTGGCTGGACATAGACTCAAGCCTGGAGGAAAGTGGATCATAGGATGAAAGAAACCTGGGTCTCTGAATCACCACATAGTGGAAAACTGGCCCCTGACAAGGAGCCCTGGTATTGGGCAGCTCCCTGAGCAAGACATCAATTCTACTGTGTGCAGCCACTGAAATGTGCAGGATTGTTTGTTATAGCACTGTATTCATCAGGGTTCTCCAGAAAAATAGAATCAGTAGGATGTGTGTATCTATCTATTTACAGAGAGATTTATTTTAAGGAGCTGGCTCATGTGATTGTGGTAGATGGCAAGTTCAAAATCTGCTGGGTGGGCCAGCAGGCTGAGACCTAGGAAGGGCCAACGCTGCAGTTCAAGTCCAAAGACCATCTGCTCAGGGGTTCACTCTTGCTTGGGGAAGGTCAGATCTTTGTTCTAGTCAGGGCTTCAACGGATTAGATGAGCCTCGTCCATATCACAGAGGGCAATCTGCTTTACACGGAAGCAACCAACTTAAATGTTAATCTCATCCAAAAATGCCCTCGCAGAAACACCCAGAATATTTGACCCCATATCTGGACACCATGGCCCAGCGAAGTTGACACATAGAATTAACCATCACAAGCAGCCAGTATTGCCTTAATTTACACCAAGATGTGCTGAGAATAGCAAGCCACCCATGCAGAAATGGCATCTTTCTCATGCCCCTGCCTTCACTCAGAGGCTGTTCCTGCTCTGGTAGAGGAAGACACGTTATTTTCAAAATATGCTGAAAACATCAAACTTTCTACAAAGGCATAATAAATTATTTGCAAAAGCACTGGAGAATACACTATAATCATTACACCGTAATCCATCATGTCTGCATCAGAAAAGATATAGTCACCTGAGTTTTAATAAACAATTTGTCTCTCTTCCTAGAATCAGGTACAGTGAAGATTATCACCAAGGAGCCTGCCCTACGTGTCCATCTTCAACAGAACTAAGTGATGTGTTATTCTTGTGATGGGTGGTTTTTCAAGTGAGATCACCCGACCCTTGTTGTTCACCACTGCGGATTTCATGACATGGTTCTTATTAGGAAGCTTGTAAGCAGAGGAGAAAAACAGGACTGAAAAGAGGATTGCTGTACATCCGTATCTCAGGAAATAACTTCCTTGCCTTCAACAGCAAAAAAGATCACTCAAAAGCTGTCTCCCTGCCCCCCATTACATCTTATAAGAAAGAGCTGGAAGGGAATTGGTATTGTTTCTTAATGTTTACATAACACTACAGGTTGTGTAGCTCTGACAATAACATTGAAAAGTTTACTATACCCAACATTGTGGTCAATGCCGCATAATGATCTAGGTAACTTACTACCTTCTCCCTGAAACCCACCCTAATCAACCCGGAGCTCCTTATTTCAACAGGCATGTATTCATTTATTTAACAAATATTGATTGAACATCTACTATGGATATAGCACTGTATCAGGAATTATAAAGGATTCAAAGAAGTACAAGTTGTAGTCTCACACATCTCAGTAAACTCTTACTATATAATCTCCATGTACGGTAACTTTGTGTGTGTGTGCATACATGTAAAGGATAAGGCTATTCTATTTTAACCATGTGTTCTGGAAGAAGGGGCCTGTTTTCTGGGTCTCCTCCCTTGAAGGCCATCCTATCTCTCTGATCTTTGAACTGTAATGAAATTACACACTCACAACATGGACAAGAGGGGACATGGAGACCCATTCTTTTGTGGGGTCAGGGTGGGAGTGCCCAGCAGCCCGTGGACCCTTATCCACTTACCAGTGGACCCTCGTCGATTCTAGAAGGACATCATGGCAGGTGTGGCACGAGGAGAAAGTCTGCTCACTTGCTGACTTGCAAAGGGTGTTAGCAAAGAACCAGAGCTACTGTGCTCCCAGACAACAGGGAAGGCCACCCCACAGGCTCAGCTTGGTTGGTGCCTGTATAACCTGACGGCTGGAGACCAGATGCTGGAGCAAGAAGCCACTCGTCTGTTGCCTCCCTCCCCTCTTCTTCCTTTTATTTTCCTGTCATTACTTCTTGAAGCTCAGAGGGTCCTGGAACCATGAACCTGGAGCAGATCCTCCTTGTTTGGCACCATGGCAGGGATACCCAGGCCTTCAGTGTGCAGGCCTGTCAGCCCGTCCGGCGTCTTTCATGCCTCAGAGAGGAGGGGGCCATTGGGAGGAGACTTCCTACCTCCCCTTATGGTGCAGCTCTTGGTTTATTTATCAGACTGAAAGGTTTATATTGAAGTTTAGGTATTTTTGTTGAATTGAACCTTTAATAATTCCCCTGGCTAGGCTGCAATTCCAACATCTCAGTTTACCAGTCCTTGCTCCTGAATTTAATTGCTGCCCCCCTGCCCAGCCCCACCCTCACCCCTGCTGAGCCTCAGAAGGGCAGGGCAGCCGGGAAGGCCTGGAGGAGGGTGGGATTCCCTCCCCCCTCCCCCCTCCCCTCACATAAACAAGGAAGTGAAGGAAGCTTCTGTACTCTTACAACGCCAAGCATGAAATGCTGTGAGTCTGAGCACTTATATTACTCACCTGGGATTAAGCACGAAAGGCTTTACTTTTTCAAATCAGTTAAGCATGAGCCTCCACGATCTGTTTCAGGACTCCTGGTTATCCCTGTAATTATACTTCAATGCATGCACTGGATGTTCTGAAAAGCTTTAATAAAACAACAACAATAATAGCAGCTACCGTTTATAACTATGCTCCTGGCAGGGCACCAGGTGCTTTAATGGGTACCTTTAACATCTCCAAGCATTCTCATTTTTACGGAAGAGATAACTGAGGCACGGAGAGGTAAAGTCAACAAACAAAAACTTGCCCAAGGACATACAATAGGTCAGAGGTAGAAGCAGGATTCAAATGTCAGGGCTTCCGTTTTACCAAAGTTCTTTTAATTTACTCCGCTATCTCATAGAAAAAATGAAGTAAATCAAATTACACTTTAAACTTACTGAGGTTTGCCATCTATAGGACCTGGGGAATCCTTTCATCAAGTAAACAACAGTCTGTGTGTAAATCCAGACTTTACATACATATGTGTATAATACATAATTTTTGGCATGTTTAAGGTGAGCTACAATGTTTGGTCATCCTATTTGGGAAAGTAAAGATGTTTCAAGGTACACTAAAGAGGCCTTTGTAATTACTTTGCAGATATTTATCGAGTGTTGCTCTGTGGGAATACGAAGGTGGGAACAGCAGAGGGTCCCTGTCCCCACAGAGTATATAGCTTTTGGCTTCCTGGCGTGCACTGCTCTTTACTACTGGGTTGCTTAGAAAGAGAACGTCCATTTTATTTGTGGCAATAAGTCAATAGTTTAAAAAACTTTCTTTTCTACTTATTACAGTGATACATCTCACTGTAAAAGGGAAAAAAGCAAACATTACAAGAATATGAAATATACAAAGTTAGTTTCCAGTATTGCCAGCCCCAAAGAAACAACCAGAATTACAGATGAAAACCTTTCATATTTAAGTCTCTTCCTCCAAAGGGGAAACAGAGGATACAGGCTGGTACCTCGTCCCCTGGCACAAGCAGCCCTGCAGGCTTTGTGGAGACTTTGTTTCTAGATAGCTCCTAAGCTTGGGGCAAGCAAAAACCCAGCTGAAAGTAAATACGAAACAAAACTCTGGCCAGAGGGTCCGACAAAGGCTTTCCCCCCATGCCTTGTTAATTTATTTCCATGAAAAGATGCCAAAGACATTTAAAATTGGGATTGTTCTAGAAAATCCAGGGTGGATGGCCACCAGATGTATATGGGGAATCAGAGCACACCACAGTAAGCACTCAACAGATGTCTGCTGAATGAAAGGAGCGAAAACTCTGTCCTGATATTTAGAAAATTAAACCAAAACAACCTTGAAATACAACATGCAAGACTTTACAGGTTTTATAGGTTTTCCATTTAACTCCCCCGCCCCACTTTTTAAAAAATACACAGCAAAGGGACAAACAGCCAACGGTTTCTTGGCTGAACTTTAAAATTTTGCTTTCGGTTTCTGCCATTTCAGTTCCTGTATCATGCTCTGAGGTGCACTGAGGTGCAGCAAACCCCGGGGGTATCCAAGGCCACTTGAAAAACTTTGACTGCAGCCCAGGCAGCAGGAGATACTAATAATGGGATGTCAACACAGTCCACACTCAGGAACCTCTGGGAGAAGAACCCAGAGATAACCCTGGGTCTGTGGTACAGAGTACTTTGTGAAAATGCCTGACTGCAAAAGGGTAGCATGGGTTTTACAAGGGCCACGAAGAAATGAATTTGAGTTAGTAAAACTTTTCATTGAGTGTTCATTGTGCTGCAATGTGCTTTACATCTATTACCTCACTTCATCTTCAAAACAACCCTCTAAAGAAATCACAACTATAATCCCCACCTTACAAATGAAACAAATGAGGCACAGAGTAGCTCTGTAACTTGCCCAGAGGGGAAAGGCAGAGACATGAGGTAAATGCAGGCAGCCTGGCCCCAGACCGCAGCATTAAACCACTCTGCTACAGGGAACTAGATTCAATATCTTGTAATAACCTAGAATGGAAAGGAATCTGAAAAAGAATATATACACTTATATATGCATGTATGTATAACTGAATCGCTTTGCTGTACACGTGAAACTAACACAACATTGTAAATCAACTATACCTCAATTAAGAAAAACCCCATCAAGCCAAAAATTAATTAATTGATTGACTGATTGATTAGCGGGACCAAAGGGGGGGAAAAAAGCCAAGCCCACTCTGCTAGAGGGCCTGTCAGATGACAAAGAAACTTGATCGATTACTGCGTTGCTAAGTTTTAGGTGGGTTTTTACCCCCCAAAACGTGAACAAAACATAACTGAAATGTAGACAATAACATTTTTTAAAGTCTTATGCTTAAATCTATCATTTGTTCATTCTTTTCAGGTTTTTTTGTTTGTTTTGTTTTTTTGGCTACACCACGCATCTTGTGGGATCTTATTTCCCCGACCAGGGATCAAACCCGTGCCCCCTGTGATAGAAGCGTGGAGTCCTAACCACTGGACCACCAGGGTATGGGTATTCCCTGTTCATTCTTTTGGACAGCATTTATCGAGTCCCTACTATCTGTCGAGCAATGTGCTAGCACCTGTCGGGAAAACAAAGGCGAATAAAGTGTAATCTCACCCAAGAGTGTTTCGAGTGAGTTTTGGAATCACACCTATGTAGGTTTGAATCTCAGCTCTGCTGCCTATGAGCTGTGGGACTTTAGGCAAGTTTCCCAACCTCTTTGAGTTCAGTTTCCTCACATAGAAAAGAGGGATAGTAGCAGCTCTCTTACAAGGTTGCCCCGAAGAGTAAATGCGCTGAGGTGTGCAGGGTGCCAGCCGAGTGCCTGATACATCGTGCACACAGCAACCACTAGCCAGGCTCTGGCTCAGACCCTTACACCTTGTGAGGGAGGTGAGACTCACTAGACAAAACGAATGATGCCTTCCCTCTGCGATATACCAGTGTGAGCCGTAGAAAACCACTGGGAAGCAAAACCTCAGGGTAAAGAATTCTTTTTTCTTTTTTTGTACTTAAATTATGCAAGTAAGAGATAATTACCTGATCAGGGAGGAAATTCAAATACACAGAAATCTATACTCTATAAAGTGATTGTCCTTCACTTCCCTAATTTTATCTCCTCCACAGTATAACTTTAAATGAAGAAACTGATTTTAATGAAGTCAGTTTTAGAAATCGGTTTCTGGCCTGAGAACCAGAATGACAAAGTTCACACTTAGCCCTTTGCTGTGTTCTTGTTATCAGTTATTCAGTGATAGGCAGGAGTGTCTTTTTAGCTTTCACTACTGTAGTTCCTATCTGAGTTCCAGCTATGTAATTGTGTTTTTACTGCATATTCTTTAATGGCATTGTATGCTAAGTCAAGTCAATTGTTCTCACTTGAGATTCAGTGGAAAGTAGGCCTAGGAGTTAGAACACAGGACTAACTTTATGACTGGCTGGCTCTGTGTTTTGGAGTGTCTTTGGTCCTATGTCCTCACTTGTTTAAAAAAAAAGAAAAGTGAAGGTGCCCACTTATAAACCTTCTATCTCTAAATTCCATGTTTCTACATCTGAGCTATTAACTTCTCTGTATGGTACTCACAGAAGAAGACAAATAAAATATCCAATTGAAATAATTTTTCTTTTGCTGACTGCAAGCAGAATTAGTATATTTGTGCTTTGGCAAACTGTTACTCCTACGGTCTTTTGTTTTGACCCCAAAATGGTTTATTTTATATCTCAAACTTATATTCAAATGATTATATCTGATTTATTTTGCATGTCGGCCTAACCACTAAGCATATGTCATCACATCACTTAATTTATAACAGAACATAAATTTGCTGTGTCGGCTCCTTTAGCTAAAATAGAATATAGTAATTTACAGTCATCCACAAAAGAATTCACAGTGACTACTAAATAACGATAACAATAGCCAAAAGACTCTGGAGAGAAATTTAAAAATTCAAGGCAGGTTTCTGGAAAAAAATTATTTTCTTTAAAAAAATTTCCATTACTCTTCTTTTTTTCTGTCTTCTTTCTTGCATCCTGCTGCCTTCAGAGAAGGCTTTACACACACACACACCCCATTCATTTTCAGAGGAGTGGGATGATTGAATAGGCACAGAGGGAAACGAGATAGGTTGTTTGTTTTTCCATTAAATTTCAAGTCTCAAATTGAAGAAAAGATTTTAAAATAAATAAATAAGTCCTTAAAAAGCCTCAAAATCTTAAGTATAAGTTTTGTTGCCTTTTTTGGGGGTGTAACGGAAGCGTTACAGAAAAATCTAAAGAAAGCTATGGCCTCTCTTTCCAGAGAATGCATAGATAAATCTCAAAATTTGCAAACGTTTCCATGGACCCCAGTTTAAAGATCCCTGGCTTAGTCATTGAAGAAAAATTATTGAAAAATATTGGATGTATGGGACTTCCCTGGTGGCACAGTTGTTAGTACTCCACGCTCCCAATGCAGGGGTCTCGGGTTTGATCCCTGGTCAGGGAACTAGATCCCACAAGCATGCCGCAACTAAGAGTTCACATACCACAACTAAGGGGCCCAACTGCCACGACTAAGACCTGGTGCAACCTAATAAATAAATAAAATGAATAAAATAAATATTAAAAAAATATTGGATGTATGATTATCAGATATATTACATAAGTAATAGTGGTAAGCTAAATCCTTAGTTTTCCAAAATATTTAATGCATAATTTGTGTATGGTGTAGATCAATTCCCATTTATTATCCAGTAAACTTATGAAAAAAAAATAATGTTTACAGGTTTGGTTAGACAAATCTGGGTTTTAGACCATTGTACCCCCTCTCTGGAACAGTAGAGTGAAAAGTAAGGAAACCCTTCCATTGTACTAACTTGTTTCTTTCTCAAAACTTGAATACAGGGCTTCGCTGGTGGCACAGTGGTTGGGAGTCTGCCTGCCGATGCAGGGGACACGGGTTCGTGCCCCGGTCCGGGAAGATCCCACATGCCGCGGAGTGGCTAGGCCCGTGAGCCATGGCCGCTGAGCCTGCGCGTCCGGAGCCTGTGCTCCGCAACGGGAGAGGCCACAACAGTGAGAGGCCCGCATACCGCAAAAGAAAAGAAAACAAAACAAAAACTTGAATACACCTTTTAACACATGTTGCCTTAAATCTACACATTCACTATCCTCTGTAAGCCAGGACTCACATGGTGACACTTTGATACTTTGTGTGGACATTCACCTCTAAACTATTGTTAGACAATAGAAGCAGCAACAAATCCATAAAAACCCTGACACTGAATGGGAATTGTCTTGATTAACATCAAGTTAGAACCTCCACAAAAATCCCTGATGCTTGTAAGAATTCAGTGACTTCTGTTGCTCAAACCAGATCACTCTAGTCTACGTTGATAAGAAGAATATGTTGGCAGCCCACCAAAGACGTGTTGCCACTTACCCCATTGTTTTTAGGACAGAAATAAAAACCTATCTTGGTTCTTTATGAATTCCTCCAGGGGTTCTCATTGATCTCCAGAGAGGCAGTCTTCTAAGAAGACTGCATTCAAAAAAAAATTGTAACATATGGGAAGTTGTAGTAATAATTTGAAACATGGGTACATAAAGAGAAAACCAAAGAGAAAAACAAAAGAGACTCCACTGTAGGGGCCTGGAGTAGCTTTATTAAGCCCATGACTTGGAAGCATGTTGAGAAGCGGACAAATTACTTCCATAACCAGTATCCTGAATAACCTTTTTCCATCCAAAAAAGGCCTTTAAGAGGTGACTAGGTCATGAGGCTGGAGCCCTGTGAATGGGATGAGTGCCCTAATAAAAGAGACCCCAGAGAGCTCTCTTGTCCCTTCCACTACGTGAGGTTATATCCAGAACACGAACCAGGAAATAGCTCACACCAGACACCAAATCTTCAGGCACCTTGATTTTGGACTTCCTAGCCTCTTGGAATGTGAGAAATAAGTGTATGTTGTTTATAAGCCACCCAGTCTATGATATTTTTTCATAGCCGCTCGAATGGACTAGGACAGAAAACATGGCAAAAATGGAACAGGCATATAGATTCTAATGCCCATCAATATTCTCAACGATGCCACACTTTGGGTAAGAGAAGATGAGAAGGGGTGAGATGGTGCAGTAAGCACAGAGGCTAAAAGCACAGCATCTCAAGTCAGGCACATCTGGGTCTGAATCCTCAAGCTGCTGCCCATTGACTTCAGGTAAGTCAACGAATGTCCCTCAGTTTCTTCATCAAGGAAAGGGGAATTATAATAGTACCTATTGTTCATGGTTGTGAGGGTTCAATGTAAGTGCTAAGTGCTAGGGGCACCGTGAGTACCTAAAACATGCTTGTTAAAATTATCAGACACTATTATGAATTTAATTTCATTGAATCATAGAATTCTTTTAAATAAAAACTGAGCTTGGAGTCCTTTGAGAGCAAGTGCTTACTTCTCATTTTATACGTTAACATTAAAATAAATTATTTGTAATTAAATATTCCCTAGTCCCCCACCAGCTGCCTTTGGCTGGATGCAAATTTAAGAAGCTGAGACCAAGTTAGATTACTCCATCTACTAAAGGGATAGAATGTATCAATAAGGTCTGCTGCTATATCCTCCAGCACCAAGAATAGTCCTGGCAAGTAGTAGGCACTTGGAATAGGGAGAAATCTTGAAGAGTATGGCTCTAGAAAGAAAGGGGCAAAAAGGTGTGTGTGTGTGCGTTTTAAAGGGTAAAGGAAACAGAAAAAGAGAATTTGGGAGGCTGGTAGAGGAAGAGGGAATTTGGCAGAAAAAAGAAGTATTTAAAGGAAACTGTAAGGATGTTTTGCTGTTGATGTGTGTTGCAACCCTCCTCCCCCTCATCTTCAGCAGAAATCAACATTGTCATTCAAAGCCTTTGGAATCATACTTAGGGTATTTTGGCAGGTGACAAGGCAGTCACTGACCTCCAAGACAGTCCCTGGGCCCAGGAAGTTCTATTACATTTGTGTTGTATCTAGATCAGGGGTCCCCAACCCCTGGGCTATGGACCACTACTGGAGGAAGAACAGGCACGCGAGGGATCTAGGTTGCGTGCTCCCTATGAGGATCTAATGTCTGATGATCTGAGGTGGAGCTGAGGTGGTGATGCCAGCACTGGGGAGCGGCTGCAAATACAGATTATCATTAGCAGAGAGGTTTGACTGCACAGAGACCGTAATAAATCAATTGCTTGCAGACTCATATCAAAACCCTATCAATGAGTGGCAAGTGACAATTAAGTGCATCTGGTGGCAGACTTTATAGTGGCAAGTGAGTTGACGTACTTCAGTTGTACAGCTGCATCTGGTGGCAGTCTTTAAGTCAGAAACCGACACTCATTTTAGTCCACACGTGGCCCGCCCATTGTTTTATTTACCATTTCCGTCCGCACCTTTTTCCTGCACTGCGCACTTGTCTCAGCCACAGTTTTGGTAAGCCCACAGGCTAAGCCTAGCCCAAATGAGTAAAACAAACGTCGCTGGAGAGCTTCTTTGAAAAGGGGGAAAGACCCAATGATGAGAGCAGAAGACTCTAAGACTGCCAACAGAAAGAAAGCTGCGTTTAAAAGAGAAAAACAAGTCCTACTTAAATTACGGGTTCATTGCAACAGGTGATTCACATTCTCCAAGCCCACCTTGTATAATATGTGATGATTGGCTATCCAACGAAGCCACGAAATCTTCAAAACTGCTTTGCCACATTGAGACCAAGCACCCTGCATTAAAAGACAAGCCTTTGGAGTTTTTCAAAAGAAAAAAAACGTGAACACGAAGAAGATAAGCAATTATTGAAGGCCACCACTTCCTCAAATGTGTCTGCACTGTGAACATCATTCTTGGTGGCTAACTGCATTGCTAAAGCTAAGAAGCCCTTTACTATTGGTGAAGAGTGGATCCTACCTGCTGCTAAGGACATTTGTCGTGAACTTTCAGGAGAGGCTGCAGTTCAAAAGGTGACGTGTCCCTCTTTCAGCTAGCACCATAACTAGATGAACTGATGAAATAGCAGAGGATACTGAGGCACAACTGTTAGAGAGGATTGAGTCACCGTGGTACGCAATCCAGGTTGATGAGTCTACTGATGTTGACAAGGCAACAATGCTTGTTTTTGTGTGATACATTTTTCAGGAGATTGTGCATGAGGATATGTTATGTGCACTTTTGTTGCCAACCAACACCACAGCTGCAGAACTATTCAAGTCTTTGAATGATTACATATCAGGAAAACTGAACTGGTCATTTTGTGTCGGTATATGCACGGGACAGAGCGGCTGCCACGACTGGATGGCTTCCTGGTTTCACTAATCAGGTCGAAGAGGTCGCTTCTGAATGTGAGTCTACGCACTGTGTCGTCCATGGGGAAATGCTGGTTAGCCGAAGAATATCACCTGAACTTAACAACGTTTTGCAGGATGTGATTAAAATTATCGACCACATTAAAGCACATGCCCTTAATTCACGTCTGTTCATGTAGCTCTGTGAGGAGATGGACGCGGAGCACACACATCTTCTCTTATACACAGAAGTGAGATGGCTTTCTAAACGTAGATCACTGGCCAGAGTTTTTGAGTTTTGAGAGCCGCTCCAGAGATTTCTTTTAGAAACAGTCACCACTGGCAGCACATTTCAGTGACACACAATGGGTCACAAAATTGCTTACTTGTGTGACATATTCAGCCTGCTCAACGAACTCAGTCTGTCATTTCAAAGGAGAACGACAACTGTGTTCAAGTCGGGGGATAAAGTGGCTGCATTCAAAGCCAAACTGGAATTATGGGGGCGATGAGTGAACACTGGGATTTTTGACATGTTTCAAACATTAGCAGAGATTTTGAAAGAAACTGAGCCAGGGCCTTCTTTCTCCCAGCTGGTGCACGATCACCTATCTCAGCTTTCAAGAGCCTGAGCATTACTTCCCAACCACAAAAGACCCCCAAACTGGGAAGGAATGGATCCGCGACCCATTTGTGAATAAGCCGGGTGAATCGACTTTGTCCATGCTAGAAGAGGATCGACTGCTTGAGATCGCAAATGACGGTGGCCTTAAAAGTACGTTTGAGACTTCAAACCTCCATATGTTCAAGGCGGAATATCCTGAGACTGCCACAAAAACACTGAAAAGCCTGCTTCCATTTCCAACATCCTATTTTTTTTTAAATTTATTTCTGGCTGTGTTGGGCCTTTGTTGCTGCACCCGGGCTTCTCTCTAGTTGAGGTGAGCAGGGACTACTCTTTGCTGCGGTGCGCAGGCTTCTCACTGTGGTGGGCTCTCCCGTTGCAGAGCACGGGCTCTAGGTGCGTGGGCTCTAGAGAGCACGCTCAGTAGTTGTGGCGCACGGGCTCAGTCGCTCCGCGGCATGTGGGATCCTCCCAGACCAGGGCCAGAGCCCGTGTCCCCTGCACTGGCAGGCGGACTCCCAACCACTGCGCCACCAGGAAAGCCCCCAACATCCTATCTTTGTGAAGCAGGGTTTTCTGCAGTGACAGCAACCAAAACAAGATTACGGAGTAGACTGGACAGAAGCAACACATTTCGGGTGTCACTGTCTCCCATCACCCCCACAAGGGACCATCTAGTTGCAGGAAAACAAGCTCAGGGCTCCCACTCTGCATTATGGTGAGTTGTATAATTATTTCATTATATACTACAATGTAATAATAATAGAAATAAAGTGCACATTAAATGTAATGCCCTTGAATCATCCCCAAACCATCCCCACCCACCCACCCTGGTCCGTGGAAAAATTATTTTCCAGGAAACTGGTCCCTGGTGCCAAAAAGGTTGGGGACCGCTGATCTAGATGAATAGGGGTCCAGACAGGTCAAAGGATTTGCCCACAGACCTAATTAATGGCAAGATCAGAACTCACATCTCCCGATTCCTACCTCATGGGCCTTCCCATGAACTGGTGTGAGGCTCTCTTCATCTGCTGCCATACTTATTCAACCTCACTGTGAAGAAGTTAGAACATGGTCAGTACAACCTATTTCTGGCTCTGCCCACAAACGGGGCCTCTGTTCACAGATGCTGCACTGTGACTGAGTGTCCAAAGATTTCAGACCTGGCTTGGCCATGTACCATCTGTGAAGCCTTGGAAAAGTCATAACCTCTCTGAGCTTTATTTTCATCATTTGAAAAATGGAAGCCAAGACTACTTTCCTCTCAGTGTCTTTGCAGGGATCAAGTGAGATGCTGTGAAAGCTGCATGTAAAACGGTAAGTATTAGACACACGTTTACTGTGTTTTTTTTTCTGGGTGGGGAGGGCCGAGCTGCGAGGCTTGTGTGACCTTAGTTCCCCTAACAAGGACTGGACCCAGGCCCTTGGCAGTGAAAGTGCAGAGTCCTAACCACTGGACCACTAGGGAATTCCCTAGACACGTGTTTATTAAGTAGTTATTTCTATTATTATTTGTTATACTGCTGTATAATATTTCTTAGAAGACATTATGTTTCCTTTTTTTCTACTCCTTAAACTAATGGTTCACAGAAATTGTCATTTTTTAAAATCTTATTTTCTTTCATTATGTAATACATAATCAATATAGATTTTTAAAAATTACAGAACAAACTTCAAACATAATTCCTTAACTCAGAGAGAGCCATTTTAAACCTTTTATATGTTTTTATCCCTTTTTAAACTTTGCATATATTTACATCGATTTTCAAACTGTGCTCGCAATATACACTTATTTGCATCATTTAAAAAAATTTACTTAATATAGCATTTTAAGCATTTTTTACACCATTAAATATTCTTCAAGAATATGATTTTTAATGACTGCACAAATAGTCCATTATCTGGACATATAAATTTTTTAAATTTATTTTTTTAACAAAGTATAGCTGATTTACAACGCTGTGCCAATCTCTGCTGCACAGCAAAATGACTCAGTTATACACATGTATACTTTATTTTTAAGTATTCTTTTCCATTATGGTTTACCACAGAATATTCAATATAATTCCCTGTGCTATACAGTAGGACCTTATTGTTTATCCATTCTACATGTAATAGTTTGCACCTACCAACCTCAAACTCCCAGTCCATCCTTCTCTCTCCCCTCGTCCCCTTGGCAACCACAAGTCTGTTCACTATGGACATATCATAATTTACTAAATGTTTTCCAATTTAGATTGTTTCCAATTTTCTTCTATTTTAAATACTACTTTGATAAACCTCTTTGTGTATAATCTCAGTTCTAAGCTTACCATTCTTTCTGTATCTCGGTTTACTCATCTGTGAAGAAATAATAATATTAACTACTACATGTGGCTGTGTGAGGATCGAGTGAGTGAATTCATGCAAAAGATGAAGGATTGTGCCTGGCACATAACAAGCACTCAATACCGTTAGTTACTATTATTAAAACTAACTTTAGATATTTGTGCTTAATATCTAACACATAGCTAAATTGAGTACTTGGTACTAAATACATCAAATTATGCCTTCTAAAAATACTGCAAGAATATTTTTATAGCTTTGTTCAGAAATTTGCTTTTTCAAATCACCTATAATTTGCTGGATGTTTCATGATAAATAGTCATTGAAAGCATGTTTGGTTAGATTTTATTTCTGTGCCTCAGGATGTCCTTGGAGGGAAGGTGGGGGTCATAACATATTAGAAGTCATTTCCTGGTTTTAGAGTTTAAAGGAAATCAACAAAGGCCTACTTATTTGATTGGCCAAACACTTGTTTAACAGGGTTTAAATCTAGTTAAGGTACCTTCTTGATATTCCGTGGTTGGTCTAGCAGCTGTGGGTCAGAAGTTCAGAACAAAAAGTGAAATCCTAGGATTAACTGTCATACTCTTACATCAAATATTTTTCTGTTGAATCAACTTCCCATGGTAATTTTTTCTGGATGAGGCTTGGCCACCACTACTGTCTGCCACATTCTCAGTTGGCACCAATAATGTAGTTGGGGGTAGAAAAGCAGCTTAGTTGGTGGAAGATAGCTTTTCAGGACCTTCTCTGCATCTCATGAGGCCCTTGGGGATCTGCGGGGTCTGCAGATTTCGCTGGGTGGCAGCATGAAAGGCAAGAGAGCCTGGAATCACAAGGACAACACTCTGAGCCCTGGCTCCACCACTAACCAGCTGTGCGACCTCAGGCAATCACTCAAGCATTTTGCGTCTCAGTTTCATCCTCTGTAAAAATCTATGGTAATAATAATACTAATCTCACTATTCCCAGCCCTAACATCTACAGGACCCCAGCCAAGAGCTTAAATAACTCCCACCCACATTGTCCTTCTCTTTCTACCTGGTTCCACTGAGGAGTTTCGTGCCTTGTGTCCTGCCCCCAGCCTGCAGGGCCTAAAAGCCTTCCTTACTTTTCCCTACCGTAAACCAACCTGGGAGGGCACACCTGAGGAAGAGGACCCCGCAAGTCCTAGAAGCAGGCCTGGGCCACTGAGGCAGGGGATTCTGGGGTCCTTGGCAGCCAGAGCTTGGTCCAGAAAGGGAGTGTGGGCTCGGGTGGTCACACCCTTCTGGCCCCATAAGGAAGGAGTGGCAAGTGGAGGGGTCTCTAAAGTGTGGGAACTCCATTGCCTGGGTCTGAGGATTAAATGAGTCACTGCACGCACTGTGCTTAGTGCAGTACCTGGCATTGTTGCTAGCATGTGATAAATCATGCAAGCTACTGTTACTATTGTTGTGGTGGCAGTGCTGTTGGAAGGGATCTCAAAGATGATCTCGTCCAAATCCTTCATGTTATGTACGTGGTGAGGAAACACAGATATATTACAATTAACCGTGATTAAACACATGCATAGTGGCAAAGCCACAACCTGACCCAGGGCTCTTACCATGCAGCTGCCTTTCCTCTGCTCCATAATGCAATCTCCTCAGCAGCACAAAGACTTTAGGGTCAGCACTGACTTTAATATTCCCAGTCCACAGAGGTGACTTGTGCTATTGCCGTCTTCTGGATAGGAGCAGGGAGCGTGTCCTTGGAGAAAGGGGACACCTTCAGTGGGAGTCAGTGCCGGGAGCCTCCTGTGAAGGCCTCATCAAGTTGAGGTGGGAATACCTCAAATATTTACTGAGCAATGAGAAGCACAGCCCTTACATGGATAAAGAAGAAGGTGATATTCTGTACTCGAGAGCAGTGTAGTGAAAGCTCCAGGACTGAATATTCTAAGTCAGAAAAACGTATTCTGGTTCAGAAATCAGATTTGCAGACTGACTGAATTTCTTCTCATGAGTTAAATATGAACAGAAGTACTTTGTAAATTTCCTTTCTTGTTCTTATTTTAAAACCTAGTTTGTTTCATTTTACCTGTAATCAATACATTCTTTGACTTTTTAGCAGTTGAAGATTGATAACATGATTTATATTTTTGAAACTTTTAATTATGGAAATGCTCAAATACATACAAAAGTAAAGAGAATAATATAATATGATGAAGTTTGGGTATAATGATGCCCAGTGTACCCACTGTCCCCCCCGCCCCAATTCCAGGGAGATCACCTATGGCTAATCCTGTTGCATCTGTAAACCTGCCTTCCTTCCCCACCCTGGCAATGAAGTTTGAATCAAATCTCAGGCCTTTTATCATCTCATCCATAAACACTTTGTTTTCTATAAGATTTTGATGAATTTTAAGCTCTTTCTCCATCTGGCTGCTTTAGACTTTAGTTTGTTCAGCTGGGGAATCAACGGACCAAAGCTTAGGCACTTCTAGAGGCCTTGCATGGTCATAGGTCCAGAAAGTTCAGAGCAAATCAGCTTGAAAATGGAGCCTCTATCATTTGGCTGCCAGGATGGAACTGAATAAGGCAACATTTTGGATACTTTTTATTCCTTGCTGAATTTCTGCCAACTCTGTATATGGTATTTCCATAAAAGTCTTGTTTTCTTTCTCTTTTCTTTGAAGAATGAAACTTCTTTCCCCTTTTTTCAAAAGAGGAGAAGACTGTCATTCCAGATTCCATCCCTCCTGCTGCTGTCGCCTTTTCTTCTGTTTGATTTCTGCACTAGTCTCAGTTTGCAAATTCTGGGGTTTGGCAGTTCACAGAAGGACCCAGGGATGGGGAGGGTGGCCCTACTCAATGTCATTGAAAGATTACTGTACTTCAATCACTGGAGCTCAACTGAAAACTCTGAAAAGTTCTCTTTATAATCATTGAATTTTAAATAATTTTCCTAAAAAGACTGAGGGAAGAAAAAGGATGCCAAGTTCACATTTCCTTGCCAGAAACACTGTTCTTATTTTCAGTTGAATGGCTTGGCTATTAATTAAGGCTTCGTGCTCCGCAGCTATCTCTTTTTCTACATTCTTGCCGCTAATCATCATACATGTGACACATGACTTCTGTTTAAATGCTAAAGTTTATTAGAGTGGAAAAAAAATCAGTTATACAGGGAAGGAAAAGAGATTAGGAATCAAGTCCAAGCATTTGCTTATTCATCTGCATATGGTTAAAAGATTTAAAAGAATCCATTGGTTTCTATTTCACTGCTACATGCAGGCCAAGGAGCAAGGAGAAAAAAAAAAAGCCTTTTCCTATCCATGGTGTAGAAATACATTTTCTTCCTTTTGCCTTGGAGGGAGAAATCGTCTCCTCTCCTAATATTAAGCCAAAGTAACCAAACTTTAGAGGGACTGGCTCCTTCTGAAAGGTTATTGTTCTAATTACCTATTGCTTTGAAATGAATTCCCCGAAAACTTAGTGGCAGAAAACAGCAACCATTTAATTCTGCTCATGGACGCTGTGGGTCAGAAATTCACTGGGCACAGAAGGGAGGAGTTTTCTCTGCTCCATGGTGTTTGAGCCTCAGCTGGGAGGACAAGAAAGGCTGGGAGTGACTCAAATGGCGGGGCTGGAATCATCTGGAGGCTTCTCCCCTCACACGTCTAGCACCTGGATTGAGATGACTCAAAGCCTATGCTCAGCTGTGACCATGACCCTGAACACCTACACCTGGCCCCGCCGTGGGGCTTGCGCTTCTCACAGCCTGGTGGCTGCCTTCTGTGAGGGCATCCCCCGGGGAATGTCTGAGTTAGAATGTCACTTCCCACTCTCGTTGCATTCTGGTGGCCGGTTTAAATTCCAAGGGAGAGCAACCAAACTCCACTTCTGCGTGAGGAAGCAGCCAGGTCCTACTGCAGAGCATGTGGCTGGCCAACTTCGGAAAATACAATTCACCTCCGTGGTCTGGGTTGAGGCCCTTTAGGGAGGAGGTGGGAGAGGGAGTTACTGTGAGCCACGGCCATCTTCTCCCTCCAGGCCCCCCACTGGCTCTTTTCACCCAGTTCTTACTCAGCTCTTCCCCAGTGGCCACGCTTTGTCCCCAGCACCTTCAGTCTTTGTTCAGTCTCTGGTCACGGGGCAGAGATGGAATCACAATAAACAAAAACACTCCCTGTAGCAGCTTCCTGGCTGCTGTGCTTAGTTTTTGGTTTGTCTTTCTTCATCTGTATACACACCCACAAATATCTAAGGGCAGATTCCCTGACTACTGATGATAGTTTTTTTTCATTGAGAAATAATACACATGCCATAAGGTACACCCTTTTATAGTGTACAACTCAGTGGGTTTCAGTATATTCATAGTTGTACAACCATCACCACTATCGAATTCTAGAACATCTCACTTAAAAGAAAACCCCACATCCATTTAAAGTCACCCTCATTGTCCTCTCCCACAGCACCTGGCAACAATGAATCTACTTTCTCTCAATGGATTTGCCTATTCTGGACAGTTCATATAAATGTAATCATACAATATGTGGGTTTTTATGATTGGCTTATTTCCCTTAGCATGTTTTCAAGGTTCATTCGTCTGTGCTGTAGCATGTCATGAATTAGTCACATCCTTTTTGTGACTGAATAATATTTCATTGTACAGATATATCACTTTTGTCAATCCATCCATTAGTTTGGTGGACATCTGGGTTGTTCCCACCTTTTGACTATTATGAATAATGCTGGAATGAATGTTTGGGTACAGGATATGTGTGAACATGTTTTCAATTCTCTGGGGTATATACCTAGGAGTGGAATTGCTGAGTCACATGGTAACTTTAATTCTTTGAGGAACTGCTGAACTGTTTTCCACAGCTGCTGAACCATTCTACATTCCCACAAGCAATGTATAAGGGTTTCAATTTCTCCACATTCTTGGCAACATATGTTATTTTCTGCTTTGTTTGATAAAGGCCATCCTAGAGGGTGGGAGTGGTTGCTGGTCTTAGTTTAAGGAGAGCCTTCCTTTAGGACACTACATACCAAGGAAGCCACCTTGGTTGCCTGGAGACATAGGTAACTGAGGGCTTACTATGTGTTAGGCTCTGTGCTAAAGGCAGTACATATATCATCTAGTTTGGTGTTCACAACTCTAGAACTAGGTACCATTATTATGCCTATTTGACAAGTAAACAAAGTGAGGCACAGAATAACTTGCTAGAAAAGGGACGAGGTTTGGAAGGCATGAATTTCCCGTACTAAAAAAAAGTTAGAGAACTTGGATACTAATGAAGGAGTCTGGTGGTCTAAGTAAAAGTTAAAAAAAATTTTTTTTTTCAAAACAAAACAAAAAACAACAGGTACATTGTAACTGGCTGAATTCGAAGCTGGCCTCCAGTATTCTAACCATGATGCCCACACCCCGTATGATCCCCTATCCTGAAGTAGAAATGGGACCTATGAATATCATGGGCTATTGCTCTCCTGACTATGTTATATTAATATGGCAAAAGGCATTTTGAGGATGTTATTATGGTTCCTAGTCAGTTGACACTGATTTAATTAAAAGGGAGAGAGATTACCGTAGGTGTGCCTGATCCCAGTCACATGAGTTCTTAAAAGAGACAAGCTGCAGTAGAGACTCTCCTGCTGGCCATTAAGAAACAGGTCACCATGAGCTCTACAATTGCAAGGAACTGAATTCAGCCAGCAACACCCTGAACAAGTTTGGAAGATCTAGAGTTCCAGATCAGAACCCAGTCCTGGCTGTCACCTTGATTACAGCCTGTGAGACCCTGAGTAGAGAACTAGTTAAGCCCTAAATGGGTTTCTAACCTACGGAGCTGTGAGATAATGACTGTTATTTTAAGCCACTAAGCTTGCTGCACTTTGTTACACAGCAATAGAAAACTAGTACACAGAGCACAGACTGACTAAAGGCTGCTAGAGGAGATGAACTCATTGGTGTGTCATTATACATAAAGAGCAGCACTTCCCAAAATGTGGCCCAGGGACCCCTGGGGGCCCTCAAGGTCTTTTCAGGGCTCCATGAGGTGAAAACTATTGTCATGTGATTAAGGCATACTGAGGTGTTATCTTTTTCCTTCTCCTTATTTTATAGTTTTCTAGATGCTACAGGATGTGTGATGATGTCATTGCTCTGATGGTTAATAGAATGTGTCCCCGTCTATTCCTATGTTTAAAAAATTTCTGGTTTAATTTCTAATGTGGTAAATATTGACAAATATAGCCCCCATAAACAAAGGTTCATTGGGGTCTTTCAATAATTTTTAATGAGGTCTTGAGACCAAAAAGCTTGAGAACCACTGGTTCAGATGAAATGGAACTAAGTAGGCCTAGACAAAGTCTGAAAGTATAAGAATTTATATACTTACTTAATGGCTACATTCTGTCCTGAGCTGTGGTAGGTGTGACCAAGAGTGGAGCAAGGGCACAAAAGTAGCATGAGGTACAGTCCCTGAAGTAAGGCAAACAAAGAATTCATTAGCAAAAGCATCCGTGTCTTCCCTTCACAGGTGTTTATGTAAGTACAAGGTACTGCAATATGATGGTACATAATCCGTGCTAACCTTAGGTGTGGGCAGCTAGGACACAGAAGTGGGTAGGGAAGAAGTTGCTGAAACCAGGCTATGGGGGAACAGGGGATGTTTTACGGGAGAGGTGAAATGTAAGTTGGGAGGGGAAGTGGGAAGAGGACAAATATTTCAGGCACTCTGCCTCAAATCTCAGCTGAAATGTCTCTTAGAGAGGCCTTTCCTGATATCCCTCTCTAGAGCAGTCAGCACTGTATTGCCTTCACAGCACCCTGCTGATTTCCTTTCTAGCACTTTTAAAATTTTAAACCTAACATAGCTGTTCAAATAAGTCTGGCTGGAGCTACAGTACCTTGGTTCAAATGCCAGCTCTGCTAGTTGTAAAATCTTAGATAAGTTACTTAATCTCTTTATGCCTCAGTTCTTCAAAATATGTGCTAACAAAGCAAGGAATTTATGTTAAAGAGTTAGCTTAGTTGTGACCATGGGACTAAAAAGGAAGGCTGGATATGAACTAGTCCAAACGCAGAATCAATGGGTGAAATCAGATGACAAGGAGAGAAGAGGATGAAAAGATAAGGGAAAATTCTGGGGATATTTAAAAAAAAAAAGGCAACCAATTATATGTGGATTAAAGAAAGAGTAAAAAAACAAAAATTATTCCAAAGTTTGTTGTTTGTGCGAGATGGCAGAGCCTGGCATCAGGTGACTACTTTGAAGGGAAAAGGAGGAGGCACGTCAAATCCACGTTTAAAGTTAGTGGGGGGCTTCCCTGGTGGCGCAGTGGTTGAGAATCTGCTTGCCAATTCAGGGGACACGGGTTCAAGCCCTGGTCTGGGAAGATCTCACATGCCGCAGAGCAACTAGGCCCGTGAGCCACAACTACTGAGCCTGCACGTCTGGAGCCTGTGCTCCGCAACAAGAGAGGCTGCGATAATGAGAGGCCCGCGCACGGCGATGAAGAGTGGCCCCCACTCGCCGCAACTGGAGAGAGCCCTCGCACAGAAACGAAGACCCAACACAGCCATAAATAAATAAATAAATAAATAAATAAATAAATTTAAAGTGAGTGGGAACAAGAACACAGACCACTTGATTTTAGAGTCCTGGGGTGCTGGGGCTTACAGAAGCAAGCTCATGGCAGATGACAAAATGTGGATGTCTGCTCATCGTCTGCTAAAGCTGAAATCATGGGGAAGAAACTACACAAGGTCCCCAACACTGAGCTGTATGGAGGACGACCTTCTTTAATATTCACGATGGCATTACTGTGGATAAAAGAAGCTTCATACATTGCTATCAAACTCTTTTTGGTGAGATGGGGCTTTTTAGGAGATATGAAGCACAGATTCAATGCAGGGAGCTGCACAGTAAGAGGTGGCACATTTCCCAACGTTAACCTATCTTGGTAAAGGCAATTAAACAGTGTGTTTCCAGTTGCTTTTATACAGGGAAGCTTGGGTCATCTCCCTTCTAGCAAGGACCTCTTGCTATTCAGTTTAAAAGTGTACAACATTCCTCTTGTTGACGTGGTTTCATAGCACTCTTCGTTCCAGGCGAAAGCTTCCTGTGATGGCTTTTGGATGTCCCTTCTGAAACATTTAGGCTTTGACCTGGCAAGCTGCTGAGACCCTTTAGGACAGCTGAACTGTAGATAAAATCTTCCAGGGAAGTAGGTGTGGGCAGGATGTGTGGTTTCCCTGCCTCTCATTTAAACACTGATGCAACTAATTTTTCATGAATAGTCTCTTCCAGTAAGAGCTGCATTCCAGAGTGCCTCAAGAGAAATTGGAAAGGACAAGTTAGCTACTGATTTCTTCAGTTTCAGTTGAGGGTAGAACACTAGCTTTCTTCATGCCGCAGAAATGCACGGCAGGGATACAGCCCCTACTGCAGTCTCAAACCAGCTCCCTTTGCTAGTGTGACCCTGAGGACTTGAATTAGCCATAACAATAAGACACAGGGGAATAGGCATTGGTTTACCAAATAATCTGGAACTGAGCAAGAAGGCATGATCACATGTGCCTCAGCTGGGCTCTGAAACGTGTGCATAGCAGCCCGAACCCAGGAAGATATTTCTGAACTTTTAGTGATATAACACACACAGATTCTTTCTCTGACATTCCAGGCTAACCACTGTCTAAGTTAAGGCTCTGCAAAACATCTGGGACATACGTTTCTGGAAAAAATCATGGCTTCTTTTCTACAATTCTCCATGGCCTAAGCATCGTAAGCTCTGGCCCGACAGGAGCCAATGCAGCAGGCTTAGTTGCGGGGGCCCTGGGACAGCTGCCCTGGAGCACAGGCATTAACTGCACTGAACACAGTCCACTCATCAACTATTCACCTAGTGCCACTCAGGAACAGTGACAGAGAAAAACTTTTCAAAGATGCATAAAATGTACATGCTGCTGTCTCTAAAAAAAAAGAAAAATCACTTTCTCCCTAGAAAAGTAGAGGCTTACTTCATCTCCACTCCTGGTGGAACCACACAAATATGGTACCTGATATTTCAGACCTTTACGTCAGGTGACACAGAGCCAGTGCCTGAGATCTGAGATTTAAAGTCAAAACACAGTGAACTAGCGCTTGGCTGCCCCGCTGGCCACCGAATCCAGACGGCAAAGTGCTTTCACTATTCTGAGAGTCTTCTGCCATGCGTTTCTCCAGCCAAAAACCTGGGAAAATGTCCTGACAGATGAGCCTACTTTACTTTATTCAGAGAAAGAGAATTTCTAAAAGAACAAGAAAGGCTAGGGTAGCCTCAGCATTTTCATTTTATGTCATCTTGGGTGATCAAGCCTCTTTTCACCCAAAGTCAATTTCTTTGTTAATTTCTTACCATTTCTTTATTAGATTTATATCATACTTATAAGACAGATTTAAGAGGAAAAAAACAACAACTTAAACATCACAAGAGGTCTTCTCATTGTTTGTTGCCTTGTTAAAATAGCAGGGAGGGGAATGGAATTCCTGTTTATTGCAGAGCTGCTGGGCCAGGCCCTGCATTAGGTGTTGTACTTCTGTTGTAGTTGACATGGCTCTTTAGGAGCACAGATTCTCAAGCAGGGCCAACTAAATAATCGGCAAGGTCCAGTGCAAAATACAGTGTGAGCCTCTTGTTCACAATATGCTAAGAAATTCAAGAGAGAGACAGCAGAGTATTAAACCAAGTGTCGGGCCCTCCTAACTATGGGTCCCTATGTGGCCGCAGAGGCCACATGCCCATGATACTGGCTCTGCTCTTAAGCTTGGGCTCGAATTCTCGATTTGGCACTTACTAGTCATATGAGCTTGGAAAGTCATCTGTAAAATGGGGGTAATAACAGTCCCTACATCATTGAGTTGTTATTAGAGTTAAATGAGTTAATATTTGAAAAGTGCTTAGAAGAACACCTGGCATACAACAAGCACTTAAGTAAATGTTAAGTAAATATATACTCTCCTGAGCCTACACATCTTAAAATGCCAGAGATAGTTATAGCCACAAAATCGTGAATTTACTGGAACATTAAAAAAAATGTTTTGAGAGTTCGGCCCTGATAAACAGAACCATGTCTTTACTCGTATGACAGTAGTCACCTTTTAATTTAACAAACAAAAGATTTTAAAAGATATCCTGGAGTGAGGCCAGCTACTCACAAAACAGAACCAAAGAATAAAAACAGATACTGGTTTATGCGCTCAGTTCTGGAAGCCTGTGGAGTGCAAATTGTCATGAAGCCAATTTAATATAACTGCTTCCTTTATGCTGAAAGGATTCACTAGGGACCTCTCTGCTTCCATACAGGAAATAAAGCCTGTTGTGTCTGAACAAAAACTAAGAAATATTTTTCTTTTTCTTTCTATAATGCAGAATACTGTAAAAAAAAAAAAAACAAAAAAACGCTGTAGAACAGGAAATGTGGCTAATCATACAAATTCTATATTTAGTTCTAGAAAATTTTAGTAAAATATTAGTAAAACAAGTCAGAAGATAACTTGCAGGTAGTGGTAAACACCTTTATATAGAACGGAAATTTGGAGTACAGAGGCATAAACACTTAATGGTTTATTAATGTTTGTTTTATAAAAGCAACCTCAGTTTCTTCTCTTGGTTACTTATACATTTCTTTACTCTTGACCACCAATAATTCTCAGGATTCTCAAAAGCTTTTACAATAAACATGTAGTTTTTTGTTCCCCATTTATAGTAAATATTCTTGACTGCAAAATTCTAAAGAAGTAAGTTGTCATTCATCAAACAATTCGCCCGAGGTAGACAGATTTGGGATATTTCTCCTTAAGAGTCGGCCACTGAACAATGAAGTAATCGGAGAGGTGAAACAGAATCTTTCCGGACAGGGATAAATGTTCCACTCGGCAGATGCTTTCAACGTAGACAATGATCACTTTCTTTATTCCTAGTATCCCAAGGAGAAGGGCAGATATACAGATAGGAACACATGTTCCTGGTCCGTTACATAACACCTTGAAAAAAAAAAAAAGTTGAAGGTCAAATAAAAAAACAGAATACTGCTCTAATTTTAAATTAAAAACAGTCCAATATTAGGGAGGATTTTTTTTATTATGCTAAGTCTTGAGCGATTCCTTGTTAAGATCCCATCTGTAGCAAACTCGTGCAGTTAGAAGCCAGGTGGGGCTGTGTTGTCGGCTCTCCTGCTTACCAACTGTGTGAGTTGGGACAAATCAGTTCACTCCTCTGCACCTGGGTGGCCTGCCCTGTGCTACAGGACATGTGCACACAGTGCCTGGTGCTCAGCCAGCACCCATGGGATGGGTGCGTGTTGCTCTTCTCCGACTGCTTTGTGGATCTTGAATGTCACACAAACATATGGAAAACAGATAAAATCAGTTGTGATTCACTGTTTTCTCATATACTGACTTGTTCGTGTTGATTTTTTAAAGTAATCTAATTAATAGTTGGAGGACTGACATGTTAAGATATAGGAGAAAATGTCTTCAAATGACTAATTATGTAGAATATTTTTGCTGGAGGTAGAATCACTGTAGGAGTTCAATCCAACACATGGGATATTCGAGAGAAGGTTACTAAATGAATGAGATTCTCCCTCAAGAGAATTTAATCCACACTTGTGATCCCGAGAGTTTTAATGCTTTTGACTTCTGCTAATTTTTATAGAAAGCCACTGATTAAAAACAATTTAGTTGGTGAACCTAATAAGAGAAATAAAAATTTAACTCATAGAGTAACTGCAAAGAATTTTTATAAGTTTTTTAAGAAAATGAGGGGAAAGCTATTACACAGAATTGCTGGTAAGATAATTTACTATTATTTTCAGAGGAGAAAAAGCATTTTGCACAACATCTCAATCATATGCTCATGCTGACTGAATTAGTATAATCCAATAAAGCATTTTTTACTCCACAAATCATAAAACAGGAGATCTGTGGTTGTCTACACACGCCTACTGGGTATTACCTACAATGTCACATGATCGCTCCAGCACAAGGCCCACAAAACTTATCAGACATCAGAGAATCTTAGAGATGAAAGGGTCCCCAGAAATATTGTCTAACCATCCCAGCATTGCAGGGACCTTCCCCAACAGATGTCTGTTGGGGCTGTGAGACAAGGTGAGGGATATAACGGTTTGGTAAAGGTCATGTGAACTAAGCCCCACCCTTCCTGGAGGCAGGACCACCTGGAACACCATTCACAGAGCTTTGGAATCAGAGAGAGTAGCCTGTTTCAGGTAGGAACCAATCCTTTTTAGTCTCCCTTAGCTCCCACCTACAAGTTAAACCCCCTGCCTGTCTTTTATGAAGATTTTTTTTTTTTTTTTGCGGTACACGGGCCTCTCACTGTTGTGGCCTCTCCCGCTGCAGAGCACAGGCTCCGGACGCGCAGGCCCAGCGGCCGTGGCTCACGGGCCCAGCCACTCCATGGCATGTGGGATCTTCCCGGACCGGGGCACGAACCCGTGTCCCCTGCATCGGCAGGCAGACTCTCAACCACTGCGCCACCAGGGAAGCCCTATGAAGAAGTTTTGTTCAGACTTTCTCCTGAAGTACCAGCTACTAAGCTGCTCTCCAGGCCAGTGCTCTTTAATCCCCACTGAGTTGCCCCTATAATCTTTCTTCATAGACCCTCAATGGAGCATAAAAGAAAGAAAATGGGACAGGGAGTCAGGAGAAGGGGTTAAATAAGCTGTGTACTAGCTCTGTGACCTTGGACGACGGTAATCATAATTACCACCTCAGCTCTCACTACCACTATTTATTAACAGCACATCGTGGTCAGGTACTGTACTGAACATTTCACATGTATTCTTTTAGTTAATCCTCACAGCAATCATTTGAGGCAAGCTTTCATATCCCTTTTTGCAGAATAGGAATCTGAGGCACAGAGAGATTGGGCCAGCTGCCTGATCACACATCTAGTCCAGACTAGATGACCTTTCCTGTTAGCTCCAGGATTTGATAATTCTTTGAGTCTCATTTGTTTCTAGTTTTGTCTGAAGCCTAAGTTACAAGATTGTTCTGTATCCTTTCAGGATTTAGAATTCTAAAAATCCTATTAATGCAAGGTTTCTCTAATAATGGCACTATTGACATTTTGGACCAGATTATTTTTCCTTGTGGTGCCAGTCCTGTGCATCGTAGAATGTTTAGCAGCATCCCTGGCCTCTACCCACAAGATTCCAGTAGCCAAGAAGATCAAGAATGTCTCCAGGCATTGCCAACTCTCCAGGTGAGAACCACTGTGTTCATGTATTCCCTAATCCTTGGATTATCTGTGTTGCTTTTCTCAATTTTTTTCCCATAGTACAGAACAAAATAAAACCTACAGCTAAAAGATAATATAAAGGTTGCATGTTGGATCTTGAATGTCACAAAAATATTTTCATGTTTGTTGCCTTTAAAAAAATGTACATATCCACATGTGTTCCTTTCAGTGTCTGGTCAGCCCGCTATACACAAGCTGTGAATACATTAATAGAGATGTCTGGATACAGGAGGGGAAGTGACTGGGCACTGGTGGGAGATGCTTTAATAACCTGCCATAGATCAGAGGCAAAAGGTAAAAGTGGAAATTAAAGGTATTTTGTTTATCTCTGTTGTAACTCTATTTTGAGGTACCTTACTACAAAAGTCCCAGAAACAAAAAAATCACAAAACCCTAAACCACGTATATAAAAAAAAAATCTTAAGGAAAACTTAGGCAAAGGAAAGCTTCTTTTAATTAACCACAGGTTTTAACTCTGAGTTTTACAGTAACCTGGGCAAAAATTTAAAAATTGGGGATTATGGAGTTTCTATTATTTCATGGAGCATACCAGAGAGACTTATTCCAAGCACTAAACAAACTAGAATTCACTGAGATAGCCTGGGTAAAGACTTTAAACAATATAATGGTTGAAGTTGTCTTTTTAATTTTATAAAAAACAGAAATACTCTTCATATTTCTATTTCTTAAAACATAAGTTCTCAGTAAACGTGGGTGCACTGCTCTTACTGACTCTCTACCTCACTACTTTGTAAGCTCCTTATAAGCAGGGTCAATTTCTAGGACAATCTATGTTTTGCACCTGGAACAAAATAGGCACTCACTAAATTCTGCTGAAAGGAAGAAAGGAAAAGGATTGAAGGATAAGGGAGGAGGGAATCCTTTGCCTATCATATATGAAGTCAAACGTTCGCTTTGCCAGACTTGACCCTGTTTGTAGCTCTATCATACACATTTATCACGAACATAATGGCTGTGACTGACAACTTAAAAATTTTTTACTATCTCAGATCCATCGCCTTTTCCTCAGGGGAACCACTGTATCCCTTGCTCTCAACTTAAATGTTTGAATAGAATTGACTCCATGCTCAACTATAAGGAGAGGACATATGACTCGTCTGACCAGTTAGATCATCGAATTTCCCTGGCCAAAGTCATCTGTTCAGGGAAGAGCATATAATCCAGTGAGAAACCACAAGACGTAGTGGGACATTTGTTGGGGCTACTGAGAGAGAGGTACCTTTTCTGTTGTACTGGCACCGAGGAGAATGTGGGCCTGGCAATGTTAACATCTATCTTGCCACCATGTGGAGGGCTTGAGAATGAAGCCATCACAAAGCAGAAGAGAGCAGAGCTGAGAGATGAAGACAGGCCAGGTCCCAAAGATAGCATTTAAGATCCATGAATCCAGCTGTGCCTGAAGGAAACCAGATCTACCCCTAGACTTGCCAGGTATGTGAGGGAATATATTCCATTTTTGCTTAGGCCAGTTTGAATCAGGAGTTCTGTCATTAGCAATAAAAAGCATCCTGACTGACACAGCCCTTTATTTTGTCTAACTCTCTGACTAAGCTCCGACTGTCTGCAATGCCAACAGGTAGGTGTTCATACATGCCTGTTGGATGAATTAACAAATCAATAAACTTCTCTGAGAGCAGGAAATCCAAGAGATGTAATAAAGATGATATAAATTATGGGTCTAGAAAACTGAAGGAGGTCAAGGCTAAAATAAACATGAAGTTATGAGGATAGATGAGCCAGATCAAGGATCAAGAAGAGTTACAAGAGGAGTGTTGTTCTGTAGATTTGGGTCACCACAGGTCAAGTCCTGTTGGCTGAGACATGACATTGGCATGCACGAAAAGACAAATTTAACTAGGGTAGTCTGAACTTAATTCTTAGCCTAGTAGGAACCCCAGACACAGAATACGGGCCAAGACCTTTGGGGTCCTTGGTTGGTTTGAAAGTCAGAGACCATAAAGTTGAGGGTGATCCAAGCATATGAAGGTGAGATTGAAAGCCAGATGGAGGTCCAACTAGTCTGTAATCTAAAGAGACTGGACAGAAAAGCAGAGTCCAACTCTGAGACACTGGCCTGAAAACCAGACTTTTGGACACCAGCCTCTTGCTGGTGGAGGAGGAGGCTGGAGAGAGCTAACAAACTGAGGAGCCCAGCTGCAGGCAAGGTTTTACTGAGCTTCCAGGGCCATGCAAGAAGCTGGAGAACGAGAGCCCACTGTCAAAGCTGAACTGGCTTGGGAAGACAGTCTCTATGGAAGTCACAGGTTCTGTCAAAACCAACACTTCCATATATAGGATATTGGTTCCATTATGTAGACAGGTAAAAGGGGAGATGAGGAAGGGAGTAAACACTGAGATGTAGGACTAGTCAGGAGACACAGGAAGAAGAGCTCGGCTGTAAGGCTTAAAAAGAAGCCTTACAGGAAAGGTGCTTAACAATGCATCCTTTTTTTCTTTTTCTTTGTTTGTATTTTATTGATACCCTTTATTTTTTTAACATCTTTATTGGAGTGCAATTGCTTTACAATGTTGTGTTAGTTTCTACTGTATAACAAAGTGAAACAGCTATACGTATACATATATCCCCATATCCCATCCCTTTTGCGTCTCCCTCCCACCCTCCCTAGCCCACCCCTCTAGGTTGTCACAAAGCACCTAGCTGATCTCCCTGTGCTATGTAGCTGCTTCCCACTAGCTATCTATTTTACATTTGGTAGTGTATATATGTCCATGCCACTCTCTCACTTCGTCCCAGCTTACCCTTCCCCCTCCCCATGTCCTCAAGTCCATTCTCTATGTCTGTATCTTTCCTGTCCTGCCCCTAGTTTCATCAGAACCTTTTTTTTTTTTTTTAAGATTCCATACTTATGTGTTAGCGTACAGTATTTGTTTTTCTCTTTCTGACTTCACTCTGTATGACAGACTCTAGGTCCATCCACCTCACTACAAATAACTCAATTTCATTTCCCTTTATGGCTGAGTAATATTCCATTGTATATATGTGCCACATCTTCTTTATCCATTCATTTGTTGAAGGACACTTAGGTTGCTTCCATGTCCTGGCTATTGTAAATAGTGCTGCAGTGCACATTGTGGTACATGACTCTTTTTGAGTTATGCTTTTCTCAGGGTATATGCCCAGTAGTGGGATTGCTGGGTCATATGGTAGTTCTATTTGAAATTTTTTAAGGAACCTCCATACTGTTCTCCATAGTGGCTGTACCAATTTACATTCCCACCAACAGTGCAAGAGGTTTCCCTTTTCTCCACACCCTCTCCAGCATTTATTGCTTGTAGATTTTTTGATGATGGCCATTCTGACCAGTGTGAGGTGATACCTGATTGCAGTTTTGACTTGCATTTCTCTAATGATTAGTGATGTTGAGCATCCTTTCATGTGTTTGTTGGCCATCTATATATCTTCTTTGAAGAAATGTCTGTTTAGATCTTCTGCCCATTTTTGGATTGGGCTGTTTGTTTTTTTGATATTGCGCTGCATGAGTTGCTTGTATATTTTGGAGATTAATCCTTTGTCAGTTGCTTCGTTTGCAAATATTTTCCCCCATTCTGAGGGTTGTCTTTTGGTCTTGTTTATGGTTTCCTTTGCTGTGCAAAAGCTTTGAAGTTTCATTAGGTCCTATTTGTTTATTTTTGTTTTTAATTTCCATTTCTCTAGGAGATGAGTCAAAAAGGATCTTGCTGTGATTTATGTCATAGAGTGTTCTTCCTATGTTTTCCTCTAAGAGTCTTATGGTGTCTGGCCTTACGTTTAGGTCTTTAATCCATTTTGAGTTTATTTTTGTGTATGGTGTTAGGGAGTGTTCTAATTTCATTCTTTTACATGTAGCTGTCCAGTTTTCCCAGCACCACTTAATGAAGAGGCTGTCTTGTCTCCAGTGTATATTCTTGCCTCCTTTATCAAAAACAAGGTGACCATATGTGCATGCGTTTATCTCTGGGCTTTCTATCCTGTTCCATTAATCTATATTTCTGTTTTTGTGCCAGTACCATACTGTCTTGATTACTGTAGTACAATCTGAAGTCAGGAAGCCTGATTCCTCCAGCCCCATTTCAAGATGGCTTTGGCTATTTGGGGTCTTTTGTGTTTCCATACAAATTGTGAAATTTTTTGTTCTAGTTCTGTGAAAAATGCCAGTGGTAGTTTGATAGTGATTGCATTGAATCTGTAGATTACTTTGGGTAGTATAGTCATTTTCACAGTGTTGATACTTCCAACCCAAGAACATGGTGTATCTCTCCATCTGTTTGTATCATCTTTAATTTCTTTCATCAGTGTCTTATAATTTTCTGCATACAGATCTTTTGTCTCCTTAGGTAGGTTTATTCCTAGGTATTTTATTCTTTTTGTTGCAATGGTAAATGAGAGTGTTTCCTTAATTTCTCTTTCAGATTCTTCATCAATAGTGTATAGGAATGCAAGAAATTTCTGTCCATTAGTTTTGTATCCTGCTACTCTACCAAATTCATTGATTAGCTCTAGTAGTCTTCTGGTAGCATCTTTAGGATTCTCTATGTATAGTATCATGTCATCTGCAAACAGTGAAAGTTTTACTTCTTCTTTTCCGATTTGGATTCCTTTTATTTCTTTTACTTCTCTGACTGCTGTGGCTAAAACTTCCAAAACTATGATGGATAACAGCGGTGAGAATGGGCAACCTTGTCTTGTTCCTGATCTTAGATGAAATGGTTTCAGTTTTTCACCATTGAGAATGATATTGGCTGTGGGTTTGTCATATATAGCCTTTATTATGTTGGGGTAAGTTCCCTCTATGCCTACTTTCTGGAGAGTTTTTATCATAAATCAGTGTTGAATTTTATCGAAAGCTTTTTCTGCATCTATTGAGATGATTATATGGTTTTTATCCTTCAATTTGTTAATATGGTGTATCACATTGATTGATTTGCGTATATTGAAGAATCCTTGCATTCCTGGGATAAACCCCACTTGATCATGGTGTATGATCCTATTAATGTGCTGTTGGATTCTGTGTGCTAGTATTTTGTTGAGGAGTTTTGCATCTATGTTCATCAGTGATATTGGCCTGTAGTTTTCTTTTTTTGTGACATCTTTGTCTGGTTTTGGTATCAGGGAGATGGTGGTCTCATAGAATGAGTTTGGGAGTATTCCTCCCCCTCTGCTATATCTTTGAAGTGTTTGAGAAGGATAGGTGTTAGCTCTTCTCTAAATGTTTCACTGAATTCACCTGTGAAGCCATCTGGTCCTGGACTTTTGTTTGTTGGAAGATTTTTAATCACAGTTTCAATTTCAGTGCTTGTGATTGGTCTCTTTATACTTTCTATTTCTCTCTGGTTCAGGCTTTGAAAGTTGTGCTTTTCTAAGGATTTGTCCATTTCTTCCAGGTTGTCCATTTTATTGGCATATAGTGGCTTGTAGTACTCCCTCATGATTCGTTGTATTTCTACAGGGTCAGTTGTTACTTCTTTTTCATTTCTAGTTCTGTTGATTTGAGTCTTCTCTCTTTTTTCTTGATGATTCTGGCTAGTGGTTTATCAATTTTGTTTATCTTCTCAAAGAACCAGATTTTAGTTTTATTGATCTTTGCTATTGTTTCCTTCATTTCTTTTTATTTCTGATCTGATCTTTATGATTTCTGTCCTTCTGCTAACTGTGGCATTATTTTGTTCTTCTTTCTCTAACTTCTTTAGGTGTAAGGTTAGGTTGTTTGAGATTTTTCCTGTTTCTTGAGGTAGGACTCTACTGCTATAAACTTGCCTCTTAAAACCGCTTTTGCTGCATCCCATAGGTTTTGGGTCATTGTGTTTTCATTGCCATTTGTTTCTAGTTTTTTCTAAAATTTCCTCTTTGATTTCTTCAGTGATCTCTTGGTTATTTAGTAGCGTATTGTCTACCCTCCATGTGTTTGTATTTTTTACAGTTTTTTTCCCCCTGTAATTGATATCTAGTCTCATAGCATTGTGGTTGGAAAAGATACTTGATACGATTTAAATTTTCTTAAATTTACCAAGGCTTGATTGTGATCTATCCTGGATAATGTTTCATGAGCACTTGAGAAGAAAGTGTATTAGGTTGTTTTTGGATAGAATGTCCTATAAATATCAATTAAGTATATCTTGTTTAATGTGTCATTTAAAGCTTGTGTTACTTATTTATTTTCATTTTGGATGATCTGTCCATTGGTGAAAGTGGGGTGTTAAAGTCCCCTACTATGATTGTGTTACTGTTGATTTCCCCTTTTATGGCTGTTAGCATTTGCCTTATGTATTGAGGTGCTCCTATGTTGGGTGCATAAATATTTACAATTGTTATATCTTCTTCTTGGATTGATCCCTTGATCATTATGTAGTGTCCTTGTCTCTTGTAACATTCTTTATTTTAAAGTCTATTTTATCTGATATGAGTATTGCTACTCCAGCTTTCTTTTGATTTCCATTTGCATGGAATATCCTTTTCCATCCCCTCACTTTCAGTCTGTATGTGTCCCTAGGTCTGAAGTAGGTCTCTTGTGGACAGCATATATTTGGGTCTTGTTTTTGTATCCTTTCAGTGAGCCTGTGTCTTTTGGTTGGAGCATTTAATCCATTCACGTTTAAGGTAATTATCAATATGTATGTTCCTATTATCATTTTCTTAATTGTTTGGGTTTGTTTTTGTAGGTCCTTTTCTTCTCTTGTGTTTCCCACTTAGAGAAGTTCCTTCAGCCTTTGTTGTAGAGCTGGTTTGGTGGTGCTGAATTCTCTTAGCTTTTGCTTGTTTGTAAAGTTTTTGATTTCTCCATCGAATCTGAATGAGATCCTTGCTGGGTAGAGTAATCTTGGCTGTAGGTTCTTCCCTTTCATCACTTTAAATATGTCATGCCACTCCCTTCTGGCTTGTAGAGTATCTGTTGAGAAATCAGCTGTTAACCTTATGGGAGTTCCCTTGTATGTTATTTGTCACTTTTCTCTTGCTGTTTTAATAATTTTTCCTTGTCTTTAATTTTTGCCAATTTGATTACTATGTGTCTCGGTGTGTTTCTCCTTGGGTGTATCCTGTATGGTACTCTCTGTGCTTCCTGGACTTGGGTGGCTATTTCCTTTCCTATGTTAGGGAAGTTTTCGACTATAATCTCTTCATATATTTTCTCAGGTCCTTTCTCTCTCTCTTCTCCTTCTGGGACCCCTATAATGCCAATGTTGGTGTGTTTAATGTTGTCTCAGAGGTCTCTGAGACTGTCCTCAATTCTTTTCATTCCTTTTTCTTTTATTTTGCTCTGCAGTAGTTATTTACACTATTTTCTCTTCCAGGTCACTTATCCGTTCTTCTGCTTCAGTTATTCTGCTATTGATTCCTTCTAGAGAATTTTTAAATTTCATTTATTGTGTTGCTCATCATTGTTTGTTTACTCTTTAGTTCTTCTAGGTCCTTGTTAAACGTTTCTTGTATTTTCTCCATTCTGTTTCCAAGATTTTGGATACCTTTACTATCATTACTCTGAATTCTTTTTCAGATAGACTGTCTACTTCCTCTTCATTTGTTTGGTCTGGTGGGTTTTTACCTTGCTCCTTCATCTGCTACATATTTGTCTGTCTTCCCATTTTGCCTAACATACTGTGTTTGGGGTCTCCTTTTCACAGGCTGCAGGTCTGTAGTTACCATTGTTTTTGGTATCTGCCCCAAGTGGATAAGGTTGGTTCAGTGGCTTGTGTAGGCTTCCAGGTGGAGGGGACTGGTGTCTGTGTTCTGTTGGGTGGGGCTAGATCTTGTCTTTCTGGTGGGCAGGGCTGTGTCCGGTGGTGTGTTTTGGGGTGTCTGTGAACTTAGTATGATTTTAGGCAGCCTCTCTGCTAATGGGTGGGGTTGTATTCCTGTCTTGCTAGTTGTTTGGCATGGGGTGTCCAGTACTGGAGCTTGCTGGTCGTTGAGTGCAGCTGGGTCTGAGCGTTGAGAGAGAGATCTCTAGGAGAGCTCTCGCCAATTGATATTACATGGGGCCGGGAAGTCTCTGGTGGTCCAATGTCCTGAACTCAGCTCTCCCACCTCAGAGGCTCAGGCCTGACAACAGGATGGAGCACCAAGACCCTCTCAGCCACACGGCTCAGAAGAAAAGGGAGAAGAAAAGAAAGAAAAAAAATTTTAAAATAAAATAATTAAAATAAAAAGATTAAAAAATTATTAAAATAAAAAAGGTAAAAAACATTTTAAAAAAAGGAAGAGAGAAACCAAACCCATAAACAAGTTGACCAATGATAACAAGAACTAAAAACTATACTAAGATAAACATAAAAGTCAGAAACAAGTCAGTCGCAGACAGCAAACTACAAGTCTACAGTTGCTCCCAAAGTCCACCGCCTCAATTTTGCGTTGCTTTGTTGTCTATTCAGGTATTCCACAGATGCAGGGTACCTCAAGTTGATTGTGGGGATTTAATCCACTGCTCCTGAGGCTGCACAGACAGATTCCCCTTTCTCTTCTTTGTTCGCACAGCTCCTGGGGTTCAGCTTTGGTTCTGGCCCCACCTCTGCATGTAGGTTGCCCTCAGACATCTGTTCCCATACAAACAGGACGGGGTTAAAGGAGCGGCTGATTAGGGGGCTCTGGCTCACTCACGCCGGGGGAAGGGAGGGGTATGGTAGTTATAATTGGAATGCGGGGCAAGCCTGCGGCGGCAGAGGTCAGCATGACGTTGCAACAGCCTGAGGCGTGCTGTGTGTCCTCCCAGGGAAGTAGTCCCTGAATCACGGGACCCTGGCAGTGTCAGGCTGCACAGGCTCCTGGAAGGGGTGGGGGGCAGGGGGTTGTGGATAGTGACCTGTGCTTGCACACAGGATTCTTGGTGGCTGCAGCAGCAGCCTTAGCATCTCATGCCCATCTATCTCTGGTGTCCGTGCTGAGAGCCGTGGCTCATGCCCACCTTTAGAGCTTGTTTAGGTGGTGCTCTGAATCCCCTCTCCTCGCGCACCCTGAAGCAATGGCCTCTTGCCTCTTAGGCAGGTCCAGACTTTTTCCCGGACTCCCTCCTGGCTAGCTGTGGTGCACTAGCCCCCTTCAGGCTGTGTTCATGCAGCCAATCCCAGTCCCCTCCCTGGGATCCGACCTCCGAAGCCCGAGCCTCAGTTCCCAGCCCCCACCCGTCCCGGCAGGCGAGCAGACAAGCCTCTCGGGCTGGTGAGTGCTGATCGGCACCGATCCTCTGTGCGGGAATCTCTCCATTTTGCCCTCTGCACCCCTGTTGATGCGCTCTCCTCCATGGCTCCAAAGCTTTCCCCACCCACCCACTCCCTGTCTCCACCAGTGAAGGGGCTTCCTAGTGTGTGGAAACTTTTCCTCCTTCATAGCTCCCTCCCAGAGGTGCAGGTCCCGTCCCTATTCTTTTGTCTCTATTTTTTCTTTTGCCATACCCAGGTACGTGGGGATTTTCTTGCCTTTTGGGAAGTCTGAGGTCTTCTGCCAGCATTCACTAGGTGTTCTGTAGGATTTGTTCCACATTTAGATGTATTTTTGATGTATTTATGGGGAGGAAGGTGATCTCGTCTTATTCCTCCCCTATTTTGAAGGTCCCCCGTTCTTTTTAAAATTTTTATTTATTTATTTATTTTGGCTGTGTTGGGTCTTCGTTGCTGCGTGTGGGCTTTCTCTAGTTGCAGCGAGCAGCGGCTATGCTTTGTTGCAGTGCACGGGCTTCTCACTGTGGTAGCTTCTCTTGTTGCAGAGCACAGGCTCTAGGCGTGCGGGCTTCAGGCACTGTGGTACACGGGCTCAGTAGTTGTGGCTTGTGGGCTCTAGAGCTCAGGCTCAGTAGTTGTGGCGCATGGGCTTAGCTGCTCTGCAGCATGTGGGATCTTCCTGGACCAGGGCTCGAACCTATGTTCCCTGCTTTGGCAGGCGGATTCTTGACCACTGCACCACCAGGGAAGCCCCAAAATGCATCCTTCTTATTTTAGAAAATAAGAAAACCATAAAGTCACTTGTCTTATCCGACAGAGGCAAAATCTTCAGACTTGGGTAAGAGAAGGGTAATGGAAACCCCAGAGATGCCTACTTCCGTGAATCACTGAGCTAAAATACGGGGAGGGGAAGATGAGCATGAGGGAGGGAAAGCTCAGATAGGAGCTGGGTGAGCTAAGCAGGGCTGGGGAAAGGCTTACAGAATGGAACGAATGATCTATACGTGAACATAAAGACTGAGGGAACGAACTGGTGGTGAGGGAGGAACTGATTATATAGAAAAAAAGTGAGCTCTTTTGACACCAGGAGAAAAGAGTAAGAATTCAGAGTATTTAGTTTGAGATTGGTTTGGGAAAAATTGTACCTTCTGAGAACATGACAAAGGATAAAAACGGTGGCACAGGAAGTTTGCCCTCAACAGATTTTTCTTTCAATATTTACAACTTTCCAGCTCAATGTGAAAAGTGCGGAAAAGCAAAAAGAAGATAATAATCCTTCTAATTTCGTCAATCTGTTAACGTTTTGGTGTATTATCTTCATATACACATTTATATTTCACTATAAAATATGTTCATGTATGCACATATATAATCTGAGAGCTTATATATAAACACTGTAAAGTTTTTTTTTGAAGTTTTGTTTAGTTATATTTTTGTGTGTTGTGAAAAATTTTTTAAATTCATGATTTTTAATGACTGCATATATTTAATCCTATAGATATCTCATAATTCATCTAACTATTCCTTTATTGTTGGAAATTCCGGCTGACTCCTTTTTTTGCTATTCTAAATCATGCTGTTATGAACATTTTTGTATATAAATCTGTGACCCCTAAGGTTTTAATTTTGCATTGAACTATGTTCCAGAATTCTTGCTGAGTGAGAAGTTGGAAGAAACAGCTTCAAGGACTTAAGGAAGTTGTAGAAAGTTTAATAAAACAACTGTCCTGAATTGGGGATGGGCCATGTGGCCTTTTGTTTTGGTTTTTTTTGTTCCTGTCTGGAAACAGAGTGCTTTCCCGCTGTATGAGTTGTGACAGCAGGCAGAGCCCATCTCACAAGTGAGATATTCCTTTCTGTGTTCCCTCTGCAGCTAGTGGATGGGCCGTGACTTGGCCAGATGTTTCTGCCTAGGTCTGATCAGGAGCTGGTGGTGCAGAGAAGCAAGGCCAGAGGAGAGTCTGTTCTGGTGGCAAAGGTGACACTGGCAGAGTCTGGCATCCAGGACCAGCAGGGCCAGCTACACTGTTCACTATCCATCAGTGGTGGCAGCAGTGTTCCCCCAAAGCAGCTCTGAGGCCATGGAATTTGTGCTGTGGTTCTAGCTGTTCAGCTCCCACCTTGTCCCTCCATGTTTACTAATCCTATTTCATTAGCTTTCCCAGTAACTCCGAGAGCTCTCAATAATCTTTCCCTAAATTCTTTTTCTGTTTCAGTCAGCCAGAGTGGATTTTTATGGTTTGTTACCAAGAACCTGACTGGTATGGAAAAAAACAAAGGCTTTGAGAGCAGCAGATGCAGAGTTAGAGAAGGAACAGGTCACGTCAGAACAGTCGCAGGATTTCCTCAAGCAGGGCTCAGAGCGCTGCACGGTGAGCACAGGAAGAGGCAGAGTGAAACAAGGATGAGGACCAAGCAGCAGAAATCACCCAGGGTGAGTGTTTTGGCATAGGGAAAGGATACTCAAAAGTCCTCATCCAAGAGAGGAGGAGGGCAAGAGCAGTGGGATAAAAGCCATAGAAAACTGGATAGAGAAGCATCTGTGAGTAATCAAGAGAGTGAGGAAGAAAATGCAGTTGGAGGGCAGGTGGTCTATAACATGTAGAGGATATCGTCAGAGGACCAGAAGGCTGGGGGTGCAGCCTGAGGAAAGGCAGCACTGAATGTCAGCGCTCAGTGGAGGTGGACAGCAGGAAGGAACAGGACGCAGAGCAGATGGGATGACGTGTTTGCTTGGCTCACGTTATGGTACACTGTATTTCTTCTTTTTTATGTGTATTTAATCATCTCAGTAGTAACAGTTAAACAGGAACATCTAAATATCAAGACCAACATGAAATAACCAAATAAAGCCCTAAACACTTGAATCACCAACTATTTATGAACTTCAAGGTCTCTTACAATCCTATTGCTAACACACAGAATTTTCAGAGTTGTCATCACTGTGTGTATAGCATTTTGAGGTCTACTTTTCCAAGTATACCCCTCCTTCCTTCCATGTTGGTACATAGGCATCAGTTGCTTCACTGCTTGAACATGTCACAGTCCACCTAGCCCCTTCCCTACTTCTCTTTACCCAGGCATAGCTTTCATCTTCTTTTAAATCATATCAAAAAGGTAAGTAAAGTTATAAATTGTTTTTATCTAGGCTTATGTTGTAAAGACGCTGAATTTATTGCTGGCTCCTCGAATATCAGTTACTTGCATTTCATTTGATAACAACTGGACCCAATTCTAATGTGTGTACGCGTACGCACAAGTAGGCTGCCTCACAACAAACAATGCTCTGGACACCAGCTGGTTGTCCTACAATTTAACTCAATTCTGACCCTACCTACCTGGATATAGAATCAGATTCCACAGGTTAATGGCTCAGTCCCAAAGACTGCCCTCCCCCTTCAGATGCCTGTCACAAGCCCTGGCTGCCACCTGTACTTCTGGCTATAAGTCAGAGGTTCCCACGATCCACTCCTTGAGATCAATTAATACGCTAGAATGGCTCACAGAACTCAGGAAAGCCCATTTACTCACTAGCTTACTGATTTATTACCAAGGATATTAAAAAATACAAACCAACAGCCAGATAAAGAGATACATAGGGTAAGGTATGGGGCAAGGGGGTGAAGTTTCCATGCCCTCTCAGAGTGTGCCATTCTCCCTAAGTCTCCACATGTTCACCAACCTGGAAGCTCTCCCAACACCGTCCTCTTGGGTTTTTATGGTGGCTTCATTACAAAGTCATGATTGATTAAACTATTGGCCATTGGTGACTGATTCAACCTCCAGGCCCTCTCCCCTCCCCGGAGGTAGAGGCTGGGGGTGGGACTGAAGTTCCAACCCTTTAATGACACAGTTGGCTCCACTGGCAACCAGTCCCCATTCTTGGGTCCTTTCCAAAAGTCACCTCATTAACTTAACAGGCACCTTTATTGCTCTCATCACTTAGGAAATTCCAAGGGTTTTAGGAGCTGTGAGTCAGGAACTGTGGATGAAGACCAAATATATACAAAAAATATATTTTGGTCATCTGAATAACCAAATATATATTTTTCTTTTAAATCACATAATCATATAATGTAATGAAATAAAGAACAGTAAACTTTGGCCCTGTAGGATCTTGCCCAATTGGTAAGTTCCTTATACCAACACCCCAACACTGATTACTCCCAGTCAGCCAGAATATTCTTGCTCCTGCTGCATTCACATAATCCATCAAGGAGCCGAGCAACATGGTGCTTATGGGCCAGGGCTTTACAGTCACACAGATCTGGGCTGTCTGCTTAACAGCAATGTGAGCAGTCTGTTCTTTGTCTCAGTTTTCTCATTCATGGATTCATTTGTTCAAGAAATAGGTACTGAGCAAAGATAATATGCCAGGTAGTTTCTGGGTATAAGGGATCTACTAGTGAACAAAGGTCCCTGCCCTCACAAAGTTTACATTCCAGTGGGAAGACAAAAAATAATAGGTATACGTTTATATAATATAAAGCAGGATAAGGGAACAGGGAGATATGGAGGTCAAAGAAGATCTGGGAGGAGGTGACCTGTAAGCAAGCCAGTAACTGATGAAGTGGTATGGTATTCTGGGTAAATCAGATAGCAACTAGAGCAAGATGGAGGAGAGATGATGATGTAGATTTTGTGAACCGACCATAAGTCTGGGCCAGCAAAAAGGGTTTAGGAGGTTGGGGAGGAGTGTGGGCTTGAGACAGATTATAATTTAACAGAGCTGTTAGGTCCAGGTAACACTCTCTCTCAGGGGCTTGAACTTCTTGTGTTGAATAAGGTAAACAGAGACATATATACAAGGGCAAGATGAGACTGGTCCTGATGGTCCTTCAGGGGAGGTGGGCAGTAAGTTCTAATGTATTCTCCTTCTTGGGAATTAGCAACGGCAAGGTAGAGAATGTCAGGGGTGGGGAATGGTAATCCAACCAGAAACAAATATAAATACAAGGAAGACAGTATATCTACTTTTTAGTATTGTTGTGGAGATCAAATAAGATAACACATGTAAAGCATTTAACATAGTGCTTGGCCCATGGTAAAAATTCAATAAATGATAGCTATTATTATTATGTATATATGTATTTTAAATTCTTTATTTCTTTATTTTTAGCTGCGTTGGGTCTTCATTGTGGTGTGTGGGCTTCTTATTGTGGTGGCTCTTCTTGTTGCTAGGGCACAGGCTCTAGGCATGCGGGTTTCAGTAGTTTTAGCATGTGGGCTCAGTAGTTGTGGCTCGCAGGCCTAGCTGCTCCGCAGCATGTGGGATCTTCCCAGACCAGGGCTCGAACCCATGTCCCCTGCATTGGCAGGCGGATTCTTAACCACTGCGCCACCAGGGAAGTCCCAGCTATTATTATAATTCATCCAAAAGTCAAGTAGAATGCTTGTGGCATTTTTCAAATTCTTAAGAGTACTATGTGGCAGAAGGCTTGTCCCTCACTCTGTCACAGACGTGGCACTGACCCGGCATGATCTATCCTACCCTTCAGAGGGTACCTTATAAGACTAACCCAACCATCCATTTTAGCCTCTTTATCTTCAAGTCATATTTTTTGCTCTGCCTGATCCACTCCACGTGACGCTTAGGTAAAAAAATGACGGAAGGAGCCTGATTACCCGGAGTGGTGTTTTCTCTTTTTCCACACATGGTGAATGACTGAAGGATTCTTGAGCTCCCCTGCTCTGGATCTGGGGAGCCACTGTAGTGTCCTTCTCAGCCAGATGGCCATGAAAGTCCGTGGCCATAACACGGTAAACAAGCCTGATGACCTGGTGAGTAAGCCTGATCTTGTTCATTTCAAAACAAGGGTCGGCTATTTTGCCCTTGTATGGGGAAACTAGACTTCCCAACCTTCTGCGACCATCCTGATTTGTTGGGATTGGGCTGAGTTACAGGGGTGGAAGTTACGTAGGTGGGAGACACACAGACAGCAGACTCCAGTGTCCCCTCCACCAACTCTGGGGTGCCCACCTGTAGTCTGAATGCATGTTAGCAAGATCCTACAAGACTCAGGGCTCCACACAGTTTGGCCACTCCATGTATGTTTATGGCTCCTCCAACTGTAAGTGCAGAGTAGGCAAAAGAGCTCAGAGGTTGTCAGTGTCCACACTGGGGTGACATTTTATTTCCTTGCCCTGATGATCCATCATAAAAGATATATAGACAAAATTAAAACTTAAAAAAATTTTTTTTCTCTGAATGGTTAAGCTGTACCTACTTTGCATCATCATTAAAGATCAACGACAGGCCAGCCAAACATTGTTTTCCTAACCTTCCTGGCTGATTCTACTTTCAGTTGAGGAAACTGAATCTTTTAGTTTTCCTGTTCTCTGGGCCAAATGGTCAAGGTGACGACTTCCTGACTTCTTGGTCTTTTTGTGTTTTCACTGTATTTTCAACACTCTGAAATGTTTTCACGGAGGTCTTTGAATCCTAGTAATCCAGTATTTTTTCCTTTTGTTTTCCCCACACTGTACACTCTGCAGCTCTCGCAGAAGCCCTGATTGCTAACACTAGATGCAGTCTCAGGAGTCACTTAGTTCAGTCCTTGCCCTTGAGCTTGAGAAGGGAGAGACCTTGACATTCACAGGGCACATACTACTTGCCAGGCCCAGAGCATAAGTGTGGCATCCTGCGTAATTAGCCTTCTTAAACCTTACAACAGCCCTTTGAGGTGAATGTCTTTATCCTCATTTTTTAGACAAGGGGACTCAAGACCAGAGCAATTAAGTGATGTATGAAAGATCACACAGCTGAGACTCAAACTAGGTTTAGAAAACAAGCCTGGGCCTCTCCTGTCCCCCATCCTGGTCCTGCACCTGCCAGTCAGGACAAGCATTAGTTGGAAGTGGGCTGAAGGCAAGGTAGGCTCCAGGGCAGATGTGACACAGGGAGTTTAACTGAAGGCAAAATTCTGGCAATTGTTATTAATATTTTATAGCTTTAATAAAGAAATTAGTGGCAGACTATAACATGCCACTGGACTAAGATGGATTCTTTTCAGCAGATAAAATGGAGGCAAATGGTTAACATTTTCAAAAGAAAAGGGAGTATCCTTTCTAAACAGGAAGAACTGGCTCGAATTCAAAGCAATTATGTAACTCCTGACTTCTGTCAAGGCCCTCTCTTAGGCAGATAAGTGATATTTTATTCGTGATCCTTCCCTAATTTTTTTTTTTACATCTACCTATGAATAAAATTGTTATCTTCCTGAACTGAAAACTAGTCAGCAGTTTTCCTTAGATAATTTCTTTATGTACAGATTATGTTTGCAGTATTAAAAAAGGCTTACAAATTTTTTTATAGAGGAGTATCTAATTCCTTAATTCTAAATCAAAAGGATACATAAAAACACTTGTTTGTGAGTTTCTGGTTGTGTGTGTAGAAAAGAGAGGTAGACATAGATGCTCAAAGACAGACAACGAAATGGAGGCAAGAAGACAGAATTCAACAGAGTGAGATGCCTTAAGGAGCTGTACCTCGTTGTGGTTAAAGAACATGGTACTCTGGAGCCGAGCTTGGATTCCACACCTAGAATGAACGGGCAGGGTTTTCCATAGAACATGTGCTTCACTCTGTGCATTCAGGCATTCAAAAGGTGTTTCCCTTTCATCGTCCACCACGCATTTATCAAGATCTTAGCATTGGTGCACCTGACTCCATTGGTAACTTGCAGAAGTAGAATGACACTGCCTGTCAAAATCAGGGGGTCTCTTGGAGGTTTTTATTGCCTTCAAGCTTAGCTGAGTTTTGCTAGGTGTGTTTGGCTGTACTAACGACTCTCTCTTATTATACTCTTAGAAGATAGGAGCATTGATAGGAACTGAGAGAAGTGGTAGGTTCGTCCCAGTTCTATTCAGAGAGGACCCCTTGAAACCAGCAGGTAGAGAAGTGACTCCATGTTAGTATTTTGCAGGCCTTCACATCCCATTCACCCAGGGATACTTGTCAAAAATGCAGATTCTTGGGGGAGGGAGGGGGATGGACTGGAAATCTGGGATTGGTAGTTGCAAACTATTACATTTAGAATGGATAAACAACAAGGTCCTACTGTATAGCATAGGGAACTATATCCAATCTCCTGGGATAAACCATGATGGAAAAGAATATTTTAAAAAGGAAGGTATATATGTGTAAAACTAAGTCACTTTGTTGTAGAGCAGAGATGGGCACAACACTGTGAATCAACTATACTTCAATTAAAAACAAACAAACAAACAAACAAATAAATAGAAACGCAGATTCTCTCCAAATCAGAATCTCTGGGTCTGGGGCGCAGGAATATTCATTTTAAACAAACTGCCAGGTGTTTCAGTACAAATTAGCACTTGGAAACCTCTGCCCACCACTACAGGAAGGGGGCTGGCTCTCTTCATAAGTGGCACCTTGTCTACATTCCTGCAAAGGGGTCTGTGTGTGCTGAGGGAGAAAGCAGTGGCGGAGGAAACGTGGGGACTGGTAAGCCATCAAAGGCCATTCTCTCTCTCTTCCTGCTCAAAACCACTTTGGGGACAAGCAGCCCAGCTGAACTCATCTGGAAGAGCTTTTCAGTGAGTCTGAGGTTCCTAACAGCAGTGAGAGCTGCCAGGAATTAAGGAGCTCTGCCACGACGCCCCTCCTTCCCTCTGTTGTCTAGATTTAGGGACTGCCTCTTAGAGAGCCAGCATCCCTGGGAGGTGTCCTATCTTAAAGACTAGAAGTTAGCTCCTTAATTATCTGTTAATTCTTTAAAAATGATTAGTTGACAACATGGCGAGAATAAGGACAGGTTACAGGGAAGGAAGGCACCTGAGGGCAGAAAGGGACATTGGTAGGGAGGTGGCAAGGCAGCATATCCTCTGCCACTCAAAGTCACCCTAGCTGTCAAGGCGCCCCATCCCACTGGTGCTGAAGGAGCATCTCTGCAGACGTGGAGAATGGTTTGCTCACGCTTCTCTGCGTCACAGTCTGGGTCTTTGGGGAGGGGAGGGCTGGACAAGCAGGGCCTCAGTGGTGGGGCTCAGTCTGTCAGTAGCACCGGAGTGAGTCCTCTACCAGACTCATCTTAGGGGCAGGGCAACAGGTTTTAATCCAGCAGGTGATCTGGGAAACATCTTGCTTGACCAAAAGCCAAATTTTGTTAAGAGATTCTTAACCACTATGGAGAGAATACGAAACCTGCAGGTTTTCTAATTCAAATGTGGAGCCCCCCCGTTTCTTGAAACAAGCTTCTGTCTTATGGTAAACAAGATGGGGTATCTGAGTCATTGACAGTCCAGGGAAAGGGCAGTGATGAGAGGATGGACCCTGGAGCCAGACCACCGGGGAGTGAATCCTGGCTCCACTGCTTCCTACCTGTGTGACCTTGGGCTAGTTATTTCACCTCTCGGTGCCTCAGTTCCCTCATCTGTAAAATGAGGATTCAAGTAGTGCTTTCCACATAGCATTATAGTGAGGATTAAGTGAAACAGAGTTTGACAAGCACTTAGAACTCAGCAAGTCCCTTATGCATATTTGCTGCTATTATTTTTCTTAGTCTCTCTGCCTAAGGCTGCTTCACAACAAAGACCAAAAGAGGGGTCTTAGAGTTGAAGGGGGAACAGAATCCTTGTGTCATCTGTATGGCTGATGTTCTTTCAAGATCAACAGTGGCTCTTTTTTTTTTTTTTTTTTTTTTTGCGGTAGGCGGGCCTCTCACTGTTGTGGCCTCTCCCCTTGCAGAGCACAGGCTCCGGACGCGCAGGCTCAGCAGCCATGGCTCACGGGCCCAGCCGCTCCGCGGCATGTGGGATCCTCCCAGACCGGGGCACGAACCCATGTCCCCTGCATCGGCAGGCGGACTCTCAACCACTGCGCCACCAGGGAAGCCCAACAGTGGCTCTTTTGACTGAACTGCAGTCTTCTCTCCTCCCACAAATCCTGCCGAGGGCACTGCTGGGCCACAGTCCAAGCATCTTCTGTTGGGGCAGCAGGTTCTCAGGTCCTCTTTTAAGAGCCTTTTAAGGGAAAAGGAGGTGGGATGGCAGATGAATTAACCCCCTATTTTGTACAGTTCAGCTAACAGGGCAAATAATGTACACCGAATTATTACTGGTAGGGCTTCCCAGGGCAAGACTGAAAATAAAATTCTGTTAGAGGGACAGTCCATTCAGGGTATAAAATGGAATTATCTTCACCAGGATTAAATCACACTTCCTGACTGTGACAGAGCGTTTCCACGGAGAGTAAGCGCCGTGCAGCCCTTAATGCCACTCGTTCATTGTTGCTCATGACTCCTACCCCCACTGGCTGTCTAACCCCATTCAGCCTCCCCCGCCTGGCCCACTGCGGTTTGAGTCTTTGAAACAGAGAGCTGGGTGCGGAAACAAGACTAGGCTCCCTCTGGTCCGGGGAAATGTTGGCAATGGGAATTCTGGAGGGGAACTGGAGCCAGGCACTCACACATGTTATAGATGCTAACTTTAAATTTGATGTTAATTATAATCAAGTATGTTTAAAATCCATGTTGTAATTCTAATAACCACCACTAACCCATCATTCTGGGTGGTCTCATCTGTATGACCCTATTAGGAAATTTATTCATGAATTCAATAGTTATGTCCCGGGACTTCCCTGGTGGCGCAGTGGTTGGGAATCTGGCCTGCCGGTGCAGGAGACACAGGTTCGAGCCTGGTCCGGGAAGATCCCACATGCTGTGGAGCAAGTAAACCCGTGCGCCACAACTACTGAGCCTGTGCTCTAGAGCCCATGAGCCACAACTACTGAAGCCTGCACGCCTAGAGCCCATACTCCGCAACAAAGACAAGCCTCTGCAATGAGAAGCCCGTGCAATGCAATCAATCAATCAATCAATCAATCAGTCAATAAGCTCACAACTCAGCCAATGAAAAGCCACTATTCTTCGAACTCCTCCGATGGACTCTGTTTACTATCGCCCTTCCAGCTTCCTTTTCCCCTCTTTAACAGAGTTCCCCTCTCCTTGTGGCCTGGCAGCAGGGATCTGCGCATAGTTGACCATGGTTACAGACCTTCAGATTGCAATTCTTTGCTGATCCCAAGTAAACTCATTTTTGCTGGAGAAGTAACTGGCAGTCTATCTGTTTACGGTCAACAGGTATTATAATGATGCTTGGCATTTTTCTCAGCACTTGGGCCTGGGAAGCTGAGTAAGCCATCAGGGAGCCCACAATCTAGAAATGTGGCACTGCATTCAGCCCCTGTCAAGCACTTTGCACAAAACCAGTACACAACAAAAGTCTTAGGGGAGCTGGCAGAAATTGTTGATTCACTGCTGGGTCTCTCTAGTTTTGGTCAGTTTAACATAACAAAATACCTCAGAAGAAACAATGGTTTTAAACATTGCCTCTACAAATATTGAACAAAACCCTTTTATAGTATGTCATTAGTTAAAATTCCCCGCTCCAATACTGAGTCTTTAAAAACTAGGAAATGGCGGGAAAAGCTTTAGTCCTTTAAACAGATAGAGAAAATAGTTTTCCATTGCTTTATGTAATCACTTACAAAACTAAAATATATGTTCACCGTGGATATGCCCAATACTGCTCTGTTATGAGGGGCACAGAGTGCTATGTCCAATTAATACAATCTATGGATATAAAAGGGTGAGAGAGGAACATCATGGACTGTTCTAAAGCCATAAAGTCATTCTCCTTTCCTTCCCCTTCCACCTAGCAAAAGTATTCACTGATCTTTTCTTGTTTACTGTTTTCAGATCCTTGTTTTAAAACTGAAAAGTTCTATAACATCCTATAAAAACAGACTACAAGGAGAGAGCCTGTCCCAGGGATTGAATTCTCTCCATCCCATGCAATAAAAGAATGCAATGAAAAAAACCCAAAGAAAATATAGTTCACAATACAAAAAAACATCTAGCTTAGTATCCACCTAAGTACTTTTGTTAGACCTGTTTTTTGGAAAAACTGAAATAAGGCTTCATGTGCCTTATTATGTGAATGGTTGACATAACTATGCACGAGGCAGGAGAATCTGTAACATCATGGCATTCTTGACAGTGGCCCCCCAAAGCCCCCAACACATTGGCTTATTTCTTTTTCTGCCTTCCTTTTTCCTCCTCTCTCTTTCCCGTTAGTGGAAGGCAAATCTGTTATGCCATACCCTGCAGCTTTAACCTGCCAGAGGGCTCCTCCTCTGCTCTCTCCTGGGGGACTGGTCCAGCCCCTCTTACTGGCCAAGTTAATCTCTCTTTTGGCTCTGACTCTCTCAGGCTGGATTCCCCATGTTAACCCTCTAATCCTGCTGGGGAAGGGCCTCTGGCAGCACTGCCATTTGAATTCTTATTATTTTAACTTTAGAAAACAGCCCTCTTACCAGATACATTTCTCTCTTTCCCCCTTCTCACCCAAACCCTGCCAATTCTACTCCTAAAGCCTCTTTTTTTTTTCATTTTTTTCATTTTAAATAATAGTTTTATTGAGATATAATTCACAAACCCTAAAGCCTCTTAAATCTGGGCGCTGCTGTTGATCTCCACTATTTGGTGTGGGCCAACTCCCCTCTCACCTGGTTCATCTCCTCCCTGCTTTGCATGCCCCGCCCTCTCCTCCATTTCACTCTTGTAGTTCTGCTACATGGCTTTCTCCTAAAATACAAATCTGACCCCATTAGCATTTATCATCAGTGGCTTCCTGCTGCCCTCAAAATAAAGTCCAAATACCCTGAATTAAAAGTTCTTCCCGGGGCTTCCCTGGTGGCGCAGTGGTTGAGAGTCCGCCTGCCGATGCAGGGGACACGGGTTCGTGCCCCGGTCCAGGAGGATCCCACATGCCGCGAAGCGGCTAGGCCCGTGAGCCATGGCCGCTGAAGCCTGCGCGTCCGGAGCCTGCGCTCCGCAACGGGAGAGGCCACAACAGTGAGAGGCCCGCGTACCGCAAAAAAAAAAAAAAATAAATAAAAGCTTTAGGACCAGTATTCCTTTCCACTTTTCTTTTTTTTTTTTTTTTTTAAGCAGTAGTGAGGAGGGGAAAAATGACCAAACTGGGGTTCAAAACGAGAAGATAGAGGGCAACAAAGACATATCAAGCCACTGAATGACTAATTCTACTTTAGGCTGGTCCTGGTCAAAGAATGATAGCTAACAGGTACTCATATTCTTTGTGAACAGTACCTCATTTCATTTTAGTCTCCACAGCCACAATAAGAGATGGGTAAGATTATTCATATTTTATAGGTGAGGAAATAGACTGGCAATATTTATTTTGTCTCCTATGGTAATCAATGGTTAAGTATACCACTTAGAGTTTTAAGGGCAAATACTCAACCTTCCTGTTTCCCTGGAGGGAAGGGAGTTTCCAGGTCCCAGGAAGGAGGAGTGAAGTTTCTGCTCAGTCTTCTCACTCAGTCCTTCCCTGCGGGGAGGAGTGGCCTACCCATCAGTGACCAGGTTAGGAGAACAGCTGAGGATGCGCAGCTCAGCCAGGCCCCCTGGGCTTTTTCACTCTCTTCTTTTCAGCTTGTCTGTCTTCAACATCTATCCTCTATACCTGGCTTGTGTGCTCAGTAGAGAGGTGGGCCTGTGGCCTAATTTAGCAGAGACGGAAGCCCATGGTGGCTGCATATATTAGCCACATCCTCCAATCTGGCTTTCATCAGTTGATAAAGCTAATATTTTGATTTCTACTGTCTTATTTCTCAATTGGTTGGGAACATAAGAGGGGAAGACAGAGGGCTATTAATTGGCTCCCTAAAAGCCAAATACAGGCACATAAAAGGCACTCAATAAATATCTGTTAAATGAATGAATGAATTTGTCCAAGGCCACAAAGCTAATAAACCACAGAGACTTGAATCTATGTCTGAGAGAAGAGCCCACGGTTTTCTAAAATTCCCACTTCCGTGCTTCTTGTAGAGTGTTCTATTTCCAGGCTTCAATTCATGCTTCAGCATGGCTGCCAGGAAACTGGAAACAAAGGCTGGTGTAGGCATTAACTACCTTAAAAACACATGTCTGCCTAAGAACTTAGCTGATAATCTGTTTGTCTACAGCAGTGCTAGGGACGAGTTCAGCCTGTCTGCCTGTTGTCCGTTGTACTGACTGAGCCCTCAGGTACATGAAGAGGGACCTGGAGGATGACAGAAGCAGTGCAGGTGGCACCAGCAGTGCAGGTGGCACCAGCAGTGCATGTAACAGACCAGGGAGGAGAAAGGCAGGCAGCCAAGCATGAAGCAGGATGTGCACAAAAGGGGCAGGGCAAGGGCCTGGGGACCAAGGGGAGAATGAGGCCCAGAGGGATTTCGGGGAATGGAGGATGGGAAGGAGGCAGGGGAAGGAAGAATGAACAGAAAAATCCCAGGAGAACAAAAGGCCATAGAGACAGGAAATAAAACTATGTCCAAACACAGAGCATAAAGTGGAGGCAGATAAAAGAACAAGAGTAAATCACTAGCTATGAAAACAGCCACAAACTGATTTTCCATTTCATGTCAAGATGATGAAAAGTGAGGGCTGTCCTGTGTGCCAGCAGCCTTCAGGAACTAAGAAATAAAACACCCAGGTTGAAAATAGTTTGGGGAGCCAGAGGATGACAAGATTCCTCCTGCAGGCAAAAGTGAAATTAAAGGAATGACCGCATCTTCTACCCCTTTTCCCCACCGATCCCCCTCCAGTCACAAAAGAGGGAGGAGCTGCTTGGCGGGCAACCACGTATGACCTCAGCGGGGACCCTGTTCTGACTGAGCTAATATAGTTGCTTTTTAAGAGAATCTGGTAGAACTCAGGATTGTGTGTTCACAAACACCATATAAAAAACAGGGTCATCGCTGCCTTCCAAGCAGTTTTTTTCAGTCTGTTTAAAGGCCGGACTTCGTCTTTTTTTCCCCTCACTAGAGCAGCACACAAAGAATTCTCTGACACACTGCACCCACTGCAGATGAAAGTGCTTAAGTGTGAGTGAAAGCAACAATGTTTAGAGTGACATTTACTAGCTGCAAACAGTGAAATCAGAGAGCTCCAGTTCATGGAGATTAAATGTCAGGCTTTAAAACATTTAGCAGAGTATTAGCTATGGAAGTTTTTAAAATTTAGGATTTGGTTTTACACTGCAAACAGCACTTAAAAGTTTTTAAAGCAAACAACTGAGTCATAAGCTGAATAAGAATATATATTTTGTACTGAAGATGAGACAAGTGTAGGACAGTCACAGAGTTTGGCTCAACAATGCCAGAGGTGCTTGCTGATCTTCATCTGTTCAGATGAATAAGAGAAAAGTGACAATCCCCACACTTCATGTTTTGGAAAAGACAAGTCAAAATCCAGAAAACAGGAGTTTCTAGGCACATAATTTTCCACACTGGGCATGGACTTTACAAGTCCAAGCGTTTTTACATTACTGTTTCAGAATGAATAATTTTTAATGCACCTATAAAAAGTCAGAGCAGAAAACAGATCCCCTTTTTTCTTTTAAGAATATTTTCCATGGATAAATTTATGCATGATAAAATTGGCTATAAGTGCCAAATATAACATCCGTTTGAACACGACTAAACAATAAAATCTCCAAATCTGACAATATCAGCAGTCCATCCTTCCTTCATTCAAAAGAGCTGGTAAGTACCTTCTCTGTTCTGCTTCTTATGAGGTGCTGGACAGATACAAAGCCAATGAAAATGATTAACATTTCAAGCTTTGTTCTAAACACTTTATAAGCAGTATATTATCCCCATTTTACAGATAAGAAAACTGGGGCTTCCAGAGGTTAAGGACTTTGTCCAAGACCATAGGATCGCCAAGTCATGTAGGATTCAAACTCTAGCCACTGACTCCAAAGACTGAGCAATTAACTTCTATTCAAGGAACTCTCAGTCTGGCAGAAAGCACAGGCACGTGAACAAATAAAGGTTAAGACAAGAATATAACACAACAAAGATATGAACAGAGACACAGAGTGAGTAATTCCGTCTCAGGTCTGGGACCCAAGAAGGAGACATTTAAGCTGGGTCTTGATGTATGAGGAGGAGTTTTTCAAGGTGAAAAAGGTAACGGTTACTCTAGGTATAGGGAGCTACACTACCCAAACATGGAGGGCTTGGCATGTCGATGGAATGTTCAGAGTTCACGGTATATTTGAAGGGGGGTGACGATGGAGGCCAGCAAACAAGGATATTATAATAGTCTGGATGAAGATATAAAGGAAGGTTGGAGCAGGGGAAACAGAGGATGCCGTTGTTTGGACACAGAAGTGATGACCTGTGACCCACTGGATGTGCACAGTGAGGGAGATGAATCCATAGTTTCTAACTTTTTAAGACTACTGTAAAGACTGAGAATAAAAGAAGTAAGACAGATTGAGGAGCAGGGTTAGAGAAGAGGAAGATGATACCTTGTTTAGTTTTAGAAAAGCTGAGTTACAGATACTTGAGGGATATCTGGGCATCCTCTCTACTACACTCTCTACTTTAATAAACACTGAGAGCCTCTTGTACCAAGTACTAAGGAAGTTAAAAGAGAACAAAACTGGGTCTTGCCTTTTCAGAGTTCGTGTACTGTATAGTCTGGCTCTCAATGGTGGTAATATATTAGGGAACTAACAAGATCATTTCTGGTTGTTACAGTGACTGAGGGGTGCTACTTGCACTTAGTGGACAGGTACCAGCGATACAGATATTCTGCAATATTTAGTCTGCTTCATACAACAAAGCACTATCTTGTATCTCACTGGTTATCCATATAGGTGATAATCCATTTACAATTATCTGAGCTTAGAACCTAATTCTGTTTTACAAAGAAAACAAAAATTTTTTTGCCTGTTTTATACATACACTGAATTTTTCCGAACAGCACTACCATGGAAACTGAACTTTGTTTTGTTTGGACTTTTACCAAGAGTGTTCACTACTTAAGAAAATTACATCAGGAGTTGGGGGAGATGAAAAAGTTCTGGAGATGGAAGGTGGTAACAGTTACACAACAATGTGAATGTACTTAATGCCATAGAACTGTACACTTAAAAATGATGAAAATGATATACTTTATGTTACATATTTTAAAATAAAATAACTTATAAATTGAAAAAAATTAAAGAGAAAAAGAAGAAGAATATTACATCATGGGCAGCAAACCTACTCACAGTTTTTGAAAAGTTACCCATGCAATGTGCCTACACCAGTCTGCACTGTAGCTGCCCTAATCGTGCTACTCCCACATTCCAAATATCTACTTTACTGTGTCTCCTGGTGTGGTCATACCTGGAGATACTGTAAAACATGTAATTTGATTACAAATTACTTTCTTTTCCTTTCTACCTTTAATTGCAACTAGAGCATTATATTGTATTTTTGGAATTATGTGCTGCATAGGTGGGTTATATTAACTATGAATTTCATTTCAGGATAGGGAAGGGTGTGTTATATTTGTTATAAAAAGAATACATTAGTTTGAAAGGGTTGAGAATCACTAGTGAGAGAGACATATATAAACGGAACTAAAGTACAAGGAAAACCATGGCAGCACCTCAGAGAGCTAAAAGTACAAAGGAAGAACAAGGGGAAGAGATATAATTGGCCAAGTAGGATCTGGGAAGGCCCATGGAGTAAGTATGATGTGAGCAGGTGCTGACTGACATCCTCTGTTAGAATAATTCCAGAGATATGGGGCTTGGTATCTGCCTCCAATGATGTCCATTCCTTCTGCCATGGCGTTGATTTCTATCAAGTTCTTTTCAATGTTCTTCCTGTATCTCCCCCACAGTGGCCCTCGTTCTGGGAGGCTCCAGTGGGCAGAGCATGATGAATCCCTAGCCCATGCAGCATCTCTGCCAGAATCTGAAAACTGTGGTCTCTGTAATACTCTCTGGTTAATCTTCTCTTCTTTTGGCTAAATCTCCCTGCTTCCTCCAACTGTTTCTCATATAACTTGGTTTCATTTTCCCTTACTATCTGGGTCATTTTCCTCTGAACATGCTCCAATTTGTCAGTGGCCCTTTAAAAGTGTGGTGCCTAGAACTGTATGTGGTTTCCAGCGCTGAAATATATAACTGTATTTCCTAATATCCCCCCCAAAAGGGGAAAATGTTACTGCTCCAAACAGTGAGATCAGGATGGGGTAGGGAACAGGGGAGATCTGTCTTAATCATCATTGTATTTCCAGTATTGAAAATTTTTCCTTTTTTGTTTAAATAAGTTAAATCTGAATTTTTAATAGTCGCAAATAGAGTTCTGATCTCAAAGAGCTTTTTTTTCTTCCTAGTTTGTTTTTGTTTTGAGGATACAATGAAAATGTGGGTTTGGCTAATAAACACTAACAATTATTTTTATTTGCCAATAGCATCTGTTTACCACCATCCTATAGTCATTTCTTGTCTGCCAATGTCCCAAGTCAATCTAACCAAGACTGGCAAGTGTGCCACCCTTTCCAGGGGCTTGGCCTGTAAACTGGAATTAGTATTTCTGCATCAAGCATGGACCTGGTGTGTGTGGAAAGTCCCTGCATTCCTGTGTGTCTAGTGAACGTCAGCTTGAGCCCCATCGTGCATATTTCCATCTAGGCTCCTGATTTTTCATCCCATTTTGGTCTGAGACTGAAACTTGCAATAACTTGACTGGCTCTTACCAGCATTCTGTCCCCTCGGGCTGAAACAGTACCAGCTCATCTCTTCATTCTAGATGCTAAGGACTCTTGAACCACAGTGACACCATCCACTGGTCTGAATCTTTGGAAGCTACAGCAGAACTCTGCAGAAGAACATCACTCTGACATAAATGCCAGCTTGCTATCCACCCTGAATGCAAAGACTTCAACTACCTGACCAACAAATAGGGGGCAGGTTAGCCTCAGAAGTTTAAGCACTTTATGTCACATCTGCTGGCTACCCAAGTCCCAATACACTTTTGCTGCTGAAAAGACCAGCTCAAAGGTAAACTATGTGAGAGCTGGGTTATTTGTCTGTTTTGTTAGTTAATGTACCCCAAGCCCTCGGAACAGTGTTTAGCATATAACAGCTGCTCGACGGATATTTGTTGAATGAATTAATGAAATGACCTGGTATGGCAGATCTATCTTTGTTTTGCCCAGTATTCTCTTCTGTTTTTTTTTTTTTTTTCTTTTTTTATGTGGTATGCGGGCCTCTCACTGTTGTGGCCTCTCCCGTCACGGAGCACAGGCTCCGGACGCGCAGGCCCAGCGGCCATGGCTCACGGGCCCAGCTGCTCCGCGGCATGTGGGATCTTCCCGGACCGGGGCACAAACCCGCGTCCCCTGCATCGGCAGGCAGACTCTCAACCACTGCGCCACCAGGGAAGCCCCTCTCTTCTTTTGAGAACTGCTTCTTGATCGTGCTGCCAATCATGAGACTGAACAAGCTAGCAAATGGTGTTACGAGTCTGGAGCTTATTAGTCTGCATGTCCCTAGTCCCTAGATTCCCTACAATTCAAGCAGGTATCTGCGCTCCTTCTTACTTCTGGAGAATCCGAGGCAAAATGTCAGGAGGTTTGATGAATGTGAGTGGTACATTTTGCAGTTAGATCATTCAGAGGCTAAACTTTATGTGAATGTCAATCACAAAACCCAAGACAATAGGATAAAATGAATCTCTAAGCTTATGCTTCTAATATTATTGATCTTCATAACTAATCAAATACTAGTGTCATAATTTATCTTATTCACATTCAAATAAATTTGAGATGAAACTTTTTCAAACTTCTAACGATGGATGAAATACAGTTTTTATAATGTCAGCTTCACCATGATAATGCTATTTAAGGTTTCTCAGAAAAAAATTAATCTGTGAAATATGGAAAAAAATATATATTGGATTTAAATGATCCAATAAGTGGAGGGTGGGAAGGAGAGCAATAGTTGGATGAGGCTTTTTAAAAATTGTGGTAAAATACACATAACAAAACTTACCCTTTTAACCATTTTTAAGTGTACAATTCAGCATTATTAACAACATTTATAATGTGTGCAACCATCTCAACTAACCATCTCTAGAACCTTTTCATCATACCAAACAGAAACTCTGTACCCAATAAGTAGTAACTCCCCACTATCCCCTCCTCCCAGGCCCTGGTAATCTCTATTCTATTCTTTATGAATTTGCCTATTCTAGGTACATCATATAACTGGAATTAAACAATATTTGTCTTTTTTTTGGTCTGGCTTATTTCATTTAGCATAATGTTTTCAAGTATAGATGTTGTAGCATGTATCAGAATTTCATTCCTTTTTATGGCTGAATAATATTCCATTGTATGTATATACCACATTGTGTTATCTATTCATCTGTTGATGGACACTAGAGTTGTTTTCCCCTTTTGGCTAGTGTGCTATGAACACTGGTGTACAAGTATCTATTTGAGTCCCTGATTTCAATCATTTTGGGTAAACCTAGGAGTGAAATTGGTGGATCATATGGTAATTCTATGTTTAACTTTCTGAGGAGCCTACATAAGGGTTTTAAAGATAACTTATAAAATTAAAAAAAAAATATTAATTTAGGAACTATATTCTGCAATAAGAAAGTTATTCCTCACCTGATACTTCACATATCATTACTGGAGACAGAAAGACTGCTCTAGTAAATAGAACAGAGGATACATCATTTCCTTGTAGTGAAGGAGGAGTTTCCAAATAACTATAGATCCCCAAGAAGGTAATATATGACAATAATTGCAACTTGCTAAAATGTAAACACCAGGATTTTCACAAACACGAAATATAGTCCTCTTTAGAAAACTCAAACTTTCATTCAGAAATAAAGAAAGAATGAATTCCACTATGTAATCATACAACTGTAGTCTCTGTATGCAAAATAATTGATCAGTTTGCTTCTAAAGTGTAAAGATTATGAAAGACTAGGAGAGACTGGAGAAATGTCAGAGATTAGAAGAGACGATGGAGACCTGGTAAGTAACCAGGATTGGAATCTCGGATTGGATCTTGAACAGAAAAAGTATGATGATGGAGAAACTCGCGAAATCCAAATAAAGGCTGTAATTTAGTTAATATTTATTATACCAGTGTTAGTGTCTTGGTCTTGATAACTGTACTATAGTTATGTAAGATATTAATTCCAGTGAAAGCTGGATGAATGATATACAGGAATTCTCTACTATTTTTGCAACTTTTGTGTAAGTTTAAAATGATTGCAAAATAAAAAGCATTCCATATTTTAAAGAAATTATACAATTTCTCTACAATCTCTTTCAGAGGATAGAACTGGAGGGAATACTCCCTAACTCATTCCACGGGGCCAGAATTTCCCTAGTTCCAAAACCAGACAAAGACTTTACAAGAAAACTATAGACCAATATCTCTCACGAACACAGATGCAAAAATTCTCAACAAAATATTAGCAAATTGAATCCAACAGTGTTTGAAAATAATTATACACCACAATCAAGTGGGATTTATTCCATGTATGAAAGTCTGGTTCGACATTTGAAAATCAGTTCATGTAATCTATCACAACAGGCTAAAGAAGAAAAATCACATGATCATATTAATGGATGGAGAAAAGAAGCATTTGATAAAATCCAAATCCATTCATGATTAAAAAAAAAACTCTTAGTAAACTAGGAATAGAGGAGGAACTTCCTCAATTTGATAAAAAATATCTACAAAAAACCTACAGCTAACATTATACTTAATGGTGAGAAACTAGGAGCTTTTCCACTAAGATCAGGAACAAGGCAGGGATGTCGCCTTTCATCACTCCTTTTCAACATTATACTATAAAGTCCTAGCTAATGTAACAGGATAAGAAAAGGAAATAAAAGGTGTACTAATTGGGAAGGAAGAAATAAAACTGTCTTTGTGGGCAGATGGCATGATCTGAAAGAACTGACCAAAAAATTCCTAGAACTAATAAGTGATTATAGCAAGGTTATAGGATATAAGGTTGATACGCAAAAGCCAATCACTTTTCTATTGAACAATTGGAATTTTAAATTAAAAACACATAACCATTTACAATAGCACCCCAAACAATGAAATACTTAGATATAAATCTAACAAAATATGTATAAGATCTATATGAGGAAAACTATAAAACTCAGAAAAACAGAATCAAAGAAGAATGAAATATATATTCCATGTTCATGGATAGGAAGACTCAGTATTACCAAGATGTCAGCTCTTCCCAACTTGATCTATAGGTTCAGTACAATCTTAGTCAAATTCCCAACAAATTATCAATATTTTGTGGATATCAATAAACCAATTTTAAAGTTTATATGGAGAGGTAAAAGACACAGAACAGACAACATAATATTGAAGAAGAACAAAGATAGTGGACTGACACTACCTGACTTCAGTAAGTACGTACTGACTTTGTACTTACAGTAAAGCTATAGTATCAAGACAGTGTGGTATTGGTGAAAGAATAGACAAGTATGTCAAAAGAACAGAATAGAGAGCCAGAAATAGAGCCACATAAATACTGATATTTGACAACAGAGTGAAGGCAACACAATGGAACAAAAATAGTCTTTTCAACAAATGATGCTGGAACAACTGGACATTTACATGCAAAAAAAAAAAAAAAAAAAGGAGAGAATCTAGACACAGATCTTACACCCTTCACAAAAACTAACTCAAAATGGATCACAGACCTAAACATAAAATGCAAAACCATGAAATTCCTAGAACATAACACAGAAAATCTATATGACTTTTGGTTTGGCAATGACTTTTTAGATATAATACCAAAGGCACAATCCATGAAAGAAACAATTGAAAAGTTGGACTTCATTAAAATAAAAAACTTCTATTCTTTAAAAGACATTATCAAGAAAATGAAGACAAGCCACAGACTGGGAAAAAATATTTGCAAAAGATATACCTGATAAAGGACTGTTATCCAAAATATACAAAGAACTTTTAAAACTCAACAATGAGAAAATGAATAAACCAACTAAGAAACGGGCCAAAGATCTTTACAGACACTTCATCAAAGAAGACATACAAATAGCAAATAAGCATGAGAAAAGATGCTCCACATCATATGTCATTAGAGAAATGCAAATTAAAATGAGAGACCAGTACAAACCCATAAGAATGGCCAAAATCCAGAACGCTGACAACATCAAATGCTGATGAAGATGTGGACAACAGGGATTCTCATTCATTGTTGGTGGGAATGCAAAATGGTACAGCCGCTTTGGAAGGCAGTTTGGCAGTTTCTCAGATAATTAAACATACTCTTACCATATGACCCAGTAATTGTGCTTCTTGGAATTTACCCAAGGGATTAAAAACTTATTTATATGCAAAAACCTGTACACAGATGTTTATAGCAGCTTTATTCACAATTGCCAAAACTTGAAAGCAACCAAGATATCCTTCAGCAGGTGAATGGATAACTAAACTGTGGTACAACCAGACAATGGAATATTATTCAGCACTAAAAAGAAATGAGTTATCAAGCCATGGAAAGACATGGAAGAACCTTAACTGCATATTAACACCTGAAAGAAGTCAATCTGAAAAGGCTACATACTGTATGATTGCAACTATATGACATTCTGGAAAAAGCAAAACTATAAAGATAGTAAAAAAAAAAATTCAGTGATTGTCAGGAGTTGGGGCAGTGAGGAATGAATAAGCAAAGCACAGAGTATGTTTAAGGCAGTGAAACTACTCTTCATGATAATATAATGGCAGATACATGTCATTATATATTTGTAAAATATATAATGTGTAACACCAAGAGTGAACAATAATATAAATATCAAGACTTTGGGTGATAATGAGGTGTCGATGTAGGTTCATCAATTGTAACAAATGTACCACTCTGGTGAGGGACGGTGATGATGGGGGAGGCTATGCATCTGTGGGGGCAGAGGGTACATGGGAAATCTCTGTGCCCTCTGCTGAATTTTGCTGTAAACCTAAAACTGCTCTAAAAAATAAAATCTACTTTAAAAAAAAGTGAGAGAAAGAAACAACAAGCTACAGTATACTGATATTTCTATCAGCCATGTGACTACTCATTTGTGTATTATGGATTTAGAAAATACCACAAGAATGAGTTAGTTCTTTTTGCCATTCCTAAGTTCTACAAAGAAAAGAAAGTTCTTATTGACTGGAAGGGAAAAAAATATCACCATATCATTCCATATTTAGTGAAAAGTTCTACAAATTTGGAAGAGAAAATTCCAACAGGGCCTAGCAGAAACATAAACAAGCAACGCGCTTCATTATATAAACAAAGAAATTGAATAAAGTCAGAGGAATTGTTCTTATCATATACTTAGAATACTGTGTGCTTCTCTGGCCACACTATGATCAGAAAGCCAACTCAGGAAAGAATGAGGCGTATAAAAAAATAAATAAAATAAAATTCAAACATTCAAAAAAAAGAAAAGAAAAGAATGAGGAATGGTGGGTGGATCTAAATTAGCCTAGGGCTTCCCTGGTGGCGAAGTGGTTGAGAGTCCGCCTGCCGATGCAGGGGACACGGGTTTGTGCCCCCGTCCGGGAAGATCCCACATGCTGCGGAGCGTCTAGGCCCGTGAGCCATGGCCGCTGGGCCTGCGCGTCCAGAGCCTGCGCTCCGCAACAGGAGAGGCCACAACAGTGAGAGGCCTGCATACCACAAAATAAATAAATAAATAAATAAATGAGCCTAGAAACCTAAAGATTCCAATTACTTCCATATAAAACAGGATTAAGATTCTTTATTATTCCTTATTATTGAAATTCAAAAACTAAATTTGATCATCATTTTAGTCTTCACTTCTAATGAGTAAAAGTGATAAAAAAGCTTGGGGGAGAATGGATACGTGTATATTTACGGCTGAGTCCCTTTGCTGTGCACCTGAAACTATCACAACATTGTTAATCGGCTATACTCCAATATAAAATAAAAAGTTAAAAAAAAGTGAATTTTAATTATTATTTCATCATATGAACTTCCATGTAAACATGGTTTGGATCTTTTGGTGAATGTCATGGTAATCCAAAATCTCTAGTTTAGGGAAATACTATACCATCCAAGTTGGTGAGAAGTATAGTTGGAATTAAACTTATATGAACTATTTTCCAGTTGTTTTGTCTTATTAGAGAAAGCTACCAAGTTATTATTGTAGAGCCCAGTAAGATTTTGCTGCTTATTAAGTAATAATGAGTTCTCCACATTTGTTACTAAAAAAATACAAATGCCAGATTTGGTGGTCACCAAGGCTATGCTGACAGTGTTAGGGCAAGTTCTGAGGTACCTCTAATCAGGCAATCCTCTGCAGATCAGTCACACACTACATCATCATACACTGGGTTTCCCCTTGAGAACATCTATACTCCAGGGCCAACAGGGCCTGTTCTAGGCAGCCCTGCTTTGGTGGAATTTCCTAGTATATCAAATTAGAATCAGTGAATCAAAGACTCAAAGCTGGAAGGAACCTTAAAGATCAAAAGTGACATCATAGGAAAAAGTATAATTTGGTAAGATATCGTCCGACTCTGTGTCTGCGCTGTTGATTAAACGACAAAATAAAACAAAAAACAATCCAGGAGAATCTTTCCCTCTCATCAAAGATATTAGTTGCCACATATTTGTAATCACAGAATTATCTCATTTTTCCAATGCAGGATAAGTAACAGGCCATATTTGAACTTGACCAAAAACAATTGTTAATTTACAATTTATCCTAACCCTCTACTGCTTCTGATGGAAGTTTCCTGTGCATTATAATAAAAATACAGCAACCAGAACCCGGATGTTTACAGCGTTTTGCCAACAATTAAAACAAACAATCCACCAAACCTGCACTGGCTCTGTAGACAAAAGAAATCAAACAACTACTTCAGAGTTCCAAAACTAATTTATTGGTCTAATGAGGACTAGACTCCAACTTGGATATTTTACTGTTGTCTGGTCCCCAGTAAGATAAAACACTTCAGCATATATTTTTAGAATTATTTTAATTTTAATAGCATTGCCTTTAAATCACTTTTCCTTAAAAATAACAAAAAACAAAACAAAAAACCCTCCAACATTTCTAACTTTATGATTCTCTAAATTATGAAACTCGATTATGAAACAATTTAGTTTACTTTACCCAACTTTTATCATTTTGTGTTTAGAATCATTCTCAGAAATCCAAATTGGCTGATTACTGAACAAGTTCTAATTACTCTCCAGAGACTGTGGGAGCGGGGCTTTTAGCATTGTTCACTGTTTGGCTGGGAAACAGGCTTCCTCTTGTAGTGCCCGATCTGTTATTGATTTAAACACTGACCTAAAGGGCTATTTGTTCTGGGTTCTTTGAAGTACATTTGCTGCTCCCGCCTTCTGGAACTATTCTGTCAGACATCCTGAAGCCTTATGCCATATTCTTCACTGTGTAGTTTGTGAACGACGGGAGAATGGCTCATTAACGTGCTCTCACCACCAAAAGAGGGCCTGGGATTTAAAACACCTCCAAATAATCACACTGGTGTTTCTGTCTTGAACCTTGAGGCCGTCAGTTCAGTTCCCAGTTCACATGATCCCTCCTTCCTAATCCTGGACTTGGGGCAGTGCCTGCTTCCTAAATTATATACTCTTCTGAGCATGAATGCCACCCACTTCTCATGGTCACCTCTATCTTCCACAGTGCCCAGCTCAGGTCTCAGCTCACAGCAGTTATTCAATGTAAAATAATAACACCACTGTAAATAATTTATTTATTTACAATTATTTATAGACAAATTACAATTATTTGTAAATTTATTTACAGATAATTTTTTATTTGTAAATAATAACAAGTTTATAAAATAATAACAAATTCAGGAATAAATGACTTCAAAGGATAGAGATTCAGATTATAACCAGTAAAAAAATCTTGCTCTGATATCTAGGTTTTATGATCCTAAGAAGTGGCATCAGAAGGCAATTCTGCATTGATAGTTTCAGGTCCTCTTAAAAAATAATTCAATGAATAACATTTTCCTTAAGAATCAAGTGGGTATTTTGGCGGAATGACAGCAGAGGAAGACCCGAGTTCCTCAGGCTTGGTTATGCTTCCCAATCCTTTTCAATCTGAAGAGAGCTTTGCACAGTTTTAGACTTGCCACAGTGCTCTTAGAAGAGGGGAGGTCCAAGTTCCCATGCTCTTTGATAACTAAGGGGAAGGGGCACACCTGGCTAGTGGGGAGGGAGAGAGGCACAGGAATAAAGGGGATCCAGGAGGCAGTTCAAGGGTCCCCTGAATGTCATTCACCTCTGAGTGGGGCCTAAGAAGGAAAAGAGGGTGGTAGCCGAGGAGGAGATATTTAACCGGCAGAGAAGGAAGACAGTGCAGCACTCTGGGGACAGCTGGGATCAGGAGCTGCTAATATTTGTCATGGTGTCTTCCAGTTCCTTACAATCCAGTTATTCATCAAAGACCTCCCTAAGCACCCACACATGGCTAAGCTCCCTAGCAGATAATAATACAGCCAGAAGACTGTTTTTGGCCCTTAAAGTGCTCATAATGTAAGTTGGGGAAGGAGAAAATGAATGGAAGTGAGATGACCAGTGACAGTGAAATGTTAGTCTGAGGAGTTCACAGGCGGGAAAGATCTGGATGGACTGATAGTCCAAGACACAGCTCAGAAGAAGCTTCCAGAAATTGAGGATATGAATTGTGTAACTGAGAATCAGGCCCATGCCCACAAGCTCCTTCTTGAGAGGAGCAGATTCAGAAGGATGTTGTTGAACGGTGGCCCAGCAGGAGAGAGAACCTGACAGACTGCTTTTAGAAAGGCTGGAGTATGTGACGAAAACACAAGAGGGCCGAGAAGGAAAGAACAGAGAAGAAAATAATCCTTGGTTGTTTTCATGCCTGAAGGGGCTCACTGTGGCATGAAAATTAACATGAAAACAGTTAGACATACCACATCATCCCAACTGGGCACTGTGGAGACATTCCTTGGCTTAAGTTTTAAAATATTTATTAACTCCTTATTAGCCTCTCAATTTTTGGAAGAGAATATTGAACCTGATGATAAAGGGGTGAGGAGGACCTAGGAACCTACCATGGAGGCCCCTTGTGTACATACTAGTTATATTCACATAAGACTGTGAAGTAGGTTTCATGGTCTCTGTTCTACAGATGAGGAAAAGGAAGTTTATGGAGATCAAATAGCTCACTTAAGCTTGCCCAAATATTAGAATGGCAGACCTAGATTCTGAACCTTGCTATACATGCTGCTCAAGCCCATTTCCTTTGTTTCATGTACAGAGTATACACTTGGTTGCTCTTAGAGAGGAAAGAAATCTGTTTCATTTGTAGTGTGGTCTAGAGCTGAGCCTGGAGCTGGGAGTGAGAAGAATGGGGTTTTTCATCCATGTTTTGTTATTAGTTCTAAGACTCAAGACAAGGCATGCCCCCTCTTGGCTTTATTATCTAAACTTTATAAAGAGGATGTGGGATTAAATGATTGCTAAGGTATTATCTGTGTAAGTTTATGATTCTAAGAGTACAAGTGGATTCCCCACCAGGGAATGACTTAATATGACTGTTCTAATAAAAAGAGGAGGGGGAGGCTTCCCTGGTGGCGCAGTGGTTGAGAGTCCGCCTGCCGGTGCAGGGGACACGGGTTCGTGCCCTGGTCTGGGAAGATCCCACATGCCGCGGAGCGGCTGGGCCCGTGAGCCATGGCCGCTGAGCCTGCGCGTCCGGAGCCTGTGCTCCGCAACGGGAGAGGCTACAACAGTGAGAGGCCCGCGTACCGCAAAAAAAAAAAAAAAGAGGAGGGGTAATATGAGACACGCATTGATTGCTGTATATAGAAATCCACCAGGATATAAATAATCTAATAAATAGTTCTGCCACAAGAGCAGTGGCAGCTCTAGGACTTTAAGAAGTAAGGGTTCAGGGGTGGCAGGTCTGTCTTGCTACTGTGCAGTGAGCCCACCGCCTTCATGTGCATGGCCTGCATTTAGCCCCCCATGTGTATGAGGCCTACAAACCACCCTTTCGCACTGCTACCACCCATTATTGTTGCTGGGAAAGGCATGAAAGCTGAACACAAACATAATCCGCTCAGGGAATCTATATAAATGAAACAACCAGAGGTAAGAGAGCATGTACCCCAGACAGAGCAGTCACTACTCAGCTCTAGGTGATACCTGACCTGCAGTCACCTGCCCTTCCAACTTTTCAAAAAGAGCCAGAAATATGGATTTTTGTGCAACATGAAATACCTGAAACAACCTTGTGGTACCAATGCCAACCAGCTATGTGAATCAGACAAAACATGTTTGTATCTAAATGTGATCCAAGATCATCAATTTGCTTTAGAATTAGCTGATAAAAAAAGAGAATGCAGGAGGCCTCGTCTTAAATATTGTAAAAAGTGCTCACTGAAGTAGACAAAGAAAAGGCACTGAGAAAGACCTTAGCCATTTTATTTGAATAAAGTCTATCAGTAATGCATAAGCTCTTACACACCTAACTCTGATAATGCTTACAACTTTTGTCAATACCCATCTGTTTCCTATAGTCAGTAGTAAGAGAGCCCTTAAAACAAAGGTGAGTGTGCTAATTCAGGGACAAAAAACTGGGAGACTTATGAAAACTTAAAATGTAGTTCTATCCGGGGCTTCCCTGGTGGTCCAGTGGTTAGGACTCCATGCTCCCAATGCAGGGGGCACGGGTTCGATCCCTGGTCAGGGAACTAAGATCCCACATGCTGCACAGCACAGCCAAAAAAAAAAAAAAAAAAAAAAAAGTTCTATCTCCTAAGAGACCTAAGGGGAGAAGAATTTCTGCAGCAGAAGTTGATCAAGGCAGCTGGAGAAAAGTGGAAGATAATGGGCCAAACCCCGGGGCCATCAACATGAATCCCAATGGGAGGGCAGAGGTGTGAGTGAGAAAGAGGAAGAAAGAGAAAGAAAGGTCAAAGTATGAAAAGAGACAGAAGAGAGAAGGCTGCTGTATAGGGCGGGACAGTAGAAGGATAGCCAAGCTTTCGAATGTGTGTGTATTGGTGATAGGTGTTCCTTAAATAAACTATGAGGAACCCCAGAAATACTCTCAGAGCTAAGTCATCATCATAATTAAAAAAAATATGTTTTGGGCATCCACTATATCTAAGATATTATGAGGTGCAGGAGCTCCAACGAGTGCCAGTCATTCAGACACCAGGTGAGGAGGAGTTAGTGGTTTTGAATGGTAGGGAATCAATCACCTTCCCGGCAGAGGGAGTGGCCTGTTCAAAAGCAAGTGGATCTGACATCTGTGCTCTGCCTACTGTGCCTTCCTATTACTCCCGTTTGATTGGAGGAGAGGCTAAGCTCAGACAGGCTAAGTGATTAGCTTCGAGTCACATGCCTAATTATTCACAAAGCTGAGAGTAAAACCAAAAACATCCTTATTCCCAGTATGGCATATTTCCTCCCCTACCACGATCAAGGTATAGTGGATGCAAGACAGAGAAAACAATACTGTGGAAATTTTCAGAAAAAATGTAAAGCAAATACTCAGAATGAATTATTGATGAAACCTATATAACAAAAATGAGGAACTCTTCTTCATGACCTGAAGACTGGAAGTTTGCCACACACAAGCCTCACCTAGTTCCCACAGAAGGAGGGAAATCCATACTCCCACCCACTCCCAGCCTCGACCCCACCCCAATTCTCTTCTCCCTTCGTATTGAGCAGGGAGGGATTTTTTTTCTCCCTGTGTGACTTCACAGAGATGAATCATGGCTTCTTGAAAAGCTGAAACAAGAAAGTTGGCTTGGGAATAATAAAACAGCAACAGACTAAGTCCCCTGAGCTCTGGGCACTGCCTCCACTAATGAGACTTATCTACAAAATACTGTATTGTGTAAGCAAATCTTTTGAAAAATAGCATCTGGAGCTTTGAAGATGTGGACACAACTGATTTGAGCATGACACACCTGTCTTTAGAGAAAAGTAATTATTTAGCCCATAAGCGCAAACCTGTTTACACAAACTGTCAGCTATAAACATTTTTTTAAATTGCTTTGTCAAAGATTTGTATAAATGGCTTAAGTATGATTTCAGGAAGACCAAGAATGCAAGACGGTATTCTGCTAACAAATGGAATTTGCTGCCCTTTGCAATTCTACAGCTGATCCCACTGCAGATTTCATTCTTTACGGCAGAATATGGAAATTTTGACATCATATACATACGAAACTTATAAATCTGTTGTTCACATTTCTTAAAAGGAATGATCAGTCATGACATGTTCTTTCTGTAATTCAAAGGTCTTATCAGCAGGGAATGTTTTGCTATTTTTAAGAGAGCTCTCAAGCTCTCTAACCTGTTTCTAATTGGACCATTTTCACTCCTCTAAACAATAATGCTAAAATGTCTTTTTCTGTAAGCTGCAACAATGTTTGAAATTTGTAAGGTGTTTATTCCTTCCTTTAGTAAATCTAGAGTAATCACAGTTTCCTCATCCCTGATTATAAGGTCCTTTTGAAGAATATTTTTATAATTATTTGTCCGTGTGTCTTAGAGAAAATCAGAGTTTGCCCTTTTTATCCTGTGGCAAGGATCCATGGAAGATGAGAAGCACCTGACTTACATCTCCTATAGAATGCTGTCCTGGTGTAAGTGGAAACTCAAATCTCAGGCTCCATGTAGAGAAGTGATAAGCTTTCTGGAGCTGATTGAATTTCCAATATGTTTAGCACTAGAAAAAAGAAATCCATGACCAGGAGGCTTCGCTGTATTCACGCTACAAAAAGTAAGAATTATACCAGGAGGCCAGGAGAAAAGGAAATTACCAAAAAACAAACTACCAAAGAGGAAATGCCAGCCTAAAAAGGTAAGTTTTACCCAATGATTTGTGGGGAGGGAAATGAGAAATTTAAAAGACAGACTATGAAGAAGATGGCATTTAGTCTCCAGAGGCTGTTAGAAAACACTGACTAGGTTTCAATCTTCTTTTTTAAATAAAGTAAAAAGGGGCTTCCCTGGTGGCGCAATGGTTGAGAGTCCGCCTGCCGATGCAGGGGACACGGGTTCGTGCCCCGGTCCGGGAAGATCCCACATGCCGCGGAGCGGCTGGGCCCGTGAGCCATGGCCGCTGAGCCTGCGCGTCTGGAGCCTGTGCTCCGCAACGGGAGAGGCCACAACAGTGAGAGGCCCGCGTACCGCAAAAAATAAAAATAAAAAAATAAAAAATAAAATAAAGTAAAAAACTAAGTGGTTTCATGATACTCAGGCATTAAAGTAAAACAACTGTTGATGAAAATGTTTTGGAATCTAATACAGGTGGTGCCCAACATTGTGAATGTACTAAATGCTACTGAACTGTACACTTTAAAATGGTTAATTTTATGTTATGTGAATTTCATCTCAATAAAAAAAGTAAAGCAACTGTATTCTGCTTGAGATGAAAGAGAAATTTTTGCCATTCCTTTTGATTGCTTCGACAAAGACAATATTTAACACTTCAGAAACGTGTTATCAAGAAAATCCTTAGATGAATTCCAGGGATTAATTCAGTTGGTGCAAAGCTTAGCCAAGGAGCAGTTATGCAATGCTTTTTCCCCTATTCTATTTTTTCCACCCCCTTAAAAGTGCTAAGCAGTCATCACTAAGTTTTAACAGCTTCTCTCTTTCCTTCCTATATTCCTCCTACCCAACTTCTCTCCTTCAATATTTATTGAAGTCCTACATGCCCCCGAGCACTTTAATAAGTGCTAGGATTGCCAAGATGAGTTAACATATCTTACCTTTCCTCAAGGAGTTCACAGTCTGCATTCAATTTCAAAAACTCCCCAAGCAAATGCCTCTAGTGTTTTCCAATTAAATAAGCATTTTCCATATTTAATTGGAAATTAAATAAGCATTTCTTCTTATATATATATACACATATATAAAATATTATTATATATTATCATGCTAAGTATTTCTCATGTTACTCATGTCCAATTTTCTTGAATATTTTGATCAGAAAGGGTGTTGAATTTTGTCAGACTTGCTAAGTATCTGTTAATATAGCTATATGACCTTTTTTTCCTGTACTTATTAGTATGGCATATGATGTTAATGGATTAACTAACATTAAAACAACCTCATATTCCTGCAATAAACTCCACTTGATTATGGTGTATTATTTTCTTTAATGTGGTGTTGGATTCTGTATGCAAATATTTTACTTAGTGATTTTGAATTGACATTTATGAGTTATATTTCTCTGCAATTTTCTTTCTCTATATTGTTTTTTAAAATCTGGTTTAGGCTTCTGTTTTATTATTTTATTCTTTACTGTCAGGTTTATCAGTTATTTTCAGTATCTTTTACTGACCATCTATTGCCCGTACAACAATAAGCTTTTTCATTTCTCTCTTTCCTTTTCTTTCTCTCTCATATTTCAGTTGCATTATTTCAAATTTATCACAATACATAACCTTTGTGCATTAGCGTATCACCTTCATTCCACATTTGCTTTATTCTTACATGTACATTTATAGAATTTAAAATGTTGACCATATGTCTTTTTTAATATATATTTTTTTATTAGTTTCTGCTTTATAACAAAGTGAATCAGTCATACATATACATCTGTTCCCACATCCCTTCCCTCATGCATCTCCCTCCCTCCCACCCTCCCCATCCCACCCCTCCAGGCGGTCACAAAGCACCGAGCTGATCTCCCTGTGCTCTGCGGCTGACCATCTGTCTTTTTACTGAAGTTTTCCCAATCATCTTTTGGTTGGTTGATGTCATTCATTAGTAATTTCCTTAGGAAAGGTTGATGAATGCAGAATTCCTTAAGTTTTTATGTGTTGAATATTGTTTTCTCATTGCCTTGGTCTTTGAAGGACACTTTAGCTGAATATAAAATCACTGGTTTACACTTTCTCTCACTGAGTTTTGAAAAACATATTGCTCCATTGTTCCTCTACTTTTTAGATTGCTTTTAAAATGTCTGATGCCTCAGTCTAATTATTTTGCTTATGTAAATTATTTAATAATTATTAATCATTTAATGATTATTTAATTATTGAAGGCCTTGATGAGTTTATCTTCATATTTGAAATCTAGTAGTGTCTTAGATTTGTCTAGGATGTGTCTTACAGCTGACTTTATAAAATATTTCAGAGACCAGGTTTAAAAATTTTCAATCTATTTGTAAAATTAACATAATCTTGACATGTTAATTTTAAATAAAAATAGTAAACAAACAAAAACAAAAAACTCCCCAAGCTACTTCTTCCACACCAACTCGAGTTCCAGACATCTCCAAATCTTTAATGACTCCACTTGACTTGGACTGCAGCAGCCCTTCCTAAGCTCTCACATTCCATACTCAATTATTTGTGTTCTAATTGTGCTCCTTTCTTTGCTTTTCTCCTTCGGACCAAAGGGAGATTTTTAAAATTCTAAACAAAAACAGCACTTTAGTGATTTTCAGATACTATAAAAATAGAGCTATGCTGATTCACATGAAACTTTAAAATAGGCACTGTAAGGCTGTGAAACTGGCTGCTTCTAGGAATCATTAAAATTGAAGATCATTTCAAAGATTTCCTTTCTTTTGATCCCACCTTCTGTTCTCACTTAGCCACTGGTGCCTCCATCACCTTTTTGTACAAGGCCAGGTCCCTCTGAGTTCATTGTCTCTGATTACATATCAGTCCTTTCTTGGGAAACAGCTTTGTTTCCATCATGCTTGCTTCCCTTATTCTTATCCTTTCACAAATGAATTTCTTTTCCTTCACTTTTATTTCTGTTTTCACTGTAGCCATGTTGTTATTCTTAGGAAAACACACTAGATTTCACCTTGAAAGGAAGAGGCCCCACCAGGTCCAGATCTCATATGTGCCTGTAATGGGCTGAAACAGTGACAACTCAGAGAGTGATGCAGGCAAAGCGAAACAAGAGAAAAACGGTAGGCAAAGCCACACTGGCTTCTGCAGAGAGGAAAAACGTAATGTTTGCCAAGAGGAAAAAGGATCAACTCAGAAAAGAAAGAAAAAATCATTTTCAAGCTTCGGAGAATTCCCCCAAAGTGGAGAAAAAGAAAAATAATTCAAAGCCATCTCTAACTGATAATATACAGCCTAATTTTGACACAGATTTTGTTCTAAGGTCATTCAAAATGTGAAACAGAAACCATAACATTTAAATTAAATATCTCATTTGTGGATGGAAGTAGCTACAGGTTGTCACCCAGCCAATGTGTCAGTGGCACAGCTGGCAATTTCACCATGCAGCTGGGAAATGCAGTTTGTCAGTCATAAGAAACCAGATATGTGGGAGGATTTTCACATAAAATCACTCCTCACAGTGGACTCTGACCTTCACCAGACTTACTAAATGAACGTACAGTACAGAGCTGGTTCTTCTGTATCTTTATGAAAGCTGCTAAATTTACAGTACATGTAAGGAGGGGAAATACAAACTGGGAAAAAGTAACACTGGTATTATTTTAATGTGTTACAGAGGACTGGTCAACAGAGGAACAGGAACTGAACAAGCTTAAACAAATGGCTCCCAAGTATGATTTCATTAATCTTGGAAAACAAGAAGCAGTAGATGATTGCGATCTAATTGTTTCTTATTTGACTTGGCTTGAAAAATCTTATTCTCACTTAACTCCATTTATAGATAGGCATCTTGGGCCGGCTGACCTTTTCTTTGTCTAGCTAAGTTTCCTTTGAACATGCTATAAAGGTTTTGATCACCAAAAAATATAATACCAGATGAAGGTCATTACATAAAGAGAATCAAACCAACAGCAATTAAGGGGAAAAACAAAGTTCCTGTAAGGGTTCTGGTGTATCAACAAGAAGTTAATTGACTCTTCTTAATGTTTGAAACACATGTCAATCAACAGGGCAATAAAATTTTTATATACTATGCAAACAGTGGTAATCCCAGTTCAACCCAGTTGTGGCTCACCCCAGAAAATACCTAATTAAAAGAAAAAATCATACTATCCCAGTTATGGACAATAACCCATTATCCATGTCATCAACTTGCTACTGCTATGAACTTAGGCATTTCACAGCTCAAACTGGATATAGAACATGGGAAAAAAATGACTAAGTAAAATAATGGCTTTCTTTCATACAAAGCACGAGTGTACATGTAATAAATACATCTAAATTTGTCATAGTGAATTAAATCAGCTTCAGCTTCAGGCAAAAAGGCAGAGTATTAAGATGAAATGGTCCATTTCTTTCCAGTTGGTTATACATGTAGAATCTGACATTTATTTTTTTACTTGATTAAAAATTAAATTAGGTTTCATTTTTACATGCAGAGTTCTTTCTCTGAGTATTTCATTTAACAACAGCCAGGTTGGAAGGAAGCCAGTAATCAAACACTTCAGACTTGGGAAAGCCTTCTGGTTTTTCAGACTCTTAATAAAGCCTGAGAAGAATACCAGTTTAGGGAGCGGGTGTCTTTGTTTTGGGGATGACTCACATCATTCAGTATTCATTCATTTATTTTTAAGTCATTCCACAAATATGTGGAAGGCACTTTTCTAGGAAGGGACCATGGGAAACACACAAATACATGGCCTTTACCCTCAAGAACTTTACAGATCTTTCCCCCTCAACATAAGCATTCCTCTACTTTAGTTTAATGATCAGCAACCTAACAAATTCAACGTTCTCTTCCTCACTTTGAAACAAACAAATTTCTTCTCAGGAGTATATTTTCAAGAGAGTATGAGATCAGCCCACTTATTCAAAGAATGATTCAAAGACTCCTACTTTTAGGAGAAACTAAAAAGACACAATAGAGAAGAAATATTTGGGTTTCGAGAGACAAAACAGTGAACTACAAGGACTACTTAAAATTCATATGACTGTGGGATCAATACATACATTACACTAGGGGAAAAAGGGCATAGAACGAATTATGAATGGCCAAGATCAATGAGACCATTTAGACATGGTTTTAGAAGGGCTAACGAAATGTTCCATGTCTCTCACAGTTATCTGTAGACCTATTAGATGGAAAATCAGCAAAGATATAGAAGGGCTCAGTAACAGGATCTAATGGGCAATTACAGAACACACCACACAGCAGAATACACATTCTTTTAAAGCACCCATGGACGATATATTCACCAAGATAGACTGTATCCTGGATCATAAAACATTACCTTAACAGGGCTTCCCTGGTGGCGCAGTGGTTGAGAGTCCGCCTGCCGATGCAGGGGACACGGGTTCGTGCCCCGGTCTGGGAAGATCCCACATGCCGCGGAGCGGCTGGGCCCGTGAGCCATGGCCGCTGAGCCTGCGCGTCCAGAGCCTGTGCTCCGTGACGGGAGAGGCCACGACAGTGAGAGGCCCGGGTACCACAAAAAAAAAAAAAAAAAAAAAACATTACCTTAACATACATTAAAAAAAGAGTATGGGGCTTCCCTGGTGGCGCAGTGGTTGGGAGTCCGCCTGTTGATGCAGGGGGCGCAGGTTCGTGCCCCGGTCCGGGAGGATCCCACATGCCGCGGAGCGGCTGGGCCCGTGGGCCATGGCCGCTGGGCCTGCGCATCCGGAGCCTGTGCTCTGCAACGGGAGAGGCCGCAGCGGTGGGAGGCCCGCGTACCACAAAAAAAAAAAAAAAAAAAAAAAAAAAAAGAGTATGTTCTCTGACCATCATGGAATCAAACTAGAAATCAATAACAAAAAGATAATAGGAAAAAAGTCTCCAAATACTTAGAAATTAAAGCACTCTAAATAATCCATGGGTCAAAGAAGAAGTATCAAAGGACATAAAAAATACTTAGAACCAAATGAAAATATAACATACCTACATTTGTAGGATGATGCTATAGCAGTGATGAAAGAGAAATTTATAACACTAAATGCTTACATTAGAAAAGAGGAAAGGTCTTCAATCAATAATCTAAGCCCCTACCTTAAGAAACTAGAAAAAGAAGGGCAAAATGAACCCAAAGCAACCACAAGAAAGGAAATAGTAAAGATAAGAGAAAATAAATGAAACAAAAAGCTGACTCTTTGAAAACATCAATAAAATTGGTAAGTCTCTAGCAAGACTGACAAATATAAAAAGAGAGAAAACAGAACTTGCCAATATCAAGAATGAAACCAAGGCTATAACCACAGATCCTAAAGCTGTAAAAGAGGACAATTGGGAACATTACAATTCTGTGCACATAAACTTGACAATTTAGATGAAATGGAATAATCCCTTGAAAACCACAAACTACTAAAATTCACCCAATATGAGACAGAGAATCTGAATAATCCTATGTCTATTAAAGAAATGTAATCTGTAGCTAAACACTTCTGAAAAAGAAATCTCCAGGACTAGATGGTTTCAGTGGAGAATTTTACCAAACATTTAAAAAAGCATTAACATAAATTCTAAACAGTCTCTTCCAGAAAACAAAGAGGATATGTCATTTTATAAGGCCAGTTTAATTTCAATACCAAAATCAGACAAAAATAGTACAAAACAGGGCTTCCCTGGTGGCGCAGTGGTTGAGAGTCCACCTGCCGATGCAGGGGACACGGGTTCATGCCCCGGTCTGGGAAGATCCCACATGCCGCGGAGCGGCTGGGCGTGTGAGCCATGGCCGCTGAGCCTGCGCGTCCAGAGCCTGTGCTCCGCAACGGGAGAGGCCACAACAGTGAGAAGCCCGCGTACCGCAAAAAAAAAAAAAAAAAAAAGTACAAAACAAAAAGCCAAAGACAAATATCCCTCATGAATATCATCATAAAGATTCACACAAATTATTAGCAAATGAAATCCATCTATATATAAAAATGTTATACAACATGATCAGGTAGGATTTATTCAGGGAATGCAAGCCTGTTTCAATATTTGAAAATCACTCAATGTAATGTACTGTATCAACAAAAAATTATGATTGTATCAATCAATGCAAAAAAAACTTGTAACAAAATTCATTTTGTCATTAACACATTAATTTTTCTATTGTCATTAATAAAAACATTCTCAGTAAACTAGGAATAGAGGTTGTGATGGTTAATTTTATGTGTCAACTTGAATGGACCATGGGGTGCCCAGACATTTGGTGAAACATATGTCTGTGAGGGTATTTTGGGATAAGATTAACATTTGAATCAGTAGACTGAGTAAAGCACATTGTCCTCCCTAATGTGGACGGTCCTCATCCAATCAACCGAACACTTGAACAGAACAAAAAGGCTGAGTAAAATCCTATCCTATTGATTTTGGTTCAGTTTTTCTGGAGAACCCTGACAAATAGAGAAGGGAAAGTTCTTCAATTCGACAAAGAGCATCTATAAAAAACCTACAGGTGACATCATACTTAGTGGTAAAAGAATGAAAGCTTTTTCCCTAAAATTGGAAAAGAGACAAAATTGTCTGCTCTCATCATTCATATTAAACATAACACTAGAAGTCCTAGCCAGTGCAATAAGCTAAGAAAAGGAAACAAATTATATACTGGTTGGAAGAGAAGAAATAAAATTTTTTCTATTTGCAGGACATATGATTGTCTAGAAAATCTATTTAAAAAAGCAAGATCTCAGGATATGAGATAAAAAAAGCTCAATTGTATTTTGATATGTTAGCAACAAACATGTAGAAACCAAAATTAAAAACACAATACCATTTATAACTTACAATTATTCCAAAAAAGTGAAATACCAAGATATTAATTTAAAAAACATGTACATGGTCTTGATGCTGAAAATTACAAAACTTGGATAAATGAAATAAAAGGAGATCTAAATAAATGGAGAAGCATACCATGTCCACGGATTGGAAGACTCAATATAGTAAAGATGTCAATTTCCCCAAAACTGATTTATACATATAATGTGAGTCCTATCAAAATCCCAGCAGAATTCTGTTGTATACATAGACAAGCTTATTCTAAAATTTTTATGGAAGGGCAAAGGAACTAGAATATCTAAGACAATTTTGAAAAAGAAAAATAAAGTGGGAGAAATCACTCTACCAGAAGTTAAGATTTACTGTATACAGCTATAGCAAACACAGCAATGTGCTATTAGCAGAGGAAAAGACTCAGAGATGAATGCAACAGAGATTCCAGGAATAGATAAACACAAATACACCCAACTAATAACTCCTTTAAAAAAAAAAATTCCAACTGATTTTTAACAAAGGGGAAAAGCAATTCAGTGGAGGAAGGAAAGGTTTGTTTATTTGTTTTTTAACACGCTGTGCTGGGCATCCATAGGCAAAATGAGCCTTCATCTAAACCTCACACCTGATATAAAAATTGATTCAAAATGATTCATACATTTAAATGTAAAACATAAAACTATAAAACTATTACGGGAAAACATGAGGAAATCTTTGGGATCTAGGACTAGATGAAGAGTTGTTAGATGTGACAACAAAAGTACGATTCATGAAAGAAAATCTGATAATTAGACCTCATCAAAAGTAAAAATCTTTGTTTTGTGAAAGACCCTGTTAGGAAGATGAAAAGACAAGCTATGGACTGAGAGAAAATATTTGTAAACCACGTATTAGACAAAAGTCTTACATCTAAAATATACAAAGAACTCTCAAAACTCAAAAGTAAAACAAACCAATTAGAAAATGGGCAAAAGACATGAACAGACATTTCAGTGAAGAAGAGATATTAACGACAAATAAGTACATGACAAGATGTTCAACCTCATTAGCCATTAGGGAAATAAACATTAAAAACACAATGGTATATCCCTACACACGTAAAAGATAATACCAAATGCTAGAGAGAATGCAGAGAAACTAGATCTCTCAGACATTGCTAGTGAGATGTAAAAATGGTACAGCCACTATGGAACATAGTTTGGCGTTTCTTATAAAAGTAAACTTGAACTTTCTATCAGACCCAGCAAACTTATTCTTGGGCATTTACCCAGATAAATAAAAACTTATGTCTATACAAAAACACGTACATGTATGTTCACAGTAGTTTTATTCATAGCAGCAAAAAAGTGAAAACAATTCAAATGTCCCTCAATGTATGAATGGTTAAACAAACTGTAGTACATCCATACAATGAAATCCTATTTAGCAATAAAAAGGAATTATTGATACATGTAAAAAACTGAATGGATCTCAAGGGCATTATGCTCAATGAAAGGAGTCAATCTCAAAAAGTTCCACAGTGTATGATTCCATTTATAGAACATTCTTGAAATGACAAATTATAGTGATGGAAAACAGATTAGTGGCTGCCATGGAACAGGGACTGGGGATAGCACAGGGGAGTTCCTTTGCAGTGATGGAACAGTTATGTATCTTGATACATGGATAAAACAGCATAGAACTATACACAAACACAACCACACGTGAACACATATGAAATACAGTGAAAACTGAATAAGGTTTGTAGTCTAGTTGACAGTATTGTACTAATATCAAATGCACTATGGTTATATAAGACCAACACTAGTGGAAGCTGGGTGAAGGGTACATGGAACACTGTGTACTATTTCTTCAACTCCTTGTAATCTATAATATGGAGGCCCGTGTACTGCAAAAAAAAAAAAAATTCTATTTTGACAAATATACATGACACTTAATTTTGAAATATATACTATTATTATTATTCAATTAGATCGGGCTTTGTTAAATCTACTAAAGCAGATACTTAATTTGATCTTTGGGATCTATTTAAATTTTATACTCTTATTTAGAGGGAGTGATGTTTAATGTAATTTATTTTAAAAGTAATTTATTAACTGATTCTTAATTGGCCTGAATGAATGAACACATCTTCCATGGTGAGCCAGAAATGGTGGCATACAGTCCAGTGGTTAAGGCCTTGGGCCTTGGAATCAGAAAGACCTGGATGCTAGACCTAGCTCTGTTATTTACTGATTGTGCATACACTCTGGGCAAGTAACTTCCTGTCTCACAAAGCCTCACTTCCCTCCTCCATTAAATGTGCATAACAGTACTACCCACCTCATACAGCATGAATGCCAGTACTTAGGACTAGGTCTGGTACATGTAAGTGTGCTCAATAAACGTTAGCTAGTACATACTGGATGGAATTTCCATTTAAAAATATTGAAATGTTCTATTATTCAGCATTTGCTCTGAAACAACAAGGAAAATGACTTTATATTTTATAGATGACAAAGTGAGGCACAGAGACAGTTGAATGGAGAGCAGACTTACCGGCCCAGGTGCATACAGTTAAAGAGAAGCAGAAAGTCACCTGGTTGTTCAGACAACTCAAGTAATTTAAAGTCTGATGCTACTATAGTTTCTAAAAATGGGGTTTTCTTTTTTTTTTTAAGAAGTAAAGAAGAAATTTTGATGAAAATCATAAGAAAGCTAAGGATGCACAAAAAAAGACATATGGATCAATGGAACAGAATAGAGCCCCCAGAAATAAACGCAGGCACCTATGGTCAATTAATTTTTGACAAAGGAGGCAAGAACATACAATGGAGAAAAGACAGTCACTACAGCAAGTGGTATTCGGAAAGCTGGACAGCCGCAGGTAAATCAATGAAGTTAGAACACACCCTCATACCATACACAAACATAAACTCAAAATGGCTTAAAGACTTAAATATAAGACATGATACCATAAAGCTCCTAGAAAATAACATAGGGAAAACATTCTCTGACATAAATTGTAGCAATGTTTTCTTAGGTCAGTCTCCCAAGGCAATAGAAATAAAAGCAAAAATAAACAAATGGGACCCAATTAAACTTATAAGCTTTTGCACAGCAAAGGAAACCGTAAACAAAACAAAAAGACAATCTACATACTGGGAGAAAGTATTCACAAACGATGCGACCGACAAGGGCTTAATTTCAAAAATATACAAACAGCTCATATACAAAAAAACAAACAACCCAGTCAAAAAAAATTGGCAGATCTAAAGAGACAGTCCTCCAAGGAAGACATACAGATGGCCAACAGGTACATGAAAAGATGCTCAACACTGCTAATTACTAGAGAAATGCAAATCAAAACTCACACTAGTCAGAATGGCCATCATCAAAAAGTCTACAAATAATAAATGCTGGAGAGGGTGTGGAGAAAAGGGAACCCTCCTACACTGTTGGTGGGAAAACAGTATGGAGGTTCCTTAAAAACCTAAAAATAGAGTTGGCATGTGATCCAGCAATTCCACTCCTGGGCATATATCCAGAAAAGACGAAAACTTTAATTTGAAAAGATACATGCACCCCAATGTTCATAGCAGTACTACATATGATAGCCAAGACATGGAAGCAATGTAAGTGTCCATCAACAGATGAATGGATAAAGATGTGGCATATATATACAACAGAATATTGCTCAGCCATAAAAAAGAATGAAATAATGCCATTTGCAGCATCATGAATAGCACTAGAGATTATCACATACTAAGTGAAGTCAGTCAGACAGAGAAAGACAAATACCACATGATATCACTTATTTGTGGAATCTAAAAAAATGATACAAATGAATTTATTTACAAAATAGAAGCAGACTCACAGACATAGAAAACAATCTTATGGTTACAAAGGGGAAGCGGGGGAAGGATAAATTAGTTTGGGGTTAACAGATACAAACTACTATATATAAAATAGATAAACAACAAGGTCCTACTGTATAGCACAGGGAACTATATTCAATATCTTGTAATAACCTATAATGGAAAAGAATCTGAAAAAGAATATATATATATATATATATATATATATATATATATATATATATGTATATATGTATAACTGAATCACTTTGCTGTATACCTGAAACTAACACAACACTATAAATAACTATACTTCAATTTTAAAAAGGCAAAAATATTCAAAAAGAAAAATAAAATTAGTGCCATTTACAATTTTAAAAAAAGAAAGCCAAGGATGAATACAGGAGAGATCTGCATGTTGTTCTTAACCATTAACTTTGTGTGTGTGTACAAGGGAATTTCATTAAGTGGGAGTTCATTTTGTGAAGCCAGCCACATCAAAGCAACTGACTGGATAATGTTCAGGTTTGAAATAATTTTGAAAACTCAGTTTAAAACAGAAATAAGTATTTCACATTTCCCCCCTTTTCCCTTTTTATTCCTTTAGAAACATAATAGTCTTTTTTTCCCTTTCACTCTTTATAGGCAAATTTATGGTACTCATAAAATTTTAGACTAAGTTTGAAGGAAACTGAGAGGACATCTGGTCCAATCCTTTTGTTTTAAGGTAGAGAATGATGCCCAGAAGGGAACTAAAATAAAGTAAGAGCCAAAGTGAGCCTGGGACCAAGTGTCCTAATGCCCCATCAGTTACTCTTCCTACTACAAGGGTATCAAAATACTTAGGCCAGGCAGTCACCAGAGCTCCTCCATGTCCACAGCAGACATCAGCCATCATGTCACTACTTCCTTCTCACCTTCACACCTTAGAGTCCTAAAGTCACCACATTCAACCTGGCTGCTGCCATTGACAGTAGTCATGCCCCCAGTGATTTAGTAAATGTAAACCCCAAATTTCCAGCTTAAAATGTGAAGACCTTTTTTCTTCCTTCCATTTTGTCTCTTAAGTTTCAGAAATAATTAAATCTTTAAGAGTGGTAATGATCTTTTAGGAAAACATCTGAGTTCCACACTCTTAAAATGTGGTTGGAGACTGTGAGATAAACTTATCCTGTCAAAAATTTAAAAATAAATATAAGCAAAATTAATCTATGGTGATAGAAATCACCAGAAAGTGGCTGCTTGGGAAGGGGCAGGTGGGGTGATGGAAATGTTCTATATCTTGATAGAGATGTGGTCAAACTATATACTTAAGATCTATGCATTTCACTGTTTGTAAATTATAGCTTTTAAAAAAATCTAAAGTACTCACGTAGACAATTCAGATTTTAAAACTCTCATCCAAGGCAGGGACCTGAATTGCAATACAGCTGGTGAAAGGCAATGACCAAACTGATAGAGATCTTTCAAAATCATCGTAGCTAAATGCATTTTCGTTCAATTATTCATGAGAATAACATCCACTGTGCCAGAACTCATGTACACGGAAAGCAAATAAAGTTTCTTTAAGGCTATGCAGATTAATGGATTCTGCCTTAAACAGGAATGAGAGAGTATTATTTAAGTACTGTGTACACTATTGTGATAACATATCTGCTGATCTGCATTGCCTACTGAAGTGCATTTAGCATTTAGTAATAGAGCTTCATCCTAAAGACCACAGAGAACTTAAGACTTTTATAGATAAGGAAGGTAAGGTTTAATACAGTGCACTAAAGCCTTCACATTTCTATTTTCTGTATAACTTTCCTATAAAAACTTGAGTGTGTATGACATTCTGCCAACTGCATATCATTTTCTGGTAACAGAGCTTTTTGTTTTTGTTTTTGTTTTTTTGTGCCTACTAGATTGCTAACGTAAAAAAAATTTTATTGGGGTATAATTGATTTACAATGTTGTGTTAGTTGTGTTAGTTTCAGGTGTATAGCAAAGTGCATCAGCTATACAAATACACATATCCACTCTATTTTGGATTCTTTTCCCATACAGGCCATTACAGAGTATTGGTAACAAAGTTTTGACAAAATAAGAAGAGTACTGAAAAGAATAAAAAAACCTGGCTCTTCTCTGGCTGACAAGTAAGCACATGACGTTGGCTCAGAAACCACAGGTGGCTAGCAGCACAAATTGGTGAAAGATAGTGCTCGGTTAGTCCTTATTGCCATGAGACAGAGGGGAGAAAAGGGCAAATTTAGAGTTCAAGTTATAGCTAGAAAGGGAAGACAAATTTCCCACCTCTCTGAGCAAAGTGCATTGAGATAAATTTTAGCACACGTTAGTAAAAGGTCTGGTATAGTATCTGGCACACTGATGAATGGTAGCTGTTCAAGAAAACAATATGTCCTGTTACTAATGAAGGATCCACAGGAGAGTGGCCTTCTCTCACATACGTACCACATCTGGCTTCACTCGGTGAGTCAGGGGGAAGGAGAGCCACATAGAATACAAGGTGGTGAGTACCGTGGACAGCCAGGACTGCTGGACCTCCCGGCTTCTGGGAATGCGGTGAATATAGTATTCGGGTAACTAGAAGGAAATAGTGAAAATGCAAATCAACTGGGCCAGTGATACTGAAGTTAAACATAGTAACAGTTAACATTTGTACAAACAGGAAATGCTCTCTCAATTTTAATTTTCATTGGAAATATTTTTAAACTAAGTTATAAAGCCTTTTTCGTGCTTTATACAACACACATCACTGGGTTATGACAAAAAGTTCCTGAATATGATTCAAAATGTTAAAGTCAGTGTTGACAATAAGCTGGGGGAAATTTTCTATAAAATATGTTTCAGGCAAAGACCTTAACATACTTATATACAAAGAGTCCTTACAAATCAGTATAAGTAACCAAGTATCAAGATGGGCAAAGGAGATGGACAGACAATTCCAAACAGAAGAAACACAAACAGCCAATAAACATTTGAAAAGATCGTTAACAATTAAACACAAAAGAAAGCAATGAGTCATTTTTCACCTATCTAATTGGTAGAGATTGTGGATACTCAGCGTCTTTGAGGATGTAGGGAAATAGACATTTACATTCCCTGGGCAAATACATTAGAACAACTTTTTGGGAGGGCAATTTAGGAATACCTATCAGAATTTTACGTGTGTCTATTTTTGATCCAGCATTACTGCTACCAGAAATACATCCCACAGACTTACCCACATGCTATCTACTTTATCACTGTTTGTATTTGTGGAAATTGGAAACAGCCCAAATATCCTCCAACAGGGATTGGAGAAGTCCATACAATAAAATATATGGAGACACGTGAACAAATAACATAGATTTATATGAACAGATATGGAAGATGTGGCCAGATAAGTTGTTAAAGTGAATATACACATTGCAGGACAGTATGTTTAATATGATCCAGTGTGTATTAACAAATCACACAGCTGTGTGTGTTTGTATACACATTGGTACACATATCAGTATTTGCATGAAGAAAATCTGGAACTGTTTGCCACAAACTATATGATGTGGAAGGGATTACACAGGGAACTGAATACCAGAAGGTGAGAATCACTGGGAGTTTCTTGCAGCCTGGCTACCACAAACGTTAAGTCAGAGAGTAAAGGACTAAATACCTAATACATTCCTCTCCCCATCCCCCCACCTTTGGCCTTGAGGAACAATATGCTCCTAGAGAAAAGAACAGAAAAACCTTTTCCTAAACTAGTGGAAGACACAAAACTACTGGTCCTAAGTTTTTTCAAATTTAGAAAAAGGTGTGAGATTGTGTGTGGAGGCTTCTGTTATGCTCCAGGAGGGCATCTGTGTAGCTCCTATAAAAACTAAAACGGGCTGCCCATGTGACCACTCTGTTTCACATATGATGGATAGTCCCTCTTCCTCCCATACTACACCAGTGGGGAAAGAAAGATCTGGACTCAATATGTTATTCATTATTTTTATTTATTTATAATAAATGAATAATTTATTTATATCAATGGTTTTTATTTATTTATTATATCAATGGGTTTTTTTCTTCCAAAGGATTAAGGTATTAAATGTTCAACTAGAAAATAATACTGAATAGTTCCCAACTATAGACCACACAAGGGGCAGTATCCAAAAGGGGGCAAACTTGTAAGGAATCTTGTTGGAAGTTTGTGCTTGCCTAATTTGTGGAGATTATTAATTTAAAAACATGTAATGGGTAAAACAGTACTGAAACTGAGCCCCCCTAAAACTGAGTTTCCTTACTGAGCTTATGATTAATCTCTCTATCCAAATCATTATTCCCTTTCTTGTCCCCTCTGACCTCTATCCTGTGCTAACTGAACACTTATCCACCAGAGTCAGTTGACTAAAATTGCTGTTGTCCATAACATCATTAATGCACTAAAATTGCTATTATATATATCATCATTAACATACAAACCCAGGTTGTTTCTCCAGGGCAAGATGAGCTAACAGACCCCTGAGCCACGGACCACCTGGTCTGAGCCTCATAAACCAGAACATCCTGACTCCCAAAACTATGATTAAGAAATGTCACAAGACAATTAATCCCAGCCTTTGTTCATCCCTTTAAAAAAAAAAAATCCCTAACTCAAAGACCAAGTGGGAATGGATCTGAGGCTTGTCTCCCACACTCTTGCTTGGCCCCTTGCAATAAACCCTTACTTTGCTGCAAACTCTGGGCTGTCAGAGTTTGGCTTTCTGCGCTGTGGGTACATGAGGCCTTGCTTGGTTTCAGCACTATAGAGCCAAAATGCCTAATCAGAAACCTTTTGGATCAGAAGTGTTTCGAACAGGTAATACAGGACATATACCATATATTACATAATATCCACCGCTGAAGTTTGGAGAAGTAACCAAACATATTAACATTTCTATAGCAAAACACGACCATTCACACTAAGTGGGATAAAGACTATACTCCTCATGCCAACTCAAACCAGGTTTTACTGTCAAATAAACTTGTGACAAACTTGGAACATTTTTTTCTCCCTCAGTTTTCCTAGCTTTCTAGGATTTCAGATCAGAGATTGTGGACCTGTACTACAAAATACATTTGAACCCAATAAGATGTCAGTATTATTATAGTAAAAATAGCCCAGTAGGGTCTCATTATAAAGGTTTTTTCAATGTTACTTCAAAAATTTGAGGCCTGATCTTAATATCTGTAATATTTTCTTTAAAAAACCATGGGTGTCTACCATGTCCCTTGAATCTTTTAAAGCTGTGAGCATATAACTTTTTTAAAAATTTTATTTTATTGAAGTTTAGTTGATTTACAATGTTGTGTTAATTTCTGCTGTAGAGCAAAGTGATTCAGTTATACATATTCTCTTTCATATAATTTTCCATTACGGTTTATCACAGGATACTGAATGTAGCTCCCTGTGCTATACAGTAGGGCCTTGTTTATCCATTCTATATATAACAGTTTGAATCAGCTAATCCCAAACTCCCAATCCATCCCTCTCCCCTCCCCCTCCCCCTTGGCAACCACAAGTCTGTTCTCTATATCTGTGAGCCTTTTTCGTAGATACGTTCATTTATGTCATATTTTAGATTCCATATATAAGTGATATCATATGGTATTTGTCTCTTTCTAACTTACTTCACTTAGTATAATAATCTCTAGGTCCATCTATGTTGCTGCAAAGGGCATTATTTCATTCTTTTTTATGGCTGAGTAGCATTCCATTGTATATATATACACACCACATCTTCTTTGCTTATAGCTATGTAAAGAAGCAATGAACTGTATTTTTGGGTATTTTTAGTGTCCTGAGGGGCTGGAAGGGGTGGTCAGCCTGACTCTGGCTCTGGAAGCCCAGCTCCCCTGACTCCATCTGAGCTCCAGAGAGGCAAACACAAAAGCCTGGTAGGGCCTACACAAGGGTCTGGAGACAGCTCTCTTAGACTTGGACATGGAAGAAAAGACTACATCTCGTCCCGGGGAGCAGCCTGAGGAAGCAGAGAAAGTGGGTTCTGGAAGTCTCCAGTCCAGTCCCAGAAGGACAGAAACTAGTGGAGGCATGTTCTGGGTTGCAACCTGAGGGTCCTCCTAGATGGAGACTAGAAAAACAGGCCTGAGGTTGAGCAAACAAGGTAGTGACTGAAGAGTGATGACCTGTCTTCTGACTTCTGGCTGCACCATGGAAGGAGCCCAACCTCAGCCTTCAGATCAGATGCTAGGCTGGGGAGGGGAGTCTTGGTTCCACTTGTGGGCTGGAGCTAACTGAGCCAATGACCTCATGCATACAGTGACCCACCACTCAGTTTGCACAGGATGGTCCCAGTTTATGCCTGTAGTCCTGGCATAATTATTAATAGTACTCCCTTCTGCTCTCAGAAGTATCCCAATTTAAATGATAAAGTATATGGTTACCCACAGGGTGGGCAAGGAGTAGGTTCTTCCTAGTGATAGGGAAGGAAATTTACTCAGAATAGCCCAAGGCAAGGTGATGCAAGAATCTACATTACCATCAAGGACAAGAGTCTAAGTGGTAGCTGGGAAGAAAGCCAAGCTGGAAGTCCTACCAGTGAGATAAACAGGAAAACAGAGAGTTGGTGACCAGCGTGGGGAAATGCAGGTGGTGAGGATCGAGCCAGGCAAGGGGTCAGAACCATGACCCTGACTGGCAGGAGAGCGGGGATGGGGGGCAGGGTCCATATGTTACCCCTCTCTGGCTTATGGCTCTACGCTAGAGAGGCCTATACCTCCAAACCCCATCTAAGTCTTCGCCACATTATGACGTTTTGATAATAAGTTCAGGGAACTGGAAATCCTACCAAGAAAGAGATTTCTCTCCAAATCCAAGCCTCTTCCCACCCATTCCCCCCACCTGATCAGTTCTCAGAGGCACCTTTCCCGACTGACCTTTCTAAATAACCCTGCTCTTCCCACCTGTACGCACACTCCTCTCTCCTGCATCACCAGGCTTGCTTTTTGTTTTAAAATTACTCTATTTCCTCTACTGGCATATTATATGTTTATTTACTGATACCTCCACGAGAATATAACTTACCTGAGGACGCCAGGAACTCTGATCGTTGCAATCTCAGTGCTTGTAAGAGTATTTGGTTTACAGTTGGTGTGCAATACATATTTATTGAATAAATGATTCAATATGTTTTTGCATATTAATATAAAATAACTCAGTCTTCCTGTCACCTACCTGAGATGTTCTTAGACTGGGAATGCAGAAAGGACACAAAGGAGGTAATTTCACAGTGCTTAACCTGGGGCCTTATTTGTAAGGTCCACTCAATAAATGGGTTGAACTGAATGGATGGAATTCCTGGGGCAAGAGGGAAAATGCCAGAGCAAAGCAGGGTATTGAGAGTTTATAAACAGCCAGAGTCAGGAGGCACCAAACCCTAAGAGGCGATGAGAAGGAACCAAAGACAAACGCCCCCTCCCCATCAATGTGTCCTAGATACACAGCCTAGAGGGCCTCAAGGAACTTCTCAGCCCTTGTGGGTCCTGTCCCCAGAAAATAAGTCCATGAGAGAAGACTGTCCTGAGGCTTTGAGGTCTGAGCGCAAAGGGAAAGGGAGTCTGCTAGGTTAAAGCGACCAGAGCCTTCCACTGTACACCTAAAACTTCTTGAAAAATTCTATACCCACTGGTTCTGTATTAAACCTGCTATGCAGGGGTGCAGTCAAGTGGATGGAAACCTGGGGTCATCTTGATAGGGACAGAGCCCTCAGAATAGCTATGCCTGATACACAGAAGTTGGTGCTGGGGTATCTGATGTCCTGTATCACCTAGAAGAAATACTGAGAACCAGGCCATGACAAAATCTTAAGAGAGTTTTTATTACTTTATATAGTTTTAGAAAATAATCAAATATATAAAGAAGTCAATGAAGAAAAATTATCAATAGAATGCTTGTATTTTGGTCTTCACTAAAGTTCCTTTGAAGACAAAGGAATGGGAGAGAGTTTCAGAGAGCTACAATTTAGGCTCGGCTATGACCAGGCATTCCTAGGGGTTGTGGCATCTAGAGACATCCAAGTGAAGGCACCTTTATAGACATACTGTTTTTATTAGTCTGTACCTCTGCCTTGAGGAAACTGTCCCTGATCCTCTTCTATGTGCTGTTAATGGGATGCAGGACACAAAGGATACTTCATCCATCATTTTACCCCCGAGCCCCATCTCCAGACCCAACATTTGGTTTCAGAGTGGCCACATGACCCAAGCAGGGTCAGTCTTTTCCTGGATTCTTATAGAGACACAGGGAAAGCTCTTCCTTTTAGAAATACTGTGGGCTGCTAAACTGGCCCTCAATAATCCATTCTACTGGGGTAAGAAAAACATACTTGTTTTGGTATTCCTCTATTCACTAGGCTTTTCTGTAACAACTCAAAACTGAACTATCATATTTGCCACCAAAACATGCTATTCCTGTGTTCCCAAGCCAGAAATTGACAAATGAACAGTAGAACCTATCATAAACAGGTTTCCTGAATAGATGTGATGATCATGAAGACCTATGTTGGGACTGGCAGGGACGAGGGTTGGTGGGGGCCACTCTGAAACCAAATTTTGGGTCTGGTGATGGGGGTCAGGGGGTAAAATGATGGATGAAGCATCCTTTGTGTCCTGCATCCCATTAATAGGACATAAAAGAGGGTCAGGGGCAGTTTCCTCAAGGCAGAGGTACAGACTAATAAAAACAGTATGTCTACAAAAACTCCCCCCATGTTTCCTTCTTCCAAAACCTCTACACACATTCCTACCTACCCACCTATTCCCAACATCCCCGCTACTCTCATGGTCCAAGCCATCACCACCTCTCACTGTGACTATTACAACTGCCTCTCAAGTCGTCTCTGCTTCTTCTCTTGCTCCCCTTCATTTTATTCTTTACAGAATCTCCAGAGCGATCTTTTTATAATGTCCAGCAGATCTTTCTTTCTCCCGTTTAAAACCCTCCAAAGGCTCACCACTGTACTTGGGATAAGATCCAGGTTTCTTACAACTGCCTTCAAGGTCCCATGTAGTCTGGCGCTGGCTTATGTCTCTAGCCGCTCCCTGCTCACTCCCTCCAACCACACGGGTCTTCTTTCTGCTGTTTGAATGTGTCAGACTCATTCCTTCCTGAGGGCCTTTTCTGCTCATTCTGAGCTGTCTGCCCTGCTCCCAGACTGTCTCATAGGAAGCTCCTTCCTGCAAGTCAGGTCTCGCTTGACCATTATCTCCTCAGAGAGGATGCAGTTCTCCCCGACCATCCCCTACCCCCAAAACATGGTTGCCCTCCACCGCACTGTCTTATTTTACCATCTTCACAGCAATTTATTGGTAACTCAAATTAACTTGCTCATTTATAGTTTGTCTGACTGCTGTCTGCCTCTCTCCCCAGAACGTAAGCTCCGTGAGAGGAAAGGACGTCATCTCGCTGCCCGCTGTGATCCTGATGCGCAGAATGCTGTTTCACACATCATGGGTGCTCATCACTACTCGCTGAATAGATAAATGACTGTCATTACAGTTTCTAGAAGCTCAGTCTGTGGTCTGTGCTGGGGAAGATACTAACTCCTTATCTCATAACATCTCAGGAATGTAAGAGACCAATTAATCGAACCTTCTCACTTCACAGGTGAGGCATCTGAACCTTCCCACGGGGACAGAGCCAGCAAGTGGTAGAGCCAGGACCTGAACCCAGGCTTTCCACGCGTCCTGAAATAGGCTGCTGACTCACCTTCATGAAGGCTGTTCTTGGTCCCTGTGCCTCCCTGCTGAGAAGCCTGCCCCCTCCAACACACAGTAGTGAGCTGAGCCAGCTTCCTCTGGAGCTGTGCTCCCGGCCGCCTGTGGTTTCTGTGATAGCCAACCACCCATCCTGACCTATTTCCTCTCCCTTCTCTGTTTTGTAACTCACCAGCCCTATATATCTACAGCCTTCAAGCCCCTGAGTGTGCTGTGTCTCTACCTGCCTTATGGGAATTGGGCCGCTGGCCTCCTCCTACCTCTCTGTGCTTTGCGCCCTGCTCTGCGCTATAGATTTGGCACCACTCCCCCACCTACCACTGTCACCAATGACTCCCTCCTCTGCCCGCGAGGCTCTCTGGGGAAAAAAAAAATCAGAAAAAAAAATACAGGGGCTTAGAAATCTTCAGACTTTTCTGTTGAACCTTAGGCCCCCAAGTCCCTTCTGCCAAGTTCTGCTGTTTTGCTGTTGCTCCTGCCTGGCAGCCGACTGGGAAAGTATGCTTTAGTTGAGTCCTTGCTTTCTGTGCAGGTCAATGTGTATACCCTGCAGTATGTGCGTATCTTGCAACGTGATCCAGTCTGTTTCACACAATTGGCAGTCATATAAAAGAGAAGAAAGACTCTTTCTCTCTCCACCATGTAGTTAATGAAACATCCTTTCTATCCATCTATACAAGCTTCCTAATTAAGAAGTGGCAGGGACCATGTCCTACATTACTGTGGATGCCCACAGAGCCTCCCAGTGTTCCCCACACGTACTTGATTGATGCATAACCAAACCCACAGTGGCAAGACAGACAGCAAAGGTAGACTGCCTAAGAGTAAAAAAAAATAATGTGGAGAAATGGATTTTTTTCAGGCTTCTAGTTTGTCTGGAATTATGTGAAACACTGAGTTAAATGCTAATAGTATATGACAACTTGTAACTTTCACAGTATCTTTCAGAATTACATCACTGCTGAAAACCACAAACATATCTGGCCTTAGATTTGTGACAAACTAAATAGAAGTTTATAGTGATTCAGATGGAAATAATTCCACCAAGGAATCCAAATGGCATCATAAACCACAACAGAGCAGGTCAAGTGGTCTATGAAGTCATTCTCTGCTGTTACCACACACTGAAACATACAATACATTTATTATTTACTGAATGCCATGCTATTGCAGAATCTTGGAAACAAGACAAAATGAAAATGGTAAAATTTCATTCAACCAAAAATGGTTTCAATTTTCCTTCATAACCGTTTTTAAAATAATGAAAAGTACAATATATAGTAAAAGCATGTTGGATGATTCACCCAATCATTCTGAAATCAAGATGACCATAATCTACCACCCAAAAAAGGTTTTTATATGCATGTCCTTCAAGAACTTGGTAGCTGCTCACTTCAAGGTAGGTGATGACGAGGTACCATGAAGTGTCTTGGGATGAACGAGCCGTGGGTTCCAGGCTGGGTCCTGCTGATAACCAGCTCTGTCACCTTGGGCGAGTTAGCCTCTCTGGACCTCAAGTCTCTCACTGTGAAGCAAGGAGGCCTGGCTGAGATCAGAGATCCTCAACTAGCCATCATGACCCCACTACTGGTTCTCAAAGCCTGTCTTGTCAGAGACAGGCTTCCTTTTACCTTTAAAATGGTATGAATTTAAAGACCGCTGTTCCAGGCCTGACTCACGACTTGGGGCCACTCCTCACTTTACCTTGAGAAGCTCTTCCTTGCCTGGAGGTCTCAGGCTTCAGGGAAATAAAAAAGAAGTTTGTTCTTGAAACACTTAGGGGAGTCTGGCGCAAAAGATTTCTAAAGTCCTTCATAATGAATATTAGTATTCCTCTTTCCAGCCTTTTTTGCCCCTTTCTTTTGCCAGAAATAATCCAATTTTTCCTTTGGGTAACTCACTCTTGCTCACATTCTCAGCCAGATGGTTTGGGTGGGACTTCAGCCCCTGTCTCCTTAACCCCTAACCTGTAGCTCCAAGAGTAGCCCTGGAATGGCTTAAGCACCATGGAACAACACTCATCTCTGGCTACGATGATTAGCTGAAAGATGTGAATATAACCCAGTTGGAGGCCATCAGGCAGGAGACATTTTCTGGGACTTCTGGAAAAAAGAAGCTTCACCTCTCCCTCTTCTACATGCTGTAAGAGAGCTTCTTCTTCCTTAGACCTTTAGTGCAAAGATATGAAGCCAGGAGGCACTAATGCTTTTTGCTGCCCTGAGGGAAGAGCCTGGAGCTGCTGGAGGCAGCACTGGGGAGCCTGATGGGAGGATGCTGCAGAGGATAGAGCAGACACACCACTATCCTTGGTGGCCTCCCTGGGCAGCTGGACCAAGTCTTGCCAGAAACAACACTGAATTTTTCCCATTTCGTTAAGTCAAAAAATGCTCTTGGGCTTCCCTGGTGGCACAGTGGTTGAGAGTCCGCCTGCCAATGCAGGGGACACAGGTTCGTGCCCCGGTCCGGGAAGATCCCACATGCCGCGGAGCGGCTGGGCCCGTGAGCCATGGCCACTGAGCCTGCACGTCCGGAGCCTGTGCTCCGCAATAGGAGAGGCCCGCGTACCACGCAAAAAAAAAATGCTCTTTATTGTTCAAGCCAGTTTTGAGTTTAGTTTTATGTCACTTGCAGTTGAAATACCCTTCCTCTTAGCTTTAAAATGGTATGAATTTATTTATTTATTTTTAAAATATTATTTACTTATCTGGCTGCACCGGGTCTTAGTTGTGGCACGTGGGATTGCCATGTGCAGGATCTTTAGTTGCGGCACATGGGCTCTTAGTTGCGGCATGGGGATCTAGTTCCCGGACCAGGGATTGAACCCAGGCCCCCTGCAATTGGGAGCATGGAGTCTTAACCCCTGGACCACCAGGGAAGTCCCTAAAAATGGTATGAATTTAGAGACTGCTTTCCTCTTCTTAAAAAGGAAAAGATATTAAAATCATAGATGCAACAAGTGTTTACAGCGCTGGCTATTAGAACTGTATTCTTCCTTGTGAGCACAGATATACTCCCAAGAGCACCTACCAGGTGACAGGAACTGGGCTAGGAGCACAAGGATAAATAAGACGTTTATAAAGAACTCACTGCAGTCTGGTAGGACAACACAGGACAACTAATAATTGCAATCAGAGAGACTGATACGATAAGAGACATCATTATTAAATATAATGTTAGCACCAAGTAAGAAATGATGAATTACACTTTGATAAACCCAGTCAGGCTTTATAGAAGAGATACTTTATCTAACTTGGAAGAATATGACATTTACCAGGTATAGCAGAGGAGGAAAAAAGGTTCTTCTGGCGTGTTCACAGCAGAGAGACATGAAATGGCATGGAATATCTGGGGAACTATATTTTGGCGTGTAAAGAGGACAGGGCAGCAGAAAATGGAGCTGGAGAGGTAGGGCCTTCAAAGCCATGCTGAAGAGTATGTACTCAAATCTAGAGGCAAAGAGGAGTTACTGAAGGATGTTAAAAAAGGAGAGTACTGTAATCAGATCTGCTTTCAAGAAATACCACTCTGGGGCTTCCCTGGTGGCACAGTGGTTGAGAGTCCGCCTGCCGATGCAGAGAACGCGGGTTCGTGCCCCGGTCCGGGAAGATCCCACATGCCGCGGAGCGGCTGGGCCCATGAGCCATGGCCGCTGAGCCTGCGCGTCCGGAGCCTGTGCTCCGCAACGGGAGAGGCCACAACAGTGAGAGGCCCGCGTACCACAAAAAAAAAAAAAAGAAAGAAAAAAGAAATACCACTCTGGCGGTTGTGAAGAGCATGGACAGACGGGTGGCAGCCCAACCAGAGGAGGAAAATCATTTGAGAGGTCACTGAAACACGCCAAGAGAATGACGTTGAAGGCCTGAAGCAGGGGTCCCCAACCCCCGGGCCACGGACCGGTGCTGGTCTGTGGTCTGTGGCCTGTTAGGAACCGGGCCGCACAGCAGGAGGTGAGTGGGCTGCTCCCCGTCGCTCGCATTACCGCCTGAGCCATCTGCCCCCACCCGCCCCCCCCGCGGAAAAAGTGTCTTCCACGAAGCTGGTGCCAGAAAGGTTGGGGACCGCTGGCCTAAAGGATACTTACAACACTAAGCTGAAGGACTTGAGAGGGCAAACAGCGGGGAGCAGGGATTAAGGGGGCTGGGGAGCTTGGGGTGTCTCTCAGGTTTTTAGGGGAGTGAATGGTAAAAGGGGAAACAGACTGAGAGCGTATCGTTATTCATTGTGGTTCAGTTTTGAGCATAATTTTGTGAGTCAGTAAAACACTCTCTAAGTACAAGATATATCCGTGTTAGAGAATATGTACAGGTAATTGTCAGGTTGAAATGGGATAGACAGGGGTTTGTACTGGGAACTTGGGAAATGAATTCACCTGGCAGGTGGGCAGACAGAGCAAGACAACTGGGAACCTCAGAAAAGGCAGTGTTGGGAAATCTAGATTCCAGGCAGGCGCTGACAGGTCCCAGGATGGCCTGACCTGGAGCAGTGGCCTCACTTGTCTTTGACAAGTCAGACTTGACAGCCAGTTGTGGGATCAAGGACGCTAGTTGAGGATCCCTGATCTCAGCCAGGCCTCCTTGTTTCACAGTGAGAAACTTAGGTCCAGAGAGGCTAACTCGCCCAGGTGATAGAGCTGGTTATCAGCAGGACCCAGCCTGGAACCCATGGTTCCTTCATCATAGGTCACTTCATGGCACTTCACCCTCTACCATGACTCGAGCATCTTTCACATCCTTGAAGGACAAGTGAACACCCTCTGCACCCGCTATTCCACTTTTGCTTCCTTCTAGCGCTCAGCTCATTGGTCAGTCCTGACTAAAACCACCACCAAACATCCCCACTACTTGTAGCGCTCAGAACTATGTTGTCCCTGGCAGGATTGTAACTACTGGCTCCAGAATTATTTCCTGGAGCTTAAAGGCTAAAAGAGACCAAAAAAATCTCCATTTGTGCAAAAGGAAGGATAAAAGGAAACAGGCCACATCCTGATTTTGTGACAACAACAAAAAAGAAATTATTGTATGTTTGGGCCCATAATATAAGTATGCATTTTTAAAATATGTTATTTATGGAAATGTTTAAATTCAAACATTGGTTATTAGAATGTCTTTAATTAGCTTTAAAAGAGAAACAATAGCACCATATTGTAAAATGTTACTAGCTCTGCATGTTGTAAGAATCCCATACAAATTTCACTGGCACAGGGAAAATGGTCAAATTACCTTAAAGCTGAAATAACTGCAAGACATTATTCACAGTTATTTCAATACCATCAATTCAGATCTGATTCAAATAAAGTTTAACCTAACATGCCTTTGTTGTAGAGATGGAGGATGGGAAAACTAAGATTTGAGAAGGAATTTAAGAGATTAAGCTACTTAAAATACTTTAGAACCATATATAACATCTATCTGAAAATAATCATTTATTCACTGAAACAGCCACATCACAGGATCTCTATGTGCAATAAATTTCAAATACTTTCTATTTTTCACGCATCTAGAATGATCATCTTCCAAATTAGAGATTTTTTTTTTACTTTTACCTATAACTGAATATAGTTAAGGTCCATTATAAAGAGGAAAAGTGCATATATACATTAGTCACACTCTAAAAAGGTAAAAATGTTAAACTATAAGTTATAATACACAATTTAGAAACAAACAAAACCCCACAACTGCAATTACATAGTTCACAAACTTATTTCTTTTAGAATTGCTTGGGAGTTATGAAAGAGAGATACCAAATGCATTAGCATTAGATGTAGAAGTCTCAGCAGTTAAACACAGTCTTAGTTTACTGTGTGAAGTTAGCAGCCCACCTGGTGGAAAATAGCAGGTGTTGTTAAATGGAAGCACATCATGCTAATTTCAGAAGTATTGATAGATAAATCCTGCAATCACGAAACTGTCACTGAATCATACATACATATGGGCTAAAAGATGAAACCAAAAGATCCTTATTTATTAAAGTAAAAGAAAAACTAATATGCTTCCAAAATACAATTATACTAGTCCCAAAATATTAGTGCTGATGATATGTGGGTTATTTAGAAAATTATTACTTCCACTGGGGCTTTTATCTCTTCTCAGCTTTGTGTCTTCAAAAAAACAAAACAAAAAACCCCAAAAAACTTGCATTGTTTTCTAATTATAACTTAGAAAACACAGAAAATGTTCAAACAAAACCAAAAATGAACCATTATTCATAACTCAAAATGATCCCTATACCCTCTCTTAAAAAACAGTCAGATCACTTAAATCCTTTCTGCAACTGAAAACACTCTAAGATGGTCTCAGGTTTCTACAATTGAAATAATTTCTCGTCTTGTAATTTAAACAACTGCTTTCCCAATCTCCTATCATGTTCTTGTCCAACACTCCCTCCATCTGTCTGAGCAAGTCCTGCACTTTCCACCTTCCTTACTTTTTCCCTTTTTTTTTTTTTGCGGTACGCGGGCCTCTCACTGTTGTGGCCTCTCCTGTTGCGGAGCACAGGCTCCGGACGCACAGGATCAGCGGCCATGGCTCACAGGCCCAGCTGATGTGGGATCCTCCCGGACCGGGCCTCAAACCCGTGTCCCCTGCATCGGCAGGCGGACTCTCAACCACTGCGCCACCAGGGAAGCCCTTTTTCCCATGTTTGCTCTTCATATTCGGCTACCCTTTTGGAACTCTCCAGCCCAGAGAGTGCTCCCTCCTCTGCATTCAAAGCAGCACTGTCTTTTCTCTCTCTAGGCCTGTTAAACATGGTTGTCTTCACACTGGAACTCCCTTCACTGCCATCCTGAGAAATCCCCTTGCTCTCTTGGGCCGGCGCCCAGATTCTGGGACTGGAGTCTTCCTCCTTCTTGGGTTTCCCTTGTTTTGGTGGAGCACTTCCTCTGTGAAAGGGTATATGGGGAATCTGTTTGAGGACATTTCTCCACTGTCATTCTGAATGTCATTAGAACCCCCAATGTGACTCCTTTCCTTTTTCTTTCTGGATGTTTTTGGCATTTTTCTCTTTATCACTAGTTCTGAAATAGTATGATGATATATCTTATTGTGACTACAGTTTAACTAGGCTGGGGATAGTCCTTTAGTTTGAAGGTTATGTCCTTCCAGTGCTGGGAACTCTGCTTGGGTCTTCACTTGTTTTTAAAAAAATTTTCCCATGTCCTTGTTCTTTTTAGACAGTGCAACGCCAACATCCAGTTTAATTATTTAATTTTCTTACCTTTCCTCTATTGTTTTTATCTTTTGTTCTGATTTACAACAGAGCTCTTGAATATAATCTTCCAGTTTTTTTTTATTCCTACAGTTACAATTTTAATAGCCAAAGGTCTTTCTTATTCTGTGAGGATTTAAAAGGAATAGATCTCATTTTTTTTTTTTTAAGACACAACGTCCTCTCATTTCTCTGAGGATACTGCTTTCCTTTAATACCCATCCCCCCAGCCCCCCACATTCCTTTTCTCAAAGTTCCTTTCCCTGTTTTGCTTTCTCTTATGAATGGGACTTTCCTCCAGTGGCTGGTGGTCTGTGGATGCCGGTTCAAACCAGTAGTTCTCAAGAAAGAGGGGGAGATTTCTCCCCCCAGGGACATTTGGCAAGGACGGGAGACATTTTTGGTCACCCGTCACATTTTTGGGAGGGGTGGGAAAGGGATGGGTGCTACTGGCCTCTAGTGGTAGAGGCCAGGGATGCTGCTAAACATCCCACAGTGCAGAGGACAGCTTTCCAACCAGATTTATCTGGCCCAAAAAGTCAACAGTACCGAGTCTGAGAAACCCTGGTTCCTATTAAAGAATGAGGCACTAAAAGGAAGACAGAAGCTCTGTGTGCTGGGTAGAACTTGTCAAGTAAAGGATAAAAGTAGTCAGGACTTGACCACTTCATTGGGGGAAATCCCAAGTGTTGGAATCTATAGTTCTCTTCTCCTGAGCAAAGCATCTTCTTCAAAGCTAATCTTTCATCTCCTACCTGGGGGAAATACATGAAGTGATTGGAAAGGGGACCTTAGTGGTGTGTGTTGAGGAGACAGGCGTAGTTATTTACATTCCTTGAACCCTGGGTTTTCAGAGCAATGTCTTATCCCATTCATAATTTGGCTTGTTGTTCCTAAAGCCAAAACCTCTTTATTCAACTTTTCCAGTGGGTAAATCTTGGGTTTTCTATCAGCGTAGGGCAGAGGGGCTGGGAACCTAACTGGTCTATAGGCAGACTTCAACCAAAAGGCTTCTTTTCAGCCCCACCATGCACTCCAGGCTCCAGAGGTACCTGGTGCCTTTATTATTTTTTAGTCACTAGCACTGCCCAGTAACACTTTTATTAATTAATTCCTAAGGTTTCCAGTGTTCATGCTTTTGTCTCTCCAATTGCAACAAAAAACTTCAGATAAAGGGCACTTCCTTTCCTTACTTCTTCATAAAACATAGTCCAAATTCTGCATACAGAAACTACTCAATCAATACCCACTTTTGATTTTCAAGAAGGATTTTACTTTTGGGAAGCCTTCTAGGGAGCTGTTCTACCTGTCTCGAACAAAGAAGAGCATATAAAACAAATACACCAGTACTACAACCTCAGCAAGGTGTTTGATGAATAAAGTCTTTAAATAAAAACACTCTCTACATGGAAAGACTGCTAGAAAGCCATATAGAGCCTTTTCAAACTCAAGAAAGGAAAATCATCCCTAGCAAGGATATATGATGTTTCTAAAAAAAGAATTGGAGACAATCTCTCCTCATCTTCCCCAAGCCAGATTTGTCTGTGATGTATCAGCCCATTCTGAAGTTCAGCCCTCCCCACCCCTCTACTGAGAAGTAATGCAGGTCCCAACAGTGCAATGTTTAGCAGTGCACTGCCACCTGGTGGCAGCACGAGGGAATGACAGCGACATGCGCTGAGGAGGCAGCAGAGGCCAATAACAGAAGTCCTTCAACACCTGGAAGGATTTTCTAGGATGTTTCTGGAGCTTGAAGGACCTTTTGGGGTTGGAAGACGGGAAGAGAGGGAGAGCAAGAGAGGGGAGAGAAAAAAGGGAGACAGAGTACAAGTTCACAGGACTTAGGAAATGGTTTTAAACTAGCAAAGGGAGGGCCTGGGCACACCCTTTGAATCCCAGGTTGGATCCAGGTTCCTCCAGCCAACGCAGAGGCTGTTGAGTCCCTTGGATGGTATAAAATATTATTTGTAAAGACACTTGGAGAGTAGGATGCTCCACTGACAGATTTCCCAGGGTCAATGATGGCAACTCCAAAGTTCTGCTTGATTTCTCTCTTTTCTTCGCATCTCATATCCAATCTGTCAGGAAATTCTGTTAACTCTACTTTCAAAAATAATCCAGAATCCAACCATTTCCCCCTATTCCTTATCCCTAGTGGTGTAAGCTACACTACCTCTTGCTTGGATTGCTTCAACCAGCTCCAAACTGGTCTCCTTGGTTTCACCCTCGAACCCTAGTCTATTTGAAACACAACAACCAGAGTGATCCATTTAAAAGAGCAGTCAGGCTGCTCCTCTGAGCAAAACCTTCCAACAGCTCCCTGTTTTTCCTCATTTTTTTTTCTTATTAGTCATCCATTTTATACACATAAGTGTATATGTGTCAATCCCAATCTCCCAATTCATCACACCCCCACCCCACCCCCGCCGCTTTACCCCCTTGGTGTCCACACGTTTGTTCTCTGCATCTGTATCTCAATTTCTGCTTGGCAAACCAGTTCAACTGTACCATTTTTCTAGGTTCCACATACATGCGTTAATATACGATATTTGCTTTTCTCTTTCTGACTTACTTCACTCTGTATGACCATCTCGAGATGCATCCACGTCTCTACAAATGACCCAATTTAGTTCCTTTTTATGGCTGAGTAATATTCCATTGTATATATGTACCACTTCTTCTTTATCCATTAGTCTGTTGATGGACATTTAGGTTGCTTCCATGACCTGGCTATTGTAAATACTGCTGTAATGAACATTGGGGTACATGTGTCTTTTTGAATTATGGTTTTCTCTGGGTATATGCCCAGTACTGGGATTGCTGGATCATATGGTAATTCTATTTTTAGTTTTTTAAGGAACCTCCATACTGTTCTCCATAGTGGCTCTATCAATTTACATTCCCACCAACAGTGCCAAATGGTTCCCCTTTCTCCAAACCCTCTCCAGCATTTGTTGTTTGTAAATTTTCTGATGAAGCCCATTCTAACTGGTGTGAGGTGATACCTCATTGTACTTTTGATTTGCATTTCTCTATTAATTAGTGATGTTGAGCAGCTTTTCATGTGCTTCTTGGCCATCTGTATGTCTTCTTTGGAGAAATGTCTATTTAGGTCTTCTGCCCATTTTTGGATTGGGTTGTTTGTTTTTTTAATATTGAGCTGCATGAGCTGTTTATATATTTTGGAGATTAATCCTTTGTCTGATGATTCATTTGCAAATATTTTCTCCCATTCTGAGGGCTGTCTTTTCATCTTGTTTATGGTTTCCTTTGCTGTGCAAAAGCTTTGAAGTTTCATTAGGTCCCATTTGTTTATTTTTACTTCCATTACTCTAGGAGGTGGATCAAAAAAGATCTTGCTGCGATTTATGTCAAAGAGTGTTCTTCCTATGTTTTCCTCTAAGAGCTTTATAGTGTCCGGTCTTACATTTAGGTCTCTAATCCATTTTGAGTTTATTTTTGTGTATGGTGTTAGGGAGTGTTCTAATTTCATTCTTTTATATGTACCTGTCCAGTTTTCCCAGCACCGCTTATTGAAGAGACTGTCTTTTCTCCACTGTATATCTTCACCTCCTTTGTCATAGATTAGTTGACCATATGTGCGTGGGTTTATCTCTGGGCTTTATATCCTGTTCCATTGATGTATATTTCTGTTTTTGTGCCAGTACCATATTGTCTTGATTACTGTCGCTTTGTAGTATAGTCTGAAGTCAGGGAGCCTGGTTCCTCCAGCTCTGTTTTTTTCCCTCAAGACTGCTTTGGCTATTTGGGGTCTTTTGTGTCTCCATACAAATTTTAAGATTTTTTGTTCTAGTTCTGTAAAAAATGCCATTGGTAATTTGATAGGGATTGCACTGAATCTGTAGATTGCTTTAGGTAGTATAGTCATTTTCACAATATTGATTCTTCCAATCCAAGAACATGGTATATCTCTCCATCTGTTGGTATCATCTTTAATTTCTTTCAGCAGTGTCTTAGTTTTCTGCATACAGGTCTTTCATCTCCCTAGGTAGGTTCATTCCTAGGTATTTTCTTTTTGTTGCAATGGTAAATGGGAATGTTTCCTTAATTTCTCTTTCAGATTTTTCATCATTAGTGTATAGGAATGCAAGAGATTTCTGTGCATTAATTTTGTATCTTGCAACTTTACCAAATTCATTGATTCACTCTAGTAGTTTTCTGGTGGCATCTGTAGGATTCTCTATGTATAGTATCATGTCATCTGCAAAGAGTGACAGTTTTACTTCTTCTTTTCCAATTTGAGTTCCTTTTATTTTTTTTTCTTCTCTGATTGCCGTGGCTAGGACTGCCAAAACTATGTTGAATAATAGTGGTGACAGTGGACATCCTTGTTTTCTTCCTGATCTTAGAGATTTCCTTTCAGTTTTTCACCATTGAGAATGATGTTTGCTGTGGGTTTGTCGTACATGGCCTTTGTTATGTTGAGGTAGGTTCCCTCTATGCCCACTTTCTGGAGAGTTTTTATCATAAATGGGTGATGAATTTTGTCAAAAGCTTCTTCTGCATCTACTGAGACGATCATATGGTGTTTATTCTTCAGTTTGTTAATATGGTGTATCGCATTTATTGATTTGCATATATTGGAGAATCCTTGCATCTCTGGCATACATCCCACTTGATCATGGTGTATGATCCTTTTAATGTGTCGTTGGATTCTGTTTGCTAGTATTTTGTTGAGGATTTTTGCAGCTATATTCATCAGTGATTTGGGTCTGTAATTTTCTTTGTTTCTGGTATCTTTGTCTGGTTTAAGTATCAGGATGATGTTGGCCTCATAGAATGAGTTTGGGAGTTTTCCTTCCTCTGCAATTTTTTGGAAGAGTTTGAGAAGGATGGGTGTTAGCTCTTCTCTAAATGTTTGATGAATTCACCTGTGAAGCCATCTGGTCTTGGACTTTAGTTTGTTGGAAGATTTTTAGTCACAGGTTTCAATTTCATTACTTGTGATTGGTCTGTTCATATTTTCTATTTCTTCCTGGTTCAGTCTTGGAAGGTTATAACTTTCTAAGAATTTGTCTATTTCTTCCAGGTTGTCCATTTTATTGGCGTAGAGTTGCTTGTAGTAATCTCTTAGGATGCTTTGTATTTCTGTGGTGTCTGTTGTAACTTCTCCTTTTTCATTTCTAATTTTATTGATTTGAGTCCTCTCCTGCTTTTTCTTTTTTTTTTTTTTTTGGCGGTACGTGGGCCTCTCACTGTTGTGGCCTCTCCCGTGTGGAGCACAGGCTCCGGACGCGCAGGCTCAGCGGCCATGGCTCACGGGCCCAGCCCCTCCGCAGCATGTGGGATCTTCCCGGACTGGGGCACAAACCCATGTCCCCTGCATCGGCAGGCGGACTCTCAACCACTGCGCCACCAGGGAAGCCCTCCTGCTTTTTCTTGATGAGTCTGGTTAAAGGTTTATCAAATTTGTTTATCTTCTCAAAGAACCAGATTTTAGTGTTATTGATCTTTGCTATTGTTTTCTTTCTATTTCATTTATTTCTGCTCTGATCTTTATGATTTCTTTCCTTCTGCTAACTTTGGGTTTTGTTTGTTCTTCTTTCTCTAGTTCCTTTAGGTGTAACGTTAGATTGTTTATTTGAGATTTTTCTTGTTTCTTGAGGTAGGCTTGTATAGCTATAAACTTCCCTCTTAGAACTGCTTTTGCTGCATCCCATTGGTCTTGGATCATTGTGTTTTCATTGTCATTTGTCTCTAGGTATTTTTTTTTCCTCTTTGATTTCTTCAGTGATCTCTTGGTTATTTAGTAATGTATTGTTTAGCCTCCATGTGTTTGTGTTTTTTATGTTTTTTTCCCCTGTAATTCATTTTTAATCTCATAGCCTTGTGGTCAGAAAAGATGCCTGATATGATTTCAATTTTCTTAAATTTACTGAGGCTTGATTTGTGACCCAAAATGTGATCTATCCTGGAGAATGTTCCATGCGCACTTGAGAAGAAAGTGTAATCTGCTGATTTTGGATGGAATGTCCTATAAATATCAATTAAATCTATCTGGTCTATTGTGTCATTTAAAGCTTCTGTTTCCTTATTAATTTTATGTTTGGATGATCTACCCATTGCTGTAAGTGAGGTGTTAAATTCCCCCACTATTATTGTGTTACTGTCGATTTCCTCTTTTAGAGCTGTTAGCAGTTGTCTTATGTATTGAGGTGCTCCTATGTTGGGTGCATATATATTTATAATTGTTATATCTTCTTGGATTGATCCCTGGATCATTACATAGTATCCTTCCTTGTCTCTTATAACATTCTTTATTTTAAAGTCTATTTTATCAGATGAGTATTGCTACCCCAGCTTTCTTTTGATTTCCATTTGCATGGAATATCTTTTTCCATCCCCTCACTTTCAGTCTGTATGTGTCCCTAGGTCTGAAGTGGGTCTCTTGTAGATACCATATATATGTGTCTTGTTTTTGTATTCCTTCAGCGAGCCTGTGTTTTTTGGTTGGAGCATTTAATCCATTCACGTTTAAGGTAATTATCAATATGTATGTTCCTATTATCATTTTCTTAATTGTTTGGGTTTGTTTTTGTAGGTCCTTTTCTTCTCTTGTGTTTCCCACTTAGAGAAGTTCCTTCAGTCTTTGTTGTAGAGCTGGTTTGGTGGTGCTGAATTCTCTTAGCTTTTGCTTGTTTGTAAAGCTTTTGATTTCTCCATCGAATCTGAATGAGATCCTTGCTGGGTAGAGTAATCTTGGTTGTAGGTTCTTCCCTTTCATCATTTTAAGTATATCATGCCACTCCCTTCTGGCTTGTAGAGTATCTGTTGAGAAATCAGCTGTTAACCTTATGGGAGTTCCCTTGTATGTTATTTGTCGTTTTTCCCTTGCTGCTTTCAATAATTTTTCTTTGTCTTTAGTTTTTGCCAATTTGATTACTATGTGTCTCGGCGTGGTTCTCCTTGGATTTATCCTGTATGGGACTCTCTGCATTTCCTGGGCCTCGGTAGCTATTTGCTTTCCCATGTTAGGGAAGTTTTTGACTATAATCTCTTCAAATATTTTCTCGCATCCTTTCTCTCTTTCTTCTCCTTCTGGAGCCCCTATAATGTGAATGTTGTTGCATTTAATGTTGTCCCAGAGGTCTCTTAGGCTGTCTTCATTTCTTTTCATTGTTTTTTCTTTATTCTGTTCCTCAGCAGTGAATTCCACCATTCTGTCTTCCAGGTCACTTATCCGTTCTTCTGCCTCAGTTATTCTGCTATTGATTTCTTCTAGTGTAGTTTTCATTTCAGTTATTGTATTGTTCATCCCTGTTTGTTTGTTCTTTAATTCTTCTAGATCTTTCTTAAATATTTCTTGCACCTTCTCGATCTTTGCCTCCAATCTTTTTCTGAGGTCCTGGATCATCTTCATTATCATTATTCTGAATTCTTTTTCTGGAATGTTGCCTATCTCCGTTTCATGTAGTTGTTTTTCTTGGGTTTTACCTTGTTCCTTCATCTGGTACATAGCCCTCTACCTTTTCATCTTGTCTATCTTTCTGTGAATGTGATTTTTGTTCCACAGCCTGCAGTACTGTAGTTCTTCTTGCTTCTGCTGTCTGCCCTCTCTCCCAGTGTTTAATATTTAAGGGATCTTTTCTCATGATCTTTTCTTATAGTTACTGGCATATAAGAACATTACTAATCTTTGCACATTCCGTTCACACGACACCTTCCTGAACTCTTCTTATTTGATGGTTTTTAAGTTGAATTTTTTGTTTTGAGATATACTTTATAGAATATGTGACTTTATTTCTTCTTTTTCAATATTTGTACCTCTTATTTCATCTTAGGTGGAGGGTCGAATCAAAAAATCGATGATTAATGCCAGGTATTCTTGTTTTTGGTTCTGATTCTAGGGAGAGAGAATGCCTCAAATGGAGATTGGCTTTTGGCTCCAAACACACTTTTTCATATTAAGGAAATCATTTAAAATGTTAGAATAACAGGTTATTTGTGCAATGCAGTGTTTTAGGACGATAAATGAGGGCAGTCATGAATATGAATGTGATGCCCAGAAGAAGACTAGAGACCAAAGCAACTGCAGCACATGTAGGGTTTGCATATAACATGCATTCAGTATTGCTGGCCCAAGCAAATTACTGAAAAATATGAATAGAGCACATGGAAGGTTTTATCTAGTGACCATAACAACAAGAGTTTGGGATATCTATTACACTAGGGTCTACTCCACGTGATACTTTTTCACGTTTATTGCATTTACCTCAAAACAGGAATTCAATCAACATATTACCAGAATGCTATTGTGCCAATGGGGTGACATGCCCTTTCATGTCAGCAAGGTACTTAATTTAGGCTTTTCGTTTTTAATTTTTCTTCTAATCAACGTCACACCCACATTTGTAGAAAATTTGTAAAGTTGTAAGAATACTTGCAGACTGTATATAACATAAGTACAAAAATGTTTACTGCAGTATTCAGTGAAAAAGTGAAAACAGCAATATGGAAAAGGTACATCAATACTACAGTCTACTATCCAATCATTAAAAAGTACAAGGTAGGGATTCCCTGGTGGCACAGTGGTTGGGGGTCCACCTGCCGATGCAGGGGGCGTGGGTTCGCGCCCCGGTCCGGGAGGATCCCACATGCCGTGGAGCGGCTGGGCCTGTGAGCCATGGCCGCTGGGCCTGCACGTCCGGAGCCTGTGTTCTGCGACGGGAGAGGCCACGGCAGTGAGAGGCCCGTGTACTGCAAAAAAAAAAAAAAAAAAAAAAAAAGTACAAGGTAGACCTACAAGTACCAACATGGAAAACTATGAAGGTATAAAGTTAAATGCAAAAAAGCTGAAAGCAATATATAGGGTGTGATTTATAAATTAGCCATACTCTGCTCCCTCAATGCTGTTTATGTAGTTATGTGTATATATGTACATGTAATGTCATAATATTTTGTTATAAGTACATGTATATACGGCAGGAGAAAAAAAGTGATACCAGCAGGGTATGACTCAAGCTGGTACAGTGTTTCCCTCCACAGAGGGTTGGAGTGGTTATAGGAAACTCCCATTTTTTACTTTATATGCTTCTTTGCTGTCTACAGTTTTTCAATTAAGAAACAAATAAAAAAATTTTGGAAAGAAAAGCATAACAAAACAAAAATAATCACTTACTGTCCTGAGGCAGATATTCTCGGGCATATTCAATAAAGATTTGCTGAAATATCCACATAAACGTAGTATCTGTACAGAACTGGTACTCATTTAATATTTTTTTACTAAATAAACAAATAAATAATCTTTCTTGGTGAAACATTATAAGCTTAATTATAGAGGAGTGAGAACTCTAGTTAAGTGACCCAGAAGTAAAGAATGCTGGCTCTAATTTTTAACCCTTTAAATCAGTTTTCACAACTTCTATTGTTTTATATATGAAAAAAGCCCACTCTGATTTTTATGTGCATTTTTTTTTTTTTGCGGTACATGGGCCTCTCACTGTTGTGGCCTCTCCCATTGCGGAGCACAGGCTCTGGACGCGCAGGCTCAACGGCCATGGCTCACGGGCCCAGCCGCTCCGCGGCATGTGGGATCTTCCCAGCCCGGGGCACAAACCCGCCTCCCCTGCATCGGCAGGCAGACTCCCAACCACTGCGCCACCAGGGAAGCCCTATGTGCATTTTAAAAATGTTTTATTTGAATGTCACTGAACTCTTTTCTTTAGTGATATGATCTGAAGATGCCAACTCATGCTCTAACAGAAGTCACCAGGAGTAAGGGTTGTCAGGTGAGGTGGTTAACAAATGAGGTGCAGACAGAGAAGCAAATAAAGGATGAACCAGAATCTACAGTGCAATGCCCTGAGCCTCATTTCCCCCCATGTGTCGAAGGGGTGGACGTCCCTGCTGAAACACAGGCCAACAAGCGGACTACTGCTTTCCAGGAAGAAAGCTCTGGTGAGATTTTTCACTTACTGTCAGTTAATATAGCTCTGGTAATTGGTTCTATTTGGAAAGGTTACTATCCAATTTTTCTGAAAGATATTACTTTAGCTACTCTTTACTTTAGAGCTAATCCCAGGGGAAATTACATTTTCTTTAGACAGCATTTCAAGATTTTTCTTCATATAGGTAATTTCACAGCTAAACATTCGCTTGTTTTTTGTTTCGCTTAGCTTTCTGCCCCTCATCTTTCTAATCTCACTTGCTTTATTTGAGTGGGATGGAAATGTTTCTCCCCAGAGATGCCTGTTTCTCTTAAAAAACTAGTTAAACTACTTAGAGACACATAGACGATAGAGGAGTTAGAAAGTGCACCAGGAATAACTATTTCTCTTCACTCTTGTGTAACAAATAAGATGAATTATGTACCTAAAGATTTTAAATATAATTAAAAGAATACACTGAATCAAAGGAATTAGGAGGAATGTGAATGAAGTTTCTGCTACAAAAGTAGGTCATCTCTACCATTCAATTAATAAGATTACATTAATTTAATATTTAGTTTTGAAATATGCTGTATATTTATATCTAGCACAAATAGACAAATATGATCATTTAAATATTTTTCTACAAACTAGCAAAAACATTTAGAAATTAACTAATTCCATATCAGAATAAGTTATTAACCAAACAGTAGAAAATTCCTATGCTACTTGGGCGACTCCAAGTGATTAACAATGGGTCATTTGTATCTTCTGACTTCTGGGAAGGTCTTCTTTATGTTTTTGGAAGAGCAGGCTTGTGCTGAAAATGTAGGTTTTGGCTTTCTAACAGAACAAAATGGGAACTGATGTACTTTTATTCCTAAAGTGCTCTGAGAGATATGGATGAGACACCTTGCCCAGGCACAGAGTTCAATTACTGATAATGCTTTAAAGTGGTACAGAGTTTCTGGGTTTACTTTAGAGGTCTGAAAAAAAATCTAACTATAAAGAGATGGTCAAGGCCTTTAACCACAGGAGTATTATCTACAGCTAGGAAACTGCAGTTGGTACAGTTACACCAGATTTTAAAAAGTGAGGTGGGACTTCCGTGGTGGTGCAGTGGTTAAGAATCTGTCTGCTAATGCAGGGGACATGGGTTCAATCCCTGGTCCAGGAAGATCCCACATGCCATGGAGCAACTAAGCCCGTGCACCACAACTACTGAGGCTTTGCTCTAGAGCCCGCAAGCCACAACTACTGAGCCCACGTGCTGCAACTACCGAAGCCCATGCACTCTAGGGCCCATGCTCCGCAACAAGAGAAGCCACTGCAATGAGAAGCCCACGTGCTGCAACGAAGAGTAGTGCCCACTCACCACAACTAGAGAAAGTCCGCGTGCAGCAATGAAGACCCAACACAACCAAAAATGAATTTTAAAAATTTTAATAAATAAATAAATAAATAAGTGAGGAAAATTGGGTGGGTAGGGGGGTGCTATTTACACAAATAGTGCAGAATAGGCATCTAAACAGAGGATATGATAAAACTCTGACTTAAACCAACACCCAAACCCTCCTTCTATAAATGGATTAAAATTCTGTAAGATATATATGGAAATACTATTTTACTGAACTGAAAAGAAGGGAAATCCCTACTTGCCAGAAACAAGAAGAAAATGAAAAGGCAGCAGACAGCCTGTAACACTGAGGTTTGGGAGGAAGACAATGATGCCAGAAACCTAGAGCTGGAGTTTGAGTGCTCCCTCCCCCCGCCCCCAGTTCTGGAGGAGAGGCATACAGAGGAACAATAAATTGGCAGTCGATATTTCCATGACAGTAACAGCTCCCCTATACCTGAAAGCTAGAGTGCTTTGGGATCAGTTCTCAGTCGTCTTCTATTTCCTAACTACATTCAATCCCTGGGTGATCTCACAGTTTCCTGTTTTAAGTACTACCATTTAAACACAGATGACTCCAAAATTCATATTCCAGACCAGCCTCCCTCCTCAACTTCAGACTCATATATCCAACTGCACAGTCAACATCCTTGTTTATATGGTTACAGACATCCCACATTAGCCCGCCTGCTCCCTCATATAATCTTCCTCATGTAAATGAATGGCAACTCCATTCTCCTGGTAGCTTAGGCCAAAAATCTGGATGTCGTTCTTCACTCCTCATTTTTCCCCCTACACCTCACACCTTATCTGTCAGGAAGTCCTATTAGCTCTTCCTTCAAAATATGTCCAGAATCTCACTACTTCCCAACACATCCACTGTTGCTATCCTGGTCCAAGCCATGTTGGTCTCTCACCTGAATTACTGCAATAGCTCCCAAACTCCTTTCCTTGCTCTGCCCTTCTCCCTTTGAGTTTATTCAGCAGCCAAAATGATCCTATTAAAATATAAGTCAGATCATTATCACTCCCCTACCTATACCCTCCCAATGGTTCCCCACATCACTCATGGGGAAAAAATCGAAGACTAAAAATGGACCAAAAGGTCTTAAAAAATCTGACCCCATTATCCTCACTTTGACCTCCATTGCCTCATAACCTACTCAGCTTTCTCTCTCTTACTTTGCTTTGGCCACACTGATCTCCTTGCTATTCTATAAACATGCCAGGCACAGCCCCACCTCAGGGCCCTTCCTTGCAGTTATTGCTTCCTCTTCAAGAATTCTCTTCCCTCAGTTTGCTTTACAGCTCACCTTCTTCAAGTCTTTGTTCAAATGTCACCTTTCCCAGCCACTCTACCCAAAACTGAAACCTCCCTTCAACTCCCCAATACTCTCCATTCTCTTTCCCTACTCTATTCCTCTCAACGTTTATCATTAACATATTATACATTTTACTTAATTATCTTGCTTATTATCCCCCCATTGGAATATAGTCACCACAAGGGCAGAGATATTTGTATTCTATTCACTACTGTATCACTAGAACCAGTGGGAATTCAATAAATACTTGTTTTAAAAAAATGAATAAATGTTAAATTCACAATTACGAAGGAAAAAATTCAAACTAGAATTCTAAACTAGAATTCTAAATTTAAACTAGAATGCAGTCAAAGGAGGGCAAAACAAAAACATACTTTCAGGCAAACAAAAAACATGGAAAGAATAAATCACTTACAGACCTTCCATGAAAGAACTAATAAAATATATATTTCTGGAAAAAAGACATTGGATCCAAAAGAAAGAAGTAGTAAGGGTAAGGAAAGAAAATACTACATAAATCTAAATAATTACTAACTGCATAAAACAATAATAGTAATAAGTAATTTAAGTGGAATAAAAACAAGGTAGAACCAAAACACTAAACAATAAAATAATACGATGGGAGGAGGTCCTCACAATTAAAACATTCTAAAAGCATTTTTTTTTTCAGAAGGAGGCTGGAGATATTAAGTTTTTGACTTTAAGGTAGATATCCATGTTAACAGTTTAAGGAAAATGGCTAAGAGAATAATTTCCATTCTAGGAGAAGGGGAAAAGGGAGGACAATGAAAGCTCAATTAATCCAAAAAGAAGACAGAAAAGGAAAAAAAATTAGAAGAAAAGTATGGTAAATAGAAATAATCAAATAAAATAGTAGAAATAAATCTAATATATTAGTAATCAAAATAAATGTACAGATACCAAACATGCTTGTTAAAAGACAATGATTCTCAGTTTTGAATTTTAAAATTGTGCTTTATGTCATTTATAAAAGACACAGTTAAAACATAATGACAAACAAAAGTCAAAAGAGATGGAAAAAGACACACCACACAAACACTACAGCACAGATTACAAAAAATAGCAAGAGAATATTTTGAAAATATTAATGCTGATATGTTTGCAAGGTTACCAAAATTAAATATGTTCCTAGAAAAATATCTTAAGTTATACTGTTTTAAAAAGAAACAGAAATCCTGCAAAGTCCTATAACCATAACAAAAAGAACACATCAGGGCCAGGTGGTGTTATAAACAAGTTATACAGAACTTAATATTGTAAAGGAAGAAGTAAATTGTCACTATTTGTAAATGACATGATATTATACATAGAAAACCCTAAACACTACACCAAAAAACTGTTAGAACTAACAGACACATTCAGTAAAGTTGGAGGATACAAAATCAACAGGCAAAAACCTGTTGTATTCAACAGGCAAAACCTGTTGCATTTCTACACAATTTAAACAAATTATGAGAAAGAGAAATTAAGAAAACAATACCATTTACAACTGCATCAAAAAGAATTCAATACCTAGGAATAAATTTAGCCAAGGAGGTGAAAGACTTGCACACTGAAAACTATAAGACACTGATGAAACAAATTATAGAAGACACTAATAAATGGAAAGATATTCTGTGCTCATGGATTAGAAAAATTAATATTGTTAAAATGCACCACCAAACCAGCTATACAAGAAATGTTAAAGGAACTTCTCTAGGCAAAAAAGAAAAGGTCACAACTAGAAACATGAAAATATGAATGGAAAAAGCTCATCAGTAAAAACAAACATACAGTAAAGGTAGGAAATTATCTATGCACAAATCTAGCAGGAAGGTTAAAAGACAAAAGTAGTAAAACCATCTATATCCACAATAAGCAGTTAAGGGATACACAAAACAATTATTTGTAAAATACGATATCAAAAACAGTAATCATGAGGGGAGGAGAGTACAAATGCAGAGTTGTTAAAATGCATTTGAAATTAAGAGATCAGCAACTTAAAACAGTCGTATCACAATCATAATCATATATATCACATACAAAAGAAAAAAGAATCCAAAACTAATACTAGAGATAATCATCAAATCACAAGAGGACAAAAGAAGAAGAAAGGAACAAGAAAGACCTACAAAAAGAACCCCAAAACAATGAACAAAATGGCAATAAGAACATACATATCAATAATTACTTTAAATGTAAATGGACTAAATGCGCCAATCAAAGACACAGACTGCCTAAATGGATACAAAAACAAGACCCATATATACGCTGCCTACAAGAGACTCACTTCAGATCTAAAGACACACACAGACTGAAACTGAGGGGATGGAAAAAGGTATTCCATGCAAATGGAAATCAAAAGAAAGCTGGGGTAGCAATACTTATAGCAGACAAAATAGATTTTAAAATACAGACTGTTACAAGAGACAAAGAAGGGCATGACATAATGATCAAGGGAGCAACCCAAAAAAAGAAGATATAATAATTGTAAGTACATATGCACCCAACATAGGCACACCTAAATACATAAAGCAAATATTAACAGACACAAAGGGAGAAATCAACAGTAACAATAACAGTAAGGGACTTTAACCCCTCATTCACATCAATGAACAGATCATCCAGACAGAAGATCAATAAGGAAACACTAGCCTTAAATGACACAACAGACCTAATGGACTTAATAGTTATATATAGAACATTCCATCCAAGAGGAGCAGAATACACATTCTTTTCAAGTGTACATGAAACATTTTCCAGGATGTATTACATGGTTCACTACAAAACAAGCCTTGGTAAATTTAAGAAAACTGGAACCATATCAAGCATCTTTTCTGACCACAATGCTATGAGACTAAAAATCAACTACAAGAAAAAAACTGCAAAACACACAGACACATGGAGGCTAAACATTATGCTATGAAACAACCAATGGATCACTGAAGAAATCAAAGAGGAAATTAAAAAAATACCTGGAGACAAATGAAAATGAAAACAATGATCCAAAATCTATGGGATGCAGCAAAAACAGTTCTAAGAGGGACATTTACAGCAATACAAGCTTACCTCAGCAAACAAGAAAAATTTCAAATAAAAAAATCTAACCTTATACCTAAGGGAGCTAGAAAAAGAAAAACAAAACCCAAAGATAGTAGAAAAAGGAAATCATAAAGATCAGAGCAGAAGTAAATGAAATAGAGACTAAAAGACAATAGAAAAGATCAATGAAACTAAGAGGGGGTTTTTTGAAAAGATAAACAAAATTGATAAACCTTTAGCCAGACTCATGAAGAAAAAAAGAAAGTGGGCCCAAATCAATAAAATCAGAAACAAAAAAGAAGTTACAGCTGACTCCACAGAAATACAAAGGATCATAAGAGACTACTATGAACAACTATCTACCAGTAAAATGGACAACCTAGAAGAAATGGACAAATTCCTAAAAATACATAATCTATCAAGACTGAATCAGGAAGAAATACAAATATGAACAGACCAATTACCAGTAATTAAATTGGATCAATAACAAAAATACCTCCCAACAAACAAAAGTCCAGGACCAGAAGCCTTCACGGGTGAATTCCACTGAACATTCAGAGAAGAGTCAACACCTATCCTTCTCAAACTATTCCAAAAAACTGCAGAGAAAGGAACACATCCAAACTCATTCTATGAAGTCAGCGTCACCCTGACACCAAAACCAGACATAGATATTACAAAAAAGAAAATTACAGGTCAATATCACTGATGAACATAGATGCAAAAATCCTCAACAAAATACTAGCAAACCGACTTCAACAGTACATTAAAAGGATCATACCCCACAATCAAGTGGAATTTATCCCAGGGATGAAAGGATTTTTCAATATCTGCAAATAAATAAATGTGATACACCACATTAACAAACTGAAGCATAAAAACCATACAATCGGGCTTCCCTGGTGGCGCAGTGGTTAAGAGTCTGCCTGCTGATTCAGGGGACACGGGTTCGTGCCCCGGTCTGGGAAGATCCCGCATGCCGCGGAGAGGCTGGGCCCGTGAGCCATGGCCGCTGAGACTGCACATCCGGAGCCTGTGCTCCGCAACGGGAGAGGCCACAGCAGTGAGAGGCCCGCATACGGCAAAAAAAAAAAAAAACACAAAAAAACACAAAAAACCATACAATCATCTCAACAGATGCAGAAAAAACCTTTTCATCAACTTCAACATCCATTTACAATAAAAACTCTCCAGAAAGTGGGCACAGAGAGAACATACTTCAATATAATAAAGGCCATATATGACAAGTCCACAGCTAAGATCATACTCAATGGTGAAAAGCTGAAAGCATTTCTTTTAAGATTAGGAACAAGACAAGAATGTCCCCTCTCACCACTTTTATTCAACATAGTATTGGAAATCCTATCCACAGCCAGAGAAGAAAAAGAAATAAAAGGAATCCAAGCAGGAAAGGAAGACATAAAACTGTCACTGTTTGTAGATGACATGATACATTAAAAAATCCTAAAGACACCACCAAAAATCTACTAGAGCTCATCAATGAACCTGGTAAAATTACAGGATACAAAATTAATATACAAAAATCTGCTGCATTTCTATACACTAACAATGAACTATCAGAAAGAGAAATTAAGGAAACAATCTCATTTACAATTGCAACAAAAAGAATAAAATACCTAGGAATAAATCTACCTAAGGAGGTAAAAGAGCTGTACTTGGAAAACTGTAAGACACTGATGAAAGAAATTGAAGATGACACAAACAGATGGAAAGATATACCATGTTCATAGACTGGAAGAATAATCTTAAAATGACCATGCTACCCAAGGCAATCTACAGGTTCAATGTAATATCTATCAAAATACCAAAGGCATTTTTCACAGAACTAGAACAAATAATTTTAAAACTTGTATGGTAACACAAGAGACTCCAAATAGCCAAAAAAATCTTGAGAAAAAAGAACACAGCTGGGGGAATCATGCTTCCTGACTTCAGACAACACCACGAAGCTACAGTAATCAAAAGAGTATGGTACTGGCACAAAAACAGACACACAGATCCATGGAACAGAACAGAGGTCCCAGAAATAAACCCATGCACTTATGGTCAATTAATCTAGGACAAAGGAGGCAAGAACACACAATGGAGAAAAGACAGTATCTTAAGTAAGTGGCACTGGGAAAACTGGACAGCTACATGTAAAAGAATGAAATTAGCACATTCTCTAACACCATGTAGAAAAAATAAACTCAAAACGGATTAAAAACCTAAATGTAAGACCGGAAACCATAAAACTCCTGGAAGAAAACATAGGCAGAAGACTCCAACATAAATTGTAGCACTATTTTTTTGGATCTGTCTCCTAAAGCAATGGAAACAAAAGCAAAAATAAACTAATGGAACCTAATTAAACTTAAAAGCTTTTGCACATCAAAAGAAACCATCAACAAAATGAAAAGACAACCTACTGAATGGGAGAAAATATTTGCAAATGATATGATTAATAAGGGGTTAATATCTAAAATATATAAACAGCTCATAATCTTAAAATGACCATGCTACCAACAACAAAAAACATCAAAAAAAAAAAAATCCAACAACCTGATTAAAAAATGGGCAGAAGGCCTGAATAGACATTTTTCCAAAGAAGACATCAGATGGCCAACAGGCACATCAAAAGATGCTCAACATCATTAATCGTGAGGGAAATGCAAATCAAAACCACAATGAGATATCCCCTCACACCTGTCAGAATGGCTATCATCAAAAAGAACACAAATAACATTTGTTGGTGAGGATGTGGAGAAAAAAGAACCCTCCTACACTGTTGGTGGAAAAGTACATTGGTGCAGCTACTGTGGAAAACAGTAGGAGGTTTCCCAAAAACCTAAAAATAGAACTACTATATGACCCAGCAATTCCACTCCTAGGTGTATATCTGAAAAAAACAAAAACACTAAGTCAAAAAGATACATGCACCCCAATGTTCATAGCAGCATTATTTACAATTGCCAAGATATGGAGGCAACCTAAGTGTCCATCAACAGATGAATGGATAAAGAAGATGTGGTACACATACACACACAAGGATGTGGAGAAAAGGGAACCCTTGTACACTGTTGGTGTGGTCACTATGGAAAACAGTATGGAGGTTCCTCAAAAAATTAAAAATAGAACTACTATATAATCCAGCAATTCCACTTCTGGATGCTTATCCAAAGAAAATGAAAACACTAACTCAAAAAGATATACACTACCCCAAGTTCATTGAAGCATTATTTACAATAGGCAAGACATGAAAACAACCTAAGTGTCTACCAATGGATGAATGGATAAATACTGAATGTAACGTGATTGATACATACATACACACACATGCACACAATAGAATATTATTCAGCCTTAAAAAAGAAGGAAATCTTGCCCTTTGTGACTACCTTGATGGACCTTGAGGGCATTATGCTAAGTGAAATAAGTCAGACAGAGAAAGATAAATACAATATGATCTTACTTATATGTGGAATCTAAAAAACCAGAAAACAAAAAACCCAAGCTCACAGATATAGAGAACAGATTTGGTGGTTACCAGAGGTGGGGCATTGGGGGTGAGGGAAATAGGTGAAGGGGTCAAAAGCTGCGAGCTTGCAGTTATAAAATAAAGAAGTCATAGGGATGCAATACAGCATGGTGACTGCAGTTAATAATATTGTAAGAAAAAGAAACTTAAAAAAATTAATTCCGTACTTATACAAATTCCCCCAAAGAGCAAAAAGTTGTGTATACCCTACAACTCACATAATGAGACTAGTGTAACCTTGATACCAAAACTAAATAAAGAACAGCATGAGAAAGGAAAAATACACGGCAATCTCCGTCATGAACATAAACCAAAAATTCCTAAATGATATGTTTGCAAATCAAAACCAGCAATGCATTAAAATACAGTGCACCATGAACAAACTGGGTTTATTCCAGGAATTCAAGACTAGTTCATAACCATGTAATTGTCCATATAAACAGAAAAAGTTGGAAAAACTAGAAGATCATCTCAGATGCAGAAGAGACATTTGATAAAAATCAACAACTAAATATTATTTAAAATAAAACACAACACATTTTTTAAAGCAAAAAGAATGCAAAGATGACCACTACACGGCTCCTATTCATTACCGTTCCGGAAGTTCTAATAACAAAATGAGAAAAAAGAACTAAAAGATGTAAGGATTACAAAGAAAGAATCACAATTATTACTACTTGTAGATGATAAGATTATCTTCATTAATAACACAAAAGTGTACAAATTAGGATTAGAGTGTAGCCAGGTGGTTCTTATAAGATCACTTTATAAAAATCAATTGTATTTCTATATATTGCAACACAGGAAATATTATTAAAAGTTATACCACTTACAACAATAATAAAAGAATACAAGGTACCTAGAAATAAACACAACGAAAGATATGCCAGACTCTTATGAAGAAAATTAGAAATGTTACTGAAAAGCATTAAAGGAGATCTAAATTCTGTAACGGAGAGAAAGGTGATGTTTCCAGATAGGAAGACATCATCAAAGAGATGTAAGTTCTCCTGAAACTGATGGACAGATTCAATTCAATTCAAACCAAAATCCCAACAGAGTTCTTTGTGAACATTTTTTTTTTTCCTGTTGTACGTGGGCCTCTCACTGTTGTGGCCTCTCCCGTTGCGGAGCACAGGCTCCGGACGCGCAGGCTCAGCGGCCACGGCTCACGGGCCCAGTTGCTGCGCGGCACGTGGGATCCTCCCGGACCGGGGCACGAACCCGCGTCCCCTGCCTCGGCAGGCAGACTCTCAACCACTGAGCCACCAGGGAAGCCCTCCACATAAGTTTTTAAATTAGCTTTGAAAAGTTCACAAAGAGGGGGCTTCCACTCAGATACAGACCTATACATACATGGAAACTTGAACTAACAGTGGAAGCACCGCGGATCGGTGGGCAAAGGACTATTCAATAAATGGTGCTGGGCCAGTACTGGTGGCTCCTCTACTAGACACTGCAGGTCTAGAGCATTCAGTATTCTTGGCTGACATGGGCTCTGCAGGAAATGTATTGATCGCTATTGATTTCTTCAGTCAGACCCTTCCTCTCCCCAATCTGGTGAGCTCCACAGAGGTACAAAAGATAGCTGTCAGGGAGGCTGCGGGTACAAGTCCCCTTAGCTGAAGTGTAGAGAGAGACGAGAAGTGTATTCCTCCCTTTATAAGGCTTGGTCAGAAGGTGTCTCTCTGCCCTGCCTCCTGTCCGCCTAGTGTGGCTCATAGGGGTGGTTGACACAAAGGACAACAGTCATGTTGCTTCTACTGCCCTCAATGGCTCTCTTCTGCATCTCTGCAGAAACTCTCCCCAGCTTTATATTCACGCATGAGCAGACCATTTCAGGAACGAGATAGTGTTTTTTCTCTAACAGGGGTGTTGCACTGCCCCAGCAGGAAAGTAACCGACAAAGGAAGGAGGTCGAACAGAGATGCTTAGTCCTATACTGTGATGTTACTTCGATAACGAGAAAAAAATAATGGCACTTATAAAATTGAAATCTTTGGCTTTCTTATTAAAGTGCATCAAACCCAACTTACTGGGTTCTAAAGCATCATGATCCACAGTACATAACAATCTTCTAAATGTTTCACTAAATCCTGACACAATTCAGCAAATAAACGGTACATACAGTGATGGACCTGGAGGGAAATAATTAAAACTGGAGCCTCCAAATTGGGTACAATTTCAGAAAGAGGAAAAGAACGTGCATACTAATAATTAGGTAAAAACAAAGATACCCACTCTGTATGTTGAAAAACAATAAGAAATTTGTAATCCTTTGATCTTTATATTTTTTTCTAGTAGTGTATGCCACTGCTAAATTATAAGACTTTTTTACATTATTCTTGTGAGAAAATTACCATCATTTTCTATAAACTCTCCAATTCTAATATATACTCTAAGATAAGAGATTAAATGACACTTTAAGTCTTTGATGCCTTGGATAAGAATTCTCAAGGCATTCTGTTCACAATGAGTGTTTTGAATTGTAAAAGAATACACAAGAGGCAGAGTGGGCTGTGCAGCAAAAGCGCAGGCTTTGGAGAAGACACATTTAGGTAAGTCCCACATATCTGCCAGGGCCTTGGCTGAGTTTTTTTTTTGTCTCTGAGCCTCATTTATCTCATTTGTAAAATGAAGCTACTATTATCTGTTTCACCCATTACTGAAAGGATCAATTATTGGCATACTCAATAGTCTCTACTATTTTCTCCTTTCACATTTGCCAAAAGGAAAGTTTGTTTTGCTTTATGTCAAACAGGAGGCTTTTCCTGAAATAGTCCAGTGTATATTTGTATAGGGATGAAGAGTGTCCTCCAAAAAGTCATGTCCACCTGGAACCCATGAAAGTGACCTTATTTGGAAATAGGGTCTTGTAGATGTAATCAAGTTAAGATGAGGTCGTACTGGAATAGGGTGGGCCCTAAATCCAATGACTGGTGTCCTTATAAGAAGGGCCTGTGGGGCTTCCCTGGTGGCGCAGTGGTTGAGAGTCCGCCTGCCGATGCAGGGGACACGGGTTCGTGCCCCGGTCCGGGAAGATCCCGTATGCCGCGGAGCGGCTGGGCCCATGAGCTATGGCCGCTGGGCCTGCGCGTCCGGAGCCTGTGCTCCGCAACGGGAGAGGCCACAACAGTGAGAGGCCCGCGTACCGCAAAAAAAAAAAAAAAAAAAAAGAAGGGCCTGTGAAGACAGACACAGGAATGGTCCTGTGACAATGGAGGGAGAGACGAGAGTAATGCTGACACAAGCCAGAAAATGCCAAGGACTGCTGGCCACCATCAGAAGCTAGGGAGAGGTGAGGAAGGATTCACCCCAGAGCCTCCAGAGAGAACATGGCCCTGCTGACACCTTAATTTTGGACTTCTAGCCTTTGGAACCATTAAAGAATAAATTTCTCTTGTTTCAAGCTACCCTGTGTGTAGTACTTTGTTATAGTAGCCCTAGGAAACTAATAACAGTATTGACTCCTGAAACAGAAATGAAGCATTTTGGCTCATCTCCCACAAAGAAAAAACATACCATTTATTTCACTATGGCTGAATAGTCATCGGCGCATTCCAAGATTGTTTGATGTGGATTTTCCAAGAACACAATTTAGTAGTGCGTTATTGAGCGATCATGTTTACAAGCGAACAAAACGTAACTAAAGCAGGCTTTAACTAACTATAAAAAGGTCAGTGGAGGATGAGTTATATTAGTGGATCCTGATTTCCAAGAAACGTAAGAACCACCAAGACAGGGCCCATATGGAAGCAGCTCTGGAGTCAATGAAGGCAGGAGTCACCATCTGGTTTCCCATCTTGTTCTTCCTGTGGATGAACTTCATTCTTTTCTCTAGCTGCAGTCTGTCTTTAGCCAGCAGGTGAAAACATGACTGCTGGCAGCTTCCAAGTTTTCTCTTTTACAGAGTTGAACCCCTGAAGAAAGACTACTTTCATTTTCTGGGCCCCCAAGTCCAAAAAGCCTTGAGGAACACTTTGAGTGGCCTGAGCTGGGTCGCCTGTCCACTCCTGAACTACCTGTTGGAGCCCTGTGGCCGGGCAGGTACCAGAGAGAGGGATGGATGGAGACGATCTAACAAGAAACAGCTCTAGTTTCCTTCCTGATTAAGTAGTTCCACTTTTTTCAATTTACCCCAAATTCTGCTATAATGCTAAAATGAAGTGAGCAACCAGGAGCAGGGAAGTAATTTTAAAGGCAAATACAGATATGATTGGAAGAATAAGAAGTAGTAATAGATAAATCAAATTATCAATACACGTAATACGTTGATAAAGAACTTTAACGAAGAACCAATAAGCACGTGAACTGGATGCTTTATGTAAGAATAAATAAAACAATTTTCACAGTTGGAATTACAGAGAAACAATTTTCTCTATTTAAATAATAGAAGAGAATATAAGAAATCAAGCAACCATTTTTATTTGAAGATTTATTTTAAAGAAGTTTTTATATTTGGGTAGTAAAAGAACTATATTTCATCAGCAATAAACAGTTGACTGCATTGTGTGAGCAGGGCACTGAAGGGTCATGAGATTGTTTCTAGAGAAAATTAAATTCAATACATAACTTGTAACTTTTCTTAGACATAGAAATTACCACTTACCATAGCACTGGGGTTTCTATCAGCTCGATTTACTTCAAAAGAATTTATTTTATGGGCACTCATTTCATCAGTGTCAGCAATGATATAATGTCTAGGAGAGTAAGCATCGGACAAGCTCTCAAGCAGCCTCAGCATCTCAGTGGTATGCCCACCTGGAAAAAAATATTGGAAGGCTTGAGAGTAAGAAACCGGTAATGGACATATCCATCTGACTACATTATACTAATACTATGTTTTGTGTATTTCTCAAAACACAGAAGGAATATTTGGAAATGATCATCTATGCCCTTGTATAAATACTACCTTTATATGGGGGAAGAGGATAATAAATGTATAAAAATAAAATCAGAACCAGCAGTAGGTTGTGCTACTGTACTACCTGAGGAAGGTACAAAGAAGTATAAGACACAGATCCTGTTATCAAGAAGTCTGGTGGGGAAGGGACAAGACACACAGACATACAAAGAGTGGCGCAAGACAGCAAGAAAAATTAAAATGGGGTTTGGGGGAGGGAACAAGCAAAAGGTTATGGAAAAACAATGTCCTAAGCATAGGGGAGATCCCTGGTAAAGGCTGAAATGACTTGAAACATGCAGCTAATGGACAGATATGAGTAGGGAGGCCACTGGGTGGGGGTGGGATTATTAGAACAGGAGAAGGTAAGATCTGGGATGGGTGATCAAGGCATGGTGGGAACACTGGGAAGAAAGAGGAGAGTGAAGTAAGGTCAGGAAAGTAGGCTGGAAAATGGGAAGACAGTTGCTGAAGGTTTCTGTGTTGTGAAGTAACATCAGGGAGTCATGAGCACTGACTCCCAGGGCTCAGATCTTCCTAAGGAAGACTTCTGTTCAACAGCTCCCAGAAGAGGTCTTAGACCTAACAGAGGTCTCAAATATTTACCAGCTTCACCCAACAACTGTGTGTTCAATTTCTGAAATCGTACAATCTCCAAAATTTTCATTCTTTAACTTTAAAACCATGAATTTAAAAACCAACTGTGGTCACTGAGGTTTCCTTCGGGGTAAAAACCCAAAAGAACATTTACCTATTACATTAACTATATACCAATTAAGCAAAGCAACCAAACTCCTTAAGAATGGGCCCTATCATACCTATTTAATTTAACTGCACAAGCCCCTGGCCTCAGCCAGGTTGATGTCTTTAACATTCTCTGTGTTCATCTCATTTGTTACCTCTTCCTTATCTCTGGTCACACTACAAAGCTCCCCCCACTTACCTCCCTTACTGTTGCAAGAAAGCTTTCAAACGTGATACAGTGAACATACAGGATAATCAAACAAATTATGTGTTTTCTCCAAATGCACATATTTTCTTATAGTAGAAAGGGAAAGATTACTCTCTAGATCCCAGAAGGAATTAGATATAGAAATAAAGTCATCAGAGAGTAAGTATAACAGGAATTAGAATCATGCTTTAACTTTATAACTTATCAGCCATCTTCTTATGTAGGGCAAGTAATTTACACATCTTATACTCATTTTACCATTTTTGTTTTTAACTTTGAAAAAGTGTGGTGGTTTGCAAAGTAGGTACTTGCAAACAATTACGGATAAATCCGAATATATACATCTTCCACTGCAATTAAAACTTCATTTTACCTGCTTTAACAGTCTTTTCTTTTTTCCTTAAAAGGAAACCCTCACTGAATACATTCTTTGAAAAATTAACTTTGTTACTGAATAAATAAATAATAAGAGCTTCGTCTTGCATTTTACTTTTTTATTAAGACTTATCCTTTGGGAATGAAATCTTCTCAGTTCTATCTTAAAGTATATCCAGAATCCAATCATTTCTCACCACCTCTTTTGCTAGCACCCTGCTCCAAACCACATCACTCTCACGTGGATTATGAGCAAAGCTTCCTGGTCTGTTCCCCCCTCTGCACTTGTCCATTCAAGTGTCCACTTGAGTCTACTCTCAACACAGCCTCTAGACTGATCTTCTTAAAAAGAGTTGATCAAATTATTTATCTCTGCTCAAAACCCTCCAAGGGCTCCCCTTCTCATATGGAATAAAAGCCTTTTTGTAATCTGACCCTTATTGTTACCTCTTGGACCTCATCTGCTTCTTCTCCCCTTACTCAGTCTACTCCAGCCACTCTGGCCTCCTTGCTGTTGGGTATCTGTCATCTCCTCAGGGAGGCTTTACCTGACAGTTCTGACGAAAATGCAACTTTCTTTCTCCTCGCCTCTTCCTAACCCACCTTTTTCAAACCGTAAACAGAAGGCTCAGTGAGGTTAACTAATTTGCACAAGATCACCAAATTAGTAAGTGGCAGAGATGTGATTCAACTCTGGTGTTATGTTCATTTAGAGGCACGTGGTCCTAACCTCTGCATGGTAGGAAGCAGTGGAGTAGTGCCAACAGCTCTGTAGAGCAGGGTTTAAAATACCCTTCCGCGATCTGCATGGGGCTTGCCTCCCTATATCCAACTCAGTACAATAGTGCCCTCGCACCTCTGGTCATCCCAAGTGCTATGGCCTTCTTTTCACATCCTCCCAGCCCTCAAAGCCCCAGCTCCCCCTTGTCTGGCTACTTCTTGGTCATCTTTCAAGTCTCAGTTTAGACATCACGACTTCCAGGAAGCTTCATGTCTCAAGTTCAGAAAAAGTGGCGCCCAGCATGAACTTCCATAGCAGTCTTAACCTCCCAGGTTATAGCACTTATTGTGGCAAGTACCCATTCTGCTTTTCGTTTTCTATTCTCCATTTCATTCACTGCTGTGTCCTCACAGCTTTCACACTGCTTGGGACATAGTCAGCACTCCACGGCAAGTCGTATTCGTCAGTTTTGTTATTTCCAGGGCTTAGCTTAGTGCCTGACCTCCCCTATGGCTCCAAATACATTAAGTGAATAAAGTAATGAATTACACGTGAACATAAGTTTAGACCATTTGCTAATACTTATAAATATTATGCTATCCGGATGCAATCTCCTGGCATTTCTGAATGTACACAGCATGCATATGTATCGCTCTGTCAGAGCTGTCCATTTAAAGAGGTACGCCTACAGAGCTGGCCGACTCCGTTTGGATTGTATTACCTGATTGCACAGGTTGTTGTTCACCCCCCGGCACAATATCCTGAAGTGTGTATTGTTCTCCCGTTAGTAGGTAACTGTTTCTATCCTCGTGGATTTTGTACATGTATATTTATAAATGTGACAATTCGCTTTGTCTCGCTTATCATGTAGTATTCGTAATTCCTAAATTAAATCCCAAATGCCTAGATTAATAATGCAAAACAGAAGTTTTTATTCAGGCAAATTGCATGTTAGCATCACGCGCTTCTGTGTCCTCTCTGTTCACTAATAATTTGTTAGAAAAATATACGCTACAGAGACGCTTAATTACAGACAAGTGTAAGTAACTCATTTGTCATTAAAGACGCGGCCTGGGCCACATCAACAACAGACCAGCATTTTGCCCAGCCTGGGTTGACCCGCTCCAGTCCCGCAGAGAAACTACAAATCTCAGCATGCAACGCTGCACAAAGTGCTAGGGGCCCTGCGAACAGCGCCGCGGTGGACTCTGGGGTTTGTAGTACCCGACCCGAGCCCGCCAGTCACCGCCCGGATACTCACCGGACCCAGCCACCACCAAGAGGCTGAGAGACCGCCGGGGCACAGCGGCGCGGGGACGCAGCACTACCCATAGCCGCACTGCCAGCAGCACGGCCACGGCTCCTGCCGCCGCCGCGAGGATAAGGGTGACACCCATTCGAAGACAAGACGCATGCGTGCTACCCCCCGGCGCCGGCCGCAGGAGCGGTGAAAGTTCAAAACTACGGGCGCTGCGGAGACCCAAACTCGAAGTGTGAGCCTCTTGGTGGGCGGGGCTTGTTGGCGGTGGGAGGAGTTCAGGGCCAGAGGCGGAAGCCTGGCCTCAGACCACCCCGCTGGGTACCGCGCGGGATTCTACGCACGTACAGCCCATGCGTAAACTGAAATTCGCGGATAAAAGCGCTGGAGGACTTTTGGTTTCGGTTCGTGAGGAGGTGAGGCCAGCTGGGCGCCCTAAAAAGGACCTCCCAAGTTAGCAGGTGTTCCAAATTAACCAACTTTGTGAATTCCACCTGAGACCAGTGGCATACGTCGCCTTTTTTTTTTTTTTTTTTTTTTTTTGGTGCCAAGGGAAGTGTTTCTGGTGCACATGCACAGCTACTGAAAGTGCTTGCCAGTGAAAGGTAACTTGGTTCAAAAAATTGAATTTCGGGTTCTCATCCAAATCTCCTCTTTCCCAGCACTCATATTTTTAATTTTTCTAGTCTTTTTCACAGATCTCATTGTGACCAGAGTAGCTAGCTGAGGGTGATCACCTCAAGTTACACCATGTTCCTGAGAGCAGTGGAAGTTCAGTGGCTCAAGGTAGTGAGATAGAGAAAGAATCGTCCTATTCAGTTAATTTTACCGCAAAGGCAACACCTCCCCCAGTCCCAATTTTGCTTATTTTTATGTTTACTTAATCCACATTGTAGCAATATAAAAAGGCTGAGATTAGAGAAGCCTCTTCACCCCAAGTGTAATTTGCCTTCAGTCCCCAATGGACCTGTAGGTTAGATAGGACAAGTATACAGATGAGTAAACAAGTCCAGAAAGGTGAAACAGCTTTCTCAAGTGAAACAGTGGCAGATGTAGATTTAGAAACTGGAAACCCTAACTGCTGCTGCATAGCAGTTTACGCCATGTATTCCTTTGCCAAATTCAAACTTCCTTGATTTTCAAACTTGCTTAGATCCTAGAATGTGTTTTTAAAAATGCAGCCTTGGGCTTCCCTGCTGGTGCAGTGGTTAAGAAGCCGCCTGCCCATGCAGGGGACATGGGTTTGAGCCCTGGTTCGGGAAGATCCCACGTGCCGTGGAGCAACTAAGCCCGCGAGCCACAACTACTGAGCCCACGTGCCACAACTACTGAAGCCCGGGCTCCTAGAGCCCGTGCTCCGCAACAAGAGAAGCCACCGCAATGAGAAGCCCGCCCACTGCAATGAAGAGTAGTCCGCACACAGCAATGAAGACCCAATGCAGCCAAAAATAAAATAACTAAATTTATTTTTTTTAAAAATGCAGCCTCTCAGGGTACAATAGGGAGCTCCTGAATCAGAATCTCCAGGGGAGAGGACTGAGATCAGCTCCTCTAACCAATGTGTCTATTTCTATCGGCAGGCAAGTTTGAGAGACATTTAGGTACTTCGTAGCATCATTTTCTGGCTAATGGACCTCACATACTTCCTGTATTCTATCAAATCCTCTTAACCCTATATCCTCACAATAAGGTTATAGGGTGAATATTATTCCCCTCTTTACAGGTAAAGAAAAGGATTCTATAAAAGTTAAATAATTTGCCTACGTTTAGCTAGTGGGGAATTCCCTGGCAGTCCAATGGTTAGGACTCTGCGCTTCCACTGCAGGGGGCACAGGTTCCATCCCTGGTCGGGGAACTAAGATCCTGCATAGTGTTAGTAAGTGGTGGAGAAATTTTATAATTGTGGGCTTAGAAGTCAATGCTTCTCAGATTTTGATGGAATCAGAATCCCCTGGGCTTACAAATATGTAGTTGGAAGTCCAGAGGTAGGGCCTCTGGCGCAGTATGAAAAACAGCTTAAGAATATTACAAAAGATGTAGTTTTATTTCATCTACCCACTCTGCCATTCCCAGCAATGGCTTCAGCCTAAGACTCTCTCCCATCATACTTTTAGAAGAAGACATTAGTTGTCTCAGAAATTAACATCCAGGCAGGGCAGTCTCCAGATTTCAAGAGGTTATCTTGTCCTTGGGTCTTATTTTTAAGAGTGAGGAAACCTTTTCCAGAACCTCCCACAGCAGACTTTCACTCCTTTTGGCCAAATTTATATCACTTGCCCCTTCATAAAAGGAAGGAGACCACAAATCTGGCTGAGGTAGGATGAAGGATGACATACAACTCACCTGTGGTACCTGGCTGTTTGGTGGAGGGTGGGTACTGAACAAAACAGGCATTCTCTTGGAGAGGAGGATGTTGGAGGAGGGTGGAGGAAAGGTCATTGCTGGGTAGGCAAATAATAGTGTTTGGATTGCTGCGAAGGTAATGCATCTGAGCTGGTGTTGTAAACTGACACAGGCAATGCAGATGTTTGGCATATTAATAATGTTAGTCTCTAGGCCCCCAAAGATACCCCTGCATTCCCTAGTACCCATCCCCTCACTACTGTCATTACCTGTGTCTGTACGAAATACCAGTTTGACCGCACTTCCTTGTAGATGGAATGAATGGGGAGGGATCAAGCATTTTAGTGGCTGCCAGTAAATGCAGAGAATCAAAGAGGGTGGAATAGCAGACATTGTTTGGAGTTATTGGTTGAGTTATTTTGAATTAAGTCTAGGGTCAAACTGTTCAGTGTTCCTGACAAGGAAGTTGAGGACTGCAGGGAGGAGCTGGGTGGCAGGTGGAGACAGGAACAAAGTTGGGAACTCCTGAACACAGTAAATCAGGAGTGTTTTATTCACCCACAAATTGCTGGGTGAGCTGAGTCCTGGGCTGTGACAGGCACGGAATATAATTAAGAGGTGAATAATATGTACTGGATTAATCAGAAAAGGCAGGACTGAACAGGACGAAGCAACTAAAATTTCTCTTGGGGAGGTAAGTTGCACTGACAATGCAGATAACAAATGCACAGAGGTAAATTATACTGTGTGAAAAGCATGAAAATGTATTAATAATTGATAAACTGAATAATAGTATTGAGCCATACCAATCATAAGTAAAGTCTGCCTGGGAAGTGATTTTTATTATCTTCTTAAATCAATTTTCTAAAGTTTCTGTGACAAGTATTATTCATGAATATTTTTTAAATTAAGATTATTTTGCACTATTGAATGGAATTGTACTTGTTAATTTAGTCAACATATTTTATGAGCACCTGCTATGTGCTAGATTTAGGTGCAGGGGATCTTGTATGACAGTAGTAGTCCAGACAAAAACCTTGGACAAGGAAGATGACAGTGGAAGGTAGAAGAGGGCAGATTTGAGATATATTTTATGGATAGAGTCACTAAGACGCGTTGATGGCTTAGATATTGGGAATCAAGTGGCTCTTAGATTTTTGGCTTCAAAACTGGCTGGATGGTGTCATTTGCTCACACTAGACAAACAGGAAGAGAAACAAGTTTTTGTGAGCAGAGAAAGGAGAGGAGATGATGAAAATGAAGTGTTTTGTGTTGGATGTTAGTTTGAATAACCTGTTAAACATCCAAGTAGTTGTGTCAAATAGGCAGTTTATGTATAAATCTGAAGTGTGGGTTAGAGCTAGAGGTATAAATTTAGAATTCAGCATATAGATGGTATTTAAAACCATGGGACTGGGTGAGATCACCTGGGGAGGGAATTTAGGTCAGTCCTGTCTGGCAGAAGTTTCTGCAATGATGGAAATGTTTTGTGTCCATGTTGTCCACTAGACACATGGCCTGCTGAGCACTTGAAATGTGGCTAGTGCTGTGGAGGAACTGAATTTTAATTTTATTTCATTTAAATTATTTTAAATTTAAACACACTGGCATTAGCCAATAGCTAATGTATTGGATAGCTTAGGATAGAGAAGAGTCTGGGGTCATTAATATTTAGAGGTCTAGTCAAGAAGACTGGGCCAGCAAAGAAGATGGAGAAGAAAACGCCAGGAAGATAGGAGGAGAATCAGGAGATAATGGTGTCCACAAAAACCACAGGAGGAAAATGATTCAAGAATGGGAGTGCAGTTAGCTATGTCATGTGCTGCTGATAGGTGGCATTAGGTGACTTGGGAACAAATTAGTCACTGGGGATCTAAACAGGAGCAGCATTTCCATGGAAGGGTGGTTGTGAAAGGCAGATAGAAATGGGCAGAGGAGAGAATGGGAGATGAAGAGAAGCAGTGTCTGTAGACAGTCATTTCAAGTTTTTCTTTGGAGGGGAATGGAAAAATTGGATGGGAAATATGGGAGAATTTGTAATCAAGGAAACGTTTTTTTTTTTTAAGATGGCAGTTAACTGACATATTTATATGATGTTAAAAATGATCCAATAGGGGCTTCCCTGGTGGCGCAGTGGTTGAGAGTCCGCCTGCCGATGCAGGGGACACAGGTTCGTGCCCCGGTCCGGGAGGATCCCACATGCCGCGGAGCGGCTGGGCCCATGAGCCATGGCCGCTGAGGCTGCGGTTCCAGAGCCTGTGCTCCGCGATGGGAGAGGCCACAGCAGTGAGAGGCCCGCGTACCGCAAAATTAAAAAAAAAAAAAAAAAAAGATCCAATAAAGGGAAATTGATTTAGGTGAGCAAAGGAGTGAGGACAGCACATTTATCTTCAAAATGAAAAGGGTTGGAATCTTGAGCACAAGGGGAGCAGTTGGGCTTTGATAGGAGGGACCCTTATTCCACGGTAACAGAATGGAGGGCAGGGATATGGATGCAGGTCCTGGGAGGTTTGTAGAATTGGCAGTGAATAGATAAGGGTGTGGAGACTGGGGGTGCAGAAGAGTATTAGAAGCTCAAGAAGAAAGAATGTATGAAATAATCACCTTGAAGAGTAATTGGCATACTCACCAGGATCAGCCTAGGATTTCTGGGCAGATTGGGATGCCCAAATATAGAGAGAAACCAGTCGGCATGATTTTATGTCTTTTCCCCCCACTGGAAAAGGCAGACAGTTGGCTTTAACCACAGTTAGATTTTTGACAGGTGACTACATAAGAGAGAAGGTTCTTTTCAAGGGAGTGAGGTCCATGGAATTTCCTCTTGACATAGTGGAAAGTGAAGACAGGGGAGTGGAGGTGGGACAGTGGATGAATCATGGAAGAGTATAAGGCCAGTGGACTGGAGGCCTAAAGAAAGTTGAAAAATTGCAATTAAAAACTAGAGTCAGTGAACTATAGATATAAGAGGTGGTGATCAGAGAGTGGGATGCTTGAAGTAAATATTGTGTTATTGCTGGTGGTAGTATTTAGGGTATGACAATAGGAATGGATGAAAAAGATCATTGGGGGTCACTAAGGGGTAGAGAGGAAGAAAATGAGCTAGGAACTCAAGTCTTCAAAGAGTAAGAGGTTGAAAGATGACAGCAACCAAAAAGAGCATTGATTATAAGCTAGATATGTTCCGTTTGTCCTTCCAGATCCACGTTTCTCCACCCCACTCAGTGCCATGGGAGCTCAAACGTGGATTAAATCAACAGGTTTCCTTGCTCTCTGGTTCTGGTTGGGTCTGGCCAAGGGAGCTCCTCAGCAAATTGGATGGAGAGAGGCTGTGCCCCTGAACTGAAGATTTCTGCTTTTCAATGTGGCCTTCTCTACACATCTCTCTCCTTCTGGGTCCCACAGCTCCCTTTCCTTGTTCCCTCAGGCTAAGGGTGGTAACAGTTCCATTGTTACTAACCCTGAGTCACTGTATGATCCCTTGTGCCTTCCCTACCTCGTTCACACCTTTGTAAATACAGTTGACCCTTGAATCCCAGGAGGTTGAACTCTGGGCATCCACTTATACATGAAGTTTTTTCAATAGTAAATATTTCAGGACTACATGATCTGTGGTTGGTTGAATCTGTGGATGCAGGAACCGTGGATGGAACCACAGATATGGAGGAACCATGGATATGGAGGGCCGACTATAAATGATGCTAGGATTTTCCACTGCACAGAAGGTTGGCACCTCTAACCCCTGAGTTGTTCAAGGGTCAGCTGCAGTCCCTTTATTAAACCATCCTCAAATTAACCTACTGCACGTGGGCCATCTGTATCCTGTTGGGGACGCTGATACAGGGTGGTACAACTGCATGACCAGAACTTCAAAGGAGCTAGAGTTTTGGGAAGAAGGAGAAAGCTACAAATGACTTGGAAGCAGTGATAGGGGTCAAGAGGGGTACTTTCCCCACCTCCCGTGTGGGTGTGGGAATCAAATGGCCACTATTTGAGAAACATATTGAGGAAATGTGGGAGAGCAAGGGTTCAGCTTATGCAGCAAAGTGGAGAAGACATTCAGAAAGAAGTTGAAGATATAGAGGAAGTTTGCAGATACAGATCAGGAGGTCCAGAGGTGCAGTGAAAGTGAAAGGTGGTGAGGAATGCGAGTTGGGCCAGATTTGGGGATTTACAAGTAACTACAGAGGCCAGAATCAGGATGATACTGGCTCATCTGGGAGGCTTCTGGGGATTGAAGTAAACAGGGGTGAGGGCAGGCTCTCAGTTCAGTTCTACTAGTACCTGTTATGTGCTGCACCCGGGGTCAGGGCAGGGACAGTGGTAAGGCAGTTGACAGTTAACACCCAAGCAGTGATTTAACAGTGATCCTGGCTATATGAACTGTGTACCTCTTACCAGAGCCTCCTAAAGAAAAGTCACCTTCTCACGCTCTCGTGGGCTGCCTGGGACGGTGGGCTGCTAGGAAGCCTGGCAGCTAGGCTGTTCCCACCAGAGTTCAACAATCTTCAGTCCTAATGAGGGTGGTAAAGAAAAATGAAGCTTTTCTGCAAGAGCCAGGGAGATCCACTTTGATCAGCATCCATGATAAGGTAGGATAAATCTGGAAGGGAGTTCTTAGTCTGGGCCAGAGACAGAACTGTGGCCACCAGGACTGATGGTTGTATGCTTTAACATTAAAGATCTTCTGGAAGGTTGGGTAGGATGGGTGACAGAAATTGTGCCAGTAGAACCCAAATATCTGAATCATAGCCAAGACATTTTTTTCCTTGTCAAGTATACTTTTTGTTTTGTTTTGTTTTGTTGCAGTACGCGGGCCTCTCACTGTTGTGGCCTCCCCCGTTGCGGAGCACAGGCTCCGGACGCGCAGGCTCAGCGGCCATGGTTCACGGGCCCAGCCGCTCCGCGGCATGCGGGATCTTCCCGGACTGGGGCAGGAACCCATGTCCCCTGCATCGGCAGGCGGACTCTCAACCACTGCGCCCCCAGGGAATCCCCAAGTATACTTTATATATATTTAAGTCAAGACCTTTTCCTGGATGAAGCCACTTCCTAGGACTCCTTGAATGCTAACCCTTGAAGGCCATTATATAATCCTTAACTGGCATTTTACTGTGTGCTTACTATATGCTAAGCACTGAGAACATGATTTAACTTATCTAATGCTCACAACACCCCCATGTGGTAGGCATTATGATGATCCCCATTTTGCAAATGACAGAGAGATCACATCATTTGCTCTGAGTCACAAAGCTAGGACTCGGTAGTCAGGATTCAGAAAAGCTCCCTACAGTATCATTAAATGTATTTATTGTATATTTACACCAGCTTTTGTGCTATATATTAAAGAAAGAAAGATAGAAATATAGTATCGTTTACTATGCCCAACTTTTCATTTATGAAATTAGAACTAAATAGGAGGGAGAGGATTTTGAAAAGTGGCTTTTTCACATGCCAGTCAAGAATTGCTCTTCTGTTTTCTAGCTTTTTCTCCAAGCACATTAAAAAAAGGATACTAGATTAGATAGATAGATAGATAGATAGATAGATAAACATATGTATGCCTCTCTCTCTTTCTCTCCCTCCATATAGTTTATATAAATATATACATATACATATAAATATATATATATATCTTGATACATATAAATATATATATATATCTTGATTCAAGCCTTGTTTAAGATGAATTTACAGTGAAATTACTAGACATGCTAATTTTGTTCTTTCACTTTATGTCCATTTATCTCAGATAAACCTTTCCAGATATGTTTATAAATCCCTCGCCCTAGCCTTGTGCACCCAAAATGCCTTATCAGTTCCAAATTTAACAAGACATTAAAATCTTATTTAAATCTACATTCCCAAACTATCATGGTAAGTATCATACCAACTTATACCATTTACTAATGACAAACACAATAAAAGTAGCTTCTTTAATTTTCAAAGTTATCATATTTTCAGTTTTAGACTTATAAATAAACAGTTCTATTTCTGTACATAACACTGCTTGTCTTTGAAATCTGTTGAATTAATTTTCTCCTCATCCCAACCCTCCCTCCCCGCCAAAGCCTCTGCCCAACACCTCCATCAAGTCCATCTTTTCTCTTTCATTGTACATCTGCCCTTTTTTCTCTGTTTTTCTCAAGTTCTTTTCTGCTTCCATAGAGCTTTTTGTCCTTGATAGAAACACACAAATTATGTCTTCACTCTTATCTGACTATACATTATTCCTTAACTGTATATGAAAAAAAAATTTATATACATAATCAAACATGCAGTCTACCATTTAGTAGGCATTTATATAGTTTCTCAACTACCTCTCAGAACCATCCTATGAACTTAAGTACTATTATTATCCCCATTTTGTAGGTGAGGAAATTAAGGCCTTAACCATGCTAAGTCTACACTGCTGGTGCTCTGATTTGACTTCCTATGGATGTACTGTGGCCAGCTAGTGGCTTCAGGGAATATAGTGATGTTACTTAGGGAAGGTAATTAATGCTGAAAATATGTTACATTAAGAAGAAGGGGATAAGAAGAATGAAATTTACAGATGTGCCACCTAAAGCTTAGTGTTATTTTCTCTCGGAAATTTTGTTTAAATATTATATGAATATAGTTTACAACAGCGGATATGTAGCTCTTGCTGTGCCCTTTAACCTGGTTTCTTCTCTGCTTTTCCATGATTTATTTAATATACTGTTCATCTTTCATCTATATTAGGTGCCCTATTCATTGTGAATCCCTTCTGAATTTGTTACAAACAGGGTTGATAATTTACTGAAAAACCTTTTTTGGAGAGAAATTTCAAATTACTTAGCTATTTCCCAAACTTAAGATTCCCTTCTCCACACCAGTGCTCCAGTGGGATCTTTGCTGGTTGTATTTGTTTTGGAATAAGTTAAAAGATAACTTAAATGAACCTGAGAAAGTCTTAACACTTTGTAATACTTTATTAATGTTTACCTAGGGAACTGTGGAATAACTGTGTCTTAACTTAGAAATTTAAAAGAATCTCGAAATTTCCCTTTCTGAAAAGATGCTATGAACTAAACAAAAACTTTATGGTCAGTTTCCTCCATCAATTATGCCTTCTCTCCTGAATCTTTAACTATTGACTCTCATTGTATCTTTGTCCTTAGGCTATAAAGTTCAAGTCTCTCCCATTAAAAAATAAAAGCACAATCAATAAAACCCTCCCTCAGTCAGCCTGGCTCAGCATAACTCCTTTAAACTACCAGTCAGACACAGCCCAACCACATTAAAATGGCACTCCAGCCTTTAACCACACCTTTCATCCCTTTGCCAGAGTGTTTTTCCACTCCCAGTCTATTTTTAAGCAACTGGGCTATTTCGTGGAACTGAAACCTTCTGGTGTGCACAGAACAAAGTTATTTTTCTGATGTTGAGGGGCAGTCATCCTGAACGTGTAGCCAGGCAGCCTGTTTTTGGTGAACTCCAAGCATATGTAGGCTCCTCTCAGCATATGGAAGAAGCATGGCCCTCCCAGCACTACAGAAGTCAGGTATGGATTAACACAGGCCTTGCCCTAGAATAACACTGTCCTATGCATACTGGTTACCTCTATAATATACTGACCCAAAGAGTTTCTGAGAGCTTGGTTGAATTAGCACTTGTTCACGATGCACATTATGTATATGCTGGGCAGCTAGAACTGTGGACCACCCTAGTCTCTAGGACCCAATACCCCAACTCTGCTCCCGGAGGCTGGTTCTCATCCTAGTCCACATGCCAGTGGAACTAGTTATAACTAGTTGCCATCTTATCTCTTCTTTCCTAAAAAGTCAGTGTTCTTAAAGACTAGTCCATGCTTGCTGTCATGTTTTTCTTTGTCCATTTTCACTCCTTAATTCACTGAAATCTAGCTTCTGCCGTAATTATTCACTAGTAACTGCTAGATTTTCAAATCCAAAGAACATTTCCTTTTCGAGTTTTTCCTTGTCTTCTCTCAGGCAATTGAAATTTTTCTCCCGTTGACTTTCATTACTCCATTTTCTTCCTATTCTCCTCATATCACTATTGTTCTACCTTCATATTCTTCTGGGGGTCCCTTTTTCTCTGTCTAATTCCCTTAAAATAAATTTTAGGGGCTTCCCTGGTGGCGCAGTGGTTGAGAGTCCGCCTGCCGATGCAGGGGACGTGGGTTCATGCCCCAGTCCAGGAAGATCCCACATGCCGCGGAGCGGCTGGGCCAGTGAGCCATGGCCGCTGAGCCTGCGCGTCTGGAGCCTGTGCTCCGCAACGGGAGAGGCCACAACAGTGAGAGGCCCGCGTACCGCAAAAAAAAAAAGAAAATTGGGGCCTCACAGGGTTGGAAAATCCAACTATTTCTGTAGCCCAAACAGGAGGTAAAAGACTGTTTTTCAGAGACTTTCTTAAAGCCCTCCCATTAAGATTCCTCAGAAAAAGAAAGAAATATAGCCTTCCAGCAAAGATCAGATTAAGGATGTTACCCTCACTTATTTTGTAAGATTACGTCATATTAGCCACAATTAAAACAATGAAAAGAGGAATGAGTAGAGCATCGAAACTACAGAATAAGCTAGTTTAAGAGCCAGATCCAGAAAAGAACTTTGGTACCATTTCTGGCACATAGACTAGAGATGAATAGTACAAAAGCCTGTTAAGTTCTTGAGGAAATTGCATTACTAAAGAAACCATAAATCTGACCTGCAAAAGCCATTCATTGTTTGTGTCCTCAGGCAGTCTCCAGGAGAGCATAGTCTCCAACATCCTCTTCAATCTTGAACCTGGTGAATGATGGACAAGGAAGAACCTCCCAGAGGGTGAACCCAGGGGTCTTCAGGCATAACAAAAGGCATCCAGAAGGGTTCATCAGGGAACTTCTTCCATGGTCAGGGCAAAAATTTCTGTCTGGAAAGAAAACTATTAAGGATTACTCCTTGCTATATGTTTCCCATTCTTTCCTTTTTCAAATGGAAGTTTTTATTCTATTCCTGATCGACCATTGCATATTGGGTTGAAAGTGGGGATCAAGTAACTATTTTTTGGTTTATATGTCACTGGACTATATGTTGCCACATCTGGACAAGACAGAGAAGGCTGTACTTTCCCCAGCGATAGTAGACCTTGAGCTGGCTATGGAAATGAATAGGCCCACAGATGGTCTCTGTTAGAGAGGGAGGTTGAGATGTATGGGAAGAAGAGTGCACTTAGATATCTGGGTGGTCTGAGGGATTGACTGAATCTCTTTGTTTACCTTTACCTGAACTAATGCAGTCTTCCTGGGTGTTGTGATTTGTTTATTCAGAAACCTATCACCTGCATAATGACAACTTTCAAATTTGTATGTCCCACCAGTATTCTTTTATATTCTAGACCTCTATTATCCAAATACTGAACACTTCTGCATAGATTTATCACAGGAGAAACCTTAATCGCCACATGTCCAACACTGAAATGATTTCATATCTCCTTAAACATGTACCTCCTCTGTGATAGATTGCAATAAATGGTCACAAACTCATCCCATCCCTCTACACATGCCCCTGTGCATTGTGACTTTTTGTTCTTCTCATCAAGAAGTGGACTCTAGATCTCCACCTCCTTGTGTCTGGGCTTGCCTTGTGACTTGCTTTGATCAATAAAATACAGCAGAAGTAATGACGTGGGAATTATGAGCCTAGACCTCAAGAGGCCTTGCAGGCTTTGCTCTCACTCTCTTGGAAAGCTTCTGTCATTATGTGAAGAAACCTGGGCTGGTCCCTTTGGGGATGAGAAGATACGTGGAGAAAGGTGCCCAGCTGACATCCAGCACCAACCACTAACATGACTGACAACATAACGTGCAAGGCCCAGTAGGGCCTCTTATTTCATAATTATTAAGAATTTTAAGACAGCAATAGCAGAACAGTGAACCGAGCACAAGTTGTATGCCCATGCAGCTGGCCTTGACTACTAGAGAAACCATTGTGGAGCATCAAGCCCTTGCCAAGCTGCCACAGCTGACTGTCACCACATGAGTGAGCCCAGGCAAAACCAGCAGAAGAACTTCTCAACCAAGTTCATCCCAAATTGTCAACCCACATAACTGTCAGCTAATAAACAATTGTTGTTTTAAGCCATGAACTTTGATGATAGTTTGTTTGGGCAGCCATAAATAATTAAGTCATCCTTTAATCTCTTATCCTGGATAATTACAGCCTGAATCAATTAAACTCGTCAACACTTTCAACCTCATCCTATGAGGCTTGAAGAGTTCTTTATGCTATCTGCTTCCCTATGTGTTTTCTCCTTACCCAGATGTAAGTGTTGTGGAGTCAGACTACTGTGGTTTAAATTCTAGGTCCTCCCATTCTAACTGTGTGCCCTTGGACACATTATTTTACCCTTTTTTGCCTCTATTTCCTTATCTGCAAAACAGAGCTAACCTTGTGTTTTTTTATGAGGGTCTTTGAAAGTTGAATGAGTAACACGAACAGCACTTAACACAGTGACTGTGCTCAATAAATGTTAGTTATTATGATCACCTTGGATTTAACACACTACCCGTGAGATTCAGGATGAAACTTGCAAGAGGACTGCAGAAGACTTCTGGGGTTGTACAGGAATTCAGAGAGGTAAAAAGAACAACAACAACAACAACAAAAAATAACAGACATGGTCTGAGAAAACTATAAAGTAGTATGAGGTTAGAAAGGTGATTTCTGGCGTCAGACTTTCTTCCCTCACATCTCAGCTCTGCCATTTGTTCTGTTTCTTTGGCAAGTTACTTAACCTCTTTAAGTCTTAATTTCATCAATTATAAAGTAGGACCAAGGAAAGGAAATCTCATAACATTATTGTGAGGTTTGAGTAAGGACTAAATGATTACATCCTGTAGGCCTGGCTTATAGAAGTCCTGTGAGCCTGGCATATAGAATACGCCCATCACATGATATTTGAAATGTGAGTATTGGTCAGAAAGGCAAGCCAAGATCACTTTGAGAGGAGAATTACCAAATAAAAAGTGACACTGTATACAAGACTGTAAGCAGGATATGAGGTAAGAGATTAGGAGCCAAAGAGACAGTGAACAGATTAAGTTTGGAGATCAAGGCAGAAGTGAAACCATTCAAGACTTTGGTTGCCACATCAGAAAGTCTGGAAGACATATTGCATGTTTCCTAAACCTTTCTGCAAGCTATAATGGCAAAGCAGAAAATGCTCTAGGAGCAGATTTTGGATTAGAGGGAACAGTTCAAAGAAATCTTAGCTTATTCTCCACCAATTAGCCTTTGAGGATTCTCTCCATTTTTAGGTTGGTTCTCGTCTTTTCCTTCCTCAACAGTCAAGAACCCATTTATTCAGCAATTATTTATAGAGTACCTTGGAATACAATGGATGAGTGGCAGACCAATTTCCTGTCCTCACAGAGCCTCAGACTAACAGGAGATTCAGACAATTAAACTAGTAATCTCAGCACTGTGTGAGAATGTAGGGATCAGGGGAAGCTTCCTGGAGGAAGTTACATTTAATGTGAAACTTGAAAAACAGATAAGTAGACATCAACTAACCTGGTGTGTGGGGGAGACATGGTGAGTGTGGCTGCAGGGAGAGAAGAGTATTCCAAGTAAAAGAACAGCATATGCAAATTCATGGAAGAGAACCAGGAATTTGGGGGGAATTCAAAGTAGTTCAGTTGAGCTGAAAAATTGAGTTAGGAGCTAGAAATTGCTGGAGAGGAGGCTAATGGGGTAAAATCTGCTCTTGTAAGGAATCTGGACTAAGGGCAATGGGAAGCCATTCAAGTGTTTAAGCAGAGGAGTGACATTTAGAAAGAATACCCCGATTATAATATGGAGAACAGAAGGAGCCGGACAGAAAGCCCGCTACCTGAGTTTGTAAAAACGTTTTATTGGAACACAGCCATATCCATTCATTTACATATTGTGTACTGCTGCTTCCAGGCCTTAAGTGCAGAGCTGAGTAACTGACCGTCTGGCCCAGAAAGCCTGAAATATTTATGATCTGGTTCTTTAAGAAAATGTTTGCTAATCCCAGGGAGACTACTGTAGTAATCTGGGTAAGACAACATTCCTGTCTTCCCAGCTCTGGGGAAGACTGGAATCCTAGAAAGGCAGTCATTGTCAATAAGTGAAGAAATCATGACCTAGATATCAGTTGTGATAATCTGTTGTTTTTCAACTAAATAAGTGTTCTTCCTATGTTTTCTTCTAAGAGTTTTAGAGTAGCCAGTCTTACATTTAGGTCTTTAATCCTTTTTGAGTTTATTTTTGTGTATGGGGTTAGAAAATGTTCTAATTTCATTCTTTCACATGTAACTGTCTGGTTTTCCCAGCACCACTTATTAAAGAGACTGTCTTTTCTCCGTTGTATATTCTCTCCTCCTATGTCATAGGTTAATTGATCTTAGGTGCATGGGTTTATTTCTGAGCTTTCTATCCTGTTCCATTGATCTATATTTCTCTTTTGGTGCCAGGACCATACTGTTTTAATTACTGTTGCTTTGAAGTATAGTCTGAAATCAGGGAGCCTCATTCTTCCAGCTCCATTTTTCTTTCTCAGGATTGCTTTTGCTATTCGGGGTCTTTTGTGTTTCCATACAAATTTAAAATTTTTTTGTTCTAGTTCCATGAAAAATGCCATTCATAATTTGACAGGGATTGCACTGAGTCTGTAGATTGCCTTGGGTAATATACTCATTTTGACAATATTCATTCTTCCAATCCAAGAACATGGTATATCTTTCCATCTGTTTGTGTCATCTTTGATTTCTCTCATCAGCATTTTATAGTTTTCAGAGCACAGGTCTTTTGTCTCCTCAGGTAGGTTTTTTCCTAGGTATTTTATTCTTTTGATGCAGTGGTAAATGGGACTGTTTCCTTAATTTCTCTTTCTGATCTTTCTTTGTTAGTGTATAGAAATGCAACAGTTTTCTGTGTATTAATTTTGTACCCTGCAACTTTACCAAATTCATTGATTAGCTCTAGTAGTTTTCTGTTTTTTTTAATTTTCTTTAGAATTCTGATTCTCATCTTTTTTTTCCCCAACATCTTATTTTTTTTGAATTTTATTTTATTTATTTTTTTATACAGCAGATTCTTATTAGTCATCAATTTTATACACACAAGTGTATACATGTCAACCCCAATCTCCCAATTCATCACACCCTCACTCCCACCACTAGGCACTTTCCCACCTTGGTGTCCATATGCTTGTTCTCTAAATCTGTGTCTCAATTTCTGCCCTGCAAACCGGTTCATCTGTACCACTTTTTTAGGTTCCACATATATGCCTTAATATACGATATTTGTTTTCCTCTTTCTGACTTACTTCACTCTGTATGACAGTCTCTAGATCCAGCCACGTCTCAACAAATGACCCAATTTCATCCCTTTTTATGGCTGAGTAATATTCCATTGTATACATGTACCACTTCTTCTTTATCCGTTGTCTGTTGATGGGCATTTAGGTTGCTTCCATGACCTGGCTATTGTAAATACTGCTGCAATGAACATTGGGGTGCATGTGTCTTTTTGAATTATGGTTTTCTCTGGGTATATGCCCAGTAGTGGGGTTGCTTGGTCATATGGTAATTCTATTTTTAGCATTTTAAGGAACCTCTATACTGTTCTCCATAGTGGCTCTATCAATTTACATTCCCACCAACAGTGCAAAAGGGTTCCCTTTTCTCCACACCCTCTCCAGCATTTATAGTTTGTAGATTTTCTGATGATGCCCATTCTAACTGGTGTGAGGTGATGCCTCATTGTAGTTTTAATTTGCATTTCTCTAATAATTAGTGATGTTGAGCACCTTTTCATGTGCTTCTTGGCCATCTGTATGTCTTCTTTGGACAAGTGTCTATTTAGCTCTTCTGCCCATTTTTGGATTGGGTTGTTTGTTTTTTTAATATTGAGCTGCATGAGCTGTTTATATATTTTGGAGATTAATCCTTTGTCTGATGATTCATTTGCAAATATTTTCTCCCATTCTGAGGGCTGTCTTTTCATCTTGTTTATGGTTTCCTTTGCTTTGCAAAAGCTTTTAAGTTTCATTAGGTCCCATTTGTTTATTTTTGTTTTTATTTCCATTACTCTAGGAGGTGGATCAAAAAAGATCTTGCTGCGATTTATGTCACAGAGTGTTCTTCCTATGTTTTTCTCTAAGAGTTTTATAGTGTCTGGTCTTACATTTAGGTCTCTAATCCATTTTGAGTTTATTTTTGTGTATGGTGTTAGGGAGTGTTCTAATTTCATTCTTTTACATGTAGCTGTCCAGTTTTCCCAGCACCACTTATTGAAGAGACTGTCTTTTCTCCATTGTATATCCTTGCCTCCTTTGTCATAGATTAGTTGACCATAGGTGCGTGGGCTTATCTCTGAGCTTTCTATCTTGCTCCATTGATCTATGTTTCTGTTTTTGTGCCAGTACCACATTGACTTGATTCCTGTAGCTTTGTAGTATAGTCTGAAGTCAAGGAGTCTGATTCCTCCAGCTCTGTTTTTTCCGTGAAGATTGCTTTGGATATTTGGGGGCTATTGTGTCTCCATACAAATTGTAAGATTTTTTAATCTAGATCCGTAAAAAATACCATTGGTAATTTGATAGGGATTGCACTGAATCTGTAGATTGCTTTGGGTAGTAGAGTCATTTTCACAATATTGATTCTTCCAATCCAAGAATATGGTATAACTCTACATCTGTTGGTATCATCTTTAATTTCTTTCAGCAGTGTCTTTTACTTTTCTGCATGCAGGGCTTTTGTCTCCCTAGGTAAGTTTATTCCTAGGTAGTTTATTCTTTTTGTTGCAATGGTAAATGGGAGTGTTTCCTTAATTTCTCTTTCAGATGTCTCATCATTCATGTATAGGAATGCAAGAGATTTCTGTGCATTAATCTGTATTCTGCAACTTTACCAAATTCATTGATTTGCTCTAGTAGTTTTCTGGTGACATCTTCAGGATTCCCTATGTATAGTATCATGTCATCTGCAAACAGTGACAATTTTACTTCTTCTTTTCCAATTTGGATTCCTTTTATTTCTTTTTCTTCTCTGATTGCCATGGCTAGGACTTCCAAAACTATGTTGAATAATAGTGGTGAGAGTGGACATCCTTGTCTTGTTCCTGATCTTAGAGGAAATGCTTTCAGTTTTTCACCATTGAGAATGATGTTTGCTGTGGGTTTGTTGTATATGGCCTTTATTATGTTGAGGTAGGTTCCCTCTATGCCCACTTTCTGGAGAGTTTTTATCATAAATGGGTGTTGAATTCTGTCAAAAGCTTTTTCTGCATCTATTGAGATGATCATATGGTTTTTCTTCTTCAATTTGTTAACATGGTGTATCACATTGATTGATTTGCATGTATTGAAGAATCCTTGCACCCCTGGGTTAAATCCCAGTTGATCATGGTGTATGATCCTTTTAATGTGTGGTTGGATTCAGTTTGCTAATATTTTGTTGAGGATTTTTGCATTTATATTCATCAGTGATATTGGTCTGTAATCTTCTTTTTTTGTGGTATCTTTGTCTGGTTTTGGTATCAGGGTGATGGTGGTCTCATAGAATGAGTTTGGGAGTGTTCCTTCCTCTGCAATTTTTTGGAGGAGTTTGAGAAGGATGGGTGTTAGCTCTTCTCTAAATGTTTGATAGAATTCACCTGTGAAGCCATCTGGTCCTGGACTTTTGTTTGTTGGAAGAATTTTAATCACAGTTTCAATTTCATTACTTGTGATTGGTCTGTTCATATTATCTGTTTCTTCCTGGTTCAGTCTTGGAAGCTTATACCTTTCTAAGAATTTGTCCATTTCTTCCAGGTTGTCCATTTTATTGGCATAGAGTTGCTTGTAGTAGTCTCTTAGGATGCTTTGTATTTCTGTTGTGTCTGTTGTAACTTCTCCTTTTTCATTTCTAATTTTTTTGAATTGAGTCCTCTCCTGCTTTTTCTTGATGAGTCTGGCTAATGGTTTATCAATTTTGTTTATCTTCTCAAAGAACCAGATTTTAGTTTTATTGATCTTTGCTGTTGTTTTCTTTGTTTCTGTTTCATTTATTTCTGCTCTGATCTTTATGATTTCTTTCCTTCTGCTAACTTTGGGTTTTGTTTGTTCTTCTTCCTCTAGTTCCTTTAGGTGTAAGGTGAGATTGTTTTTTTGACACTTTTCTTGTTTCTTGAGGTAGGCTTGTATAGCTATAAACTTCCCTCTTAGAACTGCTTTTGCTGCATCCCATAGGTTTTGGACTGTCGTGTTTTCATTGTCATTTGTCTCTGGGTATGTTTTGGTTTCCTCTTTGATTTCTTCAGTGATATCTTGGTTATTTAGTAACGTATTATTTATCCTCCATGTGTTTGTTTTTTTTATGTATTTTCCCCTGTAATTCATTTCTAATCTCATAGCCTTGTAGTCAGAAAAGATGCTTGATATGATTTCAATTTTCTTAAATTTACTGAGGCTTGATTTGTGACCCAAGATGTGATCTATCCTGGAGAATGTTCCATGCGCACTTGAGAAGAAAGTGTAATCTGCTGTTTTTGGATGGAATGTCCTATAAATATCAATTTAAACTATCTGGTCTATTGTGTTATTTAAAGCTTCTGTTTCCTTATCTATTTTCATTTTGGATTATCTGTCCATTGCTGTAAGTGAGGTTTACAAGTCCCCCACTCTTATTGTGTTACTGTCATTTTCCTCTTTTAGAGCTGTTAGCAGTTGCCTTATGTACTGAGGTGCTCCTATGTTGGGTGCATATATATATATATATAATTGTTATATCTTCTTCTTGGATTGATCCCTTGATCATTATGTAGTGTCCTTCCTTGTCTCTTGTAACATTCTTTATTTTAAAGTCCATTTTATGTGATATGAGTATTGCTACTCCAGCTTTCTTTTGATATCCACTTGCATGGAATATCTTTTTCCATCCCCTCACTTTCAGTCTATATGTGTCCCTAGGTCTGAAGTGGGTCTCTTGTAGATCGCATATATATGGGTATTGTTTTTGTATCCATTCAGTGAGCCTGTGTCCTTCGGTTGGAGCATTTAATCCGTTCACGTTTAAGGTAATTATCGATATGTATGTTCCTATGGCCATTTTCTTAATTGTTTTGGGTTTGTTTTTGTAGGTCCTTCTCTTGTGTTTCCCACTTAGAGAAGTTCCTTCAGCCTTTGTTGTAGAGCTGGTTTGGTGGTGCTGAAATCTCTTAGCTTTTGCTTGTCTGTAAAGCTTTAGATTTCTCCATCAAATCTGAGTGAGATCCTTGCTGGGTAGAGTAATCTTGGTTGTAGGTTCTTCCCTTTCATCACTTTAAGTATATCATGCCACTCCCTTCTGGCTTGTAGAGTTTCTGCTGAGAAATCAGCTGTTAACTTTATGGGAGTTCCCTTGTATGTTATTTGTCATTTTTCCCTTGCTGCTTTCAATAATTTTTCTTTGTCTTTAATTTTTGCCAGTTTGATTACTATGTGTCTTGGTGTGTTTCTCCTTGGGTTTATTTTGTATGGGACTCTCTTCGCTTCCTGGACTTGGGTGGCTATTTCCTTTCTCATGTTAGGGAAGTTTTCAACTATAATCTCTTCACATATTTTCTCGGGTCCTTTCTCTCTCTCGTCTCCTTCTGGGACCCGTATAATGTGAATGTTGTTAGGTTTAATGTTGTCCCAGAGGTCTCCTAGGCTGTCTTCATTTATTTTCATTCTTTTTTCTTTATTCTGTTCTGCAGCAGTGAATTCGACCATTCTGTCCTCCAGGTCACTTATCCGTTCTTCTGCCTCAGTTATTCTGCTATTGATTCCTTCTAGTGTAGTTTTCATTTCAGTTATTGTATTGTTCATCTCTGTTTGTTTGTTCTTTAATTCTTCTAGGTCTTTGTTAAACATTTCTTGTATCTTCTCAATCTTTGTCTCCATTCTTTTTCCAATGTCCTGGATCATCTTCACTATCATTATTCTGAATTCTTTTTCTGGAATGTTGCCTATCTCCACTTCATTTAGTTGTTTTTCTGGGGTTTTATCTTGGTCCTTCACCTGGTACATTAGTTCTAGTAGTTTTCTGGTAGCATCTTTAGGATTTTCTATGTATAGTATCATGTTAAGATTGGTTCAAGCCCCTATTACACAACTCTTCAACAAAGTACAGTATCTCCTGAAGTGTTCTGCCAATTTTCTAAACATATACGGTTTTAGCATTATCTTGGGCACTGCTTCTACTGACAGGTTCAGTTTATGGACTTTCTCATTGTTCTGGGTGTGCTGTCTCCATTCTGCTCCTTTTTGATCCAGCAGTGGAACTTGGCCCCATGCTTTCTTTACTTACCCCACCACCATCTCCACTCACAATGTGTGTACTGTGGGGAGGTGTGGTGGTGTAGGGGTAATGGAAGACTAACTGAAGATTTGGAAGACATGAGAGGAGTTGAAGGAATGCAAATAACTTAGAATACTGCACACGAAGAGAAAGCATTTTAGGCATATTATGGAGTTACTCTGCCTTCTGTCTCTTTTCTTTCTCTTCTGTCTTCTCTTTTCTCCCCAACTTTTTCCATGCCCCCAAGTGAATTTCTAATGTAGAACAGTCTTTCTTTGATTATCCTCTCTCTTGCTGACCCAAGTTCTCAAGCACTCCGTGTCTACTCATAGCAACTCATCAAAGCATTTCCTCTGAGAAGAATTCTGGTGCCAGCTGTTGAGAGAATTGGTTTAACTTCACTACAATAGCAAGGTTCCTTGGAACCAGGATAGGGTTCTGAGGATAGGTTTCGATCAGATAAGGTGTAATCTTACTCATCCAGGAAAGGAAGGAGTACAAATTTTGGGGGAGGAGAGTAATGAAGTAGGGAAACCAAGATCACTTCCAAAGAGTAGTGTAAATATCAGACCCAAGGGGCGAGTGAGAGGTTGTAAGTAAAAGAGGAGGCCAGGGATCTAGAATAAAGGAAATCAGCCCAAAGAACTGTATTGTAGATACAATACAGTTTGACTCCTTGTGAAGGGAGACTGTGTTTTAACTATTTTTATGTATGCAACACTTAATATAGTGTTGGACACAAGAAATGTTTGATAAACTGAACCCTCAACCTCATGCCATTCCTGAAATCTGGTTCTCTTTGTGCTCCTGGGACTTTGCTGTTCTGATACAGGTCAATTTACTATGTCTGAAAAAATCAAGCAGTATTGGTTTTATTTCTAAACAACCCAGAGAAAAGCACACCACTAAGTGTATTTAACATGTTCTTCCTTGAAAAAGACCTACACTAGGTCTCAAGATATCTGTCTCACAACAAAAATAGCAATAATCAACTGTTAATACAAGCAACATCATTTATTGAATGCCTACTAGATCTAAAGTACAATCAGGTGTTTACCTATGTTCTTTCATTTACACCTCATAATGACTGTATTATATTCATTTTACAGTTGAGGAGACTCTGGCTCAAAGAGGTTCTCTTTCCTTAGGTCGTGATAAGTGACATGGTGTCTGGCTTCAAAACTCTTGATCTCAATAATACTAGCCTTTGCTGCTTCATAACTCTTTGCCCTGCTTCCCATCTAAACCTTTGTTTGCTTTATTCCCTTGCTTAAAGTCATCCATTGTTTCCTCATTTGCTCCTGAACAGAGTCTGCAATATTTAGTGTGGCATAATTTATTTTTCACAATCCCTGAAGTGATCTTTAGGGGCCTCATCTCCTATTGCTGTTTCTATATATGCATATTGAGTTTCAAACATTTTTGGTTCCTGGGGACAGGCCACGCTCCTCCATGCTTCCAAGGTTTTGGACGTTCTCCTTCTTTCTGGAGTGCTCTTCCTCCCCAACTTGCTTGGGCTTTAAAACCAGGAACCCAGGGGACTTACCTGGTGGTGCAGTGGTTAAGAATCTGCCTGCCAGTGCAGGGGACACAGGTTTGATCCCTGGTCCGGGAAGATCCCACATGCCGCGGAGCAACTAAGCCCGTGCGCAACAACTACTGAGCCTGCACTCTAGAGCCCACGAGCCACAACTACTGAAGCCCACATGCCACAACTACTGAAACCCATGAGCCTAGAGCCCATGCGCCAAAACAAGAGAAGCCACCACAATGAGAAGCCCTCACAATGCAACAAAGACCCAACACAGCCAAAACTAAATTTAAAAAAATAAAATAAATTTATTTTAAAAAGACTGTGAATCGTAAAAAATATATATATTAAAAAAAAAACCCAGGAGCCCAGTTGCTAATCAGTTTTTCCTGGAAGTTCTCATAATTTCTCTGGGTTTTGATTCTCTTATTAGTAAATGGAGATGATATTTCCTACATTTTGGAAAGAGGTTATCTGGGATGAATTCTGGCTTTGCCACTCACCGGCTGCATCATCTTGGGAAAGTTGCTTGATTTCTCTAAGCCTCAGGTTTTTTTCTTCATAAAATAGGATAATGAAGGTTATTTTAAAAAGGGCCTGACACAAAGTAAGTACTCAATTAGTGTGTACTATTATTATACGACTCTTGTGTGAATTAAATAAAATTAACATACATAATGATCTAGCACAATAATTGTTAACACACTGTGCTTCCTTAGTGACTTCCTGGTCACCCTTCAAAATTCAGCTCAAATTCACCTTTATAACACTTTTCTGGAAGCATTCTGTACATTCCACACACGGTTAGCCATTTTGTTAATTGTGCTCACATACCTCTATTTTTACTTTTTGTATCCCATGTAACTATTTGTTTAACTTCTCATCTCCTCTGCTGGCCTGGACTCCTTGCAGGCGGAGACCATTTTATAATCCACCCAAACATAGCATAAATAGGTATTTTATACACATTGGTTGATTGATTGAATGACTACATTCACTAATAAACAAAAATGAGTCTTAAGGAACTTCTAGTTGGTAGTAATAGTACCAGTAGTACTACTACCACTGTGTAATGTTTATCGAGTATCACCTGTGCATCACTGTCCTAAGCTCTTGGAACTCATTAGCTCATTTAATTTTCACAATAGCTCTGTCAGGTAATTATTGTCCCCATTTAAACTTTTCAAAAACTATGAAATTTTATTACCATTTTACAGATAAAGTAACTGAGGATCAGAGAAGTTAATATACTCAAAATTGTACAGCCAGTAAGAGGTATAGAAAAAATGCCATGTTTTAGTAGAAAACTTGGCATTGCCTACAAGACACCTTCCAGGTCATCTCACTCTTGCCTTTCATTGTCTTTGAATATTGCACATCCTTCTGGATTATCTGATTGTAGCCGTTTATCATCTTTGCATCATTTTACAACTCTGTATAAATGTCTTTTTTCAGATTCTCTTTTGAACAGGTTATAACATCTCCCTGTTTCCCTCACTGAATGAGTTAAATAACGTCTTTAACTTTTTTTCTTTTCTATCTGTATCAGAGTCACGATTTTTGCTTTTTCTGAAAATTCTCTTTTAACAGAGATACAACTGGAATGCAACTCCCAGTTGGACTGACTTCAAGTCCCGTTTCTGTACCTCACAGGCCTCCAACTTCTCTGTGCCCTTTACTGGGGAGCCTGTTTTCAAATTGCAGAGTTCTGAGTTCTACCTCAAAAGAGTCTGATTCAGTAGCGTTTTTGTTTTGTTTTTGTTTTTAACAAGACTCCTGTTATTCTGCTGGTGGTGGTCTGAAAAGCACTGCTTTGAAAAACTGTATGATACTGCTTCTTTAGTAGGAGAAATAAAATACTTGTACAAAGCAAGTAACAAACTAGTTTCAAAGAAGGAGAGAAGAGGAAGAGAGAAATTTTGTCTGGAAGAAACAGTAAGTTTTATGGAGAAATTGGCATTTGATCTGGGCCTTAAAACTAGGAAAGCTTTTGACAGAAAGATATGAAGACAAGACATCCTGTGTTTTGGAAGCAGCATGAGCAAAGGCAAGGAGGCAGGAAAATGCACAGCATTTTGGGGGAGAATGACTGGTGGTTGAATTTGGCTAAATTGAGTAAAGAATATGAGAGGGAGGGTATGAACAAGAAGACTGGAAAGGTAAGTCTGAGCTAGAATGGAGGATTTTGGTGCCATGCATTTACTTGATAGGCAATAGAGAGTAATAGAAAGCTTTGATTGGAGGTAAAAGGATAAGAAGAAAATCAACAGCAAGTTAGAAGAATCCTGAAGAAACACGAAGTTGGATGTAGAGACAGAGGAAATTAATGAATGGCGAGGAAAGGAAAGATGTGAGATCACGAGGATTTGAAGTCTCTTCTGTAATTAATGAATGCTTATTGATGGTCTGTCATGTGTGAAACCTGTGGTGCTAGGCACTGGGAAGGAAATTATTATCCTGGAACTTCCTGTGTAAAGGCTCAAAGAGGGAACACACGAGAGAGACATCAGAGGTTAAAGAAGGCATATGGGCCTAAACTGGGTGAGTGAAAGAGGAAGGGTAGAGAACATAAATATATGAAAGATCTTTAGGGAGTAGAATTGACAGAATTTGGTGTCTACTTGGATACAAAGGGCTAAGTAAGAGGGAGGAGTCTAGGAAAATTGAGGTTTCTGGGTTGGGTGATTAGGTGCACAATGACTCCTTAAACTGAGAAAAGTGAGAAAGAAGAGTATGGGGAGGAGTGGGGGGATAATGAGTTACATTTTATTGCATTTGAAGAACCTGAGAACACGTAGTAGGATATTGGGAACGTTGGTCTGGAGCTCAAGAAAGAGAGCTTTAGATAGCTATTGTGTAAGTGGAGTTGATATCAGATGTACCTTGGTGGATTGTGGAAATAGGAAGAACAGAGTTGGAGCCAAAGCTGAAATCAGGTCCAAAACTAGATGAGGCTGTTTCCTGGAGTGGGTGGAAGTGAACTGAGCAAAGGTTAATTGCAAAAGTTAGAGCTCAGAATTAAAGCAGAAAAGCCCATATGTTATCGGGCTACGCAAGAAGTTGTCAAAACTTGGAGATGAAAATGTCAAGGGGCTAGGAGAGTGTAAGAGTGTACTGAGAAATGAAAGCGAGGGAGGTGAATCAAGTTGAAGAAAGTTTTTCACAGGACTTATTTTAGGATTAGTGCTGTATTTGTTTGGAAGAACTACTTTAGGTAAGCAGTGAAACTCCAAGGAGTTTGAGAGACAGAAGATGCCCATTCAACTGTCATGTAAGGAAAAAGAGAGGAACACAGAGCTGATGGCAGACCATTCAACTTCTCAGGAATCTCCTTAATCGTATGTAAAGTTGGGGTAAATCATGAAATTCTTGGAGACAATTTTCTATGAAAACTAGAGAGAGGGCTGAACTCTGGGTCCAGGGTGATGAAGCACAACAGGGGTGTCAGTGAGTTGACTCTTTGTATTTTTATGTTGATTTCCAAATTCAAAGAATGATTGGTTTTTACTGTTGTAATGGTCATTACAAACCAAAGAAGGGCAGATCTACCAAAAAACACATCTCAATATTGAGACACATGATTTTGAACTTTAGCTCTATTTGTTTGTTTGTCCCCTCTCCCTTCCAAATCAGTATAATAAATGCTAAATCTAGACAGTTGGTGTTTTTAGCTATTAGTGATAGTTACTTTTTTCTAAGAATTTCGTCTGGCTTGCAATCAAAATTTATGCAATTTAAAAAGTTTCCCGTGATGCCCTTACAATGTGCATTCTTTGTTGAAAGATTTAATAATTTGGATTAAGACAAAGTGAATTGAAATTGAGTTCCTTTCACTTGTGATATATTAGAGGGCTTACTTTCCCTTTCTGTACTAGTAGAATATTGTGTGCATAAAACTGTGTTAAAAGCCAAATCCTGATAATTTGTAAAATGTCATCTGGTACAGCACTTCCTGTACAAACCAGAGGGCAGTTTCTCTGTAGGAGCTCTAAAAGGAAAGGCAAAGTATTTCTTTAAATCACTTGATTCCCTTTTATTAACTTTAGGTAATTGCTCAGGATAAAAAATGAGGGAAAACATGTCGTTCTTTTGCCCTTTTCCACTCTAGAATGTAGACTGTGAGTTTAGACTCTCCCCTAGCCATAGAACTTCCAAGTCTTTTTAAAAAATATATTTATTTATTTTATTTATTATTATTATTATTTTTTTTTTTTGGCTGTGTCAGGTCTTCTTTGTGGCACAAAGGATCTATCAACACGGCGTGCAGGCTCTTCGTTGCCTTGCGAGGCCTTCTCTCTAGTTGTGGCTTGCAAGCTCCAGGGCGTGTGGGCTCTGTAGTTTGCGGCACGTGGGCTTAGTTGCCCCGAGGCATGTGGGATCTTAGTTCCCCGACCAGGGATCGAACCTGTGTCCCCTGCTTTGGAAGGTGGATTCTTTACCACTGGACCACCTGGGAAGTCCCAGAACTTCCAACTCTTAACTGAGTTCCTTTGCTAGCTAAGAAAAGTGGGGAAAATAGGTATGGGGAGAACACATAGAGAGCACCCACCTTGCAAGGTGCAGTGTAAGGTGCAAAGGTGGAGAAGACAGAAACTTTGTCTTCAACCAACTTAAAATCCATGTGTGTTCAGTGATCAAACTCCCAGAACACAATTGTGAGGCTCTCAGTTGTGCTTTGGACTCTGATGTACCACAATGTTGCCTCTTCTATTGGTGGTGGGCTTTGATAATTAGGTACTTGTCCAGAAGTCAGCTGGACTTTGGGTGAGTATGTGATTTCATTTATTCCTAAGTTCAGAAAATATTCATTGTTTTCTTACTGACGGCAGCAATTGAGGTAGATTAGAAGATGTGGGAACAAGACTGGAACAAAGGAGACTACTTTGCAGGCAGTTGCTCTAATGCACATCCTAAAGCTTCTGTGGAGTGAGAAAGGAGTCAAAGGTGACTTCCAGTTGCTGGTGGATCATGTTAGCCATGCAGAGAGATAGACAACCACTGCAGATAATATTCTCTTTGCCAATTGGTTATCACCAAACATCCAAATTCTGAAGACCTCACCTTCTATCTCTACATGTTTAGAGAAATAGTGAATTTCATATCTACATCAAAAGAAATAATTTCTAGGCTAAAAATATTGACATTTCATTTTGACTTGGTATATATATTATTTTTGTGAAATGCTTGATGTGTATTTGATTGGAGGAAGAATTCATAGATTAAATTAAATTTCCTTATCCTGATGGTCTTTTTTTTTTTTTTTTTTTAGCTATACGCGGGCCTCTCACTGCTGTGGCCTCTCCCATTGCGGAGCACAGGCTCCGGATGCCCAGGCTCAGCGGCCATGGCTCACGGGCCCAGCCGCTCCGCGGCATGTGGGATCCTCCCAGACGGGGGCACGAACCCGTGTCCCCTGCATCGGCAGGCGGACTCTCAACCACTGCGCCACCAGGGGAGCCCTCCTGATGGTCTTTTGATTATTGATATTATAGTTCCTAATATGCCACATATAAATAGAATTAATAGTTAAAATTTTCTTTACCCAACAATTCATTTCTACCTACTTTTTATCTATTAAATATTATGTTACCATTTTGGGATACTCCACATTTTATTACAGAATATATTTGTCAAAGTTTGAAGACACTTAACTGTAACACTTAATTATTTTTGACCTTGTACTTTCTGCCAAGGAGAATTTAAAAATCTGTGACTAGCGACTTCTCTGGTGGCACAGTGGTTAAGAATCCACCTGCCAATGCAGGGGACATGGGTTCAAGCCCTGGTCTGGGAAGATCCCACATGCCATGGAGCAACTAAGCCCGTACACAACAACTACTGAGCCTGAGCTCTAGAGCCACGAGCCACACCTGCTGAGCCTGCGTGCTGCAACTACTGAAGCCTGCATGCCTAGAGTCTGTGCTCTGCAACAAGAGAAACCACAGTGAGAAGCCCATGCACCACAACGAAGAGTAGCCCCCACTCACCGCAACTAGAGAAAGCCCATGCACAGCAATGAAGACCCAATGCAGCCAAAAATAATAAATTATTAATTAATTAAAAAATAAAAAATAAAAATCTGTGACTAGAACCACAAATTTCCTGTTGGAAAATAAATTTACAAAGGATGATTTCTTTTTTATTAAAACTAGATTGCCTTCTTAGTATATTGCAAAGTATAACAAGTATTTCGAAAAGAGATGGAAATGGATAATTTTTTTAAATTGTTACTTGCTAGAGGGCAAAAATGTTTTGTTTGTACTAAAATGCAAACAACGCAGGCCTCAAGATTAAGTGGGAGATCTGAATGTAGCATGTGCATTTTCTATATAAACAATAATTATAACTCTCATTTTTTAAACTGTTTTTTTAATTTAATTTTATTTATTTTTTAATACAGCAGATCCTTATTAGTTATCCATTTTATACATATTAGTGTATATATGTCAATACCGGTCACCCAATTCATCACACAACACCCTCCTTGCCACCTTCCCCCCTTAGTGTCCATACGTTTCTTCTGTACATCTGTGTCTCAGTTTCTGCCCTGCAAACCAGTTCATCTGTACAATTTTTCTAGGTTCCACATATATGCGTTAATATACGATATTTGTTTTTCTCTTTCTGACTTACTTCACTCTGTATGACAGTCTCTATATCCATCAACAACTCTACAAATGACTCAATTTTGTTCCATTTTATGGCTGAGTAATATTCTATTGTATATATGTACCACTTCTTCTTTATCCATTCATCTGTCGATGGGCATTTAGGTTGCTTCCATGACCTGGTTATTGTAAATAGTACTGCAGTGAACACTGGGGTACATGTGTCTTTTTGAATTATGGTTTTCTCTGGGTATATGCCCAGTACTGGGATTGCTGGATCATATGGTAATTCTATTTTTAGTTTTTTAAGGAACCTCCATACTGTTCTCCATAGTGGCTGTATCAATTTACATTCCCACCAACAGTGCAAGAGGGTTCCCTTTTCTCCACACCCTCTCCAGCATTTGTTGTTTGTAGATTATCTGATGATGCCCATTCTAACTGGTGTAAGGTGATATCTCATTGCAGTTTTGATTTGCATTTCTCTAATAATTAGTGATGTTGAGCAGCTTTTCATGTGCTTCTTGGCCATCTGTATGTCTTCTTTGGAGAAATGTCTATTTAGGTCTTTGCCCATTTTTGGATTGGGTTATTTGCTTTTTTAATATTGAGCTGCATGAGCTGTTTATATATTTTGGAGATTAATCCTGTGTCTGTTGATTCATTTGCAAATATTTTCTCGCATTCTGAGGTTGTTTTTTCACCTTGTTTGTACTTTCCTTTGCTTTGCAAAAGCTTTTAAGTTTCATTAGGTCCCATTTGTTTATTTTTGTTTTTATTTCCATTACTCTAGGAGGTAGATCAAAAAAGATCTTGATGTAATTTATGTCAAAGAGTGTTCTTCCCATGTTTTTCTCTAAGAGTTTTATAGTGCCCGGTCTAACATTTAGGTCTCTAATCCATTTTGAGTTTATTTTTGTGTATGGTGTTAGGGAGTGTTCTAATTTCATTCTTTTACATGTAGCTGTCCAGTTTTCCCAGCACCCCTTATTGGAGAGATTGTCTTTTCTCCATTGTATGTCCTTTCGTCCTTTGTCATAGATTAGTTGACCACAGGTGCATGGGTTTATCTCTGGGCTTTCTATCCTGTTCCATTGATCTATGTTTCTGTTTTGTGCCAGTACCACATTGTCTTGATGCCTGTAGCTTTGCAGTATAATCTGAAGTCAGGAGAAGTCAGTCTGATTCCTCCAGCTCCATTTTTTCCCCTTAAGACTGCTTTGGATATTCAGGGTCTTTTGTGTCTCCATACAAATTGTAAGATTTTTTAATCTAGATCCGTAAAAAATGCCATTGGTAACTTGATAGGGATTGCATTGAATCTGTAGATTGCTTTGGGTAGTAGAGTCGTTTTCACAATATTGATTCTTCCAATCCAAGAATATGGTATAACTTTACATCTGTTGGTATCATCTTTAATTTCTTTCAGCAGTGTCTTTTACTTTTCTGCATGCAGGGCTTTTGTCTCCCTAGGTAGGTTTATTCCTAGGGAGTTTATTCTCTTTGTTGCAATGGTAAATGGGAGTGCTTCCTTAATTTCCCCTCAGATTTTTCATCATTTGTGTATAAGAATGCAACAGATTTCTGTGCGTTAATTTTGTATTCTGCAACTTTACCAAATTCATTGATTTGCTCTATTAGTTTTCTGATGGCATCTTCAGGATTCTCTATGTATAGTATCATGTCATCTGCAAACAGTGACAGTTTTACTTCTTCTTTTCCAATTTGGATTCCTTTTATTTCTTTTTCTTCTCTGATTGCCATGGCTAGGACTTCCAAAACTATGTTGAATAATAGTGGTGAGAGTGGACATCCTTGTCTTGTTCCTGATCTTAGAGGAAATGCTTTCAGTTTTTCACCATTGAGAATGATGTTTGCTGTGGGTTTGTTGTATATGGCCTTTATTATGTTGAGGTAGGTTCCCTCTATGCCCACTTTCTGGAGAGTTTTTATCATAAATGGGTGTTGAATTCTGTCAAAAGCTTTTTCTGCATCTATTGAGATGATCATATGGTTTTTCTTCTTCAATTTGTTAACATGGTGTATCACATTGATTGATTTGCATGTATTGAAGAATCCTTGCACCCCTGGGTTAAATCCCAGTTGATCATGGTGTATGATCCTTTTAATGTGTGGTTGGATTCAGTTTGCTAATATTTTGTTGAGGATTTTTGCATTTATATTCATCAGTGATATTGGTCTGTAATCTTCTTTTTTTGTGGTATCTTTGTCTGGTTTTGGTATCAGGGTGATGGTGGTCTCATAGAATGAGTTTGGGAGTGTTCCTTCCTCTGCAATTTTTTGGAGGAGTTTGAGAAGGATGGGTGTTAGCTCTTCTCTAAATGTTTGATAGAATTCACCTGTGAAGCCATCTGGTCCTGGACTTTTGTTTGTTGGAAGAATTTTAATCACAGTTTCAATTTCATTACTTGTGATTGGTCTGTTCATATTATCTGTTTCTTCCTGGTTCAGTCTTGGAAGCTTATACCTTTCTAAGAATTTGTCCATTTCTTCCAGGTTGTCCATTTTATTGGCATAGAGTTGCTTGTAGTAGTCTCTTAGGATGCTTTGTATTTCTGTTGTGTCTGTTGTAACTTCTCCTTTTTCATTTCTAATTTTTTTGAATTGAGTCCTCTCCTGCTTTTTCTTGATGAGTCTGGCTAATGGTTTATCAATTTTGTTTATCTTCTCAAAGAACCAGATTTTAGTTTTATTGATCTTTGCTGTTGTTTTCTTTGTTTCTGTTTCATTTATTTCTGCTCTGATCTTTATGATTTCTTTCCTTCTGCTAACTTTGGGTTTTGTTTGTTCTTCTTTCTCTAGTTCCTTTAGGTGTAAGGTGAGATTGTTTTTTTTGAGACTTTTCTTGTTTCTTGAAGTAGGCTTGTATAGCTATAAACTTCCTTCTTAGAACTGCTTTTGCTGTATCCCATAGGTTTTGGATCATTGTGTTTCCATTGTCATTTGTCTCTAGGTATTTTTTGATTTCCTCTTTGATTTCTTCAGTGATCTCTTGGTTATTTAGCAATGTATTGTTTAGCCTCCATGTGTTTGTGATTTTTACGTTTTTTTCCCTGTATTTGATTTCCAATCTCATAGCATTGTGGTCGGAAAAGATGCTTGATATGATTTCAGTTTTCTTAAATTTACTGAGGCTTGATTTGTGACCCAAGATGTGATCTACCCTGGAGGAGGTTCCATGTGCACTTGAGAAGAAAGTGTAATCTGTTGTTTTTGGATGGAATGTTCTATAAATATCAATTAAATCTATCTGGTCTATTGTGTCATTTAAAGCTTCTGTTTCCTTATTAATTTTCTGTTTGTATGATGTACCCATTGCTGTAAGTGAGGTTTACAAGTCCCCCACTCTTATTGTGTTACTGTCATTTTCCTCTTTTAGAGCTGTTAGCAGTTGCCTTATGTATTGAGGTGCTCGTGTGTTGAGTGCATATATATTTATAATTGTTATATCTTCTTCTTGGATTGATCCCTTGATCATTATGTAGTGTCCTTCCTTGTCTCTTGTAACATTCTTTATTTTAAAGTCTATTTTATCTGATATGAATATTGCTACTCCAGCTTTCTTTTGATATCCATTTGCATGGAATATCTTATTCCATCCCCTCACTTCAGTCTATATGTGTCCCTAGGTCTAAAGTGGGTCTCTTGTAGATCGCATATATATGGGTATTGTTTTTGTATCCATTCAACAAGCCTGTGTCTTTTGGTTGGAGCATTTAATCCATTCATGTTTAAGGTAATTATCGATATGTGTGTTCTTATTACCATTTTCTTAATGTTTTGCGTTTGTTTTTCTAGGTCCTTTCCTTCTCTTGTGTTTCCCACTTAGAGAAGTTCCTTTAGCATTTGTTGTAGAGCTGTTTTGGTGGTGCTGAAATCTCTTAGCTTTTGCTTGTCTGTAAAGCTTTTGATTTCTCCATCGAATCTGAATGAGATCCTTGTCCTCACGGTGAGACACAGCCACCCCCTGCCTCTGCAGTAGACCCTCCAACACTAGCAGGTAGGTCTGGTTAAGTCTTCTATGGGGTCACTGCTCCTTCCCCTGGGTCCCTATGCTCACACCACTTTATATGTGTCCTCCAAGAGTGCAGTCTCTGTTTCCCCCACTCCTGTTGAAGTCCTGCAGTCAAATTCTGCTAGCTTTCAAAGTCTGATTCTCTAGGAATTCCTCCTCCCGTTGCTGGACCCCCAGGTTGGGAAGCCTGACGTGGGGCTCAGAACCTTCACTCCAGTGGTGGACTTCTGTTGTATAAGTGTTCTCCAGTTTGTGAGTCACCCACCCAACAGTTATGGAATTTGATTTTATTGTGATTGCGCCCCTCCTACCATATCGCTGTGGCTTCTCCTTTGTCTTTGGATGTGGGGGATCTTTTTTGGTGAGTTCCAGTGTCCTCCTGTTGATGATTGTTCAGCAGTTAGTTGTGATTCCGGTGCTCTTGCAAGATGGAGTGAGAGCACGTCCTTCTACTCCACCATCTTGAACCAGTCCCCCATAACTCTCATTCTTGATGCTTCTAACTTCTCATACAGAGTGCCTAAAACTGGAACTTCAGTTAGTGATGAACAGGATTTAAATCTTGGGTTGATTACAGTAATAATATCACATGAATGATAGTCGTGATGACATTAGGAGATCAATTTGATTGGGACATATAAGGGAGATAATATGTTTGTATATTAAAACAATACTGTCATGGAAATTGCTCTTGTTTTTTCTTTTTAGTTACTTTTAAGATAGTTCATATGACCAGTGCATATGAACACATGACTAGTGAAGTAGTTGAATTATATCAGTACAAAAATTTGATTCTTTTGGAACTGAATATATTTGGCAGAGGATGGGGCTAGGGTAGGAGATGTTTATACTAAGGAATATTTCTAAATTTTAAAATTGTATTTAACTATAGTTATGAATAATTTAACTATCAACTTAATTTTTTTTAAATTTGTTCATAAGATGAAGATACATACTTGTTCTGATTTTTATCATAATGATATATGGGTTCTTCATATTTCAAAACAGCAAGTATGAATTTTAATATGTTGATAAACAGTAACACTCTAATGTTATCCAGTTAAGGTCTATCTGCCTTGTTAACAAAATGTGCTATAGAACTTAAAGAAAGACATAGCTTCATAAATTTCCCATTTTTTCTCAAAATGATAATGGGTAGATTCCAATCTAAAGAGAATGTAGTGAGAGGTGAATGCTCCAAGTTCAGAGAATAGTGAGAAAGTAAAATAACAATCTGTGTATAAGATGAGGTTGGTTAGTTCTAATTTGCTTATCTTTATGAATGAGGGCCATTTGTAATGTGTAAGGGTCATTTTTATATTTCTTTTTCTGTCACTTGTCTGTTAAGGTCTTCTTTTCTTTTTTCTTTTTGAGTGGCAGAATTTTTTCTTCTTGATTTCTAGAAGCTTCTTATACATTAAGGAGGTTAGCCCTTTATCTATGATTTGAGTACCAGATTTTTTTCCCCTAATTTGTAATTTGTGTTTCAACTTTGCTTATGTTATTGTTATTAGTTTTTGCCTTGTAGTAGTTTTTGATTTTTAATTAGTTACATTTATTAATATTTTATGGCTTCTAGATTTTGAGTCACACTTAGAAAGGCCTTCCCATTCCAAAGTAAGATGAGAATTCACCTATATTTTCTTAGAGTACATTTGTGTGTTCACAGTATATATTTAAATATTTGACCCATTTGGAATTTATCCTAGTATACAATATGAGATATAGATTTAAATTAATTTTTCCAGATGTTATCCATTTATTAAAAAGTCTATTTTATACCAGTGGTTTGAGATGCCCCTAATTTGGGTCTATTTCTGGACTTTTTATTCAATTCCATTAGTCTCTCTATTCCTATGGCTTATCCAAATGTATTTCATTATTGAGGTTCTGTAGTATTTTTTAATACATAGGAAGCTATTCTTCCCTTTCAAAAGAGTTTTTCTGTGATTCTTGCTTGTTAATTTTTCCATATGAACTTTAGAATCAGCTTGTCCTATTCCCGAAAATAGTATTTTCATTGACATTGCAGTAGATTTAAAAATTAAAGTTTAGGGAGAATTGACATACATTGACTTTTCCTATTTAACAACATGGTCTATCTTTTCGTTGTTCGAGTCTACTTTGGGTCCTGTAGGAGTGTTTTAAAGGTTTTCTCATATAAGTTTTTCATATTTATATTGTTATTCGTATTGTTAAGTTTATTCCTAGGCACTTTATATTTTTCGCTGCAGTTGTAATTGGAAGCTTTTCTGTCTTTTATTTTGTAAGGGGGTATTGTGTGTGTGTGTGTGTGTCTACAAATATATATGTGTATTTATATATGTATATATACACACATGTACACAGTTATATGTATACATATATATCTATATATATCAGATTTCCACAAATTAATTTTATATCCTGCTCCCTTACTTAATTTTCTATTGTTTATATATTTTTTCAGTTGATTTTCTTGGGTTTTCCAAGTATATAATCATAATCTACAAATATTAACAACTTTATCATCTTTTTCCCCAATGGTTATTGTCTTTACTTTTTCTCTTTCACTAGTACCCTTGACTGATACTTCCAGTACCACTGTATTAGCAGTGGGAGGGTGGCCATCCCCCTTGTCTTCCTCTTTTTTTTTTCTTCCTCTTGATCTGAGCAGGAATCCTCCAGTGTTTCCCCGTTAATCTTGAAACTGGCTTTGAATCTTAAAATTAATTTCTAGTCAGACCTTACTACTTTACTGTATCGGGAAAACTGAAAATTTGGTCCAACAGTAAGGTCTATAAATGTCTAATGGTAAGAGATAGGTTAAATACATTATGGTGCACCCATTGAATGGAATAGTCTGAGCAATTACACAATAATATGTACTGTTTTAATTCGTTTTGTTGTTTAAAAAATCCTAAAGTATATGCAAGTATGCATGGAAAAGTATCTGGAAGGATATTCAACAAACTGATCTAAAAGTTATAAACATATATGTAAACTAGTGATTGTTAACATCTATTTAATTAAAAAAAATTTTTTTTAATTTGTGAAAATATTTTGGCACAATTAAAAATATAAGTTAGAAATTTAAGAAAAATAGATCCATGTTCTTCCCCTTCCTCTGTTTTGGGTCCCTTTCTGTTACTTAATTTTTTTTAATCACTTATTCTTTACAGAGTAGCACTAAAATGATAGTGTACAAAGGGCTTTACAAGATATAAGCCACAAGAAAGAAGAGGACGGGAGAAAAGTACACAGCAGATGGGAGATCTCAGTAAAATTTGGAAGCCAGAAGTTGGATGGAGTAGAGATGCAGTTATACCTCGGTATCTTTGGGGGATTGGTTCCAGGACCTCCTTTGGATGTCACAATCCATGGATGCTCAAGTTCCTTACATAAAATGGTGAAGTACAGCCTGCCCTCCTTATGACTGGGTTCCACATCCACAGAAATGGCAGGCCGACTGTAATTGACTTGGCAAAGTGGGAGAGGGGCTAACCTAAGTGCTTGGAGGAGACTTAGCATTTCGAGGTGCAGTGTATGGTGGAAGGCAGGTTGAGGAATAAACCTGAAGAAGGGGGATTGACCAAAGCTGTTTACAAAGCTCTTGGACCACTGGTTCTCCTCCCCACCTCATACAGCCAGCCTGCACTCATGCACTCCACTCTGACTGTACCACTACCAACACAATCTTTCTGTGAAGTATGAAATTTCTTTTCTGGAGAAAGGAGTTTATTTTTTGATTGAGAGTTCCCATAACAAAAGAGCTAATCAGAGAATGGGAAAGAAAAATATGTTTGAAATAGAAACTTTAGAAGGTTGGAAGATAAAGTTAAGTAATTCTCCTGGTCCAGAATTTCTCAGTCTTGGAATGACTGACATTTCGGGCTGGAAATTCTTTGTCATGGGAGGCTGTCCTATGCATTGTAACACGCTTAGCAGCCTCCCTGGCCTTTACTCACTAGATGCCAGTGCATGCCCTTTTTTCCTGTGGTGACAACCAAAAATATCACTAGACATTGCCAAATGGCTGGGGTGGGGAGAATCAACTCTCCCTCCCCCCATTTTTAAAAAATTATTTATTTATTGGCTGTGTTGGGTCTTTGCTGCTGCGGGCAGGCTTTCTCTAGTTGCGGTGAGCGGGGGCTACTCTTCGTTGTGGTGCACGGGCTTCTTATTGCGGTGGCTTCTCTTGCTGTGGAGTACAGGCTCTAGGCACACGGGCTTCAGTAGTTATGGCGTGCGGGCTCTAGAGCACAGACTCAGTAGTTCTGGCGCATGGGCTTAGTTGCTCTGCAGCATGTGGGATCTTCCCGGACCAGGGCTCAAACCCGTGGCCCCTGAATTGGCAGGCAGATTCTTAACCACTGAGCCACCAGGGAAGTCCCCCTCCCCCCCCCCAATTTAGAACCTCTGTCTTAGACAGTAGAAAAGAAAGATGCAGAGATGATCAATCAGATAAAAGGACAATAAATCTAGAGAATAATATTGAAGTCCCAACATCCTAGTAACAAGAGCTCACAAAGAGGGAACAAGAAAATGGGAGGGAGGAAATTAGCAAAGAAATAATAAAAGAAAATAATTGCAGATAAGATCAAAAGAACCCCTGAGTATCCAGCACAATCAATGAAAAAAGAACTATTCTAAGGTATATCACTGTGAACTTTTAGACTACTAGAGATAATGGGATGATTCTAGAAGGAAAAATAGATCAGATACAGAGGAATGGGAACTAGAAAGGTATTAGACATTGCAGTGGCAACGCTGGAAGTAAAAGACAGTGGAACAATGTTTTTAAAATGCTGAGGGAAAATGATCTTCAGTTTATCCAAATTATCAATCAAGGATGAGAATAGAATAAAGACATTTTCAGACAGTCAAGCCCTCTAAAAATTTACTTCTATGCACCCCTTCTGAGTAAGCTACTGGGGTCTGTGCTTTAGCAAAGTAAAAGAATAAATGAAAAATCATGTGTTTGGGCATTAGAAGATATTATTGATGGGCATTTGACAGTTACATTGAAGCATCTGGATAAAATTCAGTTTAGGTACATTTTTTTTAAAGTGAAAAAATAAAGCATTTTTAACTCCAGAAAGAACAGGAGATTTTCAAGAAAAGCATTATCATAGTAACTTACTTGATTCAGCAACACCCTATATTTGTATTGTCAAGATGATACAACCCTGATTGCTGACTTGAACGAGAGTTGGGATGTGGCTATGTCAGAGGAAGGGTGAGGGCAAAGTGGGTGGTGGTGTGTATAAAAGAGCTAAATCCTCAAATACCGTGACAAGAAGTCAATCAATAATGTCTAAACCTGAAAATCAAGAAACATTGGTATAAGTTTATCATTTAGGAAATGAAGAACACCTAGCAGGGTTGTGGGGAACTGGGTGAAGCTAGGTGGTGGAGAAGTTGGTCAGGGGACAGATGGGACTCCTGGGTATTTTTTGTTAAAAGCCTTTAAGAACCACTTGAATTTTCACTTAACTGTATTACTTTCATTAAAAATAAAAATGCAGGGCTTCCCTGGTGGCACAGTGGTTGAGAGTCCGCCTGCCGATGCAGGGGACACGGGTTCGTGCCCCGGTCTGGGAAGATCCCACATGCTGTGGAGCGGCTAGGCCCGTGAGCCATGGCCGCTGAGCCTGTGCGTCCGGAGCCTGTGCTCTGCAGCGGGAGAGGCCACAACAGTGAGAGGCCCGCGTACCGCAAAAAAAAAAAAAAAAAAAAAAAAAAAGCAGACAAATGTAAGACATATATATTATGGGAAGAAAGTCTCATAAAATAAGAGAACCAACAGAACAGAAAAGACATAGAATCTCACCCACCCAGAGATAACCACTGTTAATATCCTGAAATAGTTTCTTCTTGAAAAATTCTGAAAAACAAATGAAAGTACTTTTAATTATTAAAAAAAACCTTACAAAAAAACTTCTTAACATACTAAAACTACCAATTAAGGGAAAAGTTGTGCCCGGGGCTATTCATTTCTGACTAAATCAACTTTTCTATCAAAATGTTTGGTGCCATTTTGGTTATAGCTTCACTAACAGAGCAGAATGGAGAACTGAGGCCGTTTCCCCAAAATACTTTTGCTTTACTTATCTTGTAATTTCAGGAAGGAGCAGCTTTTGGTCTCAGTTTTCCAAATAATTGGCTCTAATTAGAAGTTTAGGAATTTTTGGAGACAGACATTTATCAGGAAAATTTGCCTCAAAAGAATTTTAGTATTTTTTTCTCTCTTCAAGTATGGAAAATTTCATTTCTCTGAACAGTTTCTTTGAACTATTTCAATGAACAAAAATATAAAAAGTACAATCCAGCTTTGAGGCATATTCAAAATGCAGAAAAACTGAGGTAGTAAATACAGAATTTGTGGGAACTGTCCTTGGAAAAACAGTATTGGTAAAACAAAGGTAAGAATAGTAATTAAAGATGTAAATGTGAATAATGAAATGGGTATTTTTGAAGAAATTAAGCTGCATTAAAAATTTGAGGAAAAATGTGCAGTTGGTGTATTCTTCTACCTCCTAAGGTCATTGAGTTTTAATTAGTTTAAAAGCTTCAAAATTCAACTAATATTTACTGAATTCCTTTCATATATCAGGCCTTATCCTTGATGTGTTCACTTACGCACTCTCTATAATCCTAAAAACAATCCTGCAGATTTGAAGATGCATTTGTAGAGGTCTAACATGAAGGAGTATGGTGGGATAAGAGTATGCTGGATTCCTGTGGGTTTACTTTGTCTTGGCTACTGCTGTGGGTGTTAGAGAATATGCATATAAAAGATAACCGTGGTGTGTTTATCAGGAAAGAACAGAGCAACTATCAGCCACTGCAGACAAGCACAGGACAAGAGTCTGGAGGAGGTAATCTTTTTTTTTTTTAATAAATTTATTTATTTTATTTTATTATTATTATTTTTTAATTTTGGCTGCACTGGGTCTTTGTTGCTGCGTGCAGGCTTTTTCTAGTTGTGGCGAGGGGGGACTACTCTTCCTTGTGGTGTGTGGGCTTCTCATTGCAGTGGCTTCTCTTGTTGTGGAGCTCGGGTTCTAGGCACACGGGTTTCAGTAGTTGCAGCACGCAGGCTCAGTAGTTGTGGCTCGCGGGCTCTAGAGCGCAGGCTCAGTAGTTGTGGCGCACGGGCTTAGTTGCTCCCCGTGTCATGTGGGATCTTCCCAGACCAGGGATCGAACCCATGTCCCCTGCATTGGCAGGTGGATTCCTAACCACCTCGCCACCAGGGAAGCCCCTGGAAGAGGTAGCCTAGATGCAGATTCCTGAGATAATGTGTGTAATCTGTACTTGCAGGGCTGATCCCACTGATGTGCACCTACAACCATCCTGTCCGTGGATAGTTATGAAATACCTGAGTGAGTGCATAGACAGGTATGGGGCAAACCGAAGTTGTCAAGGACTATGCACACTGTGAAGCGACTGTGATGGGACAGATTGTTGTCAAAGGTCATTGGTACCCTGGTATGTCCTGAGAATCTTGGGGAGAAAAAGGGGAACATGCACTTGGGGGCCTGCAAGATCTTCCTCCCTGCTTGACTACAGGGCAGGTTTCTGTCACTGTAGCTTGGAATGGGTTTTGTCTTTTCTAAGTCAGTCTGAAGTCCATTTGCCAAGACACTTCAGAGATGTCTGTGAATTATTATCCCCATTATAGAGATGATGAAATTGAACCTCAGTGAGGTTCTTTCTAAAAAAAGTATTTGTGATTTTTTTTTTGCAAATTATAACAGCCTAAATGTGTTTCTTCATTATTTTGTTCTATTCAGAACAATTCTATCTTTTTGATCCAGGACACCTGGAAGTTTTTGAGGCCGTATTTAACAGGTCAGAAGAGTTACTATTTAACAGCAAACTTTATGCACTGGGCAACTTGGAATTCTCAGCCAGCACCCAAAAAATTCCAAATCCTACTTCCCCCCCTAACAGCAGAGGGGCTCCGCGTGTAGGTGGTGTTTTTCAGGGATTCCGGAGGAGGCTGCTCCAAAGGAACTTGCCTCTTCCACACACGCCCCCTACCCAGTTTGGAACGCATCTGCAGCCCCAAACCAAAAACTGCGAGGGACTTTGGCTAAGAGAGACGTGGCAGGAAAAATCAGCAATTGCCCTTTCACCTCCTTTCTGATAATCAAATCGTGCGCTACATTAACCAGAATTTGGGCATCTAAGGAAAAATGTAAACTCATAATCTGAAAAGAATTTTGGTTACGTGGCTAGTCCAGGTACTGACCGCTGCGGAAGCGGACTCAGACCAGTGTCCCACTTGCTAGTTTTTTACTTGCTTTGGAAAGCCGAGGAACCTTACACTCTGTCCCTGGCGAGGTGTGCTCTTCCAGGATCCCACCGCAGCCCGCCTCGGGTGTTCCCGGTTTTGAGCCCTTTCCGGGACCCAAGTTCCAGGACCCGAAGGTCTGCCCTACTGCCGGCCTCGGGGCCCCGGGCCCCGCCCACTTTGGCCTGGGGTCGGAGCCTCCTTGAGCCGGAGCGGGAGCCTGAGCCCAAGCGCCGCGGCCCCTTTAAGGAGCCGCTCTGCGGTAACCCGAGCCCGCAGTCCAGGCGGGCGCGGCGGCCGCGGCGGTAGCAGTATCCTCCGCGGCTGTTCCTCCCTGCGGCTCGGAGCCCGCGGCTCCCCTGGCTCCCCTGGCTCCCAAAGAGCATCTTGCGGGGCGCCTCTGGCCGGCGCCAGCCCTCGGGCCGGGCCGGGTGACCAGGCGACTGTAACCGCTCGCCGCCCTCTCCCGGCCCGGCGCACCGCTGCCCGCGCGCGAGTCGCCCCGGGACCCGGCACAGGTGACGCCGTTTGGAGAGGGCTCGGGAGGAGGGCGGGCTCGCTTTGCCCCGTGGCTCTCCTGCGCCGCCGAGCGCAGCCCGCTGGCAGGGGCGCCGCGGCTTCCCGCCCCCGGCCTAGCGCGGCCGAGAGCTCCGGCGCCTGGAGGTTGGGTGGGCGTCCCCGGCGCGGGAGGCGGCCCGGGGCTCCGCGGAGGGCTCCAGCAGGTGTGTACTGCCGGCTCAGCATCCTCCTAGCCCGGCGGGCTCCGGCGCAGCTCTGGGCGCAGATGGTGTCCCGAGGCCCGCGGCCCCAGCGCTGCCCAGACGCCCAGCGTTCCACTCGCGTTTCCCGGGCTGTGTGATTCGGGCTGCTGGGGCTGCCTGGGGGTGCCTCCCGGGTCTCAGCTCAAAGGGATGGGTGCTTTGGGCATCCAGGGAAAGCTTTCTTGTTAGAGGCCGGTACAGGATCAGGTGCATCAAGTGGGTACGTCTCCCCCTCTTCCACCTTCCCACAACTAAATAAAACAAGAAGCTTTTATTTACGCTTGCAGTTCTCAAGTGGGTCCCATTTTTAGCTACCGAGTGCTGAAGAGTCTAGTGGGAGAGGGACTGGGCGCAGAATCAGAGGGAGAAATTGGTTTCTGTTTCCATCTCTACCACTGTATACCCGAGCAAGTTTATTGAACTAAGTACCTCGGTTTACCCAGCCATGAAATGGGATCCGTAATGCTAGCATTTTCCTATCGCCCTCCGTGAAAGTGCTTTGAGTTGTCTAATTTCATTAAAGGTTCACTGTTGCTGGCCAGTATTTTCTTAGTTGTACACATCTGAGTGTGAATGTGGTGCACATTTTTATATGAAATTATAAAATTATTCTTAAAGAGTGATCTTTGATAATGTTTAATTGAATCTGATTCCAATTTGGGGACAAGTTGGAAGAGTCTGTGTGGATGTTAGGAGTTGATGTGTAGTAGGAAAAAAGACTCACTTTAGTGAAATCTTTACCCATTCATAAACGGAGTTGAGAAAAATGGATCTTAGATTGTGTATTTTAAGTGAGATACTGCTGTGTGAGCACAGGGTATAGTTTGGAATGCAGTTTCATCTTTTTGTAGCCAGTTAAGGTAATACGGTAGAATTAATGCCAGTCCCCTTTTAAGTGTGCTATATGTGAAGTAGAGAGTTTTTCCCTTGTTTATCTTGTCCTTAAATTGTATGGGTGAAACTAAATTAGAAAAGTGGACTCCTGCGACACTAGAAAAGTTGAAAGATTGGCTTGAGGAACCATGGATTTTAGTTTATTTGCCATCCTCCTTCCTGTGCCATTAGGTGATCCTGAGGATAATATATTTTGAGGATGCCTTTTTTTCCCTACCCCTGCAGCTCCCTTTTGTCACATTACCTCCCGCCAGAGTTTGAATCCTTACTGTGTGATCTTGCGTGAGTTTTACCTATCTAGGGTGGATGCCTCACACCCAGCTGCTCAGTCAGTCATGATTTTTTACACTATTAGCTTTCTGTTCCTGTCCTTTCACTCTAATCCTTCTTTACCTTGTTGGAAAGAAGAATGGCTTTTTGCAGCTCAAGCTGTATACTTTGAGGTGCCTAGGAATGGCAATGGTCAAGGGGCTGAAACTTTATAGTAAATTCCAAAGAAGGAAGCCTTCTACATAGACCCTAGAGTATGGATGCAAGAGTTGGCCTATCTTTTCCTTCATTTTCTGAAATCTCCATCGGAGAGAGATTCATTTGATTAACAAGGTAAACAGAGGCCTCCGGAGCAGGGAGCCATCAGAAAAATAACTCAGTGCTAGATTGGTTAAGAGCTTTCCCAGCTAGGAGAGGGGAAGGAGGAAGAAGTGACTTGGGTGGGGCTGGAGGGCCTGTCCTCCCAATAACCAGATGACCAGAGAGGTGCTAAAGGAGCCCTGGATTCCTGATTGGGAAATGGGAAAAGGGCCGGGTCGCAGAGAGCGAGTGGTGGGGCTGCGAGGAGAATTCTGGAATGTGCCCTAGATGTGACTTGCCCTTTTTACCTTTCCCTTTGAGAGTGTTTCTCGCCCTTCAGAGCCTAGCACAGCTGTCCTGCAGTTCTCAGACCTGTTCACTCTCTCCCTTGGTGCTCTAACCGATGCCCCACGTTTATGTTCCTCCCTCAAAGCTGGCCTTCCGTGTAAGAGAGGAAACTGAGCAGTTTGCTTCATAAGAGACCTTCAGACCTCATTGTCTCCCCACTCCCTTCTTGTCGAACTAATGTCCCACATCCTGCAGATTAAGGACTCATTTAGCTTTGTTATCTCTTGGAAGATTAAAAAGTGGGATACTCAGTTTGACTGAGAAAAGTAAACTGAACGGTCTACAGGAAGATACAGAAAACGAGTTTTTCTGTAGAGGAAGATAATGCATGAATTGTCTGGGTGAGAACTGTGGGCAATTGGACATGAGAGGGCAGGACCGGGGGTGGAGCTGTGCTGGACAGCTTTTGCCCTTGTCCTTGAGAGAGGAGAGGATGCCCCCACACTCCTACAATCACCTCGTTGGGCCTTCTCTCCTTCCATTTGCCTTGTGAGAGGAAGAAGAGAGCAACATGGCGGTGGAGTAGCCATCTGTTCTCAAGGATGGCAGACAGGCTTTAGGGATGAGTGAGCTCCTTTCACCTGGTGTTGGTATCAGGCACTGGCTGTATTACATCAAGGAACGCATTACATCAGGAAAGTGAAGTTAATTTTGTAAGAAAATCTAAGGTGTTTCAAGAGTGACTTTGGTGATGTTTTTTCTCATTGGAGATGAAAGGTAGCATACAAAGAAATGGAGTCCTACTGCTGTGGGTTTGTTATTCATAGTGAGACAGTTGGAGGTGCTGTGAGCAGATCCTGAAAAGAGGGCTAAGGATAGCAAATGGGTGTGTGTGTGTGTGTGTGTGTGTGTGTGTGTGTGTGTGTTTGCTCAGAACATAAGTCTTTTCAAGGAGAAGGCAGTCCTGTGGCTACATGAGAAGGAGCTTGTGAGTCACTCTAAAAGGCCAAGGTTTGTGCAAACAGCCGATGAAGAAGACAGCTGGCAGTCTATTCAGAGCTTGAGCCGGCACGGGGAAAGGAGTCGCTGAGCAGCCGGCCCAGTAGCAAGGGGGAAGTCTGACTAGATGGACAAAGACTTGTTTCAGGCATTTCTGGATTACAACACAGTACAATTTTCACATTGACTCAGGGCACAAGTAAAGTGTATGTGTATCTGAAACAGGTTTCATGAAACAATATGTACCCTTAACTGTGTATTGTTTCTATTTTCATTTCTATTTCTACTCTATTTCTGTTTCTGTTCTGTGTTCTGAAAAACTCATCAACTATTAATGGGTCACAGTCCACTCTTTGGAAACCATTTGTCTGCTGGATGGAAAAACAGGTTGCAGTGGAGCAGCCTGGGTCTTGGGGTTGGAGACGCTGGAGGAAGTGGGGGGCGCTTAGAGTGGTTGGGAGATCTCTGGACCCCTGTTGGTGGGGACAGGGGGGAGTGTGGGAGCTCATCTGGTGTCTGGAGGGTCAAGGACTCACGTTAGTTAAAGGCAGCTGGATGGGCAGGTGCAAAAATAGAACTTCCTACCAGTTCTGTCCACTTCAAAGCAAAACAGTTCGTTTTGAGGGAAAAGGAGGCATGGAAGGAGTAAGCTTCGATTTGAAAGTAGTATCCTTAGAGCAGTAGATTTTTCTCTGTAGGTTAAATAAGAAGACAAATGGATCCAGAACGAATCGGCTGATAGATTTAGGCCACTTTGATCAGCTGGGTAGGGAGCAAAGGGCGTCACAGTGCAGAGTGGGTGGGTAGGCAGCACACGTCTCCCCTTCCAGCTTTGAGAAGTTCTTGCAGAAGAAGCGGATGGATGTGTTGTTTCAAAACCCCATTTGCTGATCAAACTCCTTAGGAAGTTGGCTGCTTGCCTCACAGTGAATTGGAAAAGTATTCTCATTACATTTTATAAAAGGGTTTATCAAGACTTCCTTAGACATCTATTTCAAGATCTACAGTCAAACTGGAATCATCATTCATAGTCTTTGGCATTGCCAAAAAAGCTTCTTGGAGAAATAGGTGAGACAGCGTCCAGCATCCTTGAGCTAATTCCACTAGCTGTGCCCTGGATGTTAATCAAGGGCAGAGTCTATCTGTAGGCCTCTGATTTCCTTTTTTATAATAATTAACATCTGACTCCAATACCTAACACCCTCACCAGTGGACAAATACAACAAAGCCGGGAGGAAAACGTACACAGGTATCAGAGATCACCCGGGTTGCTTGGTTACTGCTTGCTTTTATCATCCACATTCTGACCTAGTTGGATCCTTCCTTTGACGCATCCCTGCCTTGTCTGATTTTCTTAGTTGATGTATTTTCAGTGTCTGACTTCTGCTCCTCCGCTGTCTGCTATCTATCTGATGCTTTCAATCCTGGTTTCTCTGACATCATCTCTGAGCTCCAGACGTATAGTCTCCACCTGACTGTTCCCATGGAGCCCAGGCTTGGAGCCCACGTTGGATCCCGGCCTGGGCTGTGTTGGTGTCCACTGTGACATGGCCGCTTTAGAAATAACTGGTACATTGGTGGATTTATACATCGGCTTTGATTTAACTTTAAAATTTGGGGGACATGGAGAAACTATCTTGGTCAAGTTAATTTAATTAGCTTTCTTCAAATAGGCATAAAAAAACCTTTAAAAAGTACATTTTGAAGGCATAGAAAACTTCTCTTTGTTTGGCACATATTTATTTAGCAGAAGAGGAGGAAGGAGGAATTTTCGTTTGATAAAAAAATTGAGAACAAATGAAAAACCACCCTTTACAAAGTGTTTCATTTTAGGGGTATAATTCCCCAAACTAGTCTTTCTCAATTAACATGTTTTGCTCTAATACATGTGAAAATATTGAGCCAATTATGAATTTAAATGCTTTATAATTTGTTATATGCTGTTTTAAGGACTTATAAATTCTATAGCTATGTTCCGATGGAGAAAGATTCTTTGCCTTTTCATATTTTAACAACCTGTATGAGTATTAACTGAACACATCAATTTCTTACAATTTCTTTGTGCAGAAATCCAGGGCAAGATAAAGTCGATAGGGAGGAAGGCCAAGTTGCGGGAAGGGGAGGCCTGGCTGCTTGGAGCAAAGGCAGCATGTTTGGAGTATCCCAGTGGAGCCTCTCGGAACAAACCCTTAAGACATAAGGCATTTTGAGGATTTGAGAATGCATTATACCCTCAAGTCTCTAAATGTTTCCTTCAGTGTTTTTTATTTTTGAATTACAAAAGTGACACTTGCACATTATAAGAAACATTACAGACAGTCAGTGTCCAAGAGAATGAAAGTTCACTTCTTCCCCTTCCCCCAGCTCCCACCTCCCGGGGCTTCACCCCCAACCTCAACCAGTTAGCAGTTTGGGGGGTATAGCTCTTCAGACCTTCTTTCTGTACAAATGCCAGAGTGTGCCAAGCTATGTATTTATGACAAATGTATCGTTTCGCAGCCTACTTTTTTTCCTACTTGGTAGTATGTGATGGACATTTCTTTTGTATCCTCTTGTTCATTTCAGTGTCTGTATAACTTGGGATAGTGTGCCTGTACCAATATATTTAAGCATTTCCCTAGCACTGCACCTTAAGGTTGCTTCTGATAACTAATGCTATAGTTAACGCTCTTGTACGTGCATCCTTTCACACTCATGTGAGCTTGTTTTGAGGATAAAAGATAAAATCATTAGTATACTGTGTATTTCATAGTTCAGGTAACATAGTGCTATCAAAATGTACATATTCTGCCATTTAATTCCCCCCAATATTTTTTTAGCAATAAAAGCACAGCACTGGACACTGTAGGGATTTTAAAGTGGGGCAATGCACAGCCCTTGCTTACAAGGGCTCTCTCTCTAGAGTAGGGGGATTAGGCATACACACTGACTATAATATCTTTACTTTTATTTATACCCCACCTTGTTCCAAAAAAGATTAGGGAAGGGGCTTCCCAGGTGGCGCAGTGGTTGAGAGTCCGCCTGCCGATGCAGGGGACACGGGTTCGTGCCTCGGTCCGGGCGGCTGGGCCCGTGAGCCATGGCCGCTGAGCCTGCATGTCCGGAGCCTGTGCTCCACAACGGGAGAGGCCACAGCAGTGAGAGGCCCATGTACCGCAAAAAAATAAAATAAAAATAAAAAAAAAATTAAGGAAGGCTTGCAAAGATGCATACAGTATGACAAGATAAAGTAAACTTAGGATGAAAAAGAAAAATAAGTCAGAGGAAAATAAGATGGAGGTATGAGGGTGAGTGTACTTTGAAGCACTGTTCTCTTCTTCCTGGAAGTTCTGGCTATCAGCTTTCCAGCAGCCAAGGAAAAGAGGCAAACAATCCAGAACAAGCTTCAAGGTGTCCAGAAGAGAAACCAAATTGGAGAAGCCCATCTAGTCCTGATTCTAGGAGGTGAAACAAATTTCTCCTTTGGATTTGCATCAAGAAAATGCTGCATTTGCAGTGGCCAGCCTTCTCAACCACATTCCTGGTATTGTAGTACAGTAAAACCTAGTGACCTTGCTTTATGATGCATTTCATATCATGTTCCTCAGTTCTGGCCAGGGGTGTCATGCCTTGGCACTGAGCAGTGAAGGATCATTAGGATGAGGTGTAAGTTCATGGGTTTAATCCAGAAATAGCTTTAAGAGGATGCATGACTAATGAAAATAGCAATCTGATATTGTTCCTGGATAATTTTTTTCTACAAGGTAGTAGAGAATATATAATTTTAGTGGAATTTCTGTGAGTAGAACCCATTTGCCCAAGAATACTAGGCTTGCAACTTAAAGAGCAAGAAGTGAAGATGTTTTTGATGGCATTAATGTATTCGAACCATAACAAAGATTGAACAAAAGGTTTTCCTTTAAAATAAAAGAGCGGGCTTCCCTGGTGGCGCAGTGGTTGAGAGTCCGCCTGCCGATGCAGGGGACGCGAGTTCATGTCCCGGTCCGGGAGGATCCCACATGCTGCGGAGCGGCTGGGTCCGTGAGCCATGGCCGCTGAGCCTGCGCATCCGGAGCCTGTGCTCCGCGGCGGGAGAGGCCACAACAGTGAGAGCCCCGCGTACCACAAAAAAAAAATAAAATAAAATAAAATAAAATAGCAAAACTCTGCACTTGATCCATGTAGGAAGGATGGTAATCTTCACATAGATCAGCTCCACAAGTTAGAAAGGTCAAAGCCATCATTCCAAGAAGCCTTGAATTCATCACCAGGCTTAAAATTGTTAATAGGTTATAGAATGAGTATTTCTGGGATTAGGGGGTCTACAAGCTGGGGCAGCTGGATCCTGTTTTGTAAAGCTGGGGAAAGTTCAACTTTCCTGAGCCATCTGGATCTGAGCTTCTATAACCCCATTCACTTAAGTCTGGCCTCAGGAACATTGCCCCAGAACAGTTCTTTATTACCAAGTCTATGGGCCAAGCTTAGGTATTTGACAGGGCTTAACACTGTATTTAAACATGACGTTTGTAATAAATGTTAAACTTGAGGTCACCTGAAGCCACATCAGATGCGTTTTGTGCATCATCACCTCTCTGGCCCGTGAAATGGTTCAAAGAAACATGTCACTGCATTTAGATTTTTTGGCTACCTGATAGTGTCCAACCAGATACAGAGTCAGATAAGTACCATGTTTATTGGAAAATAGTGCAGTTGGAATCAGTGTGAGGCAACAGCAGTCTTATGGGAGGAGGTCAGAAGAGAAACCACTCTCAAAGTACCCCGGGTAGTGTTTTAAGTTGCTCTTAGGTAACAGGATAAAAGTCCACTTAGAGAATTTAGTAACTCCTTGGCTGTCTTCTCATTTAAGCCACCAAATTTCCCATTTGGATCATAGGTGTAGACAAGCTTCAGGGCCCCTAGGCCAAAGGTTAAAAGGAGGCGGATATGATCATATTGCTTAAGATACAGAATACCCTATCCCTGTGTGACTTGGTGCCATCGGAGAGATAGGTGTAACCTTTCCCCATTAGGAAATGTGTTAGGAAAGGGTGGTAATAATAAACGATATCCTTTATGGAGTGGTGTTTGGATCTATTGCCAAACGACAAACCACCCCAGCACCTTGTGGCTTAAGACAATTTCTCATGATTCTGTGGGTGGCTGGGCAGTTACTCTGCTGGTGATAGGCTCACTCGCTCATGTGTGTGCATTCAGCTGGGGGGTCAGCGGAGCTGGAAGGTCCAGGATGGCTTGCCACCATGGCTGGCAGTTGGTATTGAGTGTTGCCTGTCAGCTGGGCAGCCTCAGTTCTCCGTGTGGCCTCTCATCCTACAATAGGCTAGACAGGCTTCTTTACACGGCAGTTTCAGGGCAATGCTCTAAGAGGGGGAAAGGCAGATGCTGCAAGGTCTTTTGCTATGGGTGGTAGGATGGCAGTGTCACATTGCAAAGGAATGTGTGGTCATTAAATGATCTACAAGTGGCTGGATGTGCCAGGCACTGTGCTAGGTGTATTTAACTTGTCTCACTTAAGTCTTGCACCATTGGCGTTCTTATCTCCATTTTGTAGCACTTGCAGGTCAAGAGGTCATATTCCTCTTGTGCAAGACCACTTGATGAATACTGGGACTAGGACTGGGTTCTAGCTTGCTCTCTCTAGCCAAATGGAATTTGGCTTAAGAACTCAACAGGTGGGAGAAATTTGCTCAGTTGTTCTTCAGCCCCTCTAACCCATTTAATGCAGTCTCCTGTTTCCTGTCGGGAGCAAGCAAAAGAGAGAAATAGGGGGCAGGCAGGCAGAGCCCGGCCTCAGTCACTTCCTTGCATCCTGAGGACTTTCTCAGGGGTAATCAGATCGACAATTTGGAGGTGAGAAGACCTCCCTGTCTCCTTAGGTTCTGACTTCCTAGGTTGCTTGGCAGGTGTCCCAGTGATTCCTTTAAAAAAAGAACAAAACATAGTTGCCCTATTATAAATTGTGTTATTTTAAGTTTATAATTTAAAAAAACCATAGTTGCAAAAATCTTCCTCTGTCCAGCTTTTCCTTGATTTCGTAGTGTTGGCAGAAAGCCAAGAGATGTCCCCAGCCGAGAGGCTCCTTCTGTGATCCCTCCAGGAAAGGAAGAGCAGAAATATGGAAATAAGTACATCAGAAGCTGGTAGAGGTTGAATGCAGAACCTCTTGCCTCTTCCGGAGTCCCCCAGGTGATATGGTGTCGCCCGGTCCCTACTTCAGCTTCAGAGCCCCTCACTCACACGGACCCCGTCTGAGGCTCAGGGAGTGTGTTGTATTTGAAATGTTGAGTTCCTTAAAGATGGGCTCTCAAATTATATAAACTTCCAGCACCTTACTTTTTATTTGTGTCAGATACTGTATTAGTGTGACCTTCTAATTGCCATTGTCTCTGGCTTTAAGGCATTCTGGTTTATCCCAAATCCAGTGGCTGTGGTTGGAGCTCATAGGTTTAAAAAACAAAGACTTCTTTATGAAAGTTTTGAGTGCTAAGAAGCAACATTTACCAAGTAAATAAAATGTGCTGTCTGTGCTTTGAGCCTTAAGACCCTAGAAAATGAACTTTTTTTTTCTTTTTTTTGCCTGCCTTGGGTCTTTGTTGCTGCATGCGGGCTTCCTCTAGTTGCGGAGAGTGGGGCTACTGTTCGTTGTGGTGCGTGGGCTTCTTTCTCATTGCGCTGGCTTCTCTTGTTGCGGAGCACGGGCTCCAGGGCTCAGTAGTTGTGGCGCATGGGCTTCAGTAATTGTGGCACGCAGGCTCTAGAGCGCAGGCTCAGTAGTTGTGGCACACGGGCTTAGTTGCTCCGTGGCATGTGGGACCTTTCCGGACCAGGGATTGAACCCGTGTCCCCTGCATTGGCAGGCGGATTCTTAACCACTGCTCCACCAGGGAAGTCTGAAAATGAACTCTTGAATTTCCTAAGGGGAGAATTCTTCAGTGGGTTGGGAGCTGGGAAAGAAGGGCTTTTTTCATTATAGCCACACTTCTTGTTAGGCATTATAAAAACAAATTCCAAGCCAGGAGTCAGTGTAAAATGAAATAAAAAATTTTAAATAAGAACAACAAAAAAGTTGCCATGACAGATTAACTATATTAGATTTCATTTGATTTATTTTTAAGTTAATAGCTAGAACATGTAAAAAGTATCAGTAAATGTAAGCTAGGAGAATAAGAATAAAAGTTTTGTTAAGATTCTAATTAAAAATACCTATAATAGGAGGGAGAATTGATCAAGTGTGGTAGGCAATTAAGGCGAAACATTATTTCTTGAAAGAGCAGGAATTTTCAGGGAGGGTTTAAGGATATGGGATAACCCCTCACCCTTGTTTTGTCAGAACCTCTTGGTGGGGACCCTGGGCTATGTGAAAAATATATGTCAAGAAACCTTGGGCTTCCCTGGTGGCGCAGTGGTTGGGAGTCCGCCTGCCGATGCAGGGGACGTGGGTTCGTGCCCCAGTCTGGGAGGATCCCACATGCCGCGGAGCGGCTGGGCCCGTGAGCCATGGCCGCTGAGCCTGTGCGTCCGGAGCCTGTGCTCCGCAACGGGAGAGGCCACAGCAGTGAGAGGCCCGCATACCGAAAAAAAAAAAAAAAAGAAACCTTATACCCCCCACCCCCTGCCCAGGAAACAAACTATAGAAAGGAGACTATAGAATCTTCTTAACTGGTAGGAATAAGCAGAACATATACTGAGAAAATATTGTGTGATGCAGGAGGGGTTGGGGGAAGCTTTGGGATATGAACATTTTAAAACCACTGAATTAGAGATCAGAGATTCCTAGAAAGCATTTAGCATAGGATGTAAAGGGACAGGATTATGAGAGATAAAAGGGAAATCTTGTATGAGGAGATAGGTAGCAATATGAACTAACTGTCAAAACAGTTCTCTGAGTTGTGGTACAAGATGGGGCCACCCCAGAGCCCCTGAGTGAGGGTGTTTCTTGCTGTGGGTGGATGACTCTTACAGCCCGTTTGGGGAACAGAGTTCTCTCTTTCCTGTCCTAACACACTGTGATTGTAATTACTATGTAGAATTGTGGGGAAAATAAAGGCCAGTTAGAAATGACTATTTAACCTTAAATGTTTCATTCTTTGTTTTCATCAAACAATCGATAATCCAAAAAAATTGTTTCAGGAGAGTATCCATCAGCAAGGTCTGTAACAGGAGGAATCAAACAGTTTAACTTGAATTCTGTTATATGCTTTTGGAAGAGAAAGGGTTGAAAGTATGGGAAAAATATAAAGGACGCCCTTATTCAGAGTTTAGGATCTTAACTGACAGGGAAGAACCATGGAGAAATCTTTTCTATAGTAATGAGCAATTCCTTGTTGAATCTTAAGTAACATCATATCACCGAGAGAAGGAGTGTAACTTAATCATATTAATGTAGGGTTCCTTAGCCTTTCCTGGTTTAGACTTCATTTCTTTCCATTTGCTTCAGTTTAAAAAGCAGCACCATGAATATTGGAGGATTTATAGAAGTTAGGTTGACATTTATGCCCCTGGCTTCCTTTAGACTTCCACTCTAATGCTAATGGTTCTTGAACTTGATGCTCAGAAAAGAAAAAGAGGTGGAATTCTCCTAGCTTTTTTTCCTATAGCTCTCAATGCAGAATTAACAACAGCAATGAAAAATAAAAACGGTGACTGCAGTTAGCTGAAAACTTTGTACACATTTGATTAGATGCTTAAATTTTTACATGAATGAAAAGTCAAAAGTGGGTAGTATGATGAGTTATTCTTTACTAAGGGGTTTTAACGTCTCTGGTTAATTATTGACATTTCGTGAGCATTGAGAAAGATGATTGCAGTGTACCACTTGTATGAAAATGCAAATAAAACCAGAATGGGTGGGGAGCAGGTATTTTTCTGGTAGGGTTTTTGTTTGGTTTGGCAAATATCTCATTTTCTGTAGTCATGTGTTCATTTACAAATGATTTACAGTTTGCTAATAGAGACTTTTAAAAAACTTTTACGTGTTAGAGCTACTGACATGGTAGATAAGTTCAATAAATAAGTACATCTGTAACTGATAAGAGTATGAAAATACAGTGCAAATTACAGTTAAATATACACATGAAGCCTTTGAACAAATATCACACGTTGTAAGGAGTTTGGCATAGACAAACCAAATATCATACTGCTGTGGTCTGAATGTTTGTGACTCCCCCCCACCAAAATTCATGTGTTGAAATCCTAACCCTCGAAGTGGTGGTACTGGTAGGTGGGGCCTTTTTGGGTGATTAGATCATGAGGGTGGAGTCCCCATGAATGGGATTAGTGCTGTTGTAAAAGAGATGCCACAGAGCTTCCTCGCCCTTTCGGCCATATGAAGTCTGTGACTTGGAAGAGGGCCCTCACCCAGCCATGCTGGTACCCTGATCTCGAACTTCCAGCCTCCAGAACGATGGGCAATAAATTTATGATGTTTATAAGCCACTCAGTCTGTGGTATTGTGTTACAGCAGCACAAATGGACTAAGGCACACACTCAATATTATTTCATTTATAACATTGGTACTCTTAGCTTTTGGATATTTGGAGCTGAGAATCCTTTTGCAGTGAATATGTGTTCATACTATACCACTAGGGTTGTCAATTTAGAAAATTTTCCTTTCCAGTGTTCTGATTATACTGGTAAAATGAGGGACCTGTGACTGATCAGGTACTAGCAGAATGGAAAGCACCTGTGAGAATACGAATGTCTGTTGTTATCATTATTATATTTCATAGACATTTATTGAGCACATGCTGTGTGGCAGGCACTACGTTAGGTATGGGGACACCATGGTGGGGGGGAAATGTTTGTGTTTCCCACCCTCATGGGGCTCACATTCCACTGGGGGAAGGAGATGTTCATTTAAATTGCAGCTGTAAAGGAGAGGGGCATGATGCCATGTGAGCAGACCGGGGGGGATTGCTCCCAGAAGGCTTCCCTGAGGAAGTGATGATTGACCTGAGAGCTGAGGGGGCATGAGCGTTACAGTGGGGGATGGAGGGGCAGGGTGGGAGTCGGGGGATAGCTTAGGCAGAGGCCTTGTAGAGGGAGGGAACATGGCATCTTTAAGGGTCAGAAAGAAGGCCACATTAGCTGGGGTGCAGCAAGCAAGGGCAAGTGCCACTTGAGGCTGGGGAGAGCAGGGCCCTCATCAGAGGACTGGGCAACCAGTGAAGGTTTAATTTGGGGGTAGGTGAGGAGGTGACATGACCAGAGACAGCTTTTAGAGCCGATTCCCTTGGAGTCCTCCAGTCTGTTCTCCACACTAAGGAGACCAGTTTGGAGACAATTCAGAAAAGTGGTGGTAGCAGCTTGAGAAAAATGGATGTTTTTGAAAGCTGTTTATAAGAAGGGGAAGGATATGGTGGCTTAGTAGGAGGGTGCAGAAAGCAAGTTATCGGGGATGGCTCCTAGGTTTCTGGCTGTCAAATGGGGGATGTACAGTGGTACCATTCACAGAATGAAGAACCTGCAAGAGGACCAAGTTTAGAGATTAGGCCATGAGCTTGGTTTGAAATGTGTTTGAAATGCTATGTGGTGCTGACAGGTAGGCAGTTGGCCACACATGTCAGGAGCTCAGAGAGGAGACCTGGGATGGAGATTAAAACTTGAGATTTTTCTGCATGTAAGTGGTAACCGAAGCCACAGGTATAGGTGAAATCATACAGGAAACAAGTAGAAGAGAGTCTGGGACTGAGGCTTAGGGAGTTCTGTTACTCATTGTCTGGGCAGAAGAAGAAGTGTGGTGTCATGGAAACACAGAGAAGAAAGTGTTTCAAGGAGAAAGTGGTCAGTGGCGTCTAATGTTGCTGAGATGTCAGGTGACACGAAGGCCACACATAGAAGTCATTGCTGACGTTAGCAATAGCTATTTCAGGGGAGCGACGAGGGTGGGGACAGGAATGGAGTGGGCTGAAGAGTGAGAGACCTGAGAAATGATGACAATACGGAAAAACCATTCTAGAACTTTGTCCTTAAAGGCGGGGGGGAGAGAGAGAGGGCAAGAGCCTATACTGGAAAAGAGATATAAAATTGAAGAAGAGGTGGTGGGTCTGTTGATTTTTGTTTTTACTGGGAACTTGAGCCTGTTTAAAAGCCAATAGAAACGTCTAGTTGAAGAGAGAATAAAAGATAATGGGGAAGAAAAGTTTCCCAAGAAGGCCAGAGAGGATGGCTCCAAAGTGCACAGGTTAGGTTGTCTCAAGATGGGAGGACAGGTGGGTAGTTTGAATGGTTGATAGTATGATATTGAGATTTTTCATATGTTGTCTTCTATTTTTTGTGAAGTAGGATGGGGGTTATCTGTTGAGAGTGGGGGTGGATGGTTGGAAGTTTGAAAAGAGCAGGGGCAACTTGGAAATTTAATTGTGGAGTGTGAAAGGATTGGTTGGCGAGGGCAATGTGTTAGGAGTGCAGGGCAGAGTTGAGAGCTGTTTGATCCCTCTGTAATTTCACACTCACCAGTATATGACTGGTATAAACTTTGGTATATGGCGTTTTCCAACAGTGCTCCGACTGTGTTTGCCTTGTCACTGAGTAAATTGTTGGACATATCCTTTGTTGGAGTTTCACCGGCTCTTGGCAGTGGAAAGGGGATGTGGGGTGTTAGAAAGACTGTTCTTGAAATGATGTGCTCTAGGATCTAAGCTGATTAAAGAGGGAAGTAAAAAGAGCAAAGGGCTACTGAATTGAGGAAAAGCTGAGAGGCCAATGTAACTTGAGAATGTCGTAATACTGAGCACACTTGAAGGAAAGGTCAACAAGGAGAATTCTAGAAATGTTATTTTGGAGGCAGAAAAAAGATGGGTAAGGGACAGCAAAGGTCCATGAATGGTTGAGGTGGCATGGAAGGGGTACCATCCCAGATGAAGATTAAGGGACTGAGTTGTTAAGGAAACCTGGGCCTTCTACATATATAGGAAGTCATTCAGGATAATGGCAGGGCTTGAGGACCATAAGTGAACCAGGACCAAAGTCTTTGAATGGGAGGAAATGTTCAGGAGGTTGGAATATCATATCAGTGAGAAGAGGGAGAAGGTGGTATAACTGAATAGCAGGACCAAAACACCCTGCGTGTTTATAGGAGGTGAGGGAAGGGAGGAGTAAGCCCTGAAGGGAACCATGAGAACAAAGAGGCTATAGGGCCACTCCTGGTACTGAAGGATGAGGGCCTAGGCAGCCACTAGCTGAGAGGTTGCAGAAGAAGAGGGGTGTCTTCAGAGCAGGCTGAGGAGAGGCCAAGCATAGAGCATTGTTTTCTGGGTGTGAAGCCCAGTCCCAGGGGACCAGTGGAAGCATTTGGGAGGTAGAGGGGGTGATGGGCTGGGTCAGGTGGCTGGGAAGGAACGTTGGAGCATGACAGGGATAGTCCAGTGATGGAGGCTAGATCTCTGCAGTGGGGCTGCCTACATTTTGAGTGTTGACTAATGTAAAGGGGATGAGTTAGAGGCATAGGGCCTAGTGGCCAGAGAATGGTCTTGTTTCCCTGGGCTGGAGTGACGACAGGCCCAGAAATTGCATGTCTTGCATGCTGCTGGAGGTGGTCGATGGTGGAAGGAGAAACAGTACTCCCGAGTGTGCACCGCACGCCAACTACTGTTCTAACCGCCCAGCGTTCTGTGGTTTATTCCCCATGTCAGATTAGTACTGTCGTTATCTCCATTTTCCAGATGAAGAAACCAAGGTGCAGGTAAGGCAAGGCAAGTTACTTGCCCCAGGTCACACAGTGAACAAGTGGTGGAACTGAGGTTCAAACTCAAGACTGTAACAGAGCCTGTGTACTTCCCAACATGTCATACGTACTTACTATTTTCTTACACGCGTAACTTTGATTTTGTAAAACATAAGTGATAGACTGTTGAAAAGCTAATGTAGTATTTAATACAAAATTATCTTTTTAGATGCCACAATTAAGTTCAGTCCTAGAATCCCAGAATCTTACTTTGCAAGTGCTCTAAAGGTCAGACCAGCGCCCAACCCCTTTGCAGACCAACCCTCCTTGTGGTCATTTTACCACTTCCGTGACAGATGCTTGGGCACTTCTAAATTGTTAGAAGGGTCTTCCTTAAATTAAGCTGAGCTCTTCCCTTTCTGTAATTTTTGCCCATTTGGGCCATTTAGAGTGGTGCAGAGTAAGTTCCCTCTTTCACTTTTCCACATGACTGTTCTTTAGATGACCGAAGAATGCCCTTCAGTCCTCTCTAAGTAATCTTGTTCCCAAGCTGACATTACTCAGCCCTTCAACTCTTCATGATATGATATGGTTTCTAAAAATCACCATCTTAGTTACACTGCTGTAAAGGTACTTTGACATGTGAGTAATTCAGAGTAAAATGGGACTGATACGTGTCTTGATCTATACTCTCTGATTGTAAGTGGTTCTGAGGTTTGTTTTTTGTTATTAGTATCTTCATTACATTATTATTTCTTGTTGGTTTGTGTAAATTAAAATGCTAATATTACGTGTGTGTGTGTGCGCACGCGCGCGCGTGCGTGTGTTATATAGCTATTATGCTAAGTCCTATACTTGGGTATTGCCTTTTAAAAATTTATTCAGGTTTTTATCTTTCTGATTGGGATTCATTATTTCAGCTTCTGAAGATCATTTTGAAACCTGATTCTGTTAACTGATTATATTAGCTATCTTTCCCAGCTCTGTGTTATATGCAGATTGAGTAAACATATAAATATTTGTAAAAATATTACTGAAAGGGGCTTCCCTGGTGGCGCAGTGGATAAGAATCCACCTGCCAATGCAGGGGACACAGGTTCGATCCCTGGTCTGGGATGATCCCACATGCCACAGAGCAACTAAGCCCGTGTACCACAACTACTGAAGCCCATGTGCCTAGAGCCCGTGCACCGCAACGAAGAGTAGCCCCTGCTCTCTGCAACCAGAGAAAACCCGTACACAGCAACAAAGACCCAATGCAGGGAAAAATAAATAAACTATATATATATATATATATATTACTGAAAGAGACCAAAAAGAGAGAACCTTATGGGATATCGCAGGAGATATTTCTCAAGTCTCTTTCAGATCATTGATCTAAATGCTGGTTCTAGTTTTTCAGCTAACTCTAGATTTACCTAATTTTGTTATCCAGCCACATTTCTTTGTGTAATTAAAAGGATCTCATGAGAAACTTTCAGAACTTTCCTGGAATCAAGTTGTTCTTCATTTGGTATTCTTCGGTCTACAAAGATTTGGCAGTCAGTTAATTATGTGAGTAGGAAATAGGAAGGAGACCAGGATGACTGAGCTGTTATAGATTAAAGGTGAGGAGGTGTTTGCGGGTGATAGTGTCATCCTCTGAGATATGGAACCCTGAGGGGAGGACTGGTTTGGGGTTAAGTTCAGCTTGGGTCACGTAGAGCGTGTGGGCCTCCAGGATGCCCTTATGGAGCCATCCAGAGGGTAGCTGACCATCCAGGACTGGTACATTGGGAGATGGTGGGGTTTGGTTGCATACAATGTAAACCATGTTGAATGTGTGGGGCATACACCCCAGCAGAGCCAATAATGTACAGAGAAAAATTCTGGATTGGGGCGAGGGGAGGTAGTAAACATTGCCATCATCAGGAGTTTATGCTTGATGGCCTCCATTTTTTGGTGAAATGGGAAGAAACCTCATCTACTGTAAGACAGGGAGAACTGGAGATTTGAGATCAATGAGTATTTGGAGTCAATGTGGGAAAAAGGAAAAGGATGGGAAAAGGACTGCTAAGCATGTGTAGGGCATTCTTCCTAGCTCCCCCTTCCCTGCTGCCCTTAAAGACAACCACATAAGACTTCTTCCCCCTGTATTTAAGGATTTTTACTGCTAATCAGTACAGCAGTGGTTCTTCCCTGGAAGTTGTATCAGAACGTGAAGGTTGTGTATGTGTATTGATGATTGGAGGTGACATTGGTGATTCCAACGCACTCCCTAAGGAATCCCTTGTGCTACAAGGAGATAATGAACATGGGGAAATGAGAGTAAAGGTTGTATTCCCAGGTCGGTATTTCTAGAGTCACCTGGCGGAACTGAATCTTTAGGCGTTTCAGCCTTAAAGCATCTTGTTGGGATTTTAATAGATGAGAAGATGTTCTCTTGGTTTAGCTTGAGTACCTTCAGATATCTCCTCGCTGTTTATATGTCTTCTCTGCTGGGTATTTATTCCCGGGAAAGCAGGGAGTGCCCCCCTTAGCACCATGAATTTACCACTTTATGTGGGGGTGATCAGTTTCTTGCTTCCCTACTGGCCCATGAGCATGTCTCCCATTTTGTATTCTGAGTCCCAGCACAGTGCCTGGTATGTGGTGGACTCATGACAGGTATTGGGTGAACTGTTGGCGGAAGTAAAGACTGAATCAGCCTGGCTGGGCTGTTCCCAGTGGTCCTGCTTCTGGGAGTCCTCCTGGAGAAGGGCCCTCACAAGCTGGTGGTTGAGAGGCATCCTTCAAACCTTTTCATGGTTTTCTCTACCAAGAAACCAACTTGAATTAAAGTTTATGGAAACCATCTTGTGGGGAAAAGTACAAACATCCTTTGTATTCAGGAAGCCTTTGGAAGAGTTTCTTTGGTGTCCATAATTCCTGTGAATCAGGATGGGCTAATTAAATTTCATGTCTAGACACTCACCTTGTAAATTGGCACAGAAATATTTCCCACTTCTGTTCTAGCTGCTGTGTTCTAGGATAGTATCCAAGCCTTCTGCCAGCTACTAGCCATATGTAGAGGTGTATGAACCAAGTCTAATACTTTTCTACTTTTACAGTGTATTCCTCTACTTAATAATCACTAAACTCTAAAAGGCCCTTAATCTGTGTCAGTAATGAGCATTATTTGGTTTTATCCATTTTCACCATTTTCTTGCCTGATTCAGTGAATGAACAGGGGCAGTTGCTTCCTACCAGAAGCTTTGGTTTTCTGGGAAATTTTTTTTTAATTCCTTAGATTAGTCCCTGACTTGGCATGAGTGATGAAGCAAGCAGCTGTTTAATAAGAAGCAAAGCTGGGAGTAGAACAATTTAATTAGCTTCTGTCTGTTGAGCCTTTAATGGAAGCCATAACTTGAGTATGTGGAGCTTTTTAGTTTTAAATGGAACATTTTTGCAAAGGGAGATTCTCCACATGTACCCCCCAAACTCTAGTTAACTGAAAGTCTGTTGAAAATATAAGATACCCAGTATAACAAAGACTTAATAAAAACTAAATTTTTTTAGGAATGAGGAATTTAATAGTGAATTGTTTGATTTTTTAATGTATTGCTTAAATTAACAATTCATAAAATGGATAATGTTGCATGACACATACTATGTTTTATAACATAACTTTTAGCAAACATTCATGAAATAAATACTCATTGTATACATTGAATTTTAACTGAGGTAAATAAGCAGCTCTTGCCTAGCCACCCTCCATAACCTCCAGGAAACACACAGAACCCTTCAGGACAAATCATCCTCACATTTAAGATTAGATTCTCCACTCACTACTGGTTACTGGTTTCATTGTCTTTGTTTAGCTGCCCACCTGGCATGCAGATCCTTATTTGCTTCATCTTAGAAAAACATTTTCCTTTTTACATCTCACTTAGCAAATTACAGTGATGTTTAATTTATGTATAAAACTTACTTTTATGTATTATTTTGTTAATATTAAACCTAGGTTAAAAGACCAAGATAGGTTAAAATTAAATTTTGTAATGCCCAATAAACACATGTTGAATTAAAAACAATTAAATGAGCAATAAAGTTAATGGAATCTCACAGAGAAGAATTGTGATATCAATATTTTTACTGTGCACACACACCAGAAAAAAAGAATGAGGAAAGAATTCATTACAGACACATGAATTCTGTCAGAAGAGGCCCTGTGGGAGACTGATTCTTATTATGATATCCTGGTTGGAAGGGAATGAAGTGGGGTTATTGCTAGTGCAGTCAATGATGTGTTTTTTCTCTAGTGAATTAACTTCAGTAGGTGACTTTATTTCTTCACATTAGGCAGCTGGAAATATGTATTGATTCATTTCCTTTTCATTTGAGGGTCAGCTCTATCAAAGATGGAGCCGTAGAAATGCTGTATTTGCTGGATATGAGCAAATGCTTCAGTGTCTTTTTTTTTTTTTGGTCTGAATGTTCCTAAGATTTTTAGGAGCCAGATAAAGTTTAGCTCAATGAGATAGAAAACATACTTTGAATGTGTGTATATGCATATTACCATTCTTTGCGCTAACTCTATCCTTAAAACTTGGAGCTCTTTTATAAAAATGTTTTCTTTTAGAGATAAAAAGCCATGGAGGATTTTTGGTTCAAGGATATGTGTGATTACAAAATATTTTTTTAAAAGTTAAATACTAACTTAAGCAGTAACAGTGGTATGATTATTTTCCAAGATAGTATTATTCTTCTTAAACTTTAAATGTTTGTCACACTGTACAATTATTTTTTTCTTATATAATTGGTTTTTGTTTTGCTATAGCAGATAATGTTAGTTCTATTCTTATTTTGGCTTAATTGTTTCTTAGAAATTATCTAACCAGCTTTCTTATTTTATAGATGAGAAAATTGAGGCATAGAGAAATCAGGTGATTTGTCCTTAGTTTAATTAAAAATATTATTAAAAGAATACCTTCAGTTATAGTACTTGAAATTCCCTCTTAATGGTAAACTCTAGACTTAGGTAATTTTGAGTATCATGATGTTAAATTTGTCTCCTGACATTTATCATATTGAAATCTTTAAGATAATAGATCTTCCCCTCTTTTATTTTAAGTACAAATATAAGATACATGACAAATAGCTGGTAAAGGCTTAAAATTCACATAGTTTCCTTGTATTCTTACATTTGTGCTAAATTAAAATAAATCACTAAAAATACAACCACATACTCTTTTAAAATTAAAAATTAATTTAGGTGTATTATGAGCAATTTAAAGGATTTTATAGCCAACATTTCTCTTAACAGGTTGAAGAAATATGGATACCAACACCATATTGGTCATCAGCGCTGGTTTTACCAGCTTTTTCACCTTTCAGCTTCTTTTCCACTTTGTAAGTTATTGGTTTTCAGCAAAAGTTTCTCCAGGTTTTAATAATCTCAACTTCGAAAAGAAGATTGAATGGAACTCAAGGTAAAGCATACGAAAATGTAAATGACTGATTAAAAAAAACCCTAGTCTTATGAAATAAAATTATGCATTTAAAATATTTCCAAAAAGTCCTTTTCATTTAGGATCTAACAAAATCTTAGGTCAAATTTTTTTATTTGACATTAGGAATAAAAGGAAAGACAAGTTGATAGATCTCATACAAGAAAAAATTTTCAATTCTTATTCTGAAAGATGTTAGGAAAAATTTATTTAACTGTCTAGGGAAGTGTTAAGTAGACTCTGGCGGATTGTGGTGGAAGGCACTGTTTTGCATTCTCCTGTGAAATATTTATGATAACAAACACATGTTCTTTGGAAATGGTAACAGAAGTAACATTAGTTGGGGCTGTGAGTAGCCTATATATAGTATCGGGCTGGCTTAGCCCAACCTAGGACAGTTAAACACTACACACCAAAGAACCTGGTGCACAGTTAGCACATCTGTCTCTCTTTTAATGAACTTTTCATTTTAGTTCATAGCCCTCCAGAATCTGTTCTTTTGTTATGTAATTCTAAAGTAAAAATTGCTTTTTAGATCTTTTAAACAAAAAAGTAAATGGAAAACGAATAAGACATCTAAGGATATAGAAACTTGCCAGAGTTTTAATTACTTGGTTTGCTAATTTTTTGTGTATGTGCAACTCATTAATCTCTCACAAGGTTTCAAACACAGATGGACTCTGATGACTGCTTCACTTGCTTTAGAGCATTTCAGATGCCCAAACACCTCTGTGCATTTGCAAACCTCAGTGAATTAGAGCAGCTATGGGATACTGTTTATTGTTGAAGTTAATGCTAACTATAAAATGAACTCAGCAGACCTCCAAAATTGCTATAATTATTTTTTCATTGAAATTTCCTTTTAGAATTAAAAACTTCTGCCAAAGTCTATTTATTTGAGAGAGGTCATATGTGACCTGAAATGCCCTATCTGTTTGAGCCAAATTGTTTTACAGGCATTCACTTTTATAACTCAGACTGTGAAGAAGACTAGTTGTTTTCTTCTGCACCTTACACTGATTTGTCTGGTTCATACATGTTATATATAGCTCTTCTCCCCAAGAGTGAGAATTATTTCTCCACATATTTTTGAAAAATAAGAGATATGATTCTTTTGTCTAAATAATAGCACAAAAGTATCGTTCAAATGTGGGATACAAAAGATACTAACCATTATTTTGTAAAACCATTTCTAACATAAAGATAGAATAGTTGCGAAAGAGAAGGAAAGGGATATGGAGGGGGACATAACATTTTCTGTGACTAAATTTTGAACTATTTCCATTTCAACATGGTTAAGGTAGGTAAAGGCATTTGAATCTTGGTGAGCCGTAAGCCAAAGAAACAGGGAGGGTACAGATAGATTGAAGCAAAGGTAAAAATGAAATGAAATGAAATGATGCAATTAAGAAATACTTTGCATTATTCAGTCTTATTATCACTGCCATTCTATGAGACATGGAATCACCATTTGGGAAACTGAGTTCCCATTTGAAAAAGGAGTCTGGGATTATATGATTCATTACGCTATTCAAATACTATTATGCTATGCTATTCTCTCTTAAATTTACTCCTGTTTCCCATTCCAGCTTGGTTTACATGGGACTTAAACTATGAGATGGAGAGTGCAAAGAAGGAAAAACAGTTGGCTGCTTTTTGACTACACATATATGTCTTGAAATCCAGATTCCAGTCTTAAAACAGATCAACGCAACCCACATAATTCTCTCTAGTAATCAGGAAAGAGTCTCTGAACGATGAGTGGCCCAAATCATCTAGTAGTAAAAGGACAGAAGGCAGAAAAGCTCTCCAGATAATTCACACCTGAGAGTAACAGTTGAGTTAATTATAAGTGAGAAAATCTTATACTTAATTGTTACTTTTCCTACAAACATACATACTTATAGATGTTATTAATATTATATAATTAAATAAATTTTTTATTTCCACTTGCTTTCCTATGGCATGGAAAGTCCTGTTGTGCTGAAATATTCCTAATTTTTAAATCTGTTTCTTCAAAATATAACTCTTTTGTCTGATTGAGCTATGTAATTTCTGTTGGTAATACTCATACTACTTGCGAGTGATTACATCAGTAATTTTAAAGTGCTATTCTAAAATTGTCATTACTTCCTTAAAAAAAAAGAAACGCACAAACATTCCTTTTTAACCTTCTTTAAACAAAATTGAAATATTTTATCTTGGTGTTTTTCTTAAGACCCTGAGGAATCTACATTTTGCTTTGCCAGGAATCTGATTTTAAAGAATGAAATATGAAATTTTTACTAACAGAAGTTTCTGAACGTATAGACTTTTAATACAGAATAGCATGTAAGCACAGTGTGTTTGTTTCTCCTGTTCATTATAGTGGGAGCTATTTGATCCAAGTAACATGTAACTTTTCTCTCGTGAATTATATGCCATTTCCATCAGCTGAAGGCTTGTAATTCTTCCCTTTTACCATATAACATCTCAACAGAGTAGGGAATTTGAGGCCTGAGTATCAGGAACAAAAATTCAGATTTTTTTCAAAAGGAAACTTTTTGATAGAAGGTTACTAAGCCAACAGGTTAGTAAAAGGTTATGCTTTTTCCTTTAATAGAATTTTTGAATGGCAACAGAAAGCTGTTTGTCTGATTATTTAGATGGCATGTTTTATTTGAGATCAAGGAACTTACATTTTTATCTTGCTATGTTCAAATGGAACACAGGTGTGCTTGGCGTGAAAATTCCAGACTTGTAAACCAGGTTAATTGCGCTAATTATCACACTTCAGAATGTATTTTGGTATTACAAAGGACTCAGTGCCTTTAAATCAGTGAGACTCTTTGAGCATTTAAAATATGATTTGATTTAATTTGATATGTTTACTTAGGACCACATCGTATATTAGATCAGGTATATTGATTTTTCAAGTTACAATGAGATTTTAAAATATCAAACTTTGTATTGGTTGATATATTTCACTTTTAAAGATTTGGGTCATATTGTAGAGAGATTCATTGCATACCAATTAATTTCTAAAGAGAAAACTTTGCTATTCCTCTCATCCTTTATTCTAATGAAGAGAAGAGAAACTTCATTACTCATAAACTTTTTCATTATGTGAGTAAGCATATAGTATCCTGTATACAGTTCTTTAAGTAGGATATCATAGAACTTGCATATTGGTTAAGTCATTAAATTTTTAGCAAGATATGTTCATAGAAACTGATGTTTTTCAACTAAAAGTTATTCCTTCTATAAAGAAAATGCTACGTAGATCATGTGAACATTTTGTTTCACTTGGGCATTTCTTTTAAAAACAGATTTTTTCTGAATAAATTCATGGTCCTCCATTTTTCTATTTAGAAGTGATTTCATAATAATGATGAGACACTAATAATAGCCACCTTAGCTTTCTCACAGATTTGTTACAAGAATCAAGTACAATAATGTGTGTATTAAAACTGAAATTTCCAGGGCTTCCCTGGTGGTGCAGTGGTTGAGAGTCCACCTGCCGATGCAAGGGACACGGGTTCGTGCCCCGGTCCGGGAAGATCTCACATGCCGCGGAGCGGCTGGGCCCGTGAGCCATGGCCGCTGAGCCTGCATGTCCGGAGCCTGTGCTCCAGAGCGGGAGAGGCCACAACAGTGAGAGGCCCGCGTACCGCAAAACAAACAAACAAACAAACAAAAAACCTGAAATTTCCAAGGGAATACATTTTCATTTCATGATCCATTCTAATTCTGATCCATGGATATAGAGTTCGTTAAGGCTAGTAGATTTAGAAGTCATTCCTAACTGATTGGAGCAGGAACTAATCCCGCAGTGATGCTGCTGGGGATGGAGCAGGGTGCAGGGTAGTGTGCTTACCAGATGCCATCTGTTTACACAAAACTCTGTCAACTGGTTCATCAGATATGCTTCTGCTTTAGACCCTTTAATCAATAAATGATTCATCAGTTGTCTAGCAGGAAATTGTAGACCTGGGCATCTTTCTTGTTATTGATTCCAAAGTAAAGTTGTGGCCCTTGGATTTCTAAATAGCAATTTTGTATTATATTCTCAGATGTACTCCAATCCTATATTTAAATGCTTCCAGATTTAACTTCTTCAGAGTGTTAAATGTCTTGCCAGAATTAGTTAAAATTTATTGCACAGATTCTAAAATCTTTGTGTCTATTTCATCTCATTGCAGGGTAGTGTCTACGTGTCATTCTTTGGTGGTTGGGGTTATTGGCTTGTACATTTTCTTGTTTGATGAGGCTACTATTGCTGATCCACTTTGGTAAGCTGTTTCTTTCCAATATAGTCAATTTGATTTATGTTTTGATTTTAATTATTAATAAGAACATCTCTTTACTTTAAAACAAAACATATTGATGGTGTATTGTTTTTTAAAATGCTTGTGTTCAGACATATTTCAGCAAGGTGCATTAGAATGATTTATTTTAGATTTAATACAAATAATGAGGGCCATTTTGCATTAGTATTGCAATTATTATCCGAAACAGGGAGAATATGATGATTATGTAAACGTTTATACCGTGTTAGTGAGTCACTAAGTTATTGTAAACACTTCTGAGCAAAAATGAGTTATTATTGAGATAGGATAGTCAGATAGATAGGATAGACTTAGTCTTTAAATTTATGTTTGACCCATCATTTGATATCAAAGATAGGAAAATGAGAATTATAGATGTCCATGTAAGAGGAATTTAGTACCACATGAGATGATTTGAAGCACGAATAATAATTATGTTTAGCCATAACACGACAATTTGTAAGATGATTCTTTTTGAAGAATTTAAATGTCATTCCAATGGCAGAAGTTTTACAAACTGTACTTCCTGACATTATATGAGAAGACTTAGTTCAGTTTAGTTTGAGGGATTGGGAGTGTTTTGAAAAAGCACTGCACAAGGATGTGATAGATGTGGGTTCTGAGGGATGTGGGGCAATTTGACCAGGTCTTTTGACCATCTCTATTTGACTGCAATGATGTTGTTTTTTATTCATAAATATGGAATTATGCTGGTCAGAGTTATACCAGTATTCATACATTTTCACTGAGAAGATATTTTTCAAAGTGAATTAATTTAGTGAATTTCATTCCTTGACCAGGTTTTAATGTGCTCTACCTAAACAATTACTACTTTTTTTTCATATTTTTATTTTACCCACATGATTGTCAACAGAACCAGTTGTTTTGGGAAGTAAGTTTTATAACAAAGGTTTGATTCGTTGACCAATTTGTCCTTATCAAACTTTTACCTATTATACTTTTTGATATTTTAACATTTTCTTAGATACCATAATTTATTCCAGGTCCAATTTTCCTGGATCATATTTACAGATCAAAATTTGTAAAGAAAACATGACTTCTACTAAATATTTCCACTTGTAGTTTACCTGTTGTCAGTTTTATTTTATGTTCATTTTACCAGTAGTTCACATTAAAAGTCAGATAAAGGACTGATAATTTGTATTTGTTTCTTGGAGCCAAGAGCATGAACAGGGCAAAAGTGTAGGATCTTGATATGTGTAAGGGTCGAAACAGCAGGATTAAATTGTTCTGTTCCGATCATTTTCTAACTTGTGATAATAGGCAAATCTCTCCAGTCCTCAGTAAAGTGAGGATAACAGTATAGTGCCTCTAAATCAGGGGCAGCCTAGATTATTTCTTGAGGCTGAGTCTCTGATTCAGAATAAGGAATCAAAACAACAACAAACAGCGTCTGGAATTCCATTTGAGTCCTTTCACAAACAAATCATATGAGAACACACTTAGAAAATGTCTTTTGGTAATATTATTTTCATAAAACTTTGGGCTAATAAGTATAAGCAATTATGATTATTGCAGTCAGAAGCATTATAGCTAACACAGTACCTTGTGCAAATGACAAGTTACCATTTGAGCGCCTATAGAGAACATTTAAATTATATTTAAATCTCAATAGAAAAAAAAGTAGCTGTCATCTATAACCATGTGCTAAAAAAAGGAACCTGTTTTTTAATATTTATAGGGGTGATCCATCTCTTGTGAAAGTGAATATTGCTATTGCTTCAGGCTACCTCATTTCTGGTATGTGATATGTTGTTCACTGTCTGTTTCTTTTTAGACTACTTATGGAATTATGCAAAGAATACATACATAGTCTATGCTTTTGGTTTATTTATTTAAGAAGCAACTTTTAGGATCCATACTGAGGGGAAAAAATAATCTGCTGTAATGGTAGAACATGAAACATTTTTCATGTTGGCTCTCTGGTTCTCAAAGATCAGAGCTGCAGAGTGGGGCCTCAGTTAGGCCTGGATGGTTTTTTTTTTTTTTTTTTTTTTAACTAGTGATGGTTCCTTTTTGGACTAAAGAGTTGCTCAGGTGCAATTACCATGACGCTAAGGAAGTTTAAGCCTCAGGGTCCTCACTTGCAAGGGCCCTTGAAATGTGCTCCCATGGTCATGGTTTTGTATTGTTTTGGTAAGGTTTGCAAAAGTAAGGTATTTTAGTCATAATCAGTTAAGATCATGGGCTCTTTCTACTTCACATTTCCCTCTGTCATATTTTCTCTCATGTTGGATGAGGTTGGAATAACCTTTTACACAATGAGACAGAGGGGAAATTAAGTTGAGAATATGCCATTTAAACTGCTCTTTGAAAAGACATTTTGGACTGTCTCAATAAAACAAGAGAGAAATAAGAGATCTCTGATTTGGACATTTATTCAGGGAACCCTATTTTGTAATTTTCAAATTTAATAAACAGCTGAAGGAAAATCCAAGTAAAAATAATGGACTATGAAACAAAAGTGATAAAGATGAGTGATGAACTTGGTAGAAAATTTTCTGCCATCAAGAAGTGAATTGTAAAAAAAAAAATTAGATTAAACCAAAACACAGTAATTTATTAAGAGGAAAAAATACATTTGGGATAGAAATAATGGATAGGCTATTGGATTATTCAATGGCCCAATTAAAAGAAGAGTGAATCTTGTGGACATATTGGGAAAAGATTTGCTCTTTGGCACAAAATGCTGTCATTGACAAGGTTAACGCAAAATTTATAATATGCCTCATACACTGGTTAATGAGTATCAATTCAGAGAGTAGTTACTACCCAGGAAATCTTGTACGAAAGAAACTTGATAAAGATTTTCTCAAATAAGGTAATAATTCAAAACACTTAAAAATAAGTTATGAACTGAAACAAACTTTCTAAACCAAGCTGAATGAAAGGTGAATTCTTTTATTCTCTCTATAGAAAATATTATAAGATCATTATCATATAAATTGGTGACCAAATAATATATAGCCAAATATAGGAAAAATGTATCTAGAGAAGCATATCAGGCAGTTAATTACTAATAGTTTTAAATTTTCTTGATTTCCACATTTGTGGTATTTTTCCCTCTCCTTAAAATTTATAATTTGATGATTTATTTTACCTTTATATATATTCACATCTAATTTTATATTCGTAATTTTTATTTTTTATAAAAGAAGCTCCTCATGCTATAAGCTCCAAACCCACAAAACCTGAATCATCCTCTGGTTTCCATCCATGATAGCCATTTGTTTCCAGGTTTAAATTTCATGTTTAACCATTTGGTAAAGAAAACACTTGTGTTCACAGTTTGAGATGTTTCTGTTTTATTAAATGAAACAATTTTCTGAATTGTGATATTGATTTAGAATTTAAAGAAAAATTGATGCCTTGAGCTCTTTTTTAAGATATCTTTTTAATAGTTATAGTTCTTCGTGTTTTGGAGGGTTTTTTTGCTATTTTGAATTAATATTTAACCACATTCTTTGTTAACTTTTAAATTTTTTGCTGAATTTGTGTTATAAACGAGTTGGTCGTTTTATACCTTTTCTGAGATCGTCTTATCCGTTTGAGTTATTATAGTGACAAAAATCAGTAATTTAGTCTTATTTTAAAATTATTTTTATTCTGTAATATTTTCATTTTATTTAACCCTTGTAACAAGTTAATTCGTTTATACTTTCAACAAATACGTTACATTACATAGCTATACGCCTTGCACTGTGCTGGATGCCCACACTTGGTCCTCTTCCTAGAGAAGTCCCAGTAGTGTAGGGGAGACAGTTATCTGGAAGCACATACTTCGTGGTAAAAGGGGTAGTTGAACTCGTGATGTACGAGATGAGTGCTGTGGGCTCAGAGTGGACTGTGATGTGATGTCAGGAGAAAGTTAAATACACTTGAAAAACAATGAAGCTTTCTTCCTGTGTAATATCTTATTTTTCCTTGTTACAGATTTGTTGATTCTCATTTGGTATTGGAAAGTGATTGGTGACAAGTATTTTATAATTCACCATTGTACAGCGCTGTATGCATACTACTTTGTACTGGTGAGTGCCAGGATTTACAGTGGTCTGACAAACAGACAAGATTGGGAGTAATGACTCAAGGGTGAAGATAAATCTAAACATACAATTCTTAATTTATAAAGATCAACCCCAAATGCATTCAGGAAGCACTCTTGTGATATTATCCTGTGTATTAACAAAAATAATAGCTTTACATACACGTTTGTATTAGTGTGTCTGTTTGGATTCACACACTTTGAGAAAGTCAGATGACCCCAATTTCCTGAATGTTCACTCAAAACCTTTAGGATCATGTGGCTACTGATATTTGTCTGTCTTTCTAGATGCATGTATGTTTTAACAGCCGGAGCTAGGTATAGATTCCTGTATAACCAGCTGAAGTATTTCTTTTCTGTTTAATTTCATGTACAGTTCCACGTACATGCATAGTTACACTTAAGTATGCTAGAGCAGGAGGGGAGGGGGAGGGGGAGGGGGAGCCTTGTTCAGAGGCTTCATCAGAACTTCCAGACTGAGCTATTAGAGGATCCAGCAAATCTGGGGCACTAGTGCATATTAATGTTTATTTCTAACATTATTTTTCTACATTATACATTTGTAAATTAGCAATTTTATATCCCATGCATCTTTGTTAGGTTTCTCCTCAATCAATTATTTTTCAACCTAGATATACCACCAAACCCAAGATAGATACTGGGAAATAATAGACGTATGTAAACTCGAATAGTATAAATTTTATGTAATACATGTGGTATACCATTCCATGTTTTTCCTGTTTTAAAACATAAATGTAACCACTGGCTTTTTTTTTTTTTCTTGTTTTGGTATTACTAAAATCTATATATTACTGGACATTTGTGATGATTTTGAGGGCTTTTAAAAAACTCATACAAATGTGTATTAATAATATTCTTCTATTTTTCTTTATATTGCCCCACACAAAGATAGCTGGTGAATAAGGCATCAGATTACATTATTTCTGCAAGAATAAGATACATCAAAGCATCTCTTTATATCACCCATTTAAGGTTATAAGTTTAAATAATTAATGTAAATGTTTTAAAAACTATGCTGGTTTTAATGTTATAAATAAGTAGGTATTTATAGGATCCCAGTAGGTATCCATAATCACTTTATTCTTCTGAAGCAATAGGCTATTTTTACTGGCATTTCCTACTGTTTATTTCCTTGTCTTCCTTTTTAGATTTTAATATATTATAGGTAGTTATAACATATAGACTTCTACCTTTTACAGGTCTTAGATAGTTGCAATACATGCACTTTGTTTCCTGAACACTTTTGCTAAAAAGACGTGGAAACTGACTAACAAAATATTGGTTGACTCAGGGAAGAATGTGTGTGGGTACTCGTGTGAGTTTAATACCCTACTTCAGGTTAGGAGTATGGTCTCTAAACATGAGTCACAAATAATCACTGTCCTATGAAAAGAATATAAGCTGGTGAAAGATAACAGGTCATTTTCATGCATTTGTAAATGTGACTAGTATGAACTGCTGTTCTCTCTCGGCCACTGAAGTCACAGGCTTGGCAAATGGCTGCTGTACATGGAATGGCAAGTTGAATATTTCATTATATGGGAGGAATACTGTTTTCTCTTTGGACTTTTATGCCTTTATAAAATGTTAGTGAAGTGAATGCTGGATTTTTAAAAAAGAAATTAACTGTTGCCTTATTTAGTAAAGTTGATAAGAAAATCAACTGCAATTTTTGTCAAGAGATGGTTGCTTTTTTGATATGTCTTCCTGTGTTCTATTGTATGAAATAAATGGTATGAAAGAAAATTATCTAATTAAAGTGAATCTCTTCATAGGGAAACAAAATAGAAACAAAATTGATGAAATAAATATTTATAGATATAGAGATCCTATGTCATTTATAGATCTTACATTTACTATTTGAATATAAGAAAATTTTTTCCCATGCAATGAATTCCCAGGTTACTTTGTGCATTTTAACTAAGGCTAACAGAATACCAACAACAAGTACTACTACTATTATTATTTTGTATAAACTTTTATGAAATTCTTATCCCTTATGCAGTGAGAACTGGCATTTGGAAAGCACTTCGACTTGATACTTCTGCAACTATTTAAGCTGTTTGTAGTAAGCTTTTTTTCTTAAAAGATTTTCTAACTGGAACTAATTAAAACTTAAAGTGAAGAATAGAGGCTAATTACCTGTAGGTTTTAAATGTACGCCCTACTGAATAGTTGAATGTAAATAACAACTTTACCTTATCTGACATAACAAAAGTAAGAGTCTTTTTTTTTTTTTTAAGTAAGAGTCTTTTGAACTTAGGGTATTGTAGGTTGTAAATAGGTTATATAATGTCTTGATCCTCTCTCTAATATATTTACTGGAGTTTTAAAATTATCTCATGGAATAATTTAGAGCTTAAGAAATCTTCTCTTCTGCCTACATAGAAAGGTAAAAATCCTACAGCTTTTTTCTTGATATTCAGCTTTCATCCCTTGGGCAGGATACTCATTATCAGGGAAAATATGACAGGTTAATCTCTTATCATAAAGGAAGTGACACATTTAGGCTTTAATGTCCTATGTTTAGGGATAAACCATCCTCTTTTGTTCTCCCTTTCTGACTTCTTGGATAACGTTAGTTTTCTCCTGTATTCCTTGTGAATCACCTCCTCTCCCCCAATCAAACCACATCTTTAGATACTGAGTTATAGTATATTTGGAAAACTTTTAAACTTGACAAGAAAATCACTGAGTCTCTGCGTTGCGTACTTTACCAACTCTTCTGCATCTTTCCATTACCCTAGGATCTAATCATTAAACCATTCTGCTGCAATTTAAGAAGAAAATTTGGTTTCAAATGCCTCTTGTTACATTTATTTAAGGGTATTAGTATTAGGTGTGATACTTTGAAGGTGAAGATTTTTGATTTTTGTTTAATATTTTACCCCAGTTATCTATGTTTTAAAAACATTTTGCAAGCAATTGTATATGAAGTGGTACTGAAAAATGAGATTCGTTATGTAAGATAAGGTAAAGTTGTAATTTACGTCAGGAGACAAGAAGTAGAAAAATACTGGTCTTATGTTTAGTCTAAACAAAAATTTCCACAGTGCTGTGAAACAAATGCCATGACTCACTAACATTTTATCATTAACAGTGTTAAAAAAGAAAAACTGTTTTAAGGTGAGTTAAATAGTGTTGCATGTTCTCAGTTACACTTAAATAATGTATTTCCTTTTTTTCTCCCATTAAGATAGCCTTAAAGAAAAATTTTAGGTAACTATAGTGGCTGTTACAGCAACATTTTAAGATAACAAAATTTCAAAAATTAACATTTCTGTAGACTAGGTATGTATTAAAAATAGGTACTTAAGCAAGATTCACTAGTAAGGTCTTTGTGATTTCTATTTCCCACTAAATTTATATATAATAAGACATCTTAAGTATTTAAATCAAATAAAAATATTTTTAAAAGTTGTATAATATGTTAGATAACTTTTTTCCTACTGAAATAAAAGATTGACAGCTTTCTTATACAGTAATAAGTGATAGACTAGCAGAAGTAAGTCTTAGAAATTGTTTTATTAGTATTTCTATAGCTCACTTATACAAATCCATATAAAAGCGCTATGATACAGTTAGTTTATTACTTTTACTACTAACTGAGGGATTAGCCATCGTAAAAATATTAAGTGCTCAGTTTTTTATTCATAAAATATGTGTTCTATATGTGTGTATATGTAAAGATACATACATATTCCATATATGTATGTGTGTTTTTGGTTATACCTGATGTGAGCATTTCCCATATTTCACGAACATAACAAACCTCCTCTAAGGCCTTCCTCAGTTTCGGTAAGGAGGAATTCTTCTCTTTCTTCCTGGTTCTGTGTTTACCGCTTCATGCTCTTTTATGGGCACAGAGCATCTCCTCAGATATGCGTAGTGGGATTACCTTAGCAGAGCTGTGTCCCTTTCTTTCTCTAAGCTGGCTTGATTTTTTGAAACCTATTTCCCTTTAATAACCAGGAAAGAAAACAGTTCATGTATTGGACTTGATGTGTGATGATAAAATAGATGTCAACGAAGAGGATTGCCATGTCCACCCTAGTCGATATTTTGTTCTTAATTAGGTTTTTAAAAAAGAAATCTTATCATATGATTCTTCTTACATGAGGTAACTAAAGTAGTCAAATTCCTAGAGACAGAAAATAAGATAGGGGCTGGATGAAGGGGGTGTTGGGAAGTTACTGTTTGTGGGTAAGAGTTTCAGTTGGGAATATAAAGAAGTTCTGGAGGTGGATAGGTGATAGCAGCACAACATGAATGTACTTAATGCCACTGAACTGTACACTTAAAAGTGGTTAAAAGGGTAAATTTTGTGTTATGTATGTTTTACCACAGTAAAATAAAGTTTAAAATATGCATGCTTGGGGCTTCCCTGGTGGCGTGGTGGTTGAGAGTCCGCCTGCCGATGCAGGGGACACGGGTTCGTGCCCCGGTCCGGGAGGATCCCACATGCCGCGGAGCAGCTGGGCCCGTGAGCCATGGCCGCTGAGCCTGCGCGTCCGGAGCCTGTGCTCCACGACGGGAGAGGCCACAGCGGTGAGAGGCACGCATACCAAAAAAAAAAAAAAAAAAAAAAAGGCAAGCTTATCAATTGACTGAAGCAAGGTTAGGAAGAGGAACACTAATAATATGTTGGATGATGTATTACATTTTTTAAAGTTTCAGGCTGGAATAATCTGAAACAAATAGATGGAACTGAATAGTGATGAATGTCAAGTTTTGCACTTGGACTTGACAATGTATAAAAAGAGGGGAATGACTGGGAAGTGGCAGATGACCACAATTGTAGTTGTACCAATTGCATGTCACATCTGCTAAAAAAGAAAGCTGTTTTTAAATGTTTATTCTATTAAGGAGGTACGGTATCCAGTTCAAACAAATTACAGTTTCCTAGTTAGACCATACCCACAGCATCTGGAGTCTCTAAAATTGCATATGTTCTGGGTCGAGCTGCCAGATAACTGTAGAGGGGAGATTAGATTAGGTGGCTATTGCCCTGGGATAAACAACTGAAGGACCCAGAGAGGTCAGCTTAGAAAAGATAAGTTGTAGGACAACTACATGGCTTTGAAATGTCCTTGGAAATGTGAAAGGACTGTTAAGTGGAAGAGGAAGTAGACTAACTCTGATTTAATTCAGACATTGGAATTAGGACCAATGGGGATGGTAAAGAGAGGTAGGGGAGACTGCTGTTTTACAAAAGGGACATTCCCAGCGAATAGAAGATTATAACAACAACCTTTTAAAGTGGTTCTTTTTACCATAAGATATCTTCAGTCAGATAGATATAAAAATAGATATAATAAGTAGAAGCTTTAGGTCGGAGCTTATACTAAATCGTCTTTAAAGTTCTATTCTAAGTCTGAGATTCTGTGATTCAACTGTTTTGATGAAATAATTGGATTTAGTTCTAATACTGGAGAGCTAGGCAATGGGCAAGTAAGAATAAGCTACGTTTTGTCACTGATTCTTAAGTAACCCAGGGAGGAAGGGGTGAAAGCAGCTGGTCTGCAGATCCATTCACTTCCTTGGGAGAAAGGGAGGGGAAGAAAAGAAGGCAAGTGACCCAGGTCTAATCCCCTTGTCGACAGGACCTTTGTGTAAATAGGGTATGTACCGACATTTGTTAGGAGAAAGAGGTCTTAACTCTGGAATGCTCTTAGCCTGTTCCTGGCTAAGGATTCCCTATAGTAAAGAGAACCCAGGCTCTGTGAGGCCTGGCTCTTTGGAGAATGTCATGTAGTCTGTGCAGGTTTTTGGAGGTATAAAATGGAGATGTTTTATAAGATAAACTCTCACTGCATGTGAGGAACTTGGTCAACCTCACCTAGTAGAGCCTTCACATCTGGGCCAGTGCTGCTTGTTCAACACAGGAAGGACCTGGCTTGCCAACTGCCCTTCACGTCCCAAACCTCTCTCTACTTCCTCTGAATTATCTGATAGCCTCTATCCTTGTAGTCATTAGCAAAGCTTAATTCTAGGTAAGATCACTTTTTCACATGAGCCAGATTGGGCAATCCAATCCGGTCCTGTGTGTTAGCTCAAACCTTCAACTCTATCTTATAAGTAAATCATCAAAAACCTTGAATGATTAAAGTTAGGCAAAGAGTAATTAAATATAGGGTGGATTTTGTTCCCAAATCTCATTTCTAGATTCATGGTGCTCTGAAAGGGTTTCCCGTGGAAATGTCCTAAGATTATGGGTCAGTCTAAATAGCCTAGAAAAAGTACCTCATAATTGCTACAGTAGAACATAGTCACATTTTTATATAAACCCCAGTGCCCATAACTTACCTCACACCAATTACATAGCCCTAGTGGTGGGAAAGTGTGCCCATCCCACTCCAAGCCATTGATAGTGGCACGGTATTTAGTATCATGCTAGCAGTAGTAGGTGTGTAATAATTTTATTTATCTTTCTCCCTCACCTTCTAAATTCCTGACCCTAGCCACTCTTGGCTGTTAGAAAATTAAATGTCCTGTGATAAGAAAATCCAGATTTTCATAATCACTGGCTGAAAGGAAAATTTTCTTTTAAGCTCTGGAAGAGATCAGACAAATCTTATTTTGTTTTCCCTCATAGAGTCATGCAGAGGCCATGGCCAGTATGAATTTTACTATAGGCAAAGCTCCTTAAAGATAGATGGCAGAAGTGGAAACACCACATTGACCAGAGTCAGTTGTGAGTTTTGCCATAATTTACTAACAGTAAAGTATCAAAATGTATAATTTATTAGAGCTGAATTAAACCTGTCCTCTTACTAGTGTCTATCTCACTTGTATTTTAGTAGGTTTTGTTGGTGGGGTAAGGATAAGGTAACAAGGAATTATACATAACCTGAATCTTATCTAATGGCCACCTGTGCCTGTGGAAGCCTGTGTGCCACACGTGATGCTGACTCTCATGGGTGAACTGGATTAAACAGGTCGAGAGTCATTGATGTACAGGATCAGAGACTGTGGAAGCCAGGCTACTGACGCATAGTTCACTGGCTCGCAGTGGTTTTGAACTGAGGAGGTGGTGGTGGGGAGAGGTAAGGAATAAGAATATGATAGCTACCTAATTCAGTCCCGTGGGTTCCAAGATTTAACTATGGGAAACTATCTTTAAAAATTCAAGTAACACATCACCCAGTGACAACTCTGTAATGCTATAGCAATTTAGGAAATGGAAAGAATGTGTTAATTTCCATTATTTTTTTGTCTGAATATGCACGTTTATAAAAAAAACCTGAGTTTGTAGACATACAGGGCTTAGTAAGTATAACATTTTCTATGTCTGAGTCTCCAGAGATAACTACTGACAATACTTATGTATATTCTTGAAGTTTATATAAATCGTGCAGGAATTCTCATATATATATATATATATATATTTATATTTATATTTATGTTTCTTTAAAATTTTCCGAGAGAGCTTTTGAGGTAGATGAGACTTAGTCTTCCAAAAAAAAAGATAAAAGCATCAGAAAAAAGTAGGGAAGGCTTTCTAGGTTGGAAAACATGAGGAGAAGAGGTCAGATCTTCATGGGTGGTAGGAAGGACTTGGGTTGTCAGCCTATGGGATTCATGTGGGCTCAGCGGTGGTTGTACGTTTGGATGAGTCAGATGGGGTTGCCTGATGGAGTGAACATTCTAACTCATCAGCCTTGCGTTTTACTTTTCACAGAATTGTTGTAGGACCTTTGGCCAAAAGATAACTTGATGCAGTTGGCATATTAGAAAAACAAATCTGGTGGTGATAACATAGGAAAAAGAAAGCTGCGTGGGAGAGGATCTCTTTGAGGAGGTTATTGGAATAATGTAGATGACAGATTATGAAGAACTTAGCTTTGGTGGTTTTATTAGTGAGGAAGAAACTAAACTAAAAGCCATTTTGTAGTCAGTAGGTCATGGTGACTAATTTTGGATTTCAGAGAAGGAAGGGAAAGAAGAGGGCAAAGTGACCCAGGGCACTAGAGAACTGTGAGACCCTGAAGGAAATGGGAGAAAGAGTTTGGGCAGGAATATGCTTGTAGATGTTGTGAGGTTTGTGGTGATACATGGTTATTCCAGGGGAGAAGGGCCCATGTGCCATTAGAAATAAGGTGTGTCTTGTGGGGGGAGGGCGATCAGGGTCAGGGACCAGAAGAAGGTTGGTCCTGTAAAAGAGGCAGAGGAGAATTTCAGAAGGGTAGAAAGAAAACCACAAAAGAATACATTTGGAAAACAGTGGTTAAGGGCCCTTACAGCAACACTGTAAGTTAAAAAGCTATGATAAGTAATGTACAAGCAGAGGGTATTTGAAAAAATTAATTAGGTCATTCACTGTTATTTGAAGATTAGAATATATTGACAAGCTAAAAAGAAAAAACAATGTCCCAATCCCACAACCCAGAGATAACTTTATATTTACTTAATTACCATTTACATTTAGGAGTGTATCCTACTTGTATATATGCATAAGTAAAAAAATAGCATTCTGGGTATGAATATATATTACAAAAATGGGATCAAAACTAAAAATTTTAAATTTGTTTTACATATTGAAGTATTGCATACAACAAAATAACTGGTAATCTTGTGTCAGAAAGCAAGGAACCTATCAAAGACTAATAGGGTCTTGGTGAAAAGACACAGGAACCAACATGATGGCTCTCACTTTAGCTAAAAATGTGACATTTTGATCATCAGTTAGAATACTGACTTTGGCCAGTGAAACCCATTGACTCGTGAGATCTTAATTATATTTAAAAAAAAAAGAAAAGAAGAAGGAAGAAAGCTTGGTGGTCCTTGCACGAGGTCTCATGTGGGTGCTGTTAGGTAGCTGTTGGGACTGGATCATCTAAAGGGTCAACTGGGTTGAAAGGGGCTCATTTAAGTAGCTGGTAGTTGATGCTGGCTTCCTGCTTGGACATCAGCAGGCTTGTTGCCTAGAGCTCCTGTATGTGGCCCCTCCATGTGGCTTGAGCTTCTCACAGCCTGGCTGTGGTGTTCAGAGAGAGAGCATCTCAAGAGTGAGTGTTCCAACAGACCCAGGAGGAAGTTGCATGGCTTCTTAGGACCTAGCTTCAGAAGACCCAGAACTTCACTTCCACTGCATTCTGCTGGTCAAGTGAGTCACTGAGGCAGCCCAGATTCAAGGGGAGGAAAGTAAGACCACCTCTTGATATGAGGAAGGGAAGGAATTGATGGTGGTCACTTAGGTGACTGCCAGCCACCTCTTGATTTGTCAATGTTAGACACTCTTAATTATCTTCTTGCCATGATGGGTAAGAATTTAACACTCACACCTCTATTTTCCTTCCCTTCTTTTTTCCCATGTAGTTAAAGTAATTTGATTTTCTCTCTCCATTCCTTTGGAAACTTTAAACACTTTTATTTCTGGTTTGTGGCACCTCTTGATCCTTTAAAGTGAAAATGGCTGTGCTTCTGTCCTTCTATCCACTTCTGTCACTCCCACTGTGCTTCCCAGTTTCTGTCATTTGTACTTGTACTCTTGTATCACCAAGATTTTAAAATATTTGCTTTTTATTCTATAATCATATTGTTTTCCTTTATATCCAGTTGATCCTACACAGAGAAAATAAAGTGTTTATTATGACTGTATTAAAATAGTTCACTGCACAACCAGGATTACATTTCCTGTCTAATTTTTGCTTCGAGTTTCTAATTGCCTTCCTTTTTTTCTTGTAACATATGCCTTTGTCTTATATTTGAGTTGTTCCATATCTTGGAGGATAGCATCCCATCTCTGCAGTCGTCTTTCCCCCAGATACCTGCTCCTGGAGCTCTCCATTCTCCTGCTCTCTAGGTCTGCTACTTGATGTCCCAGGCTTCCTGCCATTACTCCCCTGGTTTGGGGTCACTGTTTCCTGCATCCCATATCTGTCTTGGTTTACTGACTTGTGCTGCAGCATATCCTCAAATAATTGTCTAAGAAAGAGGGTAAAGGAAGTTCACTCTCTAAGCCTTCAGCAGGTTCTGAAAATGTTTTTATTTTCAGGCTATTTGGTTGTATCATTATCTCTGTTGATGGCATATGGATATATAATCATATTTAATCAATTCCCTATTGTTATGTGTTTGTTCTAAGTTTCACTATTGTATATAACTTGAGGAAACATTCTCATGTTTTCATATTTGTGCCTATACATAATTATTTTCAAAGACTCATTTTGTAGGATTTCTGGGCAGATGGTATGTACATTTTTAAGGGTAGTGACATGTTCTTCTAAAATTCTCTTTAGAAAGGTTACCCTGTCCCCTCAAAAAGATGTATGTGCGTATGTGATTTAACTGGTTAATGTGTAGGGATTATCATGTGTAAATGGTTCTTTTCATCAAGAGATTGGTTGGTTTTTGTTGTTGGATCTGTTTGTTTTTGTTTTATGAATACTGGCAGTTCATAGGGCTCAGAAACTTTGAAGAGGGTGGGCCAGAATCTTCTGAGCAAATTGGAAACGGTATCTGGAAAGAAGATAGACATGTACTTGGACAGTCATTAAATATTTGAAGAGTTATCATATGAAAAAAAGATTTTGGATAGCCAGGATCAGGAGTAGGACTGGCAGGTGGACGTCAAAGAGGGTACAGTGTAGTTCTGGAACTTTTGGAAAACTGCTTTAGTGAATGCTACTCTACTCACCATGGAGTTGTCCATGCTGGGGGGCAACCTGGCAGAGCTTTTGTAGAAGGGATTTAAAAAATCTGTGGGTAATTGAAATAGGCAATCTTCAGATGCCATTTTAACTCTACCATGCTGTGATGGTCATGAGCATAAACTTGTGGTGAAGAATTAAGTTTGGGTTGGGTGCAGTATAGTTGTGCAAAGTGAGGTAAAAGGTTGATATAACCTATTGGGTAAATAAAACAGGTGAGTCTTCTCTTAGAAGTATTTATTTTCCTTTTCAACCTGGATTTTTTTCTGCAGCAATTAGAAAGTAACTAACTATTTTTGGAGGAGTGATTATTAATATGATTTACCTTTTATAGTAAAATAGCAGTAGTGAACCTACATTTAGTCCTTACTAATTGTGATGGTGATCTGTCTTTCTTATCATCCGTTCATCATCATCAATTTTAGGCGTGGCCCTTAGTCCTGTGTAGTCATCCAAGGATCAGGGATCAGTGACTAGAGGTGGAGGCTTCTATCTAGGAAAGAAGGAATAGGTCCTTTTAGGACTCGTTCAAACTTATTTAATCTTCTTTATAGCTATAGTAAGAAAAATTACCTGGTTCAATTTCACTTTTAACTTAATTTTTTTTAGAGTGCCTTTTCTGTTTTAGTATTTTTCCTGTTTGCCATTAGTATGCATTTTGTCTTTTTAAATTTTTTAAAAATCTATTTATTTATTTACTTTTGGCTGCTTTGGGTCTTCGTTGCTGCACACAGTCTTCTCATTGTGGTGGCTTCTTTTGTTGCCAAGCATGGGCTCTAGGCACGCGGGCTTCAGTAGTTGTGGCTCACGGGCTCTAGAGCACAGGCTCAGTAGTTGTGGTGCACGGGCTTAGTTGCTCCGCGGCATGTGGGATCTTCCTGGACCAGGGCTCAAACTCGTGTCTCCTGCATTGGCAGGTGGATTCTTAACCACTGTGCCACCAGGGAAGCCCCTGCATTTTATCTTATTCTCACATCAATTCTGTCATAAAGATGGTATTCTGCCTGTTTTACAAATGGAGAAACTGAGGTTTTGGTCAGCTTTGCCCAAGGTCACTTAGGAGAGCTAGGGTTCAAATCCTGGCCTGCATACCCCAGGCCCATTATCATTCATTAACTATGCCTGCCTCCCCAAACTTAATTACTTAATTATAATGAATTGCCCAAATAGAATATCTGCAGTGAAACAGATATTCATGGACTGGTTCTCCAAAACTGATGATCATTGAAGAGGCCACGAGGAGCTAGAAAAGGATGAACTCTCGGAACCTGCATTGCTTGATGTTATGTGCAGATTGTGACAAAAACTCATACAGTGAAATAATGGCTCATTTTTTGGAAATAAAACTGCTTCACAACTCAAAAATGGGGGCTTCTCTGGTGGCGCAGTGGTTGAGAATCCACCTGCCAATGCAGGGGACACAGGTTCGAGCCTTGGTCCAGGAAGATCCCACATGCTGTGGAGCAACTAAGCCCATGAGCCACAACTACTGAGCCTGTGCTCTAGAGCCTGCGAGCCACAACTACTGAGCCCGTGTGCCACAACTACTGAAGCCTGTGTGCCTAAAGCCCATGCTATGCAACAAGAAAAGCCATTGCAATGAGAAGCCCACATACCACAATGAAGGGTAGCCCCTGCTCGCCGCAACTAGAGAAAGCCCGTGCGCAGCAATGAAGACCCAATGCAGCCAAAAAAATAAACTAAATTAATTAAAAAACAAAAAAACACAAAAATGTTACCAGAAAAGGGTAGCTACATTAAATAGTACTTTTTTTTAAAACTAAAATTGTAACTTATTGGAATCCATCTAGGGTACTCTAGAGTGTCTTAAAATGATAGATATTTTAGAAATAGATGGCATATACGATGAATTTATACATACAAATGAGCTTACAAACAGCTGATCTACCAGAATAAGCCTGTAGATACAAAGTGGATAGATACTCTTAGAGAGCTGGAAACTTAATTCTTATAATTCTAAAAGCCTGCTATTGCTAGTAAGTAAAATTTTATGTATTTTATGCTTAAACACCTTTGTTGAGAAAATATTTAGCTTGAGATCATCATACTGGACTGATAACAGTAATGTGGGCCTCTAAGAGCAGAGTTACAAGTCAAAGTGAATTTTACATTTAACTGTAGTTGTTTTACTTCTGCAAAAAATTAAGGATATCCTAAAGGCCGCAGGCATTTCAGAAAAGTATTATTGGAAAAGGAAATAAGGAGTAAAAATATCCTACTGTGTCATGGATAGAAAGATATCATTATTATTTTTTTATTAAATACAGGTAATAACTGTTTAGTCCTATTGTATTTACATTCTCCTTTTTAAAAGTCTTACATTTATTCTTCTTAAAGACATAATAAAAAAATAATAATATAACCTACTACATTTAAATATCTAACAAAGAAAAGTAAAAGGCCAGAAAGAAACATTATAAAAATATTATATTTTTCCACAATTTTATTTGTTTAGTCCCACTATTAATTACTAATTGCCACCATTAACTGGTCCTGTTGTTTAAATAAATGCATTTATTGTAACAGAAAAGTAAATAGTACAAAATAATATATAATTTCAAATTTACACGTATTTCTGTGTTAAAGTAATAACACACGCGCATAGTTATTTCCCGTGGATTGTCATGTGGTTTTGGACTGCTGTGTCTGTGTCTGGTTGACTCTAAAATGTTGAGCATCCTCCTCTCCCGCCACCTCTGTGCACAGTGCTCGTCTTGGCCACTGTCTTTGTCTCTCTGCTGTCCTCCTCTTCTTCCTCATCACCCATTTCAGTTTCACTAAGGACAGTGAGTTTGAGATTATAAAAAGTTTTAGATTCATTTTGGAAAGCTAACTCTTGCAGTCCAGCTCTCAGTTTTTAATCCCTAAAATAATTTACATAGAGGAGAACTGAGAATCTTCAAATAAAAAGTCCATTCATTATTATTTTTTTCATTATTGCTTTATATTTTTCCCATTTGGAAGGCAGTGTGGTATAAACAGTAGGAAAAGTATTTCTGAAGTTCTGGTATATCTAATGTTTTGAGAGCAGGTTCTTTTGGTGTGTAATCATAATTGATTTAATTGGAAGTGCTAGAATGACTCCATTTACCTAGTAACACTTAAAATTACATAAAATTTTTGGAATGTATACTTTCAGTTTTCTTTCTGATGCTTATTAACTGTACTATACTTTTCCGATTATTAAATTAGTGGAAAGTACTAGGCATTATGTTTCTAAATTCAGGAAGGTCCCCAAAATGTGTGTTTTAGCTATAGTATCTTCTGATTGACAAATATATTTTTCAGGTCAAATATGACAGATATGGTTTAACATGTGTTGTTATGTTTGACAAGTGTGTATCTGCTCACAGGCTTATATATTGTTACTTAGGAAGTGAAATACACTCTTGAGATTTTTAAGGTGCTCCTAATGGATATTAAACTACATTCCTATTTGATATTTAATTGCTATAAAATTTCTCAACTTCCTAAATGCCCACTACTTTAATCATTATTTCTACGGTAATTTGAGAATGCTGTTACTAATGGCTATGTGCAGAATTCATTAGTTTAGCGTGAGACAACTGCTTGAAATCTGTTTTTCTAAGTGAATATGGTATACATAAGTGAACATAAGTGTACAATACGTTGTCTTTAAAAAATGCTGTAGAATTCTAATGACATTTCTGAGTTTTCACGGAGAAGAAAATCTGTTTAGCAGACTTGGTTTGTGTTTATATTTATCATTATTTTATGCTGAGAAGCTATTGAATGTTTCTTCGATGTTTGGAAATTTTGATAAGAATGTTTTCCCTGACATTATGTTTTATGTTTTATCACCCAGAGGGATGGAGTGCTGGGATACATTGGGAATTTTCGCCTGCTTGCAGAACTTTCCAGCCCTTTTGTGAATCAGCGGTAGGTTACTGATATCACTAATTATTTTAAACTTGGGCTGTTTGGTTTGGGGAAATTTTTCCCCAAGATCCTAAATATAAAAATGAAAGTATGTGATATGAATTATCACCACTGTACAAATGAGGAAGCTGAGCCTTGGAAAGGTTAGGGAAACTTATCCAAGATTCCCAAGCTAGAAGGTGGTGGTCCTGACTCTTGAACCCAGCTCTCTTTGTGGTATGATGATACTTTCTTTTACTGGATTTATCTTGGGTCCAGTTAATATTCCTGACACCAACTTCCTCCTGTTCCCAAATTCTGACACCAACATTATCTTATCATTACCTCTTTTAAAATAATCTTTTCATTTTATATTTACAGGAAAGTTACAAAGATAACACAGAAACTCCCATATACCCTTCACCTAGTTTTCCCTATTAATATCTTACATTATCATGGAACATTTGTCAAAACTAAGAAACCAGCATTGATACTTTACTATTAAGTGAACTTCAGGCTTTGTCCGATTTCAGGAGTTTTTCCATTAGTATCTTCTTTTTGTTCTTCGATTCAGTCTAGGCTGCCATATTGCATTTAGTTGTCACGCCTCCCCAGTCTCCCCTCGTCTGTAACAGATTCTTAGTCTTTCCTTGTTTTTCATGACCTGACAGTGCTAAGGGTTACTGTCCAGTTATTCTGTAGAATGTCCTCCAGTCTGGATTTGCCTGTTTTTCTCATAACTGGACGGAGGTTATAGGTTTTCGGAAGGAATCCTATAAAGGTGAAGTGCCGTTCTCATCACATATCGGGCTACATGATATCCATGTGACATCACTGGGGATGTGAACTTTCATCTTGTGGTTGAGGTGGTGTTTGCCAGGTTTCTCCACTGTGAAGTTTTTCCTTTTCTTTACTCTCTTTGAAAGCAAGGCATGAAGTATAGCCCACTCTCAAAGGTGGTGGGGGGAGAGAAATTAAGCTCCACCTCCTGGAGGGAGGTAGTTGCTCATTTTTGACAATGGGTTTATTATTATCCTTTATTACCCTTATCTTGTCATTTGACAGGGTCTGCTGACATTTTTTCTATGAAATGTTTAGCTGCTCCTTTCATTCCACATCCATGGTCCCAGTTTAGGGCCTTCGGGATCTCCACGGTTGATTACTGCAATAGCTTTCCAACTGACTTCCTAATTCTAATTCTACATTCACCCACTCTTCAGTCCTTTCCTCACAGTGCTACCAAAGTCATCTTTCTTGTGTTCCACTTTCAGTGCCTTACTTTCTTACTAAACACTGCATCCTCTTTAGATTCTTCTCTGAGCTTTCGAAGTGCTCTGTGATGTGGGCCATGTCTCCAGCCTTATTTCTTACCACTCATTAGAGTTAGTTTTACACCCTTACTGTCTGGCACCTGTGGATTTTTCTCACTTTTCTTCCTTTATTCCCATCCTCTATTTTCCCTCCATCTTCTAAAAATTTACCTATCTTTCAAGTCTTAGGTCAAAATCCCAAACCCAGGGAAGGCTCCCACAATTACGTGTAGCCTTTTGTCACTTAGTACAGAGATAACCCAGAGAATTGGGGGTCAAATCAGACTCATGTGAGTTAGGGAGCTTACCCTGTATCAGTCCTTACTAATTATCTCAAGAATACAAGCAATCACGAGATCCTGGCAAAGCAAGGATATGTTCAGGACCATCAGCATGGCTCCCTAGGTCTTTTTTGCACTGGGCATGCTCTGGAATGAGGTTACCTATGAGGTCTCAAAGTGATATGTATAGTTCATATTGCTGACATGGAAGGAGCTCTCTTGGTTATGAAGCCATCTCCATGTAATACTCAGATAGTTACATAGCTTATATAACTTTCCTGGGGCAGGGGTCAGACCCCATAAATCCATACATTCTAGGTTCATTTATCATAAGCAACACTAGACTAGGTATATCCTAAAAGCATTCCATGGATGAAGACTCTTCTACTACAAATACCATTAGTATGCTTACCAAGCAATTACCCTCATCACCCTTTTTTCTTGCCAAAGGTGGAAGGGATGGTCCTTCCACCTCCAAACAGGAGAGATTAGATTACAGATCTGCTGCTTTCCCAGGTACTTATGTACTGTTTTATATTGTTTGCCAGTGTTTCATATGTTATAATTTTATTTCTTCAAGAAGATACTAAGTTCCTTAGGCTTGGCCATTTAAAATTTTTAAAATAAGAGTTCTTTTGCAATTTTTAAAGACTCCGATGATGTGAAAGTATAGAGAGCAAAGAGCATGTTCTTTGAAGGCAGAAGACCTGGATTTAAATTCAAGCTCCCCCACTTACCATTGTGTGTGAGTGGAAGATTATTTAATCTTCCTGAGCCTTAGTTTTCTTACCTATAAAACAGGGATAATGATACCTATAGGCCTTACAGTTTATTGTGAAGATTCTATGTGGTTATATGTTTTGTTATATGTTTACATATGTGTGTAAAGCACCTGGCATAGTGCTTGTCATTCAGTACATAATGCAGTAAGTGTTAAATGTAGTGTATATTCAATATGCTAAAATTTACTCAGCACTAGAAGTGCATAGTTTATGTTTGCTTTATCTACTTTGTAGTATCTTTTTTGTTCTTTAACCCATCAAAATTAGGTTTCCTCTTGTGTCATTTTGCTGGAACGATTTCATTAGAGGTACCATTGACTTCCAGATGCAAAATCCAGTGAACTCTCTTCGGTGCCTATCTTATTGTATCTCTCTGTGGACTTGATGCTGTTGGCCACCTCCTTCTTGTAATGACATAACTCCCCTTGCTTTTGTGACCCTGCACTCACCTGGTTCTTGTAGTTCTCTGACCATCCTCTCTCAGTCTTCTTTGTTGAAGACAGTTCCTTAAATGCTGGTGTTCCCCAGGGCTCTCTTCTGGGCCCACCGACCTTCTCTGTGCTTCTCCCTGAGTGAGTTGTGCTTTCAGGGTTTCAGCTATTACCCATTTGCTCAATGTGGTGTAATGGACTATGCATGAATTTTAGAATCATATAAGCTCAGGCTGCAATTTAACCTTGCCGCTTACTTGCTCTGACCTTGGTTGGCTAAGTTATGTAACATTCCTGTACTACAGTTGCTTTCTCTATAAAAAGAGCATATTTAATATTACCTACTTCTTTGTATTATAGTCAAGTGTTTTCTCCTCCCAGGTGGCACATCAGAATCAACATGTCTAAAATAGAATGCAACATATTTCCCTCTGTATTCTCTTATATGCTCCTGTTCAGCATGTGGCCTGGCCATTCTCTTGGTTATCTCTGCTCAACATGTGGGAATCATCTTTGTTTCTCCCTCACCTGTGTTTGGTCCATCCCAGGTCCTACGTATCACCTCCTAAACATTTCTTGCCTTGGCCACTTCCTCTCCATCTCTGCTGTCAGCGCCCTAGTCCATCATCTCTTGCCTGGGCTCCTGCACCAGCCTCTAACCCTGTACTGTCCAGTAGAGTAGCCACAAGCCACATGTGACTATTTATAGTTAATTTAATTAAAATTAAATAAAATTAAAAATTTAATTCCTCAGTCTAACTTGTAACATTTCCAGTGCTTCCTAGCCCCATGTGTCTACCGAATTGGGTAGAACATCTATAGACTATTTCATTATTGCAGAAAGTTCTTTTGGACAGAAAAGAACTATTCTAGACTGGGGTCGGCAAACCAAGGCGTGAAGGCCAAACCTGCTGCCTGTTTCTACAAATAAAGCTTTATTGGGGCACAGCCATGCATATTTGTTTACCACGACTGCTTTCACACAGTAATAGAGTGGATTAGTTGCCACAGAGACGGTAGAGCTTCCAAAACCCCTTACTTTGTGTTACTCTCTGGCTCTTTGTGGAAGAAGTTTGCTGATCCCTGCTCTAGGCAGTCTGCCTGCCTCCAGTCCTATACCCCTTTCATCCTCTCCTGTATTATTATCTTCCATGGTGATCTCCCTAAAACACAAAAATGAACACGAAGCCTCCTGGTTAGATCCTCTCAGTGGCACCTGCTGCTTCCAGTATAAAATATGGGCTCTGTAATGTGATGCAAGAAAGCTCTCCAAGTAGAGCTATCTTCTGTCTTTCTGCCATATTCCTCCTCAGAAATCTCCTCTCACCCCAACTTGTCCCTGTGCTAGAAAGGCCTCCTGGCTCCTTGCTCATCCTTCATGACTCAGCCCAAGTGTCATTTCCATCACGAAACCCCATCTCTTCCAGGCTGGGCTGGGTGTCTCTCACCCGTGCTTCCATAATAGTGACACACAGTTATACCATTATGATTAATAAATTAAATTATTGTAAAGTTCTCTTTCTCTTTTCCCTGTTTCTTATTTATCTCTGCATTTCATTAGGTCAAGAGCCAAACTTTGTTGAACTTTGCATGGTTCAGCATCCACACATTGTCTGGCACATAGCCATTTAATTGCTTTTGAATGAATGAGTCCCAAGAGGTGATCAGTTAAGCTTTAGCAATGTCTGTCTCTTGAAGATGATTCAGATTTGAGATTTTGAAGCAGGAGAAAATTAACCTTGACACTTAAAGGAACTTTAATTTGTTTCTGTTTGAAGCTCTTTTTGAAAAATCATAATATTAGAGAGTTTAACTTATTCTTTAATTTTGTAGTAAAAAGCTATGCTATACCTTTATTTAAAAGCTTCAAGTCTTTTGTAAATTAAGAAATTGAGAAGTGGGGTTGGAATATGAGCAAGAAATGGTATAATGGAACAACAAGGAGATTATGACAAAATTTAGCACAGCTACTTAAGTACTGTTAGAGTTTTCCATAGTTTAATTGTTTTCTTTAGTTTCTGATATTTTATGTTCTCTCTATTTTAGAGCTTTGTATAATTTAAGAAGACTCATGGAATGCATGTGGTGGGGCACAAAGGTTAGACACCTGGGCTTCAGTTAATTTTCAGCTGCTGAGTTATACCCGTGCCTCAGGTTTCTTTTTGTAAAAAGTAATTTAATGGTGGTAACTTCTTTTTTTGCCTAAATGCCCTTAACTGTTATGAGGACATGTTTTTGAATTGCTGTTAAGGTTAAATACCTTATAAAAACTTTTGAGGGAAGGGATGTGGGAACAGATGTATATGTATGACTGATTCACTTTGTTATAAAGCAGAAACTAATTAAAAAATTAAAAAAAAAAAAAACTTGTACCTATGCTCCTTAATATGTTCCTTCAGTATTTATTGAATACCTTCCCAGTACCTAAATGTTCCATTCCCTGCCTCAGGGAGCTTCACTAGAGTGTCTGGTGTCATGTCTATGTTTGAGAAAATAGGACTTAATAATACAAAATAATGAGCTAGTAAAATAAGACATTGTGTGAAAAAGGGCAAGAAGAAAAGTGCTGTTATTAATGGTTTAAAACAGCCATTCTCAGACTTGTTAATCTCATAAATTATTGAGGACCTCAATGAACTCTTACTTCCTATAGGCTGATAGCTATGGATATTTACCAGATTGGAAATTAGAACTGAAACATTAAAAAATATTTATTAGATCATTTAATATTAACAATAATATTTCATGTTAATGTAATTTTTGTGAAAAATAAACTACATTGCCAAAATGAAAAATTTTTCGTGGGAACAGTGTTGTACATTTTTTGCAAATCTTTTTAATGTCCAGCATGATAGAATTCAGCTGGATTCTCAAGTTTGTTTCTGTTTTCAGTCTGTTGTGAAATGTTATTTTGGTTGAAGCATATAAAAAAATCTAACTCTCAGGGTTAACAGTGTAGTAGGTAAAGGAGTATTTTAGTAGCCTTTTCAAATAATTGTTGATATCCTGCTTTAATACTACACCAGAATATACCAAGAGATAGCTTCTTAAAGATTAGTTAAATGTGGAATCTCAAACCATATCACTGGACTTTTGATACACTGTTATATTCAAATCCATTGGTCTGTCATGTACTTTGAAATCTTTTACTCATTCATAATTTTGTGTCATCATGCCTTGGTCATTTGGAAAATATTGGTTCACTGAGTTATGTAGGTCTTATGATAAATGCTGATACAGTTATTAGATAATATTTTTTTAAAAACCCATTACTGACCTCATCAGAAAAGTTTTTAACTCTTCAGAGGCTATCCAAGAGTTTTTCTTGGATAAGACAACTGTGCTTTGTGCGTACTTCCCATTTTATCACAGAATATTAAAAAGACATGTACTCAAAAGACATGATTTAATATAATTGATCATTCTTACTGCTTCATCCAGGACATTCTTAAGTGAAACTTCTCCACTCAACCCCTCTTTTTTTGTTTGTTTTTAACTGCAAATATGTGGCATAGATTACAGTGATGACTAGTACCATTTTGTACCACTGCTGTGATTCGTGCTAAGATGCCAACAGTCTTATCCATCAGTACTTTACATCATCAGAATAGAAGTCAGCACAATTAGAAAGGCAGATAATATTTTAGTATCATTATGAAAATAGTTTTCCCTTGTAGACTCCCCCAAAAGTCTCAGGGGCCCATGAATCACGTTTAGAGACCTATTATTGATTGATGTTTGTCATGCAAGGCTTCAAAGAGAAATTGGGACACATTCTTAAATGTTTTAGGATTTTTTAAAGAAGTGGATGGGAAAGGGAGAAGGGAGAAAGGCGTGAACATAAGGTTTTGAAAAGTGGAATAAACATGCCATGTGAAAGAGAAACTGCATAGACTTGTAGGATCAGAGAGTATGTCTTAGGAGGATAGAGGGTAGAGAGGGTGTTGAGTGCCAGGGAAAGCTGATTGAACTTGACCAGTGGACAGTGAGAATGTATTGTAGTGGAGAAAGACATTCTGAAAATAGCACTGAGTAATTCTAGTTATTGGTATTTGTGGGATATATTGTAAGATGGAAGGCAAAATCTTGGTTAGAAGGTTAGCATATAGCTCTTAGTTGTGTGAATGACTGGTGTAATTTCATTAGTCCAGGAAATAAATAGGATCCCAAATTAGGCTGTCATGATAGAGTAGATATGATGGAATAAAGATTTTTGAGGGAAGAAAAAGTGAAATTGGTAATAAGAAATTAGAGATAGAGAAAAAAAGACAAGTTTAAGATATTTTCTACAGTGGACTTAGAAGAATGAAAAAAGATGAGGCTCAGGAAGAATAGACGGGAAGATGATGAGTTTGCTTTGGAGATGCTGCGTTAGAGGACAAACAGAGCATCTGAGTGGAAATGTAGTAAGAGGTAGAGAGGGATTTTGAAATGATCAGATAGAGGTTACATTTGAAGCCATGAGAAAGATGGTGTTTAAAAGGTGTAAAGTTGAATGTCTAGAATTGAGAAATAAGAGAAGGAAGAGTAGATACAATAAAGGAAAAGTATAGAAGTAGAAGGGGAGCCAGAATAATATTGGGATGGAGGACAACTTTTCTAAAATTACGTTTTTGAACTCCTAAATTTCCAGAGTTAATATTTATTAAATACAGTGTTCACATGCCTGAAAGAATTACATTTGCAACCAAGATAAAACCCATGGGGCAGCTCACGACCCAGTCTCCATGTAGAGTCCCAGCAACACTACAACATGTAAATCCTTATTGGAGTTTTTCCAAGGATGTCAACAAAGGTCCAGTTTGTTACAGCAACACTTCTTAAAAGTCTCTCCATTCCTCTTGAACTCACAGTATCTCCTGGACCCTGTAGCTTTCCCAAAGCTCACACTTCTGACTCTCAACTCCTAAAAGTCACCAAACTGGTCGGTACCATATAGGGGGATGGATCCTTTGCTCCCATCCTCTTTTTTTCTTTCTTTCTCTACCTGAAAGTAGCCCTCTCTCCTCTTTCCAAATGTGAATTATACCTGCTAATGCCTTGTTTTTACACTGCATGTGCTCAGTACCACACTCTGCACAATTAACTCCCAGGGAACTTAATCAAAAGCTCCAAGTCCCTTTAGAAGAGCAGGAGGAGGAAGAAGTGCTAAATGACCAAAGACAGAGTTTTCTCTATGGGGTTGGGGAGGATTACACACACATACAATCAAATATGCCTAAAACCCAAACCCAACATGCATAAAACCAATACCCTACTCTTTGCCTAACCTCCCTTTCCTCCATGACCACCACCACAGAAAGCTTCCAGTATGAATCAGTGGGATCACCATTGACTTAGTCATCCAAGTCAGAAACCTGGAGTCACCCTAGACTGTTCCTAGGCTGGAAGCAAGCCCAATCCATTTTATCTCCTAAGATTGTTCCTAATCCTTCCCCAACTCATACCACTCCACCTGCTGTCATTATAATTTTTGGTCCTCGGTGTCTTTTCTTCTTTACCCATCTAAGTAATAACTGTGGATGGTGGTGAAAGACAGTGTTTTCCCTCTCTCCTTCCATCCCACATGCATGTCTTTTTGCTTCCTCCTGCTCCTCTCCCTCTCGGCATCAACACATATATTCCCAAACTGTTAGCCCTTATTTGTTGGAATGAAGGGGTGTTCTCATTAGGTAAGACAAGGTAGATTCCAATAAAATAAGTGGTCCTTCTGACATGAGAGAGAAAGATAAGGACAATTATATAAATATTATTTCAACTTGAATTAATATGTGAGTTCTTTCCTTTGAAAGAGACTGGCTTAAAGATCAGGCACCAGTCACATGGAAAAATTGGCCGAAGATAAATGCAGTGATTGTACAGTAAAGCCAAAGCACAAGTTCTTAAAGTCTAGATTTTTAGATAATCACCTTTCCAGACAACGAAAAATTTGGAAAATGCATAAAGTGCCGGAGAACAGGAAGTAGTCTAGGCTAAATATAATGTAGGACTTGTGGCATCGAAGAGAAAAGGCTAGAAATGTAGAGTTAAGGGAGACCAGTTGGGTTATTGCAGTCATCTAGGTAAGAGACGCCGAGGACCACAAATTATAATGGCAGAAGGTGGAATGGAATGAGTCGGGGAAGGATTAGGAAGAATCTTAGGAGATAAAATGGATCAGGCTTGGTTCCAGACTAGGAACAATCTAGGGTGACTCCACGTTTCTGACTTGGATGACTAAGGCAATGGTGATCCCACTGATTCATAATGGGAGTTTTCTGTGGTGGTGGTCATGGAGGAAAGGGATGTTAGGCAAAGAGTGGGGTATTGTTTTTATGCATGTTGGGTTTTAGACACATTTGAGAATTGGTGATTTGTCAGGTGAGGATGCTCAGCAATAAATCAGAAATATGGAACTACAAGTAGAACTTAAGAGAAGACTTGAAACCAGAGATTTCTGTCAGGGTGTTTGAGCCTTTGAGGAGGAAGAATTTTTCCTCTACTCATCAAGGTTCTTTGGTGGGTCTAATAATAAGTTTGACATAAGGCAGATTAACAGAAGAAAAACATTTAATTACATATATGTGAGGGTCCCACAGGACAATGAGACCCAAGGACAAGCTGGGCAGTAGAGGCTTATAAGCTGTCTTGAGCTAAGGAGTGGGATAGGGGCCGCTTGGAGGAGGGTGATTCACAGGATGATAAGAAGAGCAGATGTTTGGTAATTAGATGTTTGTCCTGCCATACAGACAGATCATTCAGATAAAAAGTTATCTCTTGGTAATAGCTCTCTTTGTGGGCCAGGACACCTATCTAAATTCTTTCAGGTAATTCAGGGAGAGGTAGGAGTTTTTCTTGAGTCTGCTGGGTCTTAGTTGCTTTCAGCTCAAAATATTCTGCATGCCAAAGTGGCACATTTTGGGAAGCTTGTTCTGAACCCCTTTAAGCCCATGAGAATGTATAAAATGGCCTTGGTAGAGCATATGGAAGGGAGTGTGCCTGGGAAGCACAAATATTTAAGGGACAGGCAGAGGAAACGGAGACTGAAAAAGTATAGGTAGGGAATCAAGAGAAAACAGTATCATGAAAATCAGGAGAGGAGAAAGGAAGTATGATGGTTGGCAGTGTCATATGCTATAGAAAGGTCACCTGGGATGAAGGCTGGATGAATCCACTGTCTTGGTTATGGGGATGCCACTGGTGACCAATTTCTTTTGTAGGGGAATGCAATCATATTGTACTGGGTTGTGAAGTATAGCCAGAATGTCTGTGAATACACTGTTGACTTCTCTTTTTAAGAGTTTAATAGGGAAGAAAAACAAAAGGAGAGATTTTTTGGATTAGAAAGAATCAGGCATGTTGGTAATAGAGAAGAAAGAATCAATCTATACATGGGGAACTGGATGGAGCAAGGGAAAGGAGATAACTGATGGCCTAAAGTCACAGAGCATGGGTACAGAAGCAATTGGCCTTGGAGAGGGCAAGAGAAACCTCTTCATCTGAATATAGAGAAAAAGGTGCTTGAAAAGAAGATTTGAGGCCTTGGGGTCAGAGTTTGAGGAATTCATTTGATGGACTCCAATACCTTAGTAGTAGAAGAGGCCAGTTCCTCTGATGGGATTGAGAAATAGAAGTGAATAAGGAAGGGAAGTGACTTGATTGGTGAGACAGAGGTTGGGGAGCAATTCTATGGAGAATGTGGAGTTAAGTAAAAGGAATGCCAAGCAAATTTGAGAATTCAGTTGAAATTCAGAGCTCTTTAAGTTACATTTGTGCTATTTATGTTAATATCAATATTGGTGAGTAATAATAGCTATTGATTGAGCTCCTAGTACAGGGGAGTTCTTACGTGTCAAAACAGCTTCATGGTATAAGGGAGGTGCTATCATTATCCCCATTTTGTAGGGATCAAACTGAGACATAGAGGTCAATAACAGAGAGGTAAGACCACACAGCAGCTAAGGGGCAGAAGAAGGTTTGAACCTGGGCCTTCTGACTGCAGAATACAGTACCCACCTTCCCTCTATAACTCTGCCTAAGGAAAGCTGGCCTGATGAGAAGCTGGGGATAGGTAGGGTGAGTGTGATGGATGAAGGGGCAAGAGAACTGAGGGTGCTGATGTGTGTTCTGAAGGTAAGTGAGTTCAGGTAGGTAGGAAAGGAAGTGAATCAAAGGCTGATAGTGAGGGATTTGTGAGTGGAGGTCAAAAAAGAGATTTAGATGGAATTGGGTAAAGAGAAATATGGGGTACTACCAGTTGTGCTTAGAAGGGGATGGGTTATTTGAGGTATAGCATTTCTGATTAAACCCAAGGCCACCATGTAATCAAAGAAAGGAATGGCTGAGGATCAGAGGGGAACTCTTTGGAGTAGAGAAGTCTGGAGGATAGGAGATCTGGATAGAGCAAAAGATGTTGACTTTACTGCTTTAGTGACATTTTTCCTATTCGTGATATTATTTTATTAATTTGAGCATTGCTCTCTAAATAGTTTGTTTTTAACTGCGTTGAATAATTTAGCCCTTCTCTTTTCACACTACATATACTTATAAATTGTAATACCCCTCTTATCCTACAAATTATTTCTGTTTGATATTTTAATATCTCAGTAAAATATTTTAAGGTTTTTTTAACAGTTAATTTTTAGTTTCTGAAGTTGAGCAGTTTCTAGCTTAGTCATGACTAATTCTGTCAAATTGAATATTAAGATACATGGATACATTTTACTACATTTACAACTTAACCTCTAAAATATAATGAGGTAACATTAGGCAAGATAGTTTTTTTTAAGGGGGAAAAAGTAGAATACAGCAAATACTAAATTTTTAAAAAAATAAGCTTTTTACTTAAGAATAATTTTAGACTTCTAGAAAAGTTTCAGGGATGATTCAAAGGGTTCCCATATACCCCACACTCAGATTCTCCTATTGTTAATATTTACATTTATATGGTACATTTGTCATAATTAATGAACAAATATTGATACATTATTATTAACTAAAGGCCATAGTATTTTCAGATTTCCTTAGTTTTTACCTAATGTCCTTTTTCTGCCCCAGGATCCGATCCGGGATACTACATTGGATTTAGTTGTCACGTCTCAGACTCCTGGTTGTGATAGTTTCTCAGACTTTCGTTGTTTTTGATGACCTTGTCAGTTTTGAGGAGTCCTGGTCAGCTGTTTTGTAGAATATTTCTCAATTTGGGTTTGTCTGATGTTTTTATCATGATTAGACTGAGGTTATGGGGTTTTTGGAGGAAGACCACAGAAGTAAAGTGCCATTCTCATCACATTATATCAGGACTACATGCATAAACATGGATTATCACTCTTGTTGTTTACCTTGTTAACCTGGCTGAGGTAGGGTTTGTAAGAGTTCTCAATTTTAAAGTTACTGTTTCCACCCCACCTGCCTTCTATACTGAACTCTTTGTAACGAAGTCCCCCCTTGAAGAGTGGGGAGTTATGCTTCACCTCTTTGAGGATGCAATATCTACATAACTTATTTGCAATTATTCTGTACAGGATATTTACCTTTTCTCCCCTATTCATTCACTCATTCATTCATTTATATTACCATGGCTTCATGGATATTTATTTTATACTTTGAGTTTGAATCCAATACTACATTACCTATTTTGTTCAAATTGTTACAACTTTTGCCATTGGGAGCTCTTTCAGTTGTCTTCTGTGTCCCTTTGACATAACTTCATCATCTTTTTGGGAGCACTTCTTTACTTTCTGACACTAAAAAAGTACTCTAGATTTATATTGTGTATTCTCTGTCCCAGTGCTAGAATCAGCCATTTCTTAAGGAGTCTTGTTTTCTTTTATTGGACAATGGTATTAGAAACCAAAATATGGGCCCTGGGTGTGCTCATTGCTAATGGGGCATCATTGTTTCTATGCCCTCCCAGCTGACAACTTGGAAATGTACTAACCTGTGTATACACACATATCTATAATTATTTCTATATATGTCCATCTGTATATATGTATTAAACTAAGCATGAGTTTATACTGAAGTTTCCAACTCTAATCCAGTATCACATGGATCAATCTAGTCTTTTGCACTCAATTATCTGTAACTTTCCACTCCCACGATGAGAAATCTGTTTCCCACTTCACCATCAGACAAATTTACTTATTTGTTAAATCCCAGTATACATGTATAATGGTTTCAGAATTGTTAACCTCTTCCCCCATGAGATAATAATTTTACCAGCTAGAGCAAAGTGCCTATGTACAGTTTCTTTTGTCTTTAGTCTTACAGTCTTAATTCATTTTCAAAGTTACTTAGGTCACCTATTTTTACCCCACTCCCTCCAGTGAGGTTATGTCATGTATTTGGAATGCAGTTAGATTCTTTTGTCACAGGCTACATTCTGCCTGGCATGCCCCAACCTCCTATTGATTTTTTTAAAATTTGTGTACTCTCTTCATCTGTTCTGTGGGTTTTGACAAATGCATAATGTCATATATCCCCCACTACAGTGTCATACAAAATTGTTTCACTATCCTAAAATATTGCCTGTGTTTCACGTTTTCTACCCTCTCCTGCTCTCCCTGAACCTCTGGCAACTGCTGATCTGTTTTTTTGTCTTTATATTTTTGCTTTTTCCAGAATGTCATATAAATGGAATCATACAGTAGGTAGCATTTTTCAGATTGGCTTCTTTGATTTACCAATATGCATTTAAGATTCACCCATGGTGTTACATGAATTGATAGTTTGTTCCTTTTTATCACTGAATAGTATTTTATTGTATGTACATACCACAATTTGCTTATCCATTCACGTACTACATTGTGAATAACATTATGAAGCAACCTATAACATTTTGGTTGCTTCCAGTTTTGGGCAATTATGAATATGGCTGGTGTAAACACTTGCATGCAAGTTTTTGTGTGGACATATATTTTTAAATCAATTGAAAAAATACCTAGAAGTGTGATTGTTGGATTGTGTGCTATGAATATGTTTAGCATTATAACTGCAATGCTGTCTTTTGAAGTGGCTTTACCATTTTGCATTCCCACCAACAATGAATGAGTGTTCCTATTGTTCCACGTCTTTGCCAACAATTGGTATTGTCAGATTTTCGGATTGTAGTCATTCTAATAGATATGTAGAAGTATGTCATTGTTTTAATTTACATTTTTCTAATGACAAATGATTTTTAATATCTTTTTATATGCTTCTTTTCCTTTTGTTTATCTTCTCTGATGAGGTGTTTAAGATCTCTTGCCCATGTTTTAATTAGGTTGTTTCTTTATTGCTGAGCTTTAAGAGTTCTTTATATATTTTGGATATAAGTACTTTATCATATATGTATTCAGTAAACAATCTCTCCCAGTGTTTGGATGTCTTTTCATTTTCTTTTGACAGTGCCTTTCACAGAGCAAGTTTTTAATTTTAGCGAAGTCCAACTTATATTTTCTTCTATGGATTGTGCTATACTATCATCAAACCCAAGATCATGCAGATTTTTTCCTGTTTTTTTCTAGAAGTTTTACATTTTTGCATTTTACTTTTAAGTCTGTGGTCCATTTCAAGTTAATTTTTGTGTAAGATGTGAGGTCTCTGCCTAGGTTTATTTTTCTGCATATGGATGTCTAATTGTTCCAACACTGTTTGTTAAAAAGAGTGTTTTTTCTCCACTGAATTACCTTTACACCATTATCAAAAGTAAGTTGAGTATATTTGTGTGGGTCTGTCTATGGGCTCTCTATTCTGTTCCATTGGTCTGTCTGTGTGTTCTTTTATCAATGCTGTGCTGTCTTGATTATTGTAGCTTTATTGTAGGTCTTGAAAGTGAATCTATCAGCTTTATTCTTTTTCAGTATTATGTTGACCATTCTAGGCCCTTTGTCTTGCCATATAAATCTTAGGGGGGTGTTCTGAATTTTAAAAATGAAAAACTAGAAATTGTTAGTCCTCAGAGATGCAGAATAAATGTGATGTTTCTTTAATTTTTTTCCCAGGTGGTTCTTTGAGGCTCTGAAGTATCCTAAGTTTTCCAAGGCTAATGTCATCAATGGAATACTCATGACTGTGGTGTTCTTCATAGTGCGGATTGCCTCAATACCTCCTTTTTATGGCTACATTTACTCTGTGTTAGGAACGGAAGCCTACCAGAGGCTTGGATTTTTAATTCAGTGTTCCTGGATCTCTACTTGTGTTGTTTTGGATGTAATGAATGTCATGTGGATGATCAAAATTTCAAAGGGGTGCATCAAAGTCATCTCTCTCATAAGACAAGAGAAAGCCAAAAAGAGTCTTCAGAATGGAAAACTTGACTAAAAGTGGGCTATTGATAAACATACTTCATTCCTACCCACATTATATCTTCTGATAGGTTGAATTCTTGGCATGTTCTTGTGCTTCTTTATTAATTATACTTGTTATTCTCGGTTTCAATGTCCTTTTTTTCCTAACCGTTAGAAAAAGAGAAACTAAAAAAAAGAGAAACTAAAATTTAGTTTTTATCTGAAGATTTATTTTCTGATATTCTTCTGCATTATAAGCATGGATAAAATCTTAAAGGTTTAAATAAAAATGTATAAATATGGTGGTGAATCTTTTTAGAAATCTGTTAACCGGCATTGGTATTTTTCTCTGTGAAAACATGACTATGCTAATTTGGTGCACTTGGTTTTATGTCACCAATTTTGCTGAAAGAATGGGAACTGCTTTTAAATCTGTAGATAGCTCTCCACATTTTGTTGTATTGCACTCATTTCTTACTATGGCTGTCAATACCTGTGTAGTGTTTAATTTCCAAATTGTTGAAGTGTTCTTTTTCTTGGGCTGTTAGAAGTGATGTCTTTTTCATTTAGATATGCTGTCATCTACTAATAATGAAGTATTTTGCTTATTTTCGGAATCTTAAGTTATGGAAAATATTTCTTGCATTTTCAGATTTTTCTGACATCACTTTATTATTTCTATTTTTAACATTTTATCAAATTATTGCTTTTTTCTTTTGTAGTAAAGCTTAAGACCGATCTAATAGAGCTCCTTAAGAGATGAATTCTTCCTTCTAAACATGCATGTTCTAGATGACTATTTGGGCTAATAGGAGGAATCATTAAGAAAAAAGCTTTAATACTGCTGTCTCTATCTGCGTCCCTTGCACTTTTTCTATGAAAAATATATTATTTCTATTTGCAAAACCTCCCCTGAATTCAGAACCCAACATCATTAGTACCAAATCTTATGCAATATGTATTTATCATGCTCCTAAGGTAGGCCTCTTCTTGATGAGACCAAAACTACAAAAAAAAATCAGTATTCATATTTTACTCACAATTTACACCCATGCTTTTGCTTAACCAGCACTTTGAGTGCTTTGAATTTGTGTCTTTCCTAAAGGATAGGAAAATAATAGATAATTTAATCCAAGCATTCTGATTATCAATATTATTGCTTTATCTGAGGATAAATGACTGGTGACTTATTTTTTCTGTTTGTGTGTGTGGGTATGTTTGTGTTTGCTTTGGTCCTTACAACCCAAATATAGAATTATATAGTTAGCTATTATTGCCTTTATTTATTTTTCTCAAGTACTTTAATGATCATTCTTACCTAAGGAAAAAAATTAATCAATGGTAAATACTTGAATTTAGTTGAACCCAAACCAAAAGATCTAATTCAATCAGTTTCTCAGTTTGAAGGAGAATGTGCTACTTACTCTTATTGTCCATGTTATGATGATGAAGGGAGGGTAACTGGATATTTCAGGGCTTTTGATTTGATGTGATTTGATTGATTTGGCTGTCCAATGCAGATAGGGCCTGACCTGATACATTGTAGAACATTTGAAGAAGGTAACTGAGATCTCGGTCAGTAACTAAATGAAAAATAGAAATTGATCGGCTTATACCAGGTACGTTTATTTTTGAAAGACTTAATTAAAGTAATATAAAATATAGGTATTTGTTTTTAAATCTGCTAATATTACATTGATAATTTGTTACTAAATTTAGTGCCTTCTACACATAGGCACTTAAACATGTATTGGTTGTTTAGCAGGGGTAGGAAAGCACGTGGTTTTATCTTGTTCTTTTCTTGCTCTTTTGCAAGAAAAAATGGCTTTTTAAAAGGAAAACATTTATATTAGAAAACTATTTTGGAAATTCATTCCTTTAGGAAGAAACAAAACTTGAAATAAATATTTTTGACTTTGGATATTTCTGTAGCTTCTGAACACAGATTTTAAACCCCCCATCAAAAGGAAGACAATATAAAGATATATATTAGTAAATTTCCATATAGAAATTTCCATTTTTATAGTTATTTCATGCTTAAAATTTCATTTTTACTTTCACCAACAGCACCTTTCTGCAGTATAACCCCTCACTAAGTAAGTGTAATTAAAATATCAATGTGTTGAACTAAAGTTTGTTATTCCCTTAGTCAGCAATTCTTATTTTATGCTGGCTGCACGATAGTTAGTTTAATATCCAGATTCAATATCCAAAAATAGATTCTATGCATTTCCTCATAAAACAGACATGAAATGAAAAAGACACTGCAAGCTGCCATGCTACTTGAAGTCAGATCTTTACAGGAGCTATACTTTGCTATTCTGTGATTGTATCCACCTACGTAAGATACAAGTAGTTAACGACAGAACATTTCATTTATTAAATGATGAATTTTTCATTTATTAAATGACAAACTTTTGCTAGACATTTTACGTATTAAATATTTTGACTACATGGATTAATTTAAATGATTCTATTAGGCATTCTGATATTTAACAACTGTTAAAATATTTATAGAAAATGAAAGCAAATTGGTATAAATTTTTAAGCAACTCTATTTTTGTAGAAAAAGATTAGTGACAACCTGTAACTATAAAGATGTTCTCTGAACATGTAGTACTCTAGAAAATAAAAATTCTTACAAAATTTTGAAAAGGAATGAAAATCAACTAAATAACATGCAAGATCATAGACTCTGCATTAGATATTTTATTTGGGAGAATTTAGAAATTATGAGCTTGAGTTTATAGCATCTGCATTATTGTGCCTAAAATCTTTTTAATGAATATTATTTGCATTTATTTAAAACAATATAGAGTTATATCTGAATGCAAAGAAATAAACTCCTGCTTAAATTGTCTTGATACATCATAGTAAGTTGAAATGGAATTTTTATTCCAACTGTTCGTTTTGGTATTTCATGCATTAGCCCTATGTTAAGAGAAATAATGTCTTCACCATTCCTAAGAGTGACTGATACACTGTGGATGACCCAGTACTGTTGTAAAGGACTAGTTTTAGAAACTACCTAGTTTATAGGTGTTTGAATCAAATTCTTTTCTAAATTTTAATAACCTATTTGACTCAAATCAAAATTTTGCTAAAAGTATCCGTTTTTAAATTGTATGCTTTCTCTGAGGTGCATTGGGCATTTGGAGAATGGTTCTTCCCTTTACTGTTGGTTACACCAGTTGTTATGTATTTAGAAATATTCTTCTCATGGAGATATACAGGGGAAAATGTTGTAATATTCATGTTTGTTTTGCTTCATTTTTAAGGAAAATAAACATGTTCCAAAAGGCACTATTAAAATAAGTGTTTGAACAAATCTCAGTTTCTAGGTTATTCTTCACTCCAAATATGTAAATATACATTTGAATTGGCTTTAAGTGGTTTAATCTGTTGGATGAAATTGAAAAGTCCATGTCATTGTTGACATCATCAGTTATACTTCATAGAAGACTATGTATTTATGTGTTTTGGATTCTATAAGAAGCAAACTGGTATAATTTTATCAGAAGTGTGGTACAGTATGTCTCAACAGGTACAGACCAGCACAGCAGCGAGACCCCTCCTGTGCTGAGAGGCCTGGGGCACACACACACCTTCCCAGCCTTAACCACAGCTGGTTGACAATAGACACACTAAACCTACTGAAAGTGAATTCTCACATGAAAAACACATGTGATATGTGTGAGAACAAGGAAAAGCCAGCAGGACCTGGGGTTGGCGGAGACAGCACCACTGATTTGCCCTTAAAAGCCATGATGCTCCTCCTTCAATCCAGAAGTTTTCTGTCTGAATCCTTTGAGCCTTCCATCTCTTCCTCCTAATACCCTAAAGACTTCATCAGCACCTCCCTCCTTTATACTAACACCTTTCTATGTCAACTTTTGAGACCTCCCCATACCTGTAAGCTTGCCAGTCTATTGTGGCAAATTTAAAAGTTCACAAGTGTGTTCTTTCACTGAAAAAAAAACCCAAAAAACATTGCAGTAAGTTTCAGTAGTGGACAAACCATAATTTATTAAGAGGCTATAGGAAGCCACTTAACATTTAGTACTTATTTACAACAACAAGGAAAGCTTACAATGTTATGGTTTTATTGAGAAACATCCGTAGTCTCTTTCTTAAACTGGCTTAGCAATAAGAGCTTTATAATACGTTTCAGCTGGGGATTCATTACAAGCATGTAAATTATCTAAATGTTCTTCCTCAGACCCTCTGACAGGCAGAGGAGGAACCGAGGTAGCTCTGTGTTATCAGGAGGGTGTGCTGGCCTGTGGCAGCATTACTGAGTCCTGCTCTTTAATCAAGCAAACTTAGTTATGGTCCTGTTTCTTTTAAAAACAAGCTTATAGCGAGTGGATTACTCAGGGTGTTTTCCAAAGTACAACACCCAAGGATTTGAGCCCTGTCCCTTTTTAGCCCAGAACTCTTAACTATCTCTGTTAGCTTTGATAAGGTCATACCTTTCTTTGGAAGATATTTCGGGTGGCAGTGAAGCTAAAGATTGATTTGTTTGCATTGAAAATGTTTACACTGATTCCCTGTAAGCAGTAGACAGTTTTGAAATCAGGCCCGATATTTAAGACCAAAAAAAAGAAATTTCTAAATCTCAAAGATATAAATACCTCTGGCTGAAAACTCGTTAATTATTATCTGTATGTTTTGTCCTTTATATCTTTATGTAATTCTTTCTGTAATTAAGTGTGCATTAAGGTATTTGCTACTTCTTGGTTAATGAAGCATAAAAATATAACTGTAAATAAAATATGCTATATATTTTTCTGTTTCTTGCTTGGTTTGCTTCTAATATGATTATGTCTACTTTTTACTCAAGGAATTTTTGCATAGATAATACTCTTACTAACTTGTAACTGGGATGAGTTATGAGATATTGGGGTAATTATTTGATTTTGTAATAATAACTTTTAGACATAGATTTAATTTGAAAAAGTTACTTGAAAACTGAAGTAAATGTGACAGCTATAGTGATACACAATTTTCCTCTGAGAATATATCACATTAATATTTAATTGTCAAAGATTTTAGAAGTCTTTCAAAATACATTTATTAACTTTGAGAACACACCTTCTAATGTATTTCCATAAGGCTGAAGAACTTTTATTTACAGAATGTATGACTTGGTAATTTACAAATCAGTATTACTCAGATTTATCAGATATTAAAATAGCAACTTAGTATCCTTGTTTCTGGTTGTGCTTTGGAGGGATTAGTAGACATCTTTAGGTATTTCCCTTAAAAATTTGAAATGTTTGTATACGTTGTATGTGTGCCATTTTAAAGTATATGCAAGTTCTAAGCAATAATCTGCATGTTATACAAGGTTGGCATTACTTTGTCATGACAATTTTATTATTTTAAGAATGTATAAAATCAATATCCTATATATAAATCACTCCAAACCCACCCCCCAATGAAAACACTGGGATTTTCTTGTGTTAGAACACTACTATAATGTGGTGCAAAGCTTTGCATTTTGTGAAAAAAATAAAATCACAATTATTTAGTGCAAAAGTTTGAGTCTACAAGGTGTGCGCTTGAATAATAATTAATGGGTGATAAAAATTGCTTTTCTCACATCCAATCATCTCTCCTAGCATCTGAATCCTAACGTTAATATTCACTCTTCATGATGCTTGTGGAGCTTGTTTACCCCCTTCCCCTCCCTTCTTTCCTCCCTTTTCTCCCCGAGGCCCCAGCCTTGTAGCAAATCAGAAGGAACAGTAAACATTTTAGTCCTGCTTGTTAAGGAAAGGAATGGTGCTATCTAATCAATAGGCTCCTTTAGATTGAGTAGAACTTTGGCAATTATGTTTTCAGTCTCCTTCCCTTTGTCTCTTAGGCCTCTCACGTGGTCTTTAGTGTTTTTCCCAAATGTCTTGGCTGGAATTCCTACCTTCCCAAATTGCCTATGGTCTTAACGTTGCATCTTGGTCTGAGACTATCCAGTAGATCAGGAAGCAGAGTGCTAATTGAATAGAATACTGAAGTGGTTTGGCCTTTGGAGAGTAGCATGAGTCATGCTTCAGAACATGCCTAAAATGTTGTGTCAGGACTGCCAAAGGAACAGCTGAATTTCAAAATTAAAATAGTCACAGCTGTCAGTGGAGGCAGGTCACAGGTAAAATTCCAAGGATTCAGAAGTCCTCTAAGCAAGTGGAAATGGGTGCTCTTTCCCCTACCTCAGGCTGTCTCAAAGATGAGTCACCCTTTATTCTGCTATTTTCCAGTCTTCATCAAAGCCTGCATACTGCTTTCCCTCCCTTTTGATTGTCCTTAAACATACACAAAATAAGCGATGATGGCAGATTTGCAACTTTTGCTCATGTGAGTAACTGATCATCTGACATGTTCCTGGATGCTCCCACAAAATTAGGCTCTTCATCTATGGCCTGTGTACCCCCTTCTGCCCAATGAGCCCATTGTTGCTTCTGGCACAGTGCTCCTAGGTCCTCCCCGCCCTGGCTAAACAGCCCCTTCCTCTTTTCATCTACCCCCAGCTAAATTTTACTGCCACATCTAGTTTTATTATTTTCCGCAAATCTTTGGTTTTACCACTCCAGAAATTACCTGAGCAGAACTTTCAAAGAAGGTGACTTGTAGGAAGAAAGGAAAAGTCATAGCAATGGTGGGCTGCATTTCTGCTGAGGATAAAGTTCAAGGATAGATGAAATTTGGAAAGAATGACAAAGGAAAGGAAGGAAAAGGACTTCAGAGAATAGGAAGAATAAAGAAAATGCTATGTACGTGTTCACTGCATTGGGTGACATGAACTTATCAAGAAAAATGAATATAGTGAAATTCCTATACGTGGTATAAGAATTTTAATGTCTTTTCTGTATTAAGATAAAATATGTACATTATTCATTTTAGATGCCTTTTTATATGTATGTGTTTATATGTAGGGATATTTGTGTGTATGTGTGTGTGTGTGTGTGTGCGCACGCACACATACAAGAGAGCATATCTTAGCAGTGTTTCACCCACTGCGGACAATCAGATACCTTGGACGCAGGAATGAGGAGGTGGCCTTTGTGGAGCAGTGGTCCTAGTGGGCTGCCTGAGCCTGCAGGAAACTCCACGTCCTGAGCTGTTGTAGTTACCAAAAGCCAAACTATGCCCAACAATTCAGCTTCCTGGAATGATTTGTATTGTCAGGTAGCCTCATCATGAGAGGTTTTAGAAGATCATGAGCAGTTTCTAAAGTCTACTGTGCTGTGGACAGAAAGGAGGCATTAATGGATGCAGCACAAGAGGGTAGGATTTTGTTTGAATTGTAAATTGGAAAAGAACAATTTGGAAAGAGCGAGGTGCCTGAGAGCCTAAGGGAACCAAGAAGATGTATCTTTTTTTTAAAGAGAGGCATCTTTTTATTTACTTACTTATTTATTTATTTATTTTTGGCTGTGTTGGGTCTTCATTTCTGTGCAAGGGCTTTCTCTAGTTGCAGCAAGCGGGGGCCACTCTTCATCGTGGTGCATGGGCCTCTCACTGTCGTGGCCTCTTTTGTTGCGGAGCACAAGCTCCAGATGCGCAGGCTCAGTAGTTGTGACTCACAGGCTCTAGAGCGCAGGCTCAGTAGTTGTGGCTCACGGGCCTAGTTGCTCCATGGCATGTGGGATCTTCCCAGACCAGGGCTTGAACCCGTGTCCCCTGCATTGGTAGGCAGACTCTCAACCACTGCGCGACCAGGGAAGCCCTAGAAGATGTATCTTAATCTCTGTGAATCTTAGTTTACCTGTAAAAACATTTGAAGTATCTCTGATGTTTCTTCCAACTCTTGCGTCATATTTGTAAGAGCTTCAATTTGAACAAAACAACTAGGAAGGAGCAGAAGTAGCTGTAAGCTTGGTCATGTGATTGAAATAACATTTGAGGGAGATTCTCAGTGTCCAGTGAATGGGAGGACAGTGATAGGTTAGTGATGGAGAAACCGGCCAAGCAACTACAAAGTGGTTAGTTAAGCCAGATGTGTGCCCAAGACAAGGAGGAAAAAATAGATGGGCCAGATCTGATAAATATTGCAGAGGGAGAGCCAAAGAGATTAGAAAAACTCAGTGTGACTCACGAATGAGTCTGTAGAACTGAAAGGTGACAGATGCTAGTGGTTGTGACATCAGAATGTGGGGAGCCATGGACTGAGCGGGAGGTTGGAAAGTAGGCAGCTCTTAGGGGACGTCGTGGATGAGACGGAAAAGGGGGAAGTAAGGTCTGGGGTCTTTTGCCATGAATGAGGAAAGAGAAGGTATTATAGTGGAAGGGCAGAATGGAGCCTGTGGTGGGTGTCACATAACGGCAACGTGAAGAATTCAATCTGGGTGAAAGAAAATGTCCCTCAAAGTGCCTCACTGTTACTGTGTGGTTTCAATTGCTTCTCTCATTTCGGACCCACAGTCTTGCCTTGACCCCTCGTGTCTACGTTCCAGGTTCCTGACTGGTCACTGATTCAGGCTCTCCACTCCATCCTCATGAATCATTACTCCCCATGGTGTCTGCCCAGTGCCATCCAGAGTTTAGGAAAGGTCTAGAGATGATGGTAAGAGGCCCAAAGAACAAGGCCCTTCTATGGAGTCTGGCTGCAGGGCGCAGCCTTGCAATGGGGTTGACTCCTCAAGTGAGCTGGTCTTTGGATGGTGAGAGGAGGGGCAAAAGTTCCAAGAGTGTAGCAGAAGCTGGCGTGTCCTGGAGCAGGGGCAGGGAGGCTGCAGTGATTGTGCTAGGGCTCCAGTCTTAGTTCATGAATCGCCAAGGGGTTCCCTCTCGGACTGCCGTAGTCTCCTGATTGGTCTCGTCCACTCCACGCTCTCCCTGCTCATCCATCACCCCTGCTACTGACCAACACATTTAAAAACACAGCTTCAATTTGTGTCACAGCCCTCCTCTACTCCCAAGTCTAAATTCCTTAAACCAACTTTCAGGATTTCGGGGATTTTACCCGACTGCATCTACTCAAGCCCCACCAGCTGGGTATCATGACCAGCACCTGCTCATCCAGCCACAAGCCTTTGCACTTGCTGTGCCTCTTTCCGCTCACCCATCTGTCACCTACTCATCACCTACTCAGACACATATTAAGAGTACTGGTTCTTTTTTTTACCAGCAAAAAACAAAACAGACGGGCTTCCCTGGTGGCGCAGTGGTTGAGAGTCCGCCTGCCGATGCAGGGGACACAGGTTCGTGCCCTGGTCCAGGAAGATCCCACATGCCGCAGAGCGGCTGGGCCCGTGAGCCATGGCCGCTGAGCCTGTCCGCCCGGAGCCTGTGCTCTGCAACGGGAGAGGCCACAGCAGTGAGAGGCCCGCGTACTGCAAAAAAAAAACAAAAAAACAAACAAAAAAAACAGACAAATGCGTTCAGGTAGAACTGAGAGGAATAAGCTCATCGAATCATTTTAATATTTATTAAGCACTGGCTAGATTGCTAAGTGGGTTCCTGGAACAACCCGGGTGAAGAAACCCATTCTTGCCTGAGTCTGGATCTCAGAACTTCCTATCCTGAGTAAGCCTCTGAGCCACAGCCAAGCTGTTATGTTCTCTCTCAGCCTAAAGGTCAAAATTAGTTCACCCACCTCCACTGATTGGGCAAGTTGTGGGAGCTCAGCCCTCTTCAGCCTTCTGCACAGACTTTGATGTTTTTGAGTAACGTAGAGGAAGGACTTCATCTGGGAGCCTGGAAAACTGAATCCCAGTTCTGGCTCTACCACCGACCACTAGCCATCTTAGCCAAGTGCTTTCACCTTGCTGGCATTTGTTTTTTCATCTGTAAAGAGAGGAGTTGAGTTGGGAATTGAAGGCCCCTTTTCTTTCGAATTCCATCGTTCTATGATACTGGTAATTAGAATCAGGGTTAGGGTTTAGCCCAGGGTATGGCAGACCCGGCAGACTGCAATTCTAGTATATTGGTTTAAGTTGTGTACGTTTTTGGGAGCCGGCTTAGATTCTACTTTTGATTGTGAATGTATACCCTTGAGTGAGGTCCCTTGTTTATGATTCTACCTTCCTCACTTGCAAGAGGAGATGGTATCACTTGCAGTCAATGAAGCTAGCCAAAAAGGCTGAGTATAATATTTGCTGAGTGCTTCAACATTTTTAGGGGAAAGAGATAAAGTTTTAATGATGTTCTTTCCCACTATAATTGAAGCCAATTTTTAAAATGCTTTTCCTAGTGTTAACCTTTGGAAGATGTAAACATCTTGATCGTGGTATCCAAATATGGAACCCATTTTATTTGTTTTCCACAATGAAATATCAGAAAGGAAAATAGATGACTGATGAAAATGTAAATAGTAAGTTATTTATTTCTTTCTCTCCAAAACAAAAAATCTGAAAATCTGAATCGAATTATTTTGAGAAGCCAGTTACCATCAATGGGTCAATTACCTTGATTAACTCAGTATTGTGTAATCAGACTTTCCATAAGATTTCTGTGTTCTTAGTGACCCTAAGTGTGGGCTGCTGGAGTTGTTTGGTGGACTTTGTGCAGAGGCCAGGATGAACTGGGGTGGGGGAATTATGCTGACAGTGTTTATTGTCTGTGACTTGGTTGGGTAGTATACTTGTTTCCTGCAACTTGATTGGTCTTATCTGACTGGTGATGGAATTATCTATAGTAAAGATCCACTCCAGATTTTTCAATCAGTAGATGGACTCTCTAAGGCACTGTATAATGAAGAAAGTAATGTAAGAAGTAGCTCTGCATTGCTCTAGGGGAAAATGTGAATGATTCCTTAGCATTGTAATGAGCTAATTGTAAACACTAATTAGAATTTATATTCTAAAGAATGGAAGAGAAAATGGATGTGACATTATGTTAGTTTTTTACTTTAAAAATGACTAAAAGGGGGCTTCCCTGGTGGCGCAGTGGTTGAGAGTCCGCCTGCCGATGCAGGGGACACGGGTTCGTGCCCCGGTCCGGGAAGATCCCACATGCCGTGGAGCGGCTAGGCCTGTGAGCCATGGCCGCTGAGCCTGCGCGTCCAGAGCCTGTGCTCCGCAACGGGAGAGGCCACAACAGTGAGAGGCCCGCGTACCAGAAAAAAAAAAAAAAAAAAAAAGAAATAAAAATGACTAAAAGGAAAACTTTTATAACCTGGGACCATTGTTTTTAGAAAGGGATCTAAGGTTTTTATTAAAAATGCGAAGCCAGAAGGAAGATGTTTACACTTCATTGTCTATCCCTTTCATGACTCCCCAATCATTAGTTTCAACTCTTAAATATCCTTATCCTGGATCTAACCAAATATGTACATTTTCAGTGCTTAACTAATGCTTCAGAGACCTGCTGGAAAATCATTCAATCCTGTGTAATTGGAGCCGCCACAAACTCATGATCTCGGTCATTCACTTATAAAACATTTATTCTCTAGGTACCAGGCACCATGCAAGGCAGAGGATATAGACAGTGAACAACACTGTTGGGGGCCTTGCCCACAGAGAGCTGGACGGGAATAGAGAGGTAAGGAACAGGAAAGCATATGGTATGTCAAGCGACTCTGTAGGGTGTGCCTTCCCTCTTTGATCCCAGATCTCTCATAGTGTTTCACGCATAGTGATTCACACAATCAAAAAACATTTCACCAGCACTTACTATGTACCAGGATTTATTTCAGGCTCTGGAGATACATCAGGGAACGAGGCAGGCAAGGAAGTCTGCTCCCTTAGAACTTACATTCTAGCAGTTGGAAAATGGCAGTAAACAAGTCTGAAGAAAAGAAATAAATATACAAGGTAATTTCAGGTAGTCAAAAGTGCTAAGAAAGAAATAAAAGACAGGAGAGATTGGGGGCATTTTAGAAAGTCCACTCTGGTGGAGGTGACCCTTGCACTAAGACCAGGCAGAATCTGCAAGTATTGTGAAGAGTATTCTAGGCAGAGAAAAACAGCAGGTGCAAATTCCCTGAGGTGGGGATACTTTGGTGTGTTCAATGAAAAGGCAGCCAGTGTGACTGGGGCACTGTTAGTGAGGAGGAGGAAAGAGATAAGACATGGTGAGAGATAAGTAGGCACCAGACCACATTGGGCCTTTAGGCCATTGTGAAATGGTTGGCTTCTCATCATGCTTAGAATAAACATTCCAGGTTTTAAGCAATCCAGGTGAGAAATGAGGGGGGCTTATGAAGGCTTTCAAACATTTTTTTACCACAGTCCACAAGAAGAAACATATTTTTTATGGTAACTCATTACATAAACACATATTCATAAAGAAAAATTTCATGAGACAATACTCTTACCATGAGTGATGCACCCTGAGATTTTCTATTCGATTTCTCTGTGAAAGAAGAAATACTGGTTGTTACCTATTAAACTGATTTCATAACTCACCAGTGGGTTGCAACTCACAGTTTGCAAAATGCTGGTTCAGACTAAAGTGCTGACAGTAGAGAAGGAGAGAAATGAACATATTCAGGAGGTATTTTATTATTGTTTTATTTATTTATTTATTTTTATTTTTGGCTGCATTGGGTCTTTGTTGCTGCACGCAGGCTTTCTCTAGTTGCGCTGAGCGGGGGCTACTTTCATTGTGGTGCGCGGGCTTCTCATAGCAGTGGCTTCTCTTGTTGCAGAGCACGGGCTCTAGGCATGCGGGCTTCAGTAGTTGTGGCTCACGGGCTTTGTTGCTCCTTGGCATGTGGGATCCTCCCAGACCAGGGCTCAAACCCGTGTCTCCTGCGTTGGCTGGTGGATTCTTAACCACTGCGCCACCAGGGGAGCCCTCAGGGCGTATTTTAGAAGCAGAGTTGACATTGGTAGTTGATGGACTTGAGGGAAAGTAAGGGGAAAAGCCTGATAAATGATGATTTTCTATGATTTTGGCTTGAACAAATGGGAGAATGGTGGTCCTGTATCATAATATGGGGGAGACCAAGGAAGGAACATGTTTGAGGAGTAGAGGGGAAATCGAGAAATCTTCACTTAAACACTTCAAAAAACTCTGAACGTAAATGTTCACGTGCATAGAGATCTGTAATATTAATTGCTCAAATTACAAGCCAACAATAAAACAATCTTTTTATGTAAACTCTTAAAACTAAAAACACTTTTTAAATGTTAATTTTATTTTTATCATAGAAAAAAAATCTGCTTACTAAACTAAAAATGATAGAAATGTGATCCATGGTCTACCCACAAAAAAAGGACCACGGTTAATTTTTTAATGTAATTTTTTTCCATGCGTTTTGTTTGTTTGTTTGTTTGTTTGTTTGTTTTGCTGTACATGGGCCTCTCACTGTTGTGGCCTCTCCCGTAGCACAGGCTCCGGACGCGCGGCTCAGCAGCCATGGTTCTCGGGCCCAGCCGCTCCGTGGCATGTGGGATCTTCCTGGACAGGGGCACAAACCCGTGTCCCCTGCATCGGCAGGCGGACTCTCAACCACTGCGCCACCAGGGAAGCCCTCCATGCGTATTTTTTTGGTCGTTGTCTAAGCTTTCATAAAGATAATTGTTTAGGATTGGAATTATATAAGCAGTTTAGAGATAATCAGTGGTTTTGGAGGCAGAGAAATTTATGATCATTGATGTGTAATGAGTAGCCTTACTTTTGTAATAAAATCATTTTAATGAGGAACCCAATATTCAGTCCAATGTTTTTTCAAACTTTAAAAATCCATATACATGATCACATCATAATTTATAACCAGCTTTGGATATGTGCCGATATTTGCACATCTATACTCATCCTTCCGTATCCTCAGGGGACTGGTTCCAGGACCCGCTTCAAATACCAAAATCTGAGGATGCTCAAGTCCCTTATATAAAATGGCATAGTATTTGCATATAACCTACAGACACCCTCCCATATACTTTAAATCATCTATTACTCATGATACCTAATACAATGTAAATGCTATGTAAATAGTTTCTGGCCCACAGGCAAATTCAAGTTTTGCTTTTGGGGACTTTCTGGAATCCTTTTTTCTATATATTTTCAGGCTGCAGTTGGTTGGATCCACAGATGTGGCACCTGTGGGTATGAAGGGCCAACTACTTCACATACTCTCCAACATCCATCTTTGTTCCCACTGAGAATCCTGGCTACACAGGCTTCCAAATTTTTCAATTATAAAATAATTAAATATGCTTGTCTGAATTACATGTGCTCTTTCTGGCCTCTTTGACTTCCCATCTGATGCATCCCTTAAAAAACTTCATGCTTGGGACTTCCCTAGTGGTGTAGTGGTTAAGAACCCGCCTGCCAATGCAGGGGACACAGGTTCGAGCCCTGGTCTGGGAAGATCCCACACACCAAGGAGCAACCAAGTCCACGCACCACAACTACTGAGCCTGCACTCTAGAGCCTGCATGCCACAACTACTGAGCCCACACACCACAGCTACTGAAGCCCGGGCGCCCTAGAGCCTGTGCTCTGCAAGAAGAGAAACCACTGCGACGAGAAGCCCACACACAGCAACCAGAGAAAGCCCGTGCGCAGCAACGAAGGCCAATGCAGCCAAAAATAAATAATAAATAAATATATTTTAAAAAGCTACATGCTTCTCAGCCTCCTCCAAGACTCCATTCCTCTATGACACATGATTACATGAAGCCCAGCTGGGCTTTCATACAACAAAGCGTATTTCACAGTTCTGATAAGACTGTCAGATACTGTGTTTGTGGTAACCTGAAATCCACAAAAATATTTTCTTTCAGACTCAGCCGTCTGTGAAGCATTGTCCTAGGCTTTATGTAAACAAATATGAGGGCGAACAAGGCCTCTGCCCTCAAGGAGTTTATAATCTGATCTCATTGCCAAGCAGCTTTTGAAAAGAAATTGTTCATTTTAGAGCAATTTAAAATTTACTTTAAAATTATGAAGATAGTACAGAGTGCCCATATACGCCAAACCGTTTCCCCTATTATTAACTTTTATATTAGTATGGTGCATAATTTTACAGTCAATTTAAATCATATCATTGATAAAATTTTGAATTCTGACCTTTTCACATTACAGAATATCCTAAACATTGTTTCCACTTAAAATGAACATAAATGTTGGCCAGATACTCTAGATATTACCTGTGCCAGCCACTTCCTTTATTAGATGAGGAAACAGAGGCATGGAGAGATCTTATGTGTTTTGGCAAAGACCAGAGTAGTGTATAAAACCACAGCTGCAGGTCCTTCAGTGTCACGTGGCTGCTCCTTACCTAGCAGGGAGAAGACGTGAGGACGTAGGGGATACTTCGTGCATTCATTCAACCAAGTCACTGAGTGCCCACGGAGTATCACAGATTATTCAGGTGGTGGGGAAAAGGTAACAAAGCTGTTCAATCTCTACCCACCAGGAGCTGATGTTGTAAACGTCTTTGAATTGAGGTCACAGGGTACGAGGACATTGAGTGTCTGCTTTACTTCAGTGAAGTGGCCAGGGGAAAAGTGTACTGGGAAATGGAAGCCAAACATAATTTCAGAGGGTTTGTGTGGTAGGATGACTAATGGTCCCCCAAAGATGTCCGTGTCCTAATCCCTGGAATCTGTGAATGTGTTACCTTACATGGCAAAAGGGACTTTGCAGATGTGATTAAGGATCTTGATTATCCAGGTGGGCCCAATGTAATCACAAAAGTCCTTATAATGGAGGGAAAGAGAGAGGCATGAAAATCAGAGGAGAAGGGACAAGAGATGCAACTGGCAGTGATGGGCCTCACAAGCTCACAGGAGGCCAGGAGATGAGGAACATGGGCAGCCTCTAGAGGCTGGAAAAGGCAGAAAACAGACCCCCCTAGAGCCTCCAGAAGGAAGGCAGGCCTGCCAAAGCTTTGATTTTAGCTCTTTAAGACCCATTCTAGACTCTGACCTCCAGAACTATAGGAGAACAAATTGTGTTGCTTTAAGCCACTAAATTTGTGGTAATTTGTTACAGCATCAATAGAAACTAATAAAGTTGCTAAATTGGCTATGTAGAGACTACTTTTTATACAAAGAAAGGTTATTAAGATTATATGATTATAGATTATTAGACTCTAAGTTTCATCTCTGCTCTATCTAATCCAATAACCTCATCTTTTTAAAGGAAAATAATGATGAGAAAAAAAAGTGTTGCCAAACATTTCTTTGTTCAAACTGATTATGTAACTTTCGATTAGAAACTATAATGTGAGGCTTCCCTGGTGGCGCAGTGGTTGAGAGTCCACCTGACGATGCAGGGGACACGGGTTCGTGCCCCGGTCCGGGAAGATCCCACATGCTGCAGAGAGCAGCTGGGCCCATGAGCCATGGCCGCTGAGCCTGCGCGTCCGGAGCCTGTGCTCCGTGATGGGAGAGGCCACAACAGTGAGAGACCCGCGTACGGCCAAAAAAAAAAAAAAAAAGAAACTATAATGTAGCAGCACGATTCATAATAGCCTTAAACTGGAAACAACCTAAATGTCATCAATAATAGAATGGAAAGCCAACTGTTATATATTCCCATAATGGAATATTATACAGCAATGAGAATGCATGAACTACAATTACAAGCAAATATGGATGAATTACATGAACTCATGCTATTTTTGAGCAAAAGAAGTTCAATACAAATAGTGAATACCATATGATTCTGTTTACATAAAGTTCAAAAACAGGCAAAAGTGATCTGTGATGTTAAAAGTTACATTGATCCCAATCTGTTACTGAAACTCTAACACCTCTGTGAAAATTATATAATTCAGACTTACAGCAACAGTTTCAAAAATAGATTTCAAAAGCATGACAATTGTAATCATTGTATCCAAAACAAATATCAAAAAATATTGACAAGACAAGACAAATGGTTAACATGGTAAGGTGCAAAAGTATTAAATGATGAGTGAAATTTAAAAAAAACAACAGTTACACTGGAGAAGGGTGAGGGTAATGACGAGGCAGGGCAGGATGGAGGCTCCTGGGATGCTGGCAATGTTCTGTTTCTTGATCTCAGTGCTGGTTACATGAATGAGTTCACTTTGTGAAACCTCATATGATTTGTACAAACTTCTGTATGCTGCACATCAATGAAAAGATTACTTAAAATAAAACTATATAAATGTGTGGCCTCAATGGTTGTTTTAACATTGGGGTTGTGGCCCCAATGGTTGTTTAGCTTGATATAAAGACTAAGAGCCTTTAGAGGGAAAATAATGAGCAAGCCCCGCCTCTGGGCCCTTCTTGGATTCATTGCCCAAAAACAAAGCCAACAGCCCTCCCTGGCTTTAGAATGTTAGATTTAAGATTTGTCCTAAAACATTTGAAACACTTGCTCTGTGCTGCACTTATTAAACTCTCTCCCCAACTTCCCCCAGAACACTTTATTTCCAACTGGTGTTTAAAAATATTATTTAATTATTGGTAAGTAGGCTGGAAGGAAAGTCTTTAATAAGTTAATGATAAATAACAATTGCCTAATTATGATTCTGTGGAAGAACGAGGCTTTCTGGTGTGCTTGGAATTTTATCTACTCTGGGCACCCCTTATTTTGAGCAGGCTGCTGGTGGAATGCTAAGCCTAGAGTCTGACTAAATGACCCTTCACGCTCAATGTCGTGGGGGAAGAATTTGTACAAGGCTGTTGAGTTCATTTAAAGAATGGTGAACAATTTAAATTTAAATACTAAACCATCTGTAAATTAAATGGTTTAAATAATAAGCATTTAAATAATAGATATCCTTTAGATGCCATGGAAAAAGATAATTTCCTATAACAAATATGATTTCTAAGATGTGCGGTCCTGACATAATTTTTGATTGCCTGTAAGAATCAAAATTTTGTGGTTAATAGTTGAATATCTTGGGGGAACTTCTTGCCCTTCAGCAAACATTGAGAACGGCAATTAAATTTAAGTAAGTCTTGGGCTTCCCTGGTGGCGCAGTGGTTGAGAGTCTGCCTGCCGATTCAAGGGACACGGGTTTGTGCCCGGGTTCGTGCCCCGATCCGGGAAGATCGCACATGCCGCAGAGCGGCTGGGCCCGTGAGCCATGGCCGCTGAGCCTGCGCGTCCGGAGCCTGTGCTCCGCAATGGGAGAGGCCACAACAGTGAACAGGCCCGCGTACCGCAAAAAAAAAAAAAAAAAAAAAAAAAATTAAGTCTTTACCTCTCCAGGCTAGTGCTCCTTGTTTATTCTGTTCTTGAGGTTGCTGCAGTGTGAGTGCTTCCAACATTCTCTTATCTTTGCTAAGGAGGAGGAGAGCCAGTGCTTGGAATTCTCGAAGTACCTATAGCAACAAGACTATTTCTGCACAAGGTTCATTATCAAATGTCATTGTGACCTCCAACATTAATTTTACCTAAAGATGAAAGAAATTTTGGAGGGTGCTTGTAATTTTATGTCACAATTTTAAGGAAGCCCAAATCCTAAAGTTGAATATTGACTTAATACAGTTTATTTTTGGTAACTAAGTTCCTACCAAAAAAAAAGAAATGAGTGAAAGTTGGTGCTCAATTCTGGTGGAGAATACTAACAACAACAAGGGCAACAACCACATCACCTTAAAAACATAAATCAAAAGAAGATAATATATAAAAACCACAGTGCTATCTGGGTAGCTAAAAAAGAAAAAAATATCGATGCCCTTAATTTTAATTCAAAGCTGGCAACATTTTTATGTCAAATTAGTTAAGTAATTAAAAAGATGATTTCATGTACTACTTTATCCATACTAGCACTTACGTTAAAAAATTAGTTGGGAGAAATTTGTGACAATGATGTGAGATATTAGAGGACAAAGGAGACAAACAAATGAATACAGGAACATATCATGGACCGCATAAAATTTATACATTTTAATTTAAAAAATATTTTCCTATCTTCTCGTTGTTAAAGTCCTAAAATACTCATCGATAATCTAGTGTAAGAGCTTTCAAAATAGGATTGCTTTCCTTCCTTCCATCCTTTCTCTCCTTCAACAGTGAGTGAGGTATAGTTCCTGATTCAGGTTCTTCTCAATTTGCATACAAAACATCAAGGACTTTATTCAAATGCAGATTTTCATTCAGTAGGTCTGGGGTTGATCCTGGGTTGGTCCTGGGGTTGATTAGAATCTGTGCTTCTAATAGGCTTCTAGGTGATGCCAATGCTGTTGCACCGTGGACCACAATTTGAGTACTAAGGATTGGAGAGAACAGCCAATCCTCAAAGAGTTCATAGTCTAGTTACAGCCATTTCCATTCTCCACTATAGTTCAAAAAGTTTTAGCTTATTTTTCAGATTATGTATACAGCCCAGATGGCATCAAGGAGCTTCTTCCTCCTCTCAAGATCTAGATAAAATTAGATCAAAACACATCCCTAATTCTCTAGCCTCTGAAAACTCAAAGACTTTCCCACAATTTATGGAATGAGCCCAGAGACGAAACTTAGACCTTTTCCAATTTCCACAAAAAATCCACCTGCACTAGAATGTTGTCATTAGTAGAGAACATTTTGTAGGTATTGTCTGTTTATAGAGACAGAAGAAGAAGACAAAGGGAGAGTTGACCTAACACTAGTACAAACACTCTGAAAGGGACTACGGGCTCCTGCTTCCACAGGATTAGTTCTGCGTCTGGATCGTGTCACTACTTGAAGTGCCATGTTCATCCTGCACTGTGTGCTGTAAGTGTCACCCATAAGCTCATGCTTCATGAGGGAGGGAGCCGGTATTTGAGCTGTATCTGATCAGACACCTATTTAGAACTCTCCTTTAAACAAACAAGCTAAAAACTTCCTTCTGTTTGGATGGATTCAGGAAGCTCCATTGTTTAGTATAAATGTTTAATATGTAATAAAATTAAATACAGGCACATCTTGTTTTATCGCGCTTCACTTTTTTTGCACTTGCAGATACTGGGTTGTTTTTTTTTTTACAAATTGAAGGTTTCTGGAAATGCTGTGTCAAGCAATTTTCTATCGGTACCATTTTTCCAACAGCATTTGCTCACTTTGTGTCTCTGTGTCCCATTTTGGTAATTCTCACAATATTTCAAACTTTTTCCTCGGTATTATAGTTGTTATGGTGATCTTTGATGTTTGATGTGATCTTTGATATTCCTATTGTAAAAAGATTATGACTCACTGAAGGCTCAAATAATGGTTTAGCATTTTTTTAGCAATAAAGTATTTTTAAATTAAGATATGTACATTTTTTAGACATAATGCTATTGCACACTTAATAGACTACAGCATTGTATAAACATAACTTTTATATGCACTGAGAAATGAAAAAAATTTGTGTGACTCACTTTATTGCAATATTTATTATGATGGTCTGGAACTGAACTGACAATATCTCCAAGATATGCTGTTAATATTGAAAAACCAGTGAAATGATAAGACATGATAATAGACAACATAAAGCAATGCTTAATTAGTTGGTAAATGCTGGATCTATACCAATGGACAGGTCAAACATCAGGTGTTAGTAACTTCTTGTCATTCTTAGAGTCACATAAGCACATAAGCAATAATATAAATACATTTAGTATTTTACTTAGATATAGGACAAAATATTGCCAATGCCCTCCAGCCAAAGACCACTAGGAACATACTTGTGGTTGAACAAGGAAGGTGGATTTATTACTCATGGCAGAAAGGAAGAATGTACACCACGGGGAAGTGTGCATCTCAGTAAGATGGTGTTAGAAAGGGTTTATTGTAGGATTGGGGTTCGGGTTAAGTGACTTCAGGAGAGTCTGAGGAAGTGGGGCTTTGCTTAGCATTAAATGTTGTCAGAAAACAGGTAATTCTATGATTGGGTATGATGAATAAATCTTAACTCAAAGGAGGGAAGACTAGTTGGAGGCTAGCCTTTAATGGGTAAAGAAGCAGCAGTCACTCATATCAGCCAGGATAGGAGGATGTTTGGCCATTTTTGTGGTTTGGACACCGTTCATGTTATGTCTCTGTGCAGAGATGATTATGGAGTGGCCTTGTTTTTGTCCTGACCCATCACAGTCAAAGAGCAGCCTTGTCTCTTGCTGACGGTCTATGAAACTGTTTGTGTTCAACAGTAGAGCCTTAAGGCATAGCTGATAGTAGCAGGCCAGCTCCTGGAGGTTGAGGGCTGCTTTTCTTTTTCTCAATAAATTTTAGAAGAAAAATATCATTAGCCTTGCTTTTTTCTCAGAGCAGTGTAACATGGAACACTGTTTCAGATACACTACGTTGAACAACAGGAAAATAAATGATGAGTTTTAAGCTGTAGAGCAACATGACGTTTTAGAATCACATGTGGAGAATGGACTGTGGTGGATGGACTGGAGGGGGAAGACTAAAAGGCAGGAGCAAAAGTTAATGTTTATTTGCTTATTTATTCATCAAATTATTATTAGATACCTACTGAGTGCTAGGCACTGTGCTGGACTTTGGGGCTGCCATGGTGAATGAGACAGCCCCTCCCTCAGGAGCCCACAGTTTCCCAAGGACGACAAATAAGAACCGGGTACAGCGTGACGAGCACTGTGATAGGGCATCTCGCAAGAGAGGCCGCTAATCCTGACTTGGGAAGTGAAGGAAGCCTTCTGGAGAAACCAATTATGAGTTGGAAAAGACAGATGCACGGAGTGGGAAAATGGGAAGCATGTTTCAACTTGAGGAATTAGCATGCTTGGCGAAGACATCAAGAGGCAATTGCAAAGTCCAGGCAAGAAGCAGTGAGGGTCTGGATTAGTGCAAAGAAGGTGGCAAACAAGAGAAGGTGGTAAGAAGAGGAGAGATTAGATGTGGGAGGTGATGGAAAGGGGGCAACTAAGAAGAATCCCATATTTCTGTTTGGGGTAATGCCACTAGTAAGGGTAGGGGAATAAGTTTTTTGTGGGTGTGTGGTGCACTTTGGGGAAATACAATCATTTTTGGACGGGCTGCATTTGCAGTCCTATGGAACACCCAGATGAAGTTAAGAAGGCATTTGGAGGTAATAGATAGCTCAGAATCCTTTTTTCTAGATATAGATATGGGAGACATTGGATAAAGGAGGTAATAAAGATACAGACTGGATGGAATTATCCAGGTGGAGTACAGAATCTTCAAAAATAGCAATATTTAAGGGTTAGGTAGAGTGAGCAGAACTTGTGTGGCTGGTGTGACCTTCAGAAATTTAGGGTACAAATATGATCACATCTTTTGTTTAACAAACTGACTGAGTCCGTATTAGCAAGGTTTCATAATTTCCTTCCTCAAAAATGTCCATTAATGGCAGGTACTGATTCAGCCCAAGGATCAGGAGCTTTGTTGGTCAGTCTTCCAAGCGTCAGGTGGAGAGAGCACTGGAATCTGGTAAGTCCATTGCCTTTGTTTCTTGAGTCCACAGGGTATTACCATTGAAGACTAATCCTGCAGTTTGATGGATGGTGTTGGGATGCCCTTGCTGGCCTGTTAGATGACTGTGCAGACCACAGCGGTGGGTATTAGGGTCACAGCTACCCTTAATTCACACTTATGCACAGCAACTTTCCCCCAACGTGCAACAGCAATAGCAGGATGGTTGGGGAGGTAATTCTGCCACTGTGTGCTGAAAACAATGTACCCACCTTCCACCCACATGAATTCTGGGGTCTTTGTGCTGATGTATCTTATTTTCCTGGTATATTCAGATCTTGGAATCCTTGGTCACTTCTCCCCTAGCAGACTTTACTCAGGACTCCTTGATGGATCCTTAACAGGCTTCCCTGACTTTGAACCATGGAGTCTGGAGTTTGGGGCTCTGATGTCTTTTCCTCAAGCAGGCCTTGAGTTCCTTGTAGGGACTGAGTCACCTCCTCCCCAGTGTCTAGCTCTGCACACCAATGGGAGAGACAGTTTTTGCTAAGACAAAAAAGTGAGTCATGCATGTCTACTTGCCCTATATCTGCACAACTAAATGACCCTTCTCCAGACCAAGAAGCTCAGGTTCTATCTGATTTAAAAAGAGATCAGCTTGGTGCTTTGTGACCACCTAGAGGGGTGGGATAGGGAGGGTGGGAGGGAGATACAAGAGGGAGGGGATGTGGGGATATATGTATATGTATAGCTGATTCACTTTGTTGTACAGCAGAAACTAACACACCATTATAAAACAATTATAGTCAAATAAAGATGTTTAAAAAAAAAAATAGTGGAGGGTGGATAGGCAGCTTTTTTAGCCAAGGAGAAGGAAGGTTAAGAGAACAGGAGAGACTGTGGCAAGGAAACTGGGAGTTTTAAAGAAGTGAGTGATCAATACTTTCAATCTTTATCAGATTAAATAAGTGAAGACTGAGAAGGATCCACTGGATTTCGACTTGGAGTTATGGCTGGCTAGTCACATGACTGCAGTGGTTTGAAGAGTGAATGAAAGGTGGAGTAGAGGCGGTAAGTCTACACTCTTCTTACAAGAACCTTGGCTGTGAAACCAAAGTAGAAGGATAAAGTAGGAGTGGTGGTGATGTAGGAGGTGGGCTTCCTGAGAACCAGCAAGGGTAGCTCCGAGGAATTCCAGCCTCATTTTATCTGCTTCTTTAGGAATTTTGAATTAACTGAAGGCCTGGTGTAGTGCGATCACCTACTGAAATGTCAAAATGATAAATGAGTTATTTTCTTAAAACAAACTTCATTCTTTAGAACAATTTCAGATTGATAAAAAAAAAGATCGTAAAGATAGTACAGAAGTTTTCCATGTACCTCACACAATTTCCCCTATTATTAACATCTTTCATTAGTATTGGTATATTTGTTACAATTAATGAACCAGTGTTCGTACATTATTATTAACTAAAGTTCCTACAATATTCAGATTTCCTTAGTGTCTACCTGATTTTTTTTTTGTTACAGGCTCCCATCCAAGATACATAACATTTAGTCATCATATCTCCTTAGGCTTCTCTTGGCTTTGACAATTCTCAGACTTCCCTAGATTTTGATGACCTCAACCATTTTGAGCAGTACTGGTCAGGGTATTTTTTTTTGTAGAATGCCCCTCAACTGGGATTTGTCTAATGCTTTTCACGATTAGACTGGGGTTGTGAGTTTTGGAGGGGAAGACCCCAGAATGCCTTTTTTTTTTTTAGGCAAGTAAAGCTGGCAGACCGAGAAGATGGCAGACTGGTGCCTCTGAAAAAACATCTTATCGGGGTTTGGATGCCAGTTTCTTTTATAGCACAGAGGGTGGGGGGAGATGAGGAAGTAAAGTAAAAAGGCCAGAAGTTTTGCAGATATCCCCTGGAATGGCCAGCCTCGGGGAGGGGATGTGTTAATTTCTTCTTTCTTGAAGCCATCCACAGGTGGGCGGGGTCAGATCCTCTCCCCGTGAGCTGAACAAAGGCACTTTAACATTTAGGCAGAGGGGCAGGGTTCCATGAGGCAGGCCATTATGTATGGTTAAATTAACAAAAGCAAAGGTTAAAGTCAAAGAAACAGATTGAACATGGAGTCTGATTTAGCTCTTTCCTGTTACAATTCCCCACTGTCAATGTCTATTCCACAATCTTGTGGAAAAAGGGGTGACAACGTTTTAACTGTTTAATCTGATGGATCTTTCTGGGAGTGTCCACCATCGGGTGTCAGTGATCCAAATGTTGAGATTCGTCTTTTGTTACACTTTGGAAGTGTCTACTTTACGCCTGTAGACTTGAAAATATTTATAACCTAAAAGTTGAGAGCTATCAGGAATTTTGAGGTCTTCAAGCCCAGGAGGCCACATCTCAAGTTAAGGAATTTAGCGTTTTTCTATATATGGGAAGATGCAAGACTCTGGGCTCACTGAAATCATTTCTTTGATATGCACCGCAGCTATCTGGGGCCTGTATCCTGGATTTTCATATCTTGAGTTTCCTCAGAGCTCACCATGGGTAGTGGCTGCAGTCTGATGGCTGCTAGATGGCAGGTATTCTTCTCCTTCCTGCGTTTCCTCAGGGTTCACCGGCTCAAGTTGGAGGGCTGCAATCGCTGATGACTGACCCTCTCCTCTTCGTCACGAATTTGACCAATAGTTGGGAGACATTTCATGATCAAATTTTGTCCCACGGTGCTGGGAGGCTCATCCCAGGTCAGGCGAAAATTCTTGATATTCCACTCCAAGTGCTAATTTTCGGATTAGGCCTTATTGATATTTAAAGATTCTCTGGATCCTCTGTTTAATTATGATCCAGGAGACATTTTCCCTTGTTGCTTCTTCCCATACCTAGAATCACATTATTACAATTATGTTATAAAAGTGATCTATTTCCTTAAGATGTTTAGCCATAGAAGTTTTATTGGAGGCCTGGTTACACACTTGGTACTGCAAGAGACAACAGTCATAAAATAGACAGGATATAAGTAATGCAGCTAGTAACATTGACAAAGACATAGTGCAGCAGGGAGATACAAAGCACAAACAATTTGGAAATAAAGAACTAATTAAAACAATGATTAGCATAGTATGAAGTCCACAGGAGAGCCAGCTGGAGAAAACAAATTCTGGCAGGGTCAGGTAGAGAGAAAAAGATAAACATTTCCTCTTTGTTTACAAAGGCATACTTTATCAACTGTTGTAGGTCACAGCATAAGAGAAAAGATTTTTCCGAAAAACAAAGATTAAAGCCAGAATATTTCCCAAAATCATAAAATTATAAATCATGTTTACCAGTTCATTCATTCCCACGTAATTAATTCCCGTTGATCTGGATGAAATAATCAGGTTTCCCATTAGTTTTGTCATTTGTTACCCAGTCCAGTGATATTATCTAAAGGCTATCAGAAACTTATATTTGTTAAAAAGTTCCTTTTTATCAGTCTTCTTGAAAAATCTTCATTTTGTAAAAGCATCAGGACAAAAAACTTAAAATAGCATGGTTAAAGATTTGAGTACAATGCAATCTTGGATATAACATTTTAGAATAACTAGTATTATGATTGATAACATATCAGGACATATCAGATATTAGGGATTCCATATAAAATTTGGAATATCTATATAAATGACATTTATCCATACTCTGTAATCTAAGGTTCATCTCCAGTCACTCGACAATGTTTTTGAAGTAATTTAACATACCAAATAAGCTTAGTTTGACATCTCTCTCTGAGATGTTTCAGAGGTGTTCTTTCCAAGTATACTGGAGTCAGATGGAGGCTAAAAAGCTTTAGTCAGATTACGATATTTGGGAATTTTGTTAAAAATATCAGAAAGGTTTTAAAATAAAACAGGATCGTAGGTCACTGTGAAAGAGTACTTATTCATTTAACCAAAGTCACAAAACGATTAAAAGAAAACAAATATGGATCACTTAAGGGCACTTATCTGTTATCAAAAGAAGCACTTCTAACACAGAGAGATCAAATTCCAGTCTCGTATTAGCTTACCTAAAAAAAAAAAAATCCATTTACTTAGTTAACTTCAATCTAAATTTAGTTAATCCTGATCATGTACAAAACTTTCTCAGCAAAATGTAATTCCATTCCTCATACATTCTTAACTGAAAACACACATTCTACCATACTGAAATGTTTTATTATTTTCAGTAGCTTTAATTATTTATTTAAATTAGAATCCCCAACTCTTGAAAACCTTAATTTCTAGTGACAACCAAGAGGCAAATAATAGTTACCAAAATCTGGAGAACCTATTTTAGATGATTTTTAGAACACAATTATTCTTATAGTTTACCTAAAATCTCTTATTTATATTTACTTTAAAGTTTCATCATATCAAGTTATTTTTCTTGCTGACAAATTTGCAACAGATGTAACAAGATTTCATTTAACTTCTATTAAACCTAGGTGCAGTGAAAGTACTATACTTAATGTTGATGGCTCTAAAGACATGTCTGTATTAATTAGATCAACAAACTTAAACATTAATACCAGGCATTAATTTAATACTAAATATTTCCCAGTTCACATGAACCTGAAACTCATTTAGCTTAATTTCTCTCATATTTAGAATTGTTTGGTTTGTAAGCACTTTTCTTTAAGCCAATTAAATAGAGCTCATTTACAGACTAACCTCAGCAATGTTACCCAAAGAAAAAAACACATACAAACACACAGAGAGACATCATAGTTCTCATTTCAAAATTTCAGCCCGAGTCAGGTACAGCAATGTAAACCCCATCAGTTTACAAAAGAGGTTGGATTAAAGTTGGGTTTCTGGCAGATGGAAAAAATTAAGCTCACTTGTTTAGATGGTTAAACCCTTTCTACTAATATTTATGGAAAACAACTCAAGTTCTAAATTACTTTTTATTTAGTACCCTCTTTTTCAAAATTTGCATTTTAAAAAGATGGCAGAAATAAGCGTTTTTGAGAAGACCAGTTAGGACATTTGTATCTCAAAGATATAGGCAAGTTTCTCCTAGGATGACTTTGTTTCCCCTTTGTTTAATATTTATAAGCCTCTTAAGATCACCCGTATTTATTAGAAAATCAATCACCTTGTTCCCCACTGTCAATGTTACCTGGGGCTCCTGTGGGGAAATCAGAATCGGATGCCTTAAGTCCAAGGGAGTCCCCTGGCCTTTTACAGGATATCGGGACACGGGAAATTGCCCTGCTGCAGAAGTGGCCCCGGTCCAAATTGGGTGCCCTGTTGGGTCTTAGATGGTGATACTAAACCAGGTCCCTGTGCCCTGGGGATTACCATAGAAACTTGTATTTGATCCCCACAGGTAGGGGAAACAGGAGGCAGTGAATCTGTTGGCGGCACGGGGGGAGGGGGCGGGGGCAGTTGGAACAGCTGCTGGTGCAGCCTGCTCGGCCACTGGGGAGATGAACAGGCTGGGTTGGGGGGTTAAGTTTTGAAATACCATGTCCCCACTCTCTCTCTTTTTTTTTTCCTCTTCCCCTGTAGAACACGTTTCCCTTTGTGTTTCCTTTCAGACCACTGCACTATAAGGTGGCAGTCCTCTGACTCCTTTTCCTCCTGATGCAATAGCATAAATGCTCCTACATATGGAATCTTATCTCTTTTCCCTCCTCTTTTGCAGAACATTTCTAACTGCGAGATTGTATAATAATTGAGTGAGCCATTTAGGGGCCATCGTTCTTCTGATCCTAACATATATTGGGTCCACATCTTATTACAATAGTATATCATGTCTTTCTTAGTTATAGGCTCATGGCTATGTTTTGCCCATTTATCTAATATATTCCCCAAAGGCCTCTCCTTAGGGATAGATGGAGTATTTTCCACCTTTAAAAGTTTGATAACACCAAGACACAAAAGGCGCAGACAAATTCCAACACAAAAGGCACAAACAAATTCTAGCCTCGATGCACACAAAACCAAGACAAAACCAATGAACTAGTTCCAAGATCGGGTAGACTTACCCTACAAAACCAACGAACTAGTTCCCAGCGAACCAGTTCCCAGGATCAGGTAGAGTCCAACAAATTACCCCCTCCAACAGGGTACCCCAACCAGATTGGCTTGGCCCGTAAAGGAAAAGCCCAGATTGTGGGGGGAATATGTTCCCGGCATGCACGCCGGTTCGACTTACCCTCCAGAATCAAATCGAATCCATCGACTCATAGCCACAAACTGAAGTTTGTCGGTTCCTTGCTTCAACTGCCAAGCTCTGGGGTAGCCAGTGCCGCTTCAGGGAACTTTGAAGGGAAGATCCTCAGGACAAATGGTCTTGGCAGCTGCTAGGGCCTTGCCCCAGTATTCCCTGACTGGGGCCAGTTAGCCACGAGCAGCAAGGCTCCTGGCTGGCTGAGCCAAATTTGTTACCGAGTCCAAGCTCCCTCTGCTGGCCACATGATAGACCAGTGAATCGGAGACAAGGTGTTGAGGCCAAGGAGTAGGACTTTATTCGGAAAGCTGGCAGACCGGGAAGATCTGCGAGTCTCTGAAAAACCATCTTGCAGAATGCCATGTTAATCACTTCATGTCAAAGGTACATACCATTAATGTGACTTATCACTTTTTAAAAATAAATTTATTTATTTTATTTATTTACTTTTGGCTGTGTTGGATCTTTGTTGCTGCGCGCGGGCTTCTTCTAGTTGCAGCGAGCAGGGGCTACTCTTCTTTGCGGTACAGGCTTCTCACTGCGGTGGCTTCTCTCGTTGTGGAACGTGGGCTCCAGGCATGCGGGCTTCAGTAGTTGCGGCACGCGGGCTCAGTACTTGTGTCTCATGGGCTCTAGAGCACAGGCTCAGTAGCTGTGGTGCATGGGCTTAGTTGCTCCGCGGCATGTGCGATCTTCCCAGACCAGAGATCGAACCCGTGTCCCCTGCATTGGCAGGCGGATTCTCAACCACTAGGCCACCAGAGAAGCCCGACTTATCACTTTTGATGTTGACCTTGATCACCTGGATGAAATATTATTTGTCAGGTTTCTCCACTGTAAAGTTACTCCCTGCACACCGGCCTCCCCCATTCTGCCCCCTTTGGATGGAAATCACTATGCACAGCCTACACTCAAGGAATCAGGAGACAGGCTCCGCCTCTGTGCGGGTGGAGTATAGTTTATGTGGAAGTCTTCTGAACCACAGCCTTTTCTTTCTAGGGTAAGTGAATTTTTAATCCTCCTATAAAAGACTCAATGACTTCATGCCTTGCTTTCTAAGATTAAACCTGTAGGATAAATTTCATCCAGGAAGTTAGCTATTTCGTTCATATTTTTCAATACAGATTAACATGCTGACAGTAGCAGAAGATGAGAGCAGTGAAGAAGAGCCTCACAAAAATATCACTGAAAGTGTCTTATGCACGTATTTCTTGTACTAGTCGTTAACATTTCCATAGGCCAAGAAAAAAGTCATTTAATAAGAACTGCTGATAACTGAGTGATTTGAATAACATGAAGCTGAAGTACCAAATCAACATTTTTTGTCACTTTTTATTTTCTAATTTCTCAATAGATAGAACAGTTAAAAAAAAAGTCAAGGTTAGTGAGTTTCATGTCCTTATAATTAGCCCTAAGAATGAAAGAGAAACCACAGAGTAAAACAGACTGGTTGTGTTAAGCAGCCGTAGGTAGTTTATCTAGGCTCTATGCCTTACTAGTTGTGTGAGCTATGGCAAATTACTTAACTTCTGTAAGCCTCAGTTTTCTAACCTGTAAGTTAGAATGATAGTAATGCCTACATAACATAATTTTTGAGGATTAAGTGACATAACGTATTTCAAAATATATTTGTAACCTATAAAGCTGCACTAGTCACTCAAGCTACTAATTCCTGGGGCTGACACTCAGCCAGGGTGCACTGCTGCAGCCAGTATAGATCTTGATGCCTAATGTTTGTTAGATTGGTCAGAGCCCAAGCTGCATTAGTGTTTAACATTTTGATTATCACTGCTGCTAGCTGCTTGTGAGCTGCACAGAGAGCCTGCTTCCTCCTGGCCCTCACAGTCATTTATTATGTACTGTTGGGACTAGCACAGTATCTGGGCCGCTCTACATGTGAATAATTAAGATGCTGTGATGCTTGGAGATCTGGGGGTGGGGAAGTTGAAAGACAATCTTTCCTCTTGCAGAACGTGTACTTGTGATGGCTGAGTCAGCAAGCCAGGTTGGTACAGCCCTTCCCAGTGTGTGGTTCTGTGGACCCCCATCTGTTGCTGTGAACATTTAAGGCTGTGTAGATTTAGTATTTAGGAAAGATAGTTTTGTTCTTTCCTTGATTTCTTTTATTAAAATGCTACCCAAAGTACTGAACAAATGAGAGAAATTATGCCCCTGAATAATTTCTTGAGTATAAGCAAGTTAGATGTCATAGAAGGCAATCAAAAATTCCAAACCATAGTTGAACTGAGTTAGGAAATAGCTGCTCCAGGGAATTATATGACAGCAATAAATAAGAATAATATTGAGGAGTATCTCCTCAAATACATTATATATAACTTGAAGTTACTTTATTGAATCACTTCCACCTTTGCTGGAAAAAAATGCTTAGTGCTTTTGGAAGAAATATTTAATAATATAATTTTCCAATCACATTTCATGTTTTGTTTTTCCAAGTCACCATTTTGACTAAAGGGTTTAGTTTTTGATTTGTAAAATTATACTGATTGTCTGAGATTGAATACACAAATATTTTTTAACAATTGCAAATCACTTATTAATATGTTTTTTTTCTGGCAGTGAAAGCTCCGAGTCTTAACCATTGGACCACCAGGAAATTCCCTTAATGTGTTTTTTTAAGGGCATCACTTTGGGAAAAGAGTCATCATATATTGTATTTTGTGCACATAATTGAAGGAAGAACTGTATCACCAGATCAAGGATGAAGCTGTCTTCAAGAATAACCTGAACAGAAACTGAATGATGCCCGGATTCTCATCTCTCTCTCTCTCTACCTTCTGTAAGCTTTCACTTTGAACTTATGGTGATGGTGGGGTTGGGGGAGAGGCAGGGGAAGAATCTACTATACAAAGATCAAGAACTTTGGGGGTCACTCAAAACTAGGTTCAGATTCGGTTTTGCAGACTTAACTTGGACATGTTATTTAATGGCTCAGAAGGGATAAAGGTCTGCTCAGTAACAACTCTCTCTCAGGCTTTTTGGGGAGAATTACATGTAATGATATACATAAGGCACTTAGCATAGCAGCTGCCCATAGTAGCCACTCAGTACAACGTATTGTTATTATTATAAATTTATGATATTATTTGATGACAAGTCTTTCTTGCCTGCTCTTCTATCATCCCCCTGGCTGAAAAGCAAGCAGGCAAAAAGTGCAAAGATCAGCTTTCGTAGATTCTAAGATGCCATCAGTTGTAAGATGGGCCATTATTTTATGTACCATTGCAAAACAAAACAAAATATGCTGCCAATTGTACTATGACTCACTTTCTTATCACTGGAAGTTTCTATTTTACACTTCTTAAAAAAGCTTTTTTAGACTTATGTAGATGTACATTATCAAATATCACTCTTGTGCACACATAAACAGGAAGATATAACCAAAATAACTAAAGTAATCCTAAAGCAACTTCACATTCTGTGTCTGTCGACTGTGAATCATACATCAACTCGGAGGCATTGGTGTCTGTTTTTTCCACATATGTCATCCTTTGTTCCAATGAAAGCATCAGTGAGACAACGTTTCTTAAAAAAAAAAAAAAAAAAAAAAAAAGATGCTCCACTAATGCTAGAATTCTAGGATTTTTTCCAAGTTGCTGATACCCATTCTGCCATTCTGCAAATTTTGATGCTGCTATTTTCATGATCTCACCAGAAATCAAGTCATCAAGGAAAACAACCAAATTAATGCACGTGCAAGCCACATCAGTCTTTTCTGCTGCCTGGCCAATGGCCAACAGAAGGTGCCATCCATGGTATAAAGCTTTTCAATTCCAGAGATGCTAAAATGTAAAAAAATATGTTCAGCTAAGAATTGATGTACCAATGGTAGATGGTCTATGTCATTACACATTCCTCACCTAGCAAAAAAGTCATCATAAAATTATTTGTAATAGTGAGCTCATCTAGTGCATTAGTAATATTTGAATAATTGCTCTTTAGTTTGTATAAAATGAGGTGTGCTTTTACCGGTCATATTTTTTTTTTTACATCAACAGACAATGGTAGGCTGAGCTTTTAGGCTAAAAACAACTTGCCCTGAGTGAAGGGATGGTTTTCTTCATTTTTATTAACATCCTACTCACAGAGAGACAAGTTGGCCATTTGAAGATACTTGAAACCTGCAGCTTTTTCTTGCCAAGATTTGTTGTTATACATAAAAATCAAGCAGCAGCAAGGTTTCAATATTTCAATTATTTCAAGAATAATTCCCTTCAACTTCCAGGTCGAGGGCATACTCAGGTCAAATTCAGAAAAATGAAGAAATCTTATAAAAGTATTATAAACTTTCTGTTCCCACCAATACTCTTTTTAAAAAATTGAGATATATTATACATAAAATAAAATGCACAGTTCTTAAAGGTATGGTCAAATGGCATAAACTCATGTAACTACCACCCCAATCAAGAAATAGAATGTTTCTATCGTGACAAAAATTTCCCTGGGCCTCTCTCCAATCAATCCTCCTGTCCTTTCAATATAATCTATCTTTTAAATTAAATCATGGGTCAACAATCTATTGAAATATCAGAAAAAGAAAAGAGAAAAGAAAAGAATCTTTTTAAGTGATCATGAGTTACACAGTGGAAAATCTGAGTCTCATAACTTTGAATTAATTACTACAGCTGCATTGTTATATATAATACCCTGTCGTCAAGTGACCTTTTTATTTTTAAAATGATGAGTATTAACCTGAATAATAAATAAAATATATACCCCAGTCACACATTCAGGTGGAAATATGATATATTTCTAACCAGACTGGATCATGTACCATGTGGTGTCCCATTTCAGTTTGGGATGTAGACACTATATAGATTTACCTACCACATGACTTCCTGACTTAGTATTGTGTATTAGCTGTAATCATTGCTTTAAAATTCATTTTTTCTTTGTTCATAATATAGTCAAGCAAAATGGTAACTGTGGACTACTATTACTCACAGGTTAAAAGTTACTGTAAACGTGACAATACACTTCATCTCCCTTTTCACTCCCCTCCCACAGTATGAAACTGTGGGGCTTCGTTAGGAGTAATCCAGTCTTTCCTTTGCCCATTCATGCTTTCTTCATTCCTCTGAATGTGATTCAAGTAAAGACATGGGTAATAATCTGCTTGCTTGATGTTGATGTGTATCAACATATTCAAGGGTGAAAAAAACTGGTGGGAATCAGAGTAGAGGTAACAAGAAAAACAAAGCACAGTCTATTTACTTTGACACTATGACCATGCATTCACTCATTTTTGATTTATTCTACAAATATTGAGTTCCTTTTGTATGCCAGTCACTGTGCTAAGAGTCGGAGATACTTTCAAAGATGGAAGAGAGACATCTCCTCCTCCCATGAAAGTCATACCCTACCAGGATCGTAGATGCATGAGCAACTATAATATAGCCCGACAGGTGTGCAAATATGATAGGTGGAGGGGAAATAGAGGAGGGGTCTTCAACTCAGACTCAGAAGGATGGGTGGGATTCAGACATGAAGAATGAATAAGAATTCACCAGGCAAAGAGGTGGGAAAATATCTTACGAAAAAGGAGAACTGGAGCTAAGGACAAAGTATTTGGTAAGATGATCCCAATAGTAGGAACGCTGGCTCTGCTAATTCCAGAAGTATAATGTTCCTTTTAAAAGTAATGAAGCTATCAGTGAAGAAATTTCTGGCCAATTAATGTTTCAAAGGGCACTAAGAATCACATAAATATAATAGGATTTTATCTGAAACAACAATAGACAAAGTATTCTAGCCCAGTGTTTTATTCTCAGATAGCTTTTATATTCCAAAGGAGAGAGAGACAGAGACAGGAGACAGAGACCCTACCAAGTGCTAATTGTGCCACAAAGGAAACTTTTTTCTGTTTTCTCGGCTTGATTTTTCTCACTAAACACAGAGTAAAACAAATAAATGAAAACAACGGGGAAATACATAGACACTACCACAAAGCAACTATTGTTCTGACGCAGATTGTGTTAGAAACTGGCAAACCAGTGTTTCTCTGTTCCAACTGCTGGGAAATAACTTCACCTTCATTGTGAAATTCTTGAGATGTGAGCAGGCAATCTCATCTATTCCATGATTTCAACAGGCTGGCCATTGCCAAATGTGTGGTCTTTTAAGACCTGTCTCCCTCACTTCACTACAACCACAGTTTCACCAGGACCCAGTGTAATACTCGGCACATAGTAAGGCGCTCAATAAATGTTTGTTAGGAATGAAAGCAGAGGGCTTCCCTGGTGGCGCAGTGGTTGAGAGTCTGCTTGCCGATGCAGGAAACACGGGTTCGTGGCCCAGTCCAGGAAGATCCCACATGCTGCGGAGCGGCTAGGCCCATGAGCCATGGCCGCTGGGCCTGCGCATCCGGAGCCTGTGCTCCACAACGGGAGAGGCCACAACAGTGAGAGGCCCGTGTACCACAAAAAAAAAAAAAAAAAAAAAAAGAATAAAAGCAGAGATCTCTCTCCAGTCATCTTTCCCTGTAGTTTTCCTCCTCCTCCCCTGGCCCTGTGATGGGGAACCTCTAACACAATAGCCAAACCAGGCTTTTCCTGGGCTTCCTCTGATGGCCTTCCGTTCACCTGGCAGGACACTCATCACCCTATCCCAGGAAAGGTTGATGTCTCCTAGACTGGATTTGGAGCTCCTGGAGGGCAGTGATGTGTCTTATTTAGCCTTGAATGCCTGAGACCTCACGAAGTCACTAGCATATAGTAGGCACTGTGTGATCCAGTTGAATATGCAATTGTTATGAAAAGTTTATAAACTTTGCAATGAGTTTATTTGTATTAAAACATATGTTTAGTGCGTTCCTGATTTGCCAGGTGCTGTTTTAGACGTGGAGGATACCGAGGTGAACAAGAATGATAGGGCCCCTGGCTTCGTGGGAGTTAGAATGCTAGTGGAGATAGACAGTAGACATGCCTGACTCTGTTTTTGATGTTAGACTGCCCACAGCTTTCAAGCTCCCCCCCCCAACCTTTCCCCTCTGTCTCGCCTCTGGAAAAGTGGGTAAGAAAGCCTGGGCACTCCCTCTCTCCTTCAGACCACAGAAACCCCTGTGGTGCCAAGGAGAGCTCCAGCTCGGCCCCACCCTTGGCCAGATGAACCCCAGAGCCACTGGCCCCTGCCTTCATTCAGGCCCTGCTCTTCCCAGAAAATCTCAGCTTGTGAGTAACATACCCTCTCAGACCCTTTTGGGGCCTGTGTGTCCTCGTCACTCTGGACATCTGAACCAATTTGGTGGTACTGGTGGGAGGCCGATCCTGCTCTCTCTGGGGCAACCATGAGATGCATGTCAGCAAATAAACAAGATTTCAGGTAATGGTAAATGTTGTGGGAAAAATAGAATGGGATAGTGAGACAAGGAGTAAAGGTGGAGGTCGAGGGACAGGGAAAGGGTGAGCTCTACAGAATTATGGTATGTGACTACTTAACCTCTTGGTCAAAACTTGACTTCATGTGGGGACTGCCAGCTGTCTCCCGGTGCTGTTTTCCCTCTCTCCATAATAAGAAAGAAATAATAACAATAATACTTCATTTCTTCCTCCACCTTTAGCTGGGTACATGGCCTCCAAGAATAACAATGACATTTCCTGGCCCCGCTTTTAGCTGGGAGCACTCATGGGACTAAATTTCAGCCAGTGGGGTGTGCCTGAGCCCCATTCTCCTGACCACATGTAGACTTGGTGGTTGGGGCGCCAGTGGCCACCCCAGACCATGGCATGACCAAGGGGGTCCCAGCTGTGGGGAGCAGAGCCACAGGAGAAGAGTTTGGACAAATGAACTTATTTACAAAACAGGAGTCACAGATGTAGAAAACAAACTTATGGTTACCAGGGGATGGGCAGGGGGAGGGATAAGTTGGGAGGTTGGGACTGACATATACCCACTACTATATATAAAATAGATCACTAACAAGGACCTACTGTATAGCACAGGGAACTCTACTCAATATTCTGTAATGGCCTATATGGGAAAAGAATCTAAAAAAAGAGTGGATATATATGTATGTATAACTGATTCACTTTGCTGTACACCTCAAACTAACACAACATTATAAATCAAATATACTCCAATAAAAATTAAAAAACATTAAAATTAAGTCAATCCAAAAAAAAAAAAAGAGAGAGAAGTTTGGAGCCTTACACTGAGGGGCCCAGCAGCTCTGCCTGCCTCCCTCTATTTGAAGGTCTAAGAGAAAACCACTTGTATCTTGTGAAAGACACCGAAGTTTTAGGTTCTGTGCTTCTCTCACCTGAACAAATTCTGAAGTCATGCATTTGTTGAACATATCACTTTAGAACCTGTTATCTTCTCTCTTAATGTCCTTCACCAACTCTGTTCTCTCTACTTAGCTCCAGTTCTTTTCTTCTTTTCCCTTCCCTCCTATTTTTCCCTTTTATTCCTGTCCTTTTTTCCTTAATTGAGTACTATGCAAATTTCAAGTATCTTGATATATTATCTACCAATCACATTTTAAAAATTAACTTTTATTATAGAGAGCATAAAATATACAAAAGTAGAGAGAATAAAATGCCAAATACTGTACCCACAACTCTGCCTCACCAATTATTAACTTACGGTCAAGTCAGCTCCATCCATTCCCCAGATTCTTCCCCCTTCCTATGTTATTATTTTATTTTATTTTATTTATTTATTCTTGGCTGCATTGGGTCTTTGTTGCTGCGCGCAGGCTTCTCTAGTTGGGGCGAGCGGGGGCTACTCTTCATTGTGGTGTGTGGGCTTCTCATTGCGGTGGCTTCTCTTGTCGCGGAGCACAGGCTCTGGGCACGCGGGCTTCCGTAGTTGTGGCGTGTGGGCTCAGTAGTTGTGGCTCGCAGGCTCTAGAGCGCAGGCTCAGTAGCTGTGGCGCATGGGCTTAGTTGCTCCACGGCATGTGGGACCTTCCTGGACCAGGGCTCGAACCCGTGTCCCCTGCATTAGCAGGCAGATTCTTAACCACTGTGCCACCAGGGAGCCCCTTCCTATGTTATTTTGAAGCAAACCTCAGGCCTTGCATTATTACTGAATAAAGTTTCAGGTCTCTCTATGTGTAAAAAGCTGATAAATCAATCTTCTTCTAGAAATAAAGTCGAATTCCTAACTCATGGTTTCCTTCACTTCATAAAAATCATCCTTTTCACATCACCTTCTGAAGTGTTCATCTTCCTAGTTTCCCTCTTTGCCCCACCCCCTTCCTTCTTTTCTCCCTTTCTCTCTCCCTTTTCCCCTCCCTCTCTCTGCAGCTAATACATCTGCTTATGGGGCCCTCACTCTTTTTTTTTTTTTTTTTAAGGAGATTCAGGTCTAATTTTCCCAGTCACAGTTTTGATTTGTTGATATACTCCCTTTTAATTGTCAACCACTGAGAATCTATTTTGCCAAAATGGCAGCATTTACTCATTTATAGTCCCTTTACGAGTTTGGAGAAAAAGATTTTTTATAAAATTCACACAGTCCCCAGCCCCGCGGACCACCTCCCAATCCCCCCCAGATAATAAAAATTCGCTAAACTAGTAATATGCACTGGCAAAATACAATGAATAAAAAGAATACACTTACAGTAGTAACCAAAATTAACTATTGGGTGTTAGACAAAGTCCAAATCCCTAATGATACTGAAGACTTATTTTTATAACATTGATAAGGCATTGAACTTTTATGTCAGTGAACTTGGGCCATGTGGATGTTTTCCCACAAAGCAAGCTGAAACTGTTTTGGTATCACTCATGTGTGAGAATCAAGCATGTTTCTCCCAGGCAGAATGTGAGCAATTTTTTGGAGGGAGTACAGATTACTTGGACAAGGTGGAGGCAGATCTTTCCACAAAAGGGTATGATTACAGTGTCAGTATCAAATTCTTACACACTTTATTTGCTTTTATTTTGTTATCTGGGTGGAAAATAAATTTGTGACTCGCACACGGTAACGGAACACAAATAACTATGACCAATCAACACCACTGACTTCTTTTTGTACTTTTGGAAACCCACTGTGCTCCTGAGCATTACAGACATATTTCTCCTCTGGGAAGTGGTAGGAGGTACATGTCACGCAGCACCCCTTCGCTTTCACTTCTACCATGATAGTGAGCATCACACCAGTCAGGGAATGTGGAAATTCTTGTAGCCTCAGCATGATGAAATAACTTGCAATTGCTGCACGTTGCGTTTACTTGTCTAGACCAAAGACTGAAGAGAGCAAAGGCTTGCTGCTTTCCTCTCTGTATCTTTTTTTTTTTTTTTTAAAGAAGATGTTAGGGGTAGGAGTTAATTAATTTATTTATTTTTGCTGTGTTGGGTCTTCGTTTCTGTGCGAGGGCTTTCTCTAATTGTGGCAAGCGGGGGCCACGCTTCATCGTGGTGCGCGGGCCTCTCGCTGTCGCGGCCTCTCTTATTGTGGAGCACAGGCTCCAGACGCGCAGGCTCAGTAGTTGTGGCACACGGGCCTAGTTGCTCTGCGGCATGTGGGATCTTCCCAGACCAGGGCTCGAACCCGTGTCCCCTGCATTAGCAGGCAGATTCTCAACCACTGCGCCACCAGGGAAGCCCTCCTCTCTGTATCTTAAAACACCTTGTCGAGCCGACCAACAGTCAACTAGCGCCCAAGAACACTTATGAAGTGAGTAAATACAGAAAGCCTGTAGACAAAACCAGTAGCACACAGCTTATTGGAGTACAGGTTCATTTGGCAAATTGGCATTTAATGCCTCTCTTGTTCTTTACTCTTAGTGGTTCTTATTTATTTATTTATTTTTGGCTGTGTCAGGTCTTAGTTGTGGCATGCAGGATCTTTTCGTTGCGGGGCTTTTTGTTGTGGTGCAGGGGCTTCTTTCTAGCTGCGGTGCATGGGCTCCAGAGCATGCAGGCTCAGTACTTGCAGCACGTGGGCTTAGTTGCCCCACGGGATGTGGGATCTCAGCTCTTCAACCAGGGATCGAACCCACATCCCCTGCACTGGAAGGCGGATTCTCAACCACTGGACCACCAGGGAAGTCCCCTACTCGTAGTGGTTTTGTTTTCCCCCCAATTCATTTATTTATTTATTTTTTGGCTGCATTGGGTCTTTGTTGCTGCGTGCGGGCTTTCTCTAGTTGCGGTGAGCGGGGGGCTACTCTTCGTTGCGGTGTGTGGGCTTCTCATTGCAGCGGCTTCTTTTGTTGCAGACCACGGGCTCTAGGCACTCGGGCTTCAGTAGTTGTGGTGCATGGGCTCAGTAGTTGTGGCTCACTGGCTCTAGCGCACAGGCTCAGTAGTTGTGGTTCACGGGCTTAGTTGCTCAGCGGCATGTGGGATCTTCCCGAACCAGGGCTCGAACCCGTGTCCCCTGCACTGGGAGGCGGATTCTTAACCACTGTGCCACCAGGGAAGCCCTCTTAGTGGTTCTTGAAAGCATTTTTACTTGCCTCATGGTCTTAATATGATCACTTTTCTTATCACACCCCCACTCACTTCAGAATTAGAATTCTCAGCTTTTTTGACATGATACTAACACTTAACCTCTCTTAATACTCTTAAAATTGTGTGTTCTCATTTCTATGTCCAATTCTACAAGGTTTGACTTAAAATTGCAGACAGAGTTGAGTATTTAAATCTACATACTACACATGATAAAGTGAGTAGAAACGTTTTCCTAGAAAAGTTAAAATAACTCTCTCTTGGGCAAGTGGTTTTAACTGGAGGTGAGAGATTTAAAGCTACTCCTTTGTATGGTCTTGGGAAAGCAACTATTTAGAAAAGTTGCATGTATAAATAATATTGTTCTAGGAAACCATACACTACTGGGGGCAGGCAAGTGGAGAGAGAAAGAGAAATGTGTTAACCAGACATTCATCCACATGTCTAGACATCATAGCACATTTAGATACTTAGAATTTTCAGTAGCTTACGAATACAAGAAAACTTACTGCATTAAGGTAGGCTTTAGATATTTGACATGTAGCTGATATTTTCATAGTGTGAGAAATATCAAGCTGACATTATGCTTTCTCTGTGTTGATTACTTCCAAATGTCAGAGAGTAGAAACTTATTCATGGGACTTCAGGGCCTTAGGATAGTATCAATTTAAAAGACATTCATATCGACTTCTTTTTTATTTAAACATACTAAATGGAGTATGAGAAGTAGGTTAAGAAATCAATGAAGAAAGGAAGAGCAAAGAAAAAACCTACTGACAAGAAAATTTTAAATAGATTGATGTACTCTTACATCACCTTGCTGACAGCAGGCTTTAGGGATTGCCTCCAAATATTTCTGACAGCTGTAGTCTTACTGTTCACATTATTTCACTCATATCACTTATATTTAATTTGGGAAATTAAAAATAAGATATGAACTACTTGATTTTTGGTCAATCTTTAATAAATAAGTCAAACAACTAAATTAATATTTTCCTACCACTTTTAATACTAACATTGGACTTCAAGCTAAAATCAAAAATAATTTAATGATATTTTAAATTAAAAATTTATTCTTTTCACCAAACTCTTTAGCAGCTAATTATGAACCTACTGAACTGCTATTTTGGAAATAACTCAAAGGAGTTATTATTATTAAATAAAAATTGGCCACATCAGAGACAATTATGCGTTTAAATAAACCTTTGTCTTTCCAGTTATGTACACAGCAGTGCTCTTAATTGCTTGGGGTCACTGAAATCCCATGGCATCCTCTGAGAAGCATTTCTCCTGCAGTTTATCTTGTTGGATTTCCTTTCTGTTCTCGGAAGCCAGTATCTTTTCCTTTTTAAAATCTCTTTTTAGTAACAGTGGGAATGATGCTGATGATGGTAATATGAATCCAGTCTTCAAATCAAACCCGTTTTCCTGACTTCTGTAGGTCAATGTCAGGAGTCACTGTGTAGCCATCTAAATTCCCTTATTTATCTCAGAAAATGTTATCTCTGATACAAACAAAAAATTGTGGGACCTCCATGAGCTAGACCAGCTACTATCTGAGGCTGCAAAATTTTAAATTGTTACCTGACAAACAAAAGGACAAGCCAAACATGCTGACTGACAGAGTATCACACACAATCACTGTAACCTTGTTCACGAAATCAAAGTTGAAACAGAATGGATTGCTAATTCTGTTACCCTATTGGAACTGCAAACAATCTTAAATTTAAGTGCCGAGTTCAAGGATGAGCATTTCATTATTAAACTTCAAGAATCACATTGCTTTGTATGCGTCAAGTATCACAAAATAAGTAATACTGAAAAGCTAGCGTTTGCTATATTGTCATACTTTTTGTACCCCTAAAGGCCCAGGAGTTCTCCTGGCCGATTTCAGCAGGTCTGTCCCCTGTGAAGGCGGGAGACAAATGGGAAATTATGTCGTTGTTCCCGGCACCCGGGCGCATAGTTCCCCCAAAGGTTCCGGGTCACCCCAGTCACATCCTTAGAATGCCAAAGCTGGTAGGTCCAACCCTCCCCTTCTGCAACAGTTGTTAGGAGAAGGACGTCCCAGAAACCCGGTTCTGGTCCAGAGTCCGAGCTCCAGTTGCCGCTCAGCATCTGGGGGTTGCTCCTGCCCCGGACGTTTTCCGGGTGTCCCAGACCGCCTGGGTCGCTAGTGCCTCCAGGAGGGCGGAGAATCTCGTGTGTTCTGTTAACTGCAGTACCCCCAACACCTAGTTCAATTCTGAGCCAGACAGGGGCTAACCTCTTCTGGTCACTTCGCTGCTTGTTTTTTCCTCTTAACCTCCAAGTTCCTTTCAAGGCCAAGTCTGGGCGGGAAGGGCTAGTGTTCAAAGCCCGAGCTAAAGATAGAGAATTTCGGGCTTTGCTGGGAGGCCTCCCTCTGTCAGGAAAGCAGCGGGTGAGCTGCACGGTGACCTCTGGCAGACACCACGGGGCCTTCCCCCCTCGGACAGAAACCCCCCGAGAGGGCGCGGAGCCTCGCACCTGGAGTAAGTGAGCGGGAGCTTGCGGGCGGGGCTTCTCGGGGCCTCCCGCCCGCCGCGCGCTGAGGAGACGCGGGGCGCCCCCCGGTGGCAGCCCTGCAGCGCTGCTCGGGGCCGGGGCGGGGGCCGGGGCGGCGGCGGGGGCGGCGGCGGCGGCGGCGGAAGGGGAGGTGTTGAGCCAGCCGAGCGGCGCGGCCATGGCGGAGCCGGTGCGGGAGGAGCTCTCGGCCCTGGGTGCGATTTTCTGCGGGCCCGACGAGTGGGAAATACTGAGTAGTTCAGGTGACTACCCCCGCGCCAGACGGACCGGGCGCCCTCTGCTCCCCACCACCAAGGCTGGGCTCCCCGCCCCAGGCCCACACTTGGGGGCCGGGGTAGTTGAATGATGAAATGACACGCTCCGGGACTGGGCTTGTGTGGGAGCAGGCGGGAGAGTGCGGCGACCCCCAAAACGTGAATAGTATCGCGCCCCTGCTCGCTACTCTGCAGTGAACGGAGAGCATAATGCACAGGCTCGTGCGGCCAGTGGACCGGTTCCTGCTTCCCGCGCCGCACCACCCACTCGTCCGTCCCACCCTCCACTCTCCCGTCGCACCCGCACTCGCCCTTCCCCCTCCATCCGCCTGTTACCCCCCCTCCCCACTCTGCCGTTGCACCCTCTAATTCGCCTGTCTCACTCCTCAACTCGCTGAGCGCTACGAGCCAGCCGCGCCCTCCTGGAAAGCGTCCCCCCACGCTTTCCCTGGCCGTCCTGTACTTACCCGTCAGATCTGACCTTGAAAAGAGGTTTTTTCTGACACCCCTAGTTTAAATCCAGCTTCCCCAAATTGAACTATGTGCTTTGTAAGCACCATGCATTATGTCCTTCAGGGCACCCACCACAGTTTAACTATATGGGTATTTGGTTGTCTCAAGTTGCAAGAGGTCAGGGACCCTGTCCGTTTTGTAATCACAAAACTGCAGGAACCTACGACAGTGCCAGGCACGTGGTAGGTATGCAGTAAATGTTTGTTAAATGAATTTTTGAATTCGACCAGTGCTCAGTCAGGACTCTCAGTTTGATTGCTTTTCTCCTGCTTTTTCTAGTCGGCTGAAAGGTGGTTGCCAATTACAGGCTCTTGGGGGCGCATTAATCATTCAACTCATTTATTGAGTCCCCGGAAGCGCTGACAAGGTTTCAAAGACACTGACTGCTCAGGGCCTCTAGGAGCTTACAGTCTAGGACGGTTCTTTTGGCTATATTTTCATGATAGTGAAAACTTATTCTCTGCCTGTCTATGGCTTCTATTAAATAAAACCCAAAACTTCAGTTTATGAAAAAGTGCAGTGATGCACATAATTTTCAGTTTTCACTTAGCTTTCAAATACATTCTGTGAATTTTTTGGCATAAGGTTTAAACTTCTATTATGTTTCAGCTACTATTAAAATTGTCCTTTTGACCATAAATTGGTTGACCTTTAAGAAGGTAGTCTACAGTGTTCTGAATGTTGTGAGAAAGCCATCAAGGGTTGGGATCCATTCCTGGTATCTATGTGGTGTGTTATTCACCTACAGAGCAGGAGTTGGCTCCTTTTCATATATTCTTTCTTGATCACCCGTGTTCATACGTTCATTGAGCACTGTTATGTTCTGGGCACTGTGAACCAATTCATGTAATGAAGCGGCTTTCTTTTCAGTGCCTAGCCTGTCTTGTAGCTTTCTGAAACAATTGTTTAAAATCCATATGAAAGGATGTACTCACTTTTAGTGTTTTCTCATCACCTCTCTTCTGATTAGATAGCATTTGTTATTCTTTGTCATCTTACTTTGCTGTCTCTATGGCTCTCTTTATTGATAATTACTTCTGCTAGAGGCAGGCTGTTTGAAGAGGTCATCAGTTTTCTTAAATTCCTTTATTATGGCTCAACTAGGAATATCCTGGGAAAATGAACCTATGATTTCCCATTACACCTGAAAGAGGATGGAGTGGTGGTGGTCTGGGTCATGAGTATGTGGTTGAGCATACGACACTGCTGACAGGCCAGAGAAAACCCAAAAAAGTAAGCATAGAAAGAAAGAAAGAGCAATTTCTTAATATGAAGAGCACTGTGGACCCTTTATCTGCTGTTAAATTGAGCATGACTTTCAAGCCATGCCTCCTAATTAATTTAATTCAGTGTTCTGGCATCAGTAAGTAATTGAATTATAAAAGAATTCAGTGTAACAACTTAGGACATTTTGTTGCTGAAAGGTTCATTGGAGAATAGAACAATTCAGTGATTGAAATTGGGACGTTTGATGTTCACAACTGGGAATTAAGGGTAAGGTAAGGACTTCTTTAATAGACCTCAGTAAATATACAGTGGGCTGCTGGCTACCACTGTCATGGTCACTGTCAGCTTGGGTTGGAGAATATAAGAACATTCTGAACACCAGAACATTCTGGACACCATCAGTTCCTTCCTGGCCTTCCCCTCAAATAAGCTGCTCCTTGTTGCCACGGGAATCAGGTTAACATTGGGTAGGATTGCACTTCTGGTACGAGATAGCCCATGAAGGCTCAGGCTGCCAACTCTAGGGTCATCTGTGAAGGTCATAAGATTGAAGAGTTTGAATAGTTGAATTCTTTAGCTGGACTAATTTGTGCTGAGAATTTCAGGGGACTTACATACACTGTGGCCTCTTTGTGATGGTTGTAGAAAGGTCATAAGAGGCATCAGGTTTAACTGTTTCTGATGGGTGCAAGTTATGTAAGCTCCTATTTCTGTCCACTAGGGAGGGCTGTGGGCAGATCAAACCAGGGGTATTCTTTTTCTCCCTGTGCAGTGCAGTCAGGCAAGGTGCCAGGTTTAATGGGGTCACCTACCACAGACCTGATACTTTAAATGCATCTTACTTGATGAGGGGTATTCTTTTTTTTTTTTTTTTTGCTGTACGCGGGCCTCTCACTGTTGTGGCCTCTCCCGTGGCAGAGCACAGGCTCTGGACGCGCAGGCTCAGCGGCCATTGCTCACGGGCCCAGCCACTCCGCGGCATGTGGGATCTTCCCAGACTGGGGCACGAACCCGTGTCCCCTGCATTGACAGGCAGACTCTCAACCACTGCGCCACCAGGGAAGCCCGATGAGGGGTATTCTTAACTTTATTTTATAAAGAAGATAACAGATGCTCGGGCTGGTTGAGTAACCACCAGGCTCCAGAGTATATGGACTCTTGCACTGGGTCATGCTCCTTAACAGATATGCGGCCATTGCATCAGGAAAACAGTTCTTGGAGAGCAAGGATGACACCTGTCCAGAAAAAAGAGAACAAGAGGAGCACCCAGAGCAGAGAAACGGGGATGACCCCACTTATGTTCAGAACGGTTCTGAAGGGGAGTGTGTGTGCATGCCTGTGTAGGTACCTATGAGGTAGATAGGATTGGTATTGTTATAAATCTTCATTTTCCTGATGAGGTAATTGAAGGTCACAGAGATTATATTGCCATAGTTAGTGCTCATTATATGTGGAGTTGTGTTTCTGGAAACCATCTTACAGATAAAGAAGTTGTAAAATGGGAGGTGTGTAAGACTCAAAATCATATGATATGTTCGCACAGTAGCTTCAGAGTAGCTTTTTGTATTCTGCTAACACTAACGTTCAGATTGGATTGGGCCATCTTGCAAAATGAATCGTGACTGTCACCCACTGACCCCTCTAAATCTGCTCAGCCCTGTTTCCTGCTGATTGTCAGTACTGAGGTCATCTCTAAAATCAAATCAGCCTTGAACTTCACTTCTAAAGGATGGGATTGCCACTTTTAGCTTCACTTACTTTTATTTCTTTTTGTTTTTTGCGGTATGCGGGCCTCTCACTGTTGTGGCCTCTCCCGGTGCAGAGCACAGGCTCTGGACGCTCAGGCTCAGCGGCCATGGCTCACGGGCCCAGCCGCTCCGCGGCATGTGGGATCTTCCCAGACTGGGTCACGAACCCGTGTCCCCTGAATCGACAGGCGGACTCTCAACCACTGCGCCACCAGGGAAGCCCGCTTCACTTACTTTTAGTTTTCTTTTTTTTTTTCTGTAACCACGTTAAACATATATAAAAATCCAGCTGTAACATAAAAAGAAGCACTGGTGGATGTATACTTGTGGGGAGCCACCTGGGAGCGAGAGGAAAAATATCCTGTGCAGTGAGGTAAGAGAGGGTGTCGGGGGCTTTTTAGTGGTTTTCTGAACAAAGTCTTACCCTGAGGACATATAAAACTGCAAAAAAGAAAAAAAAAACCAAGTATAGGGAAAGTCAGTTGTATATGGTATATAAATGATTTCTTAATGGGCTCTAAATGAATCTTGAAGAACTCATCCTCTTAAATTTTGTTTACATTTTCCACTCTCTTCTGTTATTGGACAGCATTTATTGAATTTCTATTGCGTGTGATTATGAAGTAGGGTAAAGTCTTAAAAATAACAGTATGGAATTTGGGGTTCAGTTCAGTTTCTCTAGTTTGAATTTCTGTTGTTTGGAGTGTTGTTAGGAGCATAATTTACTTCATGTACTTGTAAGGAAGAATAAGGTTTGAAACTAACCATTTTAGTTATGAAATTGATATACTTATTTTAAGGTACAATGACTTATTAAAAAAAAACAAAAAAAACCCAAACTAGGGAATATGTATGCAAGCTTCAACCAGAGGCCAGACTTACATCTTTTGGTAGGATCTTTAGAATAGATGAAAATAGTCTTGGAACTCATGAAAATTTTAGATTTGTAGGGCAGGCATAAATTTTCTAGGGCATAGATGTTTATTGAGAATGATGAGTTTGTGAGTTAAACTTAATGACTAGAGTTTTTTGGTGCCAGGGAAGGCCAGAGATTAGCATTAGATGTAGAACACCATTATTTTTCTGTTAATCACTCTGTTTCTAAGCTGTTAATAAACTTAAAGTAGATAGGGACAACCTTGTTTTCTTTTTTTTAATGGAACCCCCCCCCCAAAATCAGACTGACAGTACATGTGATTACATGAAAAATTCTGAGACAAAAAAGAGCCAGTTTAATTGCATGTATAAACAAGGCAGATGAGAAATGGAAGGGTAATATACATACTTCTAGAGTTTTCGGGAGAAAATGAGGTTTGTTTTTTTTTTGCGGTATGCGGGCCTCTCACTGTTGTGGCCTCCCCCGTTGCAGAGCACAGGCTCCGGACACGCAGGCTCAGCAGCCATGGCTCACAGGCCCAGCTGCTCCGCGACATGTGGGATTTTCCCGGACCGGGGCACGAACCCGCGTCCCCTGCATCAGCAGGCGGACTCTCAACCACTGCGCCACCAGGGAAGCCCAGGAGAAAATGAGTTTTTAAAAGAATACGTAATTTTATTCCTGCATTAAATATCAGCAGAATGGGGTATGTTGTTGGGATTTTCATTTTCTTATAGAGATAGCATCGTTTTTTGTAATTTCAGCTTGCAGCTCCTGTGTTTGTGTGTGTCTGTGTGTGTGTGTGTGTGTGTGTGTGCGTGTGTAGCTACGGAGGGAGTCAAAGAGAAGACCAAGTAGGAAGGTTGTTAATACTTTCCAATTCTTGATAAAATTAAAGCAGTTTTCCTTCTAAGCTTATAACTAATAATTTCACGTTTTTCTAAGGAGGAAGTCAGGATTTTCTCCTATTGCTTTTTTCTTTGCTGACTAGGGCCAGAAAATCACTAAGAGAGAAGAATGAAAGTTGGTAAGGATTTGAAGAGCCAGCTCAGTAGGCTTTCAAGACCTTCTCCCTGGACTGCCTGTTTCTGTCAGTTAGGTCACTGCCCTGGGGAGGAATAGGTGGCTGTTTAGATGGCAGAGATTGGAGAACACTCTAGGTTTCAGGGTTTTTACCAGAAAGGGAGTCTTGCTTGTGGGGAGAAGCTTGCTTTGTGAGCACAGATACTGTGTTAGTTTCTTGTCGCTGCTGTGACAAATAACCACGAATGTGGTGTCTTAGAACAACACATATTTATTCTCTTACAGTTCTCGAGGTCAGAAGTCTGAAATCATTTTCACAGGGCTGTAGTCAAGTTGTCAGCAGGGAGGCACCCTTTGCTCAGAAAACATTAAAAAATGCCATTCCCATGGAGAGTTATCTCCATGGAAATAAAAAATATATAGAATACAGGTTTATAGAAATTATATGTATGTATGTTTATAAGTAAAGACATTTTTAGGTATAGAAGAGAAGTTGAGGAAGATCACTTTGGCTCTGTCCACTTTTTCATGTTATGAAACTGGATTGACTTAAGAGGACAGGATCTGTGTCTTACCTGTTGTTTTCTCTCAGACTAGTACAGTGCCTTGGGCCTAGTAGGTACTCAGTGAATGTTTGTTGAATGATGAATGAAGAGCTTTAAAAGTTATGCCTCCCCCTTGAGAGGGAAAGTGGACCCTCTAGATGATTTCTGATGGGTTTATTTAGCCTAGTGGTCATATGTCTGTAGGTCTATTTATAATGCCCATTTTATCTAGTGAAATGCAGTGATCTAACTGATATCTAGGGAGCCTACTTTACTAATAAAATATTTTTTACAAAGGATAAGTAACAGGATAGAAGAAAGAAGGGTTTTGAGAAACTGGTGATGGATTTTAGAGGAATGTACTAAGTTGTTTGGAAAATCTTCCATTATGCAGCATATATTTTACTTATGTAATACAAATTTAAGTTATATCACTTTAATATGATCTTTTTTTAAATAAACTTATTTATTTTATTTATTTATTTTTGGCTGCATTGGATCTTCATTGCTGTGTGCGGGCTTTCTCTAGTTGCGGCGAGCGGGGGCTACTCTTCGTTGTGGTGCATGGGTTACTCATTGCGGTGGCTTCTCTTGTTGCAGAGCGCAGGCTCTAGGCACGCGAGCTTCAGTAGTTGTGGCACACGGGCTCAGTAGTTGTGGCTCGCAGGCTCTAGAGCGCAGGCTCAGTAGTTGTGGTGCATGGGCTTAGTTGCTCCACGGCATGTGGGACCTTCCCGGACCGGGGCTCGAACCCGTGTCCCCGGCATTGGCAGGCGGATTCTTAACCCCTGCGCCACCAGGGTTGTCCTAATATGATCTTTATAATGGTTACTGCCTGGGTTTCGGGGTGGTGTTCTAAAACGGCAGTGCTTTGCAGCTGATACTGAAGATTCTATTAAAGAAAAACCTGGTGTAATGGATGTGTTTGGTCCCGTATGAATCCATGTCTGTAACAACAGCGTCTGTATAAATGGAATTGGATGACTAGAGAGCCATTTTAATGTTCTGTTAGGTTCTTTAAAATGGGAATGCACTCAGGTTTCCATTGTTGAGGGTGTTGAGCAGCGATCCAGGTATGAAAATTAGAACAATCTGACTGCCTGTCTTGTGAAGGAGAATGAAACAAGGGCTGTGGAGAAAGAAGTAGGGTAGACGGAGGCAAGTTAGCTTCAAAGAGCCTCGTCAGCACCCAGTTCGGTTCTACTCTGCTCTTCTGATCTGTGTGCTTCTGCCCCCTGCAGAATGAATCAGCCTGACGTTTTATCAACTTTTGAAAAGTGGGGTGAAGTGGTGTGGAACACATCAGAGGGGTGAAGTGGAGCAAATCTGAAAGAGAGCAGAGTGTTTCATCTCGTATCCTGTGTGCGCTTTCCCCTTTCCCCCTCCTCCTTCTGGAGCCAGAAACAGCTGAACTGATGTCTGCCCAATTTTAGTTCCTCCCGCTGCCTTCATGTTACACTGATACGAATATATTTGAAGTGAGAAAGAGCGGGTGCAGGCAGTTACTGTGTACGCACAGTCATGGTTTTCTCTGTACCCCTGCAACCACACGGGATCCAGTATTTGGTTTGATTCAGACTCACTGCAACATGACTTTCACCGGATTTAGTGTATAACTTTTAAACTAATCACTGATCTTATAAATACACAATACTGTTTCTTTGAATGTTCATATGAGTTTATTAGGAATTTCTGAATTATCAACTAAGTCTGGGGAGGAAAAAAAATCATATGATGAGAAACCTTTCTGGTAACCTTAATAAAAATGGGATAATGGCAATTATAAATGCCAGTGAAATCCTGGGTGCTGGTGAGCATGATTCTATGAATATATATGTATGGCTGAAAGTAAGAATCTGTAAATCATGGCTTTCTTAGTGTGACGTATCGCTTCATAAAATAACTTAGTTTTCACATGAAAAATAAATTGACACTTGAAACAAAAATTTTAACTTGTTAGTGTTCCATTCAGATTGAATTAGGTGCAGCTAATCATTATTTTTGGATGCTTTCCAGAGACAGATGGGACTGTGTTCAGAATACTCACAAGAGCCGAAGGATTTATGGATGCGGATATACCCTTACAGTTGGTGTTCCATTTACCGGTCAATTACCCGTCATGTCGGCCTGGTATTGTGGTTAACTCCGAACACCTGACCAGGGCTGAGTGTGAGATTGTGAAGGAGAAGTTACTGGAGCAAGCAGAGACCCTTTTGTCGGAACCTATGGTTCATGAGCTAGTTCTCTGGATTCAGCAGAATCTCAGGCACATCCTCAAGCGGCCAGAAGCTGGAGGTGGCAGTGAAAAGTGCATTTCTGCAGCAAGTACGACTGTGGATGATGGATTGTGGATGACTCTTTTGCATTTAGATCATATGAGAGCAAAGACTAAATATGTCAAAAGTGTGGAGAAGTGGGCTTCCGATTTAAGGCTGACAGGAAGACTGATGTTCATGGGTAAAATAATACTGATTTTACTGCAGGGAGACAGAAACAACATCAAGGTGCCAAAAAGTTTTAATGTTGCATATGAATTTGGCTATTTTCTGCTAAAATGGTGTGTCTATAAGTGTGTTTGATAACAGTGGGACAGATTAATCATTAAGATGTTTCTGCTTTCACTCTTACCATGTTAATGGATCTTTCTTTTTAAAGACTGTCTTTAACTTCTAATTACAACTACAGACTTGAAAAGCTTGAAGAATAAGTAGAAGATTATGTTTTAAAAATCATGCCACTTAATGAAAGTGATAGGTTATTTAAAAAATCTCTGTGGTACATCAGTGTTTGTTTCTGTAATCAGCTTTGAGCCTAAATTTTATAAATTTGCACTAAAAGTTTGTGCGTATTTATAGTTCTTTCCTTAGTTAGGCACACAGCAAGGTGTATATTTGTGGGTAGCCTGCAAAAATTTTAACTTTTTGGAAGTTAAAGATATGTTCTGACACTTGAACTTGGTATCTGTTATACCTGAAAAGAGGAGCTGTTCCCTCCTAACCAGGATTTAGTGTGAGTGGAAGTAGAATCATTAGGGCTGTCAGCTTGTCACCTCCTCCCTAACTTTTGCTTTCCACCTGACTTGTCTCAGCAGCTGCTTTCAAAATCATCATCTTCTTCAGAGTTTTCAAGTTCTCATTCTAAACTCATCTAACCTGCTTTATGTGGGACCGGACAAAGCTGCTTATTATATTTTAAATCTTAAAAGAGCTGCAAATCACTTAATAGGTTTTGTGCTTTCAGGTGGGTTGGGTCAAGAATAATTACAATGGAATTTATTTGAAACAGATTTATCTTGCATAACCTATCATCTTAAAGATTTGTAGGATAACTACCTAGCTTTTTTGTGTTGGGCTCTTATCACAAAACTTGTTGGATAATAACTTCAGTTGACCAGAGTAGTGCTGGGTTAAAGTGTATAGGTATAACAGATTTTCAGATTTAATAAAGATATTGGGTTGGGGTCTGACCAAGGAACCACATATATTTTTTTAAATTTATTTAATTAATTTATTTATTTTTGGCTGCATTGGGTCTTTGTTGCTGTGTGGGGGCTTTCTCTAGTTGCGGTTAGCGGGGGCTGCTCTTTGTTATGGTGTGTGGGCTTCTCATTGCGATGGCTTCTCTTGTTGTGGAGCACGGGCTCTAGGCGCGCAGGCTCAGTAGTTGTGGTGCACAGGCTTAGTTGCTCCTTGGCATGCGGGATCTTCCCGGACCAGGGCTCGAACCTGTGTCCCCTGCATTGGCAGGCAGATTCTTAACCACTGCGCCACCAGGCAAGCCCTGGAACCACAAATTTTAAGGTGATTTACAGTGTATCTATAAAGCTTGATCCTTTTGGATAAAATACTGGCTGACAAAATGAATACAAATTAATTTCTTTGCTCATATATCCCCAAAAGGCTCAGATTTTTCTTTAAGCCAACTTGGGTGTATTAGGCTAAGTGTAGCTGTTTTGCAGATGTTGTTTCTCAGATTGGATCCATCAGTTAATTAGTTTATTTAATCATATGGCTTGACCTCTGGTAATGTAGGGTACTTTTTAAGGAGTTCTTTCTTTTTTATTAGCTGTCCCTAAAATGCCATTTAATGTAAATATCCCTTAAATTTTTATAAGATTGTATATCAGGATTGAGAATTACAGGTACATATTTATAGATGCCATCAATTTGGAGTGTTCGGTACTGTGTGCCTGTTAACTTCATTCCGACCTTGAGGAAGTGATAATAATGACAGTAGCTGGTACTATATTAAGCACTGTTGTGCCAAGCACTCCTCTAAGTGCTTTATATGTATGAACTCATTTAATCATCACAACTTCCCCATAAGGTAGGTGTTACGAGTACCATTTTATGGAATAGGTTACTGAGGCACAGAGCATCTAGATAACTAACCCTAGAATCAGATCTAGTCTAGATTTAAGCCTACGTAGTTCGATTAGACCCTTTACTCCAGCATTCACCAGAATGTTATGCTTCAAAGTATGTGAAAACACTGTGTAACTCTCTTACTGCTTGATTCAGAAAGCGAGTACTCTGTAAGCGTGGAAATAAGCCTATAGGTTTATGGCTCCTTTCAAACTAGGACTTTGAGATTCAGAGTAAGATATGTATTTAACGTACTGATTTATCATTTAGGAGTACCTGATTCTTCAGAAAACCTGCAAAGTAGATGTGGACTCAAGTGGAAAGAAATGCAAAGAGAAAATGATTAGTGTACTGTTTGAAACAAAAGTACAGACAGAACACAAAAGGTATAATTTAGTACTATTGCAGATGGAAAAGCAACTGAATCGATAATTATACTCTGACAAATTTAGGCATATTCATGAGTTTCTCTTGTATAATGCAGGTTTCTGGCATTTGAAGTCAAAGAGTATTCATCGTTGGATGAGTTACAAAAGGAATTTGAAACTGCAGGACTTAAGAAGCTTTTCTCCGAATTTGTACTTAGGCTGGTAAAATGAAGTGGAAGACAGGTATCTTTTAGTGAAACAACAGCATTTTTTGTTTTGTTTTGTTTTTGTTTTTTGCATTAGATTTTGAGAGTGGCTAATTGAAATACTCATAAGGGAACAATTTTAGAGTTTTCTCTGAAGCAAAATGACAGACACCATCATAACTTCAGGACAAAAGCCAATTCTGTTTATGGAATATTAAACAGTAAAAATATCCATGTATTCTAATTTTGCCAGTATAGGCTGGGTTCAATAGATGGAATGTTATTTGAGAGATAAATACAAAAAGATGATGGTGAATGAGCCCTTGTGTTTATACAGAGGATTTGTTTGGAACTGTGCAATTTTCTGGCTAATTTTCTTGTAATTAAATAAATTTTTAAAAAGAGATTTGTTTTCATGTTTACTTCCTTCATGTTTACATTTTTAGCATTTGATAATGATTTTTCCCCCATTCAGATTATTCTGTCTAATGTTTTAAGTTGAATGTTAAGAAAAATATAACACTGATTTCATTGTGGAATTGGATAAATGGTTAGTTTAAATACAAATTAAAGAAGTTCTATAGAACTTGATTTACAATTGCTTTCTTTGGGGGTCCCAGAATTGCATGATGCTTACTAGTGATAGGACTGGAGAGTCAAATTAAAATAAAATTCTTCAATTTAAATGAAAACTTACAAGGGAAGAAGTGTTTTACACAAAATGAACTTGGCTTACCAGAGGGAGGAAATCATATGGAGATACTATTTTTTTATTTCTGATGAAATTTGTTAAAGTCTGATAATCTCAGAATATATTTATTATGACATAAGGAGAGAAGCCATAAAATAAAAGCTTGTGTTAAAATCTGTACCAAAAGTATAGACAGGCATTTATGTTTGAGAAAGGATATTTGTGTTCCTGAAGCCACCTGTGCTTCTAAAATAAGGGGCCAAGTGATGGAAGAAAGGCCAGGCAAATCTCCCTCACTGTAATCTGAGGTACAGTGATGTCATTATAAATTATAACTGATGGGAGAGAGAAATAAGGAGATGCTGTGGCATGCCTAGTAGCGCTTCTTGGCAGTGCTTCTCTGTGACTGTGGCAGTACCGTCTGATTGTCTCGTTTTCAGACACCCTTGTAATTAAATTAGACCTACCTGTTGATTATTCCATTAATTAGAGGGGATTTTTGGTTCGTTGTATGTCATTCTAGGGTGTTGATGATTTTTTTCCTGGAGAACTGGTAAATGTAGTTAGGTTGTTCTACGGGAGGGTGATATTCTCAGAGTTCAGAAACTGCTAGGAGCCTGTACCCGCCGCTGCACTATTGGAGACTGTTGTAATTGATCCTAGATCTGCTCAAGTGGTACTGCCTGGACCAGAGCTAAGGTTGCTGATAGGTACTACCTGTGTTCTGTTGGCATTCACAGTCACTCCACCCCTGCTGCCGCTGCAGCCATTGCCAACAACTACCACGGTGCTAGAACCTGTGCTGCCTCTGACTTCCCAGTGGTGCCTCCTATTGACCAAACCTAACAGGAGTCCAGTTGGCAGAGAAGTCGGGAAATGTAGTTTGCATGTCCCAACCCCAGGAGAACAGAGCAGAATATAGGAGGGAGGGTGTGTAAGTGAGGGAGCTGAGTGCCTATGGCGAGTAACGAGCACAACCTTCCCTTTTAGCTATTAAGCAGCCACGCACACCCTTCTACCCAGGTTTAAATGTCTGTACAACAGCAACAGTTTATGCTTCAGTCTATGCAGATTTTACTATCTTTTGTACAAAGGAAGAAACTCTCACCTCTCCCCCAAAAGGGGAAAAGTAAAGTTCCATCAGTTACTATTATCCTTAGTGGTGTTACTTATTCTGGTTCAGTCACAATCCCACCTCGATTAAACTGTCAAGTGCACTACGACCAACATTTCTTATATAACTTGATAGGGGGTAGGGGAAGGAAAAAATGGTTAATATATACAAAAATATACAGAACAAACAATGAAGTAGATTTGCTTAAGTACTTGTTTCTATAACTGGTCATGAAGCTGTAGTTGATATTTATAACTTCTTCCTCTACTCCATTTTTCTTTGCTCCTGGCCACCTCTTTACCTAGTAGCATGGGCGAATCTTCATTCTGGAAGGTCTGAGTCCTTAGGAGTTGGTTGTTTCTTAACTTTCACTCTTGAATAAGAGAATTTTAAGAGGCAACCCAGAGAAGCCCTGGGCTCCTGACATAGTTCTTATTGACCCCATTGTGTAGCAGTAGATCCATTTCCCTGTAATAATGTGGATCAACCACCCCAGCGATTATAGGAACCTCTTTTGTTGCTTGTTGGTTTAGTGTCATAGGGACCCTAATATATTCAGATGTCAGTCTCAACTTCAAATTCACTTGAACCATTTTGTGTGCCCTGGTAGAAACATTTTTTTTCCATGGGAACTAAGACCACCAAATCAGCATAGCCCCTTTATAGGGATGGTAATAAAAAATTCTGTGAGTGGGTTATTAAACATAATACTGAGAGAAATCCATCCTATTTTTATTCCGCGATTCCTGGACCCATGTATTCTGGCAGTGGGAGAAATAACATCATATATTGGTCACTGGTTCAAAGTCTTAGTAGGTCATTATATTATTCTATCAAGCCAGCCACTTCTGGGTGATTTGGTACATGGAAAGACCTATGAATTTCATAGCTATGAGCCCATTGCTACATTTCTTTTGTTATGAAATGAATTTCTCATTTAGAATTTATGTTGTGAGAGATAACCATATCTGTAAGATTATGGTTGGTAGTCTTAAAGGAAGAGACTTAGGATTCATATCCAGAATTAATATTTTCATGAGAACAGTTGCTGACCCTTCCACTGGAGAAGGGATCCAATGTAATTAATTAGCCACCAGGTGGCTGGTGTCTCCCAGGAAGTGAGGCCCTACTGGTGGCTCAGGATTCGTCTCTGTTCTTAGCAGGTTAGGCACTCAGCAGTGACAATAGTAAGATCAGTATTGGTGAGAAGAATTTCATGTTGCTGATTCCATGTATAATGTCTGCCCCTGCTGCCACAGTTACTTTGTACATGAGCCCGCTGAGCAAGCACTGGGATGCTAGGGAAAGAGGATGACTGACATCCAGAGGATGAGTCAGCCTGTCCATTTGAGCAAGGAAGTCATTCACTGCAGTGGTTGCCCTATGAACATCACATGGGACACGAATATCCTCACATTTTGTGCTCATCCTGAGAGGTCCATTCACATACGCCTGCCCCAGATTTCCTTGTCATTAGGCTTCTGATCTTATTCTTTCAAAGTCCCTGACTACCTGGTCAACCCATTAGCCACGGCCCATGAAATACTGTAGATCTACACCTGTGGACATCTCTTTACCTAGATAAGTAGACAGCCAGAAGTACTGCTCAGAGTTCTGCCCACTGAGAAAATTTCTCTTCACTACCTTTCAGAGACACTCTAGATTGCAGTGATAATTGCCAAAGCACATTGTGAAGAACCATCCCTATACCAGGCCTGAGTTCTTTCTTCCTCAGTAAATAAGTTATGGGTATCCCTATGACAGCATAGGTGTGGACTGAGGAAGAAGCAGCAGTGCAGGAGTAGTCGCTATAGGCATTTGAGCCACTTGATCATGCAGCTTACTCGTGCCTTCAGGACCTGCTTGAGCCTGATCTTGTACATATCACTTCATTTGTACATGTCCAACTTCATGATTTCATGGATGAAATAATACCTCATTAGTAATCAGGAGAAATGCAAATTAAAACCACAATGACACCTCTAGCCACCCACTAGAATACCTAAAATTTAAAAGATGGACAATAGCAAGAGTTGACAGAGAAGTAGAGTAATGGCAACACTGATACACCATAGGCAGGACTATAAATCGACCCAAATGCTTTGAACAAGCAGTTTGGCATAATCTAGAAAAACTGACAATTCCATACCTTAGAACCTGGTATTTCTGCTTCTAGGCATATACCTTACAGATGTGTGCATGTATGTGTGAGGTTACCTGTACAAGAATACTCATAACAATATTATTTTTAATAGCCCAAAGGAAGCAACCCAAACACCCATCAACATAGAATGGACAAGTAAGTTGTGGTATATTCATTCAATGAAATACTGCACGGCAAACTGAATGAGTGAACTATAGCCAACATGGATTCATCTTTAAAAAGCAATATTGAACAAATGAAGTAAACACAAAAGATACCCTATGATTGTAAAAGTTCAAAAGCAAGCAAAATGATATTAAATTATGGATGCATACTCAAGTGCTGAAACTAAAAGACAAGAAAAGAAGTTGGTATAATAAAAGTCAGGATATCAGTTACCTATAGGGTGAAAGGATGGGGTTGTGGTTGGAAAGAGGGTTTTTTCTGGGGGGTGGGTAGGGAATGGCTGTGTTCTACTTCCTGACCAGGGTGCTGTTTCTCAGACGCTTCTTTTATAATAATTAATTATTTTTTATTTTTATTTCTTTGACGTATTCGTTTATTTTTGCCTGCATTGGGTCTTCGTTGCTGCACGTCGCCTTTCTCTAGTTGTCGCGAGCGGGGGCTACTCTTCGCTACAGTGCGTGGGCTTCTTACTGTGGTGGCTTCTCTTGTTGTGGAGCGTGGGCTCCAGGCGTGCGGGCTTCAGTGCGGGCTTCAGTAGTCGTGGCGCATGGGACTAGTTGTTCCGCGGCATGTCGGATCTTCCTGAACCAGGGCTCAAACCCGTGTCCCCTGCGTTGGCAGGTGGATTCTTAACCACTGCACCACCAGGGAAGTCCCTATAATAATTCATTAAGCTATAAGTTACTTTAATGCATATTTCTGTATTTCTTCCCCTATAAAAGTAGGCTTGGCTTAAAAAATGCCAGTTATTATATTTTTGGTAAATAAGAAAAATATTGAGGGTAATTCTTAAATCTTTGTAATTAATAGCAATTTCTTTAATCCTGAAGTTTGGTTCAGACAAAATTGTAAGTTACGTGAAGAAGGTAGGTTATTTCAAGCAGAGTGGTTTGGGAAATCCTCTGTAAGGGGATGCCATTGGAACCAATAGCTGAATGAGATGGACCAACCACAGGAAAAGGAGGCAGCAGGAATTCCAGGCAGTAGGAACAGTAAGTGTGAAAGAGCTGAGGCCTGAAGGAGCATGGCCTGTTTGAAATAGTCAAAAACAAGAGTGACCTGTATGGGAAAGAATGATGTATGAGGTGACATCTACAATCTGCATGCACAGTGATAAGTTTGGAGAGAGACAGATATAGGAGCCTGATCCTGTTGAGTCTTAAAACCCAATATAAGCCTTTTTGTGTTTTGCTAACTGCAGTGGGAGTTAGTTGCACTGGAAACAGGTGTGATATCTAATTTACACTTTAATAAGATCATCTGGCTGTTACAGAGCAAATGAGTAATAGGAGAGCAATAATGGAAGAAAGAAGGCCAGTTAGGAACCTGTTGCAGTGGTCTAGCTGAGGGATGATGGTGGCTTGGTTGTGATGGCATTGGAGAAAAGTGGTCAGATATTAGATACATTTTTGGAGATAGAGCTGAGTATATTTGATGCCAGATTGGATGTAGAAGATGAAGGAGAAAGAAATGAAAGACAATATTTAGGTTTTTGTCCTTAGTAGCTGGGTGAATGATGGTACCACTGACTTGTGAATTAAGGAAGTCTGAGGAAGGAGCCTATTTGAGAGATATATTAGAAAAAGTCATTATATTTCCTTGCCTCTTCTTTGCTGCCATTATAGGTCTATAGCTCAACTAGTGTTGGAGGAGGTCATTGAGAGGATATGAACCGCCGCTTGACCCAAGAGCTGGACCTGGGCAATCAGTGGCTCCTCACCCCTCCCCTGTCCTTAGAATGTATATTCTGCCCACCATTCCTACACTAGGAGCCATTCAAGGATGCAGCCTTGAGACAGTAAGGTGGTTGAGAGCACCTGGACTGAATATGTGACTGAACCCACTAAGGCCTCTATATAAACTTTTAAGATTCTGGTGGGGTGCAGAGATCTACTCATATTATGGCCATCCAACACAAGCCTCGTCTGTAAGTTCACTTGCTTATTAAAACCACCACCTCCCAATCTGGAGTGATCTGCCTCTTTCTTGGGTCCCTCCTTGCCCTCCATGTATGGGGGCAAGCTACGAGCCAACAACAAGTTAACAAATGGAAGTTTTGGCAGCAAATGAAATAATTTAAAATAATTTTTCCAAAAGTAGATTGGTTAAAAAAATTGGTTTAAAATCAATTGTTTTGATTGAGTAATATCAGTTACTGGTTTTTCATCTAGTGGTACTTTTTTTTGCTGTACGCGGGCCTCTCACTGTTGTGGCCTCTCCCGTTGCAGAGCACAGGCTCAGTGGCAATGGCTCATGGGCCCAGCCGCTCCGCGGCATGTGGGATCTTCCCGGACCGGGGCACGAACCCACGTCCCCTGTATTGGCAGGCGGACTCTCAACCACTGCGCCACCAGGGAAGCCCCATCTAGTGGTACTTTTGGTGAACCATGGATGGAGTAATTTTTGCAACGTTTGTATGCACCTTTGAGTGAGTCTCCTGTAACCATGCCACTCATGGTGTGGTTCACAGACACAATCTCATGCACTACCCCAGTCCTACGGAACTAGAATCTACAATTTAACAAGACCCCAAGGTGATTTGTATGCACGTTGAAGTTTGAGAAGCACTATTCTGTCAACATATCTATGTTCTTAAAATATGTGAGGGGGTCATATGTGAAAAGATGAATAATAGACATACATGTTGTAAGGGGCATTCTAGTCCTGGAAAGCTAAAACTTATAAAATTCCTAATTACCTTTGTCTATCAAACAATATTTGATCATATATTTGTGGCATTTCTTACATATTCTTAATTTTGTTCTCTGTTCATAATTAATATGCAGTTGCGTAAAGATTAACAATTGTATGACAGAAGCTGTACGTCCACCTTTCTTTGCATGCCAAATGATCTCCATCTTGTCACAATTGTGCTAACTTTATGAGACCTTTGCTTGCTAGCATTATTTTTGGCCCTTTAATTTGCTGTTTTCCATTTATTTTTAAACAAAAGGGAAAATGTAACATTTAAATAATTGTACAAATCCAGCTATATAAAAAGATGCTGTTGAAATCTTGGAATTGTCATAGGATAGCTGACTCCTTTGTCACTTGATGCACAAAAGTCTGAATTTGATTGGTCAGGAAAATGAATTTAAAAAAAAAATAGGAGCAAATCCCTCATCTTGTGAAAAAGACAAAAATGTCTAAAGGTTTCAAAACTGCCAGTGATGTATAAAAATTATCAAGAAATAGGGCTTCCCTGGTGGCGCAGTGGTTGAGAGTCCGCCTGCCGATGCAGGGGACACGGGTTCGTGCCCCGGTCCAGGAAGATCCCACATGCCACGGAGTGGCTGGGCCCGTGAGCCATGGCCGCTGAGCCTGCGCGTCCAGAGCCTGTGCTCCGCAACGGGAGAGGCCACAACAGTGAGAGGCCCGCGTACTGCAAAAAAAAAAAAAAAAAAAAAAAAAAATTATCAAGAAATAAAAAAGTTGGGGAGTGGCATCTTTATTTTTGATCAGTTTGCCATTTTAACGAATCTAATGCCCCAATCAGTTTGCTTTTCACCATTTGGTTTTTGACTACACTGCTTTTTTTCCAGACAACCCAGATCACAGATTTCAGTTTCTCCAGTTTCTTCAGATTACCTGATGTTATGTAGCTTTATTCCTTCTATCCCTCTTGTGTTAGTCAGGATTCCCCAGAGAAACAAAACCAATAGGATATATATTTATTTATTTTAAGGAATTGGCTCAAGCAATTATGGAGATTGGCAAATCCAAACTTGGCAGTGGGCCAGCAGGCTCAGGAAGAGTCCATGTTGTAGTTAAAATCCCAGAGCCGTCAGACAGGAGACCCAGGAAAGAGTCAATGCTGCAGTTCAGGTCTGGAGGCCGAGGCTGGAAGAATGAATGCACTCTTGGTCAGGGGAGGTCAGTCTTTTGTTCAATTCATGTTTTCAACTGACTACCTGAGGTCCACCCACGTTATGGAGGGCAATCTACCATAAAGTCCACAAATTTAAATGTAAATCTCACCTCAAAACACCCTCACAGAAACATCCAGAATAATGTCTGACCACATCTCTGGGCAATGTGGTCCAGCCAAGCTGACACATAAAATTAGCCATCACACCTCTAGAGAACTATCCCATCTGTAGCCTTGCTTTTAGAGGTGAGGAATGTGGCTTTCTATTTGTATCTGCTTAACTCATTGCAGTATATTCCTACCATGTTTTCACTGCTACAAAACATTAAATACTGATATGAATCTGTAGCAGCATTGCTAAGAAAGATACTATTTTCACATAAGTTAACAACTCGACAAATTGTAGTTTACCTTGGCTTGAATGACCCTCTTGAGACAGGACTGGCCACAGTAATACACTCCACAGAAAGCTACATTTCTACTAGCCTGGGAGTATAAAAAAAAATGTAGACTCAATGACATATATTGATTTTAGAAAAAAGTGAACTCATCTGCTTTGGGGCATCTCAAAATGATGTTTGCTCAGTTCTTTGTTGGCAGCAGGTACCTTGAAGTGTTATTAGGAGGGAATTCTGGAATTGTGCTCCTTCCTATAAGAACCTGGTATATTTCTGATATGTCTGACAATGCTGCTTCTCCATCATTAAGAGATGATTAACCTCTGCTAATCTTCAGCAGTAGACCTTTCGTGCAACTAAGAGAACTATGTAGTAAAGTGCTAGTGATTTTCCAAAATTCTGTGCATGTGTTTTTTCACTTCTATGTTTCTTGGGAATTTCATCCATTTCCATAGATTTCATCATCCCCTCTATGTGGTTGAGTCTCAGATTTACACTTCAGGTACTGAACTCTCTCCTGAACTCTAAAACACTCATTTCTAACTGTGCATAACATCACAACTTAGATGACAACTTAGATGTTCTGCCAACGCCTTAAATCCAGTATGATTAGAACAAACTCATTAACGATTCCATTTTCATTGTTGTTGATACTGAAACTATCACTAGGCTCCCAGGATTTTCCTTTGACTATTTCCTCACTCCCTTGCATCCAGTTAGCTGCCAAATCTAATTCTCAGTGATTCTTACATTCACCCATCTTTTCCATTCTCACAGCCACCATAATTTACTTGTTTTTTCTAGCCAGGACTATTGGAAGTGTCTAAACTAGTCTTCTCACCTCTGTTCCCCCTGTCCCATCTTATACATAGCTACAGTTCCTAATATCTAATATTAAACAATTGGCGTCAGATATACTTTATTTAATTAATTAATTAATTATAGATATATTTTAGAATACAGACTTTTCTTGTTAATTCTTGGAGTTTTAGAAAGGTAATATGGAGAAAATACTGTATATTATAAAATCCCCCTAATGGAGACTGGGGCAGCATCCTGTAATCAAACACTGTTATTTCTTCAGTGAAATGTATGAATACTCACATTAAGTAATATAAATAATGATATAATTGGTATAAATAAATAAATGGTATAATTGGTATAAATAAATAAATGGTCTCTCATTGTTCATGTTAAACTTTAATACCTAATGTGTTCAGATCAGATTGGCTTTTGTCTCCAAATACATTATTAAAAAAACACATATTTTTGATTTTTAGAACTTTTAGACTTTGGAATTGTGGATAAGGATTGGTAGACCTGAACTAGATAAATCTTCCTCAAATAACCATATCCTTTTTCCTGCTGGATTAGTAGCAAACTCTTCACTCTGCTATTTTCATATGCCTTCTCAATTTGATTTCAATCCATTATTTCTAGATTAATCTTCCACTCATCCGCTATATATACTTTTGCCCTAGCTAAACTGGATAAATACTCTTTTTTTTTTTCTGCATATACTCAGATTCATCCTTCTCGCTGAAATGTCCTTTCCTCTTGTCCATTTTTCTGTCAGCTATCTGTTGACATTTTTTTCTGTTTCCAGAACTTTTTCCTCTGATCCCCATTTTGCGATCAGTAGTTGTTTTCTGGTCTAAATTCTTGTAGCAAGCTTCAGTTGTCCCATATGTAAAGTAAGAATAATACCACTTTCTTACCTCTTATACTTGTCACTGGATTAAATAATGTACAAATGCACCTAGCACAGTGTGAGATATATAATAGGAACTTAATTGAGGTTAGTTCTTTGCTTTTCCTCTCCTCCTCCTCCCTTCCTTTTTCTTAGTATATACTGTACTTTATGTTATAGTTGTAAAAGTACTTTTATTGTCCCCACTACTAGATAAAAGGTTTTTGAAGATAGAACCTTGCTTATTGGAAGCTCAGTAAATATTCAGTTATGCGAAATGAATACAAATGGTGTTACTTGAGGAATTTCAACTCCTCCTGTGGATTCGGGAAAGACTGGTTTGTGTACATAGAATATATATTTAAAAACTTAAAACAAAATGAAAAAAACTATGATCACAGGACCCATCTTGATGCTAAATAGCATAATTTCTGCTTCAGTGGTCCTCTGGATGTCCTAAGCCATTGTAAGGGAGATTGCTTACCCAGGCCATGGCAACTCTCAGAGCCTAGAGGAGCACATTTATTTTTGGTGCATTAATAGGCCATTGAGCTCTTGGGGAGCTCTTGCCAGAAACCAGTGGGCAGGGTGACTAACACAGCTCCTCTGCACTCATGAGTTTGGTGCTCACTTGCATGGAACCTGGATAGTGAGAAAGCACTGACTATGCTCCCACATTGTTCCCCGGGGCTCACTGGTCTGTTCCTGGGCTCACTCTGGGGGGTCTCTGAACACCACTTTTGCTTTTGCCCACTTGGTCCTTTCAGGTTGGTTCCATTTATCTCTAGGCTCTGCTCTCTCTCTCTCTCTCACTCAAAATATCTCCTCTAAAGCCCCTTTAACCCCTAGCCCAGAGAATATTATGTCCTCCAGAGAGACAAAAGCTAGTGGTGTTAGAGATCACTAAGTGTTTACCTAATTTCTATTCTAGCTTTCTTTCTTAGTAGTTTTTCGTTAGTAATTTTCCAAGTAATTTCTTACCTGGGTACATTGCTATCTAGAATAAAAACTATATTTTGCAGCTTTCCTTGAAGCTCGGTATGACCATAAGACTAAATTCTGGGTAAATGGAGGTACCATATGTGGTTTCCAGAAGGGCTTCTTGAAGGCGTTGACTCACTGGGAGCTGCTGCCTTTTCCTCCCTTCTACTGCCTGGAACGTGGACAGGAGGGCTGAAACTCCAATGGCAATCTTGGGTTATGAGGTGAGCATGAGGGTAAAGGTGGAGCAGAGAATAGGAGCTACCTTCTGAACGTGTTTTATGTGAAAGAATATACCTTTGTGGCTTTAAGCCACATTTGAAGTTTTCTATCATATGTCATCAAATCCCGTCCTGATGGATATGAAGTTTGATACCTAGTATAAATCATAGAATATGAATTATTTGAAATCTATTATTTAAGGCTTAAACTTTTGCTTGGAGCTCTTAGAATTCTAGATTTTCTTAATTCAAAGTAAGCTTTCAAAACATGTTGTCTAAGAATTGAATTATTTTGTTTACCTGTGTCCAGCTTCAACAGCCATTCTCTACTGCAGAGAAAGTGGGACACTCTAATTGTTTGGGCTGAGGAAAGGATACAAGAAAATGCCAGGGGAGAAGACATGTAAGTTAGTATTTCTAAATACCATCTCACATCATATCCTATAGATAAATATTCCTGTGACTCTTTGTAGGGGAATAGCAACTTATCACATTCTTAGTTTATGTTCCAGTGTTTCTAATTAAGTACGAGCTAATTTGGCATGCTTTTATTTTTATTATTATAATCCTTCTGTTTCCCAGACTTATTACTAATAATTATTGGAAATCTGCATGGTGCTAAGGTTGCCAGTAGACCTAGAATGACTTTAAGCTTTTTGCTTAGAGTTCTCCTGAAAACACAGATTCCTGTGAAAATAACACACAGGGGAAAAAATGGAGAAATCTGCTGTGAGTTTAATTTATGTGCACTTCATGGTTTTCATTAAGCCCATTGCTGGATTTACATCGTCAGCCCACACAAATGTGAATTCCCAAGAAATCCAAGTAGAAAGAGGAGAGAGAGAAGGGCAAAATGTATTTGAGTTCTTTATGGCTAGAGCTTTGTTCTAAGCCCTCAAGTATGAAGTTATTTATATCTATTTATAAATCATCCATGTATATATATATCCATAAATTCACTCCACGTACCAGGGAGCATCTCAGTTAACTTTGGATGAATGAGGTTCCTTACAATCCAAAGGTCAATTCCTTAATTAACAAGACTCTTTTGGAAACATTCTAGAGGTGAAAACATTTTAAAGTTGTTGTACACTCATCTGATAAGCCGACCGGATTGAACACATACTAAGCTCAGTGTATCAGGGTTGTCACCAACACCACGACTTCACTCTGCTGTGGTGGAAGGAAGCCCTCTCCTGGTCTGTGGAGGTGAATGAGCCTCAGCTTCCACTTCTACTAAGGGAACCCTGTTGTTTCATGCTCCAGCAAGTGTTTGTTTCTTTCTTTTTGCTCTCTCTGCTCTATTTCTCTTCTCTCTCTCTCTTTTTCTTGCTTACCATTTCTGATGCTTTTTTTTAAGTCCTGCCATTGAAGAGATTGGCTGCTTATCGATTCCTTTCCTCTCTTTTCTTCCCTCTGTTTTGCTTTTTTTCTTCTTTGTGTTCTCTTCTCTCCCTTTCTTGCCACTTCTTCCAAATTTTATGACTTTAGGGTAACAGGGCTTAGCTTTTATAGCCATCATCATCCAGTGAGAGTGCATTTTCTTTCCATCAGTATGCCAACTGATCACAATGTGTCCTCTTAAACTTTATCTCTTTTTCCTTTATGTTATTTGCATTGGGACTCGCAATTACAGTCTTTAAACATTGTTTTTAGGTTTATAGTTTGTTCCTGAAGGTCGACAGTGCTTGACTGCATAAGTGGGGCATCATATATGCAGAAGTAATAGACCTTAGAACCAGAAAGAGCTAAAATGATTTTGATCCAACTGCTTTTTTTTTTTTTTTTTTAAAGTGTGAAACTGAAGTAAGTTACTTACCCAAGGCTATGTATCTGGTAGCAAAACTGGGACTAGGACCTAGGTCTATAAATCTCCTTTGAAAGAGAATTGGGGCTTCCCTGGTGGCGCAGTGGTTGAGAGTCCGCCTGTCGATGCAGGGGACATGGGTTCGTGCCCCGGTCTGGGAATATCCCACATGCTGCAGAGCGGCTGGGCCCATGAGACGTGGCCGCTGGGCCTGCGCATCTGGAGCCTGTGCTCTTCAATGGGAGAGGCCACAACAGTGAGAGGCCCACATACTGCAAAAATAAATTAAAAAAAAAAAAAAAAAAAGAAAGAGAATTGTATTAGCTCTTTCGTCTTATATATGATCAAGGAGGACTCAGGGAGCCAAGTGAACAATTGTTGTCCAATTGTTACAGTCTCCTAGGAAAACATCTGCTCCATTCTGTTCTGGCATGTTAGAGAAGAGAGAGAATTTCCTTTATTCTTGATTCATAAAATTATACTTAAGTTTACACTTACTCATAGTCAATTTTATATGGCTTCCTCACAAATAAAAGATATTTTCTTATGATTGCATTAATTTATGTGTGAATAGGACATACAGGGCCTGTTGCCTGAAACTTGTTATACTTCTTGTTTCATACATTGGATGTTTTAAAGACCAAGTGATTCTTTTTGGTTGGAAGTAAGCATTCTGTGTATCATAGAATCTTATATTTATTTTTAAAAATGTAATTGAAGATATTTAGCTGTTAGAGAAATGAGCATACAATAAAAATCTCATTTTGTACTGTGTTTATGTATTTCATTTTATCAAAAAAATTAGAATCTGAGATTTAGAAAGAAACTTAAAGATTTTTAGCCTAATTCTCCACCTGGTATAGTAATTTTTAAAAATTATAACTCTGACAGACATCCACTTCTGCTTGAAAACCTCCAGAGATTTGTACTGCCCTCATGAGCCTGGTGTTATTGTTATTGGACAGCACAAGCAGATTAAAAGTTCTTTCTTGCATTCAGTCAGAATCTGCCTTCCTTTACTTCCAGCTTTTTATCCTAATTCTAGCCTCTGGAGCAACACAGAATTAGTATACTCATCTCTCCATGACAGCCCTTTGAATATTTGAAAGCTGATATTATGCCTTTCCTTATTCTTCACTTCCCAATTTGCTTGAATAATTTATCAAAAATTATAGCTTCCGGGCTTCCCTGGTGGTGCAGTGGTTGAGGTCCTCCTGCCGATGCAGGGGACAGGGGTTTGTGCCCCGGTCCGGGAAGATCCCACATGCCGCGGAGCGGCTGGGCCTGTGAGCCATGGCCGCTGAGCCTGTGTGTCTGGAGCCTGTGCTCCGCAACGGGAGAGGCCACAACAGTGAGAGGCCCGCGTACCGCAAAAACAAAAAACAAAAAACAAAAAACAAAAAACAAATTATAGCTCCCCCTATTCACCTGGACATTTGCTTTTTTTTTAAAAAAATTATTTATTTATTTTTGACTGCGTTGGGTCTTGGTTGCTGTGCGAGGGCTTTCTCTAGTTGTGGTGAGTGGGGGCTACTCCTTGTTGCGGTGCACGGACTTCTCATTACGGTGGCTTCCCTTGTTGCGGAGCACAGGCTCTAGGCGCACGGGTTTCAGTAGTTTTGGCGTGTGGGCTCAGTAGTTGTGGCGCATGGGCTTAGTTGCTCCGCGGCATGTGGGATCTTCCCAGACTAGGGCTCGAACCCATCTCCTCTACATTGGCAGGTGGATTCTTAACCACTGAGCCACCAGGGATGCCCCTGGACATTTACTTTTCATTACACTCTAATTGGTCAATGTCCCTCTGAAAATGTGGCACCTAGAATTGAATTCTATATTATAGATGTGGTTTAACCAGCTAGAAATAGAATAGAACTGTCATAGGTAGTGATTTGTGGATAGTAATTTCTCAGGGAAGCCTCTTTTAAATCCCTTAAAAGAAGGTGGCTTGTATGAAAACACTTGGTAAACTGTAAAGTACTTTATAAATGAAATACTTTGTTATATTCTATTTAAAAACTTTAAAAATATAAAAAACAGCAAAAGAATGTGTGGTTTTTTTCGTGCCAGTAACAATGCTGATTTCAACCTTTAGGTTAGCAAAATTAGTAGAGTGAGCAAAAAGGCTGATGTTTTTTCCTTGTGGCAAAAATGTAAAAACAGTTTTAATCTCAGCCATCATGTTGGAGTACTGGGCCCTTTCTGAGTTGAACGAGTTTTAAATCATCTAGTCATTTTTGGAACATGCTTTTTGTTGACTCATATGATAAATGTAATGACATTTTATCATATAATAAATGTCTGTACATACTTATTTAATGAGGCAATAGCAGAGTCTCCTATTGACAAGACAACTTAATAAGTAAAACCATTTTCACATTCAAAGTAGAGTTTTAAATATGTAATCTGTATTCCTTCCATTTCAAAGTATACTTTTAAGCATTTCTGAATTTTATGAATTTTGAGTAGAATGGGAATATGGTTTAATATTGTCATCTAACCATTCGCTTATTCTCAATTGCTTATTGAGTATCAATTACATGTTAAGGACTTGAAAAAGACATTGATGAATTGTTTATCCTTCTTCCTTCACTAACTCTAGAAGAGTTTTTGAAAAGAGTAACTTTTTACCTAGTGTGTTTGGCATGAGTTTATACTCTGAACATTCTGACTAAGAATTTAACACACTGCTAGATAGAATAATCTCAAAACTAGCTGTATCAGGTTATATTTGGTGAATATGGATGTGAAATATAAATATGAGGCCCAAATGGGATAATGGTAATGCTGGGAAGCCCAACACACTCCCTGGCACATACTAGATTCTTAATCAGTACTTGCCATATGAATACTGCATATTAAGAGAGTATTACTCCTAATCAGGTAGTGAACCCGGTGTTACAGCTGGAGGTTGAGTTCCATAGACTGATGTGCCATTGTTCAAATGAATGGGACACATTTGGGACTGCACTGAATTTTAAGACCTCATATCTCTTTTTAAGAAACATTTCTTGGTCGAAAGAAATTACTACATTTTCTCGAACTTGACAATGTGTTATGGTGGTTATAGTTTGATTTGCAACATGGGTCAGATACTCTAAAGAACATAAATTATTTAAAATTATTTAAATATTCAGAATAAAAATCAGTTGTTCTGTACTGTCTACACTGGAAAGAAATTTATTAAAGAAGATAACCCAGTAAATCACTTCCAAGGATTAAAGTATTCTGATATTTATTTAGAGAAAAATAAGAAAAAATTAGAATTCTGGAGAATCATTTATTTGTTGATGTACTTTTTAACTTTATTTAAACTTTATTATTGTTTTCTTGTTACAAGTCTTTGGTGACTGGGGCCATGTAAATTGGAGGGAGCCTGCTTTGTAAATTTAAATTTGGAATCAGATAATTTAAATTTATACTACTAGATCCAGAATTTCTCTTTTTATTGGATTTTCTTTCTTATAAATAGTTTTAAAAAGTTACTATACAAATAGGAAAACCTTTCTAGAGAAAGACAGTGTTTTCCCTTTTTATTTTGTAAAGTTAATCTTCCTAAGCTAGGTATTATTTGGTTAAACATACAATTTATAGTCATACACAGACTGAAGAAATATAAATATTCTAATAGCACCTAGTTGTTATTGTTTTTGGCTATGTAGATGTGTGGGCTTTTATATCAATATTAGTTAGTGTTTTCTAAACTTCATAGTATTTTCCTCCAGGAAAGAACTGTCTCTTTTCTGAGAGGGGGGGAAAAAAACCCTGCTTATGAAATGAGGCTATTTTGCATATTAATCAGGAGGTCTTTGAACTCTAAGAATAAAATTCGTCAGTGCTTTGGGTATGGAACAATTATGCATTCAAGGACTTTAATTTTATGCTAATAATGCAACAAGCTTTACATTTTTCTTTGTTTTGTTTGTATTTCCTAAAGATAATTTAATGCAAATAATCCATCCATATACTGCATAGAGCACATAGGATGGTTTCCCTATAGTTAAGATTGTATCAGCACTCCCATTATAAATCTCTATTACCCATGGTTTATAATTTAATTGAAAAAAACCCACTGCAGGCAAAACTCAACACTTAGGGTTTCAGGCTAAAAGTTATATTGCTCTTTTAAAAATTGCCTCCTCTATTTAATTTCATAGTTAATGGAAATATAAGAAGGATCATCCTGGAGCTGATTTTGAACAAAGCCAAACAGATCATTGTCTGTAATTAAAATAATTTCTAAGTTAAAGTAGTTGATATGTTAGAATTGGCCTAATACTACGTTTAACAAAATGAGAAAAGACAATGGGATCTGTTTATCCTTTCTCTACACAAAAATATACATAAGGAGAACAGGAAAGTTCTGTAAGACCAGACATTTATAAAATACACATTTGACAATATTGTGTGAAGTGTTATACTTTATTTTATTTCAAAGTACACACCTCACTCCTCTCAGTGGATCTGGGCTCAGGCTGTGGAATCTGCTTTTTGTCAAACTGAGATAGGAAGGGGCATAGGGTGGGAGAAGCATGCTCTGGATTCTTTATCTATCGTATAAATCTTATCTTAAATTTAGGCTTCAATTACCTTGAGGGGATTCAGGGGTTAATTAACAGGCATAGCAGTCTCAACCTGCTTACACAGTAGAATTGAAAAGATCAGTTTTTAGACACAGGTGGTTTTGTCATCATCTTTTGAACCCAAATCCTGTAGAAGAGAAAGGTTAACCTGCCAGGTAATATGCAATCTCCAATCAAGACTTCACTGTAGCTTTATGAAGCCCAATGAGACAAAAAAAATATGAGTGAGTTAGAACAAAATGTTCTCTATTTTTCTCAAACCATCAACCTTTTCCTACTTAATTCCTACCTGTAATGCTGCTCATGAAATATATGCTATGCTTTCTTAACCCTAAGCAGTCCTCAGAAGCTTAAAAATGATCTGTCTCTATGTATGAAATGTACTGTGTTTCTAAATCAGTAGTCTTTGAGATCCTAGGGACAATTATTTAGGACAATAATACAAACTCACATTTCTTACAGCACTTAGTAGTGTGCAAAGGGCTTTAAGAGACATTAATACACACAACCACTCAACAGTAAAAAAAGTGGAGGCTAAGAGATTAAGTAATTTGCTTAAGCATGCAGCTAACAAGTGGTGGTCACCCCTCTCATTGTGTCTTCAGTCTAGTCCTCCTTCTCTGGTGGCTCAGTGACTCCTTAGTTCTTTTAGGGGAACTCAGATTTTTAACCTTGAGAAATAGAGTCTAGTGATACCATGATGAGAATGCCTTGTACTTACTTGACATCTATTGTCAGAAACTGTAAGGGAATTCACAAAATTTGTAAGCCTAAGTCTTTAAATATTCCATAGTAGCTTAGATTCGTAAGTAAAGAACTTAGAGCCTGGGTAAGAGTCATATATATCTAAGCTACACAGTAGATCAGTGAAGAAGTAAAAGAAAGTCCTGGATTTACTATTCCATCTCTGATTAAAAATTATTCTCAATGATGATGTTTTGATTATATCAGAAACATCACTTATGTATAAAGGTTATGAGAAAAGATTGTGTGAACACATGTGGTTGTACAGCCTTAAGAGATTTTTGAGAAAATAGTAGATAAGTATTTTCCAAGGATGGTATAATGAAGCAGAGAATATATTAGAAAACCCCCTAGGATCGCTTTACATCTGGAAGTCCATATTTTTTATGTATAGTGAAAAGCAGACTATCTTCTGATATTTATAAACTGATTCAAAGTTTTTTAGTTTTGATTATAAGAATTTTAATAGATCACTTCTTACCCCCACCCCTTTTATTTTTGTTGCTTTCGGGTTGTGTAAATTTATAATAGTGCAGGGTTTACGTCTAAATTTTTTATTACAAAAAATTTCCTACCCCACTAGGTGTTGTGAATAATATGTGATATTGAGTTCAGGCATTCAACTTGACAGCGTCCTGTCGGTGGACGGTCACTCCATGTGGGAACTGGTAACCTTGTTTCCTTCCCCTACCCTGTCCTAAGCAGATGTCATCATTTGGTGCAGTTTTTGTCTCCCATCCAAGTACTAACAGGCCCCGACCTTGCTTAATTTTTTTAAAAAAAATTTGATTGATTGATTGATTTATGGCTGCATTGGGTCTTCGTTCCTGCATACGGGCTTTCTCTACTTGCGGCAAGTGGGGGCTACTCTTCATTGCGCTGTGCAGGCTTCTCATTGTGGTGGATTCTCTTGTCGCGGAGCATGAGCTCTAGGCACGCGGGCTTTGGTAGTTGCAGCACGCGGGCTCAGTAGTTGTGTCGCGAGCGCTTAGTTGCTCCTTGGTGTGTGGGATCTTCCCGGACCAGGGATCGAACCTGTGTCCCCTGCATTGGCAGGCAGATTCTTAACCACTGCGCCACCAGGGAGGCCCCCCTTGCTTAGCTTTTGAGAACTGGTGCATTTAGGGTGGTATGGCTGCAGACACTTTTTTGCCTCCTTTATCTCTGTGCATTCCCCACAATTGCTCATGCTCTTCTGTTTTCTTGCACTGAAATTCTCTTGTTTGGGCCACCAGAGATTCCTAATGACAGCATCCAACCGATAATTTTTAGGCATTATCAAGGAGAGGCAGTGAGATGTACTTGAAAGACAGTGGATTTTGGATTTCGACCAGGGTTGGCACACTTTTTCAGTAAAGGACAAGATAGTAAATATTTTAGGCTTTGTGGGCCATGTGATCTCTGTCCCAGCTACTTCCTTCTGCCACTGCAGCACTAGAGCAGCCATAGAGAGGTGAGAACAAATGGGTATGACTGTGTTCCACCAAAACATTACTTATGGACACTGAAATTTGAAGTTCATTTAATTTTCATATGTCACAAAGTATTTATTTCATTTGTTTCGACAGTTAAAAAGTGGAAAAGCCATTCTCAGTTCATGGGCCATAGAAAAACAGGTGGCAGGTGGGATTTGGCCCACAGGTTGTAGTTTGAAGACCCCTTTAGACAATCCTGAGTTTACACAGCAGCTCTGTTAATTACTGGTCTGTGTCCTTGGTATATGGTCAGGCCACTCAAGATGGCAGTCCTCTTGCTTTCTGTGCATCCCCTGCCTGACCAGTGCCTGCTGCGCCTACACCCTATGCACCTGACTGACCTTCCTGAGTAGTTGCCCCAGGCGTGCCCCTCTACTGGTTTCCCTGGTAACTGATAAGCCAACCTGACATCAATTGCCCCTATAACTGGTAACCTTTTCTTTCCCAAAGGCTGCCACCATATCCTGACAACAGTATGCTGCACACGATGGGGTGTTGCTCCAGGACCTTGCTTCAGACGTGTAAGCTCCCCCATCCTTTAAACCACTGATGTCTCTGTCACTGACTCCCCATTCTTTCTTCCATCTTGAAGCTGGGCAAGTACAAGCCTTGTAGGCCTGTGGGGTACAGCCCAACACTTGGGTAGGTTACTTCTTTGAGTTTCAGTTTGGTCACTAAAATGGGAATTGTACCTACTTCATGGAGTGATGTGAGAATTAAACTTGATAATGTAAAACACAGAATGTGGTAACTGTTAATGACAGTTACATTGTAAATGGTAGATATAAAACTTATGCAAATTTTAAATAATTAATGATTAACTTGCCTGTTGGCTTTTCCTTAATTATATTGTTGAACTCTCTTCTCAAAATGGAAATAGCTTTCTTATTCATAAATAAAAGTACTACATGTTCTTTTAAAAAATAAAATAATATGGAAATACAAAGATAAAGAGAATGATAAAGTAATAAGAATAAAATTAACCCACAATGTTAATCCCACAACAAACCTATGATATAGGTACCATCACCTCCTTCATTTTATCCATACATATGAGGAAACTGAGATCCAGAGATGTTAAGTAATTTGTCCAAGGTTACTATGTATATAGTGTTTATTTACCTTTTTATTGTCCAGAAGAATATTTCTCTTTTGGGGAGATCGTGTTTCCTCTATCTGATACCTGTAGTTGCGGTTAGGGCCAAACAGAATACTTCTGTCCTTTGGCCACAGAGTGGACATTGCGCCAGACAGGGCCAGTCATCACGCCCTGTTGCCCTGGCTTGCTGTATGATTCATTCTTTTCTTTTTAAAATTTATTTATTTATTTTTGGCTGCATTGGGTCTTCGTAGCTGCGCGCGGACTTTCTCTAGTTGCGGTGAGCGGAGGCTACTCTTTGTTGCGATGCGCGGGCTTCTCATTGCGGTGGCTTCCCTCGTTGTGGAGCACGGGCTCTAGGCATGCGGGCTTCAGTAGTTGCGGCATACGGGCTCAGTAGTTGTGGCTCCTGGGCTCTAGAGCGCAGGCTCAGTAGTTGTCGCGCACAAGCTTAGCTGCTCCGTGGTATGTGGGATCTTCCTGGACCAGGGATCGAACCCGTGTGTCCTGCATTGGCAGGCGGATTCTCAACCACTGTGCCACCAGCGAAGCCCTGATGATTCATTCTTGGTTGGCCATGTGATCCAGGCTTGTCTGACCAGTGCCATTTCCTGAGACAGTTTGAATTGAAGCACCAGGAAGCTCTTTTCTCTCTGGCCGTGAAGCTTGAAGAATATATTTTTAGTATTGCCAGTGACCATGGATTGAACTTGTGGGAACAGAGGGCCTGAGAGAATGAAACCAACTCTAAGGAGCAGAGCTGGTAGACTCTGGGAGGGGACAGTCGGTAGGTGAGGGGAAGAGAAAGAAAGAACCTGATGAGGTTCCATCCTCTGGATCCAGGTGTTTCTGAAGGCTTCCTCATGGTTTGGTGGTGTGAGTCTTGACCAAAACTTTTTTCTCAGGTCAGTTTGATTTTCTCTCTGTTTTTTTCAGTCAAAAGAACACTGACTGAGCAAGTCAATGGGATACAAACCCAGACCTGGCTGACCCTGGAGCCCTGAGCTTTCTTCCCAATCCTCCTCATAGAGAAACACAGCTAATAGTTTGAATTTTTCTTACCAACTTCTTTTCTTTTTTTAAACGACTAAACCAATATTATAGTATATGTGAATATTTATATATATATATATTTTTTAATTGAAGTGTAGTGAATGTACAATATTATATAAGTTACAGGTGTACAATATAGTGATTCACAATTTTTAGAGGTTTTACTTCATTTTTAGGTATTATAAAATATTGGCTATATTCCCTGTGTTGTACAATATATCCATGTAGCTTATTTTATACGTAACAGTTTGTACCTCTTAATCCCCTACCCCTATCTTGCTCCCCCTCACCCCCCACTGGTAACCACTAGTTTTGTTCTCTATATCTGTGAGTCTGTTTCTTTTTTGTTATATTCACTAGTTTGTTGTATTTTTTAGATTCCACATATAAGTGATACTGTACAGTGTTTGCCTTTCTCTGTCTGACTTATTTCACTTAGCATAATAACCTCCAAGTCCATCCATGTTGTTGCAAATGGCAAACTTTCATTCTTTGTAATGGCTGAGTAATGTTCCATCATATATATATATATATATATATATATATATATATATATATATATATATACCACATCTTCGTTATCCATTCATCTGTTGAATAAACACTTAGGTTGCTTCCCTATCTTGGCAATTGTAAATAAAGCTACTATGAACATTGGGGTGCATTAGTGTTTTTTGTTTTTTTCGGATATATCCCCAGGAGTAGAATTGCTGGGTCATGTGGTGGTTCCATTTTTAGTTTTTTGAGAAACCTCCATACTAGTTTTCCACAGTGGCTATACCAATTTACATTCCCACCAAGAGAGTACAAGGATTCCCTCTTCTCCACATCTTCACCAAAATTTGTTATTTGTGTTCTTTTTGATGATAGCTATTCTGACAGGTGTAAGGTGATATCTTATTGTGGTTTTGATTTGTATTTCCCTGGTGATTAGCAATGTTGAGTCTTTTTATGTGCCTGTTGGTCATCTGCATGTCCTCTTGGGACAAATGTCTATTTAGGTCTTCTGCCCATTTTTGAAATCAGGTTTTTTTTTTTTTTTTTTTGATGTTAAGTTGTATGAGCTGTTTATGTATTTTGGATATTAACCCCTTATTGGTCATATTACTTGCAAATATTTTCTCCCATTCAGTAGGTTGTCTGTTGGTTTTGTCGATGGTTTCCTTTGCTGTGCAAAAGCTTTTAAGTTTAATTAGGTTCAATTTGTTTATTTTTGCTTTTATTTCCTTTGCTTTGGGAGAGAGATCCAAAAAAAAAATACTGCTATGATTAATGTCAAAGAGTGTTCTATGTTTTCCTCTAGCAGTTTTATGGTTTCCAGTCTTACATTTAGGTCTTTAATCCACTTCAAATTTATTTTTGTATATGGTGTTAGAGAATGTTCTAATTTCATTCTTTTACATATAGCTGTCCAGTTTTCCCAGCACCACTTATTGAAGAGACTGTCTTTTCTTCATTGTAGATTCTTGCTTCCTTTGTTGTATGTGTGAGTATTTAAATGTGTGATATGTGCTGTCAAATTATCATCCAGTTTGGCTTCACTAATTTATATTTTTCTGAACACTTATATGCTAGATATCTTCTGTTGCCCCTTCGAGTGCACACTCTACCTTTCTCTCCCTTGTTGTGTGCTCTGGGAGGCTGACCTGGGAGTACAGGTCCCTTGGCTTGTGGCTTTTGGTAGGGCTGGGTCGACTGATGGAAGGATTGCAGGGTGGGGCCCTGGCAGGAGGTGAGAGGGGAGGAGAATTCAGCTGAGGTACTGCTTCTCCTGGTCCTCCCTGTGGGGTTGCTGAGGGATGGCTGCCTCCCTAGACCCAAGGTCACAGTTCTGGTAGGTGAGCCTCTCTGCTCAACTTTGTTGCTCTAGCCTTGGGGACTGCCTTATCCCTTTTGGGTTCCCTCCACCCTGCCCACACCCTTATGAATAATCCTTTTATTAAATGCTCTTCAAATTTCCCAATTTGAGCGTGCTGTTTATTTCCTGTGTGGATTCTGGGTAATACTACTTGTATAAGAGTGGCTCTTCCTTCCACATTTCATGTCAAGATAGGGTATTACCTGTGTTTTTAATTATTTCAGTCCTCATAGGGGGAAAATGATATCTTGTTTTAATTTATATATTTTTGATTATTATTGAGTTTGAACATCTGTTCACATGTTAATTGGCTATTTGCATATTTGTCTTAATTGCTTGTTAACATTCTTTGCCCATTTTTCTTTTGGGTGATCTCCCCCCTCCCTTTTAAATTCTTAGTTTGAGTGAAATATTTTTTCTGTTATATTTTCCAACTGATTGTTGTTAGTGTGAATGAAAATTATTGCTTTTGTATTTTGCCATTCCTCTGAACTCTTTTGTTTTAATGGATTTTAGCTGATTCTCTTGGATTTTCCAATAACATTTGCAAAGAATGATAATGCCATATCTTCCTTTCTGATTTATGCTGCATTTCTTTACCCTGTTTTACTACATTGGCTAGATCCTCCAAATCACTACTGAACAATAGTGGCGGTGGTGCGAATCTTTGTCTGATTCCTGACTCTAACCCAGAGTGTGTTTCACAGAACTCTAACACTGATGGATACCCCTTGATGAGAGTTCAGACTCATGCGGGAAGCATTGTACGCTCTTAGGGAGTCCCAGTGCATGTGAGTGTGTTAAGGGCTCTGCGTCTTTTTGTTTTTGGTTCTTGCTTAATATACCTCTGGTACTGAATTTTATGCAGTTCATTATCAGCTCAATAATTTGCATAGGTCCTGGAGAGCCAAAACACAAACAAAATATTTTGTAACAATATAGTTAAACCACTGTGGTTTTATGTAAAAATTCTGAATTATTCTAAGGCTCAATGCTTATTAGTCTAGATACGTAAGCCACTATATTTTGTATTTAAAGGATCATATGACTCATCCTCCACTTTGACATGTTTTGCTCTCAGAAGAAACAATTGAGATTTAAAAAACTAACTTAAATGGAAGGACAGATATCAGGAAATCATACTGTTCTTTCTCCCTCTCTTTCTTCTCTGTGTATGTGTTTTATACACACATACACATATACACAAACAACCAAACAAATAAAAAATTCCAAGAACAAACAGACCTCAAGTTACTGTTTTCTTACAATGTCCATGCTTCTTTATTGGCCCCCTACTCCTTCTCTCCAATACTTTTTCATTGTTCCTTACTCCCTCCTTTCCTTTCTTCCAATGCATGTTTAGTTAGCTCCAGAAAAATCTTTCTCCATCATTGCTCTTTTTCCATTCCGATTATTAATTAAAAATTACTCTTACTGTTGTTGATGAAAATCAAGTTAATATTAAAGAATACCTGCAACAAGAGAAGGGAAAGGCACTTGTTATTAAACTCATCTTAACTGCCCAAGTAATACATGTTGTTAAGTGTTCACATGAAATTAAGCCCTGAAACAGAATTGATGACAACAACCTCCAAAGACCTTGAAAAAGCTCAGAAGTTGCCTTCAGAATTCTGATAAATGTCTCATCTACATTTGCTTTCTCTTTGAATTAAATCTATTATTCTCAGAGCATTTAAGAATAATAAACTATCTTTAATTCAATTTAACTTTCCATTTTCTTAAATTACTAGTATTGAAACAGTATTGCTTCCTGCTATATTTCATTATAAGTCTTTCAGCTATGCTATAAGGCTAAATTAAGCTTTTATAGATTTTTTTTAGGATAAACCTAATCCCTATTTATTGCTTCTAGGGTAATATTCATCCTTAGTTTTAAAAAAAAGTGACATGTAAATAAAGTCTTAGAAAATAACTCACTTATAAATTGGCAATTCCTGTGTGGTGAATTAAAAAAAGAAAAGAACAAAACCAAAAGATGGACTCTCCTATTTTTACAGAATTTCTTTTGTTAGTTCAGTAAGGTCAAATTTTGGGGGTGTGAATCTAAATCATATTTCTAGGTTAATACAGAATTAGAGAAATTCAGTGGTACTTCAGCTTAATTTCTCTCCCATCATTTTAGTCATATGTTTTTCATTTTTAATAAAATTTCCTTAATTTCTGAAGTTGGAATTCCAGTGTTTAAGAGAATAAATCCATGATTTTATGCTAATGGAATGGCATACTGGTTTTTGTTTTTTTGTTTTTTGTTTTGACAGGGTAGGGGGTGGTGTCTGGCAAAATGCCTTTTCCATTAAATAGATCTATAAGGAAAAAAAGTCATTATTGCTAATGAATTCAGGGATTTTACTTACTGGAAGTAGTTAAGTAGTCTGGTACAAAAATGCACATTGCATTATGAACCATAACATTGCAAGGTTTTTAATATAAGAGCTGCTAAATATATTTTGAACATCACAAAGGCTGTGTTTCTTGCCTGGAGCTTGCTCTTTGTTATACTCTGCATCTCATATTCTTATCTTTTTCATGAGGAGTAGTGAATCTCAATAAAATCTATGGATTGTGTTATGTTTAAAGCCTACTCACTGAACCAATATTTTCACAGATAAGATCAATAATATATGTGTAAACCTTTGAAATTTAGATTGGAGAGGAAGCTGCCTAATAAAACCCTGCTACTGAATTTTATACAACATCTTACCAGCCTTTTAATTTTATATTCAGGTCCCAAAGGACCAAAAGACAAACTGAACACATCTGCAATTATCTGGATTAAACCATGATGGTTTTATGCAAAAACTCTGAATGCATTTAAGGTTTATGTATTGTGAAGCCATTGTGTAATGGTTATTCATTTCATTTCTTTGTTAAGAACCCTTGCCTAATGTTAAAAATTTGAATTACAAGTTTTACGTTTATACCTATTTAGTTGGACCATTAGTTCAAGATGCAGACTAAGGAAGCATTATAGTTGTAAAGTATGCTTCATCCAAAGATTTTTTTTTATAGAGTTGGTTATCTAATGCTATATTTGTAAGGCCATCAGTTATCAAAATATGTAAGTGCTAAATTCCTTTTGAAGATTTCAAGAGGTATTTTAATTAAGTTTTCAAAATTGCTTTTGGATCATCTTCACAATTCTTTAGTGCTTTATTTCCATTAACAAAATAGTAATTAAAATTAAATTTTAAAGGAAATAACCACAGTAGGTCATACTTCTATTAACTTGAGGTAGATAATGAACCTGTCCTATATAAAGACTGAGCTAAATCTGCTGAGAATCTGGGGATAGTGTATTTTAATTAAGGAAATCCTTATTTGCATCTAACAAACAGCATTGCTACTTATAAATTTAAGATCTTAGTGATGCATATTAGTACATTACCTCGACAAATCTAATAGAGATTTAATACTTGTGTTTTAAGGAGCAATTTGTCATAAATTAAGAGCATTTGCATAGTAAATTTCAAGGATGGTATTCTTTGCAGAGTTTTCTATAATTAAGGAACACATCAAACATTAAAATTGTATAATTTTTGTAGTACTAGGAAAGCTTGCTTTGTTATTAAACTGAGCCTCATTTTCAGCTGCACATAACCCTATGGAAAAGTCCATCTTTAATAAAGACATAATGAATGTACTGTCACTAAGATTTTTTTTTCCTCTTAAATCTTGAACAAGGCTTATGTGTTTAAAGAAGGTTTTAGCATGCAAAATGCAACTCCGAAGTCATCTATTCACTTGGATGGAGAGTATTTAATCATTTAAAAAGTGGACCAAAGAGCTAACCCCAGCCACACTGCTAAATACTTATAAGCTGCCTCATATATAAATTAAGTGTTCTCTAACTGGGGGTGTGGGTAGAATCTTTCTTTAGTCAGTTAAGTGTTTATAGTATTAATATCTACTTTAGTTATTTAGAGTAAAGAAATTAAAAAGCTCATTTTAATTAAGAATGACAACTTAATTCTCAAGTTTCTTTTTATTTTGATGGTACTACAAGATAATTTTAGCATTTGCATTTTATTGATCCAGAGAGAGTATTTTTATGAAATATAGCTTAGGATAAGGCTCAACAAGCCCAGTTCACCTGTGGTCATATGGATTTTTGACTTGTGGTCAGAGTGTCACTTAGACATTTTCACCTGGGGGTGACTTAGGATATGAATAGCTGGGCTTCTCAGAAAAGAATGAATGTATACTTTATTCAGTTTACGTTAGATTGCTGTGTATCCTTATTATCTTCTTCCATAAACTAAGTCCCCTTGCTTTTTCCAACCAAGAGGAAAGAATCAAGAGAGTGATCGCCAGCAGTATCTACAGAGTTCATGGGTTCCTCTATCTTGTAGTAATTTTAAAGTTTCCCCTTGGCAGGGAATGCAAGTGGTTATTCAACATTCATTCAATGAATATCATGTTTCAAAGGACTACTTCAGGTTATATGGGTGTGGGCACTGAATGACTCATGATTTTTAATTCAGCATTGCATCAGTTCTAATAAAAACTATAAAATACTTGGGTACTTAGTTTTATCATATTGGAGCCCATATGGAAGGTGGCGTTTCAAGCTGTTCTCAAAATTTAGATATTTCTATGCTATCAATAGTTTTTGTTATTATTATATAATCGGCTAAAAGAGTCAAATAGTTATAATGTGTTAAAACGAGTTGTGTCTAAGAAATAATAGCAATGAAAGAGGATGTTTGAATTCTTCTTTTATTAGAAGGACAGGTTAAAGCTATAGAAATAGCAGGCATCTGTTGTGGGTTCAAATCTCAAAATTGTAATTACTGCCTGGGTGATCTGGGTTGCAGAGTTAAGTATGAGGTCCCTATTTCCTCAATGTTAAAAGAATAGATTAATTTGAAAGCTTTAGTGATTTTATAGACAAAATTTATGACAACTATTCCCTCTTATTCTGTTTTCACTACCACTTGCTCATCTGTGGGGTATGGAACACAGAGTTATACCAAAGGGACTTAGGGAGGACTTGCCAAATTGTCCATTATGTCAAAGAATTTACAACCTAATGTCTTGGATGAGAACTACTTTCAGGCTCTTTTGTTGTTTAGGTTGCAAAGTATTAGATGCTCAATAAAACCTGGTGTTTGGAAGCTGGTCAACTAACTTGCTGAACTGTGGATGTGCAATGTCCAAATGTCCATTGCATTATGGCCAAAAGAACTAAAAATAACAGCCAACTTTATTCAGCACTTTATGTGTGCCAGGCACCAAGCACTTCACAAGTATTAACTCATTTAATTATCACTATAACCTCACAATATTGGCATTATTACCACTTCCATTTTATTTAGAAGAAAACCAAGGCACAAAGAAGGTAAGAAAATTGCCCGTGCAAGAAAAGTATAGAACAGGGAAGCTAATCTAAGCCATCGATGCCATGGCCTACACTGTTAACTTCTTTGCTATTCTGCCACTTATATTTTGTGGCCTGCCTAAGGAGAATTGGTACAAGGATATGTATGGGACTCAGATCTTTTCTTCAATGATTAATTTTTAGGTTTGAGGCGGTGCTAGTGGAGGGCACACAAGGGAAAGGGTCTGAGAGAAGAGCGGCAGCATAGAGCATAGTCATGTCCCAGGGGCTTTGGAGTCAGACATGATTTTTCGCGTTGGCTCAGTGACTCCCTGGCGTGACCTCAGGTGAGCTGCTGAAGTGCTTTGAATTTCCTGCTCAGTAAACTGGTGATGCTAATGTCTACATGATGGGATTGTTGTTTCATGCCACCCACAAAGCAGATGCCTGTTCCAGAGCATGGGCTTTCTACACTGTAGTTATTATTACAATTTTCCCACTTATTTCACCTTAGAGAAGTATGGTATCTCAGCAGAACTCTTCTGCCCAAAGTGCTCCCACTCAGAAGTTAAGCTCTGCTCCATTTTTGTTCATCTTGGTGGCCTACAATGTCCCTGGTTTCTATGATATGGGTTTTACAATGTGTTTTCAAATAAATATCGCTTTCTCTGCAGGTGTATCCATTTTCCCACGTGAGAGAGTAATAAGCATCTGTATGACATTGGAGGCTCACTGCAAAAATAAAAAATATTTTTATAAGGCACTTATTTGTAGTTAATCTCTATGGTAACACTTTGTGGGAATTAGTGGTGGTTAAATTGATTTTGGAAAAACAGTCCTAACGTAGCATGTTTTCATTTGGAAAGAGGAGAGGGAGTTTCATTTTTTCATTTCAGCAAGTACGTACGGAGTACTTACTATGTGCCTGGTACTGTACCTGGGTAGAGGGAATAGATTTCATTTTAAGTGATCACTGAGTGATTGATGGAGGCCATTTGTAATGCTGTGTTAAGATGGACTGTGATCTTGAGCTGGCAGAAAAGATTGCCAGGGATTGAGAGAGGGGGATGACAAAATTGGAATGTGTACGAGCTGCTTAGGATGTAACTACAACAACACATGCAAAATCCACACTTGAGTCGCTGCGTTAGACACTCCCTGTATTTATAAAGTGTTTTGAATATGTTGACTCTTTTGGACTTTATTATATATTCATATAATAATGTATTATACATATATGATCATTTGGCATATTTTGTCTCACTTATAACATCATTCTGTACCATCTTGGTATAACTTCCAAGAGAAGTTATTCATTATCTTCAGATATACAACAAAGACATAGTCCCTTCCCTTTAGGAATTTACAGTTTAAAATAGACACTACTAAGACCAAAACACCCTATAAATATCAAACGGGTACCTACATTGAATAAAACATTTTGTATTTCCAGAAATGTTACTTACCTACCTTAATCAGCATGTGTGCTAGTAATTTTTGCTTCTGTTTCTGCAAAAACAGAAAGAACTAATGGTTCAGTCCTAATGGGGAACGAGAAAAGATGTCACAAAATCATACAGTTCTTTAAATGAGTTTTCCCCATCCTTCTTATTATTGTTATGCTCTTTATCTATGTTTGCTGCTCTAAAATATTAACCTTTTAAAAAAATGCATTGCACAGTTGGTTGCAGCACTGTGATCTGCCAAATTAGAGCATTCTGAATGTTTATGTCTTTGGGAATCCCCAGCAGGTCTGCCTAAATTCCCTGAAGAGAGAGAAAAATTCAAATCATTGTTTCCCTCTTCCTGCTTTTGTTCACAGAACAGACCTGCTCATGAAAAGCAAGAGCACAGAGGTGAGGGATCAGGAAATTGTAGGACAAGGCAGCTGAGTTCTGCTTTGTGGAGCATTATCAGAAGTGAGCCCTACTGTCAGTCACCATGAGGTGTCTCGGTGACTGAGGCGGATTTGTGTGAACTGTCAGTTGAAAGCATCGACAGTGTTCCATTAGTAATGAATTATGGGAGTGGAGTAATTTCATTAATTTCTTTACCTCAGTCAGTAGATGTTAGTGTAAGTTGCTCAACCAAACATCAAAAGAACCATTGCATTTTAACCTTTGAGTCTTTTACCGTATAACCAGGAACAGCAAAGAAATAAATTAGCGTAACATTCCTTAAAAAAAAAAAAAAGACTGAAGATAAGCAGTGGACATAATTTTTCCTGTTTTTAATTTAATAGCAGGTTTATGGTTTTATGCAAAACCATTCACATTACATTTGACCCTCTGGGAGCTGCCTTTTTTTTTCTGTGGGTATAATTTTGATCTTTAATAATCTGTTGTTAAATCCAGTCTGAGTTTGATTAATGAATTGTGATGAGCCAGTGCATTAATTTGCAGGTTTGGTCTAATGCCCTAAAAGGCTGCTTTGTTGTGGATGTTATTAATGCTAAACTCTTCAGGAGGAGCCATGGGATGGCAGTGTGCTCCAAATAATGGATGAGCTACTTCTTTGGGAAATCCCAGTGATGGAGCTGTAGCTCTAGAAGTGACTATGGAGCCATGTGATTGAAAGCAGAAATCCTGATTTAGCTTTATGTTCCAGAACAGGGGGCTGCAGTCTGCAAGGGGTCTCTGGATGGAATTCAGGGGAGTCTGTGAATTTAGATAGTAAAAAAATTCTGTACTTTCATTAACCTCTACTGAAATTTAACATTCTGTTCAATTATAAACATAGGCAACAGACCACAGTATTATTAATAGTAGCTGTGACTTTGTCATCAATAGAAACCACAGGTATTTTCATAACACATTATAAGGTTGTAAGTACCTCAACATGTCATTTATGCTCCCCACTGCTTCAGAGTTACCAGTCGTTATTACGACAGCCACTCCATCTGATTATGTACTGTGTTAGTAAAGAAGCACACATATATTACTATATCACAAATTTTAAAATTGATAACTGTATTTTAATATAATTGGTTTCATTTATAATCTTATTTTAGACATGATTCTGACAAGGGGTCTATGGCCCCCAAACGGTTAAGAAAACCCCCCTTTTTGAGTGACTGTGTCTGTGCTGCCCTCTTTCCCCCTGCTAAGTCCATCCTTCTCCTATTCCTCAGACTCTGTTGTCAGGAATAGGTCTAAGGTTCAAACATGTTACCCACATGGCCAGATGCTAGCAGTGACTGAGGTGTGCTAACATTATCAATTTCTCAGTTACTCCCCTGCTTTTCTACCCTAGACTCCTGGAAGCTGTGAACTGTTTGTCTTATTCACTGATAATTTCCCAAGCACATATGGTACTGTTTGACACACAGTAGGCACTTAGTAACTGTCTAATGAACGAATGATAGTTCAAAAGGAGATAGTTTTTTGCCCCATTTGAATGAATCTGGGTTTTAAAATCTCTTTTTTTGTTTCACATGAAATAAAATCTGGTATCCACATTCTAAAGAGTTTATTGCATTATAAAAGGTATTTACAAGGCATTAGGAATGTTTATAGGAACTGATATTGACCAGTTTATTGTCCAGCATATCAGCTTATCAGGGAACTGTACACTCTTGTAGCTGATTTTTAAAAGGATTGTTACAATTAAACAAAGAGAACTGTTAATCTCCAAAGGCGAATATAGCTGCAGAGAGATAGGAAAATTAGATTATAGAAATAGATTAACATGTGTGTTGGGAGTATGTAGAAGTGTATGGATATGTTTTGTGTGTGTCTCTGTGTGTAAAGAGACCCAGCCCAGGTGAGAGAGTCTTTAGAGCTGTAAGTTACCTTGGAGATTATTTTTCAATTTAATTTAACAAGTATTGAAACTGAAGTGCAAAGAGGTTAAATGATCAGTGACCTCCTAATTGCTAAATCCAATAAAGCCTGCACGGACCTTATCTTACTCGGCCACTCTATTGCATTTTGTGTTGCTCACATTTTCCTTTTACTCGAAGCCTGTGCGTATGCTGTTTCCACCAACCCAGAATGCTTTCCTTTTTGCTCCTTTCTATCCCTGCCCCCTACTCTTTCTTATTCCAGAAGAACACATCTTTTAAACCTCCATCTCTCAAGTAGAGCTTCGTTCTAGTTCAGTGCTTATCCTTAAAAAAAAAAAAAATTCCAACCTTCCTAAGTAGCCTTTTTAGACACTTTAAAAACTCTCCTGGCTGTTCCCCGTGCCCACTCCCCATCTTCTGGTGTACTTTTAGTACCATAGATAGACTGTACATCTGTTTATGTATTGCAGCCTTTGGAGGGCAACAAACCATTATAATATCTAAGATATTCTCACCCCAAGAGCCAATTTCACCTCCCTGGGGGTAAGATCACCCCTGTTGAGAATGCATGCTCTTGTAGAACTTGAATGCCACCAGACTCTCCCGGTCTTCTGTGGGTTCAAACAAAGTTACAAATGGCACCAACCTCCCATTCTGTGAACAGAAATTCCAGTCTTTTCTATGCAATTTCTTCCCTCCTCAAACTCCTCAGGAGTGTTTACCTGTTTTTATGAAATTAGTCTTTGTCCCGTCTTCCTGTTTCTGCCTGCAGGCGAACTGGGAACACAGACACTACCTTCAAGGATGAACTGTAGAGGAACTGACCTCCATTTTGCCCTTGGTCTTGATGGTCAAACCTGACGAAGTGCTATTGGTGGGTAGTGAATCTCAGAACCCTCTGCTGTTGCTGCCACCACAGCTGTCTGGTGGGTGGGGAGGATGGTGGCCATCGCTGCTCTTGCTGCTGGCTGCAGGTGCCTGCGTTTGCTGGCCTTGGCTGGGATCTCTGGTAGAGTAATTGCTCAGCCAAGTGTGTTTTTTGGTGACATAACTCTTTCAATTCCCATCTTACACAGATATGTTCTCTAGGGTACAGCTAAGATACCAGGTGAATTTGCAACTTCCTGGGTAGTCCATGGTCCCTCTGGCCTCCAAGCGTGGCTCATGCTGTTCCATCTTCCTGAAATGCTCTTCTCCTTTTCAAGTAGATAACTTGACTCTTGGTTACAATATTACAATATCACTTCTTTCAGGAAGCTTCTCGAATTCCCCTTCAGAGTCTATGTGTGATACCCCTCCTGCACACTCCCATGGTGTCCTGGATTCCTAGAGTTATTGTATGCAGACTGTTTATTTGTCTATATATTCCATTATACTCTAAGCTCCTTACGGGTAGAAAACATATAAGGTCTAGCGTAGCACAGTTCCAGTCATCTAGAAGGCACTCCATAAATGCTTATGGAACAGCTAAATTGATTCTACATACCTGCGATATAGTGGTGAACAAAATAAACAAGTCTTTGCCCTCTTGGAGGTTACATTCCAGTGGGTAAACATAGATAATAAACAAGTAAATATGTACAATGTATAGTATGTCAATGTTGATAAGAGCTATGGAGGAACATTAAGCAGAAAATGCCTAACGCGGAACTGATTTTTTTTCTTCTTTGAACTTGCTGTATGTTCAGTCTCTCTTATCCTAGCAGATGGCAACTCCATTCTTCTAGTTGTTTGGATCAAAACCCTGGAAGTCATCCTTCCTCTTTCTCTTACACTCCTCATTCAATCTGTTATTGTCTCCTCCTGCTAGAATGTAAGCCCCATGAAGGCAGGAATCATGCCTATTTTGTTTACTAATTTGCCCTCGGCACTAGACCAGTACCTGCTCATATTGACACTGGATTCATGTTTGGTGAATTGAACTGAAGAGGAATTGGAAGTTGTTGGTGGAGGGAATTGCAATGATAATGGTCAGGGACAAAGGTGATTTTTATGCAGAGACCTGAGTGAATGAGCTATGTGAATCTAGGGGGAGAAACATCCAAGCAGAGGACACAGCGAGTGCAAATGTCATGGGGCAGGAATGTCCCTAGTGTGTTCTGTGAAGAGTAAAGAGGCGGTTAAGACTGGAGTAGAGTGAATCAGGGGTGGGGTGGGGGTGGGTAGGAGATGAAGTAATGGGATGGTAGTCCAGATCATTCAGAGATGAAGGTCATGACAATTATTTGGCTTTTATTGTGAATGAAATGAGAAGGCAGTTGGACAATTTTTTGGAGTAATAACATGATCTGATTCAGCTTGAACAGTTCACTGTGGTGACTGAATTGACGATAGACTATAGGGAGCAAGGGCAGAAGCAGGAAGACTGACATAAAACTCTGAAATAAATCAAGAAAGAGATGCTGTTGGTTTACACAAGATTAGCAACTGGGAGGTAGTGAGAAATGGCCAGATTTTGTATTAATTTTGAATTAAAGCCAACAGGAAATGCTGATGATCTAGATGTGAGGTGTGAGAAAAAGAGGAGCCAGGAATAATTTCTGTTTATTTTTTAAGTAAAAAGTTTTTACAATATAACAGGCATGTAGAAAAATGCCCAAATCATAAATGTACAGCTTGGTGAATTTTTCACAGAGGGACAAGACTCAAGTAATCACCTTCTCCAGTAAGACCTAAAACATTACCAGCCCCCAAGAGGCCTCTACTGTGCTGCTTCTCAGTCATTTCCCCTCATTCTCAGTGTAACCACTGTCACTGAGTTTTCCCACTAAGCACCGCTGAACCTGTATTCACAAGTTTTGATAGGTCATATTTTCATTATTATTTATTTCAAAATATTTTCTAATTTCCATTTTGATTTCTTCTTTAACCAATTTCCAAATATTTGGTGGATGTTCTAGTTATTTTGTTACTGATTTCTAGCTTAATTCCACTGGGGTCAGAGAATAATGGTTTCAATATTTTGAAATTTTGGGGAACGTGGGGACTTGTTTTATGGCCCAGCATATAGTCAGCTTTGGTAAATGTCTTATGTCCCTTTAATACATTAGAGGCAGAATTTTATATATGTCAATTAAGGCAAGTTTATTAATATATCATTATTAGTATGATTATTCAGTGAGTAATTGAGAAAAGTTTATTAAAGTCTCCTACTATCATCTTGGACTTACTCTACTTTTAATTAGGTCAATTTTTGCTTTACTTAATGAGAGAATATGAATTTAAAATTGTCATATCTTTCTGGTAGATTAAATTCTTTTTACTATATTTTTTAATTTTTTAATTTAATTTTATTTATTTTTTTATACAGCAGGTTCTTATTAGTCATCAATTTTATACACATCAGTGTATATATACATGTCCATCCCAATTGCCCAATTCATCACACCACCATCTCCACCCCCCGCCCCCTTCCCCCCTTGGTGTCCATACATTTGTTCTCTACATCTGTGTATCAACTTCTGCCCTGCAAACCGGTTCATCTGTACCATTTTTCTAGGTTCCACATACATGCGTTAATATACGATATTTGTTTTTCTCTTTCTGACTTACTTCACTCTGTATGACAGTCTCTAGATGCATCCACATCTCAACAAATGACCCAATTTCGTTCCTTTTTATGGCTGAGTAATATTCCATTGTATATATGTACCACATCTTCTTTTTCCATTAGTCTGTTGATGGACATTTAGGTTGCTTCCATGACCTGGCTATTGTAAATACTGCTGCAGTGAACATTGGGGTGCATGTGTCTTTTTGAATTATGGTTTTCTCTGGGTATATGCCCAGTAGTGGGGTTGCTGGGTCATATGGTAATTCTATTTTTAGCTTTTTAAGGAACCTCCATACTGTTCTCCATAGTGGCTATATCAATTTACATTCCCACCAACAGTGCAAAACGCTTCCCTTTTCTCCACAGCCTCTCCAGCATTTATTGTTTGTAGATTTTCTGATGATGCCCATTCTAACTGGTGTGAGGTGATACCTCATTGTAGCTTTAGTTTGCATTTCTCTAATAATTAGTGATGTTGAGCAGGTTTTCATGTGCTTCTTGGCCATCTGTATGTCTTCTTTGGAGAAGTGTCTATTTAGGTCTTCTGCCCATTTTTGGATTGGGTTGTTTGTTTTTTTCATATTGAGCTGTATGAGCTGTTTATATATTTTGGAGATTAATCCTTTTTCCATTGATTCATTTGCAAATATTTTCTCCCATTCTGAGGGCTATCTTTTCATCTTGTTTATGGTTTCCTTTGCTGTGCAAAAGCTTTGAAGTTTCATTAGGTCCCATTTGTTTATTTTTGTTTTTATTTCCATTACTCTAGGAGGTGGATCAAAAAAGATCTTGCTGTGATTTATGTCAAAGAATGTTCTTCCTATGTTTTTCTCTAAGAGTTTTATAGTGTCTGGTCTTACATTTAGGTCTCTAATCCATTTTGAGTTTATTTTTGTGTATGGTGTTAGGGAGTGTTCTAATTTCATTCTTTTACATGTAGCTGTCCAGTTTTCCCAGCACCACTTATTGAAGACACTCTCTTTTCTCCATTGTATATCCTTGTCTCCTTTGTCATAGATTAGTTGACCATAGGTGCGTGGGTTTATCTCTGGGCTTTCTATCTTGTTCCTTGATCTATGTTTCTGTTTTTGTGCCAGTGCCATATTGTCTTGATTACTGTAGTTTTGTAGTATAGTCTGAAGTCAGGGAGTCTGATTCCTTCAGCTCATTTTTTTTCCTGCAAGACTCCTTTGGCTATTTGGGGTCTTTTGTGTCTCCATACAAATTGTAAGATTTTTTTGTTCTAGGTCCATAAAAAATGCCATTGGTAATTTGATAGGGATTGCATTGAATCTGTAGATTGCTTTGGGTAGTAGAGTCATTTTCACAATGTTGATTCTTCCAATCCAAGAACATGGTATATCTCTACATCTGTTGGTATCATCTTTAATTACTTTCATCAGTGTCTTATAGTTTTCTGCATACAGGTCTTTTGTCTCCCTAGGTCGGTTTATTCCTAGGTATTTTATTCTTTTTGTTTCAATGTAAATGGGAGTGTTTCCTTAATTTCTCTTTCAGATTTCTCATCATTAGTGTATAGGAATGCAAGAGATTTCTGTGCTTTAATTTTGTATCCTGCAACTTTACCAAATTCATTGATTTGCTCTAGTAGTTTTCTGGTGGCATTTTTAGGATTCTCTGTGTATAGTATCATGTCATCAGCAAACAATGACAGTTTTACTTCTTCTTTCCAATTTGGATTCCTTCTATTTGTTTTTCTTCTCTGATTGCCGTGGCTAGGACTTCCAAAACTATGTTGAATAATAGTGGTGAGAGTGGACATCCTTGTCATGTTCCTGATCTTAGAGGAAATGCTTTCAGTTTTTCACCATTGAGAATGATGTTTGCTGTGGGTTTGTTGTATATGGCCTTTATTATGTTGAGGTAGGTTCCCTCTGTGCCCACTTTCTGGAGAGTTTTTATCATAAATGGGTGTTGAATTTTGTCGAAAGCTTTTTCTGCATCTATTGAGATGATCATATGGTTTTTATTCTTCAATTTATTAATATAGTGTATCACGTTGATTGATTTGAGTATATTGAAGAATCCTTGCATCCCTGGGATAAATCCCACTTGATCATGGTGTATGATCCTTTTAATGTGCTTTTGGATTCTGTTTGCTAGTATTTTGTTGAAGTTTTTTGCATCTATATTCATCAGTGATATTGGTCTGTAATTTTCTTTTTGTGGTATCTTTGTCTGGTTTTGGTATCAGAGTGATGGTGGCCTCATAGAATGAGTTTGGGAGTGTTCCTTCCTTTGCAATTTTTTGGAAGAGTTTGAGAAGGATGGTTGTTAGCTCTTCTCTAAATGTTTGATAGAATTCACCTGTGAAACCATCTGGTCCTAGACTTTTGTTTGTTGGAAGATTTTTAATCACAGCTTTCAATTTCATTACTTGTGATTGGTCTGTTCATATTTTCTATTTCTTCCCGGTTCAGTCTTGGAAGGTTATACCTTTCTAAGAATTTGTCCATTTCTTCCTGGTTGTCATTTTTGTTGGCATAGAGTTGCTTGTAGTGGTCTCTTAGGATGCTTTGTATTTCTGCGGTGTGTGTTGTAACTTCTCCTTTTTCATTTCTAATTTTATTGATTTGAGTCCTCTCCCTCTTTTTCTTGATGAGTCTGGCTAATGGTTTATCAATTTTGTTTATCTTCTCAAAGAACCAGCTTTTAGTTTTATTGATCTTTGCTATTGTTTTCTTTGTTCCTCTTTCATTTATGTCTGCTCTGATCTTTATGATTTCTTTCCTTCTGCTAACTTTGGTTTTTGTTTGTTCTTCTTTCTCTAGTTCCTTTAAGTGTAAGGTGAGATTGTTTTTGAGATTTTTCTTATTTCTTGAGGTAGGCTTGTGTAGCTATAAGCTTCCCTCTTAGAACTGCTTTTGCTGCATCCCATAGGTTTTGGATCGTCATGTTTTCATTGTCATTTGTCTCTACTTATTTTTTGATTTCCTCTTTGATTTCTTTAGTGATCTCTTGGTTATTTAGTAGCATATTGTTTAGCCTCCATGTGTTTGTGTTTTTTTCCCTGTAATTCATTTCTAATCTCATAGTGTCATGGTCAGAAAAGATGCTTGATATGATTTAAATTTTCTTAAATTTACTGAGGCTTGATTTGTGACCCAAGATATGATCTATCCTGGAGAATGTTCCGTGTGCACTTGAGAGGAATGTGTAATCTGCTGTTTTGGGATGGAATGTCCTATAAATATCAATTAAATCTCTGGTCTTTTGTGTCATTTAAAGCTTCTGTTTCCTTATTTATTTTCATTTTGGATGATCTGTCCATTGCTGTAAGTGAGGTGTTAAAGTCCCCCACTATTATTGTGTTACTGTCAATTTCCTCTTTTATAGCTGTTAGCAATTGCCTTATGTATTGAGGTGCTCCTATGTTGGGTGCATATATATTTATAATTGTTATATCTTCTTCTTGGATTGATCCCTTGATCATTATGTAGTGTCCTTCCTTGTCTCTTGTAACATTCTTTATTTTAAAGTCTATTTTATGTGATATGAGTATTGCTACTCCAGCTTTCTTTTGATTTCCATTTGCATGGAATATCTTTTTCCAACCCCTCATGTTCAGTCTGTATGTGTCCCTAGGTCTGAAGTTGGTCTTTTGTAGACAGCATATATATGGGTCTTGTTTTTGTATCCATTCAACAAGCCTGTGTCTTTTGGTTGGAACGTTTAATCCATTCACGTTTAAAGTAATTATCAATATGTATGTTCCTATGACCATTTTCTTAATTGTTTTGGGTTTGTTTTTGTAAGTCCTTTTCTTATCTTGCATTTCCCACTTAGAGAAGTTCTTTTAGCATTTGTTGTAGAGCTGGTTTTGTGGTGCTGAATTCTCTTAGCTTTTGCTTGTCTGTAAAGCTTTTGAGTTCTCCATAGAATCTGAATGGGATCCTTGCTGGGTAGAGTAATCTTGGTTGTAGGTTCTTCCCTTTCATCACTTTAAGTATGTTATGCCACTCCCTTCTGGCTTGTAGAGTTTCTGCTGAGAAATCAGCTGTTAACCTTATGGGAGTTCCCTTGTATGTTATTTGTCACTTTTCCCTTTCTGCTTTCAATAATTTTTCTTTGTCTTAATTTTTGCCAATTTGATTAGTATGTGTCTTGGCATGTTTCTCCTTGGGTTTATCCTTTATGGGACTCGCTGCGCTTCCTGGACTTGGGTGGCTATTTCCTTTCCCACGTTAAGGAAGTTTTTGACTATAATCTCTTCAAATAATTTCTCGGGTCCTTTCTCTCTCTCTTCTCCTTCTGGACCCCTATAATGCGAATGTTGTTGCGTTTAATGTTGTCCCAGAGGTCTCCTAGGCTCTCTTCATTTCTTTTCATTCTTTTTTCTTTATTCTGTTCTGCAGCAGTGAATTCTACCATTCTGTCTTCCAGGTCACTTATCCATTCTCCTGCCTCAGTTATTCTGCTATTTATTCCTTCTAGTGTAGTTTACATTTCAGTTATTTTATCGTTCATCTCTGTTTGTTTGTTCTTTAATTCTTCTAGGTCTTTGTTAAATGTTTCTTGCATCTTCTCGATCTTTGTCTCCTTTTTTTCCCCAAGGTCCTGGATCATCTTCACTATCATTATTCTGAATTCTTTTTCTGGAAATTTGCCTATGTCCACTTCATTTAGTTGTTTTTCTCGGGTTTTATCTTGTTCCTTCATCTGGTACGTAGCTGTCTGCCTTTTCATCTTGTCTGTCTTTCTGTGAATGTGGATGTGTGTTCCACAGGCTGCATGATTGTAGTTCTTCTTGCTTCTGCTCTCTGCCCTCTGGTTGATGAGTCAATCTAAGAGGCTTATTTTTTTTTTTACTATTTACAAAGTGATTTTATTGTAACATAAAGCATACATGCCAACGAGAGATAATGTATCACAAATGTGTTCAGTTTAAAGAATAATAGCAGCTAGCCAGGAGGAGCTGACAGGTGGCCCTGCGGAGGCCAAGGCGTTGGTCCGAGTGCAATGGCAGGGTGCATGGCTGAAGTGAGCTGGAAGGGCTTGGAATGAAGAGCCCGGACCAATTGCTATAGTTTAGCCTGTGAAGCTTATGATTAGAGTCAACAATTTGAAATGGCCAGCTCACCTGTTGCAGTTGTCTCTTCTCCACCAGCTTTCTTAATGTCTGGCTCAGTTTATGAACCTCTTAAAAGCATTAATCTTCCAAGACCTGATAATGAAACTGTAGGATAAATTGGGTCACTAGTACAGAATTGTCAAGTCAACACTGCTGCTCTATTGAAGTCCAACCACAGGTCTCTTTCTCACAAAAACATGTGGTGATGATCAGGAGGCCAAGATCCATGACAGTGTATACTGCACTGCTGTGCCCTGGGCTTTGGCTCTTGTATACACTCGCATTGATGATGACAAGGGAAGGACCCATGAGCTGGAGCACTCGGCTATAAAATATATGAGAGGAATTGTCTACTGCTATATGTGTCAGGCTGATGAGGTCCAACAGTTTAAGCAGGATCCATGCCCGACAATGTCTTCACTCTGTTTTCAATGTACATACAGGGATGAGATTCTCTCCTATGAGGATTATGTTCATCTTCAGATAAATGCAGCATCACTCTATCTCCTTTACCTTGTGGAAATGATTTCCTCAGGACTCCAGATTATCTGTAACACTGATGAGGTCTCTTTTATTCAGAACCTTGTATTTTGTGTGGAAAGAGTTTACTGTGTGCCTGACTTTGGTGTCTGGGAAAGAGGAAGCAAGTATAATACTGGCAGCACAGAGCTGCATTCGAGCTCTGTTGGCTTAGCAAAAACAGCTGTAGAAGCAATTAATGGATTCAACCTCTTTGGCAACCAGGGCTGTTCTTGGTTGGTTATATTTGTGGATCTTGATGCCCACAATCTCAACTGGCAAACTTTGTGCCCACTGTTACCCAGGGAATCAAGATCTCATAACACAGATATTGCCCTGCTTCCCTGCATCAGTTATCCTACATTTGCCTTGGATGATGAGGTTCTGTTTAGCCAGACACTTGATAAAGTGGTTAGAAAGTTAAAAGGAAAATACGGATTTAAGCGTTTCTTGAGAGATGGATATAGAACATCATTGGAAGATCCTAATAGACACTACTGCAGACCAGCTGAAATTAAGCTCTTTGATGGCACTGAATGTGAATTTCCCATATTTTTCCTTTACATGATGATTGATGGTGTTTTTAGAGGCAATCCCAAGCAAGTAAAAGAATATCAGGATCTTCTGACTCCAGTACTTCATCAGACCACAGAAGGTTATCCTGTCATACCAAAGTACTACTATGTTCCAGCTGATTTTGTAGAATATGAAAAAAGAAACCCTGGTAGTCAGAAGCGATTTCCTAGTAACTGTGGCCATGATGGAAAACTATTACTTTGGGGACAAGCCCTTTATGTCATCATGAAACTCCTAGCTGATGAATTAATTAGTCCTAAAGACATGGATCCTGTTCAGCGTTATGTCCCACTACAGAATCAATGTAATGTGAGCATGAGGTTTTCCAGTCAGGGCCCACTGGAAAATGATTTGGTTGTTTATGTAGCGCTTATAGCAGAAAGCCAATGCCTTCAAGATTTCCCTCAACACATATGGTATTCAGACTCAAACTCCTCAACAGGTAGAACCCATTCAGATCTGGGCCCAACAGGAGCTTGTGAAAGCTTATTTCCATCTGGGGGACAATGAAAAATTAGGACTCTGCGGAAGGCCAGATAGGCCCATTGGCTACCTCCATACATCAAAGATTTATTGCATTCTAGGAAAGACTGTGGTTTGTTACCCTATCATCTTTGACCTAAGTGATTTCTAAATGTCTCAAGATGTTTTACTGCTGATAGATGACATAAAGAATGCACTACAGTTTATTAAGCAATACTGGAAAATGCATGGACATCCACTTTTCCTTGTTCTCATCCAGGAAGACAGTATAAGAGGTAGCCGATTCAATCCCGTATTAGATGTGCTGGCAGCTTTTAAGAAAGGAGCGGTTGGAGGAGTCAAAGTTCACGTTGATCGTCTACAGACACTAATATCTGGAGCTATGGTAGAACAACTTCTTATGAATCAGTGACACAGAAGAGCTTCCAGAATTTAAGAGTTTTGAGGAACTAGAAGTTCCCAAACATTCAAAAGTCAAACGACAAAGCAGCACCTCCAATGCTCCTGAACAAGAACAGCAGCCAGATGTTACCATTACTGAATGGAAAAACAAACCCACCCATGAAATTCTTCAAAAACTGAATGACTGTAGTTGTCTGGCTAGCCAAGCCATCCTGCTGGGTATACTGTTCAAAGGAGAAGGACCCAACTTTCTCACAAAGGAAGGTACTGTTTCTGATCACATTGAGAGAGTCTATAGAAGAGCTGGCAGCAAAAAATGTCGGTTGGTGGTGTGCCATACAGCAAGCCTTTTAAGTAAACTAGTGGACAGCCTGGCCCCATCCATTACTAATGCTTTAGTGCAGGGCCAACAGGTAACTCTGGGTGCCTTTGGACATGAAGAAGAGGTTATCGCTAATCCTTTGTCTCCAAGAGTGATTAAGAACATCATCTATTACAAGTGTAATACCCATGATGAGAGGGAGGTGGTCATTCAGCAAGAACCGGTCATTCATATTGGCTGGATCATCTCCAATAACCCGGAGTTATTCCGTGCCATGCTGAAAATATGAATTGGCATTGTGTGAGGCAGTGCAGTAAGGCACGTGACCAGGCTCTAGCATCCAGTGGAACTGAATGCAAGTCCTGACCGCCACTCATCATCTCAGTGTCCTGAGGCCAGTGGCTGAACCTCCCTCCTGCTTTCATACCAGCCTCATTGTTTTGTGTGAGATGAAACAAGATAATGTGTTTAAAAGGCCTGCCACAACTGAGTAAAGTATAAATGCTTCTTTTCATTTTTTTAAACATATTTTTTATTGTATTGAATACAGGTATCACGTAAATATGTTCTAATTGTAAAAGAGTCAACAAAAAACAATAATTGAGCATATAGAGTAACCTAATATGTGGCCAATTTGGGGGATGTTCAAGTGTTTGAAAAGAATATGTAGCCTGTCAGGTGCAAATACATGTGAATGTGTGTGAGTGTGAATAAGTGTTTAGCTTGCTAATTGTATAATTAGATCATCAGTATCTTTACTATTTCTGTCCTACTTGACCTTCGATTGCTGATAAATTGTAAAATGTTCTCCTGATTATGAATTTGTCAATTTCTCCTTGCATTTTTATCCATTTTGCTTTATGTATTTTGAAGCTTTGTTTTTGTCCATGTTACCATGTTTTAACAATATATCTTTCCTTGTGTCATTTATTTTGTAATTGAATTATTTTTAATTTCAAACATCTACAAAAGTATAGAAAATAGTATAATAAAGCCCATACTATTACTCAGCTTCAACAATAATAAAAAAAATAATAGAAAAACAAGCACTGTACAACTTACAGAAGCTCCTTAATCTCCTCATTTGTGTTGCTACCTAGTCCACTCTCATACTTCTATCCTGAATTTTTTGTTACTCACCCTTGCTTTTAAAGACTTTTTCATTAATATAAGCATCCCTAAATTATTGTTTAGTTTTACCAGTTTTCATCTCCATATCTAGTAGATTAACTTTTAAGCATCAGTTTTAAATGTCCTTTTTTATGTTTAATCATGGTATTTACATGATATATCTCCATTCTTTTACTGTCAACCTTTCTGTATCCTTATATTTAAGATGTCCTTATTTAGGCAACATATAATTAAATTTTTATTTTTTCATCTAGTTGGACAAACTTTGTCTTTCATTCGAAGTATTTAGTCCATGTACATTTAATATAATTATTGATATATTTGGAATTATATTTACTGGATATAACAACAGTCTTAACCTAATAAAGTCTAGTGTAAATTATAGTTTTACCACTTCCCAGACAATGCTAGGATTTAAGAACACATTAAATCCATTTATCCCTTTCTGCTGTTTGATTTACTGCTGTCATACATTTATTTTAATTTTATATGTATGTAATCTTCACCACATGTTATTATTGTCATTTATATATTTAACTCCTGTTGCTTTTCATTCTTTCCTGCATTTCTGTCTTTCCATCTGGGATCATTTTCCTCTTGTCTAAACTCCTTCAGCATTTCTTTTAATAGGGATCTGCTGACAACAAACTTTTTTTGATGCCTTTATGTTTGAAGGATATTTTCATTGTGTATAGACTTCTAAGTCGTTAATAATTTCTTCCAGCACTTCAAGATATCATTCTGTTTTCTTCTGGCTTCTATTGTTTCTGTTGAGAACTTAGTTATCATTGTTGTAGTTTCTTTGAAGGTACTATGCTTTTTTGTCTGGCTGTTCTTATGGCTTATTCTTTGTCATTTGGCAGTTTTACTATGATGAGACTAGTAATGTCTGTATCCTTCTTGGGATTTTATATTGTTCATCTGTTTTGGAAATTTCTCAGACATTACCTATTCGAACAATGCTTTTGCCTCCATTTCTCCTCTAATCTATTTCTGTACTTCTGGAGCTCCAGTTACACTTAGAACTTTGCCATCTCCCATGTGTCTCTTTCACTTTTTTCTATATTTCCTTTTTTTTTTTGGTCCTTTGGTCTGAATATTCTCTGCCAACAGAGAATACTAGTATTTAGTATCTTACAGTACTAATCCTGTTCTTATTTGTGTTTAATCTGCTAGTAAGCTCATCTGTTGAGTACTTAGTTTTAATTACTGTATTTTTCAGTTTTAGAATTTCCACTTGATTCTCTTCTTATGGATTCTATTTCTCTGGTAAGGGTATCTTTTCATCTTTTTTATTTATTTTTTTTTTTTGCGGTATGCGGTCCTCTCACTGCTGTGGCCTCTCCCATTGTGGAGCACAGGCTCCAGATGCGCAGGCTCAGCAGCCATGGCTTACAGGCCCAGCTGCTCCACAGCATGTGGGATCCTCCTGGACCAGGGCACGAACCCGTGTCCCCTGCATCAGCAGGCAGACTGTCAACCACTGCGCCACCAGGGAAACCCTTTTCATCTATTTTTTTAAAAACATATTAATCCATGTTTCTGGATCATCTATGGCCTATTTTTACTTTCTTTTTTTTTTTCTTTGATCTGATTTCTTGGTATATCTGGTAATTTTTTTATTGAATGCCAGACATTTTGCATGAAAAATTGTAGAGGCTCTGGATAACGCCATTTTTCTCTAGAGGAAAATACATTTTATAAAATGGTAGGCAGCTAGAATAGGAACAGAACAACTCAATCCAATCAGTATATGACTGAAAAGTCTGGGTTTCAGAATTATTAAGGTTCTATCGTATCTGCCTGGGTTCAACTTGCAGGCTGGATAATCTTGGGCAAGTTTTATAATATTTCTGTTCATCAATTTTCTCATTGATAGCACAAGGAAAATAATAGTACTTTCCTCACAGCATAGTTAAGAAGATTAAATGAGTTAATATATAAAAAGTACTTAAACTAGTACCCAACACATAGAAAGTGTCTGTTGAGTGTTTGCTAGTGTAGGTATTAATTTTTGCCTAAGGCCAAAATCATCTCCTTCTGTTACTGCATTTAACAAATATTAATTGGAGTGGCTACTGGTGGAACTCAATATGTGGAGAAAGATTAGACCTTGTTAGAGGACAGCATAGAAAATAGGGTAGAATTAAAAGCTCTCGCTATATTGAAAACAGTCAAAGAGGTAATGTAAGCATCTCAGTGTTGGTCTGTGGTTAGCTTAGATCATTTCCTACATGTAATTCAGTCAGTTCCCACAGTGCTAGGTGAAGTTTCAAGGCACAAGTCTATTTCAAGAACTGGTCAGTTTTTTTACTTGCTGTCTCTGGAGTGGACTTCAGGGGTGGTTAGAGTCAGCAAAGCTCAGGAAGAGGGAGTGAATAGCCTCTAATATTCTCCCCATTCTACCTCTCAGGCTTTGACTTCATTTCCTTTTGGAGTGGTGCATTCTTGATCTAGGATCTAGGAAAAATGTTCTATCAAACCACAAATTAGACACAATTTCATCAGAGAAGTTCCTAACTGATGTTTCGGCCTTGCTCTTACAAGAATCGTCCTAGTAGGGTCACTCCAGTTTGATCGGATTCAAGGTACATGATTATGCCACAGACACTGTACTTGAAGCAATCTGTGGGTTTTTTTTTTTTTTTTTGCAATCTGTGTTTTGACTGGCGATAAATTGATAATCACCTAGCCAGCTAAGCCAGTCCAGAGAGGCAGTTAATATGGTGAAACTTCAATAAAGTCGGCTGTCAATGCGATAGATGTTACAGGTGAACTCCTTTATCTCTCACTTCAATCCTTTGAATCTCTGTTATCCATCACTCTATAATACATGTGTTTAGCAGGGAAATAGGCTTCTCAAATCTCACCATCCAAGTAAGCCTCCACAATGACATTTTTAAGTCTGACATGCAAGTCTCAACAACACTGTCAGAACACTAGTTAGCTCTCAAATTTAGTGAGGTGACGTAAATTTACAGAAGCGTGGCAAGAAACTGAAGAGTGTTCCTCTTTGTGCTCTTGGACAATAAAAAAGTTTTAGAAGCATAGCCTCCCCAGTCCCCTTACCAGTCGGACTTTTGAGTAGCAGGTTTTGGTACAAAGTTTCTGAGATTTTCCTTTTGCTGAGTCTTAAGTGGTACAAAGTGTAGTAAATTAGGTTACAGAAGGTACAGCTTTATTTCATGAATAGAATCAAAACTTTGACAAAGCAAATAATACTGAAAGATATTTTTTATTTAGGAAAAAGGATTTCATTTTTTTAAGTTATCCTGCTCTTGGTTTCATTGTTAAAATGAGTTATCACCTCAGTAATTCTTCCTGGAGAACCTGTAACACACAAAGGCCAAAACTCAAGGCTAAAAACCAGTCATGGCTCTCCTTAGCATTTCTAGGGTGTTACTTTTTATGAAGAAGACACTCTTCCTGTGGCATATTTTGAATTTATATGAACATTCTAATGAATGATCTTATTGTGTGTGGTTCAATTTCCTGAGGAAAGAATTTTCTTCTGTTTAATCTCAGGAAATAGGATCAGCTCTGCCAAAGTTATTATAGAGCCCAAGGAAGCACTTCCTATATTTAAATTAAGCAACTTTAAAATTGCTTAAAGGGGTCTTACTAATTAGAATTCCAGTGGAGAAAGCTTGGGAAGGTTTCAGAGTGCTGTATCTGAATCCACTTCTCTTCTACTCCGGGTGGGAATTTTGAAGGGATTTTGCATAGTTTCCCTAGGTGGTCAATTACAGACCTACTTTTCCCAATAATTTTTGAATTCATTATTCTCAAATATCAAAATGCACGAAGGAAAATATATTCTTTAAGCTACGGTATACGACAGTGATTCAACCAAAGGTTTCTTACAGTTTAGAAAAAAAAAAATTGGCTCTCCTCATCTTTGTTCAGAATAGTCTGGAAGAAGTGTGTAATCAAAACCTTCTGAAGAAGTGAACTCTTTATGACAGCAAGCTCCATGAAGACAGGGACCCGCATGGTACTTCCTAACTTCTCTCAGAGCAACATGCATGATATTTTGTGCAAAATTAATGTTCATTGAATGTGTGATTAAATATACTGATTTATATTTCTTAGAGAAATACTTCTCAGGTATTCCAGAGCATTCTGATGATTTTGAAAAAGATGGATTGTTTCACACAATCTTTAGGCTGATCGACTTGTAGTTGACTTCTCATAACAGTAGAACTTTCCTAGTGTCAGTAGAATGCAACTAGCTAACAGGATGTTTGCTTTGGTTTTTGACCCTATCCTAACTAAATTTAATATAAGGTCTGAGAAGCAAGGGAGGCAAGAATAGATTTAAAACAACTTTTTTAACATAAATGCATTATTATTTCTAAAAGTAAAATTATATCTAACATGGTAATTAAAGCAAATTTTTACAGACTTATTAGAGGCATTGTATAATATTTTTAATCACACTAATAAGCTGTAAGTTGAAATGTTCAGAAGAGAAATAGTAATAACAGCTAATACTTATTGACTATTTAGATGAGCCATATCTTAACCACTGGAAGTATTACCTTTTAAAGCTTGTTCACATTTTCCATTTTTTATTCAACAGTTTGCTTTCTCATAAAGGGACCAGCTATGTTTTAGGCCCAGCTTAATCTCTTTCAATCCTAGGTATGTGGGCCTATGCTAATTTTCATAGTCATATTAACATCTACCTTGTGTTTCTAAGCCACATTCATTTCTCCATTCCAGAACATCTTCAGTCATTGGACTCTGAGGAATCTGAAGAGCTCATCAAGACACTTCATTTTGTTAAATGTTCCCAGTGAGCCTTCATGTGCTATGTGGAATTCCATTAATTTGGAACTCAATGTCATGCCATTCAGACAGGGCCAGTCCAGAGGGCAGTCAGAGGAATTCACAGAAAGAAAGAACCTAGAACACCCCAACATAGAGGAACATAGAGGGGTACTAAACCAGTATTGTTCATTTACCAGAGAGAATGGGCTTAAAGGGATATTTAAACCATTTTAAACCTCTTTGTATGAAAAAGCTGATAGACGAATTTATTGGATTTGGGAAAGAAATATGGTTCCTGCATCATGACTGCACAGTGACAAAGTGGTGAGCAGATAAGCAAGGGAGCAAAAGAATGCTCTTTCTTAGTACTATCTAGGGCTGGTGCACAGTGAGCTTCCAATAACTTTTGTTGAGTGAATGAAAGCAATTGCTATGAAGGGAGACGTTTTAGGACACTAGCCCAAAATACCATAAACACGATTATCTCAGAAGACCATTAACTCTGGATTTACTTGTGCAAATGAGAAGTGGGAGGTCAAAGGGGATAAGCTATAACCAAATGTTTGCTCTGTCTGGATTCAGTGTGTACACCCACTAGTGTACTTTGCAACATGAAGGAGGCTGGTATAATAGGTGCCTGTAGAGCCAATTAGGCTTTTGTTTGATCCTTAAAACTTTTTTGTTTGTCCTATACCCAGTAATACCACTATATGGGAACAGTCACGTGGCATAATCTTAGACAAGTCTCTTGACTTGGATTTTTCACCTGGAAAGAAATGGGGTTGTAACAGGTGAGCCTTGAAATCTTTTTGAGCTATAATCTTGGATTTTCTCCTTTCTTTACCCTTTTCTGTTGCTTGCAACCCACCTTCACTAACTGGGTTTTGTGTATGTTGGTGTATACAGAGTTTCTGATTTTAAAATTATCTGCAAATGGAAGGAGTAGAGAAAACAAATGAGAGATCGATTTGGGTTAGGTGGTAAAGGGGCAGTTGAAGGAAGACTGATTCCCTGTTCTCTTATTATAAGGAGTTTAATAACGTGAAGAATAGATTCCCCAACAGGAAAGACAGAGCAATGGTTTCCTTTCTGCCTCCAGGATCTTACATAATGTTTCTGGAAAGGCCTGTGTGCATCTCATCTCTGGCAACCCTTGAGCTGGAGGGCGTTCCCCAGCTGGTTCCTGTTCCCCACCTGGACTCACACACTTGACAAAGGGGCTGCCCACTGCTCTCTTCTAGGTGGCCTGGGACAAATTTTTTAAGATGGGATGATCTTTGAGAAAGGGAACAGTAGGCTGCCGTAACCCCTCAGCTAACATTTGCCTCTATTTATTTATTCCTCTAGGTTAAACAAAGATTTGCTTGTCCTTATTTTATGAATTACCCTATTGGTCCCAAGTTAGTATGACAGGGAGGAGGGGTTATTGAGTTTATTGGCTTGAATTCTCACTTTTTGAAAGCAATCTATCCTGTAATTATTTCATATATCAGTGAGTTTTTTTGCATAATTATTTCCAGTGAGCACTGGAATGTGTATGGAAAAATTAGTGTACATCTGAAAACTAATTCTTTAAAAATTATGACTAGCACCTTACTGTACTTTAGGAGCTTCGTGGATTTTAAAAAGTGGATTTTTAAAAATTAGATTAAAAATGTAAATTAACTATAACCTCCAGTAAATTAGGAAACTCATGCCTCTGAGAATACTGTTTACTTGGGACTAAAATAAACCCTAGTATACCTATCTACTTCTTGGGTCATAAGACATCCAGTCACAGTCGAATACCAATTGGGGACACCATTAGAACTCTACTAAAGAATCAAAAGCTATAACTGGGGATCCAATAAAAATGCACAGGTGATCTCAGTAAAAGAAGTCTTGGCATGCGGAAGATGGTCAATAAATATTTACTGACAGAATAAAACTGAAGAAACTGATAGCTGCGTGCTGGGGATTAGGTTTGTGATGCTAACTCTGTAAAGCACAGCAAAAAGTAGACAAATACTTGTGTAGGAAACCACAGTGTAGAGAACATGTGGACTTGAACTAAGTGTCATAGATTAGCTCAGCCTCTGCTACAGACGTGTGTCTGTAGACAAGTTATTTCACCTCCGTGGGTTTCATTTTCCTCTCTGTAAAAGGAAGAGGTTGTCTGTGGTTTTCAACCTGTGGTTTTTTTTTCAAATTACGTCTTCTGAAGAATTCTAATATACACAGTAGGTAAAAGCAGACCCTCTTGGGTTGAATCAGGGAAGGTAGCCTGGAGCCCTGCCTGCTCTGCCCCCCCATCCCACCAAGACCCCCACCACACACAGTTTGAAAGCGATTGGGCTTAACGACCTGTCCTCTCCAGCTGGGACATTTGTGGGCGGTGTTAATAATCAGTGTTACAAATAGCATCTGGAGGCCAGTGGAGGGTATTTGAGGACATATTTTGAGAAGTACTTCTTTAGCGTGTCGTCTTCGACCCTCAAACTTATCCTGGCCCCGGTGTCTGTGACTCACTTGGTGGCCTCAGTCTACATTGTCTCCTACACCTGAGCCCTGGGAGTGATGCAAGCCTCCCCCTGACTGCCCATATCCAATGTCACTAATTGCTCTCTGTTGGTGCCTCTGACTATTTCTGACCCTTTCCTCTTCAACCCCATTTCCACCACCAGGATTCAGGTCTTTATCCTCTTTCTCTTGGACAATCACAACAAATCCCTGACCAGTCTCATTCTTCCCCCAGCTATGTCAGTCCTTAAATAAGTCTTTTCATTGTTCCCCATGGCCTATAGGACTATTCCAATCTCCTTAGGAGGGCAGACAAGGCTCTCCATGGCTGTCCTTACCCACCCTCCTCTCCAGCCTCTACTCTGTCATTCACCACCTTGTACTTTATGCTCTGGAAATATCAAGCTGCCCGTAGTTCTTTGAATACACCTCAGAGTTTTACACTTTCACCCTTGGGTCAGTGCTTCTCCTCCAACATTGCCCTCTAACCCTCTTTTCTGTAGCTAATTTCTGATATTTCTGTAAGATTTCATGCAAGGGTCACTCCTATGGAAAGCCAGCTAAGTGCCCCACTGTGTCTTTTAGGACTCTGCATGCTGCTACCACAATATGTTAAAATTATCTAGGTAGATCTATCTCCTTCACTAGATTGTAACTCATTGGAGACCAAGTATTATTTCTTCTTATACCTCTTATTCCCCAGTGTCAAATACAGTGCTTGGAGTCCATTAGGTAGTCATTAAGTGACCTACATGGGATGATCTACGGTCTTAACACATTAGCTCACTCATTCAGTTTCACCTGAGATCAGCCCAGAGATCCAAGTGACCTCAGGGACAAGTGACAGGCTACTGTGAAGTACAATACTTTCAATATTTAAAAACCACTTTTTCATATAAATTCATATTTATCTATTCCAGTATTTATCATAGAGCTATTTTAAGCTTTAATAATACTATTTGCTTTTCCTTTTAATAAACTGCATCATTTAAGAAAAGTCAAAATACACAAGTGACAGATGTTGACTAAATTTACTCAAGTAAACTTTTGGGTCTTTTGAGTTAATTTCCAATTGTTCCTTTGTCCTAACATGAGCCTCATGGAGGGTGAATGCTCACCAGGTCCCCCAGCCCTGGCACACTTGAGAATCTCAGCCAGGAATGCAAACTTCTTCAGGATATCGTTCTCCCTCTGCTTGCCTAGCACCAGGGCCACCTGGAGCCGTTACGGCATCTTTGTGTGAATTAGGAAAAAGCAACCTCTCTGCAGTGATGCAGCCCCAAAGGCACAGGGCTTTAGCAACAGAGCCATGCCTTTGCGCTAAGAAAAGGTGACAGTGTTCTAGGCAGAGGGCCCCACAGGAAGGGGAGCCGGATTTTTTTTTTTTTTTTTTTAGATGTTGGGGTAGGAGTTTATTAATTAATTAATTTATTTTTGCTGTGTTGGGTCTTCGTTTCTGTGCGAGGGCTTTCTCTAGTTGTGGCAAGCGGGGGCCACTCTTCATCGCAGTGCGTGGGCCTCTCACTATTGCGGCCTCTCTTGTTGCGGAGCACAGGCTCCAGACGCGCAGGCCCAGTAGTTGTGGCTCACGGGCCTAGTTGCTCTGCGGCATGTGGGATCCTCCCAGCCCAGGGCTCGAACCCGTGTCCCCTGCATTAGCAGGCAGATTCTCAACCACTGCGCCACCAGGGAAGCCCGGGGGAGCCGGATTTGAGCCCCTCTATCAGGTACCTTTGTGAAGCAAAGACTTACCCTGCCTATGCAAGGAGCCACTTGGCTCCCCTTGGCCCGCAAGTGATAATCTGTGGCTGCCAACTAAGCAGGAAAAGGAATATTGTGGTCTCTCTGAAGGGCATTTTCTGGGCTTTCTTGTTAAGTCCAGCTTGCATTTTGATGGGGCCAGACAGTGGCTTTATGAGCTCCTACCAAGAGAACTCCTTCCTTTGCATACAATTGTCACTTTATATAGCTCATTTTGCTAAGTGACAAGGCTGAATCTGTCACAACAGGAGCCAAACAAAATGGTGATCGCCAGCTTGCATGTGCGGAGCCTCTTCGTTTCACGCACGCACTCTGTGGTAAGCATTATTCACGAGCAGTTAATTATTGGTCTTCTTGCATAAAATGAATGTGACATTTGAGACAGATGTTTATTGTTTGTGACATATATATATTTTTCAAAACTCCAGCTACTGAAATTGGCCTAAATTACCATCATAAAACACAGCATTTGTACATTCAGGGTCTTTTCTGATCTCTGACCCGTGGGAACAGCATGCAGATGTGGTAATATACACATGGATATACTTTTCTTTTTATTGACAGAATGGATGGAGTTTCTTTAACAACTGTGCTCAGGCTGAAACAACTGCTGAGCTCCACCAGGGGCTGCTGTTGAACTTCTAAAAAAACCCATATTTTGGAGGAGAAGGGGGGTGGTAGTGGATGGGGAGGGAGGGATGGGAATGGGGGAAGAGGAATACGAAAAAAAAAAAAAGTCTTGGAAGAAAACCTGACATTTCTGTCTGAGGTGGAGCATGCTTTGCTGATGCCACACATGGAATGTTTCGGAAGTGTCAGTAATAAATACTTCTCTCAGAAATCTTCATATTCTAAATCTCTGCATATCATACCCCAAGGAGAGTCATACAAAGACATAGCTGTCAGGGTCTAATTTTGGATCTGAAAACTATGGCGGTTGTCAGGCATCTTTTCCCATGAGTGATATTTATCTTCTCTCACAAACAAACTGAGTGCAGGGTTTTTAATTAATTTCCAGTGTGTCCCGTGATAATTTCCCCCCTACTATATTAATATGATGATTTAAACCTTCATTCAGAGGCAGACTTTCAGTTGAAAATCACTAAAGGTTTAGTGTTATCAATAAGCTACATGTACATTGGTTTGTAGGGAATCAATAAAGTTGCCCTTTCCTTCATTTTTATTTTTAGAGGCATCAGTGGGATTTTCTCTCTTTTAAGTATATTAAGGAAATCATGAGTGAGCTGATTTTGTAATTTTTCTTCTTTTGATTGGAGGCAGTACTTAGGCTGTTTCTCTTATTGCGTGTGGAAGACTTACTTTAAGAAAACTTCTCAATTTGATGATGAGGAGTGAATTTTCTTCTTTAAAGTATTCCCGTCAGAGAAAGTGAATTTCATTTTTATATAAAGGAACCAGAAATAGACCATTGAAAGGGGCATATCCCTGAAATATACAATTCAGATGGGGACAGCAAGTGAATAAATCTCTTCTTTCCTTGTCCAATATCCCTCTTAATAGAAAATGTGGAATAAAAAGCACACCGTCATAAAAATTCTAAGGATAGGAGTAAGATGAAGTTATGATGCATGTTTCTTAAACAGCATATTTTTTAAACAAATGGAAATGAAAGTTATGTCTTCCATAATAAGTCATGTTGGGAAGAATTTTATTTATTTTTGGCGATGCTTATATCTTTATTTAATATTATTATACTCTTAGATTAAAGGTTGCCTCAAATTTCATAACAATTTTTTTTCTCAATTCACCTTTAAGATATTTGATTACTGGGGTGATAGGGCAGTTCTTGAAGAAATATTTATCTTTCTCTGGAAAGGACATTCAAACACCATTGGAAAACCATGGCGATAAAAGGTAAATTCCTAGAGTCTTATATAAGCTTTTAATTATTGGCAATCAAAATATTAAATTCTTGGAAATGCATGAAACTCCTTATAGGACTGGAGCTTACATTTGTGACTTTTTTTTTTTTAATGTATTTGGATGTGTTTCTTGCCTTCTCTCTCCAAATCCCAGCATCCACCATATAAGTGCTTTTCCTAGATCCATTAGGAACATTTAATAACCAAATATCTATCTAGTGAGAAAGGAATTTTTAAGGTTCAATTGTTCTGTTAATAATCTGTATTTTTTTCCTGCCTTGCAAGTTGCATTTAAGCACCACAAAAATCAACCTTTAAACACAGATTGATTCTGACAGCTTTTATTTTACTTGATTTCCAAGAATTTTTATAGAAATGCTTCTTAATTGAAATAGTTCTCCTTTTTGGCTTTTATTTTATTGTCCTTTACTTCTTGACATCTTGTACATTAAATCAGAGGCTGTTTTAGAGACATGAAATGACAGCTTTTTCAGAGCCCGATTCTGGATCCTGATAGATCTGCACTTCTCAAAGCAGACAGGCTGCTCTCGACAGCCTCCGAGAAGATTCCTGCATGATGGGCACGTCACCTGGAAACACAACCATAAACTGCAGGTTAATCACTAAGGACCAACTTGTGTCAATTCCCTATTGCCCTGCTCCCCGTCTAAGAGGAATAAAACCAAGAACTCTTGTTTCTTTGCTATTTAATATAACAGAATCTGGGCTCAACTTTAGTTTGAAATTATATTTTCAGCCAGGATGGACAGGCTACTCACGTAATTTAGTAGTGTGTTGTAAAGAAAAATCAAAGCGTCCTCATGGAATATTTTCCCCATTGTATCTCCTGTGACGAGAGAACACATAAAGTGAATGAGATGTGACACAGGCATGCACGGAGAACACATTTGTTACACTGAAATGCTGAGGAAAATGCTATTTGTGTTACTGTTGATGTTTTGGAGTTAGAAAAGGGTTATTTGGGAAAAAATATATATTCATATCAGTCAGTAGGAATAAAATGAGACAGGATGCAAAAATATGATAGTGCAGGGAAGAGCCGTGCAACAGACCAGACCAGTCCTCTTTCGAGGTAGAAAGCAAACATTTGATAATGGGAACGCTAACAAGATGAGTATTCTAGATTTGTTTTTTAGTTCTACCTAACTCTTTGTAACTTTACAATGTAAGAGTCAGAAATTGAAGCCAATTACCATAATATGTGGTGGTTTGGTGGGAGCATGTTCTACATCAGACAGTTAAAAGGTTTTATTGCTATTAGGAGCATGTTAATGCTCTTGATAATGTCTCTACTTGCATTGTAATGTCTCTTGTTGAAGTATGGAATTCTTTTATCTTCTTATTACATTATGCAAAAACTTGAATTGAAAAGATATTTGTAGGAACATTTAAAGTAGTGCATCAATCAGCTTCAAAGAAGAGAAAATGTTCTCGGAATAGCTTATAAAAGGATAACTGTCAATTTTATTTTGGATGAACAAAGACGGCAACGTAAAAAGCACTTTATTGTAAAAGCATACTGTGCAATTCAATAAATATGCAATATAAATATAAGAGAGAGGAAAGTTCATAGTTATCAGATGACTTAAATGTAATTTAAGTAATACTTTAAAAATGCAACTAGCAGTGAAGTACTCTTTTTCTACTGGTTCTGAGTTCTAGCCTCTGAGGCCCCATTAGGTGATAACTCTCTCTGATAACGTAAGAATTGGAATGGATTAGTCATCTTCCTGTTTTTAATATACCTTGGGAAGATACAGAAAAGAGTGTGTGTGGAAAGCGTTAGAAAAAATTTTAACAACCACTTAATGGTGCAAAATGATTTGTTCTTATCTGCATGGTGTTCAGTTGTTTCTCATTCTGTCTTTGCTGCTATAAGACAATTTTGCATTTGAACGTAATGCTATCGTGACTTGAAATAGCATTTCCAAGTGTTTTATGTTTGTTAGGAAAATCCTTTAGCAGACTAATTTCTGGACTTTCTAAATTAAGGGTGCTTTGTTACCTTTTATATAAGGGTGCTTACATCTTTTCTTATAATTAGAAATATTTTTCTTATTTTAGATATATGGATTTTTAACTGTAAACGCTGAACATATAACCTTGTTTTCAAACGTGTTTCTCAGGTAATAAACTTTAGCCTGATAAATGCTGCAGAGATGACTCTTTTTGATAAGGTTTAAGAATCTGCAAACTGAACTGTCTATTCAAAGAAAATAGATCCCGCATGTAGAAAACATTACATAAGCTTTCAGAGTAGAAAAAAAATCATCTACAGAACTCAGTTTTTCTATGATTTCTGTGTAGATACATACCTATACACACCTAAGTATGGACAGTCAGCTCCTTGCACGTGGAAGGCACTTGATAAATATTTGTTGATTAAGGTTAAAATTTAAAGAGAAAAAATTCCAGTCAGTAAGTATGTCTTTTGTTTTGTAACCTGACAAAGGGATGCTAATTCCTTTTAAATATAGCAATATAAAATTTCTCCCAGACTCAGGCCTTTTCGAGATTCAGAAAACTTCATTTGAAGTCAAGTAACCAGGTGAATTCACTCCCCACACCATTGTAGCTTGTAAAATTATATTAATGCTTGTTACATTTCTAAGAAATAATCTTCATTTATTTTAAAACTGCAAATATGGCACCTTATAATAAGAAATCAGTTCATAACTTTATTTATAACATCATTTTACTAGTGACTTATTTCTCATTGCTGTTGTACCTGACGCCTAATTAATTCAAATAATTTTCTCCTCCTTTCAGTGGGTTTCATCCAGACTCTTTGTAGAAAACTGTACTCAGTCTGCTGCTACTTTCTGATATGCCCCGTTTTCTCTTGCCTCCGTTCTCTTGGCCTGTTTGGGAACACTCTCATTTTGAAAGTACAAGGAAAATTATCTCATAAAATTATCTCATAAAAATTATCTCATAAAAGGAGAATTATCTCATAAAGAAATTTAATAACAACAGAACTTCGGAGATTTCGAAAATGTGGAATTCTTAAGTTACTGAACTATGGGAAAAGCTGTAATTTATAGCCAGCAAGTTAGTATGTTGTACACATCTGTGTACTGTTTCAGAAAATAAAGGTTGTTACCATAGCAACTCCACATAATATGGAACATACGTTATTTGTGAGATGCCAGGCTTCATGTTGCAAAAAAAAAAAAAAAAAAAAATCTCCCTCCTCATGGCTGCTCTCTGATGTTTCAGGGGTTTCTACCTTTTCTTTACCATTACAAGGGATTCTCTTCTTTCATGTCCTGTTATTTTAAATATTTTTGTTATTTTCAGTTTCCCATACTTTTAGAGTTTGTCAGCTAAATTGATAAGTTTGCAGAGTACTGCTATGATTTGGTGACCACCACTGAGATATTTTGTCATCTAGTCTTATTTTAATTTTAAAGAAATTCTGGTTATTTTTTTAGATATAGCAACAAGTGCATATTAAAGACACATGTAGCTACTGTGAATACAACAGGTAATGTAACATTTTGTTTGAGTTGGCCCATTTAGGGTTTTATAATTTTGTATTGTGAAACCATTATGTTATTTAATCTCTTCTAAAAAAATTAAAATGTCACAAAATATGTACCTATTTATGGATGTCATATTTCATTTGAAAATTTGCATGTCATATTTAATTTCATTTGAAATAATTGTTTAGACAGTATTGATCATTTTATGGTGAGAAAATTGAACTCCTTTATGAAGGGAAGGTTTCCAGTCTTTCTTGTTAAGTGGTAGTGTCGAAGAATAAGAGAGTTGCAAAAAATTCTGAAATCTCAATTATAGGTAGACTAGTGAATCAATAAAAGAAACAAGGTAATAATAAAAAATAGGGTACCCTTCAATATGGCTGGACAAGGGATCAGAGTGTCCAACTAGTTAGAAATAAATGTCTAAAAACAACTTAACACTTTCAAACAATCCAAAGATTTTTTTATATGTAGAAGCATCTGACATGATTGAATTTCTTGTGCGTGGTGACTTTTTAGTCTAGATTTAATATATAATTGTGATCACTGACATATTTTATCAGGTTAGAGGCTTCCTGGGGAGCAGCATCTCAGTTTCCCTTTGCAACAGACAGGATGCAGGGTACTAGCTCTCCTTAGATACAACTACCTCTGTATCTTCAGAATGATGTGTCATAAAAATGTTCCATATCAATCCTAAAAACAAAACACTTCTGATGAAAAATAGCAGAATGAGTAATACCTTTCCTTTCTTCAAAAAAACCTTAATAGTTAAATCAATACAAATTTATTAAACATCTGCCATGTGCCAGGCACAGTTTTGGGAACGTAAAGATGAATAAATACTTCCCTGTCTCCAGGGAATGCGCCAATCTGGTCAGAGAGAGAAGGGCACCACTGACCCAGTGCAGTATGTGCTGTGACCTAGTTCTCTGTGGGCCTCACCTGTCAACAACAACCAACAACAGCAACAATAACAGCCAACATTTATTGAACACATTTTTTGACAGGTACCTCGGGTGCATTTTGTAATTTAATCCGCACAATAGTGCTCTGAGGGTTTTACTCACAAGGAACTGAGGCTTAAAGAATTTGAGCAGTAACTTGCCTAAGGTTATACAGCTGAGTTGGGATCCTTGAACCTGTTATACCTGAGATAATACATCTTGACTACTTGTCCCCATCTGCACCGCTGCCATCCTCAGCCACGGCACCTTCCTCTCTCCCTGGGCTCTACTGCATCTGTCTAGTTGGTTTCCCTGCTGCCACGTCAACCCTACGGTCCATCTCCACACAGCTCCCAGAGTGGAGAATATAAATCAGATCGCATGTCTCCCTTGCTTGGACAATGGCTTTCCATTACACGTCGAATATAACCCAAGTTCTTTGCCATGGTTTGTGGTGTCCTACAGTTTGCTGCCCCTCAGCACCCCTTAACTTTAGTTCCCACTGCTCTCTCTCAAGCTCATTGGCTAGGCTGTAGACCGGCGGTCAGCACACTTTTTCTGGAAAGGGCCAGATAGTAAATATTATAGGTTTTTCAGGCCATACAGTTTGTGTTGTAACTACTCAACTCAGCATGCTATTACAGCACAAACGCAGCTGCAGATAATAGATGAACAAATGTTCCGATAAAACTTTATTTATATAAACAGGCAGCAGGCTGGATTTGGCCCACAGACCAGAATTCGCTGACCCCCGTTTGGGACTCACTCTGCTACTTTTTCTTCCTCCAATATGCCAAGTCTCCAAACCTTAGGGTCCCATTCTCTGTCTCCATATCTCCCCTGAACTGCCATCAGCCCTCACTCTGAACGAGAGGTTTTACTTGACTGCTCCCTCTACCCCACCTGTACGCCAGATCATCTGTTTCACAGCTCTCAAACAGGAAAGATCTCATTAACTTGATTTCTTACGTGTTTCTTGTCTACAGTCCCTCTATAAGGTAGGCTCTGTGTGAGGAGGAATTTTTTGGCCTTGCTCACTGTGGTACTTCCACCAACGAGAGCGGAGCCTGAGGCACAAATAGATGCTCAGTAAATATCTTCAGTTGAATGGAGCAAAAGCCTGTCTGAAACCAAAGCTTGTACTTTTCATGTGGTCTCAGTATTCCCCTTCTGAAAAAAAGTGGTCATGCCAATGACAATTTGACTCATCACACTGGACTCCTAGAGGGTCTCTGCACCCTGGCAAAGCACCCCTCCGCCCCCATATTCCTGGTCAACCTCAGGGAATGTGTTCCACAGACATCAGCCCGAGGCGTCCACTGAATATGACTCCTCTTATGCTGTCATCACTGCCTTTGCTGACACTGTTACCGTGTCCACTGGATGTCCTCACTTCAACCAGGCTCCTCTGTCACATCTACTGCACTGCTCTGCACCCTCTAGACACCTTGGATGTCTTGCAACACCGCTTCTTGGTACCACAGAGACCACGTGGCGACAACCATTGCTCATGCCTGGCCCTGCTGCCGTCTCTGCAGAGGATGGACCTCTCTGAGTGCTGCTGCTTCAGTCAAGCACCCAAGCCTTCTGATGGGGCTACAGTTGCTTCTAGTCCCTCTAGATGCCACCACACTGCCTCTGGTCCATGGTGAAGTTGGGAAGAACACCCTCTTTTTGTTTTCTCTCAACCCAGAGGTTCTGAATTAGTGCTACATGTGCCCCAAGGCCTTACAGCATTTTCATTTTTTACTTAACTGCCATCTCTCTTCCTAAGTATAATAGCTGACGCTTGTTATATGATGCTTTATTGTGTGACAGGTACTGCTGGGGAGCTTTATATACACTTACTTGTATAATCCCTATGATAGACACATGAGGTAGGAACTCTGTTATTATCATCTCCACTGAGGCTGGAGAGGTTAACTAACTCGTTCAAGGCAACTAGTAAGTGACAGAACTGAGATTTGAATCCAGACACTGAACTTTAGAATTCATGCTCTTAATCATCAGTCTATAAACATCTGGACGTGTGTCCATGGGGTTAGACTGGGGACAAATGCAAGAGACCAATACCACATGGTACTCCAAATCTCCCTTCCCCTGTCATCGTGGGGCTTGTTACCCAGTCAGCTACCCCCTCAGTGCCCTGTGTGCAGAGATTCCTGGATGCACACCATTGGTTTTCTAGATCTGTGCATATATGTCTGACCTCAGACTCAGGGGAGAACTGCTTTCCCCACATCCTTCCCCAAGTAAGATGCTAAAGTAGATGCTCGAGCAGTGTCTGTAATACAAAGGAGGAGTCATGAATTCATCAGAGAAGGAGGCGAAATTTGAACTGGATTCTGAACGATGAATATGATTTTGCCATTCAGAGATTTTGGAAAAAAGGACATGCCTAAACCAAAGGGCCAGTACAGACTGGCCTGTAAGACGGAACAGGCTAAGTTGTGGTGAGAGGTAAGGCTGGGAAAGGAGAATGGGTTGGATCTTGAAGGGCCTTGATGCATGTTAAGGAATTTGGATGTTTTTTGTAGGCAAGGGTAGGGGTGAAAGTGTAGGGGGGAAAGTGTAGGGGGAACTAGCAGCAGCTTAAACATGTGAGTGCTAGACAGCAAAGAGCATTCTAATATTCCTGTCAAGTGGAGATTTTCAACCTGTGGTTCAAAGTCTACCTGATGTCTGCTTAGCCTCTGGGTATTTTGCTGACTAACTTCTCATAATATTGATGGGGACAGGACTCTGTCTTCATGGTTCTAATATGAACTAAATACTTACAATGCCCTATATTAAAATGTTTCATTTTTCTCATTCCTTTTTTTTTTTTTTTGCGGTACACGGGCCTCTCACTGTTGTGGCCTCTCCCATTGCGGAGCACAGGCTCTGGACGTGCAGGCTCAGCGGCCATGGCTCACGGGCCTAGCTGCTCCGCGGCATGTGGGATCTTCCCGGACCGGGGCACGAACCCGTGTCCCCTGCATCGGCAGGCGGACTCTCAATCACTGCGCCACCAGGGAAGCCCCCTCATTCCTTTTTTTGAAATTGAAATATAGTTGATTTATAATATTAGTTTTAGATGTATAGCATAGTGATCCAGTATTTTTACAGATACTCTATTGAAAGTTATTACAAGATAATGGCTATAATTCCCTCTGCTATACAATATATCTTTGTTGCTTATCTATTTTATACATAGTAGTTTGTATCTCTTAATCCCATACACCTAATTTGCCCCTCCCCCTTCAGTAACCAGTAGCTTGTTTTATACATCTGTGAGCCTGTTTCTGTGTTGTATATACATTCACTCGTATTATTTTGTAGATTCCACATATAAGTGATATCATACAGTATTCATTTTTCTCAGTCTGACATTTTACAATAAGCATAATATTCTCTAGGTCCATCCACATTGCTGCAAATGGCAGAATTTCATTCCTTCTTACAGCTGAGTAACATTCCATTTTATATATATACATATTACACTTGGGTTGCTTCCATATCTTGGCTATTGTAAATAGTGCTGTTATGAACATTGGGGTGCATGTATCTTTTCGTATTAGTGGGGGTTTTTGGGGATATATCCCTAGAAGTGGGATTGCTGGGTCATATGGAGTTATATTTTTAGTTTTTTGGGGAACCTCCATACTGTTTTTCATAGTGGCTGCACCAATTTACATTCCCACCAACAGTATAGGAAGGGTCCATTTTCTCCACATCCTCTTCAACATTTGTTATTTGCACACTTTTGGATGATAGCCACTCTGACAGGTGTGAGGAGGTATTTTCATTGTTTTGGTTTGCATTTCTTTAGTAATTAACGATGTTGAGCATCTTTTCATGTGCTTCTTAGCCATCTGTATGTCTTCTTTGGAAAAACATCTGTTCAGGTCTTCTGCCCATTTTTTGATTGGGTTGTATGAGCTGTTTATATATATGACCTTGCAGGTCATAGTGTTTTCTCTCATTCTGTAGGTTGCCTTTTTGTTTCGGTGATGGTTTCTTTTGCTGTGCAAAAGCTTTAAAGTTTAATTAAGTTCCATTTGTTTAGTTTTGCTTTTATTTCTTTTGCCTTTGGAGACAGATCCAAAAAACATTGCTGCGATTTATGTCAAAGAGTGTTCTGCCTATGTTCTCTTCTACTTTTATGGTTTCAGGTCTTACATTTAGGTCTTTAATCCACTCTGAGTTTATTTTGGTATATGGTGTGAGGGAATGTCCTAATCTCATTGTTGTATATGTAGCTGTCCAGTTTCCTCACTCCTTCTGATAAAGTTTTCTCTCTCTATGCCTGCTCCCACCCCTTGCCTCAGCAGAAGTAGAGGTGATTCCTAAATATTTTGTTCTGCTGGAGTGGTCCCAAGAAGTTCTGGAACTACTGCTCTAGAGGACCCTAACCATGTGGACGAAGTTACACCTAATTGTCTTGAATGCTTCATCCAGGTCAACCTGTCTTCTGGGGACCTATGTGGAGTCTCCCAGCCACCTTCCAGCTGTTATGGAAGGTTATGACAGCACTAATCCTCAGTCTAAGAAGCTGCCAGCCAAGCATGCTCATATCTAATGACTTTGGAGACTCTCCAGTTTTCATGCACACCTAATTAAGCAGTTATTTACATTTCATTTTACTTAACTCTCATGACTCCTTTCTAATTGGCAGACTAATGAAGTTCCTCTGTGACATCACAATGCTCCGACTGATGATGTATGTCTTCCCTTTGGGAGTCAAACGCCCGTTTGAAATTAATGAGTCTCTTTTACCCAAACTACTTTTGAATTTTGTCAGCTCTGTCTGTAAGAAGTGTTTAGACTTACCTGGCTCTTGTCAGGACAGAGATCTTAGTTATTTGACAAATTTACATAAGACTGTAGAGGGAGAGTAACCCAAGCAATCTGATCTTTGTGACTCCCTCCCCACCACAAGGAGTAGGAGGTAGGAGGAGTAGGGAGTACTTTCCAAGGTCACAGAAGAGCAGGATATAACTTAATGAGTCTTTTGAAGAATTAAAAAGAAACTGTTAGTCTGAAGAAGAGTTCACCATCTTTATACCCTTTTCCATCTTCCCAGGGTCAATGCAGGCACATGAATTTTTTTATTCCCATGACTTTCCAAATTTTAAGAACAGTGGAATCATTTTTATGTTTTTTTTTAGGTGAAATCTTCAATGATTCCCATATATAAAACAGGTAACAGCAGAGCTGCTGTAGGTGAAGGGGGTGGAGGAGCCTGGACAACTTTCCACATAATGTTCCTTCCCTTCCCCCTCAGCTCCTCACCCTGCACCCCAGCCCTGCAGGGCTCTGAGGAATTTAGTGTGAAAACCCCTGCTCTATCCCACTTATTCATTCTGACATTTGCTCTAGGAGATATAATTTACATGAAAAAGGGTATAAAGAAACATATTTAAAGCATGATCTATTTTCTCTTAATAGTGAACTACACTAGACTTCCCTTGATTACTGTTCAAAATGGCATGACTTCTTCAGGATACTACAAAGAGCAACAAAACACAATGGTTCTTCCACTCCATTAGTTATTCTTATGTTACATGTATTACTCTTCCTACCAAGAGGGGAAAATTGGTCCCTTTGCTTCAGCTCTGACTATTGCTCTACTTTCAATCTTGGTGGTGGGAGTGGGCACTGAATCATACAAACTATCTCTCTTAGAACCACATACAAGTGAAAACTAACCTAGGGCTATTTTTTTAAGTCTGATTCTAGCCTTTTTGGGGAACTGGAAATATAAAACTTTGAAATCACACACATTTAAAACTCAAGAGAGAACAAAAAGGTGTATATAAAGACATTCAATAATGAAAAAACCGATTTCCATGCTGTCATAGTTAGTTCAGTTGGTGAAAGAGAGAAGAGGAAGGAAGAAGGGCAGGGAAGGTGCGGGGGGAAGGGAGGGGAGAGCAAGAGATGTGGAGCGGCCAGAGCTGGGGAGGGAAGGGGGGCTCCGAGGCTCCAGTGTTTGCCTCCACCTCTGGGAGCTCCGTTCAGGGTCTCTTTCTGGGGCAGCTCACCTGCTGGTGAGCATCACTGCGTTCCTGCCCTGATGTGGCCTGAGCCTCGAGGAGCAACCCGCACCATGTCCACAGCTCGGCACAGGCTCTTCTTTATCTCGTCAGGTCTTGGCTTGTGGTGAGGTCCCTTCGGGAAAATTCCCACATTTTCCTGAGAGTGCCTGTTCTGAATTTACTCTCTGAATTCAAGGAAAGCCACTGTGCTGGGGTGTTTTTACTCTTTTTGAGAAATGTCTTCCATAAATCAAGGAGAAGAGTAAAAATTAAAACTAATTCGCTCTTCCTTGGGGTTTTAATTTCCTTCCAAAAATTTTTTTGGGAAATTCATTTTTTTTCTTAAAAAATTAAGAACTCAGTCCCTGATGGAAAGGTGATTTTTTTTCCCCAGATTTTTATTCATATGATGACAAGGGTCAGAAAGACAAACATTTGAGTATACTTTCAATCAGCCAGGCGTCTCAGCTATGAGTTCTATGTACAATCACTTAATCACTATAATAACCCTGTTGCATAATCTGAGGCTCAAAAACTTTGCTTATGTAACAAGTGGAGAGTCATACCTAGATCTGTCTTACTTCAAAGTTGCAGGTCAGGTAACTTGTACCGACTTCAGAAATTACTAACCTTAAAGGTTGGATGATTAAAAAGCATTTTCCAGTGTTATTTCCTAATACTGGTTCCTACTACATACCTTGAACACCTAGAATAAGTCATGAACCCCTGCTTTAGTACTTTTGAACCAGTTGTTCTCACTGCTTGCAATTCCCATCCTCCACAGAGTTGCTCATTAAGACCCTAAAAGCCCATTACAAATCCACCTGTTTACTTATGTAAGCCATGATAGGATTGACCTTTCACCTTAAAGGTCTTTCCAGTTCAAAGGTTTAGTGGTTCTGTAACTGAAAATATGAGCCAAGGAGTGTTATTCTCTACTGCAAATGGTTAACAACCGTAGTCGCAAAGAGTAGAAAAACTTGTTTCTTAAGATTTTTACTTCAATACCTAAAATATGTTTAAACACCAATATAAGGAATGAGACAGATGATAATATATTATTTCATGTTTATTTTGATCTTTGTTTATATCATCCCTACCAGTTTTTGAACCTCTTTAGTTACTATCCTATTAGTAAGATATCTAAGGCATCAAAGTAATATTCACATTTAAAATAACTTCATAATTGAAGGAACTAAATTATTCATGATTTCCAGCCACACTTGTTTAGATCTACAGTGATCACATAATAGGAAACATTTGTATAGTACTTACTAAGTGTTAGACACCTGTCTAAATGTTTTACCTATATTAACTACAATGAGATATTACCTCACACCAGTCAGAATGGCAATCATTAAAAAATCTACAAACAATAAATGCTGGAGAGGGTGTGGAGAAAAGGGAACCCTCTTGCACTGTTGGTGGGAATGTAAATTGATACAGCCACTATGGAGAACAGTATGGAGGTTCCTCAAAAAACTAAAAATAGAACTACCATATGACCCAGCAATCCCACTCCTGGGCATATATACCCAGAGAAAACCATAATTCAAAAAGATACATGCACCCCACTGTTCATTGCAGCACTATTTACAATAGCCAGGACATAGAAGCAACCTAAATGTCCATCAACAGACGAATGGAAAAAGAAGATGTGGTACATATATACAATGGAATATTACTCAGCCATAAAAAGGAATGAAATAGTGCCATTTGCAGAGACATGGATAGACCTAGAGACTGTCATACAGAGTGAAGTAAGTCAGAAAGAGAAAAACAAATATAATATTGCTTATATGTGGAATCTAGAAAAATGGTACAGATGAACTTATTTGCAAAGCAGAAGTAGAGTCACCGATGTAGAGAACAAACTTATGGATACCAAGTGGGGAAGGGGGGTGGGATGAATTGGGAGGTTGGGATTGACATATATACACTACTATGTATAAAGTAGATAATGAATGAGAACCTATTGTGTAGCATAGGGAACTCTACTCAGTGCTCTGTGGTGACCTAAATGGGAAGGAAATCTAAAAAAGAGTTATACATATGTATATGTATAAACTGATTCACTTTGCTGTACAGCAGAAACTAACACAACATTGTAGAGCAACTATACTCCAATAAACATTAAAAAAAAATCTCACACCACTACTGTGAGGATATGTTAATATAGAGAAGTGATTTTTTTTAGGATACCGTTTCCTAAACTTTAGTCATTTCTGTACCTCTTTCATGACTTTGCTATGCCTGCATACCATCTGTGATATTTTTCCTCAATATAATTCTAAGTAATAAAATTGGTGAGATCACAAGTTTGATGTAATATTATATTTTTTAAATAAATAGATAGCAATGAAAATATTTGGAATATGGCAACTAAAATTATCTCACCAGTGGTAAAAATGTTCCACCATTTGGGAAATACCATTTATTCTAGGAAATGGTCTGCTTCTGGCTTATGACTCTGAATGTAAACTTAGGGTCTGATACAGTTATCCACAGTGCATCAAAGAGAAAAGAAATGAGAACGCTGGTGGGCCAGGAGGTTGATAGGTGCCTATAGGCCCCAGGATAAAGCTTATTAAAATCTTGGAAGTTTTTCAATAAAAATAAAATGTATATGTATTTATCATATATATGTATTCAATTTATATCCCAGTTTTGAATGATCAAGTTATTGTAGGCTTGTTGCACAAAAGATGACTATCCACAGGGCCATCATTTAGGTAGTTTTCTTGTTAGTTTCAGCAAGTCATTCTAAGCAGCAGTGCATTTTCCTGAAGGTGGTGTGGTGCTGCTTTCATTGTCCTGTATTTTTATTCCATAAATAAACAGGGTTTCTGTGATTTAAAAAAATGATGCTATGTAATAACACTCTCAGTCAAATGAGCACCTTTGTGGTTTCTCAGGAAAAAGGTGACATAAGGTTATATTATTACTCTATATTTTTCTGTTTCCCATAGAATTTCCTTTTCAGATTCCAGGGCAAATAGAACAAAGGATCAGTTTTTATAATTCATTTTTTTTCCCAAGAGTATGTTCTGATGTCTCATTATTTGGAGATAGCCGTGAAAAGAAGGATCAGGAAAATAGAAAGGCATAGTTAATTGTGTAATTCAAAATGATAGCAATTTTTTCCATTTATGTGTCTTTTTCGATCCATTTCTTTTTCTGAGAAAGATTGAATGGAATAATTTTCTCTTTTTTGTCTCTTTTTCAAAACTCGTTTATGCCACACAATGCACGTTACATAATAATCACATTTATCACGACTTTTGGGAAGCAGGGTTTCAAGTAAACATGCTGTACAAAATATTTTATGAAAATTTTGATTCTCATGTTTGAGGATAATAAAAGGATTCCTTTGTTTCTTAGAAAAGAAATCCTGAAAACAAATGAACAAATGGACTTGGTGCATGGACACCTAGCCGAGCCTGTGTCTGAGAAGAATGACATGCCTTCAGCATGAAGTCGCTACAAGAAAAAGACATGTAATTAAGGAGGGAAAAAAAAAATCAGAAGCTGGAGCCATTAAAGAGACTGTGATATGAGGAAAACATTATACAGGAGATGTGACCAAAGATCTCAGATCTGAGAGCTGAAAGGGAATGAAACTAGTTAAAATTCCACTGCTCATTCGCTCCATGGGAGAAATAATATTACTGTTGGATGTCACTTGCCACTTCATTTTTAGAAACAATTAAAAGATGCAAATATTTATGAATTGCTGTGTATGTTGTAATCCTATTCAAAACAAACAGTGCCTTGTACCTTAGATTCTCAATGCTGGTTAGTTTTGGGATTCAGGGGTTAAAGCAAGCCATTCAAAATGAGTTCACTACTGATACTCAGACAAAGGGATGCAACTCCGAGAGCGTGTTCTGTTTCCCTGCAAGCTGTTGCCTATGCCAAATGAGTATTTTAAAAACCATTCAAATTAAGTTGAAAATTTGTAATTATATTTTCTCTTTTAATTGTAACTTATGCAAATGTTATATTCCAGCTGTACAAATAATTTTCGCTTCAGACTACAACATCCACATTAAATCTAGCACGTAATGCCCTGATATGAGATTCTTCCCAAGCTTGCAGATTTAGAAGGCTGGGGCTGTCAGTTATGGCTTCTATTGCTGTTACTCTGCAGTTAAGTATAGATCGCAGAGTGGCAGTATAGAAGGGAGACACCTTTGCTATAATTTGCTGGAGACAATTGATGAATAAAACAGGTAGAAAGTAAAGAGAAATGCAAACAAACAAAAAAGGCACAAAGTGTAGGAAACCTGGGTGTTTGGTAAAGTGGATATTCTATCCTTGCTGTAATTGATGAAGCCAGCTTGCAGTGCATTAGTTACAGGAAGAGGCTGCCTGTGACTCATTTGTTAATTGTCATGTGTTTTAAGCCACTTAGTGAAAACAGAAATTGAGTATTTTCCATTTTCAATAAAAATTTCACTTGAGGAAATCATGTACAAAACCATTACAAGTTTTAATCAAGAGTGAAAGAAGCATGGATTATTTTAAATACACACACACACACACACACACACACACACAAGGGAGCACACATATGTGAGAAATAAAAGAGTAGAAAAAAACACCAAATACAGCATGTTGTTTTGATTATTGAAGTGTTTCTTTACATAAATTTGGAAAGGTTTTCATGTTGATAGTTTTTGGAAGGCAAATATGGGGAACCTTGATTTACTTCAATCCAGTTGACTGCTGATTAGCTTTTTGTGTTTAACAGAGTCTGGAAGCAATGGAAGAGATGAAAGAAGAAAGTTTATGACACATCTTCAAGTAACTCACAACCTCAATGATAAACAAGGTGAACTTATGGAATAAGATAGACTATAATAAATGTCATGTGTGTGTTTATAGATCTAGCAGAGAGTTCAACACTTCATTTTTCTTTTTTTTTTTTCTTTTTGCGGTATGCGGGCCTCTCACTGTTGTGGCTTCTCCCGTTGCGGAGCACAGGCTCCGGATGCGCAGGCCCAGCGGCCATGGCTCACGGGCCCAGCCGCTCCGCGGCATGTGGGATCTTCCCAGACCGGGGCACGAACCCGTATCCCCTGCATCGGCAGGCGGACTCTCAACCACTGCGCCACCAGGGAGGCCCAACACCTCATTTTTCAATGGGACAAACAGATCCAGTGATTTACTCAAGTTCACACATCTAATAGTGGTGAAAACATGTTTCAAACCTAGGAGGTCTAACTTCTTGTCCTTTTTGTTTTTTCCGTCATAAAGGCATCTGTCGATTGAAAGCTGCAATAAATAGAATCCATTTATTAAACGTGAGTCCTTCCTATGCTTGCCCATGAAATGAACTTCAACTCAGCTGGAAAATTGTATGGGTTTTTTTTTTTTAAATACTTTCATGGCCCCTGGATAGAGGTTGGAAGGTTTTGTTGATCTCAAATTAGCTCCAGTTAAGATTAAACTTTAAACAATGGAAAATCCAAGACAAAGATCCCATAGCCCTGAAAAGTGTGCTGTAAATCCATATACTTTAGGTCAAAGAGCAAATGATTAAAAGTTCAGACTGATTCTTGTAGTAAAAGGGCAGTGCAAAGAAATGCTAAAAAATAATGGCCATGGACAGAAACCCTGGTGCTGTGTGAGTTGTCAGCCTGGGAATGCTCATGGCCTGAGCCTCATTTATTTACTGCTCTTGCCACAGTCTGTTACATAAGCAGATGTGACTATGACTATACCCTCTTTACTTGTACAGAAGCTTGGGGACCAATGTCTGGCAAAAAGGATTGATGATGGTGGGGTTGGTGTGCTGGTCTGTGTGCAATGATTTTCTACAAGTGAATATGGGGATGCATATTTCTTTGAACACTGATTCATCCATTCACCAGTTCATATATTTATTTACTCATTCATCAGGCATTTACTGGGCAGTTACCATATGCCAGGCAATACTGTGTTTAACACTGGGAATACAGATTGACAAAATCAAAATTAAATAATTAATTGAATGAATATCCATTGTCTATGTATAAGTCTGATGGAACCAGGAATTCTTTTTTTTATAAATTTATTTTTTTTAATTTATTGGCTGCATTGGGTCTTGTTGCTGCGTGCGGGCTTTCTCTAGTTGCAGCGAGCTGGGGCTACGCTTCATTGTGGTGTGCATGCTTCTCACTGCGGTGGCTTCTCTTGTTGCGGAGCACGGGCTCTAGGCACGCGGGCTTCAGTAGTTGTGGTGCATGGACTTAGTTGCTCTGCGGCATGTGGGATCTTCCTGGACCAGGGCTCGAACACATGTCCCCTGCATTGGCAGGCGGATTCTTAACCACTGCACCACCAGGGAAGTCCCAGGAATTCTTGACTTCTGATCTCATCCCTCATCCAGAAAGTCAACTGTGCTGCCATGTCCAAAGCCATGTTAGTTTCCTTAGATCTCGCAGCGTCTCTCATTTAGCCAAATTGAGTGTAGATTCACAGATGCAGACTCTTCCTCCTGTGTATCTTACCAGAATGGCAACTTTCAAGCCTATACCACTAAAGGGATCCAGCGTCTTCCATAGTAGGATTGTGGTTTAAAGCATGGACTTTGGAGTTAGATGTGTATGGCTCGTATCCTGCCTGGCTCCACTACTCCCTAGATGAGTGTCCTTATTACGTAATTAGTTTCCTCATCAGTAAAAGGAGTGTCATCTGGAAAGGTTGCAGTGAGGATTAAATTTAAATAAATAAATGCTTGACAATAAGGCCTGGCACATGGTGGCTACTTTTGCGCTACTTTAGTAACACTTTGCTAAAATTTGCTCCTCTCTCAATACCCATTTCCATTTGCAAGTGATGCCTCTTGTCTGCCATGTATTAGCCTGTGTGCCCATGACATTTTGAGCAGTAATTTAGGCATCTGGAGTTTGCAAGAATCCTCTGGCTCCCTGTGATTACTTTGATATGCTGCTAATTGTTTGATTTTCTAGTGGTAACCATGGGTAGGGCTACTGAGCTCATCTGTGGAAACTTTCTGGAGGATGTCCTGAGGTGCAGCCTGGGAGAAAGCCAGGCCAGGCTGGCTTCCCTCCACCGCAGCAGAATGGTTTCTGGGATGTAAATTGCGTCAGTGTTCCTTGGTATTTTCTCCTGGTCCCCTCCCCCACCTTCATTATCTACTTTCATGGGTCCCTCCCTACCTCCTCTTTCCATCTAGTCTTGAGACATTTACAAATATACATTAACTCCACAGTTCCTGACTAGGGCATTATCTTTATTAATGTTTGCAATTTGTGTGGATTATAGATCTCTTCATGACCTCTGCAATGCCTCAGGATATGCCTCTGCCATTTATTTGTATAGTCTTCTACTTTGATGAAATGCAGATAAATTGAAAAATCTACCAAGAATCATTGTCCTTGGGGTATTGGGCAACAAGCACTTCCATGGTTAATTGTGTGTGTGTTTTTAATCATAGCCTAATAAATTGGCTTTTCTTTTTTATTCCTTTAGATTTGCTCTCAGAAAAATCTCAGAATATTAACATTTTTGCTTCACATGTGGTCAACTGCTCATCCTCAGAGTGCACGCTGAAATGGGCAGAGCAACAAAAGCACCAAAATCAGTTGGAGGAGGATGAGATTTTTTTTGTAATTTAGAAGTAGGAGAAATTCTTTCCTTCAAGCCTTGGAACCATATTAGGCATGTGAGGTAAGGAAAATCCACACACAAAGTGATAGAGATCTAGTGGACTAGGATTCACAACATAATATTTTCCCCATCTTGCTGACTTTTTTCTGGGCAAGAGGTCTCCATCAGAGCTTCTCAGTCTTTAGGGCACATAGGAAGCATTGGGATGCCTATCAAAATGATGATTCCCAGGTGCCACCATCCAGGGATTCTGATTCACTAGATGTGTTGGAGCCTGGCATCTTGCATTTAAAACCATCGCGATGCATGGAGTCTGCTTTGGTTTCTACTCTTGGCTCTGCCTATTTTTCCGGGCTTGGCTAAGAAAGCTGGTGCAAGAGGAGGTGCCTGGCAAAAACAGATGGAGCTGTGTCAGAGCTTTTTATTCAGAGCTCACAATACTGCCTAATACACAGTGCCAGCAGTTTGTTGCTGAGGGAGACACCTATGATTCCATTAATTATTTAGGGATCCAAAGTAGTCATCATTAATGAATCTGAATGTATTACAGTGATCCTAATCAGAGTAACAGATGCAAAATGACAATACGATACACACAATTTTCCCCCAGCGAGTTACACACTATTAAGGTCTGTTGCAGTCAATGAATCCAGATGCTTCCTCACTCTTACTGACCATGAAAGATCCTGGTTTCATTACATGAAAGAAAATAAGTTCATTCTGTCATCTTGCAGAGTTAAAGCAGGATCCAGTTCAGCAGCTGGTAAGGCATCATAAGTTGGTTTGCAATAATCCTGCTTCCATTTCAGGATTGACTGAGTGGAAGAATTCTGTTGCAACTGGGCTTATCATTCCCTTTACATTCTTTTTATGCTTTCCCAGATGAGATGGTTTACTCTTGCTCAGAAAGCCTCAGTGTGTGTATAAAACTAAGCACGTTTTATACACACACTGAGTGAGAAGAAAGCGAACTGTTTTTATAGAGGGTAAATTCATTAAAATCAGAGTAACAAAACCAAAGTCAACCACAATAAAATGGGAGGCATAAAGCTTCTCAAGAGTGTCACCCTAATAATGTCATCAGACTTCTGGTATGCATGAGGCTGTGCATGAGAACATTTGCCCTCTTCGTGTCCTAGGGATCATACAAAAGGAAAAAAAGAAAAGGAAGAATCTCTGCCATTTTCAGAAAAACCAGGAGACAAATATAAACCACAGACTCTGTAACACCTGTAAGAACTGCCAAGAGAAGCTGAACCTGTGTAGCAGCTGCAGAGGAGGAAACAAAAAGTAGCACAGAGAGTGCAAAGAGTCAGGGATGGCAGATCACAGCAAGTGTCCGTGAAAATACCATCCTGAAGGGGAAGGGTTCACCTGAAGTGCTAAAGTGAACACAGTTGCCTAGGAATTCAGGTTAGCAGGGCTGGTGCAGGAGGGTGCCTTCCCTGGTTTGGCGCCAAGAAATACAGTAACGAGCTGAACCAAGAATCCAAAGATGAGCTGTATTTGCAGGGAACAATCTAATTCGTGGGGCAGCAGAGGAGAATATAGCCTGGAAGGCCACTCTGGCCACTCCCCAGTCAGAGAACTGCTTGAAAATAGCTGGTTTGGGAAAGTGCAACTCATTTAAGGATGACAAGTTGAAAAAAGAAGGCATTGATAGAAAGATCCTATTGGAAAAAAATGTGGGAAGGAGCAGCAAAGCTACCCGGCAGATGGAGAACACTCCCAAGCAGATGAAAATCTCATCCTGACAATTTGCTATGAATTAAAATAAAAGTATACTCGACGACGCAATTACCTTGATGAATGAAGACCACAAAGAAAAAACTGAAGAACACAGAGGAGAAGTGGGGGGGGGTAAGTGGAAAATATAAAAGATGAGCTGAAATGCAGGGAATAAATAATCACAGAATGAAGACACAATTGGAAGAAATGTGAGGAAAAGAACCACGATAAAAACAGTGATGGAAATAATGGACATAAAAGACAAGAAAAGGACATCCTGGTTACATACAATTGAGTTCTAGGAGAAAAACATAAAGAATGAAAGAAAACCCAAACATTTAAAGATATAATTCAGGGAAACTCGCTGATAATAAAACGTGACTCTACAAACTGAAAAACTGTGTGTATCAGGGAATATTGACCCAGCTCATCATAACCAGAAATCTCACCAGAAATATCCTGGTGAGATTGAACTCTAAAAATGAAGGAAGAATACTTCCGGCAGTAAAAGGCTGAAGTACAATGACTTAGAGAGGGAAAAATGTCAGGCTGACTTCATACTCATATCCACAGCCACATTGAACACTAGGAGCCGGAGGGGCAGTACCTCTCAGATTCTCAGGGAAAGAAAGTGTGAGCCAAGGATGTTATATGCACCTCAACAGCATGCAGAAAATCTCAGGGATGACTGTTGCCACGAGACTTTATTTTTTTATTTTAATTTTTTTTTGCGGTACGCGGGCCTCTCACTGTTGTGGCCTCTCCTGTTGTGGAGCACAGGCTCCGGATGCGCAGGCTCAGCGGCTATGGCTCACGGGCCCAGCCGCTCCGCCGCATGTGGGATCCTCCCGGACCGGGGCACGAACCCGTGTCCCCTGCATCAGCAGGCGGACTCTCAACCACTGTGCCACCAGGGAAGCCCATGAGCCTTTATTGAATAAACTACTCATGGGAGAAGTTCTGCCAATCAAGCGATGGCTGGCATGTCTGGGGCAAAAGTACTGGCAGTGAACTTTTTTTTTTTTTTCTGAAACTGAAATTTTTTATTAGGAAAAATTTCAAAGTAAACAAAAGTAGAGAGAATAGTATTATGAACTCCCATGTACCCACTACCCAGCTTCAACAGTTATCATGGCCAATCTTGTCTCATCTATAACCCTAATCATTTTCTCCCTATCCTCCAGCTGGGAAATAATCCATTATGTCATTTCATCCATAAAAATTTTAGTAGTATCTCTAAAACAAAAGAGATGTAAGGAATATTTAAAATATGCAACCCCAGTACCATTATCACACCAAAAAATAAATGACAGTAATTCTTTAATGCCATCAAATATCTAGTGTTCATATTTTGTGATTATCTCATAGATTTTTAAAAATAAATTTAAAAAATAGTTGATTTGTTCAAATTGAGCTCCAAATAGGGGTTATACATTGCAGTTGATATGTCTTTAGTTCCTTTTCATATACATGTTTTTTTCCTCTATTTTCAAAAATTTTATTTTTAATTGCAGTAAAATACACATAACATAAAATGTACAATCTTAACCAATTTTTTAGGTGTACAGTTCAGTAGTGTTAAGTGTGTTTACATTGTTGTACAACCAATCTCAAACTCTTTTCATCTTGCAGAACTAAAACTCTATACCCGTTAAACAGCTCCCCATTTCTTTTTCCCTCATCCCTTGGCAACTACCATTCTACTTTGTATGAATTTGACTATTCTAGGTATCCTGTTTAAGTGGAATTGTACAGTATTTGTCTTTTTGTGACTGGCTTATTTCACTGAGCATAGTAATTTTTTTGAACTTTAAATGCTTTGTTATGCTTTATTGTAATAGACTAATTTTTTGATTTCATAGAGTCAGTGATACTAAATTGGCTATTGGATTTAGTGGCTTCTTGCATCAGCTCCTGCAACTGTCCAATTTGTTCATCACCAAAGTCATTACGTTTTTCTTCTCGGAGGATGGTTCCAAAACATGCTTTTTCAGTTGAATTTTATGTTTTCTTTAGCTTGTTGCCATAGCACTGTGGCATATACCTCCCCTTCCTGCAAGAAACACTGAGCCTTGTCAGAACCAAAGGTCTTATGTCTCTTAAATTCATCCTTCATATACTCCTTGCCTAGGGCTTTCATGTCCAGGGGAAGAACCCCGTGCAGCAACAAGGTGACCTATTAAGGCCGGGGAACAAAAAAAACCGAGCTGGCCTAGCATAACGCAGGCGTGGACCATAGACTGTACCTGTGCAAAGGTTCATCCATGTCATAGTATGTGTCAGAATTTCCTTCCTTTTTAAGTCTGAATAATAGAGGCATACCTCGTCTTATTCTGCTTCACAGATACTGCGTTTCTTACAGGTTGAAGGTTTGCGGCAACCGCGCGCCGAGCAAGTCTATGGGAGCCATTTTCCCAGCAGCATTTGCTTCATGTCTTTGTGTGACTTTTCATCATTATTATTATATTTGTTATGGTGATCTGTGATTTTTGATATAACTTATTGTAATTGTTTTGGCATTTTTTAGCAATAAAGTATTTTTAAATTAAGGTAAGTACATTATTTTTTAGACGTATGTTATTGTATACGTAGTAGATCACAGTATGGTGTAAACATAACGTTATATACACTGGGAAACAAAAATTTCTTGTGCCTCGCTTACTGTGATGATATTCATTTCATTGCAGTGGTCTAGAACCGAACCTGCAACGTCTCGGAGGTATGTCTATATTTCATTGTATGTATATGCCACATTTTGTTTACCCAGTCATCCATTGATGAGCATTTGGGTTATGTCCACCTTTTGGCTATGTGAATAAAGCGGCTATGAACATGGATATGCAGATATCTCTAAGAGATGTGGCTTTCAATTATTTGGGGATATACCCAGAAGAGAAGTTACTGGATCATGTGGTAGTTCTCTTTTTAATTTTTTGGGAACCAGTCACACTTTTTTCCACAGTGGCTTCACCATTTTACATTCCCACCAACAGTGCAACAGGGGTTCCAAATTCTCTGTATTCTCACAAGCACTTGCTATTTTCTGTTTTTTGCTAGTAGCCATCCTAATGTTTGTGATGTGGTATCTCATGTGGTTTTGATTTGCATTTCCTTAGTGATTAGTAATGTTGAGCATCTTTTCATGTGTATCTTGAAAATTGACCTGTATGTCTGTATGTCTTTTTGGAGAATGTCTATCCAAATTCCGTGCCCATTTTAAAATTGAGCTTTTGTTGTTGTTTAGTTTTTTAGTTGTTGTTGTTTAGGAGTTCTCTGTATATCTGGATATCAACTCCTTATCATATATGTGATGTGCAAATATTTTCTCTTATTCCAGTGGTTGTCTTTTTACATTACTATGTCTTTGATGCATTGTTTTAAATTTTGATATAGTCCGATTTATCTGTTGTATCCAATACAATAAATTATTGCCAAACCCAGTGTTGCTAAGCTTTTCCCCTATGTTTCCCCTATGATTCATTTTGAGTTAATTTTTGTATGTGGTACAATGTAAGGGTCCTACTTCATTCTTTTGTGGTAGTGAGTTTAAATGTATTTAAAAATGGAGCCAAGACTAAGACAACTGTGGAAATTAGGATGAGAGAACAGAATGCAAGTATTATATGTATGACTATGCAGGAGTGACATGACTAACTACAGTGCAGAAAAGAAGGGGGCAAGGAAGGTAAGAGGTGGAATAAGTTTGCTGAATCCTCATTGATAGTGACTGACAAACGATTTCATATAAAGCTGCCAAATGAAGTAATAAAAATGAAATGCTTATTTAGCACTACAGAGATAAAAATTAGAAGGATAATAATATACCACTGGGTGGCAGAGGAGAGAGAGAAAGAGTGGTATGAAGAGGAGGAAGAAGAGGAGAGAGAAAAAGAGGAAGAAACTAATAGCTACTATTTAAAAACAGAAGACTGAGAGTATTTTATAAAGTTATAATTATAGATGTAACTCATGGAATAAAAACATAAACTTTTCTGAAGAGCAGAATAACTATTAACTACACACACATAAACACACACCATCTTTCTCTCTCTCAAAGTTGACCCCATGGTGAAAAACTAAACTTAAACAGAGAAAATAAAAAATAATATAAAATAATACAATTGAACTGAAATCCAACATATCTGTCATATTAAAATTATAAATGAGTTTGGCTCAACTATCAACTGAGAAAGATTTTTAGATTGGAGTATAAAGAAAAGCCTAACACTCTGCTGCATTTAAAAGAGACAAAATAAAATGATTCAGAAAGGTTGAAAATAGCATGATAAGCAAAAGAGGCAAATTCAAACAAAAGAAATTAAGGGTTGCAATCTAAATATCAAAGATGAATTCAGGACAGAAAGTGTAAAATGAGACAAAGAAAGGTATTTACATTTGTTCTGGTTATCTATTGCTTCATAACTAACTGTACCAAACAGTGGTATAAAATAACCATTTTATCAAATTCTCAGATTCTGTGAGAATTTAGACAGAGCATAGCAGAAGTGGCTTGTCTCTGCTTCAAACTATCTGGGACCTCATTTAATGGCTGAGAACAAGAACCATTTGGGAGATTCTTCATTCATGTGGCTGGTGCATGGAATGGAATTACTGAAGGCTGGGTTCAGCTGGACTGTTAACCAGAGCCCTTATGTATGATTTCTCCATGCTGCCTGGGCTTCCTCACAGCATGGTGATTTCAGGATCATCAGACTTCTTACAATGGCAATCCAAGGGTAAATGTTCCCAGGGAGCAAGGAGAGAGCTGCCTGGCCTATTATGAGCTAGCCTTGGAGTCGCAGTATCATTTCTGCTATCCATCCCGATCCTAGAAGGAGGCAGAGACCTCACTTCTTTAGGGGAAGGGAGTAGAAGAATTTATGGCCGTGTTTTTAATATGCCACAGTGTTAAAGGATCCAAATTATAGTCTAAAAAAACAGCTATTGATATCTCTGTACTCAATAGGAATAGATGAATATTTCCCTAACATGATTAGATACATCAGGCTCAGTGGAAAAGCCGAATTAAATTGAATGGCAAACAGTACAGGCATTCCTTTCAGAGACAGGAAAATGGTAAAGATGTGCATTATCGCTGATACTATTTAATGTTATTTGAGAGGTAGTAGGAGAGCACACAGATTCTGTAACTTCTACTTGATTCTCATCTCGATGGCTGACAAAAGAGGAAAAAACTCTCAGTACCTTCTTTTTGATTTTATACTATTTTTGAAGCCAGCAAAATTCCAAAGTTGTTAGTAGCTTTTACATATGATAATAAATTGCTAACTTAGTCATTACACTATAGTGGATAAGAGCACTTAGATAGTGAAGTAAATGTGCAGTAAATTACTTAACTGCTCTGATCTCATTTTTTTCTTCCATGAGCATTAGTAACACCTACCTCATTAAGTTGGTGTTAATAATTAGCAAGGGTTTTGACCCATGATAAGAATGAAATAAATGTTAGCTAATATTATTATTATTTCAAAATATATCTTGATAAAAGGGTGGAGTTTTTATTTGGGGGGTGGAGGGCAAAGTTTGGAACCTTACCAAAAATATCACTTAAAAATTTTGCTTATTAATATGGACTAGTCTTTTTTTTTTTTTTTGAGAAATGTCTATTTAAATCTTCACTTTTCTATTCTTTTTTGTCATTTTCTTCTTTGGAGATTTTATTGTCTTATAGTCTCAACTCCTGGAACACTAGAAGATTCTCTACAAGGAATCAGCCTCTCTCTTTAATATAAAACTATAAACCCTCCAGGTTAGAGGCAGAAAGAAGAACTTTAAAAGATAGAGTAGCCATATATGTATGCCTGACTCTTCTGGCTCCTCTTTTCCTGTTTTACTTCTCTTAAGGATTCTTGAAATGTTTTTTTCTTCTTTAATCATACCAATACCTGGGTTTTTCCACTATAGGGGGCATTTTCAAGAAAAGATATTTGCAAAATTCCAATAAGAAACAGAAAAAAAAATGTAGAAACTTTATATGGCACAAGAACAGTTAATTTTAAAAAGATAGATTTCCAAATTTGACAATTATATGAAAGAAATATAGTCTTACTTAGGATAGCTAGCCTTGGTTGAGATGATGTGGATTGTCACCAATGCAGTGAGTATGGGAATAGTGAAGTAAGGATGGATTTGTGAGATATTTATTGGAGGTGGGGCTGTGATTCATTGGCTATGCCAGTGAAGGCCAGGGAGGAACTGAAGATGACTCCAAGGTGACTCACTTGGGCAACTGAGTGAATGGTGATGATATTAATCAAAATGAAGGATGTAGTAAAAGGAATTCATGTTGTAGTGAGGGTAATGAGTTTGATTTGGGACATTTTGAGTTTAAGCTACTAATAGGATATTTGGAAATATGAGTATGGGGACCATATTATTGGGTTGGCCAAAAAGTTCATTTGGGTTTTTCGTTAACATTGTACAGGAAACCCGAACGAACTTTTTGGCCAGCTCAATATTAAAAGGTGTCTTGGTATTTTTTCCTTATTGAGAATAGAATAAGACCTCATCCATCTTCTTGGCTTTAACTATTGTCTTCATGACTGTGATTCCTATGGCCATCATTAGTGCTGTTCAACCAATACTTTGGATTCTGCTTCCCAGCCACATCATAGGACTGTGCTTGCTGCCTTTTTGAAGCTAGATGTGACCACATGGTTTGCTTTGCTAATGAAACATGGGAAATGACATGTGTAAGTTCAATGTGGCAGCTTAAGAGACAATAAAATATGTTCCATGTTCCCTCCTCAGTGTCATAGTGATTGTGAAAGTACTTTTCCAGGCAGAGCCAGGGGCCCTAGTGAGTATGACACAGAACACCTGAACTTGCATGGTTTTGAGAAATAAACCTTTGTGATTTTAGGCTAGGTGTTTGTTACCACACCATCGCCTACTATTCTAACTGATATAATTCCTAAAACTTTATCTCTAGCCCTCTCCTCTACATAGTGATCATAAAAACACTAAATTTTCAGGACAGAACTGATTTTGGGTAATTTTATTATTTAAAAAAGGGTCAGTTACTGGATGTAAAACTAAATGTGAGGGCTTCCCTGGTGGCACAGTGGTTGAGAGTCCGCCTGCTGATGCAGGGGACACAGGTTCGTGCCCTGGTCCGGGAAGATCCCACATGCCGCGGAGCAGCTGGGCCTGTGAGCCATGGCCACTGAGCCTGCGTGTCCAGAGCCTGTGCTCTGCAACGGGAGAGGCCACAACAGTGAGAGGCCCGCGTACTGCAAAAAAAAAAAAAAAAAAAGAAAGAAACTAAATGTGATTTGCTTTTTTATATACCTTTATAAGATCTCAGAACAATGGCTTTAAAACTCTTCAACCATGATATATAGTAAGATATAATTTTACACTGGGACCCAGTAGACACATAAATCAGAAAAACCTCATGAAATAATATTTACTGTAGGTGAAGGATGATCGTTTATTCTATTTAATCTTATTTCACTTAAAAGTAATTATTATAAGCCACTAATTGGATGTTATGATTCAATAATGGGTCTTAACCTACAGTTTGCAAAACCATAACTTAGTGTGTGAGCTTTGGGGTTGGAATGCCTACGTTTAATCCTGGCTCCTCCACCTACTACTGCTATGTAACATTCAGTAAGATGTGTAATCACCAAGTCTGTTATCTCTTCTATAAAATGGGATACTAATTCCTACCTAATTTCCTATTTTATAATTGAATAATGAGATTAAAAATAATTGGATTGAATACTAATCTAAAATTTATATATATATATATATATATATATATACTCTCACTCTCTCTCTATATTTATATTTATTTTAATTTTTTTGGTTGGGAAGATAAGACTTGGCATAACTGAAAGATCAGAGGATCTAACTTTTCAGGAGCTGTGGTGGAACAGATACATCATTCACTGATGTATCAAAGCTCCCTGGCCTACCTGTCCCCATGGCCCTGTGACCTCCCCACCACAGCCTCACCTGGGACATTCTACGCAAGCTCCCTGTGGGTGTGAGGCTTGGACACAGGGATCCTGTGCATGATGGGAACAGAATTTGTAGTGCATATGGGAACAGTCTGCTCTTATTATCATATTATATTGTTTCTCAGCCTTCTTCTTGCCGGTCTGAGTGACTTTGTTATGGAAGAGCACCGCCTTGCCTCAGTACCCAGCTCACATGATTAACCCTGATATCAGTCAACATCGCGTGTGCTCTTACTGATGGCCTGTTGTCTTGTCTTCGCAAATGATTATAAACTTGTAGCGGTTGCTCAATAAATATCTATTGATGGAGTCTGCCTATAATACACTTTACCCTTTCTGTTTTCCTGGACATCTTCTATTAATCTTTCAGTTCTCTGCTTAAAAATCACTTCCCTTGTGTGCTCCTATCCTGAATGCCCAAGGTATCCCTTTGTTTTCTCATTTTAATATTTCCAACTTAATACTTTCTAAGCAGTTATGAAATTTCTTATATAATTTTTTGTCTTTCCTGCTACAGTATGAGCTCTGAGAGGGCAGGAACTGTTCTGACTGGTTGTAACCTAGGACCATTCACAGTACTTTTTTAAAAAGAGCATTTCAGTATGCCTTTTTAGACCAGACATCACACACCTGAATGTTTGTATGAACCAGTTTACATAGGTGAGTCAAGCCAGCCAGCTGAGATTTGGGCAAGTAGAGATTGCAGACCTTAATGAGGGGGCAGCTGCTACTTAGCCTCAGTAGGTCATTACCCAAAGGAAGTGGCCTCTCATTGCTAAAGCTTCTGGTTTGTTTCTTTTTTTCCTTTAATTTGAAATCTCCTGGGTTTTAAATACTGACAACTAAAGCTTTTTTTTTTTTTTTTAATTAGAAAAACCTATAGGGACTTCCCTGGTGGTGCAGTGGTTAAGAATCCGCCTGCCAATGCAGGGATCACGGGTTCGATCCCTGGTCCGGGAAGATCCCACATGCCGTGGAGCAACTAAGCCCGTGTGCCACAACTACCGAGCCTGTGCTCTAGAGCCCACAAGCCACAACTGCTGAGTCTGTGTGCCACAGCTCCTGAAGCCCGCATGCCTAGAGCCCGTGCTCTGCAACAAGAGAAGCCACTGCAATTAGAAGCCCGTGCACTGCAACGAAGAGTAGCCCCCGCTCGCCACAACTAGAGAAAGCCTGCACGCAGCAACAAACAACCAACGCAGCCAAAAATAAATAAATAAAATATAAATAAATTTGTTTAAAAAAACACAAAAAACCTATAGCCTGCTAGTTAACAATCTTTATTCTAGACTATATATAATAAATATATGCATATATTTATAAATATATATATTTATAATCTGATTTTTTTCATTTATTTGTGAGCTTTTTTCTCAGTCAATTTTACATATATTTTTCAGTTCCCTTATCTGTTAGATGGGGATAACAAGATGTTATTTCACAGGGTTGTTGTGAAGATTAAATGAAATTGTACATGAAAGCCCAGAGAGCAAAGCTAGGCCCCACAGCAGGTGATCCATGAATGGAGTCCCTCTTCCCTGTCTCTTGTTTAACCTTCATGTCAGAGAATCAGTAGCCCTAGAAATGGCTAAAGAGAGTGTGTTCCCTAGAATGCTTTGTGAGGTGTTAATAGATATGGGGAGGGTCCTCTGGGCAAATAAATCTGGAGATTATGACTTAAACCAGTTTAAGCATATATCTTTACAAAAGACTTCTTAGAGACTTTAATATGCTAATATGCCTTGTGACTCTTCAAAAAGCGGATAAAGATGCAATATTTCTAAAATTTAATTGACCTGAATGAGTATCTCATAAAGCACACTTTGGAAAATGCCTGAATCCTAATACCTGAATCCATTTTACTCTGGCTTTAAGGTCTCCTTGGAAGCAGTGGTCAGAGCCCAGGAAACAAGCTCCAGCCATGAGGGCCTGCATTTCCATGCTGTCTACCTCACCAGCCCACATGGGGCTGGTATTAGTAGCTGTACAGGGTAAGAAATCTGGGGCAACTTCATTGATCCTGCAATGCTTTAGTAGCAAAACCATAAACAAATGCACCCACTGTACAGCAATAAGTTGATCCTTGCTAACAAAACGACCCCTCTTGCTAGCATTGATTTTTATCTTTAACTAGCTATTCTCCCAGAAGACCCAAAAGAGGCAATTTTATTTCTGTTGATTCCATTCTTGAGATCGTTATGTTGATTATGTGTATTCTCTTTTCTTGTGTAGATGTTTGAAATTTCCCTAGGAAACATTTTCTTCTGCCCAAGATTGCATAGAACATCATTTTAACACACAGTAAATGTTGCTGGGTAGAAAAATGCATGCATTACCACGTATTTTTGCAAAGTAAGAGATTTATATCTTTGTAATTATTTTCAATGTGTGTTTATTGATTTTTATAATACAGGGATATTAACTTGAAAGGGAACAAATTACATACAACAAATTAAGCACTTGCATGGATTAGAAAATCGAGGTAGTGCACTCAAGGCATGACTAATACGAGAGTGCTGCACGATAGAACTGTTTGGTTTTACATCACATCTGGGAGAATTTCATCCAGCCACTTGTCTGAAAGAATGTTTAACTGAAATGCAGGTGCGGGATGACATACATTTATAGAATTGTAGGATTTTAGAGAAGGGAACCTGATACGAGGAAACCAAGGACCAAAAGAATTAAGAATCGTAGTCAAGGTCATTGAACTTTAGTGGCATGGCCAGGGCTAGAACCTAGCTTCCTAGACACCAGTCCAGACACCAGTCGGTTGACTTCCCAACCACATCCAGTGTCTTCCTGAGTTCCAGTGTCACTATTTATCAGCTTTGCATCCTTGGGCAAGTAACTCTTTCCTCATTCATAAAGTAAGAATGACTCCAAACTGATGCGATAATGCACATGGGCACATCATTGGGTTTGGCGCTAATTAACGCTCTCTAAATAACACTTCATTCATTCATTTGAAATGTATTTATTCAGTCCCTCCTAAGTTTCAGGCACTTATTTCTTTGAGAACGGATTCTTCCAGTACATATATTTACTTTAAGTTTTAACATAATTTATATGGCATATTTTTAAGTCTGTAGGCGTAATGCTTCACAACCGAATTAAAAACAAACAAACCCCCCTCCACAAAGCCGGCGCTGCAGGAGCGTCAGGGCAGGCGGGCGGCGGGCGGCGGGCGCAGACGCGCGCCCCCTGGCGGGCTCCTTGTGGGGGGCGGGGTCACCGCCGGATCGCACTTCCGGACTTCCGCTCCCAGGGGGCGCTGCGGGCTGGAGAACCGGTCGGGCGGAGGCTCCTGGGTACGGGCATGGCTGGCGGTGGGAGCGGCCTGGGCGGCCCCGGGCTCCTAGGGAGAGGATTGGCTCGGAGGGGCCGGTGGGTAGCGGCCCCAGCAGGGTGAGCGGGTGGGTGGAGGGAGGCTTGCGGGCCGGAGGGGTGTGGAGAGGGGTTGTCCCAGGGGCGTGGGCTTTGGGCCGGGGGCGTCCTCTTCGGGCTCCAGAAGCTGGCCCTTCTGAGATCCACCTGGGGAACTCCCGCCGCTGCCTTCCCCCGCGCCACCTGGTTTGCGGCTTGAAGTAACAGTCTGGGAACGCTTGGCAGTTGTCTTTTCACAGCATGATTATGGTGTATTGGGGCTGGGAAGGCGGGAGTTAATGCTTTGCTCAGCATAACATTAAAAATGCACCACAATTTTTGTAAAAAACACCCCCCCACACACACACAAAGGGATAAAATCAATAATCCCCAAACTAGGGGCTTCCCTGGTGGCGCAGTGGTTGAGAGTACACCTGCCGATGCAGAGGACGCGGGTTCGTGCCCCGGTCCGGGAAGATCCCACACGCCGCGGAGCCATGGCCGCTGAGCCTGCGCGTCCGGAGCCTGTGGACAACGGGAGAGGCCACAGCGGTGAGAGGCCCGCGTACCGCAAAAAAGAAAAGAAAAGAAAAAAGCCCCAAACTCTAAAATCCAGTGACTTGTAGTATGATCCTGGAGCTCGTTGGACTAAAGTGGCTATACAAATTACCTTTTTATTGTTATTACCATGACCACCCCCGATGTTGTTTTTTAAAAGGGCAGTGATAAGTGATTCTCACCGTCTTGAGTAATGGATCAAAAGCTCTAGGAAGGTGGCAATGCAGCTAGTCCAGTGGGGCAGGGCTTACAAGTGATGGAGTAGCTGAAAGGGTTTGGGCATCTCCTGCTTGTCCTGCATCACAGGCTTTTTCTTTGATTTGTTTTCTTCCCAGTTCAGTGACCTTGTTTGATTTATATATGAGGCTTTTGGGAAAGATGATTTCAAAATGGGTGATGATAATTGGTCAGGATCCTGGGAAGATTCAGTTCGTCGTGCCCATACCCTGGTTCTGCTTCTCTCTAGATGTTGAAGTTGAAATTTGCAGGAATAGAAAGCATGGTGAGTAGCGATCATGTATCATTTGTTGATCAGGGCTGGACACTTCCTCCAAAGATGTCTTTGGATATGCTAGTAGTTTTTAAGAACTTGAAAGTGGGGTTGGAAGGAGTAGGGTAATAAACAGTAATAGATTTATTTGAACATCCTCTTCAGCAGGACCTGATGTGTCCTCTAGTTTTCTAGTGTGACAGATGGTCCGTGACATATCTTGGCTAGCTCTGGGCAGGGGAGGGTCTGCTCTAGGACTGCAAGAGTCCTTGGAATTGCCTTATCGTTTCAGATTAAGAACTAGGGGTTTTTGAGCAGAACACATCTTCTCTTTAGGGGAAAGTGATCTCTAGATCTCTGTGGTTGCTTTCTTGTATCTTTCCTTTTGGTTGGTTGTCCTTGGTTCTAAATGTTACAGAAATAGTGTTGGTTCCTAGGATATATTTTTTAAAAAGTTGTTTTGAATGAGTGTCAACTTTTCTAAGAAGTAGGATAGATTTATTCAATTCGTATTTGGAAACACTGGCATTACAATGAAGTTTTCCACTTTCATGTAGAATCCAATAATTATACGTTGGTACTTGCTGTCATCTGACCCTTGTGTATCTCTCTCTCTCCCTTTGTAAAAATGTCTAAGTTTAATTATATTGCCTCAAATCTTAAATATTATGTTGGTAAATGTGATGTCTTTTACAGGATAGTCCCCAACTTACAGGTAATTTCTTCCCTATAAGTTTATTTTTCAAAAAAATTGCTTATTTGGAACTCATAAAGCACTTTTCCCAAAGAAATATTATGAAATGGTTAGTTTCCCACACAACTCTTTTCATCCATAATGCACCTGAAATGTATATTTATATAGAAAAGTAAAGAGAAAAACAATTGCTAAAATAGCAAATAAGACTAAATATGTGAAGACTGAAAAAGAAACCAATATTTATTTATAATATATTAATTGCTAGATGTTGGGAAAAACAATTTTAATTAGCAGAGAAGTTTTAAAACGTTAGGGGAACACTTGAAGGGGTTTTCAGGGTCATTAAAAGGGTTTGTTATATGGGCTCTTTAATACATCAGCTTTTGTCTTTCTGTTCTTTTATACAGGTTTATGGTAATATTATTCTTATATATATGATCTCAGCTATTACCAGGGCAATTCTTTGGCTTTATATATAAGTTTAAGATAGGGGGTATATGACAAGACTGAGTGAAAGAATTGCTGTTGAGCACTGCTGAGGATATACATCAAATGTTAGAAATGGGGCTGCTGTGGACTCAATTATGCACCCTCCCCCGCCAAATTCGTATGTTGAAACCCCAGCCTCCAACGTGTATTTAGAGATGGGGCCTTTTGGAGATAATTAGATTTAGATGAGGTCATGAGGTTGGAGCCCTCATGATGGGATTAGTGCCATTATAAGAAGATGAAGTGACTCCAGAGCTGTCTCCTCCATGTGAGGACAAAGTGAGAAGGGAGCTATCTGAAAACCAGGAAGAGGACCCTCACCTGAAACTGAATTGTCCAGCACCTTGACCTTGGATTTCCCAGCTTCCAGATCTGTGAGAAAAAAATGTCTGTTGTGTAAGCCACTCAATCTGTGCTGTTTTGTTACAGCAGCATGAGAAGACTAATACAGGGGCCAATTTATGCATTTCTGTGATCTTTTTCACAGGTGAAAAATGTGGATTGTAGCATGGCTCCACGGTTGAGTTTTCATCATATAGTAAAAGGGAAGGACAAGTGTACTACGAAGTTGAAGGCAGGAGGGAGACAATGATTTAGATATCAAATTTGGAGTCCAAGCTATGGGGGAGGGAAAGAGTCAAGAAGAGCTCGTCTTGGGAGGGCGTGGAGTTTTGAGAGAACTGGAGGCTGGTTATTGGATGCTCATGTCTGGGAGAGCACAGTATTGAGCAGGTTAAGGCTGTTATTGTGTAGCATTGTGAGTAAATGTGGCTTTACTGTGATATTCAGATTAGGAATTAGAGGCTTTATGTGGATTTTTTTTCTAAGTAATACCTAAGGATTTTCAATTTCTTTATTTTTTACATTAGAACATTATGAAATATTTTTTAAGACCTCATAATTGGACACTGTTCTTTGGTTTCATGGTGTTTACAAGCTTTGGTTCCTCTCTCTGAATAATTTTCATGTTTGGTGCATCACAGAGTCTTGTGCAATCATCTAATAAACTAGCTTAATTTAATTAATTTAATAAACTAGCCTATTTGTATTAAAAGAAAAAAATGTCAAAGACAGGGAATATTTATTGTGGTCAAATGCAAATATGTTGGGTTTAGGGCAAGATATTGCTGAAACACATCCCTCCCACGACTCCACTCTAATTTTGAAAGGGAGTGGATGTGGATGGGTGTTCAGACTTTTTCTCAACATTTACAGATGTTTCCAAATGTCCTTTTGCTGCTGTAACACAGGAATGCTTTTCTCCATTTATCTCCTGAGGTTCCTTTAAGGATCAAGTGAGATAATGCTCCTGTAAGTACCTTGTAAACAGTCAGGTTCTATGCATGTGTTAATTCTTCTCTGCCTTGTACTTAGATACAATGGCTGTACTCAAAGAGATGCATTGAGGGCAACTTCCAGGACCACGAGTTACAACTTTGCACTCTTCCCTGCTGCACTGTTGGGCTTACTTCTTAGTGAATGCTAAGTGCATGTGGCAGGACCCTGACCCCAAATCATTACAATGGATAGACCGTGTGTGCAGAGCTTAAACTATATGTGTGCTTGCTGCAACATGACGGATATAACTGCTTGCTGAGAATTTGATTTATTTTCCAATAGTTTAGCATCCCTCTGCTTTTATCTGATATGACCGTTTTACAAGCATGTGTACCAAGCATGGCTTCAAAATTGCAGGTTATGAAATACAGAAAATGGAACAATTGCCATGCATAGTAGAAATCTTCCTGTTCAGTCTGTGTGCTCTATATTTTAAAGTAAGATGGACTGCTGAATGGTGATGGGGGCTTGCCTTGGGTTTCATCATTTTTTCCCCTACAGGTGAAAGGAAATGCAAGACTTTCTTCTTCATTTTCAACTTCATATTGTTAATTGGTTTTTCACAGGCTGGTTTGTGGTGATGGGTTTTTGCCTTATCATTTGTTGGCATAATAAAAATGACATGATGATGGGGAAGAGAGTAGTTCCCCTTTAGGATGGAACAGAGCAGCTGATACTAGTGATGAAAACATAGCAGGCTCATGGGGATCCTCCCCCTTTCCCATTTCATCTCAACCCAAATCTCTATTTCTTCAGTAATACATTTGCTCGCTGAGAAATGCCCATCAGAAACTCACTGCTATTGTGTACATGCATATGTTTGTGTGTAGAATAGACTGGCTAGTCGACAGTCTGTGTCACTTATGTACCAGCATAGGAACACAGTTCCTAGAATGACAGCTTGCTTCCTTGGTGAGTATATTTATTTTAGCATTCTTACCTGAAATAGCTCTCCTTCCCCCTGGTCAAAATTGACTCTGGGTTGTGAGTAATTGACATCTAAGAACAGAGCAAATCGAGGGCTGGTTTGACTCTGATAACACCCCTACTCTGCTGGGGGTTTCCTTTAGCTCGGCTATGCAGAAGGGATTGCTGGGCAGTGTGGAACCTTGATTGTTACCATTCTGAGCAGACTTAGGCAGAAGCCAAGTGTGACAGATCTGGGAAACTTGTGCTGGCGTAGCTGAGAGAAAGCATGTTTTTTTCCCTTAATTAATTAATTAATTTTTGGCTGAGTTGGGTCTTCATTGCTGCGTGTGGGCTTCCTCTAGTTGCAGCGAGTGGGGGCTACTCTTCGTTGCAGTGCGCAGGCTTCTCATTGCGGTGGCTTGTCTTTATTGCAGAACACGGGCTCTAGGCGCGTGGGCTTCAGTAGTTGTGGCATGAGAGCTTAGTAGTTGTGACGCATGGGCTTAGTTGCTCCGCGGCATGTGGGATCTTCCCGGACCAGGGATCAAACCCGTGTCCCCTGCATTGGCAGGCGGATTCTTAACCACTGTGCCACCAGGGAATTCCAAGAGAAAGCATGTTAGTGGGCAGTGCAGAGAAGATATGGTGATGAAATGTGCACCTGTTCATTGAGTGTATTCGGGATGGGGTGTCAGTGATCTGGGACCTTCACCTGGGCTAAGCATTCACCATTGTGTTAAAATGCTTGCTGAAAACTCAGCTTCAGACCTTATAAATAACAACTGCATGTTCATAGTTCGACAGCATCCTGTCAACTTATGTTCCTTACATGCCTTGGCATTTCTGAGGGTTTCCATTTTGGGGACACTCCACATTATATGTCTCTTTCCATTGATCCACTATTTATCTTGGATAATTGATTGATTATTTTAAGTAGGTTAAGTCCATACAAACAGAGAATTTAGCAATTACCTCAGAAAAGCAGATGTTTTTCTATTTCTTCTTGATAATAGTTCCTTAAGTGACTTTGCATACAGGATAAATACCTAAAATGTAGTGAGCATTTACTATATTTCACGTGCTGTGCTAAGCACTTTACATGGTCCTCATGACACTCCTATGAAGTAGACACAATAATGATCTCCATTTTATTGAAGGGAAACTAAAGTATAGAGAGGCTAAGTGACCTGTCTAAGGTCACACAGCTGCCGGTGGTAGAGAAGGATTTAAATCCAAGCATTTTGATCCTGGAGTCTGAGTTCTTATCCTCTACTCGATGTTCCTTGGCTTGGCACTTATCAGGCACAAGAAATATTTTTCACATGCTTCCAATGTACTAGATTCTGATTTAGGTGTTAAGAGTTATAGCTAAAATAGGTAAAATATCTCATGGAACCTTCATTCTATTGATATGGAAGAGGTCAGACATCATCAAACAAGCAAAAAAAAAAGATGGTTTTAAATAGGAATAAGAAAGTATAAAGAATGAGGATCAGGTACTTTAGTGACTGGTGGGAAACAGAAAGAGTAGGTCAGGTGGTTAGAGAAGGTCTCTCTCAGGAGATGGTATTTGAACTTGGACCTTAATAAGAAGGAGCCGGAAATTTTGTGGGAAGAAAGAGCTAACTGCAAAGGCAGAGGCCATGAGTGGGGATATGTGTGCTGTGTTCAAAGACCACAAAGCAGGTCACTGTGCCGGTGTGCGGAGTAGAGGGGACGTGACAAGAGCCGAGAGCCGGGGGATGAGTAGGAGCAAACCACACAGGGCTTTGTGGCATAGGAGTGTCTTTAGGAAGGACATGAAAGTGTCCCATCTCTCCTGCCTCCATATGCAGTGCTTTGCACTTGACACGATGCTTAACTGCTTGTGATTCCCCAGACCCCATGCAGTGTCACTCCTCTGTGCCTGGGCCTTTGCTTCTCCTGCCTGGAACATCCTTTCCCAACGTTGGTACCTGGCCAACTTTTATTCCTCCTTTGAGACTCAGCTCAGGGGTCATTTCCTGTGGTAGAACTTCTCAGATTGTCTGCTTGGACCCAATTTTTGCCCCTCCTCTGGACTTCCCTTGGTCCCTGTCTGAATACTTAGCATGCCTTTATAATTTTTCATTTGTATGCCACCCTGAAAGACCACGAGCTACTTGAGAGCAAGGAGTGCGTGGTGCTCGTCCTTGTATCCCCAGTGCCCAGGCCCGTGTGCACCTTATAGAAGGTAATATATGTGTGTTGAACTCACCCAAAGGCAAATTAAACTAAAGAATAAGAATATGCCAGGGCAAACGAAAGCATAGCAAATTCAGCAGAACTTGGAGTTCCCAGACTTGGGTGTTAGATATGTTTGTTATTCTTCTATCCATGCTCCCTTCTAAGGGTTGGTTGGGGGTTCCTACCTTCTTCATAACAACAGATAGTCTATTAATAATACTAATCATATGGCGAATACAACATCTGCATTATCTCATTTAATTCTCACGATAACCCATGGGAAAGGTACTCTTGTTTTTACATTTGACTATTGAGGAAACTACAGTTTAAAGAGATTTGGTAATTTCCCCAAGGACACACAGCCATTTAGAGGTGGGGCTGGGGTTCAAGCTGAGGTCTGACTCCCAAGCCCATGCTGTTGACTGTGATGTGATGGTAGCCATTCTAGACAAAAGCTGATTCAGTTAGTGTTTTCATCCTCCACAGCCTGATGGCTCTGGAGTTCCCTAAGATCACCTGGAGGGTTCACGTGGAGGCAGCTGTGTTCAACAGCAGCCATCAGAGAACCCTGAAGGGCAAAGGATTTTGGTCCCCTGGCCACCCCCTCCCTGCAGCCAGATCACCATCCTCCTGATTTTCCACACTCTCCGGAATGCCTCCCTTCTACTTGCCTCCCCAAAGTCCCCCTCCTCCTCCAAGGCGTTGCTCACTTGTGAATTGAACTTCATGTGATTAAATGAATAGAGATACTGATAATAGCAACAATTAAAAAGAAGCTGGGGCTTCCCTGGTGGCGCAGTGGTTGAGTCCGCCTGCCAATGCAAGGGACACGGGTTTGTGCCCCGGAGCGGCTGGGCCCGTGAGCCATGGCCGCTGAGCCTGCACGTCCGAAGAAGCCTGTGCTCCGCAACGGGAGAATCCACAGCAGTGAGAGGCCCGCGTACCGCAAAAAGAAAAAGAAAAAAAGAAAAGCTGAAATTTATGTAATTCTTACTACATACAAGATATTATCTCATTTAATTCTCCAGTACTTTGGGAGGTTGGTAGTGTGATTATCTCTGTGTTACAGAGGTGGAAAAAGTAAACAGGGAGGTTATGGAGTAGGAATAAAGGACTACATATGCTGCAGGGGTTTTCCCCCTCCCCTCCTCCTCTCCCTCCCTCCCTCCCTTCTTCCCTCCCTACCTTCCTTTTCTCTCTCTTTTTCTGCTGAGCACCACTGCCCCTTTCTTCAGCTAATAGTTCTCTGATGGCATTCTGGAATTATCTCTTCCACATTGGGTGCAGCCTTGGTGGGAAAGCTAATCTAGAGGTCTTCCACCCCTCCTCCCCCGCCATACTACCACCCCCTTGTAGCCGGGTAGTGACATGTGACCCAATCAAGGCTAATCAGTTTTTCTCTTGAGACACAAAACTTGAGCAGAATAGCACCTGGATTGAAAAGCAGCTGGAGATGATTCACCCCAGCTGTGCCCTGTCAGGATATCAATTTGCTGCTGCTGCCTTGATCCCTGGAGCAATCTTTATTCTTGCCCCTTCTGCATCCATTTTTTAGCTACTCTTTCATTTCTGTGAGCTGCTTTTCTATGAATCCTCTTTCTGGTTAAGCAAGCCAGAGCGAATTTCAATAGTTTATAATGAAAGAATCCTATCAGATGTAACTAATGACACTGACACTCATCCCATATTGTGTGACAGACCTTCCTGGATCACTTTGAGGATCCCTAAAATAACTCTTCCTTCATCGACTGCCTAAGGTTTCTAGAATAGTCACCATAATTGTCAACTCTATTTTTCTATCAATTTAGGTTTTGGATCTCTTAATAACCATTCAACACGTATATGATTGGGACCATATCTTGCGGTTCTTTTTTATTCAATGCAGTTGTGGACATGGGGGCCATCCCCCACCGAGTGTGTGGGACCTAAAGTCATCTTTAAGGAGATGCAACATCTGGGGCAAATTGCAGTGTTTGTTTCTGCCTCCTTCAATTTTATACAGTGAGAAATCTGGATTATCAGTTGATTTTTGATCTTTGCTCTGGTGCTGCTGACTTTGTTTTGACATGACTGGTTTCAGGTGTTTATTCTATAGTTCTGAATTTAAAATTCTGTTAGTTATTGGTATAGCTGAACTTGCCTGTGGTCTTTTTGATTGACCCACCATCAATAAAGAGGGGATTTACTTTAAAAGAATGTTAGATAATCATCAAGGACAACTTGGAAGGGAAAAGAAGGTAGCAATAAAAAAGCTCTATTCTGCAGTCTCAGGATGAGCAAGGGTGGCTGGAAGAGGGAGAGTAGTCATTCTACTTGGTTTTCTACGAAAGGTGGTAGGCTTCGGGCTGGGTGTGTGATTGTGCTCCTCAACAAAGAATGTTCTTTCTCTTCTAACATTGTTCCCTTCCCCTCGTTACCGTCTGGTTCTGTGCATCGTCCAAAACCCTGAGTATGGGGCACTTGACAACTTCTAGGGTCAGCTGGAAATGAGCAAATGCTTGTTGGTGGGTTGATTATTCACCTTCATTCATCTCCCTGTAGTGGTTTATTGTCTTTGTATGTCCAGTACCTGCTCACTGTTTTTCTGGTAACAACAACTTGATTTCATTTGGGAGCATTTCTCCATGATTCACAGTTTATGTGGTTCAGTCTATAACCTCACTGTCAGCTCCTGGGTGGGCACATGGTCTACACATTTTACCCCCTCAGGTCATGGCAATGAAATACAGTCCTAAGATTTTCTTTGAAATTTTTGGGAAGGGACTCTCTTTCCAGTAGGTCTCATGAGATAACAGAAATGGACGTGGAGCTGCTGGCAGGCTTCTTGCCACGCAGTGGGGAGATGGGCTTAGAGAGAGGTAACCACCTGAATCCAGCCTTGCCAGTCCAGAGCTACCCCAGGCTTTTCACTGACTCAAACCAATACATTGCCTTTTTGCCTTAAGCAGTCTGGATTCTAACAGATCTACCCACCACCGAGTTCTGATTAGCTCCAGGATCACTGCACTCCACAGAATAGAGGGCCAGTAAATTTCGGAGACAGGAACACTCTCAGCCTCCAAAGTGCTTCTTGTATTTTTCACTAGCCAGCTCTAGTGGAGAATAGTTAGAAGAGGGATATAATGACCTCTCTGTCAACCTGAACTAAAATAGAAAAGATCTGTGTGGGTGATCAAGGTGGGAACCCCTGCAGGCATGTCCCCATAGTGTGGGAGGAGCTTCATGGCTTGGATTATTATAGCAGAGGAAAACCTAGATTGTCAACAACAGTTGTGTGAAAGAAAAGAAAAACATTCTTTCGCTCTTCTTCCCACTTCCTTCCTTTTTTTTATGTTGCAGATATTAACTGGGGAAACAAACTCTCGGAACAGATTTTTCCCACCAAACAAAAGGCATCAGAGTTACTGTAAGATCTGGTACTTTCATTTTGGGGGGCTAGGAATAACTGAGAACCAGCCTGGGAAAAAGGGTTGCCCCTCTTCAGTTATCACTAATAGTGCCTCCTGTCTTTCCTTGATAAAATCTCCCAGATCATGACTAAAGTCTGGACAAGCTTCCCTGGAACCAGGGTCACGGAGTCCATTAGAGTGAGTGCTCTGGAACATGGCATGATGTCATTTATCCTAAGGAATTAACTTGTCACACGCCTAAATTCTTTGCTGGTCAACTAGAGTGACAGACAATAGAACCCTTGTCTGTAGCCACTTGATTTTCACTAGACTCACAGCATCAAAGAAGCAGAGCAAAGTGTGTCTGATTGAAGGTTGAGTTACATAGAGAGGGTCTAAAGACTGGATGAAAATGAAGATGTAAACAAGAAAATGGAAATGCAGAGAAGGCTTGGTTTCCTGGTGTACAGAGCCAGACGCGCTGACTGTGAGGTGAAATGGAAGATATCAGGGCTATTATTGGTGAGAAGGTAATGGAGCAGGTGGAAAAGCTCCAGGGAAATAAGACTTGACTTGCTTTCAGAACTACTTTGGTGCTGAGAGTTGATTGGCTACAGTCAGTCTAAAACCTTGGTGATGTTTAAAATGAACTGCATTTGTGGCTTTCTTAGGGGAAAGAGAAACAGGAGAGCACACTTGATTCTTTGGAGTTGCCTTAGGAAACTGCATTATATATTTAAAGTGGAATGATGTTTAGATTTGGAAATAAGGCAGAAGCAAGTGGGGTGTTTCATATGCCATGATTTCCCTTCACTTATTAACTCTCTACACTTCTGCCTATTACCTTTGCCCTTTTTTTTTCAGACATGATGTGTACAGGTTTGCATAAGTTTGTGTTAACTGGGGTGCTATGATTCAAAATTAGTGGATTTTTTGGGTCCATTTGAGTTTCTGTAGGTTCTTGCTTTAGGTGGAGGGGCGTAGTTCTAAAGTGGCAACAAAGCACTATGTGTGGAGGACCTGCTTCCATTCACCACTTCATGGAACTAGATGATGTATGGAATTAGAATGGATTTTGTGGTTGGGATGGACTGAATCTCAATATTGATTTCACCTATACTCATGATAACTTGGACAAATGACGACTATCTCTCAGAGTCTCCGTTTCCTCATCTGAAAGGCAGGGATAATAATACCTTTCTTCCAGGAGTGTTTTGAAGATTAAATGAGATGATGTATGTGTAACTTGAGTGTCCCCAACAAGGCTGCCATCTCACAGATACGGTTATGTGAATGGTGGCCCCTGGAGTTGTGCAATGAGACAGTATGGTCACTACCCCCTCCAATAATCTGAGACCTACCTCAACTTTAAGGTAAATGTAAAACAACTTGAGCTACCATCCCTTGGATTGATGCAAGACCCATACCTTTTTCAAATTTCCAAGGATTCTCTGGGGGTGTGGTGGAAGGGACTCTCATTTGCCTGGTTGTCTCTTGCTTTCAACTGTGGTTTCTGCTAAGACCTTGTTTGCCATCTTGTTTTCCATAGATGCTGTTGCAGATGTAGCCCCTCATTTTTCAGTCTTTAAAGGCAATATCGGAAGGTTGCTTTTACTGCAGACTCAGACAATGGAGAAGAGCTATAGCATGGAATTAAAAAACATTTAAAATGAAATATTTATTTTTACTGTTCTTAAACTCCCTGCCCGTTCTGGCCCCAGGGGATTCTCATTTGCTGTCTTGCTTCTTCAACTCTGGCAGCCCCTCAGATCATTCACTCCCACAGTCCCTTCCATCTTCTCTCAGATCCTCATGTTTCCCGGTCCAAGAACCCAAGTCTGCACATCTGCCACTAGAAACAGAAACATTCTCTTAATTGATTGTGTTGTACATTTAACACTTCCATTTCACACTAGGTTCTGGAGTCTACCTTTGTTGAATCTAAAAATGCACTTAGGAATCTATCTATCCTGACATAAATTCCGTCCCTCCCCTACTGTGTAAAAGTGCTATAGTAATTTCTTTTATAAAACAATAATTGTTCCTCTTCTTGTTACGAATGCAAAATACTAAATCTATAATAGGTGTTCAGCAAATTGGGAGCTAATTATAGAATGAAAACAATCATATTAACAATAAAAACAAGGCAGACATGGAGTTTGTCTCTGATCTATAGAGTATGTGGCTCCCATTCTTACACTGAGGGAAAGTTGCTGGTTTCTGGGGTTTGCAAAGAGGGGCTCACTTAACAACCAGGCACTGTCCCAGACACCTCAGTAAACAAATAAGTTCTCAAATAAGCTGTTCACCTGGCTTGAGTTTGTGCCTTTATGTGAGTTACTCATGGCACAGATAATAGCTAACTACAAATGATGCAAGAGGGAAGAAATATTAACAAATAAGGAAAACTCTGCAAGGATTCTGAATGAATCACAGATGCATAAAGACCAACTAAGTCTAGGATAGGTCTGAACATGCTCTTTTTCCAAGGTGGACCCCGTGCCCTCAGGTCTTTGGTCAAATTTGCCTTCTCAGTGAGGAGACCACAGTTTCTGACTTCATAACCCCTTCCCCAGCAACATTTCCTCTTCCCCTTTTTCTTCTTTATTTTTCTTTAATGTGCTTATCACCATTTGAAAAACTATATTTATGTTGCCCTTTGTTCTCTCTTTTCATACTAGAATATAAGTGCCACATGGGGCACTTAGTCTGTGAGTTCAGTCTGTCATTCATTGCTGTGCCCCAGGGCCTAGCAGAGAGCCAGGTATGTTGTGGACTTTATACATATTTGTTGAATGTTTATTGACTGAGGGACTGGATATGATAGCAGTGTCCTATTCTCTTTTATGCTGCTTTATTTTTTTCAGAGAGCTTTCATGTACATCATCTTGCTTAACCTCCCACCAACTTGGGGGACAGACAGGGAAGGCAGGCTGGCATGGTGATGTGAGCTCTCTGGGTCACCTAGCTTATAAGTTGTAAACCTGGGGGCTTGAGCCCTTCTCTTTTGACTCCAAATTCAATGTCCTCCCCACAACCTATACCAAGTCGCAGCAAACAAATGTTGTTTGCATAAAACCTAGCAAATACTTTGGGGTAAAAAGAGTGATAGAATGTTCTGGGCTAAGTATCCCACAGCATCTCTGTTGTCCCATTATCCTAGTCTGAAATGCTTGGATGAGAGGGTCTTGCCTGCCAAAATAAGGACAGGTACCATATATTTCATTATAGCACCACACCAGCTGCAGTCTCAAGTGCTGAGGTTCCGTGCCAGGTTTAACAAAACCAGACCAGACTCACTGTAAACCTTTCATGTGCAAGTCTTAACTTACCCAACCTCACTGGGGGGTCCCAAGGAAAAGAGCAAACCCCTGAGGGTGGATGGGCTTGGAGGCTCAGGTTCGTAATAACAAAAACTCGCATTTGTCAAGAGATTCACAGTCACCACATTTCTTTAACATTTACCATCAAATTTGATTTAAAACATTTCAAAGGAAGTCTCTTGTTAAAAAGGTGACAGACATGAATTTATCTGCTTTACAGACGAGAAAAGCTGAGGACTGGACAGATTGTGCAATTAGTTTAATGTTAGACTATTCTTAAGGAACAGAATTGAATTTTTAGCTCAGGAGTTTTCAAGCTAAGATTGATGGGTTCTTTTTTTTTATTTTAAAAAATTTTTTGGCTACACTGGATCTTCGCTTCATTGCGGCATGTGGGCTTCTCTAGTTGCAGCGTGGGCTGCAGAGCGCTTGGGCTCAGTAGTTGCGGTGTGCAAGCTCTCTAGTTGTGGCATGCAGGCTCCAGAGGGTGTGGCTCTCTAGTTGTGGTGTGCGGGCTTGGTTGCCCCGCAACATGTGGGATCTTAGTTCCCCGACCAGGGATAAAACCCGTGTCCCTTGCATTGGAAGGCAGATTCTTTTTTTTTTTTTTTTTTTTTTTTTTGCGGTAGGCGGGCCTCTCACTGTTGTGGCCTCTCCCCTTGCGGAGCACAGGCTCCGGACGCACAGGCTCAGCGGCCATGGCTCACGGGCCCAGCTGCTCCGCGGCATGTGGGATCTTCCCAGACCGGGGCACGAACCCGTGTCCCCTGCATCGGCAGGCGGACTCTCAACCACTGCGCCACCAGGGAAGCCCGGAAGGCAGATTCTTAATCACTGGACCACCAGGGAAGTCCCTGATGGGTTCTTCTATTTATTACAGAGTGTTTCTCAAACTGTAGCATGAATAAGAATCACATTAAGAGTTCAAATACCCTCAGACATTATGACTCAGTAGGTGTGGGGTGACATCTAAGACTGTGTATCTCTGACAAGCTCCCAGGTTATGCTGACACTGCTGGTCTGCTGGCTACGTGTTGAGTAGCACTGACATAGAGGTTCGAGTGGACTTTACTGCTCAAATTTGCATTGAATTTCCTATGCAATTGGGCTTCCCTCTAGCCACCGGCCCCATCCCTCATATTATGCATCTGACATCATTTCCTGCTACACACCCCTTGCTTATTCCACTCCAGCCACACTGGCCTCCTTGCTGTTTTTTTGAGCACTCCATGCACACTCCCACCTCAGAGCCTTTGCATGTGCTTTCCCTTCTGCCTGGAATGTTTTTATTCGTAGGTAACCACACGGCTCACACCTTCTCTTTCTCAGCCTCTCAGATGTTACCTTTGCAGTGATGTCTTCTTGACCACCCCTAGCGTTCTGTCTCTATTACTTTCTATAGTAGTATTTATCACCTTTTAAAATACCAGGTAATTACTTATTTAATTTGTTCATTGTCAGTCTACCCACTCTGGAGTGTAAACTGAGGATGGATCTCCACCTTTTCACTCCTGTATTTGCCAGCACGTAGGACAGTGCCAACCATAGAGCAGACTCAAAAAATAGTTGTTGAAGGAAAGGAGGGAATGAGGGAGCTGAATCAAGGGCTCTACCATCTTGTAAACCCAGATTTTCTTATAAAAAGGGGAAAATTTATCTTTATTAGGTAAGAAAATATTTTAAAATCTTTAGTATATTTACTTAAATTTGAAAATCTTAAAAATTGCAGAAAAGCACAAGGAAATCACCATCCACAATGAACAATTGTTGCCATTTTGTCGGATTTACTTCAGTATTTAGTACAATAAATAAACCACTGCAAACAAAGCTCACATGCCTTTTGTCTGCCACGCCCTGTCTTAGTCCCCTTCCCAGCTTCCCAGAACCAACCTCTATCATGAACGTTTTCTTTCGGTCAGTGGAAATAGATCTATCTCTATGTAGCAATGTGCATCTTAAAAATCTCACCTTGAGAAAAGGTTGCAGAATGAATTTTTACAGTACAATGTCTTTAACTGAAACACACCCCCAGAGGGCAGTGCTATATATTGTTCGTCCATTAAATAAAGACTTCTTTAAGTAGAAAAGAGCACTTGGGGAAAGTTTCAGAAAAATCAGTGATATTTAAGAATAACTCTCCATAAAGGAAATCTTTATAATTATAAAGAGGAGGGAATAACGATCTAATACTGTTTAAGATAATGTCAATTTCATTTTGCACATTCTCTTGAGTTTGTAAGGATTTTTAAAAACTTCATAGTGATAAAATCTAGAGAAATAGTAACAGAAGTGGATTTGATTTTACTCACTGAATAATTGTACAGTTGAAAGAAGCTCTTGGAATGAATTAGATACATGATCGATTAGTGATTAGTTTCATTCATTCTTGGTGTATGGTACTTGGGGATAAAGCTTTCCGTACTATGTTTGTTTGCAGAGCTCTATTTAGTAAATCTTTGGTCTTGGTGACTACATAAATTGGCAATTACACGCACTTTAAACAGAGGAATATTGTGTTGAATTAAATTGTACAGTGGTTTGGGTTGAACCTAGTTCATGCTAGCAAGTCTTTTGCTTACTAAATCTGTGCAATAGCTATAAAATCCTTATATTATCTGAAGAGTTTTATTCTTTTACAAAACAATCACATTATCAGATGGTTTCGCGGAGTATGAAAAGAATAAGATATTAAAATATATTTGAATCCTGAATCATATTGGATAGCACATGTTCTTTTCTCCTTGCTTAGTTTATGCGTAGGGCTCAGTCGTGAGCAGTGCCTCTCAGAGGTTCTGTCAAAGGACCCCTCATGTCAGAGGAAAGGGAAGGATGGCTCAAGGGCTCTGGGGCTTTGCTCAAAGCTGCCTCCTGCAGGCAGGAAATATTTTGAATGTTTGTGTTTTCTGAATTTCACAAGAGTTTGCATTTTATTCTGAAATATTTTCTTTTTTCTGTCTTATTTATTTATTTTTTTTTTGGCTGTGCAGCATGCGGGATCTTTGTTCCCCAGCCAGGGATTGAACCCGTGCTCCCTGCAGTGGGAGTGTGGAGTCTTAACCACTGGACCATCAGGGAAGCCCCTGAAATAGTTTCTTTAAAATACATATATTTAAATTTACTTTTAAGTTAAACTACTTCATTTTTTGACTCCAAAATCTTAAAGCAAAATTGGTACTTCAAAGTAGATGAACCCTGTTTATTCTGGCACTTTATGACATTTCCCTAGGTCGATGAGAGTACAAGAGTGATAAACATAACTCTAAGGTATTACATTAAATTGGTGGGAAAACTCTATTTTTTGGACATGGACAATAGCCAACATTTACTGAGTGTTGACCATGTGTCAGGTACTGTTCAATGTGCTGCTGTGGATTATTTTTTTTTAGTTCTCACAACTGTCCTTTGAAGCTTTTATCATATCCATGTTCAGATTAAGAGTCCACAGTACTTGGAAGTTAGGAGACCACTACAGTACAGAATTTCTCAGAAATTCTCATAATTAATATCAAATAGGGCTTCCCTGGTGGTGCAGTGGTTGAGAGTCCGCCTGCCGACGCAGGGGACGCGGGTTTGTGTCCTGTTCTGGGAAGATCCTACATGTCGTGGAGCGGCTGGGCCCATGAGCCATGGCCACTGAGCCTGCGCGTCTGGAGCCTGTGCTCCGCAACGGGAGAGGCCACAACAGTGAGAGGCCCGCGTACCGCAAAAAAAAAAAAAAAAAAAATCAAATAAGTTCTGGAAATCCTGCATATTGTACAACACTGGAGAGTCACTATGACAGTATAATCTAGTCCCTGAAAAGTGTTGCAGTGAAAAAAAAAAAAGCAAAATATTCCTCCCTTAATTTTGTTTAATAAAAAATTTCCTAAAATATTTTGATCACAGGGCCTCTTTCCCTTGCCTCCTCTTGCAGAACAGTTATTACTATCTCCCAGAAGTTATTTTCTTGGAGCAAACTCAGAGAATCAGCTGATATAGCCCCATGGCTCTGGGAAGGGACATGGGAATCTGTGGTTGGGGACAGGAATTCTCTATTCTGATGCTCTGAAAACTGAAGAAGCAGTTTGCTGGATCCTTGGCATAGCTCTTCGGAGAGAACTATAGTTAATTCCACTGCAAGGCCGAGGGTTCGATTGGGGCACTAAGATCCCATATGCCGTGCAGCCCGGCCAAAACAAAAACAAAAACAAACAAACAAAAAAACTGTTGAAGACCCTTGTGAGCAGCCCAGGCTACAGCAGCCCTGGGTCCCATCACCCAGGAGGGACATGGTCACCAGACTTAGCCCTTTCTTGGCTTAGTTCCTTCTTTCTTGGTTGGGATGTCCTTTTCTATTCAACCAAGAGTTAAACCAATATTTAACTGGTTCTTCAGCAGTCTAACTCAGGTGGGTGAGTTATCTCAGGGGACATGGCATCCCTCTGGTTTGGGGATTGCAGTGGGATTTTTGTTCTGAGGGTGAGGAAGAGTTTTGAGTTACCTCTCGTGAATATTTGCAACCTTCCTGTGAAACTACGGGGGAACTCGAAATTATTTGAATGCATTGTTTTGCTTTAATAGATGAAAATGGAGTTAACACCTAAATGCCTTTGTTAGTGTCACATGCTAAGTTGATGACCAAAGTGGAAGTGGACCTTCAGATTATTAACTTGGGGGGCACTGTCTGCCAGACTGTGCTAGCTAGCATGGAACCAAAGACCTTGATTTACAGTAATTGCACATTTCTAGACTTTTGTGTTTAAAATGTAGGAAAGTAATGATGCATTAACTTTGCATTACACGGTTAATCTTCTTGTTACTTTTGTGTATGTGTGTGCATGTGTGTGTATGTGTGAGGGTTTTTCTTTTTTCTGAGTGAAAAAAGAAATCTGCATGTGTGTAATATGCTTGACTTGGGGGTTTCACACTGAGTGCATTCATTTGAATGACTCCATAATTACTCTGTCTATTAAGTGCTTTGAAGTTGTTATTTTGTTTTAATATTGAACATCCATGACATCTTCCAGCCAACAATCGGAAATTATTTACTGTCATATATCAAAGTATTCTGAAGGTATTAACTTACTCTCCCCTCTCAGTGTTTAGGAAGATAAAGGAGTATCCCCATCGTGCTGTTGCTTATTTTCATATGTGTAGGGGAGCAAGCCCTAGGTAAAGGAAAGAACTTGCCCAAGGGGCTCAGGGAGGGGACTGGCCAGTGCTTTGTAAGACCCAGGATGGAGTACCCTCTGATAGAACATGCCACATGAGAGTTCTCCGGCTTGTTGTACCTAAAAGGCTGTAACTTGAAGGAGGCCAGGGAAGACAGGGTAGAGAATTATCCAGAGACTCCTGCCAACCTGCTGGAGTTTGGGTGGCTTCAGGCTGAACTGAAACCCCTCTATCCCCTGCATGAACAAGAGCATGTCTGGTCACCCTTTGAAAAATAATATAATGTTTGGGGGAGAGAAGGTTTTAGCCAGGATTGCCTTTGAAGTGTTGTGGAGCAGGGGAAGTTGCTCTGATGAGGTAAGATCTCCCACCCAAGGGGCAGACTATTTAAATTCCACCCAAGAGCTATACTCTTTAAATTTGAATCCAGCTTCTCTCAAGCTCTCTGACTTGGATACTCAAGAAATGCAGACTGCCTGGAGAGATAGCATATTAAGCTGTTAATATTTACACCTTAGAGGCAGTAGATTTACAACTTTCTTTTTATTCCCTAATGAGAGGGGCCTTTCAGGCAGCACAGGGGGTTTGAATTGATGCTTGCAATGGGGGTGTTGAAAATGGGGGAAGCGTTTAGTCCCACCCCTGTTTTGGGCCTGGGAGTAGTACTGCGGGTGGAATAGGTTGATTGGTTATGTGCACTGATGGTGAAGTTGGGTACTGGGACCCTGAGGTCTGCAGCATGAGCTCGGGAGGTGTAAGGTGAGAGAAAGAACAAGAGCTAGGATGCTGTCCAGGCTGGGTCCTCTGAGAAGCATATGCCAGGCTGGATTAGACAAACTAGAGATTTATTAGAGGAAACGCCTGTGAGAGAACACAAGGAGGGAGCTGGGAGAGCTGTGAGATCACGATGCAGGTCTGACCCGAGTGAATGAGAGAAAGAAGGAAGGAAAGTTGGGTGGAAGAGTTTTAGGTTGATAAGGAGCCAGGGGTGCCTGTCAGTCCCCTGTTTTCCAGGAATGGCCCCATCTTAGTGTCCCTGCTGTGGTACGTCCTTGTATGGGGGAGTAGGCGGTAGGGAGTGTGGCCTCTGTGTGAATGTGGTGATGAAGTTCAGAGAGTGGCTATTGGGGCTGCCGCTCAGGCATGCACCTTGTCAGCAGAGATCTGAGGGGTGCATGGTCAGGCCATTGTGATTCCTATAGACAGTGGAGCCCACTTGGAGCTCTTCTGGGTGTGGGCCACATGGTGGGGAGTGGAGCTGCTAGGGTTACAGTGGTGTCTGGAGTAGCCAAAGGAGGATGAAGGGAAAAACACACATCTCTGAAGAGGTACACATTCTACCACGTAGAATTAGGGTTAGTGTGGGCTTGGTGGAAAGAACGTCAGTGCCTTACTACTGATCCGGTTTTTAGCTCTGCTGTTTACTGGCTGCTTGGCCTTGAGAAAGATACTTTGGATCGCTGAACCTCAACTTTCCTATCTGTAAAATGGGGGTGATAACACTGATCTTGCAGGATGCTGTGAGGGCAAAATGAGATGATGTCTTGTACTGTGCCTACCACAGAGCAGATATTCCATAAGGGGAAACGGTTTGTGATTCTGTTTTAGGGTTGACTAGATTTTTTGTTTGCTCAATACCTTGGGTTTTAAAATGTGCTTATATATGCTTCTGAAATAAAAGCATGCTTTTAGACACATCAGTTGTCATATTTTAGAAGTTGACTCCCAAATATGACTGCATTTGGCTGAGAACTCTAATATGTGATCAAATTTGTTTTCTATTTCAGCATGCCTTAAGGATGATTTAGTTTGGGACCACATGGAAGTTTAGCAGAAGCTATTCTACTAGGTGACTACTTTTTTCGGACACGTTCATGATGTCTTTCAACATGTCAGAATGACCAAGTCGTCCTTGGTAAGAGGAGTGGCGTGGAGTAGCAAAAAAGCAGGAATCAAAAGGTAATGACAAGTCATTTGTGTAAAATGCTTCACAGTTTGTAATGTACCTTAGCAAAATTTGGGCTTCAGGGTATGGTAGGTAATAGCATTCCATTACACAGATATAGAAACGGAAATACAGGTAGTCTTAATATGCATAAGAATGTCCATGTTATTCATGCCTTGAAGGCCACATGAAGAAATTAGCAACTTGTTATGAATACCCTTCCAAGAGAGAGTCAGTGTACTTTGCGGCGCTTCAAGGGAGTAAGAGGCTTGAATCTTGGTGTGGGGATGGAAGATGACATTCTTTGACTGGGGATAGTCACTACTGCTGATCCTTGGGCTGGTATATTCCCACAATTTGCTTAGGAGAAAGCTAAAAAAGGTGATAATATGGAATACCACCTAACATGGCTTTAAGCAAATATGAAGCTCTTTTAAAGAGCTATTTCTTGGGAAATAAGGATAAGGCTATGCTAATCATTTGCCCATTTACCATCAACTTCATTCCCTGCCCTTCCAAACCCTGACCTACATTTCCCAGGCTCCTGTGCCTTTTAGCTTGAGAAGAGGTTTGGCCAATGGGAGACACAAGCAGAAGACTGGAGGGCAGGGAGAGAGAGAAGCCAGTATTTTTCCCCTTTCTGCTTTGGGCAGCTTCTCTGGTGGCAACTGGGTCTCCTCCGTGGCTCGGGTTCCCACTCAGCACACCCACCGTGGTTCTACCTTCTGCCATGTTGTCCTGTCTCTTCCCTTCAAATTAGAGGTGGTAGCGCTTCCTGTTGTGGCTTATCTCTGAATTGCCTCTCTAGCCCTCTCTGACTCCTCATCTTTTCCATCGTCTTCCATGTCATCAATTCCCTGTATTATATGTCCTTCAACTGGAATACCTAGAGTAGTTTCTTCTTTCTAATTGGATCTTGGCTGATGCAGTACCTCATGTTTATTAAGTTATTAGCATGTACCAGACATTGATCTCAATTTTTAAAATTTTACTTCACTTAGTCCTTACAACTCATTCAACTCTGAGTAGGTATTAGGATCATTTGCCGCAATTTAAAGATGAAAAATGAGAAATCTGAAGCACTGAGGCATGAAGCAACCAGTTCAAGGTCAAATAACCAGTGCGGAGCTGTCCCGGGTTTAAACCCAGGTAGGTGCTCGGGTTGGCCATTTCACCACACCGCTTCTTTGCTGCAGCCTCAGGATGCTGCTCTCCACCTGCCACTCCAGGGCTTTGACCTGCCCTCTAGAGGTGACACAGACACACATAGAACTGTCTATTTCCTGCCTCGGTTTTAACTTAATTTTTCATTTCTGATTAAAAAAGTAATCTGAACTCATGGCAGAGATTTCAGAGAGAATAGAAAACAGAAGTAGAAAAAAAATCACACATAATAATACCTTCATCTAGGAATCATTATTAATATCTGGGTATTTTTTCTTTCAGTCTTTTTTCTCATGGGGAAAAATACCTTTGAAACTTCTTTTGCATAATTTAATTTTAAAGGAGAAAGCTGACTATGATTACAAGCATCTGAAAAGAGAAACTAATATATAATAGAAATGTTGTGTTCTATTGACTACATTGTCCTGAAAGTTTGCTCAAATGAGTCACTGTAGATACTTGACCAGGTAGACCTGTGGTTAAAGAGGAAGTATAAAATCAGCAAAACACAAGCTCTGTGCATACCCTGGAAATGTGTCTACTGAATCTTATTCAGTGTGTGTCAGACTCCTTACATTTTGGTTTTCCCAGAAGATGACTTTGGGATGAAATATTGGAGCTCTTTCAACTGGAACAAAACATTCTCTATTTGTTATACCAATAATGCTTTAACTTCTTGCATTTTACTAGTGTTCTCCACTTGAGTTCTCCCTATCCACCTAAAAAAGCAAAACCCAGCAATAATTCAACCCCCTGAGGTACATTATGAAAAACATGTGCAGCAGAATGGCTGCATGCTAAGGCAGGCACCAGGGATGTAATCCTGAGTTTTATTCCCCGGACTCTCTCTGCTACTCTGTCACATGGAGGGCGGTTCGCTCCAACTTTTACTGTGCTTCAGTGTTTCCAGTCAAGGAGAGGCAAGTGGATGATATATCTGGCAGGTACTTTCATAAAGGCATTTTGGGAATGTAGATGATTATAGGAGGAATGCTGCGTGATGCTTGCTGTGCCGTTTCAGCTTGGGCTCAAGTTCTAAGAGTCCTGATGATGAACTGTGACTTAGAGGCAGTAATTTGGGATGCTTTTGTGAGTTTAAAGGTCTAACTTGGGATTCTCCCTAAATTACACACGTTTGTACCCATTCATCAGTCTTGAAAACTTCCTTGGAGCTGTCATTGTACATGGGTAGATTTTCTTTCTCTCCTGCGGTTTTTAGCTTCCTCTGTGATTGTTCTGACTCTCTTACCACCCTCTCCAAGGACTGGCCCAACAATTACTTTGGTGTAGGGTATAAGAAAAAAAGGTGATAAAAGGCAACCAGCGGCACTGGCTGGATGGGGTATGGAATGGATTCTCATCAGTAACACAGTGAAATGGTAGAGCTGGTTGGTCTTCCATCAGAAGGAGGGGAAGAGGAAGATGAAGGGGAGCAGGGCACAGAGGCATCATAGAAACCTTCAGGTGAGAGTCAGCCCTTTGACCTGGACGTAACTAAGAGAGACTGATAAAGATCGTGGTATGTTTTGTTCAAAGAGGCTGCTTAATTGAAATGATGAGGTCTGGGCTGGAACTGGCTGCAGTCTCTTTTTGGCAAATAAGATCCTAAGAGGAACCATAATTAAGCCTGGGATCAAGTAATTGGAAGAAGAAAAGGTCTTGATTCCAGCCTCTTACTGTGTTAGCTCATTACAACCTCTGGCACCAATTAAGATTTCTGGAGGGAATATGTATACAAATAAAGCGATTTTATCATTTTCTGGAACAGTGGAGGAGGAAAACAACCTGCTACTTTGTAACTCTGTAGCATCATAGATCATCAAACAAGAACATTTCTCAGGATGGTCCATATGAATGTTTGTAACATATTCTTGAAACCCCCATTTTTCCTGTTTTCCTCGAGTTTTTTCATAATTTCATGTTCAATTTTGTGTATCTATATCTTTTTTGCCTGTTTGTAGATTTTTTCATAGATAATTATTCCCTGGCAATTGTGTTATGGACTGACGTTATCATGTCCAGTGTAATGAGCACCCCTTGTTTGGGAGACCAAGAATGCCCTTTCCTCCATCCCCTTCCCTAGGAAACATTATGCCTCTTGTGATAGAGATTGTATACGTCCACTGAAACGTGTTCCCTGTTCCTCCTGGGCGCCCTGTGGTCATCTGACCAGAACTGTGTATGAGTGAGAAAGAAACTTTTATCATGTTAAACCACAGAGGTTTAGGGGCTTATCAATTTCCAGTAGTTAGTATTACCCTAACATAAACACCTTTTATTTTGGGACCAGCTTTTCTCCTCCGTTCATGTAGGCAAAGCCATGGTCTTAAAGCCCACCTCTCATCCAGATCCCCAGATACACTTTATTGATTCAAGGGTGGCCACCTGACTCAAACTGAGCCAACTAGTGTCCTATCCCTGCATTTTAAAACTCAAACCAAGAAAGTCACTGAGGTCTGCTCCAGCAGTAGAAGATGTAGCTGTTAAACTCAGGAACCATCAGGAATAAAGGTGAGAGAAAACCAAGACTGAGAAAGTCAGAGAGAGGGGGAGAAGGAGAGAGGGGAGGGGGGGAGATGAACAGAAAGACTCTGAGTCTCTGAGTCCTCTTGACCTTTTACCCATCTTATATCTCTGCCCTTTCCATGTTTTAGATGCGACATTCTCTAACATCTTTCCAAGAAATTCTCATTTTTTGCTGATTTCTACAATTTGTAACTAAAAGAGTAGTAGATAATACATGTCATAGGAGGTTATTTACTGAATTGCAATAAAATGTTGAAGTCCATCGTAATAGATGCCCAAAAAATCAATCTCCAATAACTATTTAAATACCTAATATGACAGTCAAGGAAATACAGAAGCAAGAAAATAAAAACAGCAGGTTTTGACATTTAAAAGCTTGCAAACTAGTTTGGGAATTAAGCACACACTGTATAAACCTATGGCAGACTCCATGGTACAGATAAGTAGAAAAAGACTACATGAAATTGTTAGATATTTGGTGTAGAGAATACTGACAAAAATAACTACCTTGAGTAGGGAGAGAGGTCCTGAGAGAGTCATTGGGAAATGCTTGAGCAGAAAGGCTTGACTGGAGTATTTCTTTCTTTCCCCCCACCTGAGACACCAATCAGTTGATAATGTTTTTAAACAATGGGGGGAAATTTTAGTAAAATTTTAAAAAGTATGAAAGTATAAAAATATTTTTAAATGATTTAACACCAGACAACAATTTATAGAGCCATGTCTAGGAATACTAATTAGCCAGCAAGAAACCAGACTTCTTTTGCAGCATTCTCTTCCTTGTTCTTTAAGCTTCAAGAATACTGAGCTACTGAGAGTTTCCTGTTCTAGACACAATAGATTTGCCTACTTCCTCTGTTTGGAGGTGCCTTCCACCCTTAGTTGCTGCTGCAGAAGTAGACTTCAGTAGCCACACCCATAGTCGAATGCACCAGCCACAGCTGATTGGACCAGGGGTGATCACCTGACCCAAGCTGAACCAATCAGATTACTTTTCTATATACAGTTTGCCAATACATTGAGGTGTTGAAGATTTAAGGCCTGTGGAATTAAGGCTAATGCTTCCAGGTAGCCCAACCCATGTGCTCATATTGTCAAAATTATAAGAATAGGCATAAAACAGCAGGCAGAGGGAGCTGATTATGAGAGAGGAGAATGGGGCAGATATTTGGGTTGGAGATGAGAGTTAGTGTGGCACTAGTTTCTGGCATTACTGCCTGAAATTGGTTTCTGTACTATTCCCTTAAATACTAATAATAAGCTTCCTTTTCACTAGACTTTCTTAGAGTTGGGGTCTGCTTCATATCAAGAAACAATTCCTGATCAGGATATCGACAGACACGTTTCCTTCCTGGGCCCATGTTTCTCCTGAGGGCAGTGCACTGGGTGTTCCCATCCTCTGAAAACCTAGCTCAGCAGCCATGACCTTCTCAGGAGGGTTTTTAGCTGTTATTGAAGAGTGTATAGGTGATGGTGAGAAGGACAGGGACTTTCAGGAGCCCAGTGACAGAGAAGGGGTGGGCATAGGGATAGGCAGTGAGGACATGGATCAAAGCAGAGGTCTTGCTGTGTTGGAGCATACAGGGAAGAACAACCTTCAAGTATTTGTGTGTGCAGAGATTTGTGACATTGGAGCCATTTTGTCTGAAGTCAGAGGGCTCACAACATGCTGGATACCACAGAGAGGTCATCGTAAATCATCCCAGCCAAGAGACAAGCTGTTAACTATTCTAGGGATCAGTAATAACCCGTTTCTATAGCACTGGCAAGATTCAGCTCCAGACAGGGGACCACCCAGATGCACCTCAGATGTTTCTGCTAGAATTCAAATAAATCACATTTGAAGACACTATACTGCTTCACATCAGGGGTGAGAAGTGTATGTGCAAAACAGTGTAAGCTCTGAGGGGCCGGGAGGAGAGCATTGCTGAGGAGGGCGGTAATGAGGAGTCTTCCTGCTGAGAAGCACCAGAACGCGGTTATTGATTGGAGGTGAAGGCAGTGAATATAAAGTTGGGGGATTTTGCAGTTTAATCCGACATCTGTCATTCCTGGAAGGATGAACAATTCAAAGTAAAACCTCATCCATGTTGATGTGTAAGAAGAGCTGTGGGTTAGGAAAAATGGGGCCCAGGAGGTCAGGACAAGGAGAGCTAAGACAGAGTAAAGGTCCTTCTCATAGCTGTTCATAACATGTGGATCAACCAAATTGCCCTGTTGAAAGAATTAAGACAATGATATACTGAAAGCAGCTAATATAATGCCAGGCTCAAAATGGGATTCAAAAAACTATTCTCTACTCTTTTCAACAAGCATGGGAAGCTTTGAAAATGGACTCCTGACTCCTAGAGAGGAAAAATGGGTTGGAAAACCACAGATGTGTTGTTCTGGTGTGCAGAGAAGTTGAATTTTTTTCTTTTTCTTTTTCTTTTTTTAAGGTAGAGAGCAAAGACAGAGTGGCTGCATTATTTTTTCCCCTCAGCTTTTGCAGCGGGGTGGAGAGTAGCCAGACCTAGGCTCCCCTCATCCTCCTGTACCCCCATGATTTTCGGCAATGCCACCAGCCAGCTCCACAGTCTGAATCCACCTGCCAGGGTGTCCCGGCTCTGGAAGGCACAGCTGGTCTCAGGTCCTGTCTCAGGTAAGTAATGGGCACTTTGGGTTGCAATTTCTATTCCTGAATAGGCCTCCTATCTCAGAGTCATGCTTCAACAAACACTCAATTAAAAGGAAAAAACCTCTGGGTGATGGAAGGCACCCTATTACTGAGAAGCAGGGGATGTTTACTGAAGAAAGCGACTTCTCCCTAGTTACTAGTAGCCTAGCGAAGATTTATGAGCCAGTTTTCCCACAACGATCAAACCTGAAATGTGAAGTTTAAACTGGTGCATTCTTTTAATCAGCAAAACAAACTAGGTCATGAGAGTTGCTTAGAATTAGGAATTAGGCAAAGCAATAGAGTGTTAAGGCCACAGTTAGAAGGAGCTAGGCTTGGGGTGGTTCTGTTAGCAAAATACACTCATTTTAGCCCCAGACACCTGCAGATGAGAAGTCAATATTATCTTTTATTAAATGCCACTCAGAGCTCATGACCATGATCTAAAAAAATACATTTTCTCTTTGGAATACAGAAGTAATCAGAATTTATTCACATGGGCTGATTCTGAGAATTTTGACATCAAAGGGCAACCCTGTCTGATTGATACCACTCAAATGGCAATATTGTTTGAAGAAGTGTAGTTAGAGAGATGGCAATTTAAAGGCTGTAAAAAGTTACGGGCAAAGTGAGTGTAACATTCCATACTAATTTCTGACACGTGATACTACATGGTACTGAATTGCCGGTAACTTACCAGTTTGGTTTTCCAGAGATTGAGTATCTGAAAGGAAAGGGAGGAGGGAATGTGGTTTGCAGGTGCATTAGAAACACCACAGCCAACTATTTTTTTCCCCCTGGAGGACTCCTTGTGGTAAATGAGAGCTTTGGTATCGAAGACTCTGGAATGTTAACAAACCACAGTCATTTTTCCACATATGTTACTTTGAAAAACAGCCCCCATCTCCCGCAACAGGATTTTGTGAATAGGGACGTTAAAGCAGTCCTCTGTTCTCGGCCCCAAAGAGGCTCTCCAGGCTGTTACTGGTCACTGTGCATGTTTCACATGCAAGATATTGAATGAGCAAGATATTGCTCTTCAGGGCTCTGTCTCAAGAAATCCATCATTGCCTGTGGCCTTAAGGGTTAAGAAATCACAAAAATGGAGGGGTGGGGTGATTAAAACCTGTTCAGTAGCTTAAAAATCTTCAACATGTTTTTCTCCTTGGCTCAAACCAGAAGAAGGTAATGCCTGGTAAGCGACCCACTTGTGACTGTGCTAAGACTAAGGGCCCAGCCACCATGCCCTTAAAGCAAGCAGGTCACACAGCAGGGCTGTTCCTGGGGTGCATCCTGGGAGACTAAGGGGAAGAGTCACGGAGGAGCTGAACACAACACAGCCTTCAGTGAGCAAGAGGCATAGGTAGCAATGGTGAAATTACCAACTGAAAACAGTCTTCTCGTAAGGCCTGGATTTGGGGGCACAGCTGGCAAGTTAATGCAGGAATGGAGAATCCATCCTTCTCCCTCCTTTCTCTCTCTTCTCTTCCACTGATCTTCTTGGATCACCACACTGATCCAAGGTGCTGGGTTCCAGGGATAAAATGGGGAACAATAGACAACCAGTTTTTGTCCTTCGGGCCGTATAGGCTAGTAGGAAAGAGAGATAAACCGAAGTAAATGCACACAAATAAAATCATTCTAAGTTGTGATAATGTGCTATGAGAAAGACAATCAAAGTTCTGAGTTAGGGGATAAAATGATGGTAAACTACTTTTCATAGGGTGGGCATTATATGCTTTTGAAGAGATTGGCATGCAAATAGAGACCTTCTGTGTTAAGGGGAAGGGAGGACTGCAAAGTTTTCACGGGGAAACAAGATTGGTGAGGTGCTGAAAGAAAGCAGTGTGGTTACAGGCACTGGAATAATAAAATGGAACAAAGCTTTGCGTGGCGACAGATGGTTTCTAGACTTATCTTGGTGATCAGTCATTTCGTAATGTATTTCAGTGTTGAATCACTGTGGTGTTCATCTGAAGCCAATAATGTTGTACATCAACTATACTTCAATTAAAAAAAGAAGGAACAGGGCTTCCCTGGTGGCGCAGTGGTTGAGAGTCCGCCTGCCGATGCAGGGGACGAGGGTTCCTGCCCCGGTCCGGGAAGATCCCACATGCCGTGGGGCAGCTGGGCCCATGAGCCACGGCCGCTGAGCCTGTGCGTCCGGAGCCTGTGCTCCACAACGGGAGAGGCCACAGCAGTGAGAGGCCCGCATACCTCAAAAAAAAAAAAAAAAAGAAAAAACGAAAAGAAAATCCAGGCATGGTGACAAGTTCCCTCTTGGTCAGTCACTTCTGTCATCACGGTATCTTTCAGGCCTCCTAGGCTTCCTTTGGAAAAAAAACCTTTTAAGGAATCTGACTTCTATAAATTACAAGTGACAGAAAACCAACCCACCTAATGTGGTTAGGAAAGGGGACTACTGAACTGTGAGCCAGTCAGGGTACAGCTGACCCCATGGGTGGCTGGAACCTGGGAGTGAGGGTCACTGAGGCTCACTTTCTTCTTCTGTCATGTGGGTCTCCTTCATTTTCATCGGGCAGTCAGGCTTTTCCCACAGATGACCTGGGACAGGGTTTCTAATAGTGGCGTGGTATGCATCTTCCCAAATTTTCCACCACAGAGTAAGGGGATCTTTCCTTAGTTCTAGTCTGACTCATCCTAGGTGAAGGCTCTGCTTTCCTTGGCTCAGGTCACATTCCTGCCTAAGGTGACAGGGTCCTTGGGAGACAGAGTGGGAGAAAGGACAGATCCCCTACAAATGTGAGACGTGTGTAAGAAAGGTAATCTGGGTGTGCAAGTGTGCAAGTATCTAAGTGTATTTCAAGAATATGTGAGTGTGTGTATGAGTGTGAGTGTGGGAGTGTTTGTATATATATGGATGTGGGTGAGAGTATGTGTAGTGAGTCTGTGTGTGAATATGTGTGTGTATGTGTGATTGTGTATATGCATGGGAATACATGTATGTATGAATTTGTAAGTGTGTACATGTGAGTGTTATGGGTGGAAATGTGTCCCCCCTCAAATTCATATTTTGAAGTCCCAACCCCCAGTACCTCAGAATATGACCTTATTTGGAGATAGGGTCTTTACAGAGGTAATCAAGTTAAAATGAGGTCATCAGGGTAGACCCCCATCAAATATGACTGGTGTCCTTATCAAAAGGGAAAATTTTGACAGACACACTCGTAGAAGGGAGACCATGTGAAGAGACACAGGAAGAAGATGGCCATCTACAGACTAAGGAGAGAGGCCTAGAGCAGATCCTTCCCTCACAGACCTCAGAAAGAAACAACCCTGCGACACCTTGATTTCAGAGTTCTACCTTCCAGAACCGTGAGACAATACCACCCCATCTGTGGTACTCTGTTATGGCAGCCCTAGGCAACTAATACAGTGTGTGTGTGACTGTGGGCATCTGAGTGTCAGTGTGTGCATTGACTGGGAGGTGGCCCTAGTTACAAATCAAAAGGTGTCCACGGTGCCTCTTCCTTTTCTTTGCTTATTCAGTCCCACTTACATTTCAAGGCCCCTCACAAATCCCCCCTCTCCTTGGCATCTTTCACAGGTTCTCAGTACTCCAGGAACAATTCATGCCGCCACCAATTCATTGTGTGATTCACAGTAACCTGAGGCAAAGAACCTTCCTCATTAATCTTTGAATTCCCGGTGTTTGTCATACAGCCTAGCACTTAGTTAGTACTCAGATAATACTCATTTTGTTTACTTAACCTTCCATTTGAAATTTTTACTATAAAATAAAATAAATATAGAGAAGTATACAAAACAAGACTTTATAACCCAATGTCTTATCAGAGTGAACATTGTGTAAACTACTGCGCAGAGCAAAAAGACAGTATTGCCCGCATTCAGAAAGCCCCTTACCTTCTGCATGTTTCCTAGGATTTTATCTTCCATTTCCCTCAATTTTTATGGTAATTTTTTATGGTAATCCTTTCATTGGTTTTCTTTATAATTTAACTACTTAGCTAGGCTTGCATCCCTAAATATTATAGTTTAGTTTGCATGACCAATAATGATAAAAGTGTTTAACCTCATCACTAATCAAGAAAATGCAAATCAAAAACATGACATCATAACACTAAACACACAGCAAAATGATGAAAATTAATATGACTGATAGTGGTGACAAGGATGTTAAAAATAGGGAATTGTAAACACTGCTGAGAATATATAAATGCTTTAGAAATGTTTGGCATTTTCTCAAGGTGAACTTCTGTGGGCCCTATGACCCCACAGTTCCCAGTAGAAGTGTGTGTGCATGTGCACCGATGACATGCACATGAATATTCATAGCAACACAACCAACTGGTAATAATGATGTGATGGGAAAAATGCATTGTGCTTTGTGTTTGCCACAGCCTGATTACTAGTGAAGTTAACCACCTTCTCATGGTTATTGGTAATTGATGGCAGGGGATTCTTTGATTTCTTTTTTTTTTTTTATTTTTATTGGAGTAGTTGATTTACAATGTTGTGTTAGTTTCAGGTGTACAGCAAAGTGATTCAGTTTTACATATACTTTTATCCACTCTTTTTGTTTAAGATTCTTTTCACATATAGGCCATTACAGAGTACTGGGTAGAGTTCCCTGTGCTATACAGCAGGATCCTATTAAGGATCCTATTATCAATTTTAGTAGTGTGTATTTGTCAATCCCAATCTCCCAATTTATCCCTCCTCCCCACTTATCCCCTGGTAACCATAAGTTTGTTTTCTGCAGCTCTGACTCTACTTCTGTTTTGTAAATAAGTTCATTTGTACACCCCCCTTTTTTTTAGATTCCACATATGAGTGGTATAATATGATATTTGTCTTTCTGTGTCTGACTTACTTCACTCAGTATGACAATCTCTAGGTCCATCCATGTTGCTACAGATGGCATTATTTTGTTCTTTTTTATGGCTGAGTAATATTCCATTGTATATATGTACCACATCTTCTTTTTCCATTAGTCTGTTGATGGACATTTAGGTTGCTTCCATGTCCTGGCTGTTGCACATAGTGCTGCAGTGAACATTGGGGTGCATGTATCTTTTTGAATTATGGTTTTCTCTGGGTATATGCCCAGGAGTGGGATTGCTGGGACACGATAAAACTCTTAGAGGAAAACATAGGCAGAACATGCTGACATAAATTGCAGCAAGATATTTGTTGATCCACCTCCTAGAGTAATGAAAATAAAAACAAAAATAAATGGGATCTAGTTAAAAGCTTTTGCACAGCAAAGGAAACCATAAACAAAACAAAAAGATAACCCTCAGAATGTGAGAAAATATTTGCAAATGAAGCAACTGACAAGGGATTCATCTCCAAAATATACAAACAGCTCATGCAGCTCAATTTCCAAAAAAACAAATAATCCAATCAAAAAAATGGGCCAAAGATCTAAACGGACATTGTTCCATAGAAGACATACAGATGGAAAGACATACAGACATACGCATGAAAAGATGCTCAACACCATTAATTATTAGAGAAATGCAAATCAAGGTATCACCTCACACCAGTCAGAATGGCCATCATCAAAAAATCTACAAACAATAAATGCTGGAGAGGGTGTGGAGAAAAAGGAACCCTCCTACATTGCTGGTGGGACTGTAAATTGGTACAGCCACTATGGAGAACAGTATAGAGCTTCCTTAAAAAAGTAAAAATAAAACTACCCTGTGACCCAACAATCTTTGATTGTTTTGCAGTATATCTGCAGAGATTCCTGTTGGACATCCAAGTGGAGATGTCGTGTAGGGAGTTGGTTATATGTATGTGAAGTTTATGGGGGGTTTCCCTGGTGGCGCAGTGGTTGAGAGTCCGCCTACCGATGCAGGGGACACGGGTTCGTGCCCTGGTCTGGGAAGATCCCACATGCCGCGGAGCGGCTGGGCCCGTGAGCAATGGCTGCTGAGCCTGTGCGTCCAGAGCCTGTGCTCTGCAATGGGAGAGCCCACAACAGTGAGAGGCCTGCGTAACGCAAAAAAAAAAAAAAAAAAAAAAAAAGAGTCTGGGCTTACTGAAGTTTATGGGAGAAGTTTAGGGACGGAGATATAAATTTGGGGCCATCAACACATAGTATCAAAAGCAATGGAAGGATTAAATATGAAAGTTGAGAGAGAAGAGATCTGATGACTGAGTCTTGGATGGAGTGAAGAATCCAGTAAATGAGATTGGAAGTAACTGTGAGGTAAGAAGAAAACCAGAAACATCTGATATTTCAAGTCCAAGAAAACAAAGTGTTCCATGAAAGAGGGAGAGAGAAGTTATCAAATGATGCTGAAAAACCAAATTAGATGATGACTAAGAAAAGGCTTAAATTTGGCAATTCAGAAGGTCTTTAGAGACCCTGAAAGGAGCAGTTTTAGTAACATGCTTAACATTCAGGGGACTTAACCTGAATGGAAGGGGTTCAAGAAAGAATGGGAATGAGAAATTGGATACAGAGAGCATGGACACTTGAATAGTTTTGTTGTGAATGGGAGCCAAGAAATGGAGAGGAGAGTTAACAGGAAGAGGAGGAAGATGTGGGGTCAACGGAAGGCTTGTTTTTTTTCAAAAGGAGAATATTACAGTTTTGTTCGCTGATATGTGTGATCTGGTAGCAAACTCAAAATGCTTATTCAGGAGACAAGATTGTTGCTGTGCCAAAGTCCTTGAGCAGGCAAGGGGAGATTGGTCCACCTCTTAAGAGGAGGGGGTAGCCTCAGAAAGGACACACAGCTCAGTCACCATGATAGGAGGACAGCCGAAGTGTGGGCACAGCAGCAGATAGGATGCCAGATTTCGTTGCAGGATGAGAAAGTTCTCTTCTGCATGTTCCTTTTTAATTTATAAAATAAGAAACGATGTTATCACTTGAGAGAGGAATGTATAGGAAATGTTGGAGTTCTAAGCAAAGAGTGTGTGAGATATACTTGTCTTAGAGGGCAGGAGGATGAATTGGCCAGGAGAATATGTTGGAATTCCTGGTTACTGTTGAGGACGTAGCTGAAGTTTGTGGTCATGATTTTAAAATGGGATTAGTCAGAAGGATTGAGTGTTTTTCTCTAGCATTTAGTGTTGGTTTGGGTGTAGGCACAGAGTAGCTGAATTTAACCAGGACTGCAGTTTTATCAGCTGAGTACATGGTGGGAGAGATGAGCAGGAGAGTTGAGAGTGTATATGAGGGAGTGATTTTAGAAGTGGAATTTAAGCTGGGGAAGGGGGGAAGTGAGAATCTGATGGACAGGCAGTACAAGAGTGGTAAGACCAATGATTTGGATATTCTGGGGGAGCCAAAGCATTGTTGGAGTTGAGGTAAAAGAGAAGCTGAAAAGATCATGGTTTATAATGAGAGGAATACTTGAAACTGAAAATTTGAAGGAGTGAAATTATTGGTGATGAAAAGAGAGAGGGTTTGATTATGAAAGTAAGTAGCTGAGGTGGGATACAGGATAATGTCAATGGCAGGTGAAAAGATCAAGGATCTGACAGATCTGTGTGGCCATTGAATCCACCAAAAATTATTACGGAAATAGAAGTGGAGAGAAAGGCAGTGAGTAAGAGACAAATCCTTTCATTTAATGAGAGTAGTTGTCAGAGAGGAAAGTGGATCATTGCAAGGAGAAGTATGGGTGGTATAGCTGAAGTTTGTAGGGCAGAATCAGAATACTGGTCTGGAAGTGGCAATGAGCAATGAAGAGACTGACCACCTCCTTCAGGACAAATGGTATCAGAGAACAAACATCCACCACTTGGGAGAGCTGCAGCAGAAGCAGTGCCTTGAAGATCTACTTGAGATTTCAGTTGGATTGAGAACTTAGTATATTCAGAGAAGTTGAGTAGAAGCTGTTTTTACTCCTGACAGACCATGAGTTCCAGAGGACCCAGGGGAAGGGTTTGGAGGGTGTTGAAGGGAAAGGAGATCGGATAGATTGGGGGATAGAGAAAACTATATGAGGCTGGGTAGGTGACAAGGATGAAAGGCATTGAAATTGGTCCCTACGTCTTCTAAGGAAGGGATGGATAATTAATTTTAAACAGAGTCTCTTTGAACTGGTCTCTGTCAATGAGCAGTGGTCTGAGAGGAGATGTTGAGTGAATGTGAGCATGAATGTCACACCAGGACTCCCTTCAATTCTGCTGTAAGTGGGTCCAGGCCAGGGGAGGGGAATTTTTACCAGTGGCCCTTCAATTCTGCTAGTGAGATGTCAAGGCCAAGGGAGGGGCCAGTCTTGCCACTATCAAGCAATCTCTTATAGACACAATTATGGAGAAATAAGACCATTTAGGTAAAGAAGGCTCTGGGTCATCATACTTAACTGATTTTTGTTTGCTGATCTCAGAAGAAAATACTGGGACAAGATCTGCTGGAAAAAATTTTGTTTAAATCATAAGCAGATGAAAACGCTTGGATACTTAAAGAATATTCTCGTCCTTGATGTTTTTAGCAGCTTATATTTAACCAACTATAATTCTTTTTAAGCACCATTTTGTTCAGTCTTTTGAAACTGAAGATTAGTCTTTCAATGAGAAATCTGCATTTCACCATAAAGATGGAACACAATGCCTTCGGCTCACTTTCTCTGTGGAGGAGCAAGCTTAATTTGTTAATATATCTTTAGCATATTGTAAAAACAGTGATTGTAGCAAATTTATTTCAGGCAAGACAGACTGAGACGTGCACATGTATGGCTCAAGGGCCCTGAAAGGTATATCCTCCATTTCCCATACTTCAAGTAATGAAAAAGGCAGAGGTGATGTCAGTTATCTTTGATTTCAAAATGGGTGTCTGTGATAAAAGAACCAGTGAGGAGGAAAAAAAGTAATTTCAGAATGAGAGATTATTGTAATTAGAGACAGCAGCAGATCTCTGTGCTATGAAGATGTTTCTTTACTTCCTACTTCCTTTGAGAAAATACAGAATCTTGAGAATTTTCCCATTAGGTCAGAACAGTTGTCATTTCTGCCTCAGATTCTAAATATTGTACCTTAGTAGGAATTGTAAGGAAAAAGCTTCAGGTTCTCTCCATGGCCTCAGCCTCATTCCCAAACAGATTTCTGGCAAGAAGCATCCATAATTACATCCACCATCAGCCATCTAGCCCTGATCATTTGATCACCATTATGGATTTTGAATCTATTCTCTTTTGTGCATTCCTGCTACCATTGTTCTAACTCAGACCCTCAGTGTCTTTCAGCTGTGTAATTACTGTAATTTGTGAAAAGGTGAGTATGATGATGTCCGTCTGGGGAAGTTAAGGGAGGGCTTTTTTAAGGGGGTGGTTTTTGAATTAAGTATTAAAGAATAGTTAGAATTTTGAAGGGTATTCTATGTGGTGAGGATGTTTTGAGTGAAGGACTCATGATGAGAAAGCATAGGGCCCTTTTGGACGGTACTGAGCTGAGCAGTTGACCAGAATTCTCCATTAAGGAAGATGAGATGGGAAAGTTGGGTTAGGGCCTGATTTAGCAGCATTCTGATCACCCAGTGAAGGAGACTAGGCTGTATTTGGAGAGTTGAGAACTACTTTCCTCCTTTATTTTTGGTTAAAAGGAGCTAATTTTCAGTTCCCTGATGTCTTAGATCACCCTGAGGTAGAAATTGGGCAGGGGTTATAGAGGATGTTAGTTACAGTAAAAATCTCTCCAGGAAGAGACCTGCACATTGCAATGGTGAGGAGAGGGGACAATAGCGACAAAAGCTGCCACAGAGATCTACCAGCTAATGTGGCTCCTAGTCACTGCCAGTGGGAAGACATTTAGAAGTCAACTGAACACTCCCTCTATATGCCATCAACAGGACTTTGGAATATTTTCTGTTATTATAGACTTTTTGTTGTAATTGTAATTGCTGTAGAAGGATCTGGCCTGAGGACTCAATTTGCTGCAATAAAATACCATAATTTTTAAAAGCCCAAGTCTAATAGAAGCCTAAAGTGGAAATGCAGGCTCTAACGGAAGTTCTAATTTTACCTAGAAATAGGACAGCAAAGCAATCTCTACAAAAAAGACTTTATGCTAATTAAGGAGATTGTTTCACAAGGTGAAGATGGCCAGTGGCACATTCAAAATGCTAAAATGTAAAAATCCATCATCCACTTTACTGTTTCCTGTGTTGTGCCTAGTACAAAGCCTGGCAGAAAATAAGTGCTCAAGGAACATCTCTTGAATGAATGAATGAATATGAAACATTATGGGCTCAGGAAGTGGTACTTATAATATGCCATTGGCTTAAAATTGCTTTTTTATTGTCATATACTAGGATTATGCAGTAGAAACAAAGCAAAAAGATACTCCACTATCTCCTCCAACTTTTGAGATTCTCCAGACCAGGATGAAGAATAATTTGAAGAATCCACAAAGCAAATAGATTCTGGACACTTGATTCTGACAAAACTATCACACACTTGTTGAAGGCATCCTAGTAAAAGGAGGAGATAAGCTAGTAATTTAGGGTTTTGAATTATTGGGAAAGTGTAGAGTCTGTTTACCAAAAAGTTTGATTTGATTTTAAAAATGTGAATATTAAAGCAGAGTTATTTGCATGTCCCTGTTGGCCTTCCCTGGAACCTATTACCTTTTGACTTTCAAAGCCTTTTTGCTGTTGGCAATGTCAGCAGGGAATGTAATGCTGACCAAATAAGGGTTGGGACCAAATAAGGGTGGAATTATATAAATGAGCAGCTCCAGAAGTTTGGGGTTTAGGGGGTCTCACTCTGAAGTCACAATCCACACCTGAAGAAACAGGGTTTTGGATAAGGAATCAAAGGTGGCTGGCTCACGCTGTACATGCTGTGTTGCTTGTAGGGACCACAGTATTATGACAGCATCTAGCAAAGCCAAAGGGTTGTACACACAGGTTTGGTTTGACAGGGGAGTGAACAGAGGCTCCTAATCAGCAGGCTCAACTTGAACCTGCTAAAGTCTGGTTGAAAGAGAATAGACGAAAGGGCTAAGGTGGGAGCATTTTCTCCATTCAGTGCTTGGGAGAGAAAACTACTAGTGCTCTCCAGCATACTGGAGAATGGAATTGTTGTTGTTGTTGTTGTTTTTTAAAGCAAATTTGTAGTTGTTATAAAAAGAAGCTGAAAATACCTTGTCATAGAAGGTATGTTGGGGTTCTTCTCCTGTTAGAGAATGCTCCTATACTTAGGTGAGGGGCGCACCCGGGATTACAGGTTGGAGGTGAAAAATGAGAATAAACCTTTATCTGGTGGTTTCTTTATATCTCCTCCAGTGAATTCTGACTTTCGATCAGAAAGAGAGGATGGATTTTCTTGCCTTACAGCTTCCGGGGAGACATGCTGTGGGAGTCTCACTGCTTCGAAATAATTCGTGGATGTTTTGTGAAACCTTTTGACCTGGCTGGGAGCCTGGGGCTTTTGAGCATTCGAGAATAATAGGCAGCGTTGAAAAGGAGTGGATAGAATGTTTTATTAACTGTAGCTATTTTTATTAACTGGAGTCAGGGGAATATCAGAAAGGATCAGAATTTAGGAATTCTTTGAAAAGTCTTTATTTTACATTGGTTTTATTTTACATTGCTTCAATGCTTTACTCCATGGTGTAACAGACACTGCATTTTCTGCCCTAACAAATGAGAGGGCCAAGATGAGGCTTTGAAATTTTTATTTGTTGTTGAAAGTGGGGGGAATGTGAGTAGGAGAGAGATAGAAGGAGAGTGAGAGAGGCTAGGCGGTAACAGTAACTTTTTTTGAGAGCAATTTCTTTCCTTCAAAATTTATACTATTCACAATATTCACCACCATGTGTCCCTCTCTCCTAGCTATACCGACTTTATTGTAAATTTTATCTACAATGCAATTCAATAGGTATGCTTTGAGTACACCTATGTATAAAGCAGGTACTAAGGTGTGTAAGGATTTAGAAGTAAGTCCTATGGAGTCTTGGCTCCATAGTCTCTTGGTTGGGCTTGGTTCTCTGCCACTTGTAGGTTTATTACTCTCCCCACCCTCCATCCCCCAACCCCCAAACCCCCAGCCTAACCTTTGTCCTTAGTACATGAAACTGTTAGGAATTTTTGGTTATAAGCAATAGAAACTGATGCTAGCTAATTGAAGCAAAAGAGATATTTATAGAAAGATGTGCAAGTTGCACATGAGATCAGAGAACAGGTTTGGATCAGACAGGAAACATGAAGCTCCAGTATTTCTGGATAGAAACAACTACCCAACTGCCTTATCAGAATGAAGGGCTGCCTCAGTAATAATGGAATTTTAACTGTTTCACTATTATTCTCATAATTCAAATTCTAGGAAGGAAGTATCTGATTGGCCAGTTAGGGTCACATGTCTGTCCCCTTGGCTGGGGATGATGGGGCTGCTTATAGACATAATATACCACAAGAGGAGAGTAGATTGTCAGAAATTGGGATCTGTTACTAAATTATGATGGAGTAGATGCTGGGCAGTCAGGAAAAAAAGCAACAAATGCATTTTACATTATAATAACATAGACCAGAGACTCTCTTCCCTAACTCCAACCTGTGTTAGGTTCTGAGCTGGGTCATAGAAGGTATAGGAACTTGGAAAAGGATGCTGCTGAAACAAGGGGTCGGGGGAGAGCTGAACCTACCTCTTCTCCTCCCCACCCCCACATGAGGGACCCATATCCACCCAGAGGAAGAAGCATTATCTCCAGAAATTGGTAGAGGGGACTCCTTGGTGGAGAATTGCTTGGCCTCTGCCACTGTGACACATACTCTCAGTGTGAGGCTCCCTTTATGGAGTCAGCTGCACATTGGAGAGGCAATAAGCCAAGTATGGTGTGGCCGACCCCAGAACACAGGGCTTCCTGCTATTCCACAGTCAGACAGGTGCACTTTAGAACAGTCCATGGTGCTGACCAATGGACAGCACATGCTATACCTGTCCTTCTGGAGCATGTCTGGCCTCGATGCTCAGGATCCACACAGATCATTTTGTGGTGATGGCTACCCATTTGGCCCATACTCAGATATGGTCCCTGAGGTGAATATAACCTGCACTACCAGGCCTGTCCCACTAGGGTGAACATCCCAGACCCTCATCCCACTACAGTGAAGGGGCCTGACTACCATGCCGAAATCAAGAGGGAGCCAGAAAGAAAATTATGAATGTTTACACTGTCTCAGCATTAAAAAAAATCCATTGATGGTGTGATTCTAGGCTTGAAGACCCAAGTCTTCCAGAACCAGAGCTAGTGCCTGCTTTATTTCCCTGTAACTGAGTCTGGACTTTTTAGGGACTGAATTTCCTGCTAGTAATCTCCTGGCTTTCACAGGTGGGTCACTGATGCCTACCATGAAAACTCTCCAGTGGATATCACATACTTGATTGGAGCAATTAATTGAATTTATTTTATGTACATTTAGTGTGCACGTATAATGGGTTATCCCTGAGATGAGTGAGGTAAGGGTCATAGGAAACAGGGAGTAAGGATGAACAGTCAAGCTTGTGGTCCCACTTCCACGCTCTGTTGTAAGGAAAAACCATGGCACAAAATAAGTAGGGCCGCACATATATGTGATTTGTAGAGCTTAAGTGACAAACCATGTCATGCTGGGATGAGCTGTGACTAAGAAACTGTATAAAGAAAATGAATATTGGGGTTCACCTATGGTTCTGATCTTCGCTTACATCAGAAGAGGCCTGACTAGAGGTAGGATGAATGAGCTATTTGTGAGGCAGAATAGAAGAAACCCACAATGTTTTAAAAAATATTTTTGACTATAACTCACAGTAAGAATTATGTTTTACATTGCAGTTCTTATACCCCTGCACACTTCCCCACACTCTCTTGGAACAAATGCCTTATAAAATAAAGCATCCTTTCTACATGTGATATACTCTGGTAGTCTCTATTCAGTTCTATTGTATTCTATACTTGCCCATTCAATTTCCTAAAAAAATGCTGATTGTGAACCATTAGATTGAATTCAGGAACCACTAAAGGATCACAACACATAGTTTGGTAAGCACTACAAGGCAACTGAGTAAAGGTTCTGGAATCCGTTAATCTAGGTTCAAATCTTGATTCTTCCATATTCTAATTGCCCTAAGTAACTTGATATGTTAGTCAGTTTGAGCTTTCATAACAAAATACCATGAACTGGATGGCTTAAGCAGCAGAAATTTATTTTCTCACCATTCTGGAGGATGGAAATCTGAGATCAGGGTGCCAACAATGGTTGGGTTTTGGTGAAGATCCTCTTCCTGGCTTGCAGACAGCTGCCTTATTGCTGTGTCCTCACATGGCCCTTCCTTGTACATGTGCATGGAGAGAGAGGGGGAGAGATCTCTCTCTTCCTCTTCTTTTAAGGCCACCAATCCTACAGGACTCTTAGGATGTCATTTACCTTAATTAACCTATTAAAAGCCCTATCTCCAAATTCAGTCATAGTGGATGTTAGGCCTTCAATATATGGATTTTAGAGGGACATAATTCATTCTATAAAGTTGGGTAAGTTATTTAACTTCTCTACTTCTCGGTTACTTTATCAGTAAAATCAGTGTAATAATATAGTGAGTTTGTTATTCATTCATTGACAATATTTATGGTTTATTCAATAAGTGCCAAATCCAAGAGAAGAAAAACAGAGAAAAATCCTTACCCTATAGGACTATTCTGAATAATAAATGAAACAATGATTGTAAAGTGTTTTGCAAAATGTAGTGTTCAATAAACATTTGTTGTTGTCATTGCTAATTGGTAAGAGACACACCTAGTTGAACTTGAGTCCATCTGCTGCAGAAGAGCTATCTCCTGTCACATTATGGGTGAGATGATGGGTACTGTTGTTAATGTGAGTTCAGTAAGACTATCCACATGGCTTGAATATGCTCTTCTGTGTGTTCTTCACTCGCCCCAGAGAGTCAGGCCCAACACTGTGATACTCCTGTATCAAGATAAATGGCACGATTTTCCATAACTGATATGGGTAGGAATCATAGGGACTCATAACTGAGGTGGACAGATAGACATAAACACAGCTCTAATGCATCAGTTCAGTGCTGTAATAAAGTTATGAACAAAGATCTGTGGGAGCAGAGAAAGAGGAGATGAGTTCTGCTTGAGGGTGGGAAAGGCTCAGAAAAGTAAGATTTGAGCTTTTCCCTCTTAATTTTCAGGTAAAAATTTAGGGCAGAAGGTGAGGGTATTTTAAGCAGAGGGAACAGTGCAGACAAAGATGCATGCATGTGCCTGGGGAAGGATAAGGAATCCAGTGCGTCTGGAGCAAAGTCTGAATTCTGTCTTAGGAGATACAGAAAACAAGCTATCAGGGGGTTTTTAGCAGGAGCGTGTCTGGCAGTTGGGAGGAAAGACGCAGGCATTCTAGCTGGGAGGTGAGAGAGAGGAGGGCTTAGCAGCTGGCTGTGGGAGAGAAGTAAATACATGTGAGAGCCATTTAGAAGTTGAATTGATGGAATTCGGCTTATTGGATGTTGGGGATGAGAAAGTTGGAGGGGTCAAGATGACTTTAAGATCTTTCACTTTGGTAATCAGAGGGGCCATTATCTGAACAGGAAATGCAGATGCAAGAGTGAGTTTAGGGAAGATAATGAGTTCATGTTGGACATGTTGAATTTGAGTTTTCTACATGGTTTGTATACTCAGTAACTTTGTGGTGAAGAGAGAAGTAACCATAGCCTGATTAATGATAGAGTGTTTTGCTTCAGTAAACTGCTAATAAACCCATTAACCCAACTTCCAAAAAAAAGTTATATTTGAAAAAGTTGAGTTTGAAAAGTAATTTGAATGTCTGGCTGTAACTGAGTTGCCAGCAAACTGGGAGGCTAGAACCTGCCATCTTGCCTGTTTCTGATAGTGCACACACTGTTTCTTTATTTAGAACCTCTTACCAGTATCAATTAAACCCCAGTTAAATTTGACATCTCTTAACCTTGCATTGGATCAAATTCATTGCTACAGCAGAACCCATATGGCAGAGAGACGGTTGTAGGCATCCATTCATTGCTTATGTAGAGTTACTGGCCCAGTGCCAACCAGTAATCACTGCTTTTTGTTAATAGACATGTTTGCTTTACAGTCATTTCTATACACAGGGCTCTGGATTAATTAGATCAAAATCTGTCATCCATCTAAGAAACCACAAGAACTTACTCTCCGTGCTTCTGAGGGAAAGGGAACAACAGATTTTGGCAAATTAAAAAAATGCGTTTGCTTGTTTCCATAAGAACTTAGCAGACTATCTAAATAGCCAGTGCATAAGTAAGTTTTGATAATTAATAAGGAGCATAGAGTGGGTTGGGGAGTTAAATAGATGAGACCGCAAAGGAATCAAGGTGAGATCTTTCTCAGGATATGAGTTAGTTGATTTTTAAAAGCATATTTGTCTTTTGTATTTGTTTCCCTGAAAGCTGACAGACAGATTTTGTTTGGGAGTGAAGAGAGCCCCCCTCGCCTTCAGGTCAAAGGTTTGTTTAAGTTGAAGAAATAGCCACTAGGTTTCTTTGCACTCAGGTTCGAGTGGGAAGAGAGGTGACCTTCCAGGCAGTTCTGTAGCAGAGCCCTGCTGTAACTCTGCCTTTGGGTCCACAGCCCTGAGCGGCCTCAGGCTGAGACCACCGCACCTTGGCACCTTCTGCTACCTCTCTAATGAAACCCCCTTAGACATGCCTTATGCTGAATCCTTCTCTGAAGTCATTATTTCCAGACCAAGGTTCTCTTGCAGTGATATAGATATTGTTTGCTGTTTCTTATATGGAAGCACACAGAGATTCAAACAGTATCCCAGAGTTTCCACCCTATGTATATGAGTAACTCAGTCTAGTGCCTGGCACGTATTTGTTGAATGAATGAAGGATGGAGGTAGAAAGCAGAGGAATGAAACCCACATCTGTGCAATGATCACTGATGTTTCTTTGATCTGCATTAAAAAAAGGCTCCAATCTGCTATATACATTTGATCTCTTGATTAAAAAAATAAATCTTTGCCATCCAGGGTTTTAAAAACAAGGTTGATTAGCCTATTATTTAAATCATACAGGTTGTTGCAGACATGAATCTTGCATTTCTAACAATTTCCCATTTCATTGTTTCCAACTACCACTTTGCATTTATTGATCTCTCAGTAATTAGTTCACCATCTAGACATAGTGGGTCCTTAGAGACTGGCAGGTTGAAGTTGATAGATCTTTCCCTGCTTTTCATGATGCTTTACTTATTAAACACCTGTGTAAAGATCACACAGTAACCAATCCAAGGTCAGCATTGTTAGGAAGTCCTTCTGGGGGCTTCACTCTCTTTACCCACCTTGACCACTGCATCCTAATCTTCCCAACAAGAAAGCAGGAGCATAGTTTCGTTGCTCCATACTAAATGAGACCTTAATCTAAATTGTGGTGTAAAGTTACCCAGTGAAATTGGCCAGGGAAAGGAAGCAGTAGATGTAGGACAGACTAGGCAGCTGCAGAATAGATGAGGGAAAAGTGGTTAAAGACTTCATGCTTAAGAGAAGGTAGAACAAAGAAGACATCAGGGCTGATCCCTGAAGAGATCACAAGGGCTGTGGATCAGGAGTGTGTCAGGAGAGGTCAGGTAGAGCCAGGAGAATAGGATCCATGTACAGTTGGGCCTTGAACAACGTGGGGGTTAGGGACACTGACCCTCTGAACAGTCAGAAATCCTAGTATAATTTACAGTGGGCCTTCCGTGTCTGTGTTTCCTCTGTATACCCGCTTCTCCATCCTAGGATTCACCCAACAGATAGTAATATTTACTATTGAAAAAAATCTGCATACAAGTGGACCTGTGCAGTACAAACCCGTGTTGTTCAAGGGTCCACTGAAGTTCAATACCTGTTGCTGTATCTTATGTCTGATTAGCTGACTGTCATGTAGACAAGGGCAAATGGCCAACCAGTATGCACACAAAGCTTGCTGGAGCAGTGTTACGGGGGAAAACTTTCCGAGCTGGAGCAGCAGCTCTGTGCAGGTCCGCCACTGTCCATTGCATTCCAGGGTGACACATAGAGATCCAGCAGGGCCAGGTGAGACTGGGGGCTGTCATACTTAAACAGCCCCACTGGGCCCTCCTTTAACAAAGTCAGTGGTGTGGATATAATAGTACTATGACATGGCAGAACCCTGGCTCCAACCTTATCTTGCCAGCTCAGTGTTAGTAGTGGAGGGAGAGCCAGGCTCTCCCTGTGGAGTCAGGAAGCCGAGTTCCACGTCTTGCAGTTGGATCTGTATACCAGGGCAAACTAGGGGAAGGATTCACCACAACTGCTTCTTTGATGCCAGCCTTTCCCTTGGCATATTGTGTGTGGGATCCAAGCTTGGGGTTGACCAGGACTGATTGTCTTAAACAGTAGGCCATAGCTAGCATCCATGGAATGGCAGGAGCTAGGTTTTTTCTAGGAGGCCAGAATAAGCGGGGGATCAGTCTTGGGCAAGCCAACACTTACCTCTCACCAGCTGATCCAGCGTTGTTTTCATAAGTTATCAACATATTCTGAGAAAGACAGAGATGCAGAAATAATAGAAACTACCATTTATTGAATGCTTACTATGTACCAGATACTTTATTGAGCACTTCACTTATGAAAGAGATCAGTAATTGATTGCAACACTTAAAGTATAATAGCATTATAGGTAAGACAACTGAGACAATCAGAGATTAACTAACTGGCTCAAGATCATTCAGTTAATCAATGACAGAGCTGGAATTTATACTCAGGAAGTCTAGCTCCTAATTTTGCACTTATACTGCCTCATTGCCTCTAATGGATTTAGTCTTAAGACTGTGGAATCCGTTACATGTTCTAGTGGTTCTGTTTCTGGAGAGAATCCTTGTAGTTATGAAGCTCAATAATAGATATAACATTATATTAAGAGCATATAGGTATGCTATGTGAAATACAGATAATAACTATTTAACCTTTTTAGCAAACGCTTTCTTTGTTTTGCTTCTGTGCAAAACTGACTTTGCTTCTGCCTGCTTATTCCTTTGGTAGTTGTCTTTAAATTTTAATATGCTTAACTTAACAAAGTCTAAAATTAATCAACATCTTGTGATCCTCCTGAATAGTATATGGAATTTAGAATAGTGTACTAATGGCCTTTGCCTTCCTAGTTTCCATGTTATTGTTACCTAGTATTTTAATTCTGTCATTTGTAAACAGTCCAATATTAGTCATTGTTTTGAATTTTTACTCTATTTCAATCAACGCTTATTTAGGATTACTGATACCTTTGCCAGTTTCTTTGCTCACCATTGTTTCTTACAACACATTCATTTCCCTCGAGTTTGATTTCCTTTTATTGAAGGACACACTTTAGTCATTCTTTCACCAAAATCTTTTTCTTAATCTTAGTCTAAAACATTTTATTTGATCTTCATTTTTTTTTTTTTTTTTGACCGCGCTGCACAGCATGCAGGATCTTAATTCCCCGAACAGGGATCGCATCCGTGCCCCCTGCAGTGGAAGCACCAAGTCTGAAACACTGGACTGCCAGGGAATTCCCTTGATCTTCATTTTTAATAATAATTTAGCTGGATAGAAATCTTCTAAATTGACAGTTATTTTCTCTCAATACTTTTTTCCCCAGCTTTATGGAGTTATAATTGACATATGACACTGTGTAAGTTTAAGATACATAATGTGATGCTTTGATATACATATATACATATATTGTAAAATGATTACCACAATGAGGTTACTTAACATATCCATCACTTGAGTAATTATAATATTTTTTGGCGATAACTTTAAAAATTTTAGCAACTTCAAATATACAATACAGTATTGCTACCTATAGTCACATTATATTCCTAGAACTTATTCATCTCTCTCACTCCCCCATCCCCACCATCTCTCAGCAACTATTGCTGTGCTCTCTGTCTATAGAACACTTTGCATTTTCTACAGTTCTATATAAATAGAATTATACAATACATACTCTTTTTGTCTGGCTTCTTTCATTCAGCAAAATAATTTTGATCCATTCATGTTTTTGAGTGTATCAATAGCTTATTTTGTTGCTGAGTAGTATTTCATTGTATAATGTGATAGCTAATTTTGTGTGTTGACTTGACTGGATCAGGGGATGCTCAGAGATCTGATGGAACATTATTTCTAGGTATGTCTGTGAGGGTGTTCCAGATGAGATTAGCATTTGACTTGGTGGACTCAGTAAAGTAGGTTGCCCTTCCCAGCGTGAGTGGTATCATCCAATCTTTTGAGAGTCTGAATAGAACAAAAAGGTGGAAGAAGGTACTGTATTGGAGGCACATTTGAGAGAGCCCAGCTGTCAGTGCTACAAAGGGGAGGTTGGAAGGACACAGGGAAGAGAAGGATGTTCATGTTTAAGAGGTGTGGAGCCTGGGACAAAGCAAAATTTGTTCCCATTACCCTCATATTTTTATGCAGGTGAAATTTGGTTAAAATTCTTTCTCTTTCTTTCTTTCTTTCTTTCCTTCCTTCTTCCTTCCTTCCTTCCTTTCCTCCCTCCCTCCTTTCTTTCTTTTTAAAATTTATTTATTTATTTTTGGCTGCGTTGGGTCTTTGTTGCTGTGTGCGGGCTTTCTTAGTTACGGTGAGTGGGGGCTACTCTTCATTGTGGTGCACGGGCCTCTCATTGTGGTGGCTTCTCTTGTTGGGGAGCATGGGCTCTAGGCACACGGGCTTCAGTAGTTGTGGCATGTGGGCTCAGTAGTTGTGGCTTGCGGGCTCTAGAGCACAGGCTCAGTAGTTGCAGCACATGGGCTTAGTTGCTCTGCATCATGTGGGATCTTCCTGGACCAGTGATCGAACCCATGTCCCCTGCCTTGGCAGGCAGATTCTTAACCACTGCGCCACCCAGGGAAGTCCCACAAAGGTCATTCTTGATCAACAAATATAAGAGGATCAAGGAAAGCATTTGGTAGGTGCCAGGAGTAGGTCTTCTTAAGGTTGAAGGACATAGAGGGGTTATTTTTGCATGCTGAGATCTTAGCCACCAGACACTAGTTCTTCATCTCTATCTCTTTCTGCTGTGGCTATGAATCCCTCCAAAATGCAGGACCTGGGGAATCACGCCAATATACTAGCTCCCAGTGATAGCTCTGTGTAGGGCAGTGAATGTAAGAAGGTGAAATGGGGTATATGAGAAGTACAGGGGTGTGGTCTTGGAGGAGATAAGTGTGGTTAAGAAATACATATTGGGAGCAGATATTCTCTCTTCCTTTAAATTTCTCTAAATGACTCCTCTATATGACATCATGATCTAGACTCACCGAGATGGCCAAAGCTAGAATGTACTGGTGTTTATAATGAGAATAGTAGCTTTTCTCTATTCTTCTGAAATTTCTGCTTTAACTAATATTTTCTTAGGGTTTGATTGTCATAAAACTGGAGTAAAGTCTTCAGTAGATTTTACTGATATGGAAAAATGTGTCTTCCTCCTTCAAAGGAAGTGTGTGTGTGTGTGTGTGTGTGTATGTGTGCAATTGCCTTCTCTTATCACCATGGAAGGTCATAGTATTGCATTTTCCAGAATCAGATGGGGAAACTGGGCTGATTGTGTATTTGGATACTTGTGTCTGGAAGCTACAAACCATAACTAATTAGTGACAGTTGTGGTTGTTTTTGACAGGACCAAGTTTTATGGCCAGTGGACTTTAATTCCCAGAGTGCTACACAGCTAAGAGAAAACTTTCAGACAGAGCCCTGCTGGCTGGCAAACTGTGGGTACCTCTGCACATAGTATTTCTGTGGGGTGCTCACTATTCAGAATAGCGTCTCCTATCAACATTTTAAAACTGAATATTTCTCACGTAAAACTTGACTTGTTCCTTGTCTTATTAAAGGCTGAAGACCTTAAGGTTCCCATAGATTATGTTTCTGGCCTGCTCTGGTGATATATGTATAAATTGCTATGTTCCAAAGCTCATTTTCTGGCCTGTTGTTGTCCTATAGAGGTTTTTAGTTTCTGCCACAAATAAAGGGTCTTTGGCTCACACAATGTCCGGTGTTGCTGGGAGTGATAACCATGTCCCAGAATCTATGGGTGGCCAAATATGTCCAATGTATACAAATATGTACCAAGAAGTTCCCATCATGACACTGGATATAGAAATATTTCTATAAGGACAAGGTTTAATAAGCATTTTCAGACACCACTTAAAGACCACAAGGGAATTTGGCCTTAATAGGGCTGAATGTGCTCAGATACTATGGCCAAGAACTCAGGTGTTTAGAGCACAGGAGTAGCTAGTTTAAGACTATATAATATATTAATTATTAATTACACTAGTTAATCTTGCTCTAATTCCTGGTTAGTTAACTGCTTACAAATATACAAGGTTGGTAATCAGATTGTTTAGTATGACAGAAACAGCACAAAGCCATTAGCAGTTCTGGGAGAAATGATGCAACATGCATACACACATATGTATGTATGTATGTATGTATGCAGTTATATATGTTGTATGTAAATATGGAAGTAGGGTGGGAGGAAGAAATGTTAGTGGATTTAAAGTTTGTGGGGATTTTCTCTGGCTACCAGTAGTTTATAGCTTTTCATTACGTGTGGACATCAGATTATGATTCAATCAAAAAAAGAGATATTTAAAGTTGAATACAGGAAACACTATAGAGTCTCCACGGGCACAATGCCTGGAAGCTATTCCTCCTTGTACAGAACAACGGGGGTAAGATCAACAGCTGAGAAATCAGCACCCAGAGATGTACAGCACGTGGGAACTTGAAGAGAGTGCAAACTCCTGGTTCAGCTATCGGTCTGAGGTCAGCTCTGGCCTGAGGTGGGTCTGGACAGTGACAAAGGGGCAAGAATAACCAGAGAAGTCAGTAAGTCCCTAAAGCATCTGTGATCAGTGGAGATGTAGCTAACATGGTGCTTCCTAAAGCTAGAAGTTGGTTTAATACTAGAGGGCCTATTTAAATAACCTCTTACATGATTCTCTCCTCACCATCTTCCCAGTGGCTGTGGTTGTAATTCATTTCTTTCCTCCATCTTTTCATCTGAGGTTCAAGATATAGAATGCTGAGAATTCAGCAATAGGCAGTAAAATTCCAATTGGGAAACTTTGTTTAGTGGGCTTGGAGACCTAAGGCAAATGACCAAAAATAAAAGTTCTCCTTAGAGCAAACGTGCAGCCTAGTTTCCTAGGAAGCTCCCTCTATCAGCCTCCATGGTTCACTGTTGACACCTTGATTATCTTTCCCAAACTTCTACCTCATCCCTGCCCCATTTCCATCAACAGTTGACACATCTTCATGGAGAAAATAGAAGCTATCAAGTATAAACTCGCATAATTTCTTTGTTCTAACTCCATCCATCCTCATCTTTCCTCTTGACTTGGGCTAGAGACTAAGGTCACCCTACCCCATGTCCTCTTGATCTGCTCCCTCTCACTCCTCAAGCTACTACATCCACTCTACTGAAACTGGCTGGCCATTGTTACTACTGACCTTATAGTTGCAAAACACAGTAGCTATTCTTTAGATCTTTTATTTTGTAACATTTCACATGATTGATTGTATTCTTAGTTTCAAAATATCTTTTGCATTGGATTTCAGGGTACTGTTTTCTTCTAATTCACCTACTTATTACTGATTAATCTCTTTCCTTTTGTTTCTTCCTTTGACTGCTTTTCAATATCAGTCTATTTAGCAATTTATTAATTACAAAGGGAGAAAGAGTATCTTCAGTGGAGAATCCTAACAGATACCAACTCAATCAAGTAATCAAAGTAAACATCATTAATGAGACAAATCAAAATTGTGTTCTACCTGATAAGATGCAATGAAAAGAACACAGCATCACTTCTGCGATATTCCTGTCAAAGATGCATAACCTGCTTCATGAAAAACAACAGAAAAAACCAAATGGAGGGACATTTGCTAAATAACTGGCTTGTGATTGTCACAAATGTTGAGGTCGTAAGTGTGAAAGAAAGACTGAATAGCTTTTCCAGACTGAAGGAGATAGGTGAGACATGAAAACTAAATGCCATGTATGATTCTGAACTGTATCTTTCTGATCTAAAGGACATTATTGGGACAATTGGTGGAACTTGAAGGGGTTTCTGAGGATTAGATAGTAGTTATGTATCAATGTTAATGTCCTGATTATGGTTATGTGAGATAACGTGTTGGTAGGGAACATGTATAAAAGTTTTCTGGGGTGAAAGAGCATCAGGTCAGCAACTTACTCTAAAATCATTCAAAGAAAAGGTTCTTTGTATTTGCAATTCTTCTGTAAGTTTCAGGGTTTCTTTTTTCAAAATGGAAAATAATTATATTAAAAATATAATCTGTGCTTTGGATCAGGACATCTAGGTCTGAAAAGAGAGTAGAAGAGATTGGTGTATAGTGTGGGGCATGTAGATGGGGCAAGGCTGCTTAAATGGGTTGGAATCTTGGACAGATTCCAAGCCCTTGAATTGTAATAATTACACACTGAGAAAAACGTAGAAAGAATCTTAGTGACTCTATATCCAACCATTGAGAATCAACCTAAACTCAAAGAGAAAGAAAAAGAAAGAAATCAGTACAAAGCATGATCACATGAAAATGTGCAAAATGAGACTACTTCTCACTGGCAATGACTAGAAATGGACATCTCTATCTCTGTCTCCTCTCTGTCTCTATCCCTATCTGTCTGTGTCTATCTCTATATTCCCTCTCTCCAACTTTTTCTTGTTTTCTAAAATCTGATGTTAAAAAAAAATTTTTGAGGGAGAGATCAAGATGGTGGAGTAGAGGGATATGGAGCTCACCTCCTCCCACAAATATATCAAAAATACATTTACATGTGGAACACTTCTCACAGAATATGTACTGAAAGCTTGCAGAAGATCTCATACAACCAAAGTTGCAAGAAAGATCTCCGTGAGACCAGCACATCTGGCCCTGGCCATGTTGCCACACTTCCCAGCCTGAGATGTGTGCCTGCTGGTGTGTGAAGCAACTAAGTGCTGAAACTCGGGCTTCAGTGGACAGGCCTAGGGAGAGGACTCAGTTTGGCTGCATGGAGACAGTCCGAAGGGCCTGGATTGTGGCCCGGGCTGTAACTGGGAGTGCATGCAGGACTGAGTGTGGGTCCTCCATAGGATCCCCATTGTCAACATGAGAAAGGAGGGGTGTGGGTCCACCATAGCCGCATCATCAGTGTGGTCACAGCGGGCTGTGGATCTGGCTGCCGCAGGTCTTGCGAACTTTGTGGATGCACATGCAGAGGTGGGCTGAAATCTGAGCTGATTACCAGTGCTCCCACAGTGGGTGTGGGGCATAGGTGTGGCAGGTCTTCGTGTCTGTAGCTTTATGAGTGTGCATGCTTGCCTGAGGAATGCCTGAACTGATTATTGGTGCTCCCATAGCAGAGGCGGGTCCAGGCACAAGCAGCAGCAAACTTTGTAGGAGTGCACACCAGGTGGAAGACAACATCACAGAGTCACATGTCCCAGTGGACAGCTCCTGGGGAAGAACATGCAGTTGCTTCTTTCCCAGCGGGAGAGCTCCAGTCTCAGCTATCTCATACCACAGCTTAGAACCAGATCTGGTGGATTCTACTCCAACAATTGGGGAGCAGACTCTGCCCCTGACAGGGCTATGACAACCACGGAGCAAAGAGGAGGCCCCGCCCAACATCTAGTGCAGGCTGTGATCACCACAACACCAATCACACCCCCTATCAAGGGGATAACAGCCAGCACACCCTGAGGAAAGATGTGGCAGGCATCCATGCCAAAAACAGTCCTCGCACCAAAAATATTGGACTCATGCAGGCTACACAGGGACACTGCCATATAAAAACAGCCCTTTAAGACCACAGTATATAACTGTTTCTCCTAAATTCATAGAGTCAAAGAAATATAAGTAAAATGAAAAAAAGCAGAATAACTACTCCCAATTAAAAGAACAAGAGAAGTCCTGTGAAGAACAAACAGTGAAGCAGACCTCTCCAGTCTACAAGACCCCAAGTTTAAAAAGGAGGTAATAAAAATGCTGAAGGAATCAAGAAAGACTATTGATAGAAATGCAGATTACTGTAACAAGGAACTAGAAACTATAAAGAGAAGCCAGTCAAAATTCAACAACTTAACTGCTGAGATGAAAATCAAGCTAAAGACCATAAATATCAAACTGAATAATGCAGAAGAGCAGATAAATGATCTGGAAGATAGAATAATGGAAGTCACCCAATCAGAACAGCAGACAGAAAGACAAATTAAAAAAAAAAATGAAAGCAACATAGAAGATCTATGGGATAGTATAAAGTGTGCCAATCTACACATAATGGAATCCCAGAAGGAGAAGAAAGAGAAATGGGGATCAAAAATGTATTTGAAGAAATTATGGCTGAAAACTTCCCAAACCTAAAGAAGGAAAGAGATATTCAGGTATAGGAAGCATAGAGGGTCCCAAACAAGATGAACCTAAACAGACCTACTCCAAGACATATAATTAAAATGGCAAAAGTTGAAGATAAAGAGAGGATTCTAAAGGCAGCAAGAGAAAAACAATGAGTCAGTTACAAGGGTATCTCCTTTAGGCTATCAGTTGATTTCTTTACAGAAACTTTGCCGGCCGGAAGGGAGTGGCAAGATATATTCAAAGTTCTGAAAGGGAAAAACCTGCAACCTAGAATACTCTACCCAGCAAGATTATCGTTTAGAATAGAAGAAGAGATAAAGAATGTCTCAGGTAAGTAAAAACTAAAAGAATATAGCAATGCTAGACCTACCCTAAAAGAAATATTGAAAAGTCTTCTCTAAATAGAAAAAAAGCAAGAATCTATAGGAAAGGGAAAGTTACAATAGGAAAGGCAAATATATAAAAAGATTGAAGATCACTTAAGTCAGTACACAGATTAAAAATAATCAAAAAAATTCTGTGAAAGTGATTATAACTACAATGAACAGCAAAAGGATAAACATGAAGATGTAAAATAGGACATCAAAATCACAAAATGTGGCCCAGCGTGTGAGTGGGGCGGCCCTCACCCGCAGGCACCCGGAGGAGGCCCGAGGACAGAGTCCTTGGGAGTGGCACTGAGGCCAGAATGGCTGCGGATCTCTGGCCTGGGTCAGTGACGAGCCCTGGGGACCCGGCTGGGCTTGGCCTGGTGCTCCCATCAGCATCCAACGTGCACCTCCCTGGGAACGACAACCAACCAGGTCCCTGTCTCTGGTTTCAGGATGTACCTGGCAGGTTTTCTATCAGATGATCTATTGTAATAATGCTGGAGTTAAGAAGTCTCCATTCCTTTGCTTAGAACTAGAAGACTTTTTCCCTTGCATATAGAATAGGAGTAATGTTGGTTAGAAACTGGCTGGTGTTTAAAACTGAAGATTGTCATGACTGTTTAACTGAAGCTCCATGCTGAAGTAAGATTAATTGTCTTGGAAATCCTGAATTGGGGTAACCCAAATCTGTTTCTGGAGCCATGAAAATTTTGTTGGTTTTTGACTTTGACAATATAATCATAGATGATAATAGTGACATCTGGATTGTACAGTGTGCTCCAGAGAAAGAGCCTCCTATTGAACTACAAGATTCTTATGAAAAAGGATTGTGGACAGAATTTATGGGCAGAGTCTTTAAGTATTTGGGAGATGAAGGTGTAAGAGAAGATGAAATGAAAAGAGCAATGATATCAATGCCTTTCACTCCAGGGGTGGTGGAACTTTTAAACTTTATAAGAAAGTACAAGGATAAATTTGACTGGATCATTATTTCAGATTCAAATTCAGTCTTCATAGATTGGGTTTTAGAAGCTACCAATTTTCATGACGTGTTTGATAAAGTCTTTACAAATCTAGCAGCTTTTTATAGCAATGATCATCTCACTGTGGAAAATTATCATGCTCATTCTTGCACTAGGTGCCCCCAAAGTCATTGCAAAAATGTAGTTTTGGTAGAATTTGTAGGTAAACAGTTACAACGAGGAGTGAATTATATACGAATTGTTTATATAGGTGATGGCAGAAACGATGTCTGCCCAGTAACCTTCTTAAAGAAGAATGATGTTGCCATGCCACAGAAAGGATATACTTTACAGAAAACTCTTTCTAGGATGTCTCAAAATCTTGAGCCTATGGAGTCTTCTGTTGTATCTTGGTCTTCAGGTGTTGAAATAATTTCTCATTTACAATTTCTAATAAAGGAGTAATATACCAGCAATTGAAAAAAAAATCACAAAATGTTGGGAAGAGGACTAAGAAATTGTAGATCTTTTAGAACGTGTTTGAGCTTATATGACTACCAGTCTAAAGGAAGTAGATATAGTTATGGGTTAACATACTTGAAAATCAGGGTAACCACAAATCAGAAACATACAATAGATTCATAAAACCAGAAAGAAAGGAACTCAAGCATAATACAAAAGAAAATCATCAAACCACAAAAGGAAAAAGAAAAAGAAGAAAGGAACAAAGAAGAAATACAAAATCAACTGGAAAACAGATTTCAAAAGGGAATAAGTACGTACTTGTAGATAATTAATTTAATGTCAATGGACCAAATGCTGTAATCAAAAGACATAGACTGGGAGATTGGATAATAAAACGAACCTACAATATGCTGCCTAAAGGAGACCCACTTTAGGGTGAAAGATACTTATAGATTGAAAGTGAGGGGATGGAAAAAGATATTTCATGCAAATGGAAATGACAAGAAAGTGGGGGTAGCAATACTCATATCAGACAAAATAGACTTCAAAACAAAAGCCATAAAGAAAGATAAAGAAGGACACTGTATAATGATAAAAGGATCAATACAAGAAGAAGATATCAACTTGTTAATATATGCACCCAATATAGGAGCACCTCAATACATAAAGCAAATACTAACAGGCATAAAGGGAGAAATTGATGGGAATACAATAATAGTAGAAGGGTTTAACACCCCAGTGACATCAATGGACAGATCTTTCAGGCAGAAAATCAGTAAGACAACAGAGATCATAAATGACACAATACAGCAGTTAGACAATTGATACCTACAGGACACTACATCCAAGAAAACCTCTCAAACCCAGAATACATGTTTTTTTTCAAGTGCCCACGGAATATTCTCTAGGATAGACCATATACAAGGATACAAAACAAGCCTCAAAAAAATCTAAGAGGATAGAAATCATTTCAAGCATCTTTTCTGACCACACGGTATGAAACTAGAAATCAACCACAGAAAGAGAAATGAGAAAAAATTATTTCATAAGACTAAACAACATGCTACTAAAAACCAGTGGGTCAGTGATGAAATCAAAGAGGAAATTAAAAAATCCTCAAGACATAACAACAATGAAAGCACAACCATACAAAATCTATGGGATGCAGCAAAAGCAGTTCTAAGAGGGAAGTTCATAGCAATGCAGGCCTTCCTCATAAAACAGGAAAAATCCCAAATAAACAGCCTAACTTACCACCAAAACAATAGGTATTAGCACAAAAACAGACATATGGATCAATAGAACAGAATAGAGAGCCTAGAAGTAAATCCACACACCTACTGTCAGTTAATTTTTAACAAACGAGGCAAGAATTTACAATGAAGAAAAGACAGTCTCTTCAGCAAGTGGTGTTGGGAAGGCTGGACAGCCACATGTAAATCAATGAAATTAGAACACACCCTCACACCACACACAAAAATAAACTCAAAATGGCTTAAAGACTTAAATATAAGACCTGACACCGTAAAACTCCTAGAAGAGAACATAGGCAAAACATTCTCTGACATAAATTGTAGCAATATTTCTTAGATTAATCTCCCAAGGCAAAAGAAATGAAAGCAGAAATAAACAAATGGGACCTAATCAAACTTAGAAGTTTTTGCACAGCAAAGGAAACTGTAAACAAAATGAAAAGACAACCTACACACTGGGAGAAAATACTTGCAAACGATGCGACTGACAAGGGCTTAATTTCTAAAATATATAAACAGCTCATACAGCTCAATATCAAAATAAAAACAAACAAACCCAATCAAAAATTGGGCAGAAAACCTAAACAGACATTTCTCCAAAGAAGACATGCAGATGGCCAACAGGCACATGAAAAGATGCTCCACATCGTTAATTATTAGAGAAACGCAAATCAAAAGTACAATGAGGTATCATCTCACACTGATCAGAATGGCCATAATTAAATAGCCTACAAATAATAAATGCTATAGAGGGTGTGAAGAAAAGGGAACCCTCCTACACTTGGTGGGAATGTAAATTGGTGCAGCCACTATGGAGAACAGTATGGAGGTTCCTTAAAAAGCTAAAAATAGAGTTACCACATGAGCCACCAATCCCACTCCGGGGCGTATATCTGGAAAAGATGAAAACTCTAATTCAAAAAGATGCATGCACTCCAGTGTTCATAGCAGTGCTATTCACAACAGCCAAAACAACCTAGGTGTCCATTGACGAATGGATAAAGAAGATGTGGTATGTATGTATGTATGTATGTGTATATATATATATATATATATATATATAATGGAATATTATTCAGCCGTAAAAGAAAGAATGAAATAATGTCACTTGCAGAAACATGGACGGACCTAGAGATTATCATACTAAGTGAAGTCAGACAGAGAAAGACAAATATTATATCCCTTATATGAGGTATATAAAAAAATAGTACAAATGAGTTTATTTCCAAAACAGAAACAAACTCATAAATATTGAAAACAAACATGGTTACTGAAAGGGAAGGGAGCTGGGGAGGGATAAATAAGGAGTCTGGGATTAACAGGTACATATTACCATATATAAAATAGATAAACAATAAAGATTTACTGTATAGCACAGGAGCTATATTCAGTATCTTGTAACAACCTGTGAAAAAGTATAAAAAATAATATATATATAAGTATATAACAGAATCACTTTGCTGTACACCTGAAACTAACATAATACTGTTAAATCAACTATATCAATTAAAAAAATATTTAGTATGTATATAAAAACTGCATTCTTGAATTGGGGAGATCTGACTGATTATCTGAGTAAAATTTAGGGGTCTAAGTGGATACTCTTCTTTTTGGATTCTAGCAGGTCATGGGGTACTTAAACATGGTACCTAAGGGGGCCCAAATAGAGACAGTCTCCTATTTGAGCCTTTCCAGAATAGCAAGTCTTTTAAAATGGTGTCTATCAGGGATTATTCCTGTTTTTGTCAGGCAAGCAGGACTTTTGTCTTACAGAGGGTGGACCTGTAGTCTCTTTTCCTTATGAAGGGGAACTTATTATTTAAAGGGAATGCAGCCTTCTTTTACCATATATGGCCTTAGGTCTCATTGACTCATTTCTACTGAATGGATGTCTGCACACACACATTTGTATGTATCCAGCTATCATGTATCTATGTGTTTATTTACATTTCACAACTGACAAATGGCCATAGTAAAATAAAAAAAGAAAAAAAATGAAAAAGCAAGAGACAAAAACAAAACAACAAATTATTTGAAATCCCATCCAGAAAGAACCACTGTGTTACTTTGTTGTATATACTTGGAGTTTCTTGTATACACTTTCTTGGGCATACTAAGTTTTCCTGGGCAAATATATACATACATATATACATATATATGTGTGTGTGTGTGTTACCAAAGTAAGATCATACCAAAATATTACTCTGTAATCTGCTTTTTTTCACTGAATAATATTTTGTGGTTATCCTCGCTCGACAGTAATTGTAGACCTACAACTTCTTTTTTAATGTTTGCCTAGTATTTTGTAGACAGTAATTGTAGACCTACATCTTCTTTTTTAATGTCTGCCTAGTATTTTGTAGGGGAACAAAATTTGCGACCCCAAAATGTCTCTTTGGCATACTGATTGTTTTGAGCTGAAAACAGTTCAAGACTCAAAAGACTCAGGAAGAAACTTTGACCTTCCCCCTAGCTGCTAAAGAGTGTAGATAGAAGACCTGTTCCAGAAGGGAGCCATCACCATAGATAACTATTGTGTGAACTAGATGTGTAGACAGGGAAGAACCTAGCAAAGTCTGTTTGTTAAAACTCCTGTGTCCCATAGTCTCTGCATGGCCCCTGCAAACATTTGCTTTTCCATCTCTATGTTAACTGCCTTCCTCCCCTTTGAACTTCCAAACAATAACTCCCAACTTCCTCTTTTGTCTTTAGCTGAAGATGGTATTTAAGGTGAGGGTTTCAGCCTTTTGGGTGAGTTACTGAGTTTTCCTGGGTCTCTTCCATGTATACATGTTATTAAACTTTTGTGTGATTTTCCACACCATTAAATGCTTATATTATTTTCATTTATGCTATTATAATTATTAAGTTGATAGATATCCTCATACAAGTATCTTTGTGCATTTGTTTAATTATTTTCTTTGGATAAATTCCTAGAAGTGTGATTTCTGAGTCAGTGGTTTTGGGATGCTTTTGACATACATTGCCAGACAGAACTCCAGAAAGGTTGTACCAATTACTGCAATTTTTTTGCAGGTATAATTTATACATACTAAAGTGCACAAACTTGACGTGTATTGCTCAATTAATTTTTACAAATATATGTACCTGTGTAACCACCATTCAGATCAAGATATAGAACATATCCATCACCCCAGAAAGCTCCCCCTTGAGGTAACCACTATTTTGACTTTTGCTGCCATGGATTACCTTTGTTCTTGAACTTCATATAAATGGAATCATGCAATGCATACTTTCATATGTCTGGCTTCTTTTGCTCAACATAATATTTTGGGGATTCATTCTTATTGTTGCCTATATCAGTATCCCTTTTTTTAAATTTGAGAATAGTATTTATTTCATTGTATAAATATGCCATAGACATTTTTAATCCACTCCCCTGGTGATGGGTATTTGTGTTATTTCAAATTTGAGGCTACTGTGAATCAAGTTGCTGTGAACAGCGTTCTACATGTCTTTATGTGAATATATTCATTCATTTCTGATGGTTGCATATTAAATAGTGGCATTGCTGGGCCATAGGATAGGCATATATTTTGCTTTATTAGATACTGCTAAATTGAATATTAATTTGAGTATAAATTTAGGCAATTTACCCTCTCCCAGCAATGTACTAAAAGTTCTAGTTCCTCAACACCTGAAAGTCCTTTTTCTAGCCTTCTCTAGCCATCTTGCTCTAGTTATGGTGGGAAACATTTACCTCCTCCCTATCTTTGATTATATGCTTAATCTAGCTCTTACTAAATTCATTTATTCATTAATTCTTGTATTTAGTTAATAAATATTTATTAAGCTATTATTATGTGCCTGGTACTATATTAAGCCTTGTACATACAAAGATAAGAACAAGTTCTTAAGGAAGTTATAGTCTAGTAGAAAAGACAGATACAAACACCTAGTTAAAGTGTGTGATGAATGCAACAGCATAAGCATGTACCTGTGCAGAAGCACATGGTCATACAAAAAAAGAATAATATTAGATGTGAGAGAGAGGGAGTGGCAAACAAGAGCCTTGAGGTTCTACAAAAGAGATGATAATCATAATTAACATCTGTTGAACACATGTTATCCTACATACTATGCTAAAAGCGTAGTCTCATCCTAGTTAGTCTTTGGTGTAGGTTATATTATTATGATGCTCATCTTACAACTGAGTCACCTGAGGCCTGGAGAAGTTAAGCAACTTATCCACAGCCACACAACTAGTAGGTGAGGAAGCTGGGATTTGAACCCGGGAAGTCTGATTCTGGAGCATACAGGAGACCCCTGCCGAGATGATGTGTGAGCAGAGGAGTTTTGGAGGACTTTCTAGGTAGTGATAGCAACTGTACACAGGCAGGAAGATAAGATACAGTCTGGCAAGTCTGAGGAACCTCCAGCAAGAGGCCCGAGGGAGCATGGTAATCAGCAAGGAGAGATTGGATATGAAAGCTGGCAGGGGCCGGATCCGGGGTGAAGTGAAGTTGGAGTTCCTATGATGGCTTTTCACTGGAGAGCACCTCTCCCTCTGCCCCATCACTGCATACCAAACAATAATTTAAATGTTTCATCATGTTGTTGAATGAGCCATTTGGGCACACTTACCAAATAACTGAGCATTCCAGTGGAGCGGGAAGAATTACTTGCAAGTATGGGAGCAGACCCTGGTTTCAGACATGATGGCTCCCACAGTGCCTGCCTGCCCGGTGCGTTCTGTTGAGTACACCCATCTGCTGGTGAGACGGCGGCTTTCAGATGAGCTGAGGACAGTGTTCCCCAGCCCTCCCAAAGGGTCCAGTTATAAAAGGATAAAACCCACACAGTGTTCCAATGTGTAGTGCAATGGGCAACGCCAGGTTTTGCTAAAATAGGATTAAGTTAAGAAACGCACACTGTGAACCATTTGTCTGGTTAAATAATTTAACAGTTCTTGCGTTCCTGCTTCAGTTTCAACAGAAAACGCTTCTCTGGGGGGTTCTCCTTGCGCACATCATCAGACTAATCATGTGGAAGCCTGACTGGTGCCAGTTGGATTGGGGGAGAGCGGGTGGGTGCTTGGTGGTCCCCATGATGATGGGAAAGGAGGCAACGCAAAGTATACCTTTGGGGAAAATGCAAACTTTTCTGCCTGCGGAGTGAGAGTGTGTGTTAGTATGCAGAGCCTGTTGGCCCATTGTTGGAGACTCCAGCTTTCTCAGCAGAATGTCTGGCAGATGGCTTGCATTTGCACTCGCCTTCTGGAGAAGGAATTCGCTACCAACAACATAAGCCGCAGCTTTTCTTTTCAGAATTTACAACAAATTGGCCAGAATGGCAATTTAAAAAAAACATTAGCATCACTATTTCCACATTCCCTTTCTGAATAGGGTAAATGATTCCCTCTCCAACTGTGTCATTTGCACGATTTCCCCCCCAAATGTTTATTAAAACGATTTAGGTATTTCATTATGCAAAATGACTTTTATAAAAAGACCTTTCTTTTTTGCCCCACCGTCACACATAATTTCTTTTGTCACTTGTTATAGAGTGGAGTTATGTGAAGCTAGGACATATTATTTGTTCTAGTCTGTATTGGATAATTTATTACATTAAGAAACCAATAATTTTCAAATATAATCAGATTTAAGTTTTTAATAAGATTCATCTTCCCATTCACACTTGCTTAATTTAAGGATATTAAATCTGATCAGGAACGAGCCGCCTCTCAAAGTCTTGTGTGCCCATTAAAGGGCTTTATTCCTGATGTGTTAATAGGATTTAATTACATTACCGTCTTCATGCAGAGTCACAGTGCGATAGTTAACTGTGATAAGCCAAGCAAACAATAGCCTGAAAAGGAAGTGGTGTATAGCAGTTGGTTTATCCGCTTAGAAAATCAAGATGATTATTATTTTAAAATTGATGGTTGCATGCATTTGCATCATGTTTAGTTCAAAAGCTGAAGAGAACAAACTTTCCCTTTCCTTTCCCTCTTTAAAAAGAAAATCACTTAAAAGGCCACCCACATAAAAGGTGAACAATAAACATTTAACAGAAACTACTTAATTGCCATTTATCTGTTGAATTGCAATGAGATTTTTACTATTGACTACAGAGAGATTTGTTTCAACAATTTACCCTGCTATTCTTTAGTCTTTTTGACTATCACATCTGTGATTTGGGGTTCAGAGTAATAGCTGTGTTCCTTGTTAAGAAGTAATGACTTTAAAATTGATCTTTTATCCTGTCTTACTTTTTTTTTTTTACTTCTGCTCCTGCTCTTGCCCCTGTACACCTTCCCAAGTTTCCCAATTAGTTTAATGACAGACAGCAGGGCTTCAGGCTTCATGCTTCTATGGCTTGATGAGAGTAGGAGTCAGGATGCAGCCCTCAGTAAATCTTGTCAATTTCTCCATCAAGATCATTTGCATCGGTTGGAAGTGTTGACTTCTGTGAATTTCCGTTTCATGTGAACTTGACAGAACTCAGTACTTTTGCTCCATCACAGATGCCTGTGAAATAGAAGAATGATTTTTAGAGCATTCCAATGAATTAAAAAAAAAAAAAGAAAGAAAAAAAGGAAAAAGAAAAAGAACCCAGCAATATGGTATCTGGTTGAACTTTTCACTTCCAAAGTGATTGACAACTTCTGACACATTTTCATGAGAGATCATAGACCTGGCAAACAAAATTTGAGATGATATACAGTCTTGCTTTACTTTGTTAAAATCTGTTATGGAAGTAGAAAAAAAAAAGTATGAAAAGGCTTCAGAGTTTTTTTGGTTTTTTTTTGTTTTGTTTTTTGTTTTTTTTGCTGAGCCAAGTTGGTGGGAGGTGGAGAGAATGGGAAGAGATTGAAGATTCCCTGCACTATTGTTCTGCTTCTCTCAGAGCCACTCCACTTTTGTCTCTTCTATGTGTTGGGATTTCGAATATGTTATTAAAGCAGTTCTATTTTCCAAAATTTTTTGAAAATCAAAGAACATCATTTACTGTTGTCAGGGAGGAAGAAATTTTCCTCTACCCTACTAGGTTCTTCTGGCTGGTCTAAGAATTAAATTGGCGTGAGACAGATTAACAGGAGAAATTCACACAAAAGTTTAAAAACATGCATACATGGGAGAGACCCAGGAAAACTGAGTAACTCATCCAAAATGGCTGAAACCCTCACCTTAACTACCATCATCAGCTAAAGACAAAATGATGGTGTTGGGGTAGTGGCTTGGGACTTCAAAAAGGAAGAAGGAGATTGACATGGAGAAGGAAGAGTAAATGTTTGGTAAACAAATGTTTGCTGGGTCATGCAGAGACAATGGGACACAGTGGAATTTTAACAAACAGACTTTGCTAGGTTTCTTCCTGTCTAGCTTAGTTCCCACTATATTTATCTATGCTGATGACTCCCTTCCCAGAATAGGTCCTCTATCAACATTCTTTAGGTAGTTAGGGTGAAAGTCACAGAGATTTTTCCTGAGCCTTTTGGGCTTTAAGATAATCAATCTAGGGCTTCCCTGGTGGCGCAGTGGTTGAGAGTCCGCCTGCCGATGCAGGGGACACGGGTTCGTGCCCCGGTCCGGGAGGATCCCACATGCCGTGGAGCGGCTAGGCCCGTGAGCCATGGCCGCTGAGCCTGTGTGTCCGGAGCCTGCGCTCCGCAAGGGAAGAGGCCACAACAGTGAGAGGCCCGCGTAACACACACACACAAAAAAATAAAAAATAAAATAAAATAATAAAATAAAATAATCAACCTAAATGGGTCCTCATGCCAAAGAGACACATTTTGGGGTGGCAATTTTTTCTCCCCTTCCCTGTCCATCCCTCAGCCTGTAGTTTATGGTTACCACCAAGACTCCAGTGCAGATTCTTCCAGAACTGGCTCTGAGCACAGTAGAACTGGGAAGGCAGCTGAGGCCCCTCCTGTGCTGAGGTTTTGTGCACTTCTCCTGGTCTGCTGTATCCTCAGGTCTGTGTTAACTCATATCTGTGTTGCTGGCTCTTTGTTTGGGCAAATGACCACTGCACTTGTTCTATCTTCAATTTCTGCTCAAATGTACTCTCTTCCATGAAATCTTTTCCTAACTTTCAAGTTGCAATTGATTTCTTTTCTTCTTGTGCTCCCTATGCTACACTTAACTGTTTTCTACCTTCTATCTGTGACCAGGTCTGTTTCTTACACTAGCTATTGAGTTCTTAAATCCAGAGACAGGGTCTTGTTTATCTTTAAATGAAATATCAAATAAGAGATAATCCAAATAAATTCTAGCATGTGGGTGCTCAACAATGCTAATTCTTTTTTCACCTTCGAAATCCAGCAAATTTCTTTTAGGATATAGGATATGCTTAATACATATTTGGAAAATCGAATGTTTCATTTTCCTTCTAGGTATTTGGACTTCGATTAGGAAATTTCCTTGTATTCTTTGGTACTCATACGTAATTTTTGTTTTGTCAGTTCTCTTAGTCATCATCATTGTGACATTGTATTATATGCTATTACTCTTGACTTGTACTGATATAAATTTTCCTTTTCCTGTTCCAACTTTGCTTCCTCTTCTTTTATCCCCTACTCTTTCCCAGCTACAGTGTAGGGGAAGAAATATTTTTCCCCTCTCTATTCCTAGGTTCAGTGGCTGGGGCTCACGAATCAAACTGATGAAAGACGGATTCACAAGAGGAAACCAGTCTTAATTACATACATATGCACAGGAGTTCACAAAGACAAATATGGTTCCAGGAGGTGGCCAGATGATTGATGTTTATATACCATCTTAGGCTAAAGAAAGACGTGGGTTTTGGGCTTCTGGGCAGGCGAAGTGAGTTAAGGAAAGGTGAGAGGAGGAAGTATATGGTAAATAAGTGTTTACCTTCTTATGCAGATAAGAGTCTTTCAGGTGATAAGAATTATCTCCAGCAATAGCTCTCTTCCTAGACATTTTACAAATGGAAGTTTTCTTTATAAATGTAAATTTCCTTTACAAAAAAGGAAATTTATACTTTATTTTTAGGCAGTTAGGAGAAGCTAAACAGCTTTACCTGCATTTGCTGGTTCTCAGTTGCCTTTAACTCAAAATAATTCATATACCAAAGTGGCATATTTTGGAGTGGCATATTCTGGTACCCTTAATTAACATGTTCCTATCAATATTTATATTGACTCTAAATTATAATATATAGGTGCGGCTCTCCTAGAATCTCCTACTTACCCCATTTATGTAGCATTCCTTCAACTGTCAATTCCTGCATGTTCCTACTATGTCCTCAGACATTGAAGTCCACAGTGGGAATACAAAAATAAGAAATTTTGTTATCCTCAAACTTATATAAATAGATTATAACTGAGTGGGAGAGACAGCAAACATGAATGCAGAAAACTGTAATATTCTAAGCTAAATGAAGTATAGTTTCTACCAGTTTAGCAGATCATAATAGTCCTTAATAAAATATTAATGCACTTTATTTATTTACATGGTTAATTATAAACACAGTTAACATTATTTTCTCAGAGTTCATACTTAATGAATCTAATTTAAATGAATCCATAAGAGGGCAATGAATAGTTGTCCACACTCATACAGTTTTTCAAAAGCTGTAAGCAAATACTGTCAAAAGGTTATCCCTGTGACTTTGTGGTTACTGAAAAGGCAACCAAATAGAAGACTATCTTATCATAATTATTAAAGTTAGAGATAGATCGCAGAAGATTAGAGACAGAACAAAGAGCATATAGAGTATGAGGCGAGTATACAAGTTCACTGCTGAGCAACCCTGTTTTCCTACTCTGAGTTCCTCCATGTGGATAACAGCCTGACAATTATCATTATTTACATCCTATACATCTATTTGAGTTATTACCCTCAAGTATTTTACTTCCTCCTACACCTCATTTCAATCATTGTTTTGTGTCTTCTATCTTCACTTCCCTGGAGCTGCATTTTAGTGTTGCAGTCTACTTGATCACTTCTCTACTGTTCAAGTAGCATTTCTTCTAGAGTTTCTCAGAGCCAGACCATGTGCACATGCACGTGCACGCACACACACACACACACTAACTTGCACAGTGATAAAGAAAGGCCATGTCGTGTGGACAGTGAAAAGTTGTTTGGTGCGGTTGAAGTACAGGGGCAGTGTGGGGAGAAAAGGGTGGGAGGTATATAGGGGATAGTTCAGGTGATGAAGACCCAAGGGAGCTGGACTGAACGCAGAAGAAAATTCTGGATTCACAGTATGGGAACAGGAACTATTGTACAATCACAGGTTAATTTTCAAAATAGGCATGTTCTGCAAAAGTAAAGTGAATTTCTAAATCTCTTTTAATTTTTTTTTTTTTTTTTTTTTTTTTTTTTTTTGCGGTACGCGGGCCTCTCACTGTTGTGGCCTCTCCCGTTGCGGAGCACAGGCTCCGGAAGCGCAGGCTCAGCGGCCATGGCTCACGGGCCCAGCCGCTTCGCGGCATGTGGGATCTTCCCGGAACGGGGCATGAACCCGTGTCCCCTGCATCGGCAGGCGGACTCTCAACCACTGCGCCACCAGGGAAGCCCTAATTTTTTTTTTATGAAAAATATTAGAGTCATGTCTTTGGAGAGAAATTTGGTCCTAATGTATTAGAAAATAAAACCTACAGTCTACTGGTGTCTGCTTCTCCTTTTCCTCTTTCAGGGCCCAGTTCCAAATTTCCCCAGTGATCTATATTTCCCTTGAAGTTTTGTGGTACCAGTTAGATGCCATCTTTGTAATTTTTTTTAATATTAAGAAAAATTATCAAAAATCTGTAAATTAGACTTAAGAGGACAATTACATATCCATTCTAGGTTTATTTACTTTTCTGGGAGAATGTATCATTCATTGCTTTGTTATTAATGGCCTGAAACAGATAGACTGCCAGATATTTCTCCAGCAAAAATGGGTTTCTTTGGAATCAGCAGAGAATTGCAATTCAGAGTCTGCAATTATGGCAAGCCATGTGCAAGTCCCCCACTGCAAGGGAAAGAGAACTCTTTTATAGAGGGGAAAAGGAAGTTGGGAGGGCTACAGTAAACAGAGTCCATGGCTTTTCATTGGCTGAATCCTTGCAAGGAAAAAAGAAGAGTCTTTCTTCTTCCTGCTGGGCTCTGCTATTGTCGCAGGGTATGAGAGCTCCCCTTCTGGTCTCCTGACTCAGTTTAATTGAGGTTTCTGTTTACTAATTTTATACACTATCTACTATTTTTTTAAATTTATTTATTTTATTTTTGGCTGTGTTGGGTCTTCGTTGCTGTGCGCGGGCTTTCTCTCGTTGTGGCGAGTGGGGGCTACTGTTCGTTGTGGTGCACAGGCTTCTCATTGCAGTGGCTTCTCTTGTTGTGAAGCATGGGCTCTAGGCACATGGGCTTCAGTAGTTGTGGCACGCGGGCTCAGTAGTTGTGGCTCACGGGCTCTAGAGCACAGGCTCAGGGGTTGTGGTGCATGGGCTTAGTTGCTCTGCGGCATGTGGGACTTCCCGGACCAGGGCTTGAATCCGTGTCCCCTCCATTGGCAGGCGGATTCTTAACCACTGCGCCACCAGGGAAGCCCCTACATTATCTACTATTAATTGAGGGCTTGAACTATGTGAAGTTATATGTTGACTCATACGTTTGTATCTAGTTTTGATGGAAATTATTTTTGTTCAGCAGGTAAGGTAACCAAAAAGTTTTGATTTAGTGTCTTAGAGGACTCAACCAGTTTGTATCTAATTTAACAATCTTATTTTAATATTCTTTATCATTTCTTTATAAAATTTCTACTGGTGTTCTTTAAGTTAGTTTACCATCTTACTGTTTTCTTTGTTAATTTATGAGCACAATACATTCTTTCACATGGGTTCATTTTATTTTGTGTAAGAGTCATGTTTTTGGATATTTTAGGGGAACAATATACTTTGATAATATAATCATAAATTCTTCATAGGCTTTAAAAAAGTAAAATACCAGAACTTGTATGCCCACAGAGTCATCAGAGCTAGTTTATGAGCCATGTACATTTGATAGTTCTGACTCATTTTGATCTAAAATAATACTTTACAGCTTGATTATCCTCCTTGGTTAGTAGGTATCTTTGTATAGTATTTTTAGTTTTTTATTATAGTTTTTTACCTCCCAAATCCAAACCTTTAAAAAGGATAGGAATTTGTTACCACTGAGGATATGTGGGAAAAGAGCAGTGATGCAGGATCTGAGGGAGGTTATATAACAGGACTTTCTTAAATGCTTTCGTTAAAGACAGCATTTGGGAGTATATCTATAGTTTTCCAGGCAAATACTACGGTTTAGTTCAATTCAACTAACTTTCATGGAGCATTTACCCTGGACCAGGCACTGTGAATGGGCTTGGGGATATAAAGATGAATGGGTTGTAGTTGTTGGATTGAGATATTTATAGCAGAATATAAGGCAAATAGCAGTGTGTGTATATGTATGTGTATAGATAGATAGTGGTTTTTTCCAAGTTCCACTGCAGAGGAGAAAATGATTTGTTTCATCTATAGCTATTAAGGAGTGACATCACTTGGGCTTCTTTCTAGGAATAAGTTGGTGTTCCTCAAGCTGACAAGTTTGGGGGAAGAAAATGTGCAAGTGTGGTATTAAGGGGCTTGACATATTTGGAGCATTGGATGTGGTTCAGCATTACTGGAGCATAAGTTCAAGGTGGAGTGATGAGAAGGATGAAGGGGTGAGCTAAATAGGAGTTGGCTCATGGAGGACCTACGGAGGACTTTGAACACTGTATTGCTTCCTTTGTTGCTGTAACAAATTACCACAAATGTAGTGGCTTAAAGCAACAAATGTATTTTCTTAAATGGGTCTGCAGGTCTGTGTTTCTTCTGGAGGCTCTAGTGAGGAATCTGTTTCCTTGCCTTTTCCAGCTTCTACAGGATGCCTGCCTTCCTTGGCTTGTGCTCTGTGCCCCCCTACCCCCATCATTCTGTTGTTACTTACTTTCTCTGACTCTGACCCTTCTACTTCTCACTTATAATGACCCTTGTGATTACATTGGGCCCACCTGGATAATTCCAGATAAAAACCTCCCCATCTTAAGACCCCTAACTTAATCATATCTTCAGAGTCCCTTTTGCCTTATAAAGTTACATATTCAGATTTCAGAGATCAGTATGTGGACATCTTTGGGAGGTCATTATTTAGCCTACCACAAGCAGTATTATTACAGTCTGGGGAAACCATTTGAAGATTGTGAACAGATACTGTATTGACATAGTGGTTCTGAAAGTCAACTGGAGTGTTGCAAGTGATTCAGATCAGTATCTCTGAGATGGGTCTGGGAGCAGTAGTCTTAACAGGCATCCAGGTGATTCAGATGCAGGTGGTTTTGGAATCACTCCTTGGGAGACACTATTTTGATGGCTGGATGGATAAGGGACTAGAGAGGGAAGAGCTTAGAGCCAACAAGATTTGTTGGTAGACTATTGCAGTAGCACACAGTAGAAGGTAAATAATACATTTGTTGATCAACAAAAACCTTCCAAAGGCCCTGGGAGAATATAGTATATTCATGAAGAGCATGTATGATGTGTATGTGTTAGCATATATATACTACTATATATAAAATAGATAAACAACAAAGACCTACTGTATACCACAGGGAACTATACTCAATATTTTGTAATAACCTATAAAGGAAAAGAATCAAAAAATAGATATATATGTATGTATATCTGAATCACTTTGCTGTACACCTGAAACTAACACAACATTGTAAATCAACTCTATTTCAATAAAAAAAATTTAAAAAAAGAGCACATATGATGGAGTCAGACAGATCTAGTTTTAATTTTATCACTTATACTTGTCATCTTGGCAAGTTACTTCATTTCTTTAAGTCTCAATTTTTTTTATCTGAAAGTGGGAATAATAATATCTATCTTATGTGGTAGTTTTGAGGATTAAATACAATGTGTCAGAAAAGCACTTGGCGCAGTGCCTGGTGAATAGTAAGCACTCACAAATAATGGCTACTGTTTTAAGTATCATTATATCTAAAGGACAGATGTTATTTTCTAGCAAAATGCTCAATTTAATTCTAAAATAAATGCAGAATATCTGTGAGATATTCATCTGTTTGTCATGCAGTTAACCTGAAGCTCTACAGAAAACAAAACAACAACATGAAAAACTCAGAAGTGCCCCTGGAACACAGAGTCAGCACACCTTGCTTCTTAAATGTATAAAGCATTCCTCAGGACATGTTACTCTTTGATTCTTCAGATCCTGTTTTCTGGCACTTTGTGGGCCCAAAGGGGATGATCAGCCTAAAGGCAGAGGATGTAGACAGAGCAGAGGCAAAGCATCAAATGCAACAGAGAATGAGTAGCCGTTAGGAGAGACCACTTGTTAGAACACGCATGTGGAAATAATGGAAAGTCCTATCTGCCAAAATATTGGAAGCAAGAAAATTTAATAAAACAGGACTTTGAGTTCAGAAACTCCTCTACTTATAACTTATAGAGAGTTTTAGGAATTTTCAGAGAAATTAGATCAAAGTTTGTCTCAGAAGAAAGATGTTCCAGCTTTTCCAGCCAGACAACTTTAGTGGTCACATGTGGGCATTACAACAAAGGGCAGTAGAGTGTTTCTTTGTGTTTATGAATAAATAGGTTTAGGAATAGCCTTTCAGCACTAACCTGTGATCGGGTAGAGGAGCTTCTGCTTTGTGATACAAATGGATTCCCTTTCTTACTAATTAAGTGATAGAAAATCATCCTTAAGAAAGTTTCTGTGTAATGAGGCAAACACATTTGCTCGCTGAAGGAGGTGGTTGGGGGAGGTGATTGTGTCAGTGGGTGGGAGACAGGAGCAGAGTGAAGCCATTGGTGGCAGGTGGCACCAACCCTGTCCCTTCATTCCTGCTTGTAGATGTGTCCACTTAGGTTGACTGGGCAGCCCACTTGGTAGAACACTATTTGTTAGGAGAGAAAAGTGATCACCTATACCAAAATCCAAAGGGAATATTTAGCCTACTTAAAATAAGAAATTGCTTTCAGGTAGGAACTATCTGTTGACATTCAAACAATTGCTATACACTGCTTATTGACAATCACGCTTAATTATTCATTAAAGTTAGTCCCTAAAAGGCCTGTACTTACCAATTTTTTGTTAATCTAGTTTATGAGACTACATTTTGAACCATATCAAAACTGTATTTTGGGGAAATATTTCACAGTTCCATTTGAAATAATGTGGTTGTACTGAATTATCCCATTTTGCAGATGAAGAAATTAACAGACCCTGTTTTACCTTTGAGACTAGTACTTTTCTGCTAGATATGGAAATGTAGACACACCCAAATAACATGTGGCCCTTGGCATGTCAGAACTTTAGCAGTAAGTGACCATGACAACATCATTAAACCATAGCAGAAGTGGCTGTACCTATCTTTAATTAACCAGTAAATACTCTTCAAAGGTTTTAAGATACATTTATGGCACTGACCTTAGGCAAAAAATCCAGAAAGAGAACATTCAGCAAGTTGTGTCCTCAGTGAGAGGAGAGTACATTTCAGTTTGGCAAACTTGACCAGCTGGCTCATCAAGATTTCTGTTTCTGATGAATGGATAAGCCCTTGACTGACCTCCTCTCTCTCCTGCTGAGGTTGCTTTTTGGTGTTTCTCCGTTTATTTACACCTCACCATAGGGTGGATGTCAGTATTGGTCATGGGTTCAACCTCCAATTGCAGCTCTTAGGGAGACTGGGGAAGGAAGGATAGAATGAGGTCTGTGGGTTATTTGTTGCTCTGTATCCTTGCTGTAGTCCTCAGTGCCATCTATCAAGTGTCTGTGGGTTGGCCCCAAGGCCCCTCAAAGTGAGCTGGGCTGAAATGAAAGGTAAATCATACAAAGATGAGATGTCTCTTTTTGCTGGAATGGAGGACTGAATTCACATTGCAAAGAAAAAAATAGAATGTTTTATACAGAGTAATATTGTTTTATCTTAGCAAATGTTTTTGTGTTGTGTGTGTATGTATGTACACACTTGTAACATATTCTCTAAATATATTTTTAGTAATTTAAAATTTAATTCCAAAAAAATTGTAGGGGAAGGGATAGTTCTGAACTCATTCTATGAGGCCACCCTCACTCTGATACCAAAACCAGACAAAGATATCACAAAAAAAGAAAATTAGAGGCCAATATCACTGATGAACACAGATTCAAAAATCCTCAACAAAATACTAGCAAACTGAATCCAACAATGCATTAAAAGGATCATACACCTTGATAAAGTGGGCTTTATCCCAGGGTTGCAAGGATTCTTCAATATCCACAAATCAATCAATGTGATACAACACATGAACAAACTGAAGAATAAAAACCATATTATCATCTCAATAGATGCAGAAAAAGCTTTTGATAAAATTCAACAGCCATTTATGATAAAAACTCTCCAGAAAGTGAGCATAGAGGGAACCTACCTCAACATAATAAAGGCCATCTATGACAAACCCACAACTAACGTTGTACTCAATGGTGAAAAGCTGAAAGCATTTCCTCTAAGATCAGGAACAAGACAAGGACATCCACTCTTGTCACTTCTATTCAACATAGTTTTGAAAGTCCTAGCCATGGCAATCAGAGAAGAAAAAGAAATAAAAGGAATCCAAATTGGAAAAGAAGAAGTAAAACTGTCACTGTTTGCAGATGACATGATACTATACATAGAAAATCCTAAAGATGCTACTCTACCAGAAAACTACTAGAGCTCATCAATGAATTCAGTAAAGTTGCAGGATACACATGTAGTACACAGAAGTCTGTTACATTTCTATACGCTAACAACAAACTATCAGAAATATCAGAAAGAGAAATAAAGGAAACAATCCTGTTTACCATGCATTCAAAAAGAATAAGACTGCAATTTTGACCATCACCATCCGGTGCTGCTTTTCTTCCTAATTAACATTAAGATGGGAGTCAAGAGATGGTTGAATAATATTCTTACTCATAGAATCAGGAGATATCTGAAGATCTTGACCTCACTAAAGTCTTGCCTGTTTGTATCATTACATTTGGACAGATGATACCAAACAAAGTTAGTTAACAGGTTTTGTTGTCTGACAGTACAGTTTCAAGAAGTTTGATGGAAAATATAACTCATTCCTGATTGCCTAAAATACCTGGAAAATAGCCCTCTTTTCTTTCCTTCCTCTGAGTAGCAAGGCTCCCTAGTCAAAGAATATAAATGCTATGTAGAGGCACTTGGTGGAAATCTTTGATCAGAAGCCTGAGATAATATAAACTTCAAGAGAGTGTTTCTCAATTTATAGTTCTGTAGGATATCAAAAGTGTTTAAATTTGGAGTCAGCCTTACTGGTTTGAACCTCAGCCCTACCATTCAGTAACTGTGTGACCTTCATGGGTTATCTAACCTTGCATGGCCTCAGTTTCCTCACCTGTAAAATGGCAATAATAATAGTACTTACCTATACCTATAATTATTCAGTTTGAAGAACCTGGAGAAAATAAAATTAAGTAGGGATCTTTAATTTTCTGGAGTGATCCTCCAGGAAGGAGATGTGATAAGTGGCACTTCTCACAATGATTTGACCATTGAACTTCTGATTTTCCAGGAGTGTTTTGTGGACCCCTTATTCTTTGGAACCTCTGTTTTAGGAGGATTGAGCTGGTGGCAGACAGGAAGATGAGTTGACTTGGGAAAAGACCATAGCTGGGGAAATTCTCCAGGACCTGAGTCTGGAAGGAAGGAGGACAGTGGAATGTCCAGGTGTTGAGCCATGAGACAGTGGCATTGGGTAGAGAGGAGGGAGTGGTCAGAGGAAATGCTCCAAGGTTGGATCAGGCTGGCGACTTGCTAGAAGTGAGAGTTAGGAGGAAGGAGGAGTCATGTGAGACCCTTCCCCACCCAGAGAGAAACAGAAGGCCAGGGGAGAGTGCCATGTGTTTAATTTTCCGTTCTGATTTAAATTCTGCTGCTTGTTGTCCACAAACTAACAGCGTGTCTCTGGAGTCTCTAGGGTATTTTACAGTAAAGCCACATATTTTCTGAAGTTGGGTCAGGACTGAGCATATGAAATTCCTCAAGTGTGAAATTCCACTTAACCCCATTAATGCTTATAACCCTGAGAAGGTATTGTTTATAATTCACTTCTAGTTACTAGTGGATATTTGCATTTGCCAAATATTTTCAGTTCTATCTCAAACTAAGTTTATTTTAGGGAAGAAAATTTGCCTTCTTGTCAAAAAGCTGAGAAGAACCAGCCTCCCCCTCCCACTCCTATGCTTTGCACATTTGGCTGCAACTGTGTGTGTGTGTGTGTGTGTGTGTGTGTGTAATGGTATTCTGAATTTCATAATACTTAGCATAGTAGAACCTTCATTTATAAGAGTCTTTATAGTTTACCAGAGGTTTTGACATAACGATCTTGCTTTATTCTGGTAAACCATGAAATAGATATTGTTTAGCATATCTATTTTTTTCCCTTTTATACAAGGCGAAGAAAGTGGTGAGGGTATACAGTTTCATATGCCAATCTATAGATGCTTTCCTTCCCCCTGGGAATTTTCTACAGCTTTTACACAGAGCTTTCATACATGGTTGGTGCTGAAAATATTAAGGCAATTATTTGAATTACAAGGATAAACCCATTTGTGTGTAAGTGCAGTTACTGAACCATGTTCACAGTGTAAAAAAGCCTGGTTGAGATGCAGCTGGAATAATTTTAGCCCCCTCATTCCTGCTCCCAAACTGAATTATATACTGTAGCTTTATTTAAATAACCTCACCCACGTACAAACATGTGCGAACCATAAAGTCACATAATTCAGCATTTGCTTTAGGTTTAAAAATTTTTTTAATGACCTTTGACTGTCTCTAAAGTAATTACTCTAGTTAGTATTTTAGAATCATTTCATAAAAGTCCAAGATATAGATGTTTTTGAGTGGCTGTTCAAGTGCACTCAAGGACGAATAGAAATATCTACATTTTCTGCAGATGGAGAACTCTGTTCTGGCCACCACCTAGATTTTAATTAGTGAAAATCTCTCATGCACTTTACAGTGATGATTGGTTTAGAAATCAAGCTTTCAGCTTGTGTTCAACAGTTATCAGTAAAAGCCACCACTTGTGGAACATTTACTTTGTGATTAAACCTCTCAACTATCCTGTGAGGTCAGGATTTGTGCCCCATTTTCAGAAGAAGAAACTATGGCTTGGAAAGACTAAGCAAAAGAATTGGAGTCCACCTCCACTGACCCCAAAGCCTGCATCTCCCACTGGCTAAAAAGCCACTGCTTGTGGGGCTGACACATGTTGTCTGAGATTTTGTTTAGAGAGTTTAGGTTACCTAGAAACTTAGAGATATTGCAAAACATCAAATTTAACTCCCACTCTTTATGGTCCCTCTTCTTTTTGTCTTATACAAAGGGAATGAACATAGGTAACTAACAGCAACAACAAAAATAACAGTGATGAATTATTGATGATAATTTAATCTTTTAGTTTAATGAGGAAACTGGCTATAACTTTTGAGCTGTAAACATAGTGGATGAATATTCACATTCAACAGCCAGGAAGTGGAATTGGAGGAAACCACGTCAGTTGGGGTCTGTAGTGGTGCTTAGATGTCCTGCCTAGATCCCCTTTGCCTGCTGGTGAGCTCATTCCCCACTTGTGAGAATGTTGGCTTCTTATGCTTACAGCTTTCCCCTCTCAAGAGAAGTGGTTTCTGACTTACTATGAAGTCTATCCCTCATCCCCAGGTTGGGGCCAAAACCGATTGTCTTATTAAGTGATCAAAATCCTGGTTTCCTTAGGACTGTCCGTTTTAGTGATGAATGTCCTGTGTCCTTGGAACCCCTCAATCCCAGGCAAACTGGAGTGACTGATCACCCCCTTGCCCCAAGGGGGACCTCCAGTACTGTGGTGCAGTGAGTGGGCCTGAGCTCCATGTGGGACCAGGCTAAATCTGGTCTCTAGGCAAGACCCATTCCTATGAAAGAGATCCCAGAGCTCCCTCACCCTCTCTGCCATGTGAGGAGCCAGTGGCTGACTGTCTATGAACCAGGAAGTGGGCTCTCACCAGATATTGAATCTGCTAGTGCCTTGATCTTGGACTTCCCAGCCTCCAGAACTGTGAGAAATAAACGTCTGTTGTTTATAAGCCACTCAGTTTGTGGTATTCTTATTATAGCAGCTTGAATGGACTAAGAACACATGTCAAACCAGTACCATTTTAATTTGAATTCTTCTTTCCTGATTGCTCAAGTGTGATGTGAAAAAAGAATGTATGTCTCCATATATTTTCAAACCTGGCTTAGCTGTGTAAATGATTAAACTACATTTTGTGTCGAAGAGTATTTCTGACTTGAAGGATATAATGTCAAATCTCTGCATGTGTGTAAGGGTGTGGTATGTGTGTTTGTATATGTGTTAGCACAGTGAGGCTTCTTTTGTGCTGCATGCTCTGAAGATGAGCAGAGTAATTCTTAGGTCTTGAGAACAAAGCGCCTGTAGACTTACGTAGGCAGCATGGTACAGGCTAACACTGTGGCTGGGAACCAGATGTACCTGTGTTCAAACTTAGATGCTGGCTCTATAGAGCTATGTGATCTTGGGGAAGTTGCTTAACTTTTTGGAACCTGTTGGTGGGACTAAACATAGTGTTCAGGTTTGTGAAGATTAAATATACGAATGCACAGTGCCTTGCTGATAGTGAGTGCTCCCCAAACATTTGCTATCGTAGATCTTCCTTGGGGTATGCTGGTTTGGATGAATTCATTTTAAGCTCAGTTTTGGAGTATTTTATTGTAGATAACTTGAACAAATACACTACTACATTTCCTACCTGCTACTTGTACAGAGCTTTTTGTTTCTCAGTAGCTTTAAATGAGCCATCTCATCTGAAGTTTACAGCCACTCTGTCAGGTCATCAGGAAGGCATTTTATCCCCTTGGACAAGGCTACAGAGGTGGGTTTCAAGTCACATCTCCTTCTCCTTATTGGTGTTTCTTCCCAATGTAAGATGGACTTGCCTCAAAGAAGGGGTATTTCCTTTACATCTGAGGACTATGAGTACAGCAATTTCTCAGGTGTTCCTTTCAGGACCTTCTGAACCAAAATTAATCCACACTTTTCCTTTGAAAGGAACAAAGGGGAAAAATACATGCTTTCTTGTTCATAACGATTGCCAGTGCTTTTTTTTTTTTTTTTAAATTAAATGAGGATGGATACCTTCACTCATCCATCCTCTTTTTAATTTCCTATGTTCAATTTGATTAAGATGTGTTTCTTGAAGATATGTGCTATCTGGTTCTTGGTGTATAAAAGGTTTAATATCTTTCCCTCTTTTATTGGACTAGTAAGGCATTTGACATTAAAAATAATAGCTTTGAATTTTCCTGTTGCTGTCTGCATTCAGTAAGGGGAATATTAAGAATAAATGGGAAAACTCATTTAGTTCTTTCTCTGAAGGGTCCTTTCAAAGCGTTATACTTAACACGATCTACTCTATAATCCACAGATGCATAGAATAAATAAAATAGAATGATAACATAAATTCCTTAGTGTCTAATCCAGGAAATGAATGTCTGTTAAAGAAATATGGCTACTAATCTTTTAAAAAGTCACTGAACACTTATTTCTTCCCTTTGTGTTTAGCTGAAGTGAGCATGTGAATTTGTTTTTAAGGAGGGGAATTGCAAGAAACCTTAAGAAAACAATATTCTGTTTCACTGTTTAAACCTGCAAAGTGAGTTCAACCTCTGAGTTTTATCCTGTGCTCCACCCCACATCTTTGTTTTTGGACAAAGACTTGGATTTGGACAGAATTCCTTGACAATGTTAGAAGGAAGAAGAATAAGAAAACAGGCCGAGTGTCCTGCACTAAAGTACACCAGTGTCCTGATAAGCGTTCCAGACATGATGGAGTCAGATGGAGTAGAAACTTTCTGGTGTAGGCTTTCAAACAAGAAGGGTGGTCCACTAAGTCTATGTTTTTCTCCGTATTGGCTCCATAATAGCTTAGTCATTCTAAAGGACTAGGGCTCCAAATAATAAAAATCTGGGTATAAATCTTCATGTCTCCAGTGCTAACTTTACTCTTTGTGCATCAATTTTTGTGGCAGCCAGCTTCCAAGAGTGCCTCCAATGATCCCCACCTTCTGGTATTGACACTCTTGTGTAATCACCTTTCATATTTACCAGTTGGCTTGTGTGACCAATAAAATATGAAGAAATGATGGTATGTCACTTCTGAGATTAGGTTATAGAATACTGGAGACTTCCATCTTGGTGGTCCTCATACTTTTAGATCACTTATTCTGGGAGAATCCAGGAAAGCTTACAGGGAGACCCACATGGCAAAGACCTGAGGCCTCCTGCCAAGAGCCACGTGAGTGAGCTTGGTAGCGGATCCTCCAGCCTCAGTCAAATCTTCACCTGACTGCAGCCCCAGTCAACATCTCGACTGCAACATCACAAGATCCCAGATTATAACTACCTAGCTAAGCTGCTCTTGGATTTCTGACCCTCAGACACTGTGTGAAATAATATGTTTGCTGTTGTAAGTTGCTAAGTTTTGGGGATAATTAGTTATGCATTAATAGATAACTAACACAGTTGACCCTTGAACATACGGGAGTTAATTGCAGTATAATTTGTAGTCAGCCCTCCATATCTGCAGTTCCTCCACATCCTTGGATCCAACCAGCCATGGATTGTGTAGTACTGCAGTATTTACTATTAAAAAATATCTGCGTATAAGTAGACCCATGCAGTCAAAACCCCTGTTGTTCAAGGGTCAACCGCACAGTTTTCTCGTTGGCAAAATGGGAATAATAATATTAGTATCTACCTAGGTACTAAGTGAGATAGTATATGTAAATGGCACAGAGTTAAGTATTCAATAAATAGTGTTATTAGCTCGTGAGTTGGCCAGTTGACGCTTCTCTCAGATCTAGAAATAGCATATATAACTGTTTAATGTTGGTACTTTTGCTTATGTTGGTACTTAGTGTCATTGTGTAGATCGCCATTTAGCAAACACTATTTTCTTTCTTTTTGCCGGTCCTACCCTGCCTCATCATTGCTTCCAGTAGAGGGATAGGATTCAGTTAATTCACCAAATACTGTTTGAGTCCCTCCCTTGGTGTGTCTTAGAAAATCAGCCCTGAGAGCAAAAAGGATGTTTTGGAATGGAACTTTTGCAATTAGTTTTTCTCTTTTGACAAATTTTTCCATTTTGAGAGAAGATGAAGAGTAAGAGGTAAGAGTCTTGGATAGAGTCAGGGAGTGAATCTAAATTTATTTTCAGTAAAAATGGAAGAAATCTGTTTGACCCTTTTTTATTTTATTTTAATTCACTTTAGTATGAGTTAGTATATATTTGTAACACAGTATTTGTATATTATTGACTTTCTTCTCTTGGACAAGGAAAATGAAGCTACTCTCAAATATTTAGTGGAGAGGCACTCATGCTTCTTTGGTTAAAGTCTTCTTGGTTCTAGCTTATAGCTCTAGGAATTTAGGAGAGGAAAGGGGCACCTAACTAGTTGGCCAGAGTGAGAGAATTGACCTTGGCAATCAGTGGGAGAAACTGATGTCACATGTGGTTGTCACAGACTGTTCTCATGGGCTGGTTCTTTTAGCATTCACTGCTGTGTATGCTATAGATGGGTCAATACCGTTTTGAATAAATGTGTTATTTTCCTCCATAGTTAAAGGTTTTGGTCAACCATGGTCTTTGCTGTGAGGGATATAGAGGATAAACAAAGTAACTTCTTTCACAGTGAGGTGGGGTAAACTGAAGCACTGAACAATTACGTTATTTATCTCAAGATAGCTAAAACTAAAAGCCAGATACCTAACTTCCACAGTAATTGACATGTGGATACTGCTTCATTGTTATGAGTGCTATTATTTTTAAATCAATGCAGCAAGCCATGACAAATGCCATGGATTGTGGAGACAGAAGATTTGTTTTTGTGAAAGTGGTACTATTCTTTCTTTCTTTCTTTCAATTAAATATATTCAGGTGAATTGGATGTCTATGAGTCTTATAGTTCCCTTTGGTCTCCAAATCTTTGTATACCAACAGATTTATCAAGGATAGACCTAGAGGAAAGAGCTATAAACTAATGATCCAAGGAGGCAGGGTGGTTCTCTAACCTTTGTGTGGAGTTGTTGATGGACTTAGGTCTTGATTGCTTGTTCTTGGGACAGTCTCAGATGTGTTTCAGTACACCAGAAGGCTCCTATTTCCGTTTTCTTTCTCTGAGTCACTGCCCAGTCATTAGCAGAGAGGTGGTCCTCGGGCCTAGGGCAAACAGGGATGAGTAGTATGAACCTTTCACTTGTATTAAGCAGAATACCTTAAATTCAATTTTTCCTAAATCATGCGGTGCTATAGCATATTGACTTGCTAACTATAAGTTGAATGTTATTTGAGAAACAGTATCCAGCTTCTTGTTTTATTAATATTTCTATCAATCGATTTCTAGGTTATTTTAATTAACAAATTCTTATATTTAATGCAGTAGACTACACTTTTCAAAGCACATTTGCATATATTGCCTCACTGAATCTCACATAACATTTCTGTTCACATAGCTGTGTATGTAACTTAGGGCATTCCCAAAAAGTCCTTTGTCATCTCCTCTGTTAAATCTCTTGTTTAGGGATTTTTACATGAAATAATCTGGGAAACAGGCTTGTACTCTTGAATAAATTACCAAGACTACCAAGTGGTACCTAGAAGGGGCAGTTGTGTTTTATAGAATAACTAGCAACTTCTAGAAATAACTGATGGAAATAACTCAAACAAATTAAATCAGAAATGAATACCACAGAAATACAAGGGATCGTAAGAGACTACTATGAACAATTATACACAAACAAATTGGACAACCTAGAAGAAATCAGTTCCTAGAAACATATAACCTGCCAAGACAGAATCATGAAGAACTAGAAAATCTGAATAGACCAATTACTAGTAAGGAGATTGAATCAGTAATCAAAAAACACCCCAACAAAATACAGTCCAGGACCAGATGGCTTCATTGGTGAATTCTACCAGATATTTAAAGAAGAATTAATATAAACACTTCTCAAACTCTTCCGAAAAGTAGGAGAGGAGGGAACACTTCCAAACTCATTTTATAAGGCCAGCATTACCCTGATATCAAAACCAGACAAAAACACTACAAGAAAACTATAGACCAATATTCCTGATAAATATAGGTGCAAAAATCCTTATTAGCAAACTGAATTCAACAATACATTAAAAGAATAATACACCATGATCAAAAGGTATTTATTCCAGGGATGCAAAATGGTTCAACATTCTCAAATCAACCAATATGATACACTACCTTAACAAAATGAAGGATAAAAATCACATGATCATCTCAGTAGATGCAGAAAAAGCATTGGACAAAATTCAACATCTTTTATGATTAAAAACTCTCAACAAAATGGGTATAGAGGGAACTTGCATCAAAATAATAAAGGCCATATATGACAAACCCACAGTTAACATCATACTCAACAGTGAAAAATTGAAAGTTTTTCCTTTAAGATAAGAAATTAGACAAGGATGCCCACTCTCACCATACCATATTCACCATAGTATTGGAAGTCCTAGTCAGAGCAATTAGGTAAGAAAAAGAAATAGGAGGTATTCAAATTGAAAGAAAGAAGTAAAACTGTCTCCATTTACAGATGACATGATATAGAAAACGCTAAAGACTCCACCAAAAAACCATTAAAACTAATAAACAAATTCAGTATCAGGATATAAAATCAGTATGCAAAAATCAGTTGCATTTCTATACACTGGTAACAAATGATCAGAAAGAGAAATTAAGAAAACAATCCCCTATACAATTGGGTTAAAAAATAAAATACCTAGAAGTAACTTTAACCAAGGAGGTGAAAGACCTGTATGCTGTACTATAAGACATTGATGAAAGAAATTGAAGACAGAAATAAATGGAAAGATATTTTGTGCTCATGGATTGGAAGAATGAATATTGTTAAAATGCCCATACTACTCAAAGCAATCTGCAGATTCAATGCAATCCCTATGAAAATTCCAATAGCATTTTTCACAGGAATAGAACAAGTAATCCTAAAATCTGTATACAACCACAAAATATCCTGGGTAGCTAAATAGCTAAATCAATTTGAGAAAGAAGAATGAAGCTGGAGACATCACATTTCCTGATTTCAAATGGTAGTAGAAAGTTGTAGTAATCAAAACAGTATGGCACTGATATAAAAGCAGACAGAGCGCTTCCCTGGTGGTGCAGTTGTTGAGAGTCTGCCTGCCGATGCAGGAGACGCGGGTTCATGGCCCGGTCCGGGAAGATCCCACATGCCGCGGAGCGGCTAGGCCCATGAGCCATGGTCGCTGAGCCTGCACGTCCGGAGCCTGTGCTCCGCAACGGGAGAGGCCACAACAGTGAGAGGCCCGTGTACTGAAAAAAAAAAAAAAAAAGCAGACAGACACATAGATCAAGGGAAAAGAATAGAGAGCCAGAAATAAACCCACACCTATATGGTCAGTTAATTTATGATCAAGGAGCCAAGAAGATACAGTGGGGAAAGGATACTATAATCTCTTCACTAAATAATGTTGGGAAAAATGGACAGCCACATGCAAAAGAATAAAACTGGACCACATTCTTACACTATACACAGAAATCAACTTAAGATGGAGTAAAGACTTGAGTGTAAGACTTGAAACAATAGAACTCCTAGAAGAAAACATAGGGGTTAATCTCTTTGATGTTGTCTGTCTTATTTAAAAAAATGATTTGTAGGGTCTCTTTAATTACTGTGAATATAAACCTTTTATTGGGTACATGTGTTGCAAAAATCTTTTCTTATTTGTTACTTGCCTATTCACTTCTGTGATTGTGTACTTTGATAGAGTTCTTAATTTTAATGTGATCAAATTTATTAACTTCTTTTAAAAATGGTTAATGCCTTTTGTATCCTGCTTAAAGAATATTTATCTTACTTGAAGCTCATGGTGATATTCTTTATTTTTTACTTCTAGAAGATTTATTATTTTGCCATTTCAAACTTAAATCTGTGATAAATTTAGAATTTTTTTGTGTGTGTATGGTATAAAATAAGGGTTAAGATTTTTTAAGTGGATATCTAGTTGACTCAGTGTCATTTATGAAAAAAATCATACTTATCCTACTGTGCGGCAGTGCCAAACTTGATTGTAAATTAGGTGATCCTGTGTGTGTGGTTATGTTTCTGGAATCTCTATGCTGTTCTTTTGTGTGTTTTTCTATTTTTGCACTAATACCACACTGTGTTGGTGTAGCCTTAAGAATAAGTCTTGGTATCTGGGAGAGCAAGTACTCATACTTTTTTTCTTCTTCTACTATATCTTTGCTAATCTTCATCCATTGCATTTCCAAATAAAAGTTGGAATTCTCTTGTCAACTTCCACAAAATATATCTTTTGGGGATTTGACTGAATTTGCATTAAATCCATATATAAGTTTGAGGAGAATTATCTTCACAGTGTTGGGCTTTCTAATTCATTAATGTGATAAATGGTTCCGTTTGTTTAGGTTTTTTTTTTTAATTTTTAAAAATAAATTTATTTATTTATTTGTTTTTGGCTGTGTTGTGTCTTCGTTGCTGTGCGCGGTCTTTCTTTAGTTGCGGCGAGTGGGGGCTACTCTTTGTTTCGGTGCGCAGGCTTCTCATTGCGGTCTTGTTGTGGAGCATGGGCTCTCGGCGCACGGGCTTCAGTAGTTGTGGCGCACGGGCTTAGTTGCTCCGCAGCATGTGGGATCTTCCCGGGCCAGGGCTTGAATCCGTGTCCCCTGCATTGGCAGGCGGATTCTTAACCACTGTGCCACCAGGGAAGCCCCATTTGTTTAGGTTTTCTTTAATTTTTCTAAGTAATGTTTTATAGTTTTCTGTGTAGTAGTTTTGCAGATCTTTTGTTATTCATATTGATTATATTTTGATGGTATTATAAATGGTATCTTTTTAATATGCCATTTTCAAGCTATTTGTGACTAATACATGTAAATAAAATTGATGTTAAAGTATTGAACTTTATCCAGAAAACCTGATATATTCATTAATTCTAATTATTTATACATTCTGGTTTTTAACACAAAAAATCATATCATCTGCAAAACAATGAGAATTTTTTTTCTTTCCAATCTTGGTATATTGTTTCTCTTTCTTACCTTAAGGTACTGTCTAGGCCCCCAATCAATATTGAATAGAAGTAATGTTAGAGGTTTTCATGTCTTATTCCTTATTATCAGAGGGAAAGTTTTCAACATTTAATATTTATGTGTCACACTTGCTATATTTTCAGTGTGTGCTTTTATAAGATTAGGGAAGAGTTCTAGTCCTAGTTTGTCTAAGAGCTTTGTTTTAAAAATTGTGAATGGGTGTTGAATTTTATCCAATATTTTTTCTGCATTTATCAACTAATCTTATGATTTTCTCCCTTATTATGTTTATCTGGTTAATTATATTGAGTGTTTTACATATCTCTTATAAACAGCATATACTTAAAAAAAAATTTAGCCTGACCACCTTTGTGCTTTAATTGGAACATTTAGTTCCTTAACATATGATGTAATGTCTAATATACTGAATTTAAATCAATAATTAAAAATTTTTTGTCTTCCTGTTCTATATTTTTCTCCTTTTTTATCTTTAGATTTATTATTTTTAGTATTCTATTTTCCCCTCTACTCACTTAATAATAAAATTAATTCACTCTTTTTGTATTCTTTTATTGGGTGTCCTAGAGACTGCAACATCACTGACTTATCAAATTCTACTGTTTCTTAGCACTTTTGCTTTTCCCCCCAAAGTACAGGATTCTTAGAATCTTGCTATTGAAAGTGTGACCCAAGGACCAGCATCACTGGTACTACCTAGGAGTTTATTGTAAATGCAGACTATCAGGCTATCTGACTTAAAGAATCTGCATTTTAACAAGATCCTTGGGTGTTTCATATGCACATTAAAATTTGTGGAGTATTGCCTTAGAACACTAATTACATAAATATTAATACTATCCCAATTTATATGCCATTATTGCTGTATATTTTAATTTCATATACATCAAAATTCATAAACATTATTATTATTAGGTTATTAGTTTATGCATTTAGATTTACCCACATATTTACCATTTTCATTGCTTTTCACTAATTCCTACATCTCTTCCCATCCATTAGGGATCATTTCCCTTCAGTGTGGAGAATTGCCTTTAATATTTACATTAATGGTACCTGCGGTTGATGATTTTTCCTATTTTTAATTCATCTGAAAATATCTTTATTTCGATAAATCTAGAATTCTAGGTTGGCAATTATTTTTGTTTTGTTCTATTTTCCATCCTATTTTTCTCTGTGTTTCATCCTAAGTATTTTCTTCTGATCCATCTTCCTGGTCACTGTTCTTCTTTTCAGCTATTTTTGGCTCATGTATTGAGTTCCTACTTTTGGTTGCTGTATTTTTCAGGTATAGAATTTCCATTTTGTTCTTTTTTTATAGGTCCCAGTTCTCTGCTAAAATTCTCAAACTTGTATTTTATCTCTTGAAACATACTAAGCATAACTAAAGTCTTTGTCTGATAACTCTATATCAGATAGCCCCTGTATGTCTCTTCCTCTTGACTATCATTCTTGGTTTTTGTTAATTTTGTCTGGTCTCCTTATGTCTCTCAATGTTTTTTGACTGAGTGTTGAACATTGTTCAGAACAAATATAAAAACAATTGAGTCCCAGGCTGATATTATCCTCTTCCAGTGAACGTTTGCACTTATTTATTTTAGGGTTTAGGGCACTAGTAATCCTGAATCATTGACACCCAGCTTCAGAACTGGAGATGACTGGAATTTTGCTTCAGCTCATGAAAGAACCTGTTTATTTTTGATACATGTGGTAAAGGGAAGAAGAGGAGATGGGCTATGATATTCTAACAAGGTTGAGGCACTTAATTATTTATTGTTGTTTACCTTTAAGAATTTCATGCATCTTAGTTTTATATTCTTCACAACATTACTAATTATTTATGGCACAGATCATACAGTATTTTTGGGTTATCATATTCTCTTCCTCTCCTTACTCTCTCCCTAGTTCTCTTTCCTAGAGCTTTTTCCTGGATTTTGCAGGGGCAAAGAATAGGAGGTTCATAGAAATAGTTGCTAATGTGACATGTAAAAATTATAGTCCTGGTTAACAACTTTGGCCTCTGTTCTTAGGGACCCTGGACTCCTACTGCTACAATTTGAGGCTTAGGTGGCTCCTCTGAAAGGCAAACTCAGCAAGAGCCCCAAAAGAGTCAACTGGGCTGTTTAAGTCATTAGTAGCTTTAACAATCCATGACTATTTAATTATTGGTTTAGAGTTCATCAAACAATATGGGCTAAGGGTGCCTTGCATGAATTAAATCTACCATCAGATATTTCCTATCTTGCACCCCATTGTCCTGTGTCATTCTTCTCTTGTGCTTAAAACTCCAAAATTTTTCATTGAAATGGTAAAAAAGAATGCTGACATTGATAGCACAGTAAAAATTTAAGCTGGGCATGTAGCTCCTGAGAAGTAGTTCTGCCTTCTCTGTGCAGGACAGGATGTTCTCAGCCTCTGTCTCCTAAAAGTTGAACAGCAGGGGAGATAATCTGGAGGCCAGTGTACTCCACGGGGGGATGCGTGAGCATGAGTAACTGCCCGTTACCACCTGCTGGGCTCTTTCTCCCTAAGAATGAACTTAGACATTGCAAAGCATCACTATTACCACCCCTGCTGGGGCCCCTGTCTCAATTATGACACCTGGTCCTTTTGGTCTCTATTGTCCCACCCTATCATTTTTCATTGAAGTAGTATTTTTTATTTTTTTAATTATTTATTTATTTATTTATTTTTTTGCGGTATGTGGGCCTCTCACTGTTGTGGCCTCTCCCGTTGCGGAGCACAGGCTCCGGATGCACAGGCTCAGCGGCCATGGCTCACGGGCCCAGCCACTCCGTGGCACGTGGGATCCTCCCGGACCAGGGCACGAACCCACGTCCCCTGCATCGGCAGGCGGCCTCTCAACCACTGCGCCACCAGGGAAGCCCTGAAGTAGTATTTTTTAATAAAGGAAAATGGAATTATTATTATTTTTTCCTTCACAACTTCTGGCAAAAACCTTATTCTTCTGACTTATTCTCACAATATTTTCATTGGTATAGCTCTGCATCTTTTTTATTATTTTTAATGCTTTCCAAAGGTATAACATGCCCTCAGGTGTTGAATTGAACTCAGAAGAGGAGGTAAAAGAGTCTCCTTAGGCAATTCAGTCACAGACATATTTTATTTAGCCCACAGAGCATTTTTAAATTATTTGAATTTTTATATCTTTAAGTGAACTGCACAATCTCCATCCTCCCTATTGTCTTAAGCCAGCCTCCCACCCTAGTGTTATTCCTACCTGGTCCCTACCATTTGGCAAGGTATCTTATCAAAAACTGGCCCGCTTTTGCGATGAGATATTTGTCTCTTCAGCAGGCCTAGAACTAACTTAAAACATTCTGAAAAGGAGAATTTGATTCTCTGTGATACATTCTTAAAAAGAGCCTGGAGGTATATTGTTGAAACACTGCATCTCCCTCTCATTCTTCCCTCATGGATAATGTTCATCTTGTCTCATGGAGACAGGAATCCCTGGGGAGTGGGGATGCTAACAGAGCTGCTATGGCACCTCCAGTAGTTTTCCTTCCTATTCTGTTTCTCACCTCCCAGTTTCTTTCCTTCGTGCCACTTGCGAGACAGGAAGTAGTTATTTTATTTAATTATTTGCTTACTTGCTTTTCTGTCTCTTCTGGGCTCTACCTTTCCTGAGGGTTTAAACTGCTGTATCCTGGCATTTAGTGAAGTGCTTTGCAAAGGGAGATAATAATTTTTGATTTACTAAATGAATAAAAGAGGAGAGGCGTTGTGCGTGTTCAAACACTGTGTACGTTTTTCTCCTGTGACTGCTCTCTTCTCCCGTAGTCGCTGGTGTTTAGTGGATGTGGGGAGTCCACGAACGGTGCTCTGCTCCCGCCTTGCCGCCAACGCTTGTGTGCAGTCCGACAGCAATTTTTCCATGAGGGGCCATGAGCAAAAGAGTGAGAAATATCTTCAAAAGGAATCTTGGTAGTTTTCTTGTTGAAGATATGCCTGTACATTTAGTGTGATCCAAACAATAATAAAATGTATTGGGTCACACACCTGGACATGGAGAGGTAGGGGAAAAGTTTCAGTGTTAGTAATTGATGATGTGATAAAAATCCAGGTTCTTTCTATGTCTCTGCTCTGTAGCCCTGGGCTGGCTTCACACTGGGACAGGAGCTCCTTGTGGTTGTAGCTGGTAGTTTTGGGGCTACATACTTTGTCTTTCACTTCTGGTGTGTGTGTGTGTGTGTGTGTGTGTGTGTGTGTGTGTGTGTGTGTGTGTGTGTGTGTGTGTGAAAGAGAAAGAAAGTCCCTCTCCCCCAGTGATTTAACAAAAGACTCTTTCCTTTTCATCAGATTGGACCAAACTGGGTCACATGTCCATGTCTAAACTAATAATTCCCTCTGGCCTTTGTTCAAATGCATCTTTTTAGTAAGGCCTTCCTGACCGTTTTGTCTAAAATCCCAACCCCAACTTTGCAGCTTCGTTTCTCTTTAGTTCACTTACCATCATCTCACTAGCCATCTATTTTTCTTAGCTTTTCCTTTGTTTGCTTATTGTTCATAATCTTGGTGCAGAGATTTTGTCTGTTTTGTGTCTAGAACAGTACTTGACTTAGAAGTCCTCTAATACATATTTATTGATTGAATAAATGAATGAAAGTGGCCAGGGGGATTTCATGGGACTCTTGGCTTTAGCCTTTTTTTTTTTAAAAACAGCTTTACTGAAATAAAATTCATATACCATACAATTCACACTTGAAGTGTACAATTCACTGGCTTTTAGTATATTTACAGAGCTATGAATCCATTACCACAATCACTTTTAGAACATTTTCATTACCTGCCAAAAAACTCCCCACCCCATTATCCATTACCCCCCAAGTCCTACATTACCCTTAGCCCTAGGAAGCCACTAATTTACTTTTTGTCTCTATAGATTTACCTATTCTGGACATTTCATATAAACGGAATCATACAATATGTGGTCCTTTGTGACTGCCTTCTTCACTAGGATGTTTTCAGGTTTCTTCTATGTTGTAGCATGTATCAGTACTCCATGCTTTTATTGCTGAATAATATTCCAGAGTTATGGATATGTCACATTTTATTTATCCTTTTGTCAGTTGATGGACTGGCCCTGGTTTTTAAACCAGTCACTGTCAAGGGGGGTGGCTTTGTCATGATTGGCTTATAATAACCCTGGCCCATCTTGGTGTCAGTTCCTCCAACTAAAGTACTGACTCATGCAAAAAGGGGGCCAAAGTGGATACTACTGGTCAACCACCATCATATCAATATCATGTCACAGAAAGTTTTTTCTTTCTTCCTTCTACCTTTAAATTATCATATTTTCCTCCTTCCCAGTCACTATGGTTTCTTTTTTTTTTCATATTGGAGGGTCAATGGCTTGTGGCACTAAAACTGTAGTAAGACAGAAGGAAGGTCAGCAACAGAGTGAATCATGTTAGCTCTGTCTTCCGTTTAATTTCCTCATAAAAAAATCTCTCATTTTTCAATGGACACTGAAGTGTTACTGTGGACGACTGCAATAAAAAAAAATCACCATTCACCTAGGATGTAAAATACTTTCCCAAGGCAGTCTCTTCTTAATTTCCTGTGTTCTGTCTGTTGGAAGGCTCACCCGTGCAAAGCCAATATGAGCTATGCTATATTTCAACCAAATGCCTTTTTGTTCTGGAGGACTGTGTTTCTTTCTTTTCCAAGTAATTAAGCCAGTCGGGAAAAATATCAAATGTCATTTTGCTCATTTTTGTTTCCTTTTTCCTCTCCGATCAAGGTTGGAACATTCTTCTCATCAAGAGTATTTCCAAAGACAACTCTGTGTAGCAAGTGAGGACACTGTCCACACTTTTTAATTCAGTGGCAGAGGCTTTGGGAAAGCAGCATGCTACTTGTAGTCCAAGCAAAAAGGTGTAAATGGCTTTATTGAAAATCAATATGCTCTTGTGAAGTGCTGCTCGTTTCTGAGTTCTTCACCATTTGTCATTTTGCACCGATGAGAGTAGCAAGGAGGGTTACAGCTGTGGGTCTCTGAGTCTGAGGTTTTATTTTTTTCCTGTGTTTTCTACCATGAGTATAAGGTTAAAGGATCATTTGGTGTATTATTTGTTTACTCTTTGGAAGAAGAGATGTGTGGGATTTTTTTTTTTCTTTTTGATGACAGGAGTTGAACTGCCACCGAGGAGTGCTATCACCCACAGTGTGGTTTCATAAGTGAGCTCAAATTTGAGCAGACTTTGGAAGGGCGTTGCAGGCTCCTTAAGAGTAGGAATGCTGTAGAAAACTCTCCCTTAATCCCAGAGAGTGAAAAGTTGAGACACTGTAGTGTTGAGTTCTGTCAGTATGGGAGGGCAGATGTCCTCATACTGTATAAAGAGTGCCTAGGGTGCCACCAGAGTTAGGTTTAATTCTGACCATTATTGTAAGAACACAGGCTGATTTTCATTGGTTACAGTTTTGGTGAAAGATTAGCTGTGAGATTAGATTTATCAAAAATTATGTGCTAGTTACTGCTAATGTGGCAGCATCTGAGGAAGATCAGGGTCATTTGTGATGACTTCATTTGATTTGTACAGATTTCGATGAATTACAACATTTTTCCTGTGCTGAGAAACTAGATATTTCATCATAAATTTCCACCAACCTTTAAAAAAGTTTAACCTTCATTTTAAGCCTAGAGAGAGCATAAATCTGAACAGTGAGGTATGGGTGATGTTAGCTGTGTCACAGCAAGGTCTTAGTGAAATAGAGCCTAGGAGGGGGCTATGGAAGAGAGAGGACTGGGAAGTGGGCCCTTGGACAGTTTTTGAATGAATCAGTGCCCAAAGGTCACCTACTTAGTTATTTATTTAAACTATTTTTCAAGTGCCTTGCAATTACATGGTATTCAGTGCATTTAGCTGAACTGAATTGAATTGGATTTACAGAGAGAATGAGGCATGACCTCAAATTATTTTAACTTCTGATTATGAATGTTTTACTTTTCAGTGTTTTAGGCAAGCATGGAGGTGAGGACAAGCCCAGGAGGAATGAACAGTCTCATTTCTTAGCTTCACATTTGTTTTCCCCTATGAAATTTCTACCTGTACTTAAGCAAATAATATTCAAATTTAGCCTTATTTGCCACATCCTTAACGCAGAATGGTGCCTCAGTTTCTTTTTAGTAAGTCCTGAAACCTTTAAGACCCTTCCCTTTAAGACCTTTAAGCAATCCCAACAAGGCTTCTAAGTCCTTAGAGAGGGGCTATTATTACCAAGTGTTACTAATATTTCATATTGTAACTTCAACATCACCTGTTGTACAATTTGATTACTAGTTAATTAGGATTCTGTATAACTTGATCAGAACCTCTGGAATTAAATCATTTTATATTAAAAAAATTACCAAATTTGATTGTTCTAAAAAAAGATTATTAGAGTGCCAATCAGGTGGTTAGAAAAAAATTGCCATCAAATAATAAGACTAATCTTATAAACAAATTGGAAAACAACCAGTCTAAGATTGTTCCCAAAGTGTGCCTCCAGGGAACTGAGAGCAGGTGAAAATCTTCCTAATGATTCCTTGGACTGACCTCTTGTAGCTCCAATGTCTGTAATAAAACAGTGGATACATATTTATTGTTGTCATGGATTGAAAATTTACTTGTGATATTTAGTAAAATAAAACCTAAATATAACCACCATTGTTCTGACTCATAAAATGATTTAATTCATTCACTTATTTGTATGTACATGCCTTATTTATTTTTGGTGGCTTGCTGAGTTAGGTGAGATAAACTAGATCACTCCAGAAAGGTATTTCAGAATATACTCTATTGTGCAAAATTAAATCATCCATCTGCTATTATTTGGGCAATCAGATCATCCATTTCTTTTCTTCTTTTATTTCTACTGTATGTCATTGTAAGGTAGAGCTGATCCCATTTTTCTAGAGTGTGTTGAGGGGAAATGACATTGGGAGCATTCGTTAGTGAGGTTTTGAAATTGTTTCCTAGGAAATTTGCCTCATGTTGGTCTGGCCTGATCAGGTAAGAAAATGTGGAAGGACTGCTAGCCAGAAGGTTTGGTTGCCTCAGTCACTTAGACTGGACAACTCCATGCCAAGAAGACATGACTGGGAATCTACTTTTTGTTTTCACAGAATATGACTGACTTGGGGGCATTTAAATACATATTACATGTTCTTAAATAAATGAGGAATGCTATATGGAAGCTTTACAAAAATAATGAAGAAACCTAACTACTGAATAGTATATTGAGCACTTAATCTTATATGTTATGTTTAATTTCCTTACGGGATTTCACAGACTTAGCCAGTTTTGCTTATCCTCTTCCATATCAGTTTTTTGTTGTTGTTGTTGTTTGCTTAGTTGTTCTTGTGAACAAACCTTTTATTTCAGATAAAGTCCCCTATAATCTAACTAATTCAGAGGGAGATTTTCTATTGCTTCAATTCTCTCTTGATCAAATCTGACAGGTTTCCCCTACCTTTCAAAAACCACACGTTTTGTTTTGTTCCCTTTATCATTATTTACCAAAATTTTATCTAAGGAAAATAAAAATGAAATAGATGTTTTTCATGGGTGTAAGATGAGATCTTGGAAATTCTATAGAAATTTAAGAAATTAGTATTATTAACATTCCTACTAGAATAGATAATATTATGACTTTTGGGAAAGGACCTTTCTGCCCCTCTGGTTAAGTTTTGGAGACAAGAGTAAACACTCACTTATTGACTTAATAGTGGAAGGTTACTCGAAGGATATATCAATAACTGAGTATAAAAAGAAGTTCTCTGATGTACCAGTTTTCCTGAAGTGTGTGATGTGCAGTATGTTTCTTAAATACCAACTATCAATAACAATGATAATGTTAATAATGAGCATTTATTGAGTACTTACTATGTGCTCTGTATCTTACAGGGATTATATAATTAAATCTTCAAGGTGACTGTGTAAGGTATATATTATCTTCGTTTTAGAGACGAAGTGACTTGGAGAAGTTAAATGATTGTTCACAGTCACACAGTTTTTAAGTGGGGATAAGACTCCGTATAGATTGAATCCAGGCCTTGAGGTATTTTGTGTATTGAGTGTATAGAAACTTTTAAATGGTTAGTACTATGTTCACTGACTCGAAAACCTAAATGTAAAGATCTTTCCGTCCCCACCTCATTTGCCACTCCCAACCCCTCCAAACTGGTTAAGCCCTCTTACCAGTTTCTTTATAATCACTTGGCATTTTTAAATGCACATATGAATAAATATGAGTATATATTACCTCATTTTTAAAAACACAAACTGTATCATTTATATATACTAGATTGTGCATGTTTCTCTGTATCCTGTGGAGCTTGAACTCTTACCTGCTTCACTCACCCCACCATTCATGACCTCTTTGAACAGAATGGCCTGTTTATCTCTGCATAGACCAACCCCCTCGGGTTGCATGGTTTAAGTACATTAAACAATGGAAAGCCCCACAGGGCAGAGTTTATGACAGGACGTTCAAAGATGGCTGCTCCTCCTGACGTCCAGTACATATACACTTGTCTTATGATGCATAAACTGGTTCCTCCAATGGGGCTTAGGCTCTGGCTCCCCCTAGCATGGATGGGGGCCAGTGAGTTGGAAACACTCCGCTCAGAAATTGTCTGTAAATGATATGGGGGCAGACTCCCTTGATTTCTCTGTATATTCTTTTAGTATAGTAAGGTTATATATATGTGTGTGTATATATGTAAACTTTATTTTTTAGAGCTGTTTACAGAAAACACTGAGCAGAATGTACAATGAGTCCCCATGTTCCCTGTGTCCCCACACATGCACAATGCATTTGTTTCAATAGCTTATATTTTTGCTTGCTCTTGTAATATACTAACTCCAAACAGGGCTCATATTTAGTTGACAGTATGTTGAGAGAACCTAGTTTGTTCAGGGCTCCATGTAGGCTGGGTCAGTAGTGGGTGAGGGGAGGGTTAAGTAGGTACTAAAGCAAAAGTGCATAGACCAGGCTCTCAGAATCCCAAGTCCAGTTAAGTAATCAGACCACATATATCAACTGACTGGAGAATTTATTTCCTGAATAATGATACACTAATAAATAGAAAGTAATACCCAATAAAAGGCACATTTACTACTTCAGCAATACAGATTTTGAGATCATGTGAATGTGGGTTCGATTGAAACTTACCTTCTATACTACTTCAGGTAAAAGGTAGTACTGAAGAGGGAAAATCAGTTTATGGAGGACATACTTAGTCTAGTTAAGGCAGTGAATCGTTTTCCAATATTTCCCAATCTGCTTTAGCATCAAGCACTTAAATGGCTACAATGTGCTAATAATTATTATAAATGGTTCCCAGTTATTTATTAAGACCGGTCCAATGAGCGCATTACTTGACAGTATTTGGCCTTGATTCAACATTTTTTGAGCCGCTTCCCTGTGACCGTAAGAGGCAGCAGCATGCCATGAAAAGGGCCTGGGCTTTGGTGCCGGAGACTGGCATTTCCACTGTGCCTTAACCACACATTAGCCTGTAACCTTGATCACATGACTTCACCTTTCAGATCCTCAGCACTTTGTAATGTTGACGTGAGGATGGATATCACGTGCCTAGCCCGGTGACTGGTATGTGGTGGTTTCATCGTAAATATATGACCCCCTGTTTAAAAGGTTGGAGAATCCAGACTTTGTTTATAGAGCAAGACTGCCAAATCTTAGCCAATGGGAAATGTAACAAAATGTTTTTTTAAATATACATATTATAGTTACAATGACGTGCCTTTAAGTTATTCTAAACAACTGAGATTACTATGGAGTTGAATTTAATGAAGTTGATCGAGGAAGAATTAACCAGGGGATTCTGAGATGTGGAAGCTATTCCATGGTGTGGGGCTACTTAGAAAGACCTGGGGAATTAAGGTAGGAAGGTCTTAAATACCTGCCACATTTTGAAGGCCTCAGAAGACTCCTCAGGTAAGTATACTGCCCATTTAAACATGCTGAGCTCTATGTCAATGTCTTAGGTACCAGGTAGCAGTCCTAGTTGGGATGCAACCTCTGAATCACCTGGATCTTGGAAGGTGTGGATGTCTTTCAGCAAACAGGCAGTGGGGTCGGTTTTTTGATTGTTACCTCCAGTGAAGGACACTCGTCCAGGAGACAGCTGCCAGATTGCTAGCCAAGCTTATCTATCCTCTGGAACATTTTATTCACACACTGCTTCCAATGTAGCCTGTTTTCTAAAGAGGTTTCTGCCATTAGTTTTGGAGACAGGATTTCATTCTACCCTGCAGTCCCATTTTTTGACTGGTGACCTTAAGAGGGTTATTATGTTGTTGGCTATAGAGCACTGAAATTTTATGACATGCCATATGGAACTAAAGAAATAAGGATGTGACCTCCTTTGTATGGTATCATTAGTTCTGAATATCACCCATCTCCTGCCTTTAGCCATTTTTCTGGCCCCTGGATGAGATCTGTACCAGTGGTCAGAATTAATATTGTTTTGGCTCCTAAAAGCTGCAGTTGTCCTGAGGTGGCAGTTGTGGTAGAGCACTTTTTCCCTCTCTCCAATTTCGTAGATACATCCACACATGGAACTGAAATGGCCTCTCTCAGCTTGCTGTGCGCATGGGACCTCTACACCTGTTCAGTCGTGAAACCACTAATGAGGCCTCTCCTGTCCTATTCAGGATTTCAACGGAATATGAAATCTCATTACCCAGAGTCAATGAATGACATCTGTTCCCCGTCCCCCTCCTGAAGCCAGCATTCCAGCTGTTCAGTGCTGTTAAAAAGATGTGCCACTCAGAGAGAGAATTAGAGCCCAGAAAAGAAGGTGTCCCTTCCTGGCCCAGCCAGAGGGCAGATGGAGCTTTCCAATGTCCTGGCCCCCATTTAGACCTTTGTCCTAAAAGAATTAGCAAAAAGGAGACTTCATTACTTCAAACTAAAAAAAAAATCTTCTGAAACAAGTCAAAACCTGGAAATGAGGGGTTTTCTTGATAAGGAAGATATTAATCTGAAATCATCCAGCTAAATGGATAAATGCTTGAATTGATTAAATGTTAAATTGATTTAAAATGAGTACAATATAAAGATTATTTTTATAGTTTGCCTTCTTACAAATCCTTTCAGAAAGAGGATGGCTATAAATAAACGTGAATATGCTAAATAAATATATACCATGAGATTTTTATTTGGGACGTATTCATGCATAGTAATAGACATGTAATACAAAATCAATATAATCATAGAACTACCACATCTAAAATATTTCAGTGTTTTCATTCATTCATTTATGGAAGTGGTCACCATATAAGCATTTATTGAGCATCTCTTATGTGTCAAGCACTATAATTGCTGCTGTGGATGCAAAGATGAATATAAGCTCAACGTTTAGAAAAGGTTAAAGTAAATTGTGATAGGCTGTGTGGTAAGTCCTATAGCAGATGGGTTGGAGGAGCGGGATCATCCCTCCCTGCGGTGTGAAGGCTTCAGAGGGGAGGAAACACTAGCTGGGATCTTAGAGTGGCCAAGAAGACATGGGCAGGAGGCCATTTAAAGCAGAGGAGGCAACATGGACAAAGGAAAGCAGGAAGGAAACGTACAAGTTTCCTTCTTGGCTTTGGAAACTTGCAAGTACTTTGACTGACTGGAGAAGAGGCCCTGAGAAGAGAGATAATGTGGGGTAGGTCCTTCCAGGTCAGCTCATGCAGAGCCTTTTATACCAAGATAGAGTTTGGGCCTTTTGCTGCAACAGGAAACTTATTCTTCATTGTCAGGAGTAGACTCTCAGTAAAAGTTTATTGAGCAAAGCTGAATTTCCCTGAATATTTTAAAAATTCTTACTTGTTTTGTGAAACTGTTAAGTGCACATGGTAACATGTAAACTGTAATTGATTATTTTATTATGAAAACAAGTCTACAATTCTACTCCTGCCCACCCAGATGAGGTCTCACTCTCCATAGGCAAGCTCTTCTTCCTCCTCTCTTCTTTCTCTTTCATGTGGTTTTCTTCATATTCCAGATAAGATGTTCAGCTTTTATCAATATTTCTTGTTTGATCACTCTTAGGTAATACGTAGAGGTAAAAGATAATGATTTAATTTGCTTTTTGTCCTTCACTCCTTCTCTTCTGCTCTCAGAGTTTGGTTATTCTCAGTGCTGTGATTATTTTATTTCTTCTTAATTACTTTATTAATTACTGTCATAACTTTTAATAGCATACTTATATCTCTGGCTCTTGTCCAGTCAAATTTGATAGTATCTCTTGTCTTACCACTTTATAAAATGGATACCTTTCCCTTATACTTTCTTCCAACTTTCCTCCCAGCTTTCCTCCATCTGTCTTTGTTAGCTGCTGTCCTTTTATGTTTAATTTGTCAAGTTGTTTAAGGTTTACATCTTGTACTATGAGTACAAGTCAGCACTAGTCAGTATTGGTCAATGTTAGGTCACAGTGTGCTAGGATAACACTTTGATCTCTGTGTTACAAGTCTAAGCCACTCAATGCAGACTATTCTTAGCACTAAGATCAAAGGCAAATGTATCCCCCCTTCTTTCATTCCACTAATTAATTGAAATGTGATGCATTTTACTTTATATTTGGAGCCTCACTTCCATGTGTACTTTTTTGTTGTTTTCCTGGATTTCCATTGGCTTTCTGTTGTTCTTGCACCATTTTCTTTTAAGATAGCTTCAATTTCTTTTTAAAATTCTTAATGTTGCCTTCAGTCCTATTGAGGGCTCATTTTAATTTTTCTGGAATCCTTCCTTCTACAACTCTCTGTTTTCCTACTGTAATCTGGACTTGTCTTCTTAAGTTTGCTGCATAGTTGTCATCCTGGAATCCCTCATTATTACTCTCCTAGGTTGTACCACTATTTTATGGTTCCTATGTCATCCTCTACCACTGTGCTTCCAACACCAACCAGGTGTCCCTGGCTTCTAGGCTCCAAGTAACATCCCCTGAACACCTTTCCTCTTTATTCCTCTAGCACATGCATTTCAGTGGAGGAAATATTGCCCCCAAGGGAGCTAAAATGGTTCTTGGGGGAGGGGAGTCTTACCTTTAACGTAGAAAGCACAGATATACATACAGTGCATAAACAGATATACAATGTATCATAGGGGGATGATTAGGAAAAATATATCTAAAAAGTCTCAGAGGAATGATAAGGAAAAAATGTTAAGAAGTACTGCAACAGTTGTTGATTTCTGCATTGCCTTATGTTCCCCTGTTTTCTCTTTCAGCTCTTCTAACATTTTAAATTAATTTTCCATATTAAATTCCCTCTATTTAACTACCTGGAATAAGTTCTGCTTTCTTGGAAGGATCCTTCCTGACATAATTATATGTTTCATTTTGTTTCTTACTTGTTTTTCCTCCTACTAGGCATTCTATTTGTTAGATCCAACCATGTTGCTATGTGCACGTCAAATCCACTGCTTCTAGCTGCTGTATATTATTCCATGGTGTACCTCTGTCACATTTAACATACCTCTCTCAGTGATAGACACCTAGATTGCCTCCAGTTCCCTCTCTACAAAAATCCTGAAATCAGCCTTCTCATTCATACTTCTAAGGACCTGTGAGAATTACTCTGAGATGAAGATGCAGAGGTGAAATTGCTGAGTCATGTATATAATCATTTTGATTGCAAGATTGTTCTCCAGAATGTCTGCATCAATCTATGCTCTTACTAACTTTATAATTTTTGCCAGTCTAATAGATATAAAATGATATCTCAACTTGAATGTCTCTGTTTACAGATTTAAAAAATAGCTCTTTATATATTTGTTGGTCTTTTGGGTTTCCTGTTTTATTGCGGTTTTGGCATTTCACAATGATGTGTTTAGGTATGGGTGTTTTTTTTTTTTTTAATTCATCACATGAGGCATTTTGTTTGTACTTTTAGTCTGAAGACACATGACTTTCTTTAGCACTGGGGAATTTTCTTGTATTATTTCTTTAGTAATTTCCTCCCTTTTAGTTTTTGGTTTTCTCTTTATGGGACACACATTAATTTGATACTGATACCTTCAGAAATTTTTTTCATGTCTTTAATTCATTTGCTTCAATTTTAGAAAATTTCTTTGACTTAATTTTCTAGTTTTCTTCTACGAATTTTATCTTTAAGAATAAATTAAAATTTCTAATATCTTAATTTGTAATTTTCACTAATTATTACTTTCTCACAGCACCCTGATTTTGTTTTATGAATGTGGTAGACATTTTACTCTTTCTATTTACATTGATTAGACTTTAAAAAATTATCTTCTTTTCTCTGACTTTTTTAATGTAAATTTTAAAATTTCGCCTTCATACTTCTCATTTTCCTCATGTTGCTGGTCATCAATGGTTAAGAAAGTAGGATTGGATATTGGGGTGGATTTCGTCTCCTGTTGTAGAGGTAGGAGTGTTTCCTTGAGGTCTCTTCTCTGGGAGTTTTAAGGGGAGCTTTGTGTGGAGTGGATGAGGCAGGGCAGAGCTTGTCAGTATGTATTTACTTTATGATGAGGTGGGGGAAGAAGCTCACAGGCTGTGGGCTCCCAAATGCCAGAATAAGGTCTTTTCTCAGGGACACCAGAGAACATGCTGTAAAATTTGCTCTTCCCTTCCATTCAATTTCTTTAGAGAAGATCTCTTTTGATCTAGGAGTAAACACTCTGCCTACATTCTTCCTTGGCCAGGCAGGTGCTAACTTGCATTTTGATGGATGAAATTTGTCTTGAGTATGGTTTTAGAAGCTCCCTAATCAAGACTGTGTATATGTCCATCTTCATGGGAAACAGAGGGCACCCTCAGTATAAAATATTTAGAGGAGGTTTACTTATGAAAGAACTGTTTACAATGATATGGGTATAAGGAAACCATAAGAAATGGTGCAGTAACTCAGTGTCTTGGTGGCAACTGAGCTGTCACCATGCTGAGACCCAAAGTTATCAAGGCAGGGAAGTTTTGTCAGTGACCTTGTAGGGAAAGAGTCACCACTTTCCTCCCTTCCATCTTTACAAGTGCTCCACATTGGCTCAACTCAGGTGAAAGCCAGAGAGCATGGGAATGAGTTGATATGGTGTACATAGACCAGCTCCCAGGACAGAGACTAGGGTGAAGAATGGCAGAGAGGCAACCTGGCAGAGCAAATGGAAAGTATTCAGCACAATAGGTCTGCATTGTTTGAAGCTTACCTGTGGCTTCCATATATTTTGAGAAGGCTTGACACGAGAAGCTGCTTTTTGCTGTGTACTGGACATAGAAATGAATTAAAGGGCCGTCTAGCTTCGGGCGAATCTGATGCTACACTTTATTAATATGTCACAGAGATCACCTGGAGTATGAGTATAGCAGGGTGAAACTAGTTGGATTTTAGGGCCCACATCCTGAAGTGGAACAAATACAGTTACTTAATCTGGTGAAACATGTGACAGAAGTAGGAGTGGCATCTTTCCAGACACAAATAAAAATTACTAGTGACTTTTTAATTTGAGTAATCAGTAAATAAAATTTAGGGGGCTATAATGAGGAGAGATATGAACACTTGGAACATTTTAGCATTTAGAGTTTCTAGAGGTAAGTGTAGTCTCTGCTCTGGATTCTCTTGCTTAGGAAGCAGAACTTCAATTGATCTCCTTCATCTCAGCCCTGATCCTAGTGTAGGATCTATGGATGTTGAGCTCAGAGGCTTTCTGAGGTTGACATGCATATCTGATGTTTGTCAGTACAATGTTGGAGTGTCCTTGGCCCACTTTGATCTTCTTCTAAGTGCTGATGGCAACTTCTCAGATTTGGGGGAAGTGGGAAATTTCATGTACTCTAACTTCTTGATCCTGGGAATAATGTGTCACTGCAGAGCTAAGGATGGAATCCTTTTGTACCTGATCTTCCTGGTTTTCTTGTACTCTGAAATGATGGAATGTGTAAAAACAAAATCTACACACGTACTTTTGCCAGGATTATTCTTCATTTGTTTGTTTCTACACCATCTAAAGGGCTTTGCTCAGTAGAATGTAGTGAACCACTGCTACCTTTTTCACCTTTTCAGTACCTTAGACTTAATACATTATTTGCTTGAAGTTGTAGGCTCCACATGGATATAGAAAGAGAGTTACTGCTCTGGCCACTTGGCATGCTGTAGGAGCACCCATGCTTAGAAAGTCCATGGCTTAGCTTTCATGTTGATACAGACCATCCATTTCTGAGCTTGAGGGTAGAAGATAGTGGGAGAAAAATGAAACACCTTTCTAATTTTTTTCAGGCCTTCAGGAGTACTCTGTTGGTAAGCCTTAGTAGGTTATTTTTTCCTAGAAAATTATCCATTATGTGAAATTAGAAAAAAGAGTCTTTTATGATTCTTCAAATTGTCTTTGAATCTGAGATATTTTCCCTTTTTTCTTATTTTGTATGTTTATGTGCTTTTACTCCGTTTTCTTTGTTTTCTATTTTTTGGTGTTTTTAACCAGTTTTAAAATTTATTTTTAAGCTTTATTGTTTTCTCTTTTCTAATTCATTCATTTTCTAATTCATTCATTTTACTTCTTATTAATTCCACTGTTCTGCTTCTTTTTTAAAGGCTTATATTGTATTTTTTAAGGTGGATGCCCAATTTTCACACTTCTCTCCCTCTCTCTCTCTTCAGAGAAGTACTGAGGCTACTATATTCCCTCTGAGTTTTGTTTTGGCTATTTTCCATAGGATCTCATGTCCTGTGTTTTCATTATAGTTATTTTCTAGATATCCTTGAGTTTCTGTTTGGATTTCCTCTGTTAACTTCAAGAATATTTTATCAGGAGATAGGGAAAGGTTACATTAGGAAATTATTTTAAAAGATAATATTCTAAATAATTAAACTTAAGAAAATAAAATACTGAGTGATAAAAGTCAATGAAAATGTGTGAGAGAGTTGAAGGGATTTCTCTGAATCAGTAGCAAGCTGCCTTTATATGTGGACCTGGAGCCAGCTAAGGCTGGGAGAATTAGCTGAGACAAATAAAAGTAGAATTAGAGGGCAAGTTTAGGTGAAACTAAAGGGAAAAACATTGTCAGTGTGTAAGCACTTGAAGCACATTCACAAAGATTGCTATCCTATCTATCTAGTCAAGCTCTTATTGATTTCTTAATGTCTGAATCACACAGCTCTTGACTACATCGTGGGCTGGGTTATAATTGTCCATACATTAGACTGTAAGTCGCTTGAGGGCAGAGACTGTGTCCAGTGCAGTAGTAATCTCTGGTGTTCACCTTACTGAATTGTTCTGTGGCTGATGATGGTTGGTGAGGTCAAAGTTTCACAGAGTAAGCAATTAAAATGCCATTAAATGTATTTTAAAAGTAAATAAAACTTCTAGAAGGCATCTGCTACTAATCTAAATTAGGTTAGTTGGCATAAAAATCTGCTTTCAACCAATCATCAGTTTGGGAAATAATATTGCCCTACTATACATGCTGATGCATATTTTTCTCAAGTGTCTTAGTATTCAGAATGTGCTTCTTTAAAAAGTTTTCAAAGTGTCCCTTGCTTTGAAATCATATGTCTTTTTCATTTGTATATTCCTTTGCTTGGTTTTCTCAGGTCTCAGCAAAATGCTTGCATAACTGCCTGACCTTTTCACAAATTATGGCGGTTCTTCGGTACATATTTCTGCACTTGGTCTTCTCTGTATATAGAGGTCTCTGTTGCACTCAGAGCCACTTCCTGGATCTGCCTGTTGGGCTAGTATGGGCAGTCATTGCTCTGGGTGTTTATAATGAAGCAAGTGCAGACTGAATGCACCAGAGAGCACATAAAAAGATAATTGCAAATTTATTCATGCGAAGACTCAACCATGACATTTTAAATCCATGGTGGGTAAAACCACTGTATTTAGTGCTTATTGCAGCTCCCCTTAATAGATAATAATAACAATAATAACACAATAATAACAACAATAAAGAGAGCAGCTGTCATTTATTGAGTGCTTACTCTGTGTCAGATAACTGTTCAGCACTTTCCATGGACTGACTCACTAAATCTTTACAACCAGTGTGTGATGTAATAACTGTTACTTTCCCCATTTTGCAGACAAGGAAACAGAGAGGTTAAATTTCCCAGGTCTCTGAAGCAGTCAGTGGCAAATCTGGAACTCAAACCCAAAGCAGTACCACTTTAGAGCCCTCACATGTTGCTATTACATATTGCTGCTTCTAATACAATAGTGTTGGACTTTAAATAATGATCTCTTCAGTGACTTAGACGTTACCAACAATAACAACCATTAGTGAAACCAAAGAATTTCAAAATTGGAAGAAACTGTAGTGATTAACTAGTCAAATATCTGTTTTCAGATGAGAAATTGGAGGCCCAGAGAGAGGGAAGAGCAGAGTCACAGAGGTAGAAATGGACAGAGCCGGGAGTTGAATTCAGGTGTTTTGCTTCCCAAGACGTTGTCTTTTCAATGACATTACGTTCTCTCTTCTTGATTTTTATCATGAACTGGCTTCTATAGAAAATGGGAAATTTTGCTATTCCTATTTTTAGTCTATAATTGTGCAGAAAAGGATCAGGGACAAGATATCTGTTGAGCATCTGTTATGCACTGGCTCCTAATAATTCTGGGGTGCAGGTGCTACTATCCTCTTTATCGAACTGAGGAAGCAGAGGTTCAGAGAAGTTAAAAACCTTGCCCCAAATCCTGTAGATAGTAAATGGTGGCACCCCATTTTGAATTCTTATTCACCTGGCTTTGAAACTAATAGTCTTTGCACTCACTAGGCTGTCCTTTGATAAAGGACCTCAAAGAGACAGAACTCATCAACCATGTATTTTTAGTTCTGTCTATTTGTTCTCATTGCATAGATCCTTGTGAATTCTGGAAATGTGCTTTCCCCTCGTTTTGCAAATAAGCCTGCTTCAGCCATCAATGCCATGGTGAAAGAAGAGGTCTTATGGATCTCTCTGCTTTTTGGTGAAAAACTTCCTGAGTGCCTCCTGAAGAAATTCTCCACCACCGAGAAGCTTTTTTATTTGTAATTGCTTCTTAGGTAAGACTATCAGAGATCTCTGCCTTGCTGCAGTATCTGGGTTGTAAATTGTCTGCACTTTGTCTTACTGGGATTTTGTGGTTTAATTCTTTCATGCCACTAGCATGGAGCTACATTTACAGACACAAAGAGGAGAGAGACTAATGTTTAGCTGTCTTGCACCAGCTTGCACTTTGGATTATGTAGTATCCCAGGAAAAGAGTCTGTATCCAAGATAATCCTTCCTCTGGACTTGTTTCCTTTCTGTGTTTTGACCTTCTCAAAAGCAGAAGAGTCACCTTGCATCTCAGGAAAAGAGAAGGGGAAGGATCTTTGAATCGCCAGGTAGGATAGCATCTCTTGCTCAGCATTTTTCCTGTTCTGCACAAGAAAAACCTATTGCTACAGTCTCTGTTTGTTGGAGCATCACAGACTTCAAATGCATGGTATTTCATATCTGACACTCTGAAAGTAAATCCAATACATTAAATCATTTAATACAAATGAGGTATTGGGGCTGTGAAATGTCTGTAAACATTTGGTGAGAAATTTTGTTCTTTTTGTTGTTTTGCTCCCCTAGTTGCCATTAAAATTTCTGGTTGGGGCTAATAGTGTTTATCTTCCATAATATTGTAATTGTTACTGTTTCTTTGGCTCCTTATGAAATCTGTTCCAGAAATCTGATGCAAAGAAGCACAAGGACCTTAGTTTTCATTCCAGTGGTTGTGGTGACAGTGGTGAGTTTGAGTAGGGGAGACTTAACTGGTGAGGCAGAGGGTAAGAGCTTAGACCTAGGCTATTGATTTCCTTGTTTCTCTCATTTGTCCATATCCATAAGGCCAGTGGTAGTCAATCAAGCAACAGGAGGGGACCCTGGTCTCTTTTCTTGCCTTCCTCATAAGGGCGGTCATAGGAAATAAGTAAGTAGCATAGCCCATTATGTTGTTTCTGGTTCCACATCATCTAGCTGGCCTCATCACGATAAGCCCATTTCCACTCGAAGGACTCAGGCAGTTCTTTACAATGCACCATTATAGCAGAACTACTTCCCTATGCAGGTGGCAGCCCAAATTAACATAATAGTATCCTGATGGGCCACACCACTTTTAACTTGCCAAATATGTTTAAAGTACATTTCTCAACAGCAGTATCATACCCAGTCAGTCAAGTAATCCGTTTAACCACTTGTTCCTGGCTGAATTCAGGAAAGGTCATATGTCTGTCTTGTAAAACAAAAGAGAATTGTTACAAGACTGAGACCAACCGTAGCACGTTTCAAATGCCTTTGGCTCCTTGAGTAGCCTAAACTTGACTAATCTCATGGTAGGGTTGAGACCTACATAGCCCATTCTAATAATGAAAAAGAAAAGATAAAACAAAACCAAAAACCCTTCCACTCTTTGATTAAGGGCAGTTCTTCATCTCTTGTTTAGAAAGGGATGATTGTTATCCACATTCAGGGAGCTTCTGTGAGTTTTTCACATGTGACATGGCAATAATCAAGAATGCCACAGGAAGGAATATTGGAAAAGTAATTAGATCTTCTTCTGTTCATTGTCTAATTAGAGGGCAGGTTAAAGTCCAAAGGAATGAAATTAAAACCTAACCACTGTTAAGGCACCACTGTTAAGGCTGTGATGTTTTTCACTGAATGCCACCAGAGCACTTGGCACTACAGGGGACCCACGAGGACACACAGGCCCTGAAGGCTGATGAGTGTAAGGCTCTAGGTAGGATGTGGCAGGGTTTGATTTGGAACAGGGAAGCTGAGAATGAATCTTCAAGATGTCAGAACATAAGTATGAATCCTTTGTAGAAAAAAGAATAATACTAATATATAGGAGTCTCAATTTGCTCTGCTTCCAGGTTATTCGCGTGTTACTGATAGGCTCTGTGAATGGTTACTTCTCCATTGTTACTATATTTTTGTGGGAGGTGGGCCCACTCCTAAGTATCAGGGACTTGTGAGTCGCAGCAGTGGTCACTGCACCACTGGCAAATAATGAGGTGTGTGTACATTAGTGACAACAACAGAGTCAGCACAGCCATCCTCAAAAGCCCCTGGACTGAGTCCGTTACGTTCTTAACAGGAGAGGACTAAACCATGGAAGAAAAGCCCTCACATGCACAAACATACTGTAGAAGGGAAAGCTGTAAATTACCGGCCTTCTTCCTGCCTGGATACAACGGAAGGTGTGTTTGGAGAGCAAAGCTTCCTCAGGCCACCTTGCTGCTCTCCCCTGGGTGGGCTTCTCCACACAGTGGCCAACGCTGGAGGCCCGAGCACAGCTTTTCTCCCTGGGAAGCAGTGGGCTTAAATATTTGACTTCTTACCCAATAACTGTATGCCAAAGGAATAGCCACCCTGGGCTGAGGGGCCAAAGTAGATGGCAAGTAAAGTTTTATGTTTCAAATATGAGCAGGGGGTTGGATTACTCAAGTGTCCACTTTTCCTTTTCCTATAAGGTTCCCTTCTTCTGAAGACATAGGAAAGAAGAGGGGTTGTTTCCCACCTGCTCCCAAATTGTCCACCCCATCATCACGCACTGCCCCCATCCCTCCCAGGCCCCATACCCGCCCTGAGCTGCCCTACCTGCAATTCCTGCTCAGGGTCTCTCTCCACGATACCTGCCTGGGATGCAGCTCCCTCCACGAAGCCAGCGAAGAACGTGGCCAATCACACTTTCTTTGCTGGTTCATCTCTTGTTCCCACAGTACCATTCCGCAGGGTTGTACATTTGGTATATTATTAACTGAAAGGAATTTTCGGGTAGGGGGGATGTTTAAACTGTGCTCTAAGTAGGACTTTTCCCAGATTCTGTGGCAAACCCATCTGAGGAGGTAAACTTTAAAAGGGAATCCCCTTGCAGATGCCCTACTTGTTAATTCTGTTCTCCCTTCTAAGTCAGCCCTTTCAGCAAGAGTGCGTCTTTCTTCTAACCTCCACCGTGTGACTCTCTATGAATCTTCTATTCACAGAGGTAAATCTTAGTCCCCATGCTGAGTTTTTAAATATGAGTTCCTCAGTCTGGACTAACAGACCCCCTCAGCCCGTACTCCTAGCTCCATATCCACAGAATTCTGAGCCTGTGTAGATAATCCAGAGTGGGCCTGAACACCAAGTCTGGTCACCTGTGAGGTTGTCCCATAGGCGTGAGATGTAAACATACTTCTTTATTTTTCTCAAAATTTAAACTGTTGAAACATGCAGGCAGACAGACACACACATACGCACGCATGCACACACACACACACACACACTTCACAAGGACAGAGACGGTGCAGTTGACAGTCGTAGCAAGAGGCACTCTTGCTCCTGCCCCAGGTGTCTGCATTATGGTGCTCTCACAATGGCATCCTTACTTTTTTATGCAGTACTGCAGCAATTTAACTTATCTCCCTATTTCTCTTCTCCCACCTTCAAATCATTTCTTTTGGCCCCCCAGATAGAAAGAGTTACGCTGGAGCCACATATTCTTTGTGGATTCTTGCCTGGCTTCTGCAGTACAGGGACCCAGCAGGAGCCTTCTAAGGGCTCCTTAAATGTTTAGGCCCAGACCACCCCCTGATTCGTTATTCAGTATGTAAGAGTTGCATTCTTTCTGGTGAAATTTGTATGTTTCTTGGAGGGAGGGAGATATTGGTGGTAGGAGAAAAGTTATTGAGCTGGCTCCTGATCTATTTATTTTCCTTTTCCAGATATTTTTTCTCTTGTATAAGTAGTTACCTCTTTTATAAAAATAACTATGACATATGCCTCTTCTCCTCTTTCTAGAAATCCTTAAGATGTTTCCCACCTCTCATGACAAGCTACAAGACTTTTCAAGGAAATATTTTCCTGCAACATTGGATCATCTCTTTGTAGCCAGATTTGGGGCCATGCAGCCCTGAGTGGAAAGATACGATTCCATGTTCTTTTGGGACTGAACTTAAGTTTGAGGCTGGAAGAATATTTTAGCAGTTGAACGTTGCTGGTTTCTGTCCATAAAATCCTATTTCACTAGTAGTTACTGTGTCCAGTAACTCTAGGCTTTGAAAGGGAAGACTGTCATATGATTTAAAAAAATGTAGGGAAGAATGTGCAAAGAATGAAATGTGATAATGTGATTTTTCACAGCATCCATGACTTGAGTAATAGAAGTGTCTTAAAAGTCTATTTTTAAGTGGAACTAGGGTTGATGAGTTTTTCATATATTTGGAATAAGAGAAATGTACTAATGGACTGTTGAGTGGTACCATGGTTGATCTTGGACAAGCCAAGGTGAACAGGTACTAATCTATTCTCTGCAGAGCTGGGGTTTGTGCAGCAAATTTGAATTATCCAAGTTCCTCTATACAGTCTGTGCAACATGAAAAGTCAGTATCGAAAATCCTTATTGACTTGATGATATGGCTGTATGATGAAAGCAGTAATCATGTTTAGAACAGCTATGAAACAAAATGCAATCCTCATGCTCGCTCACTGCCCATGATAGGATTATATTCTGATTGACTGAAGATGTGGTCAGCAGGAGGATCATTTGGCAGCAGAAGAGGCCGATTTTTCTGATGATCCAGAAATCAGGTTTTGATTCTGATGATTAGATATTTGGCTTATAGACTTCTCACTCCTAAAGAATGCTGCCAAGGTCAGTCTGTCTTATATACTTTGGGGAATGAATGAATCATGGTTTATTATAACAACAAATAAGTCAACTAAAGCCTGACGACTCACCGCTGTTACTCTTCACCAAGCAAATGCATCCCTCCTGTCTGCATGGCTAGTGTGAGATTTACGGATGCTAGAGAGCTGCTGTTTAGTTTTATTATTTGAGGAAAGAGGATAGACATTTATTTTGAAGGGAATTTAATTTGAGAATATGACGAATATTGAAATACTCATGATATAGTCTTTTTAAATCAATTTCTGATATTCTTCTCTAATTTGAAATTTAAATTGAGAATTTTTTATTTAAAAGCAGTGATATGTTTGATTGAAGAAAATAACACAGTATAGAAAAGTATAAAATCAAAGTCCCACGCATGCCCCACGCCCAGCCCCACTTCCCAGACATCACCATGTGAATCGTTTGTTGTGTACAGTGCTAACTGTGTGTCAAGTGCTGTGCTAAACACTTTACATGACTCTTCCATGTAGTCTTCACAGCAACCGTATGCAGTACATACTGTTATTATTCCCATTTTAAAGCAAAGCACAGAGAGTTTAAGTATTTGATTTAAAGTCATGGAGGTCATTACTAGGAGACCTGGTTGCAAAATGGGGCCATCTATTTTCAGATGTCTTGCTTTTAATTAAGGATTATACTATCTATCTTGCTCTGAAATGTGCAGTCCCTTATCATTTAGTATTTCTTAGTCATACTTCTATAGAAACACATGTAGATCCACCTCGTTCTTTCTCATGGTTGCATAATAGTCTATGGTATAGATGCGCTGTAATGCACTTACCTAATTCACTATCGAAGATTGTCTTCACTTTTTTACTATTACAAATATTCTTTTACAGATACCTTAACTCAGGTATCAAAATATTTTGTAAAATAAATCCCTGTAGGTGGAAATCATTGGTCAAAGAGTATATATAACATTTCTAACTTCGATTAATATTGCCAAGTTGGCCCCCCAAAAGTTTGTACTAAGTTGTAATCTTGCCAACAATGCATGAGATTCAAGATTAAGTATTATGAAACTATTAAAACCATTACTAATCTGTAAAATATGGTATCCCACTTTAAAATTTGCACTTATTAATTATGAGTGATATTGAATATCTTTTCTTATAAATATTTACTGGCCATTTATGTTTCTTTTAATATAAATTGCTGGCTTATTCTTTCCCCTATTTTGCTGTTGAATTATACTCTTTTTCATATTATTAGTCTGTTATATGTATTGCAAATTTGTTCCCAGTTTTAAAATTACTATTTTGGGGAATTCCCTGGCGGTCCAGTGGTTAGGACTCTGCACGCTCACTGCTGATGGCCAGGGTTCAATCCCTGGTCGAGGAACTAAGGTCCCACGAGCCGCATGACACTGCCAAAAAAAAAAAATTTTTTTTTAATTTTGACTTTTGTCAAAAAGAATTTTTTAGGTTTTACATATTCAAATTTAGCAATCTCTTCATGGCTATTGGGTTTTATTTCATGTTTAGAATTACCTTTCCCATCCACCTAAGTATTGTTTTAATACCTTTGGACTTTCATATTTATATATTTGGATTTTTGCTCCATCTACAATTTATTTTTGTATAAGCAGCAACTTATTTTTGCAAATGACTTTTCAACTGGTTCAACACTATTAAATACTTTTTACAGTATTTATTCAGTTTGTTTGATAAATATACTATTAAGTTCATTTTCTATTATTTACCTTATAATATACCAAGCATCTATGTTTATTAGGGTCTGATTATACAAGTGTCAGTGGCAAAGTTTCTAATTAGTATAGCTTTATAATATATTTTCATATCTGAAAAAGCTATAACTCCCCCAGTTTTCCTCCAACTGTTCTCACATTGTTTATTTTTGTAGATGAGCTTATGTATCATTTTTTGAACTTGGAAAACATTTTTCTATATTAATTTAGGGAGAACTGATATGTTTATAATATTCTCTTTCTATCCAAGAATAATGTATACTTTTTATTCATTCAGATTTTCTTTTAAGTCTCCCAGGAGATTTTTAAGGTTCCTTCTAACAGGTCCTGCTTATTTCATATTACTTGAATTATAATTCTTTTTTCTTTTTTTTTTTTGCGGTACTCGGGCCTCTCACTGTTGTGGCCTCTCCCATTGAGGAGCACAGGCTCTGGACGTGCAGGCTCAGTGGCCATGGCTCACGGGCCCAGCCGCTCCGTGGCATGTGGGATCCTCCCGAACTGGGGCACGAACCCGTGTCCCCTGCATCGGCAGGCAGACTCTCAACCACTGCGCCACCAGGGAAGCCCTTGAATTATAATTCTTAATGACAGTTATAACATGGAGCTTGTGGCAATAATCTGTTTTGCTTCCCTTCTGCCTCCCATATGTTCTCCACTTCATTGTCCCTTTTCTGTACCATTTTCCCCATATATCTGGCTCCCTATGTTTTGGTCTTCCCTCTTGCTCTTTCTGCTGCTTGTTCTAGCTCAGAAGGAGAAGATATTCCATGGTGGAGAGGCAGAATTAGAAGTTGACTGTTTTTCCATGACCATCAGCTTCCCATAAAAGGATGAAACTATCGTTTTCTATGTTTCCTTCTCATACTCCTTCAAAGATGCTGAAAGAATAAGTTGTTGCTTTAACCAGTGTTAGGGAAATTTTGCGTGTGAGGGCATCAACTAAACCAGGTTTTGGAAAGTGTGATCTGGGAAACTCAAGAATAAAAATCACCAGATATACTTGGTAAAAGTGTAGATTCCTGCCTCATCCTTAGACCTGCAGAATCAGAATCTTTAGAGGCGATACCTGGGAATCTGCATTTTAAATATCCCAAGTCTGTGCTTTTAAACGGTGATGCGCATGTGAACCATGCGGGCATCATGTTGCAATTCAGATCAGTGCAGGTGCTGATTCAATGGGGTTGGAGTGGAGGTGAGATTCTGCATTTCTAACCAGCTCTCAGGTGGAAGTGGGCAACTGTGTGTGGCCACACCTTGAACAACGAGACTGTAGAGATTTTTTGCTCTCTGAATTTGAGAATCACTGAACTGACCTAGAATGGGGCACTGACAATAGAAAGAAGACTTTCCTTTAAAAAAGAATCCTTTAGGGCTTCCCTGGTGGTGCAGTGGTTGAGAGTCCGCCTGCTGATGCAGGGGACACGGGTTCGTGCCCCGGTCTGGGAAGATCCCACATGCCGCGGAGCGGCTGGGCCCGTGAGCCATGGCCGCTGAGCCTGCCCGTCCGGAGCCTGTGCTCCGCAACGGGAGAGGCCCGCGTACCATGCAAAAAAAAAAAAAAAAAAAAAAATCCTTTAGAAGGAGAATGTGCATTCTTCTTTGTGGGGCACCTTGTATGTAGAACTCTGGCCCTGCCCCTCTTTCTTCTGCTTCATAAAGTTTAGTCTATTCATCACTTCCACATTATTCTACCCTGATTCTTGAGCAAGTTCCAACAGAGGCAAGGGCTGTAGTAGCAGCCTCTTCCAAGCCCTTCCTGGGAAGGCCCGGCCATGACCCCTGGCATGATGGACTTCCACAATGTTGTTTTATTGAGGTGTAATTTGAGGCTTGCAAAACATAAAAGACTTCTTCATAAGATACCAGTGGTAGTGGAAGTTCTGGTGTCCATCTCCCTTCCAACCTGACAGACCTGCTGCGGTGGTATGTCCAGTGTGACTTGAGGGCCCCCAGCATTGGAATATGGCTGGAAGGTTGAATAGACTACTGCTTATAAGCAGAATCATAGAGTAAAAACTAGGATTCTCTTCTCATCTCTATTGCTGACCCCGGGAATGAGAACCTGAATGACACATTAAACCCTCTCTGCTATGACTGTGTCTAGCCTTCAATCCTTCAATGCCCTTCATCCTCTCATAGGCCTTGCCAGCACTGTTTTGCTGCTGGCACCCCACACTTGAGATGGCTGGCCCATGCTACCATGCTGGCGAGTCTATGGTCACGGAACGTAACTTTCTGTTCTTATACAGCACCCTGATTTTTTTGGAAACCACACCCACTATTTTGCCCTCCATAAACTGAATGCTAACATTGCTAAGTGAACAAGCCAGTCGTGCTCTCTTCACATGAAAAATTCCTTGATGGTTATCAGCAGGGCTGCTGAATATGACCATGTATCGCACAACTCAAGGGAATGTGATTCACATTTGTAAATGGCACTCCTGAGGTTCTGCAGTGTTTTTCTGATTCTAAGACACTTGCAAAAATCATGGAATTGGGAGGCAAATCCAGATATTAGGGGAATGTTGGTCAGAGGAAAGACAATGGGAAGAAAAGAAACATATTGTGGCTATTCAAGTTTCTGTGTAAAAGGGAAAGTGCTCCTCCCTTACAGATGGCCAAGAAATTGAGAATAAATGACAAGACTGTACTAAGACTCTTATATAAAGTGACAGAAACTTAAATCAAGCCAATTTAGACAACAGGGGAGTTTAATGGCCTATGTAATCTAAGAAAGGGCTGAGCAAGGCAATGTGGGGAGGACAGTGATACAGCTGAGACCAGGAGCTTCTGTAACCAGGGTTTCAAGGCTGTTAGAATTCTTCTTTTGTCTCTGGGTGTTGTCTTCATTCTTTCTCTGCAGGCTTCCTTCCTCTGTGTGGTAGAAAACATGGCTTGCTGATAGCTCCTGAGTTTTGCATTTTAAATCTTCCAATCCTAGACTCTGATTCTCTTTCTTGGTTCCAGTGTGCAAAATCCCGAGGGAAGGCTCTGGTTGGTCTGGCTTAGAACTGTTAGCTGTGGCCAGGTAAGCAGGGTCAAGTAGAAAGATGGCAACTCTCCCATGGGAATCACACAGTTAGAGTAGAGTTAGGTTTGGAAGAATTCCCAGAAGAAGAAAGTCTGCTGGGCAGGCCAAATAGTAGATGTCTACTCTGAAGCTCATTTGCCCTTCTACGCACACTGGAATCTCAGGGGGTTGCTATAAAATGTATGAAATCCCATCTGTATTCAGCAAGAGTGCAGCTCTCTTCCGGTCTGCAGTTCCACTAAAGCCTTTACCCTAATGCTGTTATAAGGGGCAGCTGTATCATAGCAATAGTTGCTTATTTATTCACTGTAGTGACACTTACATTTCACTGAGCAGCTGCTGAAGCCAAAAATGTTCAGCAAGGGCAAAATGTGATAAAAGCGCAATGCAATTTGCTTGCACATTATTAAGTTTTAATTTTTGGTTCAGGAATAAATTTTGTTTTCAGTAGCTATTTTCAACTTGTTTCTACAGTTGAAAAAAGAAATGAATTACTCCCATCCTACCAATTAAGCTGGTTAGAAAACCCTTGTAGATTTAAGACCTGAGTTAACTCTGAGTTGAAACACAGGGTTTATTCGGATGTGGGAGTAGCGTCCCACTTGTGCTAGGGAATGAATTTACAGTGGAGTTAATTTTTCTGCATCACTATTCCTTTACCTGTAAAATGAGAATAGAATTAACACCTTGTGGTATAGATCAAATGAGTAAATGAGTGCACAGCCCATGGAATGTACATCACTAAATGTTAGCAAATGCTATTACATTGTGAATGCCATGTTTTGTCTTAAATGAGTGATTTTTTAGTCAACAACTTTATTTGCAAGCAGCAGACAGCCTCTCAAAAATTAGGGTTTATTATAAGGCTACATTAGACAATGTCATGGGCAAAGAGGGCCCGAGATTAAGTACAGGTGGGCCTCAAAGAGACAGGAGTCAGGAATGGAGACAATCTCTCTTTCGCCAGGGCCATGTGGTTTCTTACTCCTGATTCTCTGTGTTTCTGTTCCATTTTCTTCTTCTCAGACCAGCTCCTTCTCTCTGTTTGTGCATTCTGCTCTCATGGCCCAAACTAGAACTTACTCATCTCTTTGGTTTGGCACCAACTCCAAGCTCAAACCTATGTGGTTCTTAGTTCCCAAGCCTATCACAAAGTGATGCATTCTCGGTGTCTTAGTTGAATTCTTGGTAGAGAATAGCTGGCCTGCCCTTAACGCTGGATGAGATGTGCCACCCTGGTACATCCACTAGCTGTGATCAAAAGACAGAAGGGTCACATAAAACCACCTGGGCCTGCCCCTTCAGCAGGGGCTAAGGGCCGGGCAATTATCAGAGAGAGGACTGTGGGCCAGAAAGGCATCTGAAACCATGTCTGCTCCAAATTTTATGATGAAATGATGAGTTACCAAGGCCTCTCTGATTGTAAATCCTGAGAATGGGATTGTTTAGTGCCCAGGGCTACCATGGTGGCAGGAGTGCCAAACACAGTGCTCTAGAGGTTGGTGCCAAGCCAGCCTCCAGACATAAACATTGTATGGTAGTTATATCAAGGGATGAACGTTCAAGAGAACAGCTCTTTAACTTGTTTGAGCCTCGGTTTCATCTATAAAAAGGTGACAATGTCTACCTGATAGGGTATTAGTATTAAGTGAGGAAAGGCATCTTATACCTAATCCAAGGCACTTGGCACGAAGTAGGTACTCAGTAAACGTTATTGCCTCTTTTTTTTTTCCTTTTTGCTTCTGCATTGCCCACTGTGGAAACACATCCATTTAAAAGAGGCAATTGAAAAAAAAAAAAAAAAGAGGCAATTGAAATGATTTTCCTGTTTTGTTGTACTTGAAAATAAATTCAATTATTTGTAGGTAATTGATTTAAGTGATGTCTATCCAACAGCTTACTAGATTTTTCCTGTTTCTGATGGTAAAAGGAAAATCAGAGCCACTTAATACTTTTTATTGATTTCTTGAGATAAATGCTGATGTGACTTTGCAAATACAGTTTGGGTATTGAATTTGTAATAACAGACTTTTTCAGGATCCTCTCCTAGTATACAGCTCTCTCTGTAAAATGGTGGTGGTGCCTCTCAGATGCAGCCTACCTGGAGGGGGAAACATTTCATAAGCTGCTTCCTGACCTCATTCAATATTTAGAAAAGGGCACCTGGTTATCTTACCTTTCTAACCCCAAATGACGTACACTGTCTTCTGTATGAAGCAGTCTTACTTCTTTCTTCCAAGGCTCACTCCTGTATCTCTGCTGTTAAATCTCCCTTCTCCTTCCTCTGGGCTTTCTCCTGCAACTTTGCTCTTCCTTTTCTGAATCTTTAACCTCTCCCTTGGTCCACAAAGAAGTTACACTTTCCCTTATCTTAGAAAAGTCCTCTCCAACCTGCTCCCTTTTCATGCTAACCTCCTATTTCTCTCCTTCACTGCCAAACTTTCACAAAGGGTGGCATGGGTTGATATTCACTGCTTCCTCATGCCTCAGTCACTCTTGAACCGATAAACCACAATTTCATCACTCTACAGATTCTGCTCTCCAAAGCCATGAATGGCCATCTAACACTAAATCACATAACGTCCTAGTGTCTGATATTGTTTACTGTCCCTTATTGAGATTTGCTGCTTCCTTGGTTTCTGTACCACAAGACTTCGCTGCTCATTTCCCTACCTCTCTGTAGATCTCCTTTCTTCCTCTCTACCTCATATTCTATCTATTGGTTTCTCTTGTAGAACTTGACATGTTTGACTAGCTTACTTAATTATCGTGTGTCTCTACTAGACTACAAGCTGCAGGAAGGCAGGGCCCATGTCTTTCTTGTTCACCATTATAATCCAGTGATATTACCATTCTCCTGGTCTCTGAGGATGCCTTAGTCTCCTCTCTCCCTCACTGTCTTCATCTAACTAGGCACAGAGGCCAGTTCTACCTCTAAAATGTCTCTCAACTCAATCTCAACATTCCCATTCCCACTGCTCAGCTTGAAGCCCTCCTCATGGCTCAGCAGAGCTGGCTGGAAGATGAGTTGACAAATTGATACCCCTGCTTCCAGCCTGCCCTGCACCACTCTGTCCCTGCCAAACTGGCCTTCCTAAAACATAACTTGGATTGCCTCACACCCTGCTTACGGACTTGCAATTCTTCACAGTCATTACTGAATCAAGTCTGTATTCCTTCCCCTTCTCACGCTGCTCTGTTTACCCGTTGGGTCTTCCCTCCTGCTACTCCCTGTCCTGCTGATTTGTGTGCATGCAAGAAACTGGCTGCCTTTGGGCTGCCAGAGAGGGACCAGGGAGTTACTTTCTACATCTCTAGAGTGGTGTCTGTGTCACTCTAGAGCTTCAGGACACACCTATTCAATTGGAAAGGTGAGACAAATTTTAAAAATATTACCTATAAGACCAACTAAGGAAAAACAACAGCTAAGCACAAGCAATATACTGCCTATTTAATTCAACTTGGACTGAATATGCCTTGACTTGGCGGGCAGGATCAAATCTAAATGTCTCATGATAGAAAGGGACAGTAAAGAATAGGGGTAAACACATGGACTCTGAAGCTAGACTGATTGGATTTGAGAAGCAGTCCAGCCATTTACTAGCCATGTGACTCTGAGCAAACCACTTAATCTCTGACTCAGTTTCCTCATCTGTTAAATGGTGGTGCTGGGGTTGTTGCAAAAACTACATGAGTGAATACATATAACATGTTCAGAAGAGTACCTGTCGCAAAGTAAACACTGTATAACTTTTAGTTATTAGCAGTATTGACTCAACAAATATTCATCAAATACATATAATGGGCAGGCACTGCATAACTCTTGAATAAATTATGAGGGAGGAAAGAAGGAAGGAGAAGGCAGAAGTTGGAAAAGAGAAGTCTAGGGTAATTCTCAGTTTTCTGACTTGCACGGACACTCGGTGAAATTGATACAATTCACTAAGGGAAATACAGAAAGGGAAGCAGGAGGTAGCTCTGTGTGTTCAAGCTTTATGTTATAATTTCCATTGATTTATTTCTAGACCTTTTCAACAAGCCATTGCCTCTCAGAATGTGGAAAACACAAATGTATATTATTTTTTTTAAAAAAACACCTTTAAGGACCAAGAAGAATGTATCTTTAGGTAGATTAGAAAAAGTTTTCAGAAATGGGAAGAAGTAAATGTTTAGGGGCCCTTTTCCAAATAATCCCTAAGAGAAACCCCTGATGAAATCAGAAAATGCTACCAGAAGATGGTACAAAAATTAGTCTCTCACTGAACTTTTTAAAAGTAAGGTAAGGATGTGAGCACCTGCTTTCCCTGTTTCTCCATGGACCCGATTGGGTCACGTTCTAGGTCTGAGCTATGCAGTGTTGCTTTTTCCTTAAGTTAAAGCAGCCAGTATTCAAAGGATAATTGACAGAACAACAGTGATGGATATGAGAAGTTTATATTGTTATTAATAATAATAACCATCACTTACCACTTATGTGCAAGACATTGTATTAAGGACTTTACATGTAGCGTTTAATTAGGTGGAATTTCATATACCTGTAGAATATTAGTGACAAGATGGAGACTTGGAGCTAATGTGGTCCAACCCCCTCATTTTATAAAAGAGCAAACGGGAGCCGTGGAAAAGTTTAGATAGCTTGCTAAGATCTCATAGTAGTTATTGTTACTAACAAGTTGGCCACATGACAAGACTGATGAATATCCAACTGGACACTATGAATTCACTCCAGTTCCTCAATGTTTTTTCAGGTATTGGCAAAACAAGTAATTTCTGCGGCTTGTGTTTGCCTCACAATTTAACTTACTCTGTACCTGATGGTCCCTTAAAAAGACAGTGTATAATTTTCAGAAACATGGAATTACATCTTTTGTGTATTATGAACCCAACCCACTTTGGTTTTTGAAAAACATGAATATTGCATGGAGGTGAATTACCTTTTTTGTGTTTTAATCCTCATTTATATCCCTTTTTAATATTGTACTTAAAAAATTTAGATAGAAAAATTGTGATAACGTTTGTGTGTGTATGTATTGAAGAAAGGAATTTACCTAAAATTTCTACCTCCTGAAATAAGCTAATCCATTTACTCTGCACTGTGAGCCTTTTCTTCCCACTAAGGTTAAAGAAAGAAAAATCACACGATTTGGGGGGTTATTTTCCCTCTGGCTAAAAATGGCCGGGTAAATACCCTGAACAGTCTCTCTGTCTCTGAGTCCTCTCACATGTTCCATGTTCTGCATCTTGAAAATCCAGATGCTCTGGGCTCCAGCTTGGTCTCTGCCTAACACCTGATTTGAAATATTGCACTGGAGCCATCTGCCGTATTTGGGGAATAAAGGGCGGGGTAGCAATGCTTTTTACAAATGTGTACAAATAGGGCAATCAAGAGAAGGATAAGATGTGGATGCCTGTTTGGTGCCAAGCCCTCCAGTCAGCTATTCAGTGGCTTCTTAGGGTATTTGTGTTCTCGGCCTCACATCAAGCCCAGCTCAGCCTGTGCATCTTACCATTTCTTGGCAGGGAGATATCTGTTATACCCTCTGACTAAACTGAACATTTTTAATGGTGAAGTGAGAATTCTGAAGTTCGAAAACAGACTGTGATGGTTTGAAAAGTTGCTATTCTTGAAAGATGCACTTGAGCTCCTCAGCACCCTTTGTGACACGCATCTCTGGAACAGCTATGATTCTTGTTTCTCTCCCTCACTGTGGACCCATTTCCAACTGAGCTGGATGTGTGCCCTTTCCAGCTCTGTTCAGGGGTTTTGGTGGGCTGTTTGCAGGTTTTATTGAACATCTGTAAATCCTCAGCTTGGGTGTGCTTCCAGCTACTACTTTAATCTGTTCCTGGGATACGGCGCTCTAGGTTTTTAGCAGACGGGGCTGGGGAGACATCTGTTCTCTGCTGCAAGTAGAGGATTGAATAGTAAACTCAGTTTTCCGTGTGCTAGGAACATGATGAGGTGCTCCTGGGAGACCTCAGTTACCTTCTTTATCACAATGTGCTCTCTTCTCTCAGAGAAGTGAAATCTTTGAGCATCGTGTTTTTCAAGTTATTGCAGATGAAGCACACAGGGCCGCATGGGGCAGGGAAACCATACATAATTTTTTTCAAATGTTTATTCTTTCTGAGAGAGGAGCATGAGGGGAGGCATACGGCTGTGTGGCTCACAGACACCGAATGGAGAGGTGTGGAATCAGCAGTGAGAGGGTGGGAAGGCAGCTGACAACAGCTGGGGCAGAGGGCACAGAGGACTGGGGTGGGTGTGCGCAACAGGAAACCACACCCACCAGCATAGGTGCTGTGTACTCCGCGCCAAACCTTCCAGTCTCACCCTTCCTGGAGGCTGGACCTGTGTGCGCTCAAGACCTGTTGAGGTGCGGGCTCGTATGTGAATTTTCCAAGGCTTTGGCTCACGTATACTTCAGCCTCTCCCCAGAGCACACCGCTTCCATCCAGGAGAAAAGCGACTTAAAACCTGCTGTCCTAGCGCTTCTCCAGGAAGCTGTCTGTGACTCTGGACTGCCTCAGATCTGTTGATTTCAACCAGACTTTTCAGCATGTTTCAGTCAGTCTCTCAGGAGTGAGTCTTTGCTGAGATTTTTTTTTTTCCCATTCCACGGAAATGTGAAATACTCCTACAATTTTTCACACAATCTGGGAAGTTCAAAGATTCTTCTCTAATCTTTGCAGACACTGATAGTCAATTTAGAACTTTAAAATCCAAAAACTCAAGTCAATAGAAAAGTTTTTCTTCAACTAAAAATATCCATTAATTGAATTCTCTGAACATTTGAGCCTCCTCCCCCTTTTCTACCCACCCATCCTACCCCACATGCCGAAAGAGTAAACGGAAGCTACTTTGTGGTGACCCTGGAGCTTTCTTGCGGTCATGTGAATATTTTAAAATGCATGTGTTAATAGGGTTTAAATTGAGGGCCTCCTCCTCTGGCTGGAGTGCCCTGAGGAATTGTCTTCCTTTTATAAGAGGAAAAGTAATTCCTAGGAAGTCCTTTCTTTCAAAGAGCCCCAGCCTGACAGTTCAACTTAATAAATAAAAATAATAGTAACAAATGCCATTTATTGACTACTTACCGTGGGCCAGACCCTTTATGAATGCTGCCTTCAATTCCCTAATATACCTTCAAGCTATTATTATTTTCCCCAGTTTGAAGAATAGAAAATTGAGGTTCAGGTTTAAGTGAGTTGATTAAGCTCATACAGCTGATGAGTGATGGAGTTGGAATTTGAACTCAACTCTATCTGAATCCAAATCTCGTGATCCTTATTAATGTCTTTCTCTAGAGTTAATTATATTCTCTGAGATGACTAAGAATATTGAGCAAATTGTGTTTGAGAGACATTGGTAATTAGCATAGTAGAGATAGTAATCACAGCATTTGCTTACTAATTACATAGTAGTGGCTTACTAATTACAAGAGGCTTTACAATGCCTTATCTTACTTAGTTCTCATAAGTCTGGATTGTGTCTTCCTCAACTTCAACCATAGTTGAGTCACCCTAACCAAGTGAAACAACTTGTCCCTGGTAGGTATCGGGACACTGCAAAGTCATCTACTGAAATTGTCCAAGACTCAGGGAGCAGGAATGACTCCATTCCTGACCTACTTCTGCTTGGTTCCAATCCCCTAGTCCCAACTCCAAAGGATATCCTCTTTCACTTTCACCCTGTTTTTGTCTTTTTGATTTGTTAACTGCAATTGTTTGTCCCAGCTGGACCCACAGCACCAAAGACTTTGGTTGTCATTCACTCTGATGTTATTTGGCTGATCTGGTAGGACAGCCCACTCAGAACCAAATTAAATTGGAAGGTCAGCTCAGCTGTGAAGTTGTCAGGGAGGAAACCCTACCCAGACTCAGCTTGAATTGGGAGGCTAGCCAGGTCATTTCCTAGAGTGCCCATAATTCAGAATACTCGAATACCTGTGGGGTTGAAACTATCCTTGGAAATATGATGGAGAAAAATGATATTTCTAGAACTCCTCTCAGGGAGAGTACTGTATAAATTATGAGAAAAACACAGATAAGCTGCTTTGGAGGGGAGGGTGATAAGACACCCAAGGTAAATTCTTGGGTAGCAATAGTTGGCAAGAACTAAAAGGACAAGAAAAAGCAGAGGAGATGAAATGTGGTGGCCAGTAGCCCAAGCTGCTCTTTCTCGTCTTAGCCCTCAACGTCTGCTATGGATAATGCAGATATTAAAACAAAACGAAACAAAAAAACACCTGATTAAGGACCACCAAATTGTTAGCTTGCTAGGTCACCAATATGTCTTATTCTGACACTGACCCCACCAGTCTCAGTACCTTGATGCTAGAAATAGGCTCCTTGACTAGTAATCGAGTACCAGCCCTTTCCTACTCTGGTGAAGTAGGTTTAGACTGGTTGTAGATATCACCGTCATCATCATCATCCCAGATGAGGAGCTCTGAAAGGCTAAGTGAAATACTCGAGGTCATTCATCCAGGAAAAAGTGATGGCTTCTAAAACTACATCAAGATCCTTCCATGGAAGGACACCTTGAAAGGGAAACAAATACTATTCCAAAACTCTAACAACTAGTCATAGAGAACTGGAACTAGTCTTAACGTGTTTTCTGTCAAATGCTACCTCTGCATTTCTTCCTAGTATGTTAGGAATGCTTACTTCTTAAACACATAATAACTTATGTCCAGAGAAAGTGAACCATACTAGTACTTGCCTCTTGTTCTAGAACACATTCTTAATGAATGATACTAATAACATGTATCTTTAGTGACCACATTTAAAGGGTGCTTTAATATTCTTTCTTAGTAGGGCACCGCCATCATGCCTCCAGCTAGCCAAGAGTTAGGCTGGCTTCCCTTGGTTCAGGAGCATTTCCATTAAAGTATCCGAGGAGTTCTTTGGCTTAAGACTTTATAAGTTCCTAAAAAGTTGAGGGGGGAGGAAGTCAAGATGACCTAGGAAATAAACCATACATATTACATCAAAAGTGAACTTGAGTTTAATGTTAAAAAAATTAAAACCACACGCAGGCATCTCTGGGGTGTGAAAGTTCCGATCCACTCTCACCAGAGCATTCTTGAAGCTTTAAATCAGGAGTGGTTTGGGGGTTGTGACGCCCTTCTTCAATCAGCCTCGCATCTCTCCTTGGCTGCATCTCATTCACAACAGACTCCATGGGTGCATGGTCCAGAGGCAGTGTCCTGGGACCTCCTCTAGGTGGCTGGTCTTGGTTGTTAGCTGAGTCCTGCCCCTGGAAATCCATGTGACATCCATGTGGACTGTGGGGCTGGTTGCAGTCACAGACCCACTGAAGGCAGTGTAACTCATGACTTGTGTTTCTTAACCAGAAAGTGAAGCACATTTGGCTCTGGTAGAACTGGAGGGGTTGAGTGTCTTCCCTTGTTCTACCTGTTTAAAATTAACAAAGAGTAATAGTCTGGGGGAAGACCCATTCAAAAAACAAAGGAAAAAGAAAAAACAAGAAAGAAAAGAAAAAGTGAGGAGGCTGAGAAAGTGGGCCCAGCCCTTCCACACTTGCTTCAACCAGATCTGCTCTGTCATTATCTTTTTTATGTTCTGAAGTTCTGAATAAGATTTTCATTGAAAAAAGGAGTCTGCTATAAAGTTAAAAAATTGAAAACCATTTATCTTGCTCAGTCCCTTCATTACACACATGAGTAAAATGTGCTATAAGCAGGTTTTAATAGCGAAGGAATATCAGAAATACCACATATTGTCTTTCCCCATTTTGGGATGAGTGAAATATATTATGGAGTATAATGATGACCCGTTCCTACTAAATACATATGGTCAGATATAATCTGTGTTCGTACAGTCTCTCCAGAAAATATTATTGCCATCCGTTAGCAGGAGTGTTCAATCCATTTGAAAAGGATGAGGAAAATTCCTTGGGAATAATATCTTCTCCCTTAGAAGTGTTTCATATAACTGCAAAGTTGCTGCCATATGGTTCCTGCAAAGGTTCTGCCAAATTCCCGTGGTTCTCACAAGAGCTCCTACCGCCTCTGTTCTTTTAATCTCCTGCTGCGGCTGGCAGACATGGGAGAGACAGACACGCTGCAAAGGGAAGTCGACAGAATAAAATGAAAGCCCTACAACTGTGTTTGTGTCGGTGTAGATGGGGGTCCCCCCTCCCTCAGCTTGCTCGCAGAGGTGGGCGTGAGAACCTGTAGGAATGTCTGGAAGAGATCCTGGGGAAGTCGTTTTGCCCAGAAGCTGGAGGAGAAGCAAAAGGCAAGTGTTAAGTCTCTTGGAAGGCCTGGGTGGCTGGGGGTAGGGGTGTTTCAGCGGGGAGAAGATTTGGAGGATTTTTTTTACCTTCCAGAAGAAAGAGAACTGTACCTGGAGGCTGGTCTGCACTTATAAAACAACGTAACAACATATAGAAAGACTACCATTCCCGAGTTAATGTTCTGGCAGGCAGGGGAGAAACAGGCTTGGTGCCCACGTGGGGACTGGTTCCTTTTCTCCCTTACGTGATTGCTTTGAGTCCCTCCTGTTTCTTGGTGAGCTGTATTATAGTCTCTCCCCGAAACCCATACACTAATTCCAAGTGGATGACAACTTCCTTCTTTAGAAAACCTCAAAATACTCTTGAAGTAAATTGTAGCATTACAACTTAGGCTTGTAGAGTCTGCAGTTGTAGAACATAAGCTACTGCTTGCTAATTTTTGACCTTACACTTTGAAATAGATTCCTTGAGATTAGTAAATAATTATTAGCTGCGGAATGGTGCTTGCTAAGTTGGGTGTGGATTCATTTTTTATACCTTGTGTGTGCATTGATTTTAAAAAATCTTTCATAATAACATGTGGATCATCTGTTTTTATTTCGTTTTATCGCTGTTCAAAGTAGGTAAGGTGAAAAGAGAATTTCGGCATCTCCAATTCATTCTAAAAATTACACTAAAGAAGTAAAATAAAATTTCTGGTCCAGGCTTGCTAGGCTCAGCAAGCCCAGTGGGCTTAACGTTTCTGACCTAACGTAACTTCTTCACTAGCTATCGTTTTTGTGGACTCATCAAGAGATTTGCCACACATGTTGGAGAGCAGTGAGGTTGCCATCGAAGAACGCCCGTACTAGTCCTCATGCTAACCAGAGGTCCCTTTGTGTAAGTTCTGTGGGTGATCTTCCCTGCCTTGGTAAATGTTTTCCACTGCACTCTTTCCACGGCTGCCGCTCCTGCACCGGCTTGGACTGTTGTGCCTCTGATGTCCGTGGGTGGGCCTGGGGCTTCTGCTTGGTTAGACTGAGACACTGAATGGCTCTCACACCCCGTCTCCCTCTCCCTCTCCTTTATCTGTATTGTCTCTGCATGCTTGAAGATGAGGTAATTAAATACATCCTTGAAGGATATAGAAAACAATAGCCCTCTCCTTTTTGCCTGATTCTGGGGGAGTACAACGCCTTAAACCACCAGGTTGTCTTGTCAAATGAGTTATTGTTTTTCAAAATATAGCCTGAACAGCATCCTTTATAAGTAAGCCTCCTGGCTTTCAGTTTAAAGTGATATTTGCCAGTAAAAGCCTGCCAAAAAATAAATAAATAAAAGCAGGCTTACCGTTAAATATTGATTTAAGCTTGGAAACTGGCTCCAAATTTTGTTATACCAGTCTTGATCTCCACGGCCTCTGGGCATCTGTTTCAATTTGGTCAAATTGAAATGGGGAGGGACAGTGCCAGGCTAACAGCAAGGTGATCCAATATAGTAGGATGAGTTGTATTTGATGAAAAAGAGCCAGACAAAGTTATCTATAGATCCTGAGGACAGGTGAACTGGGCTCAGATAAAATAAGAGCTGATGGGCATCTTGACTTATCCCATGGGCTGACTTAAGCCAGTGATTATTTTTGTGAAATGTAAAAAAAAATGTCGAGTTATCTTTTGAGGGCCGTATGATTTTTTTTGTTTCTGTTTTTGTTTTTTGCCTTTCCGTATATCCTGCTAAATATAAGCTTTTCCTCCAACTGGTCTGGCTGGGAGCTTTCCCCCATGATCTTTCACATCACTGGTAGGAATGTTAAAAAGCCCAACTACAAAACTTTTCTTATGAACCGAATTTCTGAATTCTTACCTGGAGGTTTTCTCCTATCTAGGGAAAAGATAAGGTTCTCAGAAGAATTTTTTCATCTGGAATGTATATGCTTGACACGTGTTATATTATTCTCCTCTGTCTCTGACAAGAGAAGGCAAACAGGCAGGGGAGGGTTAAAGTTCCTGAAAAAAGGGCCCTTGATAAATCTGAACTCTGTGGGTGCAAAGTGCCTGAGATCCATTAGTTTTGACAACCTCAGTTACTCCGGTGTCTCTCGTCATCTGTAAAGTTAACAAGGGCTGATAAGACATGATGAGGCTGGGTACTGGTCTGTATTTCCAGACTCATCAATATTTCACAATACCATTTTCTTACAATCAGATACATTAGTTTGCCAAGTGTGGATGCCACTGGATGTTCACCCAGTGCTGGTGTTTAACAAAAGCCCTGCTTTTAAATCAGAAGATACAGGGGCCTTGAGGTGCACCTCGCTTGCCACTGTACCTTGCTTTCAAATGCACATTCTAATTCGGGTGAGAAAGTTGGTGTTTGACCTCTAGAAACTGCTACTGCCTACCTTGAAAAATATATTGTTCTGCTCTACGGGCAAAAATGCATCCATCTTAGCCACATTCTCATATTCTTTCTTGTTCTCCGGCCCTGACGATGCCCTTGTGTTTCTTTGTACTTCACACTGTAGGCAGTAGAATCAGGCACCAAAGGGTGAATTTAATTTGGAACAGACCTCTGTCTTGGTAGAACTGCCTTTACTCAAGCTCAAACGCAGCAACCTGCAATTTCCCAAGGCAGTACCTCACCTCGCGCTATCACAGGCTCTAAAAATTAAGTCCAGCCTCGGCACCTCTCTTAGCTCACCCAGCTCCCAACAACAACACAGAGTGGTTGTGGACACAGAAGTCAGCCAAGCAGCAACGGTTCTCTCCCTGATGTAATCAAATGCAGTGCACGGGTATCACTTGATTAACAGCTGCGGTATTAATTTCCCTTTTTGGTTGCTTGACTCACAGCAAGAATCATGTCAAGGCAGCAGAGAAGCAATTAAATTGATTTTAATCTTTGTCAGGGAAGATAACATGCCTCTTTCTCTTCTCATTTAAATAATTAAAGTTTCAGGAGCTATTATTTCTGGCTTTAAAGAAATTGGTATCTTAATGTAATAGAATCCTTGTAATTATATACTTAATGGTTCTTAATAAGTTAATCATGGTTTTTCATTTAAAATGTATTTTTTACTTATTAAACTTTTATTTGTTATAGTATCTTTGCTTTTAAGGAGAAAGGGGAAAACACAAAGAAAGATACAGTTCTGTCATTTCTCATTATTAATCCTTTCAACAGCTTTCTTCTCCTTTTGTGGTGTGTTGGACTTAAGTTTGAAGTAATATTTTTACATTTTAGTGCATTTAAAAGAAGCCCACTTCTTATAATGACAACATATTTATTTTAATGATAATGGAGGTTTGGGCTTCTATGACAATTTTCTTATAGAACATCATATGTATTTAAATTGTGTGGGGCTCCTTTAAACTTAAAATTTCATTAAGGTCTTAGAGAAATATTGGAAAAATATTGCAAGTGGTTTCATTCCTCTTTGGTATTCAGTCCAATATTATATAGTTATTTTACTCCTCACCCCAATATTGTGAAATGTACCATAAACATTTCTGAGGAAGGAAAATAGGGGCAGAATTCATAGATGAAGTGGCCTTTCTCACTAGATGCTGGATTTCAGCTGTCATGCATGTGTAACCCACAGGATATTGAGCATTACATAAGTTAACTGCCATCAACCTGAGTCTCTACCACCGGGGTGAGTGACTCCTGAAACAGAAGAAGTGTTATTCTGGAGAATGACTAGTTCTCATTTCAGACCCTAATCAAGAAGTGAGTGTTTCACCAAAAGCTTTAAAAAATGCTTCCTCTTTCAGGATGGTGAACACTGATTAGGAGGAGAGAGCACACATCACACAGAGACCCTGGGCCCTGGACCAAACACACTGAGGTTAGAGAGAGGCAAAGCCAGCATCCTGGAGCTGGCTCCTTTATCCAGGGTTTTGGAGGGGCTCAGTCTTCTGTAGAAATTAATTGGCAAAGATGGAATCTTCCCTTGGTATTTTGAAAGAGAGCTGCTGCTAGCTTATATACTATGAATTGCCAAATGTCACTGCCTCTGGGTGGACAGATTACAAAAAGACACCTCCTCCTCCTGGTATGGCTAGCAGAGGATAGGCTGGATTTCAGCCCCTACTCTTCTCCCTCTGCCTTGCTGCTGCCAAACTGGGTGCTCCTTGGCAGTGCAGGCTCTGCACAACTGTACATGGTTTGATCATGCATAAGCAAGACTGTCAACTTCTGATACAAACTCTGAAGCAAGGAGTGAATATATTCACTCCTCTGCAGATGGCAGAGGAGGTGAGCAGTATGGGCAGAGAGAAGCATCAGAGAGGCTGCAAGAAGAATGCTCTAGGGCAGTGCTCCACAACCTTTTTTGGCACCAGGGACCAGTTTCGAGGAAGACAATTTTTCCGCGGACGGCGGGGGGTTGGGGGGATGGGTCAGGCGGCAATGAGAGCGATGGGGAGCGGCAGATGAAACTTCGCTCGCTCGTCTGCCACTCACCTCTTGCTGTGTGACCTGGTTCCTAACAGGCCTTGGACTGGTATCGGTCCATGGCCTGCGGGTTGGGGACCCCTGATATACCTCCCCCAAGCACACTGACTACAAGGCTTATTTCTATAGAAACACTGCCCCTGTTTGGGGATTTGTCTGTCTTTTTTGCCCCTAGTCCCTAGCACAATGTCTGGGTCAGAGGATTCATTCATTCATTCATTCATTCATTCAACAAACATTTATTGAGCACCTGCTATATGGCAGACACTATTCTAGGAACTTAGGATACAGCAATGAACAAAACAGATAAGTTCCTACACTAATAGAGCTTATGTTCTGGTGGAATAGTTTAGTATTTACACAAGTAAATAAACAACCAAGACATGTGTTATGAGGAAAATTAAATAGGGGATATGATAATGACTAGATAGGGGTGATACAGATGGGCAGTAGTGGGGGAACTCTTTGAGGAAAGGACATTTGAATTGATATCTGAATGTCAGGATTCAAATGTAGGAAAAAGGTGTGTCTAAATGATAGAAAGAAGGAGAGTGTGACTCGAACTGAATGGGCAAGAAGAGAGAAGGGGTATGGAGATGAGTGGGAGGGTTCAGAGGTGGTCATGTCAGAGAAGGAGGTGAAGGAGTTAGGCAATGTCAAAAGCTGACCCATGCTGCTGGGGTCATGCTGCAAAGCCACACCCTGCTACAAAGGTTCTCCAAAACTTCATTACCACAAAAAATGTTAGGACACCATCAAGAAAGTGAAAAGACAACCCACAGGATGGGAAAAAATGTTGACAAGTCATATATCCAATAAGGGATTTATAACCATAATATATAAAGAACTCTTACAACTCAATAATAAAAAGGCAAATAACCCAATTAAAAAATAGGCAAAGGATCTGAATAGACATTTCTCCAAGGAAAACATACAAATAGCCAAAAAACAAATGAAAAGATGCTTAGCATTATTAGTCATCAGAGAAATGCCAATCAAAATCATGAGATACCCCTTCATACAGTATGTAGAATGACTAGAATAAAAAGTCAAATAATAACAAGTGTTGACAAGAATGTGGAGAAATCAGAATCCTTGTACACTTCTGGGACTATAAATGGGAATGTTAAATGATTCAACCACCTTAGAAAACAGTCTGGCAGTTCCTCAAATGATTAAGCATAGAGTTACTGTATGTCCCAGCAATTCTATTCCTATATATATATCCAAGAGAAATTAAAGCATATGTCCACACGAAAACTTATACACGAATGTTTATAGTGGTAGTATTCATAATACCAAAAGGTAGAAACAACCCATATGTCCATCAACTGACAAATGAATAAACAAAATATGGTATATTCATACAGTGGAATTTTATTTGGCCATAAAATGAAGTACTGATACATGCTATGACATGGATGAACCTTAAAAACGTTATGCTAAACGAAATAAGGCAGTCAAAGGACCACATGTTATAGGAGTCTATTCATATTAAATTTCTAGAACAAGGAAATCTGTAGAGACAGAAAGTAGATTAGTGGTGGTTTAGAGGCTGGGGGAATAAGAAGATACAGGAGTGATAGTTAAAGGGTACAGGATTTCTTTTCAAGGTGATAAAAATATTCTAAAATTAACTGTGGAGATGGTTGTACATATCTGTAAATATACCCCCAAACCACTGGATTGTACACTTGAAATGTATGGTATGTGAATCACATCTCTATAAAGCTGTTAAAGAAAAACACTAAAAACCCCCAAAGCCTAAGGGTACACTTCAGACTCCCTCAGAGTTTTAGGCTCTTCAGATAAAATTTACTAGTCCAGATCAGAATAGCTTTGTGCCCAAGGGAGAATCATCAATGAAGCTATTCTTAGAACACAAAGCTTTTCTTCCTAAAATACTGGAAAGGAGCAACACCTTGAACACCACAGGAAACCCATAAATATCTAATTTGCACCACTGCATGATAAAAGCAGCTTGCTTCTCCCAGTCATTGGCAACACTCAAAAATATATTCTAGCTCTTTGCCTGCTAATAAGGATATTTACGTTTGCTCTTTGCACCAACTAAATAAGCCCTGTTTATTCCCACAATTTCCCTGTCGCCCTGGTACACCTGGACTGTGTTTGGAAAGCAAGTAGAGAGCCGTTCTGGGACAGACTCAGTGGTGAAAAGTGCAAGTGCTACATGAGAGTCATTTAAATGAATGCATTTGGAATCATGGGTTTCTAAGTGAGTCTGGAATTTGGAAGCTATTTCAGTTTCCTAGATGACAGGAAGTTAGCCACTGTATTGTACTACCAGTAACATGCTCTTTGTCCTGCAGATGACAGTCATTGCAGATGCAAATTTTAAGCCCTTTAAGACAGGAAAAATCATATTCATCTTTGTACCCTCTCTGTTAGTGCTTTTGTATATAGTATGTGTTTAGTACTTTTTAAAATTGAATTTGAATTAATAGATCACTAGAGTTTAAGGACAAGATCAAGAACATTTTTCAGTGATTGAAACGAATAAGATTGAATACATGATGGATTGTATTAGCCAAATGTAGGTCTGACTCAGCCTGGGAGCTGGCTTATAAATGTAATGTTATTGGAACCAGAGAGTCTCCAGCTGCTAATCAGGAAGCCAGGGAAGGGAAGGTGTTATTGTAAGTTGTTATAAACAGGAAATGTTTATATCTTTTAGCTCAGTCAGAGAAAGCAAGACACTGCATCTGGTAGACACAAGCATTCAACTCAATAAACTGAGGCTCTGTTTGGGCGGCAGAATAGTTCACTAGGTTTGCCACAGTTTATGTGAGATATCTAATTTCCTCCCTCTCATTATGAGACAAGATTTCCAGTAGTTGGAGTACATGGGGTTGTGCATTTGCCAGTCACAGGAATCAAACTTTCCTCTATACTGACCAGTCACAAGGTACTACCCATGTGTGTGAGGTCTAGTCTAAAAGAGCCCGTTGGCCTCCTTTATGGAAAAAAATTTAACAGTGATTTCCATCGGTTTCTTTCTAACCTTTCCTCTTTTCTGCCATCTATTAGAATAGGACATGTTTTCTTGTCTTCCCTCTGTCCATTCAGATTATGTGGATAAGTCAGAAATATGCACATCTCCTAAATGCATTTTTGAATGTATAAGATGTGCTTTGAAATCCTAGGTGTAGGATACTGATGCCATCTTTACCACTCATATGGCTCTTAGCACTTTATAGCTCAATTTTCTGCTTAAGAGGGTGCCGCTTATAAACCAGCAAATACAGCAAGTGACTAATTAGCCAAATTAATGAGGGCTTGTTTACTTGAAGTCCCCAGTGCCCTTGGAACTTGGGATGTTTCATTATTACAATCTGCAAGTGGTTTCCTCCAATTAATTTTTAACATACGGCTCTTGCCTCTTCCCAGTAATATGTAATGTCCTCATACTTCAGAGGGGTTTACAAGCATTAAATAAATCATTATTCCTTATAGGGAATTACTGAACGACTGGAACAAAAAGGAATCATATTGCTTTTTGGCCTACTTTACAAGTTTTAGTCCGTAGGTCTAGAGGAAAATAGGTAAAGAGCAATTGTTAAGGCCTATTCTGAGAAACAAATGGAAAGGAAAAAAACATATGTAGATATAAAAGGAATTGCTCTTTTCCACAGAATGAGTGATAAGCAAGCTAAGAAAAGTCAATCTTCTTACTTATAACCCCTTGTGAGATTCCATGATTGGAGACAAATTCAAATCTAAGTAGGCACATAGAAGCATGTGTCTAGAGCACATTCAGAAGGGATGTGTGCATCTAGAGCATATACAGAAGTGAGGTGCATGAGTGATGTCACAGAAATGGTGAAGTAGGGAGCTCTAAGAATTGGTCCCTCCACTGAAGCAGCCATTAAGCTGGTAAAAGCTGACAGAATTATGTTTTCTAGAACTCTAGAATCTAATAAAAAACTTGCAACAACTGGGGGAGAGCTTAATGAAAAAGAAATTGCTAAATTTCAGCATTAAGGAAGTCTCTGTTAGATCACTGACTCTCTGCTGAGAACAAAACAGAGACTTGAGGGATCACACATGACAAAAAATACAGTCTTTGCCAAAATAGTTTAGAAAAATCGCTTAACAATGGATGACTGAAGCCCTCAATAAAAAATAACAGCAAACCCTGGAGAGGGAGAGAATCTGATTTCCAGAGTTATCACATTATAATGTTCAAAACGTCACTGAAAATTTTAACAAAAATTACAAGACATGCAAAGACACAGGAAAGTATGACTTATTCACAGGAAACAAACTGACAGAAAACATCCTTGAGCCAGATAAGACATTGGATTTATTAGACAAAGACTTTGAATCAAAGATCTAGGCGGAGATCACCGTCCTCCCCACGGATACACCAGAAATACAGCTACACGTCGAACAACCCCTACAGAACACCTACTGAACGCTGGCAGAAGACCCCAGACCTCCCAAAAGGCAAGAAACTCCCCACATACCTGGGTAGGGCAAAGCGGAGAGATTCCCGCACAGAGGAGCGGTGCCGAGCGGCACTCACCAGCCCGAGAGGCTTGTCTGCTCGCCCGCCGGGGCGGGCGGCGCTGGAAGCTGAGGCTCGGGCTTCGGTCGGAGCGCAGGGAGAGGACTGGGGCTGGCGGCGAGAACTCAGCCGGAAGGGGGCTAATGAGCCACAGCTAGCCGGCAGGGAGTCCGGGAAAACTCTGGAGCTGCCGAAGAGGCAAGAGACTTTTTCTTCCCTCTTGGTTTCCTGGAGAGGGGATTAAGAACGCTGCTTAAAGGGGCTCCAGAGACGGGCGCGAGTCACGACTGAAAGCGCGGAGCCCAGTGACGGGCGTGGGACGCTGGGGCTGCTGCTGCCGCCGCCGCCAAAAAGCCTGTGTGCGAGCGCAGGTCACTGTCCACACCGCCCTTCCGGGAGCCTGTGCAGCCCGCCACTGCCGGGGTCCCAGGATCCAGGGGCGGCTTCCCTGGGAGAACGCATGGCGCGCCTCGGGCTGGTGCAACGTCACGCCGACCTCTGCCGCTGCAGGCTCGCCCCGCACTCCGTGCCCCTCCCTCCCGCCCGGCCTGAGTGAGCCAGAGTCCCCGAAGAAGCTGCTCCTTTAACCCTGTCCTGTCTGAGCGAAGAACAGACGCCCTCTGGCGACCTACACGCAGAGGCGGGACCAAATCCAAAGCTGAGACCCAGGAGCTGTGAGAACAAAGAAGAGAAAGGGAAACCTCTCCCAGCAGCCTCAGAAGCAGCGGATTAAAGCTCCACAATCAACTTGATGTACCCTGCATCTGTGGAATACATGAATGGACAACAAATCATCCCAAATTGAGGAGCCAGGAGTCAGTGCTGTGCCTCTGAGGTGGGAGAGCCAACTTCAGGACACTGGTCCACAAGAGACCTCCCAGCTCCACATAATATCAAACGGCGAAAATCTTCCAGAGATCTCCATCTCAACAGCAGCACCCAGCTTCACTCAACGACCAGCAAGCTACAGTGCTGGACACCCTATGCCAAACAACTAGCAAGACAGGAACACAACGCCACCCATTAGCAGAGAGGCTGCCTAAAATCATAAAAAGTCCGCAGACACCCCAAAACACACCACCAGACGTGGACCTGCCCACCAGAAAGACAAGATCCAGCCTCATCCGCCAGAACACAGGCACAAGTCCCCTCCACCAGGAAGCCTACACAACCCACTAAACCAACCTTAGCCACTGGGGACAGACACCAAAAACAACGGGAACTACGAACCTGCAGCCTGCAAAAAGGAGACCCCAAACACAGTAACATGAGCAAAATGAGAAGACAGAAAAACACACAGCAGGAGAAGGAGCAAGATAAAAACCCACCAGACCTAACAAATGAAGAGGTAATAGGCAGTCTACCTGAAAAAGAATTCAGAATAATGATGGTAAAGATGATCCAAGATTCTATTTCCCAGATCCAAAATCTTGGAAATAGACTAGACAAAATGCAAGAAACAGTTAACAAGGACCTAGAAGAACTAAAGATGAATCAAGCATCGATTAAAAACACAATACATGAAATAAAAAATACTCTAGATGGGATCAATAGCAGAATAACTGAGACAGAAGAACGGATAAGTGAGGTGGAAGATAAAATAGTGGAAATAACTGCTGCAGAGAAAAATAAAGAAAAAAGAATGAAAAGAACAGAGCACAGTCTCAGAGACCTCTGGGACAACATTAAACGCACCAACATTCGAATTATAGGGGTTCCAGAAGAAGAAGAGGAAAAGAAAGGGACTGAGAAAATATTTGAAGAGATTATAGTTGAAAACTTCCCTAATATGGGAAAGGAAATAGTTAATCAAGTCCAGGAGGCACAGAGAGTCCCATACAGAATAAATCCAAGGAGAAATACGCCAAGACACATACTAATCAAACTGTCAAAAATTAAACACAAAGAAATCATATTAAAAGCAGCAAGGCAAAAACAACAAATAACACACAAGGGAATCCCCATCAGGTTAACAGCTGATCTCTCAGCAGAACCTCTACAAGCCAGAAGGGAGTGGCAGGACATAATTAAAGTGATGAAGGAGAAAAACCTGCAACCAAGATTACTCTACCCAGCAAGGATCTCATTCAGATTTGATGGAGAAATTAAAAGGTTTAAAGACAAGCAAAAGCTGAGAGAGTTCAGCACCACCAAACCAGCTTTACAACAAATGCTAAAGGAACTTCTCTAGGCAAGAAACACAACAGAAGGAAAAGACCTACAATAACGAACCCAAAACAATTAAGAAAATGGGAATAGGAACATACATATCGATAATTACCTTAAATGTAAATGGACTAAATGCTCTCACCAAAAGCCACAGATTGGCTGAATGGATACAAAAACAAGACCCATATATATGCTGTCTACAAGAGACCCACTTCAGACCTAGAGGCACATACAGACTGAAAGTAAGGGGATGGAAAAAGATATTCCATGCAAATGGAAACCAAAAGAAAGCTGGAGTAGCAATTCTCATATCAGACAAAATAGACTTTAAAATAAAGACTACTAGAAGAGACAAAGAAGGACACTACATAATGATGAAGGGATTGATCCAAGAAGAAGATATAACAATTGTAAATATTTATGCACCAAACATAGGAGCACCTCAATACATAAGGCAAATACTTACAGCCATAAAAGGAGAAATCGACAGTAACACAATCATAGTAGGGGACTTTAACACCCCACTTTCACCAATGGACAGATCATCCAAAATGAAAATCAATAAGGAAACACAAGCTTTAAATGATACATTAAACAAGATGGACTTAATTGATATTTATAGGACATTCCATCCAAAAACAACAGAATACACATTTTTCTCAAGTGCTCATGGAACATTCTCCAGGATAGATCATATCTTGGGTCACAAATCAAGCCTTGGTAAATTTAAGAAAATTGAAATTGTATCAAGTATCTTTTCTGACCACAATGCTATGAGACTAGATATCAATTACAGGAAAAGAGCTGTAAAAAATACAAACACATGGAGGCTAAACAATACACTACTTAATAACGAAGTGATCACTGAAGAAATCAAAGGGGAAATTAAAAAATACCTAGAAACAAATGACAATGGAGACACGACGACCCAAAACCTATGGGATGCAGCAAAAGCAGTTCTAAGAGGGAAGTTTATAGCAATACAATCCCACCTTAAGAAACAGGAAACAGCTCGAATAAACAACCTAACCTTGCACCTAAAGCAATTAGAGAAAGAAGAACAAAAACATCCCAAAGTTAGCAGAAGGAAAGAAATCATAAAAATCAGATCAGAAATAAATGAAAAAGAAATGAAGGAAACGATAGCAAAGATCAATAAAACTAAAAGCTGGTTCTTTGAGAAGGTAAACAAAATTGATAAACCATTAGCCAGACTCATCAAGAAAAAAAGGGAGAAGACTCAAATCAATAGAATTAGAAATGAAAAAGGAGAAGTAACAACTGACACTGCAGAAAAACAAAAGATCATAAGAGATTACTACAAGAAACTCTATGCCAATAAAATGGACAACATGGAAGAAATGGACAAATTCTTAGAAATGCACAACCTGCCAAGACTGAATCAGGAAGAAATAGAAAATATGAACAGACCAATCACAAGCACTGAAATTGAAACTGTGATAAAAAATCTTCCAACAAACAAAAGCCCAGGACCAGATGGCTTCACAGGTGAATTCTATCAAGCATTTAGAGAAGAGCTAACACCCATCCTTCTCAAACTCTTCCAAAATATAGCAGAGGGAGGAACACTCCCAAACTCATTCTACGAGGCCACCATCACCTTGATACCAAAAGCAGACAAGGATGTCACAAAGAAAGAAAACTACAGGCCAATATCACTGATGAACATAGATGCAAAAATCCTCAACAAAATACCTCCAAACAGAATCCAACAGCACATTAAAAGGATCATACACCATGATCAAATGGGGTTTATTCCAGGAATGCAAGGATTCTTCAATATACGCAAATCAATCAATGTAATACACCATATTAACAAGTTGAAGGAGAAAAACCATATGAGCATCTCAATAGATGCAGAGAAAGCTTTTGACAAAATTCAACACCCATTTATGATAAAAACCCTGCAGAAAGTAGGCATAGAGGGAACTTTCCTCAACATCATAAAGGCCATATATGACAAACCCACAGCCAGCATCGTCCTCAATGGTGAAAAACTGAAACCATTTCCACTAAGATCAGGAACAAGACAAGGTTGCCCACTCTCACCACTCTTATTCAACCTAGTTTTGGAAGTTTTAGCCACAGCAATCAGAGAAGAAAAGGAAATAAAAGGAATCCAAATTGGAAAAGAAGAAGTAAAGCTGTCACTGTTTGCAGATGACATGATACTATACATAGAGAATCCTAAAGATGCTACCAGAAAACTACTAGAGCTAATCAATGAATTTGGTAAAGTTGCCGGATACAAAATTAATGCACAGAAATCTCTGGCATTCCTATATACTAATGATGAAAAATCTGAAAGTGAAATCAAGAAAACACTCCCGGGCTTCCCTGGTGGCGCAGTCGTTGAGAGTCCGCCTGCCGATGCAGGGGACACTGGTTCATGCCCCGGTCCGGGAAGATCCCGCATGCCGCGGAGTGGCTGGGCCCGTGAGCCATGGCCGCTGAGCCTGCACGTCCGGAGCCTGTGCTCCGCAATGGGGGAGGCCACAGCAGTGAGAGGCCCTCATACTGCAAAAAAAAAAAAAAAAAAAAAAAAAAAGAAAACACTCCCATTTACCATTGCAACAAAAAGAATAAAATATCTAGGAATAAACCTACCTAAGGAGACAAAAGACCTGTATGCAGAAAATTATAAGACACTGATGAAAGAAATTAAAGATGATACAAATAGATGGAGAGATGTACCATGTTCTTGGATTGGAAGAATCAACATTGTGAAAATGACTCTACTACCCAAAGCAATCTACAGATTCAATGCAATCCCTATCAAACTACCACTGGCATTTTTCACAGAACTAGAGCAAAACATTTCACAATTTGTATGGAAACACAAAAGACCCCGAATAGCCAAAGCAATCTTGAGAACGAAAAATGGAGCTGGAGGAATCAGGCTCCCTGACTTCAGACTATACTACAAAGCTACAGTAATCAAGACAGTATGGTACTGGCACAAAAACAGAAAGATAGATCAATGGAACAGGATAGAAAGCCCAGAGATAAACCCACGCACATATGTTTACCTTATCTTTGATAAAGGAAGCAGGAATGTACAGTGGATAAAGGACAGCCTCTTCAATAAGTGGTGCTGGGAAAACTGGACAGGGACATGTAAAAGTATGAGATTAGATCACTCCCTAACACCATACACAAAAATAAGCTCAAAATGGATTAAAGACCTAAATGTAAGGCCAGACACTATCAAACTCTTAGAGGAAAACATAGGAAGAACACTCTATGACATAAATCACAGCAAGATCCTTTTTGACCCACCTCCTAGAGAAATGGAAATAAAGACAAAAATAAACACATGGGACCTAATGAAACTTCAAAGCTTTTGCACAGCAAAGGAAACCATAAACAAGACCAAAAGACAACCCTCAGAATGGGAGAAAATATTTGTAAATGAAGCAACTGACAAAGGATTAATCTCCAAAATTTATAAGCAGCTCATGCAGCTCAATAACAAAAAAACAAACAACCCAATCCAAAAATGGGCAGACGGCCTAAATAGACATTTCTCCACAGAAGATATACAGACTGCCAACAAACACATGAAAGGATGCTCAACATCTTTGCTCATTAGAGAAATGCAAATCAAAACTACAATGAGATATCATCTCACACCAGTCAGAATGGCCATCATCAAAAAATCTAGAAACAATAAATGCTGGAGAGGGTGTGGAAAAAAAGGAACACTCTTGCACTGCTGGTGAGAATGTGAATTGGTACAGCCACTATGGAGAACGGTATGGAGGTTCCTTAAAAAACTACAAATAGAACTACCATATGACCCAGCAATCCCACTACTGGGCATATACCCTGAGAAAACCATAATTCAAAAAGAGACATGTACCAAAATGTTCATAGCATCCCTATTTACAATAGCCCGGAGATGGAAACAACCTAAGTGTCCATCATCAGATGAATGGGTAAAGAAGATGTGGCACATATATACAATGGAATATTACTCAGCCATAAAAAGAAATGAAATTGAGCTATTTGTAATGAGGTGGATGGACCTAGAGTCTGTCATACAGAGTGAAGTAAGTCAGAAAGAGAAAGACAAATACTGTATGCTGACACATATATATGGAATTAAAGAAAAAAAAATGTCATGAAGAACATAGGGGTAAGACAGGAATAAAGACACAGACCTACTAGAGAATGGACTTGAGGATATGGGGAGGGGGAAGGGTAAGCTGTGACAAAGTGAAAGAGTGGCATGGACATATATACACTACCAAACGTAAGGTAGGTAGCTAGTGGGAAGCAGCTGCATAGCACAGGGAGATCAGCTCGGTGCTTTGTGACCGCCTGGAGGGGTGGGATAGGGAGGGTGGGAGGGAGACACAAAAGGGAGGGGATATGGGAACATATGTATATGTATAACTGATTAAATTTGTTATAAAGCAAAAAATAAACAAAATAAACAAAACAAAACAAAACAAAAAGATCTAAATGAAACTATGAATAAAGAACTAAAAAACAACAACAGCAACAACCACCAAAAAAAAATGGGGAGGACAATGTATGAACAAATAAAGAATATCAATAAAACATTGACATAAAAAAAAAATGAACCAAATAGAAACTCTGGAGCTGAAAAGTACAGTTGAATGAAAAATTCACTAGAGGGATTCAAAAGCAGATTTGAGTAGGTGGAAGAAAGAACAGCAAACTTGAGGATAGGACAATTGAAATTAAACAGTCTGAGGAGCAGAAAGAGAAAAAAGAATGAAGAAAAAGGAACACATCCTAAGCATTTGTGGGACTTCACCAGGTATTTCAACATACACTTTATGGGAATTGCAGAAGGAGAAGAGAGAGAGAAAGGGAAAGAAGTAACATTTGAAGAAATAATGGCCGAAAATTCCCTCAATTAGATGAAAGACACAGATCTCCACATCCAAGAAGCTCAACAAACTTCAAGTAGGATAAACTCCAAAGGATCCACGCTGAGAAATCTATTACTAAACTATCAAAAGCTAAACACAAAGGGACAATCCTGGGAGAGCAACATAAAAGCAATTCGTTACATACACCTGATCCTTAATAAGATTAACAGTTGTCTTCACATAAGAAAGTATGGAGGGCAGAAAACAGTGGGTGACATGTTTAAAGTGCTGGTAGCAAAAATTATGCCAGCCAAGAATTCTATATGTGGCAAAACTATACTTCAAAAATGAAAAAAGAAATTAAGACATTCCCTAATAAACAAAAGCTGAAAGATTTCATTGCTAGTGGACCTGCCCTATAAGAAATGCTAAAAGGAGTCCTTCAAGCTGATATGAAAGGACAGTGATTTGAAGCCATACAAAGAAATAAAGAACTTTGGTAAAGGTAATGACATAGGTAAATAGAAAAGCCAGTATTATTGCATTTTTGGTTTGTAACTTTTTTTTTTGGTTTCCTATATGATATAAAAGACAAATGCATAATATATTAATTATAAGTCTATGTTAATGGGCACAAAATATATAAATATGTAATTTCTAACAATAAGAGTCTATAGTACATGAGTCTTCCCTGGCAGTCTACTGGTTAAGACTCCGTGCTCCCAATGCAGAGGGCACGAGTTTGATCCATGGTCAGTGAACAAAGATCCCACATGCTGCATGGCACAACCAAAAAATAAAATAAAATAAAATAAAGATGTCTTAAAAAAATCTATAGTACATGCAGAAATGATGTACACATCTAGAACACATATAGAACTGAAGTCGGTCTCTAGAACACATGCAGAAGTGAAGTGAGCATCTTCAGCCTATTCAGAAGAGAGAGACTGATGCCAATGATTAAATTATAATTCATTCAAGAAAATTGGTTCTACTTATACTTGAAACTTAAGTTGAATTGGGTTGAATTGGGCGATTGGGATTGACATGTATACACTGAAGTGTATAAAATTGATGACTAATAAGAACCTGCCGTATAAAAAAAAATAAATAAAATAAAATTCAAAAATTTAAAAAAAAAGTCCAAAAGATTTAAATGAACAAATAACAAACGAAGAATTTTGACAAAGGAACAAATGAAAAGATGCTTCGCATCATTGGTCAGCAGGGAAATGCAAATTAAAATGATGAGATACTACTTCATACCCATTAGAATGGCAGAAAAATAAAACAAATACCAAAAAGCTGGTGATGTTAACTGTTGACAAGGAAATGGAACAATTAAAAAAAAAAGAAAATTTAATAATTCTACCTTTGTATTTTGAAAACAGGCAGTCTCATATATTAGGGGCTGAGCTACGTATGGTATTAAGTTTGGAATGACTTTTAAAAAAAGAAAGAAGAAAAGGTTTTTTTTTTTTTTTACTGCCAGCGATCAAGGTGGTATTTCTCAAAATTGCAACAACAAAATTAGGATAATTTACATTTGAGTCAATGGAGGAGATGTCATGAAAAGGAAGGTTTGATGTCTTGAAATTAATGGAAACAATAAGAGCAAAGGAAAGATTTCAGCGTCTGTACATGCCAGTTATTCACTTAGAATGTGGAGAGAATAGGTTTTGAGGTTGCCTTTGATGAAAGGGAGTCTGGTTGCTTGGCTTGTAAGGATAAAAGGGTATTCTAGGTAAAATGGGTGTTGAGCAATGGTTTTGGAAGCTAAGAAAACAAGGGTCACTTTACAATCCAGCCCTTCTTTGTAGTGACTGATAAACTCAGGTTCTTAGGAGAAGAAACAATAATCATATCCTTAAATATGTAGTTATGCCTAACACTAAGATAATAATGAACTGTCAGTGGCCTAATAACTATCTTTCCTTAAATAGTCTAAGAGTATTCTCAGCCTTTCCCATCCCCTAATCTGCAAAAAAAGAGTTTTGGCTTTGTCTGCAGTTTCTTTACCTTTCTTGCTGCCTGAGGAGTGTTCTGCTATTACCAGGACAGAATTTTGGGGTTTGTGATGCAAAATGAGAATGATAGCATAAAGGGAGGGTAGAACAACCAGAGTGCTCAGACTAGGTGTGGAGGAGGAGATATTTTTAGAGAGTTTCTAGGAGAGTGGCATCAAAAGTGCTCCAAGGTATGAGGAAAATAAATGGGAGAAGAAATTAAAGTTTTAAAAAACATATAACTGTGGATTATATTTCCTTTTCACATGCAGTCCAAAGAGGTTGAGTGATTTTGAACATACTCTGGTTGCTGAACAGTGGTTCATTGACTGTGCACTGTTGAGACTGAATCACCTGACTCCTGGCTTCAACATGCTTACACGTATAATAGTGAAGTTCTAGAAACCAAGTGAACATTAGGTAGAATTTGGGTTAAAAGGCACTGACACTAGTCCTTTTCCAATCCTATATCTGAGACTCAAGTTTTTGTTTTATTTAGAGTTCTTTCAAAATCATCTTTCAAGACTCAGCTCCAACATGACCTTCCTGTGGAAACTTTTCCTGATATTCCTCATTTCTCTAATGGAATCGAATCTTCATCCTTTGGGTCTCACTTCTCCATTGTATAGATTTCTCTCATTTCATCTAAGGCACTTGGGTGAATTTATTTGTCTCTCCAATTGACTGTGGGATCTTTGACGGCAGAAACCGTCTTTGTTTCCCTGGAGCCTAGCGCTGCACCTGGCACACAGTAGACACTTAATGCTCATTTGTTGAAAACACAGCTTATTAGCCATTGTTCCTGCTTATTGTTTCTCTCCATTTCCACGCCTATGTACTACTGATTAGTGAATCTTTCTGAAGAACAGTAAAGTACACAGTGACTTCACACTATTAAAGTGACAGTCCAAATTCATTAGTATAGCATAAGTTCTTGGTAATCTGACTCTAGACTATTTTTCAGGCTTCCTCTCCCTTTAAAGCCTCTATGTTCTATCCAAATTGAATAATTTATGTGCTTCTTTTTTTTTTTTAAGTTTTTTCAGTGGGAAGGAAGAACCTTATAAAATATCCCAGCATAAACCCTGCCAGCCCCTGAATTTGCACTTGTAGACTATATAGTAAGGAGAGCTGGGACAGAGAGACAAGAGATAAAAGATCACACAGGAGGATGCAAGTTATTGTAAATGTTCTAATTTCTATGTTAGGCTGTGGGATCACTGGTGTTCATTATATTTTAAATAAGCAAGCAAGCAAACAGACAAATAAATAAGAGCCACAGGAACCAATGATGAAAGTATGTCATAAAAAGCCAGAATATAATTAATCTAATTCCACAAACTTGAAATAAACAAAAGAGTAACTGAAAGTTGTAATGTAATGGAGAAAAATACTACAAGTAATATAGCCAAAGCTGCTTGTCTCCTGTCTTGAATGTCTGAGATCCTTTCTGCTTTCTCCCTATTGCCTTAGCTTGTGGGATGGTCACAAATACTAGGCACCTATATAGGAAAGGTATTCATATTTTATGTTAAGGATTTCTCAGTAATGACTTTTTGTAGATGACCCTCAAGGTTCAGTGTGTCCAAAAAAATCTGTCTTGTTAACATTTTGAATTTCTGGACCCACCTCCCAGAAATTCTGATTCATTAGGTTTGGTTGTATGATCAAAGAATCTGATTTTAAATAATTACTCTTGGGGTATTTTGATGCAGATGATCCAAGAAAAATATGTCATTATATGACTTTGGAACATCAAATTGAGCTGCAGACTTAGTGGTGTAGAGATGTACAATGACCCTGAAGACACTCTCAAGAAGAGCGTCAGAAATGGTTAGAGTAATGGGAGCATTGATTTGAGGCATTTTCCAGGTTTAAAGGATCTAAATGTGTCTAATCCTTAAAGCCTCACTCAGCAGCAACTAGTGGGAGATGTCATAATGGTCTACAAATATTTGAACACCATAAACATCAAAGATGGAGAGAACTTATTTAGCTTGTTGGAAGATAGTATGATTAAGAGTAACAAAAAGTGTCCTCTGGGCTGAATTTAAGATTAGCCTTCTGAAAGTAAAGTGATTAGATTTCAGGGTAGATTCTTAACAAAAGTGATAAATCAATAGAGGAAAAGTAGAAAAAAATTGATCCACAAATGAGATGAATTTATTTGTATTTAAAAGCTGGGAATGATAGCTCCCAAATTTCTTCTAGTCTGCATTTCTTTCTGTAGTGCCTACGTGGACCTCTCTCCCATCTGCTCTCATGCTTGGCTTTGGCCTTGGTAGGTTTTGATTGGTCCTTTGTCTTGCCTCTGGGGACATTACAATGTTAGCCAGCCTTGATACTCCAAACCCACAGTTGTTGGTCTCCCTTTCTTCCTTTATTCAATTAATATTTAAGCACCTTTAAAGTGTCTTTTAAGCCTAGGCACTGGTTATCAAGACAAACAAAAGCTTTGTCTTCAGGGAGCTTATATCCTTGGGGATTACTGATTATTATGGACTGAACGTTTGTGTCCTCCCAAAATTCATATGTTGAAATCCAAACCCCCAATGTGATGGTGTTAGGAGGTGGGGCCTTCGGGAGGTAATTAGGTCATGAGGGTGGAGTCTCCATAAATGGGATTAGTGCCCTTATAAAAGAGAACCAAGAGAACTCTCTAGCCCTCTTTCTGCCATGAGGACACAGTGAGAAGTTGGCTGCAGTGAAGAAGCAGGCTCTCACCAGACACTGAATCTACTGGTGACTTGATCTAGGATTTCTTGCTTCCAGAACAGTGAGAAATAAATGTCTGTTCTTTGAGCCACCCAGTCTATGATAATTTTGTTATAGCAGTCTGAACTGATGAAGACACTGATAGCACCCCACTTGCTGTGTTTCTAGTTGGAATTGGTTGAATTATTTCTTCCAAGAGCTCTGTCTCATGGGAGAGCATAAAAGGTCTTGGTTGTGAGCTAACTCCAGAACACAGGTAGCTGGGAGAAATACCATTATGACAGAACAGGGCATGAGCCTTATCCCAATTCTTCTTTCCAACCCTATCTGACTCATCTCTCTCATAGCCTTTTATTATTAACTCAGCTGAATTTGCACCATTCACATTGGCAAACATGCAGAATTTATGAATTCCCTTTATTCTGCATTGCCTCACCAGCAGAGAGGTCTTCAGGGCATGCAAAGCTGGGCCATTTCCCCAGGCCTGAGTTCTTTATGCTGGCAACAGGTAGTAGACAGGGAGTAAGAGATGACTTTCAGGTAAAGCACAAAGGAATAACACACCCACTCATTTGGTGAACTTAGTACCATCTCCTAGTCAAAAAAAATGGGACAGTTCTTCCCTCTTCCAGACCTCTTGTCCTTTCCATCTCAGGCTGCCAGTTGCTCTTTTATGATTTGCTCATTCAAAGCTGATGCTTACTTGAAAACAAACACATGAACAAAAACCCACTTAATTTCATCCACAAGTAAGTGTTCCATGGGCAGATTAGGAGTTAGGGGTTAGTGGCAGACAACACCACATGCATCCACACCTGGAAACATTCTGTGGCTTAACCCAGGCTTCTGCTTCCTTGGGTTCTGTTTGGGTTCTTCCAGTGTCATGGTTTCTGTCCTATTACCCTGGATCCAGTTAGATCTAGAGCTTGAGGGCAGGGACAGAGCCTTCTCTTCCTTTGGTAATTCCTGACTAGGCCAACATTTGAGGGCCCTGATGCGTTTCACACATTATTCCCTTTAATTTTCACTACAACTGCATGCAACATGCTTCTCCCTCCCACAGCTAGGTGAGGATGTGGGATACGCCATGTAGAGCTTTGCCTCCTCTAATCTCTGGGTTTTCCTCCTTCCTATAGATAGACAAAGTAACCAAGGCATAGTTACTGGACTCCAGGATTTTTAAAGTTTTTTTTTTAAATATGTTTTCTGGGTTGAACTTAGAACTGTGATCGTCTTGATTGAATGAAAGTACTCAGCTGCCCTCTGTGAAGAGGACACACGCAGATATTTCCGAGTGATTAACAAATTGTGGAGAGCCTTGCCAGAGTCATCTTCTCTGAATATTTTTATAAAATGCATGGAAGGGATTAACTATAGTCCTAAATGTAAGTAAGGGAATAGTCTAGAACTGTGCTGTTCATTATGGTAGCGACTAGCTATATGTGGCTATGGAGCACTTGAAATTCAGCTAGTCTGAACTGAGATGTGCTGTAAGTGTAAAATACACATCAGATTTAGAAAACTTAATAGGAAAAAAAGAATGTAAAATATTTCATTAATAAATTCTTATACTAATTTCGCATTGAAACAATATTTTAGATACATTGGGTTAAGACATACTATTAAAATCAAGCTCCCTTGTTTCTTTTTACTTTTGAAAAATGTGGCTACCAGAAAATTTAAAATTAGGTATGTGCTTGCATATATATCTATTGGATAGTGCTGGTCTAGAAGAGATTTTTTTTTTTTTTCTGGGACAGCTTTTATCTAACCATTTAAACTGGCTTAGAATTAAACTGCCACCTCTGCTTTAAAAACATCTGGCATGTCACACCCAGGCATAATTATTTTTCTTCTATGACTATGTTGCTATAGGAGCAGAGTTATGGTATAATAAAGAACAACTTGAGCTAATAACTTGTATATGAAAATAGTTACATCTTCATTGTGGGAACCACGAGCCACCCATACGGTTTCACTGCACACACAAATCTCTTTTATAATGATGCTTTTTCATTCATTTGGCATGCTTTTATTATTATTAATACCACAATGAAAACGCCATATATATCAGGGTAAAAGCATCTCTTTTGGATAATCAAACCTATAAATCTTGTGACTGCTCAGATATAGCCAATTAACTCCCTGTTCTCAGAACTGCAGTGTACCAGATGGTGCAAAAAGGGTGGCCACATAGTTCTTGCAGTGCTCTTGACTGAGTGATGTAGTCACAAGAGCCACGGAAGCTAGTGAGGAGGTTCAAGTTTTTCAGTCGCCAAAAATGCTCATCTTAAGCACTAATAAGAAATGTTTCTATTCCTTCAAGTGTTGATGTCTTCGTTAGCTATGTCAAAGTTCTCATCAGTGCCTTAACAGAATCCTTCATGGTACGCTAACAGAACCCTTCTTTATACCTCTGATGCCTCATTGTTTGATAACAGAAGAGGTTGTTTTTAATTGAAGTATAGTTGATTTCCAATGTTGTGTTAATTTCTGCCATACACCAAAGTGATTCAGTTATATATATAATATATATATATATATATATATATATATATATATATATATATATATATATATATATTCTTTTTCATATTCTTTTCCATCATGGTTTATCATAGGATATTGAATATAGTTCCCCATGCTATACAGTAGGACCTTGTTGTTTATCCATTCTACGTATAAAAGTTTGCATCTACTAAGCCCAAACTCCCAATCCATCCCTCCTCTCCCTCCCTCCTTCCTCCTTGGCAACCACAAGTCTGTGCTGTATGAAAAGAGGTTTCTTAAAAAATAAACCAGGGTTAATACTTTATAAATAACTCTAATCACATTTCCTACCTGTTCTGGGCTATTACTTTGTTGCTTTGCCTATAGCACTAAGCTGCGTTGCTGTTGTGTGTGTTGGGGGAACAGGGGTGAGAAGGAAAAGCAAATCTGTAGATAAACTGCAGTGCAGTCAGTAGGCAAAGTAGGATCGACATGGGTGATGATCTTTTGTTTTCATTCAATTTTTAAAGTCTTTGTATAAAAATTTCTGGTTACAATGTTTAAATGGTTTGGTTGGTGCTACCTAAATAGTTATTGAATTAACTAGTTCTACCACTAAGGTAAAATACACACCTTGAAATTTCAAAGATTAGGAAACTACACTTCATGATCACATGAAATCTGGCTTGAGGGTGTGTGTGTGTGTGTGTGTGTGTGTGTGTATGTATCCCCTGGGCACAATCTCTTTAGGATATCTAGTATCTTGGTTTTATAGAATTAAAATTTGCCCCATGATTTTAATGTTTTCTTTTCTTAAGCTGTGTTTTTAGATAATGGTTGCTTTTGAATGTTTTAGAGCTTATAATGGCAGACTTTTGAAGTGCCTAGATACGGTTTAAAAACCTGAATAAAATGAAACTTTCATATTTGTACACTTCTCATTCAATATTGTTTCTTGCCTCCAAATCTCCTTCATAAAATATTGCAGATTTCAGTTTCTGTTTGAGTTGTTCATCATTCCTACAAGCTATAGCTGACCTTTTCATAAATTTGTTTTTGGATAAAAACGATGACCTAGAAGATATTGCACCAAGTAAAACCCTACCCAAACCTGATAAGTGGGGTCCAAAATATCCAGTTCTATAGAGTGAAGGTTCAAGATATCATGAGCTTAATAAAGCGAGGGTGGAGAGCTTGTTCAGCTAGCTGCCACAGAGTTTGTGGGATTTAGCTGAGGGATCCAAATCTGCCTGCATCCCAGTTGCAGCGTGATGCCACCTAGTGATGGTTGTCCTCTCTGACTTAAGCTGTATCACTGGCAGTGATCCAGCGTCCTATGAAAGGCACTGAGTTCTCTGACAGCAGCAGCAATTCCAGGAATTCCCCTGGTTAACTTGTGCCCATTTCATTGGCCTCATCTGGGGAGACTGATTCAGGAGAACCCTGGGGATCCAGGGAACCACTCTCCTCCTCCCTACCTCCCAGGAAGAGGCTGCCTGCCACTTCCAGGAAAACACGTTCCCCTTCTCATTCCACTCCATTCCTTCCCTCCTCATAGAAGAACTGTAGCCCACCAGATCTGAGAACAGGGTTGGGTGGAGGGAAGGAGTCAATTACATCTTATCTTTATTGCGGGGCCTGTTAGTATGGGGTTTTGCTGCAATTTTGTTATTTTGAGTGAAATATCGTTAGGAATGAATTTGGCAAAAACTTTGCCCTCTATTAACATGAGTAGTTCTAGATTTTAGTTCCCATATAATTTCAGCTCATGCCTGTAGGTGACTACTAAATATGTGGATACTACTTATTTTCAATTTTTGGTTTATTTATTTAGCTGAGGGATATCAACTTCATTAGGTATTTTACTAAATTTTTTGTTTTGTTCCTCCTCCCCTCCCTCCCGAGGCTTTTGATTGATTAAAAAAAAAAAGAATTGAGGCAATTCATTTGCTAATCACAGATGAAAGGATATCTAAATTTCTTTTTTCTTTCTTTATTTTCTTCGTTGTGGCATGTGGGCTTCTCTCTAGTTGTGGCATGAGGGTTTTTTCTCTCTCTAGTTGTGGTGCGCAGGCTCCAGGGAGCATGGGCTCTGTAGTTTGTGGCACGTGGGCTCTCTCACTGAGGCGTGCAAACTCAGTAGTTGTGGCACCCGGGCTTAGTTGCCCCACAGCTTGGTGGGATCTTAGTTCCCTGACCAGGGATTGAACCAGAATCCCCTGCATTGGAAGGCGGACTCTTTACCACTGGACCACCAGGGAAGTCCCAAGAATATCTAATTTTCAAACAAGGTAAATCTCCTGTGAAAGAACTCTTCTCCTTTTCTGAATACCTATAGCATTTGATTTGAAACAATTGTACTGCATTTGAGTCTTATCTCCCCAACCAGAATATAAAAGATTATCATTAATGACATCTAATTCATCTTTGAGTACCTCACATTGCCCACAGTAGACCTTCAATAAATGTTAGAAGAAAAGAACATGCACATACACATGTGCTTGTACAATGTTTTGTAAAAACCAACAACAAAAGATACAAGGCATTACCCCTAATCGTAGCTTCTCAATCTCCTCCAGCCTGAGTGAATAAGCAACCGTGAATGTAGGTTGCTAAAACATTATGTAATCATGCTTAGCACACATGCTTCACAGAGTTCCAAGATGTTTTCACCCTCCTTTGTCACTTAACTTATTTGACTATCTGATCGAGGCACTGGAGATTGAAATCAGCTGGTTTTTTCATGCTGTAAAAGAAATGGAGCTGTAGCCGCAGTCTTAATAAGCTTTCATTCCAGTTGAATGATTCTATCCAGAGAGACAGCTTTTTCTGAAGGCATGTTTACCCAATTCTCAGTAATTAAAACCTCCTCTACTCCAACTAGAACTGTGAAAAGTTCTCAAGGAAATTCAAACACTTTGAAGGTGCTGTGGGAAGGTCACTTAATGTAACAAGATATTTTAGATATGTGGGTTCTTGTTGCATGGAGTGAGACAAAAAGCTGATTTTGCTTAATATTTCCTATGAAGAAGATTTGGGCTTCAGTGACACGGTGCTCAACAAGGCAGAATCTTTTCTTAGAGCTAATGAAATTGTCTCTCCGAGTTCCAATTGTATGATAGTCATGGATTTAGTTTTGTGCCTGGAGCCTTAGCTTGAGAGAAATGGAGTAAATATGCTAGTGGGTTGGGGGAGAGGATGCTGTAGGAGGAATTTAAATGGAAATATGGGACTCTAAGTCTGGTTCCAGAGACAGTCTTCAGGAGAACACTGAACCCCTGCATCTCATGTGGAATTCTTTATGGATGTGCATACATGCGTTTTGTAGGTGGGTGCACAGCTTTCATCAGATTCTCAAAGGAGTTCAAGGCTCCTCAAATAATTAGAACCTCTAATTCAAGGGACTCAGCTGAGCAGGTACATTCTAATGGCTGTTTGGAAAATTTAGGGGATCATGTCCCTAGGATTCCTTACAGATGATTATAACAAATTCTTTGTGGATATTTGTGATTCACCTGGAAAAAAGGTAACATCCGGGCCTTTGTGTATAGTTGTGCCCTCTTAGACTTGTGCTGAAATCATGACTGTGAAGAACAGAGCCTTAAGGGGACAGACTTGCTGGGGAGCAAAGTCAGGGGGGGAAGGGACAGAACATTTATGAAACAGGACAACCAAATGGAATCCAGTCAGAGAACAGCAACTAAGATGGTGGAGGCTCAGAAATTTTGGAGCAGGTTAAACATGAAAGAACAGAGAACATCTACAGGCCGTAAGACATTGCCTAGGGGAGGAGATCCATGCTAACCACCTTTACATATCCTATGGAAGAGAAGCTAGGCTGTTTTTACTTTGGGTGTCTGAGAAGGGTGGAATCAGGGCAAGAGTGGTATTTGTAGATTTGGAAGCAGCATAAAAAATGCTCTCCTTCTGTAAGAACCATCTAGCACTGGACTGAGATGCCTTATGGGAATGAGTGTACAAGATGAGGTTAGGCAATCATCCACAGGGAGTGTGGTAGAAGAGACTCTTAACACTCAGAAGACTTGTAGTAGATGATTTCCAGATTCATTAGTTCACTGTCAAGGTGTCATCTCCACTTAGATGTCTGGAAGGCACCTCAGACTCATCATATCCACATCAAACTCATGAATTTCCCCTTCAAACTTGATCTTCTCTAGTTCTCTGATTTCAGTGAGTGGCCCCACCATCCACCCAGTTATGCAAGCCTGAACCCTTTCTACTGCCTCTTTTTCAGTCCTCATTTCTGATCCATCACCAAGTCCCAATTATTTACCTCCTTAACTTATCTCAAAAATGTTTTTTTTGGCTCTAACCCTATTGCCACTCCCCTACATCATGCCACTAACCCCTCTTCCAGGCCACTACAGTAGCCTGCCCATTGCTTTGTCTGCATCCCCTCTTGCTCTTTCCAGGCACTTTTCATACATCAGCCAATGTAGTCTTATTAACACAAGTCTGAGTAGGTTCTTTCTCCACCAAACTCTCTCCTCTGGCCACTTCTTAACACTTCAGTGACTTCCCACCGCTTTAGCCACAGGCCCTTTGCACATGTAGTTACCTCTGCGTGGAATGCTCTTCTTCATCCCCATGCCACATCCTGCTCCTAGCCCTTCCCTTCTTTTTTTTTTAATTTTTATTCATTTATTTAGTTATGGTTTGGCTGCATTGGGTCTTCGTTGCTGCGTGTGAGTTTTCTCTAGTTGCGGTGAGGGGGGGCTACTCTTCATTGTGGTGCACAGGCTTCTCATTGCTGTGGCTTCTCTTGTTCCAGAGCACGGGCTCTAGGTGCACGGGCTTCAGTAGTTGTGGCATGTGGGCTTAGTTGCTCCGAGGCATATGGGATCTTCCCGGACCAGGGCTCGAACCCGTGTCCCCTGCATTGGCAGGCCCATTCTTTTTTTTTTTTTTTTTTGCAGTACGTGGGCCTCTCACCGTTGTGGCCTCTCCCGTTGCGGAGCACAGCCTCTGGACGTGCAGGCTCAGCCGCTCTGCAGCATGTGGGAGCTCCCCGGGCCAGGGCATGAACCCGTGTCCCCTGCATTGGCAGGTGGATTCTCAACCACTGCGCCACCAGGGAAGCCCGGCAGGCCCATTCTTAACCACTGTGCCACCAGGGAAGTCCTCCTTCACTTCTTAATACCTAATTTTCTTTGAGAATTCAGTTCAGCCATCCCCTGCTCAGTTCTCTCTGACTTTTCTGTTAAGCAGCTTCCTCGTTGTACTTCTTATGACAGCAGACTCTTCACAACCTTTTCCATGCATGCCATGTAGCATTTATTAGTGTGAGCCTTTGGTTAATGTTGTCTTCCCCAGTAGACAGAATTTCTATGAAGTCAGGGACTGTGTATTTTTACTGACACAGAGCTTAGTAGCTGCTCAGTGAGTAACTCTGAAATTCTATGATCCTGATCCAGGAGCTTGGGGATAAGGATGAGGTAGAGGGGCACTGAGTATGCCAAGGCTTGAGGAGGGACCCTTAAAGAAGAGTAGTTGAGGAAGCTGAGGACGAAACTGACCCACTTCCCAGATTCGCAGGGATCCTCAGTAATGGCAGCCTCAGAATGGTAGTGGTTCTGGTAATTCCTTAATCCAGTGTTTGATTCTTCATTCCATCGGGAGTTTGTGGTACGTCAGGGGGCAGGGGGATCTTTCTTCTTACTGAAACAGAGAAGATGAAGCTGGGAAGAGAGCCCCTCCCCTCTTACCCTGATTAACAGGTAGTGCAGCCCTCCCTTAAGCCTGCTCAGATCCCAAGGGGAGAGGGTCTTTGAACTGGCCTGGGTCTAGTTCCTGAACTGACTCCTCTAACCCAGTTGTACATCTCATAGGCTATGGTTGCTCACCCCAGTGCTTCTGCTCCTGTAACACATCCCCTTGGACTCTTTTTTTTGTGTGTGTGGTACGCGGGCCTCTCACTGTTGTGGCCTCTCCCGCTGTGGAGCACAGGCTCCGGACGCACAGGCTCAGCAGCCATGGCTCACGGGCCCAGCCGCTCCGCGGCATGTGGGATCTTCCTGGACCAGGGCACGAACCCGTGTCCCTTGCATCAGCAGGCGGACTCCCAACCACTGCGCCACCAGGGAAGCCCCCCCTTGGACTCTTATGTTTCCTGCAGGCAGAACTTCTAGCCAGTGGTTCAGCCTCATGGACAGGACCCAGAAACATCCCACCAGAGTCTATCACCATAGACCATTTCACCACATACCATAGTCAGAGAAAGACCCATGGCCATCTATTCAATTCAGCACATATAGCATGTTTATTCTGCAAAACATTACATTTGGACTTTACTAATAAAGAAACAAGGACCTGAATGGGAAACTAGATTTCTGGAGGCCACTGAGGGTGGCAAGGTGCACTGGGTTCTATTTTTTTGATTGTTATGGTGGTACAGTAACAGAATTGTGGTAAAGTGCAGTTACATTATTCATATCTTATATTCAGGCTTAAAGCGAATCTTTTTCCAAATTTCACAATGCAGTGAAATCTAGGGCAGCACACTGTAAGTCACTCAACAGCATCTATTGTTCCCCTCTGAGTGCAGTGAATTTTGGATTACATCACTCGGGAGTGAAATGCCAGCACTAGCGCAAGGGCCCAAAGGCACCACTCTCTTAAGAGGATACTTTGGAGGAACCTACTCTGCCCCAGCTGGCTGCAGTTTCCCCTGTATCCGGTCTGGTGGAACAATTGGCTTTGTCCTGGTAGAAGTAGCAATTTGATTAACAAAGGGCACCTTTTGCTTCCTTGGGAGATCAGAGATGGGTCTTTGGGGTCAGGAGCAGCTCTAGTTTGGGTGGGATGTAGCTGCAATGCCAAGACTCTTCGATGGTGTTCCATGTAAAGCAGACCTGGAGACAGTGGTTCAAGTTAAGTAGTTTATTTAGGAAGTGATCCTAGGGCATTATGAGGCAAGACAGGAAGGCTGAGAATGTCATTGCTGTGGGCCCCCACTGGGGACCCCATGAGAGACTGCAGAGCATCCTTTAGAGCTCTGAGGGCTGAGGAAACTGATGTGGTTATCCTCTGACTCCTACCCCCCATCATGAGGGTCACTCTTGAACCTCATGGCCTGCTCTGAGCCCAGACTAAGTTTTCTCCTCAGCCAGAGAACCTACCCCCACCGGTAGAGATGCAGGAAGGCGTAGGTCTGTGTGGGGACTGTCACAGAGCACCTCTGGGATGGGCTGAAGTCATCTGGACACTGACACCATTTGTAAGACCATGTGAGGGAGAACCCCTACTAGCTGGCACACCTATGCTCACTTGCCTACTGCTTCTTTGTGTCAGTGTGTGGCTGGGCACTGTCACCTTAGCAACTAACAGAAGTGGGGATGCACCACTGGGCTGTGGTCAGCTGGGCCCATGCCTGGGACCTCAGGCTCTGGGCCAGGGGCATAACTGAGGGAACAGAAGGTGGGAGGAGAAATTGAGGTGACAGCCTCAGGGGATGCCAAAGCAAAGGCAATGAATGAAGATGGTGATTTGCCTTTCCATGCTGCTCACGGGGACCAGGGAGGGATTGGTGGCCTGGGACTAACTCCCTGGTAACAGCACCCTCTTCCACATGTCCTCCTTAGGTTGTGCTTTTTGTGACATTCCTCTCCATGCTATGGTGTTCTCTTTAACCAGATTCCCATATTACCAAAGGATGGGTGATAAGGGTAGAGGCTGTTTTGTGATTTACAGCAGGCCTGCCTTTGTCCTGCTGGGTGTGGTCTTGCCTGAGCTGTGTTCTCTGAATTGAAATGAATTGAATTTTATCCAGGTAAGATCCAGGGCAAGAAAACAGGTTTAGGCTCACCTGCATTCTGGTTTATCCATGCATGAGGCCAGCTAACAGAGTTAATTCAAGCTCGTTAATAAATCTGTACTAACTCCCCTGCCTTCTAAAATTTGGACTAGGGATCAAAATAGATTAAAGTGGGCAGCGTTCATTTTTCTTGTTGTTTTGGGTTAAATGGATAAGGTGAATCAAGGAAATGGATCTGATTATGCCGGTTTCCATCACAACGTTTCATTGTAACTATCATTTATACTTTTTCCCCTTTCCCACTCATTCCTTGCCTCTCTCTTCGTGTGTTTCCCTTCCTTCCATCTTTAATTTAGTGATCTTTTCAAATAAGATATTTAGAAAAAGTGCTGACTCATAAAGCTGGCGTCCCCTCCACCCAAAATTAGACTGTTCACTTCTTTGAAAATAAAACTTATAGCAATTTAACCCTAGGATAGAAGAATATAAAAATATTTTTCAATCTAATTTTAATTCAGGTGCACGATGCCCAGTGGAATGGTCTTAGAAACTAGACAAAAATTAGAGTAATAAAAGCCAACCATACCTTTGCTTGGTAAGACATACACTATTGTGCCTTATAAATTTCAGTCCTTCTGACTAGCTTCATTTTAACTAGCTGAGAAAAATATAATCCGCTAAAGATGGTTTCCAGTGTTCAAAGTCACCTGAGACCTAGCCAGTGTTCAGTAATTACAGCCTCACAATTTATAGGAGATTCCATCCCCACTAGTCCTGCCTTCTCATGTCCGCATTTGTAACATTGTTCATTATATTCAACCTGCTGCCATCACTCTGGAGCTTTCAAAGGTATTCTGGGGGCTATCTTGCTGTAGGACATGGATAATGAAATAGTTAGATGTGACTTGTATTATAATCACCTCACCTAACCCCCATTTAGCTTGAAAAGTAGACTTAATAAAAGCAGGAGTGAAAGGCACTTTATGTTTTTAATAAGGAGTTTCATATGGCATTACCTGCTGTTTTTCATTGTGTGTCTTGTCTCATGGTTTTCCTTTGAGATACATGACAGAAGAAAGCCAAGCACATCTCTTAATCTTAAAGCACTTTAAGAATCTATTGCAGTAATCTACTAAAATTGATCAATAACTTCAAGCTAACAGGGTTGATTTCCAAAGTACATATGTGTACTTATAGAGATAGGCACATTCATTCACTAGCAAGAGAAGGCCATCTTATGTCCAAGAAACTAGAGGATTCCACTGTATAATAATTTAATGTTCTGTTTGCAAAAGGTAATTATAAAACTCTCATTCCATCTCCTGCTCTGATGGGCTCAGGATGAATTTAAAATGGATTAAGAGGAAATGGATAAGACGTTCTGTATTGCTGAACTCTGCCCGGGTGTCATGATATGCAAACAGTGAGCAGAGCGCTGAAACTACTAAATACACACTGAAGAGATGACAGGCTCAAATGCGAGAGCGCCTGGATCTGCCAGAGAAAAGCGCTCCTAAAAATAGTGCTAACAATTTACAGAAGAGAAATCCTGACTGTGGTGCAGAAATCTTTGAAGGCAGAGCTGCTTGGAGCTGGATGCTGTAAACATATTCATGATGTTATATTAAGAGAGGCATCTATTTTCTATGCATTAACATCAGATGAGAAAGGGTAACAGCATCTATGGACCTGTAATATGTGAAGAAAGAAGAATCTGGCTGGTAGTTGGAAGGCTTCATTTCTAGATGAGGCTCTGCTGCTAATTGGCTCTGTGACTTCAGCAAAGCACCCTACCTCTTCAGGCCTTATCTATAAAATGGGTCTGTTAAACTGAGGCTGGTTGCCCTGTGCTAAAAGGTGCTGGCAGTTTGGATATTCAGGAGTTTCCCTAATTCTAGCCTAATTATGATGCTAAATTAATATTTAGGGACTACATTTCTTTAAAGCTGTTTGATACCTTCCTTCTTCTTTGATGTCATTAGATGTTTTTAAATAAAAAAAGTAATGTATTCTCATTTTAACAAGTCAAATAATATAGAGGTGTAGAAAGAAAAGGATTCAAATTTAAATCTCTCTCAAATCCTCCTCTGAAACCCCCTCCTACCCCACCTGAGGTAATCAGAGATAACAGATTGATATATATTATTCCATTGTTTTCACTGTACTTTTAAATATATACTTATATGCAGGTTGTTCTTTAAATAAATTCTTTGATTAAAATGACATCATTTTTCTTGTAATGATTTATCATGGACATTCTCCTAGGCTAAGGGTAAGCAAGCTATGGTTCACAGGCCAAATCTGGCCATGCTAAGTGCATTATCTGTAATTATCTTGCACTCCAAAGACAGAGCTAAGTAGTTGTGACAGACCTCTTTTGTCAGCAGAGCCAAAAATATTTACTATCTAGCTCTATAAAGAAAACATTTTCCAACTTTTTAAAATATGTGTAGCTCTATTGCCTTATTTTTAAAAAGTTGCATAATATTCCATAGAAAGGATGCTCAATATCAATTCAGCTCAAGAGGCTTAGGTAGTTGAAAAGTCCAGATGACTATGGGCTTCAGGTGCTGTTAGATCCAGGGACTGAAATGATGTCTTCAGGATTCTGTCTCCTACTGGTTCTTGTTTCAGCTTTCTTTTCTGTAAGCTTACTTCTCAGGTAGTCTTTCCTCTTTTACTGACAAAATAGCTGTCATCAGTTCCAGTCTTAAATCTCATTCAACAGTGCTAAGAGATTTTTTTTTCCCCCCAGTAGTTTTATTAGAAATCCTTGGTAGGGCTTTCATTGGCCTAGTGGCTCATCCCTGAACCAGTCACTGTGGTCAGGAGCCAGTATTCTATGGCTGAGCATAGGCCACATGCTCCCATCTGGACCTGAGTGTGAGGCTACTAGCCTTACCAAAAAACATGGATTGAAAACAAAGAAAGTGTGGTTATCCACAGAATAATTGGGGTGAAGTTATTGACAAAAGGGAATGAATACCAGGAACTTGAGATGACAAATACCCACTCCAAGCACAGATTTCCCAAAGTGCTTTGCCGGGTTGCAGATTTGTATTTTAAAATTTTCAGTAAATATTGCTGGAGTACTTTCCAAAAAGTATGTTATAATTGATCATAGTTGGTCTCACCAGTGATTCTTGATAGTGTTAGGTTTTCTGTATTGTCACCTGCACTGGTTATTATAACATAATTTTTTTGATTGATCTGATGTTTGAAAAATGGCATCTCATTGTTTCAGTTTGCATTTCAGTGACAGCTAGTGAGATTGAGTATCTTTTCATGACTTTATTATTGGTTATACATGTTTATTCTTATATTAAATATCACTTTACATCATTTGCCAATTTTTTTATTATGTTACTTATCATATGTATAGAAGCTCTGAGTATATGAAGGATACTAATCTTTTGTCCGTCATATGTGTTGAAAATATTTTTCATCAACTTTTGTCTCTTGGCCTGATTCACGGTATCATTTACTACATTAAAGAAAAGTATATGTTAAACTCTCTGAAGGAGTATTTCTAAACGTAGAAATAAATCTCAGTCTCACTGGACTGAGAGAGCTGGGTGAAAGTATTATTGAAAGTTATGTTCATCTCTATAAATATATTTTAAATGCTCATCTTCAGAGTTATGTAATTTAGGTGTGTAAATAGAGCACCACCCAGGTTTCTCTATTGCTGTGTGGTATTCAGGGACAGATCTGGGCTCAGATACCTAAGAACTCAGTTCTCTTCATCCAGGAGGGGTTATCTGTTCCTGGTATGGCTCATCTCCACCACTTTGGTCAACTAACAGAAGCCAAGGACTGTTTTTGCTTAAAAATAAAGATGTTGGATTCATTAGCTCTCATTCAGATCTTCAGTCTACCAAAATTACTTCAAATTATGTAACATTTTTGCCTAATCATAAGACACTTTTCTTAAACTTATTTTTTCATATAATTATGAAAAGGAAAATCGCATAGAGAAGTGTTTGTGTGTTTGTGCATATGAGCAGAACAGCTTCTAAATCATTACCATAAATGTATGAATACTCCATTTCTGTGTGCAGAGTAGGTGTGCAATAGAATAGGATTTATTTACTTTAAATCTGGATTGAACAATTGACATAATCACACAGCAAACTGACAGACAAAAGGAATGTAGGTTATATTATTTTTCTGTTCTTAATGACCTAAATATCAAGAGTCTTAAAGTAGTTTTAATTACCCAACACAGTCCTACCATTTTGAATTAGATTACGGTCTTTTAGAGGTGTGACACAAAATTGCTGGAGGGTTTTCCTTTTTCTTTTTTTCTTTTTTTTCCTAAGCCATGCCTATCCATAGCTTTTTAATAAATACATCAAAAGAGTTAGTTTCCCCAAATCAATAAAGCCCTTTTATATTGGTTGTTGTTTTCCTTAACCGATTTTTGCATTAGGCAACCTGGTCAAATTGTGGGTAGGCATTTTCTCTACTGAAAGAAGAAACTGCTTTGGCATCAGTCACAAAGCAGCAAAGGGAAATATACAGGGTAGTTGGCTGAGGGCCAGGCCTAACTACTCTGGGTCTGTAGTCAGCCTTTGATTAAGTGATATATATTATGTATTAAGTGATCTTTATTACATATTATGACTAGAAATTAATGTCCTAGTTAATATAATATCTTATAAAGAAAGAATTATTGTATAAAATAAACACAGGTCACCAGTTGTAAAGAATTAGACAATTAAATTCTAAGTATTCGATATATGTGAAAGTATTTTGCATGAGTCATACCTGTGAGTCTCATGGTGTCTGCCTCAGAGTCATCATCAGCAAAATAAATATCTACAATTAGCATACTTCCTGCCAATGCTGGTGAAGAGAGAGTTATAAATATTAGAATGTGAAGCTAAATCAATTAATCCTTACCCAAAATACATTCCTTCAACTTGCATGCCTTCTGATTGAGGATTAGTAATAGTAACAAATACAAGAGTATCCTCCTCTCCCCCACCCCACCATTAAACCCATCAATCTTCTCAAAAATTCCATAAGGTAAACACGATGAATTCCCCCTTTTTACAGATGAGGAAATGGAAGAACAGATAGATAAAGCACCTTGTCTAAGGACACAAAGCTAGTATGGAAAAGCCAAACCCAGGCAGCTTAGCCCCAGGCCTATTTTAATTTATCCATTAGGATTGCCACCTAAGTTATTGTGATGGTCTGGAATGGGGATTTAGGCTTGGTGACTTTAGGAATATTTCCTCCCTCCTTCCAAACACTCATTGTTTTAGCTTCTGGTGGTGATGACACATTTACCTCCACCACTGCCCTAGTTTACAGATTGTGTGGAATGAAATATCATAACTGGTTGCTATACACACTGCTGCTCCTGACTTGCTAAACTGTTGGCAGCCTTAACCCTCATTTTTAGTTCCACCTGTTTTCTCTTATGCTGCTCACAGTGGGAATGAAAAGCAGCCGAGTTTCTATTTTTGTCTATTAATTGGTCCCATTACATGGAAGCCATTTTTAAATAGAGCTCCCACCTTTTCCAAGTTTAGCAATCTGTTCATTTCTTTCTTAGTCCAACCCCTTAATCATTGTGAGGGCTCATCTCCCAGCTTTCTCCAACATCGCTATGATCCTGTGGAGTCCAGGATGGAATGAATATTCCGATACAGGTCTGGCCATTGAGAATGGGAAAGCACTTCCCGGCACTCATGTGCTCTGTGATTCTTTGCAGTATCCAAGTTTCCAGTTTATATTCTTCCCATGCCTCTGTCTTCTGTGTCCATGCATTTTTATTCAACAGCATCCCTTTAATAATGAAATGATGCAAGGTGTACTGCATGGGCAGAGAAGTTGCTCTGCTCCTTTATTCCCTACATATACCAAATGCAAACAGTGCCAGATTATATTTTGAATCTTGTTGAAGAGGTTATCAGCAGAACACATTTCAAAACAATGATTAGAACCACAACTATTCTAAAGTCACAATTGGAATGCTCATGAATTCAGAATCTCTGTTAGGATTTTTGAGATTTTAAAATTTGAAATAGTTAATTTGGAAAAAAAATGGCCAAATACATATGATTTATTTTTGCTTAAATTACTTAGTTTGATAGCCAATAGTTATTTAAAAAGACTAAAGTTTAGTGACATTCTGCTATTAAGTTACTCTGTTAAGTTTTTTGGGGTTTTTTGGTGGAGGATGGTCCATGGTTTTGTGAAAGTGATAAAACACTAGATCTATCTTTGTATGCCTAGGACAAAATAATCAGCTTCACATCCTTTCAGAAAAATGCCCAATTCAAGCAAATAGCTACTTGTTTTAATTATACAGGTTTTTAATACCAGAGAAAGTTGAGTGGCTATTCTTAAAAATTTAGGAGACAGTGTATAAAATCCTATGCCATAAGCTGGGTCTACACCTGTGGATGACAGAATCTTTAGTACAGAACTAAGAGGCTGAACAGATTAAGAAATGATCATCAATCTACACAATTTAATATGATTCCCCATTTACTGTCACTAATTTTCATTAATAGTCCTATATTTCATTTGAGAAAGGTGAATTATATCTTTCTCTTTTCCTTACATCCACACTCTTCTTGGTTGAAGGATCTGGGATTTAAAACACTGGGTACCTAGAGATTAATGAACAGTGTAAGATATATGGATCCTTTAAAATATCAAAGATAATCTCTTGATAACTATATTGGTTATTTGGCAGCTGTCTTATAGATGACAGAATAGACTGTGAATTTTTACAGAGTAAAATAATTCAGCATTAAGGACAACTCCTGTCTTTAGAACACTATTTTGAAAAATTTGTCTGTATAGTCTGAAGATTCAATTAAATGAATCAATTGTGTTAGCATATTTGTGTTAATTTAAAAATAGTGCATTGAAACAAAATTAAAATAATACATATGTAAAATTAATAAAAAAAAAGACAAATTCTCCTCTCTTGTTCTTTTAATTTTAATTGTCAAAAAGGAAAAAAACACAAAAAGATTGATAATATTGATAATATCTACTGTAAAAGAAGATATGGAAAAAAGGACTGTGCACTGTTGGTGGGAGTATAAACTGAAAAGAAATTTTTGGAGAAGAATTTGGCAAAAAACAAAAAACACCATCAAAACTTTAAATATGTATACCGTTTGACCCAGAAATTTCGTCTTAGTAATATATCATACAGAAAATTTCAGTTATCCTATAGAAAAGTTCAAAGATGTTCATTCTAGCATTATTTGTAATAGAGAAAACAGAGATAACTGAAATGTGTTACATGAATTATAATGCATTCTTATGAAGGATATATGACTGTACAAAATGTGGTCAATACAGATATGATAAGTTGTCAAGAGAAAGAAATGTGGAACAGTACCTCATTCATGTAACATGCTATGATTATTTTTTTCTTGCTTTTCACTTAGGTTAATAATTATCTTGCTATTTTGTTTTCTTAGTTTTCTATGTACTTATCCCTTATTTACCTTTAATGTTTCCCTAAATTTTCTTAATCTTAATCTCCTCTGATGAAACACATCAGATATTATATCAATTTCATGTCCTTGGGGACATCTGTCCTGGAGTTCACTGATCTCCTCAACTCTCAGGTGGTTGCTGTCTAGTTCTCATCTTTTTTTTTTTAATGTATTTATTTATTTTGGCTGTGTTGGGTCTTCGTTGCTGCGCGGGCTTTCTCTAATTGCGGCAAACAGGGGCTACTTTTTTTTTTTTTTTTTAAAGAAACTGCTTTTTATTTATTTATTTATGGCTGTGTTGGGTCTTTGTTTCTGTGCAAGGGCTTTCTCTAGTTGCGGCAAGCGGGGGCCACTCTTCATCGCGGTGCGCGGGCCCTTCACCGCCGCGGCCTCTCCTGCTGCGGGGCACAGGCTCCAGACGCGCAGGCTCAGCAGTTGTGGCTCACGGGCCTAGTTGCTCTGCAGCATGTGGGATCCCCCCAGACCAGGGCCTGAACCCGTGTCCCCCGTATCGGCAGGCATTTTCTCAACCACTGTGCCACCAGGGAAGCCCTAGTTCTCATCTTGATCTCCATTTACCATCATGCCAAGCGGAACCCTTCACCTTTCTCCTGAGTTGCATCTTCTGTTTCCTGCATGAAATGCCTTTCCCTTTTCTGGCATACTCCATCATTTTGACAAAAGCACCTCCTTCTATAACTTCATGAGATAGTAAGTGTTTTGCAACCTTTAGCGGATATTGTTGGTGCCCTCTCTGGATTGTTTTGATATTCAAAATTCCATATCTGTTGCTGGATATGACTACAAGCACTTCTGGCTCTCCATCAAAGGGTTTCTCTTTGTTCATACACAGGAGAGGCTCTCGGGCAATGATGGATCAGCTTTTTCACCCCTTGGCAAGGATGGTTAAGATGCATGTTCTACCTGTCTCCTGCTGTTTCTCAAGAGGATGGAGTCCCAGTTATTCATAGAGGGGATCTATTCAATAAAATATGCTTTTCTTGCTCCCCTCTCTTCCTTATCTGAATTCTCCATTCCCCTGCTAGTGCTCCCTGGGATCACCTGCAAATAAACTGTTTGCACCAAAACCCTCATCTCAGGGATTGTTTCTGAGGGAACCCAAATCAGAGGTATCTTGCATGCCTGAAAAGATCTTTAGAGTTGACCCCCATATTTATGGCTATTTTAGCTAGATATAGAATTCCAGGTTGGAAGTCATCTTCTGAAATTTGAAGTTATTGCTCCATTATATTTCAGCTTCTGTTGTTTTTGAAAAATTTAATGCCATTCTGATTCCTGATATTTTGCACGTAACTTGATTTTTTTTCTCTCTGGAACTTTTAGGTCTTTATTTTTGTCTATAGTGTTCCAAAATTTCATAATAATGTGCTGTACTGTAAATCCATTTTCTTTTATTGTGGTGGGTATTGGACAAACTCTTTCAGTTTGTGAAACTTCTACCCTTCAAATCTGGGATATTTTTCTGATTTTTTAAATAATATTTCTCCCTCATTTTCTCTGTCATCTCTATCTGGAACTCTTATTATCTGATATTGGACCTCCTGAACTATCCTCTAACTTTCTTAATGTTTTCTCCTTTTTTCCCCACAGCTGTCTTATTGCTTTACTTTTTGGAGATTTTCTTATTTTTCCAACTATTCTATTGAGTTTATTGTTTCTTTGACCTTAGAATTTAATTTCAAGATCTTCAAATGCATTTTTTTCTTTACATTTTTTACAATAACATTTATTCTTATTTTGTGGTTGCTATTATCTTTCCATATCTCACTAAGGATATAAATGATAGCTTTTATTGGAAGTTTTCTTCTTCGAGAGTCTCTTTCCTTCAAGAAGTTTCTTCTCCCTCTCTTTGTGAGCTATGCCTTTTATGTTAGAAAATTTTCTATCATCTGGTGATCCCTGGTTGTCTCCTTAAGGACACTCAAAAGTTGATTGAAAACTCTGTGGGCATGAATGGAGCTGCCACCTGTGTGTTTCATTGTAGTATCACGTGGTCAGACTACTATATAATCTTTATGTTTACTACTTTTGATAATTGAGTAATCCTTCATAGAGTAAATATAATGTAATAATGACTGATATTGAGCTACTGATTGATATTGAGTTGACTTTAAAGTTCTGCTACTAGAAATAATTCTCAAATGGACATCTTTTTACATGTATTGAGTTATTTCTTTGGAAGAGAGTTCATTTTCTGTGTTTGTCAGGAAGATTCAGGGGAGCAGGAAATAGTAATCAGGCCTCTGTGGTGGCAACATTGTAGTAAGATTATTGCCTTTCTTCAGAATAAACCTCTTCGTGAGCCTAGGTCAGTGGATTAAAGAGTCTAAGTCTCTTTAGAATTTCTCAGTTGCAAAGCCAGATTCATCTTAATTTGATTATTGGAGTATCATTCTGTTGTTCAGCTTTAGAGAGGAAGATATTTTTCTAGAGGTGGTACTTTCTTAGAGTACCTAAGAATGTCATTGATAGAGAAATTTAAATGTAGAATTCAATGGTTCCATATTACTAGAACTTAAAAATTTGGTGATTGTAATGGTCATAAGTGATATAGTATGGCTAAGCAGGTAGTTGATATTTTTCTTAGTCAGCTTCACTGAGGAATTAATGGGGTGGGTCTACAAAAAATTTCCTGTTAATACTTTTGTACAGAAGGAACTGGACTGGCATACCAATCTGCTTCTCTCAGCAACTGAGCTCTCTGGTAATGTATCTCTAATTTGTCTCTCTTTTATCTTATTACCTGGGGATAGTTGACAACAAATAACAGGTAAATGGATGGACTTAAAGCCATTCATTTACTCTCCAAAAAAGCATTATTTAACCATTGTTATGGATTGCATTGTTTCTCCCTCCCAAAAAATGTTGGAGTCCTGACCTCCAGTACCTTAATATATGACCTTTTTTGGAGTTAATTCTTTATAGAGGTAATCAAGTTAACATGAGTCATTAGGGTGGGCCTTAATTCACTATGACTGGTGCCTTTATAAAAAGGAAATTTGGACACAGATACATTCATAGAGGGAAGATGATGTGAAGAAACATAGGGAGAGATGCATCTACAAACCAAGGAGAGGTGCCTGGAGCAGATGCTTCCCTTATAGGCCTCAGAAGGAACCAACCCTGCTGGCACCTTGATTTTGGATTATTAGCCTCCATTAACCATGAGACAATAAATTTCTGTCGCTTAAGCCCCTTGTTTGTGGCATTTTGTTATGGCAGCCCTAACAAATTAAAATAACCATTTATTCTATTCTAGCTTGTTAATCCACCTCCTCCTGCCATTTCCTCCAAGTACTTTTTCACTGAAGAAAATCTTAGTTTTAGGAGAATGTTAAGTTGACTTACACTAAATAGGTAATTGTTTTCTAACCCCCCCAATACTAACTAGTAATATATTTTGAAAGATAACTTTTTTCCCTTTCATTTTTTCTGAGTTTGGAAAAAATCTCATTAGAAATATTGTTTTCAAATACATTAACAACCCAATTAAAATATAGGCTTCTGGGTTTTGCCTGGATTGTAGGGATAAAGCTAGTTATGAACCCAACACTTAAGCTTACTAAGTTTTCTCTTCTGTTCAGATCAAGCTGGCAGGTCTGTAATAGTAAAAGCGCTGAATGGTCATTACCAGTGTGCGATGAAATTATTGATGAACGTTTGACAGTTTGTAAGGTACAGTAATGTTACTCAGATGTTTTGTTTTCTTCTTGTGACATGGGCAGTATGGTAATTACAGTATATTTAAAATCATTGCTTACAGGGAAATGACTCACTCCATTATACAGTACTTAGTTGGATACCTGGCCATGGATATAGACAAATATCTTTCTGTTTATGGCATTTCCTAAGATATGAGAAATCAGACAGAAGCTTATGTTCTTTAGAAAGTTTACAGTATATTTTTCATTTTAATGAGATGCCTGTTTAAATTCAAAACTAGTGTTTTACAGTGACATTTCGTATGCACTGACATGTCATCATGTCATACACATGCTAGCCTGGACTTATAAACTAAAACACCAGAGCAGTCCCAAGAGTCTCCAAATAGCTATGGAATGCGTATTATGAATGAATAGGTGGAGCCTCTTTGCTTGTGCACTTGCCATTTTTTACTGACCTTGTTTGGAGCTGAACACTGCTGCAGGCACCCTTAAATTGATGACCTATGACAGGTTCTCAGTTGAGTAGTCAAACAGCCAAATTTACTATAAGTTCTTTTTCTATTCTTTCTGGCCCATTTGCCCAACTAATAATAGTTACTGTTATTCTTGACTCTACTAGTGACTGAACAGTCACTTTTTATCTAGTATTTTTTATTCAATAAAAAAAAGTCCAGGGGCTTCCCTGGTGGCGCAGTGGTTGAGAGTCTGTCTGCCAATGCAGGGGACACGGGTTCGAGCCCTGGTCTGGGAAGATCTCACATGCCGCGGAGCAACTAGGCCCGTGAGCCGCAACTACTGAGCCTGTGCGTCTGGAGCCTATGCTCCGCAACAAGAGAGGCCGTGACAGTGAGAGGCCCATGCACCGCGATGAAGAGTGGTCCCCGCTTGCCGCAACTAGAGAAAGCCCTTGCACAGAAATGAAGACCCAACACAGACATAAATAAATAAATAAATAAATAAATAAATAAATAAATAAATAAAAATTAGGGGAAAAACCCCCAACAGTCCAACTTATGGGAAAAATAATTGTGTGAAGAAAGAAACCAAAAATTGACATATTTATTATTCATCATGGTCAAAGACCTATCATCACTTATGTCCTCATTAAGTGTTATTCATGATGGAGTTGAAATTGACCATATATTGGGACTGGTCTGCTCTTAGAGTTTTCGAATTGGTCTCCCTTTCACCAGCTTGTCAGTTTTCAGTTCTTCTAACAGATAGACACATGTCAAGCGTCATGAAATCTTTTTGTCTTTTAGTGGGTCTCCAGCTTTAGAGGGTAGAGTGGCTGCCATTTCAATCATCTACCTCCACCCACAACACCCTAGATATGACTTCCCTGGGCAATTACCATCTATTCCCTTGGCTGAAATAGATGCTGATGACTCTCAGGACCATGTCTCCCATTCCCCACCTCGCTCTTAAACTCCGGACATATCTTATGATTACAAAAATATTATTGAGTGCTTTCTGTGTCCTACGGGTATGTCAGACTTAACATGTCCTAACCCAAACTGTTATTTTTTTTTCTCTCGAACCCCTCCCCTTCTCAAAGAGCATTGAGGCCTCCATCAATAGAATTGTTACTCCTATAGTCTCTCAAACGAGAATATCTGTTGGTCTTCAGCACCTCTCTTTCCCTTATCCCCTCATATGTAATTATCATCAAAATCTATTAATTCTTTCCTCTAAATCTCTTTGTTCCTTCCTCTGGATTCCCGCCATGGCAGGCTTAGTTTATGACCTTATTATTGCTTACCTGCACAATTGAAGAATCTCCTACTTCATCTTTGGCCATTTTCTCTTTCAATCCTCCATTCACACTGTCTCCAGGGTTATCTTTCTATATGAGATCAAGATCATTTCAAGCCCTGCTCAGAATCTGGCAGATTCTGACTTTCAATCTGCTGCTTTTGCATTGACATTGAAAGGCCTGTGCAGTCTCAAGTTAAACCAAATATCAGAGCTCCAGGTAAAGCTCCATTTCTTACCATGCTAAGTGAGTCTGGTTCCCTACCTCTGTGATTCTTTTTAATTCACAATGATTTTGCAAAGCCTGTATCCCCTCTGTCACAGAAGGGCGCTGCTACTTGTCCATTTGCCGGAACCGGAAACCAAAAACCTCCCAGTAATCCTCAACTCTTCTTTCTTCATACACAGCCCCAAACCAGATTACATCATTACCCTAGATGTTTCTTATATATGCCCAAAACTTTCTATCTCTACTGTTATGAACCTAGTAAACTACCATTGTCTTTCTCCTGGATTCCTATAAGAGTTTCTGACCTAATCTCCCTGTCTTGGAGCCTGCTTCTTTTCCATCCTTCTGTTTGTCACATGATCTATCTTAGAATGCACAGTTTGTCAGGCCCTCCTTTTAAAAGCATTTCAAAGGTTCTCCACAGATTTTAGGATAAAAATTAAACTGAAATTGGCTCCTGCCTTTTCCCCAGCTGCATGTTCCTCTACTTTCCTTCTGGCCTTCTCCCTTCCATGCTTTAGCCATACTGAACTTCTTCCCTTTTCTTTAACACCGTATACTCTCTTACTTCCAAGTCTTTGTACACGTTAGACCTTCTCCCTGGAATCATCCTCCCTTTCCTCTTCACTTGGCTAACTCTTATTTAGCTTTTAGATCTCAACTAAATGTAACTTCCTCTGGGCAGGATTCCTTCTCATCCCTTGGTTATATTAGGTGCCTTCTCTATGTTCTGACATAACAGCCCACTTTCCCTTATTAGAACATTGATCATAATTGACTGTAATTACTTGTTTAATTAAGCCTCTCATGTTTCCCCAGCTATAAAGTGAGGTAAGGGGGGATATCTTGTCTATTGTATAATCCAAGTCTAGCATAGTGCCGGGTAGCTGGCACATACTTGATAAATATACACTTATTAGGCTTGTAGTGAGACAAACACAGAGTACTTTACGAAAACGCCTACACAAAGCAGATGTTGAACCAATGAATAGTGAATCAATATTCTTCTCCTTGACTGAAATGTCTTTCCTTCCTTTGCCTGTGTGGTTAAAAACAGAAAATCCTTGAAGAATCTGATCAGAAGTCATGTTTTAAAGTCTTGCCAGATCCCTTCATCTTCTCCTCATTTATACCCTTCTCTGCATGCAAATTAACTCCTTTCTGGCTTTGCATTTCTGGTAGCATAAACATCTGTTAAAAACTATAATGTATTGGGATGTTTATGTGAACACTAAAAAACAATGAGATCTAAGATTAGTGATCATAACTCATTTATCTTTGGCTACTAGAGTACCTAGCTCATAATATTTACTGAACATATGAATGAATGAGTGAAAAACTAGTGAATTAATATCAATGCCTACATTCCTTTGTCTGGTCTTCATAGGTCCCTTCCAATTGTCTTTTCTTAACCTTCTTGAGCATCTCAGTTCTTAGTTCTTTACTTCAACAACAAATCAAATGTGGCTTTGCTCACGTGACTTGTTCATTTTCTCTCCTACACCTTTACACACATCATTTTACCCACCTCTCCCATTCCCCATGCCTCCTGCACAGCCCAAGTTGAAATTCCTGCCAGTATTTGACCTCTGACTATTATGGTTATGCATTTATTTAGTGATTTCCTTGCTCTTTTGTCTTCTGTTTACAAAATTAAGATTTTCCATTTATACTTAGTACTTCTTTACTTTTTTTGGTTCTTTTTTTAAAAAAAATGAGGTAAGGTTGGTATATAACATTATATAAATTTCAGGTATTCTACATTATAAATCAATATTTGTATGTACTACAAAGGGATCACCACCATGAGTCTAGCTACCATCCATCACCATACAATTGATCCCTCTCATCCATTTGCCGTCTCCCTAACCCCCTTCTCCTCTAATTACCACCAGACTGTTCTCTGTAATTATGAGTTTGTTTTCTTTGTTCGTTTGTATTTTAGCTACCACAAATAAGTGAAGAAAGCAGTGTTTCTTTATTTTTCTGACTTATTTCACTCAGCATAATACCCTCAAGATCCATTCATATTGTTGCAAATGGCAAGATTTATTTCTTTTTTATGGCTGCATAGTATTCCATTTTCATATATATGTCAGGTCTTCTTTATCCATTCATCAACTGATGGACAACTTAGGTTGTTTCTGTATTTGGGCTATTATAAATAATGCTGCAATAAACATAGGTATGCATGTGTCTTTTCAAATTAGTGTTTTCATTTTCTTGGCATAAATACCCGGAAGTGGAATAGGTAGATCAATGGCAGCTTTATTCTTAATTTTTTGAGGACTCTTTATACTGTTTTCCATAGTGGCTGCACCAATTTACATTCTTACCAACAGTGTATGAAGGTTCCCTTTTATCCACATCCTCCCTAACACTTATATTTTCTTGGTTTTTTTTTTTTTTTTTTGCGGTACACGGGCCTCTCACTGTTGTGGCCTCTCTCGTTGCGGAGCACAGGCTCCAGACGCGCAGGCTCAGCGGCCATGGCTCACGGGCCCAGCTTCTCTGCGGCATGTGGGATCTTCCTGGACCGGGGCACGAACCCGTGTCCCCTGCATTGGCAGGCGGATTCTCAACCACTGCACCACCAGGGAAGCCCTTTCTTGTTTTTTTGATAATAACCATTCTAATAGGTATGAGGTGATATCTCACTGTGATTTTGATTTGCATTTCCTTGATAATTAACGATTTTTTCATGTGTCTGTTAGCTATTTGTATGTCTTCTTTGGAAAAATGTCTATTCAGATCATCTGCCTATTTTTGTTGTTGTTGAATTGTGTAGGTTTTTTATATATTTTGGATATTAACCCCTTATCATATATATGATTTGCAAATATCTTATCCCATTCAGTAGGTTTCCTTTTGTTTTGTTGATGGTATTCTTCACTGTGCAGAAGCTTTTTAGTATAGTATAGTCCCATTTGTTTATTTTTGCTTTTGTTTCCCTTACCTTTGGAGCCAGATTGGAAAAAACATCACTGAGACCAATGTAAAAATGTTACTGTCTATGTTTTCGTCTAGGAATTTTATGGTTTCAGATTTTATATTTAAGTCTTCAATACATTTCCAGTTAAGTATGGTGTAAGATAGTGTTCTAGTTTCATTCTTTTGCATATAGCTGTCCAGTTTTCCCAAGAACATTTATTGGAGAGGCCTCTCCCCAGTGTATGTTCTTGGTACATTTGTCATAAGTTACATGTCCATATATGTGTGAGTTTATTTCTGGGCTCTCTATTCTATTCCATTAATCTGTATGTCTCTTTTTATACCAATACCATACTGTTTTGAGTACTATAGCTTTGTAGTATAGTTTGAAATCAGGGATTGTGACACTTCCAGCTTTGTTCCTCTTTCTCAAGATTGCTTTGGCTATTCAGAGTCTTTCGTGGTTCCATACAAATTTTAAAATTATTTGTTCTAGTTCTGTGAAATGTGCTATTGGCATTTTGATAGGAATTACATTGAATCTGTAGATTGCTTTGTGTAGTATGAACATTTTAACAATGTTAATTCTTCCAATCTATGAGCATGGAAAATCTTTCCATTTATTTGTGTCTTCTTCAGTTTCTTTCATCAATGTCTTATAGTTTTCAGTGTACAGTTCTTTCACCTTCTTGGTTAAATTTATTCCTAGGTATTTTGTTCTTTTTGAATGCATTGTAAATGGGATTGTTTTCTTAATATCTGTTTTCTGATAGTTCCTTATTAGTGTATAGAAACATCAAAGATTTTTGTATGTTGATTTTGCATCACAGAGCTTTACTGAATGTAGTTTTTACTTCTAAGATTTTTGTTGGTGGAAACTTTAGGGATTTCTATAAATAGTATTATGTCATCTGCAAACAGTGACAGTTTTACTTCTCCCTTTCTGATTTGAATGCCTTTTATTTCTTTTTCTTACCTTGTTGCTGTGGCTAGGAACCCCAATACTGTGCTGAATAAAAGTAGTGAAAGTGGGCAACGTTTGCCTTTTTTTCTGATCTTAGAGGAAAAGCTTTCAGCTTTTCACCACTGATTATTATTAATTTTTTTAAATTTTATTTATTTATTTTTGGCTGTGATGGGTCTTCATTGCTGTGCTTAGGCTTTCTCTAGTTGCAGCGAGTGGGCGCTACTCTTTGTTGCGTTCTTGTTTCTTGAAGTAGGCCTGTATTGCTATGAACTTCCCTCTTATAATTGCTTTTGCAGTGTATTCTGCTGCATTTGGATGGAATGTTTTGTATATATCTATTAAGTGTATCTGATCTAATGTATTATTTAAGGCAGATGTTTTTCCTTTTTGATTTTCTTTCTGGATGAACTGTCCATTGATGTAAATGGGGTATTAAAGTCCCCTATTATTATCTCATTCTTGTTTATTTCCCCCTTAGGTCTGTTAATATTTGCTTTATATATTTAGGTGCTCCTATGTTGGGTACATGCATATTTACAAATGTTATAGCTCCTCGTTAAATTGACCCCTTCATCATGTAATGCTGATCTCTGTCATTTATTATAGTCTTTGTTTTAAGGTTTATTTTATCTGATACTATTCCAACTTTATTTTGGTTTCCATTTACATAAAACATCTTCTTCCATTCCTTCACTTTTAGTCTGTGTATGTCTTTAGATCTGAGGTGGGTCTCATGTAGGCAGCAAATAAATAATTCTTATTTTTTTTTAATCCATTCAGCAACTGAGTTTTTTGATTGGAGAATTTAGTCCATTTACATTTAAAGTAATTATAGATAGGTATGTACTTACTGTCATTTTGCTAATTGTTTTCTGGCTATTTTGTTGTTACTCTGTGTTCCTTTCTTCTTTTGTTGCTCTCTCCGTGTGTGGTTTGATGACTTTTTTTAGTGTTATGTTTAGATTCTATTCTAGTTATTTTTTGTGTTTCTTTTGATACTATGGGTTTTTGCTTTGTGGTTACCATGAGGCTCACATATATCAGTCTATGTATATACCAGTCTGTTTTAAGTTGATAGCAAGTTAAGTTTGAACACATTCTAAGAATCCACATTATTACTCCCCCTTCCCACATTGTTTATCTTTGACATCACATTTTATATCTTCGTATTTGGTGTATCCCTTTACTAATTGTTGTAGTTTTAGTTGTTTTTACTACTTTTATCTTTTAACCTTCATATTAGCTTTATGATTGATTAGTCTGCTACCTTTACTATATATTTACCTTTACCAGTGAGATTTTTCCTTTCTTTTGTTTTCTTGTTACTAATTAGTGCCCCTTTTTAAGCTTAGAGAAATCCCTTCAACATTTCCTTTAAGTCCAGTTTAGTGGTGGTGAAGTTCCTTAATTTTTGCTTGTCTTGAAAACTCTTTATCTCTCCTTCAATTCTGAATGAGAGCTTTGCCAGGTAAAGTATTCTTGGTTGGAAGATTTTTGGCACTTTGAATATATCATGCCACTCCTTTGTGGCCTGCAAAGTTTCTGCTGAAAAAAAATCTGTGGATTGTCTTATGGGGGTTCCCTTATATGTAACAAGTTGTTTTTCTCTTATTGCTTTTAAGATTCTCTCATTTCCTTTAATTCTTAACACTTTGACTGTAATGTATCTTGGTGTGGATCTCTTTGGGTTCATCTTGTTTGGAACTCTCTGTGCCTCCTGGATTCAGGTTAGGGAAGTTTTCAGCCATTATTACTTCAAATAAATTTTCTGTCCTTTTCTCTCTCTTTTCTCCTTCTGGGATCCCTTTTAATGCAAATACATTCCACTTGATGTTTTTCCATACATTCCTTAAGCTATTTTTTACTTTTTTAACTTCTTTCTTCCTTTTGTTGCTGTGTCTATGTGAGTTCCACTGCCCTGGCTTCCAGGTCACTGATTCTTATGCTTCATCTAGTCTGCTGTTGAACCCCTCTAGTATATTTTTCAATTCAGTTACTGTATTCTTCACTTCTGTGACTTGTTTGTACTTCCCTTTGTTGAAGTTCTCTCTGTGTTCACCTATTCTTTTCCCAAGGTTGGTGAGCATCTTTATGACCATTACTTTGAACTCTTTATCAGTTAAATTACTTATCTCTGTTTCATTAAGGGTTTTCTTCCTGGGGTCTTATTTTGTCCTCTCATTTGGAACATATTTCTCTCTGTTTCCTCATTTTGCTTGACTCTCTGTGTTTTCTTCTTTGTATTAGGCAAAATAACTTTCTATCCCAGTCGTGAAGGAGTGGTCATTGGGAGAGGGTGTGTTTCAGTCTGCTGTCTGTGCAGTGCCCTGGAGATGATAGCCTGCCAAGAACTGTATCTTTGATTGTTTAAGTATTATGGGGCCCAGAAATATAAGCCCCTGCCACCAGTGCCAGGTGTTGTGTGTGGAGTGAGTGCACCCTCTGGGTCTGGCAAGGCAGGAACTGTGGGGTGGATAAGAGCTAGGTCAGGGCGAGCCCTCCCACTGTGACCAGTGACATAGGAGCCATGGTGGATGAATGCCAGGCCGAGGGTCACTGTGAATGAGTGCCATGTGGAGGCAGCCTGCTCGGTTAGGGGCTTCAGGAGAATGCCAGGGTGGGGCAAGTGGCTTCAGTGAGGCAGATAGGGAGTGCCAAAAATGTTGCACACAAACTCTAGGCTAGGAAAGCAGAAGAAGAAGAAAAGAAAGTGGTTCTCACCAGCGCCTCCATCCCTAGAGAGCATTCCAACAGGCCTCTGCCCCGCTGGTATATGCCCTAAGATTAATCTCCTTCACAAATGGCCCAGGCTCTTTTCAAACTGCTGCTTCTATGCTGGGACTCAGAGCAAATGAGTATGTGCAGGAGTCCTTTGAAAGTAGAGTCTCAGTTTCCTATAGCCCTTTGGTTCTGGATGTAAGCTCCACTGGTTTTCAAAATCAAATGTTTTGGAAGCTTGCCTTTCTGGTGCAGATCCCAAGGGCCTGATGTGGCACTCAGACCCCTTGCTCCTCAGGGAGGAGCTCTGTGTTTGTGATGTCCCTCTTGCTTGTGAGTCACAACACTGGGGGTGAGGGTCCTGGCAAGATCACATCTCTGTTCCTCCTACCCATCTCAACATGGTTTTTTTTTCTTCGTCATTTGTTAAGGAAGAGCTGTTTTGCTGGTCTTCAGGTCCTTTTCAGAGAGAATTGTTCTATATGTAGTTGTAGCTACCGTGTAACTGGGGGAGGAGGTGAGCTTGGATCTTCCTATGCCTTCATCTTGAACCTCTTCCTCTTGGTGTGTTTTTTTTTTTTTTTTTTTTTTTTTTTTTTCGGTACGTGGGCCTCTCACTGTTGTGGCCTCTCCCGCTGTGGAGCACAGGCTCCGGACACGCAGGCTCAGCGGCCATGGCTCACAGTCCTAGCCGCTCCGCAGCATGTGGGATCTTCCCAGACCGGGGCACGAACCTGTGTCTGCTGCATCGGCAGGCGGACTCTCAACCACTGTGCCATGAGGGAAGCCCTCTTGGTGTGTTTTTAAAGGTGTTTTAAAATCTCCTCAGAGATTTTAAGTTTGCCAAGGGTCAGAGAAAGCTGTGTAAGTCAAGATGCAATTCCCAAAACTCAGTGGCTTAAAGCAAAAGACTTCTTTTAAAAAAATCATTCATTCCATATATCTATTGTGGGTCATTTGGACTTTTTTCAACTTTGTTTTAATTTGGGACCCAAGCTGATAAAGCATCTACTATTTGGATTGTTGCTGATCAGCATAGCAGAGGGAAAGAGATCACAAAAAATTTACACACTGGCTCTTAAAACTTTACCTGGAAGTGACACTGCTCATCTGTGAAGCAAGTCATTTTACCACACCCGATTCTAAGGGGTGGAGAAATGCAACATTATTGTACACTTGCAAAGAGCGGAGGTCTTTGATGGACAACACTAATGATCATGTAAGGCATCTATTCCATTTGAAGGTTTGTATAGATTCTAGTACAGAGCTTTGAGCATAGGAGGAATCAGTAAATGCTGGTTAACTCTTTGCTTGACCTAAGCTATATTCATTCCACAATTCTGCCCTGACTTGATTTTGAATGGCGGTTCTCTTGGAGATGAAACCCAAGCTCTGAAAAGGCAAGAAAATGAACTGTGCCCAAAATACAAAGGCAAAAATCATTTAAAGTGCTTTAACACTTTCTGAACTTGGCAGTGATAAGGACCTCACTAATAGTGTAGATGAACTTGATATTGTGGCCCTATTTAAAAAGTACTAAATCCTTCCAGCTGGAGATAATTGATGGAATGGCTATATCTCAGAGTTTCTCTGGCTGCCACTAACAATGTTAAATTAGATAACTAACAGCAGCGTTTTGAGGAGATGGAAGCCATCTGATACCAGAGAATAGAAAATAGAAACAGAGAAAAGCATCGGAATCCTGAAAGCTGTTTGTGAGTTTTCTGAAGTTCAGGCTGTACAACCTTAAGAAGTTGAGTTGTAAAGATAATGAACATGGGAAAAGTGATATATATTGTATAGCCTTTTAGTTGTGCTTCATGTGGGAGGATAACCATAGTGTGAATAGAAATACCCAAAGGTGTCTGTCGTGTCTTGTTCCCTCTTGTGTCTATTAGTAGCCAGTGAATTGTGATGAGAAAAACAGGGCAGTGTGGGCAATATAGTGTATTATAGAGTTAAAACCCTCAATTCCATCATTTGTAAAACAGAGATTATACCTTGGAAAAAGTAGCTACCTCACAGCGTTGCTGTGATGATTTAAAAAGATAATGAATGAAAAGAATTTAGCTCTATGCCCAGAATTCATTAAATGTCAGCTGTTATGATTATTGAACAATTTTCTTCTTATGTTGGTTATTGGTGTTTGATTTTTTTAAAGATAGTGGTATTTGTTCTATTTCAGAGACCGAAGAAATAAACATTCTACCTTTGATAGGAAAAAAAAAAGAATAAAACAGTTCCTATTTTGCCACTCAAAAATCAGTGTTTTTCAAACTGTCATTTGTGATCAATTAGTAGGTCATAAAATTAGTTTAAGTCATGATCAGCATTTAAAATAGGAAATAGAATAGAAACATGAGAGTGTATTTGATGTTCAAGAACAAATATTTTTTCATAAAAAGTTTATTTCACGTGTGTAGTATATGCCTTTGTTAACGTGTGTTTATACTGGGTTAAAATTGAAAATGCAATTCTAACTCTTGGATGTGGCCATAAAGCCTGAAAGTATTAATTCTAAATAAATGTACATGGGTCTCCGTTTATCAAAGACCCCATACCCCAAGGTATGCCTGAATTTCTCTTGAGGATAATTTTCTAAAAATGTTCTTATAAACCACATTTGTTACGTATAGGTATAAAGTACTAAAAAGGACGACAAATTGTTTCATGGGGTTTCTGGGGTAAAAGAAAATAATGGGTTGAGGAATTTTCTCCCTGTCCCCTTTCATATCCCCAAATCCAGTGAGGTTTCCTTTATAACCATTCAAACTATAGCACATTTCAAATGTAAGAATGTGAGTGTCATTCTGAAATCCTAATGAAATCTGCCTTAAGATTTAAACCCTTGGCCTAGCAGTACAGCCAGTGTGCTGATCTATTCAGCTTTCATTACTGGATGGCCTAAACACTACTGGAACCCCAAACTTCCATTTTTAACAAGCTAAGCACTTCCCAAATATAAAACAAAAGCAAATGAAATTAAGAAGTGGTGTGTTATTGGGCTTCCCTGGTGGCGCAGTGGTTGAGAGTCCGCCTGCCGATGCAGGGGACACGAGTTCGTGCCCCAGTCCGGGAAGATCCCACATGCCGCGGAGCGGCTGGGCCCGTGAGCCATGGCCGCTGAGCCTGTGTGTCCGGAGCCTGTGCTCCACAAGGGAAGAGGCCACAACAGCGAGAGGCCCGCGTAACAAAAAAAAAAAAGAAGTGGTGTGTTACAATTGGCCTCTGAAGTGCAGTGGTCTTTCTTTTGGCTTACAAGGCTGGATGTTCAGGCTTCAAATTTTCCATGGCTTCTCTTCCTCAGAGTATGAAGCACCTGAGAACAGGAGCCTCAAACTGGTTTTTCTGTCTTTTAGCACTTTTGAATGCACTGCTCAGTCAAGGAAAGCATCATGAGGCACCATTTAGTTAAGGCATTGGGCCAACGCATGGAAGGCTCTTCACATGGAGGAAACACAACAGACCATCATTCTCGAAGTCTGCTGTATTTTCCTGGCTTTTTCCTGAAGAGACTGCTTCACTTGCAGCTCTGTTATTTGGTGTCTATTTCTCTCACACACCTTTCCTACCCTCCTTGTATTTTCATTGATGTTTACAAACCATTCTGATCCCTCCATAAAAAGAAAACCAAGCTTTGCATCTCATGTCGTTGCATTCTGCTACCCACACCCTGCCTCCCCATGTTGTGGTTATCTACTGAGCTCTGGGTCCCTGCGTTTTGCAAGTTTTAGCTCCTGACTCCCTATCAGTCTCTCAGCACCACTCCTGTCATCCTTCTTGGCGAATGGTTTATTTGCATATGTAAGCCTTCAGTCAACTGGCCTCGTAGTTCCTGGTCTGTTCCCCCTGCCCCCCATTAGCCGGTCCTAACTGTCCTCTCAGCCACTCACTCTGTGATCACATCCTAGACCTTATCTTTACAAATAACTGTGACCCTCTGCCACTACAGATTTCCCCCCAGCTTTTCTGAGGTACAGTTGACAAATAGAAGTTGTATATATTTAAATCGTACCGTGATGTTTTGATATAAGCATACATTGTGAAAGATTACTACAATCAAGTTAATACATCCATCTTGTGTGTGTGTGTGTGTGTGTATGTGTATGTGTGGTGAGAACACTTAAGATCTACTCTGATAGCAAAGTTCCACAATCTCAGTTTTTTTTTTTTTGTGGTACGCGGGCCTCTCACTGTTGTGGCCTCTCCCGTTTCCGGACGCGCAGGCTCAGCGGCCATGGCCCATGGGCCCAGCCGCTCCGCGGCATGTGGGACCCTCCTGGATTGGGGCACAAACCCGTGTCCCCTGCATTGGCAGGCGGACTCTCAACCACTGTGCCACCAGGGAAGCCTCACAATCTCAGTTTTAAACAGCTCGCTCCTTGACCCATACTATTGATATCTGCTTCATGATATTCATCTTTAAATAATCTCAGTTGGATAAAGGGTATTTGTTTTATGGGTCTATCAAACATAATTTTTTGTACCCACATACTTCTTAACATAAACTTTTTCTCATGCTCTTCTTTGGTTATTTTTAACAGATATGATAATGACTCATAATTAAACTGTGGAAAATGATGAATGTCTTTTGGGATTTCATTTTCATCTCTCTCTCCAGTTCTACTCCAATCCCCATTTGTTTGCCGAGTCACAAACTATGCCCCTTGTTTTACAGAATTTCTTATCCCCATATTTGAAGTTTGATCTCTATCAGTTACTGTCCCTCTTTCATTCATTCACTGAACTCTGTGAATTAGATATTGACGTACTCTTATAACAGTTGCTATAGTTGAGGGTTTATTTGGTTGATTTATGGGATTTGGGCCTATTACTTTAATGGTTTGTTGCACCATACACGTGTAAACATCACCTGATAAATGCTTCTTCTTTTGTAGCAAATTAGGAAATTACCAATTCATTGTATCATTAAACATTTCCTGCATGTTTTTGTTCTCTTAAGAAAAATGAGAAAATGCTTATATTTTGCATTCAGTCTTTACCATTGCTTTTTTTTTTTTTTTTTTTTTTCGCGGTACGCGGGCCTCTCACTGTTGTGGCCTCTCCCGTTGCGGAACACAGGCTCCGGACGCGCAGGCTCAGTGGCCATGGCTCACGGGCCTAGCCTCTCCGCGGCACGTGGGATCTTCCCGGACCAGGGCACGAACCCGTGTCCCCTGCATCGGCAGGCGGACTCTCAACCACTGGGCCACCAGGGAAGCCCAATTTACCATTGCTTTTACATTCAATAATAAAACAAATATTGAAATTCACAAACTCAGCTATTTTTGGAATAACCAATTATGGGTTCATTGTATTGTAGTTATTTTAATAAAAATATAATCGGTTCACAAATACTTGGCTTGATCTTTTCATTGAGGAAGGAGGTTATTTTTCACTCTGCATTAATTTGCCTTTGCTACTAGAACATAATTAAGTAAATTAATTCCTTCAAGATTTTCTCAAGCACTTCTTGTGCAAGTAAAGGTGCTAAGAAAGCAAAGATGTTTAATCTGTGTTTCCTGTTCTAGAGCTACTTGCAAACTAAATGAAGAGACAGGGCTGAGCCAATGGTTAACCACACTGCAAGCATTTCAGATTTTTGCCCTTAAAACTTTAAATAGCACTTTAATTGTGGCAGACTGGCTAGCTGTTTACCAGACTAGCATCCCCCATCCTCCTTGACAATTAGCTAGACCATATTTTCCAGAATCCCTTGCAAGCAAGTGTGGACATATGACTATGTCCTGGCCAATGGAATGTAGACAGAAGTGATGAATCCCACTTTTTAATTCTGTCCCATGAAATGGCCATACAACCCTTTATTGTCTCTCTTATACTATCTGCTGGCTGGGTGTCTACACCTAAAGCTGTCTGAAAGTCATGTATTGAATACAGCAGAGCCTCTGTTAGTTTAGGTCCCTGAATGAAGCTGAACTGTCTATGCTGTCACTCCCTGCTGGACAAAAAATAAATCTATGTGTTTGGCCCACAAGATTACAAGGTTTATCTGTTACAAATTCTAGAGTCACAATAACTAATGTACAGATGAACTTAAAAAGCAATCCTGTTCATTAGAGTGAAGAGTGTACTTTCATTTTGTGAGAAAATGAGGCTCATAATATATTTGAGATGCATCGTTATGGAAGCTAAATATGGACTTGGTTGTATAATGGGAGACTGCCATGAAATCTAGGAATCACAATTTATTTGCTACTGTTTACTAGAGACTATGAGAAAAAGGAAAAGGGAGTGAGGTCATGGAAGGTCTTGGGAGTGGATGGGAGCATTACAGGTGTAGTAAATTATTTGGTAATGACATTGTTATATGTTCAAATGCCCATTGATAGGGCTCCCTGGTGTCTTGGATCTACTCTAGACTGTCCTTATTCATTGCCAGGGAGGGTGGAACTTAAATAAATGTCATTGCCAGGCCCCAGCTGACTCTTTTTCACAATTCTGATCTCTGGACTTCTGTATTACTTGTATACTATTAAGATTTTAAAACATTTACCTTCTGGCCTATAACTATAATTAATTTTTCTACGTGCTGTATATAAGTCGATTTGAGAAGATAATTACCCTCAAACAGTATTCACAATTTTATTATTAGATCCATGGTATTCACTGAAAAGTTAAGTAGTTTGATTTTACTCTGAAAGAGGAAAATGTAATCCTATGTCATTAAACATGTGACATTTAATAGCAAATGTTCCAAATATCAGGGAAAAGTGTCATCTCTTTTCTTAGACTTAGGCAATAACTCGAAATCATGCTACATTATAATTTTATTCATACTTGAATGACTTTTTGATAAAGCATTTTGTTTCCTTTTCTGAGTTCCTAACTGTTCTCCTTTTTTTTTGGTTATTGACAGAAGAGACATATGCTTTCATCGTGGCATTTTTACAGAAATACATATGCAAGTAATTTTTTTAAAGAATATATGTGGGAAGCAAGCTTTTTAATTTTTTGCATGTCATAAAATATCTTGATTTTGTCCTTACAGTTGATTGATAATTAACTGGTTATAGAAATATAGGTTCAAAATAATTTTCCCTAGGAATCTCAAAGGAATTGTGACATTCTTTTAAAGCATTCAGAGTTTGTATGTAAAGAAACCTGCCCCCATATACCCTGAGAAAACCATAATTCAAAAAGAGACATGTACCAAAATGTTCATAGCAGCCCTATTTACAATAGCCCGGAGATGGAAACAACCTAAGTGTCCATCATCGGATGAATGGATAAAGAAGATGTGGCACATATATACAATGGAATATTACTCAGCCATAAAAAGAAATGAAATTGAGCTATTTGTAATGAGGTGGATAGACCTAGAGTCTGTCATACAGAGTGAAGTAAGTCAGAAAGAGAAAGACAAATACTGTATGCTAACACATATATATGGAATTTAAGAAAAAAAATGTCATGAAGAACATAGGGGTAAGACAGGAATAAAGACACAGACCTACTAGAGAATGGACTTGAGGATATGGGGAAGGGGAAGGGTAAGCTGTGACAAAGTGAAAGAGCGGCATGGACATATATACACTACCAAACGTAAGGTAGATAGCTAGTGGGAAGCAGCCGCAGAGCACAGGGAGATCAGCTCGGTGCTTTGTGACCGCCTGGAGGGGTGGGATAGGGAGGGTGGGAGGGAGACGCAAAAGGGAGGGGATATGGAAACATATGTATATGTATAACTGATTAAATTTGTTATAAAGCAAAAAAAAAAAAAAAAAAAAAGAAACCTGCCCCCCTCCGAAATTCACAAGTTTTAGATTTTCTCTTTGTGTTTGAAGTTCTGAAACTTTATCAGAGTATTTCTAAGTGTGCATCTTTACTCTTTGTGCCTGGCACTCAGATGGCTTTTTCTGTATGAAAACTTAAGCATGTGTGTGTGTGCGCATGCGCTTAGGCTCAGGGAAATTGTCTTATCTTATTTCAATACCTTTCTCCTCCCTATTTATTTATTGCTTTGGTTTTCTCTTTTTGTAACTGCTTTTAAATAGTTCTTGGATTTTCTAGGCTTGTCCATATTTCTTGACTTATTTTTTGTCATATTTTCCCATTTTGTCTTTTTGCTTAATATTCTGGGAGATTTCCTCCTCTTTATCTTCTGTCATTCATAACCATTCTATTATATATATGTTTTTGCTGAGCCAGTATCACTACCTCCTAATATTTACATCTGAGTGTATCATACTGCACTGTATCTATATGCATGTTTTCCAGTGTAAATCCAAGATCTCAGGCATTTGGTAGAACATTCTAAGTCTCTGGGGGTCCACAAAGCATTGTTTGTGACAACTATTGGAAGAGTTTATACCAGAGTGGGCCCTCTACATCTGTGTCAGACTTTCTACTCTTTTAAATAAAAGAGCACTTTTCTAATCCCAAATATTTCTGTCAATATAACATCATTTAACTGACACTTCAGCATGGTAATGATTCATCCACCAAGGGGTAACCCGAGGAATCACAGCCTTATTTCCCCACAGTTTTGAGATGGATTGTACTCAGCCACAGCCTGTGGGGAGACAGTAAGCATGGATGTAGATATGATGACTGCTAATGTTTGTTCTTCTACTAGCAGCTTAGTTCTTCATTAATAATTACTGTGGTGTAAATGGCTGGGTGAACCCCAGTGCCTCATGTGATGGGTCTCACTCTGGGAAGGTGGAGTGTAGTAGATCAAAGCAAGCTGCTCATTTGGAACTCTGATTTATATTTGACAATATATATATTGTTCTGGTGAAGAAATAAGCCTTACAAGTTTTCTTTGTTTTTGAAATAAAAAACAAAGTAAAGTCTGCATTCTCAGTCTATGTTGCTGACCCAGACTTTGTTGACAAGTAAAATTAGTTTTTTGAGGAGAAAGTAGCTAAAGGGCTCTATTTGTGATTATTAAAGATTGAATTATATATGAAGTGATTCACCTTGGGATCAAACTTTATTCCCGGTCATCCAAACAACTATCTAAAGTTGCCAAAGAAACACAATGAAACAAGTTCTTGGAGAGTGTCATTTGAAAACTGACCAATAAATAAAAATAAAATTTTAGGAGTTTAGAGCAATAATAAAGATATCAATATACTCTAGGTGTGTAAAATCTTGCTAGGAATTTTTACTGGACAGAAGCCAAAGCTAAGAAAGAAGCCTGCTACCAGGGAGCACAATGTCTTCTAAAGACAGGAAAGCAAGACTGGTACTGAGAAGTCCCAAATGTCTTCCAAGAATTTCAATAACTCTAGTACAGAAGTATTTTCAGGATTTAAGGCAAACAGAAGGTCTGTAAAGCATTCCTTTATGTTTTTTTAATAGGATATTGAGTTCTGTACCAATTGCTCATTTCTTCATTCACTTATTTCTTCATTTATTAAATTTCTATTATGTTTTGGGGACTGTGACAGGCATTAGTGATTCATAGTCCTGGTAATTAAGGGGTCCATAGTGTTGTACAGAAGATATACAAATTATATTTTGTGTGTTTTTTGAGGTATAATCTCCATAAGATAAAATTCACCAATTACAAGTGTACAATATAAGTTGACAAATGTATACAGTTGTGTAAACATCCCTGCAGTCACACTATTGGTCACATTTCCATCCTTCCAAAAGCTCCCTTGTTCCTCTTCATAGTCCTCCCGCATCCACCCATGCAATCACTGTTCAAATTTTTGTTGTGATAGTTTTGTTTTTTCTAGAATTTCATATAAGTGGAACAATATAGTACATAGTCTTCTTTGCCTGGTTTATTACACTTAGCATAATGTTGGGTTGGCCAAAAAAATTCGTTCGGGTTTTTCATGTTACAAAAATACCCGAATGAACTTTTTGACCACCCCAATTCTTTTGCGATACATCAATTTTATTGCAAATATTGTTAGGTTTTTTTGGTTATTCATCGAAGAGCAGTATTACTTGAATGGATGCACCAAAATTTGTTTCTCCATTCATCAGGTGATAGACGTTAGGGTTGTTTCCAGTTTTGAACTCTTATAAATAAAGCCATTAACAACATTCACATTTGGGTCTTTGTGTGAACATATGTTTTCAGTTTTGGGGGGTAAATACCTAGGAGTAATAATTTCTGAAAATTTGGATAAGTGTTTAACTTTATAAGAAATTGCCAAACCACTTTTTAAAAATAAAAATTGTAATAACACTTTACATTTTCACCATCAATATATGAGAATTCCAGAGGATCCTTACTCTTGCCAACATTTGATACTGTCACATTTAATGGATGTGTATTGTTACTCATTATTATTTTACATTACATTTTCCTGGTGCCTAATTATATTGATTATTTTTTTATGTGCTTATTTGCCATTCAATGTCTTCTTTGTGGAAATGTCCTTTCAAATCTTTCACTTTTTTTTTTTTTTAAAGTGAGGTTGTGAGGTTGTGTCTCTTTTTGTTATTGCGTTGTAAGAGTTCTTTACATATTCTGGTTAAAAGTTCTTTATCAGATATATGTTTTACAAATATTTTCTCCTACTGCATGACTTGACTTTTTACTTTCTTGATGGTGCCTTTTGAAGGCCAAATGTTTTTCATTTTGATGAAGTCCCATATATCAATTCTTTCTTATGGTGCATGCTTTTTTGGTCCTTTGTAAGAATTGTTTCCCCTAACTCATGGTTATAAAATTTTTTTCTTAAGTTTGTCATTTAGAAATTTTATAGTTTTAATTTTTACACTAAGGTCTATGACCCATTTCTAGTTAAATTTTTCTTATATGATGTGAAGTATACTTCAAGGTTTATTTATTTATTTTTCTTACAAATAGATACCTAATTGTTTTAGCAGATAATTTGTTAAGAAGACAGTCCTTTCCCCATTGAGTTACATTATCACCTTTCTCAGAAATCAGTTGACCTATATGTGTAGGTCTATTTCTGGGCACTCTATTTGGTTTCTTCAATCTATATGTCTGTCTTTACCACTACTATCCTGTTTTGATTATTGTAGTTTTAAATTAAATGTTGAAGTCAGGTAGTGTGATTCCTGAAACTTTGTTCTTTTTTTCAAAATTGCTTTGGCAGTTCTAGGTCCTTGGATTTTCCAACTAAGTTTTAGAAAAAGCTTGTCAATTTCCACAAAAAGCCAACTGAAATTTTGATTGATATTGTTTTGAATCTATAGATCAATTTGGGGAGAATTGACATCTTAATGATATTGAGTTTTCTGATCCATTAATATGGTATCACTCTCTATTAATTTAAGTTATTTTAATTTATCTCAGCAAAGTTTTATAGTTTTCAGTGAACATCTCTTACATGTATTTTTTAATGTATCCCCAAATACATCATATTTTTAAAGCTACTGTAAATGATGGTGTTTAAAATTTAAATTTCTAATTATTTTATGCTAGAATATATAAAAGCAATTAATTGTATGTTAGTTTTATACCCTAAGAACTTACAAAATTCACCCCTTTCATTATATTTCCTTAGGACTTTCTATGGGGATTATCATGTCATTTGTGTAAAATTACAGTTTTTTAAAAATTTTCTCACTTTTTCTTGCTTTAATACACTAGTATCTAGAGCCTTGAGTACAATATAAGTATAATAATACTTATAAGACTATAATTATTGAGAATGGATGTACCTCTCTTGTTTCTGATTATGAAGGGAAGTAATTTAGTCTTTCACCATTAAGCATAATGCTACCTGTAGGTTTTTTTTTTTTTTTTAAATAGATGTAGGAGGGCAGGAGTTCCCTTCTCTTTGTGGAATGCTAAGAATCTTTATCATAAATGTGTGTAGGATTTTGTCAAATGCTTTTGTTTCATTTATTGAGATGGTTATGTTGTTATTCATTTTTTGGTTGGTTAATATAGTAAATTACTTTAACTGAATTTTCGAATGTTAAAACAATCTTGCATTCTTGGAATGAAACCCTCTTGGTTATGGTGTATTATCTTTTCATATATTGCTAAATTTAATTTGTTAAAATTATGTTTAGGATTTTTGTATCTATGTACATGAGATATATTGTTCTGCAGTCTTCTTAAAATGTGTTTTTCTGGTTTTGGTATTGGGGTAATACTGGCTTTATCATAAAATGAATTGGGTAGTATTCTTTTCTATTTTTCTAGAAGAGTTTGTGGAGACTGATTATTTCTTCCACAAATAATTGGTAGAATTCACCAGGGAAGACATCTGGGCCCTGATATGTCTTTGTGGGAAGGGTTTTAAGTATAACACTTTAAAATGCATATAAGGCTATTCAGATAATCTACTTTTTCTTGGGGGAACTTTGGTATATTGGGCCTTTTACCCATTTCATCTAAGATGTTAAATTTTTTTGCTCACATTTGTCTGAAAAAGTATTTATTTTGCCATTATTTTTGGAAGATAATTGACTGAGTAAAGAATTTACATTGACAGGTTTTTGGTTTTGTTTGTTTGTTTGTTTTTTCTCTTTTTAGTACCATGAAAGAACTTTCCACTATCTTTTAGCTTGCAAAATTCCTGGTGAGAAGTGAGCTGTATTGTTATCTTTCCTTCATTGTACAAGATGTATCTTTTTTCCTCTGGCTGCTCTTATGACTTTCTCTTTAATACTAATTTTCAGCAACTTGATTATGATGTGTCCTTGTGTGGTTTTCTTCATGTTTCTTCTGCACTGCTTTTGTTGAGCTTCTTGGATCTGTGGATTTACAGTTTTCAAAAAGTTTAGAAAATTTTTATCCATTATTTTTATCTGGGGTTGTTAGAATTGATTATACTGTCTCCCATATTTCAGTTAATCCCCATGGTTTTTATCCATGTTTTATACTTGACCTTCTTCATGTCTGTGTGTTAGGCCTCTCTAGACCTCTTCAGGACAGGGCAGCCCTTTGTCCACCTGTAACCTCCTCTGTGCACATTCTGTGATGTGCCTTTCTTGGCCCCTTTTTCTCAGTGATCACTTCTCCATACTCTTTACATAGTCATATGCAGGAATTAATTGAAATCTTCTGTCTATTAATTGTTCCTTTCTCATGCTCATGAAGGCCTCAGCTCAAATGGCCTTCTTTGACTACCTTGTTCAATATTAAATTTTCCCAGGGTTGACATGAGTTATGTCTCTCAAAACACTTGTAATTCTCCAAATGGTCTTATTTGTTCACTTGTTTCTTATCTGCCCCACCAGAATGTAAGTTTCATGAGGGCAGGAACTTTATTTTGTTCACATTATCCCCAGAAACTGGCACAGCTCCTACCACATGGTAAACACTACATAAATATTTTCTGATGAAACAGTGAATTCATGAATTCTCAACCTGACAGTCAGAATGTGTCATAATTTGGTGTCCCTTAATTTCTCTAATGTGAATCCTTGGATGCCTTCAAGCTTATATTTTTATCGTATCTTACCATGAGTCATGATTTTGAAACTTGTATATGCCCTTTGCTTTTCTTCCTCCGTCCTGAAGTTATACTTGTTCTTTAGGGCCTGATTCAAATCATCTTCACCTTGAAGATTTCTCAAAAGATCACTTTGCCGTTGTTCTTACTGTGAAATTTGTGTAGATGGTCTAAGTAACAGTTTCATGGTTTGTTTTATATTTCTTTATTTTCTAATTATTTCATGGTAGAGTGTTTTCTCCCTAACAGACTTATAAGCTCCTCAAAGCTAGGATCCCTTTTTATATAAGCTCAGAAGAGTCTAAATTAGGCATTTAAGAAAAATCTTATAATGCTTGGTTTTATGTAGATATATAAAGGTAATGGAATTGTCTTTCTAGGTGTATCTACACATGTAGGTGGCTACTTTAATAGCATCAGTTATTTATTAATTCATTCCATAAATATTTTTTGAGTGCCTTCCATGTGCCAGGCATTGCTATAGGTGCTGAGGATACATAAGTGAATAAAATAAAAATAAAAACAAAAATCTCTGACCTTTAAAGTATTTTACTTTTTAATTGAGGTATAATAGCCATATAACATTATACTAGTTTCAAGGGTACAAAATAATATTTGACATTTGTATACATTACAAAATGATCACCACAGTAAATCAATTGTCACCATACACAGTTACAAAAATTTTTTCAGCTCACTCCCCTTGCAAGAGCACTGGAATCACAACTAACTGCTGAACAATCATCTACAGGAAGACACTGGAACTCACCAAAAAAGATTCCCCACATCCAAAGACAAAGGAGAAGCCACATGAGATAGTAGGAGGGGTGCAATCACAATAAAATCAAATCCCATAATTGCTGGGTGGGTGACTCACAAACTGGAGAACAATTATACCACAGAAGTCCACCCACTGGAATGGAGGTTCTTAGCCTCACGTCAAGCTTTCCAACCTGGGGGTGAGGCAACAGGAGGAGAAATTCCCAGAGATCAGACTTTGAAGGCTAGTGGGATTTTATTGCAGGACTTTGACAGGATTGGAGGAAACTGAGACTCCACTCATGGAGGGCACACACAAAGTAGTGTACACATCAGGACCCAGGAGGAGGGAGCAGTGACCCCATAGGAAACTGAACCAGACCTACCTACTGGTGTTGGAGGGTCTTCTGCAGAGGCAGGGGGTGGCTGTGGCTCACCACAGGGACAAGGACACTGGCAGCAGAAGTTCTGGGATGTACTCCTTAGCATGAGCCCTCCTGGAGTCCCCCATTAGCCCCACCAAAGAGCCTGTAGCCTCCAGTGCTGGGTCACCTCAGGCCAAACAACCAATAAGGAGGGAACTCAGCCCTACCCATCAGCAGTCAAGTGGATTAAAGTTTTACTGAGCTCTGCCCAGCAGAGCGACACCCAGCTCTACCCACCACCAGTCCCTCCCATCAGGAAACTTGCACAAGGGTCTTAGATAGCTTCATCCACCAGAGGGCAGACAGCAGAGGCAAGAAGAACTACAGTCCTGCAGCCTGTGGAACGAAAACCACATTAACAGAAAGATAGACAAAATGAAAAGGCAGAGGACTATGTACCAGATGAAGGAATAAGATAAAACCCCAGAAAAACAACTAAATGAGGTGGAGATAGGCAACCTTTCAGAAAAAGAATTCAGAATAATGATAGTGAAGATGGTCCAGGACCTTGGAAAAAGGATGGAGGCAAAGATCGAGAAGATGCAATAAATGTTTAACAAAGACCTAGAAGAATTAAAGAACAAACAAACAGAGATGAACAATACAATAAATGAAATAAAAAATACACTAGAAGGAATCAATAGCAGAATAATTGAGGCAGAAGAACAGATAAGTGACCTGGAAGACAGAATGGTAGAACTCACTGCCATGGAACAGAATAAAGAGAAAAGAATGAAAGAAAGAAGACAGCCTAAGAAACCTCTGGGACAACATTAAATGCACCAACATTCGCATTATAGGGGTCCCAGAAGGAGAAGAGAGAGAGAAAGTACTTGAGAAAATATTTGAAGAGATTATAGTTGAAAACTTCCCTAACATGGGAAAGGAAATAGCTACCCACGTCCAGGAAGTGCAGAGAGCCCCAGGCAGGATAAACCCAAGGAGAAACATGCCGAGACACATAGTAATCAAATTGACAAAAATTAAAGACAAAGAACAATTATTAAAAGCAAAAAGGGAAAAACGACAAGTAACATACAAGGGGGCTCCCATAAAGTTAACAGCTGATTTCTCAGCAGAAACTCTACAAGCCAGAATCGAGTGGCACAATATATTTAAAGTGATGAAAGGGAAGAACCTACAACCAAAATTACTCTACCTGGCAAGGATCTCATTCAGGTTCGATGGAGAAATCAAAAGCTTTACAGACAAGCAAAAGCTAAGAGAATTCAGCACCACTGAACCAGCTCTACAACAAATGCTAAAGGAACTTCTCTAAGTGGGAAACACAAGACAAGAAAAGGACCTGCAAAAAACAAACCCAAAACAATTAAGAAAATGGTAATAGGAACATACATATCGATAATTACCTTAAATGTGAATGGATTAAATGCTCCAACCAAAAGACACAGGCTCACCGAATGGATACAAAAACAAGACCCATATATATGCTGTCTACAAGAGACCCACTTCAGAACTAGGGACACACACAGACTGAAAGTGAGGAGACAGAAAAAGTTATTCCATGCAAATAGAAATCAAAAGAAAGCTGGAGTAGCAATATTCATATCAGATAAAATAGGCTTGAAAATAAAGAATGTTACAAGAGACAAGGAAGGCCACTACATAATGATCAATGGATCAATCCAAGCAGAAGATATAACAATTATAAATATATATGCACCCAACATAGGAGCACCTCAATACATAAGGCAGCTGCTAACAGCTATAAAAAAGGAACTCGACAGTAACACAGTAATAGTGGGGGACTTTAACACCTCGCTTACACCAATGGACAGATCATCCAAAGTGAAAATAAATAAGGAAACAGAAGATTTAAATGATGCAATAGACCAGATAGATTTAATTGATATTTATAGGACATTCTATACAAAAACAGCAGGTTACACTTTCTTCTCAAGTGCACACGGAACATTCTCCAGGAGAGATCACATCTTGGGTCATGAATCAAGCTTCAGTAAATTTAAGAAAACTGAAATCATATCAAGCATCTTTTCTGACCACAACATTATGAGACTAGAAATAAATTACAGGGGAAAAAAACGTAAAAAACACAAACACATGGGGGCCAAATAATACATTACTAAATAACCTAGAGATCATTGAAGAAATCAAAGGGGAAATCAAAAAATACCTAGAGACAAATGACAATGAAAACACGATGATCCAAAACCTATGGGAGGCAGCAAAAACAGCTCTAAGAGGGAACTTTATAGCAATACAATCCTACTTCAAGAAACAAGATATATCTCAAATAAACAATCTAACCTTACACCTAAAGGAGCGAGAGAAAGAACAAACAAAACCCAAAGTTAGTAGAAGGAAAGAAATCATAAAGATCAGAGCAGAAATAAATGAAATAGAAACAAAGAAAACAATAGCAAAGATCAATAAAACTAAAAGCTGGTTCTTTGAGAAGATAAACATAACTGATAAACCTTTAGCCAGATTCATCAAGAAAAAGAAGGAGAGGACTCAAATCAAGAAAATTAAGAATGAAAAGGGAGAAGTTACAACAGACACTGCAGAAATACAAGGCATCATAAGAGACTACTACAGCAACTTTTTGCCAATACAGTGGACAACCTGGAAGAAATGGACAAATTCTTAGAAAGGTATAACCTTCCAAGACTGAACCAGGAAGAAATAGAAAATATGAAAAGACCAATCAAAGGAATGAAATTGAAACTGTGATGAAAAATCTTCCAACAAACAAAAGTCCAGGACCAGATGGCTTCACAGGTGAATTCTATCAAACATTTAGAGAAGGGCTAACACCCATCCTTCTCAAACTCTTCCAAAAAGTTGCAGAGGAAGGAAGACTCCCAAACTCATTCTATGAAACCACCAGCACTCTGACACCAACACCAGACAAAGATACTTCAAACAAAAAAAATTACAGACCAGTATCACTGATGAATATAGATGCAAAAATCCTCAACAAAATACTAGGAAACAGAATCCAACAACACATTAAAAGGATCATACACCAGGATCAAGTGGGATTTATCCCAGGAATGCAAGGATTCTTCAACATACGCAAATCAATCAATGTGATACACCATATTAACAAATTGAAGAATGAAAACCATATGATCATCTCAATACATGCAGAAAAAGCTTTTGACAAAATTCAACACCCTTTATGATAAAAACTCTCCAGAAAGTGGGCATAGAGGGAACCTACCTCAACATAATAAAGGCCATATATGACAAAGCCACAGCCAGCATCATTCTCAATGGTGAAAAACTGAAAGCATTTCCTGTAAGATCAGGAACAAGACACAGATGTCCACTCTTGCCACTATTATTCAACATAGTTTTGGAAGTCCTAGCCACGGTAATCAGAGTAGAAAAAGAAATAAAAGGAATCCTGTAAAACTGTCACTGTTTGCAGATGACATGTTACTGTACATAGAGTATCCTAAAGATGCCACCAGAGCTATCCTGTACATAGAGTATCCTAAAGATGCCACTAGAGCTAATCAATGAATCTGGTGAAGTTGCAGGATACAAAATTAATGCACAGTAATCTCTTGCTTTTCTATATACTAACAGTGAATGATCAGAAAGAGAAATGAAGGAAACAATCCCATTCACCATTGCAACAGAAAGAATAAAATACCTAGGAATAAACCTACCTAAGGAGACAAAAGACCTGTATGCAGAAGACTATAAGACACTGATGAAAGAAATCAAAGATGACAGAAACAGATGGAGAGATATGCCATATTCTTGGATTGGAAGAATCAATATTGTGAAAATGACTATACTACCCAAAGCAATTTACAGATTTAATGCAATTCCTATCAAATTACCAATGGCATTTTTTACAGAACTAGAACAAAAAGTCTTAAAATTTTTATGGAGACACAAAAGACCCTGAATAGACAAAGCAGTCTTGAGGGAAACAAACCAGAGCTGGAGCAATCAGACTCCCTGACTTCAGACTATACTACAAAGGTACAGTAATCAAGACAATATGGTTCTGGCACAAAAACAGAAATATAGATCAATGGAACAGGATAGAAAGCCCAGAGGTAAACCCACGCAACTATGGTCAACTAATCTTTGACAAAGGAGGCAAGGATATACAATGGAGAAAAGACAGTCTCTTCAATAAGTGGTGCTGGGAAAACTGGACAGCTATATGTAAAGAATGAAATTACAACACCCCCTAACACCATACACAAAAATATACTCAAACTGGATTAAAGACCTAAATGTAAGGTGAGACACTATAAAACTCTTAGGGAAAATATAGGAAGACATAAACCACAGCAAGATCTTTTCTGACCCACCTCCTAGAGTAATGGAAATAAAAACAAAAATAAACAAATGGGAGAAGAAGAAGACCTAAATAGACATTTCTCCAAAGAAGACATACAGATGGCTAAGAGGCACATGAAAAGCTGCTCAATGTACTAATTATTAGAGAAATGCAAATCAAAACTACAATGAGGTATCACCTCACACTGGTTAGAATGGGCATCATCAGAAAATCTACAAAAAACAAATGCTGGAGAGGGTGAGGAGAAAAGGGAACCCGCTTGCACTGTTGGCGGGAATGTAAATTGATACAACCACTATGGAGAACAGCATGGAGGTTCCTTAAAAAACTAAAAATAGAATTACCATATGACCCAGCAGTCCCACTACTGGGCATATACTCAGAGAAAACCATAATTCGATAAGACACATGCACTGCAATGTTAATTGCAACACTCTTTACAATAGCCTGGTCATGGAAGCAACCTAAATGCCCATCGGCAGACTAATGGATAAAGAAGATGTGGTACATATATACATTGGAATATTACTCAGCCATAAAAAGGAACCAAATTGGGTCATTTATTGAGATGTGGATGGACCTGGAGATTGTCATACAGAGTAAAGTAAGTCAGAAAGAGAAAAAATATCTTACAATAATGCATATATGTGGAATCAATGGTACAGATGAACCAGTTTGCAAGGCAGAAACACAAATGTAGAGAACAAATGTACGGCCACCAAGGGGGGAAAGCGGTGGGGGATGGCATTAATAGTGGTGGGATGAATTGAGAGATTGGGATTGACATATATACACTAATATGTATAAAATTGATAACTAATAAGGACCTGCTGTATAAATAAAATAAAATAAAATTCAAAAACCTTTTTTCTTTTTTTTGTGATGAGTACTGTTAAAATCTACTCTCAGCGACTTTCAAATATACAGTACACTATTAGTGACTATAGTCATCATACTGTACATTACATCCCTATGACTTATTTATTTTATAGCTGGAAATTTGTACATTTTGATCTTCTTCACCCATTTTTCCCTTCCATCCCTGACCTTTTTGAGCCTATGTTTTTTGGGGGGTTGACAGACAAGAACAATTTAATAAATAGAATATATTATATGCTAAGTAGCTATATGTAAAGTAAGAACTTCAAATTTGAAGGAGAAAAGGAACTCAGCAGTTTAGTTAAAATGTAAGTATTAGGTCCTCAAAATTTTATATAAGACATTTGCCATATCTTCTGTTTCGATATAGATTCTATGATCTGTTTTAAAACAATAAAGAACTATGTGGGTTGAAAGGGAAAGAATATTATTTTATTTGCTTCAGTGTGGAGTAATTAGCAAACAATGAGTATAGTCTTCTTTTAACTTGATCTGAATTATCTGTGCTTTATCATGAGCCACAGAAGTTGATTTAATGTATCCTTGAAAACGGCTAAAGTGGAAATTTCATTCATGACTGTAATCCACACATCATCAGGAGAGAATGTTTGTACTTTGGTTTGCTTGGGGTATGTTCCTTTCAGTTACTGCTTTCTGTGTCCCCCTCCCCATTCTCTCCTCAAACCCTAAGTCTGAAATCTTAAAATAGTCCTTTCATCATCCTCTTTTCCAAGAATCCACTCCAACTGGGGCACATAAGTGGACTCTTTGCAGCAATTTAATCTCAATCTCTTCTCAGGACCTTTGTCCATAAGGGCCTCTTAATAGGCATGTAGCCAGTGGGCTTGCAGGTAAAACTTTTGGTTCAGCAGCTATGTTTCCTGGAATCATATATTTTGATCATTTAAATTGTTTAAATATCCTCCAGCTTCTCTAATCCTACCCTCCCAACAGCTTGTTTCCATTTCCTGGAGTATGTAGCCTACTTTCAGAAAGTAGCCCTTGAAAAAAGGTTAAAAATTGGGTATTAAAATTTTTTTATAGCACAGGCAAAGACTAAAAAGAATATTATTGTATTAGCAAATGTATTGGTTGCAGAAATATTAATGACTATTAAAAATAAATATCTATTGATACAAAACTTCTAAATTGTGAAGTAGTAATGGGTTTTAAAGGTAAATATTATATGAACTTTTAAAATGTGTGATATAAATATAATACAATAACATTTATAAGATTCATATTTTAAAGATGAGATTAATTTCTATTTGTTTTTCATTTTTATAAATGTCAAAGTATAATGTATACGAACAATTCAGGGAATAGAATTTTTGAAATTTCCTAGGGCATTCATAATTTATCAGTGTTATCTGTCTTTTCCCAATACAGCTTGGATTTTGAGAATAAAATTATAAAGTAGAATGTATTTCACTCAGGTACAAGGTTAGCTGGGTTTAGGAAAAAAGAGAAGATTTGAAGGCTATTTGAAGGCTATATACCACTTCTCCCTGCCACTCTTCATGTCATTTTTTTAACATGTCTGCACGTCCATTTATTCATTGAACAGATATTTATTGATCTGTTATGTGCCAGACACCACTCTAAAGGCTGAGGATATAGTAATGAAAAAAATATTCTGTTCCTCATGCAGTTGATGATCCAGCAGATATGCGATGGAATAAAAAGGCATGTGATATGTTTGATAGCAACATGTACTGAGGCAAAACAAATAAAGCAAGAAACGTGGTTGAACTTTTAGATAGGATGACCAAGAAGAGCTTCAATGAGAAAGTGACTTAAAGATTTAAAGGAATAAGAGAGCAAGTCATGTGGTTACCTGGGGAAAGAATATTCGAGGCTGAGGAAACAGTAAGTGTAAAAATCTTAGGTAGGAACGTGTTTGGTGTATGAAGGGACAGAGGATGCCAGTGTGACTGGGATGGAGTGATTGAGTCAATGAATCCATTGATCTTCCTCTGCCTATATGAATGTAGGAGTATATGTAGTCTAATGTAATGTTTGCCTACCATTCATTAGGGGTTCCAGACCTAGCCCAAATGAAAACAATTCAAGCTATATTAGCTCAGGACAGTGCTTATTTACTTTTTCTATATTTATTTTTAAAGGCTTTATTTTGGAGGGAGCAGTTTTAGGTTTACAACAAAATCGAGAGCAAGGTAGGGAGATTTCCCACATACCCTCTATCTCCACACATGCATATCTTCCTCCATTATCAACATCACTCACCAGAACGTACATTTTTTTTTTTTTACCAAGGAAGAATGTACATTGACATGCTATAATTACTCAAATTCTATATTTACACATCATAATTACTCAAATTCCATATTCAGTCTTGGTGTACATTCTATGAGTATGAACATATGTATAATGACATATATCCATCATTACAATAACATAAGAATATTTTCACTGCCCTAAAATTCCTCTGTACTCCATTTATTCATCCCTTCCCCTCACCTCTGCAAACACTGACTTTTTTAATTGTCTCCATAGTTTTGCCTTTTCCAGAATGTCATATAGTTGGAATCATACAGCATGTAGCCTTTTCAGATTGACTTCTTTCACTTAGTAACATGCACTTAAGTCTCCTTCATGGCTTTTCATGGCTTGATAGCTCATTTCTCTTTCAAACCGAATACTATTTCATTATTTGGATGAACCACAGTTTATTTATCCATTCACTTCCTGAAGGACGTTTTGCTTGCTTCCAAGTTTTGTCAGTTATGTAAAAAGTTGCTATAAACATCCCTCTGTAGGTTTTTGTGTGAACATAAATTTTCAATTCCTTTGGGTAAATACCAAGAAAGGTGATTGCTGGACCATATGATAAGAAAATGTTTAGTTTTCTAGGAAACCACCAAACTTTCTTCCAAAGTTACTGTATCATTTTATATTTCCACCAATAATGTATGAAAGTTCCTATTGCTTTACATCCTTATCATCATTTGGTGTTGCTTACTTAGTCTAAAAGAAGTGTTGTTTCTGACATGAATTAGAATGGAATTAATCAGTCTATTCCTTGGCTTTGATTGAAGAAAGGATTTTGGGAAATGAAAAGCTGTAATGTCTTGTTTAAATTAATTGAAATATCTAAATTTAAAAAGCAAAACAGAAAAAATAAAATTTTAGAATTGATATTTTGCCAACTCCAACTTAATTCAACAGACATTTATTGAGATTCTCTAATGTAAAATGTTTGCTGCTGGCTCCTTTTGGGGATAGGATGAGCAAAAAAACCTGTGGACTACAACTTTCTCAATTCCAGGGATCTTTAACAAAAGAGTCTAATAATCTTTCCTAACAATACTGTTCCATTTATTCATTACTTTGCTCTCAGGGTCTTGCTTAACTTGCTTGCATGCTGATTTCTTAATAAAGAAACTGAAGTAGTAGATATTACTATTCTCAATTTTTGCAGAATAGTAGAGAGATTTCCAGTGTTTGCCCTTAGATGCCTGTGCACCCCTGGCTGTACTCTGTCTTGGAGTGGATGCTTGTAGACAGCCACTTTGCACCTGCAGCAGTGGGCAGACTGAAGCATAGCTCCCATGTAACTTCAGAACATGCTTCTTCTATCCCAGAGGTAGTGTAGCGTTAAGCAAATAAACTTTCTTCGGAAGGAACGTTTTGCATTCACTGTCAGAGCTAATAGGTATCTGTGATAGTTCTCTTCCTGATAACTCTAGATACTGTGGATCTTCTCTTTTTTATTCAGATATATTGAGTTTTCACTTCTCACCCTTCACTTTGCTCCCTCTTCCTCTCAGTCAGTTTTTATGATTTTCATCTGATGGTCTTATACCTGGATTCACTCTATTTTGAGAGATAGTTTTATTTCTCACAGATTGGTGGAGGTTATTTGGTACACTGTGTTTGGAAGGATTCTGAGACTGAGTCCAGGTTCAGGAGGAGAGAGTGTGGGAATTAATCTGTAGTGAGAGAGTGGGAGGAAATAGTGGTTGTAGCAGGACCTCACTGTATTGTTGACTCCCATGGATGGTGAAAAGCCCCGCCCCTCAACCTACCATCCAAATCACCCTCCTTAATCCCATAAATTGCAACATGAGGTCAAATCATGCTCAATCAAGGCTCTTGAGCTACCGTATCTCAGCAAATGTTTGATACTTGGAAGGAACTGTTTACTGTATATAGAGGGTACCCAAGATATGCAGATTTGTGATATATGGATTTTAATGGGATGAAGCCTTGAATAGTTGAAATCACTCGGGATCTTCTATTTCAGGCCTTCTGCTTTATGGATTGGCTTGGTCAATGGTATCAACAGGCAGACTGGATATCTAAAAGACTCATTGAATTTGCAGGTCCCTGAAAATTTGTGGGGCTTATTTCCCACTTTCTGGAATACATGTTGCTAAGGCATTTAAAGCTTCTGCCAGTTCCTGTTCATAATGCCCAATAAACTTGATGTCATCAATGTAGTTCTGTGAATTGATATTCTGTGAAATGTCAGGGTGATCAAGTTCTCTGTGTGCTAGGTTATGTCAGACAATGGAAGAGTTGAAGCAAGAAGGTGAGGGTACACTGCTGTCCCTGGTAGGTGAGAACAAATTGATTGTGGTGGGATTTGCAATTTGGTATAGATAAAAAAGCATTTACTGGGTTAATAGCTATGTACCAGGATACAGAGGTTGTACTGATTTGCCCCTTTAAAGATACTACATGAGGAGTAGCTGCTGAAATTAGAATCATCAATAACTTTACAATAACCCATGATCCATCTGCCTTCTATATAGGCTAAAAAGAGAGAATCACATTGGAATGTTTTAAGAATAATTATCTTTTCACCTTTCAAATTTGTGATGAAAGCAATGATCTCTGTAACTCCATCAGGGATTAGTTGCGGCTTACTACTCTGTTGGCAGAAGAAGTTTCAGATGCTGCTACCTCACCAGTATACCATAATAGCTCTACCTTTGCAGGTAAGAGAGCTCATATGGCGATTTTGTGAATTTGGCTCACAAGAATGACTTTTCCAATTATGTAACCAGGATGTGGGGATGTAATTGGAGGTCCAAAACTTCATTTTTATCAGTTGACCTCCATAATCCCCACGTTGACTAGGGGGCCACAGGGCATTATGGGTTAGCATCAACAGAGCTAGAAACTAGTAATCTCGAGATAGGCTTGAATGCTTTTCTTTTCCCAGAGTATGATCACCGTATATGAGCATCCTTGTGGAAGGCTTAGAAGAATATTCTGGAATATATTTATGGCAGTGTTGTGTGAACCTTCTGCAAAGGGTCCAAGAACTCTGAGCCTATGAACTTGCACTGGGTGAGAAGGTGTACTTCATCATTGTGGTGATCCAGGTCAGATTCCTGCTCAGTTGACCTAGAATTTTTCTGATTATAATTATATTACATATATAATTGTTTAGTGGGCTGCCTATTTGTTTTATTGAAACACTGTGATCAATTAGCCACTACTGAAGATACCTGCAGGTCAGACAGGATTGCTTTTTATGGTAATTATGCCTACCTTATCTTTAGTGGTTAAGTGATACTACTTGGCTCCTAATGTTCCAGGATTCCACTATTTACTTTCAAATCAGGAAGCCCTTTTCAGTGATGGCATTTCTCACTGTCATCCCTAGCGTGCAAAAGACAGCCACTCAGAGTTCTTCCAGGAGGATGGTGTTCCCTTATTAATGCATTTCTCAGTGCTTTAGTGAAGGGAGTATTCTCTGGACTCTCTCAAGGAGCATAGTATTGTGGGTATTCCGTTCACTCCAGTGTTCCTATCTTTCTAAGCCTTTCAGTCCTTTCTTCTGTTTTACACCAAATAGGTTCTGGCATCTCATCCTGATTGAATTAGGTCACTTTGGAGTTCGTATTTCAGTAATCATTCAAGCAAACTGTTGGAACCTCTCACATTTACTTAATTCTCTGTTAAGTTAAACCATCATAATATATTTGATTTGATCCAACATTATATTTCATCGTCATGGGTTAATAACCTTAGAATCTACTCCCCTATTGATTCTCCAAGTTTCTACCAATGTGTATTTGCAAAATATTGCTCTTCATTTGGAATATGAACTCTCTTTTCCCAAATAAGACTTGGCACTTACCTTCCTGGAGAAGACTCTGTGACTGTGAGTGCTGACTCTAGTCTTGAGGCAGTGAGAGGTGATGAGGAGAACAGATATCCTTTTTGAAGGTATCAGCCATAGAGGAGGTTATCATAGAGTCTTCAAGTATGATAAAACTACCCTCCTTAAAATGTGGGAAATGGCTTCTGCTGGCAAGAGAGGCTCGGGGATATTAGATTAAAAATACTTAACCTGTCTAAGTTGAACAAAATTTCTTCCTTCCAAATGTCAGGCATCCATTCCTTACAAAGAATTCCTAAACTTTCACATAAAAACTTTGTCTCTAAATTCATCTTATGTTGTAATTCTGTAACTCATGAAGTTATATTTTGATTAGTTATATCTGCCTTGTGACTCCAAGAAATGAGGTTCTTTTATGGCCACCAAAGACAATATCTGGTCCTCTATGACTTGATGTCAGAGAAAGCTCATTCCTAGCTCTTAAAGTTACAATTATTACTGTAACTGTCAAGTTCCTGAGCAATTTTGTCACTCAAAGCCTTGCCTTCAGTAGAAAATTCATCCTAAGCAGCCATAGGTAATAATTTGTCTTCTTGATACTATTGCCTGATACAGATTACCAGTCTCCCATTTGCCATTTACAAGCAGATTATCACTGTGTTCAAAGTTAAAGAGGTAAGTAACTCAATTACAGAATTCTATCTTTGAGGGTCAGTTTCTGAAGTCCACTTATGTTACCAAGTACTCTATCAATCAAGGTCCAGAAATAAACCATGATAGATATTTCAAAAGGAGGGCTTTAATATAAGGAATTGGTTACTTGGTGTATTAGTTACCTGTTGTGGCATAACCAATTACCTCAAAATTCAATAGCTTGAAGCAATGAGCATTTATTATCTCACACAGTCTGAGCTTCAGATTTCCAGGAGCAGCTTAGGGTCTCTTGTGAGGTTTTAGTCAAACTGTCAGGTGGCATGTTAGTTATCTGAAGGCTCGGCTCGGGTGGAGGATCTGCTTCCAAGATGGCTTACTTTCATAACTATTTGCAGGAGGCCTCAACTTCTCACTGGCAGTTGGCAAAAGGCCTCAGTTCCTCATCACATGGACCTCCCCACAAGGCTGCTTGAGGGTCCTCATGACATAGCAGTTGGCTTCCCTCAGAGAGAGTGATCTAAGAGAGAGACAGCAGGAGGAGGCCATGATACCTTTCATGACCTAGCCACACACCATCATTTCTGTCATATTCTGTTCATCTGAAGCAAGTCACTAAGTCCAGCCCATAATCAAGGGGAGATGAATTAGGATCCACCTTTTGGAGAGAACAATGTTGAGGAATCTGTGACATATTTTAAAACCATCATACACTGGCATTAGAAGACTGAAAGAACAGAAAGGGAATACCACGGTAAGTCCAATATTAGTATTGTAGAAAGCTGCTGCTACTCTTGGGGCTGAAGGAACAAAAGGGTACTGGTCTGTGTCCAGCTCACTGACTCTGAGTGATGGATATCCTGTGGCTGTTGTGTGGATCTCTAAGGAGGCTACTGCTTGGCTACTGTTCAGCTTCTGGAGGGAGAGATGCAATGAGGCTGGTGCTCTCTGAGAAGTGTGTGGTGTCTCTGGTACTCCATCACTGAAGGGGCACAGCCAGCTGGTGGTTGTGACTTTGAGGGGGTGCGGCATTGTTGGTATGTTGGCTGTTTTATGCTGCTGGAGGAAAACTTATAGGAACCATAAACAGAAAGAGGGTTCGTTCTTTCCTTCTCCTGTCTTTCAGTTTCATACCAGTCTCTTTCACTGACAGAAACTAAACAAGGGTCCACCTGGCAAGAGAATATTGAAAATAGAGTGCAAAGAAGCAGAGTATGGATGGGTTATTTGGCACTGAGAAACAATAGGTAACTAACTGGCACAGCTTGATTTTGGTTTGTGTTTTTCTTGCAGGTACTACCTCTTAAATCCTACTGGTTAATTCTTTTTGTTGGACTATGAAGGCCATCATATCTGGTCCAGATCCCTGTTACCTCTTCATGGTAAGTGGCTGGTGCTTAGTATGAATTAGATACTCTGTATTTGAAAAGTACTCAAGATAAGCAGATTTATGATAGATAGAGTTTAATGGGATGAAGCCTTGGAAAGTTGAAATAATTTGGGGTCAGCATCACCCCCAACGACCAGTTGGCTATATGGATATGGAGGCTGTACAGAGGTTGGATACCTGCAAGTCTCTGTCACGCCAAGCAATAATGGTTCACTCTCTCTTCCTTCTCCTCTGCCATGTTGTTTTGGAAAATCTGATTAACTGTGCCCCAGTTTATAGTTGTTCTATAAGGCTTGCTCTGGCCAGAGCTGGACCAAGTGACCTCCCGAAGGTTTGCAGCTTTGGAGAAGGCTGTGAATTGGGCACTCTTTTGAGTCTCTGCCAAAGAATATTGTCATTGCATGAGTAGTCTGGAGCCTTCCCCTTTCCCAGGTAGTCTTTGAACAAGGAACCCAAGTGGTCAAATTCTTCCCACTCCCTCTGCCAAGCACTCATCCAGTCCCAACTGCTTTGCAATTCTTGGACAGGTTTTGTTCCCAATCTAAACTCTGGGACCTGTCACCAGGAGCTCTAAGTTGCTCTGGTATCTGGTATCCAGGGAGTGTCTCCAGCCCATGTGGGTAGAGCAGCTCAAATAGATTTCTGCCATTTTAGCCCACACCCATTCTCTCTTTACATTCTCATTGCACACCCTTTAAGGGATGCTTAATGCTAAAACAAATTTAGTAGATACAATTAAGAATTTAATGGAAAAATGAACATTAGAAACTAGCAATTGGATAAGATTTTCCAGTTCCTCTTCTAGTTGATGAGGTTTTATCTGGCTTGGCTGCCCACTTCCTGGCCAAACAGTGAGGAGGGCTGAATCTATCTTTGTCTCTGTCTTGCTTTTCCTTTTAGGGATCTCCTTTTCTTCTCACCCAGGTGCTATCTTGTTCCCGCTCTGATGGTGCCTTTGTGATTGGATGACATGATATAATTCACAACTTCTCCGTGTGTCCATTTTCTTCATCATCCATCTCTTTGGATGTCTAAGTTATACTTTACACGTAATATGCCCCAAACTAAGCTTCTGATTATTAAAACTCCCCCAACTCCCCCAAGCTTTTAGTTTCCTCAGTCTTTTCATTTCAGTTGATGAAAACACCATCCTTCTAGTTGCTCAGGCCAAAAACCCTCAGAGTTATTCTTGTCCTTTTCTTTCTCTTATTCTTCTCCATTAATCTGTTAGCAAATCTCATTGGCTCTACTGTCAGAATCTACCCACTTCTCACCATCTACTGCCACTGCCATCCTAGTCCACACCACTGTCATCTCTCACCTTGATCAAAGGAATAACCTCCCACCTGATTTATCTGCTTCTATCCTTGCCCCACTTCTGTCTCATCATAGCATGATCCTTTAAGAATGAAAGTTGGAGCATGCGGTTCTTCTGCTCAAAACCCTCCAATTGCTCCCCACCTCACTCAGAGAAAAAACCTGAGTCTAAAGTATTTACAAAGGATCTTTGACGATCAGGCCCCTCACTCATCCTCTGAACCTCATCTTCTACTTCTCTTCCCTTTGTCCCCTCCACACTCTCGTCTTTTTGTTTTTCTTTTAGCAAATCATACAAATTCCTCTCTCATGATTTTTGGATTAGCTTTTCCCTCTGCCTACAATAGCCTTCTTGCTCATATATTTTCATTGTTTGCTCCTTCCCCTCTTTCAAGTCTTCTCTCAAATGCCACCTTCTCAGTGAGGACTTCCCTGATAATTGAATTTAAAATTGAAGCCACCTCGACTTACTGCCTGGCATGTTCTGTCTCTCTTCCCTGTTTTATCTTTATTCATAACAATAATCATCATTGGATTAACCCAAGCAGCCAAGTAAAAAATAACATTTTACTCATGTATTGTTGATCATCTGTCTCCCCCTAGTATAATGTTAAGCCATATGAAGACTTGGATTTTTGTCTCTTTTGTTCATTCCTGTGTCCTGAGTTCCTAGAGGAGTGCTTGGCACAGAGTAGGCCTTCAGCAAATGTTGGTTGAATGAATGAATGTATAAATATATACATGAAAAAATAAATCTCTTAAATGTAATGTGGGGGGTACTAGATGATTTATAAAGTGCTTCGATTCCTAAATCTAAGAAAGAGGCTCAGGCTGAGGTTCCTTCTGGGCTTCAGTACTAGGCTATACATTTAACATTTGGTAATAGACTAGCACTGAATCATCAAAATTGCTGCCAGCCATAAACAATCACCCTGGCCTTACTGACTGTGCATATAGGCTAGATACCAACACTGCTTCCACCTAGGACTATCTGAATTTTAAAAGGATTCTCTTGAAGATTGAGAAGCCAAAGGTTATCATTTTGTAATAGAAATCTCAGCATTCTAGTGTGCCAGTAGTAGGAAATATTTGACATTCATCTCACCTCTAGAAAGTGTCTATTCTGTATACTCACAAGGTTAACCCTGAATTTTTATGTAAATCTCAGAGACCTAAACATAGTAGGAATAAAATTTATGTTTATGTTTTCTCCCTGGGTTAGTAGAATTTTCCATGGCTTGGTTTATTTGTTGTTCAGCAGTTGAGTGGAAAAACAAAGCAGTTTTGAGTTTTGAGTTCTTAGGAGTATATCTGAGAAGGTTGACACTAAGAAGGAAGCCCCCAAGGAGCTATCAGTAATGAAACAATTAGCCATCAAGGCCATATCCAATAGGTGTCAGAGTTTGACAGTGGCATAATGGGCATTGTTACATTACAAAAAATAATATATGGAGAAGGATTACTTGGAAAACTGTGACCAGATCTCCAGTTCACTGACAAAGTATAAAATGATTCATTCATTTACTTGTTCATTCATTCATTCAAGAAATTTTTATTGAGTGCCTACTATACGCCAGCCACTTTTCCAGGCATATGTGATATGTGAAACTCCTTTTCCTGTAATGGGTTGCATATTTTGTTAATTTATTCACTCAACATTGATTGAGTGCCAAACATGTGCTAGGTACTGTGCTAGGTTCTGGATATACAAAATAAGTTGGTATGGACCTTGTCATTGGGAAGCTTTCCTTCCAGGAGAAGGGAGACATGTTTTAGATATCTGGGCAAGGTGCAGGCAGAGGGCACAAATGAAGAGGTGGTTAATTCTACCTCAGAGTTCTAGTAAGATAAACAAAGAATTCCTAGAGAAGGGGGTGTCTGGAATGAGCCTTGGCAAAAGTAGGCGTTTGTTAGGACAGGAGGTTGGGAGTGGGAGGCAGGTTTTGCAAGCAAAGGGATTCAGTAAGAGCAAATGCAAGGTGTCATGAAAGAGCATGGGAGAGTCAGGGAGTTGAAAATTTTTGAAGTCAAGACACAGATAATTTAGGGTCTTCTATGTCACTTTAAGAATTTTGCTTTTTGTTCTGTAAACTGTGGAGAGCCTTCGAAGGATTTTAAGAAGGAGGGTTACATGATCTTTCTTGGCTTTTAAAGGTCACTATTACTTTGGTAGCATTTGGAGAATGAATTATAGGAAGTGAGATTAGAGACAGGGAGTTAGTTAGGGGGTATTTCTGATTTGATATAAAGGGTGATGCTGGCTGAACTCTGGCAATCAAAGAAAGAAGTAGAGAAGGCCATAGGTATACAAAATGTTAAGTTCATGGAATTGACAAGGCTTGGTCAGTGGAGCTGGGAGACAGAGAGAGATAAGATAAAGGGAAGAGTAAAGAAGGAATTCCTGCTTTCTTACTTGAGTTAAAGGAGTAAGTAGTGGTGTCTTCTCGGAGACAAGAAACTCAGGACGAGAGCAGGTTCTTAGTCTTGGAGGTAAGTCTGGTTTTGGAGTTGACTGTGTGGTCTGGCTAGAGATCCATACATAGCATCCACCAGTAGGAACTGGTAAACTCATTCAGAAGGTTTTTGTAAATGAGATGAGTTTGGGGATCACAAGCATATGAGGGTAAGCTGAGGAAGAGTCTGCACAAATACCTTCCCTGCAGGACTCCACAACCTCTAAACCATAAATGGGTTCATCATCTGAAGTGGCTTTTTTTTCAGTTAACATATTTGAATCAAGATCCCAAAGATGTAGCTGAAGGAGAATGGTGTAAAATGACTTAAGATGGTTCTAACCATTAGTTCCATAGTTAAAAGCAGGGAGAATCTGCCTTAACTGAAGTGACCATTTACATCTGACTTGGAGGCACTGGACAGGAGCTGATCGGGACCTGATGGTCCTTTTCCACTTCCCCTCATTGCTGGTTAAAATTTAAAATGGAAGCATTAGAACTCTGTTTAACACAGTTGGAATCTATTCTCCCTTGCTAAGAGGTAAGGCTTGAAATTTTCCTATTTTATATGTAACATATATAATGTATATAAAATTACATATGTATACTTTAATAATAAAGTTTCCATGACTTGCCTCCAAAATATTTGATTGCTTCCATATCTGTGGCCCCATAGCACTCGATTAATACCTCTATTTTTGTTCTAATCAAATGCTATTAATACTGTTTTTTCCATGACACTCTCTATTAGACTGTCTCTAAGGACAGAGACATCATAGTCTCCATCACTGTACCCAGCATCAAACAGTAGATGTTCAGTTAAATTTTTGAGTGAATGAATAATCATTTATGGAAATAGCATCTGATTGGCCTTTAATCTGTTTGTTTTCAAGCTGTAACTTCCCCTCTCTGGGAAGCAGGTGATTTTATTATCCCTATTTTACACATGAGCAATGCAAGCTGATGAGGTGAAGTGGCTTGAGCAGGTTACACAGCCATGAAGAGATGGCACTTGAACCTGGGCTTCTTCATCCTAACTCCCTCTCTTTTCTCTCTGCATTGCTGAGCCTTCCCAAGAAGAGGCTTTAAAGGGGAGGAGACTAAGAGCACTGGCCCCTCCAGAGAAGTATGGAGTAAATGAGATTTTGTCTCAGAACATGGAAGCTGGGAATAGAGGTGAAAAACTACATCCACTGCCAATTTTGTCTAGAGTAGCCTTGAAAACTAACATTTTATAAAGACACCACTGAGCTCAGATTTCCACAAAGGGCAGGTCATCAGTAATCCTGGCATTATGTGCTCTCAGTCCTGTGACCACAACATAAATGCCAGTGAAAGAAATCTTACAGTTTGTGAACTCCAATTGAAAATGCAGGTGTGGTTGTAAAGAGCTAGGAATACAGGGAGTGTAAGTTACAAGGGTAGATGTTAAATATTCATCTCAGGAAAGGATCATTGGGGTTTATAATAGTATTGACTGCACTCTAGTTTTATTTTCTAGGTTCAAAAAAAAAAAAGCCTTCTGTTGCTGCAGAATCCAAGTGAAACTTTTCAAAATTCTGTATTTAGGGGAAATAGATGTTATTCAGTGTAGCGGAATTCAGTATGCTTTCAATAACAGGAAGGTAAAGCGGATTCTTAGAAAGTAAGTGCTGCGATGGTTAAATTAGTCTAATAGGGGATGTCCCCTCTAACATTTTCAGGGCAAAAGCTCATTTACTTAGGCTCTGTGGGGTGGTGCATAAAGGTCAGGTTAAAAAAAAGGAGGAAAGAATAAAAGAATGTAGTGAGAATAAGACTTCTGCTCTCTATTAAACATATAGAACTTTAGCTTTCCCACCTTCTCCCCCTCTTCCCCCACCAGGTAATGCTGATTGAATGCCTTTGGATTATTCCCTTCTGGCCCTATAATGGGCTGGTGTACATTGTATATTATATCTGGAGCTTAAAGATGGCAGTGAGCAAATGTTGATGCCTTCTCTTCTTACAACACCTAAAGAATTGGAATTTGCAGCTCTGTTTCTTGGTGTTTACATGTGCATGGGGGTCTCTGACAGGGTCTCTGATTTCTCTATGTGTATGCATAGCAATTTGTTGCAAAAGCCTTGCATTCAGTTGTTTAGTTACATCTCCTAGCACAGACACTTTCTTTCAAAGATCTTTGGGAAAGGGAATGCCACTATGTGCAGTCATTATCCCCATAAAAGAAGTCACCAAACGGTGTCACCTCATTTCTCCTTCCTGCCTCCTTGCTTCATCTCCCTGACTACGGTTTCTAAGCACACTCCTCAGCTCTGTTCTTTCATTGGTTTTCCCTTGGCCATTCAGTCACTTATCAAGAAACAACAACAAAAACAAAACCTGGGTGTTTGGCCAAATGACCTTTCTATTGTTGTATCTTTTTGTCTGGTTCCATTCTATGATGACAGAATGGCAAATCCTTGAAGGCAGGCGCCATACTTATCTGTAATTTATCTTCAAGACCAGGCATCTTTTGGATATTTGTTAAATATTATATGTGACACATTATAAAACTTTGAGGAAATAACTCCAGAAATACTTTATTCTCTCTTTTTGTTTTATTATTTTTCACTTTTAGTGGCTGGTGAAAATAGGAAAAGGTGGAGGTAGTCATTTAGACAGGGAAAGACATTTCTCTAAATGTCAATACTTATGAAACGCCATTTTAAACCTTTATAAATGATTATCTTCCTTGGTACTGATGAGGCAGTTTCACATTGCTGCTCAATTTATTTACTCAGGAGACCAATTTATTTCACTACCTCTGTACTAACTGTTTGCATTGACATCTAGGTCTGCTTTGAGCAAGCAACTGTGACAAGTTGTTTATTGAACTGTAAACAGGTATTGTCTGAATCTAAACAATGGCTTTATCTAATTAGGAGACCCTGGGCATCATCTTAGCCCCATGTGGCTATTCTGCCCAGTCTAGCATCTCCTGCAGATTTCCCATGGCTTTTAAAATCTTCTTGCTCACATTAAAACTCTTCATCACAAAGTGAAGAATATCCTTATTTTGTCCTGTAACTTTACATACTGGTGTTTTGTGCAAAAAAAGGACTGACTGTAATAAACAGAGCAAGGGTGGCCCAATTTAGCGTGGTTAAATAAGAAAAGGAAAACATGAATGAGATATAAAAAAAAAAGAAGAATGAATAAAGATGAAGCAGGCCTGTTGCTTAGGCTGTAAAATTATCTTGTATAAATTAGAAGACAGTTTCTTTCCAAAAGGGAACTCAATGAAATGATGGGATAGGAGTTTTCAGACAGAAATACAGGTATGATTATGGAAAGCATGATAGGAGAGCTGAGGGGTGAAAAGTTAATTTTCTGGACTTAGATTGAAATAGAACATGTTCGAAAGCACTTGGAAGCCCTCATCTTACCCGCCATTGTTTTGTGTCTGAAGATGCTAATTGAGCACAGAAATCAATGTCTTTTGTTTTCAGCTGTCAGCACTTTTCTAAAAGGCTTTGCCCAGTACTGGAGAGAGGAACTCTTAAGGAAGCTTCACTTTTTGGTAGCTGTTACTATTACAATCTCCTCTTGGAATGGGAGAATTAATTGCAATTTTGAAAAAAAAAGTCACTGCAGTGAAGTTTTCAAACGTGAGGGCAAACATAGATATTTTTCTTAAAAAAACTGATAGGGGGATGCCCCACTGGCCTACATTGAAAAGAAAAGGCTGTATCAAAGCAAGCAGGGTGAGGAGGTATCTTTTTTGTCACTATATACCTCTCTGTTTATTTCATCATAAAGGCGGATTTTCACATTCTTTTTGTCTCTCCCCAGACGTTGAGAGTTGCTTTCTTGGTTGCTTCCTTAACGATTTGTGTAATTGGTTTCACTCACTGAGGCCCAATTGGTAGGTTCATTGTGAGTGCCTCATGAAATATGAATCTATTTAAAAATTAATCGTAAATCAATATTAATTCAATAAAATATTTTAATCTGAGGTATGAATATTTTATACCTTCACACAGACATGTAGATTTCAAAAGCCATTTTCATGTTTCTGACAGGCTGTCCAGTTTTGCCAGGACGACATTCAAATATTCCTCCTCTCGCTGCATGGTGCAGGCTGTGGGCTCTCTCAGCTGAGCTGCCCAGGTCAATGGTTATGTTTATTCACACTGCTGAAGGAATGCAAATGAGATGCACACTGCCCAGGAATGCAGGAAAGTTTACCTTGTTTAATCGAGTTTATAGTTTCTCTGGTCTCTGCCTGGAATACACTTAAAGGGGGTCTCAAGCAATCTTATAGGTTAATCCTTGTTCTCACTGGGTTTGACTCATATCAGACCTGGCATGCCGAGGCACCTGAAGCCCGTCCCTGACAAGGGGCTGTAAAAAGATGGACTGCCACTGATCTAGGCGAAATGAGCCAGTGGCACCCGTCTGATAAAACTGGAGACTTACTGGAGCAGACAGGCCCGAGCTTAAACAGACTTCTCTCTCTATTGAAACCCTGTCTGTCACTTGAATCAGTCATCTCCCCTGTCAGGCATCATCAGCTAAAACAATGGAGTGGTGTTTGAGTTTAGCAGAAAAGAGGGCTATGTCCGATAACAGATAGGAATGTGTTATTCTGATCAGCAGGGTTGGGTCCTCTTGTGTTTTCTGGTCTGAATTTTGAGAGGGTGGGTGCTACTCCAGGTGCAGGATAGAGCCATAAAGACTTTAGAACTAAGGTAATGATAATGAATTAGGAGGGGGAAAATGGTTTCAGTACTGATTTCAAGACAAGAAGTGGTAGGTAATGGCTAAAACAATAATTTTTCTCCTGCTGGGGTTTCTACCTTCATTTGTCTTTAATGTGTCTGTGCTACCTGATGCCACACTATGATGGTGGACAGAATAGGCTCCCAAGGAAGAAAATATAAGCTGAACGTGTTAAAAATTCATCCGCATTGGTTTCTTCTTAAGGGGACAATGGTAAAAGAGGGAATTGAATTACTGAATGTTTTCTGTGCAAGGCCCAAGCCCTGGAGAACAAGTCTATATAGGCTAGAATAGCCCCAAATTAGGAAGTGGATACTATGAACACAGTGGATGGTTTACATAAGATGCCTAACAGAAAAGAACAGAGTCCTTCACATCTCTGTGGGTCCCCAGTGCCCCTTGCGGAGCCTGGTGTGCAGTAGGCCCTCAGTAGACATTTTGCTGAAGGAATGAATATGTATTTATTCATTTTTGACAGTTATTTAATTTGCCTTTGCAGTGTTCTCTGGACACAAAACAAAGCTCTAAAATGATATATATGCTTAACTTTTTCAGTAATTTATTATTGTATTTTAATTTTAGAGGAGAAGGTTGTAGCTTTGTAAAAATGGTATTGCTTCTATGTATTGAAGCTAAGGGAATGTCACTACATCAATAAGGTCCCATGACAGGGCTCTCTCTTCTGTGTGTGGGAGGGCACTGGCAGTAAATGTTCCCTCCGACATGTCCCCTGGCACTGATATTACCCTCCTCTTCCATTTCCCCCCTGTTTGATCGGTTGGTTTATTTCTTAGTGTACCTGAGTGGGTTGCCTTGTCCTCTTTCGTAAACCTATTGAGTGGGAGGTGTGGATCAGTGCACACAGAAGGGGTCTGCTTCTAAATCAAGAAATGGCCTGGATAGGTTGACCAGCTGTTTGTTTTGCCCAAGACTGTTCCAGTTTCAGCACTGAAGTTCCCACATCCTGGGAAACCCCTCAGTCCCAGGCAGAGAGAGACAGTTGGCTACCTTAGACTCGGCACTTGAGATAGTAAGTCTTTGACCTTTATGCCGTGGGTTTCAGGTGAATCCTGAACTTCTGGAAGTTACATGGGTTTGAAGATTGAGAAAGACTGTGATACATTTCATGATTTTGCTAAAAATAATAATATGAAAATAATAGTCATATAGATTAGAAATCACCCACTTGGTGATCTTATTAAGTTCCATTCAGACTCACTAACCACATTTAGTATCAGTGTACAAGAAGGATGTGGCATAGGAACCACAGATTTTTAACAGACTAGGGTCAGCAGTATTCTTCCACACAGGACTAGACAGCTCCACTGGTAGAGCCAATTGTCACACCCAACCTCCTTGCTTCTAACCACTCTGCTGTGGTTAACAGAGATTAAAGATATTAACTGTAGTGTGCTCACTGTTAGTGGAGTTATTTATTGGTATCTTCCCACTAGCTCATGACTTCTTTAGGGGCAAGGATCTGGCCTTACTCAGCCTTACATTCTCCCCCAGGCCTTGTGGCTTTGTGGGGTGGGGCAGTCTTTTGGCTTTTTGGAGGCTGCCTACTCATTTGGCAGTAGTACTGGTATATAAAAGCAAACTCAAACACACATTTGCAGTTCTTTCTCTCACTTTCCCCTCTTTTCTATCTTCTCCCGCCTATCACCACTATTGGAGCTTACTCTGGCTCTGTCCCATGGGAAGTGTGTGGGAGAAATCTCAGTCATTTATATGGGTATGACAAATCAGGTCTTCCTGATTCATGTGTTTGTGTGTGTGTGTGTGTGTGTGTGTGTGTGCGTGTTCGTACGTAGATGAGAAGAGGGACACATGGTGGTTTCGTTCATATTCATGTATCTTTTCATTCGGACAGATTTTAATACCCAGGCACTTGTCTATTTCTTCCAAACTGGGAGAAAAAAATATATATATATCATTGTTCTGTTGCCTAACAGCAGCTGTTGCAGCTGTTTGGAGAGAGGACATATGTAAATATCCCAAAGGTATGACACTTTAAATGATGACACTTTATTTAATAGTTAATGTTTTGATTTCCAATAATTTAATTTCTTTGTTGTGGAAAGCAGTATGGCATAGGGAGAGCCACAGTGAGTGCAAATGCTAGTTTTGCTGTGATCTTAGGCAGGTAAATGAAACTTTCTGAGCTTTATTTTCCTCAACTAGAAAGTGGGATAATGTCTACCTTGTAGGTTTTTTGTGACATTTAGTTAGAAGTGTTGTATGAAGTAATGATCACTGGCATATCATGATGGCTATATAAATGGCAACTGTTAAAAGTAAGGTAGAGAATTCAGTTCAGCCTAAGAAAGTGCTTTCAGATATTAACTCTGTCTAGCAAGGAAATGGGCTGCCTTGGGGGTGAGTGAGCTCCACATCACTGGAGGCACTGAAAACAAGGCTGGATCATTATCTTTCTGTGATATAATAAAGGGAATTTCTATACAATGTAGATTTCTATTATTTAATAAACCATATTAAAAGTTTGATAATTCTCACCTAAAATTCTTTTAATAAAAAATGCTGGAATTAAAAGAAGCACTTCCTGATCATTTTCAAGGTAAATATATGAAGTTGGTAGACTCAAGTGCAGACTAGAACCTGCTTGCAGAGTGGGGAAACCAGGAGTAATGCTCCTTTTAGAATCATATTTTGTATCCCTTTTGTCTTGGCTGTTCTAGAAGGCACTGGAGAACAGAGGACTAGGGAACCTGGGATGTCTTACTTCTACTTTGTCCTCATGGCCCCCTGACTTCTTCATTTCTGTCCCTAGGATTCCCTCTGCTGTCAGAGGGCTAGTGAGGACTTTCAGAGAGGAAGTCTCCAAGAAGGGTGTGGTCATTTAGCCCCACAGCCCAGAAAGCCCCTGGCAAAGTGAGTGGTTACTCTGGGAAGGTTGAGAGAGAAAGTTTGAGAGTGACTGAGTAATTTCCAATGCATTGTGTGCATTGTGAATTCCTATGCATTAGCTTTGCTCTGACAGTATTTGAGGGAGCTTCTACTAATAGTCCTCTTATATGGGCTTCAAGATGACTCCACCTTTGATGACTTTTGAGTGTTTGTATGTGATGTGAAAAAAAAGAGTGGTGGCATTGCTGAAGTTTTAAGAACAATGTTTTGCTAATTTTAGTACTCTGGTACAGTACTTTAGACTGTAAGCTATGGGGCTGTAGACTTAATGTCATCAGCAGTTTTCTTTGTGTTTTTAGTACTAGGGAATGTAACTTCCTTTTAAATGATGATGCTTTAAAATTTGTTAAGGAACTTAAAATCTCAAGTTCTCTACAGAAGAGATTAAATTTTTAAATTGGTATATAATTGACATACATTATATTAGTTCAGGTGTACAACATAATGATTCAACATTTGTATATATTTAGATTAATTTTTTAACATAAAAGTTTGAGGTATACAGCATTTTCTTTAAATCATCTGAATTCTTAACTATTCAGAAAAGGTTTTTTGGGAAAAATACTTAGCTGAATCCAAGGTATCTGAAAATTGCTCAGGACCATTTGGACAATGTCTAATCACTTTCTACTTGAAATAATGTTTTACTGTCTCTGATGAAAGAAGTAATATAGTCTTAAGGCTGGGCTTTCCAGTTTACCCTCAAATTTGCCTTCCCATTAATCCTGTGACTTCCATTGTAAGCTTTCAATTTTTAGTGGAATTAAAAAAAATGAACTAGAACTACTTTTCTTTCTCATTTTTAACTGAAAAAAATCTACAGAAATGAAACTCCAAATACATACTACAGGTTGGGAGGAGGTAGGAGATAAATATCATCAACGATTTACAGTTACTTTTCACCAAAGACTTAAGATGTTTAAAATATTATTTACTCTAAAAGATTTATTAGTTAAACATTTTGGATTTTTTGTGGATATGTCAGTTAGGGTCCAGTCAGGGAAAAATCATTCTCTCTAGGTGTTTCAACAGAGAGAATTTAATATTGAAAATTGCTTCCACAGGTGATGGAAGGGTCCAGAAGCCACATAGGGGATGATGTAGCATCCCAGGTGGTAATAAGAACAGGAAGACACTACTGTTCCTGGTGTTGGAATAACAAGAGAAGTTGGTGCTATCAGAATCTAGAAGCTGGGCTGTCTGGTGGGTGATGGAACCACAGTAGAAAAAAGAACTCTCTAGTAGCACCTAGCTTTTCTGGAGTCACAGAGAAGACTTAGTCCCTGACATTATCCAAGAAATCTGGGAAATATGGTTTGCTGTGATTCAGAGCAGAGCATGACAAAGGTGGTGAATTTATTTGAGAAAATACAGGAACAAATTACTGAGACAATGGGAATCAGTGTAGATGTTGTTTGATGCACGAAGATATATGATCTTTTTGGCATCAGAGGTGAGGTAGCTGGCCTTTCATCATCTTGCATCTTGGATAGCATCTCCAGAATGGTGGCTGATTTGTACTCATTACTCCTTCCTCACCCCTTCTTTTGTAAAGGTGCAATGTAATCCATCCATTATGGGCATGAAATAATTAAATAGTTTAAGCCCAGGTGGCTGTAGCCAAGGTATGATGCTTAAAACTGTGAGACACCAAGTATTATGCTCAGTCTAAATAATGCTCTCTTCATTCCAGTAATATGGGAACTGAAGTGTCCACTGACTAGCAAGTGTATTCATTCCTCTGAGACACAGACCAGATAGACTCAACAGAGGGGTGTGGCTCAGTGAAAATGGGCAAAATCCATGTGTAGTTAAAAAGGCAACGGTCATTCTGAAGATAGACAGAAGGAGAGGAGTTCTCATGTTTCAGCACTTGTGTGGGTCTGAACAATAGCTGGTAGGAACAGGATGTGCAAAAGCTATAGAAATACAGTTATTAAACACTTGACACTTCAAGTGTAAACTTTGAGCAGTTGCTAACGGAGGGGCTGAGAAATCCTTATAGTTGAAATAAAAGCTCAGATGAAAGAAAACAGGAATTTCAGTTTTTGATAATGTAGGATGCAGAAGAGGATCTGTGAATGATTTTAAAAAATGATGAAAGAAAAAGGATCCAGACAGAATCAGAACATCCACATTTCCCTTACAGATTGAGTAGTTCCCTAGTGGGAAGAGATAGGAAGGCAATGCCTGAACAATACCTGCACATTTTGTTTACATTTTTAAAGAAAATTTAACTATTTAGTTTGTTCAGGCGTTCAACAGCTATTGTGTTCATTATGTGCCAGGATAAAATGATACACTGGATTAGATATTGTCCATGCCCCTGGGAGCTTATAGTTTAGAAGAAGATACTAATTAGTGACCAGAAAACTCCAGAAAAATTTGAATTGTCATTATAGAGGAAGTGAGAGTCCTGGGGAAGTACCTTGGAGGAGTACCCAACCTAGATGGGATGCAAAGGAGTACAGGGGAAAGATCAGGGGGATAAAAGCCAACTAAATTGAGCCTTCAGGGATGAGTATCAGTTGTCTGGGAGGAGTATTTGGGGAGAGTATTCCAGGCGAGAGAATAGCATACATAGATTCCTGTGGCCAAGGAAGGCATGGTGTTTATAAGGATCTGAAATAAATTCAAAATGACTGGTGGGTTGATGGTTGTGTATTAAGTGGCAAGATAAGAGATGACAGAGGTAAGCAGGATTCAGGTCCTTATAAGTCATATTGAGAAATTTAGATTTAACTCATTCATTCATTTATTCATCCATTAAACACAGTTTTTAGCTAATCCTAGGGGACCCATAAGCTAGGTGCTTGGCACAAAACATAAAGAGAGACATGTCTTCTACACATAAAGAACCCTATAGTCTATCCAGTGAGAAAAAGGAAAAAGCAGTTTCAATAAAGCATGAAAAGTCCTATGATAGGGCAGCTATGCTAATACTTGGTTGCCACGCAAACACTCAATAGAGGCACTTACTCAGATTTTATCTCTGGAGATAGTGGTGATGGTGGTAGCTGGGGACATAAGAAAGATGTTCCAGAAGAAATGACATTTAACATAAAACCTAAAGCATTATTAGGAATTAGGAGAAAAGATAGAGGTAGCAGTATTCTAAGCGTAGGAAAGAGGACATGCAAAGAGCGAGAAGCAAGAAAGAACGTGCCTCATCTCAAGACATGAAAACATTTCTGTATGGCAAAAGAATACAGGTATACCTCGTTTTATTGTGCTTCACAAATACTGTATTTTATTTATTTATTTTTTTACAAAGTGAAGGTTTGTGGCAACCCTGAATTGTCAGATGATGGTTAGCAGTTTTAGCAATACAGTATTTTTAAATTAAGATATGTACATTGTTTTTCTTAGACATAATGCTATTGCACACTTAGTAGACTATACTATAGTGTAAACATAACTTTTACATGCACTGGGAAACCAAAATTTTATGTGACTCACTTAATTGTGATATTTGCTTTGTTGAGGTGGTCTGGAACTGAGCCTGCAATATTTTTGAGGTATGCCTGTAAAAGTTTTGAAACCACGTTAAGGAGTTTGGATACATCCTAAGAGCATTGGGAAGAAACACTTAAGAGTATTCAGTAAAATTACTGGATATAAGTATAAAGAAATCAATGGATTTCCTGTATACTAGCGATAATCATTTAAAATGTAATTGTGAACAAAAGACATCAACAATAATATTGCTAGTAATGGCAAATCCACAGGAAGTGCTATGACTGGCGCCAAATCCTCTGCTCTGAGGCCCTCTGTGGAACCTACATCTCCTAGTTCGGTGCTCTTCAGGGCACTGTACTGTTCTGAAATCTTCACTGTGCAATTCCTATCTCTATTGAAATGTTTTCTCCCCTACTAGGCTTCTCAGTCCACTTTTGCTCCAGTTACAGTAGGGGGACAAGCATTTAACTCTGTTCCTGCCTGTAGGCAGCCTGGGGACGTGCAGTCTACATGGGGCTCCTTGGGCTGGGGCCTTCAAACCTCAACACCTGGAGAAGGGCAGTGGCTTCCTGAGTCTGGGTTCTGTCCTGATGCCCCTGTCCTTAATCTCACTGGCTTTATTTCCAGAGTTTTCTTTTTCTGCCTGTCCTCATTCTTGCTTTTTAAAGTTCTCCCCACTCAAAAACTCATTTGCTTCCCAATGCTTCTGGTTAGTTTCCATTCTGCACACACTATATTGGATAACATTGACATTTTAAAATGCAATTTTATGATTCTATGGACATGCACATAATTTTCCCAGCATGCTGGCCGCAGTAAACACATTTCTATCAGTAAAGGCAAGGGGCATAGACGGCCCAGATGTGAACTGGTTTAAGGTGCTCTCTAAACCTTAGTTAAATGACCTAACATGCTACTTTGGAATTACTATAATGCCTTTAGGAATGACATTTATCTGGCTATGTTTAATTTTCTAAGGCAATAGATTCAAGAAAAAAACCCAGGGAGGATTTATTTGCTCAGTACTTTCTGTGGTGATATTTTTATTTTGTATTAAACATACGTACTATATAAATTCAGTGCTTCCACATTTTATCATGGTTATGGGATATTTAAAATATCACATGCTATCAGCATAAGCATGAAACTTGTTTACCGAATTTCTTCCTGAGCCGAGTCCAGACACTCCTTAACTTAGAACAAATCACACATACAAAATGAAAATAAAATGCCAACATCCAGAGCAATGCAAGTAAATATTATCATGAGCACTGCTGGAAGAGAGGAATGAACATTGAGCTTGGGGTAAGAAAAACTGTTTGCAACCCAACTTTTCTAATTAGTAGCAGTGGGACGGCAGATAAACCTGAGCCTTGATTTTCTCGTACAAAATTAGGACAATGGATTTTTCCTTCCTTTCTTTTCTTTGTTCACTTATGAATTCATTACTCTTACTGAATGCCTAATATGGGGTAGGTATTTTGGTAGGTAAACAAACACTCACAGTCTCCGCCTTCATAGGTTGTCATAAAAGTCAAGTGAGACAATCATAGCAAGTGCTACCATTTATCAAATGCCTACTATGTACCGCAGACTTCACATTATTATCTCTGTTATACCATGTGCCAGGGACTTGTATACATTACCTGTTGTCCTCACTTAAACTTCAGGTAGTTCTTACTCCCCTGTACACGTGAGGTAACTGAAGCTCAACTAAGAAACTTGTCCAAAGTTAGATAACTTCTACAGGGCCTGACTGGGATTTGAACCATGGTGGATCTCATTCAAATGACCCTGATTTTCCAGTAGAGCCTGTGAATATGGAAGTTCTTTACAAACATAAAGCACCATATAAAAAGAAATATTGTTTACTATTATTGTTATCTATATCCATATATGATGCTGTAAAAACAGATAAAAACCAAAACCCAAACAGGAAATGGGTTTAGTCATGTTATTATGGGGATTCTCATTAAAATGCTTTAGATTCCTGGTTTTACAGTTTGAAATTTCCATTCTCTTTTTCCCCTGTGGGCACACATTGCTGCTGTTCTTTTTCTGTCTTCAGATCATGGCTGGGCTTTTGGTAAGCACATTATTTAAAGAAAGAGAATTGAAATGTTTTTGTTGGAGAATCACTGTGTCAAGGAGGTTGTGTACCTTCTTGATGATGAAAATGCCAATTTCTCATAAAAAGGCAAAAACTCTTATTTCAAAAGGGTGAATATAATGTTACTTAACTATTTTCAAAAGGCTACTTTTAGGTCACTAAAAAAGTCCGAATATAAGAAAGAATAGTCTCTGAGGTCTGTAACATTTTCATTTGATTCAAGAATGGATAAATTTTAATTTATTTTAACCTCTTGCCTTTTGGTATTTGGCTCTTCTGACAGGAAGCATTTGTCTTCTGAGAGGTTTGTTTTCATACTGTAGCCTGTCTTAACCAGGAGTCTGTTTTCATATATTCGTGAAAGCTAAATAAGGTCCCAAGTTTTTTGACACTAAGTACATATACTACTTCAATAGCTTAATTGAAATTTTAATTGAAATATAACATAAACAGAAAATTATAAAACCTAGAAGTGTATTTTCACAAAATAGGCCATAATGAGTACTCCCAAAAGCCTTATTCTTGCTGTCTCTCAAGTGTGCTATGCCCAAAGGTAACCACTATTCTGATTTCTATTATAAGAAATTAGTCTTGTCTGCTTTTGAACTTTATATAAATGGCAATAGCATCCTATAATATGTACCTTTTTGTGTCTGGCTTCATTCATTCAACATTATGTTTATGAGATTCATGCATATTGTTCCATGTAGTAGTAGGTCATCCATCTTTAAGGCTGTGTAATGCTCCATTGTATGAATATGCCACAATTTATTTCTTATTCATTCCACTTTATGTAGGCATTTCAGTAGTTTCTAGTTTGTGGCTGTTAAATTACTGCTACCAAAATGTTCATTGCAGCTCTATTTACAATAGCCAGGAGATGGAAACAACCTAAGTGTCCATCATCGGATGAATGGATAAAGAAGATGTGGCACATATATACAATGGAATATTACTCAGCCATAAAAAGAAATGAAATTGAGCTATTTGTAATGAAGTGGATGGACCTAGAGTCTGTCATACAGAGTGAAGTAAGTCAGAAAGAGAAAGACAAATACCATATGCTAACACATATATATGGAATTTAAGAAAAAAAAATGTCATGAAGAACCTAGGGGTAAGACAGGAATAAAGACACAGACCTAGGATATGGGGAGGGGGAAGGGTAAGCTGTGACAAAGCGAGAGAGTGGCATGGACATATATACACTACCAAACGTAAAATAGATAGCTAGTGGGAAGCAGCCGCATAGCACAGGGAGATCAGCTCGGTGCTTTGTGACCACCTAGAGGGGTGGGACAGGGAGGGTGGGAGGGAGGGAGACGCAAGAGGGAAGAGAGATGGGAACATATGTATACGTATAACTGATTCACTTTGTTATAAAGCAGAAACTAGCACACCATTGTGAAGCAATTATACTCCAATAAAGATGTAAAAAAAAAAATTACTGCTGCTTTGAATATTTGTGTATACATCATTTGATGCATATATGTATACACTTCTCGTGGCTATAGACCTAGTGATAAAATTGCTGGGTGTTAGAATATTAAAATTTTATGCTTGAGTAGATACTGCTAGTTTTCCAAAGTGGTTGTGAAACCACATACAAGCCCCTGTGTCCCTGTCCTTTGAAGTAAAAGGCTTCTGCTTTAGTCTCCCAGGTCTCCCCTGAGTCTCAAAAGATTGGCTCAAGTGTTGATGATTAGGAAACATGAAGATGTAGGAACAAAGAATGGCTTTTGGGCCAGGGGACTGGTAACAATTTAGACTATTAACCAGCCATGTAGCAGAGTCACCTAACTCCCAGTTCCCTGAAAGATATAGATAAAGCTCTGACACACGTTCCTAAGTTGTTTTTTAGGAAACAGACCCCCACTAGATGAAAACTGACTGCAAGCATGTGATCCCAGAGCGGTTGAAACCAGAAGGTTGGTGATGCTCTAAACTTCACCTTGATGCCCACCAATCAGAACTGTACACAAGCTTCTCATGCCCCCTGTAGCCCCCTCCCTTACACTGCCTTTAAGAAAGCCCTTTGCCTGACCTGAGATGTTAAGATTTTTTTTTTTTTTTTTTTTGCGGTACGCGGGCCTCTCACTGTTGTGGCCTCTCCCGTTGCGGAGCACAGGCTCCAGACGCGCAGACTCAGCGGCCATGGCTCACGGGCCTAGCCGCTCCACGGCATGTGGGATCCTCCCGGACCGGGGCACGAGTCCGTGTCCCCTGCATCGGCAGGCGGACTCTCAACCACTGTGCCACCAGGGAAGCCCTTACGATGGTTTTTAAGGACACTAGTCCACCATCTTCTTGGTCAGCTGGTTTTCCTTGCCTCAGCACCTTGTCACTTGACTTATCGGCCTGTCATGCGGTGAGTAGCTGGACCTGAGTGCAGTAACAGTTGCACTAATTAAAAAATCTCACCAGCAGTATATGAGAATTCCAATTGTTCTACAATCTTACCAGACTTTTTAATGTTAACCATTCTGGAGGGGTATAGTGGTATATCCCTGTGATCTTAGTTTACATTTCCCTAGTGATTAATGAGGTTGTATATTTTTTTCATATTTTTATTGGCTACTTCTGCATCCTCTTTTGTGATGTGTTTTATAGTAGGTAGAAAAATGTCTCCCCAAAGGTATCTATGTCCTAATTCCTAGAACCTGTGAATATGTTAGGTTATATGGCAAAGGAGAATTAAAGCTGCAGATAGAATTAAGGTTGCTAATCAGCTGACCTTAAAACAAGGAGATTATCCTAGATTACCTAGGTAAACCCAGTGTAATCACAAGAGTCCTTAAGAGTGGAAGAGGGAATTGGAAGGGAGAACCAGAGATGGCAGTGTGAGAAAGACTCGCTCAGTGTTGCTGGCTTTGAAGATGGAAGAATGGGACCATGGGCCAAGGAATGCTGGCAGCCTTTAGAATCTGGAAAAGGTAAGGAAGCAGATTTTGTCCTAGAACCTCCAGAAAGGGTGCAGCTCTGCTAACACCTTGATTGTAGCACAGTAAGACCCATTTCCACTTCTAAACTATAGATAATAAATTTATATTGTTTTTATCCACTAACTTTGTGGTAATTTGTTACAACTGCAGTAGGAAATTGATACATGTGCCTTCCAGTCCTTTGCCCATATTTCTATTGGGTCTGTATTTTTGATTTGTAGAGGTTACTGATATATTATGGATATGAGTGTTTTGTTGAGTTTGTTTAGGATTTTGCATCTATGTTCTTAATAGAAGTTCACATAATTTTCCTTTCTTGCAAGGTCCTTGTCAGTTTTGGTAACAAGGTTTTGCTGACCAAATTAAAATCACTTTGAGATGTGGTCCCTCTTTTTTCATTCTCTCATAAAGCAGATATAGATTACTGTTATTTGTTTATTAAATGGTGTAATTTACCAGTGAAGCCATATGGGCCTGGAGTTTTCTTTCTGATAAGTTTTTTTTTTTTTTTTTCTTTTTTTTGTGGTACACAGGCCTCTCACTGTTGTGGCCTCTCCCGTTGCGGAGCACAGGCTCTGGATGCGCAGGCTCAGCAGCCATGGCTCACGGGCCCAGCTGCTCCATGGCATGTGGGGTCTTTCTGGACTGGGTCACGAACCCGTGTCCCCTGCATCAGCAGGCGGACTCTCAACCACTGCGCCACCAGGGAAGCCCTGATAAGATTTCTTTTAATTAAAGAATTTAATTTGCTTAGTAGATATAAGATTGTTCAGATTTTCTATTTTTTCTTATTTTGACTTTGATAACCTGTATTTTTTCAAGAAAAATCTCTTCTAAATTTTCAAATTTATTTGCATAAATTTGCTTATAATATTTTCTTTTTAAAATGTTTGTATTATCTGTAGTGATGCCCTCTTTTCATTCCTGAATTTGGTAATGCTTGCCTTCTCTCCCTCTTTTTTATCTTGATGCATCTTGCTAGAAATTTATTAATTTTAACATTTTTTAGAGGATAAAATTTTCCCTTTGTTGATTTACTCTATTATGTGTGACTTTTCTAATTTCATTATTTTTCTTGTTCTTGTCTTTAATATTTCCTTTCTTCTAATTTCTCTGCATTTCACTTGCTGGTTTTTGAAAAGCAGTACTTAATCACATAGTATTTAAGTCTTTATTTATTCTCTGATATATATGCATTTTAACACTAACATATCTGTCTAAGCACTGCTTCTGCTACAAATCACACATTTTGATATATTTGTCTCACTCAGTTAAAAATATTCTCTAATTTCCTTTCTAACGTCTTCTTTCACCCATGGGTCATTTACAAGTACATTGCTTAATTTCCAAGTATTTGAGAATTTTCTAGTTATATTTTTCTTATTTCTAGATTAATTCCACTGTAGTCAGGGTATATATTCTCTTTGATTTCTGTCCTTTGAAATGTGTTGAGATGTGCTTTATAGCCAAGCATTATGTCAGTTTTGGAAAATGTTCATTTTGCATTAAAAAGATGTTCATTTTTTAGTTATTGTGAGCAGTGTTCTATGTATGTCAAATAGGTTTAGTTTGTTAGTCAGGTTGTTCAAATTTTCTGTGTCTCTATGATATGTTAATATCTACTTGTTCAATCAAATATTGAAAGAGGTTTGTTAAAATCTACCCTGATTATGGATCTATCTATCTCTTTTCATTCTGTTAGTTTTTATTTGGCTTTTTGAGACTATGCTATTAAATACGTACGACTATAGAATTATATTATTTTCCTTGGGGATTGACCTTTTTTAACATATAACATGTCCCTCTTTATCCTTAATAATCCTTCTTACTTTAAACCTACTTTGGCTGGTGTTAGCTTCACTATGTTAGCTTTCTTTGGCTAGCATTTGCATGGTATATCAGGCACCCTTGTGCACTGTCTCACATTCTCTTGGCCTCACATGTGATTACAGCATTAATTTTGATTCCAGAAATAATTATACAGAAATAAAATTTTAAAATTCTTTGTAATATAAAGATTTAGATCAGCATGTCAACTGGTCTCATATACCAGGAAAACATTATTAGAGTAATCAATACCAGTATATATCCTAATGAAGTTACTGAACCTGAATGTTTTAAAAAAAAATGGACATCAAGACAAAACTCAAACCATGTACCAAGGGGAAAATATCAGGTTGATGATATTAGATTCCTCCCTATACCTCAATGCTAGAAAACAGTATCTGTTGCATTCTTGGGGAGTATGTACCCCAGTAATTTTCACATAGGCAAGTTGTCCCTGAAACCTAACAAGCAAACATGTTTGTGTTCAAGAACTTTAGGAATACAGAATTTCCAAAACAAATAATCTAAATTTAACTGGATGGCATAATTCAGCCCACCTAGACATAAATCAAAGTAAAAAATTTTGAAATAATGAAAATACAATAAAAATATGAGTGATGAGCATCTAATCCATCTAAATATATAAATAAAATTTGAAATCTGCCACAGTTAATGAAATGTAAATGTTATAAACCTTAACAGCGTGCAAATAAAATAATCAGAAGGGGGAGAAAGTCTAAGTGTGCCAATTTCATGCTTTGTTATAGTAGGGAATCAATAAGTAGATTCCACCTAAAATTAAAACATTTAGTTTATTATATATAGTAACTCCGACCTCCCAACATTTTTCATAATGCTTTTAATTAGCTTGTGAGATTTTTTTGACTTCTTATTCAGTTAATTAACGTGTAATCAAATTTACTCTAGGTATGAGGAAAGAAATGCCTGAAACAGTGATCTCTAGTTGTTAACCATGGCTTTTGGGGGTGATAGGCTTCTGATAATTGTTTTCCACTTTTTCATTGTTCTTTTCCTTATTGTTTGACTTTTCCTTTTCTTATAATGAACATGCATCATTTTTTTTTTACAAAATCCATAAAGTTATTTTTCTAAAAATAATAGAGATAGCAATAGAGCCTTCTTTAGTTAGATAAATTTTTCTCACCTTTTTCTAAATTACTTTTTAGGAGGAACTTTATATTTTATCTTAAAAGATGCTAGTGATTGAATTATTCTTTGTCATGGTGAGCCTAATGTGATCAATTTTTATTTGTGTATCACTAATGAAGAGTGAAATTCTTTTCCTCTGCAACTCCCAGCATTCTCTATCATTCAGTATAACCTTTCATATCCCAGACTTCCCTGTTTTAAGTCAGGTCTGTCATCTCTTCTTCTTAGATCTATGAACAGACAGTGTCACCCAAAAGGACACTCTCTGAGGAACAGGATGGCGGTGGGGTGCTTCTGGTTTGAAAGCTCGTCAGAATGACAGCCATTCTACTGTGTACTACACAGTACAGTCAAAGAATTAAAATGCAGAGTGCTCTGTTTTATTATTGAACATGGGGAGGACAGGAAAAATTGGTTCACAATTATTGAGCGCCTGATATATGCCAGGCACGGTCACAGCAATCCTGTGAGTTAGGTGTTACCAATTTCTTTGTACACATGGAGAAACAAACTTGGGGAAGGCGGATGAATTGCCTCTGGTCACGAGGCTGTCAGGGAATGCTTGTGCTCCACTCTGACCTCTTCTCTGTTTCTATTACTGCTGTGGAAATGTTCCCATTTGCTTTTTTAAAATTTTACAATTTTGTTTACTACACTCAAAAAAAAATCTTAAACTTTTACCTTTGATACATTTTGCTCCAAGTTGTTTACATTTTAAGAATTTCTATAAAGACAATAGAAGCAGACGATTCCAGCCAGAATCAAAATTTAATGGTGAAATGAGATCAAACCCACAAAGAGTTAATTACTCTAGCTCTAATTAAGTGTAGTCTTCTTAAAAGAAAAAAAAAAAAAAGGCTGCTTTATCCTGGCAAGAAGCCTGTGAAAAAGGGACGATCTGTCACAGACTCACAGAACACAGTAATTAAGGTCTGAAACACTTCCCAATCAAAGAACAGGAAGAGTTCACTCAGAGTTAACTGTTTAAACAGCATCCCAAGTGAAATGGCATTGCCACTGTATGTTTTTAGATTGAATTGATTTAATTTCTTACTGTTTGCTTCTAAGTAGGAATTAGAGCCTCCATTAGGAATTGCTAACATGCCCGTTCTGGACTCTCTAAGCCCAGGACAGGAGAAGAGGGAAGGATGGATGTGGCGTGCATGTTATGGATGCTGCAGCCAGAACCTGGTCACAGGGCTAATCTTTGCAGCAGACAGGAATGATGAACGATGAATGAACCCACACTGCATTTACACGTCTCATTTTGAAACTAATCATTTACGTGCTCTAAGTAAGATGTTATGCTTTCACAAAAACATTAAAATTCACAAGTAAATGAAAATGTGTATATTGTTCCAAAAGTATGCTTAAATTTTGCATGTTTCATTTCACAGCAGAGCCCCAGTCAGTCAACACATTCATGTGGTGACACCTGTAACTCACACATGGTGGTTTAATTTAGTAACAGTTGATTTCCTTTCATAATAAAACGATCACCTGAACTCAGCTTCATGGATTGTTCCATTGTTCTTCCTTGCTGTCACTGTGAACCAGTATTTAGGCTTTACCCAGGACATCGACTCCAATTATACAATATAGCAAATGAGCAAAACTGTTGAAATTGTCACTTTCCTCTTACCAAGGTTGTGAGGATTGCCATTTTTCTCAACTCACTGGGAATTTGTTTTTATATGCATGTCACACAGTCATTTGTTGTTTATATTAGGGGACAGATTTGGTAAATCATATTTAGTTATGTGGCTTGTGAACAGAAATATGTTTCTCACTTTTTTTTTTTTTTTTTTTGCGGTATGCAGGCCTCTCACTGCCGCAGCCTCTCCCGTCACGGAGCACAGGCTCCGGACGCGCAGGCCCAGTGGCCATGGCCCACGGACGCAGTTGCTCCGCGGCATGTAGGATCCTCCCGGACCGGGGCACGAACCCGTGTCCCCTGCATCGGCAGGCGGACTCTCAACCACTGCGCCACCAGGGAAGCCCTGTTTCTCACTTTTTAAAAGCGATTAACTATTTCAATTACCTGCTAAAAATAATAGCTAATATTTGTTATTATTAGCTAATAACAAATATTAGCTAATATCTTGAGAGGTATTATAGACCCTTTTGTGCATTGTTCTTTTTAATATTTTCAACAACCCTATGGATAAAGTATTATCATTATCCCAGTTTTACATGTGGGAATCCGAGATTAGGTACAATAACTTGCCTTGGGTCACATAGAGCAGGATTTCACACCCATATAGTTTAACCATGAAGGCTTGGTTGCTGTATCATATGTCCTCTTTAGAGAAATGAATGACAGGTGCTCTTAGCCTGTGCACCAGAAGACTGTTTAATAATTAAAAGGAGTAGGGAACCTTTTAATGGTCTAACATTATGTTCTGATAGTGGCAGATTAACTAGGAGGATATGTCTCATGTCTATACTAGCAAAATTCTAGATCATTTAAATCAGTGAAATGATAGAAGGATGCTTCGGGTTTTCACACTGTTATCATTTTTGACTACGGGATGCCATGTAGAAGCTGAGCAAACAGAAAAGTCAACCATTTATGAAACTAGAGGGATATCTTCTTCCTCCATCTTATTTCCTCCTTGTTCTGCTGCTCAAGATTAATTTAAAATCTCATCACCTAACTGTGGGTGTATCATGTTACTAACTCATTCAATCCATTATCCATTCAAAAGGCATCTCACATTGGAGAAATTGTGATATCCAATGGACCAAGACCATGAACTATTTTATACTTCTAAGTATGATCCAAACTCTTTGGAGAACCTCTGGCCTCTGGCACAATATTTTCACAGACATGAGAGTTTAGTTTCCTATGAGCTCAGTGGTATTTAACGATAAATCCTGAACTACATGTTTAGCAAAAGCAGTGGGAAAATGGATGTCAAGTCCATTAATCACAGATGAAAAAAATTCTCTGGGTTAGAATGTCAACCAGGCATAAGCTGTGCTTTGCACTGTAAAGTCTATTCAAATGACCTCCTGATTAGGTCAGCTTGTCCTTCTGCCCTGAGATATTTTAAAAACAGAAACTGGCAGTTAGAGCTATAATCCTTATGATACTTTAGGCTGTGAGTAGTAGATATTTGGTCATAGGGACAACTGTAAGCAACTCCTGTGTAGCATTTTGCTCAGAGCTGTCAGCTTGACCACATCACATACAAAATTGATATAAAGCTGAATGCTCTGCAAAGTAAATATATCCATTAGATGAGAAGTGTTTCAGGGTAATTTTAAATAGTCTGAAAATATGCATTTGTAACTGAAGGATTTATTTAAAACTGATTTTGGGAACAGTAAAAGTAGGGAAAACGGTGTTTACTTCTTATATTCTAGATAAAAGGAAGCACTAAGAAAAGAAATCTGAATTGTACCTAACAGAATTGATATGGTAGAGAATGTGCTGTTGGCATTTGTGACTGTATTAGAAATGGGGTGATATTAACTGCTAACCATTTGAAAGTTGCAAATGCCCATTTATGAATTCCTGGTGTAAATGCACAGAGCACAATCAAGTACATTTACAACCTATGAATCACTAAAGACTTGGGAGGCAGCATCTCGTCCCTGGCAGATGCTATCCACATTCCTCAGCTCTCCCGGTGGCGTTCAGAAACAGAGGCTGCTTCTGGAAAGAAGAATAAAGACTCCAAAAGGTTTAAATTAGAGTGGCTTTGAAATGAAATGCATTTTAAAAATGTGCTTTAGTGCTGCCGTAAAATGATGCTATTGTTGTATTTGTCATACTTCTGTTAAAAATGAGGCCATTTATACAGGGATATAGACAGTGAGCCGGGAGGGAGAATTGGGAGATGTTGGAATGTTTGATGATATTCTTTTCCTTCTTGGGCATTGGGAAATTCCACAGTTGTCATTCGCATTAGCAGAATGTAGAACATTAGCTGAGCAATGCCAAGATACCCTCATGGGAGGAACCAAGGCTACTTAACCTCTTGAATGCCACATTGCTAGAGGATTTAACATGTATGGAGGAGTTAGAGGAAATCATTTAGGGGGGAAATATGATTCTACAAAACATGATGGTTAAGTCCAAAGGATAGGGATATCATGATGTCTGGGGACAGCCTCTGCTGTCCATCAATTCTGGTACCCTGGGGGACATCCTTTTCACTTCCTGCTTTGCATATTCCAGTGTGAAAATGAGACTGTTCACCCTCCCCATCACTCCCACCCCTCTCATCCTCCTCTACTCTTCTCTATATGTGCTCTTGGAAGAAACCCCTGGCAAACAGAAAACTTGAAAAAGCCTGCTCATTCATAGCTAACCTATTCTGATCTGTGCATCCAATGAATGTTGTTTCACTGTTTATCTTAAGACCCATTTATTTCAGAAACTTCTTTCTTAATTCTTAGGTTTTATCCTATACATGTCCCAAAGCTCCGAGTTTGAAGATGAATGTATTTATAAATTTATTCTTGGAGACATATGATTTACTTCTATTTATATAAAAAAAAAATTATTGGGCATCTCCAATGAACCAGGAGCTTTGTGTGGAGTACAGAGTGAACAAAATACAGTTTCCGTCCTCCAGGATCTTACACTGCAGGGTGACAGTTAGCACATTTGTTTGCAAAACAGTGTGTACAATTCTTCCTTCCTCTTCCTAAAAATTAGCAGGAAAAATAGCTATGTAGAACACTCCACCCTCCACCCCAAGGATCATAAATACAGGTATTTAAAAATAAAATTTTGATTAGGAATTGGGAACAGAAAGTCCTTCTATAAAAAAGTAGCTCGTGATTAAACAAAGTCTTATTCTGTTTATCTTAGGAGAAAATTCACATTTAAAGAACAACCAACCTGCTCATCTTGTATATTTTCTCTGGTTCCTTAATTCCCAAATGTTTAGTTCATACTTAAATTCACTAATTTATCAAGTTTTCTTGAATTTTTCTGTTGTTCCCCAAGTCAAGAACCCACCATCTAAGGAAGGAGAAAGATATAAACAGAAAGTTGTAACACCTAATTAGTTTCTACTGGAGAAGTATGAAGAAAGTTCTGTAGGAGCAAAGAAGAGGCAAAAACTAACATGGCTTGGGGAGGAAGTGAGAGTAGTCTTTTTGGAGATGATAAGATTTTTCCAAGTAAAGAAGCAAGGGAAGAATATTCCAAGCAGTAGAGTAACATATACAAAGAGGCTAGAACAATCCTGGAAGGTTGAAAAAATGTGGTTATTCGAAGGTTTCTTGAGAATCAGGCTACAATGAGATCAAAGAGGTGGGCAAATAGATAGGAATGTAAAGTGAGGAGTCTTACATGGCAGATAAATGAAGCTGGATGGTCTTTTTGGCAGAGGGAGTTCTGGCAGCTTTTTGAACAGGAGCATGGCACGGTCAGTATATTATGATCACTTTATAAAAAGAAAGATATTAGAGTGAAATAAAAAGAGATATCTTTGTGATATCTGAGAAATGATGGATGGCCAGCTATGGGTCCATGAGGGTAACCTCGAGAAGAGATTCCAGGAGCCTGAATGTGACAGTGGTAGTGAGGCTGCAGAAGGGGAACACACTGGAGAGGTTGTCAGTAAATAAAATACATTAAATAGAAGGTGGTGACTAAGTTGATATGAGGTGAGGGAGAGAGAAAAGACAAGAATGAATCTAGATTTATCATATTACCCAATTGATGGTTGATGGCACAAGGCAGTTAAAAGGAGGATGTGCTAGGGGCAAGGTAATAAGTTTGGTGTGGGACGTGTTGAATTCCATGAGTCTGTTGGGGACTGTAAATATCTGCCTAAACTAAACTCTAAACAGGGAGCCTGTCACTTATCCCAACACACAGTGCCAGTCAGTTGAGAGCTCTCCTGCTTTCTACATGCTTCTCTGTTCCCCCTGCTCCAGCACTGGGTAGTAAGATAGGGGAGGAGGAATAAGAGCATCAGGTGAGGGAAGAGAGAAAAGGCTGACCATGGGCTCCCTTTGCTTTCCAATTACAATTACATCAAGTCTCAGCTAAGAGAGGTGAGAAACTGCAACTCTAAATTGAGTTAGGAGCATCACATAGTAGACAATATTGGGTATTTTAATTACAGATATTGCTGAGTTTTTTCTATTTCAGTGACTTTGGGACTTTTTGTTAGCTAAAGGTAACAGGAGAATAGCTGGAATAGTGGCAGAGGAAAAACTGGTGACACAGAGAAAATTTGAAGGGACACTGGGTAATCAAAATAAAGTGTTATAATCACCATGAGGAATCTACATAGAGGAATAAAAAGGGTCTTAGATTGAAGCTTGGTTAACACCAACATTTAAAGAGCTGGCAGAAGGAGAGACATCTTTGGAAGAGAAATTGCTGGGCAATGATGCTCTCCACTTTGTTATGGATTTAAACCTCATAATGTTTTTTTTTAAAATTACCCATCTCTTCAGATAAATAAACTTAAGTTTAGAGAGGGAAATATTACTCCCAAGGTCACATAGCTAACTATGTGGCAGAGCTAGGATCCGAAGCCTGATGGGATTGATCTCAAAACCATTATGCTGGGAATTCCCTGGCAATCCAGTGATTAGGACCCCTAGTCCTCACTGCCAAGGGCCCTGGTTTGATCTCTGGTCGGGGAACTAAGATCCTACAAGCTGCGTGGCCAGAATAACAAAAACAAACAAACAAAAAATCAAAACCATTGTGCTAACTATTCTCTAAAGCTTTAAAAAATCACTAATTTAGAATTATGAGAAAAATATGAATAAAAAACTGAGTGATATTAGAACCAATAATACAATGTTGAAAATTTCAAAGACAGGGTTAGTAAGAATTCTGATGCTGACTCAAAGTATTGCAAATGAAATTGGCATAAGATTAAAGATACTGCAAATCTTCAATACCAAATGGTAAACGCTAATAGCAAACTTGTGCTTTTTCCCTGATGTTTCCTACAATGTGGGCTGACGCTCAACTCAATTCAATGATCAAGGTCAGCAGAGACCTTGATCAATGTCAGTGACCTGCTTGTTTCTGCAGTGGCCTTATGTCTGGAGGAAGCGCAAGGAAACCTCCTTCATTGCTCCCACCCACCCTGTACCTACACTTCCTTTGTAAGCTTTTTTCAGTTGTGCCTCATTCTTATGAAAAAAAAGTCATAAAAATAATTTTACATTTGGGTTTCAATTATGTACTGAATGAGGATCTTTAAGCAACATAATCATTAAAAAAAAAAGAAAACATGGCCTTTTCTGAGTTACTTCACCTATTTAAAAACATGTTTGTAAGGGAACGCCTAAGCTGATTCAAGAAGCGTAAAACTCGGGGAGGGATAGATCGGGATAGAATTTGTACATTGACATGTACACACTGCTATATTTAAAATAGATAACCAACAAGGACCTACTGTATAGCACAAGAAACTCTGCTCAATACTCTGTAATAACCTAAATGGGAAAAGAATTTGAAAAAGAATAGATACATGTATATGTATAACTGAATCACTTTGCTGAATACCTGAAACTAACAAAACATTGTTAGTCAGTTATGCTACAATATAAAATAAAAATTAAAATAAAGAAGCGTAAGACTCACTTGTCATTTTAGTTTTCATTATTAAGGATATGAAATAAGAATAAGGACACACCCTTAACTGAAAATGAGGTGAGTTGTGGTTGGAGAAACAGGAGTTCCAGCACACAGTCAGGGGTAGGAGCCACTGTAGGGCAGTGCCTTCCAGCCATTAGCAGTGAGTTTTTTTCTTCTTCTTAAAGACTTTCTTCTTGCTTGACCAAGTCTTCATTTAAGTTTTAATTCTGGAATTTTTCTCTGGTAGAAACATCTTACAGAGCAGTGAAAATAAGGTTAAGTTGTTCCTTTTGAAGGAAGGCTGATTACTGAGGTGAGAGAAGCCAGCCACAACCAAAAATAGTACAGAATTTGTACTGTTCAATGAGAAATAAAAGTCTGCAGCATCCTGATTTTCTGTTCTCTGTATGCCTATTCTTTCTACACTTACAGCCTTGCAAATGCCATCTGCTAAAGAGTGCCTTATTGATAGTGCAATTTTTAGGTAAATTGAAATCTTTCTCTTTCAATCTAAATGCTCCATCTCTCTGTCTCTCTCTCTCACACACACACAACTGAATTAATAGTTTAGTTGGCTATTAACAGAGGCTATTTTGCATGCTAATTGCCCCACATATAGACCAGACCACTGAAGAAGGACTCTGTCCTGATCCTAGTGATACTTGTTATTTGATTTCTTATATTAATTTTTTATTTGTAATCCCAGGTTTTGTTGACCTTGGAGAACCCTCTGAAAGAGCAATCTGAGAACCGATTTCAGTGGGTAGACAGGCATATGGAGAATAAGAAATAATAGTGTAGTCAGGTAGGTCAAATTTGGATTCATATTTCAAAGGTCAGAAGTGCAAATTCCATTAAGGTTGTACTTAGATAAGATTTCTTTTAAACCAGTTTTTTTTCATGTTTACTTTGAAAAGTCTTTCCTTTGAAAAATCTATAAAATAATCTATGATCCAGGATATTTTATATATTGGGAAAAAGCTGAGTTATAAAAGTAAATATCATGATCATGACTAAAAATAAGATCTTATTACAATGAACCTCCATTGATTTCAATATGAAACAAGGGTTCAGAGGTGAATGGACAAATTTGCAGTTGAAAATACTCCTTTAGAGAAATTGAAGATCCTACTGTCACCAACAGAATTCCTGCTGGAGTCTTGAAGTGATAGACTGGTTTAGTTCTGAGCAAACTCTAGGATGTGGGTGTGAATTGGCTAAGGGAGTCTTGGAGGTAGAATGGTAGATGTCTTAATTTGTAATAATTCAGTCCATAGCATTCTGCCCCTGACCCCCCAAAATTCATGTCCTTCTTTCATGCAAAATACATTCATTTCATCCCAGCATCCAGCATCAACTCTATAGTCTAAAGTCCAAGGTGTCTTCTAAAACAGATATGGGTGAGACTTGTGGGATGATTCATCCTGAGGCAAAATCCCTCTCCATTTATGAACCTAAGAAGTCAGGCAAGTTATGTGCTTCCAAAATGCAATGGTGAAACAGGCATAAAATAGATATTTCCATTCCAAGAGGGAGAGGTTGGGAAGAAGAAAAGGGTGATGGCTCCCTAGCAAGTTCAAAATCTAGCAAGGTGAATTCCACTGGATCTTAAAGCTAAGAGAATAGTCTTTTGGTTGATATTTCCCCTTCCAGGTTGACTGTGGTAACAACTTCACTCCCACAGCTCTGTGGGGTGGCCCTGCCCTTTGGCTTGGTGGGGCACCACCTTTGAGGCACTGGTGAAGGAATCCTGGCCTCAGAAACAGGAGAGGTGGCTCTATCCATTGAAACCCAGAAGGAACAAGCCCTGCCCCCTGGGCCTCTGGCAGGAGAAGCAACATGATGATCTCTGAATGGCTTTTAGGGTCTGTCTTCCATTCCTTAAGGAATAGTGCTAAATTGCAGCTGAATAGCTTCATGGTCCCATCCTGTAAAATCTGTGTCTAGCGGTCTTCCTTCATTCTGTCCCACTTTCTCTCTCTCCCTAAGTTCAAAATTGGCAGTGTCTTTGCTGGTATAATCCTATCTTCTCTTTATTGAGCCACACTTTCACTATTCTCATCTGAACACGCTTTCTCATTTTTTTGTAATATGGTCAGGCCAAGAATTTTCCAAATCTTTAAGTTCTGGTTGCTTTTTGCTTAATACTTCCTTCTTCAATTCATTTCTCTTTTCTCACATTTTACTATAAGCAGTCAGGAGGCTCCAAGCTTCCTTCAACACTTTGCTTAGAAATCTCAACTAAATAGCCAGTTTCATTGCTTTTAAGTTCTACTTTCCATAAAACACTAGAACATAGTTCAACCAAGTTATTTGCCACTTTATAACTAGGGCCACCTTTCTTCCAGTTACCAATAGCATGTTCCTCATTTCCCTCTGAGATATCACCAAAATCGCCCTTAATTGTCCATATTCTAGCATGTACCTTAAAACTCTTCCAGCCTCTACCTATTGCCCAGTCCCAAAGCTGCTTCCACATGTTTAGGTGTTTGTTACAGCAGCATTCCACTTCTTGGTGCCCAAATCTATCTTAGTGAGCTCAGCCTGCTATAACAAAATAGCATAGACTGGGTGACTAAACAATAGACATTTATTTTTCATAGTTCTGGAGGCTGGGAAGCCCAAGATCAAAGTGACAACAGATTTAGTTCCCTGATAAAAGCCCTCTTCCTAGCTCGCAGATGGCCATGTTCCCCCTATGTCCTCATATGGTGGAGGGAGAGAGCAAGCTCTCTGGTGTGTCTTCTTATAAGGGCACTAATCCCTTCAGAAAGGCCCCATCCTCATGACCTCATCTAAATCTAATTACCTTTCAAAGGCCCACCTCCAAATAGCATCACATTGGGAGTTAGGCTTTCAACATATGAATTTGGGGCAGGGGGACATGATTCAGTCCATGGCAAAAGAGAGAAGGAAGAAAGAGAAGTATTTTTTCCTTAGGCTGTGACTTCCCTGCCTCATCTCTAGCTAACTCACATTATCTGTGGACTAGGAAAAAATTGAGTGAGTCCTGTTTTCACCCATCTCCATCCTTATTCCTATAAACACATGCTTTATTAATTCTATCACACTATGATCTTGAGCAAGTTATTTAATGCTCCTGGGACTCCATTTTCTGGTTTTCTTAGGGCTGGGTGAAATCAAACAAGTGTGTGTGGGGGTGTATGTGTGTGTGTGTGTGTGTGTGTGTGTGTGGTGGTGTATGTGTGGTGATAGTGATGACTGGATCAGGCAAGAAATTTCCCTGTTAGCATCTTAACCGTGACCTCCTGGGGGCAGGATTGTGCTCCTCAGGAGCACAATCCTTTTGATTCCCTTGGATTTGTTGATGATTTAGTGATGGGCCTACTGTTTTTTTCTGGGTTACAGTGGAATCCAACAGGAGGGATACACTTAAGAAAAGGGAATCCATAGTCTCTGGCTCCTATTCCTTAATCATGGACTTGCTGGTCCTCATCTCCTTGAATCCCTTTTCTGGTTCATGCATCCCTGGTGAGTTCTCATAGGATCCAGTGATCATTATCACCAGGGAGCTTCCCCCCACTTCTGCTCCTGCTCTGGTGTACCTCTAGCTCCCTCTAGCTCCTCCTTCTGTGGTCCGCTGGTTGTCACAAGCCCCTCAGCCCTCTGGCTGTGGCTATTAATCCTGAATGGTTTTGCGAAGCCACTGACTACCACGGGTTTACTACTTTCTATTCCAATTATCACGTACTGAAGGAAGAAACAGCTCCTTTTCTCTTTAGTGTTTCTGATTTCTTAGGCCACAGTACAAAGACGCCTTGCTCACTGAGTTCTAGTCACTGGCTCTAACATAGTATTATTTCAGTTTATTTGGAATTTGGCACAATTTTCCTTAACTGAGTTTGGGAGACAAATAAAGGGATTTTGTATAGTACCACACACAAATCATTCCTCCCAACCAATGTTCCTTACAGAGTCCTTGACCGAGTGGAAAAGCCCTTAATCCCTCTTCCCTCAAGTTGATTTGTGTACCTGTCCAGACTCCCTTCTTCCCTCCCCCTTCCTTTTCTTCCTTTCTTCCTTCTCCTCCACCTCCCTTGCTTCCTTCCTCCCTTCCCTCATCCTTCCTTCTTGATGACTAATAGATGTGCAGAGGCAAGACCTTGAGGAAAGAGTTGGGAACTGACCACTTGGTTGGGGGGATGTGGGGAGAGCTACGATCAGGAAGGTACAAAGAAGTGTTAACGGACTCTTTCTTCGCAGGGCTGCCTCTGTGAAGGCTGATCACTAATCTCCCTCCTGCAGGGCTGATCAGCATTTGGCTACATCCCTTGCTGCCTGAGAGACTGGTAGGCTTGGAGGTAGTTTTCTTGCTCCCCCAGACACGATACTTTTGAAACATGAACTTGAGGGGAGAGACATCAGTAGGAAAGAGGGTTTGGGTAAAAACTATTTATATTTTTTTCTACTGCAAATAACCCAGAATGAGGCCTGTAATATAAGATGAGGAACTAAGGACAAAATGTAAGCCCTGTTTTAATCTACCTGTTTGTCTTTGTGGGTTTAAGTTAACCCTTATTATTGAGTCTCCATATATTGTTTTCTAATTAAAACATATATATGTCTAATGAGTTTTCAGAATAATAAGGCATTTATAATACTCTAATGGAGGACATTCTTTTCATCTTTATTTACTTAGCAGCATAATCAGAACCAATTTAGAGAGGTAAGGTGTGGTCAGAGGAAATTTATGAAAAGTGGCTATTAAGAGATAGAGCATACGTATGCAGGCTACAGTTAAATAACGGTAAGTAGGATGTGTTTATTAAATGATGCAGGGATTTTATCCCTTCATTCTTGATGTCTCTTAGTACCTGACATTATACTGCTATGGTTTCCATGGAAACAGCACACACTCTTCCTTTCAGCTGACCTAAAGTTCAAGCCCTGCTGTTGCAATAGAAATTCTCAGAAACACCTCCATTTTTATTAAAAACAAAAATACCGAATCTATGCAAAAAGTAAAAGCAAGAAAAGAGGGCAAGAAAATCCATTGACTATATTGCAGAAAAAAAAGAGAATGTGCAATATTTTCATTAAGAGGGAATCAAGAAACAATTTACTATGCTGGAGGTTGAGAGCGTCTGTCATTTCCTTCCCCTAAACTACCTTAGAATTGATCCTCCTGAGCCTGCCTTAACATCTGCACCTTTCATTTCTAATTCAACGTGTTCTACTATTTTTAGTTTTCTGGAAGTATTTCTTTTACTGATTTAAGAACTTGTTTCTCTGTGACTCACAATAAAATTGTTGATTTTGTCCGTAAATTGTGGCTTTAACAAAGAGAGGTTAAATTTAGGGTGGGATTACTGGAATAAGACATTTCACATGAGGTTACAAGGTGGGTCTTGTCCACAGCCTCTTTTTGTTTGGTTTAAGATACTTTGGGTTGAAAATAACAAAAACTTAACTTTGATTGGTCTATATAAGACAGTGGATTCATTGGCTCATGTCAACAAAGGATCCAGAGGCATAGTTTGATCTGGGTTCTGGGTCTGTTTCTCTAGGATTTTCTTGACTCTGACCTCTGTGTGCTAACATAGTCCAAGGCTGCTTCACTGTAGCAAAATGCCTAAAGCAGTTACCCAGATTACATTAGCCTACAAGAGCAAGAAAATGGGGACATCTTTCCAGGATTCCCTATCAAATAGCTTCTTCAGCTCTATTGTTCTGTTTGAGTCAAGGGCCACCCATGAGTGGGCGGGACATAGGATAATGTTGATTGGCTTTTAGCCTGAGGCACATGTTCCATTCCTGGGTTACAGTGGGGTCAGTCTCTTCCAAAGCATATGGGCTGCATGGCAGAGGTATGGATATTAATGTAAAATTGGGGGAAATTAGCAAGAGAAGAATGGATGGGTGGTGGGGGAACAGTCACTATCCACTATAAAGGGTTAACTTATGAGTCTCAGACCACATTATCCACAGTGCCCAGCGCGTACATATCTCTACTGTAGTTGTGAATCTCATTGTAATTCCAAATCAAATCTCACATTTGAAAGAGAGATGTTGGTTAGCATGCAGTCTTATTTTTTCTTAGTCACGATTTAACCTTCTCATTTAACCCTATTTAACATTGCAGCCTATCCTCCTAATCACAATATCTTGTCTTACTCTACTTTTTCTTTCTTCCATAGTACTTAGCACTTTCACCATACTGTGAAATGAATGTTTATGCTTGTTGTTTATTATGTTCATTGATGTATCCCAAGCACTTAGTGAATGGCATGTAGATGCTCAATAAGTATTTGTTGAATGAATAAACAATAAATGAATAAATAAATGAATGGATTGAATAAATGAATAATTGAATCTAGTCAGATACTTTGTGGCCATTTACTAAGGCAATTTAATTTTCTGATTTTTGACAACTGGAAATAGTGCCCTAAGATACCATTCCCCAGGGATTTTTGTCCCTGCAGGTTGTTGTGCTCCTGTAGGCCGGTGACAATAACACCATCCTGACTTGACCGTTCTGAGAGGGATTTGTTTCTTGGTCTTTGAAATCCATTTACTTGCTTGGGAATGAGAATGGTGGGCTAGAAGGAAAGCATGGTTCTACTGTAAGCTGTAAACCTCTGCCTCAAGCAGTCAAGGTCACTCTTGGCTTGAAGGAGTTAACTGTGCTTTAGAGGAGCTCTCTGCTGGCCTCTTAAAGTGCTGGTGTGATCTAGAAGCAGCCACCTTCAAGCCTCTCAGGACAATTTGAAGTCTAATGTCAACCTGAAAAGAAAATGTTTCCCTCAGTTTAGGGTGAAATCCACTTCTTTTCTTTGCAGTGTCTATTCATCCTGGACAGCCTGGCTCATGAACCACGCAAGCAGGTTCTTCACAAAACAAACCTTGAGACAAAGGCCAAATTGGGAATGGGCCCTGACGGGTAAATTGTCTGCTCTCAGTGGCCTGAGAGGAGGAATGAAAAGTCCTATCTGCTCTCGTGAGAGAGGCTGACATTCCTGTGCTGCCTAGCTTGCTGCTGATGCATGTTCAGGGTGTTTTGATTGCTAAGGGCTCATGATAACTTGCAGTTCAGCTCTGTCTGTTGGCCTTTCAAACTGATCCCAGGAGTCATACAATGGGTTCCTCTTGAGTACTATGATGCATTTCTCCACCACCGGGGTGTCAGAGTAAAGGATTCGGGAGACTACCTTCTGGAGAGCATATTCCCAGATTCAGCAAATCATTCCACACAGATGCTTATCCTGTGGGCTCTTTTACCCTACACCCAAAATCCACCTGAATTCCAGGGATTACAACCACACTAGTCTGTATTCCCGTCTTGCTGTGTGTAGCACTCCCAGTCAGAAATCAGCTTCACTGGGGTGATTAGGTAAAGGTTCTGCTTATATGGTTTTCTAGCCACAGTCCTTGACTCTAAGATTGAACAGTTCACCCTGTTCTGGTAAGCTATATGTAAGAACCATCAGAAGCAGGGGTGATGTTAAAATATTTAATAATCTGTGCAGCATGAGCTTGGGACATTGCAAGTGGAGGCTGGCCAGTGAGAGGAATATATCAGTCCAGCACAGAGAACCACCTGTGTGAGCTGTGATTTCAGCCTCTAGTTCCCTTTCACCATCTGTGGATTAAATGGTCACTGTTTAGAGTTTTTACATGTTATCTTGTCATCTGTTTCTCCAGATGAGAAGACTTCTCTTAAGGGAGGTAAGTGAATGACTTGCTTAAAGTCATGGATAATTTAAATGTAACCCAAATAAATCCTGGAACCCCACTAATCCAAACTTTATATGTTGTCCCATGCAAAGAAACACAACCTGGAAACCCCAAGTGATGATACATATTGTGAATCCTTTTTTAGTTCTTCAAGGAAATGACAAAGAGGAAAGTGCATCTAATAAATGGCTCAAGTCATCTTTTCTCTCCACTGCTTCCTTTCTTAGCGTATTTCATGTAGATTGCAGCTGCTACTCCACATGCCTCTCTGTTTTCCTCCTGTCACATCTCAAAATGTCTTCCAGAAACCCCACATACATGGGTTAAACGATCCTCTTTCTACTGTTGAAGGGCGTGCCATGAGGTCTTGTATAAAGGGCTGGTCTGGCCAGGCTGCAGGAGGGGGGCCGACAGACTAGGAAACCATATTCCCCTTGACCCCACCAGCCTAGACCTCCTGATTCCCTACAAGGGAAGCACCTGGAGCCCACTGAGAAATGCAGTGCTTCTTGCAGTCTGACGGCTTTCCTAGTGAGAAATCATTTTTGGAAATTTCAGTTAAATAAAATTCTGCACCTCATTGCACATATTAGTTGTAAGTGCTAGGACTCAGACCAAGCCCCAGGGTTTCTGGGGTCTGTGCAAACTGAGAGTGTGTCTCATTTACACTCAGCACATAGTGAATACACAGCAAATATTTATTAAATAAATGAATAAACCTGGGATGAATTGAGACAAATAATTTAGGAAGAAAATGACATTATGAGGAAAAAGACATGGAATAGTTCCTTCCTTCCTTCCTTCCTTCCTTCCTTCCTTCCTTCTTTTCCTACCAGGGTGATTTGAATTGACCGTCTGCATTGAAGAAATGCATCAACGGATGGTTCCATTCTTCTGTTCACTCTGAGCAGACCCTTTGTAATTGACTTTTACATTCTGTCTGTTTTCTCTTCCTGTCACTTTTCCCCCTCTCTTTTTCAATGTATCCATGTGAGTAATTTTCCATTATATTGTTATATCCAAAGGCCTCTGACAGGGTGGCAGTAAAATGACACAGCTAAGTGATACAGATTTTAATGACTTAAGGCTATAATAATTTCTAATAGAAACATAAGGAGAGATAGGGGTGATCTTTCAAGACATAAAAATGAAAAGTGGACCATGGAAAAGACGTTTATGAAAGTTTACTGTGGCAGGGAAGGGAGCAAGACAGGTAAGGGCAAAGTTGGTAAAGGCGAGTACCTAAAATAGATACTATTAGTAAAGGGAAGAAAGTCACAGGAGAGAAAAATAACATTTTGAAAGTATGCAAGAAAGAAAAAAATAAGGTGACAAAGGGAAAAGGTGGACTGGCTTCTTAATAGGGAAAAAGAGCAAATAAAAAATTACAGAAAAAGGGAAGGAGGCTTGTCTTATGAGCCAGGCTTGGTGACAAAGGGTAATAGCAAAAAGAATACTTAAGGCAACAATAGTCAGTGAAGAAAGACAGTGCTGAGAAGCAATGTGTTTCAGAGTATCCAGGGTAGGAAAATCACTGCAATGCACAAAAGCAGAGAATGGAAGTAGTGAAGCCCTGACAATTATTTTTGAAATCTCATGGAAGGTTATTAGGTTCCTAAGAATTTGAAAAGGGAAAGGCACAAAATTTGTGTTTTTGCAGAGTGATGAAAATGTGCTAAAGTAGGTCACAGAGAATTTGTGGATTTGGTGGTTTTCCTTGCTGCCAAGGTAAACTTTTGGTGCAACTAATAAAGTGGCTAAATGATAAATGCATGGCCAACTTGCCCATTGGCTCCAGTGTGGGCCTCTAAGGGCCCTGGGTCAGATGTACACCTGTTTCCATCCTCTCTTCCCATCGTGTACAGTCTCACTCTTTGTCCACCTGTGGTAGACGTTTCCTTTGTTCATCAATGTTTCCCCTTCTCTTCCCTTCTGCACACAGGACTGCTTCTCCCCATCCTTGTGCAGATGGGCATGAACTTGTCTGGGTGGAAACATTCAAAGGCTAAGGTATGATTCTCCATGTCCTTTCTTTCTCTGTGTCTTAAAGTATACCGTATTAACAGAAAACTTGAGGCCCAAAGATAAGGGGAAGATTGCCATTGAAAAGACAGTTTCCCAGGAGAAAGAAGCACTTAATGCCATGGAGGGTCACACAGGAAGCACCAGGGAGGGTCAGGAGGCAGAGGGAGAGGAAGGAACTGGGAGCGGGCCTTTTTATGGTGGTTTCTGCAGGAAGGAATGGGTGAGGCAGGGTAGGCAGACTTAAGGTTGGCCGGTTTGAATGATTTCAGCGGACTCTAGGGCATAGAGGCTGCCCCTAGTTGTCTAGTACCTGGCCCTGGCATGATGAGGGTGAATGGATAGTGGCTCTGGGCATGAGAGCCTGGTAGAAGAGGTGGTTGGCAGTGTGGGCTCTGGGTTGGTTGGTTTGTATTTGAGAGTGTGTGCCCTCATGAGCAGGACTCTTCCTGGGGAGTGGGGTAGGAGTGGGGGGCAATGAAGGAGGCAGAGAGCCAAAGCAAGGTGACAGGCATATTACTGGGTTATCCAAACAAGACATGTTCAGCATATGCATGCAGGGCAAATGTTAAAACATCAAGTTTACAGAAGCTAGAAGCATGGATAATACACTGTCCCTCAGTGCTCATGGTTGCATGTGCCGATAAGGAGATGGCAAATCTTCAAAGCACTTGGAGTTCTGCTGCAAGGGACTCATACCTACCACGTGACTCTGCGTGAGGGAGAAACAAACTACTGTGGCATTAAGCCACTGAGATTTGGGAGTTATTTTTACCACAGCATAACCTAACTTACCCTCACTAATATACTGCCACACCAATTGCTATGGGAATTCAGTGAGGTAACGAAAGTCAAACACTTCCTGATGTACAATATAGTCTCACTGGAGTTAGCTACTATTATCATTATTTGCTAATATTATTCTGCTGCTTAGATTGTTCCTTTTTTCTCTGACATCTGGTGAGTTCATATCCATCTCAGATGAGATCAGCTGACCTGTATTATGTAGCTGTGTGCTTACACTCGTGATCATATTTATCCTCAGAACAAAAGAGTAGGAGAGTTATTAATATAATAGCACTAATAATAATAATACTGACAACAATTATTATTTATATTAACACAATATAAATATATAATAAATAAAATGTAAAAATATAATATATTATATATATAATATATAATAATTGTTGTTATTGTTATTTTTACATTTTAAAGATGAGGAAACTGAAGATCAGAGAAGTTATATAACTTGCCCAAGTTCATACAGATAATATATGGCTCAGATAGGATTTGATTCTAAGTCTGTCAGCTCCAATGACTAGTTCTAACCACCATATTGTAACATATATCACACTGCCAGGATAGCTCACAGATTGGAGAGATTCAGTACAATGAGGTATTTAGCTGGAAATTGTATAAAGATAAAGAACCTTCTTGGCACAAGAAACAGCCTTCCATCAGCTTCACTGCTCTGTCTGCATTTAAAGATTCCCTCCAGGCAGCCTGTTCTCCAGCTCCCAGCCTTGGGAGAAAGCTAACATTGTCCATGAGCCAGGACAGGATTGTGAAGTCACCCTTGCCAACACAGTGCCATGTTTCACTGTGGCTGCTTCAACCTCTTTCCTGTTCAGCATCCTCCCTTGCACACTCCTGATTGGCTGCTTCCTTCTGCCTTTACTGCCTCCACTATAGAGGTGGGAAAGCCCGACAACCACTTGCTCCACTTCCCTGAAAACTAATGGCGGCCATGGGAAGCAGCTCTGAACCACGGGGCACATCTCACTTCCAGGTGAAAGAGACAAGTACAAGAGGAGACAACTCTGGTACCACCATTTTCCCCTTGTCCCTGCCCTGAAGACAGATGTGAAACTTGGAGCCATAGCAGTCATCTTGTAACTGTGAGGCAAGAGCATAAGGATAAAAAGCCAAGGGTTGTCAGTAACAGCTACATGAAAAACAACAACCACCAGCCCCCTGGACTCTTGTTATGTAAGAAAAACAAAGATCTCTTTGTTAAATCTATTGTTGGTCTGGTTTCTCTCTTATTGTCAGAAAATGTGTTCCTAAATTACATACCACATCATTATAAATCTTCACATATGTCATGAAATACCATAATTGAGATTTATGCTGATTTACATAACTAGTTTTCAATTTTGGATAATTTAGATAACACCATTGTAACTACTTTAAATAATCCCATGTAGGACATTTTTGTGTGTAAAACTTTTTCCATATTTATGATTATTTTCTTTACTCAGGATAGATCTTTCTGTAGTAACTTAAGGTTCTTGACACATATTAACAAAAAGCTTTATGAGAAGTTTGCACCAATTCTCAACATTTTGCCTCTTTTAAAACACTGTATGTATGGGCTCTGTCCTTGTTTCACAAATAAAGAGCATGAGCAAGCTAAGCAAAGCAAAATGAAATTCTGCAGTCTAAATTTTGTGTATTTTCATCTTAGGAAAAAACTGCCTTGATGTATGTTTCAAATTGTTTGAAAAGTATAAAAGAATAAAACCTTATATAAAGTATAGAATTCATATTATATAATAGTTGTATATAAATGAGTTTTTCTTATATTTATCAAGGTGGATGCTCTGGTGAGGGGTTGCAGATGCGTTAATTTGAGTAAAAGACTAAAATGGAATCATACAGTTTTTTGTATGGGAACAGATCTTGGCGTGCTATTTGGAGCACACACGTAGGGAAGAGGTGGAATGGGTAGGGTTGGGGGACATGTACCTGGTGCATGTGCCTTCAAGCATGCTTCCCATATATAATCTTACTTTAGTGTTTAAATACTCTCGTTACAGATTCCATTTTACAGATAAAGAAACCGTACTTGGCAAACTTAAATACTTTGCCCAAGGTTGTGGGAACAGTTAGTGGCATTGCTGGGGCCTTAGCATAGGTCTGTCTGATTCCCACATTTCTGCACTTCCCATGCCTCCTGTCTACAAAATTGGGGAAGACAGTGGTGCACAGAGAGGTGACCTGATTTACCCCATGAAGAGATGGATCTAGAACCCAGTACTCCATGCACTTTGCATTCCATGCTTTGACCTCTCAAGGGAAGCAGTTAAAACATAGTGAATGAGATTTAGCAAAGGCAGCCCTTACTGGTATTTTGATTTGCCAAGTGACATTGATGCTGTCGGATTGTAGCAGTTATATCACGTGTCCCTTAACCAGTTTGGAGGATAAAGTTAAACTGATGAAACATCATCATTTATGATGATGAAGGATCTTTTCAAGGAAAAGATATCCAAAGCAAGCTGTGGGGCTGAGGAAATTAAAAGTGATGTCTCGAGTCCAACAACTCAAGTCTAGCTGTGTTATTCATGTGACCCTGGACAAGTTATTTAAATCTCTCTGTGTCTCAGTTTTCCCAGCTTAAAAATTGATATAAATAATGACATAAGGATTTTGGATGATTAAATGCGACAAAACATGCCACCTCTGGCATATACATTTAATCAGACAAGTCTAGATTGTAATGGTTTTGTAACTGGATCCATTCACTTCTTTATTTTCTTAGAGAACTTTAACTCTGTGCTAAATTTGCCTGCCACTTCTCTGCTGGCCACTGCCTGGCTGAACGCCTCGAATCTAGGTTCTGCCCAGCAGACTGAATGAAACTTAAAAGTTCTGATTCTAAATGCTATGCTTGGAGAAGGGCGTTTCATGCAAAAGTTTTAATGGAGGTCAGTGTGATGGACTTCCAATTTGCCAGCCTTCCTTGTAGTGGGTTGGGGCCATGTGACTACTTCTGGCACTCGAACTATGAATGGAAGTGACGTGTACTTCTGGATCAGAGCAGTTTGGAGCCAGCTAGGTGCCTCTTTCATCTGTCTCTTCCCTTGTTGAAATAAGCCCACATGTTCTAGATGGTGTAGCTCTAAGATCCACAGGGCCTATTGAGGCCATAATGCACTTTATGTGAGCAAAACATAAATCTTCATTGTTTAAGTCATGGAGAATCTGGGGTTTATTAGTTACTAAACAAAGATTAGGGAAGTGGTTCTCTAAGTGTGGTCCAGGAACTTCTAGGTGTCCCTAAGACCCTTTCAAGGGGGTTGGCAGGTAAAAACAATTTTCATAATAATGCTAAGATGTTGTCTTCACTCTCATTCTCTCATGATCATACAGCAGAGTTTTCCATATGCTATATGTTTTGTGATGATGTCATTGATCTGAGGTCTAATGGAATGTATCTTTGTGTATTCTTCTGTTTAAGAGGGTCTCTGTTTTAATTTCTAATGTGGTGAATTTTGATAGGTGTAACCTACATAAACAAAAGGTCTTTGGGAATCCTTAATAATCTTTAAGAATGTAAAGGGGTCCTGAGGCCAAAGAGTTTGAGAATCACTGGATTTATCTACCTTGCCTAATTATAGAAATTACATGGGCAATCTGTAGTAGGATGTGGTGATCCCAATCTCTTTTTTTCTTAAATTTAACTTGTAAAGCCTTTATGAAGGAAGTACAGAGTAAAAGACGAATGCATTTTTAATTCAATAAAGTACTTGATAAAATAATTTTTTTAAGGGACTAGAGATTGGGTGTTGATGGAATAGTCAGAGATGGGGACAGAATTTGAAAGACTGGATCACAGGAAAACTAATGATACATAGCAGAAGGAATTGTGTAGCAGGCACATTTTATTGCTGAGTATGTTAGTCAAATGTTGGCTGATGGTTTCTACCCATAACATTAGCAAGAATTTTTGTGAATAAACTATGAAAAGATAGGCAGATAAGTTTAAGAGACTGGCTGTGCTCTGTCTTTCCTAATTAATTATCAAAAAAAGAAACTAAGATTTGATAAGTCATATAAAAAATCTTTATACATCTTTTATATATATTAATAATAATTACAAATTCTTATAACCCATAAAAAAGAATTTTAATTATAACATCCATTTTATAGATGAAATTGACATTCACTATTAGAATCAGAACTTTAACTTTGGTGTATTTTTACTGCAATGTCCTTACTTTATATACAATGCCAAGCTGGTTTGATGAAATTATCAAGGCAGAGATAAACAGAGATGGAATTATCATGGGGTAAGGGAAGAAATCACGGTATTTTTTCTGACATTGTGTTTTTGAACAGTTGTCCCTGAAATGCCATTTCTACATCAAACATACAGTGCAGGTTTTCAGCAGAGACTTGCTTGTTACTCTTTCTTAGACTCAATTCAAACATCTTCAGTGGTTTCTAATTGTCTGAAACCATTTAAGATTCTTCTTTGTACATTTAGTGGCAAAATAGGTATTAAGTTCCTATTACCTAGGAGACACTATCCTGGGTGCTGGAGATACAGCAGTAAACAAAACCCACAAACATCCTTGCCCTCTTGGAGCTTACATCAAAGAGGGAGGCTGCGAATAAACAAGATAAATATATAAACAAACATATGTTAGACCATGAAAAGTGCCAAGGAAAAAAATAGATCAAAGCAGAGGGCTTGTGGGAGTTGGGGAGGGTGCAGTTCTGGACAAGGTGGCCAGAGTAGGCCTCAATGGGAAGGGGACATGTGGGGAAAGGCATGAGAAAGTGAGGGAGCTTTGTGGTTATCCAGAGGAAGAATCACCAAGGCAGAGCATATGATAAGACAAAGGCTGTGCGGTGAAAGCTGAGAAAGCAACAAAGAGACCACCTGGGCTGAAGCTGAGTGAATGAAAGCTTGTCAGCCATTGGAAGGATTTGGGCTTTCCTGTGAGCAACCCGAATGCTCTTTCAGCATTGTGAGCAAAGGAAAGACATGCTCTGACTTGCATTTTGACAGAATCCCTGTGGCTCTGGTGTTGAGAATTCTGTGTGCAGGAGGGGAGGGTAAACTTGGGGAGACCTGTAAGGAAGGTGTTGAAGAAATCCAGGTGAGATGACATAGCTCAGTCCAGGGTGCAGTAGCAGAAGGGTTGAGAAGTGCAATTCTGGCTGTATTTTGAAAGTAGAGTCAACAGGATTTTTTTTTTAGTGATTCTTTGTGGGTGTGAGAGAAAGAGAGGCATCCAGGATGACTCCAAAATTTTTGGCCCAAGCACCTGGAAGGAAATCAACTAGGAAGAAGAAGCTTGGAGGAGGAGTAGACTTAGCGAAGAACACCAGGCAGTTTTAGTGCTCATGGTATTGGGATGCCTATTAGGCTTCCAAGTATAGGTGCTCTGTAGGTAATTGGATGTATAAGTATGGAGGTCAGGATACACATTGGAGACAAAAACTAGGAAGTCATCAGAATAGGGAGGGTACATAAAGCCACGAGAGTGGATAAGATCATGAAAGATATGTGGGTAAATAGAAAATGGAAGAGGCCCAAGGACTGAGCCCCAGGCTCCATTATATTCAGAGGGTGGGGGAGAAGATGAGGAAGAAAAAGCAAGGGAGTGTGAGATGGAGCAGCCATTAAGGAAAGAGCTCAATCCAAGTTTCTGATAATCTCTTCATCCCATCTGCTCCTCCACAAGCTCCATGTATCCTCCACATGATGCAAACTGCTCACAACTTTTCTTCCTCTATTTCCTCACTGACATAATTCCTATATGCAGCATCATGCCAACAAGCTCATTTCTGACATGACGTTGTCCTGATCCATCTTCAAGGACATTTTAAATGCCTTTATTATATCCTCAATTTTCTCCCTTTTCTTTGTACCCATTACCACATTTTTAAAACAACTCATGTAGCAATTCCACATTCCTTTTATCAGAGTCCTTTGTGTACGTGTGTGTTACTTCTCCAGTCTATAAGCTTTTTGTAGTTAGAGACCATCCACCTTGCAGAATGCCTTGCCTGCTGATTAAGCAAGATTGCATTTTATTGAACAATCACTGGGCAGGTATGGACAGGAGGAAGATGCAAAGAAACATTGGACACTGTATACTAAATAACTTCATTTGTCACTATGTGTTGCTGTGGGAACAAAGAGATTACATTTCTATAATAAAAATATAAGTAGTGATTCATCTGCTTTGGATATAGGACGGAACTTACTGCTGTGCTGCCTTTTGATTTTAAATTTCTCCTCGAAATCAGCTAATTAAAAGAGAATCAAAAAATTTTAAAAATCTCTCAAACAGACACAATTCTGAAGTCTAATAATTTTAATAAAACATTTTTCCATAGATAAATATTTCCTTAAAATAATTCTAGAATGCTATTATTTTTGTCCAGGGTTGCCTTGCATGTTGACTTTACCTGCGGGAGTAGCACTGGGTTTTCCACCTCCAGTTAGTTAGTTATTCCCAGTCCACCATTGATGTGGATGCAACATGAGTGAATGGTGCTTTGGAGTTTTTCAATAGACTGTCATGAAGGCATTTGGGTGGGTGACCTTTGTTTAAGTAAATAAATAACACATAGCTATTTTAATCTTTTTTATCAAGTCCTACCATTGCCTGGTAAATAATGTACCTTAAATGTTAGCTGGGTTATGAAAACCATTAAAAACAAACAACAGGAAGATCCTGACCAGATGTACATAGACCCAAAACAAATAAATAAAACAGGGCAAATGTAAAACTTCAAAAAAGGCATTATGCTAAGTGAAATAGTCAGAGAAAGACAAATATGGTATGATGGCACTTATGTGTGGAATCTAAAAAAACACAACAAACTAGTGAGTATAACAAAAAAGAAGCAGACTTACAGATAGAACAAACTAGTTGTTACCAACGGGGAGAGGGAAGGGGTAGGTAGAGTATAGGGGTAGGGGTCCTATGTATAAAATAAATAAGCTACAAGGATATATTGTACAACACGAGGAATATAATAAATATTTTATTTAAAAAAAGGCTTATCCATGAATGGACATTTTTATTTTTGATCTTCAATATTGACTGGCTTGATTTCCTTATTTCCACGCTAGGTTCTTTCTTGCCCTGGAAACTCAATGATTTTATGTCTTGTGGTTCCTAAGTCACAAGATGTCTGGAATTAGGTAGTATGTATTTTTCTTTCCTTAGTGTGAGCCTATAAAACCTCAGCAGTTTGTATTTTAAGGCAATCAAAACTAAATGGAGTCTTGCATAATTGGCTCCCTCTTTCTAATGTTTCCATAAAAACAAAATACTATAGACAGCCCCTGAAAATGTAGAGACCTTTTTCTTCCTGAATATAGATGGAATGAACAGTCTTTATATACACACACACATATATATGTTATATATGTGTATATATATATATATATATATACACACACACACACACACACACACATATAAGAAAGACCACTTTGGGCTTTGTGCATATATTGTAGAATGATCAGAAATGTGGGGAATAATTGGAGTAATTACTGTTCTTAAATATGAAGCGCCAATAGGGAAACTTTTGGATAACTGGAGCTTTCAGAGCACCAAACTGATGACAGATTGTTACTATTATGTGAACTCCCTTCAAAATATCTCTGAAAATAAAAATAAATGGGAGATAAGACCAGTGAAGCCTCAGAACTTTTATTAAATCACCCAACTTTTCATTTCTATATCTTAAGAATAGTCAGCCCTTTTGCTGCTAGCACAAAATGACCCATATGATGTGTGCAATGGATTTTCTTATCCTTTTATTATAAGAAATATCTCTCCTTCCTTTTCACCTTCTGGGGGACTTTTGGCCCTAGATCGTCTAGAAAACTTGAAAAAAAATACCTGAAGGAACAATGGAAGCTGACTCGGCAGATCTGGCCATGGGTTGGGTGACAGGCTCTGATACTGAGTTCAGGATTATTATTTTGATGGGAGATATTTTTAGAATCAAACACAGTACTTTAAAAGAAATGGAAACAGATAGTGTCTTTCTTCTAAAATGCTGGCACTTTGATTTGTCCAGGACAGAATTCATGGGAATGAGGCCTGAAAAGTACAGCTGACAGAAAAATCAGCATAATAAGGCTCCAGGGTAGAAGTGGGCCTTCAGAAGCTAGTTGAGGATGAAGATAGAGGATAGTCAGGGTGGGAGATTGTTCTAGACATAGAGAAGCAGCCCAAAAGAAGAAATAGAGTAGAGACTTGGGGACTAACAGAAGTTGCTCTTGCTAAATAAAAATGACAGAGAGGAAGGTCAGGTGTGACAATGTATGAGAGAACATAAGTACAAGGTTGAAAGTGAGTGGGGATTTAAAGAGACTTATGGCCGGAGGAGAAGGCCAAACAGAATTAAATGACTTGGGAAATAACTGGCATATCCTAATGGAACTGTTACTGCTAGGTGAATGTCTATACTTTCTGGAATTTTCTGCTAGGCAGAGAAGGGAGAATATAAATTAGGTTAACATATTAATTCTTGGTTGGTTATTAAGCAAAACGAGAACTCAGAAGTCTTTATCTGCAAGTGAGGTGACTGGTCAGGGGAGCGTTAAGATTGTCTTCTAAGGTACAAATTCTGTATCACAAAGATTAAGTGGAGGATTCTTGTGAAAATGGTTAGAATGTGAAAATAAACCCAGTTAATTTATGGGTTAAATATATGGAATATATATGGGAGAAAAGATTACTTATAAACTCACCAAAGTAAAAATATTATTGGAATAGAGATGATTTCCTCATCTGTATTTTCAAAAGTAATTGTTACTATTACCTGGGAAAGGCCAAGAAGATGCTAGAGATAGAACAAGTGAAGAGAAAGGTATGATTTTAAGTCTAATAGGTACCTGTATGATTTGGGCGTTAGGGGAGAAATTGATAAAATTCAATCATTTTTCTATAACAGGAATAATAATGCAAATAGGACTTAATTGGCTTAATTTAAAAGGTTCAAGTGGACACTGTTGAACACTTTGTAAAATGAGTAAATTCACCATAAGTTTGTACATTAACCAGAAGAGTTGAAAACTAACTAAAACGTGACTTATAAGGCCCCCAAATCACATTATTCCCTTTGCTTATTATAAACAGTAGAGATAATCCTTGTCAAAATAGGGGATGGGGCTGGAAGATACAAAGCCCATGGAACCAATAGGTGGCATTTTAACTGTATTACATCCACTTGAATATATGAGACCACCTGTATTTGCAACAGTTATTGAAACAATTCCATATTATATTCGCAGTACCCTTGGCATTAGGTAGCTTTTCCCCTTCCCCTTTCATTTTAGGAAGGTTTCTAGCAAAATTTCAGATTAGAGGGATAGAATTTAAAACTAAAAATTTTAAATGAAAGCTTTACATTTAAGCTGATGAATATTTAATATTTGGATACTAGTCACATTGATATGTTGAGAGATGGTACTTTACTTGATACTTCAGAATATAATAGAAGATTTTAATGATCATACTGCTGTACAGTATTTGAAATTTTCAACATTATTAACTTTTAGGTGAATAAACATTTACTAGAAAAATAACGTAAATAGTTCTTGGCCTCTCTTCTAAGTAGTTTTTTTCAATGAATTGTTACTTGTTGCTGCGAAGGAGCTGCAGGCTCGGTGATGTTCACTGGCTCCCCTATTGAAGAGTCAAACATTTTTATCCTCCCTGGTATCCCCAAGACAGCCTTAGCCATGTCCTGAGCTTACCAGTCCCATTGTCCTTAGTCCTAAACATATGCCACTAACCTTTTTATTCTGTCCCTGCAATCCAAAGCTGGAAGCTAACACACCCAACACTTCTTACAACTAGTGATGGGACCACCTTGGATGGTGTGAAAGATGGAGTCAACTTTAATCTTGGAAAAATATCAGAGAAGAAATGCAAAGAGAGATGAGAAAGAATGAAAAGGGTGGTGATTACTAGAGAAGTTCCAGTCTGCTAATTCCCACCTTTTCCACATTATGGCTCTGTCCCTTTGCTCAGCTTTCCTTCCCCTCATTGTACTTACCTCCAGCTGATATCATTATATATGTATCTGCTTATTTATTATTGTCTCCTCCTCCTCCACAAGATGTTATCTTGTTCAGTGCTGTATGTGGAGAGCTTAAAGCAGTGTCTGACACTTAATAGGTGCCCAATAAATGATGTTGGGGGATAAATGAATGACTGAAAGAATTAGACAGCTGACATCAGATCTCAGAGTGGACAATGGCTTCCATGCTTTTAGGTTACGGTCTTAAATATTTTATCAAAAGAATTAAAACTTTGTTTCAAAAATACTGAGCATCTGTATTTGATGATGATAGATGTTATTTAGACATTGTGGTGATCATCTTACAGTGTCTATATACATTGAATCATTCTTGTACACCTGAAACTAACATAACGTTATATATCAATTATATCTCAATTTTTAAAAACTGTTAAATTAAAAAATGAACAAAGTGAAATTTAACAACAAAAAATTATAGAGCAGCGACTTCCCTGGTGGTCCAGTGGTTAAGAATTTGCCTTCCAATGCAAGGGATGCGAGTTCGATCCTTGGTCAGGGAACTAAGATCCCACATGCCTTGGGGCAACTAAGCCCGCGTGCCACAACTACTGAGCCTGTGTGCCTCAACTAGAGAGAAGCCTGCACACCACAACGGAGATCTTGTGAGCCGCAACTAAGATCCAATGCAGCCAAAAAAAAAAATAATTTATAAAAAAAATTACAGAGCATCCTTTTTACTGCTTATTATATACTATTAAATAATAGATGCTCAAACATATTAATGTGTTTGAATAAATTTATTGAAGATGAAAAATTAAAGGAGGAATGAAGGGGGTGAGGAAGGATACAAGAAGAAAGGAAAATAATTATTTGTGTGAGACTGAAGGAACCATGGCTGGGGGAAAAGCTAATGAGAAGAGCAGGCAGTGGGATTGTAATGCATTTCTACCTCCAGGTGGGTCTAGGCTGAGACTGTCTCAGCTAGTAAATATTTTTTGCCCCTTCAAATAAAATTTTTAAATGTGTGTTTGTGTCTACTTGGAAGCCAGGCTAAGGACTCGGTGGTGGAAGGACCGAGAAGAAGGTATGACCCTGGTGGCAGCCTTTAGGTGTCCTCTGCCTTCCAGCTCTCGTCCCAGACTTGCATCTCCATAAAACACGGACTCTGAGGACCCACCCACCTCTGAAGGCAGCTTATTGAGGCCACTTGGTCTTCTCACTTTCTCCCCATGTCTCCCCACCTCTCATCGCAAGTAACTTATTAAAATGTCTGCCACCCACAAACTATACTCCTGCCATCTCTCTATCCCTCCAGTGATGTTGTAAGGCTCACTACCAGTTGGGTTATCAAGCAGCTGTCTGGCTTCCATTCATCCTCACTTTTGAACTTAGCAATGGCTTTAGTTAAGAGTTGTGTGGAAAATGAGTTAAGTACAAATATTTGAGGGTAGATTACAGGAGCATTAGTAAAAAAAATCACTAACTGTGGTTATGTGCTAGGTAATATAGAGTTGACACAAAAGGAATTTTTATGTCTTTAAAATCTAACTAGGTAGAACCAATTGGGCTTAGTACATGACACACATTAATTACTTCATTTCATCTTTATGACCACCTGATGTAGAAACAGATATTCATGTTGTACATAAAGCAATGGAGTTTTAGAAAGGGTAACGAACTTTCTCAAAGTTATAGTGCCGATTAGTGAAGGAGTCAAGACTTAAGCCTAGATCCATGCTCTAGCCACTGCCCAGGCCGTCCCAGTGGGAATTTATTCTCAGTGGTAGAAAGGATTAATAAAAGAAATAAGGATATTGTTGAGAAATCTCTACAGGCTGGTGCAAATATTTATAGAAGTGAAGTAAATTACAGGGACATATCTCTGCCTTGTTTCTGCCGGTAGTTTCCATAACACACCCTAGACTCATTTATATGTCCTCAAATATTGTCTATTATGAGTCAGGTGTCACACCTGAACTTGGGATATAGTGGTGAAGAAAATAGAACGGTTGACTTTATTCATATAACCTCAGCCCTGCTACCCTCTTGGGAAACAGAGCTCTTTACATGGCCTACAGCCTGAGCCTTACCCCGCTCTTGAACCTATAAACACACTCCGCACCCCTTTACTCCTCCCCTATCCAACCTGCCTTTTTTCCAGCTGGCTTCTGCCATTTACCAAGACCGCTTACCTCATGGTTGGTGGGAGGGTTCTGGGCAGGGCCACATAATAAGTTCATGGGTCCTATAGGTGCTTCTGCCTTTGTGGGCCCTTTTTTCCTTTAAAAGTAAAGGTAAATATTATATTTTATGACTGTGATGGCATCGAGATGAATGTAAAAATATTACATATTAAACATTTTTTGACCTAAAAGTTTATATATTTTCCCTTATGCTTTTAAAATAAATGAAAACATTTTCATAGGCCCTTAAAAGAATCGTGAGCCCTTGGTTCTTTGCCTAAAATGACTAAAGCATATATTGATCATGGGTCTAGGCATCGTTTGGCAAAAAAGCTATTGCTTACCTATTGCTTCCCAGGAAGTCAGACAAAATTAGGCAAGAAATACCTTCTTTGGTTTATTGCTATCTGTCTGTGAGTGACTTTTCTGGGAGTTTAAGACTTCTGCCCTTTTGCTTGGATGCTCTAATCATCACTCAGTTGTCACTTGGTAATTGCCTAATTATATTATCTGGTGATAAGTGAAGTTTTTAAGGGACAAACTCTTCCAAACAGCTGTGATTGGATTTGGATTTGGTTTTGATACTTTATTTAACTTACAATTGCATTTGTAAAGTCATAATTAGTCTAATTTATTTAATGATCTCCATCACAGGCTGTAGAATATGTAGAATATTTTTAATTACATATGAATCAACACCATAATTTTAGAAGGGTTCCAGTGAAGTGGGCATTCACGTAATTCCCACCATTGGTCCTTAGCCAAGGATGTAGTAATTTTTCCCCTTACAGTAAAAAGGGTTTTAATGAATACAGAATGTTTTTCTGAAAGGTTGAATTCACTTAGTAATTTAGAGATATATCTTTCTCTTTTAAAGTTTTGGAATCTCCTTCCTGACCTTTTCTATTCTGTGCCCAGGATAAGTATATTTCTTTGGATAAAGTTAATGATGTTATAACTGATCCTGAACAAAAGGTTAAGTTCTATTAAGGACCACAATTGAATTTAATCTGTCAAAAGTGTTTTTATCTGTGTTTGTGTTTTTCTTCTCAGTTTAGGTGTGTCTCAATTCTCCTTTATCTTAGAACAAATCTGTGTTATTTTTCACTTTTAGGGAGACTGTGACGGTGACATTCTGAAGAACCTGAGTAGGGAAGAATGAAACTTGATTATTTTTGTCTACTTTGCTAACGACAGTTCTGGAAAGTCTGGATTGCACTATGAAAAGTTTGTGTGTTTAGCGAAATGTTGTCCAATTGGCCAATCCACTTGGTTTTGGGAAATGTCCCAGAAGCTTGGCAAGAACAATTTCTCAAGAGAGCACGAGTCCTGCCAATTTCCAATTGGCCAAGACTCATTACAAGGACAACCTTCTCTCTGAGCAACCTGGCATTTCCACTCCAACTGGAATTTGCAACACAAAGATGCGCTTGAGAGAAAGACTAAACAAAACTTTTCACATTTCTGCTCCAGGTGAATCTTTCATTCTGGCCTGTCTGGTGAATCTTTCATTTCCTATCTGGTTGCTTCAATCTTCTTTTGATCGCTGACCATTTCAAATATTAGGGAACAGTGGGCACATGACAGTTTAGTTTCAGAACTGAGAAAGAACCAGGGCAAATGCAGGATGAGTGAACAGATGTACTTTTATACATAAAAGGCATTGAACCTGCCTGAATAGTTCAAATCGTTGTTAATGAAATTTTAGATTTGCTGTGTGAGGAAACCTGCCTATGGCATTGGCCCTTGCTCCAGGGGCTCCCAACCCCATGCCTTTTTGGGGGATGGTGAGAGCTGTGCTCTTTGCCTGGCTGCTTCCATTTGTGAAAACATGAGAGTGCATGGCAGTCGCCCCTACAGGCCTCTTCATTATGAATCTTCTTTTCTAGTCACAGCCAAGAGCAAAAGCCCTCAACAGAACTGAATAACATTCAGGGCCTAACTCAAATAGGGTTAATTTGCTTTCTACAAAAAAAGACCTCAGGAAACTAAAAAAAAAGAAGATATTTGCCTAATTGGAATTTCTAAACAATACTTTTTTGTTCATAAAACAAGTCATTTTAATATGTTATTTTTACACAGCCATTTGTGATAGTTTAGATAAGCAAGACAAAGATATCCAATACACCAAGTAAAAATTTCCCCCCGAAGATTATTAGCTGGGTGTGGCTGGGAGGGTTTAGAAGGCTTGGAGCCCATACATATCCCTTTGGCAAATCTGGCCTCATTTTACCCATAAACATTGTCAGCACTGTTACCTCTGAGAACTAAGCCTAGTAGCAGATTAGTTGAGATGGTTCCTTCAGTGGGTTAATTTATCCTTGGCCTGACAATTCTGGTTTCCTTTTTCACCACACTCCTCAGTCCCTGTGTGTTTTAAAGTGCTTCTGCAATTTTGCTCATGCCTGGTGGCTCTTATCTGCCTGACCATCGGAGCAGGTTGGTGTGTTCCCTGCCCTGCCTTGTGCAGATGGTGCAGGGGGGAGCCAGGGTACTCAGGAGCAAGGCCAGCCCGGGTCCCCGTGTTCTCCTCTTGGCCGGTATTCCTGCGGTATGAAGGCCATCCTCTGGAAACCTCCTCCCCACCTGCCTTTTCAGTTTCTGTTGCAGTCACGCCATTGTAAATCCCTTGGCTACCAGAGAAATTCCAGCCTAGAGGGGCTTAAGCAGGTGACGGTCTCTGGAAGTAAGCAGAGATTTGTGTGTGGCTCCTATTAGGTCTCATTCCTCTATTACCAGATATTCAACTCCATGCTCTTTGTATGGGATGCCTTGGGCATCATAAATGAAGACTGAATGAGTGGAAGAAGAATCCCAAGGGACGCATCCCTATCAGCTTTCATGCCTTTGATGAACACTAGACCTTCCCAGATTGTCCCACAGGTGTCCACTCCAGTGTTTTATCACTTTATTTATGTCCATCAGCACATATTTTTGCAACCTTCCTGGGTGCAACGCATTGTGTTACAAAGGCAACCTACGGCCTGATAATTCAGTGTCTTTGGCACCAGCAATCCAGTTGGAGAGGTGGCATCTCAGCAGACGATTCTGAAGTGGTAGAGAGTGCTTTGATAGAGACATCCACGGGGTGTGGAGGGAGGCCAGGAAGAGAACCTGACCCTGACTATGGGGTTAGGGAAGTCTGCCTGGAAGAGCTGTCACTTTAAATTGAAAAATCAATTGGTATTAGTATAGTAAAGCAAGTGAAGAGGTAGTAGAAGGAAGACAGATTAGCATTTTGAAGGTATAGAGACCCAAAACTTGAGGACTTAAAAGTAAATTCACAAGTTCTTCATTGTATCCAAATATCTGCTGTTTTTCTGCAGTCCATTTCCTTTCATTGAATTAACTCTGGAGATGAAGACTTCCCTCTAACCCATAAGATGTGCAAGATATTTTCATTCACCTTTTGCACACTCCTGTAAAACCTTTACAATAGTTACAAATCCTTTAAAATATGTGGTTCCCCAAATCCAAAACTCTAAGGCCAAGCATGGCCTCAATTTCTGCATCTGTGAAATGCAGCAATTAACAACACATGTTCAGGGACAGATTAATGTGAAATTAAGGATGCTTCACCTCCCGGCTTCTCTCACTTTTTCTGGGCCTCTTCCAAAACCCTAGGCATATGGTTGCCAGGTTTAGCAAATACAAAAGTACAGGACACACAGTAATAAATTTGAATTTCAGATAATTAAAAACATGAATTTTTTTTAGTATAAATATGTCCCAAATTTTTCATGGCACATATTTCTAATAAAAACAATTCATTATTTATCTGAAATTCAAATTTGACCAAGATTCCTATATTTTATCTGATAACCCTACCTGGGAGGTAGCCTAGAAATAGTACATTAGTAATGCTGTATTCCTCTTCTCAAAGGCAGAACCCGAATTGTATAAGCCACTCAAAAGCTGGATTCTCTCACTTGTGGTTCAGTTTGTTATCATGATTAGCTTAAAGCACTTAACACTACCATTATTAAAACTATTGTGGCTATTGCTGTTATTTTGGTAGAAATAGGCCTTGCAAGAGAAAGGTCTCAACATTTCATGGCCTTTGCTGACATATTCAGCTTGTGATGAACCAAGATCATCACCTATTTTTACTCTTGTTTAATTACTTTTTCCTATGTTGAAAATACATTTGCATCAGGCCCTCTCTATTCACAGCATTTGAGTTAATCTGTAACCTGATCTGAACCATATTGCTAGCCACTGCTTCTACTATCAGTACATGAAAAAATTACATGTAACTTGGAGTCAGAAACAAGATGCTCTCACTCGTGCAGAATCCTATGAAAATATTATTGAACCCCTCACAAAAAGGGGGGTAGAAAGAAATGCTCTTTTGAGGCCAGTGGTCTGCTTTCTTTTGGAGCTCAGTGCTTATTTTCATGATTTTGGAGTCACCAGAGAGCTCTTTCTCCTCCCCCAGTGGTCATTGGTGAGATTTGCATCAGCTCACCTCACCCTAGGCAGTAGCTCTCTGGGTGTCCATTGTGACAGTGAGCAAAGGTTTCTCTGGGTGCTTGCCACAGGGAACTGATTGTCACACAGATACTACAGAAAGTCTATTTTAGCCATGCTTGTCTTTGCCTAGATCCATTCCCCCCACCAGGTTTTGGGTATTCCCTCAAACCCGACAAATCTAATGAATATTTAATAGGGCACTGCCAACATCTCAGGGTTGGTAGGGCTCTGTGAGCACGTGAGGAGGGGTTGGTCCTGCTCCACAGCATCTGGAATGAAAAGGGACCTCACTGTGCTTAAAAAAAGAATGTTTTCTTCTCAGTTTCTTAAGGTTGCTTTGGCAAGCACCTAGGGAGTAGGCTTGTAATATTTCTTACATACTATGCTTGAAATCACTAATGCAAAATCAATTATCCCACCATCATTTTCAACACTGTGTGAGAAGTAAAGAGTTATAATAATGGTTCAGAGAATACAGTTGGCCCCTGTGGAAGTTGTACTGCTTTATCGCTGGTAGTTCTCACCCCGCACTTAACCTTGAATGATTTTCCTATTCCAACCAGTGTCCCAGTGCCATGATGTCACTCTCTACTTTTTAGTTTCCATACCCCATGTCTGCACTAGGGAATACTCCAGGGCCAGTTGAATCACTTGTTTGCCGGCTCACTCTCAGCTACAGTTATCTCTGCACTGACCAGCCGACACTTAACTCATCATCAAATCCAGTCCAAAGTAAGGCTCTGTCCATTATCAAAAGACACAAAGGCTGTTTCCCAACATTGGAGAAATGGACAAGTGTTTCTTCCAGGAGCAATTGGACTGCTCTTTCAGAAAAGTCCTAGGACAATGTCATAATATGAGGAAAATGTGCTAGATAAGCACTGAGAATTAAAACTTGGTCTAAAATAGGTATAAACTTTCAGTTACAAAATAAATGAGTCGGGCTTCCCTGGTGGCGCAGTGGTTGAGAGTCCGCCTGCCGATGCAGGGGACACGGGTTCATGCCCCGGTCCGGGAAGATCCCACATGCCGCGGAGCGGCTGGGCCCGTGAGCCATGGTCGCTGAGTCTGCACGTCCAGAGCCTGTGCTCCGCAACGGGAGAGGCCACAACAGTGAGAGGCCCGCGTACTGCAAAATAAATAAGTCATGGGGATGAAATGTACAATGTGGGGAGTATAGTCAATAATGATGTAATATCTTTGTATGGTGACAGATGGTAAGTAAACTTATTATGGTGATCATTTGGAAATGTATAGAAATATAGAATCACTATGCTGTACACCAGGAGCTAAGACAGTGTTGTAGGTCAATTATACTTTAAAAACACACAAACAAGCTCTCAGAAAAAGAGATCAGATTTGTGGTTGTCAGAGGTGAGGGGTAGGGGGAGGGAGAATTGGATGAAGGAGGTCAAAATGTACAAATGTCCAGTAAAAAGATAAATAAGTACTAGGGATTTAATGTACATTAAAGTATTATATTAAAGTAAGTATATTTAACACTGCTGTACATTATATATGAAAGTTAAAATGGTAAATCCTGAGAGTTCTCATCACAAGAAAAAATATATATTTTTAAAATTTGTTTAATTTTGTATCTATATGAGATATTGGATGTTCTGTGATAATCATTTCATGTCGTATGTAAGTCAAATCATTATGCTGTACACCTTAAATTTATTCAGTGCTGTATGTCAATTATATCGGGATACAACTGGAAGTAAAAATGAAACTCGGTCTCATTTGTTTCAAAAGGTGGTACAGCACTAAATGATTGCTAGTCTTCAGTGCTTTTACTAATGATATTCATCATGGCAGCTGACACATTTTCAGGGGTTTTTATGTGCCAGGCTCTGAGATATGGAATTTATCACAACATCTCATTATATCCTCACCTTCTGATAAGGCATCAATATTGTTTTCCCCATTATACAAATGCAACATTGAGTACTTAAGGAATTTCCCAGATTCATAAAGCCAGTTCATTTTGGAAAGGGTAGGTGGAAGGTCAAGATAGAATTGGTGGGCTCTGGCTTTCAACAATAATCCAAGTTTGGACCAGGTGCAAGACTACCTGTACTTAAATCCTGGATCCACCGTTTGCTTAGACCCTTTTGACTCAGCTTCTTTGTTGACAAAATGGATCTACTATAGCATCTACAGCAAAGGGTTGTAAAGATTAAAGGGACACCAATAACATTAATAGATACTTACGAATGCTAATCATGTCCCAGGGACTGTTTCTAAGTTCATTTGACGTATCTGCTTATTTATTTCTGACCACAGATCTGGGAAGCCAACAATACTATCTGCTTTTAGGGATGGGGAAGCTGAGGCCCACGGAAGTTAAGTAACTTTCTCAAGGTTATGTAAAGAGCTCTTGGTGGAGCTGGTTATGAATCCAGCAGTCTGTACTTGGAACCACTACACCCCATGCCTTCAGTAATATAAACAGAACACTCAGCACAGTGCCTACCACATGGTAACTGCTCAATAAATGGTCATCTTTCAAGAACATGACTCTGTGCCAGGTGCTATGCTAGCAGTTTATACAAGTTATTTCAAAAAATTCTCAGGGGGCTTCCCTGGTGGTGCAGTGGTTGAGAGTCCGCCTGCCGGTGCAGGGGACATGGGTTCGTGCCCCGGTCCGGGAAGATCCCACATGCCGCGGAGCAGCTGGGCCCGTGAGCCATGGCCGCTGAGCCTGTGCGTCCAGAGCCTGTGCTCCACAACGGGAGAGGCCACAACAGTGAGAGGCCCGCGTACCGCAAAAAAAAAAAAAAAAAAAAAAAAAATTCTCAAGACTACCTAAAAAGGTAGCTATGAACCCACTTTTGCATATTTGGGCACTAAGTTACATATGAAATACGTGACATCTCTTTCCAACATCACATTTCTAGTGGGTAATCATACTGGGACATAGACCCTTTGCCTCTTAAGTCCCCAAACCTATGGTTTTGACCATAGCCAAATGGCCAGACCACTGTTGCTATTTTGAGAAATCACGGTCCCAAATAGTATCATATTTTTATACAAGCCTTTTACATTTTCTGTATCTCTTAAATGTTCCCCATGTAATCTTTTTGATACTTATTTAGGTTTGGTTTCTGGAGTTATGAAATTGACCATGTTTTACAACTTCTTTTTTCTTTCTCCCCTCTGCTCTAACAATATAAAATCTTCACATTAAGTGTTTCCCATCTCACTGGGAGCACTGGCACTGCAGGAATCATTTTTCATTCTAAGGCTTTGCTTCACTTTGGGGTAATATATCAGGCAATCAGTCACAGCAAGACACTAAATGCCAGATCTTGCATTGTCGGCTAGGATCATCCTTTGAACACCTGTCTCCAACCCTGAAATGGGAAATGCCCTAATGCACAGAAAACATGGCTATTTGTAAGGAGGTGTCTGGCTACTAATGAGTCACCAGGAGTGATCCAAAGGAATAAAGCTACCCCAAAGGAGACTGGCCACGTTCAGTAAACTTAGTGATATTTTCAATGGGTGAGGATTGGAAGGGTGTTGGTATACTCTAAGGAAGAACTTATTTGGCACCCTTCTTTCAGTCCCATTGGCTAGAAGCTGGAAGTTGATACCACAACTTGGTGGCTTAAAACAACAGAAACTTATTGTTTCACAGTTCTGGAAGCTAGAGATCCAAAATCAAGTGTCAACAAAGCCATATTCCTTCTGAGACTCTTGATAGAATCCTTCCTTGTCTCTTACTAGCTTCTGGAGGTTGCTGCAGCCCTTGGCATTCTTCAGTGAGCAGGTGCCTCACTCCAGTCTCTGCCTCTGTGGGCACAGGTGTTCTCCCTCTGTTTCTCTGCTTTCCCATGGCATTTTCTTCCTATGAAAACACCAGTCATATTGGATTAGGACCTACTTTCATGACCTCATCTTAATTTGATTACATCTACAAAGACCCTATTTTTCAAATAAGGTTATGTTCATAGACACAGGGGGCAGTTAGGACTTCAATGTGATTTTGTGGGGGAGGTAAGATCATCACAGGTTCCAGGGATTAGGATGTAAATATCTTTGAGGGAACCATTACTCATTCTACCATATATTCCTAAGTGACAGTTGATAAGATCGAGTATCCCAGAGCATAACAGGCTTGCCTGAGTTCCCAGGGAGGGTCTGAGCTGAGTCTAGAATCCAGATCTGTGGACCTCCTGGCCTATGAAACTTCTATTTGAGTAGACAGGTGCTTAGTCTACTGCCACAAATAAAGAGTCCTTGGGTGGAAATTCACAGAAATTGTGTTAGAATCATTGACTGAGACAAACATTTAGAAGTTTCAATGGCTATTTTTAGGGAATGCAATGGCCTGGCTCTCTGGCCTTGAGGAAATCACCTTTTAAATTTGACCTTAGTTATGTGAGCTCTGAAACAGGATTATCAGAGAAACTTAAAATGAAATTGTCTGATAACTAATTAAAGCATCCTAACGAACCAAATGAGCAGGGAGAGCCTCGGAAGGAAGGAGCAGTACTTGATGTTAAAAGCTTGCTGGTGGACACAGGCGTGGGTGTGCTATCAAAGAGAGATCAGGGCAAAGTTATTGCTGGCCCGACGCCCTCCTCTGCATGTCAGAATACTTAGAAGTTAGCTCCTTCCTCCGATGATAGCTCTTAAAATCTAAAGCCCACGCTCCTTCTTTAGTACCAATTATTAAAAAAGAAAAAATAGAACATTTCAGCTATTTTAGCCCTTCATGCCTTTTCTCTACTTTTCATTTTCTCTTAAAACTCTACAGACCCTAAGATGAAACCTTTTTCTTTAATTAATAAAGGCTTCATGAAATGCTTCAGCAAATTCACACACCCCATTGTCAAACTTAGAGTTTAACTTGGAAAGATGAAAAAAGTGAAATTTGGAATCTCCCCAAACTGCAATTAGGTCAAGTGGAACTATATTTTAGAGACAGAATCAGGAAAACCTCCTTCGCGGATCTGTATCTCTAAATAGATTGGCGATTTGCTAAGGCTCTGGGTTAATCGTGATGAGAAGGGAAATGGCTGCCTTTGCTGTCACTTCATACACTGGCAGCAGGAAGGGTTTGGAAACGTGAATGTGACATTTTCCCACTGCTGTGTAATGTATCTGTGATATAAGGGGCACACTTTTTCTGAGGAGCTCACCTTTTCTTTTGAAAGCTTGTTCTGTTCAAAGCAGGAGATAGTATTGGACAGATTGATGCACTGAGACCTGAACTCACAGGTACAATCCCACTCAGCTCTGCCCTCCCCCCTCCATTTCCCCAGGTGACTTAGGGAATCAGTTGGCCTCTCTTGCCATAGATTCCTAACCTATACATAAGGAATTGTGTGACTCTTTAAGGAATCTGTCATTTTACATTGTTAAAGCAATAATCTCTTCATTACATTTGCTGTTATCCTGAGGATCTGTGTAAAATTTCACCTCTTAGTGCACAGTGGTTCACTGTAGCTTTGCACTGCCTCATGGGTCATAATAAAAAAATGTGTTGTGTGAGAAATGATGGAGGAAGAAAGTCCAGATCCTCTGAATGGTACCCTAGGTGGAACCTACGTTCTAAATGTTTTGTGGTAATAGGGAGCATGACAGTGAGAATCCTCAGAATTTCCTGACGTGTGCTCCCTAGAAGATGAATTCCATAGGAGCCATCACTTACGGTGGTGTTTTGCTACAAAGAACAGAAAACTCTGTTTCGTTGCTACTCAACATGCGATTCATAGACCAGCATCTGCATCACCTGCATCACCTGCAGGGGCCCCAGTCCAGATCTGCTAAATCAGAATTTGCATTGCAACAAATCCCAGGGGATTCATTTACTTATTAGAGTCTGAGAAACATTTTCCTTTTGATTACACTGCCATAAATAGAAAATGTTTATTTATTTAATTCAGTAAGAAGTCCAGGAGTAGGCCGTTGTGGCTCAGTGCGGCGTCGCAGTGACGCAATTGGGCACCTAGGCTTTGGCCATCTTTTTGCTCTGCCTTCCTCAGCATGTAGCGTTTTGCCTTCATCCGTCGGTCTTCGAACACAAGGTGACTACCGCCCCACTAACGTCTGGCCAAGAGGAAAGGGGAAGGGCAAAAGTAACCAGAAAAGGATAGAGGTGAGGCCTTGCTTATAGATTTTGGAAGGTGCCTGCCCTGAGTGTCTCCACCTCTTACTGGACATAACTGTGGCACACGGGCAAGGTTAAACACAAGGCAGGCTGAACTATAAGGTATTTAATGTGCTAGCCTCTGTACTACAGAAGGCAGGAGAAGTGGGCTCTGAGTTACTTGTGGGTGACCGATCCATTGCATCTGCCAGATTTGTTAATACATGTTCATGGAGGAAAAAAATGGCCAATTATGTTTGGGAAATAAATCTAATTAGATTTCTTTTACACAGGACTTCTTAAAGGCTTCAATATGCCAAGGTGTATTTTAAGTCTTCCAGAGGGGAAATACAGTATATAATGTTTTCCACTCCTCTGGTTATAGAACTTTTTTCCCCAGGAATCAAATTTCTGCCAAAAAGTTAAATACCAAAAGAAAAAAAAAAAAAAAAAAAGGAAAAGGTAGATTGATATCACGTGATTACATATTTTAGAGCAGGGGTCATCAAACTTTTCTGTGAAGGGCCAGATGGTCAATATTTTGGGGTCTGCAGCTGTATTGTCCCTGGCCAACTGCTCAACCTGCTGTCAGAGTGCAAAAACCTTGGATAATATGTCAGTGGATCGGCCTGTGTTGGCAGCGTTGTGCCCATGGGCCATAACTTGCTGCCCTCTGTTAGAGTTAGCCACAGCAAGAACAAGATGAAAGAGATAAAATCACAACAAGATCTACTAATATTCTGATGGTGCCCTCACTTCTACAAAATATTTTAATATAAATTAATATTTACATTGTCTTTTTATATTTAATATAAATATATTTCCACATTATATGATATAAAATGTTACATATATATACACACACACACATACAAACACACACACACACACACACACACACAATCTCTTCTGATTTTTTTACCTGTGAAAAAGATGATCACTATTGGGTGGTTTACTGAAAAAAATTAGAGTATAATGCTCTAAATTTCCCTAAGAAATGAAATCATTCACCAGGGCTCTGGCTATTACATCTCACTAATTGTCTAAACATTATAATGCTTTGAATGTATATGTTTTTCTTCCCCGTGTGCTCAGAGAATTTCTTAAATTTGTCGTATACATTCTTTGAGGGAGGCCACAATACAACCGATTATTCACAAGGGCCTGTAAAAGCATTGCAGGTATTTTGGATTTACTATGGGTTTTTTTAAGTTTCTAGACCTTAAATTCCTCCATTACAAGTCTCCTTCCAACCGTATTGGACTTTTAAAGGCCACTCATCTCCACTGCCACCAATGGTGGCACCAGTATTATGTGCCACCATTATACTGGGTACATGGGTCTATCATAATGGCGTCTATGGTGTTTTAGTGCATTTGCTTATTTAAACTTATGTGTCTTCCCCTAAGAAACAATAAGCTGCTTGAGGGCCAGGCCTGTGCGTGTTCTTTTTGCTCCTGTGCGCTCAGTGCTGAGCAGAGAGTGTGATAGATGAACAGTGTTGAGTGAAGTGTCCTGTGTTAACCGCAGGGGTGGGGCTGGTGAGAGAGCAGGGAGGGTAACTTTACAGCTGCTGGGCTGCCATGGTGTTTCAGAGTCAGGTCTTCTGTACTCGTTGACACACCGTCTCTACCCCTGCAGATGGCCATCCATTCTGACTGTTGGCATTTTCTGTCATGTCACAGCAATGGGAACAGATCCCAAGGTGACCACGTCGATATACCTGTGGATTGAGTTCAGGCCATTAAATTGCCATCATGCAACCTATCTAATGCCATTATAGCCCAGTTCCAGCAAAACAGAGAAATAAGGAAAAAAATGACTCAATTACCAATGTATGTGTGCTCAGACTTTCAAAAGAGCCTGAAGGAAGAAGTATCTGTGGTAGATGGAATGGTACACACACACACACACACACACACACACACATACAGCCACCCCTTCGGAGGGGAAGTTTGTAAACTATAGGAGGAAGAGAATTATTAAACTAAAGCTTCATTTGGATGTGAGCCCAATTCAGTCTCTCTGGAATCCTCCACAGCCAAGTCTGTTTCCTAGGGGCTTATGGAAGAAATTTTGCAAATTCAAAAGAGGGAGTTTTGAAAAGCTGAGACCCCTAAATCATATTTATTATACCTGGTGACATATGTTGCCTTGTATTTTACTTTGGGAATGAAGGGAAGAAAGAACAGCATTGCTGGACCACAAAACTGGGTGAAAGCATATGTTCAGTGGCATATGATCCTGATACCACTGCATCTTGGATTTGCTGACTATCAGGTGACTCTTGGAGACGTTGTTATGGTAATTTTGATTTAGAATCTTTCCCTGGAAAATGTGCTTTAGGAGAGTTCAGGTATTTTCTTGATGTAGCAAGCTAACCAAGTAACACCTTGCATGGTGCACTGTGCTGCTCTTCTGCCTTGGTGTCATACACTTCCTTTTTATTTGTTTTGTTGTTGTTGTATTTGGCTTGTTTCTTAGGGAAATACTTGAGCAGAATGTCCACTTCTCTTGGCTTCTTATAATTTTATTATCATTCTTTCTTGTCACCTGCTCTTGCAAATAGACCTGGGAACTTTGGGCATCCTTGTGCCTTAATAGTATTTTTAAAATGCCTCCCACCTCCTGTTTAATTAACTGTAATCAGGAAGGCTAGTTGGTGGACACATGGTGTCGTCGCTCTGTGAAATGCTGCCTGATGGCTATAAACATGGCCATATGTTCTCTGTGAAATATGGCTATAATCACCAGCAACAGGAACAGCTGATGGGAGAGGAAGGCTCGGCCCCTCACTTCCTCCTGCTTTATTCTCAAAACCTGTGAGGCACTTTGCAGGTCAGCTTAATATTTTCTCTCAGCCACTGCTGCTTCTGCTAAATTTCCTTTGTATTTTAGCTTCAGTTCTTTCCAACATATATTTGAGCTAGAAATTGCAATTATTAAAGGAATATATTTAGTACCTTTCTGTTTAACATCACAACACTTTAATTAGGCTGGCTTCTCTTTAAATCCCGCACTGCACACGTAACACGGGTTTCTCCAACTAAGTGGTTATCAAGAAAGAGGATAAAACCATCAAAATTTTCACAGTGAATGAACAAGAATTTCTCAGCAAAGTTCAATAGATTTGCCCTGAACCGGTGCAGCTTATAAAACCCTTGAGCCTAATTGCTTTCCTGCATTTTGGCAAGGAAAATAGCAGACTTGCAACGGAGTAGAAAGAAGAGGTTTGGAAGAAAGTGTCTTTTAAGAAAAGCTTCCAATGAAAATTTCAATCAATATTTTTAATCCCAGAAGACTAGATAAAATATGATATTATGTTCCTTGCACTGAGAGATTGTGACGAGTGTTGTTTTTCAGTGTAGGTAGGAGAGCAGTGTTCCCCCTTCCACTACAGTGTGGACAGTGAGCTCTACCCCAGCATTTCAATGATGCCTCATATCTGAGGTTTAAGACAGTGGCCCTCAGATGCCACATCCTCATTGAAGCAGGGTGGATTCCTGGTTTCACGGCTGGGCTGGGAGGCACAAATGTCTGGCTTCCCCGTGAAAGGCGGTGAGGGGAGCCGAGTATGAGACATGTAAGGTACTCCACGTCTCTCCACTTAGCATCGTTTGACTGTTTATTAAAGTAGCCAGACAAAATTGAGTGCAGAGTAGAGGCACTGATGGCTCTGAAGCCTTCACTTTCCCATTTAGAAATGTTTTAGATTATTAATTTTGATATCAAGTTTTCTACCTCTAAGAGTATATATGTATACATATATATCATCGAAAGCTTATTTTGTTGCCTCTTTAATGCTTTTGGGGCTTTGTTAAAACAGGGCTCTCACCCTTTACCCTTTTTTGTTTTTTTTTCACCTTGTATGTACTGCTCAGGCTATTAAACTGTGTGCAGGTGATTGATCTCTTTAATAAAAGCAAGTTCTTTAGTAAGCAAAGAGTGATAAAGATAAAGAAATGTACTGGTTTGTCCAGTGCTTTGGAGATTATGGTAACACTAGGGCATCAAGAAAGCCTATTAACAGATAAGTTAGATGAAACACATCCATTCTGATCTCAGTGAGTCAGGAAACCATTCGCTTTAAGTTAATTTTATCCATGTTTTCTCTTCATTTGTAATACTTTGTGGGTTTTAACAGAAAATATTTAATAGTGTGCAGTGCAGTCCATAGATAAACGATGTTGGCAATTTCTCTGCCTAACTGCTTGTCAAGCCCTTTAGCAAGGTACACAACGCCCTGCAGTTTATCACCTCACTTTCTAGATTGTTTTGGAAGATCATTGAGAGGGCTGAGACTCCGCAGAGTACTGTGCTCTAATCCTGTCATATTTTTTAAAAATGCTGGAAAGTGTAAGGTTACATGGTAAGATGGTTTTACATAGGCATTTCTTGAGCTCGTCACCATGGCACACTCTTTCCATGGTAACCACTGTTTCCATGGCATGTACCGTAAGCTCCTCCGGAGAAGCTGAGGGGTTTATGAAGATGCTTACCCACCCACAAGTGTGCGTGCAAACACTTGCCTTCTTTCTCTCTCTCTCATACAGGCACAGATTCATCCCACCATTTATGTGAATTTAGGCACATTTTCTAACAAATTCGCTAAGTGGAGCAAAGCTAATTTTAAAATAAAATCTGCTTTTCTCCCTATTATGTGATGAGACAAATAACCACTGATGTGGCCTTTGGAATGATGCAGAAATGTAACAAAAGCTGGCGTTGTTCTCAATGACATGGATTAACTGGATAAAATCTTGGAGGCAAAATTTGACAGGGAAAACAGTCAGCCCTGGACCAGATTTTCTAAATTTATCTCCATTTCTTGGACTCTGAGCTAAGTCTATACTCAGCATCACGTTAGATGCTGTGGTGCATAAAAGAAATTTATGCCCACGGGGACCTTGCATTTCTGCAGCTTTGGGGGAATAAGATTTAGAAATATGTAATAGTTAGAAAACAATATAACCCTGTAAATAATCAAAATAAATTGTTGTAAGATAACTCCAATATTTTTAGGTTTGGGGGCAAATTATGTAGCTGTTATTTATTTTAAAATATTTTTTCTACCACTTTTATTCTTAGGACTGGAGAAAACAGAACATTTTAGGAAAATGTAATTTAGCTAGATGTAATGGTGAATGACTTTTTGAGGTGCTATCTGATTAATTCTCAAGGTCTAACAACAGTTCTGTTCTTTTGTCATTGATTTCCAAATCGTATCTTATCCTTTTTCAGTATAGGTGTTTCCTTCGGAAATTAACTTCCAAACACTTTAAGTAAGATGTGGAGCTTTCATCTGGTCCATGAAAATCCAGTTATACTGGATCTTCATCCTCATGAATCTTCTCATAATTATCCTTTTGCTTTCACCAAGCAGAACATAATTTTGGGGTTAAATAACTGTATTCAAATTCTGGATCTCTAACTCATTGACTTTGTGGTCTTGGCCAAGTTAACCGACTTCTCCAAACCAGAGCAGCAAAACGTTATTGATACAAGAGTGTGTATATATGCTCCTTTTAGGGTAATAATGAAGATTAAATGAGATATTGATATGCCCAATAAATAGTAGCTTATTTATTACCTATTCAACCAATATAGGATTGATTTCTGGCCCTTGGGGATTTAGCATACAGACAATGAAGGAGGAAAATATGATAACATGTGACCCACTGAAATGGAAGCTCCACGAATACAGGGTGATGCTTTGTTCTGCTTTGTTCACTACTGTATTATAAGCCCTTCCAACAATGCCTGCACATAGTAGATGTTCAATAAATATTTGTTGAAAGTTTAAATATGATAGGAGAAAAATAGGTATATAACCAAACCCAGGATATAAAAGAATGTTAACCAGAGGAAGTGACATATAACAGCACCCTGAAGCAATAGTGTGTTAGCCTGGGAAAGTAGAGGGACATGATTTTGTGAGTATGAGAGATTCACTTTTCACTTGCTTTTGATCTGGGGTCTGTACTTTTTCTGTGTTGTCTCCATGGCTAAATTCTTATATTTTTTGTTTGTGTTTCTGACAAATTGATGTGCAATAAGAATAGACCTTTACTTAGCATTTGAAATATCCAAACTGGAATTCTTAACTAAAGCTAATACTAACTTCTGACAATTTGGGCCTTCAGAGATTGCAGTGGCCATGTCCTGCTTGCTCACTTAGTCTCACTTGTGTATGCATTCATGTATTCATTCATTAGAGACACTGATTCCACACCCACTCTCTGCAAGACAATAGCTATGGACTAAAGTGGGAACAAAGATCGACCAGCAGACATTGAGTATATCCTTAAGGAATTGACAGTTCCTGAAATTTGGGGGTATATGGGGGAACTGATGATAAGAGGAGAATAGGATCTTTCAAAACCATGGGCTATGCCCAGTCTATCAGCAGCTTTTGGCATAAGATATAAAGAAATCAGCAGATCATGCACCCAGATCTTTCCCTCCTAAAGATGAATCAAATGAACTGTTAAAGTAAGCCCTACGTGACTATGGTTCTTGGAAACTGATCTTCTAAAGGGAAGTATATGTAGGCATACCCAATTCATTATTATTATTATTTTTTTTTTTTGCGGTATGCGGGCCTCTCACTGTTGTGGCCTCTCCCGTTGCAGAGCACAGGCTCCGGATGCGCAGGCTCAGCGGCCATGGCTCACGGGCCCAGCCGCTCCATGGCATATGGGATCCTCCCGGACCGGGGCACGAACCCGTATCCCCTGCATCGGCAGGCGGACTCTCAACCACTGCGCCACCAGGGAGGCCCCATTATTTTTTTTCAGAGAACATTTATTTTGTTCCCAAATGTGTCTAATACTTTCCATAAAGAATTTTCATATTTCCTAGAAAGAAAAATATGATAACTGTATGGAACAACTAAGGGAACTCAAGCCTAGAGGTCCCATGGAGACTTAGAGTAAAGACAATAGAAATTATAGATTGAAATGACTCTAAGATGATGTTATAAAGGTGGTGTGTCTCAAATCATACCTCACAACAACATCATCAACAACAACAATGAAGGATTTGGGTGGGTGGAAAGGAAGGGAGAAGGTATGAGAGAGAACCTACAAAGGATGAAGGCAGAAATGAGTCTGGTACATTATGTTAAGTGAAAGAAGCCAAACACAAAAGACCACACATTTTATAATTCCATTTATACTAAATTTCCAGAGAAGTCAAGTCTATGGAGATAGAAAATGGGGCTGCAGGTGCTAATGGGTTTAACTGTAAATGAGCATGAAGGACCTTCTTAGGGTGATGAAAATATTCTAAAACTAATTATGGTGATGGTTGCACAACTGGGTAAACTTACTAAAAAATGAATTATAAAACCTAAAGTAGGTGAATTTTATGTTATGTATATTATGCTTTAAAATGTTTTTAAAAAACAACAGAAGGAAATGAGTCTAGTATGAATAAGGGATGACACGGAAATTGACATGGTTGTGGTAAGAAGGCTACAGTCCCAGAGCACAGAAATAAATTGATCAAAGTCACACACTGGTAAAAGTTAGAACTTGGTAAAAGGTAGAACTATCTGGCTACAAATAAGACTAGATAAGTGAAGTTGTGCCAGCTAGGAGACAATATTGGATTAATTGAGAGAAAAGGATGGGTTTTATTTGAAAAGCTACCTGGAATATTTTTCTACTCTTCAGTAGAAAAGAGGCATGCTTGCTGAGAGTGGCATATTAAGAAGCTTAATTTAGTGGCAGGATTCATAGGTGGAGCATTTTTTAATGAGTATGATTATCTAGGGGAGGTGAACCTAAGTTACAGCTATAGGAAAGAAAAGGAGAAGAGACGTTTTGAAGGAGGAAGAGTCAGGTTATGGTGACTGATCCCATAGGATTAGTTGTATATCAAAGTGCTTTGTAAACTACCAAGTGTTTAAAAAAACATAAACAATGAATATTTACTATTGGACATATTAGAAGCAGTAATCGAGCAAGCAGAGAAACTCAAGATGTTGGAGAGGAAAGTGATAATTGTGGGCATAATATCATTGAGGGGATTATGGGGTGGGATTATGGGTAGAAAGGAAGGTGGCAGAGAAGTTAATTCTGCACAGCAGGCATGTGAAGTACTGCCCATGTCAGCACCACACTGGAGACTGCAGATGTTTATTAGTTAGAAGTTCTGGTTGCATGTGACAGAAACCCAACTCAAACTAATTTAAGAAAAATGGAATGCATTGCTGCACTATACTAGAAAGTCCAGGAATTGAGTGCTTTAGCAGCATGAAAACTCTGCCTGTTTAAATTGCTCAGCTCTACTTTCCTCTGTTTTAACTCCATTGTTAGGCTGGCTTCCTTTCCCTGGGGCAAAAATAACCACTGATGACTCCAGACTGCCATGTCCCTTGTAGTTAGCAATTCCAGCAATTACATGATATTCTGTCCCAGTCATTATCAGGTGAGCTACCAGGTGGACTCCAGTTGTCCCCACTTGGATCATGTCCACGAGAAAACCCCTGTGGTCAAGAGCATTGGTTCTCTTATTGGCCAGACCAGGGCCCTTTGTCCCATCCCATTGGAACAAACAGCCTCAATGAGCCAAAGGGAGAGTGTGGTTCTATAGCTAGAAGATGGGGAAAAACCCAAATAAACCTCCCAAATATGCCCACTACATGGTGTAGCGTTGGAATCTCATAAACTCTCTACAGTAAGCTTTATTGTTTCCCTTTTAGTGATGTGGAAACCAAGCCTTGGAAAAGTTGAGAAATTTATCCAAGGGTCTATAGCTACAAATAAAATTGTAAAGCTGAGATGTTAATTCAGGTCCGTGGATTCCAAAGCCTAGCCCCTTTGAGAGAATAGTTGAAACAGAGCAGGTATATGTGGAAATAAAAAGGGAGGAACATGTGAAAGTCTCTCCTTTGAGATATTAACTTCAGGTCCATCAACTTGAATCAGGAGGAAGTGTCAGAGAGGGAGAGGTGGGAAAGTCTGGGGGCTGGGAAGAGTGATTTGGTAGTTTAGGCCTGAGGAGAAGGTTTTGAATACCCACTTCAGATTATGAACCAGGATTTCTATGAGAGGTGACAGGAGATGTTGGAGAAGCCAAATTGTAGTTGGAGCTGGTTACTCAAGTTATGGGGTTATTTCAGGAAGCACTCTGTCACCATGGGACAACCCAGAAGTAGAGACTGGGCATTTTATATGACCAAGTCATGGTATTTTTTTTTTATAGGAAAAATACCGTGGGCTTGGCTCTGTGTTAGATTCTAATCCTAGAAGATGGAATGGCAGGCACAGTTTGGTCAACAGTGTAGGAGGTGGTGAGGCACGTTTCGATGGCTGGCCTGATGCAAGCTGGCTGCAGATAGAAGCTGGAGAAGGCAGAACTGAAGGAGCTGAACAGGAGGTGCCCACTAATAGGAAGAAAGTTTGAATGTTCAGCAGGGGTGTAAATACTATGAATAAGTGACTGGAGTTCAAAGAGCTGCTGAGGAAGGAGAGTAGTAGTCAGGAAATGGAAACAAAGGGAAAGACAACTCAGTCTCATCTGATTGAGTGTAAGGGTAAAACATAGTAAGAGATGCAGATAATCTGACACAAGCCAGGTCTTCTTCCAGCTAAGGATATAGAAAAGCTTCTGATGGATAGAGGTGTGCTTGACTTCCTGATGATTTGGGGGTATTACAAAGAACATGGAGTCAGATCTTGGTCTGGACCATGGTCTGCTACCTCTGCTACTTGCTGGTTGTATGACCATGGGAAAGGTATTGATCTGAATGTGAGTTTCTTCATCTATAAAATAAGATAAGGATACTTATAGATATTTAGCACTACTGTGGGTAATATATACATATACGGAGAGAGAGAGCCTAGCATTTATAGATATAAATGGTAGCTTGTGATCATAAGAGCAAGTTTTAGGATGTTTTTCCCTTTAAAAAGTTTAAGTTTTACTCTGAGGCAAGTAAAGAATGGAATTCTGAGTTCTGGTTTGGCCTGAGAAGTCCGAAGCGGGCCATCCTCACACCAGATTAACTAGCCTAATTTCTTTTATCCTTTCTTCGAATAACTGAAATTTTACTTGCCATATTTTTAGCATGAACTTGAACATCATCCAAGCTCTTTTAAAATTGTGAAACCCTGTGTTAGATGTGCTGGCTTTGGGAGGATCTATGTGGTGATTTATTTTGAGGATTATTTTGCATTGCCTGGGTCTCCCTCTTGGGATTCACCTTGGCTATGCTTGTGGGGACAATTGTGGGTTTTATATATAGTAGATGACTGTGTTCTACAAGTATCCAATCACTCTTTTATTCTCTTTGACCTTATAAATATCTGATCACTATGCTTAAGAAGCATGAGCCATATCTTCTTGTTAAAAATCTTTCAGCTACATGATATCCAGTCTATATCCACTGTGACTTATGTGGATACAAAGAGAACTGCAATCATTGAGATTTATTTATTAATTATTCATTCATTCAACAAAACTTTATTTGAAACTTTCAATATGCAAAACATGGCTACGTACTGTAGGAAATACACATGAGAATAATACATATTCCAAAGCCTCAAGGAAATCACGGTCTGGAATACTGCCTGTGAGATATCAGGTCTTGTACAGCCACTGGGCAAGTGCTTCTCCCTTCACCTTGGTCTGCAGTGTATGTGGAACAATCCTAATAGTTTTTCTTTTCTTAATCAGCTTGAGAAGAAAAAAGTCAACAGGGCCTTTCCTTTCTTTGATATTTGAGATATTCTTGGAATGGTATTTCATTGCCCTTTGGTGGAATAGCTCATGAAATCCAAATAATACTTTGTGTAAACTATAGACTTCCCTGAAAAGGTGTGCTTGAAATTTTTGACTCAGCCAACTTGCTGTCAAGTTAAACATCCAATGTCAAGAAGGAATTTGAGCATTTGTAGAAAAGTCTAACAAATTCTTATGAATTAAGAAAGAGTTAAAGAAATTCATTATAGTCAACAAGTTTGTAGAACATTTGTTTTGTGAGACATATCCCCCAAACTTATCTTTTTCCAGTTTTATTGAGATATAATTGACTTACAGCTCTGTATAAGGTTAAGGTGTACAGTATAATGACTTGACTTGTGTACATATTGTGAAATGATTACCACAGTAAGTTTAGTTAACATCTATAATCTCATATGGTTATAAATTTTTTCCTTGCTATGAAAACGTTTAGGATTTATTCTAACTTTCAAATAGACCATGCAACATTGTTAACTAGTCATTATGTTGTACATTACATGGAGTTGGTGCTCACTCCAATTTTGCATTTCTAACTACCTACATACTATGGAGGCATAGTGGGAGGAGGCCTCTTTCAAAAGTTCTCTCAAATCAGCCTAAAGGGTTTATTAAAAGCAGAGAGTTCAAGTGCTCTAAGTACTGTCCCTCATTTTTCAGTGGAGGAAGCTGAGGCTTGAACAGACCAGAAAGCAAATTGAGGCCACCTGTTTAAACAGTAGCAATATAAAGACTTGAAACCAGGTCTCTGGACTCATTTTCATTGGACATTCTTGGATCATTTGTTTTAACTTCCTAGCAGTTTACAGTTAACTTGTTGAATTATGCCCTCCAAAATACTAAGAATAGAACCTATTTTTCCCATTCTCCTACTTGCCCACCAGTCACTTGTCATATATAGATTATTTTAGAAATATATTTCTAAACGTTTAGCTTTTAAGTTTCACCAAATTTCCACCAGTTCCCTTTGATCCCTCCTGATGAGTCAGAATATTGTAAAGGTTTAGAACAGGGGTTAAAAAAAAGAACTGGGTTTTGGTCTTGTTCTACTATTTATTAGTGCCCAGAGCAAGTTATTTAATATTGGCGGTAGACTGCATTAGTGTTCTGCAAAGTTTCACTTTGTTCTACCTCTTCCTTAGGGGTCTATAGTTTTCAACTCCAATGATGTTGATTTTGGCTGTGGCATTTACTCTGTTCAAGATATCAAGAGAAGTTTGATCAGAATGTTAACAGCATAGAGTACCAATGTTAAGTGATTTGGTTTGGTCTCTTGTGCTTCTGCTATCAGCCGTGAGAAGAGCATGCTCTGGGTAGCTGCTAATCCCAGACCCAGAAGAGAGAAATTTTGAGCAGACCTAAACCCAGTTTGCATCTTGGAGTCAAACCACACTTGCAGCCTGGAGCCTAGTCAGCTAATCCCAATTTAGTCCATAGAGACTTCCTAGACAACCAATAAACTTATTAGTGAGAAAAATAAATTTTTGTTGTTGTTAAGTCATTGAAATTTTGTGCTGTTTGTTATGCAGCATTATCATAACAATAGCTGACTAATACAATTTCTCTATGCCTCAAATGCCTGATCTATAATGTGAAGTAATAGTTGTACTATACATATTTCCCCAGTGTTTGAAGATTCATTGAGGCCATACATGTAACATATTTAGAACATTGTCTGTCACATCATAGGAAATTGTCATCCATTATTATAGATTATTATTTACTGAACCACGCTCTCCCCAAAGTAAGCACATAAATAAAGACATGTTAGTGTGCTTATATCACCTCCATAAAATAGTGTAAAACCTGCCAATGGAGGTGGAGTACAGGCAAGCACAATGAGAGATGCACTTATCACCATTGGTTATACTTTTCCCCCAACTCCCAAATTCTTGCTGGGATAATGGGCAACATGAACCCCTTGATGGGTAGTGGGTCTCTTCCTTCTGTAAAATACCTTAGCTCTTCTGCCTATGCCTGCCACCTCCAGAGCAGATTAAGAATGTAGTATTGGTGGCTGGAGCAGGTACCCTTGGTATCCAGCTGATATCCCCTGGGCCCATGTCTCAGTTTCACATGCACTGAAGGCTTTCTACCTCAGACACTTGTATATCTCTATTTTTCAAAGCTTATTTAGCAGGATAACCAGGAAGTGCCTCTGGGGCATCCCTCAAGTCATGAGAAATGGGAGTTGGCAGATTAGTACTCTAGCTTTCTCAACCTTCTGTGAGACATTTTGAGAAATATTCTACTAAATTCCAGCAGAACTGAGCCCCAGTTTCCAACAATGATAACCTGTTCATTGACATGTCATTTACTGGGTTTTCTTTCTTTTCTGTCTCACTATCCCTTCTCCCTCACTTGTTCTTCCTTGGATCACATCCCCCTAAAACTGCCTGAACTCAAGGCTCTTTCTCAGGACCTGCTTTTGGGAGTAACAGACTCAGACAGTGGATTAACCTATCTTTACCCCTTTTACTTACTCTGTCTGCTGTGGGCCAGGGGTACCATGGTAGACATCTACACTTATGTTGACAAACTGGCAGTATGTTTTAAGTATTTTCCCCTTAATTTTGAAGGTAACAAAGCCAGTATTTTTATTTGGATAGGCTTGTTGTCTCAGTGGAAGGGAGCTGCTTCACCCAAGGTTATGTACCCTCCACAGTGTCAGCCCACATTAAATAACTGATTGATGCATGGGTTCAAAGCTTGGCCCTCCCTTGCTTCAATATATACCTCTGAAGGGGATGCCCAGCTTCCTAACCAACCACAGAGTTGGGTTGGCTGAGGCTTCTGTACAACTGCATTATAGTTTAACTCCTCCTTCTGTCCATTGCTGCTTCTCTTTCTCCCCTGCAGCTGCCATTCCCAAGAGCACTTCCCAATAAACTTCCTGCATGCAAATCTCTGAGTGTCTGTGTCCAGTTGGTTCCAGGAGTGGTCCTAGGAAGTAGACTTTAAAATGGGAATTTGGAGCTGGAGCATTCCAGAGGCCAGCTGATAATGAGGACTCAATCACAGGTAGTAAGTAGAGTCCTGATTGTCCTTGGCTTGCTATGGTGGTGCAATTGTTGAAAGCAGTGATGAGCTGTGATGGGATCCCAGTGGAAGGGAATGCCTTGGCTGGTGCAATTTGAGAGGTATGGAGGAAGTGGTCATCGTAGACTATGAAACCAGATAGTTGTTGCTTTGAACTGTTCATGATTTAATCAGTGGAACAGAACAGAGACTCCAGGAGTAGACCTACATTTATAAGTCAATAGATTTTCAACAAAGGGACCAAAGCAACTAATAAAAAAAAATTGTCAAAAAAACTGGTTCTGGAACACCTAGAAATCCATGTGGATAATCATATACTTTGGCCCTATTTCATATCATACACAAAAATTAATCCAATATGGATTTTAGACTTATAAAATCTAAAACTACAAAGCTTAAGAATAATTTAGGGTATGCAAAGATTTTATAAACAGTATAAACAGCAATAATAATTTTTTAAATAATAAAATATACTTTGTAAAATGAAAAACTTCTGCTCATGGAAAGAAACGGCTAGGAAAATAATTAGATAAGCCACAGACTAATAAAATATTATATATATTAAAATGTGTATTGTATATTAAATAGATGATTAAATAAAATAAATATACATATTAAATAAAGACCGCAAATCCAGCTATATCAAAGTATTTCTTCCATCCAATAACAAAAAAAAAAAGGCAAAAGATTTGAACAGTTCAGACCCTTCCCAAGGAAACATGATAAATAAGCACATTAAAAAACTGCTTGACATTATTAGTCACAGGGGAAATGCAAATATCGTCAGAATTAGATACCACTTCATACCTACTAGAATGGCTGAAATTAAAAAGTCTATGAACAGTAAATGTTGGCAAGGAGATAGAGCAACTGAAACCCATAAACACTGCTGGAGGGAGTGTCAAATGGTACAACCAGCTAGAATATAGTTCAGCAGTTTCTCATAAAGTTAAATATAACCTACCTTATGACCCAGAAATTATACTCCTAGGTATTTACCCAAGAAAAATGAAATAATATGTCTGAAGAGAATTTCAGAGCAGCCTAAATCACAATGGCCCCCAAACTGGAAACAACCCAAATTTCCACCAACAGGAGAATGGACATACCAATTTAGTATAGTCATACAACACTACTCAACAATAAAAAAACCCTAAATGCTGATAGATGCAGCAACATGGATGAATTTCAAGAACATTATGCTGAAGGAAAGAAACAAGGAACATAAGAACAATTGTCTGTGAAGATCTAGAACAGGTAAAATTAACCTACAGTGAAAAAGACCACAATAGTAGTTTCTTCTGGGTGTGGAGGTTGACTGAGAAGGGGCAGCTGTGAACTTTCTGGGGTGATGGAAATATTTGATAATTATATTGATAGGGATATGGTTATATGGGTATATATGCAGCCACAGTTATATTGTTGTATTCATTTGTCACAAATCATCAAACTTAAAAACAGAGTGTTTCACTGTATGCAAATTATACTTGAATAAAAGCAAGGGTAAAAAAAATAAAAGCAAGTACACCAAGGACTTACCAAAAATTTGGGTACAAGATTTTTGAGCTTGATTAGATTTTATATTCTTTTCCTTTAAATGATTTATTGAGCAAATGATCATTTTGGAGAGTGTCTTTACCTAAATAAATTGTGGTTACACATTCCCAATTTAGATATTCTTTCTGGGAGAACAATTAGAAGCATAGACCAGGGGGTTCCTGGTGGTGCAGTGGTTGAGAGTCTGCCTGCCAGTGCAGGGGAGGTGGGTTTGTGCCCCGGTCCGGGAGGATCCCACATGCCGTGGAGCGGCTGGGCCCGTGAGCCATGGCCGCTGAGCCTGCGCGTACGGAGCCTGTGCTCCGCAACAGGAGAAGCCACAGCAGTGAGAGGCCCGCATACCGCAAAAAAAAAAAAAAAAAAAAAGTATAGACCAAAATGATATATGCAAGTTGTTTATTGAAGTATTTGATGTTATATTTAACGGTAAAAAGTTAAATGATACCAAAATGGTCAAGAAATTATGGCATATTTGTATGCTGAATTATTTCATAGCTAAAAATATTAAATAACTGTTGTACAATGAGGAAATAGTAATAATAACATTAGCAAACAACATAGGATATAAAATTGTACAGATAGCATGATTTCATCCGTGCAAATAATATGTGCATGGAAAACTCTGGACATATATGTACTGGATTGCTAGCAGTGGTTATTCTAGGATTGTAGATGACTTTTATTCTTCTTAAACTTTATTTTCTGCATTTCTACTTATTCCTTTTATAATCTGAAATAAATCATGAGTTATAAAGTTTTACAGTAAAATGAAAGTTAAACCTAATAAAACCCTGAGCTTTCTTTCTTTGCCCTTATGGATATTCAACTATAGGTAAATCATCTATAGAAGTACATGGGAAACCCATGGAGCTTTCTCAGAAATCAACTTGCTCAGTTCTTACAGCAAGAGGATATGAATTAGGTTTTTTTTTTTTTTTTTGCTTTCCTGATGAAACCAGCTCTCCTCTCCCTCTGGCAGTCCTCCTCATCTCTCCTCTCCATCCTGCTCCAATTCTGCTGTTCTCTGAACCATGAAGAGCAGTGATGCTCTTTAGGAGATTCTAGCAAACACTGATATCACCAACTTCCATGACCATTCTAAAAATTTGGCTCCATTTCCTAGTCTGTAAACTTATTTTGATCAGAATTGGAATTAACGCAATAAGAAGTCATGTACATCTCAGCCCCACTGTTTGGTATTTTGCTGAAATTAAGTGAGCTCAGGATTCTGTAAAAGATCGCCCTGCACCAGAAGGGTTTCTATAAGCTTGCAGGCATCGGACACAGTGATTACTGTAGAAAAAAAATTTTTAACAATAAATCAGTTCATTAAAACCAAGGCAATGCATAACTGCATTGAGAGAGAAAGGGAGTGAGGGAAGAAGAAGGACTCTCAAAAATCTCTCCATGATGTTTTATTTTATTTATCCAAATGCCAATCCAAAGGTTGCTACAGGACAGTGCTTAAAAAACAGGTCTGCAAAGGGAATCTCTACAGAAAATGCTGCCTCGCCAGCTTCACTGGCAGTTGAGTTCACAGTAGAAATACATTCAATTCCACATAGTAATAGTGCTTTAATAACAGATGAAAATATGTTTTATGGTGTGTGTTGATAACTAAATGCTTATCCTATATATAGAAATTCAAATAATTGGAATTTCTCATATCCAGCATCCAGTTGAGACCACTGGAGAATACCTTGATATAGAAGGTTAGAATCAATAGACTGTGTTTTGGTTATTTTTCGGAAGATGTCTGCTGTATGTTTAATATACTATATTTGTATTATGGGCTCTGGTTCCTATAAACCTGGGGTCTCTCTTTCTTGAATGAATGAGGAGATAAGCAATTGAATTTGAAAGATACTTTATGCAACAGAAAAGCAATTTTGTTCCTGGTTATCAGAGGGCAAGAAGTGAACTAGCGATTGAATGCTAAATATTTTTAAACCTTGGGATTCTGGTTTACTCTGGGCTCAATCCATCTCAGCTATAAAGGAGGAGTATTTTGTTGAAAGTTTATTCAATTTAAGGTAATTATCTTTTACTGCTAATGGATGTGGATTTATGTTACAGAATCTCAAATTTCCATTTTTATAGAAGGAAAAGAGGAAGATTTCCATTTCTTCCAATGAGGACACGTGAATACTGTTTTGCTCTGACGAGGGCTTTGTGATAGACTTGTGTTGGTTTTAGCCATTGTTCACAACGGTCCCTGAAGTTCTTGGCACTCTCAGCCAAATAAACGAGGCTGACATTTTCCCAGCACATTTCCTGGTGAAAACCTTATTGTTCTGCTCCATTTGTTCTTCTCAAATAATTTTTTAAAGAATTCTATGACTTAAAAATTACTTGTTTTAAATTCTTTACTCCTGAGTCTTTGAGAATAATAGTACTGTATTGCTTATGTATGGATATAGCTGACACTATTTCAACTGAATATTTCTGAAAAGTGTACCATGTCAAAAGGCGATGTTTTTTGGCTTATCAGTTTATAGCACCCATGTGGTAGCCAGCCTCTGAGATGGGCCCCAGTGATCTTCCCCATCTGGCACTGATGTCTTTGTATAGTCCATACCCACATTGTATCAGAGTTGGCCTTTGTGATCAATAGTATGCAATGGAAGTGAAGGTGTGTATCTTCTGAAATAGATCACTTGAGACATTGCCACTCCGCCTCGTTCCCTCGGACCACTTACCATGTGATAAGGACACTCCAGTATTCCTATATGGGAAAGGCCCATGTGGCAATGCACTGAGTGAGGCATCCACAACCAGCACCAATTTACCAGCCATGCGAGTGAGACATCTTAGAAGTGGATGCTCCAGCTCCAGTCAAAACTTTTGATGATAGCTGCCCTGGCCAGTATCATGACTGCAACCTCATAAAAGATCCTGATTCAGACCACTCAGCTAAGCAATGCTCAGATTCCTGACCCACAGAAACTCTGAGAGATAACAAATATACACTGTTATTCTAAGTTGCTAATTGTTGGGGGTAATTTGTATGCAATAGTAACTTACCACTGAAAAAAGCCTGCAAAGTACAAAAACAGATTTCTCACTTAATAGAATTTTATAACACCATGCTAGGATGAGAGTAACTTTGGGAGTTGGACATTGTAGATTGTAACAGTACACTTTTTTTTTTTTTTTTTTCGGTACGCGGGCCTTTCACTCTTGTGGCCTCTCCCGTTGTGGAGCACAGGCTCCGGACGCACAGGCTCAGCGGCCATGGCTCACGGGCCCAGCCGCTCCGTGGCATGTGGGATCTTCCCGGACCGGGGCACGAACCCACCTCCCCTGCATCGGCAGGCGGACTCTCAACCACTGCACCACCAGGGAAGCCCAATACACTATTTTTTAAAATCAGTTTCTGCAATTAAATTTTTTGTTACCAACAAATGTGATCATTGCTTCTAGTACTTTACTTGCTAAGGTCAAAATTCTCCATGGGTCAGCTGACTTAGATCTATCTCTTAGTTCAGCAAGTATATTTGCTTCAACATTTGAATATCCATCAGAGTGTGATTCACGACTCCAGGAGTGATTAGTCATTAGAGACAACTTTCTAACTGAGTGGTGAATTCCTAACATATATGTTAAAGAAGGAGGAACTACAAATGATAGCCTCTCTTAAGAACTGTGATATAAGGAGGGTAGGATGTGGTAAGTAGTGTCTGCTTCCCAAACTGGACTCTTCTCACACTGACAAAACTCTTTCCTGCCTGGATCAGGTTGACCTGTCAACCTTAGAATAAATAGAAAACCTAGCGGTGGCAATACAAATGTACATACACACACAAAATAATGTATGTTCCTCAATAACTCAACTGAGTACATGTTTATTGAGCCCTTGCTGTATGCCGTCCACTCTGCTGGAATTCCAATTAATAGAAAACACAGATTCTATTTCCTGACCCATTCTGTTCCATGATCTTTAAGACTATGACGAGCAATCCTGAATGGAAGCCTCTCAAATCCCTCCTACCCAACTGACTCTTAGATCTCTTCCACTTGGGTCTGAAGCCATTTGTTTGGAGATTTGATCTAAACATTTATCACTTGTCCTGCCACATGGCTTCTTTTTTGGTTTGAAAATTTCTCTCCCTTGTTTACTTAGTCCTGTCTTCCTGGTACTTAACTGTTGGCATGCTTCACTATCTACTCTGGTTTCTTAATTACTGGTTGACCTCCTTCCTCTTTAGTTCTCTTATTTCTGGTTTAATTCATTGAAATATATTCTATTAATAAAACTGGGTCTCTACCTTTAAGAAACTTATAATTAAGTAGAACAACACATGTGGCAGAGGAATGCACAAATTCTGCATTCTGCTCCCTGTTCCCCAGAGACACTAACTGTCCATGAATCAGCTCCATTTCCTACTACTCTCACTAGGGCTTACACTGTGGGAGGGGCTCTTGATTGTACCCTGTGGAAATTAACTGTTCAGGTTCTCAGACCTGATCTCATGAGATTTATAGTTTAGTTAAGGAAGTAAGACCTGGTGGAAAAAAGTTCCAATAGTAGGGGATTTCAAAATGACAATAATAGAAAAGATCTAATGAGACACAGAACACAATTGTTATTAAGTGACATTAATGGTCATTGATTGTCATAGTATACAAAAGAAGGTGTGGTTCCTCCTGGTGACTCACCAGGGAAGGCTTTTCAGAGGAAATAGTATTATGAGCTTGGTCTTAGATGCCAAATAAGATTTGGATAGGCCAATTGGAAGAGGAAAATTGAAATGCATAAACATGAGGATCCCAGTGAATGCTTAAAGATGAATGCTTAAAGATAACAGTATGTAGGGTCTGGTCAGAGGACCCTGAGCTAGGTAGATCCTAGCTCAGGGTCCTGCGCAGAAGCCTGAAAAGGGAGTTTGGGGCAGGTTGTGATCAGCAAATGAGATAATATATGGGAAAGAGCTTTGTAAACTTCAAAGCAGCATAGAAATATAAGAAAATATTATTACAATAGCAGAAACTATGGTGGTTGCCAGTGAAATAATATTTGACTTAAGGCTTTGTTATTTTTTTCAGAGGAGATGTTTGAAGATCATTGTTTTGACTAGCTCTTCTCCATGTTCTGTTGCCTGTAGCTGTCTTTCTGTCTTACTGACTTCTTTTCAGCCATCTTTAGTACAAATGGTGAAGCTGTAAAAGAACTTCAAGGCTTTGCTCTCCACTTCCTTTAAAGGTTCTTCATCTCTTTAAGAGTTTAAACTTCTTTTTTTAACTGTGGCAGCTGCAACTCCCAGAGGTCCGCCTAGCCTCCAGGTTTGTTTACCACTCAGCAGGGATTTGTTTACCACCTGGTAGGAGAGGAGTCAAGAAGATAAAAGCCAATCAGGGAAGTAGAAAGACAGAGCCAGGCAGAAAATACCAAGAAAATAAGATTAGAAACACCAGGCTCATGTAGAGTTGACTTTAGCAATATGGTGACCCTGCGAATCACGCTGAATGCACATGTTAAATCACTTTATTCTGTAGGTTGTTAGAGATATAGTACATCTTCTAATATGTGTCCACTGAACATGCCCCACCATTTTAAACTTTCATTTCCCAATCACTTCATTTTAAATCCCCAAATATATATGTTTCTGGCTCTCACACTGTAAATTGGCTGGTCAAATTTTATTTGGGGTGAAGTCTCACTTGCTCTGATGAATAGTTAATAAAATACCATTCATTCTGAAATACTAAGACAACAATGTTCTTCTTTAACAAAATTCTTCGATAGCTAAAGTTATATTGACAAGCTTGAGGTACCATTGATGTCCTAAAGTAACATCTGAATCCACAAGTCAAATTATTTTAAGCCAAGCCTACGTGCATTTTATTATCTTTCTTTGAAAATTGGTGATCTGGTTATGGTGTGAGTTTAGTTATTTTTCATTAATTAGAATAGCCAGTGAACCAGAAATTCTGGTTATCAAAGAATCTGGAAATTCAAGGTTTTGGTGTAGGAGTATTTTATTGGTCAATGTATACTATTTATAAGTTTAAAGATAAAAAATATTGTTGAATTATTTTGCTCATGGAACCATTTAACATGTATGCATTTATAATCTATTTTTAGTCACTCAGAGACTCTAAATATGATAACTTTGATCTTGCTAATTCACTTGAATATGGGGTAAGATACATGAATTTTAAGTATTTAAAAGATACAATTTAAAATCATTGATTAGGGCTTCCCTGGTGGCGCAGTGGTTGAGAGTCTGCCTGCCGATGCAGGGGACACGGGTTCGTGCCCCAGTCCGGGAGGATCCCACATGCCGCGGAGCGGCTGGGCCTGTGAGCCATGGCTGCTGAGCCTGCGCGTGCGGAGCCTGTGCTCCACAACAGGAGAGGCCACAACAGTGAGAGGCCCGCGTACCGCAAAAAAAAAAAAAAATAAATAAAATAAAATAAAATAAAATAATTGATTGCACTGGTTGTTTATAGCTGGAAGCAACTGTTTCTTAGAGATTGGGGATTTATTGCGTATGACTTATATTAAGGGATCGATAGGGTCTATAATTCAGAATGTCTTAAACTGAAATTTGAGACCATCCCACACCATTAAAACATATTAATAAATCATTCATTCAATAACATTTGTTGCTCACCTACAATTTTTATGAGAACTTTGTTAGCCAGAAGTATTTTTCAAATGTCAACATCTAGAAATTAGGTGGAGAACAATGAACTAATGGCTACATAGAAGGTTGGTAATTATCTTTCTAGAAAAGCCATGCATTATTATTTGTATTGATGAGGACTTATTGGGAGTTCCCCATAAATATCATTCAGAATAATGTGTCAAGAGCAATCTGGGGCAATTCATGGAGAAGGCAAGTATGCCCGGAAAGCAAGGAGGAGGTGCACGCTTAGTTACAGTTCTTGGGCTATTTTATAAGCCGTCACTACACTTTAAAATCTGACAGCCCATGGGCAAACTGTGGATATTTCAGAGATTCCAGGTATAACTGGCAGAAAGGTAATTGTATCCTGTGGAGCTTGTGGGAGAAGGTCGGAAGGATTATTAGAGTTTATTAACCATCCTAAGGGCTCTCCTACACACCTTTCTTAGGAACTCTGAAGTTTGCCATTTACTCCTCACTGACCCCTTTAACCTTTAGCCTTTTCTTCCTTCCAATTAATTTTAAGTGTTGCTACAAGAAATCATATTACCAAGCTTCGACTTTGACTAATATATTGAAACGACTAATCAGTACACTGTGCATTTGACCCTAGGCATCTGAGGTTTTTTCCAACCAATTTTCATTACTTGCTAATAATGTCTCCTCCTGTCAATTGGACAGGGTGTGCCTTTCCTTTACATAACTACTTACCCCTTCTGTCTGGGGAGTCATTCATTTATTCTAGTTTGTGTCTACCTACTTTTTGTACCATGCTGGGTGCTGGTGGTACCAAAACATTATTTAGATTCCAGCAATCTCAAAAAGGAGCTCATAGCCTAGAGAGAACACAGACACCTAAACAATTACAGAACAAAAGAAGAAGTGCTGTCATACAGTTGTGATGAACGAGGGCATGGGAACATGGAGGAGAGAGTTACTAACTCCTTCTGGAGCATCCCAGAAAGGCTTCACAGGAAAGGTGACGCTTGAACAGTTTTGTGAAAGATGAACATCTATTGTTCATATGTAAAGAATGGAGAAATAACAACAACAAAAAATAAAAACATGATTTGGGAAACAGCAAATAGTATAGTTGGAGTGCTTGCAGTGAGAAATGAGACATGGAGAAGTAAATAATCAAATCACACTTAGGTATATATATATATATATATATATATATATATATATATATATATTTTTTTTTTGCGGTATGCGGGCCTCTCACTGTTGTGGCCTCTCCCGTTGAGGAGCACAGGCTCCGGACACGCAGGCCCAGAGGCCATGGCTCACGGGCCCAGCCGCCCCGCGGCATATGGGATCCTCCCAGACCGGGGCACGAACCCGTATCCCCTGCATCGGCAGGCGGACTCTCAACCACTGCGCCACCAGGGAGGCCCAGGCATATTTTTAAATTGAAATTAATTCAGAAATTCTCTTCAAGATGGCAGAATGAGCTGATGTATGGGAAGTTCCCCATCCAAGCTAAATAAATGGAGTGTTTTTAAAAGTACCTTTCTTGAGAGCTAGTTTGGAGAGTCTAGCAGGAGAGTGCAGCTACTCACATACCTTGGATTGAAGAATGGTCCTCCTGTATCAGGGAAGGTTGTCCTCTTTGAGCATGCAGCTTCGGGAGACATGCACATGGAGAGGTGGGGGGGGGGCAGGGACACCTGCCTAGGCAGCAGAATCAGCCCTGGTGATCAATGAGGTGACAGATGTCACAGCCAGATTGCCCTCACATTCTGAAAGTACCTTTCTGAGCACAATAACAAGAAAGGAAATCTCTAGTTGCAGGGATGAAAAGAGACCCCAAAGCAGTGTGTGGGACTTGAAGCCCCGTTATCTATAGAGGTGCCTTATTATAAGGGCTAAAGTTGGGTCCTACATCATTTGTATGTCAAAGAAACACAAACAGGGCTGCGGAATAAACTCAGGAGAAATTCCGTGCACTGATTTTAGGATGAGGTACAGAAGCATCCCATAGATGTTGCTATGTAGTGCTGTTATTGTCATTGCTTTCTACAATGTCTATATTTTTAGCTTTGATTTCCTCTTTAACCCACAATTTGTTTAGAAAAAGAGCTGACATGCTGCTGGGTGGGATTTGCTGTGGGGTGTGGTGGGAGTTTGCCTTTGGGTGCAGGGGCATCCCATTTCTTCCTCATGGTTGCCATAACAGGGACATTTGTTTCCAGTCACAGAATCTTCTCTGACAGTCTTTGGGATCAGAAGTCTCACTTTAGGGAACTGAATGGTATCTGTTCCTCAGTGGGTGGATGTGTGGGCAGGACTCTTCCCACCTTGCATGGTAGCCATAAGTGACCCTTCTGCCAGTTCTATCTGGAATCTTTCAAATATCCACCCAGTTTTCTGGCAGATTCTCCATCATCCTCTCTTTTGTCTATGTGGCTTTTGTTGTCAGTTTGTCTCACTTAGTTTATTTCTTATATCTTTTACAAATTCCTTACTCTATGTTTTTCTGGCACCTTCACTCCCTTTACCCTGCGTATTCTGCTTTCCAGTGCCTTTTAGGATTTGTTTGCCGATTTATTCTGTGATATCATTGAAATTTTGCAAGGGAGGACGGGTAACCTTGTGTGTTTACTCAGCTATCCTGAAGAAGAAAACTATCTACTCTGTCGTCTAGTCCATATCCCTGATTCTTTAAAACCTAAGGAAACTGTATTATTTATTAAGGTTTCTCCATAGCCACTGAAGGAGAGTAAAATTGCTTTAACACCTGAAAGGATAGGAAACTGTTGTTTTTTACACTTACGTGATATTTCCAGATAGTACTAGTCCCTCAGGAGTAACTCTGGCATATCACGGTGTCCCTTTGTCTTAGAGATTCCATCTGCTAAAACACTATGTCCTCCCACACCTGCTATGTGAGTGAGCTACTCAAGGATGGTGTGACTGATGGGTAGTTTTGTCAGTTTAGCAAAGGGAGGGCTTTCATAGTAGCCTATGAGACAGCTTCGATTTGTGGGGCTGTGTAACAGTAGGTTTAAATATCCCCTTTTTTGTCTAAGTCCGGAGCAAAAAAAAAAAAAAAAAAAGGATTCAAAGACATTACTTAGAAGGCTTTCAGAGTGGTTCCTGGAATCCGGGAGCCTGGTATATTTGATTCAAACCTAAAAAGACTCTACAGACTGGAGACCAGCTAACGTGACCTTTGGCAGCAGAGCAGGGGTTGCATCTGAGAAGGGACCACCTTCGCCTGACAGCAGGTCAGGGGTTCCTTTTTCCCAGGGACCAGATAAGGAATCTGTAGTGTCTGCCTAGGGTCATTTACAAATGAAGCCCAGGAGGGCCTCCTGCAGGGACTGAAGGAACCTCAGCCAACACAGGCTGCCATGTTCTGCTCAGACGTCGGAGCTGAGGGGGAGCCATAAGCCAAAAGAGAGAGGCTGCCCACATGGCGTGTCCCACCCGAGCGTGCGGGAGAGAGGGCTTCAAACACTAGCCGGGGGTGGAGGAAGCCAGCACGGATCACACATGTGTCAGTAAAGTAAGATTTCCTGCCCAGGGGAATAAGAATGTCACTTGTGCCACCTCCCTTCACAGTCAGCTTCTAACCTGAAGCAGACCTGAGCTGGGGAAATGGGAAGAAACTGGAAATCTAAAGGCAGTGCAGAGCTTGGAAATGACCAAGTACATGACATGGTACTTGGTAATTTAATTATTGATAGGAGACATCCTGGAGATTAACATGTCCAGAGAACATCTTAATAGCCAAGAGTGTCCAGAGAATTTGTGGGACCTGGCTGAAATTTCCTCAGGGCAAAGAGAATAAAAATACCACAGGTTGCTTCATGAGTGCATCTTTCTTATTATCTCAATGTCTTACTTGTTTAAAGCAACATTATTACAGACACAATCTCCACCCTGCCTCAGGGCTAGTGCCACACCCTGTGGACTGGTCCCGATCTCTCTCTGGCAGAGTCCTCTTAGACAAAGTGTGGGACACGATAATCTGGGGTCTTAGAATCCAAGTCCCACCATGACATGTTGTCACAGCTCTGAATTTTTGTTCTGTTAACTGGTGCTTTATCAATTTCATTAGTTCAGGAATCTGAGCTTTTTTTTTTTTTTCTAACATTAAACGCTAGATGCAAGGAAAGAAAATGAAGACCTCCAGATCAGTGGTTTTTAAAGTGAGCTCCCTGGACCAGCAGCATTAACATCATCTGGGAGCTTGTTATACATGCAAATTCTCAGACTTACTGAGTAAGAAACTCTGGACCTGCGGTCCAGCAAACTATATATATATATATATATATATATATATATGTATATATATATATATATATAGTTTATATATATATATATAAACTAAAATATATATATATATATACATATATATATATATAATTTATTTATTTTTTTTTGCGGTACACGGGTCTCTCACTATCGTGGCCTCTCCCGTTGCGGAGCACAGGCTCAGGACGTGCAGGCTCAGTTGCCATGGCTCACAGGCCTAGCCACTCCACGGCCTGTGGGATCTTCCCGGACCGGGGCACGAACCCATGTCCCCTGCATCAGCAGGCGGACTCTCAACCACTGCGCCACCAGGGAAGCCCAGGAAACTATATTTTTAAAAGCTCATGAAGTGGTTCTGATCCACACTAAAATTTGAGTACCGTAGATGCTCAACAGAGCCTCACTTTACTAAGCTGTATTACGACTTCAGTATTTCTAAATTTTTTGGCACTTTTGAAAAAGGAGGGATATTGCCTGGCATAATATGAATCATTTGGGAAAACTCTATTGCATATGATTCCTTTCTCATTTTGGAGGATGTTATTCAAATACCACTTGGGTTCTTTGAGTACAGAATTTCTGAAACATGTTGCTTGAACAGAGGTGAGTCTATTACAGTCTGAATTCCAGCTAAAATGTCTCCTAGTAATTAATCTGGAGACCTGGCAACAGAAAAATCTGGGTCTGAGTCCTGTTATTTGCTTCTTACTAATTTTATGATTTTTTTTTTTTTTGCCGGGCTGTGTGGCTTGCAGAATCTTAGTTCCCCAACCAGGGATTGAACCCAGTGCCACGGCAGTGAAAACACCAAGTCCTAACCATGGGATCAGCAGGGAATTCCCAATCTTAAGTAAATTGTTTAACATTTCTAAACCTCAGTTTCATAAAATTTGACACCAGGATGACAACAGTCTTATAGGACTGTGGAAAGGCTAATATACTGCATATATAATGTGAGCAGAACACTTAATTCAGGGCTTGATGAACAAATACACTTTCAGTTCGATGGTGGTTGTTATTATAACTGAGATGTCCTCCACACAGTTTGGACTGCACCTCAGGTGTCCTAATCTATCTCCAGAAAAGAAAGTTTGCCACAGATCTGCCACAATCCAAGAAGCCCAGAAGTTCAGTAGTTTATTCCTCTCAAAGACCACAACTGTCCTAGACTTCCCCAGACCTCATGAGGACCCTCATTCAGAAGTTGACCCAACTTTTTCTGTAGTTTTTTCTTTTTTTGTGATTGAGTAGAAGCCAGCCTCAGTGAGATGTCTGAAACATAGAACTTGGACAACCTTCTTGCCCTTCCCAGCGGCCGTGAATGTTAGAGTGACAGGGTCCCTTCCTTGACTTTGGCAGCACTGCTTGACTTCCATGGCTAGTTTTCTGCTCCAGACCAGCAACTTCTAAAATAATAATTATACCAAACAAAAGCCTTAATTTCTCAGTCTGAAAGCATTTGAATTCTAGATAATTGTTACAACAGAGTTTTCTCCTAGAACGGTAAGTATCTATTGTACTATCTTTGGGTTACAGTAGGCCATTTAGGTGATTTTCTCAGGACGAAGGGAGTATTTGACTTTTCCCTTTTTTGTGAGAAAAGAAAATACCTCCAATTTTAAAGTCCTTCTAGTTTCTATCAGTCCTACCAAATTTTAGAAATATAGCATCTAGTATAATAGAGTCATTCAGAACAATGGATTGAAAAAAAACTGTCATCCAATCCTAGCTCTGCCTCATGCAACTTGTGTGATGTGGGAAAGATGTTCACCCTCCCTAAACCTCCACTGAACCATCTACAAAGTGAAGAGAGTCCAAAGAGCATCTCCTTCATTGCGCTGTTGGGAAGGTTATATGAGAAATCAAAGGTAAAGCATTTAGCTTGGTGGCTGGTACGTGGAAAGACTCTTAGCTGTTGTGTTGAGTCTTTTGAGCAGCAGACATCAAGATAAGCTTAGAGGGGGGAGTATGCCTGTGAAGGATAAAGGGGAGGAAGCCAGTGAAGGCAAGGAGGACTCATCTGACACCTGAGAAAGGAGAGGGGGAAGGAAGGGTTGGGCCGAGTGAGTCTCATGCAGTAACACAGCTCTGAGGAAGTTTTGGCCAGGCTAATGGTCAGTCTTCAAGCTGAACTTGTCCTTTGGAGGGTGCTGCATCCTACAGGAACAGCTCACAACTAGTATTCTGCCATGCTAACTCACTGCCAGGAGCAGCTAGGGGAAGTGTGGCCTTGGCACAAATGGATGGTAGTTTCAAAGGGGCAGTAACTCAATCTGTCAGTCAACATGCCTCCTGCAGGATGAGATCTGAACAGTATGTTTTCATGGCCATCACAGCTGTTTTTGTTGTTATTTAGGATAAGTCAGAGCTGTCTTGGACAACCGTTCAGACTGGGCCCTGCACAACAGCAGTGGTCAAGGGGTAAAGAGAGGCCTGAAATCCAAATCCTGCTGCAACTGCTAAGCCGGACCCCTATGGAGGAGGTACACCTGGAGGGGACACTTTCGTCTAATTCACACAAAGGTGTATTGGGTCAGGGGTGTCTGGTTAAGGCATGTTATGCCACCTGAAAGCACAGAAACTTTGAGAAGAGTAGTATCTGTGTGCATACATGAGCCTCAAGTCATGAGTAGGAGGGGGCACTCTGGTGAGATCCACTGGGAACTCACACTGTAAACTAGAAGGCCCATTAGCATAGCATTAACTTATTCTCTGGAGGAAGGGGCAGGATGTGGAGGATCTTTTCCAACCAAAAATGTGAGTTTTGGTAATTAATCATTTGAATATAAGAGTGTCTCTTCAGTTGAAAGCAATCAAACTCATCACCCAGTGAGAAGGGTGAAGTTCTAAAGACTTCATTTATCTCAGTTCCTTTGTACTCAGCAGTGTCTGTGCAAATTGCTTATAAAGTGAAAAGCATGGGGGAAAAGGCACATAGAAGTCTTCTGAGGAAAGCTTTATTTTAACTCTAGGCATGATTCTCCATTTATTATCAGAGGGAACTATATCAAATATTCCTGTGCTGGAAACAATGATTAAAATCACCTTTTCATTTGATTCTAAAAAAAAAACCAAAAGCATGTAGGCTGTTACAAAAAAAAACAACAAAAAAAACAAAACCAGTGCCTGGTCTTCCAGCTCTGAAGAAATGAATGACACAGTACATGACAGTGTGACTCTGGCTGCCCACCATGATTTTGTGTGGCACAGACACCTAGAGCAGGTTCATCTGTGATGGGTTCACACAAAGGTGATGAATTAGTTAACAGTCTACATAATCTTCATGTGCCACAGCTAAGATTTCAGGTATTTTAAATCTAAATGAAGGCACTTTGCTTATCCTGCGTAAATGGAACTTACAAACAGAACTGCAATTTCATTTAATAGCTATAAACCATTACTCTAATGGTTTGACAAATACCTGTGAGGATAGACTGCAATATTTCATCCAAAGAAGGACTGAATATTAAATAAATGTAACCTCCCAATGGGTTCTACTTTAACCCCCTACTAATTTTGGAGGGTGGATTTAAAAGCTGAAAGCATTTTAGAGTAAATGTTAGGGGTGGATGCAGCAGGTTCTGTGGTGCAGATTAGCACTTTATCCCAGTAATCACAAATCCTTTTTTCATCTTCCATTATCACTTCAAACTCATCATTGTAAAGTGCAGAACTTAACTCAGAAGTTGGAAACACCATTGCTTCATGTCTAACATCCTGCTGGGGAATTTAAGCAATTAACTAATTTCTCCGCTCATGCTTATTACTTTTTTGGAAAAAAAAATCTAACACCAAACATTTAGAGATCTTATCTAGGTTGATATCAATGGAGTCAAAAGTGCATGCCTGATGAAATGGAAAGAGGAATCATCTTTCCATAGTTAGAGAATATATCAAAGGGACCATCTCTTGATTCAAAGAATGAAGTATCATCAAGGGACTTTCAAATAAGAGACCTCATAAGTTGGAAAATCTGTATGGTGTCTAGAGCCAGAAAAAAATGGTTTCTGTAATTATCTTCTGTAATTAAAGATATTTTTTGATGTTGGCTGATGATAGTGAGAGAAAATAAGACAATGCCCCAAGGACAGATGTGTTAAGGAGAAATGTGATAAGGAAAGGGGAAGTGTTCTTATGGAGCATAATAAAAATTTAGTTTCATTTGATTCATAAACTTTTTTCCTTCTGAAGACATATCACTTATATGCCCTACAAATGAACATTTGATGGTTAGAAAAAATAAACTATGGGAGGGGGAGACACAAAAAATTGACCATGTTGGTAATGACCAGAACAAAATAACAGCAGCTACAAATGCTTAATTATAACTGGCTTTAAAAAAATCTGAAACTGCAAGAGGAAAAACGTGCTGAAAGCTTCCGATTACCCTATAGCAATTACCAGAAAGCCAATCAAAAGACAATTTAGACTTTTAGAAAAGTGTGACTTATCAACTTATTCAATAGAACTTTTCTTTTTTTTTTTCTTTTAAAGCTAATTAGATGGTGGTTTAAAAACATTGCATTTCACAGGAACACAGATTTTGACTAATAGCATGGACCCATAAACCAGACCAGAATCACATCGTTCACTGTCGGAAAGACTGTCCCTGTCACTACACCTATTCATTTCCTAAGCCTTTTCTTGGTTTCCAGATTTTCCTATATTCAGCTGCTGCACCTGCAGCATATCCAGAAACTGCTGGGAGGAGACCCCTGTTTCCGACAACAAAGCAGGCGTGGGGCACAGCACCACGTTCTGATGAAAAAATAACATCCCTATTAATTTTCTAAATTGCATAATGTTTTTTCAAGTGACAGGAAAAGGATACAAATACATATAATGAACCGATGTGAGGCATAAATTAGCCCCCTTTGTAGCCTGATGGGGATTTAAAAAAAAAAAGAGTACATGATGCACGAATCTCCATCCTCCTCTCACCTCTCCTCCCGCTCCGGACACCCGCCCCCCCCACCAAACCGATCTACTCTGGCTCGACAGCACATCTCATTTGTCTACAGATGGAACAGCAGCCGCCACCCAGAATCCACTAGTATACCTATACACCAGCGTTGAAACCGTTTTCCTCCCACAGAGAGCTTGAGATGCTTGTGAGCACAGGCACACACATGTGCACGCACACACAAAGAGAAGTGGGAAGAGGGTGTTTGAGATTGAGGGTAAGTGTTCCCTTCCATTTTGGGGGTGGACCAGCTATAGACAAATTCCTTTTTTTAAATCACTGCATTCATAGATGTAATTCCTAATGGCGATTCTTTCAAGAGAGGTTTGTGTGATACCTGAAAGCTGAACTAGCTCTGCATTCAGGGGAAAAAAGAAAGAAAAAGCAGCCTCTGCTGTATTACAACTTGCTTTTCATTGGAAAGATGCTGAAGGCAGAAGTGTACAATTGCTTGCCTTTCAATATTCCATTTGCAAGAACATCTTTTTATTGATCTCTGTCTATACATCCTGAAAGTGTGTGGTGTTAATTTGTTTTCTGAGATATAGATCACATAGTGTTGCCAACACTTATACTTCCCATTAAGGTTCTTTGTCATGTGATTTATTTCGACTTCTTCTGCAGCAAGCTCACATCTGCTATTGAAGACAGAACTCTGTACAAATCTAAACAAACAGAACAAAGCAGAACAAAACCAGTTCCTGTGAAAGCTGAAGTCCAAGTAACTTCAATGGCAGTTTATTTCACAGTAGAAATATGTTTTGTTTTGACATGTATGGGTGCTTTAGTAATCACTGAAAGTTAGTTTCATAGACAATTTCATGGTGACAAATTCTTCTCTCATTCATTGAACTCAAAAGAAAAATGGGATTTTCACATTGACGTGTTTTGCTGCATTTTAAAATGGGAGGGGATTTTTGAAATTAAAAGTCTACTTCTCCACTTATTCAAGTATAACAAGAGTTTTAATAGATCAAGAGGATTTTTCAAATTATTTTATTAATGCTACAGTTATTGAGTACTACCAACATGCTGCTGGCCCTTGTGTTGGGAAATTTATTAACACTGTTGTATTTTGCTTTCTCAATAGCCCACTCAGATATATGTTTCCCCCATTTCACAGATGTAGAAACTAAGGCTCAGAGAATTTTAATGGTTTACCCATAGGGAAGATTACAATGCCTGCCCATTGGTTCAGTATTTATTCAGAATGATTCTGAATGCTACAGGTAAAAGAAGGTCATGATTTTAAATCTCACTGGGCTCATAAAATAGGCATTACACTGAGGGTTTATATTACTATTTCCATGGCTCTGGAACTTCATATGCATAAAGTGTTATTTTCTGACATTATGTAGCTTGATTTATTTTTATGGTAAGTCCATTGTAGAATTTGATACATATTTAAACAAGAAAAAGGATATTAAATCTTAAAAGATCATTTATATAAGATTAGAGAAGCTATCCTAAATACACACGTGTGGATAAGGGAAATGTTAACTAAACTGCATTTCATATCTGAGTCATAGTCTCTTCCTGCTTTTCTCTGTCTGAAAAGTTTTTCAATCACCATTTTTTCACTGAGGGAAAAAGGCATTTGACTCATTCTTTTCAATAGGTCCTGAAATACTGGAGATATTAGACTATATGCAAAACAGGTAATTTATTTAAAGATGTCCAAGGAAGGTCTTGATGCTTAAAAGCTTTAGATATAGCTGATGGATATGGGCACATTGCAAAGGCTTTTTTTTTCTTTTTATCCAGGCAAGTGTAACCGAGCAGGACCCTATAGGGCTTTCCGAGGACAGACCCCTCCTCTATATACTCTGCATTAGCTCCTCTCTGAAGTACTTAGATAATAGTAGCGATGCACAGGTCCTGAGTTGTTTTGCAGATGCTAAAACCCCCATTAAGTAAAAGAAATTAACTACCTGATGACCATGAGCATGTAGCCCCTAAACCTACTGGAGCCTGAGGATTGATAAGTGACACCGTCCAGTTACCTCACAATCAACCAATCAGAGAATTGTGCACAAGCTAACCACATACCCTGCAACTCCATTCCCTCACCTGGGCTTTAAAAATGCTTTCCTCAAGCCCATTGGGGAATTTGGGTATTTTGATCACTAGCTGCCCTGGACTCCTTGCTTAGTGCCCTGCAATAAAAGCTGCACTTTCTTTCACCACAACCTGGTGTCAGTAGATTGGCTTTACTGCCCATGGGCAAGCAGACTCAATTTTGGTTCAGTAACACAAATACATCTCAGATCACTATAGCAAGGCCCACAGAGAAAAGGATTGTCTTTTTAGTAGCCTATATCTCCTGACCCACCACTTTTACTCTAGGTCCTGCCTGGCTGCCCTGAGGACACGTAGGACGTTGGCACACATATAACCCATGAACTGTGGTCCATGGCAAATTGGTTGGGAAGGTCTGGCTCTGTTCAAGAAGGAGGACTAATTTCCCAGAGGAAAGTCTAGAGGTGCCCACATGGCAGCTTGACACTTTTCAGGGTCCAAACTTGCAGATCCTTCACTCAAATTTATCCAGATTATTCCTCTTGTTTCACCTCCCCCTCCCTTTCCCCTTCCTGTTAGTGCCCTTTCTAGCCTAAGACTAGAAACTTAAATTTATAACAAAAGCATTCAGTGATCGTCAGGTGGAGAAGTATATGGACTATCATCTGAGATGAGAAAGGAAAATCTTAAGTGAGTTTCCTTTAGAACAGCTACTACCTGACTTGCATTGGACCTTTTTTCTACACGTTACTGAACAATGAAATTCATTTTATTATTTCACTATTTTAGCCATGTCACGGGCCTGCATGAACAATTCTGGAGAAGGAAACAGCTATAAAAGGGGAAATTTCATTCCTGATTTTTTTTCATATTTGGGAATTTTATTTATATTTGCAATAAACAATTATAGACATGGGATAATAAAATTGTGGCAGAAAAGTTAGAATAATGAAGTTGAAAATAATATTTTTATTTTTCTTTTCTTTTGCTATTTAGTGACTGATTATTTTCAATGATCAAAAAAAATTTTTTTTTTCTGTTTTCAAAGGATGTATCTGATCAGGGTTTAGTATCCAGAATATATAAAGAACTCATACAACTCAATGACAAAAAGATAAATGACCCGGGACTTTCCTGGTGGCACAGTGGTTAAGAATCCACCTGCCAATGCAGGGGACATGGGTTCGAGCCCTGGTCCGGGAAGATCCCACATGCCATGTAGCAACTAAGCCCATGGGCCACAACTACTGAGCCTGCACTCTAGAGCCCGTGAGCCACAACTACTGAGCCCATGTGCCACAACTACTGAAGCCTGTGCACCTAGAGCCCGTTCTCTGCAACAAGAGAAGCCACTGCAATGAGAAGCCCGTGCACCTCAATGAAGAGTAACCCCCGCTCGCTGCAACTAGAAAAAGCCTGCGCATAGCAAAGAAGACCCAACGCAGCCATAAATAAATAAATAAATCTCCAGAGATACTAAAGCTAGATTACCCTGTATTTTGTTCAGTTATATATTCAAAAACTATTTATTGTTATGTATTATGTACCAGGCTTCAGGCTAGATTTTGAAATTGTGAGGACCAATCTTGTAGCAATTAGTCACATGCAGCTATTTAAATTTAACTTGAACTAAAGAAATAAATTAAATTTAAGATACGCTTAATCACATAAGCCACATTTCAAATGTTAAATCATCACTGTGGCTAATGGCTACCATATTGGACAGCACAGATATGGAACATTTCCACCATTGCAGAAGGTTCTATTGGGCCACATGGTTCCAAAGAGTTAATGGTAAATAAGAAAACTATGGTACTTGCTGGTAATTATAGTGGTGGGTGAAGCCTTTTTTTTTCTCCAAAGTAAAGACATGAATACTGCGTTCTCTGCTATAATAACAAGAAAATGCTTGTGTTTGAAGTAGCATAATGTGGTGGAAGAGGAAAGCCTTTTTCAGGGAACATTTAAGCTAAGACATGAAGGAGGAAAAGAAGCTAGTTATGCAAAGGGTGATATCTCATGATCCCACCAGGCCAAAACTATGGAACACCATGCTCTGTTTTCTGGTCATTACCCTCTGCTGCTTCTCTCTACTGTTTTATCTTGGGGAACTGGATCTAACTCATGGTAAGGATCTAGCTATGACATCTCATCTGAAAGTTGAATTCTGAACTTGAAGCTCCAGGTCTAAGAAATATCATCACCTATTACTACGTCCATCTGACTCCAAAGTTTATCCTCCTCTTTGGCACACTCAGAGGCAGTCAGGGACTATATCATCACTCTGTATCCTTCTGAGAGTCCCAAACATATGGGCACTTGAAAAATATTTTTTGAATAAGACAAAAATGCCCTAGATGCCCTCCATTAGCTCAGATGCAAGAGACAAAAATAGACACATCATGTCTCCTCGGAACTCATCCCAACCTCTCACATTCACATTTCTGAGGCACCACCATTCTCTGTGTCGAAGAGTTAAAACATCAAGTCTTGCTTGTCTTTCCCCCTTATCCCATCAGCTACTGAGCCTATTGATCCTTCCTTTCTATTCTCTCTGCCAGCACTCAGTCCATTCCTCATCACCTCCTGCCACCTAATGTCCTAGTTTTCCGACCCTTTCTGGTTCTGTACCTAATACCCCTGCACACAAACCCAAGATGGCTCCCCATTCCCCACACTCAACTTGACATTCAAGGCTCCCCAACATCTGTTTCATTTTTTCCTTGCTGACCATATCTCCATGCTGTCTGTCCATCTGGTCATCAGACTGCCTTCCTCATCTCATCTTTTTTCTTAACACATACTGTAGTCAATCATGATTTATTGCTACTAACAATCTTCCTTACACATAGAAGCCATTCATTCATATAACTGATACTTATTAAATTCCTACCACGATCAGGCCATATGCTACAAGCTGGGGACATATACAGAAAGGCACAATTTCTGCCCCCAGGAAGCTTGTTATCTATTCCTTTTGCTCTGCTAGTCTCAACCCTATTCATATTATTCACCTACAGGAGGACTTCACTGCCTTCCCTCCCCCCAGCTTACAGCAGACAACCTTTCTCTGAATTTCCTCAGCATTTACTGTTCTTAGCTCATATTCTGACAATTGGTTCATTCAATCAACAAACTTTTTAAAAAGTATTCACTACATGCCAGAGACTTTGCTATTTTCTGTGAAAAATATAATATTATAAAATACGCAATTTCTTCCTTTGAACCACTTACAATATTTACATAAGTGACAATAGTAATAAGTGATGGCCGTACAACAGGGGCTCAAAGGGCATGTCACATTGGTTACCATTTAGTACTACCAAAGACACACAGTAGGCAGCAGAGCTAGGATCTGAACTGTGTCCACCAGCCTCCGAAGTCCAACCTCCTCTTGCACATTTTCAGGAGCAGTCAGGGATTGTATCGTCTCTTGGTATTACTCTGAATGCCTAAAACTTATTGACACTTCAGAAATATTTGTTGAATAAAATGATTAGTCCTGTCTTCATAATGTCTTGATCCAAACATCAAATAAGGCCTTTTCCTGGGAGTGGAGGAGGCAACTGGTCTCCGGAAGGTGCAGTGGTGTCTGGGTTGCCATGTGGAGATTTGTCAGGGCAGACACGTCTCATCTGCTGAATAAAGGAATGTGGTAAAGAGACAGTCAGAAAATACCATATTGAGTTCCAAATGATCTCACTGAGCGGGTGAGATCTTGCTATAAAATAATAATAAATTTAGAGCTTCTTCTGGGCTGAGGCCTGCTTGAAAGGGTAGAGTTAAGAGGTGAAACTCAAACAATCTGAGTGTTTAAAATGCTTTTTTTTTGGTTGCTCAGTACGTAAAATTTTACAAAGACCATTTTATTAAGTGAAACAGACATGTAGAGAGCACCTACTGAATGCATGTGTGGGTGCACTCACGTGCGCACGCACACACACACACACACACACTTCTAGGCACTATGAGGAGGTCCAAAAAGAATAATGATTAAGTATCAACCAGCATGATTAATGAGCTATCTACTGACAAAAATGCTGTTAATGATCTAGAATATAATGTAATTGAGTGCTAATGGAAGTACAAAGATGCAGCAAGAGTATTGTAGAGTGAGAAATTCATTCCAGTTGAGGAAGCTTGGATGACTTAATGGGCAGTGTAGGTTTTAAGTGAGCATGAAATATAGCCAACTATTGACGACAAACGTTACATGAAAAGGCATGTCAGGTAGAGAAAACAACCAGAACAAAAGCCAGAGCAATATGGTTCAGAAAAGAAACAAAGTGCATTGGGCAACATACCCACAAAGGTCAATAGAGAGTCTGCCAGGGAGGGCCTTACACCTCAGAGCCAGGAAATGAGATTGTATTCTCTATGTGGGGACAATAAGAAGCCATCTGAAACTTGAGGACCAAAAACCAAAATGATGTAAGATGGATAACAGTGATGAGTGATAAAGGCAGAGTGTCCTTTGCATTTAGGGGATGGAAAAACTTTGAAACCTCCATGTCAGCAAGGTTACAGCACAAATGGCCAAGCTCCTGGGATGAGGGCAGTGTATTTAGTGCACTCCTAGCTCACTTTATTATTACTGGCATTAGAATTAAAATATGACAAGCGTTTTCCAAAGTAATTTATTAGATCCTCTCAACTTACACTCTTCCATTATTTTCTGCATTTCCTCCTAGCACCCCTGAAACTGTGAAAGATTGGCTTTATTGTATTAGTTCATATTTTAATTGCATTTTACACTTTCTAAAAGACTTACAACCGCTAATACTTTGTGATGAATAAGTAGTCATTTGTGACCACTATTTATTTTTAGCAGCGCATCACAAAATCAGAGTGCAGATATTTTTACATGGAACCAAAATATTCCTGCACAAAGAAACCCCTTTAGGAAAGCAACGGGATGTCAGAATGAAAACCAAGCTTTATTTCAGAAAAAAAACTGGAGCTGACTTTATGTATGGATGCATCTTCTACTAACTAGATGTTTGACCAGTATTATATATATTTTTTTAATCTGTAAAAATGATGAGAATTAGTCTCACTGCTCTCTGTGGCCTCACCTATCTCTAAAATGGGTTCCTAGCATATAAAAAGACACTCAAGGTTTGAAATTCAATACCACATATGTTCGTACTTCATGTAATGTTTTTGAATTAAGTCTTGTATTAACCATATTTGAAGGATGCTTACAAAGCACAATAGCACTGGCATCTCGTATTTCAAGACAGAGAAATATTCGGGGTATATCTTCACAACATGAACTTGAATGAAATCTCTTACAACAAAGAGTCAGCTGTGGAGTCAGTCCAACCCGAGTTTGTGTCTCTAATCTACCACTTACTAGCTTTGCAATTTGGAGCAAGACAGCTCCTCTAAATCACAGTTATTTCATCTGTAAAATGGAGATAATAATCAGGCTGTGTAAAGACTTATTAAATTAACTGAAATAAAACATGCAAAGTCTTAGCACAGTGTTTTCCTATGTAATAAGCACTCTAATATTACCTGCTAGTCTAATAATTACCTGACAATGCTGGAAAAATGAATTAGGCATGGTCCCAGCCCTTGAGAAAAACAGCTTGGAAAGGGAGATGCAGCATATTAACAACACTGTTGCACAGGAAAGAAAAGTGCTATTGTGCTGAAAGCAGCACAGATAGAAGACTGGAAATTCAGAATGCGCATTTGCATGTTTTCTATTTAGTGTTTGTACCACTGACCTTCGGCCAGTGGTCTAATAGCCTACTTTCTGACAGCTTTGTATCGTTTCTCACTCCTTGTTCACAAGATGCACATGAGAGGATTCTCCCTGGAGCATGCTTGAGGGTTAGGATGCAGAAGCAACTCTTCCTGTAGCTTCTCTGGTAGTGCCGCTCCACCTTAGGAAGGAGGTGGCCAGTGGGACTTGAAAGAGTTCAGGTTACATGCCCCCCACTGTGGTAGGGTGCAAGGACCCCACCCCTGAAAGAGAGAGTTCTTTGGAATAAGACTTGGCACCTCTAAGAATCTTTCCTCCGCTCATAAAAATATACTCTCTATTTCCTTGATTCTATTGTATAGAAGGCATACCATTGTTGTTGTTGTTGTTTTTTGCAATACACGGGCCTCTCACTGTTGTGGCCTCTCCTGTTGCGGAGCACAGGCTCTGGACACTCAGGCTCAGTGGCCACGGCTCACGGGCCCAGCCGCTCCGCAGCATGTGGGATCTTCCCAGACCGGAGCATGAACACGTGTCCCCTGCATTGGCAGGCGGACTCTCAACCACTGCACCACCAGGGAAGCCCCATACCATTGTTTTAATAACAGCGTATGTGTGTGGCAGGATGAAGCCGGGGAACCCAATATATTAAAGTACATATCATTTTGTTAAAAACATTCCAGTTTCAAAAATATTAAGGTGTTTAATATAAATATGCATCTAAAAATTGAAGGAGTGTAATCTGTTCTAGAGAAGCCGTGAGGATGCACTGCACCTAAGTCCAGAGTATCTCTACAGTTCCTTCAGGCACACATCCCCTCATTCAGCAGTTATTCATTGAGCGTTTGGTATATGACCTTCAGGGCTATGGATGAGGTGCGTTAGGACATGGTTCATGCGAACAGGAGCTCTGAATTTAGACAGACATGTGCGATTACAGTGTGGTGAGGTAAGTGTTGATAGAGATGGATACAAAGTGATGCTACAACATCAAGGAAGTGGTGACTAATGGCCTGGGCCACAGGAGTTGGGGGACTTCAGGAACCTTTGGAGGGAAATTGATTACTAAAGGATGAGTGGTCCACTTGTCACACCTCCATCCTTTCAGAATGAAACCACACAAACAAGGGCTAGGACCACAGCTGTGCTGTGAGAGCCATTTGTGATGGCCCCAGGTCCAGAATCTGTCTGGACCAATGATCATTTCAATCATTCTGACCTGCAGGTCTTTGCTCTTGTGTCCATGACCTGATTCTGCTGTTTCAGCTCTCAAAGCTCATCTCAGACTTCTTTCCAGACACCAGCTGAGAATCATAGTTTCTTGCTCCAACCTCAGCTTTCCCCCTTAGCTACCTTTATTCTCTACCCCCACACACCATGTCTACAGGTAAAAACCACAAGTGCTCTCTGCCTTTTGCCAAGGTGACCCAGCATCACTCGTCTCTCTTGTGACAGGGGAAGAATAGAAACTTGGAAATACTTCAGTTTGGGAGGAAGGGAGGAAAGGATTCTGAGCAAACAGAGGAGCAATGGGGGAAGAGTTTCAGGATTTTATGCTTTACTTGATCTGTAACAAGGGGACAATTATACCTAATTTATAGGGTTTAGTGAGATAGAAATGAACGAGAGTATACATATATGCCCAGGACATGGATGGCACATAATAGATTGCCAATAAATGCTTCTTTTCTTCCTATGCTCATTTGATAGGCAGCTACTGTCAGAGAAGTTCTGTTGGGTCCAGTGGAAGCCAGAGGAGACTTCTTCTACACGTATGTTCAGAGCTGGCCTCCAGAACATTACCTGGATAACTGGCCCAACGGTAAGTGAAAACTTCATGATGATTTCACGAGTTTCTGACTTAACTGCCACCTCCCACCTCTCCTAACATGTGCCTGAGCAAGGGTCAATCCTGACGCTTGTTCAGACAATCTCGTGTTGCATGGAGAGCTGTTGCATTCTCTGGTTGATCAAATCTTTTGGGACTGAGAATTCTTACTAAAAAATGTGTGTGCACATGTGCACATATATGTGCATGTGTGCATGTGTGTGTGTGTGTTTGTGTGTGGGTAAAGTATCTGGCTAAGGGGAAGCCAGAAAAAAGGGAAGAAGATAAAGAATGATGCTGATAACCTCCAGAATTTCTGTGTGGTTTAGGTCAGAGCCAAATGGAATATACGATATTTGGATATTACTATTATTTTGAAATTCTTTTTATATCTATAAAACATTTTTGCTAAAATACATCTTGCATAAACTGGAGGATACATAAGTTCTTACTCTGATGTGCAGTTTATAGGCCTAGGAGAAGCACTGGATTTGCATGGAGTGTAGTGATGTCAATTCCTGACCACGAGAATGGATTCATTGGTATATTTCCCCAAGGCAGCCAAAAGGAGACATAATTCAAGGAATGAGCTCATGTCGTAATCAAGAGTGGAAGCTAAGGTTAGTATCAGGGAACATGTATGAGGTGTCAGTTCTAGTGATGTGCACAAGACAATAAAGAGTGGACAAAGGGCAAGAAGCCAGGAGCTGAGGGCATCAGAGACAGTTTGGAAAGCAGACATCAGGTTATAATTTTGTTATTTAAAGCAAGTGTCAGGAACCGAGCAAGGCATATAGTTCTAAATTAACTACAGTTTAAGCATGTTTTCTCTGGGATTTTGGAAATGGCATAAGCACTTAGCTTGAATAGAAATGACCTTGATTTATTTTGAACCAAAGAATAATGGAATCGTAGATTTTCAGGGTTTGAAGAAGGGGCATTCAAATTCAATTAATAGAACTATTGCTAATGTTCAATCTACCCTTGAGCATCCAAACAATTGACTAATTTGTATAACAGGAAGACTCCCTCTTAAAATAATTTTTCCTTTCTCAGACTCTGAAGGATGTGAGAATTTTCCATTTCATGTTGCACTTAATTCCATTGACTTCATGTTTCTATCCATTTATCCTAGATTTCCTTTCTAAGTCATGAGAACGAATCTTGTTATCTTGTATGGAAACTATATAATACATAATCTGTCAAATAATTTCATTAAGTTTACTTTATCAAAATATTTCATGTAGAGCTTTGGGGATGAGGTAGGTGAAATTTAGTGAAAACTCAAGAGTTCGTTCACCCATGACTGTGTATGCAGCATGCCGATAATAAATTACTGGCTAATTGTAGAATTAGTCTCATTACTTCAGCATAATTCTGTATACATAGAACAAATTCACAGGGAGATGGAAGCTTCATTTTTGACAGAACCATCGTGAAAACTCGTGAATCAAAATTAACTATCATTTCTGAGCCATTTAATTCATAGAATTTCCAAGTTGAGCTGACTTCTTTGGATTATAGATTCCATAGGCCAGATTTACATCTGCCTTGCCCTAAGTTTGGAAGTGACTGATTGTAACTGGATTGACTGTACTTGTCCATTTTGAATGCCTTCATCTACAAATCTCTATGATGAGCTAGGTGCCTTTCTTAAATAATTCCCTATGCAGAGGTGTGTATTAAAAACAGCTTGTCAAATTGACTAAGAGGGAAACTCAGTGTTGCCTGGTCCGTCTTCCTACACAGACACATTTTGACACAGTGTATTTAAGTGCTAATAATGACATTAGAAGATGTTGGAAAGAGATCTAATTCAGCATGCAGAAGTGACTTTGCTGTCATCTCCTATTTTCTGTGCAATTGACAGCAGATACTTGGGGCTGAATTTTTATTTCAGGTCAAATTTCCAAGGCATGAGGCTGTCTGTTAGAAACAGATAAGACCAAAACCAATACGAAAGCACTTGTTGGAAGTGTCAGTAGTGCTGAGGGTTTGAAAGGGATGCTTCAGTTTTCTGTTTAGGACATGACACAACAACATATGTTTTAGCAGCAAGAAAAACCAACCAACAGCTCCCTGTCATTTTTCCATGGCTGCTACTGGGAAGATTTCAGAAGAGAAGTCTGATTTCTTTGGGGGATGAGATGATTTTTTAAAAAACATAGTCTCTTTTGTCGTTTTATTTTTCCCCTAGCCAATATTTCCCAGAATATTTCAAACAAATCCAACTAACCAGTATTTTTTTTTTTTTGAGCACAGGATCCAATATGCTATACTTTAAGAATTTTATAATCAAACAACAAATAGTGCTGTATTACTTCATCTAATGAGAAAAAGGTTGAACATCAATAAAGTTGAAGGTTTATAAAATCATTCAAATGTGTTGGCTCACTGAATTGAATAGGAAAACCCAGGTGTGTTTTAATAGTTACTTTGCCCATGTTCTGAGTTAGACTCTAGCTATTTTTCAGTCCTCTGGCTGGCAAACACTCTCTAGCTTCCTTCAGCGTAGACAGGCTAAGTTAACATTCACCTAGTCAAGATATAGTTAACATCACCATTTCATTGCTAAGAGCTCTTGATGCCTGGGTAATCTTTTGTCAATTTAAGTTTAATTTGAACTACTTCTCCAAAAGTGAAGTTTGTTTTATCCATGAGACAGAAGCTTCAACAACAAAGTTAAAATTTGAACACATTCTCAAGCCTAAATTGACAAAATTCTCCCTTTCCGGCATGAAGTGTCTCATACCCAAGGGCATCGTGTATTTCTTCCACACACCCTGAACTAGAAAGTAAGTGCATGTTTCTCTTTTCCCTTTTTGTGCCTGCTTTATTTTTATTAGTATTACTATTTAAACATTTCCTGTGTTGTTGAATTCAAATTTGTCATTTTATTTTTCTCCTCCAGAAAGAGTGATTTAAAGCCCAACCATGCACATAAAGATATGATTTTGATGTGGTACCCTCAACATTTTGTCATCATCGATGGTTCATTCTTTGAAACAGAAGCCTTGGGGAACCCTAAATTCCAAACCTGAAACTACCTCATGGGAGACCCGATTTGCAGTTTATAACAAAAATGAACCCTCCTGGACTAATTAATCTCAGGAGACTCATGTCTCATACTGTTCCCATTTTCCAGCAGCTTTGCCTCAGGGACAAGTACTTTCCTTCTTTTTGCATTTCTTCTGTGTAGCTGGATTTCTTTGCAATACTCTACACAAACAATGGCTTTTACAACATTATTGCCAAGAGGTCTTTCTGTGAACAGATCTCTTTCAAGAGTCTGTGAAATTGCCATTGCTTTGGTCTGTATTTAATCAACCTGCAGAAGGTAAAACCATAAAGCTATGGGCCTTCTTACTTTTAAATACGTGGCATTTTTCCTACAAGTAAATGTTGCCTTTTTAAAATAATCTCTTTCGGAAGCTCTGTACCAATTCTGGGAGCTCTGCCATTGCTTAAACTTTTCCAGAAACTTCTCTATTTGAATTTCCTCTGGAGTCAGTGTGCAATTTCTAAGAAAATATTTCATTGGTATTTAAATTGTCAACTCATAGTTTATAGTCATCTACCATCTATCTTCACCAATAACACTATTATCCTTTTCTATTAATTATCTGGTTGTAAGAATTGACTGCAGGTGACCATTGCTAACAATAAAATCTGTCATCAAAGGAAGAAGAACTAAACTGTTGTGGAGAGCTAAAAGAATGGATCCTGTTCCCTGACACAGTTCTGAAAAAAGAGATTCAAAATTTTCTTAATCTATGGGGTCATCACCAGAATAAGTGACTTACCTCTTATGGTCTTCTGTGAGTCTAAAATTGTGTAAATTATTTAGATAAGCTTTGTATATTAATTTAATAATGTAACTACACTTTATTTACAATAGAACATTTTTTTTCCTTGGCTGATGATTTTTATTTTTGACCTTCCAGTGAGCACTCAGAGCTATTAAAGCATTGCAGCTTGCCTGGTTTTTTCAGTTTCATTGGAAATGTTTCTCATGAACCAGTTATTCCCTAAATTGGCCCAAATGAAAATGCACACACACACACACACACATGCATATCAAAAACATTTCTTTCATCAAGAAATTCTTCAAAGTTTTTTAAGCTAATTTCTATATATTCATGTAACTGAAACCTTGTGTCTCCCATTTAACATGTTTCTTTCACTGTAACTCCTCCATCGCTATATGATGCGAGGCCATCTCCATGTATGTATAGGCAGTGGCAAGCCACCAGAGGACATCTATCACTGGAAGATTTCTTTTGTTCTGGGAGCTTAGTGTAAACATTTGAATGATGATTCTCTATCTTTTAATTCATTCCATGGGCCCTTTTATAAGATGGTAACTTGAAGACAGGACAAGACACCTTTTCTCTGAAGAAGAGCAAGATGGAACAAACTTTATTCTGTGAAGCAATGGCTTACAAAGCATTCTGCAAATAGTTAATAGGCTGGGGGTGGGGGTGGTGGTGGTGGGATGAATTGGGAGATTGGGATTGACATATAAACACTAATATGTATAAAATAGAAAACTAATAAGAACTTGCTGTATGAAAAATAAATACATTTAATTTAATTTAAAAAAAAAAGAAAAAACTAGTTAATAGGCTGTTCCAGCCATAGCATAAAGTATAACCTGACATCCCTCCATCTTTTTCCTCCAGACTCTGGTGAGGGAGGAGGGGCAGATTAATTATTTATTCTAGTACGACCCCCCCCCCCACCATGCCCAAGTGACAAGGAGGAACAAACAGTGTATAGGTGATTTGAAGGCATTGCCAAGTCATCATCTGACTAAAACTGTTTGAAAATCTCTGGATGTCTTAAACACTGCTGAGCCAGAGATTAAGTCAGGAGGGATTTCTGTGTCTCAGATTCAATACTTGTAGGCACAGAAGGGATAAGCCTCGTGAAGAGAGAAGTGTAGCCACGTAGAGAGGTCAAATACCCCTGGATGAATCCCTTCTGTACCACACATTGTCCGTGGCTACTAAGACATTCCTTTGTGTTGAGTAGAGCATCTGTTACCTTTACCCCAATATTAAATCTATGAGAAAATCTGATTTAGTTCAAGAAACTCTATTGTCCATGGAGACACTATGAAAGTGTAAACCTTAAACAACTGATGTCATTTGTGATTTTTAACCAGCTACAGTGGTTTCTTTCAAAAGTTAATATTTATCTTGCCATAATATTTATCTTCACAGAGTAAGTACTGCTGTTTTCCCATGACTGCAATGAAGAATTGTGGTAAGATAAACTCACCTCTTATAAGACAAATGTCAGATGTTTAATGAAAATCACTGTATGAGCATCCCCCGTTTACTTTGAATTTGCTGAGATTCTGGACTTCCAGTAAAATTTAACTCACAAAATTTTCCAAATATGAGCCTCTGTGTTCAAAACTAGGGATTGCAAGTAATTAATTCTGAGAGTGCACGGGCCTTAGCAAAAAAACAGCTGGTCTGGGGATGCAGAGATGTGAGTTCTCTTCACCATTTAGACACTGATTGGGAGATTCCCTTGGCCTTAGTTTCCTCTGTAAAATAAGCAGATTTAACTAGGTGATCTCCAAGGTACTGTCCTTTTCTAAGATTCTGTGATTCTATGCTAATATATGACCAGGTGGAAGTCCATTATCCATCAAAAATTTCAAGCTGCAATATTTGGGGTATAAGACTTGAGATATGATTTCAAAGATAAAAGAGATCTGAAGTATATCATCTACCAGGAAGAAATCACACCATGTTTGAGAGAAAGGGATAGACATATAAAAACCTAAGTAAGAGTCTAGTCTTAGTTAAACTTAAGTATTTTTCCAGAAGAAATTGAAAAGAGATGGAGTGCTTTGTTGGTGCTGGAAAATTTGATTTACGATTACAAATAGTTAGGGTTATTTTCCATAAAGTACTCTGAGGAACCTCTCATGGTACTCTTTGAGAAGGTACTGTAGAGTTGAAGTTCTGGAGTGGAGTGAAGAGCCTACCTCAGCTTTAAGGAGAACTACTCCATTTTTACCTATTTAATGTATTGGGCTTCCTTGTCAAATCTAATTTGAAGGTAAGAGTCTATTTCTCTAAAAAGTTTGAGAGCCTTTGATTTAGTCAATCTGATTTCTCATGGTGTTAAACACACTGGACCAGCATCTCACCTTCCACTTTATCAAGATTGTTCCTCCCTTTATTCCAAACCTCCCACAAAGCATGCTTCTTGTAGAACTGCTATGGACTGAATTGTGTTTCTCTAAAATTCATATGTTGAGGCCCTAAACCTCGATGTAACTGAGTTTGGAGATAGAGTTTTTAGGAGGTAATTAAGGTTAAATGAGGTCATAAGTGTAAGGCCTTGATCCAATAGGATTAGTGTCCTTATAAGAAGAGGTACCAGAGAGCTTTCTCTCTCTCCCCAAGAGCACATACCTGGAACAGCTATGTGAGGACATAGCAGATTCTGCAAGCCAGGAAGAGACTTCTGACCAGAAATGGAAACAGCCAGATCTTGGACTTCTAGCCTCCAGAACTGTGAGAAAATAAATTTCTGTTGTATAAGCCACCCAGTCCATGGTATTTTGTTATGGCAAACTGAGCAGACTAAGAATATTAACCCAGGACAAATGAGGGACAGAGATTTCTCTTTAAATCACTTTGTAGGAGTACTTTTTTAAAAAATTAATTAATTAATTAGTTTATTTTTGGCTGCATTTGGTCTTTGTTGCTGTGTACGGGCTTTTCTCTAATTGCGGCGAGGGGGGCTACTCTTCATTGTGGTGCGTAGGCTTCTCTTTGCGGTGGCTTCTCTTGTTTCGGAGCACAGGCTCTAGGCACACAGGCTTCAGTAGTTGTGGCTCGAAGGCTCAGTAGTTGTGGTGCATGGGCTTAGTTGCTCTGTGGCACATGGGATCTTCCCAGGCCAGGGCTCAAACCCGTGTCCCCTGAATTGGCAGGCAGATTCTTAACCACTGTGCCACCAGGGAAGTCCTAGGAGTAGGTTTTTAAGTAGATCAATATGAGGAACTGAAATAAAAACCAAATGCAGTGTGCCACTAACTTTTAGCAACCACTGCTGTGTATGCATGTAGCATTTATAGGCTGTCGTGCTCAAGACTGAGTTGTTGAATGGTGGCTCTAGGAATATGAGCTCTGTAGACGTGACAGGCATACAAAAATTATGATGTATGTGTGCTGTGCATATTAGCTCACCTATGAACTTAACCTCTGGAGAGCAGCATTGTACATTCACCAGCACATTGTGGGAATGCAAAAAAAAAAAAAAAAAAAAACCCAAAAAAACAAAATTGCTAAGAGGTAGGTGGCAAAATGTTATTATTATCATTTTATAGAGGAGCAAAAATGTGCAGCTGAAAGGTCAAGTATCTTGTTCAAAGTGACACAGAATAGTAGAGTTGAGCCCTGGAATTATTAACTTCTGTTTTCTAATCTAGTGGACCTGAGGTTATAGAATCCAACTAGGAAGGTCAAAGATATAAGTTTCATGTTATGAGACAGTTATGCTACAAGGGTCGCTCCTGTTCTTTTGTCCCCTCACCTGGGAGCCACTTGATGACTTTAGCCTCAGCAACGTCCCCCATCCTGGGGAACCTGAACCTGAAACAAGAGACCATATTAACAGCCAGTACCTCCTACTGACTGTGAATTTCAGATCTCCTGCTCTCTAGGCCATTCAGTAGTTGCAGCTAATCAGAATCTCCTTTTGTTGAATCTGTGTTTCCTTTGTTGGGGAATAGCCTGGTGATCTCTTGAGAAGAGTACGGGGGCTTCTGGTGGGGAACACCTGGGAAAGCTGTTTAAGACTAAATATTAGAAGCAGTCAGCTGGGCCTCTGAAGGGCATGCTTGGTTCCTTACACTCTGCAGTGAGCCCACAGCTTCTGGGATATTGTGTTAATGTCTAGCTATCCATTTGAAGAAGAGACTTGATAAAATGCCTCCTGAAAAGGGCTTTGTAATAATCAATCAATGGTTCTTTTCTTTTGCCTCCTCAAAGTTTTGGCACTTTTGATCATGCCTTTCCTCAAATTCTCACTTTTCTTGGCTCAGGGATGATACACCTACTTCTACAATAGCCATTCCCTTTCTTCATTCACTTCTGTCTGATACCCACCAAATGTGGAGGGGTCTCTTAGATTCAGGGCTTTATGAAAATTACAAAATGATGCTGAGAGCAACAGGACTCACATCCTGAAATCAGGACTTCATGCCATGCTGCTATCTAGCTAAATCAGGCATAAATATATCCAACAAAATGAAAAAGGTATGTTGTAGGGTTCTGGTTCCAACTTTCAGTTCCTTCTCACAGGAAATCTGGTGAGAAACTTCATCCTTTGTGATTAAGGGAATAAGTGGTGTTGGTTCAGTTTGTGATTATTATTCTTACAGATTTTGATAGTCTTTTCTATGTGTACCTTTATATATTTTGCTGGAATTTGTTGCCTCTTAGTTTCAGTGTCTTTATTACTGCTTCCAGATTATTCTGAAACTCTATATTATGTGATTGTTAAAAGTTAGAGATCTGAATCTATTTCTTTTGTTTTCCAACATCAATTCTCTGACATGACCTTGGTGTCCTAAAATTCAATTCAATTCTGACACTACGTTTTAAGACCAGGTTAAGGGGGTCTATATCACAAGACTGACCCTATTTTAGATGCCATCTGTAAGCCCCAGTTGTCCCCAAGGCACCTACATTTTTGTTAGTTGATTACAAATTTGGGGGGTTCTCACAACCCTCTCTCAAGTTTGATAATTCACTAGAATGACTCACAGAACTCAGGAAAGTACTATACATAAAATTATAGTTTTAGGGACTTTCCTGGTATTCCAGTGGTTAAGAATCTGCCCTCCAATGCAGGGGATGTGAGTTCGATTCCTGGTCTGGGAACTAAGATCCCACATGCTGCAGGGCAACTAAGCCCGCACGCCACAATGAAGAACCTGCATGCCGCAACTAAGACCCAATGCAGCCAAAAATAAAATAAAATAAATAACTAAATTACAGTTTTATTATGAAAGACACAACTCAGGAATAGACAAATGGAAGAGACACATAAGGCAAGATGTGAGGCCATGGGGCCCCTCTTAGGGCCTGCCACTCTCCTAGCACATCCATGTGTCCAACACAGAAACTTCCCAAACCTCATTGTTCAAGAGTTTCTGTCCAGGTTTTATTGCATAGGCATGATTGATTAAATCATTGGTCATTGCTATTTAAACTCAAGTCAACCACTGAGTTGACTCACTCAATAGTTCCCACTATTCCCCAGAGGCTACCTAGGGGCCCCACCAACCTCACTAGCATAACAAAAACATTCCTGCTGTTCAGTAAATTCCAAGAGTTTTTGAAGATCATGTGGCAGGAATAGGTAGAAAGACCAAATATGATATTTTTATTGTATCGTAGAGCATGCTTATTCATGGTTTTACTTTCCATGGTTTCAGTTAGAGGGGTCAACCATGGCCCAAAAATATTAAATGGAAAATTCCAGAAATAAACAATTCATAAGTTTTAAATTGTGTGTCATTATAAGTAGCATGATGAAATTATGTGTCTTTCTGCTTCATCCCGCTTGGAATCCCCAACCATCAACATCATCTGCTCCTGACATCCAACCATCAACATTGTCAGGGCTTACCCAAAGCAGATGATTACCCAGGTCCAGGATTACCCAAAGCAGATGATTCTTCCTTTGACATATTGTCAGAAGGTCAATAGTAGTCTAACTCTACATCACCATGCTTATGTCGTTCACTCCCTTCATCTTATAATGTAGGAGTTTTATCATCTCATATCAACACGAGAAGGGTGAGTACAGCACAATATATTTTGAGAAAGAGAGATCACACTCACATAACTTTTATTACAGTACAGTTGACTCTTGAACAGCATGGGCATTAATTTGCACGTAATTTATAGTTAGTTCTTCATATCCAAGGTTCTTCTGCATCCACAGAGCCAACCAACCATGGACGATGTAGTGCTATAGTATTTACTATTGAAAAATATCCACACATAAGTGGACCTGCACAGTTCAAACCCACATTGTCTAAGGGCCAACTGTATCTTGTTATAATTGGTCTATTCTGTTATCAGTTGGTGTTTTTAATCTCTTACTGTGCCTAATCTATAAATTAAACTTTAATCATAGGTACGTAAGTACAGGAAAAAAACATAGTACGTATCAAGTTTGTTACTATCTGCAGTTTCAGGCATCCACTGGGGGCCTTGGAACATATCCCCCATGGATAAGGGGGGACTACTGCACCACACTATCAATTGTCTTTTTCCCTTCTTATATGCTTAGGACAAGGAGCAGTCATTATTCCAATTTATTGAATTATTTAGTGAGATAAGCAGAATTCTAAGGTGGCCCTTAATCTTCCTGCTTCCTAGCATACACTCCCTGTGTAAGCACCTCCCCTTGAGTATGAGCAGGACCTATGAATATGATGGGATTTCACTCCTGCAGTTCGGTTATGTTATATGGCAAAGGTGAAGGGATTTTTCAGATCCCTTATGGTCCCTCATCATTTGACTTTGGGTTAATCAAAGGGAGATTATCCTGAGTAAGCCTGACTGAATTAGGTATGTACTTAAAAGACGGTCTAGATCAGGGGTCCTCAGCCCCTGGGCTGTAGACCTGTACTGGTCTGTGGCCTGTTAGGAACCGGGCCGCACAGCAGGATGTGAGCTGCGGGTGAGAGAGCAAATCTTCATCTGCCGCTCCCCATTGCTCCCCATCACTCGCATTACACCTGCACCATCCCTGCCCTCGCCTCCCACCCAGGTCCTTGGAAAAATTGTCTTCCAAGAAAGCGGTCTTTGGTGCTGAAAAGATTGGGGACTGCTGGTCTAGAGGATAGAGACACCCTCCTGCTGGCCTTGAAGAGGCAAGCTGACACCAGTTTTACAGCTGAAAGGAAATATATTCTGCCAACAACCACATGAACTTGAAAGAGGACGCCCTGAATGATTTGACTTTTTAGTGAAGTAGGAAACAAGAGTCATCAGTTGAGAATGAGAATAGTGAAGGAGACATTGGGGTTTCCAGATAAACTAGGATGTAAAATAGTCATCTAGAGGAGTGGATGAGTTAATGAGCTAGGGATATATAATATGATTGAGACATACACTTTAAAAATATAATCTATGATGGGATGTGATATATAATATGATATATACTGTAATCATGAATAATATGATTGCCTGGCAGCACTAAGGAGCCACTTGAAATTCATGAATTAATAGTGAGATTCATCAGAGCAGTTGTATATTTTGCTCCAGCCTATTCAACTGCATGAATACATGGGTGGGGTAAGAGAAGAGTTGACTTTAGACAGGATTGTAGTTTTGTTAAGGGAGTTTATCAAAGCAAGAAGTGAGAAGCAAAAGAGTGCAGGTGATTTACAATGAGGTGGAGGGTGAGGGAGTTTAAAGTGGATAAGGAGGGATGTGAAGACATGAAGAGTTGAAAGTTATTGAAAGGTTGTAGGGCCATCACCATTAGAGGTCCTCATAGGGTCAAAAACTTGTTACGGTGGGAATATAAAAGGAATGAACTGGAAAGATTGGAGATGGTCAGCAGAGTGAGGGGCAGGAGACTGGGGTTAGGGAAAGATTTTATTATTGCTGATGATAGGGTTTCGAGTGTGACCATTAAGAGAAAGTAGTGAGTCAGGGTGGAGTACAAGAGCAATGGAGGAAAAAATCCCAAAGCATTTGAGAGATCAACTTGTTAGAGGGCTCATTTCCATAACCACCAAAAAGAAGAGAAGTCTAAGCACTAGCATTAGTGAGTGTGAGCCAGGAATTAAAATGAGAAGAAATGACCTGGCTCTGTGTGGGGGAGGTGGAGATGGGAGCTGCCACTGAATGACAGCAATAATGAAGGGTAGAGTGACGTGGTCTGCTGAGATCCAAAGCTGGGTTTTTTTCTGAGAAGAGTGTAGGGAGAATGGTCTGAGAGCTGCAAGGAAAAACATAGAGATCATTTTTCCATGTACAACCCAGTAGGACAAGAGCTGTGTGAGATGGGCTTCCCTGGTGGGGCAGTGGTTAAGAATCCACCTGCCAATGCAGGGGACACGGGTTCGAGCCCTGGTCCGGGAAGATCCCACATGCCGCGGAACAACTAAGCCCAAGCGCCTACAACTACTGAGCCAGCGCGCCTAGAGCCAGTGCTCGGCAAGAGAAGCCACGGCAATGAGAAGCCCGTGCACCGCAACGAAAACAGACCCTGCTCGCGGCCGGTAGAGAAAGCCCGCGCAGCAACGAAGACCCAACGCAGCCAAAAATAAATACGTAAATTCTTTAAAAGAAAAAATAAAAAAGAGCTGTATGAGAAAAACGTTGACCCGTTTTGAGAGGGCTTCAGGGGAAGCAGTGTCCCCCAAGGAAGAGCCAGATTCTAGTTAGAGCAAGAATGTGAAAGAAATGCTCAGAGAACAAGTTGTGATTACTAATTGGACTTCCTAGTGACCTTCCTTAGAGTATTCAAGTAGAAAGGCCAGCATAATCTATGCATTTAGAAGGCTGTCATCCAAAAAACTGGATATTTTATCTACTATTTTGTTTGTATCCATACAATACTAGATACATGAGAATATTTATCCTTGGGTTATTTTCTTCTTATACATTCTGGCTAAAATGAACCGTAGAAATGCTGTTTATTTAGCTAAGATTTGGACTGTGCAAATGATCTTTAACTACACAGTTGGCTTTGATAGATCAAAAGTAGGAAAACAATATGCATGCTGAGCTGTGACTTACATAGGCTTACATATTTGGGAGGTGCTTGTAGGGTAGAAAACTTAAGCTTGAGGATTACTTATTGTTATCAAGGTGAGAAATAGAAATTGTGCAGGAGTAAAGGTCTTGTAAACCTTTCCTGAGCTGTTGAAAGTAATTTACAAACATACAACACAAAAGGAATGACTAACCTTGTAAAAGGTATTTGTTTATTTTTGTTAATTTCCTCTGTGTAATAAAATGCCTTTTATTTTGTTAGCCAGTATTTAAAGTTTTAGCTTTCTTCCAAGGCCCGTGGGCAATTTATGCACAATGCTGCTAAAAACAAGCCAGTTTAAGGGGAAAAAAGTAATAATTACCAAAGACCAGGATGACAGTCAACATTTAAACAGATAGTGTTAGCCCACAACTCTTCGCCTGCCTCTGTTACTACCAGTATGGCAACTGGTATTTATAAACTGCAGAACAACCCCAAATTGTTGGCTCTAATGTTCCAGGAACCTTGAAGAAAGCACAATGCTAGAATAAACCATACTACTTCCTCATCCCTTCCCATCCCTTATAACCCAGGGTTCTGATTGTCCTATGTATGATTTCTCTCATCTGACTTCAACTTCAACACATTTGTCTTTTATCGCTCCTCTAACTGGAATATATCTAATTTCATTTTCCAAATTCCATGAGAGGGTAATGCCCTAAAAGCTCTTTCTTCTTTTTTTCAATCTTTATTTTGTTGAGAAGTTCTAAATAGGGAATATGAAAATGAAATTGGAGTAAATTATGAGGAAGAAATTACCTTTGGGGCATTGGATAGTCTAAACTTGACCCACTGGTTATTTTGTATTCTGCTATTTTTTTTGTGCCCTGGGTAGAAAGTGGCAACTAACACCTTCACTCCCAACCAGGATTTACTCAGCTAAGGTAGAGCCAGCTGGTAGTGGTCTGCATTTCCTCTTGTTTCAGGGAACTTTTACGGCTCCACTGTGATTAGGGTATAGCTGGGTAGTTAGAGATGAGGTTGTTTGCTTTTTTTCTCTTTGTTAAATGAGTATATAAACTATTTTTGCTCATCTTACTCTACCAGGTGTGAATACATACAGGTATAAATGATATTCTTAGCCCCAAGGGCTTGAGAGAACTTGTATCCATTGGGAAATATTTATAGAGAAATACGCTAATGGCAGTAGCCCACAAAAGGAATATATGGGTCCCCATAAAGAGAATTACCAAATTCTCCTTCCTGCCACCCTTCACTTTCTCTTTCTTGCATTGGTGAGGGGATTGACGTAGTATTATAATGGGAAGAAGGGTCTTTACTTTTATGTACTTCAGGAAAAGTTCCCTTCTGTAAGCCGGGCTCAAGATGTTAGAGTGCTTGCCCTCATGGTTCCAGTGGGAAATGTGAGGTAGTAAAATATTTATGAACCATTTTAGTCTCCATTCAACAAATGATTTGGGTATCTCTATTACATTATCCTAACATCATAGGGAAATTACAATAACTAATGTAGGAGTTATGGTGACACATTATAGGCTAATAGAAATTTTAGTTGCTTTGAGATTGAACAACGATAATACACCAAAACTGCTTTTGAGGTTAGCTGCTAGGACTCACTTCAGAACAATACTACATGGAATTTTAAAATATAAAATCCCAGACTACCTAATCTCTGGAAGGATTTGAAACCAAATTTGGAGGACCTTCTGATGAAAAACGTCAAAACTAAAATGCTCAGAGAACAAGGGTATTCCAGGCAATTTAATTGAATTGAGTCAGTTTTCACTATTAGTCAAACATACAATAGTTGACCTTGTTTCCTTAGTGATTTTAGTGTCCATAATAGAATCTTCCCATGATGATAAATTATGGCCAAGTTCTCAAGATCATCGTTCTGAACATCATTCTTCACTGGGAATACTACAGATGTGTAGTTTTTTATTCTTTTAAAGAGTATTTACATCTTCTATCTCATTTGATTGTCAATGAGGTTAGGACAGTTCTTTATAGCTGCAAAGTAGACATAGACATTGTAAGGAATTACACTGAATGTGTCCCCATCTCTAGCTTCCTCTCTTCCATCCTTTAAAAAAAAATCATTGTTATCAGCTTATTTTCTGATCATATACACCAGGCACATGAACAACTAAAGTTCTGTTTATAATTACTCCAGGTTTAACATACATGTCTATAATGATTTTCTTATTTATAAGAAGGGAGCATATTTAACAGCAGATGGAAACTCAAAGAAAGGAAGAATATAATAACTTTATATTTTATGAGACTTCCCATAAAGAAAAGTCAGTTGTGGCATTACTAGATTTTAGTAAATCCTTCACTTCTTCAAAGTTTATTTTGGGGTAGAGCTACAAAGTATATAAATAAGCTTAACACCATAATTCAGCCATTGTATTTTCCATTTATTTCATTTGAAGATTTAATTCACCATCTTGCAAAATATTTTTGAACCCAGATTAAAATTTGACACATGTGAGAATTGACGTGGAAAATGGTAGAAACATCTGACTTCATAAAGAATAATTTTTTAATTGTTAAGTAATATATTCAGTGTGTATCTTAGGTGTCTATTTCTTTTATAGGTACTATGAGAATTATACAAGAAATACAAATTTTTGTCTTACTCCAAAATGCATCTTGTTGAGATGTAACATGTATACTGTCATACTGAAGGTGTCAAAATTAGTGGCATTTACCACTAGTTGGTTAGTGATTCTGAGATTCTGCATTTATAACAAACTCCCAGGTCAAATGATGCTAGCCTGTGAACTGTACTTTGAGTTGGAAAGGTATAGTTCAACATTGTCCAATAGAAGTATAACTTAAACTAGAAATGTGAGCCACATATGTAACTTTAACTTTTCTAGTGGTCATATTAAAAAAGTAAAAAGAAGTAGTTGAAATTAATTGTAGTACTATTTTGACTTAATCCAATGTATAAAAAATATCACTTTAATATGCAATCAAAATGATTGATATATTTATATATATTATTGATTTATTTTACATTCCTTTTTCACTTTGTCTTCAAAATCCAGTGTATGTTTTACACTCACAGAAATCTCAGTTCAAACCAACCACATTTCAAGTGCTCAATAGCCATATGAGGCTGGTGGCTATGAACTGGACAGAGCAAATATAGATAGCATGTGCCATGGGACTGCAGACAGAAAAAAGGAAAATCAATGGCCAGAGAGGAGGAAATGGAAGGAAGTTTGACATTGAAGGCTAGATACAATTTGTTAAAAGCTGGTGGGATTTAGAGTAGAACAACTTCAAATAGAGAGTATTTGAGTGATTTAGCTCATTCAGAAGTTTAGTGATACCCAAACCTCAAAGTTTTGAAGGGAAGAGAACAGGATTTATGTTCTAGCCAAAATCCCAGTAGGACAAATAGATTCTACCTTACAACTGCCTTGAACCTCGGACAAGGCATTAAAAAACAGTGGTGTCCAATTTGTTGCCATATGAGGAATGGAAACAATTTACTATGTTGACCTTTAATATGCAGATGGAAGGTCCACCCAGTTAGGTGTCCAAATAGAACCAATCAATGCCCAGAAGATGTCACTGAGATATTCTCTGTATGGCATGAGGCTATTTAGGTCTCCACCAGCTCTGTTAAATTCCCTTGCCATTTTCAGAGTATATGTTTTTAGAAAGCAATTTGTCAGAAAAAGGAACTGATGAATCTTGGCCTTTGTGACTATCAGTGAAGGTGATGTCATTTAAACTGAGGGTTCTTGTGAGAATAAGAGGTCATATAATATAAGAAGTATAGGGCATGGCTCAAAAGAGATAACCAGTGGGTGACTGCTGCTATGATTATGATCATTATTATCAGTATTTTTATCATGAGACGTTATCATCCTTTAAACCCCATCTCCACTAAATGGGCACACTGCCTGGGGGTGTAGTCTATACTCAAAGGTGCACTCCGGGACTACAGCCTTATCTGCACCAGGCAAAGCTTTCTCTCTCTCTCACTCTCATTTACTAAGTTACTGAAAACTGAATTCTGTATTTTGATTACTCTAAATCCATGATGATTATCAACATGGTTAGTTCTTCTCCTCTCCCAGAAATTATTCCTGGTCTTCAAGACACCCAAGCTGACTCAATAACAGACATCCCAGCAGGGTTTATCACTCCAAGGACAATTGCTTTGAGACTAATAGGGTCTTAATAACAGTTTTGATTTATGGTCACAAAGTTTCTCACTGACTACTGATTGCTCCTAGGAATGTGTCTTTTCAAGGAGAGTCATTGTTAAAAATATGCATAAAATATGTTGTGGCCCTCTTTTCTTAAAGAATACCCACTTCTTTATGGTCACAGTGATGTTAGTTTGAGGCAGCTTAATGAGTTTCTTCCTTTTTAATACAAAACCTGGAATGAGTTTCTTATCTGACTGTGTTCTCACCATCTGTAGCTGGTGTGTCATGTTTTCAGACCTCAGAGCTAACGCTCCTATCTCTCCAGCTGATGTTCAGAGTGACTTACTTTTAACATTGGTATGAGTCATTGAAGAGACATTCAAGTTACCTATTAAATCAGAGGACTATTTGGAAGAAAATAGGAATTTTATACATCATTGAAGAGCTGGCTTACAAAAGCATCACTTCCATTTTCTCCATTGAACTGCTTTAGGAAGTGTCACTAGGGCACCAGAATTGGGCAATTCATGGCTCTCACACAGGATGAAATTCCTTTCTTCAGCATTGTTTCTGTACAGTTTCAAGCAGGCAACCAAATGCCAACTGTTGTCACCATCTCCATGGAATGTTTTAATTAACCCCTTTAGTGGTAACCGACCAGCCCTTTCACCTACCTGCCTGGGCAGTGTTTCTCTAACATGTGATGAAATTGGCCATTTTGTTCCCTGAGCTGTCAGAGGTCCCTGCTCTGCACGGAGAGGGCTGCCTCCATCCAGGTTCATGGGCAGACTAGGATCTGTCACACTCTTTGTTTTTGTTAAGAAGCTTGCCTAACTGCCTCCTGATTTCCTGCTGGCACACGTCCCCCTCTTTCTTTGATTGCTTTCTGTGCTAATGGGCTTCAAGCTTTTATGAATTTCTGAAATCATAATGATGAGAAATAATTGAATAAGAAGGACATCTTAGCTGGCAGTGAAGATAGTATGTGTGTGAGGAATGTGCTTGTGTTGTCTATTTACTTAAAAGTCTATTTACTAAAAGGGTTTCCCTTTTAGATTATATATTCAGAACTACCAGAAACAAAGTGGGTTGAGGGCAGCTTTGAATGAAGAAGACAAGAAGAATGCCATTTTTTCCCCCAGTTAGTTTAAAACTATTCATTACTCAGCTATGCACCTGCTCGATACTGTGGAGGGTATAAAAGGACTATAAGACAATGGTCCTGGCTTTAGGAAGTGACGGGACAGGCCAACAATTTTGAGTACTTAGTGTGTAGAGCTCTGTGAAAGATATAAAGAAGTAAAGCACAAAAATATTCAAAGAATGTTTATAACTAAAATGATAAACTCTATGTGACTATATGGTAAATGAATGGCACAAATTTTCAGAGTTGTGATTATTCAGAGTGAGGATATAACATTGTAGGGTGCAGTGCAACCCAAGAAGATACACCTGGAATAATCTTTCTAAAAATGCCAATCTGAGGATATCAGCCTATCCCACCCCACTGAAAATCCCTTCAGGGAATGGGTGATTTTTCCAGGCCCTCCTTCTGCAGCCTCTTAGGTTCTCTAAGAACCTCTTAGGTTCTCTCTCTAGAACTTGAGGCTCCAGCCATACTGAAAATGGATCTCAGTTTCTGGAACGTCCTACTTTATATGCCTCAGGGCTTTCTCTTATGCTTTCCTTCTGCCTGGGGCATTTACAAAATTTCTCCTGCCTTGTTAATTGTTACTAATTCTCAGAGTGTTTCTGAGACACTCTGTTGGTCCCATACCTAACCCATGGTTTCGGTGCTTCCCTGTCATCCTGTGTTTACTTTACTGTAATTACTGTTATTTCCTTGTGTTTCTCTCCCACTAGACTCTATCCTTGGCGAGAGGTGAGAACCCCATTAGCTGTTTCAAGTTTGTGCCCAGGACAGTGCCTGAGGTCTAACAGAGCAGGACTTTGAAGGCTGTGATATTCTCACAGCCAGAAAGGAGCCAGGAGGGTGGGGCAAGGCTGAGGGTGATTGATAATTTCCCAACACCTTCCCTGGCCCTGTGATAAGGACCCTGAAGGCATCACCTCTTTGTATCTCTATGTGAACTCCGTGAAATCAGTATTTTTATCCCCATTTTAACGAAGAAGAAACTGATTGAGGATCAGAAAGTTTAATTATCTAACTTGAAATCACATAGCTGGTCAATTGTGGAGTTAGAATTTAAATCCAGGTCTGTTTGGCCCTAAGGGTTTGAGGGAATGTTTATCTATTTAAAGAAATGTAATAGGGCTTCCCTGGTGGCGCCGTGGTTGAGAGTCCGCCTGCCGATGCAGGGGACACGGGTTCGTGCCCCGGTCCGGGAAGATCCCACATACCGCGGAGCGGCTAGGCCCATGAGCCATGGCCGCTAAGCCTGCACGTCTGGAGCCTGTGCTCCGCAACGGGAGAGGCCGCAGTGAGAGGCCCACGTACCGCAAAAAAAAAAAAAAAAAAAAAAAAAAGAAATGTAATAATATTGATACTTATAATAATAATCCCGGAAATTTAAGTTGGTGCATTGTTAAGCGTGGATATATATACACAAATACTGTAAGAAGGTACATAAATTACGCTTGTCTCATAGATAAGGAAACTAAGACTCAGAGAATTTGACAGGCTCAAAGTCAGCCAGTTACCCACAGGGTTGGGAGGATGCACGGGACATGAATCTTAGGAACCTGCCTCTGGGGTGCAGGCACTGGAGATCGGTCGCTCGCTGGGGCTCTCAGGTCAGCTGCCTGGATTCCAGTCTTGCCAAGTTACAATTCATGCAACTGTGAGCAAACATTTTACTTGACCTCTCTGATCCTCTGTGTCTTCATCTGTGGTTTTGAGGACTAAATATAAAATCTTTAGGATACAGTCTGGCATAAAACAAAGACTCAGTAAATGTTAGCTATTAATATTCTTCTTATTAGTTACTATTACTGTTAAAGGTCTCATTTCATCAGTCAGAGATCAAATCCTTGCCTCCTCTTTGATAAAACCCAATCTTTATTTTTTTCTTGGTGACTTTCTTATTTAAAACATTTTAAGTTAAATTTAATTAAAAAAATGTTCCAAGGCATCAGAACTTGGAACAATCGTTACTCAATTTTGTGATGAATTGCATTTCCAGTGAAATTTCAGAGGCTGTGAATTTTGACAAAGAGATAGTGGGAGGGAAATATGCCCTTTTCAATTAGGGAATGTATTAACAGGTTTACGTGAAGCCTTGGAGAAAATTCTAGTTAGCTACTGTTGGGGGTAAGAAGCTGAGTTAAGGGCTTGTGTCTTGTTTTCCTCACAATCGAATTTCTGCATACGTGTTGGTGAGACTATTCAGCTGGCTTCATCATCTTGTCTGTCACAATTTGAGCACCGGCCTCCCCTAATTCTTCATTTGACTTAATGAGATGTGTTTTGGATTTTTCTGCTTGGTCTTGGAGCTGTGCCTACCACATCAATACAAACCAGATAAGGGAGATAAGTCTCACTTCAAAATCAGTCTTTATTGAACAAAAAGATCTATAAGGGACCATCACAGTTTCAAGTGAATTTTGCCTTTGTTTTAATACAGAATATTACAATTTATTACCATATTAATTGGTGAAACCTCTTGAATTTGGCATAATGAAAAGGTTATAGGACTGAGACCCACCAGACCTTTCATCCTGCTTCTAATAATAGCAGTATAAATGCTCTCACCCTTTTGGGCCTCAGTTTTCTCACATATAAAATGGATAATATGGACTAGATTAGGAGTCAGCAAACTACAGCCTGTGGGCCAAATCCAGACCACCACCTGTTTTGGACATATTGCAACATAGCCATTCCCACTTGCGTGTTTATTGGTTATGGTTCCTTTCACGCTGCAATAGCAGAGTGCAGCAGTTACAACACAAAGCCTGAAATTCTTATGATCTGGTCCTTTACAGAACAAGTTTGCTGAGCCCTGAATTTGATGATCTTTAAGATTATTTCTAGCTGTAAGTTAGAAACACAGCTCTACTCTTTACCAGCCTGGTGACCTTGGGCAAGTCACTTAAACCTCTCAGAGTCTCAGTTTCTTCTTCTATAAAGGAAGGATAATAAAAGAAACTACTCCATAGGCTTGTTGGTAAGGCTAATTGAGACAATAAATTGACGAAACATAGTACAGTCTAAGTATATCCTAGAGACACACCAAAATTTAACTATCATTATCATCATAATTTTGAATAATTCTGCTATCATTTTCTGTTTTATTAAAAAATAAAATATACCTAAAGTTATATGAAATCTACACAGTTTAATTTTTTAAAGGTTAAACTTGGGTTTGTGGCTCATGGAAGATTTAAGACTATGACCAAGAAAGTCTGGAAGCAGCTGAAATAACATTACTCCCATATGTTGGGCTCTCCCTTCACTGACAATCCTGTGGGTTCCTCCAATCTGTACAGGATGGTTGGAAAGAGGATTTGCAATCTAGGGCAAGAGACCTCTCTATTTTCTGTAGGAATTAGATAGAGGAGTATCTCAAGTCTTAGGCCAACACAGAACGTAGTTAGGATAGAAAAAACCCACCATTCTATGGGTTTGAGCAGGGAGGTGCCATACTCACAAAGCTTCTGTACCGATATTAAATCTATAAACCTCCCTATATACAGATAAGGAGGGTGTTACTTAAGCAGTTCAGTTGTCTCTGGGCTTATTCTTAGATCCAATGAATTTCATTGTCCTTTAGAGTAAAGTTCATTTTCCCCAAGCACAAAGATGTACAGAGAGACTCCTCTTGGTTCTATTTAAGCTTCTTTGATCAAACACAGCCAAGGAACTCTGTGGGTGGAATCTGTTCCCTGAATCAAGAACCCAGGAGTGTGGTAGCTGCAATATTTTCCTCTGTGTGCCCCAGGACTGGAGAGAGGCTGAGCCTGCTCTGTCAGTATTCCTGGGAAAAGCTCATCTGCTTCCACAGAGGAAAGCAAGACCCTCCCCTGATTTCCTCCCATGGCAGAGCCAACTGCTGAATGCCAGTCAAGAGTCATATCTAGAGCTCTGTTGCATCTGCCTCAACAGCCAGAGTCACTGTTTGCATCAGAAGAGATGCTGAAAATCTTTTCCAAAAGAGCAAAATGATAATGAGCTCAGATATAAATGAAGTGCAATATCCAACACATGCTTTTACGTCAGTGTTACTCAGTTATAAGGCTGTCAAAAGATGAATTCTGGGCCTCCCTGGTGGCGCAGTGGTTGAGAGTCCGCCTGCCGATGCAGGGGACGCGGGTTCGTGACCCGGTCTGGGAGGATCCCACATGCTGCGGAGCGGCTGGGCCCGTGAGCCATGGCCGCTGAGCCTGAGCGTCCGGAGCCTGTGCTCCGCAACGGGAGAGGTCACAACAGTGAGAGGCCCGCATAACACTAAATAAATAAATAAAATTTAAAAAATTTAAAAGATGAATTCTGTTGTGGTGAATGACAATATTTTACGCTGAGGTTTCAAAAACCCATAGCTTTCGAAGTGTTTCAAACCATAGGGAATAAAAGTGGAAGTTTCCAGTAGCTTGTCTTTGCAGAGAGAAGTGGGAATTGATATAAAGAGGGCAGGCAATTGGGACTCCTGAAGCAAGCAGGATTATGTTCCTGATTTTCAGTGCCTTATTCAATTTTAATCAGACAAAACATGTTCTTCAAATGTGAGTCAATAGCATTATTTTCTTAATTGCCTCTAATTTAATTTTCTTTTTTTCTCCTATTTGATGTCACGTTGAGCCATGGTTTTGTTTTTCAGAAATATGTTTATGCAGACAGCTCACCACAGTGGTACAATTGATGCTGTGAACACAAACTTTGGGTCTCTAGGTATATGCATACCTATAATGTACTTATGTAAATTTGATCTCCTACTGTATGAATGAGCATTGTGATATTTTGTCTGATGTACAGAGACTAGAGATGATTCACATGTGAATGAAACAAGTAGATCTCCCTATCTCTTGGTCTAATCTCTGATCTGCAGTGGATGTTCCTCTCAATGCCTTTTGACCTCTTCCTTTCTACCTTGGCCAATATACATCATGCTAAGCGGTAAGAAGCTAGACCTCTACAGTAAAAACAAAGCAAAACAAATAAAGAAAATACAGAAGGATGATACCATTTAATATCCACTAGGCTTGAGAATAGTTTCCTTCATATCATTTCGATGATAGTCATATTTCTGGTTGAAAATTTAATTTAGTCATTTACCTTTCACTCAGCAGAATTTTACTATGGCCTATTTTGTTCTGACATAGTTCTAATCATTGGGGATATAGGGATATGACAGATCCATTTCCCTATCCTCAAGATTTTACAGGTCAGGAATAAAAGACTAATAAACAGATGCTTACTAAGTGAAAAAAGAAGATTCAAGGCTGAAATAAACTTTTCTGCAATTACTCTTCTAAAGTTAGAGTGTAATATAATGTGATTTCAGAGGCCCCTCCCTCTCTCCCCTGCCTTCACCACTATGTACACGGTAATTTTTTTTTTTTTTTTTTTTTGCTGTACGCGGGCCTCTCACTGTTGTGGCCTCTCTCGTTGCGGAGCACAGGCTCCGGACGTGCAGGCCCAGCGGCCACGGCCCACGGGCCCAGCCGCTCCGCGGCATGCGGGATCCTCCCGGACCGGGGCACGAACTCATGTCCCCTGCATCGGCAGGCGGACTCCCAACCACTGCGCCACCAGGGAAGCCCTGTACACGGTAATTCTGTTATTTCTTTTCAATACATGATTCTACCATAAAAATTTTTGTCATTGTAGCTTCTACCATAAGAGTTTTATTGCTTTAGCTTATAGCTTCACCTATACAAATGCTGTATATCCCAGTGTATGTGTATATGAGCGCGAGAGAGATTCCTTAGGTTGTTATATTACTTTTAATTATGAGTGAGTTCTAACTCCTTTCTCAAAGCAGACAAATTAGAAAACAAGAAAGAGAGCAACACTGTATGTGATTTGGCAGGAAGAGCTGAAGAAGAAGAGTATAGAACTCTCCTCCAGAACTTGGTCTAGGGATTTCTACATCCTATACACTCTACCCTTTGCTTTTTTATTCCCAGAATTTTCTCATGAACAATTAAGGGGCAGAAGAAATCTTTCTTCACATCTGTAAAGTTTCATTCCTAGCATTTCCTAGCATAGGATCCATATTCTGGAATGATTGCCTTAACCACATTAGCCACTGGAGCTTCTTATACCCCAAAGTTAGAAAGCCCTGAACCGTATTCCATAGATTTCCTTGGTTTCAGACCCCTTCCTTTCTAGCTTAAGTGTCAATGGCAAATGGAAACTCAAGGAAACAAAGAAGTTTGGAATGTCATATTGCTCTTCATGCTCTGAAGCTAGCTGTGCAGTGTGGAAGACTGGTCCAAAGGCTGGTCTGAGGCTGGTCCAAACAGAGGTGTTTTTTTTTTTTTTTTTATTAATATAGGATGCTTGTGAGGGATACAAGTGGGCAGGCAAGGGGGCTCTGCCCTGACAACTAAGTGGGAAAGCAGGTTTATTTAGGAAGATACACACTCCACAGACAGACTGTGGGCCATCTCAGAAGGCGAGAGGCCCTGGGAGGTACACATTTTATAGACAGAATACAGTCCTCAAAAGGCGAGAGTAGCCCGAATAGAGCTTTGATTGTGGGGCATTGTCACAGTTTCTTACACTGGACTCTCTCCTTCCAGTCTGGGTTCACCAGGCTGCTTCACACAGATAAGTGGTCATCTCAGTTATACCCAAGGTAACTGGGTAAGTAATTGCAGTACCAGAGAAAATTTAAATTAGACTGGTGGCAATATACTGTGGTCCAAAGAAATTACTTACAACAGGTATTGTCCTGGAATGTATAATATTGTTGTCATATGTTTACTCAGAGTCATAGAGAAATTTGTTTCTTTGGTGAAGCTTTCCACAGGGATGTGAATGGCGAGCAGTTTCCCATCATAACACTAAGAAAAAACACAAGTGTCTTTGAGAGTGGCCTTGCTCCACAGTGTGCCCATCACAGTGACAATTTCATCTCTCTATGACCTCTGGAAGCTGTTATTAGAGAGTGGCTAGTTTCACCAGTCATTTTTGTGTGTTATGTCTGAGGAGAGATAAAGTGGAACAATTTTTTACTTTTGTGGATTGTGATCATTAACACCTGGAGTAAATATTACCTTATGCCCTGACTGAATCACATTCTGAACATGGTACTTGGAGCTGCCGTCCCTTGAACTTCTTTATAACAATGCATAGCCCCAGGGCCTTATGCCAAGCGGTCAGCAGAGAAGAAAGGATAGAATTAATCTTGAAATACCTATGGCTTCTGATATAGATATTTTTTAATGTTTGAAAATTCCAGGTGTTAGTAGTTACAATCTTGCTGAATCCACCCCCAAAATGTACTTGACTTGGATGGATGATTGTAATAAGAAACATGGCAATTCACTTCAAAAGCTAATGAAATGGAAGAATGAAAAGTAAATCCAGAAGCTATAATAAATAAAGCTAAAATAAATAATACATTAAAAAGTTGTGAGGCTTCCATAACATTTAAACATCTCAACAACAACAAAAAAAGTGACTTTATCCTTTAATGGCTAAAGGATGGCTAAATTACAAGATTTCCTCTAAGTAGATAGTTGCTAGCATTGAGGGCAAAAACAAAATACCTTGTAAGAAAGGAGCTGGTACAGTTTAATTTTTCCTTATGGGTATAAGTCAAAGAGCTTGAACAAAAAGAGCCACTAATATTTTTACAATATGCACATTTACTTAATACAAATGGGAACAAATTAGACTCTCCCTCATAAAAGTATCTCAGGACAATTATTTGCAAATCAATTTCTGAGGAACTTAGAAATATTGTTTTATGATTTGAGTCTTTCTGGAAGCAACACTTTCATCAACAATTTTGAGTAATTGTGAATATTGCTTCATAATATCTAGTTTAGTGTAGCAGCTTCTAAAAGCCCACCATGGGTACACATGGGATTTGCATAAAAGGGAGCTAGTTCCTCCCTCAAGACCAAGCTTTGCCAAATTAATGTATTTTCCCCACCACATGCATTTTACATTTGACTCTCTTTCCTTTATTATTATAAATCTTGCTACTAGTTCAACTGTCAATGTCACTTTCAGCTGCCCCCATTTATGACCTCAACTTACTTCTTAGCAACATCCACCCACCCCCATTTTGTCTTGACACTCTCTTAGAGGTGACAAGTACAGAAGTCGAAGTACAGGTTAAGGGCATTGGCTGGAGATAACTGGGTTCAAATCCCAGCTCTGCAACTTGCTGTTTATGTGATTTTGAAGAGTCTGTGCCACTGCTTCCTCATCTATAAAACGGAGATACAAAAATCTTCCCTAAGGGTTGTGAAGATTGAATGATATAATAAATGTACCTAAAGTACTTAGCACTATGCCTAGAAAAGAACAGAACCTGATAAAGAGTAGTGGGATTAGATGTTTTTATTGTTCTTGCTATTATCATTGACTACCTGAGTTCCAAAACCTTCCTTTTCATGTTCTTTCTCTTGTTCTACCCAAGTCTACCTGGTATGACCTTATCACAGAGACTCTAAATCCACAGCCCCTAGGATGCGGGCCCTCCTGGCAACAGGGAAATAGTTCATAGCCACCTTGAAAATTTTCACTTGGTAAAAATTCATCTTCAGAAGAAAAACTCCAACCCCAAGTTGCAGAGGTAAAAGTCAAGTTGCTGAATCTTGTGTGTGTGTGTGTGTGGGGGGTACATCTTGTATCCCTTAGGATAAGTAAATAGTCCAAAGTTGTGTCTGGCTCACCTATATCTACATGTTTTACTGATAACCTAAGCAGTTAAGAAACTGCTCCCCATTCTCTAGTCCCTACTCACCTCCTCCAATACCCACACACCCACACCAAGAATTTAGCACCATGGGCCTTATTCTCAGACCTAGGATTTGAGAGCTGTTATTTTGAAGGATAGCCTGATTCTAATATTAGAGGGGGGATAAAGCTGAGAAAGGCCTATCCTAGAGTTTGGTGTGAGCTAAACAAATTTAAAATATTACCCTTTCATTAATTTCTTTGTGAACCTCCTGGTCTCACTTTCTTCTAACATCTTTTCTCATTAACTCTAAACAAGTCAATATATAGTCCTATTTTTTTTAAAAGCCTCCACTTTTATTGGGGAAGGTGGGGGGGTTGATCATGCAGATTACTTTACTAGTGCTAATCACGTAATTCCAGATTGACTGATTAAAGGAATGATTGACATTCCTGCGAGAGGCTGAAACTACAAGTAGATTAGGTATTAAGTCTTGGTTTGCTGACACAGGGCTTAGCACAAGAGACTATTTGCGGCCCATTGTTTCTTTTTTTCTTTTTTTTTTTTTAAACAATAGTTATGGTCATTTCCAAAGCCCACACCAAGTAGATTTGTTAGAATCTTATGGGAGATTTCCAGCTTTTCCCCAGCGGTGTCTCCCTGCCTACAGAATCCAGAAAGGAGGAACTGCTACTGATTTTCCAGTTAGCAGAGGTTTTAAAATCAGGTAAGGCATGCATAGGGGAGGAAGGAGTAGATTTCTTATGGTCACACTCCTAAATCGAGTGTTGATAGGGGACCCTCCCATCCTGGATTGGACCCCAGCATACTGCAATGGTCTTGTGGCATGGAGAGGCAGGATATATAGTGGTGGAGACTTGAAGATGCACTAGCAAAGGCTCAAAATTAAAGGCCCTGGGCCACTTTGAGCCTTAGATTCTCCCAGGGCTGGAAATCTTGTGCATAGTCACACTGTCTTTGAATCACAGGATCAACTACAGCAGATAAAATACACAATGTTAAATCACACTCTTGAATGCACCTGTAGTTACCACAGGTGTTGACTGTTACTCTCATTTAATTAGACTATCAACATGGTTTAAAATAGTAAGATAAGATTATTTTTTTCTTCCTAATCCTGTTTCTTATCACAGACAATGGCTTGAAATAAAATTTCATGGTTGATACTTGACCTGAATCTACTCTTAAACAGTCATACTGAATTCCCAAAAATACAAACTCAGAAGCCTTCCAGATTTAGCTTTCACTATTGAATTGGGAACAGTATGACTTTGCCATTGTATATATATATATATATATATATATACATATATTTCTGAATGATATTATATATTGCTTTAAGGTCTTATCTAAGAAACTGGAAATCCTTTGTAACTTGCTCCTTTGCTTTTTTTGTCATTCTAACATTTTTGCAGATGAACAGCTGCTCAATATGTAAAGACTAAATGGCTCTCTTTATTCAATAAAGTATTGTATTATTGAATGAATTACAAAGAGGCAGTATCCTTAGCACATTAACTCTGAATCTGCTGCTTAGAGAGCAAAATCCTGGTTTTCTTTCAGATGCTAATAACATAGGAAGGTTACTTTCTAAAAGGATTTGGTAAAACTTGGTTTGCTTTCATTACTTGTTTTGCTTAATAATGATTTCTTACAACATCAGAGTAACTTTTTCCCTTACTGTCCATTATGGTAATTTTGACTCAGTTGAAGTTTTTCGCTTTTGGCAAGTTAAAATATTATCAATTATGAAATAATTCAATGAAAAATACAATCATCTTCTGATGGCTCCTGTAAGTGTTGATGGGTATTTTATTTTTTTATAAAGAGAATAAAATTAGTTACATTAATGTTTGCATGAACATACATGATAATAACTAGGCAGTTTAATATTATTAGAGATCATTAGACTGGGGATAGATAGAGCTATTTACTTGTTTCTTATATGGGTTGGCATTTATCTACTCATTAGTGGGTGATCTTGAGTAAGTCAGTTCAGCTTCTTGTAGTCTCAGTTTCTGTAAATGCAGATAACAATTCTACATTGTCAACATCCTAGAGTTGCGAGGTAAAATCAATGGAAGAGCGGTGTGAAAGTGCATTGTTAACTATACAGTACTGTGTACATGCAAATTAATATTACTAAATAGTTATACTGAAATTTGTTCCCGTATTGTCAGGAAAAATTGAAAAATGCTTCCCTCAACTTTATTATAAAATTCTTAGGAATTAACTTTTTGAAGCAAGTTGATTTGGTTCAATCCAGGATTCCAGAAATTTAGTTAGATTTCTCACTCTTACACTCAGTGGTCCTGAAGACTTAGACAAATCTACAGTACTGTGCCTTCATCTTTTCCCCTCAATAAAGTTTGTTATGGTGACTACAGTAGGTTTTGAGAGATGACGTTTGAAGAGATCTAAATTCGTTAGTCATGAACATTAATAGTTTGGAATAATAATACTGATAAATGTTATGAGTGCTAATGAAAGGGCATGTGATCATTACCCTTATGAGTCTTCTGAGGTTGGTAGTGGGAATGTCCATTCATTCATCTCTATTGAAAGTGCTGACTGTGGTGAAAAATAGCTGTCAAATAAACATAATTTTCAAATCACAGATGGTATACGAGCAAGAGTCAAGTCTGGAACACTAAAACCATACTAGGTATTTCAAGAGTGGGAATTTAATGCAGGAAGGTACTACACAGGTGTTGAAAGAATAAAAGAACAGAATGAAACACTGAGGAAATATAAGGAAGACAACTGTAGGAAACAGCACTTCTTGGGCTTAGGGAATAAAGAGGAGAATATAGAATTGCCAGAGCTAGCAGCTTTGAAGAACTGGAGCTCAAAACTCTGAGGAGGGATGTGCATAGCTTCTGGGGGTACTTTGGAAGCAGCTGTATGGGACTGGTTCTGAGATTACCAAAAGAACCTAGAGTTGGAACCCATTGCTACTGCTGGAACAAAGTATATTGCTGAGGGAATGCTGATGGGAATAGCAAGAAAACAGAAAAAAAAAATCACTTTACCCCTCTAGTTTTCCATTCTCTGTCTAGTGCTCCCTATTGGAAAAGAAGAAACATAGTTTCCACAGTCCCAAACCCCAGTATCACCAAAGAGGGTCTGGAAGGGTGAATCTGGAGTGGAGAGATAGTAGTAAAATAACTAGCCCATAATGGTTCTATAGAGAAGTGGCTGTTTATAATCTCAGGCGTGTGGTGATAAATAGTCTGTCCCTGATGGGGAAGAATGAAGAATGGCAGAGTGACTGGAGCCTACTAGTCTTCTTCTTATTGTGGCAGTGATGATGACTTCTCATGCAAATGTGCCCAATCAAATATGATTTGACCATGAAGCTCCAAATACTTAAAAGAACATGCAAGTCTCCTCCCCTGAGTTTCCCCTTCCTTTTAGTCTTTGATTTTCTAATATTCCTAACCTCTTAGGAGATTGTAAAAAAAATGCAAGGGGAGACAGGTGAATTTAGAAAATTACATTAAATTTGTCTTCCACTTTCTGGCAGCTTCATGCCTTGGCTCCCTGTTGATGTTGTCTAAAAATAAAAGAATTTCAAAACTAGAGGTGACCTAAAGTTTTAGAACAGACATTTTTTATGGATATAATAACTGAGGGCTAAAGAAGATAAGTGACATGGCTTAAGGTATATTTGGTAACAACCTTAATACTAGCTTCTGGGATTCCTAATTCTCAGGTCTGGCTCATTCTACTATACCATGCTACCCTCTAGGATTAGTTGTTTCATGCATGTTTGTTACCAATATGTATATTCACTGACCTTAAACATTACGGTGAAATCACAAATAACTGCATTACGATCAGGTACCATGGTGCCAGTTGCTATCACTTCCAATGAAGATATCAAACCTAGACCTATGTTCTTTTGTCGTGTCATCATGTCGTTACTTTTGGCCATGATTATTATTGGATTCCAGGTTTCTATTCATAGTAAAATTATGTGTTGTCCCTCACAGCTGAGAAAACAATATTCATTGTTACTAGAGCTGAAGATGAAAATATAATTTTCTTAAATTAGAGCCAGCTGGCCAAGTCAATTCTGCTGCTGTCCTAAATATTGCAAAGAATATGACTGGACCTTTTTATATTTTACAAAATGTGTGAATTTTTTTATGTATAGCTATTTTGCTAACAGTGTTCTTATAGTATATATTTAAATAATTTTTGTTCTTTCTAATAAATATACAATTTCATAAACAATAGAGTAAATCTTTATAAATCCAATATGTTACAATATAAAAATGAATCACATTTACAAAATATTGGTAGTCGATTGGGTTTCTAACTGTTCTATTTCCTATAATTCAGTTCAATAAATTCTTACTTATTACTAACTTTATCACTAAGGTCTAGTAGTTATTACCAAAAGCAATGGTGAAATATGAGCAAAATTATCTTTGCCTCAGCATAAATAATAGTTCCACAAGGTTGTCCTCACTCAGTTTCTATCTGTTATGTAGGAATTCCTCTCCATCCCATGACTGTTTAAAACTACTCATCCTCAACTGCAATATTCTTTACCAGCTTGAACAAAAGGGTGTAGCAATAAGGTTTAAGAGAGTTTTACAAAAGACATGGCCTTTACATTGTGTGTTGAAACAATGGAGGAGTGCACTTGCAGTAGAAAAATCAACATGTACATGGCTCAGAAAAGTGATATAGCATTGAATTCAGGCAACTGCATCAGTGGGGTAGAAATACAGGCAGAGATGTCTATAGCCAATTGGATAAATATATCTGAAGCACATGAGCAAGATCTAGACTAAAGATGAAGACTTGGCAGTTACAATGTCATTAAAATCATAGGAGTAGATACAATAACCAAAGAAGAATGAAAAGAGGCCAAAGGCAGAAACCTGAAAACCACCAACATACTGGGTGAAAAGAGGAAGAGAAGCCAGTCAAACAAAGGCTCTTTGAAGAATGGTTGCATGAGGAGCACCAAGCCTGGCATGTCTCTGGGTAGGACTGAGATGTATGGCCATTATTGTAAGATTCAGCAAATCTGGAATGTTGTAAACTAGCAACATAGGGAGAAGAGTGGAGGCCAAAGACCTCCTCACCAAGGGAGGAGGAAAACAGGGAACGCTCACTCAGCTATCATGGATAGTTCTAGAGAGTATGGCAGGGTGCGTTAAACATAGTATATGAAGAGTATAATATTCTCCATGCTAATTCTGAAAAGGTGTTTAATCTATGAAATAATAAAGACACAAAAGCATTCTGATATCAGTTAGTATTTGAAGTCTAGTGACCCAGTAACCATCGTTGGCAATTTCATCCACATGTGGCAAAAAACCAAGCAGAAAACCAGGGATGCAGGAAACAAGCTCTGTCTCTGGGGAACTTAGCAAAAATTAATTAGGACTCCAGCACCTCAACCAGTGAACAGGGACTCAGCTGTGGAGAAGAAAGTGAGGAATATTACAGGGCAACTGACCAGCATTAAGAGACCTGAGCCTAGGTCTGAAACCCAATTCTAGCAACCAGGCCTGTGTGGGAAAAGGAAGGTTGAAATTTTGTTCTCTGGGTACTCAGTGTGACACTGTGAACTTTCATTTTAATGCAGATTCCACCAGTAAGCTTTTAAAAAACTAATTTAATGCAATCCAGTTAATTAACAAATTGATAACCTGGAATTTTACTACCACCAAAATTGCAGAGTATGACATTTATACTCCTCCTTTAGCTCAAAAACTACTTTCTTCAGAAGAAATACACATAAAGGAAATGAGCTAGGGGGCTTAATAAAATTATTGGATCCATGAAGGTAAAAAGTCTTGCATATTAACTTTTTTAGGTTTAATTTTCTTAATTGTCCTCAGAGATACCAGGTTTATACTCGGAATTTAAAAAAAAGCTTTATTTCTAGAGAAAACATAAAATTATTCTTAAAAAAAGAAAATATAGCCTATTGAATGGATTTAGATAGAATAGACATATTTGTTTAAGGCAAGCCATTTTGTTTAGACTTTTTGAAGATTAAAGACAGACATATTGGGGCAGTAAGGAAATGAGCTTTTTAAAAAGCCAAATAAACAAGAGTTTACTTTTTAAGCAGGAAACCCTCAGGTACAAAGAGGACATTTTGAAACCAACCTGTTTACCTCAGAAGTGTTGAACAAGTTTGTTATAGAAGGTAAGAGGAAAATTGCTGATTTTATCTTGCTTGCTACACCACCGGCAAATACAAATATTATCAAACCTGTTAGATAGACTAAAAAAAAAAAATATGATTGTGTATTTAAATCCCAAACTGACTCTCACTCCCCACCCCCAAAATTAGTCAATTCTTTGACTTCCAAACTAAGCTAAAAAGAGGGTTCATGAGAAGATATACTAATAGCTATGACAACACAAATCATTAAAACAATCTGTAGAATACTGACATATGCTTTTGTCTGTAAAGATTTTTATTTTATAGAATTAAACCTAGACCTCTAAATATAGTTCTGGGGGTAAAACATTAAGTCTGTGAAGCAAAGATACTTCCCTTGACTGTTATCCATCTGTCTGCTTTCTGTCTTATTGTACCCACGTCTGCTATGTACTCATGGAAAAAAAATCCTTTGAGCCACATTTTACTTTATATGCCAGTTTCAAAATACAAGAAAAAAAGTTATCAGCAACTGACTTGACAAGGAAGAACCATATTGTTTTACTGTAGCAAAGCTCACTTGTGTCCTAACGGCTTGAGTTCCAATGGTGATTCCATTAGAAAGTTCCATACTTTTTGGTAAGTTTTGAACTCAATAGTGATACTTTGCTTCATCTTTATTCAGAATTTAAAACCTAACAATCACACAAGTGACATCCTCAAATATTGAAAAAAAGACATTTATTTTAAAACATTTTGCAGTGATATGAGAACTAAAATATAAATCTCTCCATTTATGGTACTATATTAAGAATTAAAAACACAATATCATTCTATATTGTTGGCAATAGCTTCATTCACTCATGCATTTATTTATTTATTGAATGTGTACAATGAGCCACTCTTCAGGATGCCAAAAATACAGCAGTGAACAAAACAGAAAAGAATCCCTGAAATAATGTAGTTTACATTTTAGAGAGTAGAGGTAAATAATAAATGAAATAAGTAAATTGAAAAATATATTAGAAGGTGATAAGTGCTTGGAAAGAACTAAAATGAGAATGAAGGAGTGAGTACTTAAGGACTGAGAAGGCGTGGAGTCAGGCTCCAGTTTTATACAGAGGCTTCAGGAAAGGCCTGACTGAGAAGATTTGATTAAAGAAGGAGGTAAAGGAGCAAACCATGCAGATCTGGAGGAAGAGTAAATCTCCTGAAATGAGTGTTTCTAATATATTTGAAAAACAGCTAGTTAACCAGTGTGACTGGAAAAGAGGTTCGGGAAAATAGGAGGAAACCAGGTCAGAGAAGTGAGACAGATTATGTACGTTTTTACTCTGAATGCCTGAATAAGAGATCGGAGGGACAGTGGTGGAATCGGGAAGGACATGTAGGAGGTCACTGTCACAATCTGGATGACAGAGGATGGTACTGGCAAGAGAGGCAGTTGAGAAGTTGGATAAAGACTGTATTTAACAGTAGAGCCAGTAGGATTTCCTGACAGATCAGATGTGGGATAAAGCAAGATATTTGGCATAAGCCACTGAAAGAATGAAGTAAGTTTCCACTAAGTAAAGTGAGGGAAACTGTGAGTGGAGCAGTTTGGAGAGATGAGACATAGCAGGGATGTTATTTTGGGGCATGTTAAGTTTGAAATCTCTATTGAACATACAATTGGAGATGTGGAGTATTCATTGGGAATATACCTCTGGAATTCAATATTTTGATGATATTTCAAGCAACAATACTGATGAGACAACCAAAGATGTGGATTTACATGTAGAGAAGGGGTCCAAGAACCAAGGCACTCAACAATTTAGATACAAGCATAACAAAAGCAAAAGAGTTTAAGTAGAAGTGGCCAGTGAAGTAGAGGTAAATATGGAAGCTAATCAACTTGTCAAGTGCTACCAAGAGCTCAGGTAAAGTGAGAATGGACTACTGAATTTAGCAACATGTAGTAGAAATTTCCACTTGACAATAATTACTCTAGATCTAGAAAACCAAATGTTATGCTTCAATAACCCTATAGAGCCATTATCAGGTTGCCATGACATTAGGATAGTGGTGGTGAAATATTTTAGAAACAGAGTATTTCTACATCTAGCTTATTTCACTTAGCATAATGTCCCCCGAGCTTCATCCATGTCGTAGCAAATGGCAAGATTTCCTTCCTTTTTAAAGCAGAATAATATAATATTCCATTATATATATATCAAGTATATATATATATATATGTATATCAAGATATCTTTCCATTTCTTTGTCTTCAATTTCTTTCATCAGTGTTTTATAATTTTCAGTGTACAAATCTATAACTTCCTTGGTTAAATTTATTCCAAAGTTTTTTATTCTTTTTTATGCTATTATAAATGACACTGTTTTCTTGATTTCTTTTTTGGATAAATTTTAGTTAGTGTACAGATACACTAGGTATGTTGTATGCTGATTTTGCTTCCTGCAACTTTACTGGACTCTTTCATTAGCTTTAACAGTTTTTTGGTGGAGTCTTCAGGGTTTTATATATATAAGATCATGCCGTCTGCAAACAGAGATAATTTAACTTCTTCCTTTCGAGTTTGAATGCCTTTTATTTCTTTTTCTTACCTGACTTCTTTGGCTAGGACTTCCACTACTATGTTGAATAAAAGTGGTGAGAGTATGCACCTTATCTTGATCTTAAATGGAAAGTTTTCAGCTTTTCACGATTCAATACATTGTTAGCTGTGGGCTTGCACGTAAGACTTTTATTATATTGAGGTACTTTCCTTCTATACCTAATTTATTGAGAATTTCTATCATGAAAGGATGCTGAATTTTGTCAAATACTTTTTCTGTATCTATTGATATGTACATATGGTTTTTATCCTTCATTTTGTTAATGTGGTGTGTCATGTTTTTTGGTTTTCTTGTGGTTTGTACGTTTTGTTTTTGTTTATTTTACCACGCCATGTGGCATGCAGGGTCTTAGTTGCCTGACCAGGGATCGAACTCATGCCCCCTGCAGTGGAAGTCTTAAACACTGGACCACCAGGAAAGTCCCATCATGTTTTTTGATTTACAGATGTTGAACCATCCTTGTATCCCATGGCTAAATCCCACTTGATCATGGCGAATGATCCTCTTAATGTGCTGTTGAACTTTGTTTGCTGGTGTTTTGTTTACCCAAATACCCATTTCCTGAGATCACAATTTCATTGTATAAATAGGAATTTCCATCTGATATTACTTTTCTCTGAGCCTGGAGAACTGGCTTTACCATTTCTTATAGTGCTTATCTGCTGGTGACACATTGTCTCAGGTTTTGTTTCTCAAGAAGAGACTTCTTAACCTTCCTTTTTGAGAGATATTTTCACTGGGTATTGAATTCTAGGTAGGGAGTTTTATCTTTCTTTCAACACTGTAAATATCCCATTCTATTGTATTTTGGCTTGAATTCTTCTTGAGAATGCTATGATCATTCTTATGTTTTTTATCCTCTCTATATAATGTCTTTTTTTCTTTGAATCCCCTTAAGGTTTTCTCTTTATTACTGGATTTTAGCAATTTGATCATGCTGTACTTTGTTGTGGGTCTTTTGGTATTTATCCTGCTTGGAATTTTTGAACTTTTTGGATCTGTGGGTTTATCTTTCTTACCAAATTTAGAAAGATTTCTGTCAGTATTTCTTCAAATATTTTACTCACTCTCCCTTTTGGGAATTAAATTACATGTAATGTTAGAATGCTTGATGTTATCCCACATATCACTGATGCTCTGGTCATTTGGTACTTTTTTTTTTTCTCTATCTTATTGCTATGCATTAAAGTTAACTGATATTTCTTCTGTAGGATATAATCTGCTGTTAGTCTCATTCAGTGATTTCTAAAAATGTGTTACATTGTTTTTTTCATCTTCAAAAGTTATGCTTAATTCTTTTTATATATTTTAAATATGTCTTTTCATTATGTTCATATTTTCCTAATAATCCTTGGACATATTTATAATAGCTATTTAATGTCTTTATGAATCCATCTGATGTCATTTCTGAATCTGATTATTTTGACTGATTTTTCCCCACTGGTTATAGGACACTTTTCTGTTTCTTTGCATATCTAGTTTTTTTTTAATCAAATGCTATACATTATGAATGTCAGGTTGTTTGTACCTGGATTTTGTTGTCTGCCTTTAAAGAATGTAGAATTTATTTTTATAGTCAATTAAGATCAGGTAGTTCCAGGCCTCTAAATTTGTTCTTCTCACTTAATATTGTGTTGGCTATTTTTTTTTGTCTTTCCATATAAACCTTAGAATCAATTAACTCACAAAATAACTTGCTGAGATTTTGACTGAGATTATGTTGAATCTCTAGATCAAATTGGGAAGCAGTGATGTCTTAACAATATTGAGTCTTCCCTTCTATGAACATGGAATATCTCTCCATTTATTATGATCGTCTTTGATTAATTTCATCAGAGTCTTGTAGTTTTCCTTATATAGATCTTGTACATATTTTTTAAGATTTATATCTAAGTATTTAATTTTTGTAGTAATGTATAAAATATTGTATTCTTAGCTTCAAATTCCAATTGTTCTTTGCAGGCATATAGGAAAGCAATTACCTTTTGTATATTAACCTATAATCTTGCAGTGCTCTAATCAGTTATTAGTTCAGAAGTTTTTTATTGATTCTTTGGGATTTTCTACATAGACAATCATAAAGTCTGTGAATAAAGTCAGCTTTATTTCTTCCTTTCCAATCTGTATACCTTTTATTTCCTTTTCTTGTATTATTGCATTCACTAGATGTCAAATGGGAGAGATGAGAGAGACATCCTTGCCTTTTTCCTGATACTAGGAGAAAAATTTCTAGTTTCTTACCATTAACTATGATGTTACCTGTAGATTTTCTGTAGATACTCTTTATCAAACTGAGGAAATTCCTGTAAATTCCTAGTTTGCTGAGAGTTTTTAGTAAGAATGAGTGTTGATTTTGTCAAATGCTTTTTCTGCATCTGTAGATTGATCATATGATTTTTCTTCTTTAGGCTGTGGATGTAACGGATTACACTAATTGATTTAATTAATACAGTTTTCACACAGGAAGCCTTGATTTCTTCACCTACTTTAGAAATTAATCCTTACTCTGGTAGCCAATCATCTTTCACACTAAAATTTTAAATTGTTTTGCATGTCAGTGAGTTTATTTTTTATCATTTTTGTGGGTCCATAGTTAATTGATGGTAGGCAGCATATTTTAAACAGTCCCTTATTATTGGACTTTTAGGGGTTTTTTATTTGTTATTAACAATGCTGAGCTGAACATCCTTACGTATTCACCATAGTCTGTTAATTTTCCTGGAATACATTTATAATTTTTATATAAAGGTTAGAAATAATTTTAAGTTTTGAGTCATATTGGCAGAAATTTTCTTCTAGAAATGATGCATGAATTTGGATCTCATGAGCCAATATCTTTTGTAAGGAATTAATTGAACATTCCAGTTATTGTTGCTAGCCAACCTTCATTGTCTATCTCCTAACCATGTGTCCAGTAACAAACATTTTAAGTATCTACTGTATGGAGAATACTGTGGCAAATTCAAATTTGAATAAAATTTAATCCTTGTCTTCTAATGGCTTACATGTTCTTGGAGAAGATATATATACATGTATGTAATCTCAAGGTATACCACTAAAGATATCCAGAACTCTCTTTGAATGTAGAACTACTATAATAATCATAATATGACAATTTACTAAAGATGTAGGGGCCTCTAACAGGGGGAATTCAGGAAGGCTGATCATAGTGACCTGTGTGAGATTGGTCCAGAGCACTGAGGCTCACTCCCAGTAAATACGTAGTGGGGCTTTTACATGTCAATAATGGAAGAAGAGACAAAGACATGCTTGTTTTATAAAATCAAACTTGTTGACACTTGAGTTCTGGGTGTTAGGAAAAGGTGATATATCTATAATTGGAGTCATTTTAGGTAATGCAAGAAACTTAAGTCATAAAATGTATTTATCAAATTATGAATTAATATAAAGATCACCAAAGTAGAAGCATTTCTTTTCTAAATGACTCTGCTTATATCGTTTGTTATCAGCTTCTAATGATAACCAACTTTACATGTAAACTGAAAATTGTACTGCAAAAACCTACAACCCAGTGAGTTAAATGTATTTCATTTATAACTGCTCAGTGAACAAGGAAAGGCCCAGGGGCATTTAGGAGTCAGAAAACCTGCCTTTCTCCTGGATGTCATAATTGTAAATACAGTACAAAGAATAAATGATAAATGAGACCATGATAGATGAGTATGGTATGAATTATATTTAGAAACTCAAATATAAACACATCATATTATTTTGTGCCAGGATGTTTTCCCCCAGCCCAGAGAAGGGAGCCTATTCTTATAAAGCAAATTGAAGAAGAAAAATTGAAGACACTGACAAATGAATAAAAATGCATGTGGAATTCAAATATGCAAAGGATAATGATTCCTTTTGTACACACTGTCAATGGAAGAACAGAGTACATGATCACAGCTGGAATTCACGCTGGGATCTCATACAATGTAATATTAGCAGCCACCTTTAGATCAGGCTTACCCCAGCTGTTCACTTTACAGAGCCGGCCTCCTCCTTTTCCTTTCCCTTCCCCTCCAGTAACTCTTCATACTGGCATTCCTCATTTTTTAGAAAAAGACAGAAATGAAGCCAAAACCTTTTGTGTAAAGAAAAAAAAAACTATAAAGCAGAAGGCAAACCCTAAGCAGTTATTTTTTTAAAAGATTTCACTCTAATAATTAGAAATTCTTTCCCTCCAAACCAGTACCGCTTCAAAACACTTATTCTGCATTTCAAAGGCTGTCATTGTCTTCTGTGCATGCTGGAGCAGTTGATATGACCCTAATGTTTAAGCAGATGAATAACAGGATAAAAACTTTTGCATTGTTTAATCTTTACTCTCTTGTGCTTGATTTTTGCATTTTGTTTGAATAAATGTATATCTAATTATGCTGTCACATGCGTTCCATGTTCTGCATAATTTCCAAAAAGTATCTAGTTTAGAAAAATACTTCAACTTCCTAAAATATATTTGATTTGTGACTATGAGCAAGTTTTTTCCCATGATGTAGTGAGTGAATTATGCCCTCCAAACAGATCTGTCCAGGTCCTAATTTCTGGACTTGTGAATATTATATTATATGGCAAAGGATGTGATTAAGTTAATGATCTTGAGAGGAGGAGCTAATCCTGGATTATGAAGGTGGGTGCTAAATACTGTCATATGTATCTTTACAAGAGAGAGGCAGAGGGATTTTTGAAGAGAAGGAGGCAATGTGACCATGGAAGCAGAGATTAGAGCAATGTGGCTACAAGCCAAGGAACTCTTGAAGCCACCAGAAGCTGGAAGAGGTAAGGAAGAGATTCTCTCCTAGAGGCTTCAGAGGGAGTGCAGACCTACTGACACATCAGTTTTGGATTTCTGGCCTCCAGAACTGTGAGAGAATAAATTTCTGGGTTTTTTAAAAAACACTCAGTTTGTGATGATTTGATAAAGTTGCCATAGGAAACTAATACATTTAGATTTCTGAAAATAAATTTGTTATTAGTTAACTAAAGTTTTGTGTCTTAGCCTGGGTTTTCTAGAAAACATATCCTAAGGTGAGGATTAAAGTATGGATGCCCATGTAGGACATACAAGCAGGGTAAGGCAAAATGAATGTGTATGAGTGTATGAGAGTGTGAAACAATGTTATATGATTTTACCATACTGGCTACTGCTTATGAGTAGCTGTTAAGACGTATAACATGTTGCTCAGCAAGTGTATCAGCTCAACATTTGGACTTCTCTGGGAAGCTGCAGGGAGGAACCTAGTAGTAGTTCATCTGCCTGGATCCATCCCATCTCCTGTTCCTATAGTCAGAATTCTCTGACGACAACTCAGTGTTGAGTTGAGTGATCCAGCCCCTCAGTGGTGGCTCAGGAAAGCAGATCCTACACTATGTACTATGTGGTATGGTATTTCACACATGTCCACAGGTATAGGGGCAAATCGGCATAGATAGACTTCGCCTGGGGGCATGAAGGCCATTCAAGCTGGAGGTTTCAATTTGGAGAAATGATGGCCGTGGATGGCTGGTGGTTATGCTGGCCTGGGTCTCAGAGACAGAGAAAAACATCAGAGGAGCACACAAAGCTTGTGCCTGATACTCTCTCTGACACCTGGGAGAAACTGCTGAGACTCATGATTATTATGGAAAGTGATAGACAAACAACTGGGATGTATTTGACGTTTAGTTGGGCAGTCTGAGAAAGGTATGTACTTTAGGAAGCTTTCCAGCATGATAGGGCATTAAATAAAAATAAAGTCATTAATTGATAGAGGTAATCACTTAACATGCATTATTTTCCTGTTTATCTTTTCTGTCTGGGTAGTACCATGTTATTGTCATTATATGATTCTGGTGTGCCCATAAATGTTTAACACCTAGCTCTTTTCCAAAATGTACAAATATCTGTGCATACATGACTTTATAATAAATTTTACTGATATAAAGAATGCATAGCACATAATTTACAAGTAATAATTATATATAGTCTTTAGGATAAATTCCATATAGTCAATTGATTTTCACAGAATGACTACTTCGATTTTTGCCCACTCTTGTTAGAGTAGCCAATTTACGGGTTGCAATTGATGAATGAGTATAATGCTGACTTGAAATGTGAGCTGATATTTTCATTCATGTCAATTAAGACAAAAATGAAAACATATGTTGGAACTTTACTCATTTATCAGTGACACGAGTGACTTCTTCACTGAGTGGGCTAATAGCTTCCAAATACTGGAAGAATATTTCCTCGATGTTTTGTGCAATTCATAGCATAATGGCTATAAACATGGAATACATCTAAGTTTAATCTTCATTAGTAACATTTTCTCCACCATTTTCTTAAGTCTAGACAATCAACACAGCAATAAATCAGGCCATAATTTGTAGTGTTTGCCAATTTTAGTGGTGTAAGTACTCCCATTATGGCTGATTTCAAGCTACCAATGTGAGGTCACTGAATACAGACTCAGCAGCACACTATATAGTATTTCCACTACAGAGATTCAATAGGCACAGATAAACTCAAGAGCACAGATAACAGTAAGATATAGTAAGATAATTAGGACGTGATGAATTTTAAGTATTTATAAAACCATTTAAATATAATTTATTTAATTATATCTAAGTCCTACATACAAGTTATATAATTTAGTCTTTAATATTGCCTATGCTTAACAACCAGCTTGCAAAATTCCAAAACAAATGTGCAGTTGGCTCTTGCTAACAGGTATGAGTGGGTTCCAGTAGACTACTGGGGATCCCACTGAATTAAAGGAAAACTGCTAACGACACCTCCCTGGGTGGTTGTGAGAATCAGTTGAGATGTTTTAAGTGAAAATATTTTGACACACGTAAAGGTGGTAAATAAATGCAATATATTCTTACTGAGAATAATGATCAAAAGACCCAATTCAAGTATGTTAAGAAGCAAATATTTGGTTTTGGCACTTCAGGGGAAGAAGTATGGATCAAATTGAAACAAAAAATTGAATTCTACTTGCTCCATATACACAGAGAAGATTTGATACCTGGAATTTCCCTTATCTATTGAAAAGAACAATGTTTGACATTTTCAGTTTTCCTGAAGTAATTATAAGTTTTTGTTCACTAAATTTACTAAGAGTGGTCATTTATTATAGAATATACAGAAAAGGGTGGGAAGATCAAATCATAGCTTTTGGTTTTGGTGACCTAAGTATGAATCACCTAGTTGTATTATATTTTTGCTTAATTTTTACTATCTATTTACTATTATTTTGGTTAACACTTGTAATAATTGCTCATATTTCTGCATCTCTCTGACATATTAAAACACTCCATTCACTTAACCAGTACTGTTTGAACACTTAGTAAGTATAGTATGCTATTTCATTTAAGAATCACAATCACTTTTGTGAAGTAGCAGAAATTGTTAATCTCCTTTACAATTAGGAAACCAAGACTCAAAGTGGCTATGTGATTTTTCTCCAAAGTCAGTGTAGAACTTAAGAAGAGCCCTGGTCAGTCTGTCTGCTAACCCTGTTATTCTAATAGCTGGAATTCAGTATTATACTAAGGTAGGTTGTGTTGAATTGTGGAGTTTTTAATGGCAACATGCAATTTTTCTTATTAACTCTAATTGAATCGTTTTTCTGATTAGGAAACCATACCATATGGCTATGATATAAAATTTTATAAATGTCGGGCTTCCCTGGTGGCGCAGTGGTTGAGAGTCCGCCTGCCGATGCAGGAGACACGGGTTCATGCCCTGGTCCGGGAGGATCCCACATGCCGCGCAGCGGCTGGGCCTGTGAGCCATGGCCGCTGAGCCTGCGCGTCCAGAGCCTGTGCTCCTCAACGGGAGAGGCCACAACAGTGAAAGGCCCACATACCGCAAAAAAAAAAAAAAATATATATATATATATATATATATATATATATATATATTTATATATATTTATATATATAAATGTAGAAGAAAGCACTAACATCAACAAAAACAGATCAACTTTTTTACCCTAATACCTATAAGTAATCCATTGAAACATTTTAATGTTTTCTTTCACACACTCAACATATATACATGTATACATACACATTTGTTAATCAGCATTATTGTACAAAATATTCATTTAGCTATCGCCTAATATAATCAGTATAAAACAAGTATTTTCTAATGTCAGCATATGTGCTTCAAAAACACTGTTAATGTACTTGCATACTATTTCATTGTGTAGCTGTAACATAAATTAATTTAGCTGGACATTAGGTTATTTCTAATGTTTCATTATTATAAATAATACTATAATGAAAATCTGTACTAAAATTTTGTCAAATTTTCTGATTATTTTCTTATACTATTGATGGGAAAGAGATTTTAAGTCCACAGCGTATGTAAGTTTTTAAGCTCTTGGTACCTATTTGCAATTTTTTTCTGAGTGTTTGAACCAAATTTCTCTCCCAGAAGTGTGTATTTCCTTGCATTCTTGCCAACACTGAATATTCATTTTTTAATACTGTTATTTGGTAGATGAAAGATATACCTTGGATTCGATTTGATTTTCTTTGATTACTAACAAGCTTGATTTTTATGACTATTTGGTCTTTTATATGTGTTTTCCAGTTATTGTCTCATTGCTTATGTTCATTTTATTTCTTTTGAGGGTCTGTTGAGATATTTCACTTTCTTCCCTACTCTGAGACCTATAGAAAAAATTTGAGCAGGGAGGTGATATATATAATCAGATCTGTTTTCTTTTTCTACTGAACAGTGTAAAACATTTTGAACAAAACATATGGATATAGATTTAAGCAGATTTACATAGTACTAATCTCACATGTACTGCATTTCTCCCTTTTTAAATTAAATTAAATTAAAAATTTTCAAGCTGCCAAGTGGCACAGACTGGCAATATATATACTCCTTAAGTTACACAACAGTCAAGCAGCTAAAGTCACGATTTATGTATGTGTGCCCAAAAGAGGCTAGTGCCAAGATAATCACAAATTTTCCATAAACTAAAGTTTATTATGGTTACATGAGAAGAGATATTGGAAGAACTTCTTCTATTTGTTCCAGCTGTCCTTAAAAAAGAAAAAGATTATGAGAAACACATTGCAGATAAATGACAGGTGACATTTATTGAATGTTGACCAGGCATGTAAGCACTTCTAAATATTTTACATGTATTAAGTAATTTAATTTTGGCAACAACCTATGGGTTAGCCCCTATCTTCAGCCCCATTTTTCAGATTAGGAAACTGAGGCACAGATTCAAGTGACTTACCCAAGATGATTAAGTAAGTAGCAGTGCTGAGATTTGATGCCAGGCACTCTGTCCCTGGAGTTTATGTTAGATGGAAAAAACTTTCAGTTCCATGTAACTACATTTACCCGCAGTATACTAAACACTGGATACTCAATTTATGAAGATAAATTGTAACACTCAATTTGGAGATAAAAGAATAAATAAGGTACGCTTTCTGCCTTTTAAAAGTACACAGATAAATGATGGTGACTTGCCCATAAAGAGTGATAAACCCTGTGAAAAAGGCAAAGAATTCTATGGAAGCACATAGGAAGTGCACTTAACTCTGTCTCTTGGAATTGTTATTTGAGAATGAGTAGAGGTTAACCAGGTAAAAAAAGAGGGGGGGGGAACATCTGAACTGATAGAACAGCTGAAGCAAAATCACAGAGGCATAAAGTAGCTTTAGCTATTCCCTTGAGCGTTTGGTGAAACGATGAGAAGTTTGGTATTACTGGTATACAAAGTACAAGGTGTACAGTGCTAGTCAATGAGCCTATAGGGGTAGGTAACTAACAAACATTTAGTCAGCACCTCTCATGAGTTAGCTTTGTGCTGAAAGCTAGGAATACATCACTGAACAAATTAGAGAAGTCTTCTGTACAAAAGAGGAATGTATTAATCATAGGATGAATAAGAAATGAACAAAATACAGATTGTGAAAGATACTGTGGAGGAAGCATATAGGAAAATTGGGTTCTGGAGAAAGAACAACCGAGGATGTGTTTTAAGTGGGGTGGTCAGGGAAGGACTCTCTTGGAACCAGTCATGTGAAGATTAGCAGAAGAATCTTCCATGTGGAAGGGACAGCAAGTATAAAAGCCCTGAGGTAGGAAGAAACTTGTGTGTTCTAGAGAGTTAATGAAAACCAAAGAGGTTACAGTACAGTGAGCAAGAAGAGTGGCAGATGGTAAGTTTGAGACGTAGCTCAAACTCGCAGCTCTTGTAGTTCATGGTATGGCAATTATATTTTATCCTGTGTGCAACAGAAAGTCAATAATAGGCTTTTAAATAGGGGTGAGGCATCTTTTCATTTCTCACTCAAGCAGTTTTGGAGAGAATGGTTTAAACAGGGCATGAGAAGAAGATGGGAGACCCTCAAGGAGGCTCTGGTTAGCAGTCTAGCTGAGAGATGAGGAAGGATCAGATGTCACGGTAAGCACCTTGGGCTTTCTCCTGCAAGTGATAGACTCTTGGAAGAGTATTTTAGCCAGGGAGTCATGTGGTAAAATTTGGGATTTAGATGTATCACTTTAGTAAAGTTCCAGAAAATAGAGAAACAAAGTCACTTGTTAGGAATTTTTTTCTACATATCATGTGTAAAGGTGAATCTGTGTTTGATTATAAATATGTATATTCTTTTCCCAAATGTAAATTTCTTCTGGGAAATAGAGACATTATAAGCTGTTATATCCTTTGATTTCTTTGTCTTTTTCATGAAGGTTCAGGGCTCCACAGAATACTTCCAAAATGGATTTTTGATCATCCTTAGAGTCAATGACTCAATTTCTCCTTCAGAGAGGAGCTGACGTGACCTCTGTAGGAGGAAAACAGTGAAGGAGGGGTATTGTACATTTGCTGTCTTCCCTGTTAGTGGATGATTATCAACGACCGTCCTTGTCATGGCTCATGAGGCTCTTGACAATCTGGTCACCATTATCTTTCATTTGGCAATTTGATTCCTACAACTGCCCTGCTATACATGGATCCCTGGCTTAGACCTCTGTTTATAGGACCCCCACATGTTAAATTTGTCAGAGTGGTTCATGTGGATAGCACAAATGCCATAGATTCTTCCATAATAAAGTATTCTTTCCCAGGAGTTCTGAGCATCTGTTTTCCTGCTTCTCTTTGTGTTACAGTTTGTAATTCTATAAGCACTCACAAGAAATAATGGTGTATTCAGAACATTGTACATGGCAGTCAAGGAACATTTTGCAAGGTTAAACAATTCACATTACTCTTAAGTTTGTTACATGTAGGTTTACATGTAGCATGCATAAAGCATGATGCCAATTCTTTGCATTTGCAAATAGATGGATGTGGAAAGTAAAATTGTGGATAGTTTCCTTTTTGTAAAAATATTTAATAAGATTTATTATTAAAATTTTAAATTATTTTTAAAGTTAAATCTATTAATCTGTTAATCAATTTTAATTGATTTTAATTTGTATTAAATGTATTTGATTAAAATATTTTAAAACCAAAGAAAAATTTCAACTTTAACTATTTTGATTAGAAACGATATTGACTAACTCTAATTTGATTTTTGTCTTTAATTTTAATAGAGTAGCCACTCTTTTATTAAACTTCTATTTTTAACATTTTAGAAAGAAATAACTTGGAAACATTTTTTAAATAACTTTTATTTTTTACATTGACTTTGTGTTTTGATGAAAGTATATTTAATTTTCTACACTGAATATGATTGCATTTTATTGTTTAATTCTGTACTTTTTTTAATGGAATACATGTATATAAAGATCTTATTTATAACATGGTGATTTTGCTGAATTAAAAACAAGAAAATGTCATGAAATAAATCTAAAATAATTTTTGAAATTGTTTGTCTTTAATTTTTTGCTCACCCAAACATTGCTGGTTCATCCCAGAAATATTCAGTAATAATTAAATTTAGTTGCCTTTGCTATTTTGCCAACTTTTAGTTATATAAAACCATAGCCTTACATATATCTTTCAATTTTATTGTCATACAGATATGTTTTCGAGGGAGGAGATAAAATATTTTTTAAATTACGTTTATCAGTTTATTAAAGGATATAAGAAAAGATACAGATGGACAGCCAGATGAAGAGATATGAATGGTGAGGTCTGGGAGCATCCTGAACACAGGAGCCTCTGTCCGCATGGATTTGGGGTGTATCACCCTCCTGGTACTTGGATGAGATCACTGACCTAAAAGCTCCCTAAACCCTATAGCACTGAGATTGTACGGAAGATCACACAGGAAGATCAAATAACTCCATTTCCAGCTCCTCTCCTCTCTCTGGAGAGTGGGTGGGGTGTGGGGGAGCTGGGAGGGCCTAAAAATCCCAAGCTTCTAATCATGTCTTGGTCCTTCTGGTGACCAGCCCCCATCCAGGAACCATCCAGGAGACAGCTCAGAGTCGCCTCGTAACAACAAAGGACACTCTGAAGCAAAATATTTTTTATTTCACAATTTTTAAAGCTTGATTTGTAACTTAAAAAAAAATTTAATTAATTTATTTATTTTTGTCTGTGTTGGGTCTTCGTTTCTGTGCAAGGGCTTTCTCTAGTTGTGGCGAGCGGGGGCCACTCTTCATTGCAGTGCACTGGCCTCTCACTGCCGCGGCTTTTCTTGTTGTAGAGCACAGGCTCTAGACGCGTGGGCTCAGTAGTTGTGGCTCACGGGCCCAGGTGCTCTGCGGAATGTGGGATCTTCCCAGACCAGGGCTTGAACCCGTGTCCCCTGCATTGGCAGGCAGATTCTCAACAACTGCGCCACCAGGGAAGCCCCGATTTGTAACTTTTAATTGTCTAGACACATGAGATAGGGAGGGATCTCTATACGTACTCTTGCCTGAGGCCCTCCAAGTGTTAGAGGAGGACCTATTGATTCCAACATACATCTCTGCTCCGTGGAGGCATCACAGCTGCCTGCACACCCTGTTCTCCTCTGATTGGCTCAGTCCTCCTTCAAGGCTTGGCCCCAATGTCAATGGTCTCTGATTCATCTACCTAGACTTAGTCACTTCTTCCTCAGGATTCCCACTACACTTTCCATGTTTTTTTTTTTTTTTTAATAATTATTCATTTACATGGGTCCATCTCCTCCTCTATTGTAAGCTCTTTGAGGCCAGGGATTTTGCCTGGTCTGTAGCCTGTGCCCTCTATACCCATTTGAGGGGAAAATGAACAATCACCCCCACTCTTCATCTGCAGAGACGTGCTTGTGTTCACACACAGCATTTTCTTATGTGTGATGGGACATAGAGGCACACATTCAAATTCACACACTCTCTCTCACATATATGTATAGATTTTGGAATCTGCTTACTAAATCAAGCTATATGTTTGTGTGATAGAGATTTTTAAAATTAAGATCTTATATTCTTTGTAAGTCAAATGCAAAACTTCTTCTTCCTACTCTTTGAGTGACAAATATAAAGTTGGCATTATCATGTGTTCTTAAGGTTGAGAGCACTTATCTTCTTTCTTGCTATTTTTGTTATTATTATTATTCTAACAGCTTAAACATTTTTTTTGTTTGTGACTCAGTTTGCTAATCTTATAATATAAAAATGTAAAAAGAGGCAGTTTGCCATTTTAGTTAAATTTCATTCAAAAAAATTTATCAAGAAAGAATCTTCGGGCCTCCCTGGTGGCGCAGTTGTTGAGAGTCCGCCTGCCGATGCAGGGGATACGGGTTCGTGCCCCGGTCTGGGAGGATCCCATATGCCGCGGAGCGGCTGGGCCCGTGAGCCATGGCCGCTGGGCCTGCGCATCCGGAGCCTGTGCTCCGCAATGGGAGAGGCCACAAGAGTGAGAGGCCCGCATACCGCAAAAAGAAAAAAAAAAAAAAAAAAAAAAAAAAAAAAAAAAAGAAAGAATCTTCAAATGTAAATATTCTAGAATTTTTCTCCATACCAGTGACTGCTAAGACCAAACCTACCTTGCTTCCCAGTGCTAAAGTCTTTGAGCAAACTCACTTTCCTATTTTCATGCCAAACAATACTGGGGCCAGGCAAAAATAATTTAGCTTCCTCTTCGGGGGAAATACCTGCTCCTCGAAGATAAGGCTTGAACCAACTGAAAGAGATTACTTATCAAGACTAACAGCTTGCTCATCAGGACCTGTTTTAAAACTCTTACCTCACTGTGCCCACCAATCCAACTCTATTATTCATAAAATCTTCAAAATCCCAACTAATATGCCTCCTTGCACAACTCCCCTTCAAATCATCCTGTAAACCTTATAAATATCCTTCCCTGACACCAACCTTCTTAGCTCAGACATTATTAGGAATATCAAGGTGGTGGTCTTCTTCACTGTGTTACATCCAATAGATTTAGTTTTGCTTTATCAACATGTTTTTTCCAGCGGTCTTTTGGGGATCCAACAGTGGAAAATCCTCAAGAATATACCAAAATATGGTGTCTCAAGACTTTGAAATTGGAATAGCATACTCCTAGGAGATGCCTTGTGCTTTCTGTCTGAGGTCTCTCTGACTGTGATGAATAATAGCTTCCTCAAGCAGGTCAGAGCTGTGATTTCTTTATGTTCAGCTCCCAAATGTCTCCTAGAAATAAGAAATCCTTGTTTAGGAATCCTTTGATTATCTGAACAGCTTTGGAACCTTTTTCTTGGTGAAAAGCCATCTTGTGATTAAAAACACTATTTTTTTAATCTCTTTGTCTGTCCGCAATGCTTTCTGCTGAATATATATAACTAGATGATCAAAGGAGGAGAATGGGTACAGGTCGGATATATCCATCTCTCGAGGAATTCAGAGGGTCTTCTCATACTGGGTTCCTTATGGGACAAACTTTATCTTGGGTCACCTGTTAAAGTCTTATGAGATATTTTCTCAGCCTTGTCTTGTTTTATCCATGAGAGTCTGGTTCAAGACAAGTGCTATAGTCCAAATCTTCCATCTGCATTTGAGATGGCTAATTATTAGTTTGGGGGCTGCAATGGACTGAATGTTTGCATCACTCCAAAATTCATATGTTGAAGTCCTAACCCTCAATGTGACTATATTTGGAGACATGGACTTTTTGGAGGTAATTAAGGTTAAATGGGTCATAAGGATGAAGCCCTGATCTAATAAGATTAGTGTCCTTATAAGAAGAGACCAGGGAGAGAGTTCCTCTCTCTTTCTCCCTCTCTGCCATATGAGGACACAGTGAGAAGGCAGCCATCTGTAGGCCAGGAAGAGAGCTCTCACCAGGAACCAAACTGACTGGCGCCTTGATCTTCCTACCCTCCAGAACTGTGAGAAAATACATTTGTGTTGTTTAAGCCACCCAATCTGCAGTATTTTATTATGGCAGCCTTAGCTGATTAACACAGGAGCCTAAGATACAAAGTGCATAAGTAATATGTGCAGAAGACTTGCTTTCATGATGTTGTCTCAGTCTAAGCTCAGTTGCTGTGAGGGAGAGTGATAGGACCAAGGGACCTCAGGGGAGAATACTATTATAAATCAAGGTCTTTGAGCTTCTGGGTCTCAGCAGAACTTTGAGAATGTTGTTTCTAACATCTATTTTTGCTATAATTTATGTATTTATCCACTTAAGTGGTGTAAAAGTGGTTATTTTAGGGAACTTTCAATTTGAAAAAAATTATTCATTTGAGAGGCATTTTAGAAAGGAAATTGTCTTCATTTTTCATTAGCATAAGAAAACTTCCAAAAGAAATCCAGTTTCCAAAATTAATGCTTTCAAAATATTCCTTAGCCAAGGCAAATGAGAAACGTAAAAAAAAATAACTCCTTAAAACCATCCTTCTTACATCCTCTTGAACTGCAATCTGAATATAACTGCCTCAATTCCTTTATTTCTTCTCCTTCTTCCAAGGCTTCTACATTACCCTCACTCCTACTCTTCTTCCTGACTTGTCTCCTTTCCCTTCTAGGCAAAAGAAACTCCCAAATATCAAATGTTTCTTAAAGTTAAACCCACTTCAGAACAGATCAGTTTCTCTTGCGGTTGATTTTAAACCCTGGTCTTTGAATTGATAGCCACTTTCTAAAGCTTATACATACAATACAGACAGAAATTTACAAAGAAAGTTAGAGTTGTTCTAGGAACAGATCATTTGGGAATCCCAGATTTTTATCAGTTGGCTCATATGTTGATAGGATACTCCAATGTAAAAAAACAACAACAACAACAACAAAAACTGGATGGAAAGGTCAGAGTGAAAAGATTCTGAGGATGACCTAATAGACCCTGAATTGCAGAGATTAGAGGGGTTAGAAAAGCTGTAGAAGTAGAGCAAGAGCTGTAAGATGCCATCCTCAAAGTCTGTTCTGTGAAAATAGATTACCCAGTAATCTTGTCCTACAAGCAAAGAAAGGATGAGTCTATCAGTGACTTTGGGGAATAGGCTCTGTAACACCTTTAGAGAGCATTTGGAGATAGATCCTGAAGCAGATGTGACCCCAACTCTTCACTTTTCTTTGAACAGTCATAAGCCTGAACCAGGGGATTTAATATGAAAGCAAAAACAGAAATGAGAAATATCTCTGTTGCCAGGTCTCCAACTATTCACTAAAGATCTTGAAATAGCCATAAAACAAAATCAGAATGAAGTTTAGAATAAATCAGTGGTCGTTCAGATGAAGCAATTAGAATTTCCCACCCTAATCACAAGAACTTGGGAAAGGAGTTTATTGATAAAGACACCTATAGACAATGTAAGCAGAAAAGACAATGAAAAGTTAATTGAACTGTGTTAGTAAGAAACTGAAGGAAAAATTTAAGTGGGTGGACAATGACAATGTTCCTAAAGGGAAATCCAAGTGTTTATTTTCCCATTTTCACTCTCAAATTCACATTTTAACTTTCTGCAAATATTAAGGAAGAGTCTGCCAAATTGTTTACTGATACCACAAATCCTCCCACCATTACACAACGTTTCTCCTAGAGTCAAGAAACTAATAATCTCTAGACATTCCTTCATCTCAGTCTATAACCATCCCGTTGACTTTTAAGCAAAGAACATTTTTTTTCCTCCTCTGTGATATCATATCATACCTGTGAACTTAATAGGAGAGATCTAGTGGTCAAATGGATTTTTTTTAGATCAAATAGCCTACTGTTTGCCTATTCCTTAAATCCTGAGAACTATCCTACTTATAACCAGATAATAGCTAATTTGCGTATTGATATATTGGCACTTTTGCATCTTAAGTACAGTCCTAATTAAAAATCTCAAGATGTAGGGTTACTTGTGGTAAAAAAAAAATCTACATATGTTGGCAAACTCATTGAGGTTCAGATTGACCCACATAAATCTCTATTCAAGCTTGCACAATACTGTTTAAAATGAGAAACTAAGAGACTAAAATCATTAGTTGAAAGACTACTAGAGAAAAGACTCATTATACCTAGTACCAGCCCTTGTAATTCTTCTAACCTTCCAGACTATAAACCCAACAGGAAAGAATATAGATTCAATCAGGGCTTCATGACCCTAAACAAAATATTCCTTCCTTCTTTTGTCCCTTGTGGTATAAAAACCATTTATTATGTCTTTGGTGTCACTTGAGGTTACAGTTTTTTTTTTTTTTTTTTTTTTTTTTTTGTTTTTACACTTGTAGATCTGTGTTCTGCTTTCTTTATTGTCTTTAGCCCAAGATAGTTAATACCTGTTTGCCTCTTCCTGGAGAGTAAAAAATATACCCGTCCTTTTCCATTTTCGGTGAAGATAGGGTAGCTCCATTTCTCCCAGGTCCTCCTTACAATTGAAAAACCATGGACATTTCAAAACAAACAAACGTAGGAAGACTCTGAAAGGTGGAAAGGAGAAGGTGGATTGTCTAGAGACATCTGGGCTTGAGAAATGACATGGCGGTTTCCACCTGGGTTTCCTTATCGCTTCACACCTCTCTCATATGGGAAGCTTCAAAAGCCTCCCCCTCAGAACCATCAGCAGGCACAGACAATACAACTCCAAGAAAAGCCTGCTGCCCCTAGCCAAAGACCATGAAAAATGTAGCCTAACAAAAAACCTTTTTGGCAATTCCTGCCCTAAACCAGACAAACACCAACAAGAAAAATCACATTCTTCCACTACAGTTTTAGTAGGACTGAGCAGAGAGCTGATTATTCGTGCCACCCTCCCACGGGATGTGATACTCAGATTCCTCTGCTGAGGGTATAAGCAGACCAAGGGGAAGCTAATCCGTCCCTTTTCCAGTGGAAGGAAGTTGTGGTGCTCCAATTCCCCTGCTGGGCTAGTGTCAAAGAGACTGAGTGGGGAGCTGATCTTCCATCCCCTGTCTGGCAGAAGTAGGCAGCACTCTGATTTCCAGGGGAGTCCAGTGGTGAGCTGAGACATAGTGAGAGAGTGTAAGACAGGGCTAGTCACTATGCTTCACCATCCACCCCCAGGGTCAGTGGGGACCAGCTAGATGTTGAGCCTCCACCCACTCCTGGCATCTATGAGACTAAAGAAAGCGGTGCGACTGGGGCTAGTCTGGTCAACCCTCCACTTTCACTCCAGCTCTGCTGTTACTGGGGAGTTGTGGCACCCTAAACCTCCACATCCACCTGGAGGCAATGAGCCTAAATGAGGTGGTGTGAAGTAGGGCTTGTCAGTGCTCTGGTTCCCCACCCTACCCCCAGTGTCAGTGGGTCCCAGGGGGGAGCTGAACCTCCACCCTGATTCTGCATCAGGGACACTGAAGGAGGCAGTGCCCATGAGGTGGGAGCAGTTGGGCTCCCCTTCCCCCATCCCATGCAGAACTGAGTGTCCACAGCCTCCATGATCAAGGCAGAATGCAGTGATGGGAAGTGGGGCTCGTTAACGTAAATGGATGTGGTCTTGTGCCAGAACTTTTGGAGTGACTTATTCAACAACAATAGGTAACTGAAAGAGAATTTGATTCCTGGAAGATGGGAGCTCCAATAATAAATCCTAAAATATGCAGCACTGATTTTGTGAGTAGGTGGCAGGCAAAAGCCTGGCAGTACTTAAGGAGGTTGCCAGTGAGAGCGGGAAGACATGAAGATATTGGGAGACACTGTTCCCTGCAGTAACATGGAAAGTAGGAAGTCCACCTACTGAGCCTCATGACATAGGTAAGGAGATGGCCATGCAGTATTGAAGGTACTCTGTGGCTTTTTCAAGCTGCTTATCATAAAAATGTGAGAGGAGAGAGATGAAGAACTATTCAGTTTCCATGTAAGATTTAGAGGAAATAGAGAGGCTCCAGATATTCTTTAGAGCCAACAGAAGGTTCTCAAAATAAGAAATAGCCTATGGAAAAGATCAATTTCAGGGTGGCATCAGGAGAAGATAAAGCCAAGAATATGGCTGGTAAAACCCCTTGTTAGACCTCAGAAACATTTAAGTCAGCACAAGGACCCCTTCCACTAGACAACATGTCTTCCGAGGATCTTAAGCATATGCCTTGCACACCATCTCCATTCAACAATAGGACTGCTAAGCATCTCAAGGGCATTGTTCTACAGCAGCTTCAAGAAGACCCAGAGAGAGAAAATCTATTCTGAAAAAGATTTGTGGGTATGTTTTTATCTAATGATGTGGAGTATACGTTGATAGGTGAGAAACCCACAAGGGGTTCAAAAATAATACAACAGTGAGTGGGCCTCAGGGTGCTGGCAGAGGCTTCTGAGGCCAAGCCTGACCACCTATCCCTCTAAGGTCCCCATTATGCATACTGTCCCCATGCCCTGTCGCTGAGGGTCATCAGAGGCTTAGTGGACGTGCCCAAACTAGTGCTCCTCAACAAGATGCAGGGTCCTTGCTATTATTATTTAAAAAAAAAATCCAACCAAAAAACCAATAAACACTTATTCAGCTCTCGCTCTACTTGTATGTAGTGACTGACTCTCATTTAGCTTGATTTACCTAATTTATTCATATCAATTAATTGGATAATGGGTCACCAGCAGTCTTTAGGTTTTGCAGAACCATTATCCTCATTTCCTAATTTATTTCCAGGGAAATGATGTATGTAAATATTTTCTCAATTATTAGGCAAGTCTATCCATATTTCAATACACATAAATTATTACTTTTTTCATTTCAACTCCCGTCTCAAAGCATGCAAAAGTATTTTGTGAAATTCTTTGAGGACCTTTGTCCATTTCCAGTTCACCTTCTCACCATCCTTAACACTGTTTAGATGTGCTCTTCCTGAGAAGCAAATCTGATTCCTCCACTCCCACTTCCAGGCTTAAAAGCCTTCACAGCTTCCCATTACCTTCAAGATAGGATCCTAAATATCCTTCTTGCTCTGGGCCCTGCCCGGGTCCATCCGTCACTCAGCACCCAATCCCAAACTTCTGGGATTTTTCTGACCTGCATTCTTGGCCCCATCTTGGCTGTTACACAAACTGCTCCCATTGTTTGCATGGCTTTTTACCATGTGTTCTCCTGGCACAGTCTTCTCTCAAGACCCACCTTCTTAGAAACAGTTCCTGATAACCTCTTCTTCCACCTTTCCTGGTATTCTGGGGCTCCCTCCTCTGAGGTCCTCTCTCAGAAATGCCACACTCTGTGGCTATCATTGCCTTAATTTTCCCCTCTCACCCACTTAACAGGAAGCTCTTTGAAGACCAGGACTGCCTTTCCTCTGTGAATGCTCAGAGCTCCAACTAGTGCTGGGCATATAGGGGGCTCTCAGCTTTGTTGAGTGAACAGAATGAATGTATGAATGTTTCTAGAGAAGTGTGTAGACTTTCACAAGTGATGACCTGTTGGGGGAGGGGAGGGGTGGGGAGCTGCTGTTTCCCTAGTTTTGGGGAAATCTCCATGTCATCAAGCTTCAGATATTTCAAAGTCAGGGCTTCTAGGAGGAAATATCCCGTTGGAGCCCTAATATCTGCAAGATGTGATAGGCTGCAAAAGAAAGATTGCCTTTTCAGGTGATCATATAGAATCACCACTGGCTCCTTGGTAAAGGGGCACAAAATGACTCTCCTGTTGATTCTTTTTCAGTGAATATTCATTAATTTAACAAATACTTTTTGGGTACTGACTATATGCCTGGCACTGGGGATTCAATAATGAACAAAATATATGTGAACTATTCTCATCAAATTGAAATGGATCATGGTAGATAAATACCAAATAAATGACAAATGAATTCGAGGCACTTGTGACAAAGGCTATGAAGGAGATGCAGAGTGCTTTGAGGGGCTGCAGATTTTAAATTTTGTAGAAACATTAGTGATATTTCTTCATTCCAAGAGAACATTTTATGCAATTTCACTTGATCTGTAGAGGCAATGCAATCTTCCTCAAGAAAAGCCTAGGAGTTTAGGGCATGGGGAGGTGGGCAAAATGAATCAGGAATAGCTTTCAGGGAAACCCTGAAAGAGAGAGAAGAATGGCAAGAATGTCATTATCACTGGAGACTGGGGATCACGGAGCAGGGCAACCTGGGACAAGACTGGGGAGCGAGCTTGGGCGGGATGACATCCCTTGCAATTGCTTGCCTAACAAATCCTGGTCTTTTGAAATTTTGGTGCCTTTGCAACTGTCTTGCAAATTTAATCCACAGAGGATTCAATAGCTGAGTGCCAAGTACCAGGACCCTGTGGGGGGAAGTGGATACATCTTACAGTTGAGTTTCCTCTTACCCAAGGCTGCATCCTTCATCTGCCAGACTTGGCATTGTTCACCGGAGAGGACCATAGGAAGAAGGGCCATGTCATTGAGCTACTCACTCATATAGGAGCAGTCATTTGGAGATTCTAGAATTCATGGTGTCTACCAATAAAAAGGTGCTAATAATCAAGTCAAATTCTACCTTGGAAAATTAGACTTGATTTAAATACAGCTTCTTACATTTAAGTGTTTGTCTTGTTCTGCTGAAAACTTGGGAATTGAGTGAAAAGGGTATCATTGAATTATACCCTGATAGTTACAAACTTCTAAAAGAAAAGGATAATATTTTTTTAATCTCCTGAATGGCAAGATCCTTATTCATCTTTGTGTGCCCTAGTACCTAGAAATTCCAGGCACTTAGTAGTAAGTCTTCAATAAAATAGAAAGCCTTATACCATAGTTAAGAGCTTCGGCTTTACTGTGCTTGAGGACTCAAGTCCTGGATACACTACTTCTCAATAGATTTTTGGACAAGTTAATTGACCTTTCCAAAGTCTCAAATTCTTTATCAGCAAAATAATGATTAAATATTAAATTCTTAGCTCATTGCATAGCAAATATTAAGGTCCCAATATATATTAGCTATTTTATTAATGCTTATTGAATTAATGAATAAATTCATGATAAACTATTTACAAAACTAGTGATGAAAAAGAGCAACATGTGCTAAATTTATGGGCTCCCCATATTTAATAGGCTTTTCAATATCTATGGTTGTTCTGTTTCTGGGACAAGATTTGATGTGTTTTATGTATCAGTTCATGTAATAATAGGTCTTATTGTAGTCATTAGGATATAGCCTGGATGAAAACTCAAGCATGTGTCTGAGGCCTTCCAAAGTCTAGCTGAGGAGCCGAACTTCTGCTGCTTAGATCAGCTATGGGATACTGGTATAGTCATGGCTTGGGGATAATGGTGTGATCTGGTGTAACCTGGTCATAGTGGTTCAGTCAGGTGGGAAAGGCATTCAGCCAGCATAGAGTGCATGTTGGGGAAAGAACTTATTATGGTTCTGAATGCATGTTTTCCTGAAATGGCTTTGGAAAGTATTTGAAGGGCAAATACAAATAATTTTACATAACATTGTTATTTTCCATATTGGTATAGGTAAACTGGATGATGCAGTAAACACTTTAACTTGGAGTTCCTGAAGAGAAAACAAGTTATTAAAATTTGAGATTATTATAGAATTCTTACATCTGAATAACTTCTAAAGGTGGATTTTGGTTAGAGCAACTGTGTACATTTTGTTATCAATGTTTTCCGTCTGCTTTTCCATAGCTTTCTAAAACCATACATTTTCAAGTTTTACAAATTAAAGTAAATAAAATAAAATACCTGTAACCCCATAATCTTAACATAACTCTGGCCAATATTAACATTTGGTATATATATTTTTTTGTCTTTTATTCTATCTATCCTTTTTTATTTACTTGTAGTCATTTAATGTAAAAATGTATATCTTCTATCTTTTTATTTAGCATTTATAATAAACATCTCACATTATTTCATAGTTATCATAAGCATCATTTTCTTTTTTATTATTCTTATAAAAACTTATTCTCACTAAAAATCAACATTGTGCAAAATAGTTTTATAGTTAAATCACACTACTGTATATAAAATAGATAAATAATAAGGACCTATTGTATAGCATAGGGAACTCTCCTCAATACTCCATAATGACCTACATGGGAAAATTATCTAAAATAGTGGATATATATATATATATATATATATATATATATATATATATATATATGTATAACTGATTCCCTTTGCTGTACAGCAGAAAGTAACACAACATTGTAAATCAACTATATTCCAATAAAAATTAAAAAAAATTAAATTAGAGTTAAATCTTGTACAAGGTTAAGTTCTAAGGCCAGCATACAAGTCAAAATTACTTTCAGATGAATTATTCTTGGTACTTAATATGTGTCTGTAAAGTGAGCATACGGAACACTAACTCCTCCTCAGTTAATGTTTCTCTATAACACTCAATTAATTCTTCAATTTTCTTCTCCAAGGATGTTGAAAAGTCATACCACTTATTTATCTGATTACAGAAATATTTTAAGTTATAGTCACAGAGAAAAAGCTTAAAAACATGCACATGTTTTTTCCACAAGTTTTAATCAAGCAATTGCTTATTTCAGGCATGATTTCAACTATTGACAAAAGCAAAGGATCATTGAAAGTGATGACTGGTAGAATTGTCAGTATTATCTAAATCAATCTCTCTTTCTCTCTCCCCCCACTCCCTCTGCCCTCCCCCGTAAAGTTGATTTAAAGTGAGTTAAGTTGAATGCTATGCAACTCTGTCATTGAAAATTCTGCCTACCTTTCTACCCTTTCTCTCTATCCAAATCACAGAAGTAACAATCTTTGAATATTTTTTAATGTGCAGGACTGTTGTTTAAAGCTCTAACATTCATTTCATAGATATTCAAAGGTCTAACAAATAATTAAACAACTTAATATGCTTTTCATATAGTATTTTTGCCCATGAAATGAATGGCTTCATAAAGAATAACAATAATGACTATAACAATAATGCACAGTTCCTGAGGACTTACTGTGTCAGGTTCTGGATTAATCACTTTACATACATGTTTTTCATCATCTTCATAACCATGTAAATTAGGTAGATACTATCATAAGAGGTTGGTAACTTGCTCAATGTTGCGGAGCTAATAACTGGTAGAGATGAGTCTACAATCCCAGGTCTGTATGACTTCAAAGAGCAATGTGTTAACCACTGTCATTAATATCACTGTACACTTAATATGCTGATACCTCTATTTCTTTTAAAATTATTTTTTGTTTATTTGTTTTAATTGAGATAAAATTGACACATAACATTGTATTAGTTTTAGGTGTACAATTTAATGATTATATATATATATATATATATATATATATATATATATATATATATATTGCTAAATGATTACTCAAGAAGCTTAGTTAATATCCATCATCAAACATAGTTACGGGGCTTCCCTGGTGGCGCAGTGGTTAAGAGTCCACCTGCCGATGCAGGGGACACGGGTTCGTGCCCCGGTCCGGGAAGATCCCACATGCCGCGGAGCAGCTGGGACCGTGAGCCATGGCCGCTGAGCCTGCGCGTCCAGAGCCTGTGTCCCGCAATGGGAGAGGCCACAACAGTGAGAAGCCCGCGTACCGCAAAAACAGAACATAGTTAAAATTTTTTTCTTGTGATGAGAACTTTAAGATCTACTTTCAGCAGCTTTTAAATATGCAATGCAATATTGTTTACTATAGTCACCATGCTGTACATTATACCGCCAGGACTTATTTACCTTATAACTGAAAGTTTATACCTTTTGCCCACTTCCCACCCCCCGCCTCCCCCGGCAACCACCAAGCTATTCTCTGTATCTATGAGTCTGATTTTTTAGATTCCTCATGTAAGTGAGATCATACAATATTTGTCTTTCTATGACTTATTTCACTTAGCATAATGCCCTCAAGGCCCATCCAATAGACACCTGTATTTCTTGTTTCTTTTATTTTCTACTGACTCCCCACTATTAAATCTGAGAAATTTAACTTGCTTATATTTCTAGGGTGACAAACTTGCCCAGGTTTGTCTGGGAATTTCTCTGCATCCCAGAAAACCCACTGGTTTAGGGCAAACTGCTTCTTGGAACATCTTCACATTCCAAGTCATTTTAATAGTTCTTCTAAGTATTAACTTACAGTTACTAATTATTAACTAATAGTTCTTTTACTAAAAATTTAAAATATTCTTACATCTATTTGTTCATAAACATTATGAAAAATGATTTCCATTATTCAAAAAGAGGAAATTAGTGCATTACTCTCCTCTTTCCTGTTCCTACCCACATCCAGACTGCTACCAGCTCTGTGTCATATAATTTTGTTCTGTATACCTGAATATTCAGCCTCTGTTCTTTGTTTAGAGATTGATTCTAAAAATGGAAAACTTGTAGACAGCATTTGGTACCTTATGATTAAGTAAATACAGTCAGCCCACTGCCCCTGCAGGTCCTACCAATCTCTGGTCCAACCGAGGTTGTGGAACCAGCCAATAAGGAGGATCTAAGTCACCACACCATATCATATAAGGGGCTTGAGTATCCATGAATCTGGGGGTCCTGGGACCAATCCTCTGTAAATACCGAGGGATGATTGTAATATTCATTTTTATTCAGGTAAGGGATTGGACTCCTAGAGAATGAAACGTCACTGCTGTTAAGCCTGGGAGTTTGTTCGTCAAACAAATTAGTTTTTTGAGCATAAAAGTCAAGTGAGGGCTGTTTTCTCTGTAGGTTAATTTTTTAAAAAAAACATGCTATATTTCCATTTTTTCATATTTGGAAAATAATTTTATTGCTCAAATTTTTGTCTTTTGTTTTCTCTGGAATTTCTAAAGGTCTTTCTTTTTCTTTGTTGCCAAAGAAGCATATGCTTTTCTCAAGTTATCCTTAAGATCTTGAAGCTTTTTAAACAATCTGCTGAATGGGATCCATTATGCTCTTAACAAGGAGCTTATGGTCACAGACCACTGCTTTCCCATCCCGCTGTGCCAGTTGTGTTCTGGGTGTGCTGTGCAGCTCTCCTTGAATTGTGTTTTGAAGTTCTTTTGGATTTGTTCACTGTTTGTTTGTTTATTATTTATTTATTTTACTTTTGTCTCTACATTTTCATCTTTCTTTTCATTTTGCTAGAGTCTGTCTTCAGGTAATATTTTAGAACATGTACGCAGAGAGAAGAATCTTTTATTCCTTGGCTAGCTTAAAAAGTTTATTTTCACCACCACCCCCACTTAACTGACAGTATGAATAAGAATGAAATCTAAATTTAACAATATTTTCCTCTAAAACTGTGAAAGCATTAATTCTTCATTGCTGATAAGATCACAAATATAATATTCCTTTTTAAATAACTTTGTTTCTGTTGCCTTTTCATCCCTCCATTCTGATATTATTTTCATTTAATGTAATTTTCTTGTTTGATCTTTAAAGATGTTTATGTTTTTGTGTGTTTTTAAACATCATGTTACCTAAAGAGCTTGAAGAGGATATATATACACACACAGGTACCCATAGTTAAACACACATGTCTTTTTTCTGTCAAGTAGCATAAAATGTTCAGTAAAGTTTTCTTTTAGTGAGATCTAGTTCCAGAAGACTGTTCCCATTCTTGGCTTCAGATGCTGCTCTGAATCAAATCCATGCCTTTATCTTCTATTCTTTCATCTACATACCCTTGTGGGTTTATCATACACTCGTATTTCAATATATATTTCATGACTATAACACTACAACTGGCAAGGTCCTCTATTTTCCTTCCCTTTATGTGCCATGCTTGTTCAAACATTTGGAAGGATACTAATCCTTCAGCTTCTCATGACATTTTTGATGAGCGATATAAAGTAAGTAGAAAGAGATGTCTTTCAAATGGAGAGGTAGGGGATTTTTTTTTGTGTGTGTGAATGTTTTAATAAGACTTCCCCCACACCCTTGTCCATATCCCACAATTTTCCTTGAGTAATGACATGGATATAAAGACTTTCCTAGATGTGGCAATTTTAAGAGAATACTTACATTATGAGATTGGAATGGCCTGAAGCAATGCTTTTATTTCCTTGTCAAATCTCATAAACTGAAAGGTATTAAAGAAATGGTGTTGGGGACTTTGAGAGAAGAGAGTCTTCTTTTTTGATTCTCTTTCTTCCTATTCCCTCAACACTGCTCTGGTAGGCATGAGACTGCCACAGGGGTTGGTCTTTGAAGAGCCAGGCAAGTAATACTCCCTCTCCAAAGACAGGTTTGAGGTAGATGCTCTGAGGGCTTTCTCACTGTCAGCAGACTGTGTACTTGAACTGTGGCCACTCTGCTGTACTCGAATTGGGGTTTGGCACCTGCTAATACTAAATCCATGAAATTTCTCTGAGAGACTGGAACAGGAACAGTGTCAGTAGCTCTCTTGAGATAAGGAGGAATCAGATACATTAAACAATGATAAAAATAACAATAATAGTAACTAATAGTAATCACAATAATAACAATAATAATGGTTAACTCCACTGAACAATTCTGTGTGCCAGCAGTAATGCTAAATACATTACATATATTATTTTACAGAATTCTTACAATAACATTTTGGGGTTAATGCCTATTATGGTCTCCACTTACAGAGAAAACGTAATTTAGACACCTCAACATATTTGTCCAAGGTCACAGTTAATAAGTGATGTAGAAGTGATTCAAATTGGACCACAGAACCTGAGCTCATAAACACTATTGTGTCATTTGCAAATGATCGCTCTTATTTGCTCAATCAGTTCACAGGAGGATTTTGTTAGGAAAAAATATTTTTTTCTAATAAAAAGATTTATGCCAGGACTTAGAAGTCCAAGCCATCAGATTGTGCTAACTTTCCTCCGAAAGCCCAAAAAAACTTTCCTCAGGGTTATTTTGATATAAAATCTAGCAATAGCTGTTATTCTTCCAACCTTTGAATATCTTAACAGGCAAGTGGTTTTAGGCATTTTTACTTTTGGAAGTCCCTCCACCCCTAATCATACCAAATGTATTTTGATCAAAGGTACTCACATCCCCAGGCTCAATTTAATTTCTATATAAAAAATAAGATTTCAGTTGAGCAATTGAACGATGGGCTGAGTGAGTAGTTGACATGCTACATTTCATAGACATTTAATGAGCTTAATTTTCATTTTGTTCAGGGATTTGTTTTCAGCTATAATTTCCAACCAATACATATTTTTCAGAATAGAACACTTTCAGATATCCTTGCATAGCTCATAGGATTGAGTCTATAAGAAGAGATAAAAACAGGCACTTTGGTGGAGGATGGGGTTGAGTGGTATGGGAGATAACCTGCTATAGTTGCAAGAGCACTAGCTCTCCTAGCTGGATCTGTAGGGAAATCAATTTAACATCTCTGGGCCTCAGTTCCTCTGCTTAAAATGAAGAGCAGACATGCATACTATTAGAATGATAGTTACATTTATAATTTAAAACTATTTTTCTATTCAAAAGAGTATTATGCACCAGGTGCTGCTTTAAGTTTGGGATGCAGGAACTCTTAGTGATGAGTGTCTGAGGACCACAAAGAACCTGCTCTCTTGGATGTTATATTCTAGGGAGGAAGCATTAGTCATCGCTGCAGGCACACTCAGGTAGTAATGAGCCCTGTGAAGAAAAGTCAAGTCAGTGAAAGTGATAGAGAGTGGAAGGAACCTTCTTTCAGAGAGATGCTCATGGGAGTCCTCTTGTAGGAGGTGACATTTGAGCAAAGATATTTAGTCAAACCATGTGTGCCTAACATTTTCTAGAGGATAAGGAAGGATATAAATATTGGAAATAGTAGGAGGGGCATTATGGCAGCATGACACAGACATGACACAGATGTTTCTAGAACTTTATGCCATTTCCTTGACTCCCCAGGCTGGCTCTGTTCTGAGTGCTTAGCAACTAAAATAGTACAGAATTCCATTTGGTGTCCATATTCTTCTCAAAAAAATGTGTTAGAAAATTACAGAATTGCAGTCCTATGCAGAAGAGTTTTTTTTTAAAGTTTACCTGATGCAAATTCAAGTCTGTGAATTTACTGTAAATGCCAATCTAAGTTTGTAGTAAGTTATTATAGAAGACATAAAGTAATACATAATAAGACTGAAAAAGACATGAGGTGATGATTTAATTTACCTCTGCCATACAGTGGTGTAGTAGATAAAATGTCATCAACCCTATTTTACATATTATGCCCAAGGTTACATGGATACTAAGTGGAAGATAATGAGTCATGATCCTGGCCTCACCCAGTACAGGGCGATCAACCTTGCATTTTAGCTGCTTTTCAAAACATATACATTGGTTTTACATATGGTCTTAAAAAATTGAACATCATTATGAATGTGGGTCACTACGCATAGAGGCAACCAGGATAAGGTTACCTAAGGGAATCCAAACAACGCTTCAGCTAATAAATGCTTGTGTGAGAGCTCCAGCCCATGAATAGAGGTGGCAGAGATATGGAAAAAAAGAGCCGAGGTCTTTAGGGAGCAAAGCAGAGAAGGAAAGTATACAATGACAAAAATCACACATAAATAAATATCCAGAGTATATTTTTCTTCTCATTCCCCCTAATGGAATTTCTGGCACTGACCACTGCATTTTCTCACTTCCAGCTCCTGAGCTTTGTCATGAGCTTCAGCGTGGGAAGAAAGGGAGAATCTAGAAGATTTACACTGGAGAAAGGATGACCAGTGGCTCTTAACCCTGGCTGGATGTTAGAATCACGCAGCGAACTTTGAAAAATACCAATTCCTGGGCAACATCCATGTCCAATGCTTCAGGATTTATGAGGTAGGTTGAAGGCATCAGTATTTTTGCAGCACTTCCATGTATTTCCAATTTGCACCTATGTTTGAGAATTAGACAAACAGAAGGAAAACAAAAAAAAATGTGAAAAAAAAGGGAAAAGGGTTGGACTAGTGGAATGAACAACTTTGAAGTTTAGGCTCAAGGAATTTTGAGTATTGAAGGAATGCGATGGTAAAAAGAAAAGATTTATGAGAGCATCTTTCATCCATAGGGATGATCTTGGGAATAGCAGAGCGGGAGAGAAAGGACTTTTAAGATATTTTGCTCTGCAATAATAACATATTTCCTTTCTTAAACCCAAATCCTCCAGTAGTTTTTCAAGAATATAAGTAAAAATCAGAATTCTTTTCAAGGTTTTTTTTTTCCCCCTAAAAGATTGCTTTTCCTTTGTTTATACCATGCAGAGGACCCATGGGGCCTCACTTATTTTGGGGTTACAGAAGTCTGAGAGGGTGAATAAAAATGAACTTCCTGATTATATGAGAAAATATTAATGATAATCACAGATATAATTACTGAACAGTGACCATATGCCAATGTTCTTCTATTAGATGTATTAAATTATGTAATTGTCCCAATCATGTGAGGTGAGTACTATTATTATTTCTATTTTCAAGTGAGAGAAATGAATCAATGAGAGATTAAAGAAATGTCTCCAGGTCATATATTTAGAAAGCAGTAGAGCCTAAATTTAAGTCCAGAGAGTTTTATTCCCAGGGACTGATTTTTAAACACTAAGCTCTCCTGCCATGAAGAAAGAGAACAGTAATAACTCAGGAAAAGAATATTACTGGAGAATGGATAGGAGCCATTTAAGAAAAAGGATTTCAAAAGACTGCAAGGAAATGGGCTTAAAGAGTGAGAGGATCAAGGGTTAGGAGGCAGCAAATATCAGGAGAGAAGGGCAATACAATGCAAGACTTCTGGCAATGGCTGAGACTCAGGTTTATACATCAGGAGAAATCTGTGAACCAAAGAGAGAAACAGAAGCTTGCTTTTTCCTCTATCATGAGTCATTGATTCCATTCACTTCAGATACTGAAAACAGTAACCTTGGATCCAAGGAGTTTAGGAATTAAAAAAGAGAACAAAACATAACATACAAAAGAAATTAAGTAATAGAGACAGTTTGGAGAATGATGCTTAGCCACTTTTATTGCAATGGACATCACTGCAGCGATATTGCAGATACAACTAAGAAGATGTGTCATAAATTTGTGTTACTCTTCCATTTATCATTCAGGGGAGATAAGAAAGTGGAAATTTATTGGCTGTACTCAGAAGTTTAATTGATATTAAGAAAGAACTAGGGTATTTAATTATCAGTAACATTTAGTTTATTAAAAAAAGGACATAAATGTTTTATGACAACCTTGAAACCATTTATAGTATAAAGAAAAGTGTGCATTATGTTGAGTTCCGTTTGAAATTGAGTTAGGTATCATTTTGTTTATATTGTCTCTAAATAAAATGAATGAAAAAATATATTCATGGGTACAGTGAGCAATGAAGAATGAATAATGAAGTAAATTCTCTCTAATACTCATGACCTTGGTTACTTTGTTTGTAAAATTAAGTGGCTGATACAGGCATACCTCAGAGATATTGAGGGTTGGGTTCCAGACCAGTACAATAAAGTAAATATTGTAATAAAGTGAGTCACACAAGTTTTTTGGTTTCCCAGTACATACAAAAGTTATGTTTACACTATATTGTAGTCTATTAAGTGTGAACAGCATTGTGTCTAAAAAAAGTTCATACAGTAATTAAAAAATTCTTTATTGCTAATAAATGCTAACCATCCTCTGAGCCTGCAGAGAGTTATAGTAGTAGCATCAAAGATCACTGATCACAAATCATCCTTAACAGATATAATAATAAGGAAACAGTTTAAAATATTGCAAGAATTATCAAAATGAGCAGAGATACAAAGTAAGCAAATGCAGTCGGAAAAATAGCACCAATAGACTTGTTCAGTGCAGGGTTGCCACAAACCGTCAACTTGTCAAACATGAGATATCTGCAAAGTGCAGTAAAACAAAGCACAATAAAACGAGGTATGCTTGTAGTTCTCTTTCTGATCTAAAATGCTGTTAGCCTATGTTTGTTTTATCAGCATCTGTTACCTTTATTATATACAACTCAAAATAATGTGAACCATAGATAAACAAAACACAAATCAATAAGTGATCGAATGCCTTTTTATTTAAAGGAGGCAAATTCTGATTTTCTAATTTTATTCCAGGTGCTTCAGAGAGTCTTCACATTTTTAATTTCACTTTCATGATTGTAATACATATTCTTAAAAATGAAATAAACAACAATGTGTGTACTTAAATGGCAACAAACTAACTTGTTGACAAAGTTAACCAGCGAGTCCGCTGTCCTTGGCTAAAGGGCCACATGGCATTCTTGTGCATGTATTATATTTCAACTATTTGTTAAGCTCACTATTAAGATGGCTACACTTCCGCCTGTCTGTGTCTCCACACATAACACTGTCCACAGGAGGATGCCAGACAGCCCTTGTTCCTCCCTGCTTTGGGGAATGCTTCCCAGGGCTTAGGTGCTTGATGTCCGTGCTGGTGCCTCTCCCTGATGCCTGTGGCTTGGGGGGGCAATAAAAGTGAGCACTGACCATCACAACATAATAACTGCCCTGGGGAGTGTTTCAGTACTTGCTCTTAGCTCTGAGGGCTTCCTGTGTGATTTTTATGTTACTAAACATAGGAGTCCATAGAGAATCTTTGTTGTGTAATTCCACCTTCACGCAAATAGGTTCTGTGACCTTGGGGAGCTTATTTAACCTCTTCTGCGTAATGGGCATAACAGCAATGTTTTCATATTTTAAGAGCCAATTAAAGTACCTAGCACAGGGACTTCCCTGGTGGCACAGTGGTTAAGAATCCGCCTGCCAATGCAGGGGACATGGGTTCAAGCCCTGGTCCAGGAAGATCCTACATGCCGCAGAGCAGCCAAGCCCATGCACCACAACTACTGAGCCTGTGCTCTAGAGCCCATGTGCAACAGCTACTGAGCCCATGTGCCACAACTACTGAAGTCTGCACGCCTAGAGCCCGTGCTCCGCAACAAGAGAAGCCACCGCAATGAGAAGCCCGCACGCTGCAACAAAGAGTAGCCCCCGCTCACCACAACTAGAGAAAGCCTGTGGGCAGCAGTGAAGACCCCAATGCAGAGAAAAAAAAATAAAAAAACTACCTAGCACAGGCCTTGGCACACAGCGGGTGTTTGAGAAATAGCTGCACTTACTATTATTATGACCTAGGATTTTAAATGGAGAGCTGGAAAATTAGGTACTATACCCCATCATCCAATACTTGAGGCAGAGACGGCTTAGTTTCTAAAAGTTAAGAAATTTGTGAGACCAAGACTATTTTCTTCTGTGAGGAGGAGCCACCACGAGGAGCTACTTCTATGATCAACATTCATCAGCCTTTTATGGGCATACAGGGTCCAATTGGAGGTCTTTTGTTTGAGGCAAGATGTAGAAAACTTGAAGAAAGCTCAAAAGAGAGTGACTAAAAATGATTAGTTTAGAAAATGGGTCCTTGAAGGAAAAGCTAAAGAGATTTGCATTATTTCACATGAAGAAAAGTATGGTGGGAGGTGGAGAGAGGGGCAGGGAAATGTGAACTTGGTGGCTTTTATTTAAATTTTGATTTAAATCATTAGGCACAAAAACAGCACTTTAAAATGTGGTTCTTAGGAAAAGCCCACTTCTGTAATCCATGTTGTTTACAGAGCAGGTAGATGCCTAGATGCTGTGTGTGTGTGTGTGTTTTTTTTTTTCCTCAGAAGATATGTACTGTATATTTTAAAGCAGTAATCTATTCTTTTTCACATTACTGTTGCAGTTACAAAAGAAAATGGAGTGCATTTTTTTGAGAAATTATTAAGATCAATCAAAGCAGAAACTTTAAAATTCTTTGGGAGGAAAGGCAAGTTATCTCTTAATTCAAAGATAGTTTTCCCCTGATGTATTAAGACAACAACCATCTCCCGATATAAGGCATGCAAAAAATTTTATTTAACCGAAAACAACAAGCTTTGTATATGAGGCATACATTTGTTTCTGTTCAGCAAATGACATCTTTACTTTTTAGCAAAATAAGCGAGCATGTTTATTATTTTAGCCACACCAGTGAATTGTGCTTTTTAAAAAGCAAAATAAAATAGACATCATTTAGTCAAATCAGTGGAGAAAAGAATTGAAATATTAAGCTTCATGGTCTAGTTTTGTTCCCCTTTTCCTTTTTACTCCTGTCCTGGGAAAACATGAGCCTCTTTGTTTTTTCAGTTCCTAAATGTTTTCTTAATTTAGAACAAATTAGTTCAATGAAAGTCAACATTTTTCCTACACCTGTGAAAGAGCTACTGTTGCTAAAAAGTAGATCATTGCTTTAAAGATCTGGGGTGAATTCAGGGGTTTAAATACCTTTCTCTAGTCTACTGCATAGGTTTCTTTCTACTCTGATCAACAAACGCTGGTCTTGAGTGGTTCAGCCTCTGTCTTGAAGCCCGTTCTCCTTGGCTTTGGAGGGGTCCGGTCAGCTCTGATGGGGAGGCTGCCTAATAGGGAGTCAACAAGAAAGCAGCCAGAGACAGTGTGAGGCACATGCCTTAAGTTAGACCTATTCGAATATTTTTCTTAAAAGATCATGGATAAATTAGACTTTGTAATCCCAGTTCTGTGATAATCTAAATTTTGACCCATCTTAAATAGAAACTGGTTTTGTATAGGTTTTATTTATTTATTTACTTCTTAAACATTTTTATGTTTTGTTTTTTTTTGTAAAATGAAGTCTAATTTATTTTTGAAGAATAAGAAAAATCCAAAAAATCTCTGATCACTAAGTGAATTTCTTATACTTTTTTTTTATTAAGATTTTTTGATGTGGACCATTTTTTAAAGTCTTTATTGAATTTGTTACCACCCTCACCAGGGATTGAACCTGTACCCTCTGCGTTGGAAGGTGACGTCTTAACCACTGGACTGCCAGGGAAGTCCCAAGTGAATTTTTTAAATCAACATTTTAACTTACCCTGAGCTTTAAAATGTGAAAGTATAAAATTCATGATAAATATGATAGTAAGGTTTGGTTTACTGGTTCTCAGTGAAAAAATAAAAATGGACAATTATACTCAAAAGCTTAATTAGATCTTAGCTAGAGTCATCTTCTCACACCCTTTAATGTGTTAGAGGGAGGGAGTGCTCCACCTGAGGGAGTGCTCCATCTAAGCTCTCTCTGAGCAGGTGAGCTAGCAAAGGAAAGGAATTCTCACAGTGCTTTGCAGCTAGTTAGGGGCAGGGCAGGGATGAGAACTCAGAGTGGTGGGAATTCACTGGGCATTGTTTCCTACTACCAGACACCATCACTCCAGGAGAGACAATTTTTCTCCAGGAGAAAAAAATTGTGTAATCTTTTTCTCATTAGATTTGAAAGAAAATGAGGGATGCTCTGTCTCCCCTGTTATCCTGAGAAAGAATTTTTGTACTTGACCAAGGTGGTTCATTCCAGCTTCTTGGTAATAACTTCTAAAAAGCTTAGGTGGTACTTCCTTTAAGGGGCACAGGATAGTACCTAACTGGAGCCTGAAGATCCTGGAATTTTCCTCCCATTCCTGTGTTGGGGAGCTGAAGCTGCTCTTTAAAGAATAAGCTTTAACTTGTGAATGCTGCAAGTAATACACTGCCTGTGGAGCTCCAGACCAGCTGCCACTGTAGATGGTTTTAGCAATTGAATTAGGTATAAAAAAAGGAATTGCAGTCTATAATTTCTGGTATCCAGTCATACTATGGGAACTATTTTGAATTCACAGAAACATTAATAAAAATATCCCCTTGAAGTAAATAATTAAAGATGGATTATGATTTGAAACCTCGAAAACCATACAAGTAGCACATTTGCAAATTAGTATATTGGGCTGACTTTGTTCAATTCTACAAAATAAATGATAACTAGATTTCAATGAGGTGAGACTGCGTAGTGTATTAGTCAGGGCTCTCCAGAGAAACAGAAATAATAGGTTATGTATATATATATAAAGAGAATAATTATGAGGACTTGGCTCACACAGTTATGGAGGTTGAGAAGCCCCACCCTCTGCTGTCGGCATACTGGAGACACAGGAAAGCCAGTGGTATAATTCAGTCCAAGCTCAGAGCCCTGAGAACTAGGAGAGGCAATGGTTGGAATCCCAGTACAGGGGCAGGAGAACACAGATGTCCCAGCGCAGGCAGGAGGAAAAATGGCAAATTCCTTCTTCCTCTGACTGTGTATTCTGTTCAGGCCCTCAACAAATTGCAATATGCCAGCCCACTTTGAGGCGGGGTTTGGGGGAGCAATCTACTTTACTGAGTCCATTGATTCAAATGCTAATCTCATCTGGACATCCTGGCAAACACTCCCAGAAATCCCAGAAATAATGTTTAATCTGGGCACCCCTCTGCCTAGTTGACACATAAAATTAACCATCTCATGTGGTAAGAAAACCGATGTTAAATTAAGGGTGGAGTCTTGTGCTGGAGAAAGAAAGGTTTCTATCTTAGTGTTTTCAAGTATGTGTTAAAAATGTAAAGAATCTTCAAGGCATCTAAATGAATTTGAGTAAGTGTGATGAGCATTAATTATATTTTTTGCCATGTTAAATATTGTTTTATTTTAAAGTTAGAATATTTATTGTTAGGATAACAATTATTAGTCTCATTTAATTTCACAGTCAGACCTTCCCCTCCTCCTCTAATTTCTTTCCTAACATATACTATTCAATTAATAAACCTGCATTTACTGAATATTTATATCCCCCATACTAAGAAATTTCTTGTTTAAGTATTTGATACTTAAGTCCACAAAAAGAGCCTTAAGAGACTTCCTTGGTGGTCCAGCAGTTAAGACTCCGCACTCCCAGTGCCAGGGGCCCCAGTTCGATCCCTGGTCAGGGAATTAGATCCCGCATGCCACAACTAAAGACCCGGTGCAGCTGAGTAAATAAATATATATTTTTTAAAGAGCATTAAAGGTTCACCAATATTGTATTCTGTTTGTGAGGTGTATATTGGTATCTACTGTAGTGTGAGTCTTACCATTAGTATATATAACTTTCCTCTAATCTCTCATTGAGTTATCATATCCACATAAAAGGAAAAAGACCCTAAAGTGTGCAGTTTTAGAAACTTTATCCTTTCACCCAAGTTAACAAAGAAGATTGCTTTATAAGATGGAATCAAACTATCACAAGATGCTGTTCATATTTTTATTTTAAAACCTTTATATTTTTATTATAAAATCTTTATATTTTTATTACAGTTCAGATTATTTAAAAAAATATTCCCCTTTGGTACCTTTGTTTTCTTATTCAAAATAAAAGACATTTTTTCATCATTGATTCTATTGTTTCAAGCCTGAAGCCATTTAAATTAATTTTTATATACTGTACTCAGTTTAGTAAAATATTTAGTGCTTTCATAATGGTGTAAATCATTAGACTGTAATTACACTAACTTGGTACAGAGACTAATAGTTCTGTTGAAATACAACAGTGATGCATGATGGCCTTATTAATATAATAGTCCAGAAACAGTAAGAATATTAAAAAAATTAATCATTTTTACAGTCTGTATTTAGTTACAGGTTATAAAGAAAACTGCTTATAATTTTACTATTGTTCTTACAGCCTCTTGGAGAGGCCCTAAACAATTTCAGTAAAGGTTTAGAAAGTTTTGAGCATGGTTTCAGTACACCTTGATCATCCGGCTGTAGTTTAGTGAATTTCAAAGTATCCTATCAATAGTGCTACAAATAAGAGCCAGGCTACTTTAGTAATTACTTAGGGTTGATCTATTTCTTCAAATGCATCACCTTATGGCTACTAAATGGCTGCAAAAAAGGCAGAGGGATATCAGAGGGAGCTGAATTCTATATCCTGCCTTGTTCACTCTCCCCACTAGATTGTAAGCTTGATGAGTTCAGGGTACTTTGTATGTCTTCTTCACCAGGAGCACTTGCTACATGGAAGGGGCTGAATGAAATATGTGCTGTATGAATGAATGAATGAACAAATGCCCAGAATCTAATACATTAATCAGGCCATATTTTTGGTGAGTATAATCACTATATGTTCAGTGTCTTCTGCTCTTTTTTGCTTCCTTCCTCTTATGCTCTGAAGACCAGTCACCTTAACATTCCTTTCTCTTGACATTTTTCTAGCCAACCAGAGAGTGAACATGGCAAAACTCCAAGACATATTTTGGATAATGAGGGAAGTATGTGCGTTCATTTTAATTTATTTGAACTCTTTCCTGGAATGTGTAGCATTCTTGAAGCCAGTAATAAAGTGGAGCTTTGATGATTAGTTTTAATTTTGAGTACTCTTTGCAGATAGCCAGGCTCCACTCACCATATTGTTTGCCATTTTGCTAAACCATCTGCCTGTTGCATATTTTTTGGAACCCCTAGCATCACCATCTCGATGCAGATGATCCACTTGCTTCTGTAAAAGTCTCCTTCTTATCTAAGCCCCATATCCTGTCTACTGTAGGGGAACAAAATTTGCCACCCCAAAGTATCTCTTTGACATGAGGAACATTTGGAGCTAAAAACAACCAAGGCCCAAAAGACTGAGGAAATAATTTGACTTTCCTTCTAACTGCCTAAAAAATGTAGATAGAGGACCTGTTCCAGGATGGGAGCTATTATAGATAACTATTGTATGAACTAGGTGTGTAGACAGGGAGGAATCTAGCAAAGTGTGTTAAAATTCCTCTGTGTCCCATTGTCTCTGCCTGACCCAGCAAACATTTGTTTACCAAACATTTGCTTTTCCATCTCTATGTCAGTTGCCTTCCTCCCCTTTGAAGTCTCAAACCACTACCCACAACATCTTTTTTTGTCTTTAGCTGAAGATAATATTTAAGGTGAGGGTTTTTTGGCCCTTTTGACAATTTACTCAGTTTTCCTGGGTCTCTTCCATATATACATGCTATTAAACCTTATTTTGATTTTCTCCTGTTAATCTGTCTCAGGTCAATTTAATTCTTAGACCAGCCAGAGGAACCTAGAAGGGCAGAGAAAAATTTCTTCCTCCTAGACACTTTCTATTTTTGACTGATCTCACTATGCTTTGGCTTTGACAATTTTAGCCCACAAGAATAGGGAGCGTCTATTCTTCTAGGGAAGAGAACCAATGCTTAGTTCTCCCTTTCTGCATTAGTGTATATAGTAACTAGTGTTTTGGGTTTTTTTTTTTTTTTGATTTTAGCTTTTAGTACTCAATAATGTCAATTGACTTCCTCTCTTAAGTTTTTTTTTTTTTTTTTTTTTTTTTGCGGTACGCGGGCCTCTCACTGTTGTGGCCTCTCCCGTTGCGGGACACAGGCTCCGGACACACAGGCTCAGTGGCCATGGCTCATGGGCCTAGCTGCTCCACGGCATGTGGAAGCACGGGCACGAACCCAGACCGGGGCACGAACCCGTGTCCCCTGCATCGGCAGGCGGACTCTCAATCACTGCACCACCAGGGAAACCCCTCTCTAAGTTTTGATCAGGTTTCTAAGTGAGAAAATTGGACCTTGAGAATCTGGAGTTTAAATGATCTGGGTTCCACCAGTGGTTGTGCTGAGGATCTATCTATCTTTCTGAATTAACTGCTCTAGAATCCTTGTGTAAAATTCATTGACTAACTGCTAGTAGCAACTCATAAATGTAAATATTAAATTGTATAAGATGTCACCAGCCTCATGATTACCTCAGGGACACCTGACATGAGAGCTTAACTGGCAAGGACAGGTAGCCTGGATGATTGTTGGAAAACAACATGCCAGTGGGTATAGAAATGTATGTTTAATTACTTAAACACAGACTATTGTGCCCCTGCTGTGTATAAGGTGCTAGTTTGCTTAAATAAATAAATAAATAATGATGAATCTGACAGTGATCTCACCATCAAGAGGAGGAAGGAGATATAGTCATTAGTGTATAAAATGTGTACACTGTGAGAAGTAAAGCCCATTAGATGACAGCAATTGCCTTAAGGTAGAATATAGACATTCAGGATTAGAAGGGATTTAAAATTTAGTTCATCCCACTCTCCCCTTAACCTCCCCATCATGTGGCTATCCAGCCTAGACTTAAAAATCACAGGAGATAGGAAATACACTACATGCCACCCCCAAGGCAGCCTGTTCCAATTTTATATCTTAGAGCTTAAATCTGTCTTCCTACAATTTCCTACAATTTCATCTCTCCATTGTCCAATTTTAGCAAGAATCCTTTTCAGCCACTTTAGCCATCCTTGATATCTGATTGGGTTTCTCATCCTCTACCACCCTTGATCATGTCTGATCACCCTGGCCTGCTTTCAGCAAGAATCCTGTTAAGTTACTTTAGCCAGAATGTCCCCTCACCCCTGATATTTCCTCTTAGTAATTTTCCATCCACCAACCCTCGCAACATCCACCCCTTAGCTATAAATTCCTACTTTTTCTTGTTGTGTTTAGAGTTGAACGGTCACTTCAAGACCCCATTGCAGTGGTCCCTACACCTATCACAACAGTCCCCTGTTGAGTAAATTCTTCAGTATGGTCTTTAACAAGAGTCATGAATAATTTTTTCTTTAACAGTTAAAAGGAGGAAATTTTTATTGCTGGGTTCCTCTTTATATATTCTTCGGATTGTCCCATTTTTCATGTGTTGATAGCACAATTCATGGTTAAATTAAGCCTCATTTTGCTAATGGCATAGTTTAAAGTCATAGTTTAAAATCTAAGGACTAATCTTTACATGATTTGCTTTAGAAAGTTCCAAAATGTGTTTAAAATACAAACACTTCTCTTTGAAGCTATGATTAACTACATACTATACCTTTGGATGAAGCTAGTGTTCTGATCAATATTTAATAATGATTTCATGGTAAATGGGTGGGTATGCTCATTAGAACAGTGAGAAAAGGATGCATTTTAATGGAGAATTAACAAATGTAGCTCCAGGGCAGGGGATATTTGCTTTAGAGATTTGTTGTAATTTAAAATAAGGTGTCTTAAATATAGCATTCCATGCATTTCTTTTAAATGACAAATTGTGTCCTAGATCTAAAAGTGTTAGCATTATTATGATGGATGTGATCTGAGATGAGGTCTGAACAGCTTAAATAAATTAACATTGTGAAAACCTGGCTCAAAACAATTTGGAACTGCTTCAGCTTTTAATTCATTCAGACACAAGATGTATTGCCTAGGCCCTGAAATTTGGTAGCGTAAGTTAAAAGTCTAGAATTTTAAATAAAACTTTTGGTAAGTCCTCTACTTTTTCCTCCCTTCCTTCCCATGGAATAGTAGTTAGCTCAAGACCTCTTTCCCTTTGGCTACAAATTCAAATTCCACCTTGAGAAAATCTTTTTAGATCTAAAGAAGATTTCCAGTGTTCAAAAAAAAAAAAATAATGGCAATAAATAAATAAATAAAATTGATATAAACTATTGTAATACTGTGGCAAATTGAAAGAGGAAGCTTGATCAGTCATTACTATATAACGTAGCAGCAGATGTAGAATCAACAACAGTGGACCAGAAAACAGAAGATTCCCATTTCATGTTAAATCACCAAGAGAGTGAAAGGAGAGACTGCAGGTTTACGATGACCTTTGAGAACTTGAATTAGGATCTATTTATTTGAAGATAAGTACAATGTGGTTAGAATGGAGAACTTTGAAGGCAAGAGAAATCTATTCCCCATATAGAGCAAATTGGCCTTGAGGTATAGCCAGAGATAAAATGGATCTTCACCCCATAAAATGGATCTTCACCCCATGCTGGAGACTCTTTTAGGGGAGTCAGGCTGATTACTGAACCTTGAGCAGGTTTTCTTCTCTCCACCCAAAAGGATCTGGAGAATGGACTTCCTCGTGGAATATTCCAAACAAACCACCACTATAGCTGAGGCTGAATTTGTTACCAAGGCTATTGTCCCAGAACCATACCCCATCCCCTCCTTCAAATTGCTCTTATCTAAGTTTCCTGAGGAAGCTGCAAAGAGAAAAACAAGAACTGGTTAGAAACAACTAGGCCCAAGATGGCGGAAGGTTTGACTTCTAGTAGGCCTTGAGCCTCATCATATGTTCACTGTAATGCATTAGTGTGCTAAATGACACACTCACCAGTGCCATGACAGTTGACAATTGCCATGACAACAAGGGAAAAGCCCATACAAGAACTGAAAAGGAATGTTGCATCAGTTCTGGGACCAAACCACACCCTTATTCTTGGATAACACATGAATATTCCTCCCACTATTTTCAATTCCCTCCCTTTCACCTTGACCCTCCTATATATGGTATCTCTTCCAGAACTGGGTTTTGAAGTTTATTTGCCAACTATGTTCCCTGTTCTCCATTCTTTGGTCATTGAATAAAGCTTATGCTGTAGCAGTCCCAGCATCAGTTTTGTTACTGGCTCTGTGAATCTGAGCTGGGGGTCAAGGGGAACCTCTCTGGCTGAGACAAGGGGTTTTGGCTGGGCTAGGACCCTGGGACGGGTCCAGAGGACCAATTCAGTAATGCTTTCTTAGTAAGATCTGAGCTGGGAGATCTAAATAGATAATTGTGTGTGTTGCAGGGTTTGTAATTAAAAGAGAGGAAGCAAGAACAAACACCTGTGAATGGAAGCATATGATAATAATTCTATTGAACGTTGAAATTCTGTGTTCTTATTTGCTTCGCTTCAAGCATCTTTCTATATTCTCATTTGTAGAAATAATCTTCGACTCTTTAACAGGTTTTCCTATTAAGGATTTGGAGGGAATTAAGAGAACTGAACTATTAACATAGCTGACATAGCTATGTTAACATAGATCCAAGCCAGTAACTCAGTTTCCCCCAAGAAAATATTAGTGATATTCTAAGAAAGAAAAAAAAAACTATGCTGACAATAAATTTTTCTAAGACTTGTATATACATTTATACAAAATTGTTCTTCTCCTTATGCATTCATCATTTACCTTTAAGAAATAGTGTTTCCTATACCCAAAGATCCAAGTAATTGCATGAGACCTGATTTAAAAATGCAGGGCCTCCATTCCATCTTCTACTTAGTGTGAGTTCTGCATTGGTGTTTTATGTTTATTTGATTATTGCTGATCCATGTCACATATTTTCTCACATTTTCAAGATGTATTTGTGATATTATTAAATATTTATAAAGAAGATAATTTTAAAATAGGATCTTGCGGTTTTTATGCTCTCTGAATCAAATAATTAGTATGTTTGGATATTATTACAGCTTTTGGATTCTGAAGAAAAGAGGAAAAAAGCTATCCAAGATGAAGCAATAATGGTGTTCAGAGCATTATAATTTAAGTGTTACAGAATGCAGTTTACATTCTTCTTATTGAAACTGAGTCCCCCTAAAACCGAGATCCTCTGCCTAGTTTATGACTAACCTCTCTATCCAAAACTTTATCCCCTTTCTTGTCGTGCCCCTGTGTCCCTCAGGACTGAGGAGTATCAAAGAAAAGGAAAGACTGAAACTGAACAGGGCCCTGTGGGACACTCCTGGTACGAGAACCCCTTCACGTCCCCTGTTTCTTGTTTGTGGAAAAAAGCTTTAGTCTCTTAAGCTTTCCATGAGTTCCAAAGAGCAGATTCAAGCAGTTATTAATTAGGGAAGTGAGGGAATGCAGAAACAAAGGAAAAGCAGTTAAACAAGAAAAGTAAAGAGAATAGTTCAGTGATAAAAAGAGTCCTAGTTCCTCCTCAAGGGATGCACGAAACAACCTGGTGCATATCTTTGAGTTGTTCTACAGGAACTAAGACCCCTACCCAGATGGAGGATGGTGACTACATGCTGACCACAAGCATGTAAAATCCAGACTGACTGGAACTAAGAGGTTGATGAGTAAGATTCCTGAAACATCACCCTGGTACCTCACCAACAACCAGTCAGAAGACAGTTCTGCACCCTGTTGTCCTCACCCTAAATGTTGACTTTAAAAACCTTTCCCTGGAAGCCATTGGGGAGTTTGGGTCTTTCGTGCATGAGCTGCCTATTCTCCTTGCTTAGCACCTTGCAAATAAAGGCTGTACTTTCCTTCATCACAACACAGTGTCAGTAAATTAATTTTGTTGTGAGGCAGGTGAGCAGACCCAAGTTTGGTTTGGTAACATTATCACTGTAGGATAACTGTCATAAATCAGCTTTCCTACAAATGCATTTTAAATATTTTGCAGAGAAAAAATACAAGAATGTACTTGGTGCTGCACTTGATATAAGGATCTGGTTCAGTAACATTGTTCCTCATTTTAAGAAGGCATTTGCAAAAGAAGAGTAAGAGGAGGAGGAGAAGTAAGAGGAGAATGAGTGACTTTAAAATGCTATTCATCTAGTGGGAAGCAGCTGCATAGCACAGGGAAATCAGCTCGATGCTTTGTGACCACCTAGAGGGGTAGGATAGGGAGGGTGGAAGGGAGGGAGATGCAAGAGGGAAGAGATATGGGAACATATGTGTATATATAACTGATTCACTTTGTTATAAAGCAAAACTAACACACCATTGTAAAACAATTATACTCCAATAAAGATGTAAGTAAGTAAGTAAATAAATAAATAAATAAATAAGATACATTTGGAGACCTGGAAAAAAATATATATAGTAATCCGCTTTATTAGTTTTCTCTAACATATTTCTATATAAATTGACTTGTTATAAACAAAAATAAAAGATATAAACAAAGAAAAAATGCTATTCATATTTTTAAATGCTGGAATTTTATAATAAATATAAAATAAAAAGTGATTTCCTTAATTTTTAAATTTTGCTTTATTTTGTTCATCTTTGCTCTTACTAACATAAAAAGTGACTAAACAACTTTAATTTGCTGTATTTATTTTGTCAAAACAGAAAAGCATATGGATTAAATTTCTAATAACAATTCATTCTAGAGGTCATTTTAATTTTTTAAAATTTTTTTATTGGAGTATAATTGTTTTACAATGTTGTGTTAGTTTCTGCTGTACAATGAAATGAATCAGTTATATGTATACCTATATCCTCTCTCCTGGGCCTCCCTCCCCTTCAACCCCCCATCCTACCCATGTAGGTCATCACAGAGCACTGCGCTGAGCTTCCTGTGCTTTACAGCATGTTCCCACTAGCTATCTATCTTATACATGGTAGTATATATCTGTCAATCCTAATCTCTCAATTTGTCCCAGCTTCCCTTTTCCCCCTGTCCACAAGTCCATTCTCTATGTCTGCCTTTCTCTCCCTGCCATGCAAATAGGTTCATCTGTACCATTTTTCTAGATACCACATATATGCATTAATATACAATATCTATTTTTCTCTTTCTGGCTTACTTCACTCTGTATGACATACTCTAGGTCCATCCACATCTCTACAAATGACCCAGTTTAGTTCCTTTTTATGGCTGAGTAATATTCCATTGTATATATGTATCACATCTTCTTTATCCATTCATCTGTCATAGAACTACCATATGACCCAGCAATCCCACTACCGGACATATACCCTGAGAAAACCATAATTCAAAAGGACACATGTACCCCAATGTTCATTGCAGCTCTATTTACAATAGCCAGGACATGGAAGCTGCCTAAATGTCCAATGATAGAGGTCATTTTAAAATTTAAGTATATATATCTACCAAGATTTTATGATCTGTTATTTTTAGTTATATTATTTGTAATCAAGGTTATTTTATTTAAAGTACTAATATGTTATTTTGTTTATTATCAAATAAGTTTAGGAAGAACTACAGAGCTGTTGATGTAATTCTCAATTCAATAAAAAAGTTTAAGGACTTTCTGTGTATCAAGGAGGCAGCATGACATACCAGATAGATTCAGATTAGGTGGGGATTAGGGTGGGCTGTGGTTCAAATCTCAGGTCTGCCACTCCTGAGTGTGTGATCTTGGAAAATCACAATCTTCCAAAGCCTCAGTTTTCCTCTGAAATGAGGATGATCACATTAGCAGGGGAAAGCTGTTGGAGTGAACACTGAATGAACTGTCAGATAGTGTTATCAACTTTACATGTCAGGGAGGAAGAAATTCTCCTCTACCCTTCTAGGCTCTTCTGGCTGATCTACAAATTAAATGGGCATGAGACAGGTTGTCTGTCTTTCCTCCCCGAACACCATGTGCAGGATGCTATGAGGTTACTAGCATAAGTATGGAGTGAGAGAAGACCTTCTGGAGGAAGTCATGCCTGAACTGAATCAGGATAGATGAACAAGTTTGGCCCTGGGAGTAAATTTGGGAAGGGCGTTATAAACAGAGAGAGCTACCTGAGTGAACTTGAAACCAAGTAGGACCCTGTATGACCCTTCTGGGAATACAAGCCTTTCCAGGTCCCCAACTTCTTATTTGTAGGAAAAAGGCTTCCGCCTCCTAGACCTTCCTGAATTCCAAAAAGCAGGTTCAAACAGTTGCTTGAACTGTTTCAAGTTCAAGCAACTGTTTGCATGCAGAAACAAAGGAGAAGCAATCAAGAAAAAATATAGCAGGGATAAAAGCTGGGTCCTTGTTCCTCCTCAAGGGATATATATCACAATATCTTTGAGTTCTTCTGCAGGAACTACGGTCCCCACCCAGGTGGAGGATGGTAACTTCAGGCTGAGTACAAGATTCCTGGAACACTGTCCTGTTACCTCACCACCAACCACTTAGAAGAAAGTCACACACCCTGCAGCTCTCACCCCAAATTTCACCTATAAAATCTTCTCCCTGAAAACCATCAGGGAGTTCAGGGTTTTTGAGTACAAACCACCCGCTCTCCTTGCTCGGCTCTGCAATAAACCTTTCTGTGTTCCAGACTCCCCTTTTCGGTTTGTTTGGCCTCACTGTGAGTTGGGCACATGAACTTGGGATAACAAACTCATGGAGGCAAGAAATAACATGGTCATGGTATTTGAATAACAGAACTATCTGTAGTTGGATATTAATAGAGAGAAAGGAACGAGACAGGAGTGACAGGAGGGCTGGAGAAGGAAGTAGAGGAGGCTGCTATAGGGTTGTCCTCTAAACTGCAGAAGACTGGATCTGGGTTTTCAGCAAGAGACAGAGCTGGTCCAATGCATGTTTTAGAGAGAATGCTGTGGCTGCCATGCTAGGATGAATTCAACATGAGGATGGTGAGAAGAGGATGAATTAGACACCTATTGCAGTCAGGCAGCAATAATGAGGCCTGAATTGAGACAGTGATACCACCTGTGGAGTGGAGATGATAGATTCCAGCCATGCTTCCAGACAAGACTGGAGAACCTGGTGACTAACTGGATGCAGTACAGGAGCTGTGTGGATGGCTCAGCCATTGACAGAGAAAAGTATTAAGAGGAACAGCTGCCTTTCATTTTGAAGCTAGTATATTGACTTCTTCATTTATTCCTTTCTTTTCATTTTGTTAAATTAGAAACATTTTTTTCAGATTTAAAAATTTTATTCTGTCATCGAATATATCCAAATTTCCTTAAACTTTGCCATCTGCAAACTTGATAAGCATGCTTTCTAGGTCTCATTCGAAGCACTGTTAAATCATTGAATGAGAGAAGGCTACATACACACTGAGCTGTTTTATACTGCATTAACTTCTTTCAGTTGATACTGATTCAATAGTATAAACTTTCTGGATATAAACCAATTAACAGTAATGTTTCCCAGCCCATGTTTTCCTTTCCTATCAATGCCTTGCTGAAATTCAGATAACTGTGCCTTTGGTAACCCTCTTTCTACCCCCACCTCTCCTGAAAATTCTGAGCAATCTGATGACCCTATTTGCAAAAAATTATTCATGTATTATGCTGTTCTTAGAGACAATTGTGAAGAGCATATTTATGTCTATATCTTTATATCTGAAAAGATCATTTGTTAGGAATTGTGTCCATTTAAGAAACCGGCAACTGATGGACAAATATTTATATCTTTATGGTCAGAGTTTAAACATATATTGACAAGAGTTCCATTTGAAAAATTGTCACAGCTATCTCTATATGACTAATTCTGTAATTCTCTGTAGGGTCACTTTGCTATAGAATAGGTCAGAATTTCTTGAAAGACAATCTAGTCTTGTAAGCCAATCAAGTCAAACAAAGATGATTATGCTTTCATTTAAAATGTGATTTCCTAAAAAGTGAAAGGCTTATAAATGTATAAGGTAGTAAAAAGTTTTCAAAATTTTCTCAAGTTTTTACTTCAAATATGTATATACTATATTCTTCATCACAAATGAGTTGATTGTTCTTGAGCAAAGAGTTCACTTTAGACTAGTGATTTTGTTCCCAGGGGATATTTTGGTAAGGTCTGGAGACATTTTTGGTTGTCATGACTATGCTGGAGGTGCTGTTGGTATCTAGTGAGTAGAGGCCGGGGATGCTGTGTTGCACACATCTCCCACTTCCCAATGATAAAAAATAATCTGGTCTAAAATGTCAATGCTGTAAAGGGTGAGAAACTCTACTTTAGAGGTGCCTGGCTATTGTGGACTGCTTTGTGGGATACCACACTAATAGCCACATCTATGCTACCATTTACAATATAAATTTTCTTAGGCATAAGTTACTAATCTATAGTCCAAAACACTCATTACTTTCCAATGGAAATAGCTGTTTACTTAAAGGGTGTACTATAGTTTTATGCTAAACCTTTCTTATTCAGTTTTATAATCATTTTTTTCTAAAAGTGCTTTAATATCAGTTCTATTCATTATTCCACCCATTAGCTCTTCTTGGATTAATAATTTAAATTTTACATTATTATTATATTGTTAGAACTAACATAACCTAACTGTCCTAATCCTATCCCCAAACTTTGCTTGTTCTGCTGTTGTCCATGGTAAGTCCATTAATAAGCCCTTTTGTCCTACATCAAGTTTCCCAGAATCCATCCCTGAAATGCAGTGTCTTGTGCCAACTGCTTATTGAGGAAGTGCTCCTGGGAGAAAGCAGCAAAGTAGAAGTTGGAAAATAATAGGGAAAGGGGGCAATAGCCAGGTAAGTAGGTAATCCCAGGCCAAGTGCTGTGGAGGGTTGCTTCTTCCTCGTCTGGCGATGGCTTCTCTGAAGTATAAGTTATGCATCAGGTTTATCCCATCACAATACCAAGAAGCTGGACTTTCATCTGCCCTCTCAGGTCAGTCGCTGGCTAAGAGCTTCTTTCATGGTCATAAACTCCTAGCACTTCTGCTCTCTGAGCTTGTGAACAAAGCTACTCCAGTTGCATGAGAAGTCTTCTCAAAGGAGGAAAAAAAAAACAGGGAAGACAAGAGGGAGGCTCCTGAAAATGGTGAAAAGTTTCAGAGAAGATCTGGGAGAATCATTGACAGAGCTTCCTTCATCCTGAAGTAAGCACATATTGGTAAGTTTAATCAAAATGGGAGTGTTGGGTACTCTCCCTGTGGGAAAAATACCCATATAAATATTCAGACTCACAAGGTAATGGCTTCCTAGGAAAGTTAGCTTAAATTTTACTGCATGACTCACTGTCAATTTATAATAATTGCATTTTATATTATACTTTTAATATGAATTTCACATTTCTTATTTCTCTTCTTATATGTTGTTAATCATAATAACCATAACTTCTGTACTTCAGCATTCCCTTATGAACTAGAACTATTAAATCGTTAATAGTCTGTGAGTTTCCTACTCGATTTGTTATGACACTTTAATAATTTCATCAGAGTTTAGGTATTGCAAAATGTTATAATTTACACTGCTGGACTCCAAACACAATGCATTAATAAAGCAAACTCTTCAGTTAAAATATTAAATAAGTTAATACTATATGGAAAACAACCACATGAATCACTCTCAATATTACTTATTTATTTTTTAATTTTTAATTTCAATTTTTCCTTTTACTTGGTTGTATAGAAATTATGAAAATATCCTAGGTACTTTCTGTAAAATTATTCCTGATTCTTAAATTTTATGAAAACACCTTTTTGTTTTTCTGACCAGTATGTACTTGCCTCAAATATTAGATAAGTTGAAAATCAACTTACAAGCCCTGTACATTTCAGTTTTAGTTCTATCACTTATAACACCTTATATTGGGGAACAAAAAGTGATTGGCTTTTACAGCCATGCATGTTTTTAAATAGCCAGATTCTAAATCTACTTAACTGAAGGCCATAGGCAACAAGCACGTCTCTTTTTTCTGGAGTTCTGTTCTTCTCCATCTCCACGTGCAGACTGAATAAGTCTGTATCTCTCTTCTATTAGAGCTCTGCTGAAAGTGAGAAGTAATCATTGCACACCATCATTTTGAATTTTCCCTACACTTCTCCCTATTGCTACATCTTTCAGGAAATTGTCTGCCTTCTAAACACAGGCTGAAGTTTAAACACTTCTTTTTAAGAGCAAAAGACTCATCAGAATCTGGAAAGGGTTTATTATGGGAGCTACCCCAGTACAGGTATCAAATTCTGTGACAGAATGTAGGTTTGGCAGAAAATAGAGACCTCGAATCACAGTGTATGGATAATATGTAAGTATATTTGTTTCTCTTTCTCTTATAACAATCTGGAGGTAGGAATTCCAGGGCTAATGTTTAAAGTTTATAATTTGATAAGTTTTGATGCATACATATTCCATGAAGTCATCATCACAATCAAGATAATAATCATATCCATCACTCCCAAATTTTCCTCATGTCCCTGCCTGCCACTCTTCTTATTCATTACCCCCTCACCCTAGTTCAGGCACCAACTGATCTACTTTATGTCACTACCAATTAGCTTTCATATAATTTTATGTAATAAAAACATACAATATGTATGACTGTTTAACTCCATATGAAACTGAAAAACTGTTTTCCAAAGTGGTTATACCATTTTACAACAATAAGTGCTTAACGGCCATCATATATCTTCCTTATTGAAGTGTCTGTTCTAATGATTTACCAATTTTTAGGTTATTTTCTTTCTTCTTGGGTTTTGAGAAATCTTTATATATTCCAGACAAAAGTTCTTTATTAGATATATGATTTGCAAATATTTTCTCCAAGACTATGTCTTGTCTCTTCATTTTTTTAAACAGAGTCTCTTGGAGATCATATTTAAAATTTGATGAAATTCAATTTATCAACTTTTCTTTTTCTTTCATGGGTCTTACTTTTGGTGTGTGTTTAATAAATCTTTGCCTAATCCAAGTTCACAAAGGTTGTCTAGATATGTTTTTGGAAGGTCCATAGTTTTAGTTTTTGTATTTTGGTCTAAAATCCATTTTGAGTTTATTTTTTATATGATGTGAGGTATGGATTGAGCTTCTTTCCCTGTGGCAGATATCATTATTCTTCTCCCCTTCGTCCTCCCCACCCCTTGTCCTCCTCCTCCTGCTGTCCCTCCTCCCCTGCCTCCTCCTCCTTCTTCTTCTTCTTCTTCCTCCATATGTATATTTAATATTTGCAGGACAAATTTTTCAAAAGACATACTTTCCACTGATTTGCCTTTGACTATGGTCAAAAATCAATTGGCTTGATTGTGATTCTATTTCTGGACCCAATTTTGTTTCATTGGTCTGTTTGTCTATCTTGACCCCAATGCCACTCTGTCTTTATTACTGTAGCTTTATAAGCAAATAAGCTACAGTAAATAAGCTTTATAAGTAAATTAGTTTCAAGACTTTAAATAAGTCTTGAAGTGAGTTAGTCTAAGTTCTCCAACTTTGTTCTTCCTTTTCAATGTAGTTTTTGGCTTTTCTACTTCCTTTGTTTTTCCATGGGAGTTTTAAAAATTCTCTTCCATTTTATTAGTTTATTACAAGATATTGAATATAATTCCCTGTGCTATACAGTAGGACCTTTCTTTTTATCTATTTTATATAGTTTGTATCTGCTAATCCCAAACTCCTAATTTATCCCTCCGCTCCCTACTTTCCCCTTTGGTAACCATAAGTTTGCTTTCTATGTCCATAAGTCTATTTCTGTTTTATAAATAAATTCATTTGTATTACATTTTAGATTCCACATATAAGTGATATATGATATTTGTCTTTGACTTACTTCACTTAGTATGATAATCTCTAGGTCCATCCATGTTGCTGCAAATGGCATTATTTTGTGCTTTTCTTGGCTGAGTGATATTCCATTGTATATATGTTAATATGTACCACAACTTCTTTATCCATTCATTTGGACATTTGGCTGCTTCCATATATTGTAAATAGTGCTGCAGTGAACATTGGGGTGCATGTATCCTTTCAAATTAGAGTTTTCTCTAGATATATGCCCAGGAGTGGGATTGCTGGATCATATAGTAACTCTATTTTTAGTTTTTTAAGGAACTTCCATACTGTTCTCCACAGTGGCTGCACTAATTTACATTTCCATCAATAGTGTTGGAGGGTTCCCTTAACTCCATACCCTCTCCAGCATTTATTATTTGTAGATTTTTTTTTTTTTTTTTTTTGCAGTACACGGGCCTCTCACTGCTGTGGCCTCTCCCGTTGTGGAGCACAGGCTCCGGACGTGCAGGCTCAGCAGCCATGGCTCACGGGCCCAGCCGCTCCTAGGCATGTGGGATCCTCCCAGACCGGGGCACGAACCCGTGTCCCCTGCATCGGCAGGCGGACTCTCAACCACTGCACCACCAGGGAAGCCCTATTTGTAGACTTTTTAATGATGGCCATTCTGACTGGTGTCAGGTGACACCTCATTGCAGTTTTGATTTACATTTATCTAATAATTAGCAATGTTGAGCATCTTTTCATGTGCCTGTTGGCCATCTGTATGTCTTCTTTGGAGAAAAGTCTATTTAGGGGTTCTGCCCGTTTTTCAATTGGTTGTTTGTTTTGTTGTTATTGAGTTGTACGAGCTGTTTGCATATTTTGGAAATTAAGCCCTTGTCGGTAGCATCATTTGCAAATATGTTCTTCCAGTCTGTAGGTTGTCTTTTTGTTTTGTTTATGGTTTCCTTTGCTGTACAAAAGCTTTTAAGTTTAATTAGGTCCCATTTGTTTATTTTTGCTTTTATTTCTATTGCCTTGGGAGACTGACCTAAGAAAACATTGGTACAATTTATGTTGGAGAATGTTTTGCCTATGTCCTCTTCTAGGAGTTTTATGGTGTCATGTTTTATATTTAAGTCTTTAAGCCATTTGGAATTTAGTTTTGTGTATGGTATGAGGGAATATTCTAACTTCATTGATTTACATGCACCTGTCTATCCATGGGACTTCTTAAATCAGCTTGTCAATTTCCACCCAAAAGCTGCTGGGGTATTGATTAGGATCACACTTAATCTATAGATCAATTTGGGGAGAACTAACATCTTAACAATATTCAATCTTTCCATCAATAAAAATAATATAGCTATTATTTTAGGCTTTTAATTCTCCCAGAAATGTTTTATAGTTTTTATTATATATGTCTTTCATATTTTTATGTTTATTACTAAGTATTTCCTTAAAAAATCAAAAATAGATGTGGATTTTGTCAAATACATTTTCTGCATCTATTGAGATAGTCATATTGATTTTCTTTTTTAGTCTTCTAATATGGTAAATTACATTGATTGATTTTCAAATACTAGGTTAAAGCAACCTCTTATTCCTTAGAGAAATCCAACTTGATCATGATGTAATAAACTTTTTATGTATTGTTAGATTCAATTTGCCCAAATTTTGTAAGAATGTCTGCATCTGTGTTCATGAAGGATATTAGTCTGTAGTTTCTTTCTGTTGTTTTTGTCTGGTTTTGGTATGAGAGTAATACTGGCCTTGGAGAATGAGTTGAAAAGTGTTCCTTCCTATTCAGTTGTCTGTCAGAGATTGTATAGAATTTGTATTATTTCTTCTTTATGTTTGGTAAAGTTTACCAGTAAAGTCATCTTCAGTTTTCTTTGTAGGAAGATTTTTAACTAAAAATTCACTTGAGGGCTTCCCTGGTGGCGCAGTGGTTGAGAGTCCGCCTGCCGATGCAGGGGACACGGGTTCGTGCCCCAGTCTGGGAAGATCTCACATGCCGTGGAGTGGCTAGGCCCGTGAGCCATGGCCACTGAGCCTGCGTGTCCGGAGCCTGTGTTCCACAACAGAAGAGGCCACAACAGTGAGAGGCCCGCGTACCGCAAAAAAAAAAATAATAACATAAATAAATAAAAATAAATAAATAAAAATTCACTTAAAAAATATGTATACATCGGATGAATGGGTAAAGAAGATGTGGCACATATATACAATGGAATATTACTCAGCCATAAAAAGAAATGAAATTGAGCTATTTGTAATGAGGTGGATGGACCTAGAGTCTGTCATACAGAGTGAAGTAAGTCAGAAAGAGAAAGACAAATACTGTATGCTGACACATACATATGGAATTTAAGAAAAAAAAATGTCATGAAGAACATAGGGGTAAGACAGGAATAAAGACACAGACCTACTAGAGAATGGACTTGAGGATATGGGGAGGGGGAAGGGTAAGCTGTGACAAAGTGAAAGAGCGGCATGGACATATATACACTACCAAACGTAAGGTAGATAGCTAGTGGGAAGCAGCCGCATAGCACAGGGAGATCAGCTCGGTGCTTTGTGACCGCCTGGAGGGGTGGGATAGGGAGGGTGGGAGGGAGACGCAAAAGGGAGGGGATATGGGAACATATGTATATGTATAACTGATTTAATTTGTTATAAAGCAAAAAATAAAAATAAAATTAAAAAAAATGTATAAAGCCATTAGGTTATTTATTTATGCTTAACATTGGTAGTTTGTGTCCTTCAAGGAATTTATCCATTTTATCTAAGTTACTGAATTTATTAACACAAAATTGTTCATAATATTCTCTCATTAGTCTTTTATAATCTGTAATGATGTCACTTCTCATTTCTGTTACTGGTAATTTTTGCTTTCTCTCTTTTTTCCTAATCAGCCTAGGCAGAGATTTATCAGTTTTATTGATTTTCTAAACTACAAAATAAAAACCAACACTCCCCCATCCCCAAATTTTGGTTTCATTGATTTTCTCTACAGGTTTTCTTTCTTCTATTTTGTTGATTTCTACTCTGGTCTGTATTATCTCTTTCTTCAGCTTAATTTGGCCTTTGTTTTTTTAGTCTCTTTAGGTGAAACTGAGGTAGCTGATTTTAGATTCCCCCTTTTGCTAACATAGATGTATAGTGCTATAAGTATCCCCCTTGGTATTACTTTAGCTGTATCTTGAAATTTTTGATATGCTGTTTTCTCATTTCCATTGTTAAAATATAATCCATTTAAAATTAATTTTTGTGTATGTGTGCTGTAAGGGTTAATGTTCATGTGTCTCTTTTGATAAAGTTAACAAGTAAATTTAAAAATTCTAGAAATACTAATAGATACAATAGAATGATAGTAAAAAGAAAGCAAGGGAACAATGAACATAGGCTTCAGACTGATGATTACTTAGGGCTAAGAAGAGGCAAGGTATGAGACAAGGGGACCATATTGTTTATATATTGTATTGTATTGTTTATGTATTGTAAAGAACTAGCTTAAAGTAAACAAATAAAAGCAGCCACACATGGACTAATAATAATGATGTGTGTGTATCATTAACTGAAGATGTGATTAATCACATTCTGTTTTTTTCTATAGGTGGATAAAAACAAAGCCAGCAATTTCACTCTTAGGTATATAGTCTAAAGAAATTCTTAAACATAAAAGAGAAAATAAGTACAAGAATGTTTGGAGCAGCATTATTCATATAGTAAGAAAACAGAAACAACTTAAATGTCCATAAACAAGAGAATAGGTATAATATGCTATGTTCACATAATGGAATACTAGTGAAAACAAACAAATTACAGTTATAGAATCCATGATTATGATTTCCTGATAAAAAAGGTAGGTTACAAATATATAGAGCATGACACCATTGATATAAAGTACTAAAATTTGCAAAAAAATTTGTATATATTCTTGAACAGTTAACATATATAGTAGAAGGGAAATTAATTAATGTTAATAATAAACACCAAATTCAGGAAGGTGGTTATATCTGGTGGAGAGAGGGAAAGGAGAAGAAGAAGGAAATTTAGAGGGCGTGAACCTTTTAGTAATAATTTGTTTCTTAAACTTGGTGGTGCTTGCTTAATAGGAACAAAGAGGGCCTGGAAGATAACTCCTAAAACCACCTTCTCTTTCTGCCACTGCCCATTCAAACCTGCACTGGACGGCTCCCCAGAACCACCACTGGTAATCTTTGACTTTTTTTTTTTTGGCTGTGTTGGGTCTTCGTTTCGTGCGGGGGCTTTCTCTAGTTGCTGCAAGCAGGGGCCACTCTTCATCGCGGTGCACAGGCCTTTCACTATAGCGGCCTCTCTTGTTGCAGGGCAAAGGCTCCAGACGCGCAGGCTCAGTAGTTGTGGCTCACGGGCCTAGTTGCTCCGCGGCATGTGGGATCTTCCCAGACCAGGGCTCGAACCCGTGTCCCCTGCATTGGCAGGCAGATTCTCAACCACTGCGCCACCAGGGAAACCCCCAGTCTTTGACTTTTGATGACCTTGTGTAGAGGAACTCTCTTGTCCCCTGGGCATCCAGTGGTATACCCCCAGATTCTTTCAATCCTGCTGTTCTGGGTCTCTCAGCCTCCCCACTGGTATCCCTGTCTTCGGCTTGTCCAGCCTCTGGCACTTTCTCCATATTTCCATCAGTGTTAGTGATTGTGCTACTTTTCTTTTTAGAATTTGAGTCTGCTTCTTGCTGCATAATATAGTGCACACTTTTTAGTATAGCATACAGTGGTATTCACAAATTACACAGAGCTTAACCTTTCCAATTTTATCTCTTACTCCTCTGTGCCATGCACACTCCACTTTAGTCACACCAAATTTCTTACACATGTACTTTCATGAATCCATATGATAATATATACTGGGACTTTTCTATTTTTTGCATTTCACACGTAGTGCTGCCCTATATAACACACATTCATTACAGTGCTCTTTATCTCAAAAATATATATATTCACACCTCTACATTGTCTGTCTATCTATCATCTACCTATCCGTCTATCTAATATGTTAATGTGTGTGATGGATGAGCCAGTTCAGTAGACTGACGATCAGTCCAACCTCTCAGCAGGTGAGCAGGAAGGAGCCTTTCACAGGATGCTTCAGTTTTAATGGTGCCACACTTCGTTTTTAATTCCACCTTTACTCTTCCTTGACCTCTCTTTCTTCCATTATTTTATCTTTTGGTAAACAGCTTTGACCCTTCACAGCTGACAAGATGAATAGAAGTGATGTTATTGGAGGTACAAAAAAATTGCCAAGAAACTACACCATGAAGTTTTATATCTTCTATGGTACATTCAGGGTAATAGTCAATGAATTAGAAAGCCCACATCTGCAGTTAGAGGTTGGAAGAAGTACTTTTACCTTATTTATATCCTATAGATCCCTACAGCTTGGTAAGATTGATCTGCTATTGTATGAACTGCATGTGAATGAAATTATGGCTTGCAACTTGTCATGCTTGAGGGAATTTAAAGAGAATTCCACAGCTGGTTTAGTGTATGATGCTTGATATGCAGTTCCATGGGGACCATGCCACAAAGACTGCTCATATTACTTAATCATTTATTAGTTCATTCATTTTCAGAAACATACACCCTGCACTAAACAGAGGTATGCCCATATGATCTTATCAATTCTTCAAAGTCCTGTTAAAAGTGCCCTTTCTTCTCTGCAACCTCCATTCCCGACTAGCAGGGGCAAAACCAATGATTTCATCTTTTGTGTTTCCATAGCACCTCTATATACTTTTACTATAGCACTTACCATATTGAAGTGTGTATTTGTGTCTCCTTAAATATATTTTGAACCCCTTAGGGGCAGGGATCATGGCTTATTCAACTTCGTGTCTGTAACACCTAGCACAGAGCTGACACTTAGCAGAGACTTGATAAATATTTGTTGAAACAAAATAAAATATTTATTTACTATAGTTCTTCATTGAAGCTCAAAAAATTTGTACTCCTTCCTCCTCAGATACTTAACCATCTATGTGAAGGGAAAACTTGATTCAGAATAATAAATAAGCAACATTACACTCTATAGAGCTGGCCCTGCAATAAAAGACAGCTTTCTAGCTTCCACTTTTCTCACTCCTCTCAATGGCTCTCATCCAAATCATCTATGACCTACATTTTGAATATAATAATGAAGATTTTTTCAGCCCTGGTCTTACCTTTCCCCTCTGCCACATTGACACAGTTAACTGTTTTTTCTTGCACTCTTTGTCTTTGGGAATTCTTTCCTTTCATGATTTCCATGATGTTGCTCTGTTGTTGTTTTTTTCCCTAACTCTCTGATTGCTCCTTAGCTTCTTAGCAACTGTCTTCTTCTTTCTTTGGCACTCTTAGCTTCTCATTCTACATCTGCTTTTTTGGGAAATCATTCCTGCTCAGGTTTTAATTATTATCTATATTAATAGATAATATTAATCACTCCCAAATCTCTTTATTGAACCCAGAATTATATAATTGCCATCCACCTAGATGTTCAAAGGGAACTTCAATATGACCTCCTCTCCAAGAAACAGAATAATTTCCTACAGACACGTTATATCACCCTAGCCAGAAATCTGGGAGGCAATGATGAATCTGTGCATCTCCCACATATGATCATTCTTACTTGTTGAAAAACCCTCTCCTCTCTACCCTCACATCCATCACCTTTGTGCACCATACTAGCTTCTATTTCACTCTCCTCCCACCACACTCCACAGTCTTGCCAGCCCAATCCCTCAAAAATGTGAGCTGATGATGTTATTTTCTTGCTTGAGATCTGTTGATAGATTAGTCCCCATCATAATAATAGGGGAATCTAAATTCCTTAGCACAATGTAAAGGCTCTTCATAATCCAGACCATCTCTTGTTCAGCCTTACATCTTGGCCTTCTCAAATTTCATCTCCAAGTTCCTTCCAAGCTGAAATACTAGTGGCTCCTTAGCGTGCCCCTCTCTCATCTCCTGCCACTTCAGATGCTGCTTGTCCACTTGGAACATCCTTATCTCACTTGTGTTTCACTTGGCTAAAGTGATCTTCTAAAGGTAATCAATCATTCACATTTATTCAACACATTTATTATGTGTTTGGGACATTGTCTGGGCTCTAGAGATAATTGCTGAACAGATTTAGCCCCTTCTCTCATGAAGCTTACATTTTAACAGAGGAGAGAGTAATTCAACAGATAATTATACTAATACATATGTAATTATAAGCTTAGACAAATGTCATAAGGAAAAGTAAAGAGTGCTCCCTAACTAGGCTATGAGCTACTTTGAGGGCAGAGACTACTTCATTAATCCTCTTTATATTTTTAATGCTCAAAAAGGATCCTTTGGGTCTCAGAAGGTGATGAGTAGATATTTCTTGAACTAATGAAATAAAAGTTGCACTTGTCAAGAATAAAAGGTGGTAGGGAGTTGGCGGTCTCTGAAAGTGTTATGCTTTATGGTATAGGTGGATAGCCTGTTGCTTATAATTCAGTGGAATCAATTCCCATATTTTAGAAGTAAATCAGTTGATCTCTAAGATTCCTTCCGACTCTAAATATGATAGGTTAATGACCCGTGGGATTAAATGACTGATAAAAAGAAACTTGCCTTGTATACTTTGCTGATACAATATCTAGGACAACACTTCCTCTGAATGAGCATTTACTGTGTAAGAGAAAACAGATGCCTGATTTTTTTTTTAAGATCCTCATTGTTAGCTTCAGAATAATCCAGAATACAAGGAGGCAGTCTACAAATGGACTCAGAGATGACGTGGTTTTGTTAGGGGAACCACTGACCGAAACTGCCCACCCTGGCCAGGTAACCATTCACATGAGTTGTTTTATGGCAGGAGGTCCTGGTAAGGAACATGGAACTAACAAGCCACCACCAACCGGAAGAATTTGGGAAAGGTCAAAAGGAGACGCCAGTCCATATGTCCTACCAACCTCCCAGAATCCTTCTCCCTGGAATCCATCTTGGCTGAGCAATGCGTGTGCCACCAGGAAGGACTCTGAGTCAGAGTGTGGCCAGAGACAGCCCAGAAACTAACCCCATTACCATAAAACCTGAGACTGTGAGCCACATGGCATAGCAGTCCTCCTGGGCCCCCTTACCCTCCTGCTCTCCACCCAGGCGCCCCTTCCCAATAAAGTCTCTTGCTTTGTCAGCACGTGTGTCTCCTCAGACAATTCATGTCCAAGTGTTAGACAAGAGCCCACTCTCGGGCCCTGGAAGGGGTCCCCTTCCTGCAACAGTTTGGCAAGGTAAATAATAGCTTGAGGGCTCAGAGACTATTATTATTTGTAATATTCTAATATTTGCTTTGTTATTTATAATATTTACTTAATTCATGGGTCTCTAATAGGTGTACTTTACATGGTATAAAACATTAGAGCAAAAAAGAGGCAACTTGTAATTTTCTGTGCAGACAACTAAGTGCAAAACTAGGTGATAGTTAATAAGCCAACTCGTTTTCTTCTTCCTTTGCTGCTTCCCTCACCATGGAAGCAGAGACCTGCTTTCTGAAATTGACAAGAACTGAAACCCTTTGTTACAGCAAGAGATGCCTGATCCTGTTCCAAGTTTTGCTGTCTTGATGTCCATCATACCCACCCGTCTTTTCTTTGAATGGCACTCAACACAATGCATTGATGACTCGCCATGTTCCAGCATGGAAATGACTATTGCCTGGTGGGGGAAAAATACTTTTCAGTGGTTTTTGTTTTTACTTGTTATGGCTCTGAATTTTTCCTGCTTTGACATGACGGCTAAAATGTGCACAGCATTTCTGTGCCACCCGCAAACATATTTTCAGCATGCCTGTTTTCATGAAGAAAGTGAAGGAAGCATAAGGTTGGCACGGCAGTGAGTATGGGGTGTGTACATGGAAACCATCTGTTCGACATAAACTCTGCTCTGTTCTGACATGCAGGAGGAAAGGAATCTGTGAAATCAGAAGGTGGATTTTTTTTAAGGTGTAAACTACCAAGTAACTTGGGTAATGGGTTTGGGGGCACCACTCTTGCTATTTATTGAGACCTGCCCCCCAACCCCACTTCAACTCCATTTCAGTTAGTCATGGTCAGACCAATATTTACTTATTAGGTTAATTCTTCATTTAAAAAACTCTGTGTCATTATTTTTATGTTGGGATTGGAAGAAGGAGAGCTACAGAGCGTTAGTAGGCAACATATTTCCGTTAAAAAAAGTGTCTGTTAGCCATGCCGTTAAGAAGAGGCGTTGCTGCTTTTCTGACACTTCTCCTGGAGCTGGATGAGCTGGGATGTGCCCTGCTGCAGAGTCATCTTCCTTAGTTTCTGTTTGGAGACTGGAATTCTGGGGGCTACTGCCACATGTCCATAGCAGGGACCACTTCATCTCACTGACTTCTTCCTATGGAAAATCCATACTCATTCCATGGAACTGTAGCCCTGGTCCCAGCTATGCCAATGAGGGTTGTGTCCGACTTGTTCATATTAAACATGGGGAGGAGGCTAACACCAGATGTTCCTGATCCTGGTTTCTCCAAGTATTGGCTTAATATTAGTCATGTCGATTTAATGTATTTGATTCAAATGAAAATCCTCATCCTCTGGGGCTAATTCTTGATCCAGATGAAAAAATAGAGTTGATGCTCAATGAAAGAGAGGAAAAGAAAGAGAGAGAAAATTGAACCCCCATGAGGCTCTTGTATAATGTAAATGGAGGCATGATTAAAACTGCTTCCCTTTGTTTTCCACAGAAAGGAAAGAGTGGAATGAGGATCAAACTGACCCCTACCAGTCTTTCTGGTCACAGAAATGATCATTTGACGACTACCGAGCTGCATCGCTTTCCCTAAGGGGTCAGTGTTTAGGAGACTGAGAACTGGCTGATTTGAATGACCCTAAACTGAAGCCAGCATACACTTGGACTGTCCTCTCTGGGTGGTCAAATCCACTGCTCTGGACTGGACATTGCAGAAGAGCCAATGACATCATCAATACCTCCAAGAAATAACAGGGCCACCCCTGTGGTGCCTGGACACTGTTCTGTGGCTTCACTTGTCAGCTTTCTTCTTCTGTAGGAACTGGATTTTTGTTACATTCCTGAGCCCAGCCTGCAGCTCTTTTGCTGAGGAAAAATATGATTTAAATACAAAGAGACCAATTGATAAGTCAGAGTCTGTCCCCAAAAACCCATCATCTGGAAAATTATCCTGAACTATTATCAAAATCTATTTCTACAATCTCAACATAGGTGGAGAACTTACCAAGTTAAAGTCAGGGGTGAAGAATGGGTTCTATCAGTTGGATTTAATCAACAAGCATTTTGTTTTTCTTTAGCTAAGAAGAGAGCTGATATCAAGAATAACATAAAAAAGAGGAAAAGGTAACTCTTAGTTCACTAAAAAGTGGATGTTTTGGAGTACCTATTATGTGCCTGTAGTTCAGGATAAAAAGATGAACAAGGTAGAGATTTTGTCTTCAAGTTGCTTATGGTCTTTTGAAAAATAGACTAGGAAGCTGACCTGTGAAATTGCTCGAATTAAAGCCTTCTCAAGATACTCTTAAAGAAGCAGAGAGGAGAGAGCACTGAAGTCTACCTTCGTGGGGGAGTTTTCTGGAGTCTTGTCAGAGGACTAGAAGTGTGGTGTGGCAAGATAGAGGGCTAGAGGCAGGTTTTCTTAGAGACCAGTGGAGTGGATTTCAGAGAAAAGCAAAGGGTTTGGTCTGCTAGAATGCTGGGGGGGCTAACGATGGGGAGAAAGATGAAACTGAATAAAGATATTTGTTGGCCACATCATCAGGCCTCTTCTGGCTATTCAAAGCTCAAATTTTCCTTTCAAACCAAAATAGCAAAAATATATCTCCATGTGGACACACTGGTCTGCCGACTATGTACTTCTTGAACCCGTGGTTTTTCTCTTCTTCATTCAAAGAGCTTAGCTTGTTGCACAAAGGTAGAAAGAAAAGGAGAGTTATACCCTGATTCCCCTTCCCTCTTCTTCTGAACACTCTCCCCCTGAGAACTAATCCGCAATGGCATTTTAATGCTCTGATTTTTACAGAGCTTCAGTATCCAGCAGCTGCGACTGGGGAGAGGGAGGGAGGGCATCTCTGGAGCACATATCCTTAAGAACATGAATCCACAGAAAGGGACAGCACAGAGAGACCATCTTTTAGATTTGGTGACCAGGAGTAACACAGTACTAACAACTTTCCACAGGCGATGCAAAAGGCCTGGGATAGTCTCTGTTATTAATATCACCATCCTCTTTCCCTGTCTCAGTGTTTCATCATTCGGGGATTCCAGACAAAATAAGTTTTTGCATTTCATTTTACCAGTTGTTACCTGACTGCCACTGGGGAAGCTGATCAAGCCAGAAGGAATTTCTGCCTCCCTTTCCTCCTCCTTCCTCTCCACCATCAAGCCCTGCTGTTCTCTTTAAAGGAAAAAAAAAAAAAAAAGACTTCTCTGACGAGGTACTCATATCTCTCTGACGTGGGACAAGTAAAACTTCTTTTTTCTAGCAGATTAATGAAGAGAAAGCCTTCTGTTCAGCAGGCATCCATGATTGGAGGCTGGTTCCCGAATGTGCTTATTCACATTTTCACTGTGCTGGCTGGGCTGCCTTCTGGCCTACATTCTGTTTCTGTCACTAGTTTCCTTTTGCTTTTAGCTCCTTCATTTGGCCTTATCTGTCTATTTTAGCTGCTATCTATTCCCCCTCTATATCTAGTATAGATTGCAAATTATATCTGTGATGAAGAGAGTTTTCATTTTAATGGTTTTGATTTTATTTCACAATAGAACTAAAGCAAAATAGGCTTTACTGCCCCCCCACACCCGCACCCCTTTTCTTTGGGATTATTGATTCAAACTCGTTTCAGAAGTAACCTGTTTGGTATGATCCAGCCACATCACACATTCTAGCTTATCAGAACTCAAGTCTCATGACTAAATGCAATAAAAATGGTCAAATATATCCAGAGTTAGGTTTCGAATTTAGATGAAAACCTTATGGTGTCAATCAAACCTACATGACATATGTAACTTAAATTCTGAGCTATTTCAGTGACTTTGAGAAAAGAAATCAAGGATCAAATTGATTTCTACTGACCTATTCTTGGAGTGAGGTTTATAAACCCTATAATTGCATTACTCATGTTTCTATCATGAAATGGAAGGACATAATTTTAATATTTGAAAAAAGGCATTGGATCCATGATCTAGAAATATTTAGTAGGTTTCAATAGTCACAGAATATTTCCAGGGTTTCACATGGTTTCACATCATTTCTCTTGATATGTGAGGTGGGCTTAATCATGTGTTAATATTCAATGAAAATTCACTGGTGGAAAGAAATCTTTACCAATTAATGACTAAGCTAACGATTTCCTAATCTCTACTGTGAATACAAGAAAGCCATGGAAAGAGTGCAAATTAGGCTTATAGGAGAACCTGTAATACTCTGAAGACAAGTTAATTGTATCTTACAGTACGCCTATATTTTACTAACCATTTGATATTGATGTTTTGAGCTTTTGATATATGGATAACCTTTTCAAAAGCATTTCATCTTTAATCACTTTAGAAAATTTTCTTTTGTTCATTCACCAAGGGTATAGATCCTAATCTTAAAGCATCTTTTGTTTCTTTGAATACAGTAAAACTTAGAAATTAATCAATTTAATTCAAGGATTAATGCCTTTATTTTCAGGTAATAAAGGTGTTGAGGGATTTGATAGTGATAGATACTATATAATGATGATTTTGCTTACTGAGAATAACTAGACTAATAAACTTAGCATGGGGACTCTAAGCCATAGTATATCTTGAGTTTTTCTTTTTGCTTATATAAAGTGCAACAGAGAGAGGCTTACAAATATTGCAAGGAACAGAGGACTGACTTAAGGAAGAGGCTATTTTCCACATATAACTAGGAGCCTGGAAAACAGGGTGCTGCTGGCATTGGTTCAGAAGCTCAGTGATGGTAGAGCCACTCTCTCTATACATCTCTTGGCCTTTTCCTCATATGTCAACTCATGCACAAAATTGGCTGCCACACTTCTGTTCATCATGATGATATTTATGTTCTATGCAGGAAGGGAGTGGCTGAAGGGCATGCCACCTGAGTGTTTTTATTTAAAAAAAATATATATCTTAGAAACCCCCCATCCAGATATTTCTGCCTTTACATCTCTATTGACCATAACTAGGTCTCAAGGATATCCTTAAACAACCACTGAAATTAACCTGGAAGAAGGAGCTGTGGATGGGGACTAGGATAGGGTACCAACAGTGTCTCTCAAAGAATGTGTTGAGGGCTTCCCTGGTGGCACGGTGGTTGAGAGTCCGCCTGCCGATGCAGGGGACACGGGTTCGTGCCCCGGTCCGGGAAGATCCCACATGCCATGGAGCGGCTAGGCCCGTGAGCGATGGCCGCTGAGCCTGTGCATCTGGAGCCTGTGCTCCGCAATGGGAGAGGCCACAACAGTGAGAGGCCCGCGTACCACAAAAAAAAAAAAAAAAAAAAAAAAGAATGTGCTGAGCACAAGCACAGTGGTATGATTTATTTATTCATTTTTTTAACAGTGTCTTAAACAAGAAATTAATTAAAGACAGTAGGAGCCATCTAGCTGGTTTTCCTACATCCCTCTTTTATGTACTATTTTTCCTATGATGTCAGAGTTTCCTATGATGGTTCTTTGGTGTCTGGGTTGAGCTTAATTAAATATTCCATAAATTAAGAATAGAAACCAACATAAGTTGTGCTACATGGTGCAATGTGACATGCTGTGACTATTCAGTCAATTACTGTTGTATGTCAAACAATGCTGCATAACAAACTACAAAAGCTCAGTGGACTAAGACAATAATCACTTATTCTTCAGCATCTGTGGACAGCTGACTGGTCTGGACTATCTGAGGAAATTTGCTGTGCTCCAGAAGTCTCTCATTCTCCTGCTAGGACCAGCAGGCAATCCCAGGCATGTTCTTAAAGGGCAAAGCCTGGAGGTGACAGAGCAAGCCACCCACAAAAGCCCTCTTCAAGCCTCTGCTCCTATTATGCCTCCCAACGTCACACTGGCCAAAGTAAACCCCACAGCCAAGTGCCAAATCAAGGAGGCTGGGAAATAAATTCACCCACAGGGTGAGCATGTTTGAAGATTAACCTAACTGACCACAATCTTCCCACTAGCTTTGGTCATGATGGCTGAAAAATAGTGATTGCTCTGGCATATCCAGAATGACATGGCACTATCTTTAACACGTGTTTGAAAACAATGATATAAGAATGGCCTCATATTTTAACCTTGTATTCTTTTTTTTTTTTTTCAATACGCGGGCCTCTCACTGTTGTGGCCTCTCCCGTTGTGGAATACAGGCTCTGGACGTGCAGGCTCAGCAGCCATGGCTCACGGGCCCAGCCACTCCGCGGTATGTGGGATCCTCCCGGACCGGGACACGAACCCGTGTCCCCTGCATCGACAGGTGGACTCTCAACCACTGCACCACCAGGGAAGCCCCTAACCTTGTATTCTTAATAACTATATATTTTAAACACTGTGGGAGAAAAAGAAAACTTGCTATCCTGCCTAAGACAAAATTTCAATGGGAACTTGCCCAACTAACATACACTGACTCCAAGGGAAGTTGGCAGAGTTCCAGACCTCTTAAGGGAGGAATCCCTAGAAATGCTACTTTCAAGGCAAATGTACATTTCCAAATCTTTATGAGGAAAGATCTGGCTGGGAAAATAAGCTTGATATTATATAAATGTACAAATGTCATGAAGGGTCCATCCTTTCCCAAAGGTAGGGCGCATGTCTAAAGAGGGAATGACCCCCAAACCTGTGCTTGCTATGCTGACAAGACTTAGGATATTTCGTGACCTAGGTGATCACTTAATAAGGAGCTTTGCCCTTGTACTTTGAAATTCTTACTCTCCTACCATCGTCAGCCTCTTACACAGCCCGTATCCCATTACTGCAGAGACAGTGACCCTGGAGCATCTCGTCTAGATTCTCCTTATTGTTTCCTCCCACAGAGCAGATCCTCTATGCTTGGTAACATATTTCAGGCCAGACAGCGACTGAGTAATAATAGTAAGAGTAAGAGATAACATTTATCCAACACTTCAGGCACTGTACAACATGGGATAAATGATATTGTTTCCCACTTATAACAGATGAAGAAATAGCTGCTTTGAACATTTAAGCAACTTGCCTAAGACCATACAATGGGCTTTATTTACTTAAAAGCTAAAATGAGTCTGTAGTGTTTAAGTTCAAGGTATAAATAAAAGATAATTAATGTGCTTGACTGTGTATTGAATAAAATTGAGGATTAGCCTCGAGGATGATGGACATGTTCCTTATTACAAATAGGTTAACTACATTTTGTACATAATTCCACCTACAACACACAAATAAAGGGAAAAATTATCATTGACCTTTGTGGTGTTTCTAGAGAAATAGAAATGCCAGTGGAGAGGTCTCCACTGTGATTTTGAAAGGAGATGAACAATTTTAGAAAGGAAACGTAGCCCAGAAATACTTTCAAGACACTGCAATGCAAATTCACAGCTCCAGTTCATGTACTCCTTTGAGGAAGAGGTAGTCTCTGAAAGATGATAGAATTGACCTGTAGAATTATGATAGAAAGAGTTCACGGTATTAAACTACTTTTGTAGGAGGAGGAGAGATGGAACTCCATTTTCTGGGGGATTGATGTGCACAGTGAACTGAGTGAATATCATCCATAAAGTCAAGAGGAGCTGAGCTGGTTGAATGGATAGGGCACATATTAAATTGATAGTGATTAATTAGTTTTGTGTCACATTGGTGTTTTAGACTTGTTCATGGTGTGCTTTTCAATTATTTTAGTATTATTGGAAGAGCCAAGATTAGACCATGGTTATTAGAATTAGATGAGTTACCTTATTTGCAGAGCAGGATAACCTTTGCTATTTTCCTTACACATAATGAGTGCCATTTGCAAAGAAAAGAAAATGAGGCAGCGTGAACATCTACAGAGGCTTAGCAGTGAGTGGTCTACATTTTTAAAAAACAGGATCAGATATACCATATGCTCAAGATTCAAAAAGATATTTTGATAGAATGTTTAAATTCTTATTATTACTTACTGTCATTTTTCAGTCAGTCACAGTAAGATTCAAAAAGACAAGAGGGAACTGGACTTCTAAACTTCTGAGAATCACTTAGGAAATGAAGACATCCTGAAATCCTCACATTTAATTCAGAAAATATTTTTCCTGTGATGTCATGCAAGAGAATATGCTTGCAGATCTATCTGTCTATCTATCTATCTATCTATATCTATCTTATCTATCATCTATCTATCTATCTAATCTATCATCTATCATCTCTCACCTATCTATCTATCTATCTAATCTACCTATCATCTATCTATCTATCTATCTATCATCTACCTATCTACCTATCTATCTAGAGACTCTTTTTGAGACTCTCTGAATTACATATGCCTTTCTACAAACCACAGTAATCACAGGGAGTACAAAACTGGAAGCTTTGTCTGTTACAAAGTTTTATTCTATTGCATTGTTAGAAGAAGAACGAGTTCAAAAGGTCGACAGTCCTTCAAATGTTATTAGAAGACGTGGCAACATAATATCATAGTCTGTGTAGACAGAAGGTCCAAGTGACTCTGTGTGTGTGCATGTGTGTGTGTGTGTGTGTGTGTGTGAGAGAGAGAGAGAGGGGGGGGGATCTGGAAAGTGACTAGTATAAAAATCCTCCTTTCATATTAAACCCCTGGTGAGGGACAATTTAACCTTCTAATAAGAATTCTAATCCCTCTCACTTCTTCTGGACACTGACTCTACTAAATGGTCTATTCTGTTTTGTATATTCAAGCTCTTTCCCTTTAGCATATAAACACAGAACAGTATCTCTCACTTTAAAGAAAGGTAAAGACCTGTCATTAACCTCATGGCTTGTATCTCCCTTCTTTTCAGAGCCACTTCTCTGGAAAGAATATTCTCCGCTTCCATGTTTTCATCCAGTGAAAACTGACTATATGTTCCAGTTAAGATCATTGTTGATTTTAAAATCCGTCTTTTAACGTCTATTTAATTTACTTGTTATGTTTATTGTCTGCTTTTCTTCCATTACCACATAAGCTCCAAGAGAGCAACTATAGCTGTTTTGCTCACTCATGTACCCCCAGATTTTAGAATGGTGCCTGGCACATGTGGCGCTCAAATCAAACCTACTGAATAAGTGAGTAAGTTAATGAGAAGGAGGATGTGGCTGTTTAAGCTGTTGATGCTGTTACTGCCTCCCTTCCTCATCTGATGCCTTCTTAGCGGCAAATGTCCAACAGTTGTTCTTTCTCTCATGGGGTGTTTTGTAGGATTTTTGCAGACCCTACCATTAGAAACCTCTACATGTTTCCATCCACAGATGTGAGTTGCATTGTCTGGTGAATTGGGCAAAGTCCTTTCATGACAGCTCTAGTCTGGCTTCTTTCTAGACCTGGGGATTCATAAATCCTTGCACCCTCCTCACTCACGTCAATAAGGAAAAAATATAATTTTGCTGAGATAAAGACTACACAGAGAGACAATTGATGACTAGTAATACTCAGCAATTATGAGAATAAGTAAATCCTCTAAATACTCACCTTTAAAACCTACAAATAAGTCAGAGGAGAGGTAAGCAGAGTCACCTAATTCACGGGCTAGTGAATGAAGGTGTTAACATATCTGATGAAAAGAATATGCTGAAAAGTTATAAAAATGGAAATATAGTAATAGTTACATGCAAAGTTTAGCAATAATCATTCAAGTGTAGGTAATTTTATTTTCTTTTTTGATTATTGGACATTTTTTCCTGAAAGCCTGGTACTTTTGAAATAAGGACAATCTACTGTAATTTCTTTTTAAGAAGTCAAAGAGCTTAAAACAAGAGACACTTCTATGAACATCAGAAACAAAACTAGGATAGATCGCATGGCCAGTCAAAGAAAGTAAATGGAAATCATATATGCCATTTTAGGTCTAAAAGTCTTCCTATGTTCTTCTTCACTTTTCCCTCTTCCTAGTAGAAGACTCTGAAATACTGGGAAAGATAAGAAGCATCAGTCTTTGCGTTATGCCTTGGAAGAAAGCTAACTATACACAGGCAGACCCATTATACCCTTTGTTATTGTGATAAGTCACTGAAATTTTATAATTTTTCTTGCAGCCCTTAGACCAACCTGGACATAGAAATTGTTACCTCAAAGTGAGGTATTAATGTAACAAAAGCCCTAAGATTTATGACTTAAGTGCTAAGATTTAACTTAGCACTAGGTAGCAAAAACATAGTTGGAAAATTTGGAAAGATGGCGACTCATGTTGTGCAATGGCAAAACACCTCATAATACTATCGCCTACTATAAGTCAGAAGATGGGCAACGTATTTCCTGAGCCTGTATCTCTAGATTAGGATTTCTCAACAGAAGTACAATTTACGTTTTAGACCAAGTAATTGTTTCTTGTGGGAAGCTGTCCTGTGAATTGTAGGATGCTTAGCAGAATCCCTGGTCTCTACTCCCTAGATGCTATTGCATCTTCCTAATCTTGCCAATCAAAAATGTTTTGAAACATTGTAACACTTCCCCCTGAGGGGGTAAATTACCACAAGTTGAGAACCACTGCTTTAGAAGAAGTGATGGGAGATAGTGACTTTATATTAGCCACTATTGACTGCCTTTGGCTAAGTATTAAAATAGATCAACTCAAGGAAGAATTAACTGGTTTATAAGCAGAAATAAGAGGGAATAGAGAAACGATACATTTGGAGGTTCCAAAACTAGGAAAAGGTGAATCATTCCTAGACTTCAGACAGTAAAAGATAAGTTTGAAAAACACTTTGAGCATGAAAGTCTCAGGAAAACTTCTCAGAGAACAAAGAGATTCAGTCCTACAAAAGAGATCAGATAGAGTGTGATCTTTCCACCTCTAGTTTCAAATAGCCTAAAGGTATTCATCATTATACTAAAAGAGAGGGGCAGGGAGGCTAGAAGAAAATAAATCCATTGATTTTCAGAATTATGTCTAAGTACAAATCTTGCTTTTGCTTCCTGACACTTGAAATTGACTAAAAGCAAATAGATCAGAAATCTACAAAGTTTTTTTTTGGGAGGTGTCAGGTTTTATGAAGATTATATTCTAATAGAAGAAAGTAGATAATAAATTATCAAATAGTAAATAAATAATAGAATGTCTCCAAAATTAAATACCATTTTATGTTTGTTTGTTTGGCAAATTTTAAGAAGTCTTATAAAACTATTTTATAGTTTTGATGAGGATGATGATGAGAGCTGGAAGAATATCTTAAACATGGCTGGTAGGAGTGTAAATTGGAAGGCAGTTTGTTTTTTTTTGCCCTGTAAAGTTGAACATAGCCTAAGACCCAGCAATTCTGTTCCTAGGTACATATATGAGAGAAACTCTTGCACATTTGTACCAGGAAATATATACAGAAATGTGCACAGCAATATTGTTAATAATAGCAGAAAATTGGAACCTACAATAGACTGGAAAAGAGGGAAAATTGTTATATTTACACTATGAAATGTTATATAGTGTAGGAAACAAATAACTATGGATACCTGAGGCAACATGGTTAGATTGTGCTTGAGGATGAGAAGTGAGCCCCAGAAGGTGACATTCAGCATAAAGACCTTTTGTAAAATGAAAAATAATTTTAATTAAAAAAATCATTGTTCAACCGTGTATATGTGTGCATGTATGTGCGTGTTTAGGCAAGAAAGTGAAAAACACAGAATTTGGGACAGTGATTATCTGCCTTTGAGCAAGGCAGGAGTATGCATGAAAACACATTGGTGGAACTTAATGTTTTAAATCTAGGGGTTGGATGTTAGGTTTATGGATGTTCATTATATTTTGAATGAACAAATGAATGAATAGAAACCTACTAAGTTTTGGTTGAATTGTGTGGCCAAAAACAAAAACCCCAAACCCCACAAGCTCAGACTAAAACAACCTGCTGGTTCCCAAGTTCTCTCCAGCAGAAAGCAGGTTGTTCAAGCTATTCTGTGCCCAGAGAGGGCATGCTCCCCACCATTCACTTCAGATGTAACCAAGGAGAATGCCAGACAAGGAAGAATAATGATAATGATGGACACAGAAGAAGTTAGAACCAGGAACGGTGGAGAATCATGGACAAGAATGTCCAGAGAGTGGAATCAGGGTCTAATTGAGGAAGGATTTCCCATTGCATTTTTATATAAAAATACTCCATTTTATATAAAAACATACATATATTAGACACATACACACATGTACATGTACACATGCCTACAAACACACACATACTCACTCATGTACTTCTATACCTATGAATTTTAAATTTAGCAACTTTGAAAGTTTCAGTCAAAGTTTCATGATTCTTGAGAATACGGGCACATCAACCCCACACAGATGGTTTCAGCGGTCATGGATTATCACTTCAAGTTCAGTCATGACGCCATTTGTTAGTCTACAGCCTTTTTGTTCTGTTTGAAGCAGTTTAATTGTCAATTTAATTCTGATGAAAAGAAGAAAACTAAGATAAAATATTCTGATAAAATTTTGAGAACTAATAGAAAGAAACGAGACAGGTAATTACCATCAATGTTTACAGGTCTTGTGAAATGTAATTTTACAGGCATGTTTATATGTTGGTAAATTGTATAATGCTACCTTATTTCAGTGTATATTCATAAAATCCAACTGATATATACATGTTGAAACAAATGAAATAAGTATATAAAAGTTAAGATATCTTTGAAAAATATATATATTTTTTAACATCTTTATTGGAGTATAATTGCTTCACAATGGTGTGTTAGTTTCTGCTTTATAACAAAGTGAATCAGTTATACATATACATATGTTCCCATATCTCTTCCCTCTTGAGTTTCCCTCCCACCCTCCCTGTCCCACCCCTCTAGGTGATCACAGACCACCGAGCTGATCTTCCTGTGTTATGCGGCTGCTTCCCTCTTGCTATCTATTTTACGTTTGGTAGTGTATATATGTCCATGTCACTCTCACTTTCTCACAGCTTACCCTTCCCCCTCCCCATATCCTCAAGTCCATTCTCTAGTAGGTCTGTGTCTTTATTCCCATCTTACCCCTAGGTTCTTCATGACTTTTTCCCCCCTTAGATTCCATATATATGTGTTAGCATACGGTATTTGTTTTTCTCTTTCTGACTTACTTCACTCTGTATGACAGACTCTAGGTCCATCCACCTCACTACAAATAACTCAATTTCGTTTCTTTTTATGGCCTAGTAATATTCCATTGTATATATGTGCCACATCTTCTTTATCCATTCATCTGTTGATGGACACTTAGGTTGCTTCCATGTCTTGGCTATTGTAAATAGAGCTGCAATGAACATTTTGGTACATGACTCTTTTTGAATGATGGTTTTCTCTGGGTATATGCCCAGTAGTGGGATTGCTGGGTCATATGGTAGTTCTATTTTTAGTTTTTTAAGGAACCTCCATACTGTTCTCCATAGTGGCTGTATCAATTTACATTCCCACTTGAAAATATTTTGGAAAAAATTTTGAGAACTAATAGAAAGAAGCAAGTCATTACCATCAATGTTTACAGTCCTTGTGAAGTGTAATTTTACAGGCATGTTTATATGTTGGTAATTTGTATAATGCCACTTTATTTCAGTGTATATTCATAAAATCCAACTGATATATACACGTTGAAACAAATGAAATGATATAAGCATATAAAAGTTAAGATACATCCCTCCCAACCTCTCTTAAATTCTAATGTTTCTTGTTTAAGTCAACATTAATTATCTTGTGGTTTTTCGAGTCATTTCTTCGGGTTCATAAAAACATATTAAGTTAGATAAAGAGATGAGATGGGGAGAGCATGCGTGAGAGGGATTTCTGGTGTTTTGCTTTGTTCTGCTTTACTTTGTTACTTCTGTGTGTTTGTGCTTTGACAGAGTGGTGTCTGGGCTGATGATATTACACTTGTCCCTGCGCTGCTCACACATCCTTTAGTTTTATGCTCAGTGGCCTGAGAGGCTGATCTCTACTGATTACACTAATTGCTTTTCTAGGGTTTGGCTTGTGAGAGGCACTGGAAGAATATCAGAAGAAGAGAGGAGTGTTTATGCCCTTTGTTCCCCTTCTCGCAGCCACAGTCCCTTCCTCCACTGCTGCCAAGTTGGCTGAGGCTGTGTCTCTGGGTTTTTCCCTTTCACAAAGAGGGATGGCAGTGGCTTCCTGCTGTTGTCCCTGGTGCGTTAACAGCCCTTGTTGGCTCCCTTACCCCTGCCCCTTCCTAGTCCCTCACCCTTGCTCATCACTTAGTCCTTACCAGTGTGTTCTTTCTCGCGGGGTCTCTGACTAATACGCATACGTGTATATGCTATACCCTGGGCCACTTTTTTCCCCACTCAACCTATCATGGACATCTTTCTAAGACAGTATTTAAATTATTCTTTACAACAGCTTTATTTTGTTAATGTTTGTCTGTTATGTGTTATTCTGATTAGTCCTTTAAGTGTTTCTGAATCTTCTGGTTTCAGAAATGTTGTTTTTAAATAGCATATAATGAATTTTAAAAATTTAATCTGATAATCTTTACTTTTTCATTGGAGCACTTAGTCAATTTACATTTAATTTTTGAAGTCAACTTCATTGAGGTATAATTGATAATAAATAAAAAGGACATATTTGAAGTATACGGTTCAACAAATGCCCATACCCATTTAATCATCACCACAATCAGGATAAATGATTTCCATCTTCCCAAAAGATTGCTTTGTGCCCCTGCCTAGTCATTCTCCACCTTACTCCCAGCTCAAACCCAGGCAACCACTGATCTGCTTTCTCTCACTGTATATTAGATTTGCCTTTCCTAGTATTTTGTATAAGTGAAATCACATACGATGTACTCTTCAGTGCCTGGCTCGTTTTTGTTTGGCATAATGCTTTTGAGACTCATTCATATTTGGGGATGTATTAGTAGTTTATTACTTTTATGGTAAGATTCCATTTTATAGATAGATTATAATTTATTTTTCTTCTCACCTACTGATGGAAAGCTGGATTGTTTCTGTTTTGGGCTAATATGAATAAACCTCCCTTCCAACAGCAAGATCCAGCTACCAATAGCAAGTGAGGATTCCCATTGCGTGGAGAACAGCAGAGGTGTAACCCCTGCCAGCCACCAGAAGTAGGACCCCACAGACCTGGCCCAATGCATGACTTTTTTGGAGTCACCACGGAGGACTTTCACCCTAGGCACTAGTTGGAACAAAGTTTACTCACAGAAAGGAGAAGAGAAGCAGCATGATCAGTGACTGTAATGTGCGGTGGTCTCCCATGACCAGCGGGTCCTTCTGACAGCTGGATGCAGTCAAAGACATGGTTTCCTTCCTCAGGGGACAGATATACTGTGTGGCTGGCCAGGTGCCATATGATGCACGTGCTTAAACAGCACAAGGAAGTTCACTGCATACTCAGAATAAGGGAAAGCTTTCTACTAATAAGGAAGGAGAATCTGGGGCCGAGTAACACCTAGCAGGTGGCTTCTATACAGAGGAAGATTCCAGGCCCAGGGCACTGATTTGGGCAATCCCCAAGAAAGGCAACTGGTGGGGAATGGCTGCTTCCCCAATACCACCCGTGAACATTATTATACAAGTCTTTGTGTGGACATACACTTTATCTTCCGTATATACGTGGGAGAGTTGCTGCCTCATAAGATAAGTGTATATTCGATGCCATGTGAACCTTCTAAACTGTTTTGCAAAATACAAGTTGTTGTACTATTTACATTTCTACCAAAAATATCTGAGAATTCCAGTTCCAAATCCTTACTAACAATGGTATGGTCAGTGATTTAAATTTTAGTCATTCTTTTGCATGTAATTGTACATAATTGAAGTTTTAATTTGCATTTACCTAATGATGAATGATGTTAATCACCCTTTGGTGTTTTTATTGGCTTTTCATATATCTTATTTTGTACAGTATCTGTTCAAATCTCCTGTTCATTTTAGAAGGTTGTATTCAAATTGTTAAATTGTAATAAATAAATACTTAGAGCCAAGATCATTGTCATACATACGTATTGCAGATATTTTCTCCTTGCATAATCCTTGCCTTTTTATTTCCTTATGGGGTCTTTCAAAGAGCAGAAGTTTTAAATTTGATGATTCCATTATATATTTTTCTTTTACAGTTTGTACTTTTAAAATATCCAATGAAAAAATTATTCATTCACTATGATCGCAAAACATTTCTCCTATATTTTCTTTTAGAAGTATTATAATTTTCTTCATTTAAGTCAATGCTCCATTTTGAGTTACTTTTTGTGAATAGTATGAGGTAAAATTTATTTTTTTCATGTGGATATACACTTGCTCCAGCACCATATGTTAAAAAGCCTTTTTTTTCCTCATGGAATTACTATAGCATCTTTGTCAAAAAATCCTCTCCTGGTTGAGCCCTGAAATGCCTGCTGACCTGACCAACATCTTTCTTGCAGTCTTATAAGAGACCCTGTAAGACAGAACCACTCAGCTAAGCCTCTCTTGAATTCCTAACCCAGAGAAACTGTGAAATAATCAACGTTTTTTTCCATACATTAAATTTTGGGGAAATTTGTTATGCAGCAATAGATACCTGATACACTGACCTAATAAAATAAATAGGTAACTGTTCCCTCTTTTTCTATATTCAAAAGAGATTGTATAGTATTAAATGATTGATAGAATTCATTGGTGAGGTCATTGGGCCTAGATTTTTCTCAATGTGAAGGTTTTTAATGGAAAATTCAAATAATACCCAGGTTTTCTATTTTTCATGAACCAGATTTGGTAATTTGTGTCATTCAAAAAATTTGTGGACTTTATCTAAATTTCCTGATACATTGACACAAATTTATTCATAGTATTTCTTTATTATTCTTTTAATGTTTATAGTTTCTATAGTGATGACCCCCCCCTTCCTTTTTCAGAAAACCCTAGAAAATTATCTTCTATTTGTGAAGTGTCTCATTACGAAGATAATATTTGGTTGTGGATTTAAATGTCTAAAAACTTATATATATGTATGGCTGATATTTCAAAGGAGATAATGATGACAACTTTTCATTCTGAATATTGATACTGTGAACTGAGTTGTGTCTTCCCAAATTAATATGTTGAAGCCCTAATCCCCAATGTGCTTCTACGTGAAGATGGGGCCTTTGGGACATATTTAGTTTTATTTAGATGAGGTTATGAAAGTGGGGCCCTCATGATGGGGGTAGTGTATTTATGAGAAAAGAGAGCAGAGAGCTTTCTAAACATTCTTCTCTCCATCTTCTGAGGACACAGTGAGAAAGAGACTGTCTGCAAGCTTGGAAGAAGGTTCTCACCAGGAAACAACCATGCCCATGCCTGATCTCGGACTTCCCGGCCTCTAGAACTGTAAAAAATAAATTCCATTGTTTATGGGACTCAGTTTATGATATTTTGTTATAGCAGCCCAAGCTGACTATACAAATTTTGGCACCAAGAGTGGTTCTTGGGGAAGAGAGTTTTAAGGAAATTAGTTCTGGGGTTTCGGAAATTGGCTCTCTAAAATAATTAGATCTAAAAACCTTAATGATTCTATTTATAGTCATAAAGACAGCACTGATAGTCCATGGTGTGATCTGGTAATAGAGATGTAAAATATTTCCATTGGAAACTCCTAATCAACCACTATAAGAAGCATGGAGCTGGGTGACTATATGATACTTTCAAACATTTTTGGAAATCTAACAAATATAATGACATTGGCTGTTTCCTCCTAATATTGCTGGGCAAAGTGATGAAAGTAAAGGATAAGTTCCTGGATTTGAATTTCCAGGTCAAGCTCTCCATGAATGACCTGAAAGCTTCTATGCGTGCCTTGAAGGGCATCTTTGTCTCCTGTAGCTGAAGATATAGGCTGAGACTGCTGAAAATCAAATGTGGATCTTATTCTGCAATTGACTGAATTACAACACAAGTTGAACACCCAGCCTCGCAAGTTGTCTGCTGTTAAAGTGTGGGCATTTATTAGGAAAGAATAGGAAAATTGATGACAAGGAAATTTGGGGAAGAACTATATGGATAGACCTTTATAAATGAACAAAAATGAATATATTTTCATTCCATGTGAATTCTCTGCAAAGGGTGACCTCAACAGAGGTAGATTTTCATTATCAAGTGGATAGGATGATTGGTTCAGTGGATAGTAGTCAATCTCTTTCCTCAGTCGTCCCTGTCTTGACCAATGGGCTCATGAACAAAGTGGCAATGATGGCAGGGTTGGAGGTTCTGCATGGGCTCAGTGACATGGACTCCCACACCCCAATGATGATCTGGCTACAGTCATTGCTGAGGGCCCCATCTGCCAGAAGCAGAAACCAACCCTGAGACCCTAATATGACACCATTCCCAGGGATGATTAGCCAGCTACCTGGTGTTGGACTGATTACATTGGACCATTTCCCTCATGGAAAGAACAGTGTTTTGTTCTTGCTGGAATAGATACTTACTCTGGATACAGATTCATCTTCCCTGAACACAATGCTTCAGCCAAAACTACCATCCATCAACTTACAGAATGCCTTATCCACCATTATAGTATTCCATACAGCATTGTTTATGAACAAGGAACTCACTTTATAGCAAAAGAAGTATAGCAGTGGGTCCATACTTAGGGAATTCAGTGGTTTTACCTTGTCCCCCACCATCCTGAAACAACTGGCTTGATTGAATGGTGGAATGACCTTTTGAAGGCTCAGTTACAGTGCCAGATAGGTAGCAGTACCTTGCAGGGCTGGGCAAGGTTGTCCAGAAGTCTGTATATGCTCTGAATCAGCATCTAATATACGGTGCTGAATCTCCCATAGCCAAGATTCACAGGTCTAGAAATCAAGGGGTGGAAATGGGAGTGGTACCACTCACTATTACCCATAGTGATCCATTAGAAATTTTTTGCTTCCTGTTCCCATTATCTTATGCTCTTCTGGCCTAGAAGTTTTAGTTCCAAAAAGAGGAATGCTTCCACCAGGAGACACAACAATGATTCCATTGAACTGGAAGTTAAGACTGTTGTCCAATTACTTTGGACTCCTCTTGCCTCCAAATCAACAGGCAAAGAAAGGAGTTATATACTAGCTAGGGTGATTGATCCTGACTACCAAGGGGAAATTGGACTGCTACTCCACAGAGTATGTCTGGAATACAGGAGCTCCCTTAGGGCATGTTTTAGTATTACAACGCTGGTAATTAAGGTCAATAAAAGAACTACAACAACATGATTTAGGCAGGACTACTAATAGCCCAGATACTTCAGAAATGAAGGTTTGGATCACTCCACTAGGTGAAGAGCCATAACCAGTTGAGGTGATTGCTGAAGGCAAAGGGAATTCAGAACAAATAAAGGAAGAAAACAGTCAGAAATACTTGCTATTAATACGTGACCATTTAAAGAAATGAAGACTAATTTTCATGATTATCTCCTCTTTATTTTGTTATGAAATATGTTTATATATAATATATATTATATACATAAACATTTATGTATATGAACAAACGTCTTTGTTTTCTTCCTCCTCATTTTCTTATTATATATTATAAAATGCATTGATTTTATATAATGGTATTTAAGTATTGTTAGTTTGATATCTTAGTATTTACATTATGGGATATCAAGGAGAAGAGTAAACATCATTCAAGGACTTTACCTCCTCTTCTGGGGAAGGGCTTAGCATGTTTTCAGTTCTATTCAGGATAGTTGCATCATGTTAGGCAGAATTATGACATTAATGTCTTTATTTGGAAATTAAGTGTGGTTTAAGGAGATGCATATGGATGCCAGTATGACAAGGGGTGGACTGAAGATGTTTAATACTATGGTTCAATTTGACTGGGCCATGAGGTACCCAGATATTTGATTAAGCATTATTTCTGGGGTGGTTTTGGATGAGATTAAGATTTGAATCAGTAGACTGAATAAACCAAAATGTCTTTCCCAGCGTGTGTGGGCCTCATCCATTCAGTTGAAGGCATGAATAGAATAAAAGGGCAAGAAAGAAATTTTCTCTTTCTGCCTGACTCTCTTCGAGCTGGGACATCACTCTCCTCCTGCTTCAGAATTGGGGGATATCCTGGAACTTACACCATTGGCTCTCCTGGTTCTTGGGCCTATGAACTCAGACCACAACTTACATGTTGGCTCTCCTGCTTCTTAGACCTTTGGATTCAGACTGTACCTATACCATCAGCTCTCCTGGATCTGTACTTCTTGGTATCGATAATCATGTAAGCCAATTTGTTATAATAATAAATCTCTCTACATATACCTTTCTCTTTTTCTCTATCTCTTTTTCTATATACATATACATATTGTACATACATACCATATATATTATTAGTTATATTTCTCTGGTGAACCCTGATTTATCAGATTTTGATACTGAGGAGTAAGGTACTGTAATAACAAATATCTAAACATGTGGAAGTGGCTTTGGAATTGGGTAATGAGTAGAGGTTGGAAGAGTTTTTAGGTGTGTACTATGGATATTAAAAGTGATTCTGGAACTAACTGCTGAGCAATCATCAACAGGAAGACACTGGAACTCACCAAAAAAGATACCCCACATCCAAAGACAAAGGAGAAGCCCCAATGAGATGGTAACAGGGGTGCAATCACAATCAAATCAAATCCCATAACTGCTGGGTGGGTGGTTTACAAATGGGAGAACACTTATACCACAGAAGTCCACCCACTGGAGTGAAGTTTCTGAGCCCCACATCAGGCTTCCCAACCTGGGGGTCTGGCAATGGGAGGAAGAATTCCTAGAGAATCAGACTTTGAAGGCTAGCAGGATTTGATTGCAGGACTTCAGCAGGACTGGGGGAGTCAGAAACACCAGTCTTGGAGGGCACACACAAAGTAGTGTGCACATCGGGACCCAGGGGAAGGAGAAGTGACCCCATAGGAGACTGAACCAGACCTACCTGCTAGTGCTGGAGGGTCTCCTGCAGAGGCGGAGGGTGGCTGTGGTTCACCGTGGGGACAAGACACTGGCAGCAGAAGTTCTGGGAAGTACTCCTTGGAATGAGCCATCCCAGAGTCTGCCATTAGACCCACTAAAGAGCAGGGTAGGCTCCAGTGCTGGGTCACCTCAGGCCAAACAACCAATAGGAAGGGAACCAAGTGCCACTGATCAGTAGACAAGAGGATTAAAGTTTTACTGAGCTCTGCCTGCCAGAGCAAAACCCAGCTCTACCCGCTACCAGTCCCTCCCATCTGGAAGCTTGCACAAGCCCCTTAGAGAGCCTCATCCACCAGAGGGAAGACAGCAGAAGCAAGAAGAACTACAATTCTGCAGCCTGTGGAAGGAAAACCAAATTCACAGAAAGACACAAATTGAACACGCAGAGGACTTTGTACCAGATGAAGGAACAAGATAAAACCCCAGAAAAACGACTAAATGAAGTGGAGATAGGCAACCTTCCAGAAAAAGAATTCAGAATAATGGTAGTGAAGAGGATCCAGGACCTCAGAAAAAGAATGGAGGCAAAGATTGAGAAGATGAAAGAAATGTTAAACAAAGACCTAGAAGAATTAAAGAAAAAACACTGAGAAGAATTAAAGAACAAACAAACAGAGATGAACAATACAATACCTGAAATGAAAAATACACTAGAAGGAATCAATAGCAGAATAACTGAGGCAGAAGAATGGATAAGTGACCTGGAAGACAGAATGGTGGAATTCACTGCTGCAGAACAGAAAAAGAAAAAAGAATGAAAAGAAATGAAGATAGCCTAAGAGACCTCTGGGACAACATTAAATGCACCAACATTCACATTATAGGGGTCCCAGAAGAAGAAGAGAGAGAGAAAGAATGTGAGAAAATATGTGAAGAGATTAGAATCAAAAATTTCCCTAACATGGGAAAGGAAATAGCCACCCAAGTCCAGGAAGCACAGAGTCTCAAGCAGGATAAACCCAAGGAGAAACACAATAATACACATAGTAATCAAACTGACAAATATTAAAGACAAAGAAAAATGATTGAAAGCAACAAGGGAAAAATGACAAATAACATACAAGGGAACTCCCATAAGGGTAACAGCTGATTTCTCAGCAAAAACTATATAAGCCAGAATCCAGGGGCATGATATATTTAAAGTGATGAAAGGGAAGAACTACAACCAAGATTACTCTACAGGGCAAGGATCTCATTCAGATTCGACGGAGAAATCAAAAGCTTTACAGACAAGCAAAAGCTAAGAGAATTCAACACCACCAAACCAGCGTTACAACAAATGCTAAAGGAACTTCTCTAAGTGGGAAACACAAGAGAAGAAAAGGACCTACAAAAACAAACCCATAGCAATTAAGAAAATGGTAGTAGGAACATACATATCAATAATTACCTTAAATATGAATGGATTAATTGCACCAACCAAAATACACAGGCTCACTGCATGGATACTAAAACAAGACCTATATATGTGGTGTCTACAAGATACGCACTTCAGACCTAGGAACACATACAGACTGAGAGTGAAGGGATAGAAAAAGATATTCCATGCAAATGGAAATCAAAAGAAAGCTGGAGTAGCAATACTTATATCAGATAAAATAGAATTTAAAATAAAGAATATTGCAAGAGACAAGGAAGGACACTACATAATGATGAACGGATCAATCTGAGAAGAAGACATAACAATTATAAATATATATGCACCCAAAATAAGAGCACCTCAATACATAAGTCAACTGCTAACAGCAATAAAAGAGGAAATCGACAGTAACACAATGATAGTGGGGGACTTTAACACCTCACTTACACCAATGGACAGATCATCCAGATAGAAGTTTAATAAGGAAGCACAAGCCTTAAATGACACAATAGACCAGATAGATTTAATTGATACTCATAGGTCATTCCATCCAAAAACAGCAGATTACACTTTCTTCTCCAGGACAGATCACATCCTGGGTCACAAGTCAAGCTTCAGTAAATTTAAGAAAATTGAAATCATATCAATCATCTTTACTGACCACAACGCTGAGATTAGAAATCAATTACAGGGAAAAAACGTAAAAAACAGAAACACATGGAGGCTAAACAATACATTACTAAATAACCAAGAGATCACTGAAGAAATCAAAGAGGAAATCAGAAAATACCTAGAGACAAATTACAATGAAAACACGATGATCCAAAACCTATGGGATGCAGCAAAAGCAGTTCTAAGAGGGAAGTTTATAGATATACAAGCCTACCTCAAGAAGCAAGAAAAACCTCAAATAAACAATCTAACCTTACACCTAAGGAAACTAGAGAAAGAAGAACAAACAAAACCCAAAGTTAGTAGAAGGAAAGGAATCATAAATATCAGAGCAGATATAAATGAAACAGAAACAAAGAAAACAATAGCAAAGATCAATAAAACTAAAAGCTGGTTCCTTAAGAAGATAAACAAGATTGATAAACCTTTAGCCAGACTCATCAAGAAAAAGAGGGAGAGGACTCAAATCAATAAAATTATAAATGAAAAAGGAGAAGTTATAACAGACACCACAGAAATACAGAGCATCCTAAGAGACTACTACAAGCAGATCCATAGCAATAAAATGGACAACCTGGAAGAAATGGACAAATTCTTAGAAAGGGATAACCTACCAAGACTGAACCAGGAATAAAGAGAAAATATGAACAGGCCAATCAAAGGAATGAAGTTGAAACTGTGATTAAAAATCTTCCAACAAACAGAAGTCCAGGACCAGACAGCTTCACAGGTGAATTCTATCAAACATTTAGAGAAGAGCTAACACCCAACCTTCTCAAACTCTTCCAAAAAATTGCAGAGGAAGGAATACTCTCAAACTCATTCTATGAGGCCACCAATACCCTGATACCAAAACCAGACAAAGATACTACAAAAAAAGAAAATTACAGACCAATATCACTGTTGAATATAGATGCAAAAATCCTCAACAAAATACTAGGAAGCAGAATCCAACAACACATTAAAAGGATCATACAACATGATCAAGTGGGATTTATCTCAGGGATGCAAGGATTCTTCAATATATGCAAATCAATCAATGTGATACACCATATTAACAAATTAAGGAATAAAAAATTATATGATCATCTCAATAGAATCAGGAATAGCTTTTGACAAAATTCAACACCCATTTATGATAAAAACTCTCCAGAAAGTGGGCATAGAGGGAATCTACCTCAACATAATAAAGGCCATATATGACAAACCCACAGCAAACATCATTCTCAATGGTGAAAAACTGAAAGCATTTCCTTTAAGATCAGGAACAAGACAAGGATGTCCACTCTCACCACTATTATTCAACATAGTTTTGGAAGTCTTAGCCACAGAAATCAGAGAAGAAAAAGAGCTAAAAGGCATACAAATTGGAAAAGAAGAAGTAAAACTGTCACTGTCTGCAGATGGCATGATACTGTACATAGATAATCCTAAAGATGCCACCAGAAAACTACTAGAGCTGATCAATAAATTTGGTAAGGTTGCAGGATACAAAATTAATGCACAGAAATCTCTTGCATTCCTCTACACCAACAACAAAAGATCAGAAAGAGTAATTAAGGACACAATCCCGTTCACCATTGCAACAAAAAAGACAAAATACCCATGAATAAACCTACCTAAGGAGGTAAAAGACCTGTACTCAGAAAACTATAAGACACTGATGAAAGAAATCAAAGATGACAGAAACAGATGGAGAGATATACCATATTCTTGGATTGGCAGAATCAATATTGTGAAAATGACTATACCATTCAAAGCAATCTACAGATTCAATGCAATCCCTGTGAAATTACCAGTGGCATTTTTTAGAGAGCTAAAACAAAAAATCTTAAAATTTATATGGAGACACAAAAGTTCCCAAATAGCCAAAGCATTCTTGAAGGGAAAAAATGGAGCTGGAAGAATCAGAATCTCTGACTTCAGACTATACTACAAAGCTACAGTAATCAAGGCAATATGGTACTGGCACAAAAACAGAAATATAGGTCAATGGAACAGGATAGAAAGCTCAGAGATAAACCCATGCACCTGTGGTCAACTAATATATGACAAAGGAGGCAAGGATATACAATGGAGAAAATACTTTCTCTTCAATAAGTGGTGCTGGGAAAACTGGACAGCTACATGTAAAAGACTAAAATTAGAACACTCCTTAACACCATACACAAAAATAAAATCCAAATGGGTTAGAAATCTAAATGTAAGACTGGACACTATAAAACTCTTAGAGGAATACATAGGAAGAACTCTCTTTGACATAAATCACAGCGAGATCTTTTTTGATCCACCTCCTAGAATAATGGAAGAAAAAACAAAAGTAAACAAATGGGACCTAATGAAACTTAAAAGCTTTTGCAAAGCAAAGGAAACTACAAACAAGATAAAAAGACAACCCTCAGAATGGGAGAAAATGTTTGCAAATGAATCAACGGACAAAAGATTTAATCTCCAAAATATATAAATAGCTCATGCAGCTCAATATCAAAAAAACCAAACAATCCATTCAAAAAAATGGGCAGAAGACCTAAATAGACATTTCTCCAAAGAAGACATACAGATGGCCAAGAAACACATGAAAAGCTGCTCAACGTCACTAATTATTAGAGAAATGCAAATCAAAACTACAATGGGGTATCACCTCACAGCAGTTAGAATGCGCATCATCAGAAAATCTACAAACAACAAATGCTGGAGAGGGTGTTGAGTAAAGGGAACCCTCTTTCACTGTTGGTGGGAATGTAAATTGATACAGCCACTATGGAGAACAGTAAGGAGGTTTCCTAAAAAATAAAAATAGAATTACCATATGACCCAGCAATCCTACTACTGGGCATGTACCCAGAGAAAGCCATGATTCAAAAAGACATATGTACCCCAATGTTCATTGCAGCACTATTTACAATAGCCAGGTCATGGAAGCAACCTAAATGTCCATCGACAGACGTATGGATAAAGAAGGTGTGGTACATATATACAATGGAATATTACTCAGCCCTAAAAAGGAACGAAATTGGGTCATTTGTAGAGACATGGATGGATCTAGAGATTGTCATACAGAGTGAAGTAAGTCAGAAAGAGAGAAACAAATATCGTATATTGACGCATATATGTGGAACCTAGGAAAATGATACAGATGAACCCATTTGCAAGGCAGAAATAGAGACACATATGTAGAGAATAAAATGTATGGACACCAAGGCGGGAAAGTATTGGAGGTGGTGGTGGTGGTGGTGTGATGAATTGGGAGATTGGGATTGACATGTATAAACTAATATGTATAAAATAGATAACTAATAAAAACCTGCTGCTGTATAAAAAAACAAGTAAAATAAAATTCAAAAAAATAAGCAAAAATAAAAATAAAAGCATTGCTTTAAAATAAAAAGTGATTCTGGTGAGGACTCTGAAAGAAACAAGGAGAGAGGAAGAAAAAGCTTCCACCTTATAAGAAAATACGTAAATAATCATGAACAGAATATTGCTGAGAATATGGATGTTAAAGGTCATTTTAATGAGGTCTTCGATTTTGACTTTAGGCTTTAGAGCTGATGCTAGAGTGAGTTAAGACTTGGGGCCTGTTGGGAAATGAGGAACATGTTATTGGAAATTGGGAGAAAGACAGTTCTTGTTATAAAGTGGCAGATAATTGGAAAATTTTCATCTTGTCCATATTGCAAGAAGTGATAAAGCATGTTTGGAAGAGGACAAGAAACTTGTGGATGGACTATCACTTGATGAAGAGATTATGTATGAGGTTTTATGAATATAAACACTGCCAGTTTGAACTGAAGGATGAAATAAAGAAAAGCTTGTTGGAATTCTTCGATCCTACAGGACCAGGCCACAGAGATACGCAGTTGTTAACATGTGCTATTCAAGAAGAGGCAAAAATGACCTTAAGGTACTCTGAGATCTCAGGGCCACTGCCATCCTTTCTCAGTCTCTTCACACTTTGTTTTTGGGCCTTTTAGTATGCTCTGTAATTTTTTTTGTTGAAAGGTAGAAATGCTCTATTGGATAAAAGGAAATGTGGTCAATAGGCCTTTAGTAATGTAATGGTAAAATGTTGGCAGGTGGGGAGGAATATTCTAGTCTTATGATTAGGTTTCAGTCTTTTAGTGAGCCTCTGACCCTGGGCCGTGAATTTCACAAATAGTCCTCTGGTTTCTTCCCCCACTCCCTTAGGTGGTACAGGATGGCTGGAGAGAGCTGGAGTTGGGCCTTTCCCTTCCTTCAGGCTAGGTAGGCTCTGATAAAACCCCAATAGCTTAAGTTTTGGTAAAATAGATCCTCTTGAGGTTAGGCCTTGCTAAGTAGAACAGAATTTCTGTCATTCTAATGTCTAAAATTTACATTAGTATTCGCTCTCTGTATTGTACATTCTATGGGTTTTGACAATATACACCAACATGTAACCACCATTACAGTATCATATAGAAGAGTCTCACTTTCTTGAAATCCCCCATGCTCCACCTATTCATTCCTCACTCCCTCTCTTCAATCCCTTGGCAACCACTTGTATTTTATTGTCACCATAGTTTTTCTTTCTCCTGGTTGTCATAGAGTTGGATTCATACAGTATTATGGCTCTACAGATTGGTGCATTTTACTTAACAATATGTATTTAGGGTTTCTCCATGTCTTATTATGGCTTGATAGCTCATTTCTTTTTCTCACTGAATATTATTTCTAATGTATGGATATACCAAAACGTGTTTATCAGTCCACCTACTGAAGGACATCTTGGCACTTCCAAGTATTGGCAATTATCAAGTAAACTACTATAAACATTTATGTGCAGGTTTCTGTGTGAACATAAGATTTAATTCATGTGGGTAAATACCAAGGAGGATGATTGCTGAATCACATGGCAAGAATATGTTTAATTTTGTAAGACACTGACAGACTGACTTCCAAAGTGGCTGTGCCATTTTGCATTTCCACCAGCAATAAATGAGAATTCCTTTTGCTCCACATCCTTGGCAGCATTTGGTGTTGTTGATGCTTTGGGTTTTATCCATTCTAAAATGTGTGTAGTGATAGATCATTGTTGTTTTTATTTGTAATTCCTTAATGACATACGATGTTGAGCATAATTTTCTGTGCTTACTTGCCCTCTGTATATCTTCTTCATTGGGGTGTCTGTTCAGATCATTGCCCACTTTACAATTTTTTTTATTGTTGAGTTTTAAGAGTTCTTTGGATATTTTGGTTACTAGTCTTTATCAGATCGTCAAATATGTGTTTTGCAAATATTTCCCCTCAGAATGTGGCTTGTATTCTTTTTTTTTTTTTTTTTTTTTGCGTTACACGGGCTTCTCACTGCTGTGGCCTCTCCCATTGCGGAGCACAGGCTCCGGATGCGCAGGCTCAGCGGCCATGGCGCACGGACCCAGCCGCTCCATGGCATGTAGGATCCTCCCAGACCAGGGCACGAACCCACGTCCCCTGCATCGGCAGGCGGACTCTCAACCACTGCGCCACTAGGGAAGCCCGTGGCTTGTATTCTTATTCTCTTAATACAATTTAATTTTTTTTTTTTTTTTTTTTTTTTTTTTTTGCGTTATGCGGGCCTCTCACTGTTGTGGCCTCTCCCCTTGCGGAGCGCAGGCTCCGGATGCACAGGCTCAGCGGCCATGGCTCACGGGCCTAGCCGCTCTGCGGCATGTGGGATCTTCCCGGACCGGGGCACGAACCCGTGTCCCCTGCATCGGCAGGCGGACTCTCAACCACTGCGCCACCAGGGAAGCCCAATACAATTTCATTTTTGATACATATTTCCAACTATCCAAGAAAGAAAAGATCTGGAAAAAATACTAAAAAGAAGGAGAAATGGCACATAGTTTCATGGGAGTTAGCTTTACAGCTGATACCAAATGTCAACTAATTGAAGAGAATATGCAGACTCTTCAAACCATGGTTCTTAGCAAAGTGACTGGTTCACCCACAAGACCACTCTTTCTTTCTTTTTCCAGCAGCATAAAAAGCTGAGGGAAAAGTGATAAAATACATTTAGAGGAAAGGTGTTGGGAGTCAAACTACTACAGCTGTTTCTTCCCTAGCCAGTTCATAATTCCCCTCAGACAGCTAAATAACTACACAAGTAATATGAACCAGCAGTATTTGACCATTGAAAATCCTGGTTCACAGGGATGCAAAGGATATGAATTCCATTTACGCTTGATTGAAGCAAATAGTAGACCAGGAAGATCTGTGCCCACTCAGAAATAAATAAATAAATAAGAATAAAAACTTATGCAAAATTCTGAAAATAATTGATGATAAAAAAGAATGCAGCATGGAAAATTTAGAGGAAAAGTACATTTTAGGAAATGACATACCAGGAAATAAAAGAACTTTTAAGGAACTCCTTTCTATGCTTAATATGCATTCTATGAAACAACAGACAAAAATGACATACTATGTGAACAGAGTATAATTGAAAGGGAATTTGCAAAACTAAGGAAAAAATTAGGAGAAAAAATACCAGCAAAGGGGAAAGTGATCACAAAGATGTAAATAGCCTTGCTATGTGCCAGGTGAGTAATTTACATATTTTATCTGATTTTATTCTTCCAATAACTCTATGAGTTAGCTACTATTATTATCTCAATTTTACTAATAAAAAACCTGATTAAGCAACTTGCCAAAAGTCACATAAGTAGGAAGTCCTAAAGCTGGGATATGAACCCAGTCACCTTTATTCCAGAACCCATACATTAACTAATATATCAATAAGGTTAGGCTAAGTTATGCTGTACTAGCAAACAGCCTGAAAAATATCAGTGGCTTCAAACACAAAATGTCTCTTACGCTACCTGTGCAGAGCAGGTCAGCAGGGAGACCCAAGTCATCAGAGTCATTCAGGGACTTGGTCTGAGGGAGGCTCCATCTGGATTCATGCTTCCATGATCATCAATACAAGGGTTAAGAAACGTTTGGGGTCCTGCAGCAGTAATGAAATGATCTTGCCAACAAGTGATACATGCCACCCAGTCTCAGATTTTTTGGCCAAACATTGAGGAGTGGGGTGGAGAAATACAATCTTACCATATTCATGGAAGTAAGAGAAAAACCAGAATATTTGTAAATAAACCTAATGACCACCACAACTGCTTTGCTGTAGTGCCTTTCCCTATATTATCCTGCCTTTCTATGGGTCACTATGGAAAAATTAAAAGCTGACATGGGAAAAGGGCTTGAGTACACATAAAATAAAAAATAAAAGACTATGAGATAATGTATTGACAGAACAGCATAGATTTAGATGGAGAGAAATAGACATCTAATATACAGATAAGTTGTTTATATAAATTTCTAAAGGAAAGAACAAACTATTGAAGAAAACTTTTTTTTGAACTAAAAGAACACTGGATCTTTAGATCTTAAAAGCTCTATATTCCAAGAAGTATGATGGAGTTATGTGTTTTATTTCTTAATAGTCAAAGAAAATTAAAGAATATATAAGGATCAAGACATAAGAAGGGGGCTTCCCTGGTGGCGCAGTGGTTGAGAGTCCGCCTGCCGGTACAGGCGACACGGGTTCGTGCCCTGGTCTGGGAGGATCCCAAATGCCGCGGATCGGCTAGGCCCGTGAGCCATGGCCACTGAGCCTGAACGTCCGGAGCCTGTGCTCCGCAACGGGAGAGGCCACAACAATAAGAGGCCCATGTACTGCAAAAAAAAAAAAAAAAAAAAAAAAAAGATATAAGAAGGAATCAACCTAGTCTGGAAACCCTCAGCAGTTTTAGATGACACAGAGCTATGAAACTATCTACAGAGTTTTGAGGAGAAACGGACTCAAGACTCCTATTCCCCACCAGAGTCCAGACTGCAGTTAAATATAAAGTCAACATGAAGGCATGTTGGACCCTATAGGGCCTTCCTGGTGATAGACTCCCCCTTTGTCCCTGCTTCTTGTTTGTAGAAAAGACTTTGGTCTCCTAGGCCTCCCTTGAGATTCAAAGAACAGGCTGAAGAAGTTAATAATTAGAGAAATGGGGGAATGCAGAGCCAAAGGAAAGGCAGTCAAGCATGAAAAATAATAGTAATTTAAACAATAAGGCAGCTATTAAGCAGTCACAGGAACTTGGTCCCTCCCTGAAGGATACAGATAGCAATCTGGTGCATATTCTTGAGTTGTTTCTACAGAAACCAGGACCCCATCAGATAGAAAATGCTGACAACCAGCATGTAGACCCCAGACTGGTTGGAGCCAGAAGACTAATGATGTAAATTCCTGAAATGTCACCCTGTTGACTCATCACCAACCAATCAGAGAATTGCACAAGAGTTGATCATGATTCTGTGATCCTTTCCCTCACACTGTCTTTAAAAACCCTTCCCTGAGGCCACCGGGGAGTTCTGGTCTTTTGAGCATGAGTTGCACGTTTTCTTTGCTTGGCGTCCTGCAATAAATGCTGTACTTTCCTTCCCCACAACCCCATGTCAGGAGATTGGTTTCGTTGTGAATTGGGCTAGCTGATCTGTTTGGCTTGGTAACAGCATTCTCAGAATATAGGGACATAAGCATTGCTTTGCTCATGTAATGTTCCTGAAAATTCTACTTAGAAATGTAATTCTAAACAACTCAACAATGAATTAAAATCTAAAGAATCAGGAATGAGTGATGGGATAACTGGTGAATTATTTAAATGCAAATTTACATCAAATCACAACAATAATTGACACAAAATCTGAAGATGTGGAAATAGAAGTCAAGGAACAGACCAAAGTATGGTGAGGAAGTAGGTACTATAAATATGCTTATTTCCTCATATTTATTACAGGATAGTCAGTAACTATTGTCCTGTTAAGGAGTAAAGAGGTAGATGTACAATCTAAAATTATAAATGACATTTCATTAAGATTAAAAACAAACTCAAAACATTGTTGATTTATTTAACAAAGAAAAAATATACAAGTCCAAAGAATTAAGCACAAACAAAAGAGCAAGAAAACCTAGAAAAGCAAATTAAGCAATGACAAAAGAGAACATATAAGAGAACAAAAGACATGATGTATTTTCCATAATGCTAATAAATAGAAATCATACAAAATAACCTATTAAAATTGAATGACTTTTGGGTCAAAATACATAAGTAGGAAAAAATTTATATGTATATATAATGAATTACAAATAATATTCATCATAGATAAAGGGAAAGAATAAAACAGTTATAGGCTTTCCTGGTTCCTCATTCTAGGATCATGTCTTACTAAGGATATTTTAATTTTTCAGGCAATTATTGGTCAGGTTCACCTCTTACATTGAAGTCAGCAATGTATGCATATTATAATTGTGGCATTCCATGTAAATACTGTGATGTTTAATAAGTCTGTGGCCATACCTTTTTGAAAAGCAATGGGCTTTGATACTTCAGGGGTTTTGTTTGCTTTTATTTAAAATGTAGAGAATTTAGCATGACAGTGTGTCCTTCTCTCTCTTACAGACAGAAACTCATAATGGTGTGATGGTGAGGTACACTGTCAAAGAAAAGGGCTTAGCTTGCCTTTGATGTAAGCACAGCTCTTTTCAGAAAAGTATTAGTTCTCTTAATACATAGAAAAAGAGAGCATGAAGGAGCAAAGTTTCATTTCCAGAGTAGAGTATAGTGAATTTAAGTTTCAAAGGGGAAATCTTAAACCCAGATGAGAGGAGGAAAGGCAGCAGGGGAGGTAAGTGGGGCCCAAGTGCTTAGATATAACAGTAGTCAGGGATAAATCGTTCAATGCTCTGAGAATTTTTTCCTTATGATTTTTCTATATATAAATGTTCAAACCACAGTCAGCAGTGTCTGATAGAAAACCCACTGGACTTTAAGTTAGAAGACTGAATTCTAAGAGTAGATCTGTGATGAATTGTCTGATATGAAGGAAATCAATTAGCTAGAATGTGCCCCTAAAACGGACATACTCACTGTTGCCCCATCTCTGCCCCTCTAGGTACATGAGAGCCTCAGAGGCAATAATGTCAGTTCCTTCAAAGAAGGCAGTGTAGATGTCATTACATTTAAATATTGGACTTTTCAACAGAATGATCTTTTGAACTGTACCAAATAAACTTGGAGGTTTCTTCTGCGTGATATGTGACCATTATGTGAGTCTTTGATTTGAGAAGTGAAGCAATATCTGCCAAGCAATGTCCAGAAAATAATGTATTACACTGGACTGTCAGGAAAACCTTAAGAATAAATATTACCATCCTGATTCTGGCTTTTTATAAGACCAGAGAAACTGGCTATCATGTTGAAAGAGTTACTGAGAGGCAATATTATATTAAGACAGTAACTAGTCTGAATATTATCCTCTCAAAAATTGTATTTTCTCTCTTTGGATCTTAGATTTCACTTCACTTTACCTGTTTATTGATTTCCTTTCATCTGGCTTATCTCTTTTCTAAGTTATAACCAATTCAAAATGTGTTGCAGTAAGTTTACTAGAATTAGAACAAGAGATAGGAGAATTTTGAGGCAGCTTTGCAAAATGCACATTTATTCCATGTAATGGGAAGTCTTATCATACCACATTTTTCATGGATCAATTTATTTTTAATATTGCAAAATGTAAGTAAAGCAGTAGAAGTTAACTTATTCTGTACGCTTCCACCCCTACTCCCCTGGTTCGCACACATCTAAACATCGGTCTTATATAAATTCCAGCCCAAGAGAAATCTCTTCCTCTAAGCTTTCCCTGATCACTCTCTGGCCAAGCTGATCATTAACCCCGTGAGACTAATCTCTCATATGGCATTTGCCACTTTCTAACTTGTATTTTGTTTATATCTTCCCTACCCTGCCCAACTTTTCAGGAAGCACCACATTTTATCATTTTTTCTCTTTTACCCCTTAAGTTCAGTGTTTGACATAAAGTGGGTGAGTAGGTGTTCACTAAGTGATTTTTTAATAAATAATTAATCCATCTATAATTTGAATTTATTGATGCTTTTTTCTAAATTAAAAAAAAACTTCACATCAACAGCTATTAATTGAATATCTATTTTGGAACTTGTAGAAGTTCCACAAATGAGCCATTAGATCATTTGTTAACTACTTAATAGTTTTCTTCCTTTTTTATAAAAACATCTTTATAATATAATTCACGTATCATAAACTTTACCCATTTAAGTGTACAATTCAATAGTTTCAGTGTATTCACAGAGTTGTGCAATCATCACCACTATCTAAGTTTAAACATTTTTACCCCCTGAAAAAGAAAACCAGTACTCATTAGTAGTCACTCCCCATTTTTCCCATTTTCCTGCATATCCTTATCCCCCAAGCCCTATGCAACGACTAATCAACTTTCTGTCTCTGTGGATATGCTTATTCTTGATATTTCATATAAATGGAATCAAACAATATGTAGTTACTTTTAACTAGTTTCTTTCATCTAGCATAATGCTTTTAAGGTTCATGCTTGTATCAGTGCTTCATTTTTTATGGTTGAATTATATTCCATTGTATGGACATATCACATTTTATTTCTCCATTCATCACTTGGTAAATACCTGTGCTGTTTCTAATTTTTGGTTTTTATATATAATGCTGCTATGAACATTCATATGCAAGTATTTGCATGAGTGTATGTTTTCATTTTTCCTAGGATAGGAAGTGCTAGTTCATATGGGAACTCTAGGTTTTCATGTTTGAGGAACTGCTGACATGTTTTCCAAAGCAGTTGCAACAGCTTTACATTCTCACCAGCATGTATGAGGATTTCAATTTCTCTACATCCTTATCAGCACTTGTCAGTATCTGTGTTTTTATTTTAGTTATCCTAGTGGGTGTAAAGTGGTATCTCATGTTGTTTTGATTTGTATTTCTTTAATGACCAGTAATGTTGTGCATTTTCATGAGGTTATGGGTCATTTGTACTTTTTGAGAAAAGTCTATTCAAAATCTTTGCCCATTTTAAAAAACAGCTTTATTGAGTTATAATTAATACTACACAAAAGCTGCACATGGTTAAGGTATATACTTTGATGAGTTTAGATATACACAGACAACTGTGATTCTATCACCACAATCAAGGTAACAAAAATCCATCACCTTTGAAAATTTCCTTGTGTCTGCCTTGTGTGTGAGTTTGTGTGTGTGAGTGTGTGTTAAGAATATTAAACATGAGATCTATTTTCTTAACACATTTTAAAATGCATAACACCATGTTGTTAACTATTAGCACTTGTTGCACAGGAGGTCTCTAGAACTTATTCATCTTGTATAACAGAAACTTTACACCCCTTGAACAGCAACTCTGCATTCCCCCCTGTCCGCAGCCCCTGGTAACCACCATTCTACCCTCTGCTGCTTTGAGTTTGACTGTTTTAGCTACCTCATATAAGTAGAATCATACACTATTGGCCCTTCTGAGACTGGCTTATTTTACTTAGCATAACATCCTCCAGGTTCATCCATGTTGCCATAAATGGTAGGATTTCCTTTTTAAGGCTGAACAACATTCCATTGTATGTATATACACTGTCTTTATCCCTTCACCTGCAGATGGACATTAAAGTTGTTTCTATCTCTTGGTTATTGTGAATAATGTTGCAATGAACAGAGGAATACAGATATTTCTTCAAGATCCTGATTTCAATTCTTGTTGATAGATACCCAGAAGGAGTTTAATAATAGCCATTCTAGGACTTCCCTGGTGGCGCAGTGGTTAAGAATCAACCTGCCAATGCAGGGGACACGGGTTCGAGCCCTGGTCTGGGAAGATCTCACATGCCGTGGAGCAACTAAGCCCATGCTCCACAACTACTGAGCCTGCGTTCTAGAGCCCGTGAGCCACAACTACTGAGCCCACGTGCCACAACTACTGAAGCCCATGTGCCTAGAGCCCGTGCTCTGCAACAAGAGAAGGCACCGCAATGAGAAGCCCGTGCACTGCAATGAAGAGTAGTGCCCTCTTGCTGCAACTAGAGAAAACCTGTGCATAGTGATGAAGATCAACAGCAGCCAAAAAATAAATAATTGAATAAATTAATTTAAAAAATAGCCATTCTAACAGGTGTGAAGTGATATCTCATTGTGGTTATGATTTGTATTTCTCTGTTGATTAGTGATGTTGAGCACATTTTCACATACCTGGTGGCCATTTGTTTGTCTTTTTTTAAAAAAATGTCTATTCAGGTCCTTTGCCTATTTTAAAATCTATTTATTTATTTAATTATTTATGTATTTATTTACTTACTATTGGCTTGTAGGAGTTTTTTTCTTAATATATTTTGGATATTAACCCCTTATCAGATAAAATGTTTGCAGATATTTTCTCCTATTCCATAGGTTGCCTTTTCACTCCTTTGATTGTTTCCTTTGCTGTGCAGAAGCTTTTCAGGTTGATGTAGTCCCACCTGTCTATTTTTGCTTTTGTTGGCAAAATGATTTCTTGGTGTTATACCCACGAAATCATTGCCAAGACCAATGTGTTTTCTTCCAGGAATTTTACAATTTCAGGTCTTATGTTGAAAGGTTGTTTTTTTTTTTTTTTTCCATTTTGAGTTGATTTTTGTATATGGTGTAAGGTAAGTGTCCAATTTCATTCTTTTGCACATGGCTACCCAGTTTCCCCAACTCTCACCACTTCTATTTAACATTGTACTGGAAGTTCTAGCTAGAGCAATTAGGCAAGAAAAAGAAACAAATCCATCCAAGTTAGAAAAGAAAGGTAAAATTATCTGTTTGTAGATAACATGATCTTATATGTAGAAAACCTTGATACAAAATTTACATACAAAAATCAGTTACATTTCTATACACTAACAAGAAACTATTGGAAAAGGAAATTAAGAAAACAATCCCATTTATACTAACACCAAAAATAATGAAATACTTTGAATAAACTTAAACAAGAAGGTGAAAGACTGTACACTGAAAACTGCAAAACATTGATGAAAGAAATTAAAAAGACACAAATAATTGGAAAGATATGTTATGTTCATGGATTGGAAGACTTAATACTGTTAAAGCGTCCATACTACCTAAAGAGATCTACAGATTCAGTGCTATCTCCACGAAAACCTCAATGGTACTTTTTACAGATAAAGTAAAAAACAACCCTAAAATTCATATGGAACTAAAAAACAACAAAAGTAGCCAAAATGATCTTGAGAAATAAGAATAAAACTGGAAGAAATACACTTCCTGATTTGAAAATATATTATAAATTTACAGTAATTAAAGCAGTATGGTATACTCTTAATGACAGATGTACAGATCAATGGAAGAGAATAGGGAGCCCAGAAATAAACACACACATATATGGTCAATTGGTTTTCAGCAAGGATCCAAAGAATGCATATGAGGAAAGGGCAGTCTCTTCAACAACGATATAGGGAAAACTGGATGTCTTTTGTCCATTTTTAAATTGACTTATTTGTCTTCTTCTCATTGAGTTGTTTATATATTCTGAATACCAATCTTTTATGAGATATATGATTTACAGATATTTTCTCCCATTTTATGGGTTGTACCTTTTACAGCAATTAATAGTTTTCTTGAGCTCTCTTGAGACAGTTATTCAGAAGGTAATCAAGTTTTGACTACTTTCAACAAATATTTTAAAATTGCTAATATTGATTTATAACATAAAGCAAGACAGAAAGAGTGCTTATTTTCCAGAATTTTCAATCTGAGGAGAAATAAGAAAATTACTTTTCATAAGTTTTTGTTTACTTAATAATGAAAGAACTTGGGCCTATAAATTTGTGTTGGGTTTATATTGTCCATATTACACTTATGAGTCTACTCTAGTTCAAATATACTTTAAATTTCCTAAAAATGGCTAAAAGGATTAAATTAGGGAAATATTTTAAAAATTGTCAAGTAAAAGAGAAATAGATAAGATATATACAAATTATAAATGGGGAGGAAATGACAATTATTTGGATTTACTTGGAAAACTCAAAGATTCAACAAAAAATATTGCAAAAAAGGAATTTGATAAGTGCCTGGGTACAAAATGAATAAATAGTAATTAGTAGCCCCCATATGTATAAATAACAACCATCTAGAAGATACAATGGGGAAAATAAGTCCATTTGTAATAGCAATGAGAAAATATAAATTATCTATGTATAAATTTAATCTAAAATGTACAAATTATGTGAAGAAACCATGAAACTGCAATAAATAACATGAAAGAACAAAAAATGTTTTCAGAAAGTACAATTATCATGATGTCAATTCTATTTAAGTTAATTTATAAATTTTGCATAATCTCAGTAAAAATAACAGCAGGATTTAAAAAAATTAGATATATCTAAAGTTCATAGTTAAAAATTGAAAATCTGTAACATCCAGATAAATAAAGAATAAAGATAAGGGACAAACATTATGAAATATTCGAATATGTTACAAAGCTATATTAATTAAAACATCCTTAGAGACTTCTAAGGAAAAGTCTTGAAAGTTCAAATTGCACTGAAATACTTTATTTAATGATGATGGCATTCCAAATCAACAAAGAAAAGATGAAATCATTAAAACAAATGATGCTGGACCAAACTGGATAGCCATCTAGGAAAAAAATAAAATTTAGTTCCCATTTACATATTTCACAAAAAGAAATTTTAGGTGTATCAAATATATAAATGACAAAAAAAATAGAGAAAAACCTAAATTCTTAGAAACTACCATGGGAGAATTAAAAAAAAAACCTCAGAGTTGGGAATGCTCCTCTAAGATGTACATGACAACCTGAAGCCATGCCATTAAAGACTGATACATTCAACTACATAAAAATTTCTTGATTTCAAACATTATCAGAAACTAAATCAAAAGATAAATGACCAGGGGCTTCCCTGGTGGCACAGTGGTTCAGAGTCCGCCTGCCTATGCAGGGAACATGGGTTCGTGCCCTGGTCTGGGAAGATCCCACATGCTGCGGAGCGGCTGGGCCCGTGAGCCATGGCTGCTGAGCCTGCATATCCGGAGCCTGTGCTCCGCAGTGGGAGAGGCCACAACAGTGAGAGGCCCGTGTACCGCAAAAGAAAAAGAAAAAAAATAAAGATAAATGGCCAGTAAAAAAGTAAAACTACATGTAATTCATTTCAGAAAAAGAAATATTTACCTTGATACATATAGAGCACCTGTAAATAAATAAGAATAAGGTGAAGAATGCAACACAATTTGGGCAAATAATTTGAACGCCTTCAAAGATCAGGAAAGCAGGTTCTTAAACTCTTTAAGATGATCAAACTTCCTCATAATCAGAAAAATGCAGGCTAACATTAAGCAATACGTTTTGTCACTTATATTGGCAAAGATCCAAAGTTTATGTTAGCCATAGAGTAGGAAAACATACAAACTCTAAATGTAGGAGAGAATGAAAGTTCTTTCAAGCTATTTGAAGAGCACATTGGAAATACTTATCAAAATTTAAAATTCACATACCCATATCCTTGTTTTTAATTTTATTTACTTTTTTATTGAAGTATAGTTGATTTACAATGTTGTGCCAATCTCTGTTGTACAGCAAAGTGACTCAGTTATACACATAGAGACATTCTTTTTTTTATATTCTTTTCCATTATGGTTTATCACAGGATATCGAACATAGTTCCTTGTGCTATACAGTAGGACCTTGTTGTTTATCTATCCTATATGTAATAGTTTACATCTGCTAATCCCAAATTCACAGTCCTTCCCTCTCCCACTCCCCTCCCACTTGGCAACCACAAGTCTGTTCTCTATGTCTGTGAGTCTGTTTCCGTTTTGTAGATAGGTTCATTTGTGCCATATTTTAGATTCCACATATAAGCAATATCATATGGTATTTGTCTTTCTCTTTCTTTCTTTTTTTTTTGTGGTATGCGGGCCTCTCACCGCTGTGGCTTCTCCCATTGTGGAGCACAGGCTCCGGACATGCAGGCCCAGCGGCCATGGCCCATGGTCCAGCCACTCTGCTGCACGCGGGATCCTCCTGGACTGGGGCACGAACCTGTGCCCCCTGCATCGGCAGGCGGACCCCCAACCACTGTGCCACCAGGGAAGCCCTGTCTTTCTCTTTCTGACTTACTTCACTTCATATGATAATCTCTAGTTTCATCCATGTTGCTGCAAATGGCATTATTTCATTCCTTTTTATGACTGAGTAGTATTCCATTGTATATATGTACCACATTTTCTTTATCCATTCATCTATCAATGGACATCTAGGTTGTTCAGAAAACTAAAAATAGAATTACTGTATGCTCCAGCAATCCCACTCCTGGGCATGTCCCTGGACAAAACTATAATTCAAAAAGATACATGCACCCCTATGTTCATAGCAACACTATTTACATAAGCACATACCCATATCCTTTCATCTAACAACTCCAGAGCTAGTTTTTATATATTTTCAGTTAAGTTTATTTTTAGATACTTTTTTCCTTGCAACCACAAAAGTAATTTCTTTTTTCTATTGCATTATTTAACTCTTGATTTTACATAAAGAAGTGTACTTAAATTTACTACATAAATTTATTACATAAAATTTACTTTTACACAACTTTTGTCACAAATGTATATCTATGCTATTACAGACAAATACAAATTGTGGGTACGATTTGCTGTGAGTAAAAGGTGATTTGTGGTTTGCTGGAACAGACAAAACTTTGCTGTATGAGTGTGTTAGAAAGCACAGTGCTATTCAAAATGACACCCCACTAAAGAACAACAAAGTAAATTATGTGATGATGTGGATGTTTTTACCCAGTGAGTTATGATTAAACATAGTTTTAGATTACTAATGTAGTGTGGTTTGACAACCCATAGTTTTTGTTCTCCAGTTTTGCCAACAAATTTTAAAGTTTCAAATTGCTTCTTGTAATATAAAATGGTGAGGACTTGCTTCTGACAGAATTGATCCTCTTAATCCCATTTAATGCTTTTTGCCAATTCTTAAACTCTTCATTTTTATTATTGTACCCATAGCATGACTTTTCCTCTCCATCTCTTAATTTCCTCCTCCTCCTTCTTTGTTTTGTTTCCTTCATTAATTTGTGTTTGTTTGATATATATTTTTCCATATTTACCCTTTTCATCCCTGTTTTATGAGTTACTTTTACAGGACAGAATGGGATTTTGATTTTGTCTTAACAGGGAGACTCCTTTTATATAGTTGTTTAACTCACTTATTTTTATTGCTTTTATTTAGCTCTATTTTTTATTCCTTATTTAAAGTTTTCTAAAAAATGTTTCCTTGACATTTTCTGTTTTTCAAAATCTCCTGCAATGTGTGCTGCCTGTTTTTACTTTAATGATTTATCTGGTTTTTAATATTTTATGTTCTTATTTCATTTTTTAAAATGTATTTTAGTTTATAATTCTCTAATTATCACTTTCAATAATAAAAGTTTCTTTTAGTCCCCCTGTGCTCTCCACCTGTATTTGCTCTCCATTTACATATTTTTATTTACATGTTTAATTTACATTTTTGACCTGTTAACTTTTTTGTTAAAATGCATATAGTCTATTTTAAATTTATTTTATTATTCTTATTAATTTTGTATTTTCCTCAATTTAATTTTGATGTTTGCATTCTTTGATAAAATATTAAAAAATGTTTTTAGATTTAACTATACTTAAATGGCTACAAGACTAGCCACCATTATCATAGTAATTTTTATTTTTTATTTATTTTTATTTATTTACTTTGATTAGTCTCTTAATTGGCTGGAACATGTACTCAACAAGTTTTATTTTCCAGACAAACACAGTAGTTTCTGATCTTCTCCATATCTAAGAATATCTTTCTTCATACATGAGGATAATTGGACCTTGTTTCATATTAATTTACAACTGTTACTGCCTTTTTTAATGCAAAGATTTGTAGATATTTTCCTTTCTGTTCTGGTCACAAACACATGGATTTCAGAGTACACAGAATTTCTCTAAGTGGTTTGACAATGAAATAGTAACTTTGTGGAGTACACTTTATAAATATTGATCTAATTAATTCCCTCTACTCTAGTAAAAACTACATTTGAATCATCAGCAGTTGTATGTGCTAACCAATCTGTTTTAAGTACCATTATGGTTGATTCAGTCAAATGGTCCTAATTATTAATTTTGGACTTACTTGAGTTGTTTTGTGACCAATTCTTTAAGATCACTGAATAAAATTCAGAAAACGTTTTCTAATATTTATTCTGTTTTTTGGGGGGTTAGAGGTTGGCTACAACTATGATATGGCAGAGAAACCAGAGTGTCCAAATTAGAAATAACCTGTGGATTTATATATGTATATGCCCACATGTATATACATAAGTATGAGTATATATACGTGTGTAGAAACTTATAATCCTTTCTCAATGAGTTTTTAGAAATATCTGTCTTCAAGTCTAGAAATATAGCCACTACCAAGTAGCCACTACCAAGGGTGTAATGTCTATGTGAAATATCTGTCCCAGAGATGTCCTTGTGTGTGAATATGACTAGAAATATTCATAGGATATTAAAATCAAAAAGGAAATGGAAGATGATATTATCTTAATGAAGCTTGTTTAATAGTTAATTGTCTTGTTTTTCAACTCAATTAATTTCCCCCTTTTTTCTGTGTTGAGAATGCACATTGGTTCACAAGTTACAAATCTCAGAGCATTTTCTTTTCTTTTCTTTTTTTTTTTTTTTTTTTTGCAGTACGCGGGCCTCTCACTTCTGTGGCCTCTCCCGCTGCAGAGCACAGGCTCCGGACGCGCAGGCTCAGCGGCCACGGCTCATGGGCCCAGCCTCTCCGCGGCATATGGGATCCTCCCGGACCGGGGCACGAACCCGCGTCCCCTGCCTTGGCCTCAGAGCATTTTCTTTGTTTTTTTTCTCATATTCTTTTTGAGACACAGTACTGAATCTGTCCTTATCAAGCACTCGACAAATTTGGTAGTAAAAACTCAGCTGAGAATTTTTGGTTTAATTATTTGGTTATTTGTTTTCCTTTTGGAAGGTATAAACAGGTGGTAGCTTCGTATTTTATAGGACATATTTTATTATGTAAAGGGTATTTCTAAATGTAGAGAAATGAAATACATAACCCTAGGACAAAATACATTTTATTCTTTCTTCTTTGCAATTCCCTTCACATTTTCTTCTTTTGACTTTTATTTTTCTATGAATTTATTTACTTTCTCTCCCCACACCCAATATTCTGCTTCCCCTTTCTTCCCTTTCTTATTCTCATTCTTCCTATTCTTCACCCCACTTCCCCTCCCTCTGGCATTTTTTGCAATTGTTTTCTAAGTATGAAATAAGGTCTTTCTCCTGCTGCAGCTGCTACTCCATCCCCTGCTGCATTAAATTGACACTTGGGCAAGCAATGGCTCTTGTCAGTCACTCTGAAGCTGCTACTTCTACAAGTGTCGATTTAGTGCAGCGGGGGATGAGGTGCCAGCTACAGAAATAGGGTACAGAAAAACTCAACAGAAAGCTCTGTCTCTCCTTACTGTGTGCGATATTTTGTAGGAGGAAGGAGAGGACGCAAGAATCAGAGATAAAAAAGTGAAATAATAAGAAGGCACCAGGACAAACACTGGGATTGAAAAACAAGGAGTTTAGTAACTGTAGCAGATTTATGGATGTGCTGGAAGAAAACAAAGAAAAGTCTAACTGTGGTTAACTTCACTTGGTTTTAAAACTAGCTGAAAATACTGAAAAATCTGAATGTCTTATAAGCTCTTTTTGGATGACGTGTATTCATTGGTTGTGGTGATTTCCTTAAATATCTCACAGAGTATGTAAATATCCTGCTGATTTGGGTGAGAAATCAACAATCTGCAATGGGAAACATGTGTAAGCTCTCAACTTTCCTTGGCAAGTCTTGATTTTCATTTCCTGTTGACATAAACACCTACTCTGCTTAATTAAAAGTCCTCTGCGAACATTAACACTCCAGGCATCCCAGTTAACTGTAAACTCCATAGGTAACCCTTCCACACCTATAGTAAAAGTGTAGTTATATATAAGTGTATATATTTTAAAGACAGACAGGTTTTTTTTTAGGAATATTCCCACCTCTGTTCCCCTCTATTAGTTCAGATAATTTTCTCTATTTCTGTGAATATAGGATCTGCTCTACCATGACCAGAGATAGAATATAAAGGATGAACTCCAAAATGCTACATTCCAGGTATTTTTATTGCATACATTTGGATTTTTTAAAGTAACCTTTTTAAAGAAAAGCTTGTTTCAAAAGAAGCAAAAAATGCATGTGTTACTTATGCTGGATTTTGACCATTGTATTCATTATGCACTCTTTGAGGTCAATTGCTATGGTAATTTGCTTTTCATATGAAATGGAAAATGGAAGTGTCTTTTGTGTCAGGGAGTTCTGATATGGCTCCTTTAGAAGGACCTAGTATCTAGGTCAGTTGGCTTTCTTAAACTTGAAATAAATGAGATCTTTGATAGTGTAGTATCATGACTTCAGGACACAGATTAAAGGAGAAAGGGGCTTTTGCTGAGACAATGGGAAAAGAAAAACTTTCTATATTGACTTAGTTTCATCTCTTAGTACTAGGAAAGACCCAGGATATGATTTTATCAAAGTGCTCCTTTTCCTCTATAACTCCTTTGTTTGTTAAATATACTTTAAAATATATCTAAGTAGACACCTATTAAGTGTTTATTTAAATCTATTTAAATAGACACAATTGCTTTTTACTAGGTACTAATAGAGAATATAAAAGAAAGTGGTGATAGATCTATCCAATTTGGGAAGGTATAAACGCCTGCTCAGTGAAGGGACAGTGTTACTTAGGAAATGCTTCTTGGAACAGGTGGACTCAGGAGAATGCTTTAGATTTAAAAGAACAGAAAAAGTTGGACTCTGGAGAAAAAAATACGGGCCCTGGAAACTCAGAATCAAGTGTGAGGGGACTGGCAAGCTATCTAACTTACCAGAAGTGGAGAGACAAGAAAGATGACTATGATGGCTGCTATGGGAATAAGAAAGGACTTAGACAAACTGATAAGGTCCTTAAAAACTAAGCTGCATAATTAGCATATTAGGTGGTGATGAACTCTATAGATATATGGATTAAATGGTTGGAAATCATAATCTAGAAGGATCATCTAAATTTTTCTGCCTATTCAATAATACTGGTCTTCCATGGGGGTTCCATTCTTGGCTTTGTTTTCTCCTTACTCTATAAAAAGAGCATTTAACTTGGATTCCATAGATAGACCCCTGGAAATCTATCAGCCTCTTGATTGCTCTTGAATTGTGCATGAGTTTTCTCAGAGGAGAAAGTAAATGTCCTCCTTCAGGTTGAACAGGTCTGTGATCCTTAAATTTAATCATAATATTTAACATGTGTTAAGTGCTTCTATATGCCAGGAAAAGTTCTAAGTGATCTGCATGTATTAACTCATTGAATCCCAAGAACATTATGTATTAAGCACCATTATATTATTTCATTTATAGACAAAACTATGAGGCAAAAATAGATTTCTTATGTCTGAGGTCAAAAGCTAATAACAGGTAGAGTTCAGCCCAAACACTATGGTTTAAGAGCCATACTGGATCACACCATATTATTTTGGTTTTACATGATTGTAGTTGCTTTATATTTCTCCATAAGTGTGCATCACATTTAAATTAGGAGCCACTTCTCTAAATAGACTTCCTGGAAAATCTCATCCGGAGTTAGGTTTGCAGCTACCACTACTTCTGCTAATTCTCACATTCATTACGTCAACCTAGTGGTTGTTCATTAACTTCAGAACGTTAGTTCCAAAGGCTTATGGAAGGCTCCACCTGGTCATCCCACAGGTACATCAAACTCAACATGTTTAACCTGGCTGTTCTCTTACCTTCATAAATGGCTACTTTTCCTGTCTTCCTGAGAGGTTAAATTCATGGCAGATACACGTGGACCAATAACCGAGTTAAAAATTTCTCTCTTTGTACTTCTATCCAAACAGCTACTGAATCTTATTGAATCTACCTATTTAATAACTCCTTCAATCCATATTCATTTCCACTGTGTCGATCAAGGTATTTAGATCTTTCTTTTCTCCCATCCTCTCTCTCTCCTTTCTTCCTTCTCTCTTTCCCTCTTCCCTTCTTTCTTTCCTTCCTCTTTTCCTCTGTCCATTCTCCCTTCCTCCTTCTATTCCTTCTTTTTCATTCTTTCACTTTTTAAGATTTGAAAAATACAAAACAACCCAAAGAAAAAAATAGGAATAACCTATACCTTCACCTCAGAATTATTCCTTGTTAATATATAGGTATATTTGCTTTCATTCTTTTTTCTATTTTTTTGTATAGACATAGCTTCAGATGTCCTTCCTCATGCCATGGCCTCCTGCCATTGGTAGAGTTCTGGCTGTCACCAAACTTTGCCTGTTTTTATAATTTCCTTTCTAAAAATCTTCTCGCTAACACATTAATTATTTAATAGAATATTTTCAAATTTCCAAATGCATGGAAATTTGGTTATTTTTGTTGTTCTTTTGTATAATATCTATGGGCATTAATTGGTATTATATTTGTAATGGAAATTGTTTTTCACATGATGAAGAGAATAATTATTTAGACCTGTTATTAAGTCAATGTGAGACATAAGAGAGAAAAAATATTATCTGAGGATGGGGTGATTGCAGTGAAAATTATGGGGAAGATGTAAGAAATATCTATTAATTTAGAAGGAAGAGAAGAATGAGGAGAGTGTTACTTCTTAACTATCCACAAAATGGTGGCCAGTAGGTAGAATACTTGAGAAATTATGAATAAGTTGGACAAAAATATTAATAAAGTTAAAGATATTAGAGGTGAGGGCTTCCCTGGTGGCGCAGTGGTTGGGAGTCCGCCTGCCGATGCAGGGGACGCGGGTTCGTGCCCCGGTCTGGGGGGATCCCGCGTGCCGTGGAGCGGCTGGGCCCGTGGGCCGTGGCCGCTGGGCCTGCGCGTCCGGAGCCTGTGCTCCGCAACGGGAGAGGCCACAACAGTGAGAGGCCCGCGTACCGCAAAAAAAAAAAAAAAAAAAAAAAAAAAAAAAAGATATTAGAGGTGAGAGGTTGAGATGTATTTACTAGATATGAATATAAAGTAATGTGAAAGATTTTTAACAGACATCAGAATTTAAATAGGTAAACATAATGTTTTGTCTGCACTATGTTGAATTGTAATTTATCTTTTTTTTTCCAAAGTTTTATTCTTCCACTCAGGTGAGTTCTTCAATGCCTGGAGTAATACCAAAATTTTCTCTTTGGCACCTAAACTAATGCTCAAATATTTACTGAGTTAAGACCGAATGAGAGAGAAAATAGGGGAGGGACTGAAGAAGGAAGGAGGGAATTGGGATCATGCTTTTTAAAGTAATTATACGATGGAGTTACACAGTCATTTGAATGTTGCTGCATTGTTCAGAACATTTGGGGGACTTTCTTTGGAGAGTGCCTTAAAAACTTAACGATTTTAAAAAATTCTTAGTGGCAGTACAATTTTATCTTTTGAGCCTGGATTTGCCTTTGTAATACTCAGAATTTAGCTGTAGTTAAATCTATAGAAAAAATAGGATCATTCTTTTCAATAATAGCATATAGGATTAGAATATTAGGTGTGACTAAAAGATAAGAACACTGATTTTCTTCTCTGGTTTTAAACTGTTTCCTGAAGGCAATATTAAAAGTAGAGTCACAAACATGCTTATTTATTTACTTAATCCAGCAAATGACATAAAATTGGATTAAGTGCATAGATTCCTGAGGTCATTGTTTCAGAGATAAATATTCATTCATATACATGAATTTTGGCATGTTTTGAGTCATTTTCTTATTTATTTTCAGCATTTTATTATGAAAAATTTCAAGCACACAGCAAATGTGAAAGAATTCTACACTGAATATCTGTGTATTCATCACCTAGATTCTGTCATTAACATTTATTTTATCTGCTTGTCACATATCTAGTCATTTAAATGTCCATGTGTCTATAAATCCACTTTTTTTGACATATTTCACAGAAAATTTCAGACATCAGTACAGGTCCTCCTAAATAGTGTATTTCAAATAGTGTAAAGTCACTAAGTTTTGAAAATGTATACACTTGTGAAAGCCAAATCCCTCTGAAGAACATAACCCTAACACCAGAAAGTTTCCTAATGTCTGTTCCCAGTCAATCTGCACACTTAACCCCAGTCCCTGCACCCAGGGGCACTTCTGATTTTTTTCCTATCATAAGTTACTTGTACTTGTTTTAGAATTTCATGTAAATGAAATAATATAGTTTAAAAATTTTTGTATAAGTTTTCTTTCACTTCCCATGTTTTTGAGATTCATGTTATGAATCTCATTCATTCATAATATACATGAAGTTTTTTATCTCTTGGTAAATACCTAGAAATGGAATTTCTGTGTTATTATATAGAAGTATGTTGAGTTTTGTAACAACCTGTCAGAACTTTTTGTATCATTTTATATTACCACTAAAATGTATGAATTGTAGTACTCTACAACCTCACCATCATTTTTGTTGTCAGGCTTTTTAATTTTTGATATTTTGATTCGGTTTATAGTAATTTTTTCATTATAGTTTTAATTTGTTTTTCCCTGATGACTAATGTTTCTGAGCACACTTTCATGTGCTTATAGTTCTTTCATATACAGTCATTTCTTGTTATGGGTGGTAGTTGTGTTCTATAAAGTCACTCCAAACACTGAATTACTGAATACTGAACCACTGCTCCTAGGGGAAATAAGGTGCTGGTTCCTGCAATCCTCTGGTCACATTTTCACCTGCTAATTAATACCTAAACTATTTTTATGTTTGTTTCTGATAAAAAGACATTTTATTTAATATATATTGCTGGTTCATTAACATCGAACTCTGCCAACAGCACTGTAACTTATCTGAATGATGTTTATCTATATACCTATTTTCTCCATAAGGCACCATGATCGATATTACATGAATACACACACAAAATGTGTAATTGAAAATAATTTGCATCCTCCAGTTTTAGGTTACAGTGTTATATAAATATCAAATAAATCAGGGTGGTTGATAGCGTTTTTCAGATCATTTATGCCTTCATTAAATTTTTGTTTAGTTGTACAATTAATTGCCAAGAGAAGAACGTTAAAATCTTCAATTATCCTATTGACGTTGCATATTTTTCTCTTTAAAGCTGTCAGTTTTTGATTCATCTATTTTGACTTATGATTGTATGTCTTCTTGATAAGTTCACACTTTCATCATTTTGAAATAATCATTATGTATGTGTTGGGGCTCAGGGCAGGCTATCCTAAAATATGACTCAACAGCATATTGATTATTTTGAATCAAAGCTACTTGAATTGCAGCCAGTACAAGGACACTTTGACCCTTTTTCTCTGTTAATGCAGGAAATAAATCTCTTGAATGAAGAGTACCCTCGCTGCACCATGACGCTAACAAGAGACATCCTTATCACAAGAGACAGGGAATTCATGGCTGAGAAGCCTATATAAACATCTTGTTACTTCTTTACTAGTTTACTACCCAAGCACAAAGTTTCCTTAAATTGTTTACTAATTAAGCACCCAAACCCAAGCTGCTTTGTCATCTCAAATTCTCACAAATTTGTTGGGGTTTTTACTTTATGTAAAAAGATATAAAAGCTGCCCGCTTTGGGTCATTCTCTGAGCATCATTTTCATGATTTCCCATGCATACAGAATTAAACTGACCTTTCTCCTGTTAATCTGTTTCATGTCCATATAATTCTTAGGTCAGCCAGAAGAACTTAGGAAGGTAGAGGAAAATTGTTTCCTCTCCAACATATTATAGTATTCTTCATCTTTAAGCCTATTTCATCTGATATGAATATAGCCATTCCAGCTATTTTAAGATTACTACTTACATGGCATATCTTTTTCTGACCTTTTCCTTTCCAACTATCTGTGTCTTTATATTCTAAGTGCATTTCCTTTCAACAGTATTTAGTTGGGTTTTACATTTTCATTCATTCTGGCAATCTCTGCATCTTAATTGAAATATGTATTACATTAACATTATGTAATTAATATTACAAACAAATTTATATTTTTATTATTTATATTATTGTTTTATATTTATAGTGTTACTTATATCTATTTATATGTTGTTTTTCCTCAGCACTCATAAAATTTATTTTAGTAGGACATCTCTAATATGTGTATAGTGCTTTATAGTTTCTTTATGATCCAAGTCAGGTGTCACTCTTTCCAAGATTTCCTTTAGTACTCCCATCACATCAGGCTCTGTTCCTATTAAACATTATGAGTATATCTCATAGTGTACTCCTTCATTTATATATGAGTATATTCATTCATTTACCACAGTATGTTACACTGATAAATTTATGTGTCATTTTTTCCATTAGTCTGAGAAGTCCTTAAGGAAGAGTGCTATGTCCCTATTGCCAGGGTGATGCCAAGCATAATGGGTGCATGTTGGGTTGCGCTTTACAGTTTAAATGGCATCCAACATCTTTCCCACCGAAACTTTCTGACCACGCAGGGTGCATGTTATCATCATTATTTACAGATGAGGAAAATGAGACTTTAGCCATTTAGGGGATTGCTCAAGGTCATACGGCAAGCAAGTGGCAGAGCTAAGTCTCCCTGTTTTGTGCTCAGAGCTCAAAATAAGTAACTGGCATTTAACTCGTACAAAAGACTTTTCTTTCTTCCTGAGCAATTTTATCATTAAAAGATAAATATTAATGTAATTAGTACTAATCCCTAACACATGTATATATTATTTTAATTGATCTAAATATAGAGTGTTTGCTTTAAGTAAAAACAAATGTACGTGTGTGTGCTTCTCAAACTTTTGATTATTCTTCCCATATTTTTTGGATGAAACACATGCTTTAGGATTATTAAACAAATGTGTTAAGGCGATGTTATAGATTTCATGTATGGCATGTAATTTTGGGGGGGATTTTGTTTATTTCTGCTGCTAAATATTCAAAGTCCATTGCTACTGATACTGAAGAGAATCGAGTCCACCCAGGAATACATGGTCCATCGGTTCCTAACATACGTTGTTAAATGGGAGGAACTAGAAGGTAGGTGAACACTTAGCAGATGCAAACTAAATTCTCCTGAGCTTTATCTATATATTTTCTAGGGTTCATTGCCAGTTTTTGACTGTAGGGAATTTTAGGCTTGGGATATGTGCATTGAAATTCACTACTTTTTCATTATCCTGAGTTTGTAATCTTTGGATACAGTTTCCCAAATCCCTGGAGTTTTTTAAACCACATAGAATTTTTTTTTTTGTATTCAGTCTTTCTAACTCTACTTGTTTTTCGAGAAACAAATAAGCCACTTTACCTGTGAACACGACAATGGCGTCCTGATGAGTACCCTTTGAATGTATTTTTGGAGCCCACAGGAATTAGTTTGACTATTTACAGATCCTAACAGTTGGTAGTTGAATGTTTTATTTTCATTCCCAGTTGGTACAATATGTTCACAGCTGATGCAATGGCTGGCCCATTTGATTTCACATATGGTTCCCTATTGGGGGCCCTCTAAGTCTTCCTTTTGTAGTTTGTCTTCTCTAAAGCTATCGTGTCTTTAGTTTTGCTTTTGTCTGCTGGTCAAATGAAGGAAAAAAATCTCTGAACCTTGGCAGCTAGCAGAGGATATGAGCAACTCAGTTGCTAAAGATTCAAAGAACTGGGTCAAAATGTCCCAGGAAAAAGATTTTTGTTAAACACTGCAAACAAACAAAACACTTCTCTACATTGCATGAGCAGAGAGCACACGCACACAGACACAGTGTTCTCTTTTGTTTTTCTTTCACTTTGAAGCTATGCCTAAGCTGTTCTTAAGTGTTTTCATCATGATGAAGTGTCAGAGGGACCATGCTGTCCCAGCCATCCTTTTACATTGAAAAACATTGTGCCACAAGTCCTTTAGATAATATTTCCTTTTCTACAACTTAATTTTTTTCTGCTAAAATTCACTAAGGGAGATAGTATTAAAAGTGAGCTAGAGTCTCTTTGCCAAGACTGATTTCACAAAGCCTATCAGACAAGAAGAGTAGAATTGCAAAATTAATAACATTGAAAACCCAAACGCAAGCACCCTCCAGCAGTCATTATAATGTGATACATAATCAGTGTTTATCCTGACTCTAAATTATAACTGATAAAGCCACAATCTCATAAAAAGATTATTTTCAAGACTATTGCATTACCCTCTGAGAGCTAAAATACTCATTTATTCATAGTAGCAGATTGTAATAGCTCCAATTCCCCGAGAAGTGGGCACTGTATGATAATTGAGTGGGCTGGGATGTTAATTGTCCTCCACTTCACCTCTAGATGTTTAACTGCTTATCTCTTCAACCAGCAAACAGTAATGCTCACTTATTTGTGCCTTACTGTTCAGATAATTTTGTGAGCTGAGTAATTTATTTGTAATAAAGAGAAAAAAGTATCTGTGCAGGCAAAATATTTAAATTGTGCCACAGTTACCTATTAAAACCAATTGGAGATAGTGTTGTATTCTTATGGAGCTTTCCAACAGTACAGCTTTTGCAGTACCTGAGGAGTAATTGGAAATGCAGGAATATGACCAACAAACAGAATGACATTAACAGGCATCACTAAATCAATACTACTTGGTTAGTTTACTACATTATTTTGTATTAAGAACGACTTGTTTTAAACCACATGGCAAAAGTAGCCTCTTATTGTTCAGGGAGTCCTGCTGGTGTTCCAGGCTGCTCTTCCTCAACCATTGAGAGGTGGACAATGCCTACAGCCCATTTTGTGGATTACTCAGTTTTCCTACATTGCTGCTGATTTCATAAGCCAAAGCACAGTTCAACCCTTACATTTTGTTAATTGTGGACAAAAAAAAATGTTGCCTGCCATTCCAGTAAACAGCAAATGTTGCCCACCCTCAAGCCATCAGCCCCTGCAGCCTTAGGAAAATTCAGGGTGGAGAAAAAAAGGATACTGCTCATAGATAGTTAAGATGCATACCTCAGGAATAATTTCAATGAGCCCAGACTCTTACATCTTCCCATGTATAGAAAAGTACTAAAATCATTAATTTGAGGTGTCTGGTTTTTGTGATTAGCAGTAATCTTTTGGTGTTCGACTACGTATTGTTTTTTACAGCAAAAATGTCTATATATCCTGATTCTTCCCTTACCTCTTTGGAACTGTTCCTCAGAGCTGTCTGAAAGGCTGTCTCCCAGGCTGCAGTCCTCAGTAAAGGCTTCTAAATAAAACATAACTTGCAACTTTTAGGTTTGAGTTTTTCTTCAGTCAACAGTTTTGGTGACCAACAAAAGTGATCCAGAACAGACTTCTCTCCTTTGCCTGAACTCTATGACGTTCTAGAGCCTTGACACCAGCAGAGGCCCCTTGTGCCCACCCAGCTCCTAGGAGAGTCCAGTCGAATTTGGGTGAGTCTCTTTTGGGTCTTGGATCTCCCCTTATTGGCAGATGGTTCTAAGTTTTATTTGGTGATGTTAAACTCCTTGTTCGAGGAGTAAGTTTTTCTTGAACTTAGTTTCAAGAAGAGGTACCTGGGTTACCCTCAGTTAAAGGACACTGTGAAGATTTTATTATGTAGGTACAGAATCTATGCTTACAAGTACTCACTTAATTGGGAATTAAAGGAAATCTTATCCTAAAAATGGCCAAATTGTGTTTCTTTTGACATTCTAAAATTATTTTTTTGCATGTGCAGCTAAAAAAAGCCAGCTTGATAAAACATCTGTACAGAATTATGACCTTAAAGGAATAAAAGCCCTTCTAGGGGCAACTTGAATTTCTCTCCCTGTGTCTTTGAAATGTAAATGATCTACCTGATCTTCTTAGGTTTGTTTTTGTTTTTTGTTTTTTCCCTTCTGTGTTTTGAAAGCTTGGTCTCTGCCATCAGGAAGGTACACATATGGTGTACATTTGGCAGCCAGTTGAATACACTGGAATTCTGAGCCGTCTTTTTCTGGCAGTGCAAACTCTCAGGGGAATTTGTTGTCAGTGGTCTCAGTCCATAAGAGGACTTTGTCATCTTTTAACCTCTATTGCATCTGCCTGTACAATGAAGGACTTTACTTTCTTAAACTATTTTTAGGAGTAAATTTTCTAGATCTTTTGAAGGCTACGTCCTTTGCACTCTCTTGTGGGGACACCTGTTGCATCCTGTTGGTTTGGGTCTCGATTAAAATACTACTCAACAATGGCCAGATGATTGATCCTTTAAATTGGAGAAACTTCTAAACTGGTAAATTTTTAGAGTTCTCTCCTTATAAATTGCTTTTTTTAAAATTGGTACCTATATTAAAAAAAAAGTTAAAGGGAAGATACAAAAAAATATAATGGCTAACCTAAGAACTCCCTTAGTTAAAAACAAACACAAAAACAGGTTTGGAAGAATTTTTTGTGGTCTCAGCTTCCCCTCAATGAGCCTCACAGATGCTAATAAAACACAAGGTTAATTGCTAATTAGATTGATTAACAGGGAAATAAGATGAAGTTGAGGGGAAGTCTAGAGACTTCTTCCCAAGAAGGTAGAAATTTTAAAGGGACTCATGCCAAAAGGATAAAAAAATCTTTAGATGCTTATTAAGGAATGGGATAAATAAAATGAGCATTAATGGGATTAAAACAAAGGTTTTGACACAAGACTATCTAAAATTGGGAGGGTCAAAGGGACCCCCTATTTGTCCCCAACATTAAAGTGCCCCAAACACATCCAGGTTATTTATCCCAGTTTATATATATGTGTGTGTGTATATATATATATATATATATATATATATATATATAATTTATATAAATCTCTCTGTAAATATATATTTGCATATATTTATATAAAAGATTGGAAGAAAATGACACTCAGATACCTGATGAATAATTGCTTGGGGCAACAATTAAGCCAATTAATCAAGTTAAAAAAGGTCTGAGTCCCTTGGCTCAATCTGTCACTGGGAATACTAAAGTCTTTATAAAAAAATGATAAAATATCTGGGGGATAAAAAAGAAAGTTTCTGAGACTCCTTATAAGACCTAGGCTTGTTGATGGGGTCTTAATTGAGACTAAAGTTAAAGGCATCAGAGTTTGTAGAATTGAGATGAAAGTTTATAAAAATTGGTATATTTAAATGAGCTTTATATAAGATCATCACATCTCTTTTGCCCAGTCTTACTGTGGGATAGACATTATGTCTCACTGGGAAATGCTTCCCCTGCCTGGCATTATAAGATAGGGCATATGAATCTGCCCCTCAGGCAATATTAATTAAGCATACAAAAAAAATAGGTTTAACTGAGTCCACACAATATAAAGTAAAAACTGGGGCCTAATATTCAGAGGCTAATAAAAAGCAAATTAAAAATATATATATAGTTGGGAAAATCAATGTTTTAATATCATTTAGGCAGCAGACCAGTTCTTTGAGGAATTAAAAGCAGTTGTCTTTTGCAAATCTCTGCAAATCAGAAATATAAATACAACCCACAATGACCTGAGTCTGAGCCTCGTTAGCTCAATCAACTAGAGCCTGAAACCAAAAAATAAAATTAAATAAATAAATAAAGTGTTGGGGGAAGAGGCCTTTTTAAACTCAAACTGCTGGAAAACATTCCTCACCCCAGAACTAACTCACAGACTTCTTAAGAAATTATCAAGGACAAATACAAATCTTAAAAGTATCTTCTGAAAATAGTAAAACACCTTAGTCATCTGAGCAAGTAAATATAGCTATGCCAACTGTTATTTATAAGCTAGTAAATTTATAGTGTAATATTTGATTCATGATTAAGTTTTGAAATGAAACTATAAGATCTCTAGTTATGTCTGCTCATATGCCTATGTGTACATTATACATATAACATTTCTCTATCTTTGAATAATATTAACAACATTAAATTTATAAAAGAGCTCTATTTAACTGACTTAAGAGTAAGTGCTTATAAATTAAATATTTCTAAATATAAAGGTAACTGGCCAGAATGAATTTCAAGTTCACATGATCTGGGAAATATTCAGTATCAAATTAATATCTGGCATTAAAGTTACTTTAGGCTTATTGGTTTAATCGGTGCAGACATGTCTTTGGAGTCATCAACATTGAATATGGTACCTTTATTGAACCTAGGTTCACTGAAATTCAGTAAGTTCATGTTATTTCTGTTGCAGAGTTTGTCAGCAAGAAAAAATAACTTTGATAATATTTTCATAAGTTATAAAATGAGTTTTAGGAGAAGAGTTTCAGGTGAACTCTTCGGAATAATTATTTTTTGTGTATGTCTATCTAAAATAGATTCTCCAGATTTTCTGGTAACTTGAATCTTTAGAGCTTTTCTAAATTAAGTTAAATGATGGGAATTCACTAAATATCTAGATCATTTCAAATAAGATAAAATACTCGAACATTGATTGCTAAACAGGTCCAAGTTTACCTACTTTTGCCTTGTTATGAGAGAAAAACTAAAAAAGTTTGAGTTTATTAGATACAAGTCTTATACCACACTGAGGAAGGAAAGTACGCTATGAGAAAATGTATGGTTCTAGAGCTTATGAAATATGTTCATAAGTTCACCAGTCAGAAAATGCTGGTGTGACAAACAGTTCACAATTACTTGCTTCTTGAATTTTCACTAGAGATTACAGTTTTTAAGGGTTAAAATTATAGTATATGTAATTAAAGCTTATTGGAACATTTCAATACGCAAGGATTTAGGATGTGTGTTTTCAGTTAAAAAAAAAGGGTATAAGGAATGGAAATGCATTTTGTTAAGGAAAAAGAAAATGATTTTGTCCTAGAGAGAGAGAAAGGAAAAGCATAGGACAAAATCTAAAAGTAAAAAGAAAGCTATAGCAGATTTGTGAAAAAGGAACACTGAGAAAAGAGTTTTGTACACGGTCAGAACTGGCTAAGATTAAAATAAAATTTAATTGAGTAAATATATTTTAATATTAAAAGTTAGCTGGTACAAAGCTAGAATTTGGTTTTCTCTCCTATGTTAAAAGAATAAAATTTCCTTAGAATATTGAACTGCTTTTAATAACAGAGTGTAAAATTTCTTTACCTCCTTTTAAAATTCCTTTACCTCCTTGTACCTCCTTAATCTGTTGCAACTTTCTGTATTTGTCTTAAAAACCTTTTATTGTCATTTTGGTTAAATGAACAAGTATTGTTTCACAGTGACCTATGATCCTATCTGACCAAGTTTTAAAGGTTTTAAAACTTTTTATATCTTTGACAAACTTCCCCAAGTCAAATACCAAATGAAGTTCTTTTGACCTCTAGCTAACTTTGAGATGCTTCAAAAAGTTCCTGAAACATCCCAAAGAGTGATATTAAGCTAATTATGTTTATTTGGTACGTTCAATTATACATAAACATTGTCAAATAAGTGGTGACAAAACCTTCTTAGATTCTAGTATGGGTAAATGTATTAATATAGATATTCCAAAATTTTTATGGAATTCCTAAAAATCTGGTATGTCCTGGTATAATGTTTTCAGTCACAATTCTAGTTATTATCTTAAAATGTTGTATGTCATGGAAATAACCAAATTTCTTGTCAACTGCATTGTAATCAGGTCCTTAAGCCATTTAAAATCTTTTGTCGTTTATAGACAGTCATTGTTTTACTCTGAAGAAGATTCATAAAAAGGACTTTTTGACAAATATACATTTTTGATGACTTGTAGGTCATACCACTGAACTGGGTAAGAAATTATAAAACTCTAATGGAAAATATGATCACTTCATCCAGATCAACAGGAATTAATTACATGAGACTGAGTGAACTGATAAATATGACATAATTTTATGACTTTATTCTGATATATTACTGGATTTTAATCTTTTTTCCAGAAGTCGATAAAGTATAACTTTGTAAATGAAGATAAAACATTTATCTTTTTCTCTCTACTTGATCCCTCCAGAATTTGACTTCTCTAGCTGGCTCCCTTTTGATGTGACCAGATTAAAACTAGTTCTACTAATAATTGTTTTCATTTGTTCTTTCTTTGTTGTTTTCAAATTATGTATGTCTTGTGTCTCTCTCTGCTATACTATGGCCTTATTAATGTTACTAGCTGTATTACTTATATCCTGTCTGTAAGATTTTTGTCTCTTGCATTACCCAATGTATAGCCAGGCCTCTGACAAAATTAATTATAGCTAAATGCCTTGAGGCAATTGATCATATATATAACTGCCTATAAAATAATCATAGTAGTGCAACTCTAGATATGGAAAGAAGTAACAAGGGAAAACATTTCCTGATCACTTTAGACTAGTAAGACAGATGATGCAGAGAATTTTAGGTTATCAGCAGGGCCTAATACAAAAAAATTGCACATTGAGTGGCCTATCAATGAAATTGTCATCTGACCTAGGAATGAGAATTCCTAGTGTTGTGGGACAAATAGTCATGAAATGCCTCCCAAACTTTGGTTAAACTTATGATCAAGAGAGGGCACTGCAGACAAAAAAATGTTGCCTGCCAGTTCAGTAAACAAAGAATGTTGCTTATCATTTCAGGAAACAGCAAATGTTGCCCACCATCAAGCCCTCAGCCACTGCAGCCACCCCCAAAGTTGCACCCTTAGGAGAAATCAGGATGGAGAAAGATAGGATACTGACCATAGATAGTTAAGGTGCCTATCTAAGGAATAATTTCAATAAGCCCAGACTGTTGCATCTCCCCATATATAGAAAAGTGCTAAAATCATTACCTTGAGGTGTCTATTTTTTGTAATTAGCAGTAATCTTTTGATGTTAGATTACATTTTTTTTTTTTCCCTAGGCAAAAATGCCTATATGTCCTGACTCTCCCCTTAGCTCTTTGGAGCATTTCCTCTGAGCTATCTGAGAGGCTGTTTCCAGCCTATAGTCTTCAATAAGGCCTCCAAATAAAACATAACTCGCAACTTTTAGGTTGTTTTTTTTCTTCAGTCAACATAATTCTATACCATTTGGCTCTAGTCCTTCCTGCCTGATTCTTAACTGCAAGGTTAGCTTTGGACATAAAGATTCCTGGATCTGCAATCAACTCATTTCCTCACATTTGCTTTCCAGAAATGGCAGTAGCAAAATGATATCATAAGAAAATTGACATTGAAACAGTTAAAGATATTCCTTACTCCCATTAAAAAGAAAAAAATGAAGGATTTAGCATATTTCTCACTTTGGGTCATGTGGTCATAAGTTTTTTTGGCTTTCAGCCTCATGATGATGCTGTCCACTATTTTTTTTTTTTTTTTTGGTTGTCATGTCACAAGTCCACATGTTTAGCCACTGTCGGGGAGGAAGAAATTATCCTCTACCCTTCTAGCTTCTTCTGACTGGTCTAAGGATTAAATTAACATGAGACAGATTAATGGGAGAAAATCAAACAAAAGTTTAGTAACACATATACATGGGAGAAGCCCAGAAAAACTGAGTGACTGACCAAATTGCCAAAACCTTCACCTTAAATACCATATTCAGCTAATGAAAAAAGAGGATATTGGGGGTAGTGATTTGGGACTTCACAGGGGAGGAAGGCAATTCACATGAAGATGGAAAAGCATATGTTTGATAAACAAATGTTTTCTGGGCCATCCAGAGACAATGGGACAGAGAATGGACTCTGATCTTTAGGTTCTGCCGAGTTTCCCCTACCCTGCCTGGCCCAGATGTCTCTGGTGATAGCTCTATCCCAGTAACAGGCTCTGTTTCTAAATTATTTTAGGCAGTTGGGGGGTAGGTCAAAGTATTTTTCTGAGTCTTTTGGGCCTTGATTGTTTTCAGTTCAAAATAATCTGCATGCTAAAGAGATATTTTGGGACGGCAAGTTTTTCTCCCTTAGCTTTGTCATGATACGTGTTACCTTAGCATTTTCTGGAGTGATTTTGCCTTACACAGAGATAGACAAATTTCCTCCTCCTTTTTCTGGATATATATTTTTGATTCATTAACACTGAACTCATGGCCAAGAGCACTATAACTCATGCCTGAATAAAACCTATCTAACACATGTATGTTCTCTGTAAAGGCACATTACAACTGTGTCCACTTAGGGGCACCAGGCAACACTTCAACACTACAGTTGGATGCCATTTTAAACATCAAAATTACTAACAAAGCCCACAAATTTGAAAAACATGGCACTGAGTAGACCAGAAAAAAGGACACTTATTTACATTATGAAAACTGAAACAAGAAGGCAGAGTATTGTTTAGCTCGACTTTAGCTGGGGAAGTGTGTCAAGGAGTCAAATTTTTTGCAACACTGTGTGTGTTCACAAATGACCATGAACATGAAGCAGGCATTCACTTGGATGTTACAAGTAACTCTTAGGTAGTAGGTGAATTCACAAAAAATGGAATCCATGAATAATAAAGGTCTACTCTACTTGATGAGTTCTTAAATGTATTGTAGGTACATTGTTTGGAAGAAGAGGAAGAATTAAAGAAAAGTCTGGGGACTTCCCAGGCAGTCCAGGGGTTAAGACTTCGCCTTCTAATGCAGCGGGTGAGGGTTCAATCCCTGGTCGAAGAGCTAAGATCCCACATGCCTCACAGCCAAAAAACGAAAAACATAAAACAGAAGCAATAATGTAACAAGCTCAATAAAGACTTTAAAAAATGGTCTGCATCAAAAAAAATCTTTAAAAAAAAGAGAAATGTCTGAAGTTTCTAGAAAAACCAGGTGCTATTACCAGAAAATGCAGTAATAGATTTTAGATTTTAAAAAAGCCAAAAATATTCTCTTAAAGAGCATTTCTTAAATTTTAACGAGTGAAAAATTACCAAAGTATCTTGGTGCAAACACAAATTCTGCTTCAATAAGCTTCCATAGGTTTGAATTCTGAATTTCTCATAAACTTCCAAATGACACCAAGGCTGCTGGTCTGTGAGCACACTGAATAGCAAGGTTTGATATCCATTTACTAACTTCCTGATCTTGGGCAACATGCTTAATCTTTGTGTCCCATTCACCACATCTGTGAAATAGGTAAGTTAATATTTCTACTGGTTCATTTTAGGACTAAAGAAAACAATACATATAAAGCTCTTAAAACTGTATGCCACATAGTAAACCCTCATTAAAGGTTACTGACGATAATTGTGATGGAAAAGAATGCTCCCATTTCTCACATTCCAAAAAACAAGTATACACACATAGCAATAAACTAATCATCTAATTTTGCTTCCTCTTCTTTTAGTATCCAAGCTTAAGAGAGTAGTTTATTACTATTCTCTCAGTTTCCTAAGCTGCTGTTTATTCCTTAGCTTCTGTCCTTACCACTCTCGAAGATGTGCTCCCACTAACATCATCAACAATAATCCTTTTAGACCAATATGATGGAGTCTGTTTAGTTTTCATGTTATTAAACATCTTGGTAATAACTGCCCCTGTTGATCACTCCCTCCTTCTTAAAACTGCCTATCTGCTTGATGTGGTAGATTAGATCATTGCTCCTAATTCTTCCCTCCTTCCTTGAATTACAAGTGTATATCTGAGCCTTCTGTCTTGTGACTTTGCAGAACATCTCTCTAGAATGGACAAAATATATTTCCTGCCCACCGATATTAGGCTGGACCATGTGACATGCTTTGGCCAATGGAATATCGGCAGAGTGAGAATTTGCCATTTCTAAGTCAAGGTCTTAAGAGATAATATATGTTTCTACCTTAAGAGGTAATGTGTGTTTTACCCTTGAGTTCCTGTGATCTGCTGTTAGAAAGACATTGTAGAGGCAACTGCTGAAACTTCAGTCTGGGCTCCAGAATGAAGACATGTGGAGAAAACAGCAAAAGGCCTGGAGTCCAGCCTGTGCAGCTTGCACTGCTTAGATGAACTGAGGTACAGCCAACCTGCAGACCCATGAGCATAAAAATAACTTCTGTTGTAAGATTTTATGATTGTTATACAGGAAAACAACATCAACAATAAAAACTGATAAATATACTTGACTTCTGTTACCTCACCCTCTCTTAGTCCTTAGATTTTCTTCTCAGTCTCTCTTTTAGATGTGCCTACCTCTACAAAGCCTAAAAATATTTGTGACCCTTAAGGTTTGTCCTTAGGACAAATCTTTTCACTCTTTAAATTATCCTGGACAACTCAGTTACTCTTATGTTTAAAATCTCCACCTACAGTGTGATGAGTCAAGGTTTTTAATCTCTTGACTACCAAGGCCTATCTTCAGGGACTTTGGACTCCTGCCTGGTATTTTAAGATGGATATCTCCTCCTGGATATCTTATGGAGATCACAAATTAAAGACTTCCACACCAAAATACATATTTTCCACTACCCCCTTAACGTTCTTTCTTTCTAGGAATGAACTTCAGAAATGAACACCAAGCTCTGTTCTGCCTTGAGGTCTTTTTGTCATCACTATTCCTTCTTCCTAGAGAACACTGTACCTCCATTAAGCAGCTCATCCTCACCCATCAGCCCTCAGCCCAGACACTTCCTAAAAGGGTCCTTGACTGACCACCCTGTATGTAGGAGCACCCTCTATTCAGTTGGCTTCTTTAAAAATTACATCCTTTTAAAATTTTTCTTCATAGTACTTAAAAGCATTCATACTTACTCATTTATTTACTATATTATCATCTCCCCAAGGAGAATGTAAAGTTCAGGAGGGCAGCAAACTTTTTGACCTACTGAGCATATATTCAGTGTCTAACATAAGGTTGGCAAGAAATTGTTTCCCAATAAATATTTTAGAAAGAACGAATAAATGTGTTTTCTATTTCACTTTTGGATGAATAGCTCTATCATTCATCTAATTATCCATTTCAGAAATTTGAGAGCCAGCTTTAACTCTTTCTCATCACTGCCCTACCAGCCAATCGTCAAGCCTAGGCTCTTATTCCAATATATGTATTAGCATTACCTCCATCCTCTTTCTCCTCATCTCTACTATTACTGCTAAATTCTAGCCTTGATTGTCTTTTTCCTAGTCTGTAACCACAACCTCTTGATTGATCTTCCTGTGTTTTGTTTTTTTCTCCCTGTACTAATCTGATTTCACTTATGCTAATGCTGCATAACAAATAACCTCTAAATCTCAGTGATTTAAGCAACAAACATGTCTTTCATGTGTGTTAATCTGTAGATCTGCGGCAGTTCAACAGGGCTTAGGTTGGTTTCAGGCTTTGGATCAGGTTCATCTATCTGGAACTCAGGTTTAAGGAAGAATGGCTGACTGGTACCTGTTCTTCTCAAGGCAGAGGAGAAAATCTAAAGAGCGCTGGAGAAAACTTACAAAGTTTCATAAAGCCTCAGGTGGGAATTGACACACTGTAATTCCTGTCCATGGCCCTTTGGCCAAACCCAAGCCTAACCTCAGTGGGGTGGGAAAATTACTCTGTGGACTCTAGTAGGAGGCCTTGCAATTCACACAGCAAAATGTATGAGTATATAATCTTATTATAGGGAATGAATGAAGAGTTAATAATAATATAGTCCGATCAATCATACTCAATATCCTTTCTTTACATGAATCCTAAGGAGATCTTGGTGAAAAGCAAAACTTCATGTCACTCCTTTTCCTAAAACCCTTTAATTATCTCTTATACTGGAAGATATGACCCAAACCATTTCTACCTACTGCTCAGGCCTCCTTTCCTCTTCACATTTTATGCTCCAGCAACAGCAAACTGCTTGTAGTTCTCGGCTGTTCACACCAAGCTGTTTCATGCCTCTCTGCCTTTGCTCATGACATTTTTGTGTGGAAATGCTTTTCTCACCCTTCATTCCTTTTCCTACTGGTTAATTCCTACTCATTCTTCAAGACTCAGCTCATGCATAACTTACTGGTTGAGTCTTCCCTGAACTTTCCTCCACTTCAGTGTATCCATAACACCTTGTACGGGTTCCTATCATAGCATTTATCAAGTTAAATAAAATTATCCATTTGTGTATGTCCTCTCTTAGGTCATAAATTTTCTAAGGGTGAGAACAAAATTTTTTAAATTGAGCATATTTATGTCTCCAGCGTCTAGAACAATATGGGACAAGTCATAGGCACTCTATATGCTTTGTAGAATAGGACCACTGTAATTCCTCTTTTATTTCACCGAAGTTATTACCCTATGCTTTAAAAAGATTCTACTTCGTGTTGAACAAATCTGTGTTCACCAAATCATACACTATAATTGTAAAGAATTAGACTATGTTTTTCTTAGCTTACAACCCCTCAAACACCCTCTCTAAAGAGATTCATCAATACAACACCTGCCAGCCAGTATGTCTTAGGTCCTAGAATATTACATTTACCTCAGTGAGTTACAGCATGTACTTTTCTGCTTGGTCTTCTTTTGGTTGAACTTTGAGGATTAATAGCCAAGAATGCTGTGAGAGATGGGATACCCCACCCCTTCATGAAGGGGTCAACTAAAAAGAACAAACGTGCCCTTTGGGTAGGAAAGAGGAAAATGAGAAAAGATGAGAAAGAAGGAAAATCCCTCTGTTTCCAGGGACCTGATTATGTTGCAACAATTGTAGGATGAATGGACCTTGTCTTTTGTTTTGTTTTGTGTTCTTTCTTTCTGTGATGAGAAGTGGCAGGCAGAATTTAAACTAAAAATTGATAGCAGCTGCCATGGTATGATGACTTCAGGTAATCATTGGAAAGTCAGCGTTGAGGAAAAGTCTAATAATTTTATGGGTGTGAGTCATGAATGAGAATAAAGAATGCTTCCTTAATTGACATCATTACATTACCCACCACCCTAAGGCAACAGGTAAGCAAGCCTTAAATTGTTGTTTGCTTTCATGTTTTTTCATTTGCTTTTGTTAATTTCTTTGGTTCATAACTCACCCAGTGGCAGTAAAGAGAATTATTTTAAAATTTTTGTTTTGTTATGTTTAAGTGGCAGAACCCCAGAACGGACATTTCCTAATGAAAGCTATTGTAACAGCCAACGTGTTCTTATTTGTGGCAACATTCTCTTATTAAGGCTGGGGGAAAGTAGCTGCTTGCTCTTGTGGTTTGTTTTGTTTTTGTTTTTGTTTTGCATTATGAAGTGATATTTACTTTTGAATTTCTTAAGAGCTATTAACTTAAGGTAGTAACACTGGTTCTCTAGTATTGTGAATTTTATTACAGATATATTACTCTTTTCAAGTTTTGCCAACCTATTTCCTTATTGTTTATTTATAACATATCCTCTTTAATCCTACTATTTTTTTTAATCCCGCATTTGCTAGCTGTCCCACTGGTTTGTGGGAAATTTTCATTCTAATGCAAGCTGGTATTCAGGTCACGTCAAGTCCTTTTACTACCTTTTCTTACTTTCTTCTAAATCCAGCCCTACCCTGATCCATCGTGCTCAACATCTCTTCTTATTTCTGAGACATTTTCTTAAGATTCTTCCATCTTACCTAGTGACATTCAAAACTGATTCCCACAAAGTCACCAAAAACATTTGGTTCCTGTGTTTGCCGCCCTTCTCTTATCCTCACCTCTCCCCGCCCTGCTACATTCACACAAATACCCCATTGTCACCTGTCCTCTTCTTTGGATCTTACTTCTCACCATCTCTCAGGAGTGAAGCATTTCCTCAATATGGAAAGTACCCTTCTTGTTCTTCTCCAAGTGTCTCCTTAATTCTCCTTCTTCCTGGCACTGGAGCTTTATTATTTTCAGAAGCAGTATCTCTGTGATTCATGCCTTTTGAACTTTCTATCTGGCAAAGAGGCTAATTAAGCTCTATCTATGACAATGCAATAAGACATTGAAGAATAAAAGTTATAATGGTGAGCATTTATTAGGCCTTTATTATGAGTCAGGTGCTGATCTCTGCATTATTTCATTTAATCCCCATAACAGTCCTGTGCAGTGTATATTGTATTATCCCCATTTGTCTGATGACAAAACTGAGACATAATGAGTTTAAGTAACTCATTCAATGAGATCTAATGAAGGTTGGAGCCAAAAGAACAAATTTACTTTTTAAAAGTTAGTTATAATGCCAACAGAATATGGGGAATGGTTATTCACCAAAATCAAATTTCTAAGGCATCATTTGAACTACCCAGAGTATTTATGTGGGAGATAGACAGGGGAATATAAGCCCTCAGTTTAGAGATTAGTGAGAAAATATGCCAGCTTCTAGGGTAGACTTGACCCAGCTGCACAAGCAAATTGAATAGAACTTTAAAAACTATGGAGAAGTCAGATCATGATATGATGTCCAAATACTGCTAAGGTACCTGTCTTAGTTTGCACAGGCTGCTTTAACAAAAATATCATAGACTGAGTGCCTTAGAACAACAAACATTTATTTCTCACAGTTCTGTAGCATGCGAAGTCTAAAATCAAGGTGCTAGCAGATTCGGTCTGGTGAATGCTCATTTCTTAGTTCAGAGACGACTGTCTTTTCACTGTAATCTTACATGGCAGAAGAATTGAGTTCTCTCTCTGGGATTTCTTTTATAAGGGCACTAACCCATTCATGAGGGCTCTGCCCTCATCATCTAGATACCTCCCAAATTTCCCACTCCAAATACCATCATCTTGGGGATAAGGTTTCAACTAATGAATCTGGGAGGGACACATTCAGTGTATAGCAACGCTCCTGGGATCAGGGCTCACTTTATGATAAAACCTAAGCACTGAAGAGGTTATTGTACCTATTTCCTTAGGTGATTATTGTTTCCAAATAATAGTTCTGAATTAAGTCTAAGGAATTTAACAAGGTTCCCATTTTTTTTCACAGTGACTATTGGTTTCTTTCTAGGAAATATCGTATTCCTGTAAAAAAAGAAAAATCTATTTTTTGGTGCCTCTGCATTGGGTAATGCCCTAAATGTATGCTTATTCAGACTATTAAGTAATCTACTACTTTACCAACAGTATGAAAAATATCAATGAGTAGCAACATTGCTGTTACTAATAAGTCAATGAGTTCAAAATCAAGGTGGTTTCCTGGAAAATGTGAACCACAGATCTTTAGCCTAGATTAGAGGCAGTTCCAGAAAGTAGGCAATATTTCTTTCTCTTGTATCTCATTTAGTCTACTGCCTTTCCTAGAGCAAGGATTTCCTCAAAATAAGAGTAACTCCTTGTCTCCTTTACAGGACCAACCATCAGGTTTTTCATAGAGACAGTCCAGAAGAGAACGTGCTCCAGGAGATGACCAAGGAGCAGACTCAAAAGATGTTCTTTAAAATAGACTCACAACAGCTCTCAGATATCTGCCTTGCCGTGCAAGGATTTCAGTTTATACAAGTGTGAAGTAACTACTACTATCTTGACATTGACCTTGACTTTGACCCTGACCCACATCAATATTTCTCCTCTTCAGAGGTGAAGCAAGCCCAATAGGATAGCTTGAGCTTCCTTTGAATAAGAATATACACAACTTGGTTTGTGTGATATGTGTGTGCATGTAACTTTCTCAAAGAGAAGGAGTCTCAAACCCAAAAAGCATTTTAAAACGTTGTTTTATTTTTCGGCCATTTGTTCTAAGAGACTGGCTTAAAAAACTGCTCCTTCTTATTTTAATTTAGCTGGTGAGATAGATTTCAGAAGTTCTGTCTCTTATTTCTTATTCAGAATATGTCCTAGAGGCTCAAAATAGAGACAAGAGTCAGGACTTCCTCATTGTGCATTTTACCAGCTAAATTTTAATAAGAAGGAACTGGTTTTTACTGTAGTCTAGTACACCTAATTGTGTTTGCAGGGTGAATGGCTGTAAATTTGAGTAAATGATATCCCAAATTGTCTGCCTCCCCTCTTTGTACTGCTTCAAAGAATCAGATGAAGCAGTCTCCATTAAGCAGTAGAATCAAATTTAGGATAGCACACTGTTTTTTAGAAAAATCTAAACCTGTATTTAATTTTATTAACAAGAGGCCTGGGAGAATCTTGATATGAAGCTCTTTCTATATTATGAAGAAATTGCAATTTACACTAAATATGCTGATCATAAAGGCCCAAGCTTCAATGATTTCTTCAAATCTTGGGTACAATCAAATATTGTAAATGATGTTCATAAGCTTGGAACTCATTTAGTGCTCTCAGTTGAGCCTGTTCTTCATAGCCTGTAAGGTAGAAAATCTTTCACATGCAGTAAAATATCATTGGTTGATTCCTTTCATTCACTTAATAAGAACTCCACTATTTGACTATTATTATTTGTTCTCCTAATATGTGAGAAGTTAAAACATATTGCTACAGGGATTTAAAGATTTGTAAAAAAAACTTTGCTATCTAGGAGTTTAGTATATAGTAGTAGTTTTAGCCAAGCACATAAATTCTTCCTTTAAATGTTGACTGGATTAATACTTTTTAACACAAACAAGTCGTCTGAGGTTCAGAGGAATATTACCTTTGAATGGAGGACCAAGAAGACTTATTGGAGAATTGGCTATTCAGGCCAGATAGGATTTAGACTAGTGGAAGTAGGTATAGGAATAAAATTATTTTGTTCTACGTTAAAAAGCCACATTTTTTTTAATTTTTAAATTTTATTTTATTTTTTTAAAAATAAATTTATTTATTTATTTATTTATGGCTGTGTTTGGTCTTTGTTGCTGTGAGCGGGCTTTCTCTAGTTGCGGCAAGCGGGGGGTACTCTTTGTTGCGGTGTGTGGGCTTCTCATTGCGGTGGCTTCTCTTGTCGTGGAGCACGGGCTATAGGCACATGGACTTCAGTAGTTGTGGCACGTGGGTCAGTAGTAGTGGCTCATGGGTTCTAGAGCGCAGGCTCAGTAGTTGTGGTGCACAGGCTTAGTTGCTCTGTGGTGTGTCGTATGTTCCCGGACCAGGGCTCGAACCTGAGTCCCCTGCATTGGCAGGTGGATTCTTAACCACTGTGCCACCAGGGAAGCCCCTTAAAAAGCCACTTTTATATATCTTTTCTGCATATGCAAGTGTGCAAATGTGTATATATATATATATATATTTGTGTGTGTGTGTGTGTGTGTGTGTGTGTGTGTGTGTGTGTGTGGTACGTGGGCCTCTCACTGTCGTGGCCTCTCCGGTTGCGGAGCACAGACTCCAGACACGCAGGCTCTGCGGCCATGGCTCAGGGGCCTAACCACTCTGCGGCATGTGGGATCTTCCCGGACCGGGGCATGAACCCGTGTCCCCTGCATCGGTAGGCAGACTCTCAACCACTGCGCCACCAGGGAAGCCCATTTGACAGTTTTTAATTGTTCAAAATGCTAAAGATGATGTGTTGTCCTTGCCTCCATGAGTGTTATAATCTAGTGGCAGGTCATAAATACTAAGCAAGTAAACAATTATTAATTAATTAATTAAAATCAGTGGTATGTGTTATGAATCAACAAAACTGGGTAAGAGGCTGGAGAATGACTGGTGGGGCCTAGTATAGGTGATGTAATCAAAGAAGCCTTCACTGTAGAGGAAGCCCTGGAACTGAGGCTTGAATGATGAGAAGGAGCTCATCATGGGATTACATGTCTGGTGCATCATTTTTGGCTGCCTTGCAGCCATAATATCAGAGTTGTGACAGAAACCATGTTTCCCACCAACCTAAGATATTGATGATCTAGCTCTTTAAGAAAGTTTGGTGATCCCTTCAGCCTGGTCCTGGTTTCCTTTGAAACTTATTTTACTGGTATCAAGTATTGTGTGGAGGAAGTGACCTCAGCTATGCTGTGCTGTCCAATATGACTATCAGTAGCCACATGTGGCTGAGTTTTTTCAATATAGCTAGTCCCAACTGAGATGTCCTATAAGTATAAAATGCACATTGCACTTCAAAGACTTAACATGAAAAAAATTTAAGTATCTTGATAATATTTATACTAAATACTCATTGAAATGTTATTATAGGTATATAGTGAGTTATACAAAATATATTATTATAATTAATTTCACCTTTATTTATTTTTTTAATGTGACTGCTATAAAATTTTAAATTACATATGTGACATATTTTCTGTTAGACAGTGTTGATCTAGAGGAAGAATGTACCAGAGAAAGGAAACAAACAGCAAGTGCCAATGTCTAAGGTAGGAAAGTAGCTCTGATTACAATTATTTGGATTACATTAATAACCCCTGACTTGGCTTTATTGTCAATAGAATTATTCAAGATTGTTTTCTATAAATTATAAAAGCACTTCTTTTTCTATGTATATTAGCTCTGAATATTTGAAAAGTTATGATAATATATCAATATTCACAAAATCAGTAAATTTTATTTAAAGGTTAACTGCAAAAAACTCAGGTTATTACTAAGTAGTAGTTGAGCTGAGAAATAAAAGTTTCCAAGTCAGAGAATCTGGGTTCAAATCCTGCCTAGCATATTCTGAGTAAGCTTGGGTATGTTACTTAACATCTCCTTACCTCAACTGTCTCTTCTGTAAAACATGATAAATTTTACTGCTTATGACATTACTATATAAGAAGTGGACTACATTTTAATTTCAATACATATCCTTTGTTTTATACCTCATAATTTACTTCATTATAACTTTCCTATGGAATTTCGTCCTTCTCCTTAAGTCCACTCTTGAAGTCTTATCAACCTTCTTGGTTCTACCTTAAATACCATCTTTTTAACCAATACACGTTCAGCATCCAAAAAATATTATCAGTCATGCAAAGCAGCAAGAAACTATGACTTATAAGATGGAGAAATACAAATCATTAGAAACCAACACAGGACAGAAATAACAGAGTTATCAAAAAAAATTAACACAGCTATCTTCATACGTTCCAAATACTAAAAAATATAGTGAATGCATACTAAGATGAAATTAAAAACATGTTCATCGAAAGAAAGTATACACGAACGTGAACATACTGTATGATCTAATTTATATGAAAATACAAAAAGGCAAAACTAATCTATAGTGACAAAGGCAGATTATTTATTTACTAAATTTAGGAATAGGAATGCAGTGACTACAAAGATATAAACTCAGTATTTGTGTATGTGTGTGTGTGAGGGAAATGATCCATGTCTTAAATGGGGTGGAATTTACTTGGGTATATACATTTGTTAGAACTCATTGCACTGTACACTTAAAATGGATGCACTTTCTAGTATGTAATTTTTATCTCAAAGAAGTTGATATAAAGAAACGACTACATCATGCCCTAGTGAAGTTTATTATAAAAATGAAATGATGGTTAATATTAGACAATCTATCCATTTCTCATAAAACATCATTAAACCAGAAATAGAAGAGAATGTCCTTATCTAGTGTTAAGATGAATAAAATCCAAACTATATGAAACATCATATTTAATGAAGAAACTCTAGAGGTATTTCCCAAAAGGCTAGGATCAAGACAAGAATGCCCACCATCACTGCTATTTCTTAATGCAGTGATGAAGATCATAGCCAGCTTTCTAATTAGGGAAAAGTAAGTAACAGTTTAGTAAGTGAAAAGAAAGAGATAAACTTCCATTATTTACAGATAATATGTTTATCAGTATTAAAAAAACTCTAGGTACAATGAACAATCAGATTATTCCAAATAGAGAGTTCAGCAAATTTACTGCATAAACAAATTAATACAGTTCTTCTACATCAAGGGACTGACAAACAAATGCCTGCTGGCCAAATCTGGCCATCACCTGTTTTGTAAATAAATTTTATTGGAACATAGCCATGGTCATTTGTTTATAAACTGTCTAGGGCTTTCTTGCTACTATGGCAGAGTTGCATATCTACAATAGTTACTAACTCTCAAAGCCTAAATTATTTACTGTCTGGTCTTTTACAGAAAAAAAAACTTGCTGACCTTGCTCAATAGCAACAATAATCAAATAAAAAATGCAATGGATAAATAAGGTGCAATTTATAAAAGTAACTAAAATTGTTACATATCTATAAATTAACCTAACAAAAGATAAACACCGCCTTGATCAAGATAATTAATGTCTTTATTAAAGGGTTTAAAAATAGATCTAACTAAATGGGAAAATAGTCCATATTTATGGATGGAGCAACTTATTATAATATATAAAATTTCTTTAAATTAACATTTAAACTCAAGGCAATCTCAAGTAAAATTATAGATGAATATTTTTAGGAACTTAGTAAACTCCTTCTAACTTTATATGGGAAAATAAAAATCCATTAAAAAAAAACAGTGGATAGTCTCTCATTCAGATATTTAAACAAACCTCAAAGCTATTTAGTAAAAATAGCATGGTGTTTTCTAAGAAATAAGTATATCAAAGAAACAGAAGTCAGGAAGAGATCCATTTACATATGAGAAAAAATGATAAATATAGCACCTCAAGTACATGTATGTATTATTTAGAAAAGTGTGTTTGGAAACTGGTTACTACTTATTAAAAAATAAGTAACCTGGATCACTGATTTACATTGTATATAAAAAAGCAGTTCTGATGTTTTAGATACTTAAGTGTAAAAGATAAACTATGAAACAATTGGAAGAAAAGAAGGAAAACTATCTTGTAACTTGGAGCATGGATAGGGAAAGTCTTTGATAAAATTCCCAAAAGCAAAAATCATGGTGCAAAGCAATGAATGGATTTTACTATATGGAATTAACTTTTGTGCTTGTGTAATGAAGAATGATACAGCATATAGCACATATAATTATATAATATATTGTATTTCTATATATACAATAATATATAATATTATATATATGGAAGGACTTCCTAAAATCTCAACCAAAAAGCGACATAAAAGCAATTCAAAATGTGCGAATGTTTTATACTTATAATTCACAGAAATTTTATTGTATGATAAATACAATAAAAACAAAATAATAATTTAGCCATGAGATAAGCAAAAAGAAATTATGAATACAGCAACATGTGTAGGGATTATGAGGAGATAACACATACTGCTGTTAAGATTACAGCTATTCTAAACAACAATCTGCAGTGCTTATGAAATTATGTACATCTACAAACTTAATTAGGGGTCATCCGTACTGAGTGTATGTACATCCTGAGTGTATGTACTGTGTATTTGGACATCTTGATTTAAGAGTGTGTTTATCCCTGCTCACTCTGAGTGTGGCCTTAATGAGTACACCTTCATTCTTAGGTCTGTGCCCCTCTCCATAGCCTTGCTGTGTATGAATTCATGCTCATGAGCATGGATTCATCCTTAGTGCTCAGTGTTCATCCTTGCTGAGCATGTGTGCATGCTTTCTGAGTGGACTCAGGAAGCTCACTTCTGCAGTATAACCCAGAGAAATTTCTTATAGGTTCATGTAAGAGGACATATGAGGGTATTCATTATCTTGCATAGCAGGGAGTTGGAGACAATCTAACTGGGGAATACTTAAGTAAACGTGGAAGCCGCAGTTAGAAGCCACAAACTCATGGTATCAGAGATACATGGATGCTTATAAAAATTGTATTGAAGGAATAAAGTAAGAAACAGAACAATATTATTTACATAAACTCAAAACACATACATACACGCAAAAATACTATACTGAAAACAACACATGCATAAAGATATATCTAAATACATTAAAATAGGTACTTAGTGGGGTACAGGAAGATGAATGAGAATCAGGATCTAGGATGAAGGAGGAAGTGAATAAACAAGAGAGGGGCCTCACATCAACATGATGGCTTGTGCATATATATGCAAGGGTCCTGCATAAGCAATAAGGTAGAGGTACCCCCTCAATTTATGAAGTGTTGTAGCCCTGATTGTGAGGAATACTATAACTCAACCTTTTGTAACTTACTCAAAGTAAGAAGTGAAAACTAAAACAAATGAGAGAACATCAAACTGAATTTATAAAGCATAGACATTCACAAGCAGTATGTACTGAGCATAGCTGGCTGAGTATATATTATAAAGTTTTCTGAAGGTACTTTAGCACATCTTTACCAAAAGTTGTATAAGAGATAATTCAGTCTATCCTGACTAAATACTTTATTTTATTTGTATTTTGTTAGAATGATCTAATCATAATTTCTAATTTGATTTAATTATATTTTTTCTCAGTTGCAGTAAATACACTTTGCAAAGTCATTGTTCCTAGATGGAATTAAATTACTTACCTTGGTAATGGAGAGTCACCAGAAGGATGTAAATGAGTTGTTAACATGGCACTTCAATGCCACAATAATTTAGAGCCACTAGTTAGCTTGATGTGTCTGCAATAAATGCTTTATTATTTAGGAAAAATACACTATACAAGTTGCAATGTGCCATGCTCATTCATGCTGTAAATCAACAAAGATCAGCAGACTGAATAGAAAAATGAAAAGCTTATTTAGAAACTGACATAAGCTTTCAGATGAGCAGGGATGGTTGAAGCTAACTGCAGTCATTTTTCTTTGCTTGTCATAGTTGCCACTTGAATTTCACTGCTAAAGATAGAAGATAGTTTTGCTTTATGAAATTATATCCACAGAAACAGTGTTTGCATTTATAGGGATACAGTCATAATAAAGTGGAATGTAAAGAAGGCACACTAAAGTAATAGTAACCCCAAAGTTATGAAGTGTGAGATGGGATTTGCTACACCACATCTCTAGATTCAGTGAAATCCTTCTATGGAGAGCAAAGCTCATGTTGGAAACCATGGTCTGACTTTATGTCCTGAGACTATATAGTAACTGCCAGACAATACTGTAAAACACCATACAGTTTAGCATTTGTAAAGAATCTGGCAATTTTTTCCTTATTTGCTTTGTTCTCATTTTGACAAGCTCAAAATCCCAGAAAAAATATTATTGCTCATAAACCACATGGTTCCAGCCACAGTGGCAAGATTGATATCAGTGACTGAAGTGTGGTCCTCACCCTGAGGACTTCCCCAACCTCACTGAAGTAACCTAGAAAGTACCAAAGTAGACTGCAGATGACATTCTTGATATTAGAACAGTGAAGAGCAGACTCCTAGCTGCCACCTCCATTTGTGTCACAGGAAGACATTGTCCAGGGCTACAAATGCCAAATTCTTTTGTGTGGAAGAGCCACAGATAAATTACATCCACCTGTCTTACTGTTACCTTCATAATAACATCATAGTTCATTAATTAAGTCCCTTATTCTCACACATTACTTTATAAAACACATTGTATATAGTGACCTTTCTCTGCTTAACATTTAGCAGGGGATAGGGAACCTGCTAACCACCATACTAAAATGAACTTTTCTTAGAGGTAGACTTGTCACAGCCGTCAAAACCTGAAGCCTAAGTTGAAAAGAAAAAAAAAATTTAATATTGATTTATTTATGATGGCAAAAAGAAATCAGAATCCTGGAAAGGGCTAATTTAGGTTATAAGGGAAATGTAGCTAGATGGAAAAGACATATAGGCAGTGCTGTGTGGTGAGTTCACAGGAGGCTCTTATGGAAACCCAGGGAAAACTTCCAGAGGTCCAGGTGAGGTATGAGAGACCACAAGGAAACGCTAATGATAAGACGATGAAGAAGCAGAGTTGAAGCTATATTGGGGAGGTGAGGGTGTTGTGGTGTAATTTATACACAGTGAAATGCACAGGTCTTAAAAGTATATAGGGGGTTCAACAAATGTAGACAAATATATTAATCCATATAACTTACACCTCTAACAAAATCTAGAACATTTCCAAAACCATAGGAAGTTCTCTGTACCTCTTTCCAAATAAAATTGCTCCCTACCGTAGGTCACCAATATTTGACTTTCCATCACCAAAGGTTACTTTTGTATGTTTTTGAACTTTATACAGATAAAGTCATACATTATGCATGTTCATGTCCAGCTTCTTTCACTCAAATTAATGTTTTTGAGATACATCTCTGCTTTTAGCCGTATCAATAATCCATTCCTCTGTATCCTGGAGAAGTATTATGTTGTATATATATATATATATATATATATATATATATATATACCACAATTTGTTTACTCTTTCTCTAATTGATGAATACTTGAGTTGTTTCCATTTTTTGGCCATTACAAATAAAACTGCTTTGAACATTCTTATACAATTCTTTATATGGACATGTTTTTACTTCTCTTGGGTAAACACCTAGGAGTGAAATTGATGGACAAGTATAAATGTTTAACTTTAACTGCCAAATTATGTTCCTAATTAGGTGCACCATTTTATGCCCCCACCAACAATGTGTGAGAGCCTGGTTGCTTCAAATCCTCACTAGCATTTGGTGTTGCTAGTTAAAGTTATACATTTTAACTTAAAGACAATTTGAGACAGAAATCATTAAAAATGTAAAATTATGCACAAATATTCACATTGTGCTGGTAGGAGTCAAAGCATTATTACAAGGTGTAAATGTAGAGGCATGCCCTACAAAATTAGTATTCATCATACAATGAAATGAATTTCATTGGCATTCATCCTTACCTTCTTTTGATAAATCAGTGTATATATTCCCATTACCTCAATGAAATATCATGAATTGATATTAGCCTGTTAAGATGAATGCTAACATTTTTAGAATGCTTAACTATAAGTGTCTTTGGAATTAATATAGAGCCTAGAAATACCCATCATTGTATAATATTTGTTGTACTCAGTCTCTTAGATCTTGCAAGTCTAGAGACATGGAAAACAGATATGCATCTCCTCGATGTGGAGTAATTGTGAAAGAATTTATCCTTGCTGCACTCTAGTTTTCCTTTTTGAAACTAAAAATGATATTAAAGAGAAGGAGAGGGTAAGGGAGAGGGAAAAAGAGGGGGTCAGGAGGGAGAGTGAGAAAGAGAAAGAGGGAGATGTATCTGGGATTCTGGGATTCTTGGACTCTAGGGAGCCTGTGTAGGGCTACTTGCACATTGGTACTTTCTGGATGGGTCTGCTAAGAAAGGCTCTGCTTGCTCTCTGCAATTAATTGCTCTGGCTGAGTGAGTCCAGATGCTGGGAATCTATGCTACTGGAAACAGCTTTTAAGTGTGGAATCAGCAGGCATAACTTTATTACTTCATATGATTTTAGTAAAACAAATTTTGCAAATCATTTTTTAATGAACAGAATAGACTTAACTCTGGCAGTCCAAAGTGGATGAAGCTGTTGATACTTATTAGGAAGAAGGAAAAGCATTGAGTTCTATCTTCACTTTGATAATAAAAGACAGAGTCTTCCTGCCACAACTATTTTGTGAAAATAAAGTTGAATACCTAAACATACACCAGAGAACACTCTCAGGTAAGGTTTATGATCCATGACTAACCTTGTCTCTGTGCATTTTAGCACATTTTCCCAAGATGACCCAATGTGCATGCTGTCCCAGTTTAATCTGAAATTAACCTTCGTGATGTCATTTCCTGTGTGGCGCCTGCCTTTGAGTGGTGTCGTTGTCACACAGTGATTTGGTTCGCTAGTTCATGGTGTTGATTTGGACAAGTTACCACTAATGCGTCTATGCTTCAGTATCCTCAACTGTGAAGGAAAAATGACCCTGTCAACAGCATGCTTCCCTGAGGTACTGTGATGGACAGCCAATACAATTATTGTGGAACATTTTACCTGATGCAAAAAAGGAGTTTTATGGGAAAGTTATATGACCTTCTCCCTGGCATTACATAATGGTTCAGAGAGCTTTTTTTAGAAAATGTTTTTTAGAAAACATTTATTTAGAAAATGTCTTGACAAACTTAAACAACCAGCGTTTTACAGTATAAAATATTAAGACTAGTTTTATTACTTTTTCTGTCATCAATTATTATTGTTATTATTACCACTGGAAAAATGTGAAAGAAGAATCACAATTATGGACAGAGTAGGATCTTCAAAAGTATAACCAGATGAGCCATAATACATTATTACAGCCCTCCAATTAGTTCAACCATCTAGAAAACTCTATAGGTGCTTATGATAAATGTGGGAATAATACCTAAGAATCTCCTTAACCACACAAGAATAAAGGACAATTAAATAAAATTATGAATTTGATTTCAGCCTAAGATGCATCAGAGAGCTGGGTTAGAGTCCAATAACCCTGGTGAAACAGCAATATGATGCTATTGTCCAAACTATAATAAGACTTTGACTAACTAGAAAATAACTAAAACTGATATATCAATTCATCAGACAACCCCACCCCCTTTTAGAGCAGAAGGAGTGCATATTTTTTTAGAAGAAATTTATCAACAATTTAGGGAAAAATTAAATAAACAAGCAAATTCAAATTCTAGAGTTTCTGGAAAGAAAGCCACATGATAATGATGATGATGGTGAAAAATTGATGATAAATTAGAATTCTGGGGAATCTACTCTCCACTAAGCAGTGTGTTATTTACTTTATAGACAATACTTCTAATTCTTATCAGAGCAATCTATAGATGAGAATATTGAGAATCAAACAGATTAAAACTTATTTGTGGTAATTTTTAAGGCATCAAGTCAGGATTCAAACCCAGTGTGTCTAGCTCCATAGCTTGTGGTCTTTCCACAGCAGCATCAGCCTGCCCCATTGGGATTCCTGTTCTTAGGAAGTTTTTGTAAATGAATTACAAGAACAATAACTTCTCTACTCAGGTAAGTTAATTTAAACAGAATCAATGAGTTTTTGTGGTTGTTCCTTTTGTTAGGCTACTTCAGAAATTTTAATAATATGCTTTATGGTATTACAAGAGGTGGCTATAATAGGCAACATTATCCAAACATAATTAACTATGAAACACTTATTTAGAGGGAAGAGATTTTGCAGGACCTGCATTCTAAGGAAACCAACTGAGAAACATTTCACTACATCCATCTCTACCAGCATCTGCAAACTAAACCTTATGTTCGTTCCCACCAACAGTGAAAGAGGGTTCCCTTTTCTCCACACCCTCTCCAGCATTTATTGTTTGTAGATTTTTTGAGGATGGCCATTCTGACCTGCGTGAAGCGATACCTCATTGTAGTTTTGATCTGCATTTCTCTAATAATTAGTGAGGTTGAGTAGCTTTTCATGTGCCTCTTGGCCATCTGTATGTCTTCTTTGGAGAAATGTCTATTTAGGTCTTCCATCCATTATTTGATTGGGTTGTTTTTTTGATATTGAGCTGCATAAGCTATTTGTATATTTTGGAGATTAATCCCTTGTCAGTTGCTTTGTTTGCAAATATTTTCTCCCATTCTGAGGGTTCTCTTTTCCTCTTGTTTATGGTTTTCTTTGCTGTACAAACACTTTTAAGTTTAATTAAGTCCCATTTGTTTATTTTCGTTTTTATTTTCATTACTCTAGGAGGTGGGTCAAAAAAGATCTTGCTGTGATTTATGTCAAAAAGTGTTCTTCCTATGTTTTCCTCTAAGAGATTTATGGTGTCAGGTTGTACATTTAGGTCTTTAACCAATTTTGAGCTTATTTTTGTGTAAGGTATAAGGGAGTGTTCTAATTTCATTCTTTTATGTGTAGCTGTCCAGTTTTACCAGCACCACTTATTGAAGAGACTGTCTTTTCTCCATTGTATATTCTTGCCTCCTTTGTCATAGATTAGGTGACCATAAGTGAGTGGGGTTATCTCTAGGCTTTCTTTCCTGTTCCATTGATACAGCCACTATGGAGAACAGTATGGAGGTTCCTTAAAAAACTAAAAATATAACTACCATATGACCCAGCAATCTCACTACTGAGCATATACCCAGAGAAAACCATAACTCAAAAAGACGCTTGCACCCCAATGTTCATTGCAGCAATATTTACAATAGCCAGGACATGGAAGCAACCTAAATGTCCAATGACAGATTAATGGATAAAGAAGATGTGGTACATATATACAATGGAATATTACTCAGCCATAAAAAGGAATGAAAGTGGGTCATTTGTAGAAACATGGATGGACCTAGAGTCTGTCATACAGAGTGAAGTAAGTCAGAAAGAGAAAAACAAATATTGTATATTAACGGATATATGTGGAATCTAGAAAAATGGTACAGACGAACCTATTTGAAGGGCAATAGAGGCACAGATATAGAGAATGTATGTGTGGACACGGGAGGTGGGGCAGGAGGGGTGGGATGAATTGGGAGATTGGAAATGACATATATACACTATCGTATGTAAAACAGATAGCTCATGAGAACCTGCTATATAACACAGGGAGCTCAGCTCAGTGCTCTGTGGTGACCTAGATGGGGGGGGATGGGGGTGTGGGAGGGAGGTGCAAGAGGGAGGGGATATGTGTATACATATAGCTGATTTACTTCACTGTACAGCAGAAACTAACACAACCTTGTAAAGCAACTATACCCCAATAAAAAACAAACAAAAAAACGAAACTTTATTTTCAAAGTGATGACTTTGAGCACTGGAAGATTCGGTATTAATAAAAACAAAATTTAAATACATTTCTTATCTTGTACTTAATGAGGAAAGAAGACTCTTAAGTGTCTAAAAAGATTTTTGATAAAACTGTAAAGAAAACACTTTTTTAGTTAATTAGGAAATACAGTTAGTTAGAATGCAACATGCTTTGACTATTCTAATTAACTTGTCCTGAGAAATCTTGATACCCCCAGTAAATTAAGAATTATTCTTTTTTATATTTAAAATTTAGAGTGAGACAGTGCAGACCCTGTTGACTGAATAACTTGGTAGCCATTCCCAGTTCTTGTTGGCCTTTCCCCTTTCTACCATAGAGAGTGGAAAAGTATTCCACTTTTCCTATTCACTTTTCTAGTCTCCTTTGAAACTAAAGATGGCTACAGAGCACATATTGGGCACTGGGGACTAACTATAAAGCTTGAAAATGAGTTCTTTGGAGGAATAAAGATACATAAATAAGAGCCTAAATAATGTTTTTTCACACATATGGTCAGTTGTTAAAAAATAAACTATTGGAATACAATTAATATACAATAAATTTCACCAATTTAGGTGCACAATTTGATGAATTTTGAAACACATACATACTAAAATGATCACCAGCACAAGAAAGACAGAACATTTATATCATCCCCTAAATTTCTCTATGCAGAAAGAACTCTTTCCTCATTCTTTGCCATTTTCCAACACTGACCTACATTCTTTCACTGTACTTTGCCTTTTTAAGAATTTTATACATATAAAATCATATAGAATGTAGTCTTTAGTTCTAGCTTCTTATCTTTCACATGATGTTTTTGAGATCCATCCATGCTTTTTGTGTGTGTATCCGTAGTTCCTTTCTTATCTTTCTTTCTTTTTTTTTGGCATAGTATTTCATTGTATGGATATACCACAATTATTTCATCTACTTACCAGTTGATGGACATTGTGTTGTTTTGTTATATTGCATAAAGCTGTTGTGACCATTCAAGTATGAATTTTTGTGTGGATGCATGTCTTTATTTCTCTTCAGTAAAATACCTCATAGTTAAATTATTTGGGATCATTTTGATACTTTCAAACAATATTTTAAAATCCATATGGTGCTGAGGACTCTCTCTTCTGGTTGATGGGACTACAAACTATTTCCAGCTTTGTGTGAACTCTAGGTGTATTTTGGCGTACTGCCTTCTGGAGTTTCTTTTCTCAGTCTTGTGGGTGTTTCCACCTAATGCGTAGACGTTTCTTCAGTGAAAGGTTGAAGGGGACTTCCATGTGGTTCTCCAAGGCAATCTCTATGTGCAGCTCCCTCATCACTCATATTCCCACATGCCAATCTAACTGACTCTGTTCATGAACTAGGATCTCTGTATCCTCAGCTCACTAAGACCGTCAGGTTCTGTGTGGGTCACCTCACTCTCCGCTATGGTCTGTAAACTACCTCCAGGCAGTAAACCAGTGCAATTATGGGGCTCACTTTGTTTATTTTCTCTCAGGATCACAGTCCTGTGTTTCCTGTTGTCTAATGCCTTGTAGTTTGCAGAGAGAGCATAATTTTTTGACAGTTAAGCATTCATGATAGAAGTGTAAGTTCATGTGTCAGTTTTTAATTAACTATGATAATGGGGTGGTGAAATGATGTATAATAAAAATGTTATGTTTATGAAATAAGCATGTACAAAGAAATATGTGACAGTATTGCATTTATTTCCTAATGATAATTCTGAATGCTGAATAATTTGTAGGGAGAAGTGTTTCAAAAGCATCCTGGGTAGAAATGAAATCAAAGTGTCATAATTCATTTAAAAATTGATGTTTTATACATGTTAATAATAGTCCATAGTGTATATGTAATAACAGTACCATATATGTTATCTGCATTATATTGAGCCTCCTCACAACCTTAACCTCATTTCAGTCTTGATCTCCATTTTGCAGATGTAGAGAGTGAGGTTCAAAGATAGGTGACTGATCCTGGATCACAAGTCTTCAGATAGTGGAAACAGTGTAATTGATAAATTAACACATATTTACTAAGCATCTAGTCTGTGCCAGGCACCGGGTCAGTTGAATATGTAAAGATTTATAAAATTCCTACTCTCAAGAAATCCACATCTTACAGGGAAACATTCAAATCAATCAGGATAATGTGTTCTTAGATGTTCAACACAGACCTGGGGAGGAGGGTAGGAGAAAGTAACATCTACATCATTTGGGGGATTGAGGAGAATTAGATAAAGAAGAGGAGAAAAAGCATTCCAAGTAAAAGGAATTCCATACACGGCTCCTCCCAAGCCCTTTCCAACATAACTTCAAATCTGCTTCTCTCCTGCTTGCCACACAATGAGAATAAGAAATCCTGTATGTCCTAGTAACTCCCAACACTGGGCTAACAATACAAAAATTTAGTTCTTTATTCCTCCCTCCTTTGTTTTTTAAAATAGTATTCATTTTGCTTGATTTTTGATACTTAAATAACTGGGATGTCATATTATATTTTGCTGATAATTCTTTTTTTAAAATTTATCTTTTATTGAAATACAGTTGAGTTCCAATGTTGTGTTATGCTAATTCTTTTTTACCAGAAATAATCTTATGTTTTTTTCCAAGTCCCTGTCTAGATTTAACAATTTTTATGATCCAATTTCATAAACATTCTTGAGTTCTCTTTTGATACTAAACATTTTGCAAAATGCTGCATGGGATACAAATATGATTAAAATACATTTCCTCTCCATAAAACACTGATAATCTAGCAGGGTGACTTAAACAAGTACATGACTGGTTATACTACAAGTAAAGTTGAGTCCATTAAGAAAAATACAATGTTCGAAAGAAAGAGATATTAAAACTGCTTAGGAAAGATCTAAAAAGTCTTTACAGAGGAGGAAGCTTTATTGAGCTTTGAAGAATGGGCAATCTTGATCAGAAGAGGAGGAGGGAGAACATTCCTAATGTGATAAACTATGTAAGTGCAGCATAAATATTATATGCAAAAAAAAAAAAAAAGGATGTTTTTGTCCCCCTTCCCCTAAATTTGTAAGTTGAAGCCCTAAACCCCAGTGTGATGGTATTTGAAGATGGGACCTTTGGGAAGTAATTAGGCTTAGATGAGGTCATGAGGGAGGGGCCCCATGTTGGGATTTATGTCCTCATAAGAAAAGTAAAAAACACTAGAGAGCTGTCTCACCACTATGTGAGGACACAGCAGGAAGGTGGCCTTCCGCAAGCAAGGAAGAAACTCTTACTGGGGAACTGAATTTGTCAGCACCTTGATGTTGGATTTCCCAGTCTCCAAAACAGTAATAAATAAATATCTTTTTTTTTTAATTTACTTTATTTATTTTTATTTTTGGCTGCATTGGGTCTTCATTGCAGTGCGTGGGCTTCTCTCTGCAGTGGCTTCTCTTATTGCAGAACACGGCGCATGGGCTTTAGTAGTTGTGGCGCACGGGCTTAGTTGCTCCGCGGCATGTGGGATCTGCCTGGGCCAGGGCTCGAACCCGTGTCCCCTGCATTGGAAAGCAGATTCTTAGCCACTGCACCACCAGGGAAGCCCAATAAATATCTTTTAAGCTACCCAGTCTATGGTATTTTGTTAAAGCAGCCTGAGCTGACTAAGACAATATGTGGAAAAGTGGTGGAGGTAAGACCAGAAAATGTCACATTTCAGGACCTTGAAACCTGGGACAAATAACTTAGTATGTACTTTGGTAGGTAGCATAGGACCACAAAAGATTTTCCAAAAGTGATATGAAGAGAGTGGATTTTAGCAAGATGATTTTAGCTACAGGATGTATGATATACTGGAATTAGGAGAGATATTTAAAATATGGTGGAAGCTGGAAGACCAAGTAGGAGTTAATACAGAGTTCTGCATGAAAAATAAAGGAGATACTGTACCAGAGTTGTGGTTGCAGAAATGAAAAGGAGGGCCAGGCTACCTATAAAAGGCATTTCCAAGTTGAGCTTGACAACCAAATGGATGTTTGACAACCAAATGACTGATTACAGATAGTAGTGCGTAAGGAGAAGGAAGGAAAGAGCAGGACTGTGAGATACTGAATGTACTGAAGGAATGCCTTTTATGGAAGCAAGGAAGTCTAGAAAAATTGGGATTTGGGGGACATAAAGAGTTGCTTGGACATTCACGTAGAGAGGTATAACAGATGGTTAGAAATGTGGCATTGGAATTTTGGAGAAATAGTTGGGCTTATGAAGAAAATATATGAAGTCCCAGAGGCAAGAACTGAGAGAAGAGAAAAGGTCGAAAAAGCACTTGATAACTGTTTCATTGACAGTGAGACAATGCCTAATGTTCTAGAATTTCTCCCAATTTCTACTAGAGACAAAGTATATAAATATAAACTTTATAACTTATTTTAAGTGATTGTTAGCTGTTCTACACTGAAAGACTGTTATTTGATATAACCAGGGGGAAAAGTGAAAAAGCCTTGGGGTTTAGTCTTTATAGCTGTAAAGGAACCAAGCCTCATGAGCCTTGTCTTTCATCTGTCAAATGGAATGCTAATATCTAGGATTTTTAGGATGGTTAAATGAGATAATAGTTGTAAAGAACTTATTACATCTTGTATAATAGTAAGAGTTTGGTATTATAGTATTATTATTAGTTGTGTTATGCATTGTAAGATGGCAAACAAATATCCTTGATTCTCTTTGAGACTGGAAAAATAAAATGTTTTAAACTCACTAGGATGCTCTTAAGGCAAAAATGAAAAACCAATCCTAACAACACAATACAACACACTCAACATCAAAACAACAAGAAATCTTAGTTGAAAGTAATATGAGCCTTTAACAAAAGATAATGAACAATTTCCTTTCCAAATCTTTTTAAGGAATAACATTGATAACCAGCTGCTCTTATTATATGTTACTCTTCCTGAGGGTTTCAGATAGTCCCATGCTGTCTATAAGCTTCATTTTTTGTGGTTATTATAATAACCTATTGACTTAATGAGATGATTTGGAATCTTTGGGTAATTATACTGCAAATGAAGGTTAAATGTTTTACTATAATATTCCATCCATTTGGAGATATAAACCATTTGGAGAAATAATTTTAAAACTGAAGACTGAAAAAAAAATTTTTTTAAGACTGACTCTTTCATAATTGTTTTGTCTTTAATCATGTGCTGTTTATAAGACTACATAACTGGCCTCACAATGTAAATTTAAATGTATGTAAGCAAGTGGATAGATAAGTACATATGTATGTGTATATGTATAAATGGGAAATTAAGCCTTAACTCACATATACAAAGCAATGCAAATGGCATTTTTCTGGAAGAAAATATCCTACCATACATTATAATCTTGAATGTTGCTATTGTTGTCACAGAAAATTACTGAACAAATAGTAGTGCATTCTATGCTTGGCAGAAGGAACATTAAATGTTCCCCGAAGGTATTTTCCAATTATCAGTCATTATATTTAAAATAAGGACATCATGTTTTACACACACACACACACACACACACACACACACACACAAGGTTTTGTTCAGAGGTTAAGGAAAAATGACATATATAACAACCAAAGGACAGGTTGCCTTCGAAAAGTGATTCATGACATTGGAGAATGTATAATTGATGTGTGTGGTTGGCTGGATAGTAAAATAACAATGCCATCCATTAGAGATGGGAGCTCTAACAACTCAGGCAGGAAGGCAGGATGTATTTTATAAGTCATCTGGGTTACATTTGGATCTACAGGTTGCTATTCCTTCTCCATACTGAAAGCATTTAATGGATTATTATAAAAGGAAAAAGATGGTATGCAATAATGGTTTAAATTGAAGCTCTGTGCGTATATCACCACTATGTGACTCCTAAATAAGAGCTTCATTTTTAAAATTCTCGTATGGCATGCTTGAGAGTTTGCCAGCACATGAAGGAATCAAAACAATGAATTCAGCAGCGGGAAAGAAGGACACAGAGTGCTGGGGAGAAGGGGGGTTTCTTTCTTTCCTCCTTTCTTTCTCTATTTTGGCTTCCATGACTATAAATAGTGAAAATTTATCAGAAAAAAAATTGCAAATTCTTCTGAACTTCAAATGAGCAGTAACTGGGTCATGTTTTTGGAAAACACATTGATTCAGAAAAAGGGGTATAAGGACGAAGTGTAATAGTACCACAAAACAAACTGGGGGGAAAATATCTTGATAGTAATTGTGAGTGAAAATCAAATCAAACAGCAACTCATCTGGAAAATACCTCCTCCTCTCTGAAATTGAGATAAGCTGCAGGGTTCAGACTCTTTTCTGCATTGTTAGCCATGAGTATAAAAGTTTATTTCTGCTTTTAATGAGTAGTATTTTAGAAATGTAATGGAAGATAATTTTACTGGATTTCCCCAAGGAAAAGCCTTAGCCTGATTATATAGGCAGTCCCAGCCATTCTAGTATAATGCACACAGTATACATGCATAGATACAAGTATTTCCAGTTAAAATAAAATGTAACGGAATTTGAATAATCAAAGGCAATAAAAGCTCATAAGGTGGATCAGGAATGATGAAGTATTATTAAGACACTTCTAGCTTATGGTGATATATGTTCTAAAATGAAGTTCTCTTTAGGTTAGTCTCAAAGGGATTGGCATTTCTAAGAACAAACTTACCTAGCTAGGATTTAGAAATGGATGGTGGGGTGTAGGAAGGAGAGAATAGTGTAATTATCAATTTCCTTAGTTCACATACCCACGATGGTTCATGAAAAATATTTTCTGTTAAACTGTGGTGTTGGCATATTTTGCATTTAGCAATTATAGATTATTAAATTAATACTTAAGACCAAAACATGGAAGGTCAGTTATCAGTCTTCTAGGTAAGTTTGTGCCTTTCATAGGTACAGTAAATGTTTCTTAGAAGATTCTTGGTGGAAGAGCTTGTTCATACTATTTTTTTTTGAGTGTGATATTTATGAATGATTGTTTTTTCAAGAAGTATTTAATGATCTCACATCTTGAACTAAGCACTGTAGCAGACAGTGAGAATATAAAGAGGAAGAAGATTTCTGTCTTATCCTCAAGGAGTTCAGAGACTACGGAAGACTGACATGGTAAGTGAAATGTTATGGGATAAGTGATCTTATGTAGAAGATGTCGTAGGAGCATAGAAGAATGGCTTGTTCACTGTGCCAAGTTCTTCTACAAACGCCTTGGAGTTCTGGGAGCTGAGTCTTGAAGGGTGAGTAGAGATTTGCCAAGTGGAGAAGTAGGGTCAGGATATTCCAAAAAGAAGAAAGCATAGGGCACCCAATGGGAGAGAGCATGGGGTCCTCCTGGAATGGCAAGTGGGCCAGGGGATCTGGAGTTTAGGATTCCTGGAGGACTGCTTTCAGGAGTAAGGCAAAAGCAAAGGGCTGGAGAAGCATGTGAAGCTTTAGTGCTGAAGGGCTTGTGTGACTTGCTGAAACATCTGTTGGTAATACAGACATGTAGACATGGGTGAGGGGTTCTAGGCAAATGATCCCACTTTTGTTAAATGAAAGGAAACTTGTCAACAGTGCAGAGAATAGCTGAAGAATAAAAAGGTGAGGAGCAGGGCAGGGCAGAACAGGGCATGTATGGGAAAAGATTAACTAGATATTGGTGAAGAAGAGGAAGGAATATGGGATGAATCTCAGGTTCTCTTTTTGTTTCCTGCAAAATTTTCTGTAAGTTTCTGCTTGAAAAATGTGGTTCAGCAGTAGGTAGTAATTCTCAGCATGGTAATATTGGATGGAAATGCAAAAGGCAGCCCAGAAAAGAACTTTGTCAAAAGTTTCCAAAACCCCTCCATGGACTTGCCTCTGACTGCTCCCTTCCAGTGAGGGTGGACATTTAGAATTCTGTCATCTTGATTGCATCCTGCACCATCCCCCTTGTTGAAACCCTCTGTCGCACCTCTGCCAGGCATGATGATCAAGGAGGCTGTACTGTTCAGAGAGAACAGAACTCTCCCTCCCCTACCACATCGTGGCCAGCCGTCTCAGCTTAAAATCAGGAGAGCTTTGATATACACCTCATCAGAGAGATGGGCTATGAGACATGGATGAATCAGTGGCTCTGTTGTGATTGTTTTGTTTTTAACTCTATGTTGTTTATGTTCACTGGGGGAAGTATTGCACCTTATAGAAAGCTGTCCAATTTCTTTATGTGGAAAATCTGTTTAAAGTAGGTACAATTTCACAATCCCTTACTTAAAACATGTGGAATCAGAAAAGCCTAGGAACTGTCTATTTTTATATTAATTATACTATACTATACTATACTATATTATATTATATTACATTACATTATATTATATTATATTATATTATATACTATAACATGTGTTATGGTATGTGATATTCCTAGCAGGTTCTGAAGTAACATCCATTACCAAATGCATTAATATCTCTGTGGAGAAACTTATGAATACTCATGCTAATTGTTATAAACAAAAACTATGAATAGTCTCCTCTCAATTAAGGTCAGGCTTTAATGCCAAAATTTGAGGCAGACTCATGTAAAAATCTTAGTTTGTCGAGCTTTGGGGGATTCAGGAATTACAAAAAAAGAATTGCGGACTTTATTTCGCTCTCCTATCTGGTTAGCCTGACAATTTCAAACTGGTGGAATAGAAAGGGGCTAAAACAAAAGCAGTTCAATATCAGGAAACTCCTTGGAGCTAGAAATTTTGATGGTGGTATTAGAACTACATGTCTGTCTAGAAGCTCTCATTAACCAATGCCAGAAGTTTAGAAAAGCAAATATACTGGGTGTGCATTCTATGGCTGTAATCTTACTCAACAAGTTATAATTAACTCCCTATGTGGACATTTTGCTCTGTACTCAAATTTTCTGAAATGTTCCTGGGTCAGAGGAGTAATTATATCTAATTCATCCAAACCTCTGGATAAAAATGTCATAGGAGCTAAAGCAAGATCAATGGTCATTTGGAAACAATTCTGTGGGAAGAAAAGAGCAATGAGTGTTGAAGAGATAGAAATAATAGTGATAAATCAGAATAGGAATTTTGGTATAAAATAAGCTGATGAGTCAAATAGGAATAAATCGAGGATCTCATTAACCATATCTAAATTCATTTGGCATCTAACATGTTTGAGTGGATGTGCATATGTGCATGTGTGTGTGCACCTGTGTGCATGCATGCACAGTTTTCCCAATTGCCACATACCAGAATTGCTAGTTCTTAAATTAACTCAGTGCTCTTGAACTTCAGATTCCAGAGGGAATGACAAATGATATTCAAGATGAGCCCAAGTTTTTGTGAAATACAATGTACCCTGACTGGTCACACAAAATCTTTTCATGTGTATGTGGACTATTGAGTCAGTTCCTTTTAGGTTTTCTTTGAAATAAATGTGTGCATTGGGAACAAGACAGGCACCTACTAGATTTTCCCATAAGATGGCATCCAATTTGTTTCATTTTTTATTAGTCTAGCCTGAGAGAAAAACATTTCTATTGAGGATTCTATTCAGACCTGATATCAATGGAATGTACTTGAACATAAATCTCTGATTGTTAGTAAGTAATACAGAGAAGGTTGAAATATGGCATCTCCCTTCAGAATTCTCATGTGATCATATCACTTCCTTCTCACAGTCTGGTGTCTATGTTCAGCAGGCATTGGTTAAAAGGAAACTGGGTTCTGTGTAATTTAAAAATATCCTTATCTCTAGATATTCCTAGAGATAAGCTGAACTGCAGAGAAGTTTTCACTTTCCTCTTTCTCTGCAATACTGAATGGATGGCAAACAAAATAGAAATTTCCTTTTCATTTTTGGTCCAGTCCCAGTGATGAATTTAAACCCAGTGATTCTACTTGCTCATCTGATTCTCTAAGTCAGCTTTAGTACAGAAACCTGAACTCATAAAATTGTGGCAGGTGAAAGGGCAAAAGGGAGTTGTTTCGAGAGTTTTCAGGAGAAAGTCTCAAGTGCGGAGAGGAGTCTTCCTTTCCTGGGCCATGTGCTCAGAATAGCTGCCTTATCAGACATCTGCTTTCCTGAGGATGCAGACGGCACTAAGGATCAAGGGGACAGGATCCACTTCTCTTTAAGGAATCTGGCCATTAGTTTCTGTTTTCCTGGAATGTAGGAGAACAATAGCTGGAATGACAGGAATAATTAAGAGATAGCATAAATTCAAATACTGCATAATGAAATGATTCATCACTGTTCTGATCGCTATGGCTCATTCCCTTGTTGCCTCTCACCGCACTTCCCAATTTTACTCATCACAATCATTTACCATTTTTGGACCTCCAGAAGTATCAGTTTTCTCCTTCATAACTCACAGAAGTTTCAAGTATTTGCTATTCTCTTTGTGCCTGAAGTAAAATTGAGTAAATTTATTGATCTAACAGTGGCATATAATTAGACGTTTGGTCCTGGACGTTCGATTATACTATCCATATATTATGTGAGTATATGTAACATGTTGCCAAATAATCACCACACCATTTCTTTTCTGCTGAAAGAGTGTTTTTCAGTCATGCCTCTTTTAAAATGTCTAAATCTTATTGTTTAAAATACTTTGAAGTAATGAACACAGTCATTAATCTGCACCTGGATTAATAAATATATATCTCATTATTTATCATCACCCATAAATTGGAAACTTTAGAAAACCTGTAGATAATCCCTGATTATATTTCAGGCAGTTTCAGCTTCCTCCTCTGCCAACCCAAGGTCAGAGTTTTTCTTTTACTTCTCCCAGTGCCAGAATCAGATTGTGGATGCATTTACCAAAAGAAAATACTATGACTTGTGCCTATGGGGATAAAAATCACAAGATCTTCTTGAACAAGCTTTGCATGCAGGAGGTACTTAATAAATGCAAGATTTAGCAATACATTCAGCAGGAGAGCTCAGATATTTTGACTCTGGGGAACTATTTTTTGTTTGTCTGTTTGGGGAACTATTTTATATGATTTCTTTGCCCAGATATTTTCAGATCAGTACATTGTAGCTGAATCCATACCACAACACTTCATTTCCTCTGAACAATGATAACTGAAAATGAAATGGTAGGATTATACACAGACAATAACAACAACACCTACACTGAGGATAGGAGTTCTTTTCTGATATGTACACATTCTTCTTTTCCTGTGGCTGCCTGAATTCTATGTCAGAATATGTAATATTTGTCACCTGTAAGAGTTAATAACTGTGGTCAGTAAACGTGTACTGATTTGCACACATCACCTAGAGCTACAATTAGATCCCAAGACACATTTAGAACAGTGGTTCACGTGCTTTAATGTATGCAAGAGTAACCTGGTTTACTTGCTGAAAATGCCCCTCAGGCCCCACCTAGGCACAAACTAGGACCCATGGTAGAAATTCTGATTTATTGGGTCTGCAGCCACCTAAAAATTTGCATTTTAATAGACATCTCCAGGTAATTCTCAAGTAGCTTGAGAATTATCCCTGGATAATACTCTGTGAAACGCTGCTTTAACGCTCATATCCTCCAAATAATCATTTGTTTCTTTATCCTTTCAACTGGATTTTTCATATTTGTATTTGAATGTCTATGCACATATGTGTATATAACAAATACAAATGCATCCCTATATGATAGAGGTATGAGAGGGCTCTGAATCCAAAAGAAATAAACTACCTTTACCCAAATGGGCATGTAGCTACATCCAATTCTAAACTGTTATACATTTTTATATACATATTTTTTATTTTTAAATGAAAGACTGTTCACCCAACACTAGGGAGTTTTAAACTACTGATACCATTTTTAGAAAATAGACAGCAGTAGTCAGTATCCACCAAAAAGAGAGATACTGTATTGGTTTTGCTTTCCTTGGGGGACAAGCACTCCACTTTCCTACTCTTTGCTTGGGGATGGGCAATAATCTCGTTTGTGATTTAATAAAAATTGCCCTCAAATCAAAGCGTTAGAGGATGTAATCATGCATTTCACTTGATTCACTCATTAGTTTTTCACCTGAAAGCCTCAGGTTCTGTCATTCCCAAGGCGAAAGAGTAGTTTCTCTCTGCCTCTTCCCTCCTCCCTCAACCCAGAAAGCTTAGAGTTTCATCAGCTCACTTGGACTCAAAAAGAGGAGTTCCTATAAGATGTATAGTGAGATTATCTTTCTAGCTTTGATAAGTCCCTTAACCCTTATTCCCCTTTTCTTATTCCCTTCCCTGACTACTTCCTTCTTTTTTTCCACCATTCTCACTACAGAAGCTGTATTTGAAAGAAAGATAAAAACAACAAGTCTCCTAACTTCAACAATAGGTTTATTATCTTTCTCACAATCAGTAGTTTACACCAGATGGAGCCCTGTATCTTTGTGGATATTTTCTCCTTTTATCATGTGTAGAGATTTGCACATGCCTAGCTTTGACACGTGAAGTACCAATGAGATTTTGCAGGCCTTCCTAGACAGATGAAGTAAAGTCCCGCCCTAAAAAACCTTCTCCTCTGGTGTAAACCAAAGAAGAATCATTTTAAAATAAATCAAAGAGGAATGCAAAGTGAGTGGGGGAGAGTAAGCCTATTTATTAATGACTTCCTTTTTTATAATTTTCAACACTGATATTAAAATTCAAAGATTCTTCACAAGAGACTCTATTATTATATGATTTCTATTTCCAGAGGTAGCAATAAGCTGAAGGATGGGAGAGAAAGACATTTTCTAAACAATAGAATTTTTTATCACAAGGTAAATATACAACATTTTAAAATTTCAACTATGCTCTTTGTAATCACAAAAGTTTTGCATCCTAGGGAGAAAGACTGCAAGATTTCCCACAGAAGTCACACTGCAGTGAAAACAAACTCGGAAGGACTAAATTTTTCTTGTATTTTGTTTTTCTAATGGTACTTGCTCATGGACGCCCAGTTTGGGCTACATATTATCATTGTGTCTTTGGTCTTTAGAACCGTGCCTGAAACCAGGCATTTTTCCAGGAGCAACATAGTAATCTTATGGCAATTAATAATACTATTTTATGATTAAATTCATTCTTTTTACAAGGAGCTTAAAAAGTTCAGCATCACATTTCGTTTTGCTAAAACTCATGTCTTTAATAAACTAGCTACCCTTCCATGTGGACTTAATCATTCTCAATCACTACCTGTAAATCTCTTGCAGTTCTCAAAATAAGTTAGTGAGTGGTTATTAACATTCCCATTATAGTTGTGAGGGAACTAAGTTTCAGAGAAATGCAGGAAGTGGAAAACGTGTCCTCTCTCTCCTAGGTTCTATTTAGGGTACTGCAAGTTAAACTGACAAAAGACAGATTAACAGAAGAAAAACACTTTATTTACATATGCAAGTCACACATGGAAGAACTCAGTGATGAGAAAGTCAGAGGGGCGGTTAAAATTTGGGGCATACACACCATCTTAAAAGGGGAAGGGAGGAAGTGGAGAGGCACTTATGGGAAACCAAATTTTTTTGGCAAGATAAATGGATTTTCAGGAGAACAAACAAGAGATAAGAAAGTTTGTGATACTGTTTTGTCTATACAAATATGAGTGGCCTTTCCATCTCCTTCTGGGTCATAAAATTCCCTCTAGAAAGGATTTGAGGTAGGTTTTTTTCATGTTCTGTTCTCCCTTTTGGGAGTAAGTCTGCCCTGAAGAGGAATTTATGGCGGCCTTACTTTCCAGAAGTTGAAGCTCTTAGTCAGATAAGGGAAACTGAGAGGCTTTCTTTCTTTCTTCCTTTCTTTCTTCCTTCCTCCCTCCTTCCCTCCCTCCCTCCCTTCCTTCCTTCTTTCCTTCCTTCCTTCCATTCTTTCTTTCTCACTTTTCTTCTTTTTTTTCTCTTTTCTTTTTTCTTTTTTGTTCTGTTGAAGTTCAGATGTCTTCAGCTTAAATAATCTGTATGCCAACGTTGGGTATTTTGGGGTGGCATATTCTGATGCCCTTCGGAAGTTGAGTGGTTTGTCTGAGATTGAAAATTGAATTTAAAACAAAATAAACCACAGGTAGGTCTACTGACTTCCCATCTCAAACCCTTTCCATTATCATAAACAGCAAGTAAGAAAGGGGTAAAGAAAAGGGAGAAGAGTGTAGGTGGCAGCAATTTTATTAACATAGGAACAAACAAGAAAACATTCTCATAAGAATAAAAATTACAGACATTCTCTCAATTCATGAATGTATTTCTGAACATCTGTTCAAATATTGATGACTCAGAGTGGCAAAATAGACTTTCATGTTGTAAGGCGGTGCTCTGTTCCCAGAGAGACATAGCATAATGTACCAAGCTGCAATTATAAAATGCCTCCTTTGGTTCCAAGAAACCGGACAGATAAGTAAAAACCTTCAAAGGTTTCTGAGACTATGATCATGGCCTTCCGGTAGTTCTCTCACTGGACATGAAAAATCCAGGGAAGTTATATCAGAAAAATTGGAGGACAGCTGCCATATTTAAAACTCTCTCCCAAGAGCCTTATTTATCTGGAAAATATGAATAAGTAGACTTTTAAAATCCTTTCAGAGTGAACCATAAGCCTCCTCATACATGCCCAACTCTGTTGTTGGCTTGCCCCCCACTGCCTACAGAGAAACTGGACAATGAAAACTTCAGTGTGGTTGGACCAGCAGAGTAGAATTCACTGGTACTGAGGCTGTGTTGGGTAGGCAAGTTCATGGAGCCCAGTTATCCAGTGGCTTCTAGAAGAGTGGTACTCATGACCAAGGCCACACTATATGAGCAGTCACATTGCAAGCACTCTCCCAAGAGTATAAGCCAGAAAGTGACACCATGCTGTAGATAAAAAATCATCACTGGTGAATAAAAGACCCAGTTTGATGCAGGAAGGATAGATTAGGGATGTTGCTATTTCTGTTGCTCCATTCTATTCCTGCATTTTCCATCAGCCCTTACTTCTGTCTAGAATGCTGTTCTCCCAGACATCCACTTGAATAGTTACATAACTTTTGTCAAGGCTTTGTTCAGCTCTTACATTCTCAGTGAGGCCTACCCAACCACTCTTTTTAAAATTCTAATTCCCACTTGGCTACCTCAGGACTCTCAGTTCTTCCTACCTTCATCTACTTTTTCTTTTTTTTTAATACTAACCACCATGTAGCATACTATATACTCTTACTTTAAAAATGTTTTCTCTTAATGTCTGTATCCCCCTGGGGAAACAGGAAATAAGCTAAATGAGAACAGGGATTGCTGCCTTTGACTGTTCATTGTTGCAGTCTAAGTACAATTACGTGCTCAGTAAATATTTTGTTGAATTAATCCATGAATGAAGAAGTTGTGAATTTGATAGCTCTATGAAAAATCAATGTTTGAAAGATGAAGACCACCTGTATACAATTATACAACAATAATTAATGTTTATAATGATAATCCTAAAGCATGTAAATGCTTCATAGGTTTTTAAATTTATTTTTTCATAAAATGTCTACCAATTAAAAATTGCCATTTCATTTCATCTAGAAAAGTAACTTCCACATCATAATTGCAGCATATCCTTTGACAATTATGTTAGCTTATAAAAACACACTGACAACATGACATGTTGGAGTATGAATTGAAATTGAAGACAGAACTGCATTCAAATTTGTCCTCTATTACTTTATAGATAACTAACCTTGGATGAATCTTCCTTTCTCCTTTTTTTTCTATCCTTTCTGACTCTCCTTTTTCTTTTTAACCTATTTCATTTCTAAAAAAAACTTATAGTTGCTTACAAAAATACATAGAACTTAATAAGATTATAACTCATTAGATTATCAATAGATAGATAAATCAGTGCAAACATTTTTTTAAAGAGCAATGGAAAAATCAAGTTAGGATAGTCAGGCAAGACAAGAGAGAAAGTTATTGCACAGAAAGGTAGGTTTATGGCCCTATTTTGACTAAGATTGGGCATCACGAAATTAGATTTAAGTTGCTGAAAGCTGGAAAAATGATTAGATTTTCATTGTGCATATGCTAAGGGTAGACCCAACTCTAACATTTGTGGATTCCAGGGCAAGACTACACAGGGAAGCCCACGCATGTCCAACTATTTAAAAGGTAAAATCAATCCAGCATTTTAAATAATTACGCCCTTCTAATTTGACAAAAATACTTTCAAAATGACAAAATGGAAATATTTTATTGAATTATTTCTATCAAAAAATATTCCTGAGCCACCAGATGCAACAGTTGTGAATACACTACGAATTCATACATTTTTTGAGGGCTGTAAATTGTAATATCCCTTAAGAAATTTAATTTTTTATACAGAGAAGGGCATGTCCTTCTAAAGGGTGGGACCCAGAGTCCAGGCCCCTCTTGCTAGGTTTATTGACCTTACTTGCTTAAAGATATCAATATCTCAGGAAAGAAAAATCCAGAATAGAGAGAGATTTCTACCTATGTCTTTAAAAGGACGTCCTGAGTGATACTGTCTTGTGATTCCCAGCCTAATCATTCAGATAGCCTAGGTGATTCAGATTCAGTAAGTCTGAGGCAGGTGGGGCTGTGGAACCTGTGGTTTTAAATATCTTCAGATGGGACTTTCCTGGCAGTTCAGTGGCTAAGACTCCACGCTTCCACTGAAGGGGGTATGGGTTCGATCCCTGGTCTGGGAACTAAGATCCCTCATGCCTCGTGGAGAGGTCAAAAAAGAGAAAAAAATATATCTTCAGAGATGATTCTGATAAATTGCTGAAGCAGTAATGGACAATCTCCTTCAAGATGCTCCTGTATAATACATTCAATAGTTACTCTGATACAGTCGTTTTTTTTTCTTTTTTTTCTCAATCAGAAATTAGGGATAATAATGCTACCTTTTATGTGGTAGGGCTTTAAATATATTCACAAAAGAAGTGTGCACAACAAAGAGCAGGCATTCCACGAAAGCTAGTTGAATTTGTGTATCTCAGGCATGTGAATCTCATTGAATTTTAGGATATGGATTATGTATATTTCACCTTTTCTTTCAGTGACTGTGAAAATTAATGTTAGACCTTTGTTTATATCTTCTGCTTACAGGAAAAGTTTCTTCTTTTGAAAAGTTGAACTAGAACACAAAAATTCTAACTTAAAACAGTTTACAATTAGCTCTTTTATTGAATTATTGTTTAATCCTAGTTACTTACTCCTAAACCTGTTGCATACATATAACTTTATAATTGAATCTGAGTTTTAAATGTTTTTGTTATAAATCCCACTGATATTTGTTGTAGAAATTTAGACGATCCAGGTAGAAGAAAGGATATATCATGAATAATCTTACTTTTCAGAGATAATCACTGAAATATTTGGATAAATCATTCCAGGTTCTTTCTGTAAAATACATATCACATAGACTTTTTTTTTAATGGATCATACTACACATATTTTTGAAAAATGTGTTCTACTAAATAGTACATTAGGCCATCTTTCTATTCATATTCATGTAAATTGTTTTCATTATCATTTTTAATGGATACATGATAATCCACTATGTAGATGTTCTAAAATGTATTCAACTAATACTAAACTGTTGGACATTTAGATATTTCTTTTACAAGCAATGCTAAACAGATGTATACATACACATTTGCCTATTTGTTCACTTATTTTCTTAAGATAATAGCAAGAGAAATTGCTGTTACAAGTGTCCAGTTGTTTACAGAAAGTCATGCTTATTTAAATTTGAAATGTGTGACCAACATTGAGAATTGGTCATTCGATCTGCATTTCTTTAATGGCTAGTGAAGCAATATTTTTCTTAATTCATAAATAATTCTTAATTTTTCCTTTTGTGAATTAACTTATCTTTTTGTTCATTAAAAAACTATTGTTCAGTTTTATTTTTTAATTTCTTTTTTTAAAAATTTAACTTAAGGGCTTCCCTCGTGGCGCAGTGGTTGAGAGTCCGCCTGCCGATGCAAGGGACACGGGTTCGTGCCCCGGTCGGGGAAGATCCCACATGCCGCGGAGCGGCTGGGCCCATGAGCCATGGCCGCTGAGCCTGCACGTCCAGAGCCTGTGCTCCGCAACGGGAGAGGCCACAACAGTGAAAGGCCCGCGTACCACAAAAAAAAAAAAAAAAAAAAAAAAAAAAATTAACTTAATTTATTTATTTTTGGCTGTGTTGGGCGTTCATTGCTGCACACAGGCTTTCTCTAGTTGCAGCGACCAGGGGCTACTCTTCATTGCGGTGGCTTCTGTTGTGGAGCACAGTCTCTAGGTGCACGGGCTTCAGTAGTTGTGGCTCCCGGGCTCTAGAGCACAGGTTCAGTAGTTATGGTGCACGGGCTTAGTTGTTCCACGGCATGTAGGATCTTCCTGGACCAGGGCTCAAACCCGTGTCCCCTGCATCGGCAGGCAGATTCTTAACAACTGCGCCACTAGGGGAGCCCCTATTTTTTAAATTTCTAAGTTAGTTTTATATGTTAAAATGCCTAAATTTTTAATTGAAGTACAGTTGACTTACAATGTTGTATTAGTTTCTGGTGTATAGAAAAGTGATTCAGTTATACATATATATACATATTCTTTTTTGTATTCTTTTCCATTATGGTTTATTACAGGATATTGAATATAGTTACTTATACGATACAGTAGAACCTTCTTGTTTATCTATTTTATATAGTAGTTTATATCTGTTAGTCCCAAACTCCTAATTTATCCCTCCCCCCCTCCCTTTTCCCCTTTGGTAACCATAAGTTTGTTTTCTGTGTCTCCTAGTCTCTGTTTTGTAAATAAGCTCATTTGTGTTGTATTTTAGATTCCACATATAAGTGATATCATATGATATTTGTCTTTCATTTTCTGACTTACTTCTCCTAGTATGATAATCTCTAGGTTCATCTATGTTGCTGCAAATGCAAAATGCCTAACTTTTTTGATGAATGGCAAACTCTAGGTAGATATAAGTATCAGGAGTCCAAGCAATATGTGGTGTCAGGGCTTTTTCTGCAATTAATTGATCTCCCCCCAAACCCACCTATTGCTTACCTGGTCACCCAAACCCTTTGGACACTCACCTGTCCTTGCATAGCAGAATCCACTTATGTAGCCCTTAACTTGTGCTTAGTTGGTTTTTTCTGGACTTTGCCTGCATTTCCCACAGAGATTGGAATCTAAAATGAGCTCCCTGCTGAACAGCGTACAGGTAAAAGTTTATATGATAGTAAAACAAAATTTATGTTTCACCGGTATAGCTCCTGTTATGATTAATAGATAGATTAAACCTGAGTCCACTTGAACAATGCTGAAAAATTTATTTGTTGTGATTGTTCACGGACGGCCAGAACATAGTCACATCACCTGGATGGTGGGTCCGGAGTGTTTCTACTGCATGATTTGGCCACACAAATTTGACAGGACCAATATCTCAGGAGTAATCCAATCTGACACAGACTCCAAGATTAAATTTCAAGATAAGAAAGTTTAAATTGGCTTTAAACTAGACAATATGTTCAAACTAGTAGATAGTAACTGAATATGCCATTGAAATTTTACTTGCTATTTTAGTTCAATTATTTACTATTAATTTTGGTTCAAATACGTAAATTAGCCTTGCTAAGCCTTAGTTTCCTCATCTATAATATAGGGAGAATAAAATTTAACTTATGGAGCATTTTGTAATATTACATTAGATTTTGTGTTTAAAATATTTAAAAACTGTGCCTAAGTTATACTTTTTTACTAGATGAAAGCTGTCTCCATTGAATTTCAGGATCCAATTTTAGGATCTAATATAAAATATAAAGTGACTGATGTATTTTTAAAGCTTTCTCTGATGTCTTTAGTAGAGATAGAAGATTAGGGCCCATATCAAAATTTCTTAACTACTTCTTCTATAACCTTTCTATACAAGAACTTTCTATATGATTTCATTAAAGAGAACAGTAGTCTTCCGTATAACCCTATGTCTAGATTGGGGACATAGGTAAACAGGAGAATCTTGCCATTTAGTCCCTACAAGTGCTTTGTCGTATTCAACTGGTTATGAACAATGTGACATTCACAACTTATTGTTCCATCACCTGAATGAACAAAGGTTTTCAAAAAGATCCTTTTCACTTAATTCTATCTTTCTTTTGAATGGTCTGCTCAAATGTATGTTAGATTGTCATAAAACAAGACTAATACACATTGCATGTGCAAACAATTTTAAAAAGTATAAACCTGCACATTTAAGGTGGCATAGGGTTGAACTAACAACTGGTAACTTAATATAGAGCCATGTTTTAAGTGAATGATTTTAAACAGAATGTTTATTTCTTTGAAACTTGTTATGTCTATGTAGAATTCAGAAAACTCAGCTTTTAATCAATTACTTTTCTTTGTTATTTAGTTTAGTCCTTTATTTCAGCTTCCTCTTTCTTCCACATTTGACATTCCCATAACTTATTCATCTTGTGATGGTTCTGCTGACTCACTACCACCCTGAGCAGTCCTGGCTGTCAATCATTGATACTTTCAAAGAAAAGTTGACTTGGTGGAAGATTAAAAATGCTTTTTTAGGTGGTTAGATATCACTACAGTGTCGGGGTGGGGATTGAAATCAGTTAGAATACATGCACAAAATAAGATGGAAGTAATGAAAATTAAATGAGTCACAGAAAGAGAACATCCTCTATGTGAAGAATAGGAAAATTAAGAGATGAAGTATAATTGTTAAAAAGGAGGGGAAAAAACCTAGGATAATTAAAGTAACAAGCAACAGGGAAGAAGAAATCCTATTGGCAATGTTGTAATGTGGAATGAGAGATCTTTAAGGTTTTGTGGGTGGGGGTGACATGAAACTAACATTTATGTCTTTGTTTCTTTGTTTCTTTGTTAAGTCAAAATAGCACCAAAAGTTTTGATCAATAGAAAACTAATTTTCCATAAAGCAGGATTTCTATTGATTGGTGACATCATTTTCATTAGTGAATAAGCATAGTGTTTACTCAATGAGCATCAACATGCACTCATAGTTGTTTCTTTTTCGTCGTGGTCCTTGGTTAAAAGGGGAAACATGATATATCTCATTCTCCTTTGCTTCAGTAAGTCCCAGAGGAAGACAATTGTCCAGTAAAGCACAAGAATCTTATTAGCTCTTAAGAGTGCACATTAGTAATTGTGATACAGAATATATTTTGTTTCGAATTTGCTCTAGGATAATTCACACTTAGGTGTAACAATATTTCCTGGCTGTTGTCTCTGGCTTTCAACCTAGAAGGTATGAATAATTTTTACAATAATTGACTGGATAGTATATCTGGATTCAGTGTAAAAACAATCTTTCACAAAATATGTGCTTGTGTTTGGCTATGCTTCTTGGTAACTGATACCACATACCAGGGGGGAATAAAACAGCAATCGATAATATTGACATTTGGTAAAATAACAATTATTGGTGACTTTGGTAGCAAAAATGTAATACCATAGACATGTCATTTCTCATTTATTTAAGCATAAAGCACAGTCATGCAGAAGCTTCTTTGCACCATCACACATCCAGTAGAGGTATGGAGCAAAACAGAAATTAAAAAAGTATATTTATACAAAACTTCATGTATGCATGCTTAAATGTTGCATGCTTTGTTTTTTTGTTTGTTTTGTTTTGGGGTTTTTTTGCATGCTTTAACTGGCAATTTATAACATGTTGTTAATTCCTTTCTAAACTCTAGGATTACTTTAGATGGAGTGGACCATGTGCCAAAGTCTCCTGCTGTGGGTTTAGCCTCAAATGTTATTGAACATATTGCATGGAACCAGTGCATAGAGCTGGCAGCAAATATTTGCAAATTTAATAATATATATTATGGACCCAAAATATTCATTACTTGCAAAGAAGTAATTCATTACTTGTAAACTGCTTCTAAGCAGTTTTCCAATATAACCTTAGATCCCAACTGTATTGTGCAATGCTGCAGTATCTTTATGAAATTCACGTTGGTCTTGTTATACCTGTTGCTGACACCAACCCAATACTTTCATTTTTAATCCTTGGGTAATGTTAGTAAAGTAGTCTTAAAAGTAAACAGCCCAGATATTTTTTGTTAGTCAGTTTTTTTTTTTTAAGTGTTTTATTTCAGTCTTTTGGTGACAGGAAATTTTTCACTATAACGTTGACCTAGAACTTCAAGGAACTCAACTTCCTCATGAATTTAAATGGAATGACCAAACAGGGAGCATGTGGCCACCATTCCAGAGAGTTCAGGATACAGGCAACACCAAAGATAGAATTATTCACAGTCTGCTAAATCCTAAATTGTATCCCCTTCACATACAGGACCATTTGCAAAGACTGAGAGTGTGGTCCTAGCAAAGAGTTACATGATCATATATTGTAATATTTGCAAAAGTAACTTTTAAAAATTCTTTATTCATTTAAAGTGTTCCCTAAATTGTATAAACCCTAAGACTTACAAGACCTGTACTTGCCTATAGTCAGAAGGCATATTTTCTTCTCTCTCTGCCAGGGAAGGTAGGTTGCTTGTATAGGTTTGTATTACAGTTCTTCAGAGAAAGAGAATCAATAGCACATAGAAAAGGAGATTTATTGTGAGGAATTGGCCCACACAGTTATGGAGGCTGAGAAGCCCCGTGATCGGCCATCTTCAATCTGGAGACCCAGGGAACCTAAGGGTGTAAATCCAGTCTGAGTCCAAATGCCTGAGAACCAGGGGAGCTAATGATGTAAATCCCAGTCCAAGGGTAGGAGAAGACCAGTGTCCCAGCTCAAGCAGTGAGGCAGAAAGGGAATAAATCCTCCTTGCCTCCACTTTTGTACTATACAGACCCTCAATGGATTGTGTAATGTCCACTCACACTGGGGAGGGCAACCTACTGAGTCATCTTCACAGACACACCCAGAAGTAATGTTTAATCTGGGCATCCCATGGCTTAGTCAAGTTGATACATACAATTAACCATCATACAAGTCATAAGGGAAATGAAAAATATTATTACCAAGTGTTAATAAACCTTTAAAAATATTCAGGTTGTTTCTAGGATTTTCAGGTTTCTGGAATTATCATTTTAATGGTTTGCCAGGTCTTCTGTTTTAGACTTTCAGTTCCGTTCATTATTTCCTGTTTTCAAGTGATTATTTTTGACTGAATGGAATTTGGTACTGTTTGTCTTGGTGATAGCCACACTGAGTTGAATTAACTTAGAAATATCATTAATGCTGGACTTCTCCTAGATGTTTACTGTACCTTAATATCTGTGAAAGGCATTAATACCTGTAAATAATTTAGGAAGTTCATGGATCTACACTGCGGATTAATAATCAAATTTTTTTGTATTGCCGGGACTGTGAGATCAAAGAGGTTGAAAGCTGTTGAACTATTGGATAAAGTCCAAGTATTTTCCCATGACAGGCCGTTTCCCCCACACTCTGGCATTTGCCTGTTTCTTAGGTCTCATCTTTGGTCACCACATTTCTTATATTTTATGCATCAGTGATATTGAACTGTCTATGGTTGGTTGCCTGAAAATGCCAAGGCATTTTATACCTTCATTGCTTGACCATGGCGTTTTTCTTTGCCTCAAATCCCTTTTGTTTTCTTATTTGCCTGGTAATCTTCCATTCGTCTTGCTTCTGAAAGTTTCTCTTATTATTTCTTCAGCCCTCAGGACACAGTTAATAACTCTGTCTGCTCCTCCTGTCCTTTGTATCTACTCCTGATTCTGCCAATATTGATATTATTTATTTATGGATGTACTTTCCACCCGTTGACAGAAAACTCGTTGAGGACAGGGCCAGTATATTATTCATCAGCTTCATCTGAACCAGCCAGACACTCCAATACACACTTATTTAAGGAATCACTGGGACAGAGGTGTTCATAAAACAAACTCTGCTCTCTTTGCGTCTCTCTGTTTCTTCATTTCAAAAATTAGAATCTGAAGCCTTCAGTATCTAGGAGTGGAGTGAACTGATTTTATTACCTTTTAGAGATGATCTAAATTTAGAGATTATCAGTTGGGTTCAGAGAGGTATCTTAGATGGTGTTTAAAGGGCTTTTCACCACCATCTGAATAACTACTAGAACTGCAGCTAATATAAATTGAAGGCCTTTGTAGTAAAGTGTCTGATTCCTTTTTTTTTTTCTTTTATGTTTGGTTGCTGACAGCTTTTAAGCCTAGCTCTTCCTTTTTTCCCCTTTCTGCCCCACCTCTGGGCAAGCTGATGAGAAAGTGCAGGTGTACCTTCCTTTGGCATCTGTGGGAAGTTCAAACCATGTTCAAACCCTTGGCCTGTCTGCACCTCCAGAACACCAAAAAGCTCCAGGGTTTTTATGATGTTTAAGAGGTGCAGCCAGGCTGAACATTCTAGCACATGGATTTTCCCCTGCTTCTTCAAGTCATTTGTAGAACTGCTTGGGGGCTACCTTGCTTTCTCCAGAAAGCCTCATTATGTGTTAATAAACCTTTTCATGTCTTCTTGATGTGTGTGTGGCGTTATCAGTCTCGATATTCACATCAAATTTTGGGTGAGAGTCCACCCTGATTCTGTGAGGAGTTCACACAGCAGAAACTCTCTAGATTACAATAAATTTCAAAGACAAAAGCCCTGGTAAAAGATACCCACCAGTTTTATGTATTAGTCCCTATCATTCTTTTCATTTCCTTCCTTTGTGTTTCTGTTGAGCAGGGTAATAAGGTTGTGTACTTTAGATGCAGGTCCAAATAATGATATGGATTATAGCAACTTCCTGTCGGTCAAGCAATATCACACAATTGACCATATGCTCTTGAATTGTCATGTGGTCATGTTGACACACACTACAATATCCAATTATAGCTGTTAACTATCTTTCATAATCATTTTTATTTCTGAGGGGGAAATATATTATCATTGAACAAGCCCCCAGTAAACATTTTTATGCTTGGATTTATTAGCCTCTATAAAATAATTCGATTTTTGGTAAAATCCTAACTTTCTGGTATTGTGTATTAAGATAAATAAACAAATCACTCTTTTCCCATTCTTACGTTTTCAAAGTAGAGTAAAATGCACTTTGAATACCTTACCTAATGTTTGAAATATATTTTTCCTGAAGTTAATATTTTCCCCAGATTACAATTCTTTATCTGATATTTCAATTGCTTGGATTTGATTCAGATCTCATTTACATTTATTGAGTGCATGCATTGTGCTATGCCCTATCACACATGTATTATTTTATTAATTTCCTTGTTTGAAATTGAGTTCAATGTGGTGTGGATATTAAGGAGTAATATTAATTAGTATCCACATCCATCTCCAAAATGTCCTCTCCTTTCCACCTCACTTTCTTAGAGATATGAATCTACAGTGGGATTTTTTGATAACACATAATTTTCTTAACAGGACAATCTTTTAAATTTAAATGATTCTTGTGGCTAGAATGAGATCTTCTTAAGGTCAAAGAGTCCAGATAATTTGAAGGAAAAGAAATGTAGCCAGAAAGCTGGATTCAGCAGTCCAAATCTGCAAAATATCAGCCCGCCTTGTTTTAAACTAGGAGACAGTGTTATTAGTTATAAGCTCCAATCAGGACCTGACATACAGCCAGAGCAGCAAGCTCTTAAGATTTCCAAGTAGAAAATTATAAACCAGCAGCAGAGAGCAGTATGGAGCCATTTTTAAAACCAGAGAACCAGGAAGGCGCACCGAAGAGCCCAGAAAGGGCTGGGGGAGGGGGAAGAAAAGGTGCAAAAGCTGTTTAAGATCCTGATTACGTTTTGCTCTTTATATATACTTTCTGTTTTCTATATAGATAGCGGGTCCATGCTTTGGATAAAGATATATATATATATATATATATATATATATATATATATATATATATATATATATATATATATATATACGCATACACACACACACACACACACACACACATATATATATGTATATATATATATATATATATATTTTTCCCCCTCCTGTTATTCTCACTGGATGTTTCTTTAGTCGTGTGTCTTTTGAGGGGATATATATATATATCCCCTCAAAAAAAAATAGTCCTCAACCCTGTTTAGAAAAAATGTATTTTGAACTAAGTTGTAATGGCTGCAGAGCAATTCCATGCAGGATATATTAATCTACATTTCATATGCAGTCTGGATATCCACAGTTTTCACATTCTTAGACAAGCTTATAGATACAGTGTATCTACATGCTGATTTCCTCTAATATTTTCTCTTCAATTCCCCTTGGTAACTCTTTGAGTTAGAGGATGTTATTATGTTGTTGATCTCAGTTTGGTTAAATTTCTATCCAATTTAAGTCAGGATCAAATGCAATGTTTGAAGAGTAAGCAGCATATGTGAGCACAGAAAGCACTCTCTCTGGCCCTGTCATATTGTCTGTAGCTGAGTGTGCCTTTATTTAATTAAATGTTCTTTTTTTTAATATATAAAGAGAAACGTTTATTTATGCCAGTGCCCTGTCTGCAAATGACACAGTCTGCCGCTCTTGTTTCCTGGCCGTCATCATGAAATGCCAACCTTTGAGTCACATTAGCCTTGGGCATCCAATATAGGTGATCTTTGCAAAAAGCCAGGGCTTTACTTTCCTGTTTTTAAAGTCTGTCTGGGTGATTGCCTCTGTGTGCTCTCTGTCTGTGTACAGACAGGGAGGGTTAGTGTCAAAAGAAATGGGGCCCCCGAGAAACGAGATTAAGCATTTTTCCTGGTGAAACTCTCCTGTCTGGCTCTCAGTTTACTGCACCCTTAGTTACTGGGCATTGTTTGGTAAAGGATGGGTGGAGAGAGTTGCGGGACTTCTCATTTCCACAGGAGAATCTTAAATAACAGCCCGAATTTCTCAGTGATGGGAGTGAATTAAAAAGTTATGCCACTCCTTAAGGCCACTTTCTGACCGTGTAAGCCCTGGACATCTTTTCCAACAAGTGAATTTTTAGAACAAAAACAGATCATCTCCTCAGGCACATATACTTGGAATTTCAAGAAAGATGCCATGGCATTTTTCTATCAAGAAGGTTAAACTCACAGGATTATATGAAAACACTCATTTTTACCCCTGCTAACCTGTAAAGATTCCATTTTGCTTCATTTATCTTCTCTTTTACCTTATGCTAAACCATCCCTGGCTTCGATGAAAGAATCATGTCTCCATTCATTTCCTATCTTGCTGAATTGCCTTCACATTTCCTATTATCTGCACATAATCCTATTCTCTCCATTATTGTCTTAATACCAAGAACAGCACAAGATAATGGATAGGCACTGTAATAACAGTGTGGCCTGTAGGAGCCCCTCGAGGGAAATATCTTTGATGCTGGTGGAATATTAATGCATCCTAGGTCCCCGATCTTCCTCTTTCACTTCATCTTCTGTTTTCTAAACTACATAATGACTTTCATATACATGACAAAAGCATTAGAACAGAAAAGCCTCTCTGATGAGCAGCAGGGCTGTGTGATATTAAGGAGTTCTATTCTTACTTCTTTGTACAATTTTTGACCACCATCTGAGACTGTATGTGCAGGTAATTTCTAATTTTAATAGATACTAGTGTAAAGAAGCATAATCATATTGTGTTAATGCAAATGCCCATCAAAAGCACTGCATGAAGATAAATTAAAATATAATTCCACAATAATGCATTTGTCTATAGGAAGATTTTGGACAGATTAAAAACAAACACCTTGATACCACTTAGACAAGTGAGTGGATTGTTTCCAGGGAGGCTAATCATCAGCAGATTATGAATGGGCCAGTAAATCAAAGCCACCTACATTAAACCTTGTAGATTAGGTTATAGTTACAATTTGTTTTACATAATTTTTCAATAAAAATGAAAGAATTGATATTTTGCTAAGCATAAATACAGCTGCCTAGGAAAATACAGTAGCAAGTAATAAAAATAGAGTTGGTGTGGGACTTGGTAGCAGAGTGGCAATAGACTTGATCATTTTGGGTGAACTAAGCATCCTCAACAGCTTGTAAGAAACCCTTAACTTTCAAAACTCTACCTTCTTTTCCATTTTGTTTACCCTTCCCTTCTGTGCTAGTGGTCACTGTATTTCCTGCCAACACGTTTATGAGTAAGTTAAGAAGCTTATAAAAAGTGTGTGCATCCAAGCTATCTTGAAAAGGGATAAATGCAAAATACCCTTGACATTTCCTTGAAACTTCAAAAGAAAGATCACAGGTTTTCAGTATGAAGAAAATGAAAGAAGTTGTTGTGGAGACTTTTTCTTTTGTAGATGATTTTCCTCCTACTTAAGTAACATAATAAGGGCTAAGATCTGAATTTCTGTATGTCGAACATACTATTTTTAGTAATTCCTTAAAAAGGTCACTGGGTAAGCTTGCAAGTTTTTGTTTTTTGAGTCAGGAAACATTTATGAAGCATGATTTTGTTTCAGGCACACTGTTAGGTAGCTGGTTAAAAAGATGATCTATCTATCTATCTATCTATCTATCTATCTATCTATCTCTCTATCTATCTCTCTAACTATCTATCTATCTATCTATTGGGCATGTTTCTCCTGCTCCCAGGAAGCTCACACTCTAGCATCTAATGGATAAAACCTACATTCATTTATTTATTGGACAGGAAATGGACCATGTGGCAGGAACTTCTGTTAGACACAGTAAAGCACATTAAGATAAGCAGGACATGGTCCCTCTTCCCAAGGTATTTCAGTTGGTAAATCAGGCACTTGTGCACACCTACAGTCTTAACTGAAGTTGAACATAAAATGTGTTATAAAGAGAGGTACAAATAAAGTGCTAGAAGGTTAAGAGGAGAGAATAATTTAAAGCTTAAGGAATTAGTGGCAAAGAAATCTTTGTGGAAAAGACGACATTAGAAGGATCTGTAGAATTTAAACCAAAGTCATTTGGTGGGGGAGATGGAAAGGGATTTTGGTGAAGGAAACAATATGAACAAGGATATGAAATTCCTGTTTCAGAAATTGATCTAAATGGATAAGGAGGTAGAAGATAGTGGGAGATATAATTGATGCCAGATGATAGAACATCAAAGATTTGGTATATTTTCAGTCTGTGAAGGGAAATTATTGAAAGGTTTTGTCCACTAAAGTGTGATTAGCAGATGATTAATCTGGCAGTGATGTGTAGTTTGCAGAGAATAAAAGAGAGACTTGAGCTGGGATAACAAGTTAGGAAGTCTCCAAAATAATGCGGGTGAGAAACTTATAAGACTTTCAAGTAGCAGTGATCTAGTAGACGAATTAAATACAATAATGCCAAAATAATAGATATAAAAATGCTTCACTATTTTGTGATAAAAATCTGGTGAAAAAAAGTAAAGACACCGACACTCTAAGAAAATGATATTAAAGACAATAGTTCTGGAATTTCTGCTTGTGTTGCTCTTGAAAGTGTGAAAATCAGCATTGGGGTGAACAGGGTGTGAGCCTTCAGAGAGCACTGTGGCATATTTTCTCATCAGCAGGTTGTATATCTCTTGGCAAAAAGGAAGGACTTTCCTTGTTTCTTTTCCCAGGAATGCTGGTCTAAGAAAAGCTGTGTCTTGATTCAGTTTACAATACTGTATCCACACCGAACTTCATAGCCATGAAAGAATCCCTGTCTCCAGGGAGCAAACTAGAGTTATACTAAAATGTTCAACTCCAAGTCAAAAACTAATGCCTACACAAGCTTATCACATAACACTCTGACCATTTTAACTTCATTTAAAAATAGTGCAACGATTGCTATTTACTAGGTTTGGAGTTTGGAAGAGGTTGATGATGAATTGGGGATAGTGAGGACTCTTTAAAACCTGTCTTAAAAAAGAAAAATTATTTAACATGCCAACTACATGGCTCTGAAATTTAGAAACTGGAGTCTACTTTTTAAAAATCCATTAGGGACAATATTATTGCATTTACTTGATGCATACATTACATTACATTTACTTGATACATTGCATTTACTTGATACCATTACATCATTGTGTAAATAGACTTGAAATGATTGGTCACTACGATGTAATTCAAAAATAGTCAAATCTCTGAAAACATTTAGATCCCCATCTCTTTAGTTGCTATGACTTAAGGCTGCGCCTCTACTCTCTATTGAGTAAGAAACAAGATTAAACTCTTTTGAGAGTCTGTGTGGTTTAAAAGTATGTTTTAAATTAACTGAAAATATTTTCTAGAGTTTTTAGTAAAAAGCATCAAACAAATTATGTATACTCTGATTTGGTCATTTTTGAACTTTATGTCTTGAAGTCCTTGTTCTTTAATTTCTGTGATGGCATTTATAAAAGTCTATATCTATTTGAAGGTACAGGAATTCAGTAAATTTTATAAAAATGTCACATGATGACAGAAATTATTTGCAAATGTGTAGTTTATAATTTTATGTTTTCACAGCTTTCTGATTTTCAGAGCAATATCATAGATTAGGTAGGGCAGCTAACAATTTTCCCATTTTTAGAAGAGGATCTGGACATTCTACCTTAAAATCATTTTAAAATTACTTCTCATATCTTTGTTTGCATTATGACTATGTGAGCTCCTTCAGATCAAGGTCCATATCCAAATACATCTTCTCTAGCCTTCTCAGAACTAGCCGGCATGTACTAGACACTTAATAAACAGCTTGACGGAAGCCTAGGAAGTCTGAGTTTCTCTCCTAGTGCCAGCCTGTTTTCCCATGATATTAGAAACTCTCTAGCCAACACTTGTTAGTTTGTAATTTCCTGGCTTGGACTCCTAGGACTCAGCAGTAAATACGTAAAGAAGAAAAAATAGTGACTCTTTTTCTACCCGAGAAAGGGCAAATTGGGAGTCTCCAAGGGGGGAGATTTCCCAGGTCAGAGAGGAGTTCACGGTAATGAAGGGCAATTTGCTTATCTGAATAGTTAGGAGGATGCAATTGGACATTTAAAGGCCACTAACAATTTAATTCATTCATTTCTTCTTTTATTTTTCCGTGTGCAGTGGTGAGGGGGAGGGGAAATTTCCCCCTCTCAGTTCTTTTGTCTGGTAGTTAAAATTACACAAGGCAGATTAACAGGAGAAAATCAAATTTACTACTTGCACTCAGGGAATCCATGTGTAAGTATGAAGAATTCCAAAGACAGCAAGGCAAGGTGAGGTACTGATGTATATATTCTGGACTAAGGAGAAGGAGGTGAGTGTCTGAGGCTTCAAGGGGAAGTGAGGTAATTCACAAGAAGATAAAAAGAGTTAGTGTTTGGTAAATAAATGTTTGCTGGGCCTTCCGAAGACAATGGGACACAGAGAGGACTTTGCTCCGTCCCTCCCTACCTACCACACCTAATACTTTACTATGGTAATCTGTGATGATAGCTCCTTCCTGGGACAGGCCTCTTGTCTTAAATTCTTTTAGGCAATAAGGAGGAAGGTCAAAGGTTCCTCTTGAGTTTTTTGGGCCTTGGCTGTTTTCAGCTCAAAATAATTTGAATGCTAGAGTGGCACATTTTAGGGCAGCCTGCTCTGAGCCCCATCAGTGGTAAGGAAACCCAAAAACTGCCTGATACAGTTTCTTCCTACGAAAAGCTGGCATGCAAGATGGGGAGACAAAGTATGAGCACATGAAAGGTATGAATGCAACTTCAGTAGCCTGGGGAAGAAAGAAGCCAGTGTGGGCATGAGTTGTATAAAAGTTGATAATTCCTTCAAGATCTTATGACAGGAAATAAATGACTAAGAAGGTTTTCAGAGTTAGGAGTTAGGTACAGGTTTTCTTGAGACTGGTGATGCACACTTCGGAAGCAGAGGGAAAACAATAGGGAAGTATTGGAGAAGAATACGAATATAGGAGTAAGAGAGCTCCAAATCTGGAAACCACCTGGATCTACATGACACCTTGCAGAAAAGGAGGAGCATGCATTCTTCTGAGAAGAGAGAGTGTGCTGCAAAGAAAAACATGCATCTTATTTTTCTCAAATGAAAACTGTCCTTTGCCCCTTGAAAACACTTAATGCAAACATATGACTTTATAACATATGAAAGGTACTCATTCCTTTATCATTCATATTCTCTTATGACTTTAAAGACATTTCCAATTTGACAGCAAAACAACTGTATTTACAATCCATACTTCTCTTATGTGTTGTCTTACCAAAACAATCTGTGTCAATAGGTGAATCTGCTATTTGACTTTTTAACATTAGTGCAGTCTATTGCAATTTTTTTCAAGAGATGTAACCTTGTTTACTAAACTTCAAAAATAAATGTGACTTCTGTAGATAGTTTCAATACATCCAAGTGTGATACAGTTGAGGCAGACAGGATGCGAGGGAAAAGGCTCACAAGATAAAGGGTTACTTCTCACTCACATTTTCCCTTCATCATTTTTCTTTCCTTAATGAATCCACAGAGCCCCTGTTGCATTCAGGAAAACTTTAAAAAATAGCATATGTTTCTGATAACCCTGCTAAACTTCTTAGTACTGTTAACATATTTTCCTTGTAACTATTGCTACAACATTTGAAGTTCACTGATATGCTACTTAGCTGATGCTTTCAGTGTCTATATCACGATCACAACATCACAGGTCATCCTCAATGAAGAGCCTTACGAAAAACTAATTTTAGATTATGTAATCATTTTATCAGGGCCAAGAAAGAAGCTACTTGTGGAGTATACTTTTTCTCCTAATATATATATTTATCATTAGAATTGACAAGAAAAGACATAAATTTCTACAAATGCTAGCTAAATAAGAAGGTGGTTTGGAAGTTCTCCACCTTTCCCAGGCTGTCTTAAAATGCCTTTCTGCTATTTCTGTAGGTAGGTCACACATTAACTCATTTTACTTTCAGATGTGTAAAAGAATTATGCATGAACAAGTCTTCTAGGTTATAGATAATGGAACGTTAACAATTGGAAGATGGCGTATTTTAAACTGATAATGAAGGCTTTCTTTTCAAACAAACTCTTCAACCATCCAGTTTCACACTGCTGATAGAGGGCAATTCTAGAGAACATCCAAGGGAGTGAATAAGCCTTTTCTTGGCCTCCGATATTTTTTCAGTGAATAGTCATTCCATTAAGAAGTATTTTTTAGAACATATAGTTAACACCCAGCACTGTGCTAGGTAACGGAAAATATATCTAGGGCACTTAAAATCCAGCTGAGAAGACTACTGAATAATTCAAAATGGTATACAGTATAACCAAGTAGTTGGTGACACAAAAATCATGGATTTCCTAGAGTTTAGAAATTTTCTATTCCCCTCCACCCCCTTGAATTATGGAAGAAGAAACTAAAGTTCATGAACTGATATGACCTTCCCAAAGTCACACGTTAATGGGGGTAAATGCTGAGTTAGAATTCATTGGTTTTTAACCCCTTGTATCATGCTTAACTCTCAAATTCAAAGAAAGAAAATACATGTTGCTTAAGTTAGCTGAAAAAAGAGATACATAAAGGAGCTGAAAGCTGAAATCAAATACTTGTGTTGAATATTCTAAACTGGAAATGGTATTTTATTCATGAATGCTTTCCAAGTTTTGATAAGTACATGATGCAAGGTATTTGGCAATTAATACATTTATCATATATGCTGTGTTCGTAATTGATGTCTTAATGCACTGGTAGTTTTTCACTTGAATTTATATGAAAATGAGTGAGAAAGCAGCTCTGAGTTTCAGAGTGCTTTCGTTTATCATCTCACAGATTTATCTCTGTGTTTCTGTTTCTTTCAACTTTTGGAAAAATAATCTTTCATACCATGTTATCTATGTTCTAAGAAAATTTGTTCTCCTTTGATTATTTTGTCCTTTCATTTCTATGGGGCATATTCAACTTCAGAGTGATCAGATATGTCTCTGATAATATTCTTATAGTTTCTGGTGCTTGGTTTTAAAATTTCATTTGGGAATATAATTCCAAAATTAGTTTCATGTAAAATGCTGTCCTTTGAATTATTACATGTTTAATTTAGCAACCACCTTTAAATACAAAATGCTTTCTGCTACGTGTTTTTTATCTTTTTCCAGCCAACATTCTAAGTTAACACTCTGATTAATTTACTTTATATCATAACAGATTGGGATTTATTTAGCACAATCCATCTATATTTGAATTTATTACTGCCATCTTTGCCACAATACATTGAAAGATCCTCCTTATAAAGTCTTTCACGTACAGTCTCATCATGTTATGTGGATAAAATCTAAACTATAAACATATCCATAAACAAATAACATTTGGTAATGTCTATTTTATTGTCCATAAGAGTTTTCCATGAGCATGTTCTTACATAGTTTCTTTTAGACCCATGACTTCATTTAAATGACTCCAACAATATTTTTTAATGAATTATCTAACAGGCTAATATCCATCTGACTTAATTATTTCAACATTTCCTCAGATATCTTGTATACATACAGCTTTAATGTCTTTGAGTCTCATTTGAAAATCAGGACACAGAACTAGTATTAGCAAAAAATGTCTACTCTATCATGACCACTTTGAGCCATTACATATGCTGTTGCTCCATACGGCTCAAGTGGACCCTCAATACTGGTGCCTTGGTCTTGGCCTTGGTCCTGAACCCCTTTTCTAAAGATATTTTGTGACACTTCTCTGTTCCTCCAGCCTCTAACCTTTTGATTAAATTTACCATTTGTCTTCGACAATTGTCTTGTTTCTCTGAAACTTGTTTTTCTCCCTAAATTCTTTACTTATTTAAATGCTTTAAATTCTCCCTTGAAGAACCTATCCAATTCAATTAGGTGTTTTTCCTTCCAGAAGGGTTTGCTCCACACCCAAAGAGGAAGAGAATTAGACTCATTTAAGGTAAAATTTAAACCCTAGGATAGGACTGTTGTATCACTTTATTGCCACCAATGAGATATTAGATTTGTTATTTTTTTTTGGCTTCTGTTTTTGTTTTCCTCACACAAAGAAAACACTCCAGTCATGCCAAATGCTCTATGTGGTACAGAAATTATCCTGTGGGAGGAACATGGCATTTGGAGTCAGTGATTTCCATGTGTAGGTCTTGCCTGAGTTTCCTGAAGGTCCTGAATTAAGAAGTTTTCTCCTTCTTCTATCACCCCCAGAAAAGTAACTGATAAATAAAAAGGGCTTTGTAGCTATTGTTGTTCTTATTTGTTGACACAGCTTTATGCAAAAGAGAGAAAATCATTTTACAAACATACCAATAGTTCTGATGCTATCTTGCACCAGTAGCTAAGAAAAAAGGTTGTTCAAATATCCACATAATGCACAAGGGTCCTAACTTGGCTAAAGAGCATAGTCTGACTAATAAATATATACAGTAGTCATTGTATCTGGCTTCTTTTCTCCCCAAATGTTGAACACCTACTCTAACTATGCTGAGACCTCACGTGAGAATAATACTCAGTTTGAAATGTCCACAAACTTTCCATGACTGGATAGCCCTTTCAGTAATTAAGGTCAATTTTTAAAATCTTGTTATGGATTCTTTTGGGCCTGACCCTGCACACCCCATTTGCTTTGGCAAATGTCCGGTGAGTCATTTACTTGTTTTGTGAATGTTCTCTCAGTGACTCAGGCCCTATCAAATTATATGGGAAGGAAATAGAGTGTTCATAAAAATTTTTAAATAAATAAATACTTTAAGTTTTTGCCTCATTTAAGTATTTTCATTTATTTTGAGGAAAAAAATATAAAAGCAGAGCCGAAGTATTACCATTTAGAAACAGCCACTAAAGTTCAGTGCTTAATTAATATTTGGAAAGGAAACTGTGATTCTCAAAAAATTCAAACAGGCAAAAGTGGGGAAATTGTTTTTTAAAAAGCCAAACATTATATACCGAATACTCCTCTGAAGAATCCAAACTCTCCTTTCTGTTTTGTGTCCTGCTGTTTGAGATCTTAGATCTTCTTGTAAACACATGCTTGAGTTTTGCCCTCAACCCTTTAAATCTCCTTCCTAATTACTTCTTGCACAAACTTTTCTCCTGTTTCCTCCTTAGTGTCCTTTTACCTTAAACTAACTTTTTTTCCTTCTCAGATAAGTACTGGCACTGAGAAAGATTCAAATATTAATCTTTTTTCACTGTGTTTCAGCAAAACCTTTTTCAATCTATTGTAAATTTCCTTGTCTTCTCCGAATAAGACACAACAGAGGAGCACTTGTCAATGACCCTTCTAGACAGTGGTTATGGTACTATTATATTTAAAAAGAAAAGAAAGTGGCATAAAATTTGCCTGGTACACTGGTTTAAAATAACAGAAAAATCACATGAATTCTTTTATTCCATATGACGTGCTCCAAATTTGTTCCATTTGAGTATTAATTGTGCTCCTCCTTTTTATTTTGCTCTTATTAATTTTTAGGATGTATTGATTGGAAAAAAACAATAATTTTTAAACACTAAGAAGAGCATTCTTCCAGCAGTTAGTTTTGATGCTACATTCTTAAATTGTGCAATTGTAAAAACAGATTGACAAAAAAGAGTATTATACTGTAAGACAGAAAACAAACCTCTAAGGTAAGGTAAGCTTTCTGCATTCCCAAAGGCAAATGATGCTGAGGAATTTTTCTCGGACCGAAATTACCCTTAAAAAGTTCACATTACCTGCTTTTAGGGGAATACAGTTCAGGTATAAAGTATTAATTTTTGATGCTTCAAGTTGTATTTCTATATATCATATTGTGACATAAAGTGTTGTTTTCTAGCATTTGAGGTGGATTCATACTATTTTAAAATATTAGGTTGGGGCTTCCCTGGTGGCGCAGTGGTTGAGAATCTGCCTGCTAATGCAGGGGACACGGGTTCAAGCCCTGGTCTGGGAAGATCCCACATGCCGCGGAGCAACTAGGCCCGTGAGCCACAACTACTGAGCCTGCGCGTCTGGAGCCTGTGCTCCACAACAAGAGAGGCCGCCATAGTGAGAGGCCCGCGCAACGCGATGAAGAGTGGCCCCCGCTTGCCACAACTAGAGAAAGCCCTCGCATAGAAATGAAGATGCAACACAGCAAAAATAAATTAATTAAAAAAAATATATATTAGGTTGAATGGAGAAATTTCTTTACTGATTTCTCACTTTATAATAATAAAATAGAATTCCTTTATTGCCAATGAAAAACTCTGACCCTGAAATTCGTGTTACCATCGCCAAATACATGACTTTTGGAATAGCTATTTATGCCTTTCTTTTAGGTTAGATAGTAACCTTTATGACTTTCTTTCAAGTATATGTTTAAGAGGCAACATTGCAATATAGAAAAATCATTGAACTCAGCCTCAGAAAGCCTGGTTTTTGTTCTAGATTCTTCTACTCATTAGAGAAACCCAAAGCAAGTTGTTTAACATGTTTCTTTCTTCATTTTATCATCTGAGATAGGGAATTGGATCAGACATCCCCAAATATTGTTTTGAATTTTAAAATAACATGACTCAAAGAGTATTCCTCATCTCACTAGACCTAAAAATACAGTGAAGTCATTTCAACCAGCTTTTCTATAATTTTACTTGTCATCACTTCTAACTACTTAATTTCCAGATCCTATATTTTCTGAAACATCGTATATCAAATGTTGACCACCCCAAATTTTTCCTGCCACTTGTTTTCTCCTGCTGCCAAATCCCTCTTCACTTCTTTCCAAAGGTGGAGTGTTGGACTTTGTACCAAATATTAATTGCTTTCCAGGGACTAAGTTTAATTTAGTTTTGTGACTGATCCAAGCATGCTTCTTATGCAAACCACTGAATTCAATTAAGGGAGAATTTCCTGAGCTTTTTCTGTGAATCTGACCCTACACCTTGCATTTACATCATCCTTTATTTTAAAGCACCATCACATGTGTTTTGTTGTATTCAAATATTTACCTTTACTTTTTTGTGTGATGAAAATTCAGAGATCTAGATGACTTGGACTTGGGGAGGTTAGTATATATCTTTTAAATGTGGAAAATTATAAATTGTAGAATAAAATTGTTATTTTGCATTAGTTCTAGAGTATTGGGAAGAGGAGAGTATTGGGAAGTTGGCTATTTTCCAAGCAGTCAAAGAGGAACATGTCAGTAGCATTAAGCAGAAAATTAATAAACCACATATGCATTCTTCTCCATTCTGCAGAAGGAGAAATTGCTTCTGGTAACCAAGGAAGATGCCCACTTAGCCTGTTCACATTCCATTTCCTTTTAATCAAATTTATTGAAGTATAATTTTAAAAAAGTAAATTGTACCCATTGTAATTGTACAGTTTGATGAGTTTTGACATATATACAGTCTCATGTATTTACCACCACAATCATGATTAAAGAAACAACATTATCATCACCTCCCAAAATTCACTTATGCCTCTACCCATGCATTCAGTCCCTTCTCCCTACCACCCACCCAGGTACCCAGTGACCTGCTTTCCATGTAACAACTTCAGTTTGTCTTTCCTAAAGTTTCTTATAAATAGAATGATACAGTGTATATTTTTTGTGTCTAGATTCTTCTGCTCAGCATAATGTTTTGAGATTCATACATGTTTTTCTGTTTATTAGTAATTCCTTCCTTTCAATGCTAAGTAGCTTCCCATTGTGTAGATGTACCACAACTTGTTTATCCATTTACCGATTGATGGATACAGAAGTTGTTTCCAGTGTTAATATTACATGTATTGTGAAAAAAGCTTCTATGAACCTTCATGCACAAGTCTTTGCATGAACATGTTTTCATTTCTCTTGGGTAAATAACTTAGGGAGGAATGGTTAGTTTATAAGGTAAGCACACATTTAACTTTATAAGAAAATGCCAAACTGTTTTCCTAAATAGTAGTACAACTAACAGCCACCAGCAATATATGAAAGTTTCAATTGTCCCACATCCTCATTAACACTTGGTTTTATCCATCTTTTTAATGCAGCCATTCCAATGGATGTAGTTTAAATTTGCATTTCTCTGAAGACAGATGTTGTTGAGGATCTTACGGTGTACTTACTGGCTCTTTGTAGATCTCCTTTTGTGAATTATTTGTTCAAATATTTTATCCATTTTTCATTAGGTTGTTGCTCCTCTTATTGAATTGTAAGAATTCTCTGAATATTCTGGATACAAGCCTAAGTCCTTTTTCATATCTATGTATTATGAATATTTTTCCCTGTCTATGGCTTGCTATTTCATTTTGTTTAACACTGGCATTCAAAGAGCAGAAATTTTTAATTTTGATGGAATACATTTCATAATATTTCTGAATGCTTTTAACTTTTTGTGTTTATCTAGGGAGTGTTTGGCTTCCTTAAGATTACAAGTATTTTATCCCAAATTCCCTTGTAGAGGTTTTATTGTTTTACTTTTTACATCTGTGTCAATATTCTATTTTGATTTAATTTTGTGTATGCTATGAGGTAAAGGTAAAAAATTCCTTTGTGTTTTGCTTTGTTCTGTTTTGTTTAGTGGAGGTGCATTCTCCTCCCTCCCTCTCCTTCCTCTTTTTCCTCTACCCCTTTCTCCTCCTCCATCTTCTTCTTTGGTGTGTAGATGCCCAGTTGTTCCAGTACTACTTGTGGCAATGATATCCATTACTTATTGGATTATCTTGTGATCTAAGTTAAGAAAAAATCAATTGACATTTTATGTATGAGTTTATTATTTTCATTACTGTGCCATTGTCTACCTTTATGTCAATATTAAACTGTCTTGATTACTTTAGCTTTATAAGTACTAAAATCAGGACTTCCCTGGTGGTGCAGTGGTTAAGAATCTGCCTGCCAATGCAAGGGACACAATCCCTGGTCCGGGAAGATCCCACATGCTGTGGAGCAACTAAGCCTGTGCGCCACAACTACTGAGCCCATGGGCCACAACTACTGAAGCTCCGTGCGCCTAGAGCCCATGCTCTGCAACAACAAGAGAAGCCTTCACAATGATAAGCCTGTGTACTGCTATGAAGAGTAAACCCCCCTCACCACAACTAGAGAAAGCCCGTGCATGGCAACAAAGACCCAATGCAGCAAAAAATAAATAAATAAAATAAATAAATTTTTAAAAATAAAATAAAATCAGTCTTCCAAGTTTATTTTTCCTTCTCAAAATTGTTTTGGCTGGTCTAGTCCTTTACCAATACATTTACTAATACATTTTAGAATTCACTCATCAATTTCTATAAAATATCATGATCGTGATATGATTTGGATTGGGACTGCATTGAATCTATAGATGATTTAGGAAAAATTGCCATCTTAACAATGTCTTCTGATCCACTACTTAATCCATCAATTTCTCTACTCCTTTATACTGTCTTTAATTTCTCTAAGCATTATTTTTTAGTTTTCATTGTACAGGCCTTGAATGTATTTTAAGTCAATCCCTAAGTAGTTCTTGGCTTTTGCTGCTTCTTAAATCTTTAAAGATTTTTAAGGTTCAATTTTTTTTTTTTGGTCTATATATAGACCAAATACAATTAACTTTTGCATATGGCCCTGTGTCCTGTGAGCTTACTTAACTCCCTTTATAGTTCTAATAGCTTCTCCCTGTGATTTTCTATATAGACAAGGAGTTAGCTGCAAACAGAAACAGTTTTACTCCTTTTGTAAATATGTATGCTTTATATTTATTTTTCTTGGCTCTTTGCATGGCTTTGATTCCAGTACAATTTTTAATGGAAGTGGTAAGAACAGACATTTTTACCATGTTCTCAATCTTTTACAAGAAGTATAATGTGAGATGTACATTTTGCACAGATGTCCTTCATGAGATTGAGAAGTCTCCTTCAGGTTTGTTGAGGACTTTTTTTTTTTAATTTATGAATATATGCTAAAATTATCAATTGCTTTTCTGAATTTATTTAAATGATCATATGTTTTTTATGCTCTAGTCTGTGTGGTGAATTACATTGATTTTTTAAAATTGAGATACAATTGACATTCAACATTACATTAGCTTCAGGTGTACAACAAACATATTGATCTGATATTTGTATATATTGCAAAATGATCATTAAAATAAGTCTTGTTAACACCCATTACCAACCATGGTGAAAAGAGGGAAAGGGCATCAGTATAGAACTTACAAACACTGAAAGCTTAATGAGGAAATTTATAAACATCTTATTTCAATAAATTTGATAATTTAAATGAAATATATCAATTTCTTGAATGACATAAATTATACAAATTACATACATGAACCAAACTTATTTGTTCATGATATATTTTTCATTTTACATATTACTAGATTTAAATTGCTAATATTTTGTTTATGATTTTTACATCTATGTTAAGAATATTAAAAGAGATATTGATCTATACTTAAGTGTTTAATAGAATTTGCCAGTAAATCCCTCTTGACCTGGAGTTTGAGTTTGAATATGTGTGTGTGTGTGTATTTAGAAAGTTTTTAATTATTAAAACTTTAATTTTAATTTAAGTTAATTAATAGATATGGGTTATTTAGGTTATCAATTTCTTTTTGAGTCAGCTTTGGTAATTTGTCATTCAAGAAATTGGTCTATTTCATCCAAGTTATCAAATTTATTGAAATAAAATATTTATAATACTTCCTCATTAAGTTTCAATGTTTGTAATTTCTAGAGTGATTCTCCCCCTCCCATTTACTCCTGATACTGGTAATTTGTCTCTTCTCTTTTTTTTCTCAGAATCATTCTAACTAGTGGTTTATGAATTTTATTTATCTTGTTGAAGAACTGTCTTTCAATTGTATAGATTATTCTCAATGCTTTTTCTGCATTCAGTTTCTTGGAGGTCTGCTCTTAGATTTATGATTTTCTCCTTCTCCTCACTTTGGGTTAATTTTCTGTTTGCTTCTTTCATAAGGTGGAAACTTATATCACTGTTTGAGAACTTTCTTCCTTTCTCATATAAGAATTTTAATATTTTAATATTTTCCTCTACTCATTACTTCATTCGCATCCTAAAATTTTCATTACATTGTTTTCATTTTCATTCAGTTAAAAATATTTTTCAAGTTTCCTTGTGATTTGTTTCTTTGAATCTTGGGTTACTTGAAAGAGTGTTGTTTAATTTCTAAATGTTTTTGTTATGAGGACAGAGTTTGTATTATTTTACTCCTTTTATTTTTAGTAAGATTTATTTTCATTGATTCAGAATGTGTTCTATATTGGTGAATATTCCATGCACACTTGAAGGAATGTATATTCTACTATAGTTGGGTGGCATAAATATCAATAGATCATGTTGGTTGACAGCGCTTCCCAAGTTCATTACCAAGATAATTGTAACTGTGGATTTGTCTTTTAGTTTTATTAGTCTCTATTTTCTATATTTTTAAGCTCTGCTATTAGGTGCATACTCATTTAAGACATTAATGTCTTCTTGATGAGTTAATCTATTTAACCTTATAAAATGTTCTTCTTTGTCCATGGTTCTGAAGTTTACTTTCTCTGGCACTAATATAGCTACTCCTTGTTTCTTTTGATTAGTGTTTGCACTAATATTTATATGTGTTTCATTTCTATTTATAGACTAACTCACTTATATTTGCATACGACTACAATGAAGTGTAATGGTGAAGACAGTAGACTTAGAAGTCAAGCTAGTGAATTTGCATGTTTGATATAGAAAATATAGAAGCAAACTAAACTCTATTAAAAAGTTCATAATAACATTATATTTGCCACAAAATACAAGATAACACACATACTTTTCTACAAGTCTGTTTTGAAAAAAAATAATTTCCCATTAAATAATCAATAAATTACATGCTTCTTAAGATGTGTTCTGTAGAGGGGTACAAAGATTCTTCTCATTTTAGTAATTGAGAAACAAAGTGTGATTATTTTAAATATGCTTACACCCTTAAAGCTTGGCTAATATAAGTATAAAAATCTTCTCCCTTAAATATCAAAATGTAGTACAAATAAACAATCCTGGGCTTCCCTTGTGGCGCAGTGGTTGAGAGTCCGCCTGCCGATGCAGGGGACACGGAGCTCATGCCCCGGTCCGGGAAGATCCCACATGCTGCGGAGTGGCTGGGCCCGTGAGCCATGGCCGCTGAGCCTGTGCGTCCGGAGCCTGTGCTCCACAACGGGAGAGGCCACAACAGTGAGAGGCCCACGTACCGCAAAAAAAAAAAAAAAAAAAAAAAAAAGGAGGAAAAAAAAAAGAATCTTACCAGGGTTTTGGTGGAAATGAAGAGTATCAAATTGGGAAAATTCGTTATTTCATTATCAGAATAATCCACAAGCATTTAAGGCCTTAGGTATACCTGGTCATTCATAGTTCACCATCTTTAAGAATGCCTGTACCACAGGGAGGGACACTGCCTGTTTTGTTCACTATTTTCTCCTTAGTGGCTGAGCACTTGATATGTATCTGTTTAAGGAATAAATCCGAAGATCAGTTTTCCAACAGTCTTCCAACTTTTATTTAAGAATCTTTCAACAAATATTTGATCTCCAGTTGTCTTCCAAATGTTGTTCTAAGCACTGGGGAAACAGAGATATGTGCAAGTATATTTTCTTACCTCACGGAGCTCATGTTCTAATAATGAGAACACATAACAAATGTTCTGGTTGGGGAAAAACTAACCAAACAGAAAGTGGTAAGTGCTGTAAGGAAAGATTTTACGAGTTAACAGAAAGAGAGAGTGTAATGGATGGGTGGGGAAGAGGAGTAAAATATAGTTTGATGAGTGAAGTTCTCTCTTTTAACAAATGTGACATCTGAGCAGAGAGACTTTGAGGAGAAAGGGAGATATCCATGAGGCTTGTTCAGGGAGGAGCCTTCCAGGCAGAAGGAACAAAGCGTGGAAAGGCTCTGATGTATACCTTCACTAGGAGATTCCAGAAATGATGTGGAGGCCTGGGGAGCTGGATTCAGTGAAAGGAAATGAGTTGGAGAGGCATGGAGGCTTTTTTAGCTTTTGTTATGACTTTTTTACTCTGAGTGAGATGGACAGCCATTAGAGGTTTCTGAGCAGAAGAGGGAGTTGACCTGACAAAACGAATATGACTTGATTCAGTTTTTGCAGGGACTCAATTTCAGATTATATATATTTGAGGACCCACTTTTTTAAAAAAAGTACTTAGTAATCTTATTTTTGGAAATGTCATAAAAACTTATGACCAAGTGACCACATTGCTTAAACTTGGACTCCTCTCAGGGTCTTGGAAGGGACCTGTGGCAGGGGAGGGACCTTGAAGCTAAAGCTTCATTAGTTTCACAATGAATCTGCTTCTGGATCTCACTCAGTTTAAGAGGCTCACTCTCTGGATATTTTAAGAATAGTTTGTAGAGAGGTCAAGGGTAGAGAAAAGGAATCCTGTTAGACTACTGGAATAATCCAGGCAAGAGATGATGGTGGTTCAAACCAGATGAGAGTGGTAGCAATAGATGTGGTGAGAATTGGTTGGATGCTGGATATATATGAAAAGTAGAGGTGATAAAATTTGCTGATGGATTGAATATAGGCTGTGGGAGAAAAGATAATCAAAGATGACAGTGAGGTTTGGTCCTGAGTAACTAGAAAATGGAGTTGCTGCTTACTTAGAAGGAGAGTGAAAAAACTATAACTTAGTGGGATTGCCAGGTAGTGCTAAAAACTCACTTGAGGTTGATGGTCATGAATTTTAAATGAGAATAGACAATAGAATTCTGGGGGTGGGGGTTCCCACTAATATTCAGCTAACCCTAGCATATGCTCAGAGTTGGAAAAGAGCTTCATTTAACTAAGTTTTGGATTTTTGTAGATGAGTATGAAGGAGAGAAGCAAATACTGGTAGTTGAAAAGGTGGTAAGAGACAGTGAAAAAGTAGGGTGTATTGATGGCAGTTCCAGTGAAAGCAATGAATGCGGGAGTACATATATGAAAGAGGTAAAGCTGGAAACACAGGAGGTGGTAGTTGGAGTGTGGTTAGAATTGCTAGAATTTAAATCATGGAATAGGTGCACTGATTGGTGATGAAAAATCTCATGGTCAAACCCTACATTGGGCATCACTAATACGTACACCTACACCATGATTGAAAAGGTGGTTGAGTTAGGATGGAGAATTGGGATATTAGAGAAGATGTCAAGGAAATGAAAGGTCAGGCCAGACCATCCTTACAAGCACAATTTCAATTGCCCAGATTCTTCCTAGGTATAGCCTATGTCTGCAAAGACAGAACTAATCAAGCATTTGGTAATCATCACACACATTTTTTGCCTTGTTTTTGCATTGAGGAAAAATGGTAGCAGTTAACTTGTACTGATTATTTGTAGAAAAGAACAAAAAAGCAAAATAAGTTATAATCACATTGATAATGCAAATGCATTTTTGGAGAAAGGAAAAACTTGGAGGATTTAACAGGAATATTTCAAGGACAGGGAAATAACCTGGCTTCAGTAACTGTATATTTCTGCATGATTCATCCTTGATAAATCTTAGATTATTTTCAACCATGATATTTCTTGATGCTGGTATAGCTTGGAGAATTTGATGCACAGAACTTTCACACAAACAGTGGTCAGAGTAGAAGACACTGGAGTCAGCCACTGTCATTCGTTAGTTCACATTGGTACATGAATTGAGCACCTTCCATGTGTGAGGAATTTTATTATGCTTTATGAATGTAGGATCCTACCCTTGAGGAATTCCTGCATCAACAGAAGAGAGAGATTTTTAAACTTATAATTCCAATTTAATGGAATGGCTGCTGTGAAAGAAGAATATACACAGTGCTCTGGAGATCCAAAAGAGGTGCCCAAGACTTCCCAGAGCTCAGGAAGGGGAAGGGGCATTTGCACTGGATCCTAAAGGAGTAGAAGGAGTTTTTTGGGTTAGAACATGGTAGGCAAGCATTCTCTAAGAGAGCAACAGCAGCATCTTCAAAGGCATGGGAACATTAAAAAGTATGGCAATGGAGAATAGAGATGGGGCATTGCTAGATCTTGAGGGGGTGAAAAGAAGTGAGGAGGAAAAAGGGTCAGGAGTTGAGGTTGAAAGGTACAGAGGGGTGAGGTAATGATGCATCTGCATGACTCTAGGATGGATTTTATTAAACAGTTCAAAGAATATGATTTTTAAGAAGGCATTTTTTGTGCCATGTAGAGGAAACAAAGAAAATGAGTAAAAATAGGTTCTTGCCTCCCCCTAACCCTCTTTACATTTTTATTCATCCCCCTTCACTGAAGAAGAAAACTTTGTTTAAAACTAACATCTGGCAATGCCTCCTCTCTGATTATTGATTGAGAGAGACTCAAGTGTCTCTTTCCTCAATGTGTAGTATTCCATAGTACTGCTGCCCACTGTAGCAGCCCACACTCTCTGGTCAATATTTTTTGGTGCATGATGGAAAATACAAATTTCAAGCCAACATAGCAGAAGGTATTAACAATCCAGAAATTGTTGAGGCAAGTGCTGATTGTGACAGCCATGCACTTCTCTGCCTATTCCTCTGTCACTACTTCCCAGGAACTGGAGATTCCTCTACCTTTAAAGAGAGAGTCTTTGAAAGCTCACTAGTTTATAAGAGTCATTTCTGTGATGGCATTTGATTTAGTCAGAGTAAAGAAGCTGCTTCTCAGGCCTTGGGAAGTATTCATTATACTCTCTGGTGGGTCCTAAGCTACCTTGAACTTCATGTATTATTCCTTAATAACAACTTTTCATCTCATGAGAGTGGAACACCTTATGTGTTCACTAGTATCAATGATCAAGTAATTGAACCAGCAGGAGCTGTGTTTTGCATGATGCTCTGGCTTGGAGAATACTTGATAGTTAGCAAATTTGCTTTTGCTAAAAGAAATTGAAGTGATTCATAAAAGGGAATTCAGAAGGATCATGTGTAGAGGCCAAAGTGGTTTTGATACTCCATTTTTCCTCTCCCAGGTATATTAGCAAAGGTTGTTGACAAAAAGTGAACACTTAAACCAAAAAGGAAACAATGTGAAACTGTCTTAGATGTAAAGACACAATAGCTAAATAATATCTTGTGAAGCCATAGGTCTTTTAATGTAGTCTTCCTTATTGAAAATAATAAAATATTTTCCTCTAAGAATGTATGTGTGGCATGAATGCTGTATTTTGTGGTGCATTTAGGTCACACCAGAAATTACTGTTTTATTCTGAAAATGAAAACCAAATGAATGTCGGCTGGCCATTTGTGTATGAAGAAAACAAAGCACCAAATTTTTTAACCTTTTAATGGAGAGTGCCCACCATCCATTTTTCTTCAGAATATATGTAATAGTTTATGACTTGTATGCTTCTGAGAGCAGATGAGTGAATGGAGGATTTGATAACTCAACTTTATGTGAACCAATCTGCCTTGCCTGGACAGAAGGAAGCAGAGTTTTATAGGATTTTCCATGGGCTGCTACCGACTGGAATCACTCAGGAGCCCTTTCTGACCTGTAATAATTTATAACATTTATTGCTACTTAAGCTTGTCTGGACAATTTTGGCCATTAGAAGAGTTAATAATTTATTTGCCGATTATACCAAGGTCATCTTAAATACTTCATCAGAAGAAAAGGAGGTGATTGCTTCATCTCTCTGACCAAACTGCACATCCCCCTTAGTTGAGGCAGGGGCCTCTTCCAGCGAGGGACTGTAGCAGGTTAGCATAAGTGATGCAATTGGAGTTGAGTAGAGCAGGTTCTGCCATTAACCAGATGACATCTGTGCCTTTCTCTGCTGGGAAGCATTATCTAGACATCTTCTGTCAGGGAGAAATTAGACTTGGGCTGAATCAAAACTCAGCCTCACCCGTGGCTTTTCTTGGGGCAAACTTGCAACCATGTATGATGAAGAAAAAGCCCGAAAATGAAAGCCACATAGGAAGATCCATAGCAAACTGGAGGAAGTTTCATTCTGACAGGCAGATGACAAACTGAGGAGCAGAATCAAGGTTTCTATCAGCTGGGAATGAAACAGGAACTACTTTGGAGATCCCGAGGCATGAAAGGGTACAAGCCTCTTTAAAATGAATAGTGGAAAACAGTAGCTGGGGAGATAGCTGCAACCTTTAGCAACCCCCCAGACCCTACAAGCAATTATAAGCTGGTTTCAGCAAATGTTGGTGATGGTAGGCTTTATTTCTTTTGAAGGTAACTACATCTTTTGACATATTTTAAATCATGAGAGGGGTTTATGTCCTATCACTTTTCTTATATCTCAGCAGTTCCCTAATGCTGGGCTCTAGATACAAAAACACTGATGGCTCAGAAAATGTGTGATTTACTTTTGGTAACAGGCGCAGATTGTTCTGCTGGTTCATAGACAAGTTTAATAGCTTCTATCTGAACTTCTCTTATTCTTCTTTACTTTTATTAATTATATGCTGAATTATAATTTTCTTCATGTTATTCACAACCTTTTATTATACCTAGTTTAACATAACATCACATTTCTTGAGGAATGGAAATCCAGAAACTACAAAAATTATATAATTTGAATCTAACTTCACTGCTGTATATGTTGACAGTATATCAAGATTGAGTTTTATTTTAAATTAAAATCAGTAAAGTCTTGTCTCTGGTTTCTAGAAATAATTTGTTAGAGATTGAAACACATATTTTCACATTTGGTCAAAAAAATACTGCCACAAAGAATCAGTTAATACTCCTTGAAACTATACACTGTCACTTAACTTGTATAATGAAATTCATATTCATTTTAATTCATTTATTCAGCAAGCATTTATTAAACCCCTACTGTGTGCTTTGTACTCTGCTGGCACTGCAAGAGTTTTTAAATTATACATGATAATCTCATCAAGAAATTTAGTTTATTAGAGGGTTATAAGACATAGGCATAATTAATTTCAAGACAAACTAGAAAGTGATGGATTATAAGCAAGGATAAGTAAGTTGCAAAGGGAATCCAGAGAGAGAATATTTGCAGCCAGGAAAGCTTCATAGGAGATGTAAGTTTGACTCAGACTTTGAAGGATGAATAAGGGCAAAGTCATTCCAGGTAAAGGGATGAACATGAAGAATGGCACAGAGGTGGGAAATTACAGGTTATGTTTTTTGCTAGCGTAGAATGTAAGACAGATTTTTTTTGTACACACTGTCATGATGGGATGAGTTTCTTCAGCTGCTGGTAAATTTTTTCTGTTATGCAATTTAGAGGTAAAACTTAAGATGGTGGCCATATACTAAATTAATTTCTCATTAAAATATTAATTGGTATAATCAGATCTTTTCCTGTGGTGGTTTGATTTCACAACGAGACTTTGGGTGTGTAAAGTAGGGGAAGTTGAGCTACCAGGAGTGAGGGAAGACAGAATAGCAAATAAATAATAGGAGAAAAGCGTGATGGTACAAAAAATGCAGAGTGCTTGCTTTTACCTTTTCTTTTGTGTTATCCAGAAAAACACATGCATTTTAAATGCAAATTTAGTTCTGCTCTAGTACTGACACTTTGTACTGATGTGTTATTGTCTTGAGTGGTTCTTTCTTTATAGGATTTCTATTTGTCTATTCAGCTTGGTAACACCAAACTCTATCGAGGCTTCCAAGTTTCAGAAAGTCTTTTTTTGCCCCTAGAAATAAATTTTTCTAGGAAAAGTGAGAACTAAGGCTGATTCTAATATTTTATTTCTTTTGTTTAAAAGCACATTTTTCTTTTCATAGCTCTCATGAAATTAGGATAAAGATGGCTTGCATCTCATCCACTGGCTTTTGGGTGTGTAAGCTGGTCAAGTCAGAGTCAATTTGGTACGGAATTACCAAGCATTTTATTACAAATTCATTTGGTAGGAAAGGCTCTCTTTGACAACAAAATTTTGTATAACATGAACCACCATCACTGCCAACTGCAAATGCAATAACTTAGAATAAACAAATAGAATAAATAACCTTCCAGCAAAAGGCAAAAATGGTCACTAATAAGAATCCTTAAAGACAGATTAATAATGTAAAATATGAACAATAACTAGATGGTATCCAATTAAAATATGTTTTAAAGCCAAAGGGAAATTCGCCTAAATAAGGAAATGGAATTAAGTACTCCACTAGCCAAATCTTATAGAAGAGTCTCAAAGAAAGATGTCTGTGTAATATCAATATTATGCAGGGCATTAAGTAGCAATAGGGTGAACTTCTGAAGGGGTTCAGAATGAGCCTCCCCAAAACGTGCGACTTTGGCATATGGACTATTTTGAGCTGAGAGCAATCGAGACCCAGCTGACTTATGAAAAACTTTTACTCCTCCCTTAATTACTAAAATAATTTAGAGAAGGAGTCCAGCCCAGAAAGAGAGAGAACTTTTTGCCTGAATGAACTATCTGGATGACAGAACAAACATCTCATTACTAAACACCTGCTCTTCTTATTGTCCAATGAGTCACCCTCCTCCCATTTGAAGCCCCAGGCCCCTATCCCATTCCTTAGTTCAGAATGGCACATAAGTCTTATTGACTGAAAAAAAAAAAAAGCACAATGTGAGAGTTGAGAGTTAAGTTTTATTTGAGGCAAAAATGAGGACTATAGCCTGGGAGGCAGCATTTCAGATATCTCTGAGAAACCGCTTAAAAGAGGTAGGGGGAAAGTCAGTATATATGTGATTTTGGAGAAGGGGGAGTACATGTAGTCAAGCACATATTTTTTGCAGAAAGTTGCTGCTAGTCTCGTGAAAGTTACTGCTAGTCATGAGGAGCAGATGTCACCATGAAGGATTTTAGTGTTTTTCTAGATATGAAGAGATGCAAGAATTGAGCTCATAAAATTTTCTCCTGAAAATATCTATCTGAAGACCTGTTCTGCCAGTTTTCCCCAGAGCACAGAGGGCCTCGTTCCTGATCTCTACCCTGAACTCCTTTCAGGGGTTGTTGAAGGTCAGCAGCTGCAGTAGCTCATAATTTAATCCTTGTAGAGGTAGATGGCAAGTGCCAGTTTGTAGCTGCCAGTCTCAACTGCCCTACTTGTCCTTGGGTCTCATTGTCTTTGTGGGACCCTTGTAAGTACATAATTAAATTTGTTTTTCTCCTGTCAATTTGTCTCATGTCAATTTGATTATTAGAGCAGCCAGAGAACCTAGAAGGGTAGAGGAACCTTTTTTCCTCCCCAACACTTCACTGTGTTTGCTAATCAAAAAATGTCCTAAATTTAGTCACCAAAGTTGACATGTTTACTAGTGATTCTGGTTTAAGTTAGGAAATCTGATTTTAACTTTCTCTCCCATTTCTGTGATGTTTCTTCTCCTACAAATCACTTTGTTTCTTGGGCTCCCCTCCCCTTCTCTAATATTCAAACTCATTTTCCTACGTCTTCACTCTCACAGAGGAAATTAGATGAAAAACTATTTCGTTTAATGTGTCTGAGTATTCTTTCTAGGAATGTTTGCATTTTGTATGTATAAAAATAACTGTCTAAACACAGAGATATATATCATTATGTTTTGGAACTTTAGCCATTAACGGATGCAGCTATTCATCTATCGGTAGTCTTCCTTCTGCTTTCAAACCATCTCCATAGGTAGTGCCTTGCCCATTTGGTGGATGAGGCCAATCGTTCTAGTGTGTGGTGATAACTTTAAGGAAGATAGGTGAGCACAGACAAAATGTCAATCAAGTAGAATTTTTTTTTCTTAAGGGGTCTTCCAAGACCGAGGCACAAACCCATGTCCCCTGCATCTGCAGGCGGACCCCCCAGCCACTGTGCCACCAGGGAAGCCTCAAGTAGAATTTTTGTTCAACATCATGTATTAGGAGAATTCTGGATTTCCTATGGGGAAAAAGGCACTATCCATCCTACACCTTCTTCCCTTGAGGCTTCCATCAATGACAGTCTTTTCTGGGAAAACACAAATTAGAGTACTTCCACCCGCACGATTGCACCACCTCATTAGGTTTACATCGTCCAAAGGCAAATACCTGTTGCATGGTGCAGTTTCGAAGCTGCATCAGCAGCCAGTGATGGTGCAGTTGTCTCAGCAGGGATGCTAGCAGCATAAGGGTTATTGGTGATGACACAATATTTCAACCCAGTGCACTTTGACCTGTCACCCTTGCTTCAATTCAAGGATCATTTGATAAAATATATGTTGACACTAGTGGGAGTACCTATGGTAATTTCAGCTTTTGAAAGTGAAACTTTGGCATTAGGCTTAGTTAGAAAACGTAAAACACTTATTTTGTAAATGTCAAAGAGAAATAAAATAGGAAGGAAATGGAGCTGGCTCTCAATAACAGGCAATTGTGTCTTGGCTAGCAGCAAAAAGCGAGGTAATGTGGGTATTATGAATAGGACCTTGGTATTAGGTTTTGTTCTCATTGTCACTTGTTAGTTGTTGACATTCAATAAGCAGTGCTGCTGTGAGGATTAATTAGATACACACATCAGGTATTAAAATATCTGGCACATAGTAGGCTTTCAATAAATGGCACTTTATTGCAATGTTCCTTTACATTTTGTAAACTGCTTTTAATACAACATTTCTTAACATGTTTGGGGAAAAAAAGAAACCCCTTAACAATCTAATGAAAACTCTGGACTCTTACCTCTCAAAGAAAGGCCATGTACCCTAAACCTGACATTTTTCAGTAGTTTCATGAACTTTCTTAAATATACCAAATGTAATGGTTAATTGTATTTGCTAATTTGACTAGGCTATGGTGCCACCTGTTTCATCAAACATGTAGCTTACAAGTTGCTGTGAAGGTATTTTTTAGAAGTGATTCATATTTAAATCAGGAGACTATGAGTAAAGCAGATTACTCTCTATAATGTGGTGGACCTCATCCAATTAATTGGAAGCCTTAAGAGGAAAGACTGAGGTCCTCTGAAGAGTAAGAAATTTTACCTCCAGACTACCTTCAGATTCAAAACTGCAACATTGACTCCTGCAGGAATTTCCAGCCAGTGGATTTTGGACCTGCCATGTGCCACGACTGTATGAGCCAATTCCTTAAAGTATTAATACATTGATAGATAGATAGATGGATAGATAGATAGGTAGATCTGTGTGTGTGTCTATTCCTCTATCTATCTGTCTATCTATTAACATCCTATTAGTTCTATTTCTCTGAAAAACTCTGACTAATACACATAAGACTTCCTAGGGAGTTCATGGACACACACACGCACGCACACACACACCCCATTTGGAATTCTCTGGAGAAGACATTCTGGGAACAGTTGGGCCTCATGCCTCATCATTAAACCATTTATTTCTCACAGAATAATTCTATCACTCTCCTAATGGTAGTTAATTAGGAGACAGAAAGAAGCCTATTCAGCGTTAAAGAACAAAGTAAGCACTTCAAGTAGGTGTTGAATAAATGTTTCCCATTGTACTATATTTCAATTCCAGGGGTAACTAGCAAAGTCAGTGATACTCTTAGAGGCCCCCTAATAACAAGGATCAAAATCCCTTCACCTGTAGGTTGGGACAGGGCTCCCTTGTGGCTGCCCTCTGAGGCCCCCCACTTCTGCAGAACTGCTATGCTGACTTTAACCATCTCGGGTTTGCAGGTGGGAAGGTCTAGTCAGAGTCGTGAAAAGAAGTCTAAGTAAATGAAATATAAAAATAAAATATTTTCCATCATGCATACATATTTTAAGCATTGTCTGAATTTTTCATTTTTCGAAAGGGTTATGTGGCACTTGGTAAAAACCAGGATGAAATGCTTACAAATACTTAGAAGCATAATGGAGAAAAAAAATAACGGAGAAAAAGAGTAGAAAAGTTGGGAATTAACTATAGATGAAATTGCTGGTCACTATCACCTGCAAGTTAGCTTAACACTTTCCTAGGTCTTTGTACCAAGAATCTGCAAGACCTGTACAGTCTCCAGTGCAGAGACCTTACTCAGAGGGGTATTACACTATTGTTACTACACTAGGTAAATGATAACTGGATGACTATGTCATTGGTAAGGCTACTTTTCTTGTTCTTTGGAAGGACAATTCCACTAAACTCTTTATGCAGAAAAGGATGGTCTTACTGACAGCATGTTGGTCAAAGAGAAGAAAATCTTCCCCCTCAGGCACTGTTCTTTCACTCTTTGTCTAGCATTGCCTCTGACATACTTCATGACCAATTTGTGATGGTTTTTATCTGTGAAGTGGAAATAATATCTGCTTTTCTCGCAGGAACACAGTGAGGATAAATAAGATTAATCATTTGAAGTGCTTTGGGCTCCAATGATGATGAGCACTATGTTATTTCAAAGCATTATTATTTATTTACAAGTGACTTGCCACCATTCCTAATCTGTGTAAAGCACTTTGAATTCCTTGGAGAAAAACTTGATATTGAATAAAATTTTAATACAAGTGGATAATATGCAATACATAGAATCTGTTCTGTTAGAGGCCCCATCAATACTGTGTGGGGGAAAGAAAATAAGGTAGCATTGTAGTCAAAAAGAAATGTTAGGGCATACTTGGTCTTCCGAATTTGCTTTCTGATCTGTCCTCCCAAACTAGCCTAAGAAGCTTAGGTCAGGAACAGAGCATGTGAGTGTACACTTGGTCACAATGACACATTCAAAACATTAATTAACTTATCAAACATTTATTGAACATTTACTGCTTTTCACTGGACTAGATTCTAGAGATACTAAAATGGTCAAAATAAGAAAAAGTCTTAGTGGACAATGAAATAAATCACATACGAAGAAAAGTAGAGTAAGCAATCTAATCAGTTAAATTAGAAACATCAGTGTGATGCACTGACCTTAAAATGACTTTTTTAAAAAAAGTTTAACACTACTAAAGTTTCCCAATAGCAGAAGTAGCAGTAGTACTAGAATTTATCATTGACTATTTTTAAGGGTACCCCTAGGATCAAGATTTTGGTCTCTAATACCATTCTCCAGCACAAAACACCAGGACTGCTTGGAGAGGAACTACTTCCATGCCTCAGATCAGGAAAAAATTATAATGCACCTGGATATTTTGTTTTTGCCATTCTTTGAGAATGTTTTCAAGGGTAACAGAAGCAATGTTACAAAGGACAAAAGCAAAGTTGAAAGGAACTCCAGATGGCCATGTTGAAATAGTTTGATTACATAATAAAAATTATAGTAATACCACAGTTAATTTGAACAAATTGAATTTGTGAAAGGCCAGGAAGTCTCACTGATATTCAAATTTAAATGTCATATATTTAAATCCAGTCCTGGTATTTATTTATTGTATTTATCCAACCTGTATTATTGAATGCCTACTATGGGACAGTCACTAGAGCTTGCATTCTAGTGGAGAGAGAAAGACAAGCAACTAGGATAAACAAATAAATAAGCAAAATATTGTATGTCAATGGTGATGAGTACTAGAGAGAGAAATAGAGAAAGAGGCTAAGAAATTCCAGAGAGGAGAAGTTGCAGAAAAGAGGCAGTGAACCAGGAGGTTATGGTCTAGGCAGAGGAAAGAATGTTGGAGATGAGGTCAGATGTCCAGAAAGTACACTTGTGTAGAGCCTTGTAGGCCAGTGGAGAGAGTTTACATCTTCTCTGAGTGAAATGGACAGCCACTTGCAGCTGTGTGGGCAATGGACTGCAGGTGGGACAAGAGCAGAAGTTAGGTACCACCTGGGAGGCTATGTAGTCATCTGAGAGAGAGATCATGTTGACTCGAAAGGTGGTCAGATCCCAATACATTTCCAAGTCAACACTAACGAGATTTTCTAAAGGATTTGATGTGTGGTATGTGAGAAAAGTGTCAAGAGTAGTGTCATAATTGTGGTTTGAAGAACAGGAAGAATGGAGCTGGCATTTATGGGGTTGGGAAGGAATGTCAGAGAAGCAGGTGTAGGGTTCCTCCCTACACGGTGCTGAACATATGCAGTTTGAGGCATTCAGGAGATGCAGAATAGGCAGTGGAAATATGAGGCCAGAGGTCTGGGAGGACTGAGCTGATGATACAAATTTGTTAGTTGTGTGTGTGTGTGTGTGTGTGTGTGTGTATGAACATGCACCTCAGGACATGTGATGAGGCAGAAAGGAGGAAGAAACTAGTAGAGGAGATTAAGATGGTCAGGAAGAATCATGAAAGTGTTATCCTGAAATTCAAGTGAAGACAGTGTTTCAAATGTGACTGTAGCAATAATGAAGGGTGAAAACCAATAAGAAGTGTATAGTTTTTAAGGATGTTAATAAGAAGTTGGTGATGTATTGTTCTGAGTTTTTTTAAATTATGTCATTATTTATAAAGTTTCTCTGCATGTAATTCAAGTCATCCTGGAAAATATAGCTGTATACCAGAACAGACAGTTTTGATGAACACTGATGGTCACTCATAACAACCAGAGAGAAAGCAGCTCTAATTATTCTTAACGTGAGGCTACAGAGAAAAGCAAAGTGGAAAGAAGTTTCCACAGCATTTAAAAATGATAAGTTAGCCAAAGAACTAAAGAGGAGAGATAATATTTTAGCCTCAGTCCCTTATCTCCTAGGAGATGAAAACTCTAGATAGCATTTTGAGTTAGAATGAAATACTAACGAGAAATTCATGATGTCAGAACGGGTTACTGTACTGCAAAGGCATTTCAATGAGTTAAGTATTGCAGGCTATTTGAAATTTAATTTATTGGAAAGACAACAACTTACATAAAGGAAAATATATAACAGAGAGGGAGAGGGGAAGGGAGAGAGAGAACTCCAAATGTTTAACAACCAAATTATTAAAGAGCCTTAGCCAAATAATATATCACTAGAGTTTAATTCCTTTGAATTGTAGGGTCAGAGAAGATCCTTAGGAACTGATTGATAACCTAGGTCCTGCAAAACCTGCTGGTCTGAGGGGAAGGGGAATCTGTAAAGTTCAGTAAAATTTCCGGAAAGAATGAAGGCAATGCTTTCTGAAACCACGGGAAAACATCCAAAGAAGTATTAAAATAACCTATGAAGGTTTACCAAATGGTGAAGAAATCAGAACTAATTAAAGTAACTCTATGGAGTTGATCCTCTTAGACTATAATTTAAATGTGAATGAATTTAAGTTTCATAACAAATTTTGTAATTATTTCAATTTTTATATTTTATCTGTTGTTTAAGGTGTTTGTAGATGTGTTATTGCCATATAAGTTATTTGAGAGAAATTAGTCACAATCATTCCTTATGTTTACATGTTTAAGAAAATTAACTTTCATAGTTATATATTTTAGATGGAAGTTTAACACATTGAACATTAAATTACAAAGGGAAGTGTGTATTCCTTTTCCCTATAAAAGCTCCTTGGAAACTGAAGAATTAAATACAAAGCTGAATAAAAACCAGCCTAGTCTTCAAGGATTTAAGTGCAGGATTGTGGAGACACATCAACATTTATTTATAAGGTGAGGTAGTCCATAAGACTGAGGCATGCGTTAGGGAAACATTTCTCAAAATTTTTATCTCAAAACACTGTTATACTTTTAAAATCACTGAGACCTTGGACAGATTTCATTTCTATGTGTTAAATCTATCAATATTTACTAAACATTAAAAGTTAGACATTTAAAAATATTTATTAATTATTTAAAAAACAATAACTGCTTTACATGTTAACATAACATATTTTTATAAAATATGGCTATATGTTCCAAAACACAAATTCTAGAGAGAATAATGGTATCATATTAAATTTTTGCAAATCTACTTAATGTCTAGTTTAGGAGGAGGTACATGGATTTTCATCTGCTTTTGTACTTTATCTCTTGCAATGTGCTATTTTGGTTGCAGTTTTTGAAGAATATATGGTCTCAAACTGGTATATATTTAGAATGGGGAGAGAATCTTAATAGCCTTTTAAGATAATTCTTTTATACTACACCAAAACTCAACAAGCAGTTCCTTAAAGGTTAGTACTAAAGTGGAATCTGAATCTTCCCCCAAAAGGGCAAATTTTATTACAACTACAAATACTTTAGCTGTTTTTCTTGAACAGACAAACTCCATTCAGTTTTTAGGAAAAATGTCTGCCAAATAACCAGGTCTAAATAAACATAATTTTCAGTTTTCTTTCAAGTAAAAATAGTATTCCATTTAAAAAACAATGAACTGAGCTTGCAGCAAAAATGTTTTATGTGTGCTTTTCACTTCATTAAACAAAATATTAAAAAGACACATAGTTATGGGTCAAGATTAAATAAAATTAATTTTTTGTTGCTTTATAGAGAAAATTCTTAAATGGATTTTTTTTTTCCTTTCCAAATGTGTGGCTGTGGAATATACAATAACTTCTAGTACTGTTTCATGTGCCTGTCTTAGTTTGTGCTAAGGAGCTGTCAGTTAAACCCACAATTGCTTTTACCATTTGTTCAAATGTCAACACAGTCAACAAGGCATGTGTCATCTTAGCAATATTATAAAAATAGTTTTGAATTCACAAACCCCCTAAAAAGGTTTTGGAAACCCCCCAAATCTATGAATCACACTTTGACAACCACTATCAGGGGAGCACAGAGAAGTTGCACCTACCCCAAGAAGGGTATTAGGAATTAGAGGCAGGGAAGACTTCTTAAAGAAAAAACACCTGAGCTGGGTCTAAAGGAGAATTAATTAAGAATTAAGAATTAAGTTTTTAGATGGGAGAAAATACAAGCAAATGTATGGGGGCGAGACATAGCATGGTGTGGGTAGGAACTGCAGTAAACTGATGATGCTACAGGAACAAAACCAAGGCAAAACAGGAAGTGTCAGATAAAACTGGACAGGTAGGAAAGTGTTGGATAAAAGAAGGAGGAATATGCCACATTAAACGTACTAGATTTTTATCCTTTAGTCAAAAGAAAGTAAGTTTTAAGGACAAGAGTGGAATTGACAGATTTGCTTTGTAGAAAAATCACTTGTATGAAGCATAGATTTGAGGATGTCAAAATTGGAAGCAGGGAGACCAGGTTTAGAGAATATTTTTTTTCTCAATGAACTAAATGTTTATTCCTCCCCAAATTCATAACTTGAAACCCTAATCTCCAATGTGATGGTATTTGGAGGTTAGACTCTTGAGGGGTGATTAGGTCATGAGAGTGGAACCCTCATAAATGAGATTTGTGCCCTTAGAAAAGAGACACCATAGAGCTCCCTTCTTTTTCCACCTGAGAGAACACAAGAAGCAGAGAACACAACAGGAACATGGCCATCTATGAACCAGGAAAAATAGTCTTCACCAGATGCTGCATCTGCCAGCACCTTGACCTTAGACTTCCCAGCCTCCAGAACTGTGAAAAAAAAATAATAAGCCACTCAGTCTACAGTATTCTGTAATAGCATTCTGGAGTGACTAAAAACACTTCCCTTCCTCCTTCTTCATCTCTGTTTGGTAATGTTGAAAATACAAACATGCTTTTTATAAAATGTGAAGTAAAATAGAAAACGATATAGAAAAACAAAGCTAATCTCTCTGTCTCCCTTCACTCATATCTCCCTGAGGTAACCAATGTTACAACCTGGTATGTATCCTTCAGAGAATAAATAATTCTTATAATTTCCCTATGATTTTGAGGTGACTTATCTGTTCAGCAGGCCATTGGATACGAGATTGAAACTTATGGAAAGGTCAAACCTGTATATATGGGGTGTCATCGACATATGGGATGTGGTTAAAACCATGAGTGTGGATGAGACGATCTCGGGAGATCACACTAAAAGAAGGTCAGTGCACTGCAGCCTGACATGTGGGGATCACCACAGGGAAGAAGCACACAAAGGTCCACAAGGAAAAGAGAAAACAATGGGTTGTGAGTGGAAATCCTAAAAATAATTTCAGTTTAAAACATTGAGGATGTGCCTTTACAATGAGAGTATGCTGAATAAATAGCATGAAGAAGGTTTGTAAATTTTAAGAAAACTAAAAAGGAGTCTTTATTAGACAAAAATTATTTTTCTCTGTTGTACACATTATATACATTATATACGTACAATGCAATTTATATTCAGTCAGGACTTCAGGAACACCCTTGCCAGGAAACCAGCACCCAGAGAAATAAGTGCAGAATAGGGTTTACTCTAAATTCAGTATTATACAAATGGGTAGACATTTGTAGGCCCTACTAGGAAGAAAAGGAAGAAAAAAGAGGATTGTTCATTGATTCATTTATGAAGCATTAGGGAAACTGTAAAATTTCCAGGAAATATTAGAAAAAGGAAGACCCTGAGAAAACAGTCAATTTCATTTTGTAAAGGGGTAAGAAACTCTCCCATAAAAAATAAGATAAAGTTTGAAAGATGAGGTCTGTATTCACTCTCCCCTAAGAGTAGGCTTTTGACAAGAGAACTTTCTTATATCTGATCTGAATATCTCCTATGCTGTAAAATTTGAGTCCAGTTTCCCAAAGATACTTGGAATAGTTGAGTGCCCTATGCCCTTCTAATCTGTGAGAAGTGATCTCAATTTACTTAGCCAAATTTTGCACATATATAGAAGTGTATTAATTGTTAAGTGGCTAAGTCAGAGTTCTTTGAAGTGGGTGAATTCCATAGGCTGGATTCATTTGAAATGCTAATTATCTTAGAGCAGTTTTTTTTTCTTTTCCCATATGGATTTGTTACATTTCAGGACACATGATTTGAGACACAGTTTGTTGAAATCCAGGTAATGATGAGCCAGTTATTGGTGAGAGTATACTATTTGTGTAAGATATATAGTTTTTCACAGAAATGTACTAGTCTAAAAAATTGACATTTCCTTTCTTAGATATAATTCCTCTAGAAGGGGCTAACTCATCAGACTGGGTCTAACAGGAACAAGAGCTGGGTACCCTTGCATTTAGCTCTGTTCAAAGAGTAATATGACCACTTGGGTGACTAAATCTGGTTTAGGCAAAAACCTACCAGAATGTAGGAACAGAACTTCCATTCATGAGGACTAGGTACATAAAAACATCCTAGTCTTTTGCTTTTCTAGCTCACTCCCCCAAATAAAAGTGTTAAGATATTTTCAGAATGATGTAGGCCTTTGTGATAATGGTACAATAAGTGTGGTTGAAGAAATATGTGCTGTTTCAGTTGCTTATTCACTTTAGTCTGGAGAAAATAAGTGACTATGGGCAATACTAATGTATGGCCCTCCACATCAGTGTTGTCAGTACTATAGCTAAAGAGACTGCAACAACTTTTAGATGTATTAAGATCCTTGTACATATGTATGCTTTATGCTTCATCTTCTTGAGTTTTTTTTTTCTTTTTCTTTTTTAATCATTTTTTATTTTACTAGCCACTCAAAAAAATGTGAGGAATAAAATGGGACAACAGAGGAGTGATTGAATGGGAGGACCTGGAACCAAGATTTATTTCCTCTAGAATATGACACAAGACTGAAAATAGAGGTGAAATGATAAAAAGAATATTTCAGGTGTTCAAGAATGGAAAGGTAAGGCTTCCCTGGTGGCGCAGTGGTTGAGAGTCCGCCTGCTGATGCAGGGGACACGGGTTCATGCCCCAGTCCGGGAAGATCCCACATGCCACGGAGCGGCTGGGCCCGTGAGCCATGGCCGCTGAGCCTGTGCGTCCGGAGCCTGTGCTCCACAATGGGAGAGGCCACAACAGTGAGAGGCCCGTATACCGCAAGAAAAAAAAAAAAAAAACAGAATGGAAAGGTAAGGTATAGCACATTGAAAAATAAAGCAATCTGTCTGCTCTCATACCACAATGGAATTAAACCAGAAATTAATAAAAGAAAGATAGTTAGAAAATCACCAAATACTCAGAGATTAAACAGCACATTTCTAAATCACACTGGGGTCAAAGAAGAAATCTCAAGAGAATTTAAAAATATTTTGAACCAAATTAAAATTAAATTACAACTTATCAAAATTTCAGACATGCAAAAAAGCAGCGCTTAGCGGTAAATTTATAGATTGAATGAATATGTTAGAGAAGAAAAAACTAAAAGTCAATAATCAAGTTTTTATTTCAGGAAACTACAAAAAGAAGGCAAATGTAATCTAAAGTAAGTAGAAAAAATAAATAATTAAAATTAGAGTAGAAGTCAATGAAACTGAAAACAGGAAATCAATAGAGAAAATCAACAAAACCAAAAGCTGATTATTTGAAAAAATTAATGACTGGTAAGTTTTTAACCAGGATTTCTAAGGAAAAAAAGAAAGAGAGAAGACAGAAATTTCTAATATCAGAAGTGAAAGAGGGGACATCATTACAAACCCCATAGATATTAAAAGGATAATAAAGAATACTGTGAGCAAACTTAAGCCCACAGATTTGATAGTTTGGAGGAAATGGACCAGTTTCTGGAAAGACACAATCTGCAAAGCTCGCACAAGAAGAAAAAAAAACCTGAGTAGGGCTCTATCTATTAATGAAATTGAATCTATAATTAATAATCTTCCAAAACAAATCACCAGGCCCAAATGGATTCACTGATGAATTCTACCAAATATTTAAGGAAGACATTATATTGATTTTTAACAATTCTTTTAGAAGATAGAAGCAGATGGAATACTTCATAACTCATGCTATGAGGTCAACATTGCTCTAATACCAAAACCAGTCAAAGATATTACAAGAAAATAAAACTGTAGACCAATATCTCTCATAAAAGTAGATGCAAACGTTCTCAGCGAAATATTAGCAAAACAAATCCAACAATGTATGAAAAGAATTCTATGCCACAACCAATTGAAATTCATCCTAGGTATGCAAATTTGTTTCACGTTAAAAAAAAATAAAGTAATCCATCACATCAACAGGCTAAAGAAGAAAAAAATCACATGATCATATTAATAGATGCAGAAAAATCATTTGACAAAATCCAATGTCCATTCATGATAAAAACTCTTAGTGCACTAGGAATAGAGGGCAACTTCCTCAACTTGATAAGTGACATCCATAAAAGCCCTATAGCTAACATCGCAGTTAATTATGAGAAGCTAGAAGCTTTCCCACTAAGATTAGGAACAAGGCAATGTTGTTCCCCTTCACCACTCCTTTTAACGTTGTACTGGATGTCCTATCTAATACAATAAAACAAGAACAGGAAATAAAGGTATACAGATTGGGATGGAAGACATAGGACTGTCTGCTTGCTGATGACATGATTCTATGTTGAAAATCTAAAGAATTGACAAAAAAATCTCTTCAAACTAATAAATGATTATGGCAAGGATGCAGAATACATGGTTAACATACAAAGGTCAATCACTTTCCTATATACCAGCAATGAACAATTTGAATTTGCAATTGAAAACACAATATAATTTACATTAGCACCCCCTAAAATGAAATACTGAGGTATAAGTCAAACAAAATATGTATATAAGTTCTATATAAGAAAAACCCACAAAGTTGTTCAAAGAAATCAATGAAAAACTAAATAAATGGAGAGATATTCCATGTTCATGAATAGGAAGAATCAATATTATCAAGATTTCAGTTCTTCCCAAATTGCTTTATAGATACAATCCCATTCAAAAAGCCAATAAGGGGCTTCCCTGGTGGCACAGTGGTTGAGAGTCCGCCTGCTGATGCAGGGGACATGGGTTCGTGTCCCGGTCCAGGAGGATCCCACATGCCGTGGAGTGGCTGGGCCCGTGAGCCGTGGCCACTGAGCCTGCGCGTCCGGAGCCTGCACTCCGCAATGGGAGAGGCCACAGCAGTGAGAGGTCCGTGTACTGCAAAAAAAACAAACAAAAAAAACAAAAAACAAGACAAAACAAACAAACAAACAAAAAACCAATAAGTTATTTTGTGGATATCAACAAAGTGATTTTAAAGTTTATATGGAGAGACAAAAGATCCAGAATTACTGACACAATATTGAAGGAGAAAAATAAAATCAGAAAATTGACACTACTCGACTTCAAGACATAGTATAAAGCAACAGTAATCAAGACAGTGTGTTATTGGTGAAAGAACAGACAAACAGATCAGTGGAATAAAATAGAGAATCAGAAATAGACCCGCATAAATATAGTCAACTGATGTTTGACAAAGAAGTAAAGACAGTAAAATGGACAAGAAATAGTCTTTTCACCAAATTGTGCTAGAACAACTGGATAACCACATGCAAAAAATTGAATCTAGGGACTTCCCTGGTGGTGCAGTAGTTAAGAATCTGCCTACCAATGCAGGAGACATGGGTTCGAGCCCTGGTCCAGGAAGATCCCACATGCCGCGAAGCAGCTAAGCCCGTGTGCCACAACTACTGAGCCTGCACTCTAGAGCCCGCGAGCCACAACTACTGAGCCTGTGTGCCACAACTACTGAAGCCCATGTGCCTAGAGCCTGTGCTCCACAACAAGAGAAGCCACTGCAATGAGGTACCCATGCACTGCAACGAAGTGTAACCCCCGCTCGCCGCAACTAGAGAAAGCCTGCACGCAGTAATGAAGACCCAACACAGCCAAAAATAAATAAATTTATTTTAAAAAATTAAATCTAGATACAGATTTAGACCTTTCACAAAAATTAACTCAAAAATGGATCATAGAACTAAATGTAAAATGCAAGACTATAAAACTCTTAGAATTTAACATAGGAGAAAATTTAGATGTCTTTGGGTTTGGTGATGACTTTTTAAATACAACAGTGAAGGCAGGATCAGTGAAAAAATTAATTAATACTCTGGACTTCATTAAAATTAAAAAATGCCTGTTCTGTGAAAGATACTGTTAAGAATATGAGAAGACAGTCCACAGACTGGGAGAAAATATTTGCAAACGCCACATCTGATAAAGGACTGTTATCTAAAATATACAAAGAGCTCTTAAAACTCAACAACAGGGGAGCGGAGGAAGATGGCGGAAGAGTAAGACGCGGAGATCACCTTCCTCCCCACAGATACATCAGAAATTCATCTACACGTGGAACAACTCCTACAGAACACCTACTGAATGCTGACAGAAGACCTCAGACCCCCCAAAAGGCAAGAAACTCCCCACATACCTGGGTAGGACAAAAGAAAAAAGAATAAACAGAGACAAAAGGATAGGGACGGGACCTGCACCAGTGGGAGGGAGCCGTGAAGGAGGAAAGGTTTCCACACACTAGAAGCCCCTTCGCGGGCGGAGACTGCAGGTGGTGGAGGGGGAAAGCTTCGGAGAAGCGGAGGAGAGCACAGCAACAGGGCTGTGGAGGGCAAAGCGGAGAGACTCCGGCACAGAGGATCGGTGCCCTCAGGCACACACCAGCCCGAGAGGCTTCTCTGCTCGGCCGCCGGGGTGGGCGGGGCTGGGAGCTGAGGCTCGGGTATCGGGTTTCCGTCGGAGCGCAGGGAGAGGACTGGGGCTGGCGTCAGGAAGAGAGCCTGAAGGGGTTAGTGCGCCATGGCTAGCCCGGAGGGAGTCCGGGGAAAAAGTCTGGAGCTGCCAAAGAGGCAAGAGACTTTTTCTTCCCTTTTGTTTCCTGGTGCGCGAGGAGAGGGCATTAAGAGCGATGCTTAAAGAAGCTCCAGAGACGGGCGCAAGCCGCGGCTAAAGGCGCAGACCCCGGAGACGGGCGTGGGACGCTGGGGCTGCTGCTGCCGCCGCCACAAGGCCTGTGTGCGAGCGCAGGTCACTGCCCACCCCGCCTTCTGGGGAGCCTGTGCAGCCCGCCACTGCTGGGGTCCTGGGACCCAGGGACGGCTTCCCCGGCAAAGCGCACGGAGGGCCTCGGGCTGGTGCAACGTCACACCGGCCTCTGCCGCCGCAGGCCCGCCCCGCACTGCGTGCCCCTCCCTCCCCTCGGCCTGAGTGAGCCAGAGCCCCCGAATCAGCGGCTCCTTTAAACCCGTCCTGTCTGAGTGAAGAACGGACGCCCTCCGGCAACCTACACTCAGGGGCGGGGCCAGGTCCAAGGCTGAGACCCGGGAGCTGTGAGAGCAGAGAAGAGACAGGGAAATCTCTCTGTGCAGCCTCGGAGGCAGCGGATTAAAGCTCCACGGTCCACTTGATGTGCCCTGCGTCTGTGCAGTGCATGAATGGACAGCGAATCATCCCAAATTGAGGAGGTGGACTTTGAGGACAAGATTTAAGACTTTTCCCCCTTTTCCTCTTTTTACAACGAATTATTCCAAATTGAGGAGGTGGACTTTGAGAGCAAGATTTTCGATTTTTCCCCCTGCTCTCTTTTTGTGAATGTGTATGTGTATGCTTCTGTTTGAGATTTTCTCTGTATAGCTTTGCTTCCACCATATGTCCCAGGGTTCTATCTGTCCGTTTTTTCTTTCAATAATTACTTTTTAATTTTAATAATGCTACTATATTTTATACTTTATTCTATTTTACTTTACCTGCTCTTTCTTTTTTTCCTACCTTCCCTTCCTCCCTCCCTCCCGCGGCCCCTCCTTTCTTTCTTTCTCTCTTTCTTTCCTTCCTCGCTCCCTCCCTCCCTTCTTCCTTTCACTCTTTCTTTTTCTTTCCTGCCTCTCTCCCTCCCTCCCTCCTTTCTTTCTTCCTTCCTTCCTTTCCTTCTTCCTTTCTTTCTCTCTCTCTTTCTTTCTTCTACTAATTCTTTCTTTCTACTTTTTCTCCCTGTTATTCTGAGCCAGGTAGATGAAAGGCTCTTGGTGCTGCAGCCAGGAGTCAGTGCTGTGCCTCTGAAGAGGGAGAGCCAACTTCAGGACACGGGTCCACAAGAGACCTTCCAGCTCCACATAATATCAAGTGGCAAAAATCTCCCAGAGATCTCCATCTCAACACCAGCACCCAGCTTCACTCAACGACCAGCAAGCTACAGTGCTGGTCACCCTATGCCAAGCAACTAGCAAGACAGGAACACAACGCCACCCATTAACAGAGAGGCTGCCTAAAAATATAATAAGGCCATAGGCACCCCAAAACACACCACCAGACGTGGACCTGTCCACCAGAAAGACAAGATCAAGCCTCAACCACCAGAACACAGGCACTAGTCCCCTCCACCAGGAAGCCTACACAACCTACTGAAACAACCTTAGCCACTGGGGACAGACACCAAAAACAACGGGAACTACGAATCTGCAGCCTGCAAAAAGGAGACCCCAAACACAGTAAGATAAGCAAAATGAGAAGACAGAAAAACACACAGCAGGTGAAGGAGCAAGATAAAAACCTACCAGACCTAACAAATGAAGAGGTAATAGGCAGTCTACCTGAAAAAGAATTCAGAATAATGATGGTAAAGATGATCCAAGATTCTATTTCCCAGATCCAAAATCTTGGAAATACAATAGACAAAATGCAAGAAGCAGTTAACAAGGACCTAGAAGAACTAAAGATGAATCAAGCATCGATTAAAAACACAATAAATGAAATGAAAAATACTCTAGATGGGATCAATAGCAGAATAACTAAGGCAGAAGAACGGATAAGTGAGGTGGAAGATAAAATAGTGGAAATAACTGCTGCAGAGCCAAATAAAGAAAAAAGAATGAAAAGAACTGAGGACAGTCTCAGAGACCTCTGGGACAACATTAAATGCACTAACATTCGAATTATAGGAGTTCCAGAAGAAGAAGAGAAAAAGAAAGGGACTGAGAAAATATTTGAAGAGATTATAGTTGAAAACTTCCCTAATATGGGAAAGGAAATAGTTAATCAAGTCCAGGAGGCACAGAGAGTCCCATACAGAATAAATCCAAGGAGAAATACACCAAGACACATATTAATCAAACTGTCAAAAATTAAACACAAAGAAATCATATTAAAAGCAGCAAGGGAAAAACAACAAATAGCACACAAGGGAATCCCCATCAGGTTAACAGCTGATCTCTCAGCAGAAACTCTATAAGCCAGAAGGGAGTGGCAGGACATAAGTAAAGTGATGAAGGAGAAAAACCTGCAACCAAGATTACTCTACCCAGCAAGGATCTCATTCAGATTTGATGGAGAAATTAAAAGGTTTACAGACAAGCAAAAGCTGAGAGAGTTCAGCACCACCAAACCAGCTTTACAACAAATGCTAAAGGAACTTCTCTAGGCAAGAAACACAACAGAAGGAATATACCTACAATAACGAACCCAAAGCAATTAAGGAAATGGGAATAGGAACATACATATCAATAATAACCTTAAATGTAAATGGACTAAATGCTCCCACCAAAAGACACAGAGTGGCTGAATGGATACAAAAACAAGACCCATATATATGCTGTCTACAAGAGACCCACTTCAGACCTAAAGACACATACAGACTGAAAGTAAGGGGTTGGAAAAAGATATTCCATGCAAATGGAAATCAAAAGAAAGCTGGAGTAGCAATTCTTATAACAGACAAAATAGAGTTTAAAATAAAGACTACTAGAAGAGACAAAGAAGGACACTACATAATGATAAAGGGATCGATCCAAGAAGAAGATATAACAATTGTAAATATTTATGCACCCAACATAGGAGCACCTCAATACATAAGGCAAATACTAACAGCCATAAAAGGAGAAATCGACAGTAACACAATCATAGTAGGGGACTTTAACACCCCACTTTCACCAATGGACAGATCATCAAAAATGAAAATAAATAAGGAAACACAAGCTTTAAATGATACATTAAAAAAGATGGACTTAATTGATATTTATAGGACATTCCATCCAAAAACAAGAGAATATACATTTTTCTCAAGTGCTCATGGAACATTCTCCAGGATAGATCATATCCTGGGTCACAAATCAAGCCTTGGTAAATTTAAGAAAATTGAAATTGTATCAAGTATCTTTTGCAACCACAATGCTATGGGACTAGACATCAATTACAGGAAAAGATCTGTAAAAAATACAAACACATGGAGGCTAAACAATACACTACTCAATAACGAAGTGATCACTGAAGAAATCAAAGAGGAAATAAAAAAATACCTAGAAACAAATGACAATGGAGACACGATGATCCAAAACCTATGGGACACAGTAAAAGCAGTTCTAAGGGGGAGGTTTATAGCAATACAATCCCACCTTAAGAAACAGGATACATCTCGAGTAAACAACCTGACCCTGTACCTAAAGCAATTAGAGAAATAAGAACAAAAATCCCCCAAAGTTAGCAGAAGGAAAGAAATCATAAAGGTCAGATCACAAATAAATGAAAAAGAAATGAAGGAAATGATAGCAAAGATCAATAAAACTAAAGGCTGGTTCTTTGAGAAGATAAAGAAAATTGACAAACCATTAGCCAGACTCATCAAGAAAAAAGAGAGAAGACTCAAATCAATAGAATTAGAAATGAAAAAGGAGAAGTAACAGCTGACACTGCAGAAATACAAAAGATCATGAGAGATTATTACTACAAGAAACTCTATGCCAATAAAATGGATAACCTGGAAGAAATGGACAAATACTTAGAAATGCACAACCTGCCAAGACTGAATCAGGAAGAAATAGAAAATATGAATAGACCAATCACAAGCACTGAAATTGAAACTGTGATTAAAAATCTTCCAAAAAACAAAAGCCCAAGACCAGAGGGCTTCACAGGCAAATTCTATCAAACATTTAGAGAAGAACTAACACCTGTCCTTCTCAAACTCTTCCAAAATATAGCAGAGGGAGGAACACTCCCAAACTCATTCTACGAAGCCACAATCAGCTTTATACCAAAACCAGACAAGGATGTCACAAAGAAAGAAAACTACAGGCCAATATCACTGATGAACATAGATGCAAAAATCCTCAACAAAATACTAGCAAACAGAATCCAACAGCACATTAAAAGGATCATATACCATGATCAAGTGGGGTTTATTCCAGGAATGCAAGGATTCTTCAATATACGCAAATCAATCAATGTGATACACCATATTAACAAATTGAAGGAGAAAAACCATATGATCATCTCAATAGATGAAGAGAAAGCTTTTGACAAAATTCAACACCCATTTATGATAAAAACCCTGCAGAAAGTAGGCATAGAGGGAACTTTCCTCTACATAATAAAGACCATATATGACAAACCCACAGCCAACATTGTCCTCAATGGTGAAAAACTGAAACCATTTCCACTAAGATCAGGAACAAGACAAGGCTGCCCACTCTCACCACTCTTATTCAACTTAGTTTTGGAAGTTTTAGCCTCAGCAATCAGAGATTAAAAGGAAATAAAAGGAATCCAAATTGGAAAAGAAGGAGTAAAGCTGTCACTGTTTGCAGATGACATGATACTATACATAGAGAATCCTAAAGATGCTACCAGAAAACTACTAGAGCTAATGAATGAATTTGGTAAAGTAGCAGGATACAAAATTAATGCACAGAAATCTCTGGCATTCCTGTACACTAATGATGAAAAGTCTGAAAATGAAATCAGGAAAACACTCCCATTTACCATTGCAACAAAAAGAATAAAATATCTAGGAATAAACCTACCTAAGGAGACAAAAGACCTGTATGCAGAAAATTATAAGACACTGATGAAAGAAATTAAAGATGATACAAATAGATGGAGAGATATACCATGCTCCTGGAGTGGAAGAATCCATATTGTGAAAACGACTCTACTACCCAAAGCAATCTACAGATTCAATGCAATCCCTATCAAACTACCACTGGCATTTTTCACAGAACTAGAACAAAAAATTTCACAATTTGGATGGAAGCACAAAAGACCCCGAATAGCCAAAGCAATCTTGAGAACGAAAAATGGAGCTGGAGGAATCAGGCTCCCTGACTTCAGACTATACTACAAAGCTGCGGTAATCAAGACAGTGTGGTACTGGCACAAAAACAGAAAGATAGATCAATGGAACAGGATAGAAAGCCCAGAGATAAACCCACGCACATATGGTCAACTTATCTTTGATAAAGGAGGCAGGAATGTACAGTGGAGAAAGGACAGCCTCTTCAATAAGTGATGCTGGGAAAACTGGACAGGGACATGTAAAAGTATGAGATTAGATCATTCCCTAACACCATACACAAAAATAAGCTCAAAATGCATTAAAGACCTAAATGTAAGTCCAGACACTATCAAACTCTTAGAGGAAAACATAGGCAGAACACTCTATGACATAAATCACAGCAAGATCCTTTTGGACCCACCTCCTAGAGAAATGGAAATAAAAACAAAGATAGGGCTTCCCTGGTGGCGCAGTGGTTGAGAGTCCGCCTGCCGATGCAGGGGACGCGGGTTCGTGCCCCGGTCTGGGAGGATCCCACATGCCGCGGAGCGGCTGGGCCCGTGAGCCATGGCTGCTGAGCCTGCGCGTCCGGAGCCTGTGCTCCGCAAGGGGAGAGGCCACAACAGTGAGAGGCCCACCTACCGCAAAAAAAAAAAAAAAAAAAAAAAAAAAAAACAAAGATAAACAAATGGGACCTAATGAAACTTCAAAGCTTTTGCACAGCAAAGGAAACCATAAACAAGACCAAAAGACAACCCTCAGAATGGGAGAAAATATTTGCAAATGAAGCAACTGACAAAGGATTAATCTCCAAAATTTATAAACAGCTCATGCAGCTCAATAACAAAAAAACAAACAACCCAATCCAAAAATGAGCAGAAGACTTAAATAGGCATTTCTCCACAGAAGATATACAGACTGCCAACAAACACATGAAAGAATGCTCAACATCATTAATCATTAGAGAAATACAAATCAAAACTACAATGAGATATCATCTCACACCAGTCAGAATGGCCATCATCAAGAAATCTTGAAACAATAAATGCTGGAGAGGGTGTGGATAAAAGGGAACACTCTTGCACTGCTGGTGGGAATGTGAATTGGTACAGCCACTATGGAGAACAGTCTGGAGGTTCCTTAAAAAACTACAAATAGAACTACCATATGACCCAGCAGTCCCACTGCTTGGCATATACCCTGAGAAAACCATAATTCAAAAAGAGACATGTACCAACATGTTCATTTCAGCTCTATTCACAATAGCCCGGAGATGGAAACAACCTAAGTGTCCATCATCGGATGAATGGCTAAAGAAGATGTGGCATATATATACAATGGAATATTACTCAGCCATAAAAAGAAATGAAACTGAGCTATTTGTAATGAAGTGGATAGACCTAGAGTCTGTCATACAGAGTGAAGTAAGTCAGAAAGACAAAGACAAATACTGTATGCTAACACATATATATGGAATTAAAAAAAAATGTCATGAAGAACCTAGGGTTAAAACAGGAATAAAGACACACACCTACTTGAGAATGGCGTTGAGGATATGGGGAGGGGGAAGATTAAGCTGTGACAAAGCGAAAGAGAGGCATGGACATATATACACTACCAAACGTAAAGTAGATAGATAGTGGGAAGCAGCTGCAGAGCACAGGGAGATCAGCTCGGTTGTTTGTGACTGCCTGGAGGGGTGGGATGGGGAGGCTGGGAGGGAGGGAGATGCATGAGGGAAGGGATATGGGAACAGATGTATATGTATGACTGATTCACTTTGTTATAAAGCAGAAACTAAAAAGAAAAAACTAACTCAACAATAAGAAAACAAACAACCAGACTAAAAAATTATCTAATAACCTGAATAGACACCTCACTGAAAAAGATATACAGATGACAAATAGGTTTATAACAGAGCTCCACATATTATGTCAATAGGAAAATGTAAATTGAAACAACAATGAGATAACACTACACACCTATTAGAATGGCCAAAATCCAGAACACTAACCACAACAAACGCTGGCAAAGATGTAGAACAATAGGAATTCTCATTCATTGCTGGAGGAAAGGCAAAATGGTACAGCCACTTTGGAAGACAGTTTGGTGGTTTCTTACCAAATTAAACATACTCTCACCATACAATCCAACAATCATACTCCTTGGTATTTAGCCATAGGAGTTTAAAACTTATGTCCATGCAAAAACCTATACACAGATGTCTAGAGCATCTTTATTCATAAATCCAAACCTAGAAGCAACGAAGATTTCCTTCAGTTGGTGATGGATAACTAAACTATGGCACATCCAGACAATAGAATATTATTCAAAAGTAAAAATAAATGAGTTAACAAATTATGAAAATACAGAAAAATCTTAAATGCTTATCAGTAAGTGAAAAAAACCATCTGAGAAGACAACACACTATATCATTTTAACTGTATGACATCCTAGAGAGGCAAAACTATGGAGACACTAAAATAATCAGTTGTTGCCAGGAGTTGGAGGTAGAAAAGCAAGAGCATAGGACATTTTTAGGACAGTGAAACTATTCTGTATGATACTATAATCGTGGATGCCTGTCATTATACATTTATCAAAACCCATATAATGTACATCACCAAGAGTGAACCCTAATGTAAAGTATGGACTCTGGGTGATAATGATGTATCAATGCATGTTTGTTGATTATAACAAATGTACTACTCTGGTTCCAGATATTGATAGTGAGGGAGGCTATGAGTGTGTGGGGGTAATGGATATTTAGAAACTCTCTGTATTTTCTACTCCATTTTGCCAAAAACCAAAAACTTCTCTAAAAATTATTTTTTTAAGTGAATTGTTGTTTGGGAAGATCATCATCATGCTAATAGAAGGAGTGAAATTTGAAGGTATTTGAGATCTATGTAAATACTCTGTTCATACAAAATCTAACTTCCTTTGTTTTTAATGCAAGAATCTAGGGGTAGAAAACAACCCTGATTTCAGTGAAGAATTCAGTGAGATAAAATATTCTTTGCAACCAGCGTGGTTGATGTTTATTTTCAAGTTAGCCTTCTGGGGCAAGAGTGTGACAACTATTTTCTCTATTAAAAACTAGTTATTGGGGCTTCCCTGCTGGCGCAGTGGTTGAGAGTCCGCCTGCCGATGCAGTGGATGCGGGTTCGTGCCCCGGTCCAGGAGGAGCCCACATGCCGCGGAGCGGCTAGGCCCGTGAGCCATGGCCGCTGGGCCTGCGCGTCCGGAGCCTGTGTTCCGCAGCGGGAGAGGCCACGACAGTGGGAGGCCTACATACCGCAAAAAAAAGAAAAAAAACTAGTTATTTTCGTAGTGACCCAGCACAACACCTTACAATATTCTGTTATTCTAATTTTGCAGAAGACATTGAAGAAATTGTGAGATTGTCTGTGTTGAACTTTAGAAGGCAGAAAAGGCTTGAGTTAGCTAGGATTTGAACTTTCACAGGTGGCTTTTCCAAAGAGCCTTTTACTCAGGTCTACTAATAAGCCTAAGGAAGGGTCACTTGCATGCATGATGCACATCCCCTTATTCTTGCTGCCGATTCCTGCTTTACCTAGCCTCAGAGAATGGTGAAAACACTTGCCTTTTCTTTAGTAGCTTTGCTAAGGGTGTCAGGGCTGAGAGTTGTTTATTTTTGGTGTGACTTTTTATGATTTTAGATTTTTTCCATGTACTGTTCCATCAGTGAACAGGCTCTTAACAAATCTCCAAAATAAACTAATTTACCAAGGCTTTCTCATATTTGTCATTTTGAAAGACTGGGCAAACATCAGTAAAAGAAGAAATCCAAGCTCTCATGCCAAATATGTGTATGTCCGAGACCAGGATTTCTTCATGTTTCGATGTGGATGTGGAACCTAAAGTGCTAGGAATGTTTAATTTTCTTTCTAACTTATTTTTATTTCCCTTCCTTCACTTACTCCAGTTCTGATGGGTCTTAAAGGTAGGGCTGCTTGTCACTTACAAAAAGATGTGCTCTAGCAGATGAAAGCCTGAGCTATCTTCTACTTCATTTGGAAGAAGATTTGATTTCAGACCAATGAATTGTGGCTCAGAGAATCCTTTCCAGATGACTGTACATTGGTCCAAAACACAAAAGGACTCAATTGGTCTAAAGTCTGAATAAGAGTCCCAGAGAGGATTGGATAAATGTTGGAGGGAATTATTTCTATTGCTGGAAATGTGTCTATAGTATCTATAGAGCTATTCTAAACTGAGCAAGAGCAGGGGAGGACAGAGTCCATCTTTGGTTCCTTCTCCACTCTTTTGATTCTTTTTAAAATAAAGCACTATGAAGATGTGCTCTCATTCTTTTTTACTGTAATATTTTATTAGTGGATATACGTGGCTGGCCATCTAGTTCAGGCCTGCTTCCCTATCATCCACTTTTCGTCTATGTGCTTTTTCATATTTCCTTCTTTTCTCATTTTTTGGACTCTCATTTCTTTTCTTATTTCCATTGCTCTCTCATTCCAACCTTTTATTTCATTTTCTTCAGAGGCCAGACAAGCAATCTAAATATGTTAAGTGACAGGTTAATGCACCAAAGAGTTGTGAAGACAACAAACTGAAATGCATGACCCATCCAAAGGTGATCAACTTCTCCTGGGAATTTATTGGCTAATAAACAATATCTTGGCACCAGGTTCCCTTCACTGCTCATAACTTTACAACTGCTACTCTGTTTCATTCATATTCCCCCTTTTTTCTTCCATCTTTCTAAAAAAGTCACAGGATGGGGGTGGGATTTACAATCTTCAGATTCTTGTTCTGCTTTACTTACTTTGTGAAGGGGGCAAATTTATCCTCTGTACCTCAATTTCCTCATCTGAGAAAAGGGATGATAATTGTACTTACCCATTGTGTTGTCATGAAGATTACATGAATTCACACTTATAAAGCACTGAGAATTGTACCTAGAACAGAGATATACTGCATAAGTGTTTTAAAAATAAGTATTAGATTTTATTATGACCAGGTAGTCTGCCCAGAGCTTCCTAAACTTCCTTTTCTTCCCTCCTCCATCCCATCCTTTCCCTCTTTGTTCCAGAGGGAAAGGTATACAATAAATCAATATATACAAGGAGATAACTGAGACATGGATTACCATTTGATTATTAGCTGGGACAATATTGATACTCCAGTGGTTGGCTATCTAGTTGAAACATAGGCTTATGGCTTAGAGAATTTTCTTATTACTCTTAAGTCCAAATTTAAATCTTCTTATCTTAGTAGAGTCAGAGGTTAGGGCTTGGAAAGACCTTAACATTACCTTTGTATTGTCATATATTTTCACAAAATTTGCAAAGTACGAAACTTTAACTACAATCAGTCTCTTTCCTTACTGACTATCCACTCCCTGACCCCCACCCTTAACACATTTGCCCATGCATAGAGGGGCATTCATATCCCTGTGGGCATTTTGGGGGGATCTGACAACAGGAAAATTGAAGAAACACTTAGTATGGATATCTGGAGTCTTATGAAGTTTGTAGTCACCTCCTCGTATAATTCAATTACTAACTGTTCCGGAGTAAAAATGACTTCTAAGAATGCTTCTAATGCTTTTCAATTCAATTTTCAAATGTTTGCAAGAGTATTTAAGATTAGTCACTGCCCAAGAACACTTAAATATGTCCTAAAATTTTACAGCTCATATAGGAAAGAATTTGAAAGATATTTTTCAAAAACCGGCAAAAATCCTAAAAGTGTATATAACATTACAAATAACTGGTTGTGAATCTAAAATATTATATAATATATGCAAACTTTTTCTTAGGAGGTGTGTGAATGCTGTTTCTTCTCTTTCAGGACCCAATCTAATGACCATATAATACTACCTCATTTGTTTTCTTGCTCAAACTGTACCACATTGTATTTAGTTATCTTGTCTCCCTAGTGTCTGTCTGTGACAGTTTATTGTCTTTCCTCATTTTTTCATGACTCTGACAGTTTTGAGAGGTATGAGTCAGGTATTCCAATGTGTGTTTTTTCCATCAACACACTGAGCAATTCATTCAATTTTGATAATATCTATCTGGAGAAAGCATCAGATCCCACAGATTATGGGCTCAATCCAACAAGACTCACCCCCTCACCCACTTCAGATGCCAATTGAAGTCCAAGTGGTCACCTGTGCTTTTGACCCATGAACCACAGACTGGAGGTTCCCATGACCCCTCTCCTTCAGTTCCATTAATTTGTTAGAGTGACTCACAGAACTCAGAGAAATATTTACTTACTACATTATGTCAGCCAGAAAAAGATGTAGGAGACTGCAAATAATAAAAAAGTTTATTCAGGGTCTTAAGAATTGCAATTCAGGAGACACAGAGTCCAGTAACTCCAAAATATTATACTGGGGAGGAGAAAGAGTCAGGAGTTTATAAAGACAAAAAGCCATGAGATTGTTAAAAGTTGGCTGGCAAGAATTGTGATTAGCTCTGATACGAGTCAAAAAGTGTTTGTCCTATAGAGAACAGACTTATGATTGCCAAGGGGGAGGGGGTGGGAGAGGAAAAGACTGGGAGTGTGGGATTAGCAGATGCAAACTATTATATATAAGATGGATAAACAACAAAGTCCTACTGTATAGCACAGGGAACTATATTCAATATCCTGTGGTAAACCATAATGAAAAAGAATATATTAAAAATAAGAATGTCTCTATGTGTATAAATGAGTCACTTTGCTGTACATCAGAGATTGGCATGACACTGTAAATCAACTGTACTTCAACAAAAAATAAAATTAAATTAAAAAAATTATCCATAACATATCATAATTTGTATTAAGGTAAGTGTTCCATAAGTAGATAGGCTGTCATGAGTTTCTGGCAGATGTTTTGGATGATTTCATCAGGTCAAATGGTCAGGTTCCATCCAGACTGAGATGTGTATAAGACACACTTCCTTAATGGCCTCCCAGATCCATTTTAGGGACCTCTCTTAACAATATTGACTCCATTTTGATTTTCCTTTCACAATTACCAGCTTATTGAAAAAGGATATAATTCAGGAACAGCCAAATGGAAGAGATGCCTAGGGAAAGGTGTGTGGAAAGGGCACAGAGCTTCCATGCTCTTTGCACAAGTTGCACTTTCTGCATTTGCACTTGTTCACCAATGTGGAAGCTCTTGAACCCCGTCCTTTTAGGGTTTTATGGAGGCTTCATTACATAGATGTGTGTGATTAAATCATTGCCTTTGGTGATTAATTTAACCTCCAGCCTCTCTCCTTTTCTCAGAGGTCAGGGAAGTGGGACTGAAAGTCCCAACCCTCTAAATGTTTGGTCTTTCTTGGGACAAGCCCACCCCAGGCTATTGAGGAGCCTCACCCTAATTTGTCTCATTAGCATAAACTCAGGTGCACTCAAAAAGGACTCCTAATGAATGACAAAAGATATTCCTAACACTTAGGAAATTCCAAGGGTTTTAGGACCTCTGTGCCAGAAACTAGAGACAAAAACCATATGTATTTCCTTTACCTCAGTTTTGGTTTTATCTGCTGTTTTTCCTCATGATTAGACATGGGTTATGGGTTGTTGGAAGAATACCAAAGTGGTGAAGTGTTCTTCTCATCACACATCCACTGATACTGGAGGTGCCCACAACACCACTGTTTAAAGGTCAACACTTGGTTAAGGTAATGTTGACCAGGCTTTTTTTTAGTACCATTTTTCCTTATCCATGCACTAACCTTTGGAAACCTATCCCACTCTCAAGGGGAAAGAGCAGTAATGGGGGATTATGTTCCACCTGTTGACGAAGATTATTTGGGATAATTAAGCATAATTATTCATAATAGTCATGAAAGGAAGATTAGTCTTCATTTACTTATATCAGTATGGACTCATGAATATTTACTTTATATTATTTATTTTGTAGTTTAAATTGTTCCAGCTTTTGCCATTGAGAGTTCTTTCAGTTGACTTCTTTGTCCCTTTTACATGATTGATTTTTTTGCTCACTTTCTTACCTTCTGTCACTGCTACATATTTGAGACTCATCTTGTATTTTCCTGCCCCAAATCTATAATCAATTATTTCTCTCTGAACCCACTGTTACTTTGATTAAAATGGTATTTAGAAACCAAGATCTGGGTGCTCTGTGTGCTCATTGATAGTGGGGTATCATTGCTTCTAGGACCTCTCAACAAACAGAGCTAAATAACACAAGTATAGATACTTATTTATGTATATACATATTTCTATGGTTGTATATATATCTACTATCTGTATCAGTATTAAGCTAGACATGAGTTCACACTAATGTCTCCAACTCTGATCCAGTACCATGGAGTTTATTCTAGCCTTCCCCTCTTGCGTATCTGTAACATCTTTCTCCAACAGTGAGAAACCTAGCACCCACTATCAAACTTCACTTATTTATCCAAATTCAATACACACATAAAGCCTTTTCAGAATTGCCAACTTGAACTCCCATGAGAAAAAAAAAATTACCAACTAAAATACAGTGTTTATGTCCAGTTCCTTTTTGTCTTTAGCCTTAAAGTCTCTTTACCATTTTTTTTTTAAGTTTAGCTTTAAAGCTAAAACATCGTTTTCCAAAGTTATGTAGGTCAGCTTCCTTTTTCCCTATCTCCTTCAGTAAAGATATGTCATACATTTGTAACAAAGTTTACAAAGTTTCCCTTTAACATCCTGATTGATGCTTTCTTTTTCTTAGTTTGCTTCCATTAAAGTTTACTCTTTTGACATATGCATAGAGCCACTTATTTGCCACTCAGTTCAACTCCTTTTTGAGCTCAGAAAGGTAAGGTCAGGCCCTGATCTCCACCCAAAAGTTCTGCAATAAGAGCACATCTCATTATCCCCTATCCACACATCCAGTGCCTTTCATGTGACCTCTTCAATGTTCTCCAAAGAATGAGAATGGAGGTGATTCTTCCATTTTCTCCAAATACACCAACTGCAGAGGTATTGAGTAGTTGTGCTACCAAAGGCCTGAAACTTGGAGAAACCTTCATAATACAGAATATTATGTATATGTCTGAAATATTTTCATGAGTATAATATAAAAGAAAAAAGCAAAAACTAATCTTAACATTTTATATTGTGTACATTTGTTCCATCATTATTTTCTCTATTTATAAAAAATATATATTTATCAAATTAGGGTTAATAATAGATCTCAACTTGTTTCTACAACAGTAACCTAGGTTCTACTATTTATAGCCACTTTAACTATTGAAGTTTGCAAATTCAAAAGAATTTAATTTCACAGGAAATACACCGTTAATAGTGCATCTCATTATTATCTGTGTAAACCACTTAAATATTTCAGTAGCATTGTCTTGACCAATCTTTTCAGTATATAATTCCCTTGTTATTTTTCTGCTAATAATATTTTTCTAATTGTTGAATTTTGTCTTGGCCTCTATAACATGTTTTGAATCTGAATAATTATCACTCTTCATTTAATTTTTTTTTCCCTTGGAGATGTAGAATACATGGTTGTAACACCTTATAAATCTCTTCTCAAATTAATAAAAATTATGACTTCCTGGCTTTTTATGGAGATTAACAGAAGTTTCTTGAAACTACATTTTCTGAAAGGCGACCTGGAATGCAAAGCTCTCAGATCTGCACATTTAAGTATTTTGCTTTGCATTCAAGGTTGTCAACATGATCTGTGGGCTTCTGCTTTTGCAATTATTTTAAATGTGGTTATTAAATCCCGTTGGGAAATTGTTCTCCAGTTCTTACATTTTCTTATGTACCCCTCCTTTTATTTATTCAAGGTGTTAAAAGAATGTTTCTTTTGAGAAATATGCTTGCTTTTCATTAAGAAATGAAAAGAGTTGGGGAGTGCAGGGAGGCTGGCAGAAGATAGAAAATAGTACTCAAAGAAGAGAGAAACTATTATGGGTAGCCCAAATTTCAACTTTAGATGAAGTCTTGAAGGTTAGAAGAAAGAAATTAGTATTTAACCCCAAACTGAAATTTAAGATAAGTCCAACTTTAACTCAGAAAAAATATTCAGTCATTTATCTGCATAATTACTTTCTAGTTTCAAAGTAAAATTGGAGTAAACATGTCCAAATCTGTTATTAGAAGATGGGAACTGCTATGCTGTTTAATAACTTCAATCAAGTATCTTCTGAATGAAACAAAATATGTGCATTTTTGTTCTTAATTGCCAACTTAAGGGTAATCAACAATAGGATTAAAGACTTTTAATTGAGTTATCACCAAAGATATAAACCCAAAATGGCAAATATCCAGCACAAACAACACCACTCTATGATGACACACCCATGACAGACAGCACAATCATTCACAATGACTTTTCCCACTATGTCAGGAAAAGATCCCACATCCTTAACGTAGACTGCTAGGCATCCAATGCCAAATATACAAAAGCAACGTGGCAGTTAAACTCATGTGTCATTGTCCATATAACTGTAAACTTCTCACTTCCTTGAGGTATCAGATGCCTGGGAAATTATTCTCTTTATGTGCAGGTAGTTGTCTAGGTTGCATTACTTTGTGACAATCCCAATAAAACTCTTATTAAATATCATGCAATTTCCCAGGATTTATTTTAGCAGATGTTATTTCCTCATACATAATAGTATAAATTAATAAAAAATTCTTACTCAAGAACATGAAAAATTTTCAAAAAGTTTACGGTAGATACATTCTTTCTGTATATACAGGACATGCTTACTACCAAGGACATGGAGATTAAGTGATAAAGTCCCTTAACAAAACAGTCAAGTACACAGCATCTATTTTAATGAAACTCAGAGAATATAAGGATTATGAGTGGAATTAATACAGTAAAATAATGAGCAAGATTTACATTTACTGGAAGCTATATAAAAAACAACAAACCAATCTGTACTAAGTTCATTTAGCCTCAGTTTTACACCTCCTAGGACAGGAATTGTGTAGCCTACAAAACAATTTATATTTTATCTGTACCATCTAATTAATTAAATGGCCCCAGAGTACCAGACTCACAAATCTCGTTAATAGCTGAATACTGAAATAAAGGCTGTTCACCTCTACTAGAATAATATTTGCATATCCCCACCTGTGATGGGTAATAAGTACCTGCCACAAATCAGAATTATGAATTTTGTACGCCTAACAAAACCGCAGGGGAAATTATACCTCAGACATTCCATAATAATTGCAGCTAAGCTGTTTAGTGCCATCCACTTATTCTGCCTGAAGTGTTTAAAGCAGCAACAGTTGTAAATGAATTCAGGCACATATTCAAGGGAATTTTTTTTCAAAAAGTTTTTCTGTCTTGCCATATGTAATTATCTTTATGGAAGTATTCAGCTGCAAGTTACAATGCATTCACATTTAAAAAAGCAAATTAGAAAAAATAGAGAGAATTCCTTCCACCAGCCTCTTAGGTGTATATTAGAATTGTGTTATAGAAACTTTGGAATATAACTCAAGATGGATTTTGAGGTATTAACATTTGGAAAGTTAGGTTGGCTAGATGGGGTGAGATTCTAATTTTGCAATCTGTAAATTGATATTATGATATTTATAGTAGGTGGTCCAGGAAATCATGATATTATGGAGCACATGCTGGACTAGTAAACCTTAGTTTCAAGATTGCATAATGTGGTCCATCTCTAAAATGGCTTATCTGAGCTCCAGAATGCGGCTGTGGAATCCACAGACTCCTGGGAGGAATCTAACCTAAGATCATCACAAGCTTAGGTCATTAGCTGGGAACAATGAGAGTTGTAAAGGGGATGTCTCTTCTAGGTGTTAAGCTCCTCCATGAGAAGGAACATGCAGTAGTCAGCAAAGAGTTTCACGTGAGAAGAAGTAACTAATGCCTTAGTATGAACTGTTAAATAGCAATGATCATGTCCCGGTTAACTGAATTATTTGATTAAATGAGAAGTAACTCCAATAGGGGCAAGATATGACCTGTCTAGGAGGTATGAAGATTATTTAACAATTTAAATGGCAGTGAGATATATTGGAGAGATACGTTAACTAAATACTGGAAGACCCAATGTCAACTCTTGCCAAGAATTAGCCTTGAGTTTCTCTGAGTTTCTCTATCCTCATCTACAAAATGTGAATAAAAATAGTTTCATCTATCTAGCAACTGACTGACCAAATTACCTACTGCTTAGGAGGGTTTGTGCCCTAGTAGCCACATTGTATGTATATTAGCATCACGCTATAAGCAATTATTACTATTTATTTTCCCTATTAGGGATTTGGCTGATTGGCTACCTTCTGGCATCAAGGGTCTCTCTATCAGAGGCTTTACTGCAAATGGGGAGGAGGGGCAGAGGAGAGAATATATAAAATAATCCAATCCTTCAGAGAAAAAGAATCTCTTCCTATCTATTTTTTCTGTGTATGCTTAGCCTGAGTGTGTACAAGAAATCAACCTCATCCTAGAAAAGACCTTTAAAAATAATTAGGATTTATATATTTTCACAAGAGTGGACAGGTTGCAATGAGTCACCAAGAAGTGATTAAGTCAGGGTGTTGGAGGCTCCCTAAGGTGACAGGATGGTCTGCAGGCTTTAGAAAGGAAGTGTATATAGCCTATTACCATGATGAAGTGAAATTTAAAATTACATTTTATATCTGTGAAGGACTAATAGGCAAGGTCCCTATGGATTGTCAAATACTACATAAAATGCTATAAAAACCAGACCTTAATCTCTCACTAACTTACATATTAGCCTCAGGCAGTAAAGATGGGTTTTTTTGGAACCAGACTTTGTGAGGGGGAAAAAAAGTTATGCACAGTTTATCCTGGCTTTTCAGGCACTTTGCCTTTTCCTTGAGTTAACATGACGTATGCCAAGTGATTAAATAAACTCGCCTAGCAGCTCTTCTCATGTACTTGAAAGGAGGCAAAGTAAAGAAGGATTTACTCTGAAGAGAGGTCTTAATTCTATCACTGAAAAGTGTCCCTGTTTTATTCTAATCATTACAGTGGAAACCAAGAAAGGCAAGAAAAATTAAAGCTTCTAAAATAGCCTATTGTAGAAACCCACTTATATTCCATGTACTATTTCACTTAACACCTCATGCCTTTGCAAATCAAAAGTAATATGTGTGTTTAGATACATTAGGTTAAATAAAATATATTAAAAAGATTTTTCAGTAATATCCGTGGGAAGCATGCCAGAGGTGGAGGAGATATTACTGTTAACACCATGGGTGCACATGATTGCCCAGGGAGATAATAGTTTGGATTTTAGATCATCTATTATCACTGAGGAGACTGGGCAAGGCTGCTCAAACATTTTGATGAACTGGTAATTTTTTTCATCTTTAAAAGTAACTCTGAACAGCTTACTGTCAGATTTGCAACATGTGGCAGATTTATAAATGAGTTTTAGATTCAACAGTCAAGCAGGAGCAGATTGGTGTCTTTTGTTTCATTCTCCTTTCAAGAGTTAAGGATTTGCAGTTGTCTGGAAGCCGGGTCTGAGCTTTTATGTGGGCATAAACTGCTGGCTATTTAAGTCTGGCTCTTAATCTCTATAAATTTTGGCTATGTTCAGGGCTAGCTTGAGCAGAAATTCAAAAAGTTCTGACCCCACCCCCAGCCCCTTATATTTAGAATGTGCCAGTTGAGAACTAACCTTCCATGACTTGGAGAGGTAAATATAGAGGCTGGGGACCAGCCTGAGTCCTGAGAATCTCAAGTAGATGACGCATGTCTAATCTCATGCCCTAAGGGTTCCTGAAAATATAGTTGGGTAGAAAGTATGTTATGAGCTTTGTTGTCAGATTGACCTTTGTCCTAATCCTATACCCATTACTTATTATCTATATGACTTTGGTTAGGTAAATTACCTCCTCTGAGCTTCAGGGTTTTTTTTTTTTTTTTTTCACCCAACAGTAAAATAGGGTCAATGACAAGTGTCTCAAAACATTGCTGGGAAGATTAAATAAGATCTCACATAGGGCTCAGGCTAAGTCATCTTACTGGAGCATGAATTCAAAGTACCCCAGAACTCTAGCATTTAAAGGGTAAGCAGCAAAAGAGGAACCCTCAGAGTCTGGGGCATAGTGTTCAAAGAAAAAAAAAAAAAATGCTTGTGAAAAGGAAGAGATGAGTGTCCATTGCTATAGAGAGATCTAATAAAGTAAGGACTAAAACAATATCTTCCCCAACTTTATACCCTTCCAACCACTGTATCCATTCTCTCCTTTGTTAGCATTTTCTTGCAACTTACTAAACTATTCTCATCAAGGTCACCAATGAATTCCTTGTTGCTAAACCCAAAGATAACTTTCTGGTCCTTATTTTAATAAAGTGAAACTAGTACAGTTTGGAGACTTGGTAAAAAAGCCCTGCATGTGGGAAGAGCTTGGGTTTAGAGTAAGAGTTTAAGTGGTGAATTACCATCTTAGAAAATGCATGAACTTGAGCAAGTTATTTGCGCTTGTTTTCCTTCTCTATTATTAGGGGAATAAATGTACTCACAAAGTTCTGATAAGGACTAAGATCTGATAACAGTGCACAGAAGCATGTAATACCTTGCTGGGAATGTGATAAATACCCATTGAAAGTCTTGCTTTTTCTTTCCCAATACAAAATGACAACATGTAGCAGCCATTTCATTTCTTCTACCCATTTATCATGCAACCTCCTCCAGGTTAGAAAACATTTTTTAATTATCCGTACATCCATAATGCCTAGCATAGTGTCTAAAACAGTGCATGTTCAGTAATCATTGTTGAATGAAAATGGAAACTAGCATGAATAATGACATAGGGAAGTTCATGTAGAAGAAATGTTTGATGGTGGTGATAAAAGTTTCCTTTTAGTGGAAGTTTCTTCTTGAGAGTCTATTGGGAGATATGCTTGTGAAAAACGTTTTTGCATATATCATGGAAGGTCTGACACCAGATCAAGTATAATGAAAAGGCTACATAATAATAATCAGTAACATAAGCCTCTATTATATGTACCTTGTGATAAGTGCTTTATATGCATTATCTTATTTAATCATCACACAACCTTTAAGAAAGCTGCTCTGTGTCCAGTTTACCGAAGGAAGCATTGCTTATACAATTGGGTAACTATACAAGAATACACAGCCAGTTTAGAGGGACGCTGGGTTTTGAATCTAGGTCTGGCTGTTTTCAGAGTCTATGATTTAATCACTATGCTATGTGCCTAACCCTCCACCAAATGCATGTTCTGAATTCATGACTGACAAGGCCTTCCTTGATGTGGCTGCTGTCCACTCTCCAGGTTTCTCCCGTGTTCATTCCACCTCTCTTTTTCAGCCATACTATGCCTCTTTCATTCTTTGAACATTCCATGATCTTTCTCACCATCAGGCCTTTCCACAAAGTTTCCTCATCTTCCCCATTAAATCTCTTCTACCCAAGCTGTCTTGAGTGTGTTTCTTCTCCTTGCAACTGAATCATCCCTGACCATTAACATTTTGATGGGAGTCAGTGTGGCTATGGTTTGAAAGGAGAATGAGCTTGAAGCCAGATGAAACCTAGTTACAATATGAGTGACTCTGGGTAACTTAGTTTTTTTTTTTTTTTTTTTTTTACATCTTTATGGGAGCATAATTGCTTAACAATGGTGTGTTAGTTTCTGCTTTATAACAAAATGAATCAGTTATACATATACATCTGTTCCCATATCCCCTCCCACTTGCGTCTCCCTCCCACCCTCCCTATCCCACGCCTCCAGGCGGTCACAAAGCACCGAGCTGATCTCCCTGTGCTATGCGGCTGCTTCCCACTACCTATCTACCTTACGTTTGGTAGTGTATATATGTCCATGCCTCTCTTTCTCTTTGTCACAGCTTACCCTTACCCCTCCCCATATCCTCAACTCCATTCTCTAGTAGGTCTGTGTCTTTATTCCTGTCTTACCCCGAGGTTGTTCATGACATTTTTCTTCTTCTTAAATTCCATATATATGTGTTAGCATACGGTATTTGTCTTTGTCTTTCTGACTTACTTCACTCTGTATGACAGACTCTAGGTCTATCCACTTCATTACAAATAGCTCAATTTCATTTCTTTTTATGGCTGAGTAATATTCCATTGCATATATGTGCCACACCTTCTTTATCCATTCATCTGATGATGGGCACTTAGGTTGTTTCCATCTCTGGGCTATTGTAAATAGAGCTGCAGTGAACATTTTGGTACATGACTCTTTTTGAATTATGGTTTTCTCAGGGTATGTGCCCAGTAGTGGGATTGCTGGGTCATATGGTAGTTCTATTTGTAGTTTTTTAAGAAACCTCCATAAATTTCTCCATAGTGGCTGTACCAATTCACATTCCCACCAGCAGTGCAAGAGTGTTCCCTTTTATCCACACCCTCTCCAGCATTTATTGTTTCAAGATTTCTTGATGATGGCCATTCTGACTGGTGTGAGATGATATCTCATTGTAGTTTTGATTTGTATTTCTCTAATGATTAATGATGTTGAGCATTCTTTCATGTGTTTGTTGGCAGTCTGTATATCTTCTGTGGAGAAATGCCTATTTAAGTCTTCTGCTCATTTTTGGATTGGGTTGTTTGTTTTTTTGTTATTGAGCTGCATGAGCTGTTTATAAATTTTGGAGATTAATCCTTTGTCAGTTGCTTCATTTGCAAATATTTTCTCCCATTCTGAGGGTTGTCTTTTGGTCTTGTTTATGGTTTCCTTTGCTGTGCAAAAGCTTTTAAGTTTCTTTAGGTCCCATGTGTTTATTTTTGTCTTTATTTCCATTTCTCTAGGAGGTGGGTCAGAAAGGACCTTGCTGTGATTTATGTCATAGAGTGTTCTGCCTGTTTTCCTCTAAGAGTTTGATAGTTTCTGGCCTTACATTTAGGTCTTTAATCCATTTTGAGCTTATTTTTGTGTATGGTGTTAGGGAGTGATCTAATCTCAAACTTTTACATGTCCCTGTCCAGTTTCCCCAGCACCACTTATTGAAGAGGCTGTCCTTTCTCCACTGTACATTCCTGCCTCCTTTATCAAAGATAAGGTGACCATATGTGCGTGGGTTTATCCCTGGGCTTTCTATCCTGTTCCATTGATCTATCTTTCTGTTTTTGTGCCAGTACCTTACTGTCTTGATTACTGTAGCTTTGTAGTATAGTCTGAAGTCAGGGAGCCTGATTCCTCCCGCTCCAGTTTTCTTTCTCAAGATTGCTTTGGCTATTAGGGGTCATTTTTCTTTCCATACAAATTGTGAATTTTTTTGTTCTAGTTCTGTGAAAAATACTAGTGGTAGTTTGATAGGGATTGCATTGAATCTGTAGATTGCTCAGGGTAGTAGAGTCATTTTCACAATGTTGATTCTTCCAATCCAAGAACATGGTATATCTCTCCATCTATCTGTATCATCCTTAATTTCTTTCATCAGTGTCTTATAATTTTCTGCATACAGGTCTTTTGTCTCCTTAGGTAGGTTTATTCCTAGATATTTTATTCTTTTTGTTGCAATGGTAAATGGGAGTGTTTTCTTGATTTCACTTTCAGATTTTTTGTCATTACTATATAGGAATGCCAGAGATTTCTGTGCATTAATTTTGTATCCTGCTACTTTACCAAATTCATTGGTTAGCTCTAGTAGTTTTCTGGTAGCATCTTTAGGATTCTCTATGTATAGTATCATGTCATCTGCCAACAGTGACAGCTTTACTTCTTCTTTTCCAATTTGGATTCCTTTTATTTCCTTTTCTTCTCTGATTGCTGTGGCTAAAACTTCCAAAACTAAGTTGAATAAGAGTGGTGAGAGTGGGCAACCTTGTCTTGTTCCTGATCTTAGTGGAAATGGTTTCAGTTTTTCACCATTGAGTACAATGTTGGCTGTGGGTTTTCATATATGACCTTTATTATGTTGAGGAATGTTCCCTCTATGCCTACTTTCTGCAGGGTTTTTATCATAAATGGGTGTTGAATTTTGTCGAAAGCTTTCTCTGCATCTATTGAGATGATCATATGGTATTTCTCCTTCAGTTTGTTAATATGGTGTATCACGTTGATTGATTTGCATATATTGAAGAATCCTTGCATTCCTGGAATAAACCCCACTTGATCATGGTGTATGATCCTTTTAATGTGCTGTTGGATTCTGTTTGCTGGTACTTTGTTGAGGATTTTTGCATCTATGTTCATCAGTGATATTGGCCTGTAGTTTTCTTTCTTTGTGACATCCTTTTCTGGTTTTGGTATCAAGGTGATTGTGGCCTCGTAGAATGAGTTTGGGAGTGTTCCTCCCTCTGCTATATTTTGGAAGAGTTTGAGAAGGATAGGTGTTAGCTCTTCTCTAAATGTTTGATAGAATTCAACTGTGAAGCCATCTGGTCCTGGGCTTTTGTTTGTTGGAAGATACTTTATCACAGTTTTAATTTCAGTGCTTATGATTGATCTGTTCATATTTTCTATTTCTTCCTGATTCAGTCTTGGCAGGTTGTTCATTTCTAAGAATTCGTCCATTTCTTCCAGGTTGTCCATTTTATTGGCATAGAGTTGCTTGTAGTAATCTCTCATGATCTTTTGTATTTCTGCAGTGTCAGTTGTTACTTCTCCTTTTTCATTTCTAATTCTATTGATTTGAGTCTTCTCCCATTTTTTCTTGATGGCTAATGGTTTATCAATTTTGTTTATCTTGTCAAAGAACCACATTTTAGTTTTATTGATCTTTGCTATACTTTCCTTCATTTCTTTTTCATTTATTTCTGATCTGATTTCTTTCCTTCTGCTAACTTTGGGGTGTCTTTGTTCTTCTTTCTCTAGTTGCTTTAGGTGCAAGATTAGGTTGTTTATTCGAAATGTTTCCTGTTTCTTAAGGTGGGATTGTACTGCTATAATCTTCCCTCTTCTAACTGCTTTTGCTGCATCCCATAGGTTTTGGGTCATCATGTCTCGTCATTTGATTCTAGGTATTTTTTGATTTTCTCTTTGATTTCTTCAGTGATCACTTCGTTATTAAATAGTGTATTGTTTAGCCTCCATGTGTTTGCATTTTTTACAGATCTTTTCCTGTAATTGATATCTAGTCTCATAGCATTGTGGTTGGAAAAGATACTTGATACAATATCAATTTTCTTAAATTTACCAAGGCTTGATTTGTGACCCAAGATATGATCTATCCTGGAGAATGTTTCATGAGCACCTGAGAAAAATGTGTATTCTGTTGTTTTTGGATGGAATGTCCTATAAATATCAATTACGTCCATCTTTTTTAATGTATCATTTAAAGCTTGTGTTTCCTTATTTATTTTCATTTTGGATGATCTGTCCATTGGTGATCTGTCCAAGTGGGGTGTTAAAGTCCCCTACTGTGACTGTGTTACTGTCAATTTCCCCTTTTATGGCTGTTAGTATTTGCCTTATGTATTGAGGTGCTTCTATGTTGGGTGCATAAATATTTACAATTGTTATATCTTCTTCTTGGATCGATCCCTTGATCATTATGTAGTGTCCTTCTTTGTCTCTTCTAGTAGTCTTTTTTTTAAAGTCTATTTTGTCTGATATGAGAATTGCTACTCCAGCTTTGTTTTGGTTTCCATTTGCATGGAATATCTTTTTCCATCCCCTTACTTTCAGTCTGTATGTGTCTTTAGGTCTGAAGTGGGTCTCTTGTAGACAGCATATATATGGGTCTTGTTTTTGTATCCATTCAGCCAATCTGTGTCTTTTCGTGGGAGCATTTAGTCCATTTATATTTGAGGTAATTATCGATATATATGTTCCTATTCCCATTTTCTTAATTATTTTGGGTTCGTTATTGTAGGTCTTTTCCTTCTGTTGTGTTTCTTGCCTAGAGAAGTTCCTTTAGCATTTGTTGTAAAGCTGGTTTGGTGGTGCTGAACTCTCTCAGCTTTTGCTTGTCTGTAAACCTTTTAATTTCTCCATCAAATCTGAATGAAATCCTTGCTGGGTAGAGTATTCTTGGTTGCACGTTTTTCTCCTTCATCACTTTAAATATGTCCTGCCAGTCCCTTCTGGCTTGCAGAGTTTCTGCTGAAAGATCAGCTGTTATCCTGATGGGGATTCCCTTGTGTGTTATTTGTTGTTTTTCCCTTGCTGCTTTTGATATGTTTTCTTTGTATTTAATTTTTGACAGTTTGATCAATATGTGTCTTGGCGTATTTCTCCTTGGATTCATCCTGTATGGGACTCTCTGTGCCTCCTGGACTTGATTAACTATTTCCTTTCCCATATTAGGGAAGTTTGGTATTATGTGGAGCTGGGAGGTCTCTTGTGGACCAGTGTCCTTAAGTTGGCTCTCCCACCTCAGAGGCACAGCACTGACTCCTGGCTCCAGTGCCAAGAACCTTTTATCCACACGGCTCCTCAATTTGGGATGATTCGTTGTCTATTCATGTATTCCACAGATGCAGGGTACATCAAGTTGATTGTGGAGCTTTAATCCGCTGCTTCTGCGGCTGCTGGGAGAGATTTCCCTTTGTCTTCTTTGTTCTCACAGCTCCCGGGTCTCAGCTTTGGATTTGGCCCCGCCTCTGCCTGTAGGTCGCAGGAGGGCGTCTGTTCTTCACTCAGACAGGACAGGGTTAAAGGAGCAGCCGCTTTAGGGACTCTGGCTCACTCAGGCCATGGGGGAGGGTGGGGCATGGAGTGCGGGGCGAGCCTGCGGCGGCAGGGGCCTGCATGCCATTGCACCAGCCCAAGGGTGCTCTGTGCTCTCCCGAGGAAGCCGTCCCTGGATACCGGGACTCTGGCAGTGACGGGCTGCACAGGCCCCCGGAAGGGGGGCGTGGACAGTGACCTGAGCTCGCACACAGGCCTCTTGGCGGCGGCAGCAGTAGCCCCAGCGTCCCACGCCCGTCTCTGGGGTCCACGCTTTCAGCCGTGGCTCGCGCCCGTCTCTGAAGCTCCTTTAAGCAGCGCTCTTAATCCCCTCTCCTCACGCACCAGGAAACAAAGAGGCAAGAAAAAGTCTCTTGCCTCTTCAGCAGGTCCAGACTTTTTCCCGGACTCCCTCCCTGCTAGCTGTGGCGCATTAGCCCCTTCAGGCTGTGTTCACGCCGCCAGCCCCAGTCCTCTCCCTGCGCTCTGACCGAAGCCCGAGCCTCAGCTTCCAAGCCCCGCCCGCCCCGGCGGGTGAGCAGACAAACCTCTCGGGCTGATGAGTGCCAGTCGGCACGGATCCTCTGTGCGGGAATCTCTCCACTTTACCCCTGTGGCTGCGCTCTCCTCCGCAACTCGGCAGCTTTCCCCCTCTGCCACCCGCAGTCTCCGCCCGCGAAGGGGCTTCCTAGTGTGTGGAAACTTTTCCTCCTTCACGGCTCCCTCCCACTGATGCAGGTCCCGTCCCTATCCTTTTGTCTCTGTTTTTCCTTTTTTCTTTTGCCCTACTCAGGTACGTGGGGAGTTTCTTGCCTTTTGGGGGGTCTGAGGTCTTCTGCCAGCGTTCAGTAGGTGTTCTGTAGGAGTTGTTCCACGTGTAGCTGTATTTCTGGTGTATCTGTAGGGAGGAAGGTGGTCTCCGCGTCTTACTCTTCGGCCTTCTTCCCGGAAGTCCCCCAACTTAGTCTTTTGAAGGAGGCAATAACTATCTACTTCACATAATTGCTTTAAGGACTAATTGAGATAATTCATGCAAAACACTTACTATAGTAAGCACTTAGTAAATGGCATCTATTATTAAAATGATGAATACGTTTATTCTAGTCTCAAGATTCCTTAGCGAAATCATGGTCTAAAAGTTTCTCAAGCCTTTTAATGTCATTTCAGTTATACCTAAAATTAGTGCTTATTAATATATTTCCTTAGATATTACATCTTCAAAAGAGAAGCAAGACATGAATATTAGTAACTGAACCTGGTACGTGAGTGAAGAGAGCTTTTTCAGGTGTTTCTAAGGGGAAAGGCCTCACATGAAACATTAATTCATCTGCTTTTGTGTAAGACCAGAGAAATTAGGCAATTAATTTTTGAGATTAAAATCAAATAGATACTAAATTATATTTAAGCATGATTTTGATTAGACTGAAATTATTTTATTTAACTGTTCCAGTTCTAAATTAGGTAATACATTTCTTTCACTGCTTTTTAAATTAGAGACAAATTGCACATATTTTGTGTATCTGTACATATGTACCATGTGTGCTATTAAGCTTTGGAGAATGTTATGAATTCACAGTGAAGATTCTTTTAAACTATAATAAAAGTATTATTTTCTATTCACCAAACCTACAGTTTATGAAATATGACTATTTTAATAAATGCTAGAATTCTCCCATAATTCTCTTGAGTGATTTGTTTACCCGAGGTTTTCGTATGCTTATGACTGAATCAGAAATTACTAAAATCAAGCTGTATTTAAGCAAAAAACCTCATAACCAATTGGGTTAGACATCTATTATCTAAATATCTTCGATTTCTGCAACAGGTTTGCCAGTGCACATTCTCAAAGCTATGTTAAAGACTGGCCAAAGCTATGTTAAAGAATATATGAAGGATGTCTTTTATGTCTATGTGTAATCTAAGTAGACATTGGGGAGGTTAAGCTTTTTTTTTTTTAATTTGTTTTTTAAATCTGTCCTTCACATCTCTACAAAATGCTTCTTTTGCTCTTGTTTCTCTGTTTCCCAAGATTCATTCTCAATGATGTCATTTTCATTCTCAAAATAACTTTAGTGTTCCTTTAAGATTTACCAAAATAAAGTAATTAGTACAACCTTCTTGTCTTGGTGATTAAGAACACCCAGATTATCCTGCAAGATGCCATAGCAAAAACAACGGGAGTGGACATTTAGCAGGCACAAATTCATTTATCCGTGGCTACTAGGATCATCACCTTGCAGCATCACCTGGCATAAGTAAATTTCATCTTTTCTGAGGCTTTGTTAGCTCAACTGTAGGATAAATGAGTTAAACTCCAGGATCCCTAAAGTCTGCTATAGCCCTAGAAGTCCATGTGTCTCTGATTTAACCCTTCTAGACCTAGTTTTTTTATGAGTTCCCTACATGTTTTATTAGTTCCAGCTAAACCAGACTACATACTGATCTGTGCACATGTCCAGCTGTGTCTTGGTTTCTATTCTCTTGTTACTGCTGACTTATTTTTACAAAAGGTTCTCTTCTCTTTCTGTTAGTTCAATTTTTTCCAGTTCTTCAAGATACCTTTCATTATTACCCTCTCCATCAAACCCTCCCTGACATCTTCCAACTCATGCTGATATAGTCTCTGAAATTTTGTTTGAAACTCTTTTATAACTGCCATATACAGACTTTTATTATATTGTTTCTTATTTTATCTTAGCTACTAAACTTGGAACAAAGGCATTCTCTTACTGACTTGTGCATGTTTCTGGGGCACCTAAACAGTGCATGGCACATGGTAGGCACTCAATAAAATGTCTGTGGAATAAAAAGTCTGGTCTATCATTCTGATACATTGTAAATGGCAAAATTATCTCCTGTTACAGAAAAAGCTGTTAGCCTTTTATTTGGACTCCATTTTTTGTGTTACTTTTGATTGTTCAAAGATGCAGTTCAATACTGTTTTTTATTATCCTGTATGAGTATTAGCTCTCCCTTGATAGTAAGATAGGCAGTAAGTGATGTGGTTTGCCTCTTTCTTTTCTCCAAGCTATTATGCAGAGAATAAGTTCTGTGTGATGAGGTCATACCCCTGTCTCTAACAAAGAAACAGGTTGCTTCATAGAGTTAAACATCTCAGACCATTCCTTGTAATCAGTTAACAATTTTGCTTGATACAATGGGCACAATTTTCCATCTGCTTAGTTTTGTTAATTTAAATTTTTGGATCAAACTGTCTCAGAAATTTTGTAGGTCCCTCCTTTCCTTCATAAACATGTTTTCATCATAAATGAATCTGTAATTGGAGTTTAAAAGGTCATTCCCCAATGATAAATGCCAGGTGGATATTGAAGTAGAAACAACCCATGTTTCCTACAATCCTTTCACCCTCATGTTTCTGATGGAGGCTCCATAGATCCCATGGAATTTGGCAGGTAAAGGGACCTAGCTGAATCATCTCAAAGTCCTGGAGTTTTGGGCCTTGGCTATTATGGCTGAGTAGCTGTGACTATTCAGATATTGTTGCTTTGTTTGCCCTGAGTCCCGGAGCCATCTGCACTGCACAGAAAGCACTGCAAACTCCGTCAGTCAAAATGAATATTTAAAAGTTCACTTTTGACATGCTTTTTTTTTTTTTATTTTAGTTTTTATTTGTAGCTTCTTAAATCTCTTGGTCCCAGCTGTCCTGTCTCTCATTGTGCTGGCATCATTCTGTATTCCACTTAATAGGATCAGAGTTTATAGATAACCAAAGAGGAGCCATCTTTTAACCCTTGAATGGTTTTCGTGGTAAACAATCAGGACAGTCTCAAATTCCTTCAAGATTTGTTCATTTGTGTTCACTAAAAAATAGTGGGGCTGGAGTAAATATAGAGGAGGAATTTTATGCTGTCCTCTTCTTGTTTTTTTGTGCTTTAAACCATTTAATTTTGCAGATCATTGTAGCCATGTGATGAGTTAAAATTAATGTCCTTTCATAGATTGTTTAATAACAATTCCAAACAGCTCCCAAAATGATAGCATGCATGACCTCTCTCTATAGGTCTTCCAGACTGGAGGCATTTGTAGACAATGAAATGATTATAGTATAACTGTAAGCAATTTTTACTAAGGCCAGAACATTCTTAGGAACTAGTCTCTATAGTCAAAATTCATGATTATGCAATCTTTTCAGTTTTACACATTAAAATCCAGAATTTAGAGCCTTAAACCTTCTAAACTTGGTAGAAGACCAATAGGGAGGTGTCAGAGAGAGAGATCTGTTCATACTTTTGAACACCATATGTGACTCTTTACGATCTGGTCTTGTTCAATAATGAAGAGCCTACTCCTCTAGCTGCAACCTGTTGAAATTGACTTTAGTCCAGGATTTCTCAGCATTACTATATTGATACTTGGTGCTGGATAATTTTGTGTGTGGCCTCATGTCTTGTGCATTGTAGGATATTCAGCAGCATCCTTGGCCTCTACCCATTAGATGCCAGATGCTAGTAGCACCACCCTTCTGACTTATGACCAAAAAAAGTGTCTCCAGACATAGCCAAGATGTTCCCTGGGGGACAAAGTTCCCTATGCCCCACGTTGGAGAACCACTGTATTACAACCTTATTTAACCTTTTAGAATTCCCTGTAGATATCGTGCTCATAAGTCAGGATTCAGTGTACTTTTTATATGTTTTAACAGAAAGGAACTCATTGTCTGCAACACCAGGAAGGACTAAAGGAGAGGAATTCAGGGAGACCCCAGCAGACTATAGAATTTTAAGAGTGTGCTGCTTCAGACTGTCAGAATAAGGAAGCTGCTATTAGCCATGCATTGCCCCACACAGCTGCCTGTCACACCCAAGAAGCTTGACCAGACTCAGAATTCAGAGCGTGTTTCTTTCCATTTTAATTACCAAGACCAGTAGAAGCAACAATATGTCCAGTCACACATTATCCTTTCAAGCCTCCCATACCTGTATATCATTCATTGACTGTATATCATTCACAAACAGAATTCCATCTTCAAGGGAGTCTGGGAAATGTTGTTTGTCACTTTACGACCTTTGTAATACATGTAAGAAGATAAAAATGTGCTATGGGCTAAAATACCATATCCAGCATGACATGTTGTGGCACATCTGCTTGTTGTACCCTCTGCAGAGATATGCTTCATCTGTTCATTAATTAATTCATTTATTCAATCATCAGCCAGTCAATCTTTCAACAAGTACCTATTGAATAGTATGTTAGGACTCTCCCAGGTGCCAATAACTTGAAGTAGTTTATTGATACATGTTCGTGGGAAAGACAAGAAGTTGAGTGGGTATTAGGGATGGCAGGAAAGGGTTTATAGATGATTTTGGACTCTCTCTCCTTCTTCACACTTTTCCTCTGCCTCTCAACATCCTTTTCCTAGAATGGGCTTCACGAGTCACAGAACCTAATTACTGGAAGTTCCAGATTTATAACCTAACAACTTCACAACCGTGCAATCATTTTCTTCAACAAATATATGTTGAGAACCCATTAAATGTTTATCCCCATGCTAGGTACAGGTATGGACTGTGAGGGACCAACTAAAGTTAAAAAAAGAATAAATGAGTAACAGGGAAGGATCCTAGTTTTTCCAGCTTGGGTCATATGCTTCTTCCTGAGCCAATGAGTAGACAGGGTACCTATGGTTGATCCAGTACAGGTAAAATGTTTATACATTTTGGATCATTCAGCTAAGGAAGAAATAGATGGTGGTGGTCAAAGTAGGAGAAATGTACGACATAGCTACTAGGGGAATGTCTGTGAGACAGAAAGCTGCCATATTTGTGTCTACTACAACTGCCTGTTATGTACTCACCACTAGGCTAGGGGCTGAGTGTACTGCAGTGAATAAGAAAACGTCCCTGGGAAGACTTTTCTGTGAAACCAGATCTGGTCACCACCCACTCCTTACCAGCAGAGCTGACTACTAGCTCTCTTCTTCTGGGCTACCAGTTTGCAGACACTACTAATGTTGCTATTATTAGTATTTATCCTTCTCATTAGACTTTGAAAACCTTAAAATGGAAACCTCTGGCATCTTCCTATAGCACCATGCCTGGCAGGTAGATGGGATTCCATGTATGCTTGTTGGCTAAATGTTGAAAGAGTGAAAGAACAAATGATTGATTGGCTAAATAAGTGAATTAATGTCTTTTTTTTCACACAGAGACAGCTGTAGATGGGGGCCTAACTTTCTCCTTTCCTAAAGCAACCCTATTGGACAAGCGAATCTGGCTCCCTGGAAGGGTGATGGAGGGTCCTCTGATCTACTCTGACATGTTTCAATTTAAGCTTAGCCTTCCTTTGCTCCTTTGCTGTAAGTCTATATTCTTGGCTATGAGGTTTTTATTGCATTTCTGATATGTGAATGAATCACCATGTAAAACGTAAGCTCTTTCTTGAATAAAATTACACAAACAAGATGCTCTGGGGAAAATGAGGTAAATAAGTCTCTTCAGTGGTGGTTATTTATAAGAACCCCCAACACCTTTAAAATGTTCTCATTTCAATAGCCGTGTTTCTAGTTGGAATTTCAGTGAGAAAGACATATGATCTGTGAGAAGTGGCGTTTTTATCATGGTTGGCTATGAAAGAATTGAAAAACTGATAATGACTAAAAGTATTTTAAGTCACCATATAAAATGCCTTTAGATTTCTTTTATTATTGTGTGTGTGGTGGGGAGAGGCAGGGAGAATGAGACGGTTATGACTGTGATTAAAATCAATGAAGACCATTGTTGGTTTTAACACATGATGACAATACTGTACAATGCAGTGGCACATAAAATGATACCACCTATAAATCCTCTGCCCATTCTGATGTTTCTAAGAAAACACATGAAATCATTTTGACTGATTAACAAGGCTGTGCTCTGCAGGCACTACTGACCCTGAAGTTATTGGTATTACGTAAAGTATTTGAAGCTGTAAATCAGGCACAGTTTGCATTATTAGCAGCAGGAAGATGTTTCCTAGGAAGAAAGAGAAAGGCAAAAATTATTTAGAATTATTTGTAGCGTGTTTCCATCATGTTATGGTTTGGATGATATTAAAAAATCCTATGATATTCACATCTTGAAAATGGGGCCACTGAAGATTAAATGAGGCATCCCAGATTCAGAGGAAGGCAAATAGCTCAACACAGATTAAGTTTTACCTTTTGGAAGGGCTGTTTATATTTCCTTCTATGGAACAGATATGATCAATACTGATTCTATATACTTTCTATTTTCACCTACAGTTGCCTACTTCACTCTTATCATCTAGTTAAAATAGTCAACTTTTGCTTATGGGTTTTTGGTTGTGGTGGAATACTGAGAGAGAATGGAGAAAAACTGAATAATTTGTGATTTAAACATGATTTAAAATAGTAGTGCATTTGTCAAAATAAAATGACTAAAAATCAGGAAATATTCTACACATTATATGATGTTTGTCATTTGGAATCACAAAACAATCCATAGCTTTTGGGTTATATTAATTGGAGAGCACAAAGGCCCATTCTTATCACCAATCATCTATGTACCTCTAGAGAGTATTCCCAGAAATATAAATACGTACCTTTCCAGAGTATTTTTTATCACTCTATGAAAACCTTCTCCTGAGACAGAAGTAAACACCAACTGGGCTTGTGGGTTCCAATACCACAATTTATGTGATATTTAGCATTACTAAAGTATTATACTGACATCATTTTGGATAATATCTGTAGTTGATATACATGGTAATAAATTTTACATGCAACTTTACTGTTTATTAAATATATTTGGTATTATTTTACTTAATTTTATTATCAGAAATTCTTTTGGTTGCAAACAACAGAAATGGACTCATTAATTTAATTAAAGTACTAGAGTTTTAACTTCACTTGAATTAGTCTCCAGGATATATATCTTTCTTCCCCTTATATGTCAATACTCCTTACTTTCAATTAGTTTTCCAAGCTAGCTGGTTTGTCCTAACAAAGAGAATGTGGAACTGGTTTTCTAGCATGGGCTCTGAAGTTATTAGGCACATGATTATTGGTATTTTAAGTATCCATTTATTTATCTGTACAACAAAGTTAATAATATCTGTATCTCCTAGGATTCCTCAAAGAATAAAATAGTGGATGAAAGCATTTTATAAACTGTAGGACATTGAACAAGTATAAGATATTTATGTTTCCTTACTTTCAATTTTATAGTCTAAATAACTGCACTCTAGAACCCTCAAAAAAATTGGATTTTTGGAAAGATATAGTTGAACTCAGAGAATCAAAGGAAAAAGAGGACAACCTCACATCAGGAAAGGGAGGGATCAACGTGGCTATGAAAAATAGTTAATAGAGTTGTATCAGTATAAGAGTTTAAAGCTCAACAAAGTTCTTATTTTTTTTTGGTTACTACCTTGATTTTTGAAAATACAAAGATTTTAAATATTTAATCTTTTGATTGGCTTTGATGTGTAATATCACAATTTCTTTTTTTCCATTTTCCACTACCTCTCCTTTGCTGGTACCCTAAGCAGATGCTTAGTCACTGGGCACTGCCACTAGCATGACTCAATTCCAGTGACTTTCAGATTCCATGTCTCTGCCTTCATGTTTCAAATATGCCACAGAGAGGATCTGAATTGCTCATCTTTGGTCAACTACCTGTCCTTTCAGGTCAAGGAGTACAGGGCCAAGTAGCATAGGCATGGCTACTGAGGACCCACCTTTTTCATGAAGGCCATTTGCATAGAAGATAGATCACTATAAGCTGTAAATTCATTCCTCTCTTATTTTTTAGGTCTATCTACTTTATGTTTTATCTATGAGTTGGGGCTGTTCATGTTCTCATTTCCAACTACTTAGCCCCTCATTACTTAAAACTTCCTACTTAAAAATGAAACCACAAACTATGTAATAATGCAACAAATGAAGTGAAAACCAGATTAGATAAACATTCATTATGCTGCATGGTCAATGTAAAAGTTTATTGAAAATAGTTCACAAAAGGGAGAAGAGAAAAATCTCCACCCAGGGTGTGACCTCAGTTTCATTTTTAATTCAGACTTCAGCTCCCACAAAGGAATCTTGAGATGATACTTAACAACTACTCAAAATTGAACCACCAGCTTTTGCTGTGACATATGCCATTTTCTTCCCTTCCTTTTCTGGAACAACTCTAGTTTTGTCCATCTTCAATGCCTCTGATATGGTGATAATACGAAGATCCTTCACTTCTTGCTCTGGTGCTTACACATTAGCTTTATTTGCTATGTAGTATCTTCCGCTGGCCTTGGTAACCCTACCCTTACCCCTGGAGGCTGCCACTGCTGTCTTAAGCATCTTTGAAAGACAAAAGGTGGCAGAGACCTCTCTGCAACCTTCAATGCCCTGGTGGGTGTTGTGTACACACACACACACACACACAAATATTCCTTTCTCCCTGTTAGTATTGTACATTCCCATATGCATATGATAACAAGGTTGCTTGTGTCTTATCATCTTTTCACTCATACTCTGCCACATGTCCTTTCCATTTCTCTTATTCATGAACATTGGAAAGCTCAATTAGAAGACTAAATTTGTTACATAACAAATAGTTCGTCTTCCCCTTGCCATTGTCCTATCTTCATATGATAACAGGAACTTGCCCCCCAAAGTATAGATAAGCTCATATGCTGAGAAAGATTGGAAAAATTTGGGTTCTTAAAGACATTAATGACCTGTAGGGTTCACCAAGCATGAAAACTTCCTACTCATGGACTTCTTGGTTTTTGAGATAATGCATATCCCTTGTTTTTTTAAGGCCAGTGAGATGTCATATTCTCACATAAAACTGAAAAGACTTTGAGTGGTAATCACATAGTAAAAATTCACTATCAAATGGGAATTAGAAAATTCCATTTATTAATTTGTTTTTCTCTTCCATGCTTTCATCTCAGCAGAATCGGCTTGTCATTGGATAATTTACCATCCTCTGTCTAATGGTCTCTAGCTTTTTGATACCATTTTAATTTTAGTGGTAGGAATATATGGAAGTATGAACTTGACTTACAGTAACAATTGTGGCTCCATCTAAGTGTTTCTTTAAAACTTTTCCTGAGATCCATTTAAGATTTTTCATGTCTAGTACATTAAAATATTTTAAAAGAAATGGAAAGAGAAGACACCATTAGAGCAAATTTCATTTTGTTTCCCAAAGCTATAACAAGTCGATGGAATTATTTTTATATAATGTAAGTTCTTCTTTAGTTAAAATAGTCTCTGAGTGACCCTTTCTTCTCACTCTTCCAAGAAGAGTGTTATTTGATTACAGCCAAGATGAAACTATATCATTACAATCTAATTTTATTATTTAATAAAGAGGAATTTATTAAAAAAACAAGAAATCTCTTTCAAGATGGCAGAGTGAATATCTGTTTCTCTTCTTTCTCTGTACTGACATGACTTCAGATAAAACAAAATGGACACATAAAGGCATAAACTCCACCAAAAATGTGGGTGAGGGAAGTATGCATCATTTTAGTTGCTCTATAGAAATATTCCTTCTGGAAACACACACACACACAAACAATAACATAAAAACATATTGGGGACTAGTAACCAATGAGGCAGAAATGAGAAGAATAAAGTCAAGTTTACTTTAGAAAATTTGCAACCAAGGATGAAACAGATTTTCTCTGCAGGAATTCAGTAGGGCTTGGAAGTTGGAAATACTATGTCTACAAAAAGTAGGAATGATGTATTATTAAATGTTTGTAGAAGGAACAGTTGACCTCTCTACCTCTGTCCTATGTCTGCACACATATTGCCTGGCATAAAGGGATTTAGCCCACTTGGAGAAAATAAAAATGATAGAAAAAAGTCAAACAATTCTCTTCAAATAAACTAAACCATCTTGCGGGGTGGGGGGTTGGGGGGAACTAAGGTAGTTAGTGGAAGAGATAGTACCCCAGAATTAAGTGATGCATATTCTGTCATTTAGGGATCTGAAAACTCAACTGCCAGCTCTTTGCCCACTCATATTAAAGTCTGCCTAGCCCTACACAGTGTTCATAGTCAGATTAGCTGTAGTCTCTTAATTAAATGGAGAACAAGCATCTCTTGTTCAGGGACAATTCTCAATGCAAAGGATAAAGACTCAGATGCTTTTAAAAAAGAGAGAGAAAAATCCTTCCCATGGGAAAAGACACATTTTGAAGGATAGAAGATATTCTAATTAGTGTTCCTAGAGGGATTTGGAAAATACTGCCTTAATAAAATGAAAGCTGCCTTATTGGAAAAGGAAGAAATACCAAACACAAACAAGAAAGCATATTTGAGTTGGAAAAAAAAGAAATTAAGTCAAGGAAAATCGCCTGGAAAATAATAAATTGAGATAATAGAAAAACTAAAAATTATCTCCTTTTTATCACTTTTAGAGAGCACTGTATCCCGAGGACAAGACATTTCTAAGTATCAGGAATCATCTGCCACTTTCCTCTCTGGATGGTCTGTGAGGCTGGGTATAGGCAAGTTAAAAATGAGGCCTGACAAAGGCAGAAGCACCTTTCTGGGGTAAGAAGAAACAAGAGATTTAATAACATTGTTGGCTGACATGTTAGATCTATAGGACCCCTAAACACAAAACTAATTCTCTCTGCTTGCTGATTTTCTTCCCCCACAGGACTTTTGTTGAATGTTTGGCAGTAGCAGCATGGAAGACAAGAGTTTTGGCTAGAAAGCAAAAAGAGCTCTCTGTAGCCTCACAGTCCTTAGATCTTGCAAGAGGAAAGAGATTGCAACATATGGAGGGAAATATCTCACCCAGAAGATACTTGAAATTAGAGGTAAATTGAAACTAACTAAAGTTGCAACCTAGTCCCAGACTAGCTCAACTACTGTTTAGATTGAAGTGATCATTTTCCTACACTAGTTACCAAGTTGCTAAATTCCCATCTGGGAAACATTTTACTCAGTTTATAATGCTTTTTTAAATATTATGTCTGGAGTACAATAAATAATTAAGAGATATACAAGATAAAGTAAATACTAATCAATAGAAAAGGTAGTCATAGAAATAGATTCAGATGTTGGAATTAGTAGACAGGAACACTGAATAGGTATCACAAATATGTTAGAAGGATATATGAATAATGGAAAAAGAGATGTAGAATTTGAACAGAGAAATTGAATTTACAAAAGGAAATAAAATGGATATTTTGGAACTAGAAAATATAAAACCTGAAATTAAAAATTAAATGTATGGTTAAACTTCTGGGAAATGAAGTGGAAATAAACTCTAAATTATGTTTTTTGAGGGTAAAGATATAACCAGTGGAGAAACTAATAATGATGATAAAAATTATACAAGTTGTTGGTAAATTAGGAAAATTAGGAAGTAGTATCTATAAACTAGTTTCTCATCTATTATTAAAGTATACCAATAGACATTTCTAAAACTGCAAAGTAAGCGTGAGGGGAAATAAGAAGGGAAATCCGAATGATAACGGTTAAGAGGAACTGCTCTAGGCACCCAAACTAGAGGTGAGGAGAAGTGAAGTAAGAGACTGCTGCTTTTTATTACATGGTTTTGATCCTTACATCTTACTATGATAAAAATTTTGAAAGTATTAATTGATAAATTAAAAAGTAAATTGCTTAAATTCAAAATATGATACCCAGGTGGAGAACAGCATTAAAATGAGCTCTGTCCTAAAGTTAAAGTAGACAATGGCCAATTAAGCCATCTTGGGATATGGAGAGAAAGGGACTTTGATATTTAGGATCTCTTGAATGGCTCTTTTTAATTTAATTTAATTTTATTTTATTTTTACTTGTTTTTTTTTTCAGGAGAATAACCATATCATTGAATAAAAGATGATATATATATATATTTATTATAAAAAATCCGACAAAATTACAGAGAAAAAAAGTAAAATATTTCTTCTAATTCCATCTTTCTCCATGACAGGCATTATCCTTAGTCAGCAACTCTATGAGCTATTGCTGTAAGGTTGGGTGGTTGAGTGGTCAGGTAGACAAATAAATAAAGAGAAAAACTTTTTAAAATGACGTTAAACATTACTACTATTTTAAACAAAAATAATTGTTTCATTTGTTTGAGTTTAATAAAGAAGAATTTCCTAAGAAATAAAAGGATTTTTGAACTCCAACAAAATATTTCTTTGTGCCCAAAGATACTGTTTCATAGTGGAGCCCTCTAATTCTAAGAAATTGTGAAAAATATTGCATTTTAGTTGCCATTTTTAGCATGTTTTAACCTTCATCAGTACCAATCTCTGTTGTGAGAAATGAAGATATTAGCACTTTATGCTTGCTCCCAACTTTCATCTCCACTTCTTAATTTTTAATAGTTATATATTATAAGATTTAATGTCTATTGAAATTGTCTATTATGTTTTTGTTATTAAGCTTACACTTACCTTACATTTTAACTGTAATTACTGCTGGAAAAAAATATTGGTTTTATTCAAATGTTTCCTGTTACAATTATTTTGCAGTAGTTTCTCCATTCTGAGGGGTTTATTTTAACTCTTGAGTTTTGAGTAGTTTTCATATGAAGTGTTCATCATATGTGTATGGAGAATATGGGAGTTCTGATTTTGTTTTTCATTGTATAAGAGATCCAGAAGTACTTTTTTTTTAAAACATATTTATTGGAGTATAATTGCTTTGCAATGGTGTGTTAGTTTCTGCTTTATAACAAAGTGAATCAGTTATATATATAAATATGTTCCCATGTCTCTTCCCTCTTGCACCTCCCTCCCTCACACCCTCCTTATCCCACCACTCTAGGTGGTCACAAACCACCTAGCTGATCTCCCTGTGCTATGCGGTTACTTCCCACTAGCTATCTGTTTTACGTTTGGTAGTTTATATATGTCCATGCCACTCTCACTGTGTCACAGCTTACCCTTCCCCTTCCCCATATCCTCAAGTCCATGCTTGAGTAGGTCTGTGTCTTTATTCCCGTCTTACCCCTAGGTTCTTCATGACCTTTTTTTTTTTTTCTTAGATTCCATATATATGTGTTAGCATATGGTATTTGTTTTTCTCTTTCTGACGTACTTCACTCTGTATGACAGACTCTAGGTCCATCCACCTCACTATAAATAACTCAATTTCATTTCTTTTTATGGCAGAGTAATATTCCACTGTATATATGTGCCACATCTTCTTTATTCATTCATCTGTTGATGGACACTTAGGATGCTTTCATGTCCTGGCTATTGCAAATAGAGTTGCAAAGAATATTTTGTTACATGACTCTTTTTGAATTATGGTTTTCTCAGGGTATATGCCCAGTAGTGGGATTGCTGGGTCATATGGTAGTTCTATTTTTAGTTTTTTAAGGAACCTCCATACTGTTCCCCATAGTGCCTGTATCAATTTACATTCCCTAGAGAAGAGCTAACACCTATCCTTCTCAAACTCTTCCAAAATATAGCAGAAGGAGGAACACTCCCAAACTAATTCTACGAGGCCACTATCACCCTGATACCAAAACCAGACAAAGATACTACAAAGAAAGAAAACTACAGGCCAACATCACTAATGAACATAGATGCAAAGATCCTCAACAAAATACTAGCAAACAGAATCCAACAGCACATTAAAAGGATCATACACCATGATCAAGTGGGGTTTATTCCAGGAATGCAAGGATTCTTCAATATACGCAAATCAATCAACGTGATACACCATATTAACAAACTGAAGGAGAAAAACCATATGATCATTTCAATAGATGCAGAGAAAGTTTTTGACAAAATTCAACACCGATTTATGATAAAAACCCTGGAGAAAGTAGGCATAGAGGGAACTTTCCTCAACATAATAAAGGCCATATATGACAAACCCACAGCCAACATCGTCCTCAATGGTGAAAAACTGAAACCATTTCCACTAAGATCAGGAAAAAGACAAGGTTGCCCACTCTCACCACTCTTATTCAACATAGTTTTGGAAGTTTTAGCCACAGCAATCAGAGAAGAAAAAGAAATAAGAGGAATCCAAATTGGAAAAGAAGTAAAGCTGTCACTGTTTGCAGATGACATGATACTATACATAGAGAATCTTAAACATGCTACCAGAAAACTACTAGAGCTAATCAGTGAATTTGGTAAAGTAGCAGGATACAAAATCAATGCACTGCAATCTCTGGCATCCTTATACACTAATGATGAAAAATCTGAAAATGAAATCAAGAAAACACTCCCATTTACCATTGCAACAAAAAGAATAAAATATCTAGGAATAAACCTACCTAAGGAGACAAAAGACCTGTATGCAGAAAATTATAAGACACTGATGAAAGAAATTAAAGATGATACAAATAGAGAGATATACCATGTTCTTGGATTGGAAGAATCAACATTGTGAAAATGACTCTACTACCCAGAAGCACGTTTGAGAATATTTTTGGTTGCCATTTCTCTTGACTTGTATCTTGTCTGGGTCTAATATTTTGAGCCACACATTCCCTGAGAATCTTGTAGCAATTGCTCCTTTTCTTCTGACAGTGAATGTGGCTTTGAAGAAGTCTGAAGTCAGTCTAAACTCTTTCCTGCTTGAATTTAATGTGTCATTTAAACCAGAATTACTAAAGACTGCTTTCCTTTTCGATTTCAATGGCAATCAGAATTTGGCTCAGTGGATGGTTCTTGTCAAGGATTTGTCGTTGCAAAGCAGGTCATTTCTGCTGTATTTCTAACAGAGTTTTCTCTTCACCCTCCACACACCCATTTATTTATTTTTTTCTTTTCACCAAAATTAGACCATTTGTATGTACAAACTTTTGGAATACCTTCCTTTATAGTTCTAATCACAAAAAAAATGCTGAATAAATGTTAGCAGATTAGTGTGCAGATAGCGCACAATAAGAGTACATTACTTTTAAGGAACACCACAAATTTAGAAATAAACACACAAATCAGTGGCTGCCTTTACAGATAGCGGCCTCTTAAAAGCAGAGCTTCTGCGACATTGTATCTGGGATATGCAGGAGTTTGTCTGATTTTGAGATATACTGTTACCCTCTATCATCCAGCAGTCAGCTGATTTTTAAGTGAATTTATAAAATCACAGAAAATAATTAGACATGAAAGGTGAATCTAGTGTTAGTCCCTTATTGTACAAAATGCAAATATATTTTTCTTCATACTATAGAAAATCTAATACAAGTTTTTTTTTTTTTTTTTTTTTTTTCGGTACATGGGCCTCTCAGTGTTGTGGCCTCTCCCGTTGCGGAGCACAGGCTCCGGACGTGCAGGCTCAGCGGCCATGGCTCACAGGTCCAGCTGCTCCGCAGCATGTGGGATCTTCCTGGACCGGGGCACGAACCCATTTCCCCTGCATCGGCAGGCGGACTCAGCCACTGCACCACTGGGAAAGCCCTACAAGTTTTTAAATTGGGCAAAAACAATGACTTACTTCATCCTTTCTTCAATAAGTGGAAAACAAAGATTAATTGAGCTTGCAACAAGATAGTAACCAAGCTCCTCATCCCAATTTCTTTTTTCTTTACACTTAAGTTTCTATATCTGTGGCTTATAATAGCATTTATCAGGTGCTTCATGCAACTGACATTTTAGCGGGTAATCCTATTGTTGTTCTCTTCAGGACAGGCCGATAATAGCAACACTGTTTCTATGTAATGTATTATATCAGAAAGCTTGTCATCAACTTTTACAGATTCATTAGGAGCCCAGATTTGAGCTTGACTTCTTCATTTATTGGGCTTTTCTTAGGAACGTCTATTGCAGCAGTGAGTCAAGGAAATAATTTCCCATTGCTAGGTTGTTTTGTTTTGCTTTTGTTTTAAAGAAAGAATGTTCCTTCTAGGATTCTGAAAAGTCTAAAATGTGGAATTTTCCTCCAGGGCCTCAATTCATTCTGTTCATTGTCGTTTGAGTGAAAAGAAGTTTCTGGTTATGTGGTTGGAAAAAAAACTATATATATATATAATATTATAAACAAAATATATAAACTATATATATAGTTTGTTTCTGTAGGAAGTTTGCCTGTTGACAGATAAGCATAAGTAGACCAGTCTCATCTGAACTGCTATCTTTGTAAGGATGGGAAGGGGAATCCCCCCTTTGCAAGACAATAAAGAGATAGCTAAAGATGATAAGCATTTGGCAAAACACCAGATTTGACCACCTCTTAGAATCATGTTTTCCACAAGCTCTTTCACATGTTTCAAGAATAAAGAAATTTGTTTGGACACATTAATGTTTGTAAAGTCTCTTGGCCCTTTTTCTAGGATAGTGCAAATTCTTCTACATTTTTCTTCAAATTTCTTCAAAAGGAGATATGAGCTCCTGTTTATTCTAATCCCCTTCCCCCTGCCTTACAATGTCTCACTCTCAAGATAATACTCTCAACCACAATATTAACTTGGAGCATGTAGAAGGAGGTAGCAATATATGCTCACCCATTCATTCTTTGTTCTTTCAACAAGTATTTACTGAGTGTTGATTATTCACCAGGCACATTCAACATAAATGAATTAAAATATGTTCCCTGCACTCAAGCATCTCAAAATCTAGTCTATGTGTAATTAACTCCAAGAAATAGGTTAATTACACCAAGAGAATGCTTTTTAAAAGTACTCTTTATCTTGACTCTATGACTTTTATAGTAAAAAGTGATATCCTTCCAGCTAAGAAGAGGATGTAGGTAGTGTTGACTGAAAAAAATGCACAACATAAAAGTTGAGAATTATGTTTTATTTGGTGAACTTGCTGAGGACTTAAGCCCAGGACAGCCTCTCAGACAGCCCTGAGGGACAGCTTTGAAGAGGTGAGGGAGGAGACGGGATACTTAGGAGTTTTTGCAACAAAAACCAGATAATCAGAACATCAAAAGATTACTGTTAGAGAAAAACAGACATCTCAAGTTAGTAAATTTAGCGCTTTTCTATGTATGGGAAGATGCAAGAGTCTGGGCCTATTGAAATCATTCCTTTACTTATGCACTTTAACTATCTAGGGCCAGTATCCTGTTTTTCTCCATCCTGAATCCCCTCAGGGTGCACAGCTGGGGACCACTTCAATGGCTGATGGCTTGATGGCTGCAACATCCTTTGTTGACTGATAGGGCAGGTGACATTTTTCATCCACAGTAGTCATCCTTTCAATTCCTCTAAGATACTGGACAATTTACAGTTTTGGAATGTTCTGAATGAAGAATGAGAATGTACAAAGTCAATTCAGCTTACAGTAGTGTCTAACTAGTAGTAGGCTCACATGTGTATGGGGTTTACATACTGTGAGGCATCTATGAGAATGAGGTTCAACACAAAAGATCCTAGGCAAATCCTTGATTCCAAATTTGTTTTAAAAGTCAAGAAAAAAGTTACCTTGATTAGTGCTTTCAGGTACTGTGCTCTTACAGAAACTCAGAAAATGGATTCGGCAACTTAATTAAGCCTTCACAGGAGAGCACATACAAACTAGGTAATTTCTGGACAGTAAGATTTCCTTCCCAGTTGGATTCTAACTCACATCAATATCTTAAGTTACTTCAGTACCAGAAGGATGAAAATTTGGTATTTTTGGCTCCTGTTTAAGTGTTTTAGGCAAACAGCAAAGTGAGGTAGCTGTTTTTTTTTTAAACTAATTTCCAGAACACACGAGAGAAATTGTCATTTCTCAAAAGTCTAAAAGGAAGTCTGCTAACAGAGTTTTAAAGGGAGAAAGAAGCAAAATCAATGAAGAGAAAGAATTCCGAGATTACTGTTTGAGTGAAGTGTTCTGATTAACACTAAAAATGTAATCCACTATACACTCACATTTCAGACTGTAGGGTGATTTCACCAGAGAGGTTTCTAAAGCACAGAGTGAGGAAGGCAATCATTTTTTTTTTAATTCTCAAAATATGAAATGAAATTTTAATGTGGAAGTTTATTATTTCTCTTAAATTTCACAACACAACAGCAGCAGACTTGTGCCTCTGATTGCTGAGATGCAGTTACAGTATCAGTGAAATTTCATCTTCTCCCCAAACTCCACATGCGCCCTTCAACACCATTAATTCAGACCACCCACGGTTGCATGCAGCTCCTTAACTTAGAAATTCCAGGGCTGGTCTTGGTTTTGGTTTGCTGTCAAGTATCTTACTACGGTGTCTTCTTCACTGAAATGTTTCCACATTACAGTGCCCAGGACAAACCTATTTTGTATGCATAGGAACTTGCTTCAGGACTTTAAACTATTTTCTGTTCTACAGTGGTTAATTTTTCATTTATGTAGCACCTTACTGAAGAGTAGTCAACATAGTTAACAATACATTGTGCAACAATAAATATTTTACTGGGTATTTAATCTCCACAAGTTAAAAGTTTTATTTTCTGTGTGGTTCTGTATACAGTGAGTATTGTTAACATTTTGTGAATGCAGTTTTAATAATATGCTCTATAATCACTATCAAAAAAATGACCTGTACTTTAATAGGCACTCCAGACATTAACTGCCATTTCTGCTCAACTCGGTAAACTCTAATAAAGGTATTTTATGGGCAGAGGTTTATTTTTTTTGAGAAGATATATTACATAGATTTCATCAGTACATAAAAATGTTATCCTGGGAACACTGGATGATTCATCTGTTTCTAAATTATAGCACATTCCTGTCACTTTCACATGAGATCATTCTAATTTAAAAAATATATATACATATAATAGTTCGGATTGGGTCATGTTTCACATTTCATTCCATTTGAATTAATGATGTATTTACTTGGAACTTGATTGTATACTAGCCTCGCATTCTACGAGGTAGTTCATAAGAGGCAGCCCACATAATAAAGAAGGAAAATGTTATTTACTCTCTCAATTCTCAGGAGCTTGGTGTAAATTCTACACAATAAAATGTGTTTAGCTTGTTTCTGTATTCCTTTAAGGCTCAATATACAGGAGCTGGCAGCAGGAGTGCTAAGAGTCACAGCCTTTGTAGGATTTTACTCCTGAGCACCCGCAGTGCTTGCCCTTGATCTGGGAAACAAACGTATCCTCAGCTCTGGAACTCCTTGATCTAAGAAACAAAACTGTCCCCTACCATGGACCTTCAGCTTCAGGAGTTTGGCTCTTGCCTTCCTAGTCCCAGGAGAGGCCAAAAATATCACATAGCAAGCATTCACTTGAGTTCTTCACAATAAATATTTTCTCAGAGCAGCTCTATGCATTAAATGAGAAGTATGTACCAAACAAAAATCCCTGTGTTTCTAGAAATAATTAATTTGGCATTCATCAACTAAATCTAAGCCTTGACATAAGCCTAGTACAAGGCCAGAGTACCCACATGTTTGGTGGAAGTGGTCATGAAATCCAAGGGTTAGCAGGAAAAGAATGACTGACATCAGAACAGCAAGACCATAGGGAAGAGTGAGTCTTCTCTTGGTGTATTTTTCAACCTTAAGAGCTCCCTGCCATACGTTTGCCATCAAAGGAAACAGTCTGGAGTTGAGCAGCAAGCCTAGTAAGCCAAGTGCCTCAGGCGTTATTAAATTGTTAATAAGCTTGGGGATCTGTGGTTGCCACAGTTCAGGGGTTGAAGGAAGGAAGCTTTCCAGGGCCCTCTGGCTTTGTCTCAGTTCTGGGGCCCCAGTAGCATTTTAAGTTAAAATTTCAAATACCCAAGAGCCATATGCAGGTACCTGTACTCCAGAGGCTGTAATTGACCAATATGAAGTTTGAAATTAGCTTCTTATAATGGAGGAAAGCCATGAGAATCAGAAAACCTGAATTGTGCTGGGAAATCCTGGGTAAACCACTTGAACAATTTAGGTCTCAATTTCTCCATTTTATATAACTCAGATGCATACAGGAGTAACTTGACCTTTAGAAGTCAAGTGAAATACAGTAAAATAGGACATACTATTGAAACAGAGTGGGGCCCTGTGGGGGTCCCAGAAACTGAAACCAAGTGGGGTTTGGGCATGGAGGCCTCCTTTTGTCCACCATTTCTTATAGGCAAGACTCCAGCCTCCATGACCTTCCCTGACTTCCAAAGGGTGGATTTTAACTGTTGCTAATCAAAGGAGGAGCAGCCAAGAAACCATTTGAGGCAAGATTGAAGGGGCCAGAGAAGTTCATGAGATTAAGAGATGACCACCTGAGATGAGATGAAGGGAGTGTAGGCCCTGTTCACACCCTAATCTTGTCAGAGACACCACCTTTGAACCACTGCTATAAAACCCTTCATCACATCCTCTGGGGTGGAGACACAGTTTTTTGAGGCAGAAGCCTAGTGTGTCTCCCTTTGCCTGGCAAAGCAATAAATCTATCCTTTTCTACTTCACCCAAAACTCTGTCTCCAGGATTTGATTCGACACTGGTGTACAGAGAGGCTGAGAGGCCTAGCTTTTGGGTAATGCTATGATCTGATTGTTTATGTCCCTCCCAAATTCATATTTTGAAATCCTAAAGCCCAGGGTGATGGTGTTAGGAGGTGGGACCTTGGGAGGTTATTAGGCCATGAAGGTGGGGCTCTCATAGTGGGATTAGTGCCTTTATAAAATATGCCTCCGAGAATTAGTTAGTCCCTTCCACTGTGTTAGGATACAATGTGTGGCCAGGGAGAGGTCCCTCACGTGACCATGCTGGCACCCTGGTCTTGGACTTCCCAACGTCCAGAAGTGTGAAAAATAAATTTCTGCTATTTATAACTAACTAGTCTGTGGCATTTAGCACATATGGACTAAGACAGGGCTCTTCTAAGCCTATGTTTCTGTCATTCTTTATTAAGATTTCAGGGAGGATAGAGTAGCTTGCATTGTCCTTCAAATCCTGCTTAACTGGTTGTCTGTAATTATCCACCACTCATCTGAGCTGTTCTATATTGAAACTGACATAGAATTCAGCCCCTTTGTCTTTTTATCCACAAAATATCCATAATTACAGTTTAATGAAATAAAGATAATTAAACAATTACCTCTCAAAAAAATGCAAACAAAAGTAAATACTCTAAGACCTTTTTGTGTAGAGCAGAATTTAGTGAATATTTTGGGAGATAGAGAGGACTTACATTTCAGCAACATTCACAACTTTAGATTGATTATTGGGCCTTCCTGTCCTTAAGAAATCCCTTAGCAGCCGTTTATGCCAATCTGAGTTCCAGTTCTTAGCAATGTTGCTCTCTCTTTCCTCAACCCACCTTGTCCCTGCCTGCTCAAGAGGCCAAACATTTTTTTTTTTTTTGCATGTAGACCTACTCATAACCTAAGCTCAGCATCCTGTGGTATATCGAAAATTTCATAATATTTTCTTCCTAACAATGGTCCACATGTTCCAGGTCTCACTATTTCTTCCTCCTAAACTGGGAATAAAGATACATTTACTTATTTCTACAATAACTTGATTTTAAATGTTCTTTCTACTCTCTTTTCCTGTCTCATGTAATATGAGAATCTGAAACTGAATTATTTTTAAGGTTTGTAACTATGCTAGAAAGAAATGAAATACTTCAACACTGTATAGATTTGAAATACTAGTGAATGGGCCAAATCTTTATGCTTATGATGAAGAGACAGTAACAGCTCCAATGGCTAGGAGAAGAGTCGATGGAGAATGATGAAGATTTGAAGTATGTATGTGGCCATGCAGTGGTGAGAGAGAGGGTCAAGAGGCCCTCTGTAAGCCAGCATTTATGGTTTAGAAATAAAGTACATGACTGATGCTGGGTATTTCTCCACTGATCAATGAAAGATATTTTCCCCTCAGTTATGAAGATCAAATTAGGTGTGACAACGTAAAAAGTGTTGCCACTCGATGGCAACCAAAGAGCCCCTTCATGCTATCCTTATTTTGCTGAATTTGTCATGATTAAGTGTTTGATAATCAATTTTCAAAATCTAGAGCTAGAATACTCAGGGTAGGATAACCTACTTCACAAGATACTGAAGTATAACCCCAAGTACCAATTTGTGAATTTATAAGGGAAATCATTCTGTGTATTCAGATGCCATGTAGGTCTTTGCTCTTAGCTATAGCATGTTGGTTTTAAAGTTTCATTCTCAGAGACAACATTATTTTTCTTATTTGCAATTACTTCAGGACCAGCTTAATGTAACTCACTATTTATAAAAGAAAAAATTGAAGATCAGAGAGATGTAATAAAGTTGGATTTAAATTAAGTGTTTTGACTGTAAATTTAGCTCTCTTTTCACTATGTTAAACTGCCAGTTTTTTTTAACTGCAAAAGTTTGAATGCAGCTAATAAATATAAAAAATTCTTGCACTGTAACATAATAGAACAATATGTTCTTAAAATTATTTTGTTCACCCTGTTGTGAGAGACTAAATACCTAAAAATAGTTTTAAATATAATAAAATTTAAATACCAATCTTTTCTATTTTTCCTTTAGAATACACTTTTTAAAGTAAATTTGACATTGTAATGCCTGCACTTTGAAATTATGTTAGCATTTTGTTACATAAAGCGTTTTTCAGTTCAACGTTAATAAAACCATTGGAATAGAGTGTTATAAATAAGAATGACAGTTGAAGGCAGCCTGATATATAATGTATCATTCCTTAATAAAATAAAAATTTTTGGATTTGACCATTAAAAGCACTAAATATGATGATCAAGGATAGCAAGGATTTATTTTAAGTCATCAGGTCTTCCTTCTCACTTTTGTTTATTTTTTCTTATAATAAACTGCTAAGTTTATTTTTTCCCTTGTTTTAAATATTTCAAGGGGTTGCACTTCTTCAAATTTTGTTATAAGAGACACTTCCATGGGCTAATAGATTTCACTGCCAGGAATTTTTTTTTCATAAAATTTAGCTTGAATTTTTTTCTTTTCTTTTTTAAATTTCACCCCATTACTCAAAGTCGTATTATCTTTTAGCTTGTTAAAAAATTTCTCTTCTGCTTTGGTGTTTACACCATCAGCTATCAGTAGGCAGTTATCTTGTCCTTCTGGTAGTCTTTGCCTGACCCACTCATGCACATTTAATTCTGTTAATCTCTCCTCATGAATCAATCACCTCAGCCCTCCATCATTCTTTCTGCATGTCTTTGAGCATGTTCCAATGTGTATACTTATTCTGATGATAGGGGACCCAGAATGAAACACTATTTCACTGTGTCTTAGGTTGCATATAGAGAAAAATCATTTATTTTTTGCCTTCAATGATATATTTATTTTATATAAACACATGATTTCCTGGTAAATTGTGTATAAATTCAATGGTTATACAATAAATTGTATTTCAAACGCAGCTGTTCTGTACTGAATTTTTTTTTTATTAAAGCCAAATAAAAGTTGCTTTGTGTATGTGTGTAGAGGGGAGAGGATTGGAAATCTTCTTTATGTAAATATTTTGGAAACCAGCTATGGTCAAGATCACTGGAATTAGACAACACCCATGTTTCTTTACAATATCTAATATTTGTAGAGTTTTCAAAGTATTTTTACATACTTTGTCTCATTTTGCCTTCTCAACCCTATATGAGGTATATAATACTACTTCCATCTTATGACAAAGAAAGCCAAATATTAGAGAGTCTCATGGACTTGTACTGGATGGTACAGGGGGTAATGGCAGAACCAGATCTTATCAAGGTCTGCTTCTAAATTTAGCAATTTTTAAAATAGGAAGCCTAGTGTAAAAGATTGGGGACAGAATCTGGGGTAATGCAAAACTATTCGGAGTCTTGGTTCTTCCACTGACTCTGGTTGCCATTGCTGCTGAAATTCAGCCTCTGTACACCAGTGCTGGATTAAATCTTGGAGACAGAGTTTTAGGTGAAGTAGAAAGAAATAGCTTTATTGCTTTGCCAGCCAAAGGGCACCACAGTGGGCTAATGCACTCAAGACTGTCCCGCCCTGGATGGAGTAGTGAGGAGTCTCATAGTGTTCAAGGGCAAGATCAGCTCATGGACATTCTTCTGATTGGTTGGTGGTGAGGTAATTGGGAGTCAGTACCATCAACTTTCTGGTTCCAACTTTCTGGGGTCTACATGCTTGTGGGCAGCATACAGTTAACTTCTTCCACCTGCCAAAGAAGGGGATTTCATTATCTGCCAAACAGCTCAAAGAACATGGCTCAGAATATCATCTATAGTCCTTGAGGAAGAGCTAAAGGTCCTTGACTTTGTTTAGTGGCTAAAGTATTATTATTTTGTCTTGCTTGACATTTTTCCTTTCTTTTTGTATTTTCTCACTTCTCTGATTAAACTTATTCTTTGACTAAAGTTTTTCTACAGACAAAAGTCAGACGGAGAACATGGGTGGGGGTCTCTTCTGGGAAGGACTTGTAGGGTTCTGCTCGGTTACACCATGAGCAAATTGAATAACATTTGTGACCCTGAATTTTCTCATTCAAAAACTGACAGAATATTCTATACTTCCAAGAGAGAATGTCGAGTGTGGGATAAGATAACCAATGAAAAATTTAACTAGCTAGGTAGAAATACACATCACTGATCCTTCCTCTCTTGTTTCCATTGCCCACTACAATGAATATATAAGTTTAGATTTTCTAAAACTTACTCATAGCTGTCTTCTAAGGTCTTGATATGTCTAACAGAGAGGTTTTTTTTCAGTGTAATATACATGTCTAATGACCCATGAGAAGAAGGAGATGTAGTTATAGGGAACATATTTATTATTGTTTATTGCATTATCTGATACCTTTGAACTTTAAAGAATACTAACAAAAATATCAGCTAAATTTTACCTGGCAGAAACCACTGGTAGTCTAGAACAGTGTTTATTACACTAAGAGGCAGTTATGCAAAGACTTTCCCAGGATACTCCAGGAAAGAATAGCTATAAGTAGTTCTCCCACTTTATAGAAGGAAGGCAGAGCCCACATCCATTCTAGATCCTACTGTGGTGCATTGCCATGGAGCGTGAAACCACCCAGAGCACCAAACAAAGAGACATATGGAAACACTGGTTAGGAGATGCCCCTTCACTACAACTCAAGGAACCTTAAACACATAGCACTCCCTGTATTTTCCTTGGGATATGCTGGCCCATATTGGGGCACTCTGAATTCAGAATATATGGAACAGTATAGATTAGTGACATTTAGTCATATTAATGTAACAGGAGTATTTTACAGAAAATGTTGAACTTTATCTGAGCTTTGTAATTCTGGAAATCATCCATGGTTAAAGAAATCTCCCCTTCCTTTGTATTCTGGGAAACAGCTTACTGCAAAAACCACTCTTTCTCATATGACTGAGATAAGTGATAGGGATAATCTCCTTGTTTTCCTAACACAAGCCAGACATAGACCCTCCAAATTTCCATCCTTTGCCTCATAAATGACTAGCTGAACTTTTAGTCTCTACTGAACAATCAGAACAAAATGCTTGTTAACCTGACCTGACCCAACTTCTATAGTTAAGCTCTTCTCCTTCCCATTTGACCTTGAACTTTGACCCACCCTCAGCCTGAGCCAGCATCAGAATAAGGAATGGTTTCTTTTAATGACCCCTTCCCAAAACTGACCACACAAAGCAGCACTCCCTGATCACCTGTCCAATTCAGGATCTTTTCAGCCTTGTTTACTCCTCCCTGTGAAGAAAGCCTTTTTTGCTTGACCCTAGATATGCTTGTCATCTTGTGGTCTGAACCTTCTTGCTGTTGCAATAATCTTTCAAACAGTCTATCCTTTCATAAGTCCAGATTTGTCTTTATTTGACAATACATTGAATAAAACAGATAAAATTTTATGAGATTTCTGTCAGACTTGGCAAGCTTTATTTAATGAGATAGTTAACATATATTTTATTGAATTATATTAAGAAATATTTATTTCAGTTACAGTGAATTCTCACTATTCACAAGAAATGAACTTATTTAAAACTTATGATGAAAAATTTGAGATGTCAGCTTAAAATGGGCAAGAGGGTACATAATTTTTTCAAAAATTATTGTAGGAACTACATGAGCTGAAGAATGTGAGGACTTCTGTTCTAACAAATGGAATCTAGGGAAGTAAATCATTGAGAAGATATGGTTTCTATTTCAGGTTTGCTCCCTGAAACCCTTTGATTTATGACTTCTCTCTCTGAGAAATGAGAAGAACATTTGTACACTTTTTGAATACATGTCAAAATGAGTTATCTGAAATTCCTTTCTGGGTGAGTGGATAGTGTGTGTGTATGGGGGGGCAGGGATCCTGCATGCTGGTGAGGTTGGGCTTCTGGGAGCTGGAGCTGGGACTGGGCAGTGGGCAGGACAGTCCTGTAGCTTCAGAGCACAGAGGAAAGTAGAATTCAGAACAGAGACCTGTACTAAGATGGTCTGGGGAAGACTAGGGGCAGGCTAAATAGGACAGAATGTGCAATCCCGTGGTGGAGATATAAACCAGAGATATTGCCAGAGCCAGGAGACATGAGCCCCTCTGCAGGAGGAGCCAGGTTTTGGTGGGAAGCTAGGATCTTGTCCACGGACAGAGAGAGATTTATTAAGAGCCTTGAGCTGATTAGGATATGCCTGAGAGCAAAGGATAGAGTAAAATGTTTAGAAATTGCCTTTACATACCAGCTCATACATAATAATGATTCTTCCTGCTTATCCAAGCCCTGCAGCCTCATTTTACCAGATATACATTCAAAAGGTTGTTACTACTACATTCTAGGGTTTTCATTCTGATTTTGTTTCCAAAACCAAATTACCTCCCCAAGTGAACATATTAACTTGAAATGCATCTATTAATGTTAATTCTCTTCTTACCCTTCTCTAAATTTGCTTTTGCTAAAATACTGGTATCCTTAGGAGGTCTTTCTTGTATTGGTCAGAGTTGGGAAATGTTGGTGAAAGACTACCTACAGAGGTGTGGGCAGGGTAAAAGAATAAATAAGGAATGTTGAGATGCTGAGGGACTGGCAGCAGGGGGAAGCTGTTGTTTTCCTGAGCCTGGGGGAAAGGGGTTGGGGAGAGCATGACCAATGCTCAGTGAGAGCAGAGGCCTGGAGGGGGCGCTGTGGGCCCCCAGCATAGGATCCAATAACTGTGGAGGTGCGGCTAGGATCCACCGGAGATGCAGCTTCCAAACATGTGGGAGCAGTGACAAGGAAATACTATGGCCTCTCTCTCTTCCAAGCACTTTTTGACATCCTGCTGCCGCCCCACCCCCCACCTCACTGGTGCCACAAACTGGAAGCCAGCAGACAAGGGAGCCCAGAGGAAGCAGTCCACAAGAGGCTGACCTCACAGTCATACAACAGGGCAGAGAGAGTGGAGGCAGACAAAGGGAGCCTAATCATCACTGGTACTTCTTAAGGTTGGATGCCTCATATATTTTACTGACTTAAATACTTTACACACATAAATGTGTGAGTGTGTGTGTTTCTGTTTGTGTGTGTATGTGACAGAGAGAGAGAGATGGTTCTCATTTAAAAATCCCAAATCTCCTTCACTGAATATGATTTGAATATTCTCCTCATCTTGTGTCCCTTTTATGTAGCAAGCTTTTGTGTATTCCAGTTTTTATTAATTTGTGAGATATAATGCTGAATATAAATAACAATTATGGCTAAATATCAACATTTTTATTAAAATAAATATAGAACTTGATTTGGTAGACCTACTCATCTGCTAATCTTTTAACTTTATTAAATAATCAAAAATTCTGGCATTGATTTGTTCTTTAAAAATCATATTTATTACTTCTGATTGGATTAACTTGTTGATATTTTACTTTTTAAAAAAATGATACATTTCCAGAATTGATTTTGTTTACTCCCATGAAATTAAGCACTGGCGTTTCCTGTCTCCTATCTCCCCCTTCATATTTGTATTCTACATCTTTTCAAAAACAGTTTTTGTTTTTCAAGGTGATAACAGACAATTTAAATTACCACAGATATTTATATTTGTAAGCATGCCTTTTATTAACATATTTTAATAAATATTTTTTCATATTCAATATCTTCAAATAACATTGATCCATTACAGATAAATTTGAGACATGAATTTAATATCTCACTGTGAATTTATTTAACAAATATCTATTTACTGAGCATGATCCTATAAAAGATATTAATGGCTAACTAACATTTACTGAATGTTTAACATATATCAGTGCATTAAAGGAATTATTTCACTTGACCCTCACAATAGCTCTATGAAGCAGGTTTCATTTTTATCATAGTTTTTCATAAGAAACTGAGGCCCAGAGCAGTTAAATGATTTGCCCAGGGTCCCAAGGCTATACAGTCAGTATTTTAAGCCAAAGAGTCTGAGTCCAGAGACCAGGTTTTTAATCATTGTTATCAAACCTGATATGACTTACAAAGAATAATACAGCACTTTTCTTGCCTTCAATGATTTTATAGACTATTGGCATAGGCCAGTGATGAACAATCTATAGCTCATGGGCCAAATCTGATTCACTACCTGTTTTCATAAATAAAGTTTTATTGGATCACAGCCTCACTCACTTGTTTATATATTTTCAATGGTTGCTTTTGTGCTACAAAGGTAAGTTAAGTAGTTATGACAAAGACTGTACACCTGCAAGACCTAAAATATTTGCTATCTGGCCCTTTACAAAAAAGTTTGCTAATTGCTGGCATAGATATCTGTAGAATTAACTATAATAGAGGCAGTACCTGTTAAGCATTATTTTTTTAAAAAGTGCAGTTGGACTGCAATGAATGAATGATTAATTGCAGCTTGAAAACATGAGGAGTGGGAAGTTTTTATGGAATTGACATTATGAATTAATCATTGAAAAGTGAGAAGAACCCTAAGCCAGTGCCCTGAAGGGAAGAGCAGGTACCATGAATCTCTTCCCCTGTGGAAGAAAATTGGGGCAGTTATTTTTTTCATTTCCTCCCCATCACTACTTTTGCTACACCAATAGTCCCAAAGTATTTCCAGTTTTCTCTCTCAAAGACCAAGAAATTCTACTAATACATTGTCTCATTGTTTTCACCAAAGTGTTCCTAAGTTGGACAGGCAGGTAGGGCTCTTCTTCCTTTGCTGAAGATCCCAATACTATCAACATGGCGGCAGAAAAACCCTGCTATTCCCAAGGTTATATTTTTGTCCAGTTCTACACTGCTGATTCTATTTCTAAGACATGCACATCTTCTGCTTCTGACTATGCTGCAGCCCGTTGCCCTACTGCTGGCTGAGCCTCAAAATGATCTTCCTTCTACTCCTGAGTGACAGTCCAACTGGTTTTGGTTAATTGAAAAGTTCTTTTTAAACTCAAATTGTTTATTAAGGAATAGATCTCTCTGGAAACTTTTCAAACATTTATGAACATATAATGCAAGACAAAGTGGGCAGTGGGCACACTCAGAAAAGTCATTACCAGAATCATTCGTACAGAGTAGGAAAAAGCCTGAGAGTCAAACATCAGAATTTGAAGGAAATAAAGTAGAAACCAAAGAGACAAGGAAAGGAATGAATCTTTGTAGTTCCTGTGAACTCTTACTTGGGATGCTTACTTGCTCAGAGTGTATACTTGACATATGCAACTTTGACCTCTTCCATTTGGTTTACTATGTATTTATTTCTAGCTCATCATCAGAGGTTACTAAATATGCAATGTAAGCCTGATTTACTTTGAAAAAGTTATTACCCTCATTTTAAATCAAAGCTATGTGAAACATAAAAGTAAATACTTTGTTGAGTAGGGGTAAAAGTCAACAGGATCCAGAAGAAGAAAGCTGAATTGTCAGATGGAGGGAACTTTGGCTCTAAGTCCAATCACATTTTACTTCTCTGGAAACAAATGAGGGATTGACAGAAAGGCGGTTTCAATTAGGGATAAAGCCTAGAAAAGTATGGCATAAACCTGGATTCCTGCCAGGACACAAAAGATTTGGGGAATTAGAACATATTTTCTTGACTTATGTATAACTGTTCAATAAATCAAGTAAACCTAAGTAACTGATTGGCACTATGGAATTGTAAATATAATTGTAATTCTCAAATTATTGCTTATTAGTTCTTGCTATTAAGTATAGTTTTGATTCTTAGCCATTAATTATATACAAGTCAATGAAAGATGACTTTTATTATAGGCATCAGATTTTAAATCAAAGAAGAGTGAAACAAAAAGGACCACATGCTTGCTCAGTGGGGCTGACAAAATAAGAACCTATTTCCCTCCTGAAACTTAGTTTCTGTCTCAGGCTTCCAAAGCTTAAATCCTACATTTAGCCTTTAATAATACTCTTTATATATCATTATTCAAGTTTTCTTCAAGCTTAATATAGACTCAAATCATCTATGGCCTCTGTCTTTAGGTCTCCTGTGTGAAGATCCATATGAATAACTATAGCTTCCTATGACCTCAATTCCTACCTGACCCATCTGTAGTTCCCCAGAAGTCCCCAGAAGTCTCCAATTATTCACCCTGTCAAAGTGAACTTCCTCCATTCCCCTTGTTATTAAATGCTTAACAAAAAGTAGAAATAGGTTGCTTTTTTTTATAAAAGTTTAAAAAAATTAAAAAACAATTTTACAAAAGCATTTCATTTTCATAGTTGAACTGCATTACAGAAACAACAAAAATTGCAACTTTTATCAGCCGCACTGGTGCACTTAATAGCCAGAGAAAACCATTCCCTTTATTTGTCTGTCTTTCATGATAAACTACCTGAAGTCAAGAACAGGGTCTGGAGAGAGACCTTCAAGATGGCGGAGGAGTAACACGTGGAGATCACCTTCCTCCCCACAAATGCATCAGAAATACATCTACATGTGGAACAACTCCTACAGAACACCTACTGAACACTGGCAGAAGACCTCAGACTTCCCAAAAGGCAAGAAACTCCCCACATACCCGGGTAGGGCAAAAGAAAAAAGAAAAAACAGAGACTAAAGAATAGGGATGGGACCTGCACCTCTGGGAGGTAGCTGTGAAGGAGGAAAAGTTTCCACACACTAGGAAGCTGCTTCACTGGTGGAGACTGCGGGTGGCGGAGGGGGGAAGCTTCGGAGCCACAGAGGAGAGTGCAGCAACAGGGGTGCGGGGGGCAAAGCGGGGAGATTCCTGCACAGAGGATTGGTGCCGACCTGCACTCACCAGCCCGAGAGGCTTGTCTGCTCAGCCGCCAGGACGGGTGGGGGCTGGGAGCTGAGGCTCGGGCTTTGGAGGTCAGATCCCAGGGAGAGGATTGGGGTCGGCTGCGTGAACACAGCCTGAAGGGGGCTAGCGTGCCCCAGCTAGCCAGGAGGGAGTCCTGGAAAAGTCTGGAACTGCCTAAGAGGCAAGAGACCATTGTTTCAGGGTGTGCAAGGAGAGGGGATTCAGAGCACTGCCTAAATCAGTTCCAGAGATGGGCACGAGCCACGGCTATCAGTGCGGACACCAGAGATGGGCATGGGACGCTAAGGCTGCTGCTGCAGCCACCAAGAAGCCTGTGTGCAAGCACAGGTCACTATCCACACCTCCTCTCCCGGGAGCATGTGCAGCCCGCCACTGCCAGGGTCCTGTGATCCAGGGACAACTTCCCTGGGAGAACACATGGCGTCTCAGGCTGGTGCAACATCATGCCGGCCTCTGCCACCTCAGGCTCGCCCCACATCCGTACCCCTCCCTCCCCCTGGCCCCAGTGAACCAGAGCCCCCTAGTCAGCCCCTCCATTAACCCCATCCTGTCTGACCAAAGAACAGACTCCCTCCAATGACCTACATGCAGAGGCAGGGCCAAATCCACAGCTGAACCCCAGGAGCTGTGCAAACAAGGAAGAGAAAGGGAAATCTCTCCCAGCATCCTCAGGAGCAGTAGATTATATCTCCACAATCAACTTGATGTACACTGCATCTGCAGAATACATGAATAGACAACGAATCATCCCAAAATTGAAGTGGTGGCCTTTGAGAGCAACTGTAGACTTGGGGTTTGCTTTCTGCATCTAATTTGTTTGTGGTTTTATGTTTATCTTAGTTTAGTAATAAGAGTTTATTATCACTGGTACATTTGTTTATTGTTTTGGTTGCTCCCTTTCTTTTTATATATATATATATATATTTTACTTTTTCTCTTTTTGTGAGTGTGTATGTGTAGGCATCTTTGTGTGATTTTCTCTGTATACCTTTGCTTTTACCATTTGTCCTAGGGTTCTGTCTGTCCGTTTTTTCTTTTTTTTTTTTTAATATAGTTTTTAGCTGTTGTTATCATTGGTGGATTTTTTTTTTTTTTGCTTTGGTTGCTCTCTTCTTTCTTTCTTTCTTTTTTTAAAATTACTTTTTAATGTTTTTTATTTTTAATATATTTTTAAAATTTTTATTTAATAACTTTATTATTATTCCCGTTCTTTCTTTCTTTCTTTCCTTCTTTCTTTTCTTCTCCCTTTTCTGCTGAGCTGTGTGGCTGACAGGGTTTTCATGCTCCAGCTGGGTGTCAGGCCTGTGCCTCTGAGGTGGGAGAGCCAAGTTCAAGACATTTGTCCACCAGAGACCTCCCAGCTCCATGTAATATCAGACAGGAAAAGCTCTACCAGATATCTCCATCTCAATGTTAAGACCCACCTCCGCTCAACGACCAGCAAGCTACAGTGCTGGACACCCTATGCCAAACAACTAACAAGACAGGAACACAACCCCACCCATTAGCAGAGAGGCTGTCTAAAATCACAATAAGGTCACAGACACCCCAAAACACACCAATGGACGTGGTCCTGCCCACCAGAAAGACAACATCCAAACTCATCCACCGGAACACAGGCATCAGTCCCCTACACCAGGAAGCCTACACAACCCACTGAACCAACCTTAGCCACTGGGGGCAGACACCAAAAACAATGGGAACTATGAACCTGCAGCCTGCAGAAAGGAGACCCCAAACACAGTAAGTTAAGAAGATGAGAAGACAGAGAATCACACAGCAAAAGAAGGAGCAAGGTAAAAACCCACCAGACCAAACAAATGAAGAGGAAATAGGCACTCCACCTGAAAATAATTCAGAGTAATCACAGGAAAGTTGATCCAAAATCTTGGAAATAGAATGGAAAAAATACAAGAAACGTTTAACGAGGACATAGAAGAACTAAAGAGCAAACAAACAATGATGAACAACACAATAAATGAAATGAAAAATTCTCTAGAAGGAATAACAGAATAACTGAGGCAGAAGAATGGATAAGTGACCTGGAAGATAAAATAGTGGAAATAACTACTGCAGAGCCAAAAAAAAGAAAAAGGAATGAAAAGAATTGAGGGCAGTCTCAGAGACCTCTGGGACAACATTAAATGCACCAATATTCGAATTATAGGGCTCCCAGAACAAGAAGAGAAAAAGAAAGGGACTGAGAAAATATTTGAAGAGCTTATAGTTGAAAACTTCCCTAATATGGGAAAGGAAACAATCAATCAAGTCCAGGAAGCACAGAGAGTCCTATACAGGATAAATCCAAGGAGAAACATGCCAATACACATATTAATCAAACTATCAAAAATTAAATAACAAAGAAAAATATTAAAAGCAGCAAGGGAAAAACAACAAATAACATACAAGGGAACCCCCATAACGTTGACAGCTGATCTTTCAGCAGAAACTCTGCAAGCCAGAAGGGAGTGACAGGACATATTTAGAGTGAGGAAAGGGAAGAACCTACAGCCAAGATTACTCTACCCGGCAAGTATCTCATTCAGATTTGACGGAGAAATTAAAACGTTTACAGACAAGCAAAAGCTAAGAGAATTCAGCACCACCAAACCAGCTTTACAACAAATGCTAAAGGAACTTCTCTAGGCAGGAAACACAAGAGAAGGAAAAGACCTACAATAACAAATGCAAAACAATTAAGATAATGGTAATAGGAACATACATATTGATAACTACCTTAAATATAAATGGATTAAGTCCTCCAACCAAAAGACATAGACTAGCTGAATGGATATAAAAACAAGACCCATATATATGCTGTCTACAAGAGATCCACTTCGGACCTAGGGACACATACAGACTGAAAGTGAGGGGATGAAAAAAGATATTCCATGCAAATGGAAATCAAAAGAAAGCTAGAGTAACAATTCTCATATCAGACAAAATAGACTTTAAAATAAAGATTATTACAAGAGACAAAGAAAGACATTACATAATGATCAAGGGATCAATCCAAGAAGAAGATATAACAATTGTAGATATTTATGCAACCAACATAGGAGCACCTCAATACATAAGGCAAATGCTAACAGCCATAAAAGGGGAAATCAACAGTAACACAATCACAGTAGGGGACTTTAACACCCCACTTTCACACATGGACAGGTCATCCAAAATGAAAATAAATAAGGAAACACAAGCTTTAAATGATATATTAAACAAGATGGACTTAATTGATATTTATAGGACATTCCATCCAAAAACAACAGAATACACTTTCTTCTCAAGTGCTCATGGAACATTCTCCAGGATAGATCATATCTTGGGTCACAAATCAAGCCTTGGTAAATTTAAGAAAATTGAAATTGTATCAAGTATCTTTTCTGACCACAACACTATGAGACTAGATATCAATTACAGGAAAAAATATCTAAAAAATACAAACACATGGAGGCTAAACAATATGCTACTAAGTAACCAAGAGATCACTGAAGAAATCAAAGAGAAAATCAAAAAATACCTAGAAACAAATGACAATGAAAAGAAGATGACCCAAAATGTATGGGATGCAGCAGAAGCAGTTCTAAGAGGGAGTATATAGCAAAACAATCCTACCTCAAGAAACAAGAAACATCTCAAATAAACAACCTATCCTTACACCTAAATCAATTAGAAAAAGAAGAACAAAAAAACCTCAAAGTTAGCAGAAGTCATAAAAATCAGATGAGAAATAAATGATACGGAAACAAAGTTGGTTCCTTGAGAAGATAAACACAATTGATAAACCTTTAGCCAGACTCATGAAGAAAAAATGGGAGAGGGCTCAAATCAATAAAGTTAGAAGTGAAAAAGGAGAAATAACAACTGACACTGCAGAAATACAAAGGATCATAAGAGACTACTACAAGCTACTATATGCCAATAAAATGGACAACCTGGAGGAAAAGGACAAATTCTTAGAAAAGCACAACCTTCCAAGACTTAGCCAGGAGAGAAATAGAAAATATAAACAGACAAATCACAAACACTGAAATTGAGACTGTGATTTAAAATATTCCAAAAAACAAAAACCCAGGAACAGATGGCTTCACAGGCAAATTCTATCAAACATTTAGAGAAGAGCTAACACCTATCCTTCTCAAACTCTTCCAAAATATAGCAGAAGGAGGAACACTCCCAAACTCATTCCACGAGGCCACCATCACCCTGATACCAAAACCAGACAAAGATGTCACAAAGAAAGAAAATACAGGCCAATATCACTGATGAACATAGATGCAAAAATACTCATCAAATTGCTAGCAAATAGAATCCAACAGCATGTTAAATGATCCTACACCATGATCAAGTGGGGTTTATTCCAGGAATGCAAGGATTCTTCAATATACGCAAATCAATCAATGTGATAAACCATATTAACAAATTGAAGGAGAAAACCCATATGGTCATCTCAATAGATGCAGAAAAAGCTTTTGACAAAGTTCAACACACATTTATGATAAAAATCCTCCAGAAAGTAGGCATAGAGGGAACTTACCTCAACATAATAAAGGCCATACATGACAAACCCACAGCCAACATCGTTCTCTATGGTGGAAATCTGAAACCATTTCCTCTAAGATCAGGAACAAGACAAGGTTGTCCACTCTCACCACTATTATTCAATGTAGTTTTGGAAGTTTTAGCCACAGCAATCAGAGAAGAAAAAGAAATAAAAGGAATCCAAATTGGAAAAGAAGAAGTAAAGCTTTCACTGTTTGCAGATGACATGATACTATACATAGAGAATCCTAAAGATGCTACCAGAAAACTTCTAGAGCTAATCAATGAATTTGGTAAACTAGCAGGATACAAAATAAATGCACAGCAATCTCTTGCATTCCTATACACTAATGATGAAAAATCTGAAAAAGAAATTAAGGAAACAGTCCCATTTACCATTGCAACAAAAGGAATAAAATACCTGGGAATAAACCTACCTAGGGAGACAAAAGACCTGTATGCAGAAAACTATAAGACACTGATGAAAGAAATTAAAGATGATACAAACAGATGGAGAGATATACCATGTACTTAGATTGGAGGATTCAACATTGTGAAAATGACTATACTACCTAAGCTATCTACAGATTCAAATGCAATCCCTATCAAACTACCAATGACATTTTTCACAGAATGTCACGATTTGTATGGAAACAAAAAGGATCCCGAATAGCCAAAGCAAATTTGAGAAAGAAAAACGGAGCTGGAGGAATCAGGCTCCCTGATTTCAGACTATACTACAAAGCTACAGTAAACAAGACAGTACGGTACTGGCACAAAAACAGAAATATAGATCAATGGAACAAGATAGAAAGCCCAGAGATAAACCCACGCACATATGGTCACCTTATTTTTTTTATTTTTTTTATTTTTTGCGGTATGTGGGCCTCTCACTGTTGTGGCCTCTCCCGTTGCGGAGCACAGGCTCCAGACTCACAGGCCCAGTGGCCATGGCTCACGGGCCCAGCTGCTCCACAGCATGTGGGATCTTCCCAGACTGGGGCACGAACCCGTTTCCCCTGCATCGGCAGGTGGACTCTCAACCACTGCGCCACCAGGGAAGCCCTGGTCACCTTATTTTTGATAAAGGAGGCAAGAATATACAATGGAGAAATGACAGCCTCTTCAATAAGTGCTGCTGGGAAAACTGGACAGCTACATGTAAAAGAATGAAATTAGAACACTTCCTAACACCATACACAAAAATAAACTCAAAGTGGATTAAAGATGTAAATGTAAGGCCAGACACTGTAAAAGTCTTAGAGGAAAACATAGGCAGAACACTCTATGACATAAATCACAGCAAGATCCTTTTGGACCCACCTCCTACAGAAATGGAAATAAAAACAAAAATAAACAAATGGGACCTAATGAAACTTAAAAGCTTTTGCACAACAAAGGAAACCATAAACAAGATGAAAAGACAACTCTCAGAATGTGGGAAAATATTTGCAAATGAAGCAACTGACAAAGGATTAATCTCCAAAATTTACAAGCAGCTCATGCAGCTCAATATCAGAAAAACAAACATCCCAATCAAAAAATGTTTAGGAGATCTAAATAGACATTTGTCCAAAGAAGATATACAGATTGCCAACAAACACATGAAAGGATGCTCAACATCACTAATCATTACAGAAATGCAAATCAAAACTGCAATGAGGTATCACCTCACACCAGTCAGAATGGCCGTCATCAAAAAATTTACAAACAATAAATGCTGAAAAGGTTGTGGAGAAAAGGGAACCCTCTTGTACTGTTGGTGGGAATCTAAATTGATACAGCTACTATGGAGAACAGTATGGAGGTTCCTTTAAAAACTAAAAATAGAACTACCATATGACCCAGCAATCCCAATACTGGGCATATACCCTGAGAAAACCATAATTCAAAAGAGTCATGTTCCACAATGTTCATTGCAGCTCTGTTTACAATAGCCAGGACATGGAAGCAACCTAAATTTCCATCGACAGATGAATGGATAAAGAAGATGTGGCACATATATACAATGGAATATTATTCAGCCATAAAAAGAAATGAAATTGAGTTATTTGTAGTGAGGTGGATGGACCTAGAGTCTGTCTACAGAGTAAGTCAGAAAGAGAAAAAGAAATACCGTATGCTCACATATATATATGGAATGTGAACAAAAAAAAAAGTGGTTCTGAAGAACCTAGGGACAGGACAGGAATAAAGACGCAGACGTAGAGAATGAACTTGAGGACACGGGGAGGGGGAAGGGTAAGCTGGGATGAAGTGAGAGAGTGGCATGGACATATATACACTACCAAATGTAAAATAGATAGCTAGTGGGAAGCAGCTGCATAGCACAGGGAGATCAGCTTTGTGTTTCGTGACCACCTAGAGGGGTGGGATAGGGAGGGTGGGAGGGAGACACAAGAGGGAGGCAATATGGGGATATATGTATACGTATATCTGATTCACTTTGTTATAAAGCAGAAACTAACACAACATTGTAAAGCAATTATACTCCAATAAAGATATTACAAAATAAGAATACTTAAAACTGAAAAAAAAAGAATTAAAATATGTAAAGACTCTGTCTCATACCTGTTTTTGCCTAGCTATGATCTATATTTTGCATTTTACTTTCTCTCTCCCCCCTTCCCCTGGCTCCCAGAGAGAGAGTAAATTTAAAGTTCTATAACTTGAAAATAAAAGTGAAAAAGAGTTGAGATAAAGGACTCTCCATAAAGCTTGGACCAGGCTAGGACACTGACTGGTAGATGAGACCACACTGCCAGTTCCTGGTTTGGTCTCGTGACCTTGGATTTCTCCACTCATTCCCTGCATGTACGGGGCTGACTATCATCAGCCAGACAAACAGTTGAATTTGAAGTATGTGATTCATCTCCACTCCCCATCTTGGATCTTTCTGCTACAACATCACGACCAAGACAAAGGACTGTGTATTAAGAAAGTCCAACCACATCAAACCCAATTAAGATAGAAAACTAGTAGAGAAATCAAACTTATGGATCCTGAAACCTGTGCAGAAACAGCTCTGTCAAGAGGGAGCAGGTATTGGGGTCTCCTCTAGTTCATTTCTGGAAGACAAATATCAGAGTGGCTCAACAATCTTGTAGTTCAAAATTTCCTTACCCCTCTCCTTCCCAAATTTACATCTCCATAAAATTTGCCTTAACACTGGGGATAGCGCTTCCTATCTGAATGCCATTATCCACAAAGGGTTTTAAATAGTGCAGGTCACATAGCACATCGTAAGTCAATGTTAGTTTTTATCATTAGGGTTGCTATTAGTTTTAGCCAGGTTTTCACCCGTATGTACTCAGAGACACCAATTTCTGGCTAAAATCAAAATACCTATGGTGACCATCATCAAACAAAATATTATGATAACCTGTATACAAGACAACCTTTAAAATGAGTTGAGTCTAAATTTCTTTTATGTTGTCTTATTTCCAGCGGATAGTCTAATTTCTCTGTGGCTAATTTAGAGAAAATCATAATTAGAAATACAAGAATTGCATGTTTCCATTTAATAATAATAAAAAAATATGTTCTCAGAAAGCTTGGTGGTATTCAGATACACTTAGGGATTTTATCCTTCATCTACATTTTGTTAGAGTCTGTCTTCATAAAATCAGATGATTCAGAAACTGTATGCAAGAGGAAAAAAGTGAAAAAGAACTTTAAGTGTGTACAAGTAGATACTCAAGTCATTAGCATGTAATATCCAGAAAAGACAGTTACCATATGGGCTGCCAGTGCTGAAAAACTTGCTTCCATCAAGGGGAGGGGATGCTAAGAGGCTCAGGGATGGTTGTTAGAATGAAACCTTCCCGTTAGCTTACTGCTTCTCTCTTGAGCAAGTGTTTCTCCCCCTGGCTGACAGAGGTTGTTGACTTTAAGGCTTCATTTTCTTTGTGAGCCTTTTTGAATGTAATGTCTTTGCGACTCATTAACCTGGGGTAGTTGTTTTGCACTCTGAGTACCAAGACATCTCATCAGGATGAACTGGGGCAAGGCAGCCTCCGGAAACATACCTGGGTCTCTGGGCAGTCATCTGCAGGAGATTGCCTCCAGGTGTTTGCCAGTGGGAGCCCATTGAAAGTCAATGCAATTTAGAGCAATTTCTCTGGTAGTGGAAATTAACCTGCAGGAATCTGCCCGCAACAGGTGTATCTTAGGGCAGCCATGCCAACATCCTGCACTGCAGAGGTGGGACCTTGACTACCAGGTGTAGTGCAGGAGGCTAGATAATTGGAGGAGGCTGGAAATCAGTACAGGGAAGATGGCCAAATTGCCGGTTGGTATGGGTTGGTATAATTATTGGTTAACCCTCTCCTGCCTGTTAACTAAAGATTATTTGTACACTTGAGGAGCCAGGAGATCTTCACTGAAGGGAAAATAATGAGCACTGGCTGCTCAAGCAGTCTGAGTGTTTTGATAACTGAGGTTTTCTGCAAAGTGTCTTTGGTTTAGTATCTGACACTCAGAATATACAATTGCCAGGAGCCCACAGATCTTCAGGAAGGCACAAGAGGAAGTGAATTTTAAGTGCTGAAAGCCTCCTTCTTCAGAAACAAACATAATTTTACCTAGTGTGCTTGGTCCAGTCCACTTCTTTTGCAAAACACATAGAAAGGAATATACAGATTCAGGAAAGGGTGTTTGTGTTCTGCACCATCATTTCTTTTTTCTACCTGTGTTCTTCCTCCTTATGGCCTCATATTTTGACTCCTTGATATAATTCTGTTTCCTAGGTTTGTTAATGTCTATTGTTCCTCCCAAGCAACTTAGTTGGCTTAAATAACTTTGAAGTTAAGCAAATCCAAGGTCCTGAACTAGTCAAATTTCCAGTCACAGCATAAACTTTCACCCAAATCTTAATAGTGATGTCATATCCATGACATACACTGATTAAATTTATGTGCCAAAGGTTTTTAGTCTTCTGATATAACATTTATGACATTCTTAAGGATGAAGTAGAAATATATATATTTATTATTGCCAAAGCAATGTGCTGCCATGACTAATTATTGTGAAAGTAATTGATTTTATTATAAAAACAATTATTTGGCATTTTCAAAGAATCAAATAGAGAAATTGATGGTTCTTATGAATACTAATAAAGTGTTGGATAGACAACTTTGGAACATATCCTTTTCTGAGTTAACTCATGCTTATAATATATAAGTAATATAAGATGTGAATAAACCATAAATTTAATCTTTGTAAAATTGTTGACATAGTAGTATTTATAACATTAAACAAAATTGTACCTGAGTACTGTGTTTCTTATTTAGCTATCTAATTCTATTTATGCCAAGATTTCTTTCAAAAAATTCCTATTTGGAATTTTTCATGATTTTTGTGGATGTCAACTTTGTCACCTCAAAATTTTCATAAGGAGAAAAATTTCCCAAGTCATTTCAACAGTACCCAGAATAAGTAATTGATCCAAACAAAATAAAGAAAATGACATGAAGGAAATAAGAAAGTACTCCACACATTTTGTTCTCACTAGCCAAACTTCAAAGCAGCAGACATTGCAAGACAAGTTTAAGAAAATTACTTGTAATTTTGAGTATATGGAAGTTAAATATGGTGTTTGAATTTTGTCAAATTGAATGTTCCGGTCCAGTAGTTCTCAAAGTGTGGTCCCTAAACCAGCAGTTCAGCATGACCTGTGGGTCCAGGGCCCACTGTGGGTATTATTAGTGACCTTGGTGACCCAAGGGTGCACCAAAGCATGAGAATCACTGCTCTAGATTGCTAACTATTTTCAGTAGTTGAAAAAGAAGAATTTTTGAAAGTTGCCCAAACTATAAATCTGAGGTACAAAGTTTCTTTTAGGAGAGAAATTACTGAAAAACATGTTTCTGAATTCCTTTCTGCTGGACACAAAAAGTTTATTAGTATTAGTAATTGAAAACAAGCATATTTTCATGTCATATATGTGCAGTATAGTGATGGTACATAAAATCTAGCAGCTGATAGTTCTTAAACATTACTGTTCTTGCATAATAATTTCACTTTGAAATGTGACTATCAAAGTTCTAAAATAAAATCGTAGTCCTAATTAAAATTTTTGATGTAATTTAAAATGTATTCTTTTCTTCCATAAATTATTTTCATAATGGTAACCTTCACTTTCAGTTGACTATTGTTTTTAACAATCAACCATTCTCTGTTAGACCAAAATGTGTATTTGGTTCACTTGTAGCGTGAAATTATAGTTCCCTTAAAAATCTAATCAGGAAGATGTCCTTTTGTTTTTTCATTCATTTATGTAACTGCCTTCCTTTCTCTCTCTTGCCTCCTTGTTTCCTTCATAGCACACTTTGCAATTTAAAATTTATTTATTCATTTGTTTAATGGGTTGTATCTCTCTCCTACCTGACTGTCAACCCCATAAGGCAGAGATATGGTTGACGCTTTATCCCTAGTGTCTAGAACAGCGCCTGGTTCAAAGTCAGCACTCAATATTGTTAAATGAATGAATGCATATATGAAAGTATTAAATACTCAATTATAATGAACTGAGTGCTTGATATATAAATCAAATGCTAAAGTACGCGGTAAGAGCTTTAAAAATGCTCCTTTGTAGTAATTAGTTTCTAGTTCCTCAAATGTAAAATAAGGGGTTAAACTAGCTCTAAAATGTACAGATCGAAGGATTTGTACATGTGGTTCTCCAGGCATGTGTGACACAATCCATTCATCTGTGCACTGTGTAAACATTAATGATGGTATACAACATAAGATTGCTCTAACCCTTATTGCAGCTGCCTTCTCTTTCATTATCTTGAAGCAACACACACCCAACAGCTCCCCTCAAAATAACTTTGTTTATATTCTTTCTGAGCAAGTATATGATGTAGCCTTGTAAAAAGAGCTAGTATGGTAGCCAACCATTTCTCTCTCCCTTAAATTATAAGTTCCCTGAGAGCAAAGGAAGTGCCATTTTACTTATTTTTGCATCCTCTGGTGTCTAGTATATTGTCATGTTGTATACACAGAAAAGAAGAATTAAATTTGGAAGCTTCAAATTCCATGCCAACTTTTACTTCCTCTTCTGCCTGTAGCCTCATTGCTGTTGGCTCTGGTGAACAGAGTGAATCAGGCAGCAAAGACATCTGAGCCTACGAAGAACTGGGATTCTGACACCTGGGAGAGACATGGACAATGATGAGACTTCAGAATCCCCAGGTAGAAAAGAAATCAGTGAAGTCTGAGTCACTGAACTAATAAGTGAGCCACTTTGGGGATCAGGGAAAAGTCTGATGAAAGCTATTAGTCCTGTTTTTCAAAAATATCCATAAGCAGCTAGAAGTGTAAACCGAAAAGCTTACTAACATCAGGAAAAGATAATGAAGAGTGGTGTACAATGTAAGGCCCCTTGGTGTGTTCTTGTTCATAATTTGCTGTGAGGGCGTGAGCAGGCGAGGCTTCTAGCCTGTACTGGGACACTCATTAGCTGTGAGATTTTACTTGATATGATTCAGACTCATGAGGTGAAGGTGCTTAGATATCATATTCCCAATGTCCTCATTTGACTTTGTTAGGGCCTGAATATTTTGAAGGGTTTACTCTAGGTTTACTTTCTTTTATTCATTTCACAAACTTGTTTGAACTTCTTTGAAAAACATCATAATCTAGGTCAGTGATTTAAGAGCATGTGCTCTGGTGTCAGAATGCATGGGTTTGAATCTCCACCCTTATTCTTTATGTGAACTTGAACAATTTACTTCCTATACTTTAGGTCCTGACCTATAAACTGGACTTAATAAAAGCTCTGATGGCTTGCATGAGGTTTAAAAAGTTGGATCATCCAAAGTAAAAAAATAGTGTTTGGAACATGGTAAGAGATCGGTAAATGTCAACTCTCATTACACATCTAGGAGAAACTCCCAAAGTATGTGTCCTATGGCTTAAAATCAGGAGAGAAACAAGACACAGAACAGTGCCTGTCCCAAAAGTGCAAGCTCACAGGTTGCTGGCAGAGAGCTTAAAGAAGAAAACTAACAATTGCACTTAGAGTAATAGTGCTACATGCAAGGTTTAAAAAGAGCCCAAATGAGGGGCATCAGATTCTACCTTATAAAGGTCAACAAGTTTTTCTAAGAGGAGCAGCCTCTTGGCTCTTGAAGGATGTGTTGGTGTAATTCTGGCATGAGGGAGGGAAGGTAGTGACACAGGAACTGACTGCAGTATGGGAGGCCTAGGGGGTCCCACAAGTGGCTCTGCCTTCAGAGGCCTACCCTAATTTGTTTTAGTATGAATCTCTGTGCTGTGGTCCTTTACCTGTAAAAAGGGCTTCATAACCTTTATGAACATCACTGGGATTTCTTAAATATTAGTGAGAAATGTATTTATAAACAATAATGGAGTAAGACTTTTTTTTAGAAGAAGTGGGAATTTAGGAATTAGATCTGGGTTCAGATTATTGCTCCATGTCTATGAATCTGAGCTAGATATCTAGTCTCCCAGGGCCTCTTTCTCTTTTGATAAAATCAGAGGTAATAATACCCACGTCCTGAGTTCCACAGGATCACCTGTGAAAACACCTAGCACATAGTGGTGTCTCCATCATCATCGCCTTTGTTCTTTTCTGTTGAAAGCTTTCAGAAGCAGAGTTATATGAAATGCAAAAGAGCTATAATAATTGTTTATCAGTACAATCATTTATCTCATCTTGGTAATAATTATTTGAAAATATAGTTCCCAAAGACCATTTTGTAGTATTTTAATCACAGCCATTTGAATTTAACAGTAGAAAACATTGAAAAAAGGAGGAAGAAGAGGGGGAAGAAAAAGATAAGGGGAAGAGGAGGCAGAAATATAAATCAACACATCCTGTCCAGCTTTTGCTTAGGTAATAACTTTTCCTGACATGTTGTCGCATGGTAATGATCCTAAATTTCAGTTTTGGGGGCTCTTCCAAATGTACATGGACCCCAGTCAAAATAGATCCTTTCCCATTTTGATCACCTCCCCCTTACTTTCAGAAAGCTCTAAAGTCAAGTATCTACCAGAAGCAAGCTCAGGGTTCTTGGACAAATACGAATTTTCACTAAAAGGAAAAGACCGCATAAACTGAAAGAAGCTGCAAAACACATGACCTTTAGTCCAGCTACCCCGCCCTATTTCCTGGCACCCTGCTACACAGTGTCTCCCAGGCCTGTCCAGATTTCTCTGGGGCATTGAAGAGGGGATAACTCCCATTATTCTCATTATAATGAAGTTATTTGCTGAAATAGAAGTGGTAGACAGCCCAGCTGTGATCTGCTATCTTGCTAATAAAGGAAGCCAGTTTCAGGAATATCTCTCAATGGCTGAAGCATTTTCTTTCACTTCTTCTCTTCTATCCAGTCCCTATACAGTCTTTCCCAAGCTCTGCCAGAGACATTTGCATCACAAGATAACAGCCTCACTGTGGGGACTTGCTACAATACCTTCATTTTTATCATGGCAGTGATTTTTACAGCCCATCTCCCTTTCCTGGAAGGGTGTGCACATTCTCAAGCGTTGTGCTTAGTTAAAAATAATTGTGGAATGAGCTTCAAGTGAAGAATGTGGAAGGTGTGATCTGCATGCACAGCATTCCTCTTAGAAGCATCAAAACTTGTGGAGGAAGGCTGCACTCCTTCTATCAAGTATTTTTCTTCATACCAGTTCAATAAACTGGAAATTGTAGTAATCTTACTTTCAAAAATAATAGTAATGAGAATAAGAATGATATATTTTTTAAGAGTGAAAAAAGCCTTGGTTCGATCTTTTTTCTTTGGCTGTATTTGTCAGTTTTCTGACCAGCCTCAGTGGTAGACAATTAGTACAAAGCAGTTCTATTCGGGTGAGATTTCGCCATAGTGGAAAATACAAGGAAAGGTGAAAAGTGTTAGACAGTGTTGGACTAGTAGGGTGAATTGCTTCAGATGGAGCGGCCCAAGCAGCTTGTTATTATGAAATGTCCCTGGATGCAATAGAATAGTCAACAAAGGATATTCCTTTTCTTTCTTAATTAACAACTTGAAGATAAATAATTTTCCTCTTAAGCTCAAATCAGGATCAAGCCAAAACCCCTGCGTCCTTTGACATCCCAAAGCTGACGCAGGAGGCATCACAGGCAGCCTTTTTTTTTTTTTTAACCTTCTGATTTATTAACTTAAGATGAATGGCTCTGCAATCATAACCTGTCAGTACCATGCAATGAAAAGGAAATCAGTGGCGGTAACCATGTGTGAAGCTGCTCAGTGTAACCAGCCTCAGACGTGGGAGTCAAACTTTCAATAACTCCACCACCTTCCCCTACAGGAAACGACCCACCAGCACGTTCCTCATTCATTAACTTTCTAAAGACATCTGTCTTTGCAGAACCGCAGAGGCAGCCAAACATGATGTGTGAAATAAAGAAGCCTGCCCACCTCATGTTCCAAGAGCAAGGAAAAAGTAGTGCTTGGTGGAAACGGTTATATTGTTTATGGCAGCTCCAGCAGACTCAACTGGAAAAGCTGCCCCTCGTGAAGATTCGATGAAAGGAGTTTCTACCCCTTTGTTTATCAACTCTTGGCATTTGGCTTAGTTTTCTCGAGTTGTGAGTCACATCTGGAGGCAGCCAATGAGGCACAACTGAATGTCAATACCAGCAACAAAAAACCAGGAAACTGCCCCCCCCACACCCACCAAGGATGACAAACCCTCTCTGTCAAGTCTCATCCCATCCTCTTCTGTCAATAAACTGGGGACATATTTACGTGCAATGACTCACCAGCACACGTGCTAGTGTTCCTTTGGATTCAGTAAGAAAAGAACTCAAAAGCCGCGAAGGGACTTAGGCAAAAATAGATGATTTGGTTGGAATTCTCGTTCAGTTGCATAGATCAGCCTATAAGCCCATGGATGCCATTTGCAACATTTCTAACAACATTTGTAGTAAAACAGTCTCAATAGTATGTATGTGGAGATATTTTTCACTTATTATAGAATTTGGTCTATTTTCTTGTCTGTCATAACTGGATAACATGAACTGTTATCTGTAGAAGTGGACTGCCACACTGCCCAAGACTTCTTTTTTTCCCCCCTTCATTACCTGCAATTTCTGAGGTCTACCGAGAAGGAGGTTAGCCAGAAGCTTTTAGCTTACTCAAGGGTAGTGTGTAAAGGGACCCATGTTCCATTTCAAAAAAGTTATCCCATCTTCAGTGTAATGGCTGCCATCTATGGTGGATGCCTTCATAGTGAGAGGTTCATAGTCCATGCTCACCTCTGGCCATTTCCAAAATTTGTCATCAAAATGATCCAGAAAGTGAACTCAGAGTGAAACAACCCACTCTGGCTTCTCTGACCTCTCTGATTAGGACTGACCCCTATCTCAGTCTTACAGATGCTACTCTTCACATCAAGAAAATACATAAAATTTGTTCTAAGGCAGTAAAAACACCAGGAAAGTCTAAGTTTTACCTGCAGCACAGATTTCCAAATATGTCATAATTTTTACTGATGTTGATTGCACTGAATGTTTCCTAGGTTCATAATGAGATTTCAATGCCAAGAAAATCTGTCTTGAGCTCCTACTAGAGTCGTTAGCATGATGTCCATTTGATGCCTCTATGTTTGACCAGGGCAATGAAGTCAAAGTTAGAAGTACTGTCAATAGTTACTTGCTTTATTCTTGAATCTGTCCTTTTGAGTAGTACAGTAAATGACAAGGTACTTGACTCATCTGAGGTCCACATTCTTCTTCTATTAAACAAAAGAAGTATTTGTGTGGATTGAATGAAGCAATGTGTGCAAAAGTATTTCAAATGCTATACACTGTCTTATAAGTAACAGGCATTGTAGATGTTTATTTGAGAAAAAAATAAGGCATTCCTCAAAATTAAGCTAACCACTATACTGATTAACATGCTAAGAATAATATAATAATTCATTCAGGTTAAGAGCATTGCCTGTGGAGTCTGATTCCCTGGGTTCAAATTCTTGCTCCTCTATTTCAGCTGGTGACACTGGGCAATTTTCTTTTCTTTTCTTTTCTTTTTTTAAATGTTGAGCCTTCTTTTAATTAATTTATTTTTATTTTTGGCTGTGTTGGGTCTTCGTTTCTGTGCAAGGGTTTTCTCTAGTTGTGGCAAGCGGGGGCCACTCTTCATCACGGTGCGTGGGCCTCTCACTGTCGTGGCCTCTCTTGTTGTGGAGCACAGGCCCCAGAAACGCAGGCTCAGTAGTTGTGGCTCACGGGCCTAGTTGCTCTGTGGCATGTGGGATCTTCCCAGACCAGGGATCAAACCTGTGTCCCCTGCATTAGCAGGCAGATTCTCAACCACTGTGCCACCAGGGAAGCCCTGGGCAATTTTCTTAACCTCTCTGTACATCAGTGTTCTGGCTGTAAAGTGATGTTAATTAAAGTGCCTGTCTCAAAAGCCGTTTAGAGGACTTAATAGTTAATGTATCTAGAGTACTTAGGACATTTTCTGGCATAGAGGAAGTGCTCATTAAAAGTTAGCTATTACCCTCATCATGGTCATCATCCGAGGTGACATCTGAAGTGTGAATGTGAGTGATGAAGTTATTTATGGGAGAACATTGCTTTTACCTTGGGGTGTATTCCTCTATGCTTTTTGGAACAGAGTAGCTGCATGTGTTATTACATAACTACTATGTTTATTACCTATTAATCATTACCCCTAATGACATACCTGAGGCTTAGACATGAATGTTGTTGATTGTAACACAATTCCTGAATATATATTTTCTAATAATGTAAATCTTTCTTTTCAAAACTAATTAACTAACTAACTAGCTTAAATATGAGCCTTCTGTAGCCCCATGTTCCCTAGTCAAGTTTTCTAATTTCAGCAGGACTAACCCCTGCTGCTCTCCACCAAATTCAGTTATTTGGAATCTCCACCTCTGAATTTGTACTCTGTGGTTAAAAGAGTGTAGCTTCTTTTGGCATTAAAGTCTTGATAATGTTCAGTAAATATTATCCCCAAATAATTACCATATGGTTTCTTTCAACAGCTATAATTACCCAGGGCTGGAATAAGGAATTCTCTCTTAGCCCAAGTTGAACTTAAACTGACCAAAATCATGAATGTCTTTTCTTCATTTCACTATGATTCAATCAAAATATATTTCAGGGAAGGTATCTGATATATGTTTACACTCCTCCTGGTACAAGAATAAGATAGAAAACTAAGGTGACATAAATCTTGTTTTTGAAGACTATACAAAGCTCTAAAATATGTCCATGATGTGACATTAAATTTAAAAAATCAAATGAGAAATGTAATATTGTAAAAATTATTTCAATGGAAAAGGGACATAAGCTAGACATTAAAATGATAGCGGTGATTGGTTGAGTTCTAAGGTATAGATCATTTTTTATTCTTTCCCTTGCACATGGCAATATTTTCATATTTTTCCTTAAAAGATGTAAATTACTATTATTATCAGGAACAGGAAACACACATACAACAACAACAGCAATAACACAGTTTTCTTCTGTGGCTCAGGGAAGTAAAGAAAAAATGAAAACTCCACAGGACATAAAAGGGTTCTGAAGAGAACCGGATTTTAAAGGAATGTTATTGGAGAAAGTGCCATTTGGGCTTTGGTGAGAGCTTTGGGGTATGTACTTGACCAGGGAGGAGGAAAGCATGTGACAGTGGAAATGTAGAAGGGAGAGAAGTTAGTGGGGTGTAAAAATAGCCAGAGATACATTTGGCCCACTTCAATCTTCCATGCTTCCCTCTATGCTCCCTTATCTTGGGTAACGCTAACATACTTTCTAAAACATGAGATTCTCAACTCAGGCTCTGAGTCCTCCTCCCTTTGGTCTCTACTATGCTCCCTTGACTCTTCCTTTGGATGTACAGAAGGTCGCCCTAGATCACAAGCTCTTAGAGGGCAGAAGAATCTTTTTTATCTTTTGCAATCTCTGCTGGGTTCTACCAGGTGCCCTGGATATTGGAGGGTTTCAGTGAATAGAAATTCTGAGCCATAATTGGTGGATTATACATCTGGGAACAAAAGTCTAATAAGAATGATGGAAAAGGGAGGGAAGATAAGCCATGCTGTTTTGTTAATTCCTCCTTTCACCTAACTGATTGAGTCCTCACTATGTATAAAGCATGGTGGTGGGTGGTCCAGGGAATGTAAAATAGACAAAGGGAGTTCTGATTTGGTAAGACAAAGTCAGCCCCCAGAAGATCAATCTTCTCATAAATAACAACTATAATCTGTGGACAAAAATTACAAAAAAAACAACTATGTGAAGGCTCTAAAATGTGAACAAAAGCAGCAAATTTGGGGAAGGGAGAAAACCTAAAAATTGGTACCACGTAGCATGCATTTCTCACTTCTGTAGTTTTTCCCTGAGTGTGGTCTACAGTCTTGAGCTAGTATGGGTAGCGGAGCTGAATAGAAGTTGGTCATCTTTCTGACAGGGAAAGGACAGAGCCTGAGGCAGCTCCAGCTGCTTGCAGTTGAGGGTGAATGCTTCAAAGGAGAGAGCTGGAGTGGGACAGGCCCTGATTCTGTGGACAAAACCCACCAAAGTCCCTGACTGAACCCTGGGCCCTGCATGCACAGAGCAGATTGCAGACAGCCCAGTTAAGGGAAAAATAAAAACGGCCTCAAGTGAAATTCAAGCTCCTAGTCACCTCAGGCAAGACAGAGTTAGCAGGTGAGCTATAGGTCTGTGGTATTTCTCTACCCATCTCTGTGCAGGCAGGGGTGGAGGAGGATCCCTTTCTCTAGGAGAAAGGATGGATTCCGAGAGACACAATCTCAGGGACTGCGCTGCAGCAGGCAGCCTGAAGAGAGAAGTGATGCCTCCTCTCTCAGTTGAATGTCTGCTTATGTAATGGATTTTTAAGTCTCTCTTGTGTGTCTATTTGAGGGAAAAAAATTGGAAAGAAAAGCCCAACACAGAGAAGACCACTCTGTGTCTGGCATAACGAGGCTGAATGAATTTCGTGAGGGTCAATAGCCAGGCTTGAGCTATTTTGCTGGTACTGTGCCCAAGAAAGCTACTGTTGAGCAAGAGGCTGAGATGGGTACATGGAGTGGCAAAGACTGAGAAAGGTATGGAGAAGGGTTCACCTTGGAGCACATCTTATGCCTCAAGAAGGAGCCAGAGTTAAATGCCTGCCGTGCACCAGGAGTCATCTGCCAATGGAGGTCCTAGAGCAGCATCAGTTAAGAAAAGCTTTTAAACCCCTTTCTCTTCTGCATCCTCAGCTTCAACTCACCTAAGGATTGAAGGTCTAAAAGACCAAAAATCAGCAGGAGTGTAACAACAGCCTGTGCCCTCCTCCCAATGACAGACCCTTGAGCCAGGAGCCAGGTCTGAGCTCTGATGAGGGAAAGAACTTTTGGGAAGACAAGCAGGAGTGTCCAGTAATGTCAATTATCCTGCAAGTGATCTCAGAGTCACCTGATAATGAACTAACAGGCATCAGGATTTCCACTTTCCACCTCCCAAGGAAAAACTGCCTTACAACTCAGCTTCTCTTGGGCCCAGGGCTCCTGGGATCTCCACGTGCACGGCAGCTGACATTTTCCAGCACTTCCCTAAATTCCTAGCACCAAAGCTAAGAATACTTGGTGCCTGAGCCCCAGATGTTTATTTATCCATCTAAAGCCACTTGTACAACTATCCTCTCACAGAGGGTCCCTCTGTTTTTGGAGCAGAGTCGCAGGTGCATCTAGCAATGCCCTGCCTCAAGCATGTTTTGTTTTTTTTCAACAGGATGCTGAAAAAAGTGGGGACCCATGCATCTTCTAAAACTTCTATCTCTGAAATTCTACCTGAACCAGGTGACACTTTCTGTCATCCCCAACCACATTAAAATAAATGTGAGATCCAAATTTTAAATTGGGCTGTACTGTAATATATTGAACTTGACTGGGATTTTTTTTTAAGTACAGATAGTGACTAGAAAGCTAGGGGATCCACCCAAGATGTCAAGACGTGGCAAAGGGGGCCACAACCCAGCACAACAAATAGTTGGAGACAAAATAAAAGCATTTCACTTTTGTGCCCTACCATGTCCCACACACTGATTTCACATATATAGTCTTATTTCATGCTAACAATAAACCTAAGAAGTAGGTACTAGTTTTATGAATGTTTTATGTAATATGCATATTATATATGTATATTATATAGAGACAGTGACTTAAAATTAGAGATATTGTATATTTTCCTACTTTTTGGCTGGCTGGCATCAAAAGCTCTTTTCTATATTTGCACAATGCCCAGCCTCACGAGTGAGGCAGAAACCAACTTCAACACGAGGTTGAAAATACAAAATACTCATTTTCCCTGATAGTGTAACACTGATGTTGGAAGACCCTTCACACGCAGATGTGCCTGTGTCAGAATTTGATCCAGAATCTAAAGCTACAAAGAGGGCTTGTGTGAGACGCCACTCTGCTGAAAGCAGCGGCAGGATCCCTGTACTGCACTTAGCTTCCAGAGGCAGGAATCACTGTGGCTCTGGCAGCCATGTCAGGTTCTCAGTGACCGTGAGGTTAGCAATGCATATACAGCAGCCAGAGCACTGGTGATGGAAGAGATAGGCTTATATGTTCAGTGCTGTGTCTTGATTTGCAATATCGGGTTTACCTGGTCATCTCTAAGCTGGTTCTCTGGCCCTCTTGTAGTTTCTGTTAGACACTGATAGCTTTAATACATTTGTTTTCTGATTAAATTAGTTAGAGTTAGTTTCTGTTGCTAGAAACTAAGAAACTGACTGACTCAGAATGTTAAGTAACTCTTCTCTGATCACATGTAATATAAAGAGTAGAGCTGGTTTCCAGTCCTCACTAGGTCACACTGACTGTTGGGCAGTGTTAGGTGTGCCTCCAAAGCTTATAGGTTGAAGTCCTAACCCCCAGTACCCCTGAATGTGATTGTATATAGAGACAAGGTCTTTAGAGTGATAATTAAATTAAAATGAGGTCACTGGGGGAACCTTACTCCAAAATGACTGGTGTCCTTATAAGAATAGGAAATTTGGACCCAGACCCGTACAGAGGGAAGGTGGTGTGAAGACACAGGAAGAAGACAACCATCTACAAACTCAGGAGAGAGAGTCTTCAAAAGAAACTGACTCTGCTGAAACCTTGATCTATGACTTCTAGCCTCCAGAACTGTGAGATAATAAATTTCTATTTTAAGCCACATAGTCTGTGTTATTTTGTTATGGTAATCCTAGTGAACTAATACAGGGAGTGAGGAATACAGAAGAATTCAAGATGATCTCAAAGTTGCTCAATTAGATAATCTGAAGAAAGATGTAGAGTTGAGAGGAATAGCTATTGGAGGGGGAGGGCAAGATCATAAATTAGTTTTGAATATTTTAAGTTTGAGATTTCTTCAGGAGAAAATAATAGAAAGCTTTAAAGCCCTAGCTAGCTTCCTTCTGAGAATCCTGGGAGAGACCTAAGCTTAAGGAATAGAGAGAAAAAACACCTCTGGATATCCGGTTTGCCCCATTTGAGCCAGCTCTGAATTGCCGGCTGTGTGGGCTTTAAAATGACAAAGGCAGGTTTATGCATGGAGTTTTCCAGGAAGCAAGTTTCTGCTGAATGCTTACATGCTTCTTTTGGCAGCTGAAGGAACCTCCACTGTAGCACACAGCCATGCCATGAAGAATCATTCACTAGAGTGGTGGCACCTTGGTTGGGAGATGAGGTTTTAGTCCAGCACTGAGCCTATGGCTTTATTTCAAGGACCAAGCAAGGGTACATGCACTTTCTCTCATGGGGACAAATGAACCAAACACACTGAATTCCAGCTTAATACGGTGTCTGGTGTTTAAATTTCCTTTGCAGCATTTCCTGAATTTCCACTGAAATGCCTGTGCAGACTGCCACTCATTGACTTACTACGTAACATTAAGTGCCTATTTTGTGCCAGAACTCTGCCCTCCACAGCAGATGAATGATAGGTAAATCTAAACCTGGGCCTGCCTTCAGACAGCTTACTGTTTAGATGGAAGTGAGGGAGAAAGAGAAAAAAGCTAAAATGAGAAGGAGGCTGTCCACCTGAAGACCATGAGCATAGTGGGTGATGGGCATGGTCACAGGTGACTCCAGGCCTGCCTGGGTGGGACTCACCTGGCTGGGTGACTATGAAGTTGCTATGGATGGTTTCAAGATTCAAGAAGTCCTGATCATAGAAATGAATAAACCTTGAAAATATACATCCACAGGCAAGGGGCTGAAATTTCCATGTAAATGAGTTTTAGTAAAAAATAACCTAAGTAATTCTATTTTAGTAAAAAGAACATTAGAGGGCTTCCCTGGTGGCGCGGTGGTTGAGAGTCCGCCTGCCGATGCAGGGGACACAGGTTCGTGCCCCGGTCTGGGAAGATCCCACATGCTGCGGAGCAACTAGGCCCGTGAGCCATGGCCGCTGAGCCTGCGCGTCCGGAGCCTGTGCTCCGCAATGGGAGAGGCCATGACAGTCAGAGGCCCGCGTACCGAAAAATAAATAAATAAATAGTAATAATAATAATAGCATTAGAATCATTTCTGTTTCAGTGTTCAGGGTGGTTGTGATGGAAATTGAAGGGCAGAGGAATCAGAGCAAGGAGAATGACGGAAAGAGTAAACAGACCTGAAGGTTGTGAGTTTAGGCAGCGTGACTTCCTATGGAGAGGACAAGCAGGAGAGGGCTATGGCGACCGAGGTCCAGCTGACTGATTTCACTCAGCTCTGCTCAGTTTACCTGCTTCCCCAGCTTACTCTCATCCCAGACAAATAGAAACTGTGGACGTAGGTCTGTTTGGCTGTCCTTATCCCCAATTTTCTCTTTTTAAATGGCTACAGTGATCTCAGCAAAAGAATTTACTTAACCATATTAGTAGCATCTTAAATGATGACTTTTTTTTAATCTTGTCAGTGAAATAGCGTTAATTAAAACACATTATCTCTTTCCACTCATAGCTTAATTCCAATAGCATATCTGATAGTTTCTTTAAAAATGTTAACTTTTATTGGTCTTGTCTTATTTCAAAATTAGTTCTTGTTTAGAGTATAGGATTTAGAACATCTAGTGCAGAGCAAGTCCATGAGTGTGGAGCTGCCCATGGTGTCTGCAGAGTCCAGTTCAGTGCCAACACAGAGGATGCAGAGTCAATGTTGCATGCAGGGAACTACCCCGTCCAGGAAACCACCCATGATTTCAATACCAAGAGATAATTACTTCTACTTTTTGACACCTCTTTTTCCATTAATGTGTATGCAAGCATACACAAACAAGTGTATACGTGTATTTACACAGTTTCACAAAGCACAGAGTCAGATGGTTGTTATAGGGCATCTGTGGGAAATGCCACATGACAATGAGATGAAAACATTGAGCCCATTGCTCTTAATAGTCCTAATATATGACCTTTCCACAGCGGCCCTGAGATAGAACAAACAATTTCTGCCAAACACTTACTTAATCTCCCCTCCTTCTTTGAAGTACTCTGCTTCCTTGCTCTAATTTGTGTGTGTAAATTAGAGAGAAACATCCCTTTATGTCATAAATAAGATTAAAGGGAGTTGTAATTACATTTCACCATATTCCCTGAATTTTTCCACCTGGGGAAGTAAGGAAAAATCAAAATGCCTCCTCCTCTTAGTAGACTGTTCACTAAAAGGTCTTTACATTTCCTGGAGGCTGCAGATGAGATCTCCTCTTACTGAGTGAGAAAACACACACTGGGGTTCAGGAATATTCAGGCAATTGAAAATTCCACTTTCAAGGACAGCAGTTCATCAGCCTAAGTAGCCAGGGAAATAATAAATACAATGTGGTACATTTATAGATTGGGCTACACCAGCTACAAAAAGAACACACTTGAGGTAAGGGTAGCAATGTGGATGAATGTCAAATACAGGGTTTTAAGAGAAAAGTCAAGTAGCAGAATTAGAGGTACAGTATAATACCATGTATATAAAGTTGAAAAACAAAAATGTTTTTTTGAAGCATCATAATTTTTATTTTAATTTTTAAAAAATTTTATTGAAATATAGTTGATTTACAATGTTGTGCTGGTTTCTAGTATACAGAAAAATGATTCAGCTATTTTTTATATATATTACTATTTTACATTCTCTTCCATTATGGGTTATTACAAGATATTGAGTATAGTTCTGTGCTATACAGTAAGTCCTTGTTGGCTATCTTTTTTTTGTATAGTAGTGTGTATATTTTAATCCCAAACTCCTAAAAAATGTGAAACATACCTTTTATGGAATCATTCATGTGTAATAAAGATACAAAATATGCTTGAGAATGATACAGACAAATTTCAGGAGATACATTAGGGAGAAAAAGAAATGACAGCACGAGGGGTACAAAAAAATTGAATTTTCTACTTCTTAAGCTGAGTAGAGTGTACGTAAGTATTCATATACTCTAAAGCACTTTTGGTGCCTGAAGTGTTTCATGATTTAAAAAAAACAGATGATATAATTGACATCTTTGGATTCTTGAAGATCTGCCATATTAATGGTGGAGAGTATCCCCCGACTTGTCAGCAAAGCTATTACAGAGGCATTTTATAGGCCATTCTTTGGAAAAACCTAAGAGGGTTGCGTAAAAAATAAAGTGTCTCCTATATGGCTAAGGAGCTAAGGTCTTCAGGAATAGCAAATCACAGTGGAAACAGAGTTCACTTTGTATCAAGAATAAGGGTTTCTTTTTTCCTACAAAATGCCAAAGATATACCCTGGTAAAGCTTTACATTATGGCAACACCAGTTTGAATACTCTTCCTTCTATTTGTGTCCCTGGAAGCTCCTCAACCCTACTGAACTTCAGCTTCATAGGTAGGCATTTTCTGACACTTATACCTTTGACACTGCCATCTGGCACTGTCCTGGCTAAATGGAACTGGTTTCCATTCCAGGCTGCACTATTGCCTCTCTTTGTGACAGCCATAAGGATTCACTGGCATCCCTGTAAGATCAGGAGTTCTTGTTGTCTGGAGATATTCAAAAAGAGGTAGATGGTCACGGGTATTATAGAAGGGATTCTAGTAGCCTCTGGTATATTAGAGGAGATAACTTCTGAATATTTATTTCTATATTCAGCCATACAAGAAATACTAAGTGTTTCCTTGTACAAGGTACATTGCTTGTTCAAATTCTATAGTTCTTGGCTTTGTTTTTGCAAATGTGTCTGTTTTCACAAAATGGAAATTGAGACAGAAAGGGAGAAGAAACTTATTTGAAGTAAACAATCAGTGGGCAAGCAGGCTGTGGTTTGCAGACCCATCACTTTGAGTCTTACTGCCAAGAGCATCACAAGAGTCACAGGAATATTTTGGAGATAATGGTCAAATTCACAGACTTATAGGTGTCTCACCGTGGAAGAGACCCTAGAGGTCACCTAACTCAAATACTTCATTTTACAGATGAGGAAACAAAAGCCTAGGGAGATTCAGTGGTTAACTGATGGCAGAACCTATTTTGAGATACAGTATTTCCTTCCCAACCTTGAAGGTTATATTCCTGAAAATCCCCATGGTAAGGAGAAATTATGTTTGAGGGACTTATGACATTGAGAGGAAAATAGAGTTTAGGGAGTTAATGAGTGAATTGAAGGAAGTTATCATAATTGTTTTCTATTTCCTAACATAAAATATTACAGATGCCACTGACATTCACTTTATTTGATAAACAAATTTGTAATGATGAGTCCCTTAAAACTTATTTTTATTTACCCTTTAGAATTCCTTATTACCAACTCTATTGTTTCTCTTTTTGTACAGTATTTAAAAACTTCTTGTCATTTTTGTGGTTTTTATTTTTTGTGCATTGACTATGACTATTTTTACTTAATTCTCTCTTACCTTGACTCTGTGACAGCTCCCATTTCTTCCTGATTCTTTTCCCACCTTTCTAGCTGTTTCTTCCCTGCTGCACTTCAACTGTAGCTGCTCACCAGAATTATGCCCTAAATTTTCACCTCCTCTGTCTCTGTATATAATTATCAGTATTTGATAATGAAGTTCTGTCAAATAAAACTGTCTAATATCTTTCTAATCTGTGTTTTCCTCTCTATTCCTGCTGTTACTGCCTTAACTCAGGATATCATCCTCTCTCACCTGGACCACTGCCGTAATCTCTTTGATTTGTCACTAGTTTCACATCCCTCAAATGTATTATCGGCATTGTGGTCTAAGTGACGTTCTTCTTATCACTGTTTACAGCTTTCAGTGGCTCCATATTACCTATAGAACACTATCCAAACTCATAAGCATTTCATCCAAGGTCCTCCATCTTAGCTCTTGCATCTTTTGCTCCAGTCACATTAATCTATTGAATCTACTGAATAGATTAAATAGAATGCACCAGGCTGTTTTTTGTTCTGTGACTCGGTCACTTGGTCAACAGACTGTCCTTCATTAGGAACACCGTTCAGTCTGCCCCCTTCACTCAACACATTTCTCCTCCCATGTGCCCACCTACTCTTCTTTGAAGACTCTGCTTAACCATCATCTTCTCCTTGAGGGTACCACCCCCTACTCTCTTTCTGCTCAACTCGCATTTCATTGAGAAGGATAGGAGTTTTCTACCACAAAATCTGAAAGCCTCCGTCCAAGATTCCTATTGTCTCTGTCCCTCTTATAATTGAGTGTGTCCTTTTTTTTTTTTTTTTTTTTTTCTGTGGTACGCGGGCCTCTCACTGTTGTGACCTCTCCTGCTGTGGAGCACAGGCTCCGGACGTGCCGGCTCAGTGGCCATGGCCCACGGGCCCAGCTGCTCCGTGACATGTGGGATCCTCCCGGACTGGGGCACGAACCCGTGTCCCCTGCATCGGCAGGTGGACTCCCAACCACTGTGCCACTAGGGAAGCCCCAAGTGTGTCCTCTTTTAATCAAATGCCTGTCCCTCTATCATGCTTGGGATCCAATTCTTCTCATCTTCTCAGGAGCTTCGATGCTTTTGTCACACCTTCTCCACTGAATTATTCCCACCAGTATATAAACCTAATCTAGTATTACCAACCTAAAAAATAAAATTAAAAAGCTCTGTGTCAATCCACATCTCCCTCCAGCTACCATTCCATTCTTCTTTCTATTTCACTGTAAAACTCCATAAAATAATTGTGTATACACAGTACCCTCACTTTTTCACTTCATGTTCACTTCATAATTTACTTGAAGCTGACATTCACACTCACAACCCAGTTGGTCACTAATGACCTCCATAATGCAAAATCCACATTAGGACCTTCAATAATTGACCATTCTTCTCTCAAAATTCTATCTGTTCTTGGCTTACAGGGTTCCATATTTCCCCAGTTTCACCCCTGCTTCTCTACATGTTCCTTCTAAGTCTCCGTTGCATCTCCTCTGTATATCATATCTCTAAGTATTAAATTTTCTCAATATTCTCATCTGAGCTCCAAGCCTTATGCTTTCATAAATGTCCTTCTCCATCCTTATGACTTAAAATACATTTTTAGGCCAACAATTCCTATATGTCTACCTCTAGTCTTAACCTTTCCTCTGACCTACTAAGTTATATACCTATCTATATAACACCTTCTCATGGATGCTTCATGATCATTTCACATAAATAGATCCAAGACTCAGTTTTTATTTTCCTCTGAAAACCTCCCTCTGTCTTCCTTTTCTTTGGCACCATCATCTACCCAGTTTTTTAGACCTGAAACCTGGGAGGCACTCATATTCCTCTCTGTCTCTCTTCCTCTACATCTACTTGATCACTAAGTCCAATAATCTCTGTCTCCTAAATGTATATCCAGGTGATCAACTTCTCCCCATCTTCATTGCCACACTCTAGTCCAAGTTATCATGATTTTAAACCCACCTACTGCAATACCTCCATGCACACCAAACAGAGCCATTCCCATCCCTAATTGATTCTGTACGCAGCCACAGAAATAGTCTTTCTTGAAACATAAATCTGGCATGACTCTCCCTGACAAGTTTAAATCTCTCCTTGCACTTTGTCTTAAGCCCAGGCACGTGGATGTGGCTGCCCTGCTAGTCAATCTCCTGCTCAGCTCCCCAAGCTCATATTACACAGTATTCCCTCATCCTCCATACTCTAGATTCACTGACTCCTGACATTTTCTCAAGCAGGTTAGTTTCTTCCTCATCTCAATCCATCACATGAGGTTTCCTCTGCTTAAAACTCCACTCACTCTGATATTCTCATACAGGACTCATATATCTTTAGCTGCTGACTTAATGTCATCTTTTCAGAGATACTTTCCCTGGTGACTTTATCTTCATCTGTCTTCCATCCATTCTTTGTCTCTGTGTCTTGTTTGTTTCCATAATTTGTAATTATATATTTATTTACTTATTTTGTTTCTATTTATTTCTTCCTGTTTCTTCTACTTGACTCTGTAGAAGCCTCTGCATAATTGACCAAAATATAATCTTAGTGCCTATCAGAGTGCTTGTCACCTGTTAACACTAAGTAATTAGTTGGTGAATAACTTAATGATTTTTGCAAACTTATAAGAGTTGTTGTTGTTGTTGTTGTTTTTCTTTTTTTGATTGACTGAAAATAGATTGCCTGAGGTGACGTGTAGGATCAAAGAATGAGCAGAAGATAGCACCACTTTGAGATAAAGTTTCACTTCAAATTCAGCAATTCTTCAAGAAACAGCAACATTCCTGGGACTAAGAAGTCATTATCCACTCTAGTCTATTTGGGCACATTAGTGTCTCTACTTACTGACCTTTTGCATAAGAATAAAATAGAAAGTTTTTGGAACCACGAATACCTGGAGTTTGACATTTACAAATTCATCCTCAGAAGAAATAATATCCTGATTATGTTTGATTGTACTGAAAGATTATTTTTTAACATTGTATTTTATTTGGACTACTCTATTAGTGTTCTCCAAAGAAACAGAACTAACAGGATATATATATATATATATACACACACACACATATATGTGAAGATATATATATATATATGAAGAGATTTATTATAAGGAATTGGCTCATGTGATTATGGAGGATAAGAAGTCCCAAGATCTGCAGTGGGCAAGCTGGAGACCCAAAAGAGCTGATGTGTAGTTTTAGGACATGTCCAAAGGCCTGATAACTAGCAGAGCCGATGCTGTCAAGTTCCAGTCCAAAACCTGGTGCACTTGAGACTCAAGAAGAGCCAATGTTTCAATCTGAGTCCAAAGGCAGGAAGGGACTGTGCCCCAGTTCTGTCAGTCAAGCCAGAGGTGTTCCCACTTACCCTCAAGAAAACTTACCCTTTTGCTCTTTTCAGGCCTTCAACTGATTGCATGAGGCCTACCTACCACATCTGTGAGGGCAATCTAACTTTGCTCAGTCGATCTATTCAAATGTTAGTCTCATTCAGAAACACTCTCAAAGACACACCCAGAATAACATGTGGACCCTCTTGTCCAGTCACGTTGACACACAAAATTAACTACTACAAATACATAGCATGTCTGCCATGGATACATGAGGTTTAAAATTAAAAGTTTACATTGTGTATTTATGAAGTGAGTTTTACAGTTTTCCTCATATAGGTTGTCTACATTTTCTAGTTAAATTTTCCATAGATATTTTATGTCTTTTCTTTTATTAATGAAGCTTTAATGTTTTAAAATATTTTCTATCTGGTTGTTGGCTATATATATGAAAACCATAAAAATAGAAGTATATAGACAAATTTAATTCACATTAAATAATAAATTCTTTTATATTTTTTGTAGGCTTCAGTTGATTCTTTTGCAGTTGTGGCCAAACACTGTTATGTAAGTAATGATAGATTTATATTTTTATTTATAATTTTAATCTTCAGTAACTTTTAAAATTTTCATTAGTGAATACTTCTCATATAATGTTAAATAATAGAGGTGTTAGAGGCAATGGTTGAGAGGTATATCATGTTTTTGACTTTGATGGAAGTGGTTCTATGGTCTCCCCATTCACAGTGATGTGGGTATATAATGATGTAAGAGATGAGTTTCAGCAAGAGTAGAATGATTATGCTGTGGTAATAAACTAAAATTCTCAGTTATGTAAACAAAAATTTTTCTACCTTGTTGATTATGCTGTTTGGGTCTTCTCTGTCCTTACTTATTTTTTAGTTCACTTGATCTGTCTTGGACCAAAAGTGGTAAACTGAAGCTTCTTACAACTTGTATCTTTCTATTTCTCCATGAATTTCTGCAAACTCTGCTTTGTTATAGGAGCTGCCATTTTTATGCATATATCATTAAAATTTCATTGTCCCCTTTAACATTATAAATTTCCTTCTTTATTTTGTTATTCTTATTAGCCAACAATCAACTTTGATTCTAAGATTATAAGCCCTGCTTAACAAGTATAAGTGTCATTGTTGATCATTTGGAGTCACTTTTCCTAATGCCCTATCATCATGTAAACTCAGGTCTTCTTCCATTTCAGGAAAGGTTTATTAAATTATATTTTATTTTTTTCTGTTTTGTTGTTTGGGTTTCCTTTGGGGAATAATCTACTAATGCACAAATTGAATCTCCTTTGACTGTCTTCTATAGTCACCATTTTTTCTCTATGATTTTTAAAAAATTTCTTTCTTTATTTTTGTTTCACTTTGTTTGCTTTTCTAGTTTCTATCCTGTGTTTTACTCTCAGTAGTGTCTATTCTCCCAAGTGCTAATAATTAATCTTCATTTCTGAAATAATTTGATTTTATCCATTTCCTTCCTGAGTTCTGCTAGTAACTGTTTTACCTTTTCCTAATTTTGACAACTTTGACCCAAGCAACACTTGCATGATTTCTTATATTTCTTTTTTTTGCTTTTCTTTTATAAGAGTAATTACTTCAGTATTGTTTTAATGTTAGGTTATAATTTTTATCTGCTTTGCAGATATTTTTTCCCACTGAAGTTCCTTCATTTGTAGAGTAGTTTTGCTAATTTTTAGAAACATTTTTTCTTGTGGTGTCTTTGTATGTGTGCTGTGCTCATTCTTTGTTTGATACTCACATTGAATGAGTTGGATTTTTCTGGATTTGTTAATAGCCAGAGTTACTTGGAGAAAGGAGTAGGGGCAATGTATCCTTCAACACATTATAGGTCAAAGTCAGCTTTTGTTGCTACAGAGATAGATATTTTCCTTAAAATGTGCTACCTTTATTCTAGAACCTAATTTAATTCAGGAGGATTTATTCAGCCAGTCCTATATGCATTTGCCTGGTTCCTTCACCAGTTGCTATACCTCCCCACACCCACATGGGTACAGGCCTTGCCTTCCAAGATCATCCACTCTTTTTAGAAGGTACTTTTATTGATTTGCTTATTTAATTATTATTTGTTTGTTTTTGTGTTAGATTCCAAGATCTACCTTTGGGCCCAACCAGGCACTTTCTTCACCTCTCATTTTGTCTCTCCTACCATTTGGTTCCTGTAAGATCTCAGTATAGCTCCCAGCAGTTCCTGCTCAGGGTGGAGTTCTTTCCTTTTAGCAGTGTATGTTTTCTGCATATTTCTGAGATCTGCATCCACCTGGCCCCTTATCCTGCCCACACCTTCTCACCATTCCATCTCAGTGTTCTACAGAGCAACCTGTAATTTGGGAGATTATAAATGTTTTTCTGTTTCCTAGTTTCAGTAAAAATAGAATTTGTTGCTATTTTTGTACATTCTCTTGTTGCTCTGTTTATTTTCCAGCGGGAAACATGGAAATACTCAGAACAAAACCACCACTGCTTTCCTGCAGGACACCCTACGAAACACATTCTTTGTTGTCATCAGGCCTGTCCCCAATGTTTACAGTTTGAGGAGAACAATTACACATGTAGGCCAACATGCCATATGCCAAATCTTTGAGGATTTTAAATCAAGCTAACACAACTATTAAATGACACATGTTCTATTCTCCTTCCCTAACAATATCTTCATAATGGCCTAGAAGATCAGATTCAAATATCTTATTTTTAAACCCTGTTGAGTTCCACTCCAGTCCTCATCCTGCTGCCCACTCCATTCTCTTACCACCTCAAACTGCATTTCACACTTTGAAGGGTCTCGTGAGCATGCATGTGGGCATCTCAACCTGACTGTCCAAGCTCCTTTATGTCATCTACAATCAGCTGCCCCTGGGCTATCGTGTAGACTTGAAGGTGTACCCAACTGTAGTATAGCCCACCCTTGGAATGCCCAGGGAAGAGGTGAAAACTTTGGGGGTGAACCTCTGGGCAGAGAATTTGGGCCCTGGCTCCCCAGATCATATTGTATGAGTGGTCTGGAGGCACTTTCCCTTGGTCCTGTGAACTCCTTACTCAGTGGAGAAGAGTATTGGTCAAACGAACCTAGAAGAGGGTTGTTAGAAGTGTGGGAACTGTATATTTCACCAGTGTTCATTGAATTTTTACCATTAACATTTGTTTATTTTATCATAAAAAGCTAAATTTTTTAAAGGAAGTTCTAAATGAATCAGAAGGGTTTTTGTTTGTTTGTTTTAAGAATATTTTGTAGCTTTTCCTATGGGAAATTTAAAAGCTAAGTAAGTGAAAAGTAGGATTGGTGATAATTTTAATTTTCTTCTTTGTCTTTTCCTATAGGCTATGGATTTTCTACTCTAAATATGTATTATTTTCATAATTAGAAAAGAAATTTATTAAAAATGAAAAAAGACTTCAAAAATAAGTGGTGAACCCCCTAAAAGGGAGTCTAATACTAATATTTATAGGCCAAAAAAAAAAAAGTTTTCATCTTTTTTTAGTGAGCCAGAACGTATTTCCAAGTGCTTTTCTTCAGACACACACACACACACACACACACACACACATTCCAGGTCTTAAGAAAGGAGTGTTAGTCAAAAAATTCTCTTATCAAGACAGCTGATTTGGACACAGCTGTAAGACATAAGATATGCTTGGATGGTGTCTGTAGCTATGGTCCTTGTGCATTGTCCTCTCTGATGTTCGGGTCCATGGTCAGCATGTAAGATATCCACAGAGAGCAGCCAGCACCTGCCCACGAGCCTTCTTTCACCCTAGAGGGTGTCTATGTGACCATTTCTGTTTGCATGGTTAGAACTTCCTGCAGTGGGTTTCAGACAGGACACAGTGAGTGTGGACCTGCCAACGTCAAAGGAGCATTAGGTCTAGAATTTCCCAGTTCCACAGTGCAGGGTTTTCCAGTATTTGATTGATATTCTTGCTCCCTTTTGTTCCCAGGTTTCTCATTTTGTTCTAAAATGAGAAAAAAGCTCATTTAAAAGTTCTATAAGCTTTTAGAACTTTGCCTCAGAACATTTTCCCTTTCATCAGGGCATTTCTAATTGGACAAAACTGGTAGTGTTATTGAACATTTATTTTGTTAATTCCCAATGCTTGTTACAGAACACAAATAAGACGATGTTTTCTGTCTATAATATTAAATCTGTGATTAGAGTAATATTTCACTTTTTTTTTTTTTTTGCTTGGAACTAGTGGTAGGAACTGATATCATTCATTTCAAGTTCATTATTTCCCGATGTCCTTAATTCACCACTTGTTCTTCATTTGTAAGATTCCTTTTCTTGAGTCACGCCTCTTTGGGGACTCACATAGCAAAAGACCTAGATGAGACTATTTGGGGTTTTAAATAATTTTTGAAGGCCCCAAACTAATGGAATTCTAATGAAGAGGTCATTTCTCCCTTTTGAGAAGTGCACCTCCATTTTTGATGCTAGAATCTTATGATCTGTAGCTTAATTTCACCAATAGTAAAACAGCATCATCACCTTAATGACCAGATAGTTTCTATTTATCCCGCAGGTATGTCTTCTGCTCTCCTAAGTGCTCTGCAAAGCAAGTTGAAAGTTTGTTTTTCATGTTAGTATTTTTTGTGTGTATTCTCTTGGTTTTGTCTTCTTCTCCTAAGACCGGTTCTTTAAAAAAAAAGTAGATCTTTAACTTTTACATTTTTTTTTACTTTTTATTTTATACAGGTTTTAAATGTACATTACATAAAAATTAAGAAGACTGTTTAAGGGAAAGACATAAAGAAGAAAGGGAAAAAAATCACCTATAATTCTACTATCCAAGGCAATCATTGTTATTACTCTCATTTTAATGCACAATGAAAAATGGAGGTTTTTTTTCCTTTTCTTTTATCCTTTCTGAATCCACTGCTAGACATAATGGAAGCCTCTCCAAGGATAACCCTATTCATGAGCAATTATTCTAAAATGTTTCATTTCTAAATATAGCATCTAGAAACTGAGAATTTACTAAATGCAAGGATGACATCATATAAACAGATATCCAAACCTCTTATCCTGCATTCATGCAAGTACTGATTTCTGTGTTTGAAGATGTGTGGCTCTTATCTTTTTATACCATGTTTTGCCTGAATTTTATTTCTCCTTTCTACATGATCCAGCCAGCCATACTGCCTGTGTAAATACAACTCAGGCTTTCTTCTTTTTGATACTTGGATATCCATCTTCAACATTTTTGATCAGTGTGCAGTGCATTAAATACTACAGCAGATGGTGCTTTTTGATGATGTGTTCCTACATGAAGCCACATTTTGTCCTGTATGCTGCATTATCAAAAAATCAAACATGTAATTATGCAAATATGTATGCCTTTATAATAATCAAGTTTTATTGTAAATGGTTGATGCACATCAATTTGATCCTGTAGTGCTGTTTTAAGTGTGGTTTAAGTGGCTTTTCAGTGTACCCAGAGGCAACACAAATGCATCTCTGGAATATTAATAAAATCCTGAATCTTTGAGACCCCAACTGGAATCTCATTGCTTGTACTGATTGAAACAAAATGCTAATCCTTTCTTTTAAAAAAATCCCCTTTGTTATTTAAAACACTGATATTAGTGTGATATGAAGGGCTATTTTATTTTAAATTGTATTTTAATGTAGTTGTTAAAATAGTGCCTAATCATACTATATTCAGTCTTCACAATGTAAATTTGATGAGACATGAATCCAATCATTTTGCAACAATGAATGCAGTCATGTATTTTAACCAGTCCGATTTTTCTAATTCCATAAATTTCTATTGCCAGTGGCTGTTTACCAGTTTCACTTTTGGATGCGTTAGCTGTCCTTTGTGGGGACATGTATTGTGAATATTCATGGCAGAAACAATTGACTTCTTAAAAAAAAAAGGAAGGGGAATTCTTTAAGTTGAATTCCTATGAGCATTTTCAAGCAGGATTATAACATAGACAGTGGAATTTATTACTGAACAGAATCTGGGTTTTATACGTTAGATTGTTTCATTGGTACATAAGAGTGCCTGCCCGTCTCTCCCCAAATACAAACACTCTCACACATTCTGTTGTGGTTAAACTAAACAGATGGACTGTGGATACTAATAATCTATGATTGTAAATTAGTTTTGCTGGTTTCTTCCTCTTGAAGAGAAATAAAAGGATGAGAAAAGCAGAATACAAAAAGAAGAGCAATGTAGCTTTAAAGGGAAGAAAATAACCACATAATTTCCTTTTTCTATTTCCAGTTCTCCTTCTCTTTATGTTTACTTTGTTTATTGGGTTTACTATAATTATGGGTTGTGTTTTCAATGGCCGCCACTCCCTCACAAGATAAAATATGCACTTTTTTCCTTTGGTCTCATACCAGCTTCCCCCTGCACTATCCTTCATCTTACCATCGAGCATTTCTTTCTTCCAAATATATGGATTCATTTGATGTTTTCTTTCATTTTCACCTATTGTTCATACACTACCATTAAATCTCAGGCTATTTTTATTTTCCTTGTGCTCAACTTTCTGATTCAAAATCCCTAATGCACCATTGTCCATATTCACTGATTCCTCCTCATTCTGGTCACTTTGTGGGTTACTTGTTTGCTGTCCAATCTGCTGTGGGCATTTGTCAAAATTTCATTATTTCATCCCTTTCAAATTTTTGTATCTCCATTTGTCCATTTCTCTGACTCATCAAGATCAAGATCTACATATATAAATAGATTTTTTTTTGGCAGGGGTGGAAGACACACTGGACTGGAATTCTTTTATGGTTTAGATGTTTATCTATAACCACATGTTGAAACAGACCTTGAGGATTCATATCTGAATAGTTTAAAATAATTTTAATGTACTCTCACTTTTTTTTAATGTACTCTCACTTTCTGAGATGTTTTAAGAGTTTAAAACTTCCTTGTTATTGCTGTCATAGATATTAACTATCCATGTCCATTTTGCTTTCTTCAGACCATATTAGTTCTATTCTTGATGGTTGAAACTGTGCTGTTTGGGTAAGTCATTAAAATGATATGGGTTTTTTTTTTTTTCTTGTTACTGTAGAGGGATTTTCAGTATAAAAATGGCACAGTCCAAGGACTATTTAAATTACACACACATACACACAGATATTTATGTTCATAAAGCTGTTAAGTAATGTTAGTGGCCATGTGTAAAGGTCAAGGCAAGCTCTGGATGGTTTTCAGATTCCAATCCATGTGGTTTCCTTCTGTTTATAATCAGAGTCCTAGTGATGGCTCCTGGAATCAAGAGAAACTGAGCCTGCATTTATGTTTGAGTGCCCATGATAGCTGGGATTTTACTAATTACCGTGGTCTGAGTGGGTTAGGTCTGATCTGAGGATCCTACAAAAACTCATATCCTTAAAATTGTATATGAATAAAAAAGTGATTTCATTCAGACTTTATCATCTTATAGGTAATTTTATATAAACATAAGAACAAGGTCCAATTAGTTTTTTTTTTTTCCTCAAGAGCCACTTTTAGTCTTGCAAAGTGGGATTCATATATGATCTGTTGAAATAGTAAAAATCAATAGTATCTCTGGTCTTTTGATTGGCTTTTACATATGCAAATATAATGCAATACTTTTTTTCAGTTTTTGAATTTAACTTTAGATGACATGACATTTCAAGCTCAGTTTAGAGATAAAAACATGGCAGTAGTATACACAACTGTAGCACTGATTTTAATAGAGTAACAAGAAATGTAGTCACATATTCTGCTTAAGTTTCTCCAGCAGAAATTGCTTCTGCATCAGAGCCTATTATAAATGCAATTCACTAAGGTCTTATGGGTGACAAAGCTTTAATTAGCATCACATTGTTTTCTAATGTGATTTCGCACTTATAAAAACAGGATTAGGAATCAAAACATACTTTTATAAATGCCAATTTTAATTGCATTACTGAAAGTGTACAGGTCTTTAAGTGCCCCACGCAGCTTCTTGTATAATACCTCTCTCTTTGAAGGATTAAGTGTGAAACATAAAGATGGCATATATTGTTTAATAAAACACCTTTAAGACAGATGGGGAAATACAGTCATTTATGGTATATAAGACTTCATCCAACATCGGCACCTTCTGAAGTCAGTGCCCGCACAGCAGTCAGTGCCCATAAAATAGGTAATGCTTAGTAATTGTCTGCTGTTTTATTCCATAGCAGGGAAATAGAACAGCAGTGCCCAATGGGTGTGCCTGCCTGCTTGAGAATAAAGCTTAAGTCCCATTTGCTTCTTTCTAGGCCCTTTGCTAGAAGGCACCTGCATTGTTTTTTCCATTTAACTTTCTTGCCATTTTATTTCACTTTTGTGTTTGCTGTTGTTATGCGTGACCAATTTAATGAAAGGGCCATCTTTTTTTCCTCAAATTTGTCTGGAAGATCGTGATCCTTGAATTAAAGATTTGCTTTAAAAATAACACCATTTCATTGTTATATTATGTCTCTATTCTGAGCCCTTAAAAGACTTAACGCTCACTCACCAGCACCACTTTCATAGGTAAGCAACAACTTTCCTCACCGTTTAAACAGAGGGGGATCCAAAGACACAGTGGGGTTAAACAATTTATCAAAGGTTAGCCAACATTTCAGTTGGAGAAATATACCAAAGTATGTATTTCTATTTCCCAGCTTTTGCAACTGTAATTTCTAGACCCAAGAAAGATAAAAGCTGGACACCATATGAAGGGTTCTTGTTTAAAAAGAAAAAACTTTTTGTTTGTTTGGTGGATGAAATGAGTAGTGCTTTTAAGCTTTGGTTATTTGGAGAGAGGTGGGCACTGAAATTATGTTAGTTGAAAGTGACAGTTTTAATTTCGAAATGTTGCCTCTGTGCTGCAAATGAAATGATTATTATTTGGAAAACTGATTCTTATTATATAGTATCTCTACAGTCACAGCTATTTCCATAAAATATGTTTGTGTCCATTTAGCTAATGGCTTAAATCAGTGGGAAGAGAAGACATTTTATATTCCAATATAAATGTAATTATGTTACTTGTTTGAGTTTTAAGACTTAAAGTTCTCATATTTTTACTGTATTTTTTCACTAAATTTGTGTTTAAAAAATTTTCAAATCAACAGATAGAATGCAAGAAGAGTACAACGGGTTTGATTGTTTTTAAATCTTGATTTTCTAAGGAGAAAAACCTGACTGCCAGATCAATGTAAATTTTTGGTTTTTTATCTCTCTTTAATTGCTTCTTAATTTCTTATTGATCCACTAACTAAAGGATTATTGTTTGATTCACTGAGTGATCTGGCAAGATTGTCTGGGTGAAATTAAATCAGCTGACCTGGACTTCTTTTGCTGGAAATTGGGTTGGACAATTGTAATAGCTCTATGCACTCAATAAGGTGAAGGGAGAAAGGACAGCCCAGCCAGGAAGCTCTCTCACATGCCTCCTGTTTTAATTCATTACCATGCTTTTGCTGTACCCATTAGGCAGAGGACTTTGCAGGAGAAACTCCCTTGTGTTACAGTCTTGGGCCATTCCCAAAGCCCAGTTGTGGCTCAGTTGTCATGGCTTTTATTTCTTTTATTTTATTCTTATATTATGATATGGAAATAACAATAGAAAGATCAGTCATTAAGGACTTCCCTGGTGGTGAAGTGGTTAAGAATTCACTTGCCAATGCAGGGGACACATGTTTGATCCCTGGTCCGGGAAGATCCCACATGCTATGGAACAACTAAGCCTGTGCGCCACAACTACTGAGCCTGCGTGCTGAAACTACTGAAGCCCACGGGCCTGGAGCCCATGCTCCGCAACAAAAGAGGCCATGGCAGTGAGAAGCCCACCCATTGCAACAAAGACCCAATGCAGCCAAAAATAAATAATAAATTAATAAATTTGAAAAAAAAGATTAGACATTAGACTGCTCCATATACCCTGTCCAACTTTAACCTGTACTTTTCAGTATAAATTTTCAGTTTAGACTCAGCTCTGTCCTTCCTGCCCCTCTTCTTTCCTTCAGCCCATCCCTATGCTCATTGTTGTCTCTTTGTCTTAATTTTTGTTTCTCTCACCTGTATTTCATTCAACTAATGCAGGAACACCTTCTTTTTTTCTGCCTGAAGACCTTGAGCACTTTTGGATATCAGCACAAGTCCTGTAGCCTCTGGAAAGCCCATCCTGACGTGGATGGTTAGATACAGGTTATCTACCACTCCCTCCTGTAATTCTTGTTGCTTAGATGTCATCTTATGCAACTGAAAACCTTACAAAGCCTGCCTGATTAACCAATTATTTCATATCTGTTTGTCATATATGCTTCATGCCAGTAGGCCTTAATTTTTTTATGTCTTTGGGTCACCTTCCCCCTCCCACTTGGCATAGGAATAGATCTTATCACACAGGCACATGGAGGGGTGAGGCATGGCCTGAGATCTTAGGTGGAAAGCAGCAAGGAACTTCAAGAGGGACAGTTCCTGAAAAGGAAGGAGTTCCATGAGGAAAGGGAGTAAGGGTCAAGGAACCAGCCTAAAAGTACAGCATGAAGAAAATCAGGATCTGAACAGGGTCACATGTGTGATGTTCCAGCATCAAAAATGGGCAAGTACTATATATACAAGAGAATACTACTCAGCCATAAAAAAGAATGAAATAAAGTCATTTGCGGCAACATGGATGGACTTAGAGATGATCATACTAAGTGAAGTAAGTCAGAAAGAGAAAGACAAGTATCATATGATATCACTTATATGTGGAATCTAAAATATGACATAAATGAACTTACCTATGAAACAGACTCACAGACACAGAGAACAGACTTGTGGTTGTCAAGATGAGGGGGGAGGGATGAATTGGGAATTTGGGATTAGCAGATGCAAACTATTATATATAGAAAGGATAAACAAGGTCCTACTGTATAGCACAGGGAACTATAGTCAATATCCTATAATAAACCATAATGGAAAATAATATGAAAAAGAATGTGTATATATGTATAACTGAATCACTGCTGTACAGCAGAAATTAACACATTGTAAATCCAACTATACTTCAACAAAAGAAATTTTTAAAAAATCGGTAAGTACTAAGAGGTGTCTAGACCATCTTAGTACTTACAAATGTACAAGGATCAGCATCCAGACTGATCTCAGGGTATGAGCAGATCTTTACAGCTACTTGCAATCAGGTGGGAACATCTGGAGAGCAGAGGGAAATGAGGAAACAGGAACCTACCTGTTTCTGACAGATCCACAGAGTGCTTAATAAATGCTGGACCATTAATTTAAGTCCATTTAACAGGGCACTAATGAAGTTCTTCTGCTCCTGGATGCTAGCTCAAGCTATGACAAGTAGATAATATTTGAGTTAAAATCTACTAGCATACATTTCCCTAAAGTCTACCAATCTAAAGGTTTTTGTCCCTGCTTGCTAAGTTTTCAGACACTGTATACTAAGGACCACTGACCAACTATTGTCAGTTACAGGAATAAGATTTTTATACGCATCCTCTTTCAGTAGGTTATCCCAGATTTTTTTAATTGCTAAATTTCTCTTCTCAGCTCTTTGCTATCTTTTGTTCAGGACTGTAAGTATATTCTGGTAGTCATAATCAATTTAAAGCCATGACAGAGAAGTGCCTTTTAGTTACATTTATGAGCTATGGTTCTTATTGACCCCTATAAGCCTGCCTTTCAGATATTCTCGGTTGGTCTTCCTGATATCTGTACAGCAATTCTTCAAACATCTCACACATGTTGCCTGCACCAGAGAATTTTCAGTCAATGCTCAATTCTAAGACCTCTGACTCTGTATATAAAGACAAGTTCTGGAACTCATTTTTACCTCCATTTCTCACCCCTGGAGATTAATGGTAGATGATGTAAATAGAGGAAAGAATATTAGCTTGGTTGCTAAGAGACTTCAATTCTGCCTCTGTTGCCAGGTTTGGTCTTGAACGTGTTGCTTCTGTAACTCCTGTGGTCCTCAGGGCTCTCATCTGTAACAGAGGCGAGTCAATCTGTATTGACTAAGGTTCCATGTGTTAGATTGTATGTTTTCTTTTCTGGAGAGAATCCAAAATTTGAAGTGTTGTCAAATGTATGTAGATACACAGATTCATAAGGACAGATAAAAGTGCAAATGGAATATATACACGGGCACTTGATATGTCTGTAATTTTCAGGCAGTTTTGATACTGAGTAGGGAATTTTTCTCATACCATTTAGTGGTCTCCTGATGGCTGGATTACTCCTTGTTACAGAACCTTCATTTTTGCCTACTTAGTCCTTGACTGTTTGAGGTTATGCTTAATAGACCTTCATTTATATCCTCATAATTTAATGATAATAATATTGATCCAAGTTAACATTTTTGAGCACTTATTATGTGTCAAGCAGCATTGTAAGTGCTTTAAATCTATTTATTCATTTAATCCTGTTAACATAAGTGCGATTATTATCTCCATCTCCAGACCAGGGCACAGAGGCATGTAAGGCTTGAAAACGTCGCCTGAGATTACCTAGGGAGAAGTTAGGGATCTTCAATTGGAAACCAGGCAGCACAGGTTCAGAATCAATCCATGTTCTTTAATGGTTATACTACATTGAACACTTATTGTTCAAAGTGCCTGAAGAGAAAGCATAACCTTGGCTAATGTTTTCAGACTAAGTACAACCTTTCACATATGCTGTCTAATCACCATTTATCGTAGGGTAGCTGTTACCACTACAAAATAGTCGGTTAAATTTTCATCCTTCACAACGTGTGCTAACCAGCAGGGATGGAATGAAGCCCTGCTCTGAGGATGCCACCCCATTTGGAATTCCAGGGAAGAACCGTAACAATCAACAGGGAGATAGAACATCTCCACATCAAAGAGGGGAAGTTAGTCACAAGTGACAATCCAGTGTTAAATAATTAAATTGTTTTAGCTGTTAACTGTAAGTGAATGTTGTTTTTAATTGCACTTTAATAATGCCATGCCCTTTATAACCAAAATTAATGTTTTCCGTCGCTCTGTTTTTGAAGTATGTGTCAGTTTAATTAAACTATTAATGGTAGACAGATTTAAAGTACTTTATATTTTTCATTAAATTGTATCTGTTCAACAAGCATAAACAGGAAAATGGAGCCAGTGAGGTTCTGCCTGATAAATCACTCATCATCAGGTAAGATGATGCAGTGGACTTGTTTAGGTGCTTGCTCCGTGGTAAACAAATCCAAATATTCATTGAGCTTATTCAAAAATAAAGGTGGCTGCTCCTTCGAAAAATGTGGACTGTGTAGAAGGGTGTGTGGATCTTTTGTCAGACAGACAACAAAAAAGGCAGGAGCTGAAGAACTGTGGTGACTGTGGGCTTTAGTTCACTTGGGATCACAGGCACCTTTCTGCCATCTAGCTCTGACAGTTCAGGGAAAAGAGACCACAAGAGGGGTTGGCTTCCTCTCCTCTTTGCTTTCTGGATTGCCTAATAATAGCCAACTCTCCTGAAAAACACATGAAACCAACCTAACACAAAGCAGCACCCATTTGTTTTTATTGCCAGAAATGACAATTGATAAACACTGTACACGCCCCAAGCATCTCCTGGATTCAATTCAAGAGAATCGATTGAGTCTGGCTTAAAGATCAGGAAGAACTAGAGCAGGATAATTTCTTGTCTCTTCAGCCCATTGATGACAGATGCAAATAGAAAGGGGGGTCTAATTGGCAAACACTTAAAGAAGCAGGACAGTATCTAAATTACACTTCTCTAGTAAAAGGAATGGCGGGGCTACATCTTCTGCTTATAGTCTAAGATGTAACGTGTTATAATAGAGACAAGTGTGTCCTTCCTTTGTGTGGCAGATCAATCAATAGCTTTTCATGTGATCTTGTTCACTATTATGTTAGTAATGAAACCCTCGTGTGATGTGACAACTGTGGAACAACATTTGGTCACAAAGCTGGTGTTAACAAGCACAACTGGCACTCTGGTAATTAGACTGATTTCTGGTCTCTTCTTTCACAAATTGTCGATAAGTGCAGTAAACAGGCCGTTGATTCCTTTCTGAGCAGCTATATTAAGCTTCATATTCTTAGAAATTCATCTACTAGGTTTGTTCGTAAGGATGAAGCCAGAGAAGACAAAGAAGATTATGTGACAATCTTTCTTTCTTGGCCGGCCTCTGCATGTGTAAACATAAATATGTACGTATGTGTGTGTGCCTATCTATCTATCTATTTCTACTACCAAATTTTGTCAGTAAAATTTAAAGCATATATTAATATTTTAAATTTTAATGAATCAGCAGTTGGCCAAGAACAAAAGCCAGACAAACAGGGACCTAGTGCAGATCCCTGGGTTAAAATTTACTTTAAAAAGCAGAAAAAATAGAAATATACAATAAAAGGAAAGCAAAACACATGAAAACTAACCATCTCTTTTACACTTTTGTACAAGAAGAGCTTTTTTGGAGCTATAATTAACTTGCAAGCTTTGCCCAGGGAAGAAACTTAAATATATAAATCTAATATCTTCCTTATTTTCCATTCTGACAATTATTTTTGGCTTTGATTTTTTTACCTTCTATATGAATTTTCTGCAGAAGGGTAGGAGGAAGCTTTTAAATGTTAAGCTGAAAAGCTGATCCATCTATAGATAATCAATGGGCTTTTCTTTGAAAACTTCTTCCATTGTCATCAAAAGATGCTATTTTCATTTGAATGTGAGTGGCACCCAGTGCAGGGTGAAAAAGTTTACCCAGAAGGGACCCCTGCTTTATGGGAGTGCTGATCTGAGCAGGCAACTCTGAGAAAGCCAAATATGCCTTCAGCCAGTCAAAAGACAACTTTAAGTAAATCACCATTTGGAAGGCAAAATGAAAACCAGATAGAATCAGGTTCTTCATGAACATTCTGTTTTAAGCCCCTCTATGTTTTAGTCCATCCCTATCCCAGACATTTGTTTGCTGCTTGGTACACAGATGCTTAAAGACAAAAATACATTTTGTCATATCAAGTTTTTTTTTCCTCTCCTGGACTTGGAATTTCATTCTGTGACAGGTTTTTAGATATCATTTGCCGTTGTTGTTGAGTTCGAGTGGATATTGAAATATTTCAATGTAGAATGTCATCTCCATCCATGAAGATTTATTCTTACTTTAGTCCCCATGGACACTTGTTCCTAGTTCTCCATTTTTAAGGTAGTGGCACCAGGGTTGGAGCATCATGTCTGGCTGTCAATATGACAGGCTAAAAAGCCCTCATGGGAGTCAAGCCCAAGCTCACGGCCTCATGAACAAGACTTTGTGACCAAGTGTACTCACAGGCTTACTATCACATGAGGGATTCTCCATAGCTTATGCAAAACACTTTCACAAACTTTTACTGAGTGGTTAACAATCTGACAATGAGGGTACAGAGATGACAGGACACAGCCCCCAGAATCCTTTCACACTGTATATATGTAAATCAAATCATCATGCAATTTTGTTAATTATACCTTGATGGAAGAAATTTTCACACACTGAGGTATGGGGAAGCCATTCTGGCTTATACATAATTCAACTTAAACTTTAGGCTAACCAAAACAGCCTGTTTGTGGCCTATTAAACATACATTGTATACCTGCTTTAACCATTAAAGAAAAAAATGCATTTAAAAATCAAAATGGAGTAACTGTGGTCCAGGCATCCAAAATGAAGCTGGTTGGCCTTTGTGGATGTGGTTTCAGACACATCCCTGCATTACTGAGAACTTGAATTTTCTGAATTGTATCAGACTCAGGGATACTCCCAGCCTTTTTCAAAACAGTATCTGATAGCAGCTGTCCATTGCAACCTTATGGTCTCAAGGTCTCCCCCTGTAATCTAAAACCATTTTGGACCCTAACAAATTTTTGCTTAACAAGCACTCTTACTTTTAGAAAGGTCCAATCCTAATTCTTGAAAAACAATTTATATAGTTTTGCAGGTTTTGCCTTTATAAATCTCCCCCATTTTGTTGTCTGGCTCAACGCAGTTCAAGTACTTCTTGAATCTGTATCTCCTGGGCTACGGTCCTCAGTTTGGCTCAAACAAAACTCTTTTCTATTCCTATTATAGATTGGCTTATTGATTATTCTGTAGACAATCTCAGTAATGTTGAAAGAAAATGAAAAAAAGACACAGCCCCTGTCCTCACTGTGTTCATAGTCATAGGAGAACTCTTCTGTAAGTCATCCTAAGAGACTTGTCTTCATTTAGAAAGTACTGATGAGACATTGAAGGAATTAAACCAGGAGAAATAAATGAGTTTTAAGGAGAGTAGGGTGGAGAATCCAAAATATTTGGTGCCCAGTGGATATATTAACTAGATAAACATTTAAAATCCTTTCTACATTTCCCATTTTTTTTTTAAGCAGTGGGGGTAAAAATGAGAAATAAGACAAGGTTTACTCCAAAGGCATGTGGCTGGTATGGTCTAGGTCAGGCAGAAAGACACATGAAGACCACCCTACAGTGCAACAGAGGCTCTGAGGGAGTAAGGGTGCAAATAAGCATAGAGGGTGTTCTTTCCACTTATCCCTTAAAGGTTAATGTCCTGGGGTACCCTGAATCCATGTCCAGTAATTTCACTGTAAACATCTTTGCCATAGACATCTTTGCCCCAAGTATTTTTCCCACATAACTAGTTTAAGATAAAACAATTGGTTGACAGTTTCGTTTCAACTCGTTGGCAGTTTGGATTCATTTCTCCATTGACACAATATTCCCATTTTTATATTATGTAAATCTTAGCCCTTATAATGGTCTATACAGTGAAGAGGAGACATAGTGGTTTTAAAATAGTGGATAACAACTAAGTAGATAGACTTGATAGAAAATATGGTGATAAAACTCACTGGAAGTGTGAAATAAGAGAGGGTAAAGCCAGATTGCATACTATATTGAAAAATGATAACATATAAGTTTGCAGATCCATCAGTGATTTGAAGGTGCACAGTTGAACCCACATTTCCCATAGAAATATGGAATATCTATCAGTGAACTCGTGACAATATGCCAAGAACAAAGAGCAGTGTAGAGATTTTCACAACACAACACAAAGCTAAATTTACAAATATGCAACCTAGTATTTGGAAATTGATACCTCTCTTAACGAAGGAAGAAATTTTAGTGAAAAAGAAAAAGTTCAATGCCGAATGAGGAGACAAATCAAAAAGAGAAAAATGTATAAAATATTATGAACAAATGACTTGGAAGACAAGTACTTAGGTACAGCTCACAAAATAAAATCAGTTATTTTTGCTGTAAAAACACATTTTATTTATTTATTGATCATACCGTGCTAGCATGTGGGATCTTAGTTCCTGGACCAGGGATCGAACAGTGCCCCCTGCAGTGGAAGCACAGATTCTTAACCACTGGACCACCAGGGAAATCCCACACAGTTTAAATGTATTCAAATATTTTTTTATCCTCAATAAAGTCTTTTGAATTTTGTTATTTATTTCTCATGTTTCATTATGTCCTTTTCAATGTCCCCCTTATATTTTTTATTATTTTCTTTTATGGCAAAATTGCCTTACTGCCAATTAGTTATTTGGTGAAAATGCTTGCAGAAACGATGTCTACGGAAAAGAGGCTTACAGAGGAAGTACGTAGAATCCCTTGAGTCCATGCTCTAGTAAGATGACTTAAACACAGCTCTATGTGAAATTTTATTAACTTTCCCAGAACTATTTTGAGGTAGCTGTCATTGTCCCATTTAGTGGATGAAAAAGAATTGAAGCTCAGAGGAGGTAATTTACCTGCCCAAAGTCATACAGCTAGTAAGGAATGGGTGTAAGATTAGGATAAAAGTCAGTTGACAGCAAAGCTCAAATATGCATTCTGCCACACCCAGATTTTCAGAGACTCATAAGGCATGTGATGAAATACCCTCCACTTTGGGGGATTCTCAGGACACAGAGTGGTCACCACCATCTACATTTTAATTATGTAAGTCATGGAAGGTTAGGCCTCAATTGGCACAGCCTGGGCACTAGGGGAGGTCAGAACTTCAAATTTCTGCTCAAGAAAATAGCCCAAATATATGGATATTAAGAAGTGAAACAGCCAAATCAAAATAGCCAGCAGTATGTCACCACATAAAAGATTAGACCTGGCTTCCTGGCAACTACAAATGCCTAACTCTTGAGCATAAAACAGAAGACACCAATAAACTCACTGCTTGACTGTTGAATCTAGTGATCATTTATAAATCTGACATATGTTGTAAATCTGACTGTAAAGGCCCTGTGTATTGAAGAGGTGGAATTTCTCCTTGAAATATATAGATATTTTTTGTCCACAGCATTCATGGCCCATAGCTGTCTCTCTCATGCTTTCCAACTAGTCATTAATAACCACAATTCAAATCTATCTTATGCCAGGCAGTGTACATTTTCTGACTTATCCCTGATACCTACCCAGTGACTTTACCAAAGGGAAAGTTGAACTATTGCCATAGGCTACATTGCTCTATGTGTTGGAATCAGAATTCAAACCCAGCCCCGTGTAGCTCCTCTCACTCTGCTACACACCCTCTTAGGGATGAGAAAAGCCAGCCAGGGGATAACAGTTACTGTCCCAGGATATTATCTGGAAATGCTCCCACATCTTCTCAGCCACCATTTGATGCTCATCCCTCTGTTTCCTGTCCTTTGGCTTTGGACATCTCTTCTTAGTCCCTGAATTTGATGGCTGCATAGCTTTCCCTTTTATGCCTCCCACTTGTATCTGCTTGCCACACACTCTCTGACACCATCATCTACTCTCTGCAGAACTATCTTTATCAGACCCAAGTCCACAGAGTTGAGGTGTCTATGCCTTCAGAAACACTCCTTGCAAAGGAAGAAAAATTTAGATGCCATATATAGATGCTAATAAAGTTGTGATGAGATTGAGGATTAATTTTAAAAAGAACTTTGGTTGCAGCATGGAGAATGGATTGTAGGGAAGCAAATGTGGACACAGAGAGGCCAGTTAAATGGCTATTGCAGTAATGCAAATTCAGCTTTGCCATTCCCTATCTATGGGGTCTTGGGCTAGTTGCCTAAACTCCCTGCCTCTCACTTCTCTCACTTAAAAATGAAGTTAATAATAATAACAATAACACCTGCCTTCTAAGGTTAAAAATACCAAATGAACAAACATAGGTTAAGGTGGTTGGCACATAGTAAGTGCTATGAAGGTGTTAGCTCTTACTGAAGGCAGTGGGAATGGAGTAAAGAGAGATAAGATTAAGGAAGTAAAATATATGTCATTTATTTGATTTGCTATGGGAGAAGAATGATTCTGAGGTTTTTGTTTTGAAGCATTTCTTTCTGAGATTTCAGTCCCCCAAGAATGCAGTTTTGTAAGGAGGGAAAATTGTGATAGGAAAAGTCTGGCTTTGGGTGTGTTGGCCGTGTATGTGTGCTCATGGGTCAGCAAGCACACTCACCAGGTAAGGTCCTCTCTTAAGTCCAAGACCTAAAAGAAATTTCTTTCTCATAGCAGAAATTTCTTTCTCATAGTAGAAACCATGAATGTTAAATCTAATGTGCCCTGTAGTTATTGTATCATTTTCATCTTCCAACCAAGTAAACTGAGATTCAGAGAAATGACTTGTCAAGTTCAAGCAGCTAGAAAGAAAAGGCATACCCTCTGCCTTGGTTCTAGAGCTTGTGTTGTTTCAAGGTGACCCACTACCCCACAGCCATCGAATGACACCTGGGTCTAGGGACATGGAGACAGTGAATGAAGGGGAAGCACCAGGTTAGGGCTGCAAGATGATGAATGATGATGATGAGCATAGCTCAGAGTGTGCATTTTAATGCATAAAGAGCTAATTTGGTTCTGTGGTACTTGAGGTATTTGATTATTTATTTTGTTCTTACTCTCATACAGTATAATTAAATTTATCAGATAATGCTTCTTAGAACTATTCTATCTTCAGAATGGTCTGTGTCACCTGCTCTTTGGGAGTCTTTCATTGTTTTTAACTACATGGTATTTTAAGTTAAAAATCAACCAGTCAGATTACATTTCCACAAGTATACAAAGGAGATTTAGAAAACTCATAGTTGACTATATTCAGGTAAATTGAACTATTTGTTATTAAAAATCCATAACACTAAGATATACAAATGTACAAAACATCATAAACATGAGGTAAATTCTAAGTACTTACTAGTGAGTGAGCATAATTCCTCTTTAAGTTTTGAAAAATGTTTTATTAACTAACCATAATCCTCTAGATAATCATTGTTTACATCTCTTCTGAGATGTTTCTATCTTAAAACCTCTACCTGCCATATTATAAAAATAGATATAATTCCTCTGTTCATTCTCAGAACACCCACTGCATTCTAGGCAGAAATCTGGACATTGAGATGCAATAGTGAACAAAATCATGTCCCTGTTCTTAATAGCTTTGGGTCTAGTGAAGACACAAATGACAAATAATTGAATAAGTGAATAATATAAAAACACCATATTTCTGTATTTATTAGTTTTAGTAAGACCCCAAAGTAACCTCCCACCTTCCTACATCAAATAATTTAAATTAGGTCTCTCACAATAGTCCAAGGTGCCTGGTTGATGAACAGCTCAATCCTTGTGCACACAAAGAGTTTAGAGCTCCTTCCAGGTACTTGATCCATCATCTCCTATGGCATCATTGTTGTCGTCAAGTTGGGTCACCATTACATCCAGGTGTCAGCTGGCAGGAAGGTCTTTAGACACTAGCCACTTTCCTGTGAATTCTGTTGGAAAGAACCTTGAAATGAAGGGAAGCAGAGAAGTGTGTGGCTGACCAACCATGCGGTCAGCTTGAATTCTGCTACTCTGGAAAGACAGGAAAGAGGATTTCAATAAATATCTAGTAGTCTCTGCATAATTCAGTGCCCTTATTTATCTTAATAGAGGAAATTTTAAGGTAAATTTTCATAAAATTTTCTCCATAAGCCTCGATTAACCACTCTCCTGTGGTGTATAATTTGTTGCCAGTTTTTAATTATTATAAACAAAAGAACAATTAATAATTTATAGTTAACATTTTAGATTATCTCCTTAAGATATATTCCTAGAAATATAATTACTGATAATATTTGAAAAGTTTTGTTATTTTTTGGTAAATCATTTCCCAAAAGCATTATAGCCATGTTTCATTTATTTACGAATTTCTTTCACACTCTTGCTGGAAATAAAAATATAAACTTTTTTTTTTTTTTTTTTTTTTTTTGCGGTACGCGGGCCTCTCACTGTTGTGGCCTCTCCCGTTGCAGAGCACAGGCTCTGGACGCGCAGGCTCAGCGGCCATGGCTCATGGGCCCAGCTGGTCCGCGGCATGAACCCGTGTCCCCTGCATTGGCAGGTGGACTCCCAACCACTGTGCCACCAGGGAAGCCCCAAAATATAAACATTTTTATTCCTTGTTAATATGAAGGGAGAAAAACACTATTTCACTGTTTTAATGTGCATTTCTTTGATTGTTAGTTAAACCTGTTTTTCCCTAAATTTTTTAGCTAATTGCATTTCTTTCACTTACCTCTTAGGGTATTTGTATTGAATTGAATGTTTTTATACATTGAGGATCAATCTTTTGTCATATTTGTTACCAGTATGTTTCTTAAGTACATCTAAATATTGTTATTAGAAGATATTAGTAATTGGTATATTGATTGTACAAAATTATGCTCTAGTAATAACCCTCATAAACCCCTTTGGCTTTTCTGGGTAATGGTATTGAGCAGTTACCCCTTCTATTGCTTGCCCTTAGAGCTTTCAGGCATATAACTCAACACAAGTCTGAGTAACTTCATGTTATTTGTTCTCTTTAGTGAGACTGAGTCATGGTTTGGGGAAGTGTTATGGAGTCATAGAAAAGATGTCTTCTGCTTTCTGCATTTTCTTCAGAACATAACCTCAGGTATGTGATCTGGGATAATGTTGGTCCATCTTATTCACTTTATCCTTTGAGAGGAATTTGAAAGAGGAATGTGCAAGGTCATATGAGAGCTATTCTCTTTGTTCAGCTTCTTCTTCATGGTCAGTCGTCTTATTCATTTTTGCCAAAATGTCCCACGTGGCACATTCTCAAACAACTTTCTTTCAATCCATCCTATCACCTAAGGATGTATTCTTAAGGAATTCATATATTTCCTTAAGTTCATAGTGAATATTTAAGCATGAAAATATGTGAAAATTTGATCTTTCAAAAATATATAATTGCATTTTTGTAGAAACATTTTATGACTAAATACCTCAGGCAATTTTTACTCAGTTATATTGTGATAAAAAGCAACCATTAATCAGAGCTGTTTTCAAATTCTCTGGAAAAAAATTTTTAGGTTAGAAAGAAAGTGAAAGACAATTTAAGAATAGAAAAAGTCACCTTTCACTAAGACCTACTCTGATCACTTTTAAAAAAAATGAAACCCTTACCACCCTCTCTACCCATTACTCTTTTCTCATTATTTTTTTTATCATATTATTTCTTTCTAACATACTATACTATTTACTTTTTAAAATTGTCTCTCTCCGGTAGAGTATAAATTCTATGAGGGCAAGATTTTTGTCTGTTTTGTTCACTTGTGCAGCCTCAGTGTCTAGAATGGTCTCTGGCACATAGTACACACTTAAAAAATAATTGTTAAATGAATGGGGAAACATTACAGTTTCAGGCTTACAACAGCAACAAAATTCCTCATTCATGTAACATGTCTTTCAAGGATTAGAGGCATTTTGCTCCATTACCTTCTCATTCTGAGACTCAGCTGACAAAATAGCCAAAATCTTGGCTATTTTGTGGAAAGAAAAATTGATGAGGGAACTCAGGACAGCTGTTACATCTTCAGCTGGCAGCACAGGTCACTTCTATTAACATTCCCTTGACCATGGCAATTAACTTGGCCAGACAGGATATCAGTGGGGTAGGGATGTATGATCCTCTCACAAGGATGGGCAGTGGATATTTGAGACAGTTATACAGTCTACCACACTAGTGTTCTCATTTGCCTTCACTATTACACATATGAAAAAGTCATCTGAAAGCAGAGAAAAATCTCAACAGTGTATTTATGTTCTCTTGAAAGACTACAGTGCAAAAGGAAGTAATAATGGATTCTAATCTGCAGTTTGAGGGTAACTAGGTGAGAATAATTGTTCTAACATAGATCACAATTAAAAGTAAATTTTAGTTCTTCTAACAATGTATTTCCGTGTGCACTCTCTCCTTTTCTCTCTTGTTGTTATAAGACATTCCATTCAAAGGCTGTAACTTTTTGAAAATGCAATAACTATATTATCTGCCTTAGATGCTAAGCAGAATTCTCAGTGCAATATTCCAGATGAGAATTGGTTATATATGTAACCATTCTACAAGGCTTAAGAAACCCCAAACCAAACATACTGCAAAACTTAAAAAAAAAAAAAAAAAAAAAAACTTTCTACAGTAACAAAGGCAAAAACTGTCAACCTCCACAAAAGTTTAGGATCTTTACTCAAAATTAAAGTAATTTTCAATATTAGTAGAGAATACTTGGCACAATTTCAAACCAAATGGTAGATAGATTCCCCAGGGGTTTCAGGGATTAGCTGAGATATGGAGGGGAAGGGCAAAAACATGTATACAACCCAAAGCACAGCTAGCAAACTTACCTAAACAATTTATTTGCACTAAATTGATTTTGAGGCTGTATGGAACAACCAAAAATACACTTATTATTAACTTGGCCTGAAAGTTGCAGATTAATAATGGCTGTAAATGCCCTTACATAAATGTATTCATTAACATTATTATTTAATAAGCCACTTTTCATTCTGACTTTCTCCCTTCATCCTTATTATTTTTCCTTTTCCTCTTTCTTTGAATTTGCCCCCAGTACACCAGGAAGTATGTTGGGAGCTAAGGATATATAAAATATGTTCCCTGCCCATAAGGAGTTTATATAGTCTGGTGGCACAAACAGGTAAATCAATAATAAAAAGAGACCAAGTACTTCCATAAAGATATTTATGTGAGAGTTCAGTGAAGAGGCACCAATTCAGTATAGAACTGATGGAAACTCAAGTGTGAAGGATGACCAAGTGGGCTAGGGAGTAAGAGGAATGGCAGTTAGATGGAGAAGGGTGTACAAAGTTAGAGAGATCTGAGAGAGCCCAGCCCAGGGGCCCTAAAGTATGGCCTGTGCCTAGGAAAACAGTGGATGATGGGACCACAGCAATGGTTATTAATGGGGGAAGGAGAGGTGGGGAGGAAGGGGAGACATTTGGCCACCCAAGGGACATTCAGCAATGTCTGGAGACATTTTTGATTGTCACAATTTGAGGGGGTTGCTACTGGCCTCTAGAGGGTAGAAGCCAGGAATACTGCTAAACATCCTATAACACACAAGGCAGTCACTATAACAAAGAACTATTTGGGCCACAAGTTTAGTAGTACCAAGGTTGAGAAACCCTGGGCTAGAGAATAGTAGAAACCATGAACCTCTTACTTACTCCTTCAGATTTTTTTTGGAATACAGAGCCTAAAAAAAGGAAAAGAAAAACTGTTTAATATCATTGTTCCTCTCAGCATTTGATTGGCAGAGGTGCTCTTGCTTGAAGAGATAAGTCAGCGATGAATGCAATTATCTCATTACACTGATTCTAGAGACTATCAAGGAACTTTTGGACTCTACAAAGATCCTACCATAGACCATGATTTATTTGGGTAAAAATCTGTGATGACTCTAATATCTGTAGTGGATCAAATCAGTGATTTTACCATGATTTCAACAGATTACGATCCACCAGAGGGCAGAAGCAAGAAGAACTACAATCCTGCAGCCTGTGAAATATAAACCACATTCATAGAAAGATAGACAAGATGAAAAGGCAAGGGCTACGTACCAGATAAAGGAACAAGACAAAACCCCAGAAAAACAACTAGATGAAATGGAGATAAGCAACTTTCCAGAAAAAGAATTCAGAATAATGAAGTAAATAATGAATTCAGAATAATAATAGTGAAGATGATCCAGGACCTCGGAAAAAGAATGTAGGCAAAGATCGAGAAGATGCAAGAAATGTTTAACAAAGACCTAGAAGAATTAAAGAACAAACAAACAGAGATGAGCAATACAATAACTGAAATGAAAGCTACACTAGAAGGAATCGATAACAGAATAACTGAGGCAGAAGAATGGATAAGTGACCTGGAAGACAGAATGGTGGAATTCATTGCTGCAGAACAGAATAAAGAAAAAAGAATGAAAGGAAATGAAGACAGCCTAAGAGATCTCTGGTACAACATTAAATGCAAAAACTTTGGCATTATAGGGGTCCCAGAAGAAGAAGAGAGAGAGAAAGAATGTGAGAAAATATGTGAAGAGATTAGAATCAAAAATTTCCCTAACATGGGAAAGGAAATAGCCACCCAAGTCCAGGAAGCACAGAGTCTCAAGCAGGATAAACCCAAGGAGAAACACAATAAGACACATAGTAATCAAACTGACAAATATTAAAGACAAAGAAAAATGATTGAAAGCAGCAAGGGAAAAATGACAAATAACATACAAGAGAACTCCCATAAGGTTAACAGCTGATTTCTCAGCAGAAACTCTACATGCCAGAAGGGAGTAGAATGATATACTTAAAGTGATGAAAGGGAAGAAACTACAAATAAGATTACTCTACCCAGCAAGGATCTCATTCAGATTTGATGGAGAAATCAAAAGCTTTACAGACAAACAAAAGCTAAGAGAATTCAGCACCACCAAACCAGCGTTACAACAAATGCTAAAGGAGCTTCTCTAAGTGGGAAACACAAGAGAAGAAAAGGACCTACAGAAACAAACCCAAAACAATTAAGAAAATGGTATTAGGAACATACATATTGACAATTACCTTAAGAGTGAATGGATTAAATGCTCCAACCAAAAGACACAGGATTGTTGAATGGATACAAAAACAAGACTCCTCTATATGCTGTCTACCAGAGACCCACTTCAGACCTAGGGACACATACAGACTGAAAGTGAGGGGATGGACAAAGATATACCATGCAAATGGAAATCAAAAGAGAGCTGGAGTAGCAATACTCATAACAGAAAAAATAGACTTTAAAATAAAGAATGTTACAAGAGACAAGGAAGGACACTACATAATGATCAAGGGATCAATCCAAGAAGAAGATATAACAATTATAAATATATATAGACCCAACATAGGAGCACCTCAATACATAAGGCAACTGCTAATAGCTCTAAAAGAGGAAATCAACAGTAACACAATAATAATGGGGGAATTTAACACCTCACTTACACCAATGGACAGATCATCCAAAATGAAAATAAATAAGGAAACAGAAGCTTTAAATGACACAATAGATGAGATAGATTTAATTGATATTTAAAGGACATTCCATCCAGAAAAAGCAGATTACAGTTTCTGCTCAAGTGTGCACAGAACATTCTCCAGGATAGATCACATCTTGGGTCACAAATCAAGCAACAGTAAATTTAAGAAAATTGAAAACATATCAAGCATCTTTTCTAACCACAACTCTATGAGATTAGAAATGAATTACAGGGGAAAAACCATAAAAAAACACAGACATGGAGGCTAAACAATATGTTACTAAATAACCAAGAGATCACTGAAGAAATCAAAGAGGAAACAAAAAAAAAATACCTAGAGACAAATGACAATGAAAACACGACGATTCAAAACTTACGGGATGCAGCAAAAGCAGTTCTAAGAGAGAAATTTATAGCTATACAAGCCTACCTCAAGAAAGAAGAAAAATGTCAAATAAACAATCTAACCTTACACCTAAAGGAACTAGAGAAAGAAGAACGAACAAAACCCAAAGGTAGCACAAGGAAAGAAATCATAAAGATCAGAGTGGAAATAAATGAAATAAAAACAAAGAAAACAATAGCAAAGATCAATAAAACTAAAAGCTGGTTCTTTAAGAAGATAAACAAAATTGATAAACGATTAGCCAGACTCATCAAGAAAAAGAGGGAAAGGACTCAAATCAATAAAATTAGAAATGAAAAAGGAGAAGTTACAAAAGATACCACAGAAATGTAAAGCATCCTAAGAGACTACTACAAACAACTCTATGCCAATAAAATGAACAACCTGGAAGAAATGGACATATTCTTAGAAAGGTATAACCTTCCAAGACTGAACCAGGAAGAAATAGAAAATATGAAAAGACCAATCACAAGTAATGAAATTGAAACTGTGATTAAAAATCTTCCAACAAACAAAAGTCCAGGATAAGATGGCTTCACACGTGAATTCTATCAAACATTTAGAGAAGAGCTAACAACCATCCTTCTCAAACTCTTCCAAAAAATTTCAGAGGGAGGAAAACTCCCAAGCTCATTCTATGAGGCCACCATCACCCTGATACCAAAACCCGACAAAGATGTCACAAAGAAAGAAAATTACAGACAAGTATCACTGATGAATATAGATGCAAAAATCCTCAACAAAATACTAGCAAACAGAATCGAACAACACATTAAAAGTATCATACACCATGATCAAGTGGGATTTATCTCAGGGATGCAAGGATTCTTCAAATATGTAAATCAATCCAGGTGATAAACCATATTAACAAATTGAAGTATAAAAACCATATGATCATCTCAATAGATGCAGGAAAAGCTTTTGACAAAATTCAACACCCATTTATGATAAAAACTCTCCAGAAAGTGGGCATAGAGGGAAGCTACCTCAACATAATAAAAGCCATATATGACAAACCCACAGCAAACATCATTCTCAATGGTGAAAAACTGAAAGCATTTCCTCTAAGATCAGGAAAAAGACAAGGATGTCCACTCTCACCACTTCTATTCAACATAGTTTTTGGAAGTCCTAGCCACAGCAATCAGAGAATAAAAAGAAATAAAAGGAATACAAATTGGAAAAGCAGAAGTAAAACTGTCACTGTTTGCAGATGACTTGATACTATACATAGAGGATCCCAAAGATGCCACCAGAAAACTACTAGAGCTAATCAACAAATTTGGTAAACTTGAAGGATACAAAATTAATGCACAGAAATCTCTTGCATTCCTATACACTAAAGATGAAAAATCTGAAAGAGAAATTAAGGAAACACTCCCATTTACCATTGCAACAAAAAGAATAAAATACCTAGGAATAAACCTAACTAGGGAGACAAAAGACCTGTATGCAGAAAACTATAAGACACTGATGAAAGTAATTAAAGATACCAACAGATGGAGAGATATACCATGTTCTTGGATTGGAAGAATAAATATTGTGAAAATGACTATACTACCCAAAGCATTCTACAGATTTAATACAATCCCTATCAAATTACCAATGGCATTTTTTATGGAACTAGAACAAAAAATCTTAAAATTTGTATGGAGACAAAAAAGACCTAGGATAGCCAAAGCAGTCTTGATGGAAAAAAATGGAACTGGATGAATCAGACTGCCTGACTTCAGGCTATACTACAAAGCTACAGTAATCAAGACAATATGTTATTGGCACAAAAACAGAAACATAGATCAATGGGACAGGATAGAAAGCCCAGAGATAAACCCACGCACCTATGGTCAACTAATCTATGACAAAGGAGTCAAGGATATACAATGGACAAAAGGCAGTCTCTTCAATAATTGGTGCTGGGAAAATTGGACAGCTACATATAAAAGAATGAAATTAGAACACTCCCTACACCATACATAAAAATAAACTCAAAATGGATTAGAGACCTAAATGTAAGACTGGACACTGTAAAACTCTTAGAGGAAAACATAGGAAGAACACTCTTTGACATAAATCACAGCAAGATCTTCTTTGATCCACCTCCTAGAGTAATGGAAATAAAAACAAAAATAAACAAATGGGACCTAATGAAACTTCAAAGCTTTTACACAGCAAAGGAAACCATAAACAAGACCAAAAGACAACCCTCAGAATGGGAGAAAATATTTGCAAATGAATCATCAGACAAAGGATTAATCTCCAATATATATAAACAGCTCATGCAGGTCAATATTAAAAAAAACAAACAATCCAATCAAAAAGTGGGCAGAAGACCTAAATAGACATTTCTCCAAAGAAGACATACAGATGGCCAAGAAGCACATGAAAAGCTGCTCACATAACTAATTATTAGAGAAACATAAATCAAAGCTACAGTGAGGTATCACCTCACACCAGTTAGAATGGGCATCAGCAGAAAATCTACAAACAACAAATGCTGGAGAGGGTGTGGAGAAAAGGGAACCCTCTTGCACTGTTGGTGGGAATGTAAATTGATACAGCCACTATGGAGAACAGTATGGAGGTTCCTTATAAAACTAAAAATAGGGCTTCCCTGGTGGCGCAGTGGTTGAGAGTCCGCCTGCCGATGCAGGGGACACGGGTTCGTGCCCCGGTCCGGGAAGATCCCATATGCCACGGAGCGGCTGGGCCCGTGAGCCATGGCCACTGAGCCTGCACGCCCAGAGCCTGTGCTCCGCAACGGGAGAGGCCACAACAGTGAGAGGCCCGCGTACCACAAAAAAAAAAAAAAAAAAAAAAACTAAAAATAGAATTACCATATGACCCAGCCATCCCACTACTGGATATATACCCAGAGAAAACCAGAATTCAGAAAGACACATGTACCTCAATGCTCATTGCAGCACTATTTACAATAGCCAGGTCATGGAAGCAACCTAAACCATTGACAGATGAATGGTTAAAGAAGTTGTGGTACATATATATAATGGAATATTACTCAGCCATAAAAAGGAACGAAATCAGGTCATTTGTAGAGACGTAGATGGATGTAGAGACCATCATACAGAGTGAAGTAAGTCAGAAAGAGAAAAACAAATATCGCATATTAACACATACGTGGAACCTAGAAAAATGGTACAGATGAACCGGTTTGCAGGGCAGAAGTTGAGACACAGATGTAGAGAAGAAATGTATGGACACCAAGGGGGGGAAAGCGGCGGGGTGGTGGTGTGATGAATTGGGCGAATGGGATTGACACATATACACTGTTGTCCATAAAATGTATGACTAATAAGAACCAGTTGTATAAAAAATAAATAAAATAAAATTCAAAAAAAACCCCCCAAAACAGATTAGTTGAACAGTGTTTTAGGAGGTGTAAACAAACAATGCTGCTCTGCGGTGACACAGAATAAACCTACCAGGCTCAGTAAACCCTTTAGAATTTATCCCTCAATCTTACCTTCTTTCCTAGCACTGTATATTTGAATTCTTTCTTCCTTTCTAAAAGACAGAAGAAAAATGTCTTCCTTCCAGAAATAAAGGAAAATAATTCATTTTGAGAAGGAGGGACTTAGTGCCCAATAGTATCTAAAAGCTTTACCGCTGCACCAAGGCAACTTGCTGTTTCTTCAGCAGAATTTTTGTCTAAAGTTATGATGCATATTGAATGCACAAATGAGCAAATTAATTGCATAAAAGTTAGAATGAAAACCATTCTAATTACACTGGAGTTTTGTATCAACCACTTTATCCTCAAGTGGTTAGGTCAATAGGTAAAACTACTCCAAGCTTCTCTTGATTACATGAGTCAAAATTATATTATTAACTGTTGAGTATTAAACTATAGGTATTATATATTACATATAACATACATATTATGTTTATTTATACAATCAAAGATCTCATAAAGCAGATAGTGGAAAACCCCTTGTTGTTGGAGTCTGTTTTCTATTCATTGTCAGGATTAACAATGAAACTCTGGGATATTTTAGATCATCTGAAATAATTCAGTGAACTTATCATTTGTACACATGCCCTGTCTCTGCCTTAGCTATGATTTCCTTCTTTCACATTGAAACTCAGGGCAAAGTAAGAAGATACATACAATTATGTGTGCAGTTTTCCAGTGTAATTTTCCTCTCTAGAATAAAGAAAATCTTGTTTTTCCAAACCTTCCGTTAGAATTGGTTAAATTTACCCCTGATTGTTGTTTGTGGTTTGCCGATTAGTTTTGCTAATGAATTAACTAGTGCAGCCGACCACTTGCAGAGCTTTCTCGGTATAATGAATGTAATTATTTAGCACTAAACCAGGACATCATCTTTCTTTATCTGTGACAAGTATAATTCTTTATTATCCCATTAGCCAGGTGCCCTGGTCTCTGTAAACTAGTTATTGACCTGCTCATTTAAGGAGCTTCACTGTAAATGCTTCTTCCCTTATTTAACTCAAGTAATCTCCTATAATTTCTCTTCACCATACGGGGTTAGCATGTAAAGAGTTCATTGTTCATTTATTTTGAGTAAAGCAAGGCGTCAGGGAGCTATTCCTAGATGGATGCTCAGACTCCTGAGCCCTGCTTACTTGTCCCTGGTTATAATGGATACAAAACCGTATGGGGCTGAGCGAGCATCATGTAAGCTCCATAGGAAATCTGAGGCAATGAATCATGGAGCTGGACTCCTGCTGGGGACTGTGTGCCTGAACAGACTACAAATAGACAGAAAAGCAGCTTAAGCAAGTGGCTTTCATATGACAGGAATGCATATATTAGGCATAAGAGGAGACTATTTGGATAAGGATGTTTATATATAAAGGACAATAATAATTCTTCTAGCCAGACTCCGAGAGAGCAAACTATTAGTGAAGAACAATGCCCCGTGGGCCCACGTTGACATGTTTCAGGTGTATCTTCTGCCACCATTTAATATCCTTTTTTAAAAAAAGTGTCACACGATATTGGATCACTTGGCCATGATGTATTGTGTCAGGGCACATGCAATGAGACATAGTTAGATGTGACTGGCAAGGCCCAAAGTAAAGATTAGCTGTCACGAATTAAAGAAAAAACCACCGCCATCATTCATGTTTGAACTTCCCTTTGAAACTGGGGAAAAATTAAAAGAGTTTAAAATTACATAGGAAAGAAAGTTGTGTGTATAATGTTTGGGGGACTGTGTTCTCTTTCACCCACATTTTCTTTAATAGCAAGTGCTATAAGTTATACCTGACCTCTATCTGTAGACATGTAATTGTGTTGTTAAAAAAACACAACAAAACAAAACAAAACTGTAAGCAATAAAGAGCCCCACCTTGGGGAAACCTTGTTAACATTTTTATTAAACTTTTATGTTTGAATAATGATTCTTTAATATATCTTTCTCTTGACTGAAATTCCCAGAGTCCTTTTAAGAGTAACTTGGCTTGACAGCCCAGGAATTTTGAGATAAAGAAAAGACAAATTAGGACGAGGTCTATAGGAGGAAACAAGATTATATTGGAAAGTTTACTGTGTGAAGAGAGCAGGAACAGAATCTATTGGTTTTCTTTCAAAGCTGTTTATGTATATGTATGGTAAGTGACAACAGTCATACAAGCATATACATAAACATTTTTACATTCTCCCCCACACATGCTCCCTGAGCTTTTTAAGCTAACCATACATGTATAAACATGGATGGAAATAATCAGTTTCGTTCAGAATAACAAATGTGACTCAAGCTGGGAATTTGCCCAGTGAAGAAAACACTCAATTAGGAAGATTACCAAAGAAGAGTCTGAGCTAAATAAGTAAAAGATAGACATAGCAAATTATCATCAAGGTGTTTTGAATCTTTTGATAGAGCCATTCTGTTGTGGGTTTGGTGAGCAGGTGGCATTACTGGGCATTCTAAATAAAATAAGGTTTCCATCAAATAAAAACTAGACAGCACCTCATCACATTCTCAAGACACAAATTCAGCTCCAAAGCTCAGGAATCTGAAATCAAAACTCCCTTGCCGAAACCTTTAAAATAAGAATTTAAAGCTTCAAAATAATATACATCCTTGAGGATAACCACTAAAGGCAATAGGTTGGGTGCAAGGCAGTGTAAATAAGATTTGTTAAAGCACTGCTGTCTATGTGTCACAAAGCCTTTGGCATAGAATATGTTCCAAAAAAATAGAATTTTAAACGAAGTTATACAATGTATTTGCTGTCTTGTGTTGTTGGTTTGATAGTAAAAAGAAAACAGCTCAAGAAGTTAAAATTCAGAAATTCTCAGGTAGATAGTGAAAGCAAAAGACATTCTTTCATTATGCTTTGAATATCATTTAATACATAAACTTTTTTTTTTTTTTTTTTTTTTCCATTCACGGGCCTCTCACTGTTGTGGCCTCTCCCGTTGCGGAGCACAGGCTCCGGATGCACAGGCTCAGCGGCCATGGCTCACGCGCCCAGCCGCTCTGCGGCATGTGGGATCCTCCCAGACCGGGGAACGAACCCGTGTCCCCTGCATCGGCAGGCAGACACCCAACCACTGAGCCACCAGGGAAGCCCAATACATAAACATTTTTTTTTTTTTTTTGCTGTATGCGGGCCTCTCACTGTTGTGGCCTCTCCTGCTGCAGAGCACAGGCTCCGGATGCGCAGGCTCAGCAGCCATGGCTCACGGGCCCAGCCGCTCCGCGGCATGTGGGATCTTCCCGGACCGGGGCATGAACCCATGTCCCCTGCATCGGCAGGCGGACTCTCAACCACTGCGCCACTAGGGAAGCCCCATAAACATTTTTAATTTAGATGTAATCAAATGTGTTTTTCTCCCTTCACAGCTTATACGTTTATGCCTTCCCTGAAGTTCATTAAGATCTTTTCTTATATTATCTTCTTTTGAAAATTATTCTTTTGACATTTAGATCTTAAATTCTAATTAATTTTTGGAATTAATTTTTGTAATTTATGTGAGGTACGGATATAATTGATGCAAAATCATTTGTCCTATTTGTTAAGTTTTTGTTAATTCCTTTCTGTTGTGCAATACTACCTCTGGAATATAGTAATTTGTTATTACTAAGTTATTATTATAGTAAGTTGAAGAGGCCTGTTTTTAAGTAATCCATTCTGTTTCAGAAAAATATTTTTTACACCAGTACCACAGTATTTTATAATTATAATTTTGTGATAATACTTCTGGAAGCTTGATATGGCAAATCTTCCCACCTTATACTTCCTTAAAATTTTCTTGGCCAATATTGGCCTTTGTATTTCCATATGAATTTCAGGATAAACTTGTCAAATTTCATGAAAAACCTATTTTTTAATTAGATTTGCATTTAATTAATATATTAATTTAGGAAAACTAAATATTTTAATAATAGTGAGTCTTTCCATCCATGAGCACATTACATTGCTTAATTTGTTTGGTCTTCATTATGTCTCCCTACATAGTTTTAATGTTTTCTACATAAAAGTTGAACATCTTTTGTGAAATTAATTACTGTGTTCATTCCAGTCTTTGTGCCCCTTTTAAATGAAGATTTTGGCATTATATTTTCTAATTCCCTTTTGTATATTGAATTTGTGTCCAGAATACTTGCTTAATGCTCTTATTGATTCTAATAGTTTGTAAATTTTCTTGGGTTTCCTATGCAATCATACTGTCCCTGAAAAATTAGATTTTTATTTCCTTTTTTCTATCCAAATATATTTTATTTCTTTGTACTGTTTACTTATATTAGCTAGTCCCTCCAAGCAATGAATTAGAAGCAATGATAGTAAGCACTCCTGTCTTGATCCTGACTTAGGAAATAAATAGCTTCTAATGTTTCACCATTCGATATAATATTTACTAGAGTTTTAGTGACTATCACTTTGTTAGATTAAGGAATTTTCTTTCTATTCCTATTTTGATTATAGTTTTGTTTTATCATTAATATATGTTGGGTTTTTCTGTATCTATTGATGTGATTATGTTTCTTTCATCTTTAATTTCTCATGAGAAATTATATTAATGTATATTGCCTAGTATTAAAACTTGGGTAGATGCAACTTAATGGTAATCTATAATTTTTTTCCTCTAATAGTCTTCATAAAATAGTTGAGAAATTTGTTAAAAATAATTCTACTGATGCTTTAAGTATATAATTATTTTTAACTGTCTAGGTCTGTAATTTGAGGATATATGGATAGAATATATTTTTAAATAGTGATTAAATATGCATAAGAGTTGTAAGTGTAATCATATCTTTAATTTGTTTGTGAGTCAACCTGGGAAATTAAATTCTTTTGGTAAACTATGCAAGCCTTCAAATTTATAAATTTATAAGCATTCCAAATTTAAAGTTTTCATAACATTACATTATAGTTTAAAAAAATCTCTATCTGGAGTTATGTTTTCTTTGTGATTTCTAGTATTATATTTCCTTTCTTTTTCTTTACCTTTAGTTTAGTCATTTCTATTAGTCTTAGAACCAAAAGAATTTAGCTTGTTTTAAAATTTTATTTTCCATAGAACCAACTTTATTTTGTTTTTGTTTTCAAACCTTTAAAGATGTTTATTATTTAAGATTAAAGAACCTGTACAGACTCCTTAGAGAGAATTAAAAAATACATAAAAAAATAAAGAAAAAAACAATAATACTTTTACCTAGGAGCAGACATTACAAACATCTTGGATAAATTTTCCTAAATATTGTTTTAAGCATATTTTTACATGGCTAGGATAATATTGAAAATAAACATTTGCATCTTGCTTTTCATAATTTAAAAAATAACATTTTTCAAAATATTATAAATTTAAACAGATAACTTTTTAAAACAGATAAAAATTTATTGTATTTTTTTTTGGACTCATGGTTTACTCAAATGTTTGTGTTTGAATTTACATGGGATTGTTTCTATAATAATTATTATTGATTTAAATGATGATGCAATGACTTTGACCATCTTTTTGTTATTGATTTCAATGATGATGCAATGATTTAATTGCATTTTAGAGAACATGATCTATATCTCATTGATTATTTGCTATCAGTGGGACTTGCCTTGAACATACTTCAATTTTCATAAAGGTTCTATTTGTGTTGGAGAGTAATACCTTCGGTTATATATAAACCTATTAGAATAAGCTTGACAACCAGACTGGTAAGATATTCTACATACTTAGTGTTATATTTTCTGTGTAATTTTTTTTTTGCATCTTTATTAGAGTATAATTGCTTTACAATGGTGTGTTAGTTTCTTCTTTATAACAAAGTGAATCAGTTATACATATACATATGTTCCCATATCTCTTCCCTCTTGCATCTCCCTCCCTCCCACCCTCCCTATCCCACCCCACTAGGTGGTCACAAAGAACCAAGTTGATCTCCTTGTGCTATGCGGCTGCTTCACACTAGCTATCTATTTTACGTTTGGTAGTGTATATATGTCCATGCTACTCTCTCACTTTGCCACAGCTTACAATTCCCCCTCCCCATATCCTCAAGTCCATTCTCTAGTAGGTCTGTGTCTTTATTCCTGTCTTACCCCTAGGTTCTTCATGATATTTTTTTTTCTTAGATTCCATATATGTGTGTTAGCATAAGGTATTTGTCTTTCACTTTCTGATTTACTTCACACTGTATGACAGACTCTAGGTCCATCCACCTCATTACAAATAGCTCAATTTTGTTTCTTTTAATGGCTGAGTAATATTCCATTGTATATATGTGCCACATCTTCTTTATCCATTCATCCGATGATGGACACTTAGGATGTTTCCATCTCCTGGTTATTGTAAATTGAGCTGCAATGAACATTTTGGTACATGACTCTTTTTGAATTATGGTTTTCTCAGGGTATATGCCCAGTAGTGGGATTGCTAGGTCATATGGTAGTTCTACTTGTAGTTTTTGGGGTTTTTTTGTTTTATTATTATTATTATTATTATTATTTTTTGCGGTATGTGGGCCTCTCACTGTTGTGGCCTCTCCTGCTGTTGAGCACAGGCTCCGGACATGCAGGCCCAGTGGCCATGGCTCATGGGCCTAGCCGCTCCGTGGCATATGGGATCTTCCCGGACTGGGGCATGAACCCATGTCCCCTTCATCGGCAGGAAGACTCTCAACCACTGCGCCAGCAGGGAAGCCCTGTAGTTTTTGTTTTTGTTTTGTTTTTTTTTGTACGTGGGCCTCTCACTGCTGTGGCCTCTCCCATTACGGAGCACAGGCTCTGGACGCGCAGGCTCAACAGCCATGGCTTGTGGGCCCAGCTGCTCTGCAGCATGTGGGATCTTCCCAAATCAGGGCACAAACCCGTGTCCCCTTCATCGGCAGGTGGACTCTCAACCACTGCGCCACCAGGGAAGCCTTATTTGTAGATTTTTAAGGAAACTCCATACTGTTCTCCATAGTGGCTGTACCAATTCACATTCCCACCAGCAGTGCAAAAGTGTTCCCTTTTCTCCACACCCTCTCCAGCATTTATTGTTTCTAGATTTTTTGATGATGGCCATTCTGACCGGTGTGAGATGATATCTCATTGTAGTTTTGATTTGCATTTCTCTAATGATTAATGATGTTGAACATTCTTTCATGTGTTTGTTGACACTCTGTATATCTTCTTTGGAAAAATGACTATTTAGCTCTTCTGCCCATTTTTGGATTGGGTTGTTTCTTTTTTTGTTATTGAGCTGCATGACCTGCTTGTAAATTTTGGAGATTAATCCTTTGTCAGTTGCTTCATTTGCAAATATTTTCTCCCATTCTGAGGGTTGTCTTGTTTATGGTTTCCTTTGCTGTGCAAAAGCTTTGAAGTTTCATTAGGTCCCATTTCTTTATTTTTGTTTTTATTTCCATTTCTCTAGGAGGTGGGTCAAAAAGGATTTTGCTGTGATTTACGTCACAGAGTGTTCTGCCTATGTTTTCCTCTAAGAGTTTGATAGTTCCTGGTCTTACATTTAGGTCTTTAATCTATTTTGAGCTTATTTTTGTGTATGGTGTTAGGGAGTGTTCTAATCTCATACTTTTACATGTACCTGTCCAGTTTTTCCAGCACCACTTACTGAAGAGGCTGTCCTTTCTCCACTATACATTTCTGCCTCCTTTATCAAAGATAAGGTGACCATATGTGCATGGGTTTATCTCTGGGCTTTCTATCCTGTTCCATTTACCTATATTTCTGTTTTTGTGCCAGTACCATACTGTCTTGATTACTGTAGTTTTGTAGTATAGTCTGAAGTCAAGGAGCCTGATTCCTCCAGCTCCAGTTTTCTTTCTCAAGATTGCTTTGGCTATTAGGGGTCTTTTGTGTTTCCATACAAATTGTGAATTTTTTTGTTCTAGTTCTGTGAAAAATGCCAGTGGTAGTTTGATAGGGATTGAGTTGAATCTGTAGATTGCTTTGGGTAGTAGAGTCATTTTCACAATGTTGCTTCTTCCAATCCAAGAACATGGTATATCTCTCCATCTATTTGTATCATCCTTAATTTCTTTCATCAGTGTCTTATAATTTTCTGCATACAGGTCTTTTGTCTCCTTAGGTAGGTTTATTCCTAGATATTTTATTCTTTTTGTTGCAATGGTAAACGGGAATGTTTTCCTGATTTCACTTTCAGATTTTTCATCATGAGTATATAGGAATGCCAGAGATTTCTGTGCATTAATTTTGTACCTTGCTACTTTACCAAATTCATTGATTAGCTCTAGTAGTTTTCTGGTAGCATCTTTAGGATTCTCTATGTATAGTATCATGTCATCTGCAAACAGTGACAACTTTACTTCTTCTTTTCCGATTTGGATTTCTTTTATTTCCTTTTCTTCTCTGATAGCTATGGCTAAAACTTCCAAAACTATGTTGAATAAGAGTGGTGAGAATGGGCACCCTTTTCTTGTTCCTTATCTTAGTGGAAATGGTTTCAGTTTTTCACCATTGAGGACGATGTTGGGTTTGGGTTTGTCATATATGGCCTTTATTATGTTGAGGAAAGTTCCCTCTATGTCTACTTTTTGCCGGGTTTTTTATCATAAATGGGTGTTGAATTTTGTTGAAAGCTTTCTCTGCATCTATTGAGATTACCATATGCTTTTTCTCCTTCAATTTGTTAATATAGTGTATCACAATGATTGAATTGCGTATGTTGAAGAATCCTTGCACTCCTGGAATAAACCTCACTTGATCATGGTGTATGATTCTCTTCATATGCTGTTGGATTCTGTTTGCTAGTATTTTGTTGAGGATTTTTGCATCTATGTTCATCAGTGTCATTGGCCTGTAGTTTTCTTTCTTTGTGACATCCTTGTCTGGTTTTGGTATCAGGGTGATGGTGGCCTTATAGAATGAGTTTGGGAGTGTTCCTCCCTCTGCTCTATTGTGGAAGAGTTTGAGAAGGATAGGTGTTAGCTCTTCTCTAAATGTTTGATAGAATTTGCCTGTGAAGCAGTCTGGTCCTGGGCTTTTGTTTGTTGGAAGAGTTTTAATCACAGTTTCAATTTCAGTGTTTGTGATTGGTCAGTTCATATTTTCTATTTCTTCCTGATTCAGTCTTGGCAGGTTGTGCATTTCTAAGAATTTGTCCATTTCTTCCAGGTTGTCCATTTTATTGTCATAGAGTTGCTTGTAGTAATCTCTCATGATCTTTTGTATTTCTGCAACATCAGTTGTTACTTCTTTTTCATTTCTAAGTCTATTGATTTGATTCTTCTCCCTTTTTTTCTTGATGAGTCTGGCTAGTGGTTTATCAATTTTGTTTATCTTCTCAAAGAACCAGCTTTTAGTTTTATTGATCTTTACTATCGTTTCCTTCATTTCTTTTTCTTTTATTTCTGATATGATCTTTATTTCTTTCCTTCTGCTAACTTTGGGTTTTTTTGTTCTTCTTTCTCTAATTGCTTTAGGTGCAAGGTTAGGTTGTTTATTCAAGATGTTTCCTGTTCTTTTTTTTTTTTTTTTTATTCTGCGGTACATGGGCCTCTCACTGCTGTGTCTCTCCCTTTGCAGAGCACAGGCTCCGGACGCGCAGGCCCAGCGGCCATAGCTCACAGGCCCAGCTGCTCCTCGGCATGTGGGATCCTCCCGGACCGGGGCACAAACCCGTGTCCCCTGAAGCGGCAGGCGGACTCTCAACCACTGCGCCACTAGGGAAGCCCTTTCTTGTTTCTTAAGGTAGGATTGTATTGCTATAAACTTCCCTCAGCACTGCTTTTGCTTTATCCCATAGGTTTTGGGTTGTCGTGTCTCCATTGTCATTTGTTTCTAGGTATTTTTTGAGTTCCTCTTTGATTTCTTCAATGATCACTTTGTTATTAAATAGTGTATTGTTTACCCTCCATGTTTTTGTATTTTTTAGAGATCTTTTCCTGGAATTGATATCTAGTCTCATAGCATTGTGGTCAGAAAAGATACTTGATACAATTTCAATTTTCTTAAATTTACCAAGGCTTGATTTGTGACCCAAGATATGATCTATCCTGTAGAATGTTCCATGAGCACTTGAGAAAAATATGTATTCTGTTGTTTTGGATGGAATGTCCTGTAAATATCAATTAAGTCCATCTTGTTTAATGTTTCATTTAACACTTGTGCTTCCTTATTTACTTTAATTTTGGATGATCTGTCCATTGGTGAAAGTGGGGTGTTAAAGTCCCCTACTATGAATGGGTTACTGTCGATTTCCCCTTTTATGGCTCTTAGTATTTGCCTTATGTATTGAGGTGCTCCTATGTTGGGTGCATAAATATTTACAATTGTTATACCTTCTTTTTGGATCAATCTCTTGATCATTATGTAGTGTCCTTCTTTGTCTCTTCTAATAGTCTTTATTTTAAAGTCCATTTTGTCTGATATGAGAATTGCTACTCCAGCTTTCTTGTGGTTTCCATTTGCATGGAATATCTTTTCCCATCCCCTCACTTTCAGTCTGTAAGTGTCTCTAGATCTGAAGTGGGTTACTTGTAGACAGCATATATATGGGTCTTGTTTTTTTATACATTCAGCCAGTCTGTGTCTTTTGGTGGGAGCATTTAATCCATTTACATTTAAGGTTATTATCAATATGTATGTTCCTATTCCCATTTTCTTAACTGTTTTGGGTTTGTTATTGTAGGTCTTTCCCTTCTCTTGTGTTTCTTGCCTAGAGAAGATCCTTTAGTATTTGTTGTAAAGTTGGTTTGGTGGTGCTGAACTCTCTTAGCTTCTGCTTGTCTGTAAAGGTTTTAATTTCTCAGTCGAACCTGAATGAGATCCTTGCCTGGTAGAGTAATTGGTTGTAGGTTTTTCTCTTTCCTCACTTTAAATATGTCCTGCCAGTCCCTTCTGGCTTGCAGAGTTTCTGCTGAATGATTAGCTGTTAACTTTATGGGGATTCCCTTGTGTGTTATTTGTTGTTTTTCCCTTGCTGCTTTTGTTTTCTTTGTATTTAATTTTTGACAGTTTGATTAATATGTGTCTTGGCGTGTTTCTGCTTGGATTTATCCCGTATGGGACTCTCTGTGCTTCCTGGAGTTGATTATCTATTTCCTTTCCCATATTAGGGAAGTTTTCAACTATAATCTCTTCAAATATTTTCTCAGTCCCTTTCTTTTTCTCTTCTTCTTCTGGAACCCCTATAATTCGAATGTTGGTGCATTTAATGTTGTCCCAGATGTCTCTCCAACTGTCTTCAGTTCTTTTCATTCTTTTTTCTTTATTCTGCTCTGCAGTAGTTTTTTCCACTACTTTATCTTCCAGGTCACTTATCCATTCTTCTGCCTCAGTTATTCTGCTATTGATCCCTTCTAGAGTATTTTTAATTTCATGTATTTTGTTGTTCATTGTTGCTTTTTTCACCTTTAGTTCTTCTAGGTCCTTGTTAACTCTTTCTTGCATTTTCTCTATTCTATTTCCAAGATTTTGGATCATCTTTACTATCATTATTCTGAATTCTTTTCCAGGTAGACTGACTATTTCCTCTTCATTTGTTAGGTCTGGTGGGTTTTTATCTTGCTCCTTCACTTGTTGTGTTTTTTCTGTCTTTTCATTTTGCTTATCTTACTGTGTTTGGGGTCTCCATTTTGCAGGCTGCACATCTGTAGTTCCCGTTGTTTTTGGTGTCTGTCCCCAGTGGCTGAAGTTGGTTCAGTGGGTGTATAGGCTTCCTGGTGGAGGGTACTAGTGCCTGTGTTCTGGTGGATGAGGCTGGATCTTGTCTTTCTTGTGGGCAGGTCCACATCTGGTGGTGTGTTTTGGGGTGTCTGTGGACTTTTTATGATTTTAGGCAGCCTCTCTGCTAATGGGTGGCGTTGTGTTCCTGTCTTGCTAGTTGTTTGGCATAGGGTGTCCTGCACTGTACCTTGCTGGTCATTGAGTGAAGCTGGGTGTTGGTGTTGAGATGGAGATCTCTGGGAGATTTTCGCTCTTTGATATTACGTGGAGCTGGGAGGTCTCTTGTGGACCAGTGTCCTGAAGTTGGCTCTCCCACCTCAGAGGCACAGCCCTGATGCCTGGCTGGAACACCAAGAGCCTGTCATCCACACGGTTCAGAATACAAGGGAGAAAAAATAGAAGGAAAGCAAGAAAGAAAGAGGATAAAATAAAATAAAGTTATTAAAATAAAAAATAGGGCTTCCCTGGTGGCGCAGTGGTTGGGAGTCTGCCTGCTGATGTGGGGGATGCAGGTTAGTACCCTGGTCCGCTATGATCCCACGTGCCGTGGAGCGACTGGGCCCGTGAGCCATGGCCCAAAGCCTGTGCTCTGAAGCGGGAGAGGCCGCGGCAGTGAAAGGCCAGCATACTGCAAAAAATATATATATATTATTATTATTAAGAAAAAAATTTTTAAAAAGTAAAAAGAAAGAAGAAAAACCTGGGGGCTTCCCTGGTGGCGCAGTGGTTGAGAATCTGCCTGCTAATGCAGGGGACATGGTTTCGAGCCCTGGTCTGGGAGGATCCCACATGCCGTGGAGCAACTAGGCCCGTGAGCCACAACTACGGAGCCTGCACATCTGGAGCCTATGCTCCGCAACAAGAGAGGCCGCGATAGTGAGAGGCCCGTGCACCGTGATGAAGAGTGGCCCCCGCTTGCCACAACTAGAGAAAGCCCTCGCGCAGAAACGGAGGCCCAACACAGTAAAAATAAATAAATTAATTAATAAACTCCTACCCCCAACGTCTTAAAAAAAAAAAAACCTGGACGGTCAGAACACTAGGACAAATGGTGAAAGCAAAGCTCTACAGACAAAATCTCACACAGAAGCATACACATACACACTCACAAAAAGAGGAAAAGGGGAATAAATAATATATCTTGCTCCCAAAGTCAACCTCCTCAATTTGGGATGATTCGTTTTCTATTCAGGTATTACACAGATGCAGGGTACATCAAGTTGATTGTGGAGATTTAATCTGCTGCTCCTGAGGCTGCTGGGACAGATTTCCCTTTCTCTTCTTTGTTCGCACAGCTCCCAGGGTTCAGCTTTGGATTTGGCCCCGCCTCTGCGTGTAGGTCACCTGATGGTGTCTGTTCTTGGCTCAGGACATTTTTAAGGGAGCCACTGATTCCGGGGCTCTGGCTCACTCAGGCCGCGGGGAGGGAGGGGCATGGAGTGCGGGGCGAGAGTGTGGTGGCAGAGGCCGGCATGACGTTGCACCAGCCTGAGGCGCGCTGTGCGTTCTCCCGGGGAAGTTGTCCCTGGATCACGGGACCCTGGCAGTGGCGTGCTGCACAGGCTCCCAGGAGGTGAGGTGTGGAGAGTGACCTGTGCTCGCACACAGGCTTCTTGGTGGCGGCAGCAGCAGCCTTAGCGTCCCATGCCTGTCTCTGGGGTCCGTGCTGATAGCCGTGGCCTGTGCCAGTCTCCAGAGCTCCTTTAAGCAGCGCTCTTAATCCCTCTCTTCACGCACCAGAAAACAAAGAGGCAAGAAAATGTCTTTTGTCTCTTCGGCAGCTCCAGACTTCTCCCGGACTCCCTCCCGGCTCACTGTGGTGCACTAACCCCTTCAGGCTATGTTCACACTGCCAACCCCCATCCTGTCCCTGGGATCCGACAGAAACCAGAGCCTCAGCTCCCAGGCCCCGCCCTGGCGGGTGAGCAGACAAGCCTCTCGGCCTGGTGAGTGCTGGTGAGTGCCGGTCGGCACCGATCCTATGTGCGGGAATCTCTCCGCTTGGCCCTCCGCACCCCTGTTGCTGTGCTCTCCTCCGCGGCTCCGAAGCTTACCCCCTCCGCCACCCGCAGCCTTCGCCCATGAAGGGGCTTCCTAGTGTGTGGAAACCTTTCCTCCTTCACAGCTCCCTCCCACTGGTGCAGGTCCCGTCCCTATTCTTTTGTCTGTTTATTCTTTCTTCTTTTTCCCTAACCAGGTACATGGGGAGTTTCTTGCCTTTTGGGAGGTCTGAGGTCTTCTGCCAGCGTTCAGTAGGTGTTCTGTAGGAGTTGCTCCACGTGTAGATGTATTTCTGATGTATCTGTGGGTAGGAAGGTGATCTCCGTGTCTTACTCTTCCGCCATCTTCCCCCGGCCCTCCTTTTCTGTGTAATTGACCAATAGTTGAGCATTTGTTTCAACTTAACCTGTATGATTTTGGATTAATCAATTATTCCTTGTAATTCTATCAATTTGTTTCCTAACATATTTTGAGACTGTCTTATCAGGTACTGAAAAGTCCAAAATTTTTACATTTCCTTGGTGAATTATTCCTTTTTCATTGTGTTGTGGCCTTTCTTATCCTTAAGTATGTTTTCAACTCTATTTAATACAAATAGGGCTGCCACAGCTTTTATTTTCATTAGAATTTACTTTTTGCCTTTTCCCCCCATCTCTTTGCTTTGAATTTTGAACACCTATATGTTTTAGGTGTACCTTATGCAAATAAGATTTTTTTTGGATCAATCTGAAAAATCTCTCACTTTTAACTGTTAATTTTAGTTTGTTTATATTAGTTGTCTGTTGACATGTCTCTATCATCTTATGGTTTGCTTCCTATTTATCATGCATTTTGGGGGGACAGGGTCATTTTCTTCTTTTCTGGATTCTAGCTGCTGTAGATTTATGATTTTACCTTCCTCCTCTAGTGAGATAGAAGTGTTATTTTATTTCTATGCTTTTAGTAGTTAGCCTTCAAATTTTAATATAACTTAATGACTATCTTTTTAAATTTAATCATAATCCTTATCTACTCTCAAGCAATACAAATGTCTTAATGCATTAACTCAGAACTCCTTCAGTTTTACATGTATTGCTTGATATTTTATTTCCACAATGAGCAGTCACTGTAATTACCTCATGCCATCAATAATTATTTGGATGTGCCTGTGCTTTACTAGTTTATCTGCCTACTACTGTTTCTAATATCTCACACCTTTATATTTCTAAAGTTTCTTCCCATTTCTTACATCTCACTCCTTCCTTTTCAGTTTCTTTGTAAAGTACTTCTTTTACAATCTCTTTCTGTGAGGATCTATGAATAAGATGATGCCTAACAATCTTTGTCAAACAGGGCTTTATGTTACACTGAGTCTTTGATGAGAACTTAACCATGTAAAGTTTATAGTGCCAGCTAGCTTTCTCTCTGAATTTTAAAGTTATCATTCTAACATCTTTTGAATATTATTATTGCTTTTTATTTAGTTTTGTATTGTATTTTTTGTATTGTAGTTTTACTATAATCAGTCTGTAACTACAAGTGGATTTATTTATTCACTAATTAATTATTCTATTTAATTCTACTCTGGTAATAATATGTATTATATTATCATTATATTAAATTAAAAACAAAAATATAGTTGGTTCTATGGAAAAAGATCATTATATGAAGTGTATCAATATGTTTTATTAAATCTGGAAAATTCTTAGCCATTACCTCATGTGGCAGGTTGAGTGATGGCCCCCAAAGGGATCCACATTCTAGTCCCTAGAAACTGTGAATGTTACTTTATATGACAAAGGGGACTTTCATCAGATCTATCTTTACATTTCTCTGCTCTCTTTAGCAGTATGCAAAATGCTCTTTAACTCTCCCACTCAATTTTTAATTTCACTGAATATATTTTTCCTTTCTTGATATTCTATTTGAATCTTTTTTCCTATCTACTTTTTGCTTTTTATGGCATCTAACTGTAGTTTTAGGTTTATAAGTCCTTCTACATTTTAATAAATTTTAAACATACTTTTAATTTCTTAGTTCTATAGCTGAGGTTCACAGGGATTTAACACTAATGTTTGATACATCCATTAACTCTCTATTTGTTTATAACATTGAATTTTGAGGTTATATTCAGCTGGACTTTATCTGTAGAAATTCTCTGTGGCCTGGTTGAAATATATTTGCCTCAAGAGTGGATTTGAATGTATATATTATAGATAAAACAGAAATGTCATCAGTATGAAAATAATTTTGGATTACTTTTTTTTCCCCTAGTTTGGGGATTCTTAAACTCCCAAGCATAGTCTAAATTTAATTCTAAATCGTAAAGAGGGTAGGTCTATAGGTAAAAATCTCAGAGCAGACTTTTTTCCTACCCAGATCTTAAGTCTGAAGTTTCCTTATACATATACTGTTCTATTAGATTTCCCTCCCCACCTCCTTATTTCTCTAAGTTTTAAATTATTATTAAATACCCTTACAAAACCCTAAACCTTTTTTTCTTTTTCTTTTCATGTGAGGTCCCATTCTCCACCTTAAGTAGGTCCATAATCTGGTCTCCTATTTCTACCAAGGTGTTAGCCCAAGAACGTGTAGACTACCTGATGGAAAGACACTCTTATCTTAGCTTCAGCATCAGGTCATTTGTTTTGAACTCTGTTTTCTTCACTTCTTGTCCCTAGATATTTCCCCAGATTTCTTAATAATTTAGCTTTCACAAGGATGGTGGTTATATTTTATCATGCATTTTTGGAGTTTTGTAGTAAGAAAGATTTCACATTATCTTGTTTACAATTTTGCTGGCATTGGAAGTCCAGTATAAATTTTTTAAGATAATATTTTAAACCAAATCCACCTTGAAACAAAGCTTCTTTTTTCTTGTCTGGACTGGAAGTATCCAAGCGGAGTTGGATGTGTCCTTGACATAGGTGCTCTAAAAGTTTCTACCTTGAAGGAAGTTGGAAAAGATCTTTTGCAAGAGCTCCTAAATCTGACATTTCATTTTTCAGACTCAATCAGTAATTTTGAGATTTCAGTTTGCTTTTATAAATGTTCGTATTTAATTTAATTAAAAGACAAATTTTCTTTAATGAAGAAATACCTATTAACTACAGTTTTCCTCTCACAGTGTTTTCAATCTGTTAATAACCATAGCTTTCTTATTTTAGAAATAATAATCTAAAACATAAAGTTAGTAGCTCATGGATTGACTATAAATTGGATATGATCATAATATATTTAGTGAAACGACTCAGTCTCTGAGTTACTTAAATTTTTTTCCTTCTGTTATTTTTGCTCATTTTTTCCCTAATAAAAGGATTAAGGTGTTGATTATAATCCATGTGGATATTAAAGAAAAGATGGTAATCATACATTTGCAACTATCTATTAAGTGATTACCCTGGCCAGACAGGTAGTGTGATAAATGTTCCATATATGTTATCTAATTCAATCACAGAATAATCCCATAATAGTATAATTTCACCTAAATTTTGGGTAAGAATACTACAGTTGTAAGTATTGCCCAAGGTCAGTTGCCCAAGGTCATACTGTAGTAAGCAATGGATCCAAGATTTGATTACAGGCTTATTTGACTTAAAACATGTGCTCTTAATCTTCTGGAAGCATATAGCCTACAGAGAAAAGATACATAAAAAGCTATAATAATTTCTATCTAGTATATAATAGTGTGTAGTAAAAAAATTTAACATTGTTTAAAAAGAGGTCTGGCTTTTGTACTTCTGGGAGGTAATCTCTCAATCTTTGGAATGTTGTGTCTGATAAGGGTGTTTTTGTTTGCCTCACTCATGCTGCATAGACCAGCAACATCATTTAGGGTGGGACTTGAGTTACAAGGTATCAGTCACCTGGAGACTGAGATCCACCATTTTGGCAATAAGTAAATCAATCATGGCTAAGTGATGGAGCCCCAGTAACAATTCTGGACCCTAGTCTCAGGAGAGCTTCCTGGGTTGGCAATACTCCATGCATACTATCTCACATTGATGCCAAGAAAGTAACATACCCTGACTCCATGGGGAGAGGACAAAGGAAGCTCCACGTTTAATATTTCCTGCACTCTGCCCTATGTTCTTCTTCCTTTGGCTGATTCTAAGCTGTATCCTTTCTCTGTAGTAAACCATTACCACAACTGTGGTAACAGCTTTCACTGAGTTCTGTGAATAATCCTGGAGAATTATTAAACTGGAGTGGTTTTGGGAATCCCTAGAACCTGTCGTTATTGTCAGAAGTGAGTGTGGTTTTATGTGGACTGTATTCTCTCTAATTGTACAGTTGATTTATTCCAAGCACATGGAGAATTATAAAAAGTAAGCTGTGGAATCATGGGAAACTTAAAAGGAGAAAATGTTTAGGCAACTCGGAAAAACCTAAGAGTTTATCTAGAAGTTATGGAAAGAAAATTGTTCTAGGGAAAATAAATAGCATTATGAAAAAATAAGGAATCAGCAAATGTCATATTTCATTTAATCAAATACATCATATATGTACCAACAAAACAAAACAAAGCAAAGGTACCAATTAAACTATAATATGCCATTAATTGTAAGATGCATCCTCATGTTAGGGATGTTAATGGTATCTTAGAATCAATAAAATATGGTAGACCATTTAGGAAATGGTCCTAAACTAATGTGTCCAATGTTCAATATTTCAAGGCCAGGAGTGAAGAAAAAAATACAGATGATAGAAAAGTAGCAAGAAACAATGTCAGAGAAGTAACTTAGAGGTGAACATTAAATATTCACTATGTGCCATTCCTTCTGATAAGAGCCTTATATAAAGTATGTCTTTTACTGTAAGGAAATAAATCTGTTTGGTTTTAAGCCAAAAAAAAAAAAAAAAGAAAAAAAGAAGTCAATGGTCAGAGCAACTTCAAAGTACATTATAACATAGAGAAATTGAGAAGCTACATATAGAGAAACATATAGAAATGCAAAGAAGCTACACAATTTTCCAAGGTCAGAGATTTATTAAGTTGGCAGGCTAAAACTTTAAAGCAGGTTTTTCTGATTCTAAAATACATATTAAAGTGTTTGGACTTTACTAGAGCAGAGGCTGTAAAAAGGGAAATACCAGGGTATTATTTCTCTTTGTGGTAATTAAAGTTTGGTAGTACTGGGAAAGACTGGTAACAAAGAGACTGGTGGTTTTTTGCATTGGTCTGAGGTGATGTTTTGTGGTCTTAAACTAAGAAAGGATGGACGTTCAGATGTGGAAAGAAAGATTTAGGGAAACAATAAGGATGAATCCAAGGTTCCTAAAATGGAAATTTATGACTATTAGAGTCAAAAAACATTTGGAGGGAAGGTGAATTATGAGTTAAAATTCAAACTTATTTTATTTCAGGTGTTTCCTAGATATCCCAGTTGAGCTAGCTCAAATATCTGTCAGGCCTAATTGATGTACATATAGATATCATCAGTATATGTACAAGTTGAGTACATTCAAATGAGTGAAATCACCCAAGGACAGCATTTAGAGATAGAGAAAATGATTAAGGTCAGATCCCTAAAGAACACCAACATTTAAGAGACAACCAGAAGAAATCACTGGAACTGTCAATAGAGAAGTAGAAAGAAGACTGTCCTGCTGGCATGCAAGAAAAGTGAAGGCAACAGTGCCACAGAGGAGGAACATAGGGCAAGAATTACAATTAGATAAAGATCTGTGGCCAATTTTGCAATCTACTATGGAGAAGGAGATGAGGAAGTGAAAACAGACAAATATTGCCTCTCCTTGTCAATTAACTGAATGACGAGAAAATAGTGCAGAATCTTGATGGGAAAGGAGGCATGTGGCAGGACTTTTATTCCATAATCAGGAAAATAAAGTTTTTGAGTTCTAAAGCTTTAAGATTTTTGCATCTCCAGCTTCTTTTGGCACTTGTGCTCATCATTCTCATCCATCTTGCTTTCAGCCATGAGTCACCACAAACACCATCCTTTCCCAAGTTTGGAAATGCTTGAACATGAATACCGATTTGAAGACATAGATCAGAATGAGGCATTTTATCTGATCTGGTAAGACTTACTTCTGTCAAATTCCATTGTCCAATTCGCCACTGGAATAACCTTTCTGAACTGTCTTTTCTGCTGTGTTGGTTTAAGTCCTTAGAGAAGCAGACACAAAAAAGAATTGTAAATGCAAGAGAATTATTGGGAAACACTAAACATAGGATTTTCTACATATAATTTAATAAATGATCACAGGTATATAAATAATGTCTTATCAGCTTTGAACAACATTTCAGTTTGATCACGTTTAAACTAGCTGTTGGCACAAAAATCATCTGCTATAATTCTTGATTTTTGAGAACACTACTCTGCCCACGGGCCAAGGATGCAGGATTAGAGTCCTCGAGCAACAAGAATCCAGTTCTTTCTACATACCACTAGTTAGTATTCAAATACAGGGCTTTGTTTATGATGTCATTATAAAGCAACATTTTCTGGTAGAAGAATTTATGATACTTGTTGAGATACAAATTTAATGACAATTATTGAAAAATGAGAAATTTGTATCATCAAGAGGATGTACTCTCTCACATAGGCTAACATCATATTGCTAATAACAACAACAATAATGATAATAACAAGAGCAAAGGATAAACAGTTATACGTGTTATGAGTAAATATGGTGTGCTTTGCTCCAGTACTCATCAAGCAGAAGGAAGAATTGGTCTCAGTGTGCTTTAAGATGACCGTTAATTTTTAATAGTGTTAGTGTTTATTAGTGACAGATGATTGGCTTTAAGTGTCTTATGAATAATAAATTAACCAGGTGGGTGCCTGGGTCTGCCACAAATGTATATTCAAGGCCAGTGAAGCTGCCCTTGATTTGGTGTTGGAGACTTTGCATGCATATAGGATGAAAGAATGTACCTCCAGGAATTGGAACTGACTTTTCACATTTTAGCACTGAAAACAGTGGGGGAATTCTTGGCACTTTCTCAAGCCTCTGAGGTTCTACTGAAGTCCTGAGATGTAGGAAAGTTCATCTCAGATGTTTTAGTAAGTGGAAAACTGCTGGAAAATGTTTCTCTTGTTCCCCAGCCCTGCTGAATTCATAACACTTAAACACCTGTGTCCATCAAGTAGAACACACAGGATCACAGCTAGAGCTGTTCTTGACTTTGCAATTTCATTGACTGACAGTTTAATATCTATTTATTTTCACATCTGACACCAGTAAAGACAGCCTGGCATCATGAATGTCAAGACGTTATGCTGACAACTGTATTTTTTTTCATCATTGGGGGGGAGGGGGGGAGGAAGTTTCAACATTCCCAAGGAAAGTGTTCTTTTGAAGCACTGCAGCTCCAATAAACACCAAATTATAGTTCAGATATAATTGGCATTAACTATTGATAGGTTACCTGTACATGTTTATATAGGAACAGGTACATTCAATTCGAGATTTACTAGTAAACTAACTGTTACTGTTATACTCTGGAATGAAATGTGTAATTACACTATTTAAATAGCTGAAACAGCTGCCATTACTGTGGACTGTGTAAACAGTGTTTTCCATGCTAAAATTGAATGTTTAGAATATGGTGCCTTATTTTCAGCAGCTCTTGTTTAGTCTCTGAAATACAAACAAGAGGTCTAGCTCCATCCCAGCTCCATAATATCAGAACAACACTCTAGATAAGAAGCATTCACAAAATGAAAGTGAGATGGATTTTTAAACCTTAAGCAAGACCACAGTGTTGCTCAAAATTAACCACAAAATAGAGAATGTAACAATCACATCAGGTGCTGTGCAAAATGCATTTCATTTCCACATACTGAAGCAGATCAGAAGGTCCTTTGCCTCTCTCATTTATGCCTGCTACCTAAACAGAAAGTAATTCAATTTTACTGTACCTCCATGTATGGCTGGGGAAATATTATTATGATGCTGAGATCACTGAACTTTTCAATCTGCTACTTTGAGAATGTTCTCACAGCTAGAGGTAAGGCCTGGTAATTCACAGAACCAGTTTCACTGCGTGGCCATAAAGGAACGGCCTTATGATTAGGCAGTATTGAATGGAATGACTTCATTGCCTCTGTAGTTTAGGACTGAAGTCTACTATTACATCTTACAATTCTCCTCCCCAGTGTCATTTTGCCAACTGCTCTAAGAATAAAATATGCTTCTAACTGAAATTTTGTTCAGAGTGCATTCATTCACAGAAATTAGGCCTGAGATTGATTGTGGATTTCCACAAAATCACATTAATTTCTGTTCTTGGCAATTACTGTACAATTAATGTTATTGATGTAGCAGCTTCATAAATAAATATTTTGTCGCCATGTAGGGTTTTTGTTTGTTGCTTGTTTTATTTGTTTAGGCTTCATTTTAGGATGAAATTAGGCCTGGATGTCTTCTCTCTTTCTTGTGGAGGAATCATACAGGAATGGGTAAGAGAAAGGATGAATCAGGACCCTTTCTTCCAATTTACTGAGTCCTTCTTGATGGCACATTCCTGCAAGCTCAACCCTGACTCCTGTTTCCTGACTATAATATCTCATGTCCCCAACCCACAGTCAGTTACCCTGTTTCTATCACTATCCACCTTCTACACTGGCTTCTCCAAAATTATGACAAAAAATGCAATGTTCTTAAGTCTTTTCTCCAATACTCAATCCTAGTAGTTTCCTACCCCTGCTTTTCTTTTACGTCACCTCTTCATATTTTGCAAATCTAACTGTCTTGATTTACAAGGTACACTGGACTTGGAGTCAGGAGTGTTTAACTTGAGTACAGGCTGTGCCACTGTCATGTGTTCTTGAGCAAATATTCATTTCTAAAATGAAGGTGATACTAATTTATTCATTCAGCAATGTTTATTGAACAACTTCTATGTGCCAGGCACTATTTTAGGTACCAGCACACAACAATGAAAACAAAATCAGCCCAGACCCTCCCTCATGGGCCTTACATTCTAAAATTATCTACTCTTAGAGGATTAAATAGAAAATATATGTGAAAATTTGTTATAACCTATAACATATCTGTTACGTATATTATACCGGTGATAATAAGAAAACAATTGTTTTTACTTTTGTTTGCCTATCACAGAAAAAAATCAGCTTTCCATCATACAAGGCCTAGCTTTCTAAAGTTGGTGAAAAGAAGTAAAGGAAATAGCAATATTTATAAAAATGGAAAGTACAGAAAGTTATTAGGAAGAGTGGGAATAGAGGAAAATGGAGACAAATAGAGAAAAGTATAGAAAAATAGAGACGGTCAAATTGACAATATTAAGTGCACACACACAAAGTAGATGGTTTTTTTTTTTTTTTTTTTTTTTTTTTTTTTGCGGTACGCGGGGCTCTCACTGTTGTGGCCTCTCCCGTTGCGGAGCACAGGCTCTGGACACACAGGCTCAGCGACCATGGCTCACAGGCCTAGCCGCTCCGCAGCATGTGGGATCTTCCCAGACCAGGGCACGAACCCGTGTCCCCTGCATCAGCAGGCGGACTCTCAACCATTGCGCCACCAGGGAAGCCCAAAGTAGATGGTTTTTAAGAAGAGGGACCAAAGCTGATTTTATTGACAAATATGGAGCCATGCACCAGAACCAGCTAAGACTAAGCAGGGAGACTGTGTTTCTAGTCCCCTTCTGTTCTATCTATTTGATCTTAGGCCAGTCACTCTACCTGTCTGGGTTACATTTTCTTAAGCTATGAAAAGAGAAGGCTGGACTGTGTGATCTCCAGAAATGCCTTTCAGCCTGCTGCCTTCTATGCTTCTAAAGAAGGAGTTTGTGTCATTGAGGCCAGTCTTCCACTAAGACCCTTCAAAACTCCTGCCATATGCAAGACCCAGGACACGTTTTCTATAATAAAGTATTTGCTTCACTTTAAAAAAAATTATGGTAAAATACACATAACAAAGTTTATCATCTTAACTGTTTTTAAGTATACAGTTCAGTAGGTGAATTACATTCACATTGTTATGCTAGCTTCATAGTGACATATATTGTCTCTTTATTAAAAAATTGATAGAAATTTAATCTAATGAATACTCAATCTTTGGAATTTTATAGAAGGTATATTTTATCCATATATGTATAGTTTTCACCAATACTAGTTTTGACTAAGAAAATAACACCAAACACTAAATTTCTGTAGTCACTAAATGCAAGGCAAATTACTTTCCTATATTAAGCCTAAAGGTGTTCTCGACATTTTTTTCTTTTTCTGTTTTCTGAGAATCTATAAAGGTATTAAGGGGGGAAGTAGATCTAAATTTCCACCCAGACTTAATAGTGGATTTATAAATAAATAAGGAGCAATGGGCTCCCATATTTGTGATATGCAACAAGGAAAACTTAAGCCTCTCCTGACTCCATGTCACATCCCCTCTCCTCCGAAAAAAAAATTGAGACAATTTTAATCTAATTATGAATACAAAGAGACATTATATTCCAGAAGTAATGAAATTTAAGGAAACAATATTTTCACATTTTAAGCCCCGTGGGAAGATCCTTGTCTTTATTGGGTGGGAGAGAATTTAGATGGGCGACAACAAGTGACCAAACACTGACCCTACCACCGCTGTCTACAGAGATTGATCCTGCTCCTTTCCACAGGTAGATCCTGCCATTTCTCAAACTCACTATTTCAGGCCAGACTCTTGGGTTTCTAACAGCCTTGAGGCTTGATTGCTACTGCCACCTAGCCCACCTGGCATGGCACTGAGTGTCTCAGTAGAATGAGGAAGATGAGACCATCACATGATTATAATGTCATTATTTATAGTCCCATTAAAAATAAAAAGAACAGAGTTTTAAATGCTAATATAATTTTCCATTATTATGTCACCCTTAATAACAATGCAATTTTGCTGAAGAGAGATAAGCAAATGCAATTGAAAATAAGACAAAGTCATAATGCCAGTGCTCTATTTGGGCACTCAGAAATATTGCCAGAAAATCTGCTCACTTTCAACAATTTAAAAGGGTTAATCCTTTAGATATGAAGTTTGTAGGTTTCTCACATAACTCTTCCTGCCACAACCAATGTCCATTGTAAGCAGTATAAGAGACAAAACTCAAAGAGTGACAAGTTCTTCCCAAAGTAGCAGCAAAAGTTAATGAAAGGTCCACCTTAGCATGTCTCTATGTGAAAAACCTACATGGCCTTTTAATCAATAACTCAGCACAAATGTACTCAAGGCATTTTTAAATCACCATGTCTTTTAATTTGGGGAATGGAAAATCTGCCACCAGGCTTATCGTTACTTTTTTAAATGACTCCCATCACTGGCTTGTATTTATGAATATTTTATTTGTTGATATGAACACAATTCCTAATACTGTAATAATATAATAATAGTGTTTTTTCATTTACAAAACATTTAAATGTTCAATGTACTGCTACCCATATGATGTATTATACTACATACAAAGTGCTGTTAAACTAGCAGTCAAATAATAAATATTCCAAATACAGCCATTGGGAATGTAGAATGATCTGAAATATCCTTATAAATTCGAAATGGCTCATTTGCTAATCAAATGTTTCAAATATGATCATTGCCTAGTAAAGTGATAATGAAGACACTAGGAGTTCTGAAAACCTGTAGGAGAGATTCATCTGTTTTTCTTCTGAGAGGTTACAAATGATCACTATTTAGCTCTCAAAAATACTTACCAAAACCTTGTGTGTGTACCAATATTTTCACTTGTGATATATCTCTGAAGGTGGCTCCTGGTCTCGGGATTATGAAGTCCATTTAAGCCAGTCAGATGGTAGGCATAGCAGCAAACATTCTTTGAAATTAACTGGATAGTTGTTCTGTAATTAGCTTATGGATTGCAGAGTCAGATAGAAAGGGAATCTGTTGGCAGAGGATCACCACTTAGACCTCAGTATTGTTTGGTACTACTTAAATTACATATTTAGCTTGATTATTTCAAATAGTCTCTTTATTTTCAAATGACACTATTCCAGCACACCGTTTAGACAAAACTGGTTTTGGGGACCTAGCATTTCAATACACGCATTCATTTTAGAGCTGACATGAAGGAGTATTAATGGTAAGAATGCATTTGTGTGTAATTTTAAATTTCCCACACACAGGGAAGAACTCTAGACTGTGGTGTGACATCTGCTGTTGGGTGTAAAAAGGGTCTCAACTACAGAGCCGTTTGAAAACCTTCTTTCTAAAAAATAGTTCACAAGGAAGAATGTTTATCTCCAACTTAGTTTATGGACTGACAAAAAAGCAAGCATTTAAATATGGAAGCCAGCAAACAATTAGAAATATTTAGATATACACTAAATTTTGATCTTCTTATATAATACAAATTTAAATTCAACTCTTGTTAAATGTGCATAGGTAAGTATTATTTTTCTGGGTTATGATCTCTAATAAAACAGGCTTGTCTCTTTCTTTGAAGGCCATAATGCAGAATACTATGTGTATGGCAGTACATAAAGAGAGAAATTTTGTCCTTTATAAAAGAAGTAAATACACTTATCAAAATTTTAACCTTAAATTAACCCAAGCTATTGGGTTCATATGTTCACCTCCAAATAATGAAGAATACCATTTCTGAAAGGTAAAAATTAATGAAAGACTTTAGTTGACTTTATTTTAAAAAAATCTTTGCCAAAAATGTTTTCCTCAGATATTTGTTGCAGTTATAAAGGGAGTGTCAAAGAATGAGCATATCTTTCTTTGCAGTTAACAAAGGGCTGCATTTTCAGTTTGGTGTGTGTGTGTGTGTGTGTGTGTGTGTGTGTGTGTGTTTCCAAATCTTGCTCATGTGCTACGTATTTACCCAAGTCAAGGAAGAAAAAAAAAGTCAAGGAAGAAAAAATTCATAGAATCAGAATCACAGAAAATCATAGACTTGGAAAAAGTTCTGAGTCTTTCCCAATTGAGGAAACTGTTCATATTGTTGAATAACTTATCTCTGGTCACCTCCAAAGCTAGCAGCAGGTCCACTTAAATACTGTGATCCTGGGTGGCCAACTTGTATGTTTTTTATCACATCTTTTTCTCCTTATAAAGAACTTCTTAAAAATAACCCTTTGTTTTTCTGTTTATTAAATTAATACAAGCATATTGTTCAAAACACAAAGAAGGCAAGTAACAATGGAAAAAAACATCTGCCTTGCCTTACCCCTCCCCATACTCACTTCTGCTTTCCAGAGGCTCAGTATATAACCATTTCTGGTTTTGTTCTCCCGGTGTTTACACCTCTCCCTCTCTCCCACCCCTCTAAATAGATCATTCATACTGACATTTTTTACTTACCTACTTTAAATATTATCTCTTACCTTAAGCTATGATGGATGAGAATTTAATGCATTTATACCACTTTTCACTTTCTCCTCAATCATGCAAAATACTTAAAACTTTATTCTCAGTTTCTCCACTGGTCAACCTTGTAATTTCAAACCACATTTTTAACCTCCTTTTTTATCTCATAGCAGTAGCTCTTCATTCTAACCTTTTTTAAAAATGACATTAACCTTCCCACACTTTTCCTCCACCTCTCCTTCTCAATTCCTTTCTAAACATCTCTTCCAATCTATCTTTACTTTTTCATTGTCTAGATGGATTTCATTTAGATTCCATTTTTACCCACAAGAAAGCCTTTGTTATTTGTGTGTGAATGAATACTAATGAAAACTATTCATCATCATTTATAACATTATGGCTATGTAAATATTGTTCATTTCATAGTCAAGGAGTTTGCAGCAATTATATTTCCTCCTCCACAAATTTAATGACACAAATTATATGGCACTCAGAGTGAGTTTTCCTGGAGTCAAATTTGAATGGATTCTCCTTTTCTAACAATTCCCAGATGCCTTTACTTAGGTATTCACTTGCTCACACAATAAATATTTAGCAAACATCTGCTGTATGGAGGCTCAACTGTTAATAAAATAAAGTCCTTGGTTTCATAGCGCTTATATTGTATTGGGGGTGGAGGATGGAGAAGACAATAAATAAATACACAATAAGTATATCAACGTGTTAAGTGATGATAAGTGTTGTCAAGGAAAAGAGAACCACTGGGGATAAAAGAATAACAAGAATTTCTATTAAATAGGGTGGTCAGGTAAGATGTGTAATAAAGTAATATTTGAGTAAGCAGGGTTTGTTTTGTTTCATTTTGTTTTGTTTTTGTAATCTCCACAGTTTTTGTGTTTCCATCCTCAAGTAATTTCCCAAGAATATGAGGCATCAAGTTTTCTGTGTCCTTGCATGTAGGAAAATATCTGATAAATGGAGGTTACAGAAAGAGAGCATAGAGTTAATTGATAGAGAGCAAATTATCAAAGGAATAATACAAGATAATTTACTTGAGAAGAAGCATTCATGTCTTCAGACTAAGGAGACACTGAGTACTCAGCACAATTAATGTAGAAAGACCTAAACCCAAGCACATAATTTTGATAATTTTCTCTCTACCAATTAACTCTATTCTGTCTTTCTGTAACTTCTATTAATCAGATCATTAGCCATACTAGGTTGATCTTCTATGTCTCTTAACTTTTCTCATGTATTTTATGCTTCTTTTTCTCATTCTATGTTCTGGGGCAGTAATGTGTGTTTAAATCCTAACACTTCTGTTGAATTTTGTATTTCAGTGTCATATTTTTATTTTCTAAGAGATCTCTCATTCTCTGTTTCTTTGCCTAAAGCATCATACCTTTTTTGTTCATTTGTTTTGTTTTATTTTTCTTTACCATTTCTTTTCATATGCTTTGAGTTCTAATTAGAAGGGTTATTTTGTGGAGGTTTTATTATCTTTTTTTAAGGGGTATTTTCTTCTGGGTGTTTATTTTGTTCTTTCACTTCCATGTTACTGACTTTCCTAAAATGATGATCTTTACTTTATTCTGAACAATGATGTTTAAAAACACTGCTTATGAACACTACATATATGGGCAGGATCTGATGACTGGGCCAATTGTTAACACTGGGAACCCCAAATTCCAGGGCTTTCTCTGGTGTTCTAATGTCATACTACTTCTCTTCAAACAGCTCATTTTATTTCTTTTGAGAAGAAACCTCCAACCTGTGCCTGGGAACAACATCTAACTACCAGGCATTTCATGCAATGCCTGTATGTGGTGCTGGTGATGGACTTCAAATGTTCTGTAGACAACTTTAATTAACACCTCTGCTTTCTGGTTGACTTCCCTTCATACCTGGTATTTCTTAGTCTTGTGCTGTTTGGGGTCTACAGGGCAAGTCAGCCCCTCTCTGGGCCAGTTCTCTTTTCTGTTATCATTCTTTCAGCTTCTTTTTTCTCTCAGAATTTGTTTTTGCCCTGAGAATCTCCTTCTGATTTGGGGGTTTGAGGAGAGAGAGAGAGGTTGGAGCAGAAAAACACATGTGATCAACCCATATTTTTGAATCAAGAGCTTTTTGAAGTGCATCCTAACCCTAGGTGTCTCCCCCTCCCCAGCATGTTTCCCCTTAAATAGTAGGTACCGTGGACTACATTACTAGTAAAGACAAAGGAATGTAGGACTCCGCCAGTCATTTAGGGTGTGCTTCTTGAATGCATAGAAACATTTCCATAAAAAGACTAATCTACCCACTAATCCCAATCAACCACCCACTGCAAAGTGATGGAAATGAAATGACAGGTATTTAATGCCACTAAAATATCTTAATCCCACAGTGTCTTGTTGGATATTGCTCTGCTTAAAGTAATTCTGATTGTGCCTGTTGTTAATATTACTAAATTTAATATCAATACCCACAGAGAGCCAACGGTTGTTTTTCATGGAAACTCTATGGTTCCAATTTGTACCAATTGGATATTAAATAACACAAAAATAACTCATAACAAAGGGCAGGAAGAAGTAATTTATATATCATAAATTGGATAATATGGAGAAAGCTAAAAGCAACCAAATATGTTTAATGTTTATGAGAAAAAACATTTTCCTTGAATTCAACTAGTTTGGCTAAATTCAGTTTAAAAATTTGAAAAATGAGGTGGAGTTGAGGGGATGGGAATAAAATGGAGCAAATATCTGGGTGTTTGTCTTCAAATAAATAGATTTGACTGAACTATCTCCTTTCAAGCAGTTGCGTATCTAAAAATAATCTTACCTTTAAGAAGGCCCTCATATGAAGTTGTTCTGTCGGAAGCCCTGGGGGGCAAAGAGATGCCCTTTACTTAAGTGAAAAGCTAGCCTTAGAATTGCCTCTAGGCAAAAGCCATTATACACTTCTCTTCCATCCTTTAGACAAGCAAAAAGCAGAGCTTCCCACTGATACAAATCAGCCCACAACTTGGCTCTCATTAGCTCTAAGTCTATGGAAATCTTTAGAAGCTTGCATCACCCCACCAAGCTCATTAGGTGTTTAAAATTAGGCATTCGTTTCATGAGGAGCAACAGGAGTTCTTCCTGTAGCACAGGTATATATTTATAGTAGGCCCCCCCCCACCCCCAGGCTTTTTTAGGTTAACAAAGTGCATTGAAAGTGCTCACTATGCCTGTTTGGCTGTACTTGTTAGCCCAGATTTCATACTTAGCACTAAAATAGAGTAGTGATTAGTATACCAAAATCCCTTTAGATTCTAGGGACTGGATATCTGATCTTTTTTCATATACTTTTCATCCTAAGTGTATCTATTTGTTTACTTTTTATTTCTGAAATTGTTTGGGTGGGGAAATCCATTCAGTTACTAGTGTCAAGTATGCTAAAATCATGTAGGAAAATATTCCTCCAAGGGATAAAGGATTCAGGAATACACCTCCAATTGAATTCTGCTTTATAACAAGGCCTATGCTTTTCAACTTCCATGAGACTAGAAAGTGAAATTGCCTGTGCTCTCTTTGATGTAATTATAGCCATGAGGTGTCCAAAGTCTTTTTATTTATGTCATATTAAGGCAGCTATCCAAGGTACTGAATCTTGCTGAAATATTTTTGTTTAATGTGTTCCCTATGACTTGTAAGATTCTGGGAAGCACTGTGGGGCCAGCTCGGGAGGCAGGATGTATTTCTGGGCAGTAAAAAGACATCCTGAAGAGAAAACCTAGCAGATAGATCACAGCTCTGGATCACGGGTCAGCCAGTGTCTGCAACCTTGATAACTCTCTGATGCTTTGCACCCACTGTTTCCCAAATTATGAAGACAATGTAGAAAAGCATTTCTCCTTATTATAAAAACAATGCTGTGTTACCTAAAATGTCAGCCTGCTGCCCCATTACCTCACATGATACAAGTGTAGATCTTGAAGAGGGCATCGAGTTCAACCTGCCTTGAGCATGGAAAAGGAGTAATTACTTAGCTGTTAAGAAAAATCCTGATATCATTATCAGATAACCCTAATAGCCACCTGATATCTGGCTATTATTTTAAATGGATTTGAAATACATTTTAAAATCTCAAATTCATATCATATGGAAATAATAACATAAGTTATCATAAAGGTGTTTTGAGATAATTCTAAATGTCAGTTTAGCATATTTCTCCATGTTTTAGGTTTTCTAGAGTGAATGAATAGCTTCTTTTATGAGGTAAACGGCCTTTGGGCAGAAGAAAGGGACAACCACATTTAAAGGTCAGTTAATGTAGTGAGGTAGACGTAGTTACTAGTGTTCAAATCTCACTATGTTATCTTTAAACTAGAATGCCCAATATTTTGACTAAAATGATGCACAATAGCTTGACTACTTATATCTTTTGTTCCCGTTTGTCCTACCATGTTAATCTTCTAGTGTTTCTTTTTTAGCTCAAACCATTTTGTTTAGAGTATTTCAATAATAATTTCAACAATAATCCAATTGTCTCTATTTTTTTTGTACAGTAAAGCCTAACCCCACATATATTTCAATGACAGCTTTTTCTATAATTAAAAAGAACTGAATTCTTTTCTTTTTTCAGAAAGATAGGAGTTCTCGTAGAATCATGAAACTAAACCTTTTTCAAAAACAGAAAATCCAGCAATTCAGACATATGCCTCCAGTCCATGGACTATGTTTCTCAAGAATTTACCTGTGTGGAGGTACCATAACAACCATTTAAACTGAACAAACCATCTTGCTTACAAAACAAGATATCATTATAGTAAAAAGAAATTTGTCTTTTCTCCCCACTTTACCCTTAATCCATGCGCGCGTTCACGTGTGCACACACACACACGTAGCTTTGACTAGTCATTACCCTGAATTGGGTGCAAAACACCTCTATAGATATATAGAATTGGCCTCTTTTGGGAAAGAAATGCAATTCTAGTTTTTCAACTGAAAATTAAAAATAGTTATTTTGTAACTATTTTTACAAAACCATGAAGTTACAGTTACTAAGAATTTATTTAGGTGCTCTCCCCTTATGTAAACCTCTCTATGAGACTAAAAACAACAATCACCATGACAAATGAGTTATTAGTAAAGTGAGATATTGGAGTACAGTGATCACTTGCTCTAGAATTTTTTGAGCCCTAATTTTTCTCTGTTTAAATATTTGAGTTAATGGTTCATCATTTCAGCCTTGATGTTCCCAATTCACAGGTGCTAACCAACAAAAAGGAACCTGAAGGCTGGAGGTCACAATGTGTTTTTAATTTTCATCAGAAGTCATCAGAAACATTTAAAATAACATTTAATATAATTATATATTTTACTGTGATATTCTCCCCCATGACTATTCTTTCAGGATTGACATGCAAGTATAGGAACAGGTTTTAAATTTGCAGCTTTTGAATAATCCAATTCAAGTTGTAGTATAGTTTCTTAAATAAGTATTAATAGGAATTGATATAAAGCTTTGTTTCACTGGTGGGTATGGTTTTAGAAGGTTACTATAATTGATAGCTTATTCATAGTAAACTGAACAGTAAAAACTCTTTTTATCAAGGAACAAATAAAAGTTGCACTAAAAAGAAAATTGGCTTTGGGTTGATGAGGCAGACATATCCTGAGGTGACCCCAGTGGGATACATCTTTGTAAAATCTCCTCCCCTTAAGTTCAGGAAGAACCTGGGACTTGCTTCTGGCTAATAGAAGGTAGCAAATGTGAAGAGATTTTTCAGATGTAGTTAAGGTCCCAAATGAGTTGATTGTAGGATAATCAAAAGGGAGATTGTTCTGTGTGATCCTGACTTAATCATGTGAAAGTTTTTAGAAAAGGGACTGAGTCTCCCTGATTTTAGAGTCTCCTGCTTTGAAGAAGCAAATTGCCATGAGTTGTACAGCTCTAGGGAAATAAATTCTGCCAGGAACCACAAGAACTTGGAAGAAGAGCGCAGGCCCCAGGTGAGAACACAGCCCCAGCTAACATCTGGATTGAAGACTGGTAAGACTCTGAAGGAAAAAACTTAACTAAATAATACCTGGAGCAACTTCACTGGTGGTCCAGTGGTTAAGATTTCACCTTCCAATGCGAGAGGTGCGGGTTCAATCATCCCTGGTCGGGAGATATGATCCCATATGCCTCGGGACCAAAAAACCAAAAACATAAAACAGAAGCAATATTGTAACAAATTCAATAAAAACTTTATAAAAAAAAATAATACCTGGATATGTGACCCACAAAAAATGTGAGATAATACACGTGTGTTGTTTAAGCCACTAAGTTTGTGGTAATTTGTTACACAAAAAGAGAAAACTGATACAGCTGAGAAATAGAATATTTTATACAAACCAAATATAGAAGGGCAATTTGTATTATGCTTATAAATGAGGCTGGGAATGGGAATGAATTTGGTAATTTTTAGTTCTTCCTCAAACTTCTGAACCTTAAACTTCCCTTAAAATTGAAGAAATAGGAGACAGACCACATTTTCCCAAACTGGTGCTGAAGGAACACTATGTTATCTTGCAACTTCATCCACCTTATCCCTACTCTAATCAAAATCATCATGAAGGGGCTTCCCTGGTGGCGCAGTGGTTGAGAGTCTGACTGCCGATGCAGGGGACATGGGTTCGTGCCCCAGTCCGGGAAGATCCCACATGCCGCAGAGTGGCTGGGCCCGTGAGTCATGGCTGCTGAGCCTGCGCGCCCGGAGCCTGTGTTCCGCAACGGGAGAGGCCACAAAAGTGAGAGGCCTGTGTACCCCCCCCACACACACACACACAAAGACCATGAAGAAAGACTCTATGGACAAATCTTTTTACCAGATGTTATGTAGATCCCACCCACCCCTACCACTATCTCTCAGCATCATCACTAGCAGCCCACCCTTGAGGTTCCCAATGCCAAAGTTTCTCAGATAGCCTATAGTAATAAAAAATAATCTCCTGTCTTTAAAAAACATATTTGACCATCAAACTGTACAACAGAGTTCAGAGTTCAGTAGAACACATTAGAAAGCATTATGGTGGGGAGTCCTGGTGAGCACAGGCCATGTTAACTGGGAACTGCAATGGCACAAGTGAGAGTCACCATTATTAGCCTTGAGAGGAATGAGTTTTTCAGGAGAGGGTGTCTGTCTCAAGTGGAGAATGGCTCGAGTGGAAGCTGGCAGTAGTAGTAAACAGAAGTTATTTAAGACAGCAGAGGCCTTCATGACACGGCCATTCATAGCTCCTTCATAAAGTGGCAATTATTTGCTTGTGTAAATATTTCTTTATCTTTTTCTTTTTTAAATTTTACCTCAGAGTGAGACTGGTTGATCTGCTAAATGTGAGTTGATAACAAAAAAGAAACCAGACTAGGGGGGATAATGAGATTGCATCTTGTATCAATCTTGTTTTATTTTGACCCTGGACTAGCAAACGCACCCCTGAGTAGAAAATTAGATTTTTGACCTTCAGTGGCCTCAGACCTCCACATTGTTCCATGGTGAATCTGCCACAGATGTCCCATGTTGTTATATCTATACTATCCTGAGAAGCTACATTCTTCTCCACTATTCCTAGTCTCACAACCACTTTTCCCTTGATAGGTCTTTTCCCTCAAATTTCTCTCTTCAACCTCTGTCTGAACTGACTTATTATGAACTCTTGGCTCTAAGCCAATCATTATTCTTGTTTGAAAGTAATCAGATATATTTGTTAATAGATAATTAAAAATACTGTTGGCTTTGTTAATTCCAATCATGGCTGCCCAACCCCAAAGCAATAACAGAAAGAATTATGGATTAGGCTCATATATAAAACCAAATTATCTTTAATGGAAAAACTTAAATGTCACTATGAAAATGGAGGAAGAATAGACCCTAGTAGCCCCAGAATCTCTTTTTGTTCCTATTTCACCTATCCTTTCTTTCTTCTTTTTTTTTTTGCTGTACACGGGCCTCTCACTGCTGTGGCCTCTCCCGTTGCAGAGCACAGGCTCCGGACGTGCAGGCTCAGTGGCCATGGCTCACGGGCCTAGCCGCTCCATGGCATGTGGGATCTTCCCGGACCGGGGCACGAACCCATGTCCCCTGCATCGGCAGGTGGACTCCCAACCACTGCGCCACCAGGAAAGCCCTCACTTATCCTTTCTTGATACTTATAGGCCTTTCTCTCCCCCAACCATACCCCATTTCATCAGCCACATCTCATAATATATGTTTAACAAAGTAGAATCCTTCTGTAATTACCTAATCCCATAGTATTCTGGGCAAGTATTACAGTTGCTCAGGAGCATCACACTCTTGTCATGAGCATTTATGTCATCTCTGTGGCCTTGTCAGTAGACCAGTAGATAACCAGCCAATGCTGATAATTAATAATGAAAGGATGGAACTACTAAAGCCCTACAGAGGATAGTTAATCAAGGGATGGAATTTGAAATTAGACTCTCTGCTTTTGATTTGCTCTCTATACACTTTTATTTAGGCAGACAAACTGCATCAGGTGTCATAATATCAAACATCACTTTAACTAATAGATGACAAGTGTTGTGCAACATAAAAAATCTCTAATTATGTAGGGAAAGAGGAATTTGTCTGGTTAACTAGATAAATGGACATTTGTTTGTGGTTAGCTGGTCAAGCTTGCAAAAAACTTGTGTAGCAAGTTTAGGGTGTGAAGTCATTATTTGTAGTTGTCAGCAGGGCTGACCCAGGGCCAGGTGAGTGAGATGAGTGAGGCACTTGCCTCAGAGCAACATTTAAAGGTGGAGGGCTTCAATAATCACAATAAATGTACTCCAATGTAATAGTTTAAAAAACAGTGCAGGGAACTAGATCCCACATGTGTGCTGCAACTAAGACCCGGTGCAACCAGATAAATAAATAAATAAATAAATAAATAAATAAATAAATAAATAAATGTGTTAAATAAATAAAAACAATGCAAAAAATTGTGATTAAACAAAATAACCAAAATAGTTAATAAAGGTAACATTAGTAGCAGTGCTGTTCCAAGCCATACTGGAGCCTAAGGCAAAAGGGAAAATCAGTGATGTTGATCCCATCTGTATCTAACACTCTAATATTTTGTTCAGCACGTACTTCTTTCCATCAATTTTGATTTTTTAAAATATCACCCCCTCAAATTTTGTGCCTGAAGCAAGTACCTCACTTGCCTCACCTTCGTCCTGGCCCTTCCTTAGATCTATTGATTTTTAATGTTCTGGCTAACTCATAGGAAATATTTTTCTCATTCTTTTTAGCCTCTCATAATTTGAGGTCAAAAGTACATATCATACATTTATGGTCAATGGTTTGACAACAAGGTGGCTAAGAATTTTCAGTGGAGAAAGAATAGTCTTTTCAACAAATAGTACTGGAATATGAATATCCACATACAAAAGAATAAAGGTGGACATCTTCCTTATACCACACAGAAAAATTAACTCAAAATGGATCACAGACCTAAATTAAGAGCCACAACTACAAAACTCTTGGATGATGGCATAGGAGTCAATATTTGTGACCTTAGATTAGGCAAAGTTCCTGGAATTTGATATTAAAAACTAAAGCGACAAAGGTAAGAATAGATAAACTAGACTTTGTCAAAATTAAAAACTTTTGTGCTTCAAAGGAAACTATCAAGAAAGTAAAAAGACAACCTACAAAATGGGGAGAATATTTGCAAATTATATATCTAATAAGAGACTAGAATCTAGAATATATAAATACCTCTTACAACTCAAAAATAAAAATGTAAAAATAACCCAGTTGGAAAATGACTTGAATAGACATTTCTGTGAAGAAGATATATGAATGGCCAGTAATCACATGAGAAGATGCTCAATGCCATTAGTCATTAGGAAAATATAAATCAAACCACAATGAGATACCACTTTATACCCACTAGGATGCTATAATCAAAAGGACAAAATAAACGTTGGCATGAATGTAGAGAAACTGGAACTCTCATACATTGCTAGTGGAAATGTGATAAGTTGTAGCCATATTGGAAAGAGTTTGTCAGTTCCTCAAAAATATTGAAGTTACCATGTGACCCTGCAATTCTCAAGAAGAGAAATGAAAACATACATTCATACAAAACTTGTATTTTCATAGCTGTATTATTAAAATAGCCAAAAAGTGGAAATAACCTAAATGCCCATTAACTTATCAATGGATAAACAAAATGTAGTATATCCATAAAATGGAATATTATTTGGTAACAAAAAGGAATGAAGTGCTGATACATGCTACAGCATGGATAAACCTTGAAAACCGTATGCTATGTGAAAAAAGCCAGGCAAAAAAAGACCACATTGTATGATTTTATTATATGGAATCACATATAATTCTACTTATAGGAAGTGTCCAGAATAGGTAAATCTAAATCTATAGAGACAGGAATTAGATTAATGGTTTCCAGGGACAAAAGTGAGGAAAGAATGGGAAGTATCCACTGTTAATGGGTCCAAGGTTTCTTTAGGGGCTTTGAAAATGTTCTAAAACTGATTTCTGATAACTGTGCAACTCTGTGAGTACACTAAGCACCATTGAATTATACACTTGAAATGGGTGAGTTGTATGATATGTGAATTGTATCTCAATAAAGCTGTTAAAAAAAAACAGTCCATGTCAGAGAGTAAGGGACATCCATTCCCAGCCTCCATTTCCTTCTCTTTAGTTGAATTCCCAGGAAGAGGTTTTGCAGAGAATTTTCTCCCCCAATACAGCCTTTGTCAATGATTCTTGTTATTATAAAGTTGAATTTCGCTACTAAAGAGTAAATGAAAAACCATCACTATGTAAAATTCTACTTCATTTCAGTAGGGCTATTCACACCCCTCTTCTGATTCATCTGACTTGGGGTGGTTTGAAGTTACATTAAGAAGCTCATCTGGGGCTTCCGTGGTGGCGCAGTGGTTGAGAGTCTGCCTGCCGATGCAGGGAACATGGGTTCGTGCCCCGTTCCAGGAAGATCCCACATGCCGCGGAGCGACTGGGCCCGTGAGCCATGGCCGCTGAGCCTGTGCGTCCGGAGCCTGTGCTCCACAGGCCACAACAGTGAGAGGCCCGCGTACCGCAAAAAAAAAAAAAAAAAAAAAAAAAAAAAGCAGCTCACCTGAAACAAAATGCTGGAGGCTCGTAGACAACAGGACCTTCATGGTTGTGTGCTTTGAACTATTCAATTCATTTTTTTATTAAAAATTTTTTTTTTAGTTTCAGAAATGTGAAGTATGGTGTTTTATTAATTAGGAAACATATTTTGCTTTAACAAGAGAGATTCTAGTCTCTGCCTTGTTTACAGGGCAGAATGTATCTTTTGTGAGTTTGAGTAGATATTTTCCTGGTCATCCCACATCACTTTTTCTTTATACACATCCCAACATGAGGACTTAGTCCAGTTCTAGATACTCATAGGAAACAGGATACAACTGATTGGAAGTTTAAATAGTTTAGAATTCTTCTTATCACTCTCACAGAATTCAGCATTCATTGATAACAATCCAAGACAGATAAAAGCACAAAATGCTGGTATTACCATAGTGGGGTGGGGGTGAGGGGAATGGGGTAAAGTTGTATGACTTAAAAAATACAAAGTTTTTCCAACATTTTCTCCCTTGTATTTCCTGAATGTATTCAAGGCAAAACCTCTCAGCTGGGGAGTGGGAATGTGGCCAGTGCCTTCAAACTTTGAAGGGTGCTGGAGAGGAAAACAAGTTTTCTTTGCAGCTCTAAAAGGGAAAACTGGTATCAAAAGGAAATATTATCGATGCCAGTTTTTTATTTTACCTCATTATGAAGAAGAACGTTTTAGCAGTCAGTGGATGGACTAGAACCTCCCTGAGGTCGAGAGTTTTTCACAGAGAAACTGATAAATCCTGTTTATTAAATGACATAAAAGGACATTAAAATCTATTCCACCTGTGATTCCATAATTCATTTTATCACCCAGTCTGGAAACACTCATTGAGTTTAATAAATATTCCTTTGTAAAGTGCAAATAATGACAACTACCTCCCACTCATCAACACCATATTATGCGTTAGGTTTTTGCTGTTGTTGTCTTTTTTTTTTCTTTCGTTTCCTTTCCTTTCCTTTTCTTTTGCCGCACCTCGCGGCATGTGGGATCTTAGTTCTCCAACCAGGGATCGAACCCACCCCCCCCCTTCATTGGAAACTCGGAGTCTTAACCACTAGACCGCTAGGGAAGTCCCTTGTTGTTTTTTTGGGTTTTTTTGTACTCAACTAAAATAAACTGTTCTGAAGAGTTATGTTAGATTTTGTTTTGTTTAGTTTTCAGAGGATGGAGAGGAAGATTGGAGAATGAGGTAATTTAGAGTATGTTTAAGAGCCTGACAGGGAGCCTCTTTGGTCAGTTAGGAACCAGCATAAGGGCAACAGACTTTTCAAGGGGCACAAACAGGAGGTGGGAGGTCACCATTCTTAAAAGTTACCTCCTTTTCTCAGAGGAAGGAACAAGATCCACAAAATGATAGAACTTTCCTCCTCCAGTGATTATGCAGCCATAATGCATGTTGGTTGTGTCACTCAGGTCTCAATGCTATTTCCCCTAGTCAAGGAAGGATGGTTTAGAGAAGTCCCATTAACTCTATACCTAAAAAAAAAAAAAAAAGATTGTTATCATTTACTTCTTTACTTCAGATACTGAGCAAGATAAAGTATGAGAATTCATCTAATGAATTACATGATGCATGAGTACCAACTCATTGCTACCTGTTATCCTAACTAAATTCATTTTTTAAAATGCACTCAATAGGTAATGAAGTTTGGAATGTAGACTGTCTCACACCCATTCCCATCAGCTATAAGGAAAACAGTAGTGGGCAGGTCTGAGGTTGAATTTGAGATATTATTCAAGGAAAAAAGCAAAGTCCAAACATCAGGGATCCAAAAGGGTTGTTGTTTTGCAGCACAACATAAGGGAAAATAGAACTAAGAAACATCTATATTCATTATCCCTTCTATAACCATCATGCCACATATTCCAAAATGGCTCTACAGAAAATATACTGAAGAAGACAGCCGAAACATTCATTGGTAAGTTATTGGCTTTGTATAATATACATTTAAAGGCGGCTACAAATATAAAGGCAGATGTATAATATATGGCTGGCACAGTTTTTATTTTCTTATACATCTTGCTACTGTCTGGGGGCAATGCTCTAGTGACTACTGAAATATAATAGCTGCTTTCTCTTTCAGTACACAATTTGACAGCATTTATTCTTTCCTTCAGTGAACATAATTACTTCACATATGGAACCTGTGATAGCCTACAGGCATCTGAAAGAAACCAGAATCATGCAATCTGTCCCCTTTTGAGCTTAATTTACATTCACAAGTGTCATTTTATTAGGGCTGGCATCATGTAGGATAAAAATTACAGGTCAGCTATGGCATGTCACTGAAAAGTGTGCTTAAGTCAATAATGTAGTATTATTACGTTTGGGATAATTTTACAAGGGAGATCTCACAGGAGGAATCTGACCCTATTTCTTAGTTTTCAGCTTTACTACTACCCACAAAGTAATTCATTTAGAAATGAGTATTGTAACAAATAGTTTAGCCTGCTGTAAATATTTGTGCTGTGTGTTATACCCTTCAATATAACTTTGCAGCATCATCTACAATCTTAATGGACATGAAAGATTTACTTTGTTAGCTATTAAAAGTGGGCATGTTCAGATTCATGTAATTAAATTGGCATCAGTCAGAAGCCTATGCCCTTTATTTTGGCCTGGTTGAAAGTAGAATTTAAGAAGCTTGTTTTACTGACCCTTTCCACCATAAGTAAAGCAACATTGTTGGTTTAATAGATGTTACCTGGGAATGGGATGTGTAAGGCAAGCTGTAGGAATTATAATTGGTTATTATTTCACTGTTTGAACAATGAGATGGTCCTGAGGTAATGCTTCCCTTTTGGCTCCCTTCTCTGTTGCCGAGGTCAGAAATTATTTTAACATGAGAAGTTAGAGATGGCCAGTAAAGCCTAAACCATTTTCTTCCTAATTCCATATTCTTTTATGAAGTATATGGCCTAATGAATAACTAATCATAACTCTCAGATGGTAAGGATGGTGCACACTGAGAATAATGAGTGAAGCCAGAACAAGCCTTTAGCACAGTTGCTGAAGACTTTGCTTCATCCTACTAGGCTTGGTCACAGTGTAGAGCTCAGTGGATCAAAGCAGAACTAAAGCTGAGTCTATGGGAGGGCAAAGTTAAGAACTAGGGTTCTTAAGAAACAGAGTCATTGAAGTTCAGGCAGGCAGAGAAAGAAATCACATGAAGTGTCTGAATAATTTTTTTAAGAGGGTACAAGAGCTGTGTAGATCATAAAAAGTATTACCAAATAATTGGTTATTGGGAAGCTGTGTTTACCAAAATACTTCTTTTTTTTAAATTTTATTTTTATTTTTTTAAACTTTTTATTTTAATTTATTTATTTAGTTATTTATTTTTGGGTGTGTTAGGTCTTCGTTTCTATGCAAGGGCTTTCTCTAGTTGCGGCAAGCGGGGGCCACTCTTCATCGCGGTGCGCGGGCCTCTCACTGTCACAGCTTCTCTTTTTGCAGAGCACAGGCTCCAGACGCGAAGGCTCAGTAGTTGTGGCTCACGGGCCTCGCTGCTCCGTGGCATGTGGGATCCTCCCGGACCAGGGCTCGAACCCGTGTCCCCTGCATTGGCAGGCAGACTCCCAACCACTGCGCCACCAGGGAAGCCCTAAACTTTTTATTTTATATTGGCATATATTTGATTAACAATGTCATGATATTTTCAGGTGTACAGCAAAGTGATTCGGTTATACATATACAGGTATCTATACTTTTTCAAATTCTTTTCCCATTTAGGTTGTTACATAATATTGAGAAGAATTTTCTGTGCTATACAGTAGGTCCTTGTTGGTTATCCATTTAAAATATAGCAGTGTGTACATGTCAATCCCAAACTCCCTAGCTATCCTTTCCCCCCCTTTCCACTCCAAAATACTTATTTTTAAGACTGATTTAGATCTCATTGAATCTTTAAGATTACAGTTTCTTAAATACACTTACTTTTTAAAATGTCTTGTTTTTAATCAAATTAGTACATACTCAAAATTAGAAAATCCTATGGCAGAGAAGAGATAATTTTAAGAAAGTAGTATCCTATGTCCCATATCTTCATATGCTTACTATTCAGAAGCAACTCCTTTTAACCTTCAATTTTAGTTGTAGACTTAATCTTCATATTACTTTAATGTATGTCTATGCTTATATTTTCCCCCAGCTTTGTTGAGCTCTAATTGACAAAATTGTAAGATATTTAAAGTGTATAATATGATGATTTTATATATGTGTACAGCATGAAGGGAATCCCCCCCATCGAGTTACTGAACACATCTATCACCTCACATATTTACCTTTGGGTGTATATGTGAAAACATTTAAGTTCTACTCTTTTTAGAAAATTTCAATTACACAATATATGGTTATCAACTACAGTCATCATGTTATATATTAGTACCCTTTTACCAAACTCTCTCTATTCCCCTCATGACAATATCCTAGTAACTATTTTTTTACTCTGTTTCTATGAGGTTGACTTTTTTTTTTTTTCAGTTTCTACGTATAAGTGAAACGAAACCATGCAGTATTTTCCTTCTCTGGTTTATTTCACATAGCATAATGCTCTCCAGTTTCATCCATGTAGTTGCAATAACAGGATTTTCTTTCTTTTAAGGCTGAATAATATCCTTGTATATATGAGATAGATAGATATGATATATATATATATATATGAATAGATCAATATTATATATATAAATACATATACATATATATGTGATATTGATTCATTTGCTGATGGACACATGGGTTTACATACCTTGGCTATTATGAATAATGTTGCATGAACATGTAAATATTGACACCTCTTCGAGATAATGATTTTGTTTCCTTTTGATATATACCCAGAAGTGTAATTGCTGGATCACATGGTAGTTCTATGTTTAAATTCTTGAGAGACCTCCATAATGTTTTCCATAGCAGCTATACTAGCTTACATTCCCACCAACAGTGCACAAGGGTTCCCTTTTCTCCAAATTCTCACCAGTATATGTTATCTCTTATCTTTTTGATAATGGCCATCCTAAAATGTGTGAAGTGATGTCTCGCGGTTTTGATTTGCATTTCTCTGATTATTACTGATTTTGAACACTTTTTCACATACATGTAGGCCATGTATATGTTTCTTTTGGAAAAATGTTTATTTAGTTCCTTTGCCCATTTTTAAATTGAGTTTTTTGTTTTTGTGCTAATGAGTTGATTGAGTTCCTTGTACATTTTGGATATTAACACCTTATTAGATGTATCATTCACAAATATTTTCTCCCATTCCAGAACTGCCTTTTCTTTTTTTGTTTTTTTTTGAGGGTTTTTTTTGATGGTTTCCTTTGCCGTGCAGAAGCTTTTTAGTTTGATGAAGTTACACTTGTTTATTTTTCCTTTTGTTGCCTTTGTTTTTTGGTGGCAAATCCAAAAATATTGCCAGGACCAGTGTCAAGGAGCTTACCACCTATGCTTTCTTTGAGGAATTTTATGGTTTCAGGTCTTCTGTTCAAGTCTTTAATCCATTTTGAGTTGATTTTTGTGTATGGTGAAGATGATAATCTAGTTTATTCTTTGGCATGTGGCTGTCCAGTTTTCCCAGCACCATTTATTGAAGAGATTATCCTTTCCCCATTGCATTATTCTTGGCTCCTTTGTTGTAAATTAGTTGACCATGTATGCATGGGTATATTTCTGAGCTCTCTATTCTGTTCCATTGATCTATGTGTCTGTTTTTATACCAGTACCATACCATTTTGGTTACTCTTAGCTTTGTAATATAGTTTGAAATCAGGATGTGTGTGATGCATTCAGCTTTTTCTTCTTTCTCAAGATTATTTTGGCTATTCAAGGTCTTTCATTGTTCCAAAAAATTTTAGGATTTTTTATTCTGTTTCTGTGAAAAATGCCACTGGGATTTAGATAAGAATTGTACTGAATCTGTAGATTGCTTTGGGTAGTATGGACAATTTAACAATATTAATTCTTCTGTTTCATGAGCAAAGAATATCTTTCCATTTATTTATGTCCTCTTCAAGCTCTCTAATCAATGTTTAATAGTTTTAGTGTACAGGTCATTCACTTCCCTGGTTAAATTTATTCCTAGGTATTTTATTCTTTTGCTGCAATTATAAATGAGGTTATTTTCTTAATTCCTCTGATAATTCATATTAGTGTATAAAAATGCCACTGATTTTTATAGATTGATTTTGTATCCTACAACTATGAATTTGTTTATTAGTTGTAACAGTGTTTTGGTGGAGCCTTTAGGGTTTCTTATATATAATATCATGTCATCTGCAAATAAACACAGTTTTATTTCTTTTTTCCCAATCTGGATGGCTTTTGTTTTTTTTCTTGACTACTTATTGTGACTAGGACTTTCAATATTATGTTGAATGAAAGTAATAAGCGTGGGCATCCTTGTCCTCTTCCTGTTTTAAAGGGAAAGCTTTCACCTTTTTACCATTGACTATGTTAGCTGTGGGCTTGTTATTGATGGCCCTTTTTATGTTGAGGTATGTTCTCTCTATACTCACTTTGTTGAGAGTTTTTATCATGAATGGATTTTGACACTCTAATTTTTAGACCATATTTTCATATAGTTGAGCTGATACATCTTGTTTTTTAAATTATGTTTCTGAAAATGCCATACATGTGATTATAATAAATATAATATTGTTTATCCATTCTCTACTTGTTGAATACATAGTCTGTTTACATTTGTTTTGTTATAAAAATTGTTACCATTATTTTGTAAGATTAGAATCAATAAGTAGTTTCAAATGAGTAAGCATAACTTGAAAGTTTGGATGCTAGAGAGAAAATAACTTCACAAATAAGATGCAGGAAATTACAACTAGCATAACAAAAGGAACATACATGTCCTGTGTCACTGTTATGGAGGATGACTTTTTTTTTAAACTTCTACCCTATCTGCTTGTTTAAGTGTTTCATTTGAAGCTATTTAATTAGATTTAATAAGGGACATCTTTGGTTTGTCCCTCATTCAAATTTTTCTTTAAAGGTGGGAAAGATATTCTTTATCAACAGATCACATTCCACAGGTTGACAGAATAGCCCTGTTGCAATTATTTTTATTAGTAACAATAACCTTTGTTTAGTGTTGTACCTTGTGAAGAAGGTAAAACAGGTATTATTCCAGACATGTAGAGAGCTTACAGTTACTTGCCCCAGGTCACCCAACTATTAGGTGATGGAGTATGCAAATTGCATAATTGGCCACATTATGAAAATTAAACAAAAATACACATACACAAAAGCCAACTGACACCCTTAACTACATTTCTAAATCAAGACTCCATGGTTTTTTGGTTTTTTGTTTTTTTTTTTACCGTATGCGGGCCTCTCACTGTTGTGGCCTCTCCCGCTGTGGAGCACAGGCTCCGGACGCGCAGGCTCAGCGGCCATGGCTCACGGGCCCAGCCGCTCCACGGCATGTGGGATCTTCCCAGACTGGGGCACAAACCCGTGTCCCCTGCATCGGCAGGCGGACTCTCAACCACTGCATCACCAGGGAAGCCCCAAGACTCCATGTTTATATAAGTACAATTTACTCAAAAGCCAATTAACCTCCTAATCCATACCTTCAAATAAGGATTTTAAATTTATTTAAAGTCAGTTTACCTGAAAGCTAACTAATATGCTGAACTACATCTTAAAATTAAAATTTTAGATTTATATAGTTTTAGTTATATTTTAGAATTGATGATTCCACTCAGAGATTAGCATATAACACCATTTAGACATTTGGAGGATTTCCCTGGCTAGCATGATAATCTTTCTTAAGTTTAGAAAGATAAATTTGCTAAGTAAAATAATATATTATGTATAGTAAAAGGTATATAAATATATTAACTAAGAAAGTCTATTATGTGTTAAAAATACAAAATCTAATATATATTATATAATACTTATATTAAAAAGTATACATTATAAAATTGTTAGGAAAATGTATGCACATGCACACATTTTTTCCTAAACCTCAAAATGGGAATTATGAATATATATTTTTGAAGGGGCAGTCAACACTTTCTGCATGCAGCTTTTTTTTTTGTTTTTACTTTTAAAAACAGATTTGGCTTGTAGACTGGTAAAACTTATTCCTTCACCCTTGAACCTTCAGAAAGTGTCTCTCCTACCCCTTCCCCATTTTGAAAAAATTATTTTGAAATAATTATAGAGTTACAAGAAGTTGTAAAGAGAGTACAGAGAGATATATCATATAACTCTTTTCCCCAATAACGACCTCTTATATAGCTATGATATAATATCAGAACCCAGGGGATCACCTTAGTACAATGTATGTATATAGTCCAGTACAGTGTATGTATATAGTCCTGTGCCATTTTATCACATATGTAGATTCATCTAACCATCACTGCAATCAAGATATAGGACTATCCTATCACTACCCCTTATAGTCATATCCACTCCCCTCCCACTACTTTCCCTAACCTCTGCTAATTTGTTCTCCATCTCTGTAATTTTTTTCATTTCAAGAATGTTATATCAATAATGGAATCATGTAGTTTGTGACCTTTTATACTGGCTTTTTTCCACTCAGCTTAATGACCTTGAGATGCATTCAAGTTGTGTATCATTTTTATCAAGTGGTATTTCATGGTATGAATGTACCACAGTTTGTTTAACCATACCGGGTGGATGTTTTTAACTAAGGGTCTGAACTAGACTCAGAAATGAAAGCAAAAGGAAAAATCTTATCTACCTGCAAGGCACTCTTCTGGTACTCAAGAGGTTTATCCAATGAAGGAAGTAATTGAGGAAGGAAAAAGATAAAGCTAAGCACGATTACTGCAGTGTTCAGATTGAATTTTAAAATAACGCTGTAGAATAGAGATTTCTGGAAGATGGCTTAGGTCCTGATTTTCTGTTTGAATATTTTGTTCCTAGAAGTCAAACGTTACACAAGTCCCAGTAACCAAAGAACCATGTAATCAAACCAATCAAGCAGAGAAACAAAGCAAGAACCAATTTACAGGCCTAAAGCCAAATCTAGTTTTAAAATCTTGGTATTTTATCACTAAACATATATGAAAAAGGAGAAGTAACAACTGACACCACAGAAATACAAAGGATTATAAGAGACTATTACAAATAACTATATGCCAATAAAATGAACAGCCACAAAGAAGTGGATAAATTCATGGAAAGGTACAATTTTCCTAGACTGAACCAGGAAGAATTAGAAAATATAAACAGACCTATCACAAGTAATAAAATTGAAACTGTGATGAAAAATATTCCAACAAACAAAAGTCCAGGACAAAATGGCTTCACAGGTGAATTCTATCAAACATTTAGAGAAGAGCTAACACCCATTCTTCTCAAACTCTTCCAAAAAATTGTAGAGGAAGGAATGCTCCCAAACTCATTCTATGAGGCCACCAGCGCCCTGATACCAAAACCAGACAAAGATGCTACAAGCAAAGAAAACTACAGACCAATATCACTGATGAATATAGATGCAAAAATCCTCAACAAAATATTAGCAAACCGAATCCAACAACACATTAAAAGGATCATACACCATGATCAAGTGGGATTTATCCCAGAGATGCAAGGATTCTTCAATATACACAAATCAATCAATGTGATACACCATATTAACAAATTGAAGAATAAAAACCATATGATCATCTCAGTAGATGCAGAAAAAGCTTTTGACAAAATTCAACACCGATTTATGATAAAAACTCACCAGAAAGTGGGCATAGAGGGAACCTACCTCAACATAATGAAGGCCATATATGACAAAACCACAGCAAATATCATTCTCAATGGTGAAAAATTGAAAGCATTTCCTCTAAGATCAGGAACAAGATAAGGATGTCCACTCTCACAGCTATTATTCAACATAGTTTTGGAAGTCCTAGCCACGGCACTCAGAGAAGAAAAAGAAATAAAAGGAATCCAAATTGGAAAAGAAGAAGTAAAACTGTCACTGTTTGTAGATGACATGATACTATACATAGAGAATCCTAAAGATGCCACCAGAAAACTACTAGAGCTAATCAATGAATCTGGTAAAATTACAGGATACAAAATTAATGCACAGGGCTTCCCTGGTGGTACAGTTGTTGAGAGTCTGCCTGCCAATGCAGGAGACACAGGTTTGTGCCCCGGTCTGGGAAGATCCCACATGCCACAGAGCGGCTAGGCCGATGAGCCATGGCCACTGAACCTGTACATCCAGAGCCTGGTCTCTGCAACGGGAGAGGCCACAACAGTTAAAGGCCCGTGTACCGCAAAAAAAAAAAAAAAAAAAAAAAATTAATGCACAGACATCTCTTGCATTCCTATACACTAATGAGGAAAACTCTGAAAGAGAAATTAAGGAAACACTCCCATTTACCATTGCAACAAAAAGAATAAAATATCTAGAACTAACCCTATCTAGGGAGACAAAAGACCTGTATGCAGAAAACTATAAGACACTGATGAAATAAATTAAAGATGATACCAACAGATGGAGAGATATACCACGTTCTTGCATTGGAAGAATCAATATTGTAAAAATGACTACACTACTCACTCCCTATCAAATTACCAATGCAATCCCTATCAAATTACCAATGGCATTTTTTACAGAAGTAGAACAAAAAATCTTAAAATTTGTATGGAGACACAAAAGACCCCAAATAGCCAAAACAGTCTTGAGGGAAAAATACCAAGCTGGAGGAATCAGGCTCCCTGACTTCAGACTATACTACAAAGCTACAGTAAACAAGACAATATGGTACTGGCACAAAAACAGAAATATAGATTAATGGAACAGCATAGAAAGCCCAGAGGTACACCTATGGTCAGCTAATCTATGACAAAGGAGGCAAGGATATGCAATGGAGAAAAGACAGTCTCTTCAACAAGTGGTGCTGGGAAAACTGGACAGCTACATGTAAAACAATGAAATTAGAACACTCCCTAACACCATACACAAAAATAAACTCAAAATGGATTAGAAGCCTAAATGTAAGATGGGACACTGTAAAACTCTTAGAGGAAATCATAGGAAGAACACTCTTTGACATAAATCACAGCAAGATCTTTTTTGATCCACCTCCTAGAATAATGGAAATAAAAAATAAATAAACAAATGGGACCTAATGAAACTTAAAAGTTTTTGCACAACAAAGGAAACTGCAAACAAGGTGAAAAGACAACCCTCAGAACGGGAGAAAATATTTGCGAATGAATCAACAGATGAAGGATTAATCTTCAAAATATATAAACAGGTCATGCAGCTCAATATGAAAAAAACAAACAACCCAATCCAAAAATGGGCAGAAGACCTAAATAGACATTTCTCCAAAGAAGACATACAGATGGCCAAGAAGTGCATGAAAAACTGCTCAACATCACTAATTATTAGAGAAATGCAAATCAAAGCTACAGTGAGGTATCACCTCACACCAGTTAGAATGGCCATCATCAGAAAATCTACAAACAAATGCTGGAGAGCATGTGAAGAAAAGGGAATCTTTTTGCAGTGTTGGTGGTAATGTAAATTGATACAGCCACTATGGAGAACAGTATGGAGGTTCCATAAGAAACTAAAAATATAATGACCATATGACCCAGCAATCCCACTACTGGGCATACACCCAGAGAAAACCAGAATTCAAAAAGACACATGTACCCCAATGTTCATTGCAGCACTATTTACAATAGCCAGGACATGGAAGCAAGCTAGATGCCCAGATGAATGGATAAAGGAGATGTGGTACATATATACAATGTAATATTACTCAGCCATGAAAAGAATGAAATCGGGTCATTTGTAGAGACATGGATGGATCTAGAGACTGTCATACAGAGTGAAGTAAGTCAGAAAGAGAAAAACAATTATCGTATATCAACACATATATGTGGAACCTAGAAAAATGGTACAGATGAACCGGCTTGCAGAGCAGAAATTGAGAGACACAGATGCAAAGAATAAACGTATGGACACCAAGGGGGGAACGTGGTTGGGGGGTTGCTGGTGTGATGAATTGGGAGATTGGGATTGACATGTATACACCAATATGTATAAAATGGATAACTAATAAGAACCAGTTGTATATATTAAAAAAAAATCTTGGTAATTCATTACTAAACATATATGTTCTAATACAGTTATCAGAATAATTTATTTTTAATGTATAACTTTCTTTCTAGAACAATATAATTTTGATCAAAATTCTGAAAGAAAAATAAAATTAATTACATCTACACAAAGCCCTGGTTTTTCACTGTTGTACATATTTTCAATGTGCTGTCAGTCATATTTCCCCCACAGTTTTGAATGAGGTTTGGCTTGGCAACTAAAAACCTAGCCATTGCTTTCCAGATGAAGCTGTATCTTTTTTAAAATTTATTTATTTATTTATTTTTGGCTGTGTTGGGTCTTCATTTCTGTGCGAGGGCTTTCTCTAGTTGTGGCAAGCAGGGGCCACTCTTCATCGCGGTATGTGGGCCTCTCACTATTGCAGACTGTTGTTGCGGAGCACAGGCTCCAGATGCGCAGGCTCAGTAGTTGTGGCTCACGGGCCTAGTTGCTCCACGGCACGTGGGATCTTCCCAGACCAGAGCTTGAACCCATGTCCCCTGCATTAGCAGGCAGATTCTCAACCACTGTGCCACCAGGGAAGCCCCAAAGCTGTATCTTATCCCCTGATTTTCACTCTGATTGCTAGTAAGTTTATGGGGTAATTATCATTTTTATTGCTATTTATAACTCAAATGACTACTATTAAAATCTCTAGTAGAACAATTAAGACCTATTTCCTCATGAGAATTGTGGAATATATCTTATTTTCAAACTGAAGATTTTCTATTTTCTATAAGTCATTTTAAGAAACAATTTACTTGATTTAAATGTCAAAATGTGTTCCCATTATACCACATCCATGATGGGTAGAACTGTATTTTTTTGATTCTAAGTAAGAATTCACATGTAATAAATAAAGACTTGCTGTCTCTAACATTTAAGGAGCTCTTAGAAATCAATAAAATGCAAGTTCCCACATAAACACCTGTTTTACAAATGAATAAATATAAATGGCTCATAAACATATTTAAAATGTTCACTCTCAATAGTAGAAAAGCAGCTAGTCAAGAAAACATTAAGATCATATGTCACATTTTAAAAGACTTTCTCTTCTTTATTTTTTTAGTATTCAGGGAAATAATCACATGCTCAACTGAAATGTGATTTGACAATGTGTGTCCAAACCCTTAAAATTTTGCAAATCTTTTATTTTTTATTTTATTTTATCAGAAGGAAATGATAGTGGATATGCTAAATGTATATCACTACATTTTTAATATGAAAAAATTAGGAAAACTTTATATAACCAAAGACTAAAGATTGGTTAAATAAATTATGGCACATTTATATATTAAAATTATATTCAGTAATTAAAAATTATGTTCTGAAGGAAACATAATTGATGTGAAAATATATATAATATATTTTAAGTAAAAATAACTTATATAGCTCTTTTTTTTGTTGTTGTTATATAGCTGTTTTACCTGGGATGCCTGTGTGTACGTTTATGTGTCTGTGTGTTTGTTCATGCTAACTCTTGTTTCATGCTGACTATTCATGGAGCATTATAAAAGACTGGGAAGATAATATGCCAAAATAATAGCAGCTGCGGTATTTCAGGTATTTTTCTAACTTATGATACTTATTTGTAACTTTAAAAAATTATACAGTCCTTATGTATAACTATCATAATCAGTATTAAAAAAAACAATAAAAAATAATTTAAGAAGCCAGAGAAAGGTATACCATTCCTCTTGGTAAACTTGACAAGAATGATAGCTTTAAGATGAGAATTTAGAGACTCCTTTTGCATATTATGAATCCTTATAAAGAGAGCAACTTAATTTAGCTGAAAATAATAATATTGTTGATTCTAGAATGGAGAACAGAAACATAATGACTCATCTTCTTTATACTCATGCTAAGCTCAAATATGAAGTGTTGTAGAATAATAGAACTCAGTGGTTCTCAGACTATTCAATTCCTTCCTTTGGGAATGCAAGTCTATCTCTCCTTTAGGCTCCATGTTCTAACATGTGGTTCATCTGACGGATCCCTCAACAACCACCCAGGTCTTTGACTTAATAATTGATAAGCTGACCAATTGTAAAATGCCTTGCTAAATCTGTATCTATTGCTTCTGCTTACAGGAATTCCAAATCTCAACCTGCATTCTCTTGTGACTCCAGAATGCATTTGTTCTCTTGTGTATTTGCCAAAGAGTTTCATAAAATCTTGGAGTAAGAAGGCAACATAGAAGGGGACTCCTCTTATACAGTGTCTCTGAGGCAGGTTTTTACACAATCTCTGCTCAAATATCCTGCATATTCAGGAAGAATGATTCTATTTCTAGTAAACCTGCATGCCTACACACACTCTACATTCCAGTCATCAAACAGTTCCATCTACCCCCTTTTACACACATGTGAGCACCCCTACAACAACCAAATAGTTGTATTTCTACCTATCAAGACCCAGCTATCCTGCTTCCTGTTCTCACCCTGTCTCCCAAATGAGGAGTCTCAGCACTTATTGTATCAAACACTGTCTACATGAACAATGTCTCAAATTCAGTCACAGTCTCACTGAATATTCTGTTATCTAAAGACTAAATTATAATGTTAACCTCCAACAACTTGTATATAAAATAATGGGAAGATGAAGGAAAAAGAAGAAAATGGTTACCATGTACAAATAAACACACATCTATATCAAGTAAATAAAAAACATGCAAATCTAAAAAAACCCACAAAAAACAAAGAAACATTTCCTGGTTTCCAAACAGCTGCATGCATTTTCACTAATCCACACCCTTGTCCACACTGGGTCCTCAGCCTGGTACATCCTTGCCCTTCACATCCTTCTGTTAAAACCCAACTCATCCTAACTAAGAATAGTTGTGTTATTTTATTATTGTCTCCTCCTTTTTCTATATTACTTTGTTTCAGAATGAATTCATTGCTCCCTCCCTTGATTTCCCTGAGGAATATGTCCTTTTCATTTTTTATTCCCTTTCACATAACTAAAGGGCCTTTCACTCAGTAGACACCCAGAAAACTTTTGGTGAACGAATATTGCCTAGTAACCTAGCTCTGCAGATGCTTTTGGGTTTCATGATCCTCTTAGATATGAAAAAGTCAGTTTGGAAAGGTGAGAGGTATCTGAATTCTGGAACACTTTTTAAGCAAAGACCTGCAATACATTATCTTCCAGTCTATATTCTAGCACACACACAAAACAGACCTTTTTTTTTTTTTTTTTTTTTTTTTTTTTTGCGGTATGCGGGCTTCTCACTGTTGTGGCCTCTCCCGTTGCGGGGCACAGGCTCCGGACGCGCAGGCTCAGCGGCCATGGCTCACGGGCCCAGCCGCTCCGCGGCATGTGGGATCCTCCCAGACTGGGGCACGAACCCGTGTCCCCTGCATCGGCAGGCGGACTCTCAACCACTTGCGCCACCAGGGAAGCCCCAGACCTTTTTTTAAACAACTCATAATGATGAATTGAGTGACTTCTAAGTAACTTTTTTATCTACAAAAATAATTACCTTTGAAGTGTTTGAAAGCAATTTTTATTGTAAACTTTCTTCTTTTAATCTTATTTATATTAGTAATTGGCTTAGCATATATTTTAACACATCAGAATAATCTTAAATTTCAGAAAAGTGAGATTGACTTATCCAACGTATATTTATGGATCACCTGCTATGTGTGAGATACAAGTCTAAGAGTTAATAGCAGTTAACACACACACACACACACACACACACACACACATACCCCACCGTTATGGAGCTTATCTTCTAGTGGGAAAATTCACATGACAAGAAAGACCAGTAAAATATGTAGTATGTTAAATAGTGATAAGTACTATAAAGAAAAGTAAAACAATGAAAGGATATTAGAATTTGGTGGCAAATATATCCAAATGACTTAAACTTTACTGTATGTCTCATTTTAAAATTCTTTATTTACTTTGTTTCCTGTTTCATTCCAGAATTTCTACATTTGTTAAGTTGTGAGACAAAGCATGATGGAGCCTCAATTGAACTGTAGCACAAAAATGTGTATTTTAATGCTTCAGTCTGGCCAAGACCATTTGAAGAGGTTGGAGAAATAATGAGGAACACATCATATACTTGTAAAAGGGTAAATCCATGTAGCTCACTGGAGTCATTAAAGTAAAAGTCAGATAATAATTGTTTTTTCATTTCTTTTCTTTTTTTATCTTGTATAGTCTTTTTTTTTTCAAGGTAACAATAGTGGTTTTTTTTAATTGCACACATCTATAAATCTAATAAATAGGTTTTCTCTATTTTTTTAATACAGCAGGTTCTTATTAGTCATCAATTTTATATACATCAGCGTATACATGTCAATCCCAATTGCCCAATTCATCACACCACCACTCCCACCCCCCTGTGGCTTTCCCCCCTGGGTGTCCATACGTTTGTTCTCTACATCTGTGTCTCAATTTCTGTCCTGCAAACTGGTTCATCTGTACGATTTTTCTAGGTTCCATATATATGCGTTAATATATGATATTTGTTTTTCTCCTTCTGACTTACTTCACTCTGTATGACAGTCTCTAGATCCATCCATGTCTCAGCAAATGACCCAATTTCATTCCTTTTTATGGCTGAGTCATATTCCATTGTATATATGTACCACAACTTCTTTAACCATTCATCTGTCAATGGGCATTTAGGTTGCTTCCATGTCCTGGCTATTGTAAATAGTGCTGCAATGAACATTGGGGTACATATGTCTTTTTGAATCATGGCTTTTTCTGGGTGTATGTCCAGTAGTGAGATTGCTGGATCATATGGTAATTCTATTTTTAGTTTTTTAAGGAACCTCCATACTGTTCTCCATAGTGGCTGTATCAGTTTACATTCTCACCAACAGTGAAAGAGGGTTCCCTTTTCTCCACACCCTCTCCAGCATTTGTTGTTTTTAGATTTTCTGATGAAGCCCATTCTAACTGGTGTGAGGTGATACCTCATTGTAGTTTTGATTTGCATTTCTCTAATAATTAGTGATGTTGAGCAGCTTTTCATGTGCTTCTTGGTCATCTGTATGTCTTCTTTGGAGAAATGTCTATTTAGGTCTTCTGCCCACTTTTTGATTGGATTGTTTGTTTTTTTCATAAAGAGCTGCATGAGCTGTTTATATATTTTGGAGATTAATCCTTTGTCCGTTGATTCATTTGCAAATATTTTCTCCCATTCTAAGGGTTGTCTTTTCATCTTGTTTATGGTTTCCTTTGCTGTGCAAAAGCTTTGAAGTTTCATTAGATCGCATTTGTTTATTTTTGTTTTTATTTCCATTACTCTAGGAGGTGGATCAAAAAAGATCTTGCTGTGATTTATGTCAAAGAGTGTTCTTCCTATGTTTTCCTCTAAGAGTCTTACAGTGTCTGGTTTTACATTTAGGTCTCTAATCCATTTGAGTTTATTTTTGTGTATAGTGTTAGGGAATGTCTTAATTTCATTCTTTTATATATAGCTATCCAATTTTCCCAGCACCACTTATTGAAGAGACTGTCTTTTCTCCATTTCATATCCTTGCCTCCTTTGTCATAGATTAGTTGACCATAGGTGCATGGCTTTACCTCTGGGCTTTCTATCTTGTTCCATTGATCTATGTTTCTGTTTTTGTGCCAGTACCATATTGTCTTGATTACTCTAGCTTTGTAGTATAGCCTGAAGTCAGGGAGTCTGATTCATCCAGCTCTGTTTTTCTCCCTGAAGACTGCTGTGGCTATTCAGGGTCTTTTGTGTCTCCATACGAATTTTAAGATTTTTTTGTTCTAGTTCTGTAAAAAATGCCATTGCTAATTTGATAGGGATTGGATTGAATCTGTAGATAGCTTTGGGTAGTATAGTCATTTTCACAATATTGATTCTTCCAATGCAAGAACATGGTATATCTCTCCACCTGTTGGTATCATCTTTAATTTCTTTCATCAGTGTCTTAGAGTTTACTACATACAGGTCTTTTGTCTCCCTAGGTAGGTTTACTCTAGGTATTCTTTTCTTTTTGTTGCAATGGTAAATGGGAGTGTTTCCTTAATTTCTCTTTCAGATTTTTCATCATTAATGTATAGGAATGCGAGAGAGTTCTGTGCACTAATTTTGTATCCTGTCACTTTACCAGATTCATTGATTAGCTCTAGTAGTTTTCTTTAAGATTCTGTATGTATACTATCATGTCATCTGCAAACAGTGACAGTTTTACTTCTTCTTTTCCAATTTGGATTCCTTTTATTTCTTTTTCTTCTCTGTTGCCAAGGCTAGGACTTCCAAAACTATGTTGAATAATAGTGGTGAGAGTGGACACCCTTGTCTTGTTCCTGATCTTAGAGGAAATGCTTTCAGTTTTTCACCATTGAAAATGATGTTTGCTGTGGGTTTGTCATATATGGCCTTTATTATGTTGAGGTAGTTTCCCTCTATGCCCACTTTCTAGAGAGTTTTTATCATTAATCGGTGTTGAAGTTTGTCAAAAGCTTTTTCTGCATCTATTGTGATGATCATATGGTTTTTATTCTTCAATTTGTTACTATGGTGTATCACATTGATTGATTTGCATATATTGAAGAATCCTTGCATCCCTGGGATAAATCCCACTTGATTATGGTGTATGATCCTTTTAATGTGTTGTTGGATTCTATTCGCTAGTATTTTGTTGAGGATTTTTGCATCTATATTCATCAGTGATATTGGTCTGTAATTTTCTTTTTTTGTAGTATCTTTGTCTGGTTTTGGTATCAGGGTGATGTTGGCCTCATAGAATGAGTTTGGGAGTGTTCTTTCTTCTGCAATTTTTTGGAAGAGTCTGAGAAGCATGGGTGTTAGCTCTTTTCTAAATGTTTGATAGAATACACCTGTGAAGCCATCTGTTCCTGGACTTTTGTTTGTTGGAATATTTTTCATCACAGTTTCAATTTCATTACTTGTGATTAGTCTATTCGTATTTTCTATTTCTTCCTGGTTCAGTCTTGGAAGTTGTACCTTTCTAAGAATTTGTTCATTTCTTCCAGATTGTCCATTTTATTGGCATAGAGTTGCTTGTAGTAGTCTCTTAGGATGCTTTTTATTTCTGCGGTGTCCATTGTAACTTCTCCTTTTTCATTTCTAATTTTATTGATTTGAGTCCTCTCCCTCTTTTCTTAATGAGTCTGGCTAATGGTTTATCAATTTTCTTTATCTTCTCAAAGAACCAGCTTTTAGTTTTATTGACCTTTGCTATTGTTTTCTTTGTTTCTATCTCATTTATTTCCACTCTGATCTTTATGATTTCTTTCCTTCTGCTAACTTTGGGTTTTGTTTGTTCTTCTTTCTCTAGTTCCTTTAGGTGTAAGGTTAGATAATTTATTTGAGATTTTTCTTGTTTCTTGAGGTAGGCTTGTATAGCTATAAACTTCCCTCTTAGAACTGCTTTTGCTGCATCCCATAGGTTTTGAATTATCGTGTTTTCATTGTCATTTGTCTCTAGGTATTTTTTGATTTCCTTTTTGATTTCTTCAGTGATCTCTTGGTTATTTAGTAACGTACTGTTTAGCCTCCATGTATTTGTGTTTTTTACCTTTTTTCACCTGTAATTCATTTCTAATCTCATAGTGTTTTGGTTAGAAAAGATGCTTGGTATTATTTCAATGTTCTTAAATTTACTGAGGCTTGATTTGTGACCCAAGACGTGATCTCTCCTGGGGAATGTTCCATGTGCACTTCAGAAGATGCCCAAAAATCCGCGGTTTTGGGATGGAAAGTCCTATAAATATTAACTAAATCTTTCTCATCTATTGTGTCATTTAAAGCTTCTGTTTCCTTATTTATTTTAATTTTGGATGATCTGTCCATTGGTGTAAGTGAGGTGTTAAAGTCCCCCACTATTATTGTGTTACTGTCGATTTCCTCTTTTAGAGCTGCTAGCAGTTGCCTTATGTATTGAGGTGCTCCTATGTTGGGTGCATATATATTTATAATTGTTATATCTTCTTCTTGGATTGATCCCTTGATCATTATGTAGTGTCCTTCCTTGTCTCTTGTAATATTCTTTATTTTAAATTCTATTTTATCTGATATGAGTATTGCTTCTCCAACTTTCTTTTGATTTCCATTTGCATGGAATATCTTTTTCCATCCCCTCACTTTCAGTCTGTATGTGTCCCTAGGTTTGAAGTGGGTTTCTTGTAGAGAGCACATATATTGGTCTTGTTTGTGTATCCATTGATCAAGCCTGTGCCTTTTGGTTGAAGCATTTAATCCATTCACTATTAAGGTAATTATCAATATGTGTGTTCCTATGACCATTTTCTTAATTGTTTTGGGTTTGTTTGTGTAGGTCCTTTTCTTCTCTTGTGTTTCCCACTTAGCGAAATTCCTTTAGCATTTGTTGTAGAGCTGGTTTGGTAGTGGTGGATTCTCTTAGCTTTTGCTTGTCTGCAAAGCTTTTGATTTCTCCATCAAATCTGAATGAGATCCTTTCCAGGTAGAATAATCTTGGTTGTAGGTTCTTCCCTTTCATCACTTTACGTATATCACGCCACTTCCATCTGGCTTGTAGAGTTTCTGCTGAGAAATTAGCTGTTAACCTTATGGGAGTTCTCTTGTATGTTATTTGTCATTTTTCCCTTGCTGCTTTCAATAATTTTTCTTTGTCTTTAATTTTTGCTAATTTGATTACTGTGTGTCTCGGCATCTCTCTCCTTGGGTTTATCCTGTATGGGACTTGCTGCATTTCCTGGACTTGGGTGGCTATTTCCTTTCCATGTTAGGGAAGTGTTCTACTATAATCTCTTCAAATATTTTTTCAGGTGCTTTCTCTCTCTCTTCTCCTTCTGGGACCCTGATAATGTAAATGTTGTTGCATTTAGTGTTGTCCCAGATGTCTCTTAGGCTGTCTTCTTTTCTTTTCATTCTTTTTTCTTTATTCTGTTCCACAGCAGTGAATTCCACCATTCTGTCTTCCAGGTCACTTATCCATTCTTCTGCCTCAGTTATTCTGCTATTGATTCCTTCTAGTGTAGTTTTCATTTCAGTTATTGTATTGTTCATCTCTGTTTGTTTGTTCTTTAATTCTTCTAGGTCTTTGTTAAACACTTATTGCATCTTCTTGATCTTTGCCTCCATTCTTTTTCCGAGGTCCTGGATCATCTTCACTATCATTATTCTGAATTCTTTTTCAGGAAGGTTGCCTATCTCCGCTTCATTTAGTTGTTTTTCTGGGGTCTTATTTTGTTCCTTCATCTGGTACATAGCCCTCTGCCTTTTCATCTTGTCTATCTTTCTGTGAGTGTGCTTTTTGTTCCACAGGCTGCAGGATTGTAGTTCTTGTTTCTGCTCTCTGCCCTCTGGTGGATGAGGCTATCTAAGAGACTTGTCTTGTTTTCTTTTTGATAGACAACATTAAACATTTTAGGGATATATATTTGTGTCCAATAATATAGGACCTATATTACAATGCTATTGAGATTAAATATAACTGAAGTACGTTAGTTTTGCATGAATAACTTTTCCACTACAACAATCCAAGTATTGCTTCTTTCTCTTTAAACCCTGAATCTCTCCTGTCAGGGACTGATACGGTAATATACTAGGTATGTAGAAGCATTCTGACTTTTGGAATAAAACTAACATTTAAAGGGTCCTCAGGTAAACTGTGGTTTCCTGAGAAAGATAATCCAGGTCTTGATTAGGCTTTTCTGAGAGAAGGTGGAGAGAAAGAGAGGGAGAAAAATAGGAATGAAAAAGAGAGAGAGCAAAAGGGAAGCAGGAAGGGAGAGATAGAAAAAGAGGGAAGGATAAAGAAAGGGAAATAAAAGTAGAAATACTTAAAATGATAATAGAATTGTAGCAGTATCTAAAAGAAATAACTTACAGGGATATAATATTATAAAGCACTACATAAATAACTTTTAATTTTCTGTTTTTTTCCAAGAAAATTCTAATGCTCTTATTTACAAAATTCTGTGATTTACAATGCCCTGAATATAGGCACATGCCTCTTTGACATTAGCTGTTACAAAATTTTATCTAGAGATTTGTTTGCTTCCAGAACTATCTTTTAAATTTACTCTAGTGTCTATTGCCTAATATGTTTTTTATTTCTCAGGCTCTTACTCTTTCCTTATATGAAATAAATATGGCATCACTGAACAGCATGCTGAAAGTCTTGATGTTTTATGAGCTTCTAGAGCTCTCCACTGAATTAAGTTTAAAACATTTACAATAGTTTCTCCACACTATTCAACAGAGCCATAATATTCACATTTCATTGATTTAGGGACTGATTATATGTGTTGTGTAACCTTTATCTCCCAGTCGGTCTTGAGACCAGTGAGCTGACTGATAATAAATGGGTCATTTTGACATGAATAACCCATATTTAGCTTGTTTGATCCAGTTCCCACCTAGAAGGCCCTCAAGCATCATAAACATTTTCCCCACCATTTAAGAATTTCTGGAACTCCGCAGGAGCTTCTCACATGCGTCCAGAAATAAGATTGTCAAGCACAACATGACTTCTGACAGGCATAGCTGGCCTTCCCTGAGTTCCACTTTCAGGAATACTGCCCAATCCTCTACTGTCCAAGCCAGTACAGCATGGATGATTAGCCAGGCTTTCTTGCTTCGTCCTCTTGTACCATTGCCACCTCTTTTGCTGGAGCTGCTTATACATCGGAATGTTTATGGAGCTGAAGCACCAATGAGTCCTGTGGCAAAATAGAGAGGAATGCTTCTTCCTTCCCTCCCTCCTTCCTCATCCCTTTGTCTCTTTCTCTCTTTTTTCTTTCTTCCTTCCTTCCTTCCTTCCTTTCTTTCTTTCTCTTCCTTCCTTCCTTCCTCCCTCCCTTTCTTTCTTTCTTTCTTTCTTTCTTTCTTTCTTTCCCTTCTTTCTCCCTTCCTTCCTCCCTTTCTTTCTTTCTCTTCCTTCCTTCCTTCCTCCCTCCCTCCCTTTCTTTCTTTCCTTTCTTTCTTTCTCCCTTCCTTCCTTCCTTCCCTCCTTCCTTTCTTTCTTTCCTTCCTTCCTTCCTTCCTCCCTCCCTCCCTCGATTTCTTTCTTTCTTAACTAAATCACTAGTTTATTATAAAAGAATATAACTCAGGAACAGCCAAATGGATGAGAGGCAGAGGGCAAGGGATGGGGAAGGGATGCAGGACTTCCAAGCCCTTTTCCAGTGCCCTGCTCTCCCAGCATTTCTACATGTTCACCAACCCAGAAGCCTTCCAAATCCCATCCTTTTGGGTTTTTATGGAGGCTTTGTTTATACAAGCATGATTGATTAACTCATTGACCATTGGTGACTGATTCAACCTCTAGCCCTTCTCCCCTTCCTGGAAATCGGTGGGTAGGATTGATAATTCCAACCCTCTAATCAGGGTTGGTTCCCCTGATGACCAGCCTCCATCCTTAGGTGCTTTACAAAAGTCACTTCATTAGCATAAACCCAGTTGTGGTGAACAGGGGCTTGTTATGAACAACAGGACACCCATTTCACCTTTAGGGCCCTGAAGGGGCTTCAGGAACTGAGGACAGGAGAACAAATATTATAACAAAAGATACTCGCATTGTTCTTTTCACTCAGGAAATTCCAAGAATTTTAAGAGATGTGTGCCAGAAAACATGGAAGAAGACCACATCTTTATAAGTAAATTTTAGTCATTTGAATGACCAAATATATATATATATATTTAAATTATTTTTTATCAAAATACAGTTGATTCTCTCTTTCTTCTCTCTCTTTCTTTCTTTCTTTCTTTTTGTTTTTTTTTTATTTTTTGCTTTATAACAAATTTAATTAGTTATACATATACATATGTTCCCATATCTCCTCCCTTTTGCGTCTCCCTCCCACCCTCTCTATCCCACCCCTCCAGGTGGTCACAAAGCACCGAGCTGATCTCCCTGTGCTATGCGGCTGCTTCCCACTAGCTATCTACCTTACGTTTGGTAGTGTATATATGTCCATGCCGCTCTTTCAGTTTGTCACAGCTTACCCGTCCCCCTCCCCATATCCTCAAGTCCATTCTCTAGTAGGTCTGTGTCTTTATTCCTGTCTTACCCCTATGTTCTTCATGACATTTTTTTTCTTAAATTCCATATATATGTGTCAGCATACAGTATTTGTCTTTCTCTTTCTGACTTACTTCACTCTGTACGACAGACTCTAGGTCCATCCACCTCATTACAAATAGCTCAATTTCATTTCTTTTTATGGCTGAGTAATATTCCATTGTATATATGTGCCACATCTTCTTTACCCATTCATCCGACGATGGACACTTAGGTTGTTTCCATCTCCGGGCTATTGTAAATAGGGCTGCTATGAACATTTTGGTACATGTCTCTTTTTGAATTATGGTTTTCTCAGGGTATATGCCTAGTAGTGGGATTGCTGGGTCATATGGTAGTTCTATTTGTAGTTTTTTAAGGAACCTCCATACCGTTCTCCATAGTGGCTGTACCAATTCACATTCCCACCAGCAGTGCAAGAGTGTTCCCTTTTTTCCACACCCTCTCCAACATTTATTGTTTCTAGATTTTTTGATGATGGCCATTCTGACTGGTGTGAGATGATATCTCACTGTAGTTTTGATTTGCATTTCTCTAATGAGTAAAGATGTTGAGCATCCTTTCATGTGTTTGTTGGCAGTCTGTATATCATCTGTGGAGAAATGTCTATTTAGGTCTTCTGCCCATTTTTGGATTGGGTTGTTTATTTTTTTGTTATTGAGCTGCATGAGCTGCTTATAAATTTTGGAGATTAATCCTTCGTCAGTTGCTTCATTGGCAAATATTTTCTCCCATTCTGAGGGTTGTCTTTTGGTCTTGTTTATGGTTTCCTTTGCTGTGCAAAAGCTTTTAAGTTTCATTAGGTCCCATGTGTTTATTTTTGTCTTTATTTCCATTTCTCTAGGAGGTGGGTCAAAAAGGATCTTGCTGTGATTTATGTCATAGAGTGTTCTGCCTATGTTTTCCTCTAAGAGTTTGATAGTGTCTGGCCTTACATTTAGGTCTTTAATCCATTTTGAGCTTATTTTTGTGTATGGTGTTAGGGAATGATCTAATCTCATACTTTTACATGTCCCTATCCAGTTTTCCCAGCACCACTTATTGAAGAGACTGTCATTTCTCCACTGTACATTCCTGCCTCCTTTATCAAAGATAAGGTGACCATATGTCCGTGGGTTAATCTCTGGGATTTCTATCCTGTTCCATTGATCTAACTTTCTGTTTTTGTGCCAGTACCATACTGTCTTGATTACTGTAGCTTTGTAGTATAGTCTGAAGTCAGGGAGCCTGATTTCTCCAGCTCCATTTTTCGTTCTCAAGATTGCTTTGGCTGCTCGGGGTCTTTTGTGCTTCCATCCAAAGTGTGAAATTTTTTGCTCTAGTTCTGTGAAAAATGCCACTGGTAGTTTGATAGGGATTGCATTGAATCTGTAGATTGCTCAGGGTAGTAGAGTCATTTTCACAATGTTGATTCTTCCAATCCAAGAACATGGTACATCTCTCCATCTATTTGTGTCATCTGTAATTTCTTTCATCAGTGTCTTATAATTTTCTGCATACAGGTCTTTTGTCTCCTTAGGTAGGTTTATTCTTAGATATTTTTTTCTTTTTGTTGCAATGGTAAATGGGAGTGTTTCCTTGATGTCACTTTCAGATTTTTCATCATTAGTATATAGGAATGCCAGAGATTTCTGTGCATTGATTTTGTATCCTGCAACTTTATCTAATTCATTGATTAGCTCTAGTAGTTTTCTGGTAGCATCTTTAGGATTCTCTATGTATAGTATCATGTCATCTGCAAACAGTGACAGCTTTACTTCTTCTTTGCTGATTTGGATTCCTTTTATTTGCTTTTCTTCTCTGATTGCTGTGGCTAAAACTTCCAAAACTATGTTGAATAAGAGTGGTGAGAGTGGGCAACCTTGTCTTGTTCCTGATCTTAGTGGAAATGGTTTCAGTTTTACACCGTTGAGGACGATGCTGGCTGTGGGTTTGTCATATATGGCCTTTATTATGTTGAGGAAAGTTCCCTCTATGCCTACTTTCTGCAGGGTTTTTATCATAAATGGGTGTTGAATTTTGCCGAAAGCTTTATCTGCATGTATTGAGATGATCATATGGTTTTTCTCCTTCAATTTGTTAATATAGTGTATCACATTGATTGATTTGCATATATTGAAGAATCCTTGCATTCCTGGAATAAACCCCACTTGATCATGGTGTATGATCCTTTTAATGTGCTGTTGGATTCTGTTTGCTAGTATTTTGTTGAGGATTTTTGCATCTATGTTCATCAGTGATATTGGCCTGTAGTTTTCTTTCTTTGTAACATCCTTGTCTGGTTTTGGTATCAAGGTGATGGTGGCCTCAAAGAATGAGTTTCGGAGTGTTCCTCCCTCTGCTATATTTTGGAAGAGTTTGAGAAGGATAGGTGTTATCTCTTCTCTAAATGCTCGATAGAATTCACCTGTGAAGCCATCTGGTCCTGGGCTTTTGTTTGTTGGAAGAAGTTTTATCACAGTTTCAATTTCAGTGCTTGTGATTGGTCTGTTCATATTTTCTATTTCTTCCTGATTCAGTCTTGGCAGGTTGTGCATTTCTAAGAATTTGTCCATTTCTTCCAGGTTGTCCATTTTATTGGCATAGAGTTTCTTGTAGTAATCTCTCATGATCTTTTGTATTTCTGCAGTGTCAGTTGTTACTTCTCCTTTTTCATTTCTAATTCTTTTGATTTGAGTCTTCTCCCTTTTTTTCTTGATGAGTCTGGCTAATGGTTTATCAATTTTGTTTATCTTCTCAAAGAACCAGCTTTTAGTTTTATTGATCTTTCCTATCGTTTCCTTCTTTTCTTTTTCATTTATTTCTGATCTGATCTTTATGATTTCTTTCCTTCTGCTAACTTTGGGATGTTTTTGTTCTTCTTTCTCTAATTGCTTTAGGTGCAAGGTTAGGTTGTTTATTCGAGATGTTTCCTGTTTCTTAAGGTGGGATTGTATTGCTATAAATTTCCCTCTTAGAACTGCTTTTGCTGCATCCCATAGGTTTTGGGTTGTCGTGTCTCCATTGTCATTTGTTTCTAGGTATTTTTTCATTTCCTCTTTGATTTCTTCAGTGATCACTTCGTTATTAAGTAGTGTATTGTTTAGCCTCCATGTGTTTGTATTTTTTACAGCTCTTTTCCTGTAATTGATATCTAGTCTCAGAGCATTGTGGTCAGAAAAGATACTTGATACAATTTCAATTTTCTTAAATTTACCAAGGCTTGATTTGTGGCCCAAGATATGATCTATCCTGGAGAATGTTCCATGAGCACTTGAGAAAAACGTGTATTCTGTTGTTTTTGGATGGAATGTCCTATAAATATCAATTAAGTCCATCTTGTTTAATGTATCATTTAAAGCTTGTGTTTCCTTATTTATTTTCATTTTGGATGATCTGTTGATTGGTGAAAGTGGGGTGTTAAAGTCCCCTACTATGATTGTGTTACTGTCGATTTCTCCTTTTATGGCTGTTAGTATTTGCCTTATGTATTGAGGTGCTCCTATGTTGGGTGCATAAATATTTACAATTGTTATATCTTCTTCTTGGATCGATCCCTTGATCATTATGTAGTGTCCTTCTTTGTCTCTTCTAGTAGTCTTTATTTTAAAGTCTATTTTGTCTGATATGAGAATTGCTACTCCAGCTTTCTTTTGGTTTCCATTTGCATAGAATACCTTTTTCCATCCCCTTACTTTCAGTCTGTATGTGTCTCTAGGTCTGAAGTGGGTCTCTTGTAGACAGCATATATATGGGTCTTGTTTTTGTATCCATTCAGCCAATCTTTGTCTTTTGGTGGGAGCATTTAGTCCATTTACATTTAAGGTAATTATCGATATGTATGTTCCTATTCCCATTTTCTTATTTGTTTTGGGTTCATTATTGTAGGTCTTTTCCTTCTGTTCTGTTTCTTGCCTAGAGAAGTTCCTTTAGCATTTGTTGTAAAGCTGGTTTGGTGGTGCTGAACTCTCTCAGCTTTTGCTTGTCTGTAAACCTTTTAATTTCTCCATCAACTCTGAATGAGATCCTTGCTGGGTAGAGTAATCTTGGTTGCAGGTTTTTCTCCTTCATCACTTTAATTATGTCCTGCCACTCCCTTCTGGATTGTAGAGGTTCTGCTGAGAGATCAGCTGTTATCCTGATGGGGATTCCCTTGTGTGTTATTTGTTGTTTTTGCCTTGCTTCTTTTAATATGATTTCTTTGTGTTTAATTTTTGACAGTTTTATTAATATGTGTCTTGGCGTATTTCTCCTTGGATATATTCTGTATGGGACTCTCTGTGCCTCCTGGACTTGATTAACTATTTCCTTTCCCATATTAGGGAAGTTTTCAACTATAATCTCTTCAAATATTTTCTCAGTCCCTTTCTTTTTCTCTTCTTCTTCTGGAACCCCTATAATTCGAATGTTGGTGCGTTTAATGTTGTCCCAGAGGTCTCTGAGACTGTCCTCTGTTCTTTTCATTCTTTTTTCTTTATTTTGCTCTGCAGCAGTTATTTCCACTATTTTATCTTCCACCTCACTTATCCGTTCTTCTGCCTCAGTTATTCTGCTATTGATCCCATCTATAGTATTTTTTATTTCATTTATTGTGTTTTTAATCGATGCTTGATTCATCTTTAGTTCTTCTAAGTCCTTGTTAAGTGTCTCTTGCATTTTGTCTATTCTATTTCCAAGATTTTGGATCTGGGAAATAGAATCTTGGATCATCTTTACCATCATTATTCTGAATTCTTTTTCAGGTAGACTGCCTATTACCTCTTCATTTGTTAAGTCTGGTGGGTTTTTATCTTGCTCCTTCTCCTGCTGTGTGTTTTTCTGTCTTCTCATTTTGCTTATGTTACTGTGTTTGGGGTCTCCTTTTTGCAGGCTGCAGGTTCGTAGTTCCCGTTGTTTTTGGTGTCTGTCCCCAGTGGCTAAGGTTGGTTTAGTGGGTTGTGTAGGCTTCCTGGTGGAGGGGACTAGTGCCTGTGTTCTGGTGGATGAGGCTGGTTCTTGTCTTTCTGGTGGGCAGGTCCACGTCTGGTGGTGTGTTTTGGGGTGTCTGCGGAGTTTTTATGATTTTAGGCCACCTCTCTGCTAATGGGTGGCGTTGTGTTCCTGTCTTGCTAGTTGTTTGGCATAGGGTGTCCAGCACTGTAGCTTGCTGGTCGTTGAGTGAAGCTGGGTGCTGCTGTTGAGATGGAGATCTCTGGAAGATTTTCGCCGTTTGATGTTATGTGGAGCTGGGAGGTCTCTTGTGGACCAGTGTCCTGAGGTTGGCTCTCCCACCTCAGAGGCACAGCACTGACTCCTGGCTCCTCAATTTGGGATGATTTGTTGTCTATTCATGTATTCCACAGCTGCAGGGTACATCAAGTTGATTGTGGAGCTTTAATCTGCTGCTTCTGAGGCTGCTGGGAGAGGTTTCCCTTTCTCTTCTTTGTTCTCACAGCTCCTGGGTCTCAGCTTTGGATTTGGCCCCGCCTATGCATGTAGGTCGCCGGAGGGCGTCTGTTCTTTGCTCAGACAGGACAGGGTTAAAGGAGCAGCCTCTTCGGGACTCTGGCTCACTCAGGCCGGGCGGGAGGGAGGGGCACGGAGTGCGGGGCGAGCCTGCAGCGGCAGAGGTTGGCGTGACGTTGCAGCAGCCCGAGGCGCTCCGTGCGTTCTCCCAGGGAAGCCGCCCCTGGATCCCGGGACCCCGGCAGTGGTGGGCTGCACAGGCTCCCGGAAGGGCGGTGTGGACAGTGACCTGGGCTCACACACAGGCTTCTTGGCGCCGGCAGCAGCAGCCCCAGCGTCCCACGCCCGTCACTGGGCTCTGCGCTTTCAGTCGTGACTCGCGCCCGTCTGTGGAGCCCCTTTAAACAGTGCTCTTAATCCCCTCTCCTCGCGCACCAGGAAACCAAGAGGGAAGAAAAAGTCTCTTGCCTCTTCGGCAGCTCCAGAGTTTTCCCGGACTCCCTGCCGGCTAGCTGTGGCACATTAGCCCCCTTCAGGCTGAGTTCTCGCCGCCAGCCCCAGTCCTCTCCCTGCGCTCTGACCGAAGCCCAAGCCTCAGCTTCCATCGCCGCCTGCCCCGGTGGGCGAGCAGACAAGCCTCTAGGGCTGGTGAGTGCCGCTCGGCACCGATCCTCTGTGCGGGAATCTCTCCGCTTTTCCCTACCCAGGTATGTGGGGAGTTTCTTGCCTTTTGGGAGGTCTGGGGTCTTCTGCCAGCGTTCAGTAGGTGTTCTGTAGGAGTTGTTCCACGTGTAGCTGTATTTCTGGTGTATCCGTGGGGAGGAAGGTGATCTCCGCGTCTTACTCTTCCGCCATCTTACCCGGAAGTCTCTCTTTCTTTCTTTTTGAAATAGGCACCCAAGCTGTCATATTTTTTCCTTAATTTATGATACAGTTTCTAGTGAATGTAGATCTTTCACTTTTTATTCAGAACCTTTCTTCCCTCTAGGCCACAGGTATGAAACTAAATGAATGATGGAGACTCTTCTATAGTTAGAATCCCCCCAACAACTGATATGATGGTAATTGGGGAAATCTAGTCTACCTGACTCCCTCTTCCCTAAGGAGGTATTGGTTCCTATCAGTCTCCTCAGCCCCTGAAATCAAAAGACTCTTGGTTTGTCTGACCTAGAAAGGTCAGGAGACATACCCACAGGGCCTTGCTACCAGTGGCAGTCATTATTTGGGCAGAAACTAGCAGCATCACCCCACAAGATAATCCAGGTTTTCATCCTCCTGCTTCCTGTCTTTTGACCACTTCACTATTTTGTTTCTACTACTTCACAGTTTTAAATTTTCTACTTCCTGCTAATCATACAGATGATAATTTTCCAATGCAGTAATTTCACCAGTTAGCTAATTCCAAGAAAGATTATGTTGAAAGAGAGAAAAGTTATTTGAGGAATATCTATACATATCAATAACCCATGCTACTCCTTTCTTCCATTTCAAAGTTAATGGATAATTGACTTTTTTGGCAATTAAATCTGAATTATACGACTTGTTTACTATTGAACAACACTTTGTTTTGACTAGTCAATGTGTTTCCAAAATGAAACTGCATCCTATTATACCCAATCAGCTTTATTATTTTCATACTTAAAAATAAATCATGACAAAGAGAAACTCAGCTAAAAATGTGTTAATTTGCCAATCTTTTCCTCTGATGCATCCCCACAGTCTACCAGGGTGCCTAGAACATGTGCTAAACAAGTTGGGTGACTGAGTGAATAAATGAATGCTTCAGTCAATCATTCAATCAAGGTTTCCCAGAATACAGTATGGTCTTGTCAATTCAGTCTCCATCCGTCCCCATGATTTATTCAGATCTCTGGTCAGCTAACTAAATTCTACAAAAGGACTCCCCCAGCGTCTCTATCCATTATTTTAATTTAGTATGTAGGGACTGGCCTCCCCTCTCAGGTGCTCCATTCTGTGTGCCTGGAGCTGTTCATAAGGAAGAGTTAGTTTCTTGACATCTTTCAGCCCTGTTTCATTCCACCTTCTCTTTTGCTCACTTTTGATACTGAAAACTCAGTCTCTGTACCCCAGTGCTGAATCAAATTGCAGAGACAGAGTTTTGGATGAAGTAGAAAATAATAGCTTTATTGCTTTGCCAGGCAAAGGTGGACACAGCGGGCTCATGCTCACAAAAACTGTGTGTCCCCATGCAGGGGGGATTTGGTGAGGAGTTTTATAGCAATGGTTCAAGGGTGGAGTTGCTGATAAGGATCAGGGTGTGTGCAGGACTGGCATTCCTTTAGTCTGGCCTCAGGTGGTCTCCTGATGAGCCTTTGTGGTTCTCGAGGTTATCAAACTATGACCTTCTCTCTGGAATGAAGAATGCTTCATCAAGCAGTTCATCTTCCATTTGTTGTGGGTTTTAGTTCTGCAGAAGAGCTCAAAGATATTGTTATGTGTATCCCTTGAGGTGGAACCAAGATTCTGCCCCAAGGCTGCACTATTGTTTCTTGGCTGTTCCTCCCTTTTCTCTGTGTCCCTTCCCTTCCCTGATAAGCAACTATTTGAATCTGCCCTTTGGGACTCAGGGAAGGTCATGGAAGCTGGAGCATATTCCCTACAAATAAGTAACAGGGAACACAGAAAAGCTTCCCTGCCCAGGATCCCCACAGGGTCCTACTGGGTTTCACTTTCTCTTCAACAGCCATCACTCTCCACTTCCTTCTTTGCCTCCTATATACAGTACTCATGGCCATTTATGACTGGGCACTAAGCCCTAACTCCATTCTTTTTAATTTTCAGTATAAATTCTCTCTTTCTGATGGAATTCTTCCTCAGACACATCTATACAAACCAGGTAAGTCTGAGATTACCTTTCCTTATCCAGTTTCCTGACTGGCCAGCCTTAGTCTCAGAGGCAGAGACAGATGCTATGGAGCACTGTTTCTCATCAGGAGACCCATGAAACTCCTGACTGAGAATCACCCACAGTGATTTAAAAATGAAGATTCCCACTCCCCTGTTCCCAAGAAACATGTAACTGGTAAAATTGAAGATGACATCTAAATGCATGAGAACACAGCCTTGTTGTTTTTTTAAACTATGCTTTGGTCTGATTGATATGAATATAAAAAATACCCCTAAATTTCTTCAGATCCAGTACTAATAGGGTTAATTTCAATTTAATAATTTCAACTTGCATGTAAGAAAACACTCAAGCTGAAATAATTGGCTTATTTTGTAAAGCCCATCTCCACATTTGTGAACAAAATGTGAGAATTCTCTGTATGTGTATCCTTTGGTTATGGGTTATATTTATGTGTATAAACCATTCTTAAGCTATCAAAGTGCTCGTGGGTCAGAATTTTCTGTTAGGTTTATAAAAGATTCTCCCCTAAATAATTTGAGGCATCTTTTTGTGACACATTCTGGATTCACAGATTTAAATTCTAATGTCATTGTATGTCTTGAATCAAGTTTTCCTAGATACCCCTGAGAATGGCATTTTCCAGCCCCAAACCCCATAGCATTGCATTTATCTGTCTCTTATGACACTTATCATGTTGTATCTTGAATTACATTTGTTTTTATTTATTTTATCTTGATGGCATTTCAGGGCAAACCAGTACCACCTGTCAGCAAACTGTGAGGGTAATGAAGCTGAAATCAGGGAAGAGTCAGGAATTGGATACTGAAGAGTTATTATCAAAATGCAAAACTACACTCATGTTCCTTTCATGGAAGCAGAGTTGAAGGTGTGGCTAATGGAACAAGACACATAAAATCCATATAGGCCATATGTGAAAATCAAAGTTCAGGGGGAAACATGAGGTCACAATGGGAGGAAGCTAATAAAAAGGCACACATGGGAAGTAATGGTGGTATTCACTTATTCTATGCAGATTTATTGTTGTGGATGGACCCCCATTACCATTTTCAGTTCTCTTTCTGATGTCCAGGGCCTCTCATACTTTTGTCAGTCTTAATGAAGTAGTCTGCTCTATATGATGAGTAAAGAAACCTATTTCTCATGCTGCTCTAACATCACTGGTTGTTCCTATTTTTTCTCTCTGTAGCCTTTAACACTTACACATAGGAAGTAATAAATAAAATTTGAATGAATAAACAAATAAGTGAATAAATGAAGTGTACATGCTTTTTTCACTTTGAAGCATTAACTGTTTAAAAATTTTTGAACAGACACTGGTATTTGGTTGTGCATACTCATATAATTTTCTGTCATTGAGGTAACAAGTTCTCCAGTTTTACTTTCTATTGCCTCATTAGTCCCCACCTATTAGCAAGTAAATTTTCCTTAATGAGGTACTTAGGATAATTTTAGTGATGGTCATTTATTTAAAAAGGCAAGACTACAGTAAACTTCTACACTGAGCTCTAATGTGTTGTTTAATTTTACTTCATCTGCAAAAGTTTCTTTATTTTCTTTTATTAACTGTATTAGAAGAGGTTAATTTGTGTAGTGTTTACATGATATTTTCCCCAGTGAGGTGTCTGCTGTCATGCTTCTATGGCTCTATTATACCAGAAAATGATACTGCATTGCTTTCAATTACATTAACATAAAAATCAATAAAAAGGAATGTACAGGGGGAAATCCCTTACAACTGAAAATATGTGATAAACAGGAATGAAGGGAAATTTTTTAAAAATCTTGAATATATTTGGTTAAACTCTTTTTTTCTTTTACTTTTCTTCTTAAAAATAAAAACAGTCACTTCCATATGTCTCAGAGGCACAGCTGAGTTACTCACATGCCACTGCTGAGTCATCTGTGGCAGTCACTATGTGCCAGTTAATTTTGCACAGTTTAGGGTAGGAAAAGGACCCATCTGAGAGTCTACAGCATAATTAAGAAACACTCTTCTCATTTCTCTGCTCTCCCTTATCTTTTCTTCTCACCTTGCCATGCATTTTTCTTCTTTATGAAATGGCAGTAGTTTTCCAGTCTTGGTGAGAAAATAACAATTCAGCTAACCTCAAATGATAGGAAAACTTGTCCACCAAGTCATAAGTAATTGGCCCTAGGCTAGTCATTTTCAGGGCAAATTTGAGGTAGATAAAACAAAACTAGAAAAATGGCAGAAGTAAGAAATTGTTAAAGAAAGAGCTGAATTCGTTAAAGGAATTGGATGCTGTTGATTAATTGGAGATTTTTTATTCTGAGGGTTTTGTTTTTCACTGTCATTGGAGATTTTGTCTTCATAAACCAAGCATTTTTGGTAAAGAATTTCTAGTAGAGCTTTTTTTTTTTTTTTTTTTTTTGGTAATACCCACACCAAACAGTCATGACCTGATTGATGTGAAGAGGATAGACAGCACTTTGCTTCAAAGTTTCTAGACTGGCAATCAGTCACATTACCAACATTTGACAAATGTTTCATCTCTCTCTCTCTAGATAGATAGATAGATGTATCATATATATGTGTATACCATATATATATACACACACACAGTACAGCATGTTTGAAAATCTGCTTCATGGATATGGCTTCACATTGTAGAGATATCTTATAATGGACTCCCTAAGCATGCACATACCACCAAAACATTTTTCTGTCTGTATTCTCACTTCAGTATGTAAAATGAATCTGGGAATATAATCCCCAAAGTGTTATAGTGTATGGTTATTTTGTGTATGTATATATGGAGGTATAATCAGAAAGATTTTCAAGGCTGATGTGACTTGACTAATAAAGCAAGGATCATTAAAGAACATCAAGTATAAAAAATCACTATAAACTATAATGTATATAAAATATAGAGCATTGATAACATATTTTTTGCTTGCAACAGAACATATGCTGGTGGTGTTTTCTTCCCTTACTTTCTGTGTGTCAACTTGGACTCTTTTTTTGGTCTTCATGACCCATAATGCATAAAATCATTTTAAAAATAGATATGAGAGAAGACAGCAGAAAGATTTTGTCATACTCTAAATAAATAGAAAATTTACATTTATCTAAAAAAATCAGGACGACTCAAAAAAAGTGGGGGGCGGGAGCTTATGTTAAGGTCACTTGGGAGCCATTCATGTGGTGGTGGCCACTTACTTTTCAATAAAACATGACTACTTACCATAGCAACCACAATAGAGAAGAGTACATGTGCTGTCTCCGAGATACAGCGCTTTAATAAAGAAATACTTGCAGTGAAGAATGAACAAACACAAGGGCACACTTCTATAATATCATAATAGAAAACAATATCTTTTGCAAAAACATTTATATTTTCCCGATTTTTAATACCCAGCTGCTGTGGAATAATCAATACAATCTGCTCTAAGCCATTTGTCTTTCTTTGTGACTGGCTTGCCTTTGAAAGTGATGATTTTTATTTGAGTGCTTGTTTCAACAGGATGAATGTTGCATTTCAGAAGACACCAAGGGGCAGTGGGAAGGTGGCCTTTTCTTTTCTAGAGAGGGGTGTACAGAGTGACTGAAGTCCCTGCTAAGGGACACACAGGTTCATGTGATTCTCTAAGATCTGCTAGGGATATGGCTCACATAGTGTTTCCTAATTTCCTTCAAGTTTCATGCAGGAAGGAGGGGCGTGAGAGGTTTTAATGAACAATGAGCTAGGTTGCAGTGCTCTACTGAGGAGGCTGCTCATTTCTTTCAGCTACAAATTAGATTCCCATGCTTTTTTCTAAGCTCATTTATATCCTTTGGCTGCAAGTTTAGAGTTTACTGCAACTTAAGCTTTGCATTTGAAAGAGTCTTGAATTATCTTGTTATGATACTAGTCCCTGTGAGTTGTTTCAAATTTTTACAATAATGTTTATTTTGCATGTGTGGGGTTATTCATGTATAATGACTACTGGCAGGCATAGTCCATATGTTATAAAAGTTAAATTTTCACTTGGAAATCATAGCCAAGGAACACTTTTTTTTTCCAATGAAAGTAATTTAAATTGAAGTAAGACCCTCTAATACCGCCATCTGTACAAGTAAATTACTTTCAGAGTAATTAAATATGCATATCTGATCCATGTACTGTACAGATGAACCAAGTTTTATTGAAGCAATATGCTTATAAATCCCCTAGGTATTAAATATGAAGAACCAATAGCATTTTATATTCATACAGATACAAATAAACACAAGGAAAGATATTTGAGCAGTTTCATCTTTTCTAGAAATACATTTTATCAATTTTTCCTAGTTAATTAATATTTTTCACCAAATAGTGTGACCAACATTTTTATTGGTCTAACATCTGCATTGATTTAAAGCTTCACTGGCTATTTTCGTGTTGCATGTATGTCTGGATTTATGATAGGTGTCCACTCACTTATCTTCTGCAGGTTGCCAGGGAGCAGAGCAATGCAGTGAAACCAAAATCATTTTGTTGTCTGAATTCATTACAGCTGGACTTGCCCCTCCATGAAATAGCAATGCACAGCCAATTGGAATTCATGGCCCCAGCCCTTTATTGCAACATCATGGTTTATAGTCCATAACAAATACAAATACAAAAAGAAACCATAACAATAGGATACATCAGAGCTACCAGCCTACCTTCTAGGGCTTTGCCTGATGAACTTGCATTTTCACTGCATGGGGCAGAAGCATAGGTAACAGCATGCTGTGTTGTTACCTTTTCTAAGGTCCGACCTTGGGTCCCTAGTCCACATCTTTACCATGTCATTACCACCAACTATCATCACAGCCAATCTAAGTTGGGAAAAGCAGTCATTCATGTAAGGTCTTCCAGAAACAAGGCTTGCTGAGGGTTTATGGACGAGACTTTAAAGGTGGCTTCTCACTGTGGTGAGACACCCCAGTTGCTTGTATATTGCATTGCTGTCTCCCTTACAGGAGCTGACAAGTGAGCTGGGCCCAAGACATGGTCAGATAAATTGAAGACTATCAAAGGAAGCCTCTGTCAGGGACTTTTTCATCCCAGATCCATAGAAAAGGAATGTCTTTTTCTCATATTGTTCTTAATCCTTGGGAATTTGGTAATCAATTTTCATTTCCTTCACATCAATAATTCCCATTAAAGTAAAATTAAGTGTTTATTGGAAAGCATTGGAGCTTTTTCTTCTCTTTAGCATCCTCTCATCTCTGTAACTGTACTCAAAGTGGGTAAGATCTGCAAGCGATATGGAACATTTCCTTTTATTATTCATACTTAACTGTCCTTTAACAAACAACCCAAGTAAATGAACAAATCAAATACTTTCTCTTTTTTTTAACATCTTTATTGGAGTATAATTGCTTTACAATGTTGTGTTAATTTCCGCTGTATAACAAAGTGAATCAGTTATATGTATGCATATATCCCCATATCCCCTCCCTCTTGTGTCTCCCTCCCACCATCCCTATCACACCCCTCTAGGTGGTCACAAAGCACCAAATACTTTCTTAAACAAAGGAAATTCCAAATTGCTTTTGGAATAGAAGCTCCACAAAACGCTCTACATATCTTGTTATTTTTTTGCTTTGGGGCATTTTATTTTTTTGTTTGTTCATAGTAAGTTGAAAGAGCATAAAATGTAATACATAAAGAGTCAGATTAATGTCCATATATTATTACTGAAAACACATTTAACCTATGGTATTAGAAACATGGAATTGTCCTTTAAATGCAGTCTAGACTCTTCCTCTGTCTTTGGGCTGAAACTCATTTTAAACCATCTGATTCAGTGCATCTTAATTTGGAAAGCCACCTTTGAAGACTGGCTTTCCTTTACTGGTTCATAAGTAGCCCTGGTCTCAAGTTTTTACCATTCTGCTACTAAAAGGAAAAAGATAGAAACAATGTAGTAAGATTTGCATAAAGATGAATTTATGAAAATTATGAAAAGTGTCCTTCATTCAGACTGTATCATTGTCAAGCTATAAATTAAGGGCAAGTTAAGTAATCTCTCTGTGTCTCAATGTCCACATCCTTAAAATGGGAATATAAAATTACCCACCTCATAGAATTGCTGTGGGGATCAGATGACGTTATACATACACATGCTCTGAACAGTGAGTGCCTCACCTCAACCAAATTATAAGGTCATGAGGAAGGAGACTCACCATTATATACCCAGATTTTAGCTTAATGCTTGATCATGAACAGACTTTCAGTAAGTATTTTTTGAATAACTAGATTTTGCTTTTATTTAACATACTTATTTAGAAAAAAACAAAGAATTGGAGACTCTATATTAGTGCCCATATTTTCAAAATATTTATTAGTGTATGAAATCTTAATTGTTTTGGACCCATCAACTTGTCAGAAGCTTCCACCATACTCTTAAAAAGCTCAATTTACTCTTCAGTCACAAAGGTTTTCCTTCTAGTTTAAATCCCTCTGCTGTAGAAGAAGTCCACTGTTGTTAATGTAAAGAGGAGGGAAGCTGCCCACCATACTCTATAGCAATTTTCTATCAGAGGCTTAAATAGGGTGATTATTTTCTCTTTGCTAATGAATGTGTTGTTGGTAACTGACTACTGATTCCAAAGCCAATGGTAATAATGAAAGAGAGTCTCTCAACATGCATTTAAGGCTCCAGAAACTGTTTGCAAGGGTACAGTTCTGGTTTTAATTAGGGAATGTTGATGAGGTTCCAGATTCAACCCCTCTGAAGTTTGTCACATCTGCTACACAATAGTACATGAAGAGATTTCCTAAAACCTAAAAAAGTCAATTATAAAGATAACTGGAGAGTCTGTATACCATCATGCTTTAATTGGAGAAAGTTAGGTTAGATGAGACAGCAAGAGTTAACTCTGAATTTCCATATTCTCTTCATTTTTTTCAATGATTATATATTACCTTTCTCAGGTGAAATAATGCATAGTTTTGACTTTGGCTTTAAGCTGAATCTCTGTGTTACAAACTCAAAGGTACACTGTCATACAGGTGACTAACCCATCCTGATCCTCCAATGAGTGTAATATAATCACAGTGGCAATCATTTTAATTACACAGTGAAAGGGGTCTCACACAGAGTTGGTTTTTTTGAGCTGCCTAGTGATCTGAGACTGGGAGGCATAGGGACTGGTAAGAGTATGGGAATGGAGTATCTGTTGGAAGAAATTAAAAACCAGACTACTGTAGGAGGGTCAAGCTAGTTGAAATAAGCAGCAGATAAGCAGCTCTCTTAAAAAAATGTTTGCCTTCTCAAGGCATTTCAACCAAATATGAAAGCAGTTCATACTACCTTTAGTCTCTATATATAGAGGAGTGAGAGAATGAACATATCTCTAGTTTGCACATTTTCTGCCATCAAATTTCAAAATACCTCTCAGTGAAAATCTCAGTAGTAGAAACTACCTGAAAACTTTGTCCCTTCGGAAAGTACGTACTTTCTTATCACGGATTTCAAATACATGGTTTAAATGTCCTTTGAAGTAATCTTCAAATTCTTTATGCTACTTTAAATTAAGGGCTATCCATCACAATGCACTTTTCTACATTCACATGTATAAACCTATGCAGCTTCTGAGCTCTCCTCTCACTCCCATCATCACCCAAAATCATAGACCAAGCCAAAAACTCATTAGTAATCAACATTATTATGGAACTAAAAAAATTACCATAGGGGTCAAAATAATTTTACAATTTAGTGTAGAAAATTATTTCAGATGTCTTGGCTGCTTACTTAGGTTAATTTTTTTGGTTTTTCTTGTGTGTATGTTTTAGTTATTATTTGTGTTTGTGGGGTTACTGTTCCTTCTTTTTCCCTTTCCCTTCCCCCTTTCCCTCCTCCTCCTCTTCTCCCTCTTCTTTTTCTTTTTCTTTTACTGAGACCTTACTAGACTATGGCTTTTGTTACCTAAGGAATTGGAGAGAATGGATCCAAATGATTCCTCTTAAGGAAAATGGTCTTTTGCTACTAAGTGCAAAATCATCTGCCCCATCCTTCAACACAAATAAGGTTTCACCTTTTCATTTTTGAACACAATTAATTTAACTTGAATGTTTTCTATTTTGTTCTACTTCAGGAAATGAGAGCTACTTGAAATTTTTAGATGTACATTAGTTTTCTACCTTAGAGGAGGATTGTGTCATATGGGGAAGATTGTAACTAAGCATGACTGAAAGTTTTTCTTTTACTAAAATGGGTATATTTATACTTGCTCAGTACAAAAAGGAGGGATATATAAAGAGCTTCAGAAATCTGCTCAGAGTTGTCTTGAGTATTTAATGAATTCTAATTTTCACATACCTATGTAGAAACTCTATGAAGTCAAGCAAGAAAACAACTTTTAGAAAAATAATAATTACAAATATACAAAACAATTCCTAGAGCTCACACAAAGCAAGAAATCATTCAAATCTCCAAAAGCCAGACTGGGAAGACCTCATTGACTATATGGGCAATTCATTTGAGAACTCAGAGGGTGACAACTTATTAGTAGGGCTAAACTTGGCCAAGAATAAATCCTATTCTAGGCCTACCCTAAAATAAAAACAAGACTCAAAAGGATCAAATTAATCTCAGGTAACTTGCCTGTTCTTAAAAGAAATACAATATCCAGCACTCAAATATGTGAGAGTCACAATGTTTGACTTGCAACCAAACATTACTAGACATAAGGAGTAACAGGAAAAATTGACTCATAACCAGGAAAGATATGATAAAGATATGCTTTTTTTATGATAAAAGCATAATCAGAAATGACAAGAGATAATGGAAGTAGCCCAAAAGATATTGATCAGTATGCTCAAAGGATTAAAGAAGAGCATAATCATAATGTGGAGAAAAATAGATTTTACAAAGACTCAAATGGAGCTACTAGAGATGGAATATAAAATAGCTAAAATTAGAATTTCACTAAATAGTGCTAATAGCACAATAGATACTTCAGAAGAAAAATATCAGGGAACTTGAAAAAATAGCAATAGAAACTTTTCAAATGAAGCTCAAAATTAAAAAATATTTGAACAACAATGACAAACTCAGAACTTCAACAACTTATGAGATAATATGCTCTAATATATTTATAATTTAAGTTGTCAAAAAAAGGAGAATGTGAGGACAGAAAAAATATTTGAAGTAGTGGCTAAAATTTTTTCAAGTTTAATAACAAGGTAAACTTACAGATTCATTGGACTTGGAGGGTTTTATGCTAAGTGAAATATGTCAGACAGAGAAAGGCAAATACTGTATGATATCATTTATACATAGCATCTAAAAAATAAAACAAACTAATGACTATAACAAAAAAGAAACAGACTCACAGATATAGAGAACAAATGGTTACCATTAGGGAGAGGGAAGGAGAGAGGAACATTATAGGAGTAAGGGATTAAGAGGTGCAAATTAGTATGTAGTAAAATAACTAAGCTACAAGGACATATTGTAGAATATTAAATATAGATAATATTTTATAATAACTATAAATGGATTATAACCTTTAAAAATTATGAATCACTAATTGTACACCTGAAACATATAGTATTGTCCATCAACTATACCTCAAAAAAAAAAAAAAACTTACAGATGCAAGACGTGTATTGAACTCTAAGAAGGATGAACACAAACAAAGACACACTAAGCTACACATAATCAAGTTCCTGAAAACCATCGATAAGGAGAAACTCTTAAAATCACCAATAAAGTGGCTTCCCAGGTGGTGCAGTGGTTGAGAGTCCACCTGCTGATGCAGGGGACATGGGTTCGTGCCCCAGTCCAGGAAGATCCCACATGCCATGGGGCGGCTGGGCCCGTGAGCCATGGCCGCTGAGCCTGCGTGTCCAGAGCCTGTGCTCCACAACAGGAGAGGCCACAACAGTGAGAGGCCCACATACCACAAAAAAAAAACAAAATGTCACCAATAAAAAAAGATACATTATACACAGAGGAAAAAAATAAAAATGATAAAATATTTCTTAGAATCTCAGCAATCCAGAAAACAATGGAATGGCATCTTTAAATTGCTAAATAAAAAATAATAAAAATGTATGAATATAATATAGAATAAGAATTTTTAAATATTTGAAAAGTAAAAATGAAATAAATATTTTTTCAGATAAACAAAAGCTAAGAGAATTTATTGTCAGCAGGTCTTCATTCAAAAAAATATTACAGAAGTTTCTTGAAACAGAAAGAAAATATTACCAGGTGGAAAATTGGAGCTGCATGGTGGAATAAAGAGAGCCAGGAATAATAAATATGTGGGCAAACATAGAAGACTCTTACTTCCTCATTTAAAAAATTTCTTCAAAAGATAACTGATTGATTAAAGCAAAATATAATACCAATGTTCTGTAACATTTAAAAAAATAAGACAAATTTGAAACATTTAAAAAAATAAGACAACAGTAGCATAAAGGGATACGAGGGGGAAATAATAGTAAACTGATGTAAGATTTCTACGTTCCATGTAATGAGGTATCATATTTGAAGGTAGACTGTAACAAATTAAACATACACCTTTTAAATCCTAGAGTAACCACTAAAAGTATAAAACAAAGAGCTATAGCTGATGAGTCAATAGTGGAAATAAGAGATTCATAAAAATACTCAAACTAAAACAAAAGACAGAAAAAGAAAAAAATGTAAATAGAGCAAATAGAAAAGAAATAACAAGATTGCAGATTTAAATCTAGCCATGCCAGTCATATTTTCACTAAATAGAAAAGAAAAAAGCACTGCAATTAAAAGGAAGAGGTTGTTAGGTTAAAAAGAAAGCACAACCCATCTATATGCTGAGAATAGAACCTGACTTTAGGTATAGATACACATATAGATAGATACAGATATAGATATAGATATAGCTGTGAAGGGACATATTGAATACTATGCAAACATCATAAGAATGCTAGAGTGGCTTTATTAAATTACTCAATGTATACTTCAGAATGAAAAATATTATCACAGTTGAATATTGTACTGAAAATCCTAGTTAATGCAACAAAATAAAAATAAATACTACATGTACATTAGTCTTCTAATTGTCATTATTTAGAAATCATTTGATTACAAGTAGATAATCTTAGATAAATTAAATTAACCATTAGACTAATATGAAAATTCATCAAGATTCCTGTTTATAATGTCAACATACAAAATTCAAAAGCATTTCTATGCATAGTCATGACCAATGATAATATTTAATGGAAATAAAGAATTTTATTCAAAAAGCAAAAAGAAGAAATCCATTTTTTTCAAGTCAACTTCCTAACAAGAAATCATATAGAATTTGACAATCTGATGTTAAAATTTATGTGTGTGAGAAAAGGACCAAGAACAGCTAAGATAATTCTGAAGAACAAAGTATGGGTACTTGCTCACTATAAACAAACTTATTACACTTCAATAGTAATTAAGACAATATACTATTGATGCAGTGATGAAAAACAAACAACCTGAATAGGAAAGAAAGCCCAGAAACAAACCCATGTATATACAAAAATTAACATATATCTGTGATGACATTACAAATAAGTAACAAAAGGATAGCCTGTTAAATATATAATACAGGGAAAATTTGTCAAATATGTAAAAAGTAATAAGTTGGATCACTATCCAACATTATACACAAAAATTCAAGCTGAAATTAATAATTTCCTTATTTGTATTTGAATTTGCAAAATATTACATATTCAGAAGAAGACAAGACTGGGTAGAATTTCTTAAACATGACATAAGATAATACAAACCATGAAAGAAGAAATTAACAAATATGATCACATTAATATTTTTCAAATATTTACAATAAGAATCCTCAAGTAAAGTAAAAAAGAGAGTCAGCAAAAGTCACAACAATTTGAGCAATAAAATAAAGTAGCATTGAATTACAATCTAAAGTATAAAATTAATAACCATAAGTCCATTTGATATAAAAATAACTGAGAAAAAATACATGGGAAAAAAAAAAAAAAAAAAATACATGGGAAAGAAGAGACAAATCTCTCACACAAAAGAATTTCAAGTAATTTATGTATAAATTCTGTCCTTAAGGAGGTGGAATATAACTTCCCACCATTTAAGTGTGGACTGCCTACAGTGACTTCCTTCCAAAGAGCAGAGAACATGGAAAGGGAGAAAAAATGAGTTACTTGACAATGGAGAACCCTGACAAACACTACCTTAGTCATGTGATTTGGGCTGATATTAAGAATAATAAGTTCTATTGACAGCATATAACTTTATTTTTTTAGCATCTTTATTGGAGTATAATTGCTTTACAATGTTGTGTTAATTTCTGCTGTATAACAAAGTGAATCAGCAATACATATACATATATCCCCATATCTCCTCCCTCTTGCATCTCCCTTCCACCTTCCCGATCCCACACCTCTAGGTGGTCACAAAGCACCGAGCTGATCTCCCTGTGCTATGTGGCTGCTTCCAACTAGCAATCTATTTTACATTTGGTAGTGTATATAAGTCCATGCCACTGTCTCACTTCGTCTCAGCTTACCCTCCCCCCTCCTCATGTCCTCAAGTCCATTCTCTATGTCTGCGTCTTTATACTTGTCCTGCTTCTAGGTTCTTCAGAACCAGTTTTGTTTGTTTGTTTGTTTAGGTTCCATATACATGTGTTAGCATACGGTATTTATTCTTCTCTTTCTGACTTACTTCACTCTGTATGACAGTCTCTAAGTCCACCCACCTCACTACAAAAAATTCAATTTCGTTTCTTTTTATGGCTGAGTAATATTCCATTGTATATAGGTGCCACATCTTCTTTACCCATTCATCTGTTGAAGGACACTTAGGTTGGTTCCATGTCCTGGCTATTGTAAATAGAGCTTCAATGAACATTGTAGTACATGTCTCTTTTTGAATTATGGTTTTCTCAGGGTATATGCCCAGTAGTGGGATTGCTGAGTCGTATGGTATTTCTATTTGTAGTTTTTTAAGGAACCTCCATACTGTTCTCCATAGTGGCTATATCAATTTACATTCCAACCAACAGTGCAAGAGGATTCCCCTTCCTCCACACCCTCTCCAGCATTTATTGTTTCTAGATTTTTTGATGATGTCTATTCTGACTGGTGTGAGGTGATACCTCATTGTAGTTTTGATTTGCATTTCTCTAATGATTAGTGATGTTGAGCATCCTTTCATGTGTTTGTTGGCAATCTGAATATCTTCTTTGGAGAAATGTCTATGTAGAACTTCTTCCCATTTTTGGATTGGGTTGTTTGTTTTTTTGATATTGAGCTGCATGAGCTGCCTGTAAATTTTAGAGATTAATCATTGGTCAGTAACTTCATTTGCAAATATTTTCTCCCATTCTGAGGGCTGTCTTTTCATCTTGTTTATGGTTTCCTTTGCTGTGCAAAAGCTTTTAAGTTTCATTAGGTCCCATTTGTTTATTTTTGTTTTTATTTCCATTTCTCTAGGAAGTGGTCAAAAAGGATGTTGCTGTGATTTATGTCATAGAGTATTGTGCCTACGTTTTCCTCTAAGAGTTTTATAGTGTCTGGCCTTATATTTAGGTCTCTAATCCATTTTGAGTTTATTTTTGTTTATGGTGTTAGGGAGTGTTCTAATTTCATTCTTTACATGTAGCTGTCCAGTTTTCCCAGCAGCACTTATTGAAGAGGCTGTCTTTTCTCCATTGTATATTCTTGCTTCCTTTAACAAAAATAAGGTAACCATATGTGCATAGGTTTATCTCTGGGCTTTTTATCCTGTTCCATATATCTATATTTCTGTTTCTGTGCAAGTACCATACTGTCTTGATTACTGTAGCATTGTAGTATAGTCTGAAGTCTGGGAGCCTGATTCCTCCAACCCCCATTTTTCTTTCTCAGGATTGCTTTGGCTATTCGGGGTCTTTTTGTTTCCATACAAAGTGTGAAATTTTTTGTTCTAGTTCTTTGAGAAACGCCATAGGTAGTTTGATAGGGATTGCATTGAATCTGTAGATTGCTTTGGGTAGTAGAGTCATTTTCACAGTGTTGATTCTTCCAATCCAAGCAAATGGTAGAATCTCCATTTGTTTGTGTCATCTTTAATTTCTTTCATCAGTGTCTTATACTTTACTACATACAGGTCTTTTGTCTCCTTAAGTAGGTTTATTCCCAGGTATTTTATTCTTTTTCATTGCAATGTTAAATGGGAGTGTTTCCTTAATTTCTCTTTCAGAGTTTTCCTTATTTGTGTAGAGGAATGCAAGAGATTACTGTGCATTAATTTTGTATCCTACAACTTTACCAAATTCATTGATTAGCTCTAGTACTTTTCTGGTAGCACCTTTAGGATTCTCGATGTATAGTAACATGTCATCTGCAAACAGTGACAGGTTTACTTCTGCTTTTCTGATTTGGAATTCTTTTATTTCTTTATCTTCTCTAATTGCTGTGGCTGAAACTTCCAAAACTATCTTGAATAATAGTGGTGAGAGTGGACAACCTTTTTTTGTTCCTGATCTTAGAGGAAATGTTTTCAGTTTTTCACCATTGAGAATGATGTTGGCTGTGGGTTTGTCATATATGGCCTTTGTTATGTTGAGGTAAGTTTCCTCTATGCCTACTTTCTGGAGTGTTTTTATCATAAATGGGTGTTGAATTTTGTGGAAAGCTTTTTCTGCATGTATTGAGATGATCATCTGGTTTTTCTCCTTCAATTTGTTAATATGGTGTTTCACATTGATTGATTTGCATATATTGAAGAATCCTTGCATCCCTGAGATAAACCCCACTTGATCATGCTGATTGATCCTTTTAATGTGCTGTTGGATTTGGTTTGCTTGTATTTTGTTGAGGATTTTTGCATCTATGTTCATCAGTGATATTGGCCTGTAGTTTTCTTTCTTTGTGACCTCTTTGCCAGGTTTTGGTATCAGGCTGATGGTGGCCTCGTGAATGAGTTCGGGAGTGTTCCTCCCTCTGCTATATTTTGGAAGAGTTTGAGAAGGATAAGTGTTAGCTCTCTCAAAATGTTTGGTAGAATTCACCTGTGAAGCATCTGGTCCTGGGCTTTTGTTTGTAGGAAGATTTTTAATCACAGTCTCAATTTCAGTGCTTGTGGTTGGTCTGTTTATATTTTCTATTTCTTCCTGGCTTAGTCTCGGAAAGTTGCGCCTTTCTAAGAATTTGTCCATTTCTTCCAGGTTGTCCATTTTATTTGCATATAGTTGCTCTCATGACACTTTGTATTTCTGCAGTGTCAGTTGTTACTTCTTTTTCATTTCTAATTCTATTGATTTGAGTCTTCTCCATTTTTTTCTTGATGGGTCTGGTTAATGGTTTATCAATTTTGCTTATCTTCTCAAAGAACCAGCTTTTAGATTTATTGATCTTTGTATTGTTTCCTTCATTTCTTTTTCATTTATTTCTGATCTGATCTTTATGATTCTTTTCCTTCTGCTAACTTTGTGGTTTTCTTGTTCTTATTTCTCTAATTACTTTTGGTGCAAGTTTAGGTTGTTTATTTGAGATGTTTCTTGTTTCTTGAGGTAGGATTGTATTGCTATAAACTTCCCTCTTAGAACTGCTTTTTCTGCATCCCATATGTTTTGGGTCATCATTTTCTCATTGTCATTTGTTTCTAGGTTTTTTTAAATTTCTTCTTTGATTTATTCAGTGATCTCTTGGTTATTAAGTAGTGTATTGTTTAGCCACCATATGTTGTATTTTTTTATAGATTTTTTCCTGTAATTGATATCTAGTCTCATAGCACTGTTGTTAGAAAAGATACTTGATACAATTTCAATTTTGTTAAATTTACTGAGGATTGATTTGTGACCCAAGATATGATCTATCCTGGAGAATGTTCCATGAGCACTTGAGAAGAAAGTGTATTCTGTTGTTTTTGGATGGAATATCCTATAAATGTCAATTAAGTCCATCTGTTTAATGTATCATTTTAAGCTTGTGTTTTCCTATTTATTTTCATTTTTGATGATCTGTCCATTGGTGGAAGTGGGGTGTTAAATTGCCCTACTATGATTGTGTTACTGTCTATTTCCCCTTTTATGGCTGTTAACATTTGCCTTATTTATTGAGCTGCTCCTATGTTGGTTTCATAAATATTTACAATTGTTATATCTTGTTCTTGGATTGATCCCTTGATCATTATGTAGTGTCCTTCTTTGTCTCTTCTAATAGTCTTTATTTTAAAGTCTATTTTGTCTGATATGAGAATTGCTACTCCAGCTTTCTTTCGATTTCCATTTGCATGGAATGTCTTTTTCCATCCACTGACTTTCAGTTTGTATGTGTCCCTAGGTCTGAAGTGGGTCTCTTGTAGACAGCACATATATGGGTCTTGTGTTCGTATCCATTCAGCCAGTCTATGTCTTTTGGTGGAAGCATTTAATCCATTAACATTTCAGGTAGTTATTGATATGTATGCTCCTATTACCATTTTCTTAATTGTTTTGGGTTTGTTATTGTAGATCTTTTCCTTCTCTTTTGTTTCCTGCCTAGAGAGGTTCCTTTAGCATTTGCTGTAAAGCTCGTTTTGTGGTGCTGAATTCTCTTAGCTTTTGCTTGTCTGTAAAGGTTTTAATTTGTCCTGCAAATCTGAATTAGATCCTTGCTGGGTAGAGTAATCTTGGTTGTAGGTTTTTCCCTTTCATCACTTTAAATATGTCCTGTCACTCCCTTCTGGCTTGTAGAGTTTCTGCTGAAAGATCAGCTGTTAACCTTATGGGGATTCCCTTGTATGTTATTTGTTGTTTTTCCCTTGCTGCTTTTAATATTTTTTCTTTGTATTTAATTTTTGATAGTTTGATTAATATGTGCTTTTGTGTGTTTCTTCTTGAATTCATCTTGTATAGGACTCTCTGTGTTCCCTGGAATTGATTGATTATTTCCTTTCCCATATTAGGGACGTTTGCAACTATAATCTTTTCAAATATTTTCTCAGTCCCTTTCTTTTTCTCTTCTTTTTCTGGGACCCTTATAATTTTAATGTTGGTGCATTTAATGTTGTCCCAGTGGTCTCTAAGACTGTCCTCAATTCTTTTCATTCTTTTTTCTTTATTCTGCTCTTCAGTAGTTATTTCCACTATTTTATCTTCCAGGTCACTTATCTGTTCTTCTGCCTCAGTTATTCTGCTATTGATTCCTTCTAGAGATGTTTAATTTCATTTATTGTGCTGTTCATCATTGTTTCATTGCTCTTTACTTCTTCTAGGTCTTTGCTAAACATTTGTTTTTATTTTCTCCATTCTTATTTCCAAGATTTTTGATCACCTTTACTATCATTTCTCTGAATTCTTTTTCAGGTAGACTGCCTATTTCCTCTTCATTTGTTTGGTTTGGTGGGTTTTTGCCTTGCTCCTTCATCTCTTGTGTGTTTCTCTGTCTCCTCATTTTGCTTAATTTACACTATATGGGGTCTCCATTTTGCTGGCTGCAGGCTCATAGTTCCCGTTGCTTTTGGTGTCTGCCCCCAGTGGCTAAGGTTGGTTCAGTGGGTTGTGTAGGCTTCCTGGTGTAGGGGACTTGTGCCTTTGTTCTGGTTAATGAGTCTTGATGTTGTCCTTCTGGTGGGCAGGACTGCATCCGTTGGTGTGTTTTGGGGTGTCTGTGACCTTATTATGATTTTAGGCACCCTCTCTGCTAATAGGTGGGGTTGTGTCCCTGTCTTGCTAGTTGTTTGGCATAGGGTGTCCAGCACTGTAGCTTGCTGGTTGTTGAGTGGAGCTGGGTCTTAGCGTTGAGATGGAGATGTCTGGGAGAGCTATTGCCATTTGATATTACATGGAGCTGGGAGGTCTCTGGTGGACCAATGTCCTGAACTTGGCTCTCCCACCTCAGAGGCAGAAACCTGACACCCAGCCAGAGCAACAAGGCAGTGTCAGCCACACTGCTCAGAAGAAAAGGGTGAAAGAAGGAAAGAAAGAGAAAGAAATAGAGTTATAAACATAAATTTTTTTAAAAAATTAAAAATAATAAAAATTAAAAGGTGATAAAAACAGAAAAAAGACAGAAAGAAAGAAGAGAGCAACCAAATCAAAAACAAATCTAAAAATGATAACAGACACTAAAAACTATATTTAAAAAAGAAAAAAACAGAAAGAGAAAAGAAAAGCAGACAGACAGAACCCTAGGACAAATGTTAAGATCAAAGTTATACAGAGAAAATCACACAAAGAAGCATACATATACACAGTCACAAAAAGAGAAGAAGGAAAAATATATATCTATATAAAAAAAAAGGAAGAGAGCAACAAAATCAATGAACAAATCTACCAATGATAATTAACTCTAAATACAAAACTAAGATAAACATAAAACCAGAAACCAGTCAGTCGAATACAGCAAACCCCAAGTCTACAGTTGCTCCCAAAGTCCACTGCCTCAATTTGGGATAATTCATTGTCTATTCAGGTATTCCACAGATGCAGTGTACATCAAGTTGATTGTGGAGATTTAATCCGCTACTCCTGAGGCAGCTGGGAGAGAGTCCCCTTTCTCTTCTTTGTTCGCACAGCTCCTGGGGTTCAGCTTTGAATTTGGCCTTGCTGAGGTGAGTAGGTCACCTGAGGGCGTCTGTTCCTGCCCAGACAGTATGGGGTTAAAGGAGCAGCTGATTTGGGGACTCTGGCTCACTCAGGCCAAAGGGAGGGAGAGGGAAGGAATGTGGGCTGAGCCAGTGTTGGCAGAGGCTGGCATGACATTACACCGGCCTGAGGCGCACTGTGTGTTCTTCCAGGGAAGTTGTCCCTGGATCACAGGACCCTGGCAGTGGAGGGCTGCACAGGCTCCCAGGAGGGGAGGTGTGGATAGTGACCTGTGCTTGCACACAGGCTTCTTGGTGCCTGCAGCAGCAGCCTTAGTGTCTCATGCCCGTCTCTGGTGTCTGTGCTGATAGACCCAGCTCCCACCTGTGTCTGGAGCTTGTTTAGGCAGTGCTCTGAATCCTCTCTCCTTGCGCACCCCGAAACAATGGTCTCTTGCCTCTTAGGCAGTTCCAGACTTTTTCCTGGACTCCCTCCCAACTAGCTGTGGTGCACTAGCCTCCTTCAGGTTGTGTTCTCACAGCCAACCCCAGTCCTCTCCCTGGGATCTGACCTCCAAAGCCCGAGCCTCAGCTCCCAACCCCGCCCACCCTGGCCGGTGAGCAGACAAGCCTATCGGGCTGGTGAGTGCTGGTCGGCACCAATCCTCTGTGTGGGAATCTCTCCACTTTGCCCTCTGCACCACTGTTGCTGCTCTCTCCTCTGTGTCTCTGAAGCTTCCCCCTTGCCACCCCCCGTCTCCACCAGTGAAGCAGCTTCCTAGTGTGTGGAAACTTTTCCTCCTTCACAGCTCCCTCATGGAGGTGCAGTTCTCATCCCTATTCTTTTGTTTCTGTTTTTTCTTTTTTCTTTTGCCCTACCCAGATACATGGGGAGTTTCTTGCCTTTTGGGAAGTCTGAGTTCTTCTGCCAGTGTTCAGTAGGTGTTCTGTAGGAGATGTTCCACATGTAGATGTATTTCTGATGTATTTGTGGGGAGGAAGGTGATCTCCACGTCTTATTCCTCCACTATCTAGAAGATCTCCTCGACATATGTAACTTTCATATGATGTGATGAGAATGGCTCCTTTCACCTGTGATTTTCCTCCCTAAAACCCTTATCCCCAGTATAACCACTTTGAAAACATCATGTGAATTCCAACTGAGGAATTCTTGATTAGCATTCCTCAAAATTATTAAGGTCATTAGAAACAAGAAAAAAACTGAGAAAGAGTCACAGCCAAGAGGATCCTGAAAATACACAATGGCTAAGTTAATATACTGTATGGGATTCTGCAACAGAAAAAAGACATTAGTAAGAAAATTTGAATAAAGTATAAAATTTACTTAATAATACAAGAAGTATTAGTCCATTAATTGTGACAAGTGTACCACACAAATATAAGTAATAAGAGATACTGGGTGTGGGGTATACAGGAATTTTTTGTACAATTATTGAAACTTTTCTGTGAGGCTAAAACTGTTCAAACATAGAAGTTTTCCTTAAAAAAAGATAGCCATAGTCTGGGAGAAAATTTTTACAACATGTGTAATAGGTAAAGATTAATATCGAAGCTTTGTAAAACACAATAAATCAATAAGTAAAAAACATATAATCCAAAAACAAACTTGGCAAGAAATATAAACCATCAATTCACAGAATAGGTAAAACTAATGGCCATAAACTTAAAAAAACCCTCAACCTTGTAATTCACAAGGGAAATACAAATTTAAACTACAATGTGATAAAATTGTACATGCACCATATAATGTAAAATATGAAAATCTGACAGTGTAGAAAAGGAGGTGGAATGATGGTGATTCTCATGTTCTAACTATAGAGTGAAAATTGTGTCAGACATTCTGGAACTCTACTTAATAGCATTTAATAGTGTTGAAGATACATCATACTTTCAGCCCAAATATTTACCTTAAAGTATATATGGTAGACCAGTTTTCTTCTCAGTGCTGTATTCATACAGCTAGGGGTATACAATGACATTCTAAGGAATATGCAGGCATAGATAGTTTTATGGGATCCATCATTAAGATCCTCAATTTCCATGATACCATTTTTAGAAACAGGAGTCCTTAGAAGACAGGTCTGCCTATTCTCTTTAATTATGCCTAGGCTCCTTCATAATCATCCTTTTCAAAAAGAAAGAATATCTTTCTCCTTTTTGAACCTACAATGGTGGACTGCCCAAAGAGACCTTTCAAGAATGCATGGCTCATAAGGGAGAGTCCTGGGACCGCAAGTAGTAAGCTTGGCTAAAAAATTCTGAAGGGGACAATGCCTTCTTTTATCCTAGTGACAACACAAGGCAAAGCCTTGTGTCTTTATCTTATTGTCTATTCTTTTTTCTTTCCATCTATCTTAGAAATAGAATTCAAAAGTGAACTGGTTGTTATGGAGATGAGTATAAAGCACTTTTATTTGAATTGAAAAATCAAATAACATATTGAAAAGTCATATATTTCTGACAGAAGATAAGTCTGATAACTGTTTGTTTTGACAACAAAGACTGGTTTGCCTTTTTAGTTAAATTGTAAACAATTCCCATAAATCAGATTAGCCAAATCTGCTCCAAAGTTTTGACCAAAATATTTTTAAAGCACAAATAAAACATAGAATATGCTGAAATACGTATCCTTTGCAATTCTTAAATTTAGATTAAAAAAACATAGATATTAAAAATGTGCTGAGTAATATATAGTTTTCAAACAAACTAAATGTCTATCAAAAGGAAACCAGATCAATGAATTCTGGTATATTCATACACTGTAATAATAAACATCATCAGGTAAAATGAATGAATAGATTTACATGTATCTTCAGCTACATCAAAAATGTGACATTGAGGGGCTTCCCTGGTGGCGCAGTGGCTGAGAGTCCTCCTGCTGATGCAGGGGACACGGGTTTGTGCCCCAGTCTTGGAGGATCCCACATGCCAGGGAGCGGCTAGGCCCGTGAGCCATGGCCGCTGAGCCTGCGCGTCTGGAGCCTGTGCTCCACAATGGGAGAGGCCACAACAGTGAGAGGCCCACGTACTGCAAAAAAAAAAAAAAAAATAGAAATGTGACATTGAAAAAGTAAATCAAGCTACAGAATACATTCTTTGAATATCCTGTCAATTAGTATTTATTGAGAAGTTATTGTATGGCAGACATCATTTTGAGTGCTTGGAATACAGTATCAACAAAACAAAAACTTCTGCTCTTAATAAGACTCACATTCTCTTGGGGGAGGAAGACAAATAATCAATTAGCAAACAAACAAAATATCAACAAATACACATGATTCTAGAACTGTCAAAAGATGGGAAGGACGGGAAGTAGGATAGGGAGTGCTAGCATAGACACAGCGGGGTGAGGCACCAGGGAAGTAAATAAGCTGGTCAAAAACAGCCTCACTTCTCAGTCAAGACCTGAAATACCTGAGCGAGTGAGCCATGGGTCATCTGAGGGACACTAGTTATAGGCAAAAGGAATAGGAACTAGAAAAGCCCAATATGGAGGGTTTGAGGAATATTAAAGGGGCCATGTGACTCATGCAGAGTGATCAAGGAGGAGGGTAATCAAGGGGGTGGTAGAGTAAGAGGCTGTAAATGAGATCGGAAGGAGTGTCTGGAGGGTTGGGAAATTATCAAGTTCCAATTATAAACGCATCACAAAGCTTCTAAATTAATAAAAAAATGCTGTAGAGGTAGGGGCAAAACTAGAAGGGTGACCAGTTAAGAGACTGTTGCAATACTGCAGATGAAATATGATTGCAGTTTGGACCAGTGTGGTGGCAGTGGAAAGTGGAAGTGGTCCTATGTTATCAGATAAGGGTTATTCTCTATAATAAAATTGGGAGGAAAAATAAAGTCGTCTTAATAGAATAATATGCATAGCATAATACCATTTATATAAAGTTTGAAATTATGAAAACCAACACTTCATATTGCCTTTTTATACATGCAAATATAATTAACATATGAAAATATGCATGTGAAAGATGAAGACCAAATTCATAATTGTAGTAATCAATGAGTAGACAGATAGGTGGCTTCAACTGTATGTATATTTTAATTTAAAGAAAAGATGTAATATTGCTTCTACTCTCAAGAAACTTTCAATCCAGTCATGAAAAAGTTTGGTATACATTAGAAAGTAAAGATTAACTTAAGACAGAGAACGTACTGAATTATGTGGTATTAATTAAAAATACCAAGGAATCCAAAGAGTGCAGTTCTATGTCTTGACTATGTCTAGTGTGCAAAGTTGGACAAATTCCTTCTTATGCCCAAGACTTATTTGCATTCATTGATTTACACTAGGCTACAGAAACAAATGTAGGGTGAGATCGAGGAGATGGAAGTAACATGTCAGCCATAACAACACTGAAGTTCATAATCATACCAGATTGACTATGTGTGTGTGTTTGTGTGTACTCAGGGCTGGGGGCAAGAGAATCAGATTTAAAAAGAAAAAAAAAACCCACAGTCTTATACAAACTCTTCCAGAAAACAGAAACTACTTCACAGATTATTTTATGAAACAGATAACATTGATAGTAAAATCTGACAATGAAAGTACAAGAAAGAAAAATTCAGACCAATCTCTCTAATAACACTTTCAAAAGATTCTTAAGCAAATTATCAGCTAATTGAATCCAGCAATATATAAAAAGATCATTTGCCCAGAGATATGAGTGTGATTTATTATTAAAAAACTCATAACTCACCTTATTAAGAGAAAAAAAGAACAATCATGAACATCTTAATAGATGTAGAAAATGCATTTGATAGAAGCAAATATCTATTTATGGTTTAGAAAAGTTATAAATTGATAGCCAAGAGGCACATGAAAAGGTACTCAGCATCACTAATCATCAGTGCAATACAAATCAAAACTACAATGAGGTATCATCTCACACTGGTCAGAATGGCCACCATCAAAAAATCTACAAACAATAAATGTTGAAGAAGGTATGGGGAAAAGGGAACCCTCCTACACTGTTGGTGGGGATGTAAATGGGTATAGCTGCTCTGGAGAACAGTATGGAGGTTCCTTAAAAAACTAAAAACAGAGCTACCACATAATCCAGCAATCTCACCCCTGGGCACGTATCCAGAGGAAACCATAGTTTGAAAAGATACAATTACCACGAAGTTCATTGTAGCACTATTTACAGTAGTCAGGACATGGAAGCAACCTAAATGTCCATCAACAGAGGAATGGATAAAGAAGATGTGGTACTATACATACAATAGAATATTACTCAGCCATAAAAAAGAACAAACTAATGCCATTTGCAGCAATATGGGTGGACCTAGAGATTGTCAAACTGAGTGAAGTAAGTCAGACAGAGAAAGACAAATATCATATGATATCGCTTATATGTGGAATCGAAAAAAATGGTACAAATGAACCTATTTACAATACAGAAATAGAGTCACAGATGTAGAAAACAAACTTATGGTTACCAAGGGGAAAAATGGGGGCAGGAGGGTTAAACTGGGAGATTGGGATTGACATATACACATTACTATATATAAAATAGATAACTAATAAGAACCTACTATATAGCACAGGGAACTCTACTCAATACTTTGTAATGACCTATATGGGAATAGAATCTAAAAAAGAGTGGATATATGTAGATGTATAACTGATTCACTCTACTGTACAGCAGAAACTAACACAAAACTGTAAATCAACAATACTCTAATAAAAATTAATAAAAATGTAAGTTAAAAAAAGAGGTACAAATTAGATGTAGAATGGTCCTTTCTGAATCTAATACATACTATCTACCAAAAACCTACAGGAAACATCATACTTAATGATGAATTATTGAAAAACTTTCCCCCTGAGAACACTCATAAGACAAGGATGCTGAATATCACCTTATCATTTCAATGTCACACTGGAGGTCCTAGTCAGTGAAATAAGTCAAGAAAATAAAATAAAAGATACTAGATTTGGAAAAGAAGAAATAAAATTTCATTACTCCCAGAGAACATGACTATGTATGAATAAGATCCAAAAGAATATACAAACTATGAAAAGTGAATTTATCAAGGGCACTGTATACCAACTTATACACAAAAATTGTGTATCTATACACTAGCAACAAACTATCAGAAAATAAAATTTTTAAATGCAATTTTTAGAAGCATAGGAAGTCAGAAGTGTATGAATCAATCTAGTAACTGATGTGCCACACCGCTATATAGAAAACCATAAAATACTACAGAGAAAGAGTAAAGACGCTAAATTGATGAAAGATAAATCATATTCATGAGTCAGATAGCTAAATATTTTAAAGACAGCAATTCTCTATTTGATTGATAGATTCTCTGCAAACCAAAATAAAATTCCAGGATGTTATATTGTAGAAGTTGACAGGATAATTCTAATATTTTTATGGACATACAAAGGTGTAAAAATTGCCAAAGCATCTTGAAGAAAAGGAATGAGGGATCCGGAGGAAGATGGCAGAAGAGTAAGCCGGGAGATCACCTTCCTCCCCACAGATACATCAGAAGTTCATCTACACGTGGAGCAACTCCTACAGAACATCTACTGAACGCTGACAGAAGACCTCAGACCCCCCAAAAGGCAAGAAACTCCCCACATACCTGGGTAGGGCAAAAGAAAAAAGAATAAACAGAGACAAAAGGATAGGGACAGGACCTGCACCAGTGGGAGGGAGCCGTGAAGGAGGAAAGGTTTCCACACACTACAAGCCCCTTCGCGGGCGGAGACTGCGGGTGGCGGAGGGGGAAAGCTTCGGAGTAGCCGAGGAGAGCACAGCAACAGGGGTGCGGAGGGCAAAGCGGAGAGATTCTGGCACAGAGGACCGGTGCCCTCAGGCACACACCAGCCCGAGAGGCTTGTCTACTCGGCCGCCGGGGCGGGCGGGGCTGGGAGCTGAGGCTCGGGTATCGGGTTTCGGTCAGAACTCAGGGAGAGGACTGGGGCTGGCGGCAGGAAGAGAGCCTGAAGGGGTTGGTGCACAGCGGCTAGCCCAGAGGGAGTCCGGGGAAAAAGTGTGGAGCTGCCGAAGAGGCAAGAGACTTTTTCTTCCCTTTTGTTTCCTGGTGCGCGAGGAGAGGGCATTAAGAGCGATGCTTAAAGAAGCTCCAGAGACGGGCGCGAGCCGCGGCTGAAGGCACGGACCCCAGAGACGGGCGTGGGATGCTGGGGCTGCTGCTGCCGCCGCCACAAGGCCTGTGTGCGAGCGCAGGTCACTGTCCACCCCCCCTTCCGGGGAGCCTGTGCAGCCTGCCACTGCCGGGGTCCCGGGACCCAGGGACGGCTTCCCCGGGAAAGCGCATGGAGCGCCTCGGGCTGGTGCAACGTCACGCTGGCCTCTGCTGCCGCAGGCCCTCCCCGCACTGCGTGCCCCTCCCTCCCCTCGGCCTGAGTGAGCCAGAGCCCCCGAATCAGCGGCTCCTTTAAACCCGTCCTGTCTGAGCGAAGAACGGACGCCCTCCGGCGACCTACGCGCAGAGGCGAGGACAGGTCCAAGGCTGAGACCCGGGAGCTGTGAGACCAGAGAAGAGACAGGGAAATCTCTCTGTGCAGCCTCGGAGGCAGCGGATTAAAGCTCCACGGTCCGCTTGAAGTGCCCTGCGTCTGTGGAGTGCATGAATGGACAGCGAATCATCCCAAATTGAGGAGGTGGACTTTGAGGAAAAGATTTAAGATTTTTTCCCCTTTTCCTCTTTTTACAATGAATTATCCCAAATAAAGGAGGTGGACTTTGAGAGCAAGATTTCAGACTTTTTCCCCTTTTCCTCTTTTTACAACGAATTATCCCAAATTGAGGAGGTGGATTTTGAGAGCAAGATTTTCGATTTTTTCCCCCTATTCTCTTTTTGTGAATGTGTATGTGTATGCTTCTGTGTGAGATTTTCTCTGTATAGCTTTGCTTCCACCATAGGTCCCAGGGTTCTATCCGTCCGTATTTTTTTCAATAATTACTTTTTTATTATTAATAACGCTACTATATTTTATACTTTATTCTATTTTACTTTATCTTCTCTCTTTCTTTTTTTCCTACCATCCCTTCCTCCCTCCCTCTGCCCCTTTCTTTCTTTCTTTCTTTCCTCCCTCCCTCCCTCTTTCTTTCTTTCCTCCCTCCCTCCCTTCTTCCTTTCACTCTTTTTTTCCTTTCCTTCCTCACTCCCTCCTTCCTTTCTTTCTTTCTTTCCATCCTCCCTCCCTTCCTCCCTCCTTTCTTTCTTTCTTCCTTCCTTTCTTTCCTTCTTCCTTTCTTTCCCTCTCTCTTTCTTTCTTCTACTAATTCTTTCTTTCTACTTTTTCTCCTTTTTATTCTGAGCCGGGTACATAAAATGCTCTTGGTGCTGCAGCCAGGAGTCAGTGCTGAGCCTCTGAAGTGGGAGAGCCAACTTCAGGACACGGGTCCACAAGAGACCTCCCAGCTCCACATAATATCAAGCGGCAAAAATCTCCCAGAGATCTCCATCTCAACACCAGCACCCAGCTTCAGCCAACGACCAGCAAGCTACAGTGCTGGTCACCCTATGCCAAGCAACTAGCAAGACAGGAACACAACCCCACCCATTAGCAGAGAGGCTGCCTAAAAACATAAGGCCACAGGCACCCCAAAACACACCACCAGACGTGGACCTGTCCACCAGAAAGACAAGATCGAGCCTCAACCACCAGAACACAGGCACTAGTCCGCCCCACCAGGAAGCCTACACAACCTACTGAACCAACCTTAGACACTGGGGACAGAAACCAAAAACAACGGGAACTACGAATCTGCAGCCTGTAAAAAGGAGACTCCAAACACAGTAAGATAAGCAAAATGAGAAGACAGAAAAACACAGAGCAGGTGAAGGAGCAAGATAAAAACCTACCAGACCTAACAAATGAAGAGGTAATAGGCAGTCTACCTGAAAAAGAATTCAGAATAATAATAGTAAAGATGATCCAAGGTTCTATTTCCATGATCCACAATCTTGGAAATAAAATAGACAAAATGTAAGAAACAGTTAACAAAAAGAACTAAAGATGAATCAAGCATCGATTAAAAACACATTAAATGAAATGAAAAACACTCTAGATGGGATCAATAGCAGAATAACTGAGGCAGAAGAACGGATAAGTGAGGTGGAAGATAAAATAGTGGAAATAACTGATGCAGAGCAAAATAAAGAAAAAAGAATAAAAAGAAGAGAGGACAGTCTCAGAGACCTCTGGGACAACATTAAACGCACCAACATTCGAATTATAGGGGTTCCAGAAGAAGAAGAGAAAAAGAAAGGGACTGAGAAAATATTTGAAGAGATTATAGTTGAAAACTTCCCTAATAGGAAAGGAAATAGTTAATCAAGTCGAGGAGGCACAGAGAGTCCCATACAAAATAAATCCAAGGAGAAATATGCAAAGACACACATTAATCAAATTGTCAAAAATTAAACACAAAGAAATCATATTAAAAGCAGTAAGGGAAAAACAACAAATAACACACAAGGGAATCCCCATCAGGCTAACAGCTGATCTCTCAGCAGAAACTCTACAAGCCAGAAGGGAGAGGCTGGACATACTTAAAATGATGAAGGAGAAAAACCTGCAACCAAGATTACTCTACCCAGCAAGGATCTCATTCAGATTTGATGGATAAATTAAAACGTTTACAGACAAGCAAAAGCTGAGAGAGTTCAGCACCACCAAACCAGCTTTACAACAAATGCTAAAGGAACTTCTCTAGGCAAGAAACACAACAGAAGGAAAAGACCTACAATAACGAACCCAAAACAATTAAGGAAATGGGAATAGGAACATACATATCAATAATAACCTTAAATGTAAATGGACTAAATGCTCCCACGAAAACACACAGATTGGCTGAATGGATACAAAAACAAGACCCATATATATGCTGTCTACAAGAGACCCACTTCAGACCTAGAGACACATACAGACTGAAAGTAAGGGGATGGAAAAAGATATTCCATGCAAATGGAAATCAAAAGAAAGCTGGAGTAGCAATTCTCATATCAGACAAAATAGACTTTAAAATAAAGACTATTAGAAGAGACAAAGAAGGACACTACATAATTAACAGGGGATCGACCCAAAAAGAAGATATAACACTTGTAAATATTTATGCACCCAACATAGGAGCACCTCAATACATAAGGCAAATACTAACAGCCATAAAAGGGGAAATCGACAGTAACACACTTATAGTAGGGGACTTTAACACCCCACTTTCACCAATGGACACATCATCAAAAATGAAAATAACTTAGGAAACACAAACTTTAAATGATACATTAAAAAAGATGGACTTAATTGATATTTATAGGACATTCCATCCAAAAAGAACAGAATACACATTTTTCACAAGTGTTCATGGAACATTCTCCAGGATAGATCATATCTTGGGTCACAAATCAACCCTTGCTAAATTTAAGAGAATTGAAATTGTATCAAGTATCTTTTCCGACCACAGTGCTATGAGACTAGACATCAATTACAGGAAAATATCTGTAAAAAATACAAACACATGGAGGCTAAAGAATACACTACTCAATAACGAAGTGATCACTGAAGAAATCAAAGAAGAAATCAAAAAATACCTAGAAACAAATGACAATGGAGACACAATGACCCAAAAGCTATGGGACACAGCAAAAGCAGTTCTAAGGGGGAAGTTTATAGCAATACAATCCCACCTTAAGAAACAGGAAACATCTCGAGTAAACAACCTGACCCTGCACCTAAAGCAATTAGAGAAAGAAGAACGAAAAACCCCAAAAGTTAGCAGAAGGAAAGAAATCATAAAGATCAGATCAGAAATAAATTAAACCAAAATGAAGGAAACGATAGCAAAGATCAATAAAACTAAAATGTGGTTCTTTGACAAGATAAACAAAATTGATAAACCATTAGCCAGACTCATCAAGAAAAAAAGGGAGAAGACTCAAATCAATAGAATTAGAAATGAAAAAGGAGAAGTAACAACTGACACTGCAGAAATACAAAAGATCATGAGAGATTACTACAAGCAACTCTATGCCAATAAAATGGACAACCTGGAAGAAATGGACAAATTCTTAGAAATGCACAACCTGTCAAGACTGAATCAGGAAGAAGTAGAAAATATGTATAGACCAATCACAAGCACTGAAATTGAAACTGTGATTAAAAATCTCCCAACAAAAAAAAGCCCAGGACCAGATTGCTTCACAGGCTAATTCTATCAAACATTTAGAGAAGAGCTAACACCTATCCTTCTCAAACTCTTCCAAAATATAGCAGAGGGAGGAGCACTCCCAAACTCATTCTATGAGGCCACCATCACCTTGACACCAAAACCAGGCAAGGATGTCACAAAGAAAGAAAACTACAGGCCAATATCACTGATGAACATAGATGCAAAAATCCTCAACAAAATAGTAGCAAACAGAATCCAACAACACATTAAAAGGATCATACAACATGATCAAGTGGGGTTTATTCCAAGAATGCAAGGATTCTTCAATATACGAAAATCAATCAATGTGATACACCATATTAACAAACTGAAGAAGAAAAACCTTATGATCATTTCAATAGATGCAGAGAAAGCTTTCGACAAAATTCAACACCCATTTATGATAAAAACCCTGCAGAAAGTAGGCACAGAGGGAACTTTCCTCAACATAATAAAGACCATATATGACAAACCCACAGCCAACATTATCCTCAATGGTGAAAAACTGAAACCATTTACACTAAGGTAAGGAACAAGACAAGGCTGCCCACTCTCACCACTCTTATTCAACATAGTTTTGGAAGTTTTAGCCACAGCAATCAGAGAAGAAAAGGAAATAAAAGGAATCCAAATTGGAAAAGAGGAAATAAAGCTGTCACTGTTGGCAGATGACATGATACTATACATAGAGAATCCTAAAGATGCTACCAGAAAACTACTAGAGCTAATCAATGAATTTGGTAAAGTAGCAGGATACAAAATTAATGCACAGAAATCTCTGGCATTCCTATATACTAATGATGGAAAATCTGAAAGTGAAATCAAGAAAACACTCCCATTTACCATTGCAACAAAAAGAATAAAATATCTAGGAATAAACCTACCTAAGGAGACAAAAGACCTGCATGCAGAAAATTATAAGACACTGATGAAAGAAATTAAAGATACAAATAGATGGAGAGATATACCATGCTCCTGGATTGGAAGAATCAATGATTGGAAGAATCATTGTGAAAATGACTCTACTACCCAAAGCAATCTACAGATTCAATGCAATCCCTATCAAACTACCACTGGCATTTTTCACAGAACTAGAACAAAAAATTTCACAATTTGTTTGGAAAAACAAAAGACCCCGAATAGCCAAAGCATTCTTGAGAACGAAAAATGGAGCTGGAGGAATCAGGCTCCCTGACTTCAAACTATACTACAAAGCTACAGTAATCAAGACAGTGTGGTACTGGCACAAAAACAGAAAGATAGATCAATGGAACAGGATAGAAAGCCCAGAGATAAAGCCACGTACTATGGTCAACTTATCTTTGATAAAGGAGGCAGGAATGTACAGTGGAGAAAGGACAGCCTCTTCAATAAGTGATGCGGGGAAAACTGGACAGGGACATGTAAAAGTATGAGATTAGATCACTCCCTAACACCATACACAAAAATAAGCTCAAAATGGATTAAAGACCTAAATGTAAGGCCAGAAACTATCAAACTCTTAGAGGAAAACATAGGCAGAACACTCTATGACACAAATCACAGCAAGATCCTTTTGGATCCACCTCCTAGAGAAATGGAAATAAAAACAAAGATAAACAAATGGGACCTAATGAAACTTCAAATCTTTTGCACAGCAAAGGAAACCATAAACAAGACCAAAAGACAACCCTCAGAATCGGAGAAAATATTTGCAAATGAAGCAACTGACAAAGGATTAATCTCCAAAATTTATAAACAGCTCATGCAGCTCAATAGCAAAAAAACAAACAACTCAATCCAAAAATGGGCAGAAGACTTAAATAGGCATTTCTCCACAGCAGATATACAGACTGCCAACAAACACATGAAAGAATGCTCAACATCATTAATCATTAGAGAAATGCAAATCAAAACTACAATGAGATATCATCTCACACCAGTCAGAATGGCCATCATCAAAAAATCTAGAAACAATAAATGCTGGAGAGGGTGTGGAGAAAAGGGCACACTCTTGCACTGCTGGTGTGAATGTGAATTGGTACAGCCACTGTTGAGAACAGTATGGAGGTTCCTTAAAAAAATAAAAATAGAACTACCATATGACCCAGCTATCCCACTACTAGGCATATACGTTGAGAAAACCATAATTCAAAAAGAGATATGTACCAAAATGTTCATTGCAGCTCTATTCACAATAGCCCAGAGCTGGAAACAACCTAAGTGTCCATCATCGGATGAATAGGTAAAGAAGATGTGGCACATATATACAATGGAATATTACTCAGCCATAAAAAGAAACGAAACTGAGCTATTTGTGATGAAGTGGATAGACCTAGAGTCTGTCATACAGAGTGAAGTAAGTCAGAAAGCGAAAGACAAATACCGTATGCTAACACATATATATGGAATTTAAGAAAAAAAGTCATGAAAAACCTAGTGGTAAAACGGGAATAAAGACACAGACCTACTTGAGAATGGACTTGAGGATATGGGGAGGGGGAAGGTTAAGCTGTGACAAAGCGAAAGAGAGGCATGGACATATATACACTACCAAACGTAAGGTAGATAGATAGTGGGAAGCAGCCGCAGAGCACAGGGAGATCAGCTCAGTGCTTTGTGACTGCCTGGAGGGGTGGGATGGGGAGGGTGGGAGGGAGGGTGATGCATGTGGGAAGGGATGTGGGAATAGATGTATATGTATGACTGATTCACTTTGTTATAAAGCAGAAACTAAAAAAAAAAAAAAAAAAGAACTACCATATGACCCAGCAATCCCCTACTAGGCATATACCCTGAGAAAACCATAATTCAAAAAGAGACATGTACCAAAATGTTCATTGCAGCTCTATTCACTATAGCCCGGAGATGGAAACAACCCAAGTGTCCATCATCGGATGAATGGATAAAGAAGATGTGGCACATATATTCAATGGAATATTACTCAGCCATAAAAAGAAACGAAACTAGCTATTTGTAATAAGGTGGATAGACCTAGAGTCTGTCATACAGAGTGAAGTAAGTCAGAAAGAGAAAGACAGATACCGTATGCTAACATATATATATATATATATATGGAATTTAAGAAAAAAAAATGTCATGAAGAACTTAGGGGTAAAACAGGAATAGAGACACAGACCTACTGGGGGTGGGCTTGGGGATATGGTGGGGGGGCTGTGACGGGGCGGGGGAGAGGCATGGACGTGTATACACTGCCGGGAGTGGGGTGGATGGATGGTGGGGGGTGGCCGCGTGGTGCGGGGGGATCGGCTCAGTGCTTTGTGGCTGCCTGGAGGGGTGGGATGGGGAGGGTGGGAGGGAGGGAGACGCAGGAGGTAGGGGATGTGGGAACAGATGTATATGTATGACTGATTCACTTTGTTGTAAAGCAGAGAGTAATAAAAAAAAGAAGAAAAGGAATGAAAGTGTAGAACTTACACTATCGGATGTCAAAACTATGAAGTTTTGACATTAAAAAGGAAAACAAACAAACAAACAAAAAGAATGTAATAAAGGTTCCAGAATTATAACAAAGGTGAAAAAAAAATAATGCAGTGAGGCACGGATAGGATTTATCTTTTCAATATATGATCCTGGGTCAAGTGGAGATTCATTTGGAATAAAATGAAAACTGGACCTGTTTCGCACATCATACACAAAATAAAATCCACAATGATTATGGATTTCAATATGAAAGTAAAATGAATTCAAAATAAATAAATAAACAAGTAATAAATTTTAGAAGAAAAACCAGAAGAATATCTTAATGAGTTGGAGTGAGAAAATTTTTCCTATGCAGGATACAAAGAGAAAGAAGAATGAATAAAATGGACAACATTAGGATTGAGAACTTCAAATTACCAAAAGACACCATTAAAGAAGATAAAGACAGCCCACAAAGCATCAGTAGTTATTTTCAATACAGATATCCAACACTAGACTCCTATTCACAATATATAAACATCTCCTGCAAATCAATAAAATTAAGGTAGACAATATTTACAATGGGGAAAAAGTTGAACAGGTATATCCTGAAATAAAATATCAAACATACAAAAATGTGCTCAGCTTTATTAGTTATCAGGGAAATGCAAATTAAAACCACAAGTAACACTGTACAACACCAAAATGGCTAAAAAAAGAAGTGTCAAAACCAAGTTTTGGCAGGATTTGGATCAATTTAGAACTCACATGCAATGCTAGTGTAAATATGAAACACTTTAGAAAACTGTTTAGCAGTATCAACTAAAACAGAATATATACCTAATGACCCAGAACTTTTCATAGCAGCACTCACTATTCATAATAGCCATAAGCTGAAAACTATCCTAAAGTCTGTCAGCAGTAGAATGGATGAATTAATTATATTTATAAAATGGAATACTATACTCTAATGAGATAAATAAACTGCAGCCAAATGTAATATCATGCAAATTTCACCATCATAATCTTGATTCAAGAAATCTGCACATTGGAGTACATATTCTGTAATTCCATTTATATTAAGTACAAAACTAGACAAATCTAATCTATGGTATTACAAATCAGATAATGGTTACTTTTGGGAAAAGAGATAATGACTGGAAGAGGTCTCGAAAAAACTTCTGAGGTCCTGATTGTGTTCCATTTCTGAACGTGGATACCTGTTATTTAGGTGTGTAAACTTCGTTAAAATTTACAAGTTATACACTTGTGATCTCTGCATTTTTCTGTAGGTGTGTAACCAAAACAAACAAACAAACAAAAAAACACGTACTTGAGGAAACTGGGGGAAAATGCATAAAGATGAAACTTTAATAATGAAAACAAAAATTTAACAAATTAAAAAAAAAAAACAGATTCCCCAAGCATAAAATTCACTAGGAAGAAAGAATTCTGGTGAGAAAAGCCAAAGCAGATATAAATCCTGACTGTAAGCAAAGAGTAATGCCCAGTGTGATGAGTAGAAAGCAGCATGTTCTAAAGTGACTCCCTGAGTGTAATATAACCCCTTTGTTAATTTGGTAGGTCTGTCATAACAAAATACCACAGACTAGGTGGCTTAATCAACAGAAAGTTATTTTCTCACCATTCAGGAGGCTAGAAGTTCAAGATCAAGGTGTTAGCACCTTTAGTTTCTTTGAGCCCTCTCTCCTTGGTTTGTAGAGGGCCCCCTTCTCCCTGTATTCTCACATGATTTTTTTCTGTGTGTGCCTGCCCCTAGTGTCTCTCTCACTTTTTTAGCTTTTTTAAAATAATTTTTATCTTTAGAACAGTTTCATATCTACCAAAAAAATTAGCAGACCCCCACACATGCATAATTTCTTCCATTATCAACATCCCCCACTGAAGTGGTACATTTGTTACAATTGATGATAATTGTACTGACATATAATTATCACCCAGAATTCATAATTTACCTTAGGTTTCACTCTTGTGGTTGTACATTACATGGGTTTGGAAAAATGTGTAAGGACATGTGTCCATTATTATGGATACACAGTATTTTTACTACCTAAATATCCTCTGTGCTCTACCAATTCATACCTCCTCACTTCTAACCCCTGGCATCCACTGATATTTTTTAATATCTCCATAATTTGGCCTTTTCTAGAATGTCAAATAACTGGAATAATACAGTATGTAGCCTTTTCAAATTGACTTCTTTCACTTAGTAACATCCGTTTAAGACCACCCCATGTCTTTTCATGGCTTGATAACTCATTTCTTTTTAGTGCTGAATAATATTCCATTGTCTGGATGTGCCACAGTTTATTTATCCATTCACCTACTGAAAGACATCTGTTTGCTTCCAAGTTTTGGAAATTATGAATAAAACTATTATAGACATCCATGAGTAGGTTTATCTGTGGACATAAATATTTAGCTCCTTAGGGTAAATATCAAAGAGCATGATGGCTGGATCACCTGGTAAGAGTGTATTTAGTTTTGCAAGAAATGCCAAACTGTCTTCCAAAATAGCTGTATCATTTTGCATTCCCACCAGAAATAACTGAGAGTTTATACTGTTTCACATCTTTACCAGCATTTGGTGTTGTCAGTGTTCTGGATTTTGGTCATTCTAATAGGTGATATCACATTGTTTCTTTAATTTGCATTTCCTTGATGATATATGATGTAAGACATCTTTTCATATGCAAACTTGCCTTATGCATATTTTGGTGGAGAGGTGTCTGTTAAGGTCTTTGACCTATTTTTTAATTGGGTTGTTTGTGTTCTCATTCTTGAGTGTTAAGAGTTTTTTGTACATTTTGGGTAACATTCTTTTATCAGATATGTCTTTTGCAAATATTTTCTCCAAGTCCGTGGCTTGTCTTTTCATTCTCTTTACAGTGTCTTTGGCAGAGCAGAAATTATTAATTTTAATTAAATCTAGCCTATCAATTCTTTATTTCATGGATCATGCCTTTAGTGATACATCTAAAAAGTCATCATCAAATTCAAGGTCATAAAGCTTTCCTGTTACATTATCTTCTTAGATTTTTATAGTTTTGTGTTTTACATTTTGTGAACCATTTTGAGTTGATTCTTGTGAGAGTGTAAGGTCTGTTTTTATGTTTGTTTCTTTGCATGACCAGTTGTTCCAGCACCATTTTTTTGAAAAGACTGTCTTTTCTCCGCTGTGTTGTCTTTGTTTCTTTGTCAAAGATCAGTTGATTATATTTATGAGGGTCTATTTGTGGGCTCTTTATTCTGTATCACTGATCTATTGACCTATTCTTTCACCAATACCACTCTGTATTGATCACTTGATTACATCTTGATGTAGACTAACTACAACTGTAACTACATCTTTTTATTTTTTTTTAAGTATGCAGGCCTCTCACTGTTGTGGCCTCTCCCGTTGCGGAGCACAGGCTCCGGACGCGCAGGCCCAGCGGCCATGGCTCACAGGCCCAGCCGCTCTGCAGCATGTGGGATCCTCCCAGACTGGGGCACGAACCTGTGTCCCCTGAATCAGCAGGCGGACTCCCAACCACTGCGCCACCAGGGAAGCCCTGTAACTACATCTTGATGTAGACTAACTACACCTGTAACTACATCTTGATGTAAGATAATGTCAGTTCTCTAACTTTGTTTTTCTCCTTCAGTATTGAATGGGCATTGGATTTTGTCAAATGCTTTTTCTGCATCTGTTGATAAAATCGTGATTTTTTTCTTCTTTAGCCTATTGATTTGATGAATTACATTAATTGATTTTTGAATATTGAACCAGCCTTGCATACCTTGGATAAATCTCACTTATTTATGGTATATAATTCTTTTCATATACATGGTTGGATTCAATTTGCTAATATTTTGCTGAGAACTTTTGCATGCATGTTTATGACAGATACTCATTTGTAGTTTGCTTTTCTTGTAATGTCTCTCTGGTTTTGATATTAGTGTAATGCTGCCCTCATAGAATCAGTCTGAAAGATTTCCCTCTGTTTCTATCTTCTGAAAGAAATTGTAAAATTTGGTACAATTTCTTCGTTAAATGTTTGGTAGAATTCACCAGTGAACCTATTGGAGCCTGTTGTTTTCTGATTTGGAAGGTTATTAATTATTGATCCAATCTCTTTAATGGATATGGACCTATTCAGATTATTTTTTCTTATGTGAGGTTTGACAGGTTATATCTTTCAAGAAATTGGTCATTTCATATAGTTATCAAATTTGTGGCATACAGTTCTTCATAGTATTCCTTTATTATTCTTTTAGTGTCCATGGGATATGTAATAATGTCCTCTCTTTCATTTCTGATATTAATAAATGTTGTCCTCTCTATTTTTGTCTTACTTAGCCAGACTATAGGCTTCTTGATTTTATTGATCTTTTCAAAGAATCAGCTTTTGGTTTTGTTGACTTTTTTTCTATTGATTTCCTGTTTTCAGTTTCATTGATTTCTGCTCTAATTTTTCTTATTTCTTTTTTCTACTTACTTTGGATTTAATTATATTCTATATTAATTTGGGCTCTATATATCATGCTGTGGGACTCCCCTCTGAGCATAATACAGAGAGTGGGAGCATTCTCCTTTCCCTCTTTAAAGTGACTTTGGCACTATAGTGTTGCTGTGATAATTGAAAGTATCAAAGATCACAGTGATAGTTGTACCATGACTTCATTCAAAATGACATCCTGGTCTGAGAGGTTCTGATCACAAATTTTGAAGGAAAAAAAAGTTCTAATGGAAAAATTTCCCTGGAGAAGATGAATCTTGAATGGTGGATGGAAAGATAGGAGGAAGTCACATCAGTCAAGACAGAAGGAAGAATATTAAAGGATGCAGGTGAAAATAGAGTGGTGAGGAGAGGAAAAGGAGCAAAAGTAATGGGTGTCTTTAATGTGATATTCTGGATAATTATATTAAAAATACTAATGGAGCTTATTGATTATCCTACAGATATCTTACATAATATTTTTAACTAGTACTCACTCACCATATATTTGCTAAATAAGTAAACTGACCAATGAACATGCTGGTAATTATAATCTCTTATGGTTATCAAAAATATATCTTATAATTTTTACTGTTATTTTACTTTCTTGGAAATAATTTAAGAAGAGCATATTTAGCTATCCCAATTGAAGAGCTATAAATAGGGGTTGACCAGCTCTTTAGCATCTAAGAACAAGTTAATAAAGAGTTGTGACTACTACCAGAAAATACAATGTAAGGGATGAGGAGGATTTGACCAGATCAGTTCACTTCAGACTAGAAATTGCCCTAAGAGCTACAATACATTTTTCACTGTTCCACTCCCCTTTTCCATGTCCAAATCTTTTCCTTTCTATTTCTTCTTCTTTCCTATCTGTACCTACCAATTACCTTTCTTCTTATGTCTTTTGATGAGTATTCCCATTACTCTGGGTATATTTCTTCCCTTACTGTTTTTCCTCCTTCCCTTTCGGTCTCTCTTGCTTTCTTTTCTGTTTCTCTGCTGTCCCTTTCTACTTTATCTTTTTTCACAATCTGCACCTTTCCCCATTTAAATCAGTCATTATGTAGAAATCAAGTGGATGTTTTTAAATGATGCTATATTTGTTAAGTAGAGTGTATGTTACTTCTGGATTTTAAGAGCAGTCCAAATATTTTATATGACTTTAAGGGAAACTATAAATTAGTTGTATTCTAAGAGCCAGAGGAATGGCCTCCTCAAAATCAGGGTCAACTCAACTTCTTCAGGAAACTCCTTGACCTCTAGATGGATTTAACATCCTATTCTTACCTAGCATATACTATGAAACAATAAAATTCAGTTATTATTTTCATTATTATTTTCTTTGCATTTAATGACTTTTTTTATGCTAGAGTGTAAATTCTGTGATATAAGTGATTATATTGTTTTTTATACCCTATAAGCCCTAGTACCTAGCAGAGTGCCTGGAGAATAGAAGGCAGTTAAACGATGTTTGTTAAATGAATGAATAAAGTAATGAATAAAAGATTTCAGCTCACCCCCATTTTCATCTCTTCAAAAATAGCCCTCCTTTCTCAATCTTCGTAACTCACCTAAAACTTTTCTACTCATTCCATGGCTCCCTAAAACTGTGAAGACCAGAGTGGACTATGGCAAGTGTGATAATGAAGCCATTCTCATGGGCAGTGAGTTCTGAAATAAATTCTATAAATTTTAAAAGTTGCTTGTTGTGATCTCATTTTTAACCTATAATGTGCTACAGATTTCTCTATTTTTCCCTCACCTCTTGATGCTCCAGAAATACCTTCTCTGTCATTGTTTTACACACCACAGTCCCCTAGACTTTCTACCTATTAACCACAATGGGCCTCTGTGACTTACAATTTAGTGCCTAGTGTCTCTCATTCACATCCTGCGATGTGTATTTTTTTTTCTGAAAGGGTAAAACACTGATAAATGAAGATAAGCTGTTGGCTTTGTTCCAAAAACAAACTTGTTGTTTTAGGACACCAAACGGTCTGAAACCTCATTAAGAAGCTGCAGGCCACCCAAGGTTGTGCATCAATTAGCAATTAGGTCACACGTTGGGTGGTTGAAGGCACTCAGCCTTTGGCCTTGTTCCTCACAGCATACCCAAGCAGGGCACCACTATCCAAACAATGCCCACCCTGCTGTCTCTTGTTCCTTAATTGGGATGACTTAGAGATGCTAATGTGCACAGGCAGACCCTGTTGCCCCAATTAGGCCTCATTAGTGGCTCTGCCAGTGGTGACCACTGCAAAGTGATATTTGCTCTTGGGAAGGCTTTGTGAGGTGCTCCCAGTTGCTGCAGAGAAGGAGCAAGGACATGCTGCTTTACACTCTTTCCAGCAGCAAACTCCTTCCCTCGATTTTCTACAGCCACTGTCAGTTTGGTTAGTGTTACTCTCTGAGACGCAGTTGTTACACCGTGACTACAGAGCCTAGGGTGGTAGGTGGAAATTCTTACAGACACTCATTGGGTTATGAGAGGACTGGTTTATGACTCCTCCTTTTCCCCCGCCCCCTCCCCACAGATTTTTCCATGAAATACAGAAAATGTGTTCAGAGATAGGTTTCTGGAACCCAAAGACAATACCATCCTAAACCCTGAAGTGTCCCTTAAGTAACTTTCAGCTGACTAAAATGTGAAAAATAGAAAACAACAATCTTGAAAAATGCATAAGGAATGAAGAATGCAATTGTTTTTTTTATTTTTTAAATCAGGCATATTTCAAAAGGAAAAGGTCTGAGAATGCTGCCATTAACTCTTCACAATGGAAAACTGCTTGTTGGTCTAACCAAACTGTGGAGAGAGGCACACACCCACACTAACAGAGGACTTTCTGTAGGTATTTTTTTTTAAGAGGTAATGAGACACAAGCTTTTTTTTTTAATATTTTTTTTATTTATTTGGTTGCATCAGGTCTTAGTTGTGGCAGGCAGGCTCCCTAGTTGTGGCAGGCAGACTCTTAGTTGCAGCATGCATGTGGGATCCAGTTGCTGGACCAGGGATCGAGCCCAGATCCTCTGCATTGGGAGCATGGAGTCTTAACTACTGCATCACCAAGGAAGTCCCTCTATAGGTATTTTAGTCCCTACACATTTAGTTTTAAAAGAGACACAATGTGATGATTCTTTAGGGTTGCTGGCACAAATCCATTTGGGTTATATCATATTTAGAGTTTACCCCACAATCTGTGTAGACAAGAACTCTGTAAAGGCAAGGTGAGCAAGGCAATAACCCCCTCCACTGGGATGGGGCAGGATTGAGCGGGAATATGATTAGAGCCTCCTGCTGCCATCCCCTCAGTTCACCCAAAGGTCATTAGAGTGCTTGTTTTAGTATTTTCATTTTTTTCCCTTAAGAATTGGAGGGAGTGAAATAAATACCCTCAAATGAATGAGACTGGAGACAGAGTGATCAATAATAGGGGACATTAAAAAATTTTGGATCTGAATATCACTTGCTTGCAATTAGCTCTTTAAAAAAATCCTTTTTCTATTTTTTGTTTTTGACCATTCATATTCCAATAGCTGCCTAAACTCCTGGCACTGCTATATGTAACAAGACATTTGCCATCTAAAGAGCCTTTAGGAGAATAATAAGTGTAGAGCTTTCCTACTGCCCATTTCCATCATGTGATTTTTCCCCCTGGTTCCTTGCATCCTTCTTCCTGCCCCTTGACTTGTGTGAGCAGTTGCTGCAGAGATGGCAGGATGTCAATGCCCCCAAAATTGAACCTGTGATTTGTTTTTCTTTGATTTATGTTCTTGTAGTCAATAAACTTTATAAAGGAAAGTATCAGACTGAACAATCAATCAAAGATAAACAGATTCCTGTCCTTTAAAAGCATTTTAGCCCAGTAGGTGCATGCCTCATTCATCTTTTGCAGGCATGCTTTCGGCCTTTCCACTGAGACCCAGCCGACTGCTCACTACAGGCAGTTTTCCACCAAATGGCTGCGGCAGTGGAGCTGAGATTTATCAATTTCATGGCACCAGTGGTCCTGATATGGTATCATTTTCAGGATCTAAGTGGTTAAGCAGCTGTTTGCATGCCGAGACCTGGGCTTTCCAATCTACCAGAAAGGGGAGAGGGACGAGGAGTTTTAAACACTTTGGGTTCACACTGGATAGTTCTATAAAAATTTATATGGTGCACTTTTTTTTTATTCTAGAAAAGCCAAATCCCTTCCTTGCAAAAGAGAATTCTCTCTTCGTTCTATTAGTGGTTTCTGAATCTTCCTTCGAATAAAGCAAATGTCATCCTGCATTTTTTTTGCTTCTCTGCAGCACAAATGGTGTGCATATGCAGATTGGTGATTTTCTAATCAATATAGTGGCACTTGGGAATATCTGTAAGTATTGTAATAATGCATTAGTCAGGAGCGATGTTGTAACACACTGAGATCATACACATAAATCTAAGACACCATGTCTAGACACTCCAGGGAAGATGGCATGGCATGGATTAGAGCAGGCATTAAGGGAGGGCAGTATTTCAAATATGATGGGAAAATAATGCAATTTGCAGACTTTAATAAAACCATTGGGGAATTAATTTCAGTAGGGGTACATTCTCTCCCCAAACATTCGCATTCTTATGTTTGCTTCCTGGACACTTGTAATGAGATACTTTTCACCTGTTATCTCAGGCATAGACACAGAATGGGATCTGTGACTTGAACTAGATTTTTAATGTGCTGCATATAAAAATAATTCCTTTACAGGTAGTGCTTTAGCTGTACAAAAGTGCGTTATGCAAACAACACAGAGACAGAACAAACCTTGGAGATTCAGAGTTAGAACAGCTTATGAATTAATCTCCTAAGCACACGTTGAGCCTGCTCAGAGAGTCCACTCACACATAAAACTTGACCAACCGAACCTGCAAAGTTTTAATAGGGACGGGCTCGATGATGAAACATGAAAACGATATTAAATGCATGCCCATTTTAACACCACCCAAAAGTTACAGGCTGGTTTTACTCTCTTCTGCCGCCAATGTCATCTGCTTTTGAGCCCTTTATTTTAATAAATCAGACTCTGTTGAAATTGTGCAGGCTGATGATAGCGGTCCTGTCTTCAGGTACTCACCCTGACGGAAAAGCTGTGATAAAAATCTTAAATTGAAAGTAGCCAGAAATGAAACCTGCAAGTATTCTCAAGCAAAAAAACGAAGTACAGAACACACAAACCCACTCCTGCCCCCGCCCTCATGCTGGTCAGTTTCTAGCAGCCACGCAACAGGCTCCTGGTCCCACACACTGCTTAGCCTGCCTTCCGGTTGTCATTTTGGTCCATTGCTGCCTAAGTGAAGTCTCCTCAAGTCTCAGGCCAGCTCCGTGCTTCTAACACTCTGGAGGATTTTCAATTAAAATGCGAGAGAAGCAGAGGGCTAGATGGAATCAACCCAATTATCTCTGTAGCCATAGAAATGCACATGATAAGTGAACTCCAACCTTTTCCTTTCTGATGACAACTTGGGCTCTGAATAGAGTGTGATTTTTTTTTTTTTTTTTTTTTTTTTTTTGTGAGTGTGAGGAAGAATGTGCCTTTCTTTAATATAGAATGAAACATCACTTCCTTGGCAAAATACCTCAAGGCATAATACATCCAGCACCTATACAGTTTGGTTCCATGAAGGCTTAGGCTTAGAGAAAAAATTTTTTCTCAGACTGCTGTCCGGAGGAAAACTACACTGCAGCATCTCATCCCAGAAGTCTTTTCTTGTAACTTTAGTGATTCGTTTCCTTATTATGTTAATTTTTAAATTTGTGTTTCTAAATATTTTTCTCTCTTTCTTTCAAATATTGCTTTTGAAGGAGGAATAAGTATACACACAGAATGTATTAAATCTCTTTCATTTCCTAAACCCCTGACCTACTTTCCTCTCTGTGAAAGGCCATTTTACCAACGTTACTAATACTGGACACACATGTTGTAAGAAAGGCTGGAAAGTGCCAACAAAAGCAGAGGGCACTCTACAGTTTTTCACATTTCTCCAGCAAGAGCACCTTAGCAAGTAGTGCCCACACATAACACAGGAGATAGTTGCCCTTTCTTTCAAATTGAGGAAATACGGAAAATTCTGGCTTATATTTCTTCTATCGCTCTTCTTCTAACTCCACTATTTTCTTTTTAACTTTAACAATCTTCCTGCCAAATGCAAAGTACGTGAGTCCATGTGTCCTTTTCATTTTGTTAGTCTGCCCACAGTTTACAATATTGCCGGAGTATATCCCGTTTGAATTCTCAGTGTTACAATAATCAAAACTTAAACCATCCTTTTGCTATTTGGTCTTATTCTTAGGGCCATGTGAAATCCCTAATTAGAAATTTAAACATTTTATGACAGCTATCACCAAAATATGTGTTTAAAGATATGTCCCTTGCAAACACTAACAATGTGACTCACTTTTTATAATCCACTCTACCATAATCTGATTACCTAAAAGTCAGTTTCTCCTGGCTCCAGAAAAAGTTGAGATGATAATAAGATCATAGAGATAATGTGTACTCACTTTTGTTTAACACTTTGTAGTTTACAAAGTGCATTTGGGAACACAAGAAATAGAGCCTCCTTGGGAACAAAGGGGAGAAAAAAGAATACTTATTAAACAGCATTTAAGAGTGATCCTTTTGATGAGCCTATGCTCTGAGATTCAGCCTGAAGATGGAGGACAAAATGTCTTTGTGGGGAGTTGAGCATCATGTTATCAGAAGGATGAGATCTCAAAACAGAGACCTTATCCCTCAGGGTAGGGGCACTGAGGGGATAGCAACAATTTCAAGCAGAAAACAAAGTTATAGAGTTCCTCATGTCAAAATCTACTATAAATAAAGTTATTTTTCAGGAGACAAAGCTCACTTCTACATATATAATGGAATGTCTCATTTGACCATTTCCTCCCCAAGCCCTCAAAGCTGTTTGATTTACATGACAAACTTTAAGCTTACATTTTGCTGTCTTGCCTGCTAGGAAGATTGGATCCTACATGTGATAGAAGTTCAGAGAGAAGTCCTCACTAAGACCTCCGTGTCACCAAACCAAACCCCAAATCCCTGATTCCTTTGGCTTAAGGCTTCATGCTTATTAAACTGCAAATATCCCAGTGGAAGATGACATGTATTAGTCACTTATACTTAGCCTCATAGTTTAGTGCTGTCAGATCTTCACCTGAAAACGAATTTTAATACACAAGGTCTCAGAGGCCCGTGGCAGAGAAGCTCTCAGAAGAATGGAGAGTGTGTCACCAAACTGAGGGTGGGGGGAGTGAAGGGAGTGGAAGGGGAGGGGGAGAGGGGGAAGCAGAAGATGGGGAGGAAGTTAGAACAATAGAAAGTGATGATACTGAAAACTCACTTCTTTGCTTACCAGTGATGCCTTGGATGGTCCCCACCTGAAGCTGGAACTATGAAATGGGTATTTCTAAGACAAGAAACAGGTATTGCTAAAATAAACCATGCTTTGTGTACACTCTCCACTTGACTCAAAACTGAAAACCGGACTAAGGGCTGTTTCCACGATGCCAGACAACATGCCCAGAGGTACAGAGCACAGAGGGAAAGTGCAGATTTCCCTGCCTGTGATGTTTCACAGGAATGTGGGTGCCCTCTGTCCCCTAGTTCTTAGCCTCATATTTTCTATAGTAGATCAATTTATCATCAGTTGGCAGATTACTGATTAAAGGAGTCTTAAACTTGGGAATATCCACACTGAGTTCTCTAGAGACAGAATCTTCCGTCTCACAGGCTGTGGGTCTTAAATTCTCTCTCGCCTTTCCCCCAACCATTTTAAACAATTGAGAATACAAAGTGCTTAGAACAATGCTGATATTAATTTGAATTATTCACAAAGTAGTATTTCCTTATGCTATTTATGCTTTTTGGCAACTCCTTTTTCACTAATTCTGTATGATAAATAAGAGGACTATTTTATCCCTTGTTTCTCTTCTGACAATATTGGGAGAGAGAATGATTATGTAACATTTTATATCAATAATGATATGCAAAAATAAAACGCCATTTTAAAGAAACTGCATTAAAGTAAATTGCCTAGACAGTCTGGTAAAGTGGATGAGCACTGGATTTATAAGTCAAAACAGACCCACTCCCTGCTCTGCCTTACGGTGGCAAGTCCCACAGCCTACCTAGTGCCCAGTATTCTCTTCTTTGAGATAAAGAGGCGGGACTTTCAACAACAGATATCTTCTCTGCCAGCTCAGACCAGTTGCTGGTGACTATCTGAACTGCTGTGTTAAGGGCCGTCACTCCCAGCCCTGGCTCTTCCGAAAAGACTTCTATTGATCAGCAACATCTGCCAGAGGCAAAGAAGTAGGGATTGGAAGGACCTGAACCAGATCCTACCACCCTGGAACTAGATGATGTTAAAATGCTCCTCCTAGCTCTGGAATCTTCAATCTCAACTACAGAAAAATTTACATTCGTTATTAAAAAAAACAAAAAACAAACCAGAAACAGAAAATCTATACACAGGTATAAAAGTGAAAATTATTTTATATTTTAAAGAAAGCTGAAGATTATCAATACAGCAAATTCCCCACATACTAACCTTCAAGTTGCAAACTTTCAAAGATGTGAACGAATTGAATCCAGCAAGGAACCAGAAACTGTGCCATCAATGTCAGGTGTGAGTGAAATTGCAGCTTTCCCTCTATCTCCTACTGCTGACGGTCCTTCAGCTCTACCATCTCCCACCTCCCCTCCCTCCTCTAGTCAGTAACTCTTCTTGCCTGTTCACTCGATGCCAGCCCCTGTATGCCAGCTGTTGTACTGTGTACCACTGTACTTTTCTAGGTACTGTACTGTAAGATTAAAAATGTTTTCTTTATTTTTTGTGTTTGTTTTTTATGTATTATTTGTGTGAGAAGTATTATCAATCTAATACAGTATAGTGCTATACAGCCGGTTGTGTTAGTTGGTTACCTAAGCTAACTTTGTTGGACTTATGAACAAATTGGGCTTACAAACACGCTCTTGGAATGGAACTCGGTCGTATGTAGGGAACTTACTGTACATATTTAAAATTAAAACATGTTGTTAATAGGGTCAGATAAGCTTTATTGTAGCCTGAAGCACATAGTTTATTTAAATATATATTTAGTATCTGCAAATTCTTGCCCCATTGTTTTACACCATTTTGTCAATCTCCAGTGATTATAGTTTAAAAAATCATGTAGTTCATTTCTGTTTCTTAGTGTTCATGGCACTGTGATGAAGTAATTCCATCTGAGAAAAACATATTTTGGGGATTTTAGACAGTCATGTGTTTTCAGATGAACTATACTTTTCACCTACAAGCTCATGTTAATTGTTAGGAATTGTGACAGGCAGTATGTAAATTTCATTTTATACCAGCATTTTCAATATGAAAGGTCTATCATTGTGTGGCTGGTATTAAATTAGTAAATCCCAAAAGATCACACCATATCATAAGTTGGGAATCTTTGTGTTTAAGGAACTTAATTATCATCTTGTCTCTTTTTAAACGAAAAAAATATCTTTTCTTTTCCTTAATCGGCAATATACCCTGTAAATAATGTTGTTTCCTTCACACTGAAAACCATTTAATTCTCCATTATCTCACTTCATTAGCCAAATGTCCTATTTAGGAAAACTCCGAATATGAAGCATATTATAATGTGGTAGGAAAATAATATTTAGAAACAGCCTTGAACTGGAAAGAAAAACCCAGCAAAAAGAAGTCAGTGCAGATGATAAGTGTTTATCATATTCCGGGCTATTTCAGGGATCTAGTTCTATTATGATTGACCTTGGAAATCAACTAGGAGCAATTTTCACATGCTGTGCTAGGTAAACAATGACTTCTGGGACATACAGAAGAATAAGAAAAGTTAGAAACTGATTTTTCAACAAGGATTCTGAATATATGTAAAACCTTGGGCCAAACTAGAAGGGCTTTAGGGACCAGGAAAATCCTGTGTATAACCAGCCCATATCTCCATCCACCTTTGTCCTCTCCCCTAGCAAAATATCCCTTGAAATGTAGTGAAATCTGAACAAAGAGTGTCTTTAATAGGAAAAATGGTTACAAAGAAGAGCCTGCAATGGGTAAAGAAGGAAGGCTTTCCCCAAGGAAAAGATGTGAAAGAGGCCATGGGCCACAGGCAAACATCAACACTACAGGAGTGAGAGTTCCCTGGTTGTCCAGTGGTTAAGACTCAGTGCTTTCACTGCCTTGGGCCGGGGTTCCATCCCTGGTCAGAGAACTAAGATCCCCCAAGCTGCACAGCATGGCCCAAAAAACCCAAACCAACAGACAAACCACCCCCACCCACCCAAAAACAACACTTCAGAGGTGTGTTAGCCTCTGCTGGCAAAACCACTTCCTTCTCCCTCTCCAATTTCTATTCTCTGTTCACTACTCACTCATCAGTATCAGGAGCCTTACTCCCAAAGAATGGGGCCTAAGACAGTCACTCTAACAGAAACGACCCCTCATTGTCAAACTCAAGTGGTTCCTTCAACTAGGAGCAGAGCGGCAAGAACGACGGCTGTTCCTTTGGAAGCTCAGAGAAGGAGAGATTGCAAATGGCAGGGAGGTCTTCCTGCTCCAGGTACTTTTCCTTAACACAAATGAAGGAGTTGTTTTAGCTCCTTTTCAGAGATGAAAAGAAGATCATTGAGGGCTTCCCTGGTGGCGCAGTGGTTGAGAGTCTGCCTGCCGATGCAGGGGACACGGGTTTGTGCCCCGGTCCGGGAAGATCCCATATGCCGCAGAGCGGCTGGGCCCGTGAGCCATGGCCGCTGAGCCTGCGCGTCCGGAGCCTGTGCTCCGCAACGGTGAGAGGCCCGCATACGGCAAAAAAAAAAAAAAAGAAGATCATTGAAAAGCACCCCTGTTGCACACACACACACACACACACACACACTCTTAGATGAACTTTGCATTTTTTACTCAGTACTGTAGTAGATAGTATTACCATCATAATCCTGTGGCTCCTTCCTTGCTAGGCCTGCCTCTAAGAGAAGATTGTATCTGTTATCCCACTGATGGTAGACTTAGTCATGTGTCTTTTTGGTCAACGACTGAAGAGTAGAAATGTCAAATGCCACTTCTGAGCAGAAGATTTAAAAGCCTTCATGAGGTCATGTCACTTCTCTTTTTCTTCATTCATGAATCCAGCAAAGAGTTGCCAGAAAACATATAGGACTTGCAATGAAATCTGAATCAGATAAACCACAAATAAATTTTTGGTGTAAGTATATCCCAAATATTGCATGGGACATACTTACACTAAATAAAATAAATAAATAACAATAATAAAAATCTGTTGCTTATCTGAAATTCAAATCTAACAGGGTGTTTTGTATTTTTATTTGCTATATTTGTCAATGCTAGTTTTGCAGGATCCCATATAACAGTTGCTCTTTTGGTCTATGTTCCAGAATAAAGATCAGGTCCTCAGTGGACTTGCAGCCAACTTGAAATGTGATCAAGCTTTGTGGTCTCAGGTGACTTAGACTTGGAGGTCATTTGTTTCTGAAGTATGACCTAGAGAAAGATGACTGATAAAATCAGCATCCATTCCTCCCTGAGATACTCATGAAGAATTTATCTAGGAGAAACTAGGGAACATCCTTCTGGTTTTAGTTGAATCCTTTCTCTGCCACTCATCACATCAGCTTCTATGTCCTCTGCTTTCTGCATTGGTTCAATCTCACACTGTCCTTGTTGGTTGGATCACTCCTTTCTATCAAAGCCCATTGTTAATGGCAGCTGTCAGTCTTCCTGTCTTCAACTAATATGAATTTAGTCTCTACTTCACAGAGGTTTTACTCCCCTGACCATACACTTTTCATCAATGATATTTCTAATACTTTACTTATGTCAATTAGTCCTTGGTTGTCACTGTAGAATTTGGGTACATATTCTGGAAATTCTAGAAAGTGCATGTGACCTCTATAGAAATACTTATTACAAAATGTATTCTGACTATGCAATAGTTCACTTATTCCAGAAATGTTCATTGACTCTCACTAGACTGAGGTCCAGGGACTGGCTGTATTATGATGAACAGAGCAGATGTGATAATTGGCCTGGTGGAGTTTACAGTCTAGAGAGTGAGGAGGATGCATGGATGTCCCTTGATTTAGGAAAAGAAAAAAATATTTCATAGGGTTTGACTGTTTTCTCCTTTTCTTTAGCCATCATGTCTTCTGATTTATTCATATGCTTGCTTCTTTCCTTTAAGATTTATATCTATCATTCATTCTCAAATGTCCCTTTATCTGTAGCAGTTGTTAAACTTTTTCATCTTCTGCCAATTTGAGCTTTTTCATTTAACTTTTTAATGCCCCTTTATAGAAAATTTATAATTAGTTCCCTTAGGGAATATACCATATTTTACTCTTGTATGTGTTAATTCAAATAAAACACTACCAAATGCTCCCTCTCAGTGGATTCAGGACAGGGGGAGTGTATAGTAAAAATAAATAAAAGGCATTGTCTTTACCCTCAAAGAGTTTTTAATAACCTCCCAGGAGGAATTAAAACCAGCAACTCTGAAATAGTTAATTAACTATATATGGCATAAATAGTAAGTGAGGTTAGCAACATGTAAGCTAATATATATAGAATGGATATACAACAAGGTCCTGCTGTATAGCACAGAGAACTATATTCAATATCCTATAATAAACCATAATGAAAAAGAATATAAGAATAGAATGTATGGGCTTCCCTGGTGGCGCAGTGGTTGAGAATCTGCCTGCCAATGCAGGGGACACGGGTTCAAGCCCTGGTCCGGGATGATCCCACATTCCACGGAGCAACTAGGCCCGTGAGCCACAACTACTGAGCCTGCGCGTCTAGAGCCTGTGCTACGCAACAAGAGAGGCTGCGATAGTGAGAGGCCCATGCACTGCGATGAAGAGTGGCCCTTGCTCGCCCCAACTAGAGAAAGCCCTTGCACAGAAACGAAGACCCAACACAGCCAAAAATAAATATAAAAAAAGAAAAAATAGAATGTATATATGTATGTGTGTGTGTGTGTGTGTGTGTGTAACTGAATCACTTTCCTGTACAGCAGGAAATTAACACAGAAATTAATGCAGAAATTAACACAACATTGTAAATCAACTATATTCCAATAAAAATATAGTAAATGGTGAGCAAGTGATTGAAATAATAAGAGCTATAGGATTTCAGATAATGAGGAGCCCTCTGTGGGATCAAGAACTCGGGAGGTGGGAACTAAATGTGGTCTTGAAGGATTAAGGGTTTCATTGGGCATAGAGGAAGAGGAAGGTCCTCTTAGGCAGGAAACATCACAAAGGAACTTAGGTGAAAATAAGAAGGGAGCAATTTTGTAGAAATGATGGAACCCTGCCACAGGGAGCTTAGGGGCTGCTTGTAAGAGGCCTAGAACACCAGACCCGTGAGTTTATATTCCAATAATAATGGGATACAAGTAAAAGTTTTAAACCAGATAATGAATGATAAACTCTAATTTGCCTCTTCTTAAAAATTTTATATTTGTGGCCTTTTTTATAAGATAGAGTCTAGACTTTACATATGTTAGCACCTATGTGGGGATGTACATATGTGACTAAAGGACCGTGGCACATGGGTATCAGGCTGTGTGCCTGTTTAGATGTTCATGGCTCTTAGACTGCTCTTTATTTGAAGCTACCACATCTTGCTCTCAGGGGGTTGCAAAGGCAGAATGTATTCATGATATATATCTTAACTGCAGGTGACAAAATGCAACTTGAAAAGCTTACAGAAATAGGAGGATCTATTGGGAGAATAATGGGATAGCCCATAGAATCCAAGGAAAATCTAAGCCATGGAAACATCAGCGATGCTGTTGGGCTCAGGAACTACCAGAACTACCAGGGAATAGGAGAGTATCAGGATTCGCTTTATCTCTAGCCAAGGTACCTTTTTATTCATCTGTTCCATTGTTCTTTCTCTTTGTATAAACCAATTGGTTCCATTTCATGGCCTAAAATTGACCACTGAGAAGCTCCCTGGTTAATTGATGTTTTATATCTTCGGTTGCAAGAGTGATTGTCAAAACTCTCCCTCTAAAATTCAAAATCTCAAAGAAGGAATTCAGTGGCCCAGTTTGGATCTGATTCTAACTACTGAACCCATCAACTGCAACCTAGGGGCAAATTTATATCGTATAAATAGGTGCTCCCATGATAACAATATAGATATGAAGAATGGATGTCCCTAGAAAAGTTAGGGAAAGGCCACACAAGAAAAATGTGTCTTATACACAGAGTGGCAATTCCAATCATCTTTTAAATAGAGAGACTGTGTAACTTTAACTAAAAGGATACCTATTGCACATGAATGCTAAATCACTATCCAAATATTACACCAAACTGAGGCAGTTCTGATAAACCACCAAAGTCTCATAGTCTCCCATCATTTAGTCCTGCTACCCTCCATTTAAGGGCCTGAGTTTCATTTCTAACACGAGGACAAAAAAGGAAACCAAGAACACAGGATACGGGTGGAGACGTGGCTTATGAATAAATAGTCCTGAATAAATATTGGTCTGGGCCAATAGCTTCTGAAGAACTAGAAGGGTCCTTTCAAAATGGCTCTAGCTATGCGTTCATTGGTCAGTTTGAGCATGTAATATAATTAAATTTCCAATTTGCAAAGAGCAGATGGCAACATTAGGTACTACTGCACATTGGTTGATGCCATTGCAAAGCTGTTTGCTGTAACCAGCACACATGGGAAAGAACAGTGTTGAGATGATCACAAATGGGATTTTAAAGTCCTTTACAAGCTATCATTAAGATTTATCTTTAAACTGAAATTTTGCTAGGATAAATCACCTCAGGAATTTGAAATGGAAAATGTCAAGTTTCTGTATGTACCTATTTGTGCTCTTGCACTAAGCCTTTGAGTTTACTGCAAATGTGCATTTTGACTGAAACATAAATTCTGAAAGTAAGGACCCTATCTAAAACTTCTTTGGCTACAAATCCCTCCCTCCCGATGACACACCTCAATACTTCCACCTAACAATTATGCCTAGAACATTGCCTTAACTCAAGAATTGTTCCATGAATACTTATTGCTAGATTCATGATATAAAACATTGCAGAAAGAACCCTCAGGTGGTTGTCTGAAAGGTGGGTTGGGTAGTAGATGTAAAAAAGGGTAAATATGGCAAAATAAATTTGGCATTGCTTATTAGTCTACATATATATTGATAGAGACCACTACAGTGTGCTAGCAATGAATATGAATAGAAAGAATTGTTTTACAAATATATTATGAAGAAAAGGAGTAAACAGGATTTCAAAAATGTTTGGGAAACAAACAATAAGTAATAAAAAGAAATAAGAAAAGGCAATGTAAGTTTTTAAACTAGAAGAATCATAGAGTTAGGAAAATCTGGAGGGAGATTTGGTGAAGAGAGAAGTTTCAGGGGATAAAGAAATATTTAAGTGAAAATATCTAATAATATTTTATTAGTTATGTCAAGACATCTTTCAAAAGGAAGCAACAAAGTACTTTAAAGTAGATTTCCAGTTGAATATGCCTAGTACTAAATATAAGATCAAGTCTAGGCGAATTATCATCTGAGATGATAATCAAAACTCTAAGGTCTTGTGCTTAAAAATTTGAAACAAAGTTTATTTATACTGTCACCATCTTTTATCTTTAATTTAAATTTTTTTTAAATAGATCTTTATTGGAGTCTAATTGCTTCACAATACTGTGTTAGTTTCTGTTGTACACCAAAGTGAATCAGCCATAGGCATACACGTCCCCATACCCCCTCGCTCTTGAGCCTCCCTCCCATCTTCCCTATCCCACCCTTCTAGGTCATCGCAAAGCACCGAGCTGATCTCCCTGTGCTATGCTGCCACTAGCTAACTGCTTTACATTCAGTAGTGTATATATGTCGATGCTACTCTCACTTCTCTCCAGCTTCCCCCTCCCACCCTGTGCCCTCAGTTCTATTCTCTATTACTGCCCTGAATCTAAGTTCATCAGTACCATTTTTTTTTTTTTAGATTCCACGTATATGTGTTAGCATATGGCATTTGTTTTTCTTTTTCTGAATTACTTCTCTCTGTATGACAGACTCTAGGTCCATCCACCTCACTACAAATAACTCAGTTTCATTTCGTTTTATGGCACAGTAATTTTCCATTGTATATATGTGCCACATCTTCTTTATCCATTCATCTGTCTATGGACATTTAGGTTGGTTCCATGTCCTGGCTATTGTAAATAGTGCTGCAATGAGCATTGTGGTACATGTCTCTTTTTGAATTATGGTTTTCTCAGGGTATATGCCCAGTAGTGAGATTGCTGGGTCATATGGTATTTCTATTTTTAGTTTTTTAAGGAACCTCCGTACTGTTCTCCATAGTGGTGGAATCAATTTACATACCCATCAACAGTGCAGGAGGGTTCCCTTTTCACCACACCCTTTCCAGCATTTATTGTTTCTAGATTTTTTGGTAATGGCCATTCTGACCATCGTGAGGCGATACTTCACTATGGTTTTGATTTGCATTTCTCTAATAATTAGTGATGTTGAGCATCTTTTCATGTGCCTCTTGGCCATCTGTATGTCTTCCTTGGTGAAATGTCTATTTAGGTCTTCTGCCTAATTTTTAATTGCATTGTTTGTTCTTTTGATATTGAGCTGCATGAGCTGTTTGTATATTTTGGAGATTAATTCTTTGTCTGTTGTTTCATTTGCAAATATTTTCTCCCATTCTGAATGTTGTCTTTTTGTCTTGTTTATGGTTTCCTTTGCTGTGCAAAAGCTTTTAAGTTTAATTAAGTCGCATTTATTTTTGTTTTTATCTCCATTACTCTCGGAGGTGGGTCAAAAAAGATCTTGCTGTGGTTTATGTCAAAGAGTGTTTTTCCTATGTTTTCCTCTAAGAGTTTTATAGTATCTGGTCTTACATTTAGGTCTTTAATCCATTTTGAGTTTATTTTTGTGTATGGTGTTAGGGAGTGTTCTAATTTCATTCTTTTACATGTAGCTGTCCAGTTTTCCCAGCACCACTTATTGAAGAGGCTGTCATTTTTTCATTGTATATTCTTGCCTCATTTGTCATAAATTAGGTGACCATATGTGCATGGGTTTATCTCTGGGCATTCTATCCTGTACCATTGATCTATATTTCTGTTTTTGTGCCAGTACCATACTGTCTTGATTACTGTAGCTTTGTGGTATAGTTTGAAGTTGGGGAGCCTGATTCCTCTAGCTCCCGTTTTTCTTTCTCAAGATTGCTTTGGCTATTCAGGGTCTTTTTTTTTCCCATACGAATTGTAAAATATTTTGTTCTAATTCTGTGAAGAATGCCATTGGTAGTTTGATAGGAATTGCATTGAATCTGTAGATTGTTTTGGGTAGTATAGTCATTTTCACAATATTGATTCTTCCAATCCAAGAACATGGTATATTTCTCCATCTATTTATGTCATCTTTTATTTCTTTCATCAGTGTTTTATAGTTTTCTGAGTACAAGTCTTTCTCCTGCTTTGGCAGGTTTATTCCTAGGTATTTTATTCTTTTTGTTGTGATGGATTGTTTCCTTAATTTCTCTTTCTGATTTTTCATTGTTGGTGTATAGGAATGCCAGAGATTTCTGTGCATTAATTTTGTATCCTGCTACTTTACCAAATTCATTGATTAGTTCTAGTAGTTTTCTGGTGGCATGTTTAGGATTTTCTATATGTAGTATCTGTCATCTGCAAACAGTGACCATTTTACTCCCTCTTTCCAATTTGGATTCCTTTTATCTCTTTTTCTTCTCTGACTGCCATGGCTGGGACTTGCAAAACTATGTTGAATAAGAGTGGCAAGAGTGGACATCCTTGTCTTTTTCCTGATCTTAGTGGAAATGCTTTCAGTTTTCACTGTTGAGTATGATGCTTGTTGTGGGTTTGTCATATATGGCCTTTATTATGTTGAGGTAGTTTCCCTCTATGCCCATTTTCTGGAGTTTTTATCATAAATGGGTGTTGAATTTTCTTTTTCTTTTTTTTCTTTTTTTGTGGTATGCAGGCCTCTCACTGTTGTGGCCTCTCCCATTGCGGAGCACAGGCTCCAGATGCACAGGCTCAGTGGCCATGGCTCACGGGCCCAGCCGCTCCGTGGCATGTGGGATCTTCCTGGACTGTGGCACGAACCCGCGTCCCCTGCATTGGCAAGTGGACTCTCAACCACTGTGCCACCAGGGAAGCCTGGGTGTTGAATTTTGTCAAAAGTTTTTTTGCATCTATTGAGATGATCATATGTTTTTTATTCCTTAATTTGTTAATGTGTTGTATCATATTGATTGATTTGCGTATATTGAAGAATCCTTTAATCCCTGGGATAAATTCCACTTGATCATAGTGTACGATCCTTTTAATGTGTTGTTGGATACTGTTTTCTAGTATTTTGTTGAGGATTTTTACATCTATGCTCATCAGTGATATTGGTCTATAATTTTATTTTTTTTGTGATGTCTTTTTCTGGTTTTGGTATCAGGGTGAAGGTGGCTTTGTAGAATGAATTTAGGAGTGTTTCTCCCTCTGCAATATTTTGGAAGAGTTTGAGAAGGATCAGTGTTAGCTCTTCTCTAAATGTTTGATAGAATTCGCCTGTGAAGCCATCTGGTCCTGGACTTTTGTTTTTTGGAAGATTTTTTTTTTTTTTTTTCTTTTTGCGGTATGCGGGCCTCTCACTGTTGTGGCCTCTCCCGTTGCGGAGCACAGGCTCCGGATGCGCAGGCCCAGCGGCCATGGCTCACGGGCCCAGCCGCTCCGCGGCATATGGGATCCTCCCAGACCGGGGCACGAACCCGTATCCCCTGCATCGGCAGGCGGACTCTCAACCACTGCGCCACCAGGGAGGCCTGAAGATTTTTAATTACAGTTTCAATTTCATTACTTGGGATAGGTCTGTTTATATTTTCTAATTCTTCCTGGTTCAGTCTAGGAAAATTGTACCTTTCCAAGAATTTGTCCATTTCTTTGTGGTTGTTCAGTTTATTGGCATATAGTTGTTTGTAGTATTCTCTTATAATCCTTTGAATTTCTATAGTGTCAGTTGTGATTTCTCCTTTTCTATTTCTAATTTTATTGATCTGCATCCTCTCCCTTTTTTTCTTGATGAGTCTGGCTAATGGTTTATCAATTTTGTTTATCTTCTCAAAGAACCGGCTTTTAGTTTTATTTATCCTTGCTATTGTTTTCTTCATCTATTTCATTTATTTCTGCTCTGATCTTTATGATTTCTTTCCTTGTACTGACTTCAGGTTTTCTTTGTTCTTCTTTCTCTAGTTGTTTTAAGTGTAGGGTTAGTTGTTTATTGAGATTTTTCTTGTTTCTTGAGGTGAGACTGAATTGCTATAAACTTCCCTCTTAGAACTGCTTTTGCTGCATCCCATAGGTTTTGGGTCATCATGTTTTCACTGTCATTTGTTTCTATGTACTTTTTAATTTCTTCTTTGATTCTTCAGTGATCTCTTGGTTATTTAGTAGTGCAGAGTTCAGCCTCCATGTATTTGTGGTTTTTACAGTTTTTTTCTTGTAATTGATTTCCAATCTCATAGTGTTGTCGTCAGAAAAGATACTTGATATGATTTCAGTTTTCTTAAATTTTCTGAGGTCGATTTGTGACCCAAGATGTGCTCTATCTTGGAGAATGTTCTGTGTGCACTTGAGCAGAAAGTGTATTCTGCCACTTTCAGGTGAATTGTTCTATAAATATGAAATAAATCTATCTGGTCTATTGTGTCATTTAAAGCTTGTGTTCCCTTACTTATTTTCTGTTTGGATGATCTCTCCATTGGTGTAAGTGTTATGTTAAATTCCCCTAATATTATTGGGTTACTGTCGATTTCTCCTTTCATGGTTGTTAGCATTTGCCTTATGTATTGAGGCGCTCCTATGTTTGGTGCATAAACCTTTATAATTGTTACAACTTTTTCTTGGATTGATCCCTTGATCATTATGTAGTGTCCCTCCTTATCTCTTGTATCATCCTTTATTTTAAAGTTTATTTTATCTGATATGAGTATTGCTACTGCAGCTTTCTTTTGATTTCCATTTGCATGGAATATGTTTTTCCATCCCCTCATTTTCAGTCTGTATGTGTCCCTAGGTCTGAAATGGGTCTCTTGTAGACAGCATATACATGGGTCTTGTTTTTGTATCCATCCATTCAGCCAGTCTGTGTCTTTTGGTTGGGGCATTTAATCCATTTACATTCAAGGTTATTATCGATATGTAAGTTCCTATTACCATTTTCTTAATTGTTTTGGGATTGTTTTTGTGGGTCTTTTTCTTCTCTTGTGTTTCCCACCCAGAGAAGTTTCTTTAGCATTTGTTGTAAAGCTGGTCTGGTGGTGTTGAATTCTCTTAGCTTTTGTTTGACTGAAAAACTTTTGATTTCTCCATCGAATCTGAATGAGATCCTTTCTGGGTAGAGTAATCTTGGTTGTAGGTTTTTCTCTTTCATCACTTTAAGTATATCCTGCCACTCCCTTCTGACCTGCAGAGTTTCTGCTGAAAAATCAGCTGATAACCTTATGGGGATTCCTTTGTATGTTATTTTTTGTTTTTCCCTTGCTGCTTTTAATATTTTTTCTTTGAATTTAATTTTTGTTAGTTTGATTAATATGTGTCTTGGGGTGTTTTTCCTAGGGTTTATCATGTATGGGACTCTCTCTGTGTTTCCTGGATTTGGGTGACTATTTCCTTTCCCATGTTATGGAAGTTTTCAACTACAATCTCTTCAAATATTTTCTCAGACCCTTTCTTTTTCCCTTCTTCTTCTGGGACCCCCTATAATTGGAATGTTGTTGCATTTAGTGTTGTCCCAGAGGTCTCTGAGGTTGTCTTTCATTCTTTTTTCTTTATTTTGCTCCTTGGCAGTTATTTCCACCATTTTGTCTTCCAGCTCACTTATTTGTTTTTCTGCCTCAGTTATTCTGTTATTGATTCCTTCTAGTGTATTTTTATTTCAGTTATTGTGTTATTCATATCTGTTTGTTCTTTAGTTCTTCTAGATCTTTGTCAGACATTTCTTGTTTTTTCTCAGTCTGTGCCTCCATCCTGTTTCTGAGATTCTGGATCATCTTTACTATCATTACTCTGAATTATTTTTCAGGTAGATTGCCTATTTCTTCTTCTTTTATTTGGTCTTGTAGGTTTTACCTTGCTCCTTCATCTGTGACATAATTTTTTGCCGTCTCATTATTATTATTATTATTTTCATGTGTGGGATTTTGTTCCAGTCTTATTGGTTGTTTGGCCTGAGGTTTCCAACACTGAAGTTTCTAGGCTGTTGGGTAGAGTGGGTCTTGGTACTGAGATGAGGACCTCCATGAGACCTCTCTGATGAATATTCCCTGGGGTCTGAGGTTCTCTGTTAGTCCAGTGGTTCAGACTTGGAGCTCCCACTGCAGGAGCTTTGGCCAGACCCATGGCTTGTGGACCAAGATCCTGCAAGCCACGTGGGGTGGCAAAAAAAAAAAAAAAAGAACCATAACAAAGTAAAAAATAAAATTAGACTAGGAAGAATATAAAAATAAAAATATAGGTGAAACAACAACTGGAAGGTACAACAGTACTTTTTTACAGTAGTAAAAAAGAGGAGGGTAAAGAAAAAAAAAGAGAGGGGAAAAGGTCTTGGCTGTGGAAGGCAGGACCTAAGCAAGGTCGAGTTTTGGGCAGTGGGCAGGGCTTACGCTTAGGACCCACAGGGCTGGAAAAGGCTCTGGGGGCTGTCGGGTGTGGGCCTTAAGGTCAACTGAACAGAAGGGGCCCAGGTGTGCCCCCCATCCCTGGTCTCAGAAGGCAGGGGACCTCACCTGGGAGCCCAGCAGGCTCCTGGGCTCAAGTGGGTGGGGCAAATGCCCTCCACTCCTCTCCCGTTCCTCCCGGAGGACCCCTCCCTCCAGCCTCTCCTGATCCCCCTGACCTCAGGGGTGTCGATCCTATCTGGCCTTCACTTCTCCTCCCCCTTCAGCCCCCCATATCCTACCGGTTCACTTGCGGGTTCCTCCTATCTCCTTGGGCATCAGAGTCCCCCACCAGTGGCCAGCAGGCACCCTAGTTGTGGGGAGATGCTAACTCAGCATCTTCCCACACTGCCGTCTTGACTCCGCCCCTACCATCTTTTAAATTTACATATATGAATGGGGCTGAAACAAGTTCCATGTGTAACTTGTAATCTACCACAGTAAATAGATTTGCATTTTGGTATAGACAGAAGAATCTGGAATCAGAGTTCAAAAATATGGATTCTTATCTCTGCCACTAAATAGCTATGTGTTGTTAAGCTTGCTAGGTTCATTGTCCAGCTGTAAAAAGAGGATGTTTGCATAGATGCTTTCCAAGTTTCCTTTCACCTCTAAAATTCTAAGATTCTACTCTTTTCTAGACTGGCAGACTTGACTTTTAAGGGCTGCCATTTTGTGTTTTCACTTAGAAATCTGAGAATATCAGAACTAGGACTCAATTCATAAGCAGAATGAACAAATTTGGCAGGGGTCGGGGGTTAAGTGATCATCTTTTTGCCTACAGTAATCCAAAATGGCCATCAGTTTGGCCAGTCTGTCATGAGTATAGTGGTAGATGATTTTGCAATATTTCTTGATGTTTTACCTACAGTAGTCTATTTTGGTATGACAATTCTGACCCTCATGAGACATTTGGCAATCTCTGGAGACATTTTTGTTGCCACAGCTGGGAAGGGGGTACTACTAACATCTTGAGGGTCAAAGGTCAGGGAATCTGGTAAATACCTTACCATGCACAGGAGTACCCCTCCCCCTCCAACAAAAAACTATCCTCCCAAAATGTCAGTAGGGTTGAGCTTGAGAAGTCATTTCTCTTATTTCATGTTTCCCAAATCCATCACAAATTAGCCTTAAAAACATTGTACAATATAGTCATTTCACAGGTGTCTTGTTCATAGTCTCTCTTATGTTCAGCCTTGTAAAGTTGAATAGCAGGGCACAGGACCTCGTTTTTCTGATTTGGGGGAAGCAAGGGGGGAAAATTTGAGAAATGGACCTGCAAGATGAATTTACAGATGTGTTTAAACTCACAAACTAAGTGCTTAAATTACATTTTCAAAAGGAGTTTGAAGTCAATAAAACAGCAGGCTTCTTTTTCTTTTCCCCTAGTGCATTTTTCACTTTTGAGCAGGTTATTTTGGCACATAGAAACTAAGACTTGTAGGGGAAGCTAATGAATTTATTCAGGAAGCACAATGTTAAATTAGTGACACAGTTTTAAAAAATTAACTCTCTTAGACAAAGCTTATAAAAATTGATTAACAAGCTAGTAGTGGCTATTGAAAGAACATTCATGCTTTCACATCTTTTAGAAAACCACTCTAAATTATTATGAAAGCTTATACGTATTCTGCATTAACACACGTTTAAATACTTAAGTGTTCTTTTTTTCTCCTAATGTTCCATTTTCGGTTTCTTCACATTTGATTCACAATTATATAATGTGGAAAATAGAAGGAATGGTGCCGCAGCAAACTTCAGCTGCTGATAAAGAAATCTGCGTTACCTGCTCCACTTGTCTTTTTCTTTCTTCCCTTTTTATTGTTATTATTTATTGGCATTTTCTCTGCGGCAAGACATAGGTTTTAAATGTGGCCCTTATGATGTCTGTGAGTCAATCTAGAGAAGGCAGAGTATTTCAAGGGCAGCACAAAAGATAAGTATTGCTGAATTTTAATTTTAGCATACATGTGCAATGGAGGATTATTTACTGAATTTTAAAAATTAATTCCTTACAGCCCTGAATGTATTTTGTTTTGTCTGCCCCTGGGTTTGTACATATTGGTGGGTTTTTTTTTTTTCTTTTTAATATTTCAACAGGTGAGGTTAGCAAGACAGCTGATGATGCTGTTTTACACCTAGAGGTCTTATGGAACCAGGGCTGCATTCGTAAGCAGAACAAACAATTTTGGGGGATGGTTTAATAATTGCCTTTGGTAGAACTTGTGTCACATTCATTAAAAAAGTCCAGGCAAGGCTGCTTCCTTGATCTTCATTTCCTTTCAGTTGCCAGGCAAACAAACAAACAAAAATCCCTTCCTGAAAGCTGCTTAGTTATCTAACCTAGAATATCTTTGACTAGGATGGAAGTTACACATCTCAAATATCTCAACATTTAGATGCTAGAGCTTGGCAGACATTTGGATAATTTCTGGAATGTGTGACTTGTCTGCTTTTCTTACTTTTGAAAGCATTTAAAATAGTCTAGAATTTTAACCTTTATATACTGTCAGATTAAGATTTTCACTCTTAAAAATATTTTTTTGTGAATGAAAAATATCACATTGTCCAATCATCTCTGATGTAGGAAATGACTAGAGAATAATTAATATAGAAGATCATGATTTTATCTTTTGGGAAATTATAAGGGAATACTAAACCTCTGTCTAGTTTATAATTACAGATTATTGAAACCCATCTATCTTTTTTCTTCATTTAGTTTTATAACTACATCTGAACTTAAGCTTGTAAAAGTGACAGTATATAGAAACCCCACAGAAATTTACCTTGTATTGAAAGGAGGTAGCAAGTATTCACTTTTGCCTGTCAAGGAATGCCCATAAGAATTGTTGGTAGGCATCTAAATGTGTAGGTAAATAATAAGCAGGTATTGACTTCTGTTGAGATCAATATCAAGATTTGTTGACCCAAAGAGGTTAAAATTGACTGAAGAGTGGGACAATAAATCTTGTTATTGACTAGAAAGCAGAAGTCAATATATGTATTATTATAAACATTTTTCTTTTAGTGTAGATGATAGGGGTGGAATCATTTTTAAGGCCTTAAGTTCATATAGCCACACATTCTTTATATCATGGTGGTAGCTATATAGGCTCCTTGACTTACTAAAAGTGTGTTTATTCACGTGACATCAATAATGCTCCTAGATCATTGTTTGTGATGTCAACCATGCTTCTCCCTGTGCTTAGTTCTCTTACCCTGATTAATTTCACATTGAAATGTGGAATGCCCAAACTTATGTAATGAAATTTTGTTTGAAAGGAAAAAAGCAGAAAAGATACTTAGAATTTTTTTTCCCTAGAGTGTGATTCAGGTGCTTCACAGATCTCTGAATACTGCTCCAGTTGTGTGTGTGTGTGTATGTGCATGTGTATTTTTGTGTACACATGCCTATGTTCTGTGTGCTGGCTCGACATGCTTTCATTTTTCGGACAAACGAGAGACTTCCTTCCAGGTTTCCAACTGCTATGACTCTGCTCTTCACTTGAGATGTTATATTTACTATATAGTCTTAAAAGCATGTTAAGACACTTTTAAAATGTATATTTCAAATTGTTTTTTTCCAAACTACAAAATGTATACAAGCTGGGTGTTACTAGGTAACTTCTGAGATTTTCTGTTCACCACCAACCACCCAATCGTGCATAAGCCAAATAGAGATTTTATCTTACTATAGCTGAGAGAGGTGGAAATGGAAAATGATTTCCATTGTTCCAAATAGCTCTCATGTTGATGAGAAATCAAGCTCTGTACATCCAAGCTGAACAGAGCTTGCTGGGTTACACTAAGTCTCTGTTTGTCCAGTAGCTTTGCTCAAACTGAGGTCTGTACACATGGATCAGGAATGCATGAAATCCTGAAGGAATAGTCAGCCAGGACATTGATGTTTCAGATTATTCACCCAAAATTATCTCATGTAATATGAATTCACCTTCGTACCTTCATCCCCAGCCTCATTGCAATAAAGAAGGTAAAACACAGAAGTTTCTTTTCTTTCTAACCATCTCCCAAAAGATGGTACTTTACAAGGAATATTCAAATCCATAAATGCTCTGAAATCTGCAAGCTAGGGATGAAACATGAAAGATGCCTTCAATGCCTCACACTACGGGGTGTCTCCAATTCCTCAATACACCCCATTGTGCCTCACGGCTGGAGAAAGTGCTGCACAACCCATTTCCTCCTTTAACTGTGAATTTCCTCGCTTCTATGGGTTTAGATTTTAATGGTTGAATTACATTTACATCTACTTGTGCGTTTGCCATCAGCAGCCAAGTTCCTGCCTAAAGTCTTTACTAACTTTGAGAAAAAGTTTCTCATAAAAAGCCTCATTTGATTTTTCTATATAAATTCATACAACAGCTCTTAAATCCTAGGAAGCTCCAGAGATAACTCTCAGTACTGAACAGCAGCTCATCCTGCCTATCTATTGTTGTTATTGTTGTTGTGTTTTTTTTTGGGGGGGGTGGTTCTTTTTTTTTTTGAATCATAGCTAAATTCTTTTTTTTTAAATTGAAGTATGGTTGATGTCCAATATTATATAAATTGAAGGTGTACAATGTACTGATTTACAACTTTTAAAGGTTATACTCCATCTATAGTTATTATAAAACATTGGCTATATTACCTGTGTTGTAAAATATATCCTTGTAGCTTATTTTATACAGAAAAGTTTGTAACTTTTAATCTCCTATGTCTATTTTGCCCCTCCCCCCTTCCCTCTCCCTACTGGTAGCCACTAGTTTGTTCTCTGTATCTATGAGTTTGCTTCTTTTTCATTGTATTCACTAGTTTGTTGTATTTTTTAGACTCCACATATAAGTCATATCATACAGGATTTGTCTTTCTCTATCTGACTTATCTCACTTAACATAATGCCCTCCAATTCCATCCATGTTGCTGCAAATGGCATTATTTCATTCTTTCTTTATGGCTGAGTAGTATTCCATTGTATACATATACCACATCTTCCTTATCCATTTATCTGTTGATATACATGCACCCCAATCTTCATAACTGCCTATTATTTATAATTTCTGAGATATGTCTATTGGTTTTAAGAGCTTTATAGTGAACCATAGCTCAAGATAATAGGTAATTAAGTTGCAATAATTCCAAAACCATGGAAATGTTGCAAAATTTTTGTTAGTCAGAGGTGTTGATCAATTAAGTTTTAGAATTGTGGTCTTTAGTGAGAAGAAAATAGTTCTATGATGAGAATATACCCAAAGGGTACTGAAGAGCCATCTAATCATGTAATAGTATATTGGATAATATTTTAGAAATGCAGGTTCCTACACCAAAATGTCTGCATTTTCACCATAAACATAGGAAAGTACAACACAAGGCAAGGATGTAGTTAGGGCATGGTTCCAGGCTACTGACTCCACAAAAAATTTATGTTTTTAATCTAACCCACCCTGTTACACAAATTTTATCCATCTCCATATATGTATATGAATTTTCTACAAAAATTAAGAAATTTCAGCTTGAATCCTTACTATTTGTGATTATTGCTAAAATATACACTCTTACCCTTTGCCTCATGCATATTCTGTATGTAAAGATGAAAAAAGGAAAAAATCTAAGCCCTTTGTCTTCTAATAGTGATAGGCTTACAGGAGACACTCAAACTTTCTCATTCATTCTACTGTTTATCTCAGCGGTCCCCAAACTTTTTGGCACCAGGGACCAGTTTTGTGGAAGACAATTTATCCACAGACTGGGGTGGGTGGTGTGGGGGGATGGTTCAGGCAGTAATGCGAGCAACGGGGAGCGATAAGGAGCAACAGATGAAGCTCCCAATCTGTGGCCAGGAGGTTGGGGACCCCTAGTCTAGCTGGTCGAAGTCTGCCATGGATGTCTGCTGGTAGGCCTTCCATCACTGGAAGAATCACAGGAGGCGGACAGGATTATGCCCACAGATGTGAAAAAGGCATTGCCTCAAAAAAATTTTTGACAAATCACAGAGCTGACTTCACTCCCTTCTGAAACCTTACCTAATCATCAGAAAAGGCATTTCTTAAGGTATAAACCCAAGTGTGGGGTTATTTGGAGAGGAGACAGCAGAAAAAACATTTTGCAAGTTGAAAACAAATGAATAAATGGTAAAGGAGTTTGAAGATCTGGAAAAACAAAACAACTGGATCATAAATTGGCAGCAAAGAAGTCCAGTACAGTGTATCCTATAGAATCCCCCAAAGGCTCAGCCCTTCTGAAAATAAGGAAGGAAGGAGCAGAGACCCTGAAAAGGAGGAGTGATTTAAAGTCTAATAGTCAGATCCCCTTCCCAACCCCATGCAGCTGAGCATCTTCTCCTCTCTCACTGCAGTGAGACTGAAGTTTTATTCCATGAAGACAGTAAAACAGAGGGTATCTGTACAGTGGGAGAGTCTTGAGGGTCTATCCTGAAAATAGAAAGCATATGTGAATGTCTACATAGGATCCCTGAAATCCCTGACCTAGTTCCCCTTTGTGGCTCCCAAAACACGGGCAGCCAGACCTTCACTAGCAGGAGAAAACTGGGGCACCTTCCCTACAGGTTCTGACTGCCCCAAAAGAAAGACAAAGGATAGTTTTGATGTTCCTCAACTGAATGGCTCTGGCAGATCCCTTGCAGCAAATACCGCAGTTAGCTGATCTCATACCATGAATTTCTAATCAGCCTGTTTTTAACAGTCATTCTTAAAGGTGAGTCATTGAGGATTATCAGACAATGGAAAATTGTAGGGAAATGTGGAGTCCAAAACAAACAATAAAACTGGAAACTACTTAGAGGTAACATAGACATTGGAAAGATAGAAGAACTTGAAGAGAAAAAAATCCCAATAATTAATCATTAGCAATATAAGTAAACTATTACTACCATGGAACAAGAACAGAGAACTGTTTTTAAAAAGAGACATTCAAAAAAGAAAAATGAGCTCATGGAAAGTAAAATGATTTTAGATGAAATAAAAAACACAATAGAAGAATTAAAGGATAAAGATGAGGGAATTTCCTGGGAGGTAGCCAAAAGGAAAACAAGATAGAAAATAAAAAAATAAATATAAAAACTCAATCCAGGAGGCACAATACTCAAATAAGTGGTACTGCAGGAACTGCTTGCATACATGATTTTGACAAAAAGAGAGAGTGAGAGAGAGAGGGAGAAGGAAGGAAGGAGGGAAGGAAGGAAGGAAGGAAGGAAAGAAAGAAGGAAGGAAGGAAGGAAGAGAGAGAGAAAGAAAAAAGAAAGAAAAGAAAGAAAGAAAGAAAAAGAAAGAAAGGGAGAAAGAAAGGATATTTCTATAATTTTCCTTTATATACTATACCCTGTCCAGTTCCTGTGACACTATAAGGACTAGCCTAGAGCTAAAGATTCATAGGCTCTTACTGAGAATTCTTCAACAAGGAAACTGACTTCATCCACTCAAATCCATGTGTGAACTGAGTTTTATGACTATCACAAAATAATACCTTGACTTACAAAATGCTTTAATTTAAAATTTTTTAAGAATTCATTTTTAGATTTATCTTTATTGAATTTTTTTTTCTTTTTTTTAAAATTGGGGTATAGTTGTGTGGATTTATTTCTTTAAAAAAACAGCTTTGTTGAGGTATTATATATAATCAACTGCTTCTGCATATAGTTATTTTAATATATACACTTTAATGTATTTAAAGTGTACAATTTGATCAGTTTTGACGTGTATATGGACCAATGAAACCGTTGCAATAAGATAGTGAGCATACCCAATCACTCCCAAGGTTTCCTTTTGCCCTTTGTAATCCCCTGCCTACCTCTTCCTCATTCCTCTCCCCCAGACTTACTTTCTGTCACTATAGATTAGTTTGCGTTTATCTTCTAGAGTTTTATATTAAATAAGTTTACATAGTGTTCCTTTTTGTGAGGCTTCTTTCATTTAGCATAACTGAGATTCATCTGTGTTGTGTGTATCAATACCTCATTCTTTTTAATGCTGAGTTGTATTTCATTGTATGTATATACCATAATCTGTTTATCCATTTACCTGTTGAGTGGCATTTAGGTTGTTACCGGTTAGAAGCTACTACAAATAAGGCTGCTATGAACATCTCATATAAGTTTGTACTAACATGCTTTCATTTCTGTTGGGTAATATCTACAAATGGAATGACTAGATTGTATGGTAGGAGTATAGTTAGCTTTCTAAGAAACACCATATTATTTTCTAGAGTGGTTATATAATTTTACACCCCCACCAGAAATATATGAGAGTTCTAGCTGTTCCACACTCTTGTGACACTTTTTCATATTAGCCTTTTACTAGCCATTTATTAGATCTTTTCAATTTTCCACAGAAATACAATTTTCTTATAACATGCACATGGCTGATTGCTCACCAAGGATGATTTCTTTGTGATACTAATTTTCCCATTCGCCCTTGTAGTTAGAACATGCCAGAAAATGAGATCTATGGGAAAATCTTCTGGGAAGCTTCTGAGAAAGGTTTCTTTCTCTCTAAAATAATAATAATAGTAGAGAAACATCAAGAGAGGTATTCATTCTCATCACTACAAATGGTTATGTGAGAATATGATGCTTAAAGCAAAACAGCTGTGCTGGTTATCATCTGTTTAACCTTCTAGATAAACTCTCCTCCCTTCCCCATTCTGCTCTCAGGGAGGCTTACCTATTAGGACAAGGTAAAGTGTTCCCTTGCTCTCTGACTTCCTGTTGGGTTTAACAAATGAGGAGCTCTGGCAGGCCACTGGAGGAAGAGAGGACAGTAAAGGAAGTAGTGATCCCTCTACCTCCCTCCTGCAGGGTCCCCTCAGGTGGCTGTGTCTTCATGCCAAAGGTCACAGCTTGTTTCAGGTTAACTTCTCTACACATCTCCTTCCTGGTTCTAGTAGCTGCCCCCTCCTCCTGCCCCTTCGTGCCTAGGGATGGTGGCCGTCCTGCTGTTACCAGCCAGCCCCTTGGCAAACAGTACCATCCCTTGTGGCTGCCTACAATCTTCCCACATTTTTGTAAATAAAGTTGAGTTATGCTAATTTAAGGGTCATCTATTTTCCCTGAGACCCTTTGAGGGACAAGTCTGAATTTAAAGGCCAATAATGATAAGAAAAAGTTGGAAAACACCTGAGCTATATTCTTGCATCTCTGAATTAACCAATTTTGGAACTTCTTACAACCAAACACCAAACTACTTGTTGGTTATACAGGACATAATTATAAATATAATTATAAATATTACAAATCCTTTCTTATTCTTATCACTTTTCCTAATTGGAAGATTGAGCTTACATTTTGTGACTTGGACATCTGACTCACCTCTCTCTAGTCCCAACCAATCTGCAGTTGTAGGTCTCAAATGCCTGCCTTTCTCATCTTCCTTTGTTTTCATCTCCCTTCCATTCTCCTAGAACTGGAATCCTAGATTCTGACCACTTGACTGTGGGTCATTCTAAAAGATCAGTGCTATTAGACTCCTCATTAGTGAAAAGGAAGTCCTTGGGCAACACAGAATCTCTAGCTTCATACCTTTCCTTCCTAGGGAATCTCTAGCTAGCAAGCTTACAGTTACCTTCCTTCTCCATATAAGCATCCTTTGCTATTATCCCCTGGCCACCAACATAATTAATTTAAGAGTTAAATTAAATACCTCTGCTTTGAGGAATGTAACTATGAGTGCATACACACACACGCATCAAGGCCATTCAAATAAGGTAGCAACTTAGGTTGGATTCCTACCTTGAGTAGACTTCCTTGAGTAGATGAAGGTCAAGGATACTTAGGTTATGAAACCAACATTCTTTTGGTGTCATTTCTTAATGTTTTAATGCCCATGACATAATGACTATGAATAGGTCTCTACATATCCCATCAGGTCACTAGAAATAATTCATTCAGCATGTTAGTCCATATCTCCCAATACTCACTCTTGACTAAGAAATTATTCCCCACAACTGCTTAGGATGATATAATTGTTTCATTGGTAGCATTTTTTTAAATTGGAAGTTTAGAATTAATTACAGATATATTTAAGATAATCAAACACATAGTGTTAATATTTATGAGTTAAGGAAATATGCTTGGCTTTTGAGTATTTATAATGTTTAAAATATTTTAATCTATTAGATAACAGGTAAAATTTGTGATCCAACTTAAAATGTATAATTAGCAATTGATTTAGGCCTGTGCATTTAAGTAGAAATTTTATTTAGTTTATATAGCAATTACAATAAGTGTATAAAGTATTAAAACATTTAAGAAAACTTAAGGTTCATATTATTTCTAGGTTTAATTTATCAGAGCCATTAGAGGTATTTTAAGTATTCTGGAAATTTTGTTTTTAAATCACACATTTGAAATATCTAAATAAGAAGTCAAATATATTTAACTTATAAATTTAGTTTAAAATGTTCAAAGGAGTTTAATTAACTTAGTTTATGAATGGGACTAAACATTAATCAAAGGCCTCATAAAAATGATTGCTAAATTTGCTAAACTTATAAATATAAGATTATAGAAGAGCTAAGTTTTCAAATTTTACATTTAATAATTCAAATATACTTTTAACTTAACTCAACCTCTGAATAATCTTTTCTGTATACAAAATCTGCCTTTGAAAAAATTGACATTGACAAAGCAAAACAGGCCTGTAAGAAGCAAAAAATTGACATTGACAAAGCTAGCATGTAGGAAGATAAAGAAGCATTAAATTACTGTGATAGTAAAGACCTTCTAAGAATACTGCATACTACAAATGTCTTCAAATACTCTCAACTTCAGGCAAGTTTCGTAGCATTAGTACTGAGAAGCAGAAGAAGGTAGTGGTCACAAACTGAGGCTTTGGAGTCGGATGCATGTGGTTTGTGCTCCATATATAGCTGCAAGATTCTGGATGAGCACTAAACTTTCTAAAATGCATTTTGTTTATTTGAAAACTGGACAACTCAAAGACAACTCCTACAGAACACCTACTGAACGCTGGCAGAAGACCCCAGACCTCCCAAAAGGCAAGAAACTCCCCACATACCTGGGTAGGGCAAAGCGGAGAGATTCCCGCACAGAGGAGCGGTGCCGAGCGGCACTCACCAGCCCGAGAGGCTTGTCTGCTCACCCGCCGGGGCGGGCGGCGCTGGAAGCTGAGGCTCGGGCTTCGGTCAGAGCGCAGGGAGAGGACTGGGGCTGGCGGCGAGAACTCAGCCTGAAGGGGGCTAATGTGCCACAGCTAGCCGGCAGGGAGTCCAGGAAAACTCTGGAGCTGCCGAAGAGACAAGAGACTTTTTCTTCCCTCTTGTTTTCCTGGTGCGCGAGGAGAGGGTATTAAGAGTGCTGCTTAAAGGGGCTCCACAGACGGGCGTGAGTCGCGGCTGAAAGCGCGGAGCCCAGAGACGGGCATGGGACGCTGGGGCTGATGCTGCCGCCGCCAAGAAGCCTGTGTGAGAGCGCAGGTCACTGTCCACACCGCCCTTCCGGGAGCCTGTGCAGTCTGCCACTGCCGGGGTCCCAGGATCCAGGGGCGGCTTCCCTGGGAGAACGCACGATGCGCCTCGGGCTGGTGCAACGTCACGCCGACCTCTGCCGCTGCAGGCTCGCCCCGCACTCCGTGCCCCTCCCTCCCGCCTGGCCTGAGTGGGCCAGAGCCCCCGAAAAGGCTGCTCCTTTAACCCTGTACTGTCCGAGCGAAGAACAGATGCCCTCCGGTGAACTACACGCAGAGGCGGGGCCAAATCTAAAGCTGAGACCCGGGAGCTGTGAGAACAAAGAAGAGAAAGGGAAACCTCTCCCAGCAGCCTCAGAAGCAGCGGATTAAAGCTCCACAATCAACTTGATGTACCCTGCATCTGTGGAATACATGAATAGACAACAAATCATCCCAAATTGAGGAGCCAGGAGTCAGTGCTGGGCCTCTGAGGTGGAGAGCCAACTTCAGGACACTGGTCCACAAGAGACCTCCCAGCTCCACATAATATCAAACGGCGAAAATCTTCCAGAGATCTCCATCTCAACACCAGCACCCAGCTTCACTCAACGACCAGCAAGCTACAGTGCTGGACACCCTATGCCAAACAACTAGCAAGACAGGAACACAACGCCACCCATTAGCAGAGAGGTGGCCTAAAATCATAAAAACTCCGCAGACACCCCAAAACACACCACCAGACGTGGACCTGCCCACCAGAAAGACAAGATCCAGCCTCATCCACCAGAACACAGGCACTAGTCCCCTCCACCAGGAAGCCTACACAACCCACTAAACCAACCTTAGCCACTGGGGACAGACACCAAAAACAATGGGAACTACGAACCTGCAGCCTGCAAAAAGGAGACCCCAAACACAGTAAGATAAGCAAAATGAGAAGACAGAAAAACACACAGCAGGAGAAGGAGCAAGATAAAAACCCACCAGACCTAACAAATGAAGAGGTAATAGGCAGTCTACCTGAAAAAGAATTCAGATTAATGATGGTAAAGATGATCCAAGATTCTATTTCCCAGATCCAAAATCTTGGAAATAGAACAGACAAAATGCAAGAAACAGTTAACAAGGACCTAGAAGAACTAAAGATGAATCAAGCATCGATTAAAAACACAATACATGAAATAAAAAATACTCTAGATGGGATCAATAGCAGAATAACTGAGGCAGAAGAACGGATAAGTGAGGTGGAGGATAAAATAGTGGAAATAACTGCTGCAGAGCAAAATAAAGAAAAAAGAATGAAAAGAACAGAGGACAGTCTCAGAGACCTCTGGGACAACATTAAACGCACCAACATTCGAATTACAGGGGTTCCAGAAGAAGAAGAGAAAAAGAAAGGGACTGAGAAAATATTTGAAGAGAGTATAGTTGAAAACTTCCCTAATACGGGAAAGGAAATAGTTAATCAAGTCCAGGAGGCACAGAGAGTCCCATACAGAATAAACCCAAGGAGAAATATGCCAAGACACATATTAATCAAACTGTCAAAAATTAAACACAAAGAAATCATATTAAAAGCAGCAAGGCAAAAACAACAAATAACACACAAGGGAATCCCCATCAGGATAACAGCTGATCTCTCAGCAGAACCTCTACAAGCCAGAAGGGAGTGGCAGGACATACTTAAAGTGATGAAGGAGAAAAACCTGCACCAAGATTACTCTACCCAGCAAGGATCTCATTCAGATTTGATGGAGAAATTAAAAAGTTTACAGACAAGCAAAAGCTGAGAGAGTTCAGCACCACCAAACCAGCTTAACAACAAATGCTAAAGGAAGTTCTCTAGGGAAGAAACACAACAGAAGGAAAAGACCTAAAATAACGAACCCAAAACAATTAAGAAAATGGGAATAGGAACATACATATCGATAATTACCTTAAATGTAAATGGACTAAATGCTCCCACCAAAAGACACAGACTGGATGAATGGATACAAAAACAAGACCCATATATATGCTGTCTACAAGAGACCCACTTCAGACCTAGAGACACATACACACTGACAGTAAGGGGATGGAAAAAGATATTCCATGCAAATGGAAATCAAAAGAAAGCTGGAGTAGCAATTCTCATATCAGACAAAATAGACTTTAAAATAAAGACTACTAGAAGAGACAAAGAAGGACACTACATAATGATCAAGGGATCGATCCAAGAAGAAGATATAACACTTGTAAATATTTATGCACCCAACATAGGAGCACCTCAATACATAAGGCAAATACAAACAGCCATAAAAGGAGAAATCGACAGTAACACAATCATAGTAGGGGACTTTAACACCCCACTTTCACCAATGGACAGATCATCCAAAATGAAAATAAATAAGGAAACACAAGCTTTAAATGATACATTAAAAAAGATGGACTTAATTGATATTTATAGGACATTCCATCCAAAAACAACAGAATACACATTTTTCTCAAGTGCTCATGGAACATTCTCCAGGATACATCATATCTTGGGTCACAGATCAAGCCTTGGTAAATTTAAGAAAATTAAAATTGTATCAAGTATCTTTTCCGACCACAATGCTATGAGACTAGATATCAATTACAGGAAAAGAGCTGTAAAAAATACAAACACATGGAGGCTAAACAATACACTACTTAATAATGAAGTGATCACTGAAGAAATCAAAAGGGAAATTTAAAAATACCTACAAACAAATGACAATGGAGACATGATGACCCAAAACCTATGGGATGCAGCAAAAGCAGTTCTAAGGGGGAAGTTTATAGCAACACAATCCCACCTTAAGAAACAGGAAACATCTCGAATAAACAACCTAACCTTGCACCTAAAGCAATTAGAGAAAGAAGAACAAAAACATCCCAAAGTTAGCAGAAGGAAAGAAATCATAAAAATCAGATCAGAAATAAATGAAAAAGAAATGAAGGAAACGATAGGAAAGATCAATAAAACTAAAAGCTGGTTCTTTGAGAAGATATACAAAATTGATAAAACATTAGCCAGACTCATCAAGAAAAAAAGGGAGAATACTCAAGTCAATAGAATTAGAAATGAAAAAGGAGAAGTAACAACTGACACTGCAGAAATACAAAAGATCATGAGAGATTACTACAAGCAATCCTATGCCAATAATATGGACAACCTGGAAGAAATGGACAAATTCTTAGAAATGCACAACCTGCCAAGACTGAATCAGGAAGAAATACAAAATATGAACAGACCAATCACAAGCACTGAAATTGAAACTGTGATAAAATATCTTCCAACAAACAAAAGCCCAGGACCAGATGGCTTCACAGGCGAATTCTATCAAGCATTTAGAGAAGAGACCACACCTATCCTTCTCAAAATATAGCAGAGGGAGGAACACTCCCAAACTCATTCTACGAGGCCACCATCACCTTGATACCAAAACCAGACAAGGATGTCACAAAGAAAGAAAACTACAGGCCAATATCACTGATGAACATAGATGCAAAAATCCTCAACAAAATACTAGCAAACAGAATCCAACAGCACATTAAAAGGATCATACACCATGATCAAGTGGGGTTTATTCCAGGAATGCAAGGATTCTTCAATATATGCAAATCAATCAACGTGATACACCATATTAACAAATTGAAGGAGAAAAACCATATGATCATCTCAATAGATGCAGAGAAAGCTTTCGACAAAATTCAACACCCATTTATGATAAAAACCCTGCAGAAGGTAGGCATAGAGGGAACTTTCCTCAACATAATAAAGGCCATATATGACAAACCCACAGCCAGCATCGTGCTCAATGGTGAAAAACTGAACCCATTTCCACTAAGATCAGGAACAAGACAAGGTTGCCCACTCTCACCACTCTTATTCAACATAGTTTTGGAAGTTTTAGCCACAACAATCAGAGGAGAAAAGCAAATAAAAGGAATCCAAATCAGAAAAGAAGAAGTAAAGCTGTCACTGTTTGTAGATGACATGATACTATACATAGAGAATCCTAAAGATGCTACCAGAAAACTACTAGAGCTAATCAATGAATTTGGTAAAGTAGCAGGATACAAAATTAATGCACAGAAATCTCTGGCATTCCTATATACTAATGATGAAAAATCTGAAAGTGAAATCAAGGCAACACTCCCATTTACCATTGCAACAAAAAGAATAAAATATCTAGGAATAAACCTACCTAAGGAGACAAAAGACCTGTGTGCAGAAAATTATAAGACACTGATGAAAGAAATTAAAGATGGTACAAATAGATGGAGAGATATACCATGTTCTTGGATTGGAAGAATCAACATTGTGAAAATGACTCTACTACCCAAAGCAATCTACAGATTCAATGCAATCCCTATCAAACTACCACTGGCATTTTTCACAGAACTAGAACAAAAAATTTCACAATTTGTATGGAAACACAAAAGACCCCGAATAGCCAAAGCAATCTTGAGAACGAAAAATGGAGCTGGAGGAATCAGGCTCCCTGACTTCAGACTATACTACAAAGCTACAGTAATCAAGACAGTATGGTACTGGCACAAAAACAGAAAGATAGATCAATGGAACAGGATAGAAAGCCCAGAGATAAACCCACGGACATATGGTCACCTTATCTTTGATAAAGGAGGCAGGAATATACAGTCGAGAAACAACAGCCTCTTCAATAAGTGGTGCTGGGAAAACAGGACAGGGACATGTAAAAGTTTGAGATTAGATCATTCCCTAACACCATACACAAAAATAAGCTCAAAATGGATTAAAGACCTAAATGTAAGTCCAGACACTATCAAACTGTTAGAGGAAAACATAGGCAGAACACTCTATGACATAAATCACAGCAAGATCCTTTTTGACCCACCTCCTAGAGAAATGGAAATAAAGACAAAAATAAACACATGGGACCTAATGAAACTTAAAAGCTTTTGCACAGCAAAGGAAACCATAAACAAGACCAAAAGACAACCCTCAGAATGGGAGAAAATATTTGCAAATGAAGCAACTGACAAAGGATTAATCTCCAAAATTTATAAGCAGCTCATGCAGCTCAATAGCAAAAAAACAAACAACCCAATCCAAAAATGGACAGAAGACCTAAATAGACATTTCTCCACAGAAGATATACAGACTGCCAACAAACACATGAAAGGATGCTCAACATCTTTACTCATTAGAGAAATGCAAATCAAAACTACAATGAGATATCATCTCACACCAGTCAGAATGACCATCATCAAAAAACCTAGAAACAATAAATGCTGGAGAGGGTGTGGAAAAAAGGGAACACTCTTGCACTGCTGGTGGGAATGTGAATTGGTACAGCCACTATGGAGAACGGTATGGAGGTTCCTTAAGAAACTACAAATAGAACTACCATATGACCCAGCAATCCCACTACTGGGCATATACCCTGAGAAAACCATAATTCAAAAAGAGACATGTACCAAAATGTTCATAGCAGCCCTATTTACAATAGCCCGGAGATGGAAACAACCTAAGTGTCCATCATCGAATGAATGGGTAAAGAAGATGTGGCACATATATACAATGGAATATTACTCAGCCATAAAAAGAAATGAAATTGAGCTATTTGTAATGAGGTGGATGATCCTAGAGTCTGTCATACAGAGTGAAGTAAGTCAGAAAGAGAAAGACAAATACTGTATGCTGACACATATATATGGAATTTAAGAAAAAAAAATGTCATGAAGAACATAGGGGTAAGACAGGAATAAAGACATAGACCTACTAGAGAACGGACTTGAGGATGTGGGGAGGGGGAAGGGTAAGCTGTGACAAAGTGAAAGAGCGGCATGGACATATATACACTACCAAACGTAAGGTAGATAGCTAGTGGGAAGCAGCCGCATAGCACAGGGAGATCAGCTCGGTGCTTTGTGACCGCCTGTAGGGGTGGGATAGGGAGGGTGGGAGGGAGACGCAAAAGGGATGGGATATGGGAACATATGTATATGTATAACTGATTAAATTTGTTATACAGCAAAAAAATTAATTAATTAATTAATTAATTTTAAAAAATAGTTCATAGACATAAATTGTTGAGAGACTTGAATGAGATAATGCTTACAAAGTGCTCTGGAGAGTACCTGGCATCAAAGTAAAGGCTAAATAAATGTTAACTAGTACTAGAAGGAAGAGAAATCTTCTACTACAGCAAATACTCTCACCTTGGTTTTCAAATAGATGCCCTTAGAAACAATATATGATCATTGCAAACTCAGTGAAATCCTATCTAGAATGTTATGCACCTGGTGGTAGGTAGAGAGGGGAAAGAACAGCTTTGTTTTCTGTTGAACAGAAACCACGATAATCAAAGATAAAAAAGGATATTGTTTATCAAAAATAGCAACTCTTATTTGTCTTCTGATAAGAGCTCTTATGTATTCATTCTCAAAGGAATTATAGTTTTATAAGTGCACTTAACAAGTTTATAACCTATTTAGCTTAGCTGCTGCCCAAGTGTATTATTATAAAATGAAGTGAGAAAAGAATCATCATATCAATTCTCAAAATTACAATTAAAATATTTAATGCTGTATCTTTATAATAACAGAAAAAAATGGAAGCCAACTTACATTTATAACAGTAGCTGGTTTAGTAAATAAATAATGATACATTTATAAATGAGTATGCTAGTCGGCCATTAAGATATTTACAAATGCATTTACAACAGGAAAATGCATTTACAACATACTGATGAATAAATTTTAAAACCAAGTTGCAAAGGTCATATATAAAAAAGTTTATATGTTGTTTAAAAAATAGGGAGAATATATCCCCATTTTACCAGGTATATCTATAGAGTATATAAATACGTAGAAATGATCGAGATAATTAGATGTTGTTACACGCACTATTGGCGAAAATTTTAACTTCCATGTCTGTGAGGTTGTAAAGAAAGGTCTCCCCTACATTATTTGCTAATAAAGGAATTGCTACACCAACCAGAAAAGTAACGCAACAGTTTCTATTGAAATGTTAAATGAGAAATCCTACTTTTAAGAATTAAATAAATAAAAATGCCAGCATACACAATGGTAATTTTTTAGCACCTTTTTGTGTTAGCAAAAAGAACAGCTTAGATGCTCCTTAGTTGCACCATGGAAATGATACTGTGGAACTTCCATGGGTAGGTCATAAAAGACATTGAATCATCCACCTTGTTCTCTATTGGATCAACTACCCAGAGGAAAGCCAGTCACCATGTCATAAGGAAACTTAAACAGCCCTATGCAGAGGTCAACATGTAGAAAAATGGATGCAACCTTCCAAAAGCCAGCAAGGAACTGAGGACTCCAGCCAAAAGCCATGTGAATAAGCTGCTTTGGGAACAGATCTTCCCACCCCAGTCAAGCCTTCAGATGACTACAGACTCAGCCAACACCTTGACTGCAGCCTCATGAGAAATCCTAACCCAGAACAACTGGACTAATTTTCTCCCAGGTTCCTGGCACTCAGAAGTCAGGAGATAAATACTCGCTGTTTTAAACCACTACAAAAATTGTGCACACTTATACAACCAAACAATATACTGCTAATCGAAAAAGAATGATTTAAATACATATATATTATGTATATATGTAAATTTAACTGTAACAGTATCAAAAATATAAGATTATAGAATAATGCATGCAGTATGATTCAATTTTTGCTTAAAAAATCGAAAATTATCTATTTTTATATATGTTTGTTTGAATATACAGGAAAGTGTCAAATGATTCATACCAAACTACTAATATTGGTTATCTCAGTAATGTGGAAAAGGGAACATTATAAGCTTTTTCTTAATATACTTTAGTACTGCTTGTATCACATGAAGAGGATATGCTACTTTTACAATTTTTAAAAATTTATTGAAGTAAAGAAAAGTGGGAGGGCTTCCCTGGTGGCACAGTGGTTGAGAGTCCGCCTGCTGATGCAGGGGACACGGATTTGTGCCTCGGTCCGGGAAGATCCCACATGCCGCGGAGCGGCTGGACCCGTGAGCCATGGCCGCTGAGCCTGAGCGTCCGGAGCCTGTGCTCCACAACGCGAGAGGCCACAACAGTGAGAGGCCCATGTACCACCCCCCCCAAAAAAAAAAAAAAAAAACCTGACAAAATCATTAGCTTTATCTGGGTACTAGGATTTTTAAATCTTTAAAAATTTACTTTATCTTTCTTTTGTGTGTAATTTTTCCAGTGACTATAAATAACAGATAAATTTAGTTTTAAAATGTTTTCAATAAATTTAAAAAATTGAAAGTAAATTATAAAAGACCCTTTGGAATGTAAACAAAGAACCATTGTTCTCAAAGGAGCTTCACTCACCAACCTGATTGTAAAATTTGCTCAGAGTGCTGTTTAAAATGTGAAACTCATCCAGATACTTTTCAGCAGAGGAGTGCAGAATATTTTTAGTCTATGGAATGATTAATATTTAAAGCATTCTTGGGCTTTCCTGGTGGCACAGTGGTTAAGAATCCACCTGCTAATGCAGGGGACATGTGTTCGAGCCCGGGTCTGGGAATATCCCACATGCATGGAGCAACTAAGCCAATGCACCACAACTACTGAGCCTGTGCTCTAGAGCCCATGAGCCACAACTGCTGAGCCCATGCCCTTAGAGCCCGTGCTCTGCAACAAAAGAAGCCACTGCAATGAGGAGCCCGCACACCACAACAAAGAGTAGACCCCGCTCACCACAACTAGAGAAAGACCACATGCAGCAACGAAGACCCAATGTAGCCAAAATAAATTAATTAATTTTAAAAAACCCAAAGCATTCTTTATATTTTGATGGGGAAGATGACAGTCAAGTACTATCCCTGGGAAATGCAGTCGCAGAAAAGTGAAAAGGACCAACAGTAAACTGGGATTAGGACACATCTCTCCAGTTCTGTGCCAGTCAGTTGACTTCTTATTCCCACCAACAAACTGGCAGATTTGAAAGATATATTTGTACATTTAAACATATCTGGGGTAGAAACAACACGAAACCTCTTTGGTCACATTACGTCAGTAATTTTTTGTCATCATGGTGGACAACGTGAACAAAATCCAAAAGCCATCCCTTTGACACCAGGCTGATGAGCCAGAATTCTACTTAACTTCCACGGCAAACTGCAGCTTTTACCCAGCAAATCACATGATGGGACTTAATTGTCTCATGTTTTTATTTCCTCTCTGCCTTCACAAAATTAGAGTCTTCAAGTGAACGTAATGCACCAAACTGAACTTTAAAGGTATAAGTAGACTTGCATTTCTTAAATGAAAAATTTGTTTTGAAGAAGGCAAGAGGAAAAAATCATCAACCTTGATCATCTCTTCCAAGCCAAGATGTTTGGTTCACAGCAGCAGCCATTATAGTGAGGGGAAAGTGATGCATAAGAAGAAATGCATACATCCTAACCTCACTATAAAAATATTCTTGAAGTACCATGTCCCTAACGATAAATACACCTTTATAAATATCAAAAGAAATTTGCTTTATTTTTTCTTCTTAATGGGTTCACTGTTGGGACTGATTCTACTCATATTTTTCTTAGGCTTCAAATGGCAATGCCTTATTTGCTTTAGATGACAAATCACTTCCATATTTGGGATTTATTTAATGCTCACAACAACATTTTAAGGCCAGTTATCGGTTTTATTTAACAGAGTCAATAGTTCAAGTGCAAAGAAACTGAATGATTAACTCATAGCCATTAGTTGGCATAAACAGGACTCCAAGTTAGGTCTGTTTTCACTCTCTAAATGCTATATACTTTCTTCTCCACTGCGTCTACCTCCCATGTTACTGCCTGTTTTTCAGTCTTTGAATGCTTTATGGGAATACCTCAGCACCACTTTACCTCTGAACACCACCCCCAAATCCTAAAATGGAAAAGCCAACACATCAGAATTAGTGATTCAAATGAACATTGAGCTAGAGCCCCGATTATTGGCAACTTGCCCACATCTTTGATATGTGAGCAATTATTCATTCTACACCCATGACCATGAGAAAGGGGCTCCTGGGAAAAGGGTGACTCATTCCATGATGAGCTTGGGTAAATATAAAGGCCAAGGAGGCACCTGCATATAATAATCAGGAGGTATTGACTTCTGCTGAGGTCAGGAGAAAGATTTATTAACCTAAGAGATAAATATTGACTGAATATTTGGACAGCTCCTCTTTTTCTTCCCAGAGACCTGGTAATTTACTCAGACTGCCACTCAGACCCTAGAAACTCAGAATTTCCCCCCAGTTGTATGTCCATCTTTAGTTATAGATGTCCTGAGGGAGGAAATCTTGGTACTATATTTTAGAGGGATATTTAAAAACCTGCTAATTATTGCTTCATTTTTATCTATTCTAAGACTCACTGGCCAGAAGCCTTTTACTGTACAGTAATAGGTTTTCACATCCTCAGGGCTTTTTTTTTCTGTAGTCTGCAGTGTCTGGCTGTGAGTCCAAAATTCATCTCATGTGATAGCTTCTATTCTTCCCCCCTAGTTTTCTCTCATCCTTAAGAAGTGGCTTGTCTCCTTTGGAAACCCCTCCTAGGCTTGTAAATTGCGTAGGTGATGCCTTCGGAAAGTTGAGTTCTGAAAGCCCCTAGTAGTGACGTGCTTGTCACTCAGTCATAGTAAACTCTGTTCTCACATAAGTTATTCACAGATTTCCCAATCCAGAGGCCTGGTTTGGATTATCAAACATGCAGGTCTCTGCCCCAAGGTTTGGAGGGGTTTGCACGTGTCTTCAGATGTTAGTCAGGCTTCTTCTCTTCTTGCTCTTGATGGTACGTATCAATCACCTCAGATAACCTGCTTTCCTTTTCAGACCTCTCTCCTCAGTATTCCTTTTCTTAGAGTTCATCTCCTTTCTGTAAATTTAGAGGTACATCCCCACATTATATTAAAAGCTTTGCAATTGTAAATCTGTGAGGTTTCGAAAATGTACTCTCCTCATTTAAATATACTTCTCCCTGATCAGAATAATCAACACGTTCCACAGCCTGTTCCTGCTAATAATGAGTATGTTTAAGGCTCTTATCTCTTTGACTCCAATAAATTACTCAAAGTATTCATTCTAGTTATTTTGAAATATCTTAGAAACATTTGTGGCATTAATACAGTGTATTGCAACTTTTGAAGTTTTATTACTTTTCAGTTCTTTTTTATTATATATTTAAACCCTAATCCCCTTTCTTTTCTTGGGATGATTGTATTTGCCAGAGACCTGCATGGATGAAGCCTACCTATCTTTATATGCATTTTCCTCCCCCAGTCTCATTGCTTTGGAGCCTGTTAGGGATTTAGAATTGCAGATGTTACTACTATATTTTCTCATTCTTTCTGGGAGTTACTGCTTTGACATGATGGCAGGAATGGCAAAGCACCCAAGTTCAGCATGTTTCCTAGGGAGCAGGTGGGACGTCTTGATAGAAATGCTTAATTGTGACTTGAGCAAGCGAGACCCACTTCCTAGTAATAACACATTTTCTTAACAAGTAATATTTGAGTATGAGATAACTGTGCAGTGTCCTAAAACAGCTTCTAGGTTGTGTTGAGCTGAAGTCTGTACAGCATTCCATCTGCTTCAATATTTTCCATTTTCCTGGTGGCCACTAAGGTTGGGAGAGTGGAGCTGAAGAATGGGGTAAGCCTGACCACGAGGAATGATATGCTGAACAGGCCATGCAAAACTTGTGAATGGAGAACAGCCCTAGACACACACACACACACACACACACACACACACACAGGCTGATTCTCAGGGCTAAGTTCATGTCGCAGTCTTGGCCTCGGGAAAGAGCTGGATATTATCAACGCCCAGGAAGCCCTTGAAATTCTTCATGAACAGAGATCCAAAGAGGCTGAAAATCAATCATCTGCCACAAGGTGGCATAATCACATTGATGTCCTTACTGCTCGATTTCTTTCAATGTCAACTATTTGAGGACAAAGGTATCATTTTTACATTTAGATAAAAACCACTTATCACCAAGATTTATAAAGCATTTTGGTGCATCCAGACAGCCATCTGCATATATGGGATAGTACATAAAGAAGAAAGGTTACTGCTGCTGAATAAAAAAAGCAAAAAATATGTTTTAGTTACTCATAGCTTCCTGTGGGAACCTATGCGCTCCCCACGTTTGATGACCATTTTCTTTCTGGACGTAGTCGTGATATGGCATCCCTTGAAAAATATAATTTAAAGATTAAGAATAGAAAGCATTTAGAATATATTTTACAGCATATCATACAACTTTTATGATGTAGGGGAAGTGTGAACAAAGATCCAGATGCTGTAGAAAATGTTTTAAGTGCCATCACAGGAGAAGAAAGGGAAGCCTCTGGATGCAGTCATGGTACAGATCCAGCTGCTACTGCTCATTGGGGCCTGGGTTCTGCTCTGACTGAGGTTTTCAAATCCTGGCACACTCACTTGTATTCTGGGGGATTTCATTAAACTCTCCATGCATAAATTGCCTCATATTTGAAAGTATTTGAAAACAACACTCCAAAGCACTGTTGTGGGGATGAAATAGATGAGTTCATATAAACATAGCTACTAGTAGCCTGCAGCACATTGTGGGAATTAGACACAGGGGACCTTCAGGGTGGACACACATCCCCTCTCTGGGGTACACTCCTGGCAAGAAAAGCTCCTGCTAGATTTCAACCCACTCACCCCTTTACCTGGTCACCCTTGCTCAGGGAACACCCTACAGAATTGTATATCTAGGTTCTACACAGAGAGCACTTAAAACCAGAGCTGGCACAAGTCAGATGAGTCTTCTAAAAATGTTTGTTGTCCTCCTCATCATCATCTCCCCGATGGTCTTCTCATTGTAGCCTTACTATGTCTAGTTCATTCTGCAGAGATGTCAGAAATGGTACTTATAGGTGGGGTAAGGTGGACAAGCAATATTTATTTAAACACTTTATAAACTAACGTGTTGACTTGATGGTAAAAAACTATGATGAAAAATTGTTACTGGAAGGAGTGTGGAGAAAGACCATGAAAGAAACAGAGAAGTCCTAAAAAACAGGGCCACATTCCCCAGCCTGCCCATAGTGCAGATTGCTCTTCCAGCCTGAGCTTCCTACCTAGCCCAGGGCTCCCTCCAACCGGGATTGGGACTTGGCTATACTTTTAAAATAAGCTTTTTGCTTTATTTAGTGCTTTGGAGGACACCAGGTCTCTGGGACCTCACACCAACATATGACTTCCTAGGTGATGACCATTCTGCAGGGTCCTAAGGTGTCAGCCTGCCCAAATCAACTCAGAATGACCACTGTACTGTAACTGGCCGAGGGCTCCATGGCATCCCTGTCTGTCATTAGGTAGTGTGCAGAGGACACCGGACAAGGAACCAGTTGGCACAATCAAGCTCTGACAAACCACAGGGTTTCAAGGTGCTTTTTTTTTTTATTAAAAGAGCATCGTTATTTGCTTTAACTCTGGCAGTAGGAGCAATGTGAATACTTTGCATTCGAGAGAGTACATAATATAGGCAAGGTGCCTGACCAGGGATCTACCAGTCTAAATAAAACAAATATTAACACAGGAAAGGTGAAGAATGAGACGGTTTTGCTCTTACAGTTTGCATCTAGTTCAGAGGACCCTGAGGTCCTTTCAGAAGAGGAATAAAGAGTATTCATGCCACATCAGGCCACTGGATACAAATCCTGTTTTACCAGGATTTAGTCTCAGAATGCAGTTGGTGACAAATACATATGTTTATTTTGCAAAATGAAGATTTCTAAAATATTGGTAGAACTTGAGGAGGGGCTAACTTAGAACTTAAACATGAATAATATATTTTAATGATATAGCAATTAAGTCAGTTGTGTTGTTTTGGAATTGCTCATTTTCTACTCATTCAAGGGAGAAGGGGGCCTTTCTTTTCTAAGATAAAAATGCTCAAACAGTTAGTTTTTAATACGCCAGGTCACAAGCCCTTTGACATTATCTTTTTGTGAGACTTCTTTGAAGTAAACATGTTATTAGTACAAGAAAATTATGACTCTTGTAAACAGACAAAGACTACTAGTTTTGGTTGCGTTGTTTGACACATGGTTATGGAGCCGTTGCGGTGCTAAGCCACTTGAAAAGTCATTGATCCAAAGCACAGTATTTCCCAGGCAGCCATTGTAAATTCTTCCACAACCAAGTCATATTGGGTAGTTTATAACAAGCTCTGAAGCAGTCACTGGTAATGACCTGGAAGCATTCACAGGTCAAAAGAAGGAACATTATTATGTGCCCCAGCAGAAGTGGGAGGCCCATCGACAGGGACAGCTTGGGACTAATGTGAAGCTGGATTGGGAGATCTCCCGTACAAGTGCTGGGACCCCCATTTCAGCCTGAAGAGCTGTCAGCATGGTGCCTTTATGATATAGTGTTCACTCTACCCTGCCTTGATGGAACAGCAGCTTGGAGAGGAGATGGAATTGTAAAATTAGGTTGGGGGGGCAGGTTTGGGGGAGTAAACTATCCAACTTCAGAACAGAGCTGAACATCTGTTTTACACACCAGGCTTCTGAGCAAGGCTCTGTTTAAAAGGTTACTATTTAAAAACAAAAAAATTTTTAACTAATGTTATAGAAAGAGTTAGTGCTGGGGAAATAGAAAAAGGAAGATCAAGGGAGAATGAAACTAAGTCAAAACAAGAGGCCTGATTAATAGAGTCCTGGGAGTATTGTTCCTGAGAAGTGGTTGAGGATGGGATGTGGAAGCCAGGTTAGAATGTCCTGACAGCTTTGTTGGGCTTGAGGATGGATTAATTTGAATGATGAGGAGCAGGAATAGAAACAAAACCCAAAAAAGTACCAAAAACAACTCTCTCCCGAATGGAACTTTTAATCCTAGATATACCAAGCTAAGAATTTAGATTGCTATTTTACTTATTTTATTTTTAACTTTTCTTAAGAGTATTTATTTTGGTTGTCATGGTTAATTTTATGTGTCACCTTGACTAGGCTATGATGCCCAGAAGTTTGGTCAAATGCTAGTCTAGATGTTACTGTGAAGTCATTTTGTAGATAGTATTAACATTTATAACCAGTTGACTTTAAGTAAAGCAGATCAGCCTCCATAATGTAGATGGCCTTTGTTAAAGGCCTTAAGATAAGCAAAAAACTGTGGTTTTCAGAAAAATAAGAAGAAGAAATTCTGCCTTAGTAACATGGAAATCCTGCCTGAGTTTCAAGTCTGTAGGCCTGCCCTATACATTTCAGAGTTGCCAGTCCCCATTACAAATACATAGATAGATAGATAGATAGATAGATAGATAGATAGATAGGTATCCTGTTGATTCTGTTTCACTGGAAACCCTAACTGTCATCCTAGAGAGGCTCTGGTCACACTCTAGCCTTATACTAGAAGAAAGAACATGAGTTCAGGGGCCACACAGCCCAGATTCAAACCCCAGATCTACCACTTACTAGCAAGGCCCTATGTAAGTTATTCAATCTCTTTGATTTCCAACTTCCTCAACTACAAAATGGGAGTCATGTTATTTATCTTCCTGGTGTTGCTCTTATAAGAATTAATTGGAAAAATATGTATAAAAATAGACGTTACAAGATTTGGCATTTAGTAGGTGATTACAAATGGCAAAACGTGTGAATTATCTATTTTATCTATTATACTGAAAAATATTCAGACTGCTTTACCAGCTATTCAGGTCTATGAACATCAGTACTATCTCAGTTCCTATTTCTAGACATAGTCAATTAAAAATAGCCTTTAGAATGTATAAAAATTTCCTAATTTGGATTCTATGAAACAATATTGCCATGAAATTACTGAAGGAAAAAATGTTCCCAGATTCAAATAGGAATGACAGTCTACATAACTATAACATCCTCTGAGAGATTTGTATTTTACACTAATACATCAAGGTTAAAGACTGAGAAATTCTGCAGTCTCATTTCACTTTGTGTAATCTAACTATGGTACTTGTTAGGCCTGTTTACAAATATCCAAATTTTCCTCCCATTCCCCAGGCACATGGTAAGTTTTTCTCCTCACTCTTTGAAATTAGATGTGGTCCTATGACTTGCTGTGGACAGAAAAGTGTGAATGAAGTGACATGTACCATTTCCTGGTGGGACCATGAAAGCCAGCCCTCTGCTGGTGCTCTGTACATGGTACACATGACTGAGAAATCAATTTTTTGTTGTTCTAAGCCAGATTTTTAGGCTGTTGCTGCAGCATGACTTGGCCTAGTTCATGTCATACAAGATTTTGAGGAAAAGAAAAAAAAAGAAAAGCAATGCCGTAAGAAAATCCTAAAATATATGACATATGTTAGTAGTTAGGTTGCAAATATTAAGGAAGCTATTAGCAGAATCTGAAAGGATAGCAAAATGTTTTGCAATGTCAGTACCTACATGACTACTGAATCATTTTTCTGGAATTCCTATCAGCTAACATATTTTGGAAAACGCTGATCCAGAAGGGTTCATTGCAATCCTTTTGTTCCTCTGCATGTGAATTACTGCCAAAATAACTAAGTAGCTAACTAACTAACTAACTAAATAAATCTGCAAGAAAATATTATATGAATGGAAAAATAATTATCCGATATTTCTTTCCGAATTACTCATTTTTACGCCTCCTGCCATTCATTCAAGCTGCAATGCTTTTCCTCCCTTATAGTCTCCTTCACCCTGTCTTATTCTTCACAGTTGAGTTCAAATAGCACCTTCTCAATAAATCCTCACCAGATTCAACCAATGATGATTAATTCTTCCCATTAATTTTGGACTGTACTTCATGTCTAGCATTTACCATCCTCTGCCTAATAACATGGTTAGTTGGTATAAGTATCTCATCACCATCAGATTCTAATCTCCTTTAAACTTGGTACCGTATCTTAATTCATCTTAATATCTCCTATAGGACTTAGTATGAGAGTCTACACTTGAACTCAGTAAATGTTCACTGAATGAGATTATGCAAAAGACAAAGTAATGATAGTTATTCATAATAACAATAACTATAACAATAATCATTTTCAAGTAAAACTTATTCACTTTTATTAAATAAAATAAACTTTTTTAACATTTATAATGTGACAGAAACTATAATAAGATGCTTATACAAATATTGATTTAATTTTCATATTGTACCTACGTGGTAGCTACTGTTATTCTCATTTTATAGACAAGAAAATTGATGCTGAGAGATTAAGCAACTTGACCAAGTTCATACAGCCCATAAGCCACTGCCATATTTGGCAAATGTAGCCTCGCTATTGGCCTCAGGTGCAGAGTGGTAGATATTTACAATTACACATGTTGTATCAGCACATGCTGCCATTTCTCTTTTCCAATTTAGGGTAGTCAACCCCATAGTTTGGCAGATGTAGCTTAGAGCAACACAAAGATGAAATTTGGGCTGCAGAAAAAGAAAGGAATAGAGAAATTGCAAAAGACAAAGGGGCCTACTCTGTAGAAACAGATAATAAGGCAATGACAGCCACCGCTCACCCTTCCCCTCTCATAAATATGGAGGAGTGGCAAAGAGCAGCAGAAGAGGGAATAGAGCAGAAGGGAGGAGGGAAGGGTGTTGTGTGTGCTGCATGCTTTGCTGGGCCAGAGATGAGAGTGAAGCTCGGTGAGCTCCTGGCTTCAAAACCTTAGAGATACTGGTAGGGAAACATATTCAAATAGCATCATTGGATATTCAATGTCAAAAGAGCTAAGATAAGCTGCAGATTACTTTTTAATAAAAGTAGCTTTGGAAGTTGTCTTTGTCTCTTATCCTTCTTATTTGCTGTATTCTTTGGAAACCCTGCCATTAGCATTAATTGAAAGAAAGCACCCAGTGTGCTTAAATCTTTGTCAGGGGAAAAAAGGACTCCTCTGATCAAAGAACCAACATTATGCTCTGATGAAAAGATAATCCTATTTCTGTGACTCACCACAATTGATTTCTTTGTGGACCAGATCCACAATCCCATTCACGCATGACAGTTGGTGTTCAATAGGATTGTGTTTCAACAAATGTTTGATGAATGCCTACTATGTGCTAGCCCAGGTCAAGTGTTGCAGAGAATATGAGAACCAAAGAAAAAGTATCCCTTCCCTCTGAGAGTGTGGGAAGATAAAATGCAGGCATGTGACACTTTTGAGACAGTGGAGTAGCACAGGATGTATATGGAATCTCAAAAGAGAGCAGAGTAAGGTGGTCTAGAGTAATGTTGGAATGCTTAATAGAAGAAGAGCCACAGGAGCAAATAAAAAACTATAAATGAAAGATTGTCAACATGGGCAGAGAAAAATCAATTTATTAAAAAAAAATTAAACTACAAGTCATACATGCTAGGGTGTGGAATATTGACCCTTCATTCACATCCAGCGTTTTCTCCTGTTTCCCACAGAGAGTGCTTAGATCTAGGAGGAATACAGAAAGGGAATTTTAGCAGATAAGTAAGATAAGACTGGGTGTGCCTTCGAAAGAAGTTTACGAATCTCATTTTATAGGTAAAACTGGGTTTCAAGAATATTAACAAATTTGTCAGCTGTTACACAGATGAACAAGCTGAAATTCAAGCAGAGACCATCAAACCCCTAAAACTGTTTTCTTTCTTTCTTTTTTTTTATTTTTTATTTGAGGTACGCGGGTGTCTCACTGTTGTGGCCTTTCCCGTTGCATAGCACAGGCTCTGGACGCACAGGCTCAGTGCCCATGGCTCACGGGCCCAGCTGCTCCGCGGCACGTGGGGTCTTCCCGGACCGGGGCACAAACCCGTGTCCCCTGCATCGGCAGGCGGACTCTCAACCACTGTGCCACCAGAGAAGCCCTAAAACTGTTTTATTTTGTTCATTTTCCTCTCATTACTCAGCTTTTCCTGCCATAGTCAGGAGAATTGCTAAGACTGTATCCAGGAAACACAGCATAGTAGATAGGCACCAAGTTAGCTCACCTGAACCCTTACATTCTCTGAGAATAGCCCAAAGGGTTCCCACATCTACATGGTAACATCAGTTTGCCCCTGCTGCCATTCTATCCCTGGTGACCTTCTCCTTCTGACCAAGACTGACTGGGCCAGAAATGGCACAGGATGTAATTGGGACAATCAGTGACCTTTCTCCCTGTCTCATCCTTTGACCCTACTTGATTTCTTCAGAGATGAGTGGTCCCTGAACCAAACTGAGTAAGCAAAAGAAAGTCAGTCAAAGTGGTAGTTCTTTATTATGTAACTGAGAATGGTCAGCTCTATGTCTTCTGTAATGTGCACCAATTAATCAAAGCCTGTCTGTAGAGAGAAAATACAGACTAGAAAGAAACATATTCAGTCCACCCTGGAGGCCCAACTGTGTCCCTGTCCTGGACACCACGAGACATCTCATGAGTATGATTTTGAATTCTCCCTTTCTGCTTAACCAAACCTGGTGGATTTCAATCAAATCAAAATAATTTGACCCAAGATCTTAGTGGGTCTTATTGGTGAAGTGAGGATGCAATATTGAGACAAAGAAATCAGCTGATAACAAGAGATTTAGAGAAATAGGTCAAATGGTAAGATAACTCAAAGAGTAACATGGCTCAGGAAGTTATGGCCCAAACACGGGATAAGTGTCCTTTTATATTGCACCTGTCACATGGTGAAGAGCAGGTAGAGTTGTTAGAAAACAAGGTTCTGAGCTGATCAGTAGCAAATTATTTGTTATTGTGCTCACAGGGGTTCTCCCCTGGCTTGAAAAGCAGTTGGAATGGGTAAGATGCTTATCACAGCAGCCAAAGACAACATAATTGGTGAAGGGTAGTAGACTATGCAGTCCCAAAATAATGCGACTTTGGCATAAGGATTATTTTGAGCTGAAGGTAATTTCGAAGAAGCAGAGACAAGAAAGCTCTCTTCCCTCCCCCTACTTGCCTAAATGCAGGACGTAATTTTGTAAAGGTTTCCCTCATCCCCTCTCTACCAGGAGGGACAAAAGTTAATCACCAGAGAAAATTCTAGATCCTTATCAGCCCAGAGAGAGCACCAAAGGAATCTATATGTCAAACTTTATTAACTAGCCCTTGTCTTCTGTTAGTTCCTCCATATTTACCCTCCCATTATATGCCATCTTAGAAACTCAAAGCTCCCTTCCTTTGTTTTGTCACGTCTGTAAAAATATATTATTCCTTTGTTAGTATTTTATATAAGCCCAAATCCTAACCACCCCTTTGAGATACACTAAATGCTCCCGTGTGTATGAGCAATGCACATGTTAATAAACTTCTGTTTGTTTTTCTCTTGCTAATCTGTCCTTTGTCAGTCTGATTCAGAAGGCCCCAGTCAGAGGACCTTAAATGGGTAGAAGAAAAGGATTTTAGACAGACTTTGAACCATGGTGGAGAAAAGTATTCAGTTAAGTGGAATGAAGATGAGGTGAGGCAATAAACGAAAAGACAGATCACAGACTTAAATCTGAATGTGGGAAGAGATGGGAACTCCTTGTTCCAGTTTGTTACTATAAACAGTTCAGGACTGATGACATGGAAGGAGGATGGCAAGTTGTTGGCTGTTCATCTTTACAAAGTTATCTGCTTCACACTTGCCAAGTTTATGGCACAATGGTATAAGAGCATGCAGGCTAGAGGCACAATGCCTAGGTTCAAATCCCAGGTCTGCTACTTTTATCTTTGGAACCATGAGCCAGTTATTACACTACTCAATACCTCAGTCCCTCATTTATAAAAGTGAGTGAATAACTTAGCTCTCACTATGTCATATAACACACCCTAAACTCATCAGCTTAAAACAAAGAGCATTTATTCTTGCTTCAGTTATATGGTTCAGTTGTATGGGTTTTTATGGTCTCAAACTCAGTGCTTCTTCTGATTTCAACTGCGTTTGTTTGTGACTCCAGCATCTGTGCTCTTGAACCAGTGTGTTATGTGGCTTCACAACTGTAAACCATAATAACCCGTGATCTTGCCTTGGTTCTCTCACGTGTTTTGCACGAAAGCTAATTAATCTAGGATGGCTTTGGCTGGGGAAGATCTCCTGTATGTGGTCTTTCCCCTTAAGCAGGCTCTCAGGCTTGTACATATAGTGGTGGCGGGCTTCTAAGAGTGAGAGCACAGAAAAGTGCAAGACCTTTGTGTCCTGGGCTCAGAACTGCCACAACATCACTCCCACTGCATCCTATTAGTCAAAGCAAATCACAAGGTCAACTCAAACAGACTTCACTGCTTAATGGAAGAATCTGCAACGTCATGTTACAAGGGGTGTGCTTACAGAGAAGGACTATTTAGTGGGAAGGTAGTTAGCATTTAATCTCTCACAATGGGGATAACAGCAGTATTTACTACAAAGTGTTATTGTGAAGATTAAATGAGTTCAGCACAGTGCTGGGCAGGTGATCAGAGCTACATAAGTGTTCATTTTTATTATTATCTTAGTACCTGGAAGGAAGCAAACAGAACAACACATCATCCACCTTCTTAGCATGGGGCAGCAATGTTGCAATCATGGGTTCTTTTTCTTTTTATCAGATTTTAGAATTCAAGCCAAAGAGTGCACCCGCTTATGAACAGAGTGATTTTCATCCAGTATTTAAACTTGTAGGAGAAGCAAGAGGTCTAATTTCCAGTTCCTTTCTTTATAGCCTCTGTTTTCAAGTCTATTTTGTCTGATATGAGTATTGTGACCCTCACTTTCTTGTCATTTCTGTTTGCATGAAATATCTTTTTCCATCACACGAGTCAAAAAGGCCATCATTAAAAAGTCTACAAATAACAAATGCTGGAGAGGGTGTGGAGAAAAGGGAACTGTCCTACACTGTTGATGGGAATGTAAATTGGTGCAGCCACTATGGAAAACAGCATAGAGATTCCTCTAAAAACTAGAAACAATAGACAAAGAGAGGCTTCTGATACCTTTTCTGTTCTTGGTTCTCATTATCTATTGAGATCCACCTGCATTTCTGTTCTTGGGTTATTCGAATCACCTCTGTATCCTTATACAGTAATTTTTCCTTTTTTGTTTAAGATGGCTCAGGCTACTTTTTGTTATTTACAACCAAAGGGTCTTGACTAGTATATGGGTTGGAGAATTAAATAAAGACAAGTTCAAGTCATAACAAATATCCCTTTTATTCTGTAAATAAGATAGGAGAAAATTTCAGTTTTGACAAAGGAAATAAAAACTCCAAATATCAGTATGAGTCAAAACAGCTGTGAACGTCCAGATCTTTAGTAAACAACTGAGAAAAGGAGGAAAAGTTTCAAGATGAAACCTAGGATAGAAGGTCAATGAAATTTTAGATTTGATTATTAGTTTTTGTTGTATTTTTATTTTAATTTTTTACTGTCCCTCTGCAAAGCCAGAACTGTCCAACATGGATGGAATTCTCTGTGAACAGTTTGTCTTTCATGAGCTTCACAGATAAATGAACCATCAAGGGAAAAATAGATGATGCTATCACCTTTACAAGTTCAAAATAGTTCTCCCAAATATTCATTCATTGTATGCCTCAATTTTTTCAGTCTCTTAGCTTCATCGATTTTAAAATTACTGCTCTAAAAGTTAATACATATTGCTAGTGTCCCTGGTATCCAAACAGAAGAGATGCTCTCATCTCACATCTCATAGAAACAGCTGAAACAAAAACAAACAAATCCCAACATAGTCTCTCCCTTATTACTGCCTTGTGGTTTTCATAACTGCATTAGCTTGGAAATTTCGTCACACCTGAAAAATGCTGCGTGATCTTCTCTTCCAAAAAGTGGCAGTAAATTTCCCTCTTCAAAAGAAAATTAATTGCTATATTTATTTGGCACAGTCTTCTATCCATTTTCTCCAAAGTAATTTCAGTGTTGACCTTGATTTCCAGCCCTCACAACATTCTTTGTGTTTCTGTCTCTTTCTTTCCCATCACTCTTCTCACTAATTTTCTCAGATGGCCTGCTTCTTTTTCTCATCATACTTTGACCTTGTATTTTCTTTAGCCTTTCTTCTATTTTTTTTTTAAACACTGCCTGGATAGTTTCCTTTTAAAAACTTGATTTCTAAGAGATGGTGCTAATGAAGGTATATATGACAAAGAAAGAGGGGAAAGAGACATGTTTTTAATGTTTCTAAGTGCTCACACTAGTATTCTCCCTCTGTGCTGAGACACAGTATGTCTAGAGTTTTGTATTGAGAAAGTATAGACCTATAGAAAATCTCCCTAAAAGCCTCCTGAAGTAATCTATAGATGTCGGCATAGTTGAGTGGTATGAGCAGCCAATTCACACATTAGAAGAGCTATTAGCATTTAAGTAATTTAAACGTTTAGGAGGAATAGACCTTTGTAAACTTTCTTCGAGTTGGAACATTTTTCCAGCTAAATTTCTTATATTATATCAATGTTAGAAAATACAACATGGAATCCAAAACTTCTGTTAATGACTTTTCCCCAAAACACCTACTGAGGAATTATTAAAGTTAAATCTACTTTTGGCTTTATACAGATTACTTTAGTCAAAAATAAAAAGTCCTAGTTAGTTATTTTTTATATATATTCATGCTCTCTGAAGACCAGAAAGAAAAAAAAACATAAAATTCTTGTGTAGATTTAAAAAACAGCAGCCTAAACAAAAGCAAAAATAAACAAATGGGACTACATCAAACGAAAAAGCTTCAGCTCAGCAAAGGAAGCCATCAACAAAATGAAAAGTCAACCTATCCAATAGGGGAAAAAAATTGCAAACTGCATATCCAATAAGGTGTTAACATTGAAAATATACAAGAAACTCATACAACTCAATAGCACAAAAACAAACAACCCATTTTAAAATGGGCAAAGGACCAAGATAGACATTTTTCCAAAGAAGATGTAACAAATGGACAAGTACATGAAAAGGTGTTCAACATCATTAATCATCAAGGAAACAAAAATCAAAACCACAATGAGATATCACTTCACACCTGTTAGGAAGTCTATTATGAAAAAGATAAAAGATAACATATGCTGTCAAGGATGTGGAGAAAGGGAACACTTGTACACTACTGGTGGAGTGCAAATTGGTACAGCCATTATGGAAAATAATGAGGTTAAATGATGTGGTTCCTCAAGAAGTTAAAAATAGAACTTCCATATGATCCAGCAGTCCCACATTTGGGTGTATATCTGAAGGAAACAAAACCATTATCTCAAAGAGATAGCTGTACTCTCATGTTCATTGCATCATTATTCATAATAATGAAGATATGGAAACAACCTAAGTGTCCATCAACAGACAAATGGATAAAGAAAATATATATATCAAAACTCCAAACACACACCCAATGAAATACTAGTCAGCCTTAAAAGAAAAAAAGAAGGAAATCTTGTCATCTGTGACAGCATGGATGAACCTGGAGGACATTATGCTAAGTGAAAAAAGCCAGATAAAGAAAGACAAATATTGTATGGTTTCACTTATATGTGGAATCTAAAAAAAGTCAAACTCATAGAAACAGAGAGTAGAAAAGTGGTTGCCAGGGGTTGGGGTGGGGGGTGGGGTGATGGGGAGAAGTTGGTAAAAAGGTACAAACTTTCAGTTATAAGATGAATAAGGTCTAATAGGATCTAATGTATAACATGGTGACTATAGTTGATAATACTCTATTATATAATTGAAATTTGCTGAGAGTAGAACTTAAATGTTCTCACCAAAAAGAAATAGATATCTGCCTAACAAAAGCAATCTCAGTGACTTCCAACAAATATTCCAGTTACTTCTATGTTCACAGGCAGTTTCCAAGCTCAGAGATCATTTAATGACAAAAGCATTTAGAAAAAAATTAAAATAAAATAAGGCAAATATCTCTGTAATATATCTGTGGTTATTTTTTCTAGATAATATACATACATTGAGTATATTTCCTTGAGAAAAGTATATACCCACATGCATATTACATATATGAAAAATTAAATACAAATAAAGATCACATTGCTGGTGTTTTATTTCTTTTTAAACAAAAGAATGAGATTTGTGAGTAGTACTGTACAGTTTAAAAATCAAGAAGCAAAATTTAATCAATAAGAAAGTTGAAAAATATTTCTTGTGCATCTTCAGTAGTGATTAAGTATAAGACTGCCCTTACAGAACATAAAGAACCATATTTCCTCTGCCTGATGTACTTTATTCTCATAGAGATCTTCTCCCATTGGATTATGTGTATACCTAGGGTACCTGGTCATGTGCTGAGTGCATGATGCCACTTATATGCAATACATCTTCCTGGAGTGACAATTTTATCTGATACTTTGGAGGTAGAGTAAGCTAAATAATTTAATAGTAAGTAATTGAAGATATTATATTAAAGCACATACAGAAAAATTATAGTGCAGAATACAAAATGCTCCCAAAATTTCATGAAAAAGTATGAGGCATCAAATAAATTTCCTCTATGGTTGATGGCATAATCTATTTCCCTAAAGGGCAGAAGGAGCAAGGAAGCTTCTTAGATGGGTTTAGATCCGTTTTACTCTTCTTAGAGGTACTTGGGAGAAATGTTTCCAGTACCATTGCTCTAGTAGATTCTTTTCTTCTCCCATATCTATGTATACTGCTTTTTACTTAATCTTATTATTGGAAGAGTAGAAAGATGATGGCCAAGTAAGTTTGTTTTCCAGGATTTAAGAACAAGTGCACTAGCCCATTCTAACTTTTAGCAGGGCCCATTAGTTCTTTTTGGATGACCTCTAGGGCTGGAGGCTGGTGACAACACCTCCAATGCCATCTCCATCCTGTTGAGTAGGTCCTGAATCCCAAACATTATTCCCTAGTACTGTGGGTAATGCCAGACAATCAGTTCAGTCTGCACCATTAACCTCCAGGGATTAATAGCTCTCTGTTCAATTGAATGTACCCAGATTAGTCCCTGTGGTGAGCCACCTGCCAGGACTCAGCACATGACAGGCAAGCTAAGAAGCTAGTAAAAGGTTTAAAGCTCAAAGTTGGACTGAGCAATCAGGATATTTTTCTTCCACAATTTATAGCTACTGCGGCAATGACCTAATTTTTCATTCCTGTTGTTTTTCCCTTAAATTTTGTGGCCTGATTTACCTGATAGAATTCTTTTCACAAAAATTAATAGAAGTGATTTCAATTTCACCATCATAAAATTGGAAAACATACTGCATTCCAACATATCCTTTAAAACTTCATTAAGTTCCCACTGTGAACACTTGATATATATTGAAATAGGAGTTCTTGGCCTCAAGCATGTAAGGATTAGACTTTTTTGTGCATGATAGAGACCCTCAACCAGTAATAGGAAAGCATGTAGGGAGCTCCAGCTCTTTACATAGTTTACCTAAAGTGTACAAATCATAAAACCCAAGCTTTACTTGCCATAGTTGGTGTATTGATGTATAGAGTGGCATGAGGTTATCAATTTGCATGCTTTAAAAGGGATATGTGTTTTGTTATCAAACAAGGTAGACTAAGGAACAGATGTATTCTGCTTCTGCCTGAAACAACCAAAATTAAAAGACAAAATAGATGATAAAACAGTTTTCAGGACACTGGATACCAGCCAATAAAGGGCAGTAAATCCTGAGATGGGAAGCAAGCAAGGTGTGTTATGATTTCCCCAGCTTACTGCTTGAAGCATCCTGAGACTGCAGTGCACAGAAAGAAACCTGAGGCAAAGCTTATTAACTCCCCAAGTTGGGTAGGCAGAGCTGAAAATTTGGGGTGAACAACATGGCTAGATTTTGCCAGATAGAATCCTGGAGAAGAGAGAGCTACACAGAGAGATAATTCCAGAGACTTCAGAGGTACTTCTCAGATACTGAGCAGAGTACTTACTGATCATATGTGAGAGAAATCTCCCCAAGGCTGGATAGAATTATCTCAGAAGAATGGAGGGAACCATGCTCAGTGTTCACACTGGAATAGGAATAGTGCCTGTTTCCATCACCTAGAGAAGAAAACCTCACAATTCATGGCACACTGGCAGAGTGTTCAGAAGGATCTTGCTTCAGCAGTGGGAAATAATTAGCCTTAGATTAAAAGTTGCCCTGTTCCTACATCCAGTGGGATATAAATCTTTTTTAAAAACCTTAAAAAAAGACCCTAATGGATCAAACTATCTCTTAGTGACCAAACTGTATTTAAGAATAAAGATGCAGATGTAGAGAATGGTCTTGACACAGCGGGGGAAGGGGAAGCGGAGATGAAGTGAGAGAGTAGCACTGACATATATACACTACCAAATATGAAATGGATGACTAGTGGGAAGCTGCTGCATAGCACAGGGAGATCAGCTTGATGCTTTGTGATGATCTAGAGGGGTGGGATAAGGAGGGTGGGAGGGAGGCTCAAGAGGGAGGGGATATGGGGATATATGTATACTTATAGCTGATTCACTTTGTTGTACAACAGAAACTAACACAAAATTGTAAAGCAATCATACTCCAATAACGATAAAAAAAAAAGGCAAACATTTATTGCAGGGTAGATCTGCTGACTGTTAATTCCCTCTGGTTTGTTAGTCTGAGAAAGTCTATTTCTCCTTCGCTTTTGAAAGATTTCACTAAATACAAATTTCACTGAATATAAAATTCTAGGTTGGTGTTTTTTTTCTTCCCACACTTTGTTTCATTCTACTCTTTTCTTGCTTGCATGGCTTCTGAATAGAACTGTGCTCCAATTATTCCTTATTTCTTTATAGGTAAGATTTTTTTTTTCTGACTTCTTTCAAGATTTTTTCTGTCTTTGGTTTTCTGCAGATTGAACATGATATGGCTAGGTGTAGATTTTTTGGTATTTATTAAACACTTTGTGTTATCCAAACTTCCTGGATTTGTAATCTGTTGTCTGTTATTAATTTTGGAAAATTATATGTCTTTCTACTTTAATCATTTTCCTGCTTCATTCTCTCCTTATTCTCCCTCTGATATTCCATTTTCATGTGTGTTATACCTTTGAAAGTTATCCCACAGCTCTTAAATTTCTGTTTTTTTAAAATTCTTTTGTTTTTTTTTTCTTTATATTCAGTTTGACATTGCTTCAGCTCATGTCCAGTCAACTGATTTGCACATCAAAGGGCTTCATTTCTGTTACAGAGTTTTAGATTATCCTTTCTTGGAGTTCCTGTTTCTCTGCTTACATTCTCATTTGTTTTTTCATGTTGTCTACTTCCCATTAGAGCTTTTAAAATATTAATCAGTTATATTAAATTTCTTGTTTGATAATTTCAACATCCATATCATACTTGAGCCTAGTTCTGGTACTTACTTTGTCTCTTTACACTTTTTTCTTGCCTTTTAGCATGCCTTTTATTTTTGTTGGAAGCCAGACACAATGCTTTGAGTAGTAGGAACTGAGGTAAATAGGCTTTTGGTGTCAAAGTTAATGTTTATCTGACTGTAGCTGTTGGTTCCAGATGCTTTAAATTCCTCTAGTGTCTGTTTTTCTCTCCTCTGTTGACCTTGGAATTCACCAAACACTTCTCAGAAAGAGTCTGCGTCCTATAGCTCTGTCATCTCTAATCCACTGTTACAGTGGAGCATTATTGGAATGGTGGGAATGGTGGGAATGTGTGGGGGAGGGGAAGCATTCTATAATTTTGTGATTAAATCTCAGTTGGCCTGTGTCCTCGGATTGTGACACTCAAAATTGTTTCTTAGGCATTTTTCCCTTCTTAGATGAGACACAAGGGCTACAGGGAGCTGAAATGAAAAAAAAAAAAAAAAAAAAACGCCCTTCCTTCTAGTGGGATGAGGCTCTGGTAAAGTCTCCCTTGGAGAATAGTTCTTTGTCATGGGGAACACTCTGGGTATATTATGTAACAGTTATTCAAACCTTTCCAGAGGCACCAGGAGGAGATCTTTTTCAGATCTTCAGTGTGAGAACTTGGGGGGGTTTCAGGAAGTAAAACCCATGGAAACGTGGGTCTCCCTAAAGACTGTGCTCCCAGGAATTTCTCACTCTCATACTTGTCCACACTTAGCCTCCAACAATTTGTCAAAATATCGCTCCAGAGGCTTCTGCTCCTAGTAAGGAAATCTCAGCTCCAATTCTCTAATTTTACCTATCTCACCAGGTTTCAGGGTAGCAGTTTGCCCTGCGACCTCATAACGCTGGTGGATCAATAGAAGTCATTAATTTTTAGTTTGCTCAACTTCTTCTTGTTTTAAGAATGCAAGTTACTACTCCTAACCTTTTTATTGTTTGAGTAGATTCTAGAAGTTTATAGAGGGTAATATTTTAAAAAGCAGTGTTCTAGAAGAAATAAGTCAATAAATCCTTACACTTACTGAGCACTGTGTCATGTCCATTATATACAGTCTATTATTTAAAGGATACAACAATTCTATAAGATAGTTGTCAGGAAACCTAGTTTCCATTACTGTATGCTTTTCACTAATTCATGTTGCCTTGTGCTACAGAAACCTCAGTCTTTCACATTTAAATGGAAAAAATTAAAGGAAAATATTTCATTCAGCAGAAAATATTTTGTTCAGTAGGATTAAACTGTATTAATTACTAAAACACTGTTTGACAAGCAGATTCCATGTTGAGAAAAGGACTTGAGGCTTCAATCAAACTCCCTTTTTTCTTCTGTTTTGTCTTTAAATGAATTGCATCTTATGCATACACCTTTAGAATAAGAATAGGATATTTTCTTAAAAAGTGAAATGGCAATTTATTTTTCAAAAAGGTCAATTCTGAGCAACTGGCAAAACTTGCTATTTTAGAAATATATTTCAAATAAAAGGACATTTGATAGGACAATTTCTAGGACAGAGGAAACCTTAATGACGTATGAGAACTGTACAAAAAAATATTGTAACATATGGCACTGTATTTTCTTCAGGAAAGCAAGCCTCCTGGGACCCAGTTCTTTGACACTAATCACAGCAGTAGAGATGATGATGGTTCTTGTTCATGACTGCTCTCCATGTTGAGGGCAAATACACAGAGTAGCTCCCTTCTCCAACCCAGCTGGGAACCTGACAAGTTCATCTCTAAGATTGGTTTCACTATTGCTGATTCCGGAGGCTTTTCACACACATTTCTAAAGATTAAATCAGAGAACCATTTATTTGAAGGCAAGTGAAAGCTTCTCTTTAATTGTTGTTGTTTAGCCTCTAAATAATAGTTCTGAGGTTTGAGGGAAAGTCAGGTAAATAGGAGACGGTCCTAAAGCAAATTTGAGCATGTACAATTAGGTTTACGAAGTCAGTATCTAAATAAGACAATGAACATAGAGCCCCATCGAATTTTTTATCATCATATGTACATAAACTGCATCACAAATTTAAGAGACAATGTGGAATAAACCCACATTGTGACCAGACTGTTTTCAAGTGCCACTGAAAGATTTTAATCAAGAGAACATGGGCAGTATGGATGGCAGAATTTTGTGTTGTAAATACATGGGCTGGTCTAAGGAGGCTGATAGCACAAAATGTGGAGATCAATCAGGAGTAAGGAAAGAATGGGGGCCAATTTCTCCAATATTTCTAAAGGAGGATGGGAGAAGGGAGGGAAAGTGGCATTAGATGACAAAGTATTTTATTTTTAATTATGAAGTTGATTTGTAGTAATCTCTTTTGAAAGGCCTGTATTCTTCTTAGCCTTGTCATTATTGGCCTGGGAGAAGTTTAATGTCGCTCTGAGATTTACATGGAAAGCTGGTGCCTCAGAAAGTCTCTGTGCTTAATGCAACTCAGACTAGCAAGTCACAGGGAAGCTCACCAGCAGAGCTGCAGAGCAAACTCAGGGGGGCCACTCTGACCAATGGGTTGAGCAGTCTCCTAGGAATAGGACCAAGAACACGAGAGAAACAGTGCCCTGTTGGATTGCCTGATTGGGCAAAGTTGCAAGGTGGGCGGACTGAATGCTATAAACAAGGACAAAGGAAGTATTATGGAAAAGATGTACATCAAAACTTCTAAAGGTTGCCTGTAATTTTTTTTCATCTGGAGAAGTCATGCTTCTAACATTTACAGAGGTTGAAATTTTAACCTGGTTAAACACACTTTGGCTCTTTCCTTTCTTAGCTGTCACTAGGCATTTATAACTAACATCAAAACAAAATAAGTTCATGACAGATTTTCTGAAATAACTCTTATTATGGATGTTCTTCAGAAGGCAGATTATTGTGAAACCAAAAATGTACTCAAGTTGATTCTTGATTATACTCACTAACAGGGAGGAGAAAGGGGCAAACAATCCAAACCATAGAAATGCCTTATATGATATTTTTTCAGAATGTGTACTTTCATAGTTTTGCAGAGTTTCTCTCCTTAAAAGCCCTTTAATTGTTCCCATCACCTGTAGGACAAAGTCCAAAATCCCTAGCGTGCCCTTTGTGATCTGTTACCTACCTATATTCCCATAGGTCTCAGTTCTCCAGTCATACTAAATTATCAGCAGTTCCTTTTATCTCCGCAGCTTTCTTGTCTATGGGCTAAAGTGTGGCTGAAATTCCCTACTCCTCTGTTTCCACTTGACAAATGTTTACTCTGTCATCCATTATAAACTCAGCTTCTCCACTGTAAATATTTTTCCTCCCTCTGGTTGAATTCACCAGAGATACTAATAAGCTCTACTCCACATTCTCTCAGAATCTGGTCCCCATCTCTGTCTCAGGACTCATGACACCACAGAATAATTGTCTACTCATACAGACAAAAGTGTGAGCTACTTGAGGCAAGGTACCAGTCGAAATTCCTAGGGATCCCAAACAGCAGCATAATGAATGGTAAATGGCCAAAGGACTGAGTTATGAAGAGACAGGTGGATCAGAAGGCTGCAGGCAGAGAGATACTCTGGGATGTGTCTTTTACAAGAGATAATCCACAAACAAGTTTTTGTTTGTTTATTTATTCTAAATATCAAACCCAAATTTTCTTCTATATTAATCCAGCTCTTCTCCCCCAATCTGGTAATTAGAACTTGCTTTTACAGGCATAAATTTAAAAAGTGAACATAATTTCACATAAAAAATCATCAAATATTTGAAATATCAAAATATTTGAAAAAAAATATTTGAAATCTGAGATCTGAGGGAAGTTACCTACATTCTCTGGGACTCAGTTTTTTTGTTTCTTTTTACAAATCTTTCAGTGAAACCATTATAACATCAATCTCACAGGGTTATAGTGAGGATCAAATGAAATGAAGCACTGAAACATAATGCAGCTAAAAAGAGCTATTATGCTATTTTGACTTTATTGTTGTTGTATTGTTTGAATATTCCTATTACACCCCCTACTCTTTCTCCAGGTTCATTCAACCATTAATCATATAAAATTTTCTCCAACATCCTGACTGCCGTCTTGCTGATGCCCTCCAGTTTGTCAAAGTTCCTCTAGTACTGGTGTCCAGAACAGCACCCATTGTAACAAATGTGGATGTACCAGCACAGACTTCAATAGGATTATTTCATTCCTTAATGAGATACCAGTCTTCCATTAGAGCAACAGCATTTGCATTAGTTTTTTCTTGGCAACTCCATAACACTTTTTATTTGTATTGAGTTTACAGTTAACTATATCTCCGTGGTCACTTGTGAATGAAATGCTTTAATCCAGGTCTCTAGTACTCTAATCTTGTACCATCATTCATTTTGAGCAAATGTGTTAAATTAAAATTTTAATCCAGGGGCTTCCCTGGTGGCGCAGTGGTTGGGAGTCCGCCTGCCGGTGCAGGGGACACGGGTTCGTGCCCCTATCCCGGAGGATCCCACGTGCCGCGGAGCGGCTGGGCCCGCGAGCCATGGCCGCGGAGCCTGTGTGTCCGGAGCCTGTGCTCCGCGACGGGAGAGGCCACAGCGGTGAGAGGCCCGCGTACAGCAAAAAAAAAAAAAAAAAAAAAAATTTTAATCCAGTTACATTTCTTCTTCTTGAGCTTAGCTCTTTGTTAACCTCCTCAAAGTATAAGTTCAACAGAACATTAGCAATCATTTTGTGCTTTGAGTGAGAACATAAAATATAAAATAAAGAAAATAAAATTTTGACCTGGATTGTGGAAAGAATTCAATGACAGAACATATATAAAATTCCAAACATATTGCTCAGAACATAGTAAGTGCTTAATAAAATATACTGTTCACTTTGTGTGATATTAAAATTTGATAATCAACACCTTATGTTTTCTAGGATAGGACCCAGATAGAATACTTCTCAGTAATAAAAATGAAACAGAAATCAGTCAACTATTAATATTGTTCAGGAATGGCTTTATAATCAGCTATGAATCCATTTAATTATACTATTATATGTACTTTCTGATTACCTTATATTGATATTATAACTACCTTTGGTTATGCTGTCCTTTACGAAATGGACCGCCAACATTTGGGTATACTTTATGAGCTCTCCTACCTTGTTTGATGGTGGTGTGTGTGTGTGCATATGTGTGTGTATGCGTGCTCACGCACACATGTTTTCCAGATGATTGTCCATGGCTACAAGCATAGGAGGAGTACATTCATGGAAAGAATTCATTTTCTGCAGTCCCTCTTCTCTCTGCAAGGCCCTGTTTTCTCCTAGGTACTTAACCTGTGCCACTTTTCTGTAAGGCACTGCCTTGAGCTACAGGTACTGAATCTGCTAAAATGTTAGTAACAGATTCATGTTTTAATTCTCCTGTAAATGTTTTCACTTTAATAAAAGTCCATTAAGCCTTTCGTGATTCAAAAGAATGATCATATCTGATAGGATTCCAGGTGGCTTAATTTTGGCAAATTCTTCCTAGTCATATCCAAAATATCTCCATGGATTTAGAAGTCCATTGATAAAGTGGATAAAGTAGACTATCTATCACATTGATTCATGCATTCGACAAATGTTTACTTATAACACACTCCATGTGTCAAGCACTAAAGACAAATGATGAACAAGACAGATATGGCTCCTTCCTTCATTATGCTCCCAGCCTATTGAGGAAGTTAGGCAATAAACAAATAAGTCCAACATTGGTGGTGACCATACTTTGTAAATATTTTAAGATATTAGTTTACTCCTTTTTAACCTTATATTTCCTTTTTTTTCATTATCAGTGTCCAGGGCAAGTTTGTGGCAGGGGAAAAAGCTAAAACTAGGCTAATATGCAGTTCCCTTCCTAGCTTTTGTTTTCAAATGCCAAAAGCAATTGAGGAAATTATACAACATATTCCAGCAGGAAAGTGGAAAGAACATATCTCTGGAAAAACAAGAAGGGAAAGGCTTTCTTTGAGAATAAAAGCAATAGCAGAGGTTTGAAGGAGAGAAGACTACAGGGTCCAGGAAGAGTAGAGACAGGAACCTTCTGGCAGCATCCTGGGAAGAAAGCTGGTCCTCAAAGAGGAGAGACCATTGAGTCATTGCACCTGTGGAATGGATCTGGAGCAGTCGTGAGCCATGATGACAGTGTCTCCAGAGTACCCTTGATCTTTCCATTAACCTGAGGGGAAAAGGTCCCAAGATTAATTGAGTTTAAAATCCCCTTTATCCTAGGAAGATGGAAAATTGAATTTAAAATGCATATCCCAGGCATGCTTGAGTTCCTTTAACAAAATGTGTAATTCTATAAATACTATGAATAAAATAAATAAGGTATTATGATGGAAAGTAAGTGATCAGGACAGTGATCTGGAGGCAAAGAAACAGCACCAGACCATTAGATTAAAAAAAAAAAAAAAACCAAACACTCTAAATAGGACTTTTAATTGCTAGATGCAATGGTAAGACTTTTGAGAAGCAAATGCTACAGGCTTGCAATGGAAATACTAAGAAAATGAACTGTAGACGTTTCTAGAATTACACTGGAGGGCATATCATCATGTTGGCTACACCAAGCACTCCAAGAGCTCTACACTCAACAGTTAAATAGCTGTTCATTCAACAAATATTTGAGGGTCCACTGAGTACATTCCAGGTAAGAGTATCTGGTGACATTCACATGGATTTGAATCTTAATTCCACTATTTACCAGGTGTGTGACTTTACTTCTCTGTGATTCTGCTCATTGACTTATTAAAAAAAAAAATCCCTTATGGAACTGATGTGAAGGCTAAATGACCTAATGTAATATAAAGTATCTAAAATTATACCTGGTATATGATAAACTCTCAATAAATGCACTAATTAATATTTAAAAATGGGACAAGGAGAGATTAGTTAAATCTTAGACAATACTACGGGTATATTAGCGATGAATATCGAATTTTGAAGAGCCTTAAATGCAAAAATACTTTTAGGCCAAAAAATTTTCTCCCTCCATACCCCCTTCACAAATTTTTACAGAGAAAACATCAGTGGATAAGGGGCTACAAATGTAGTCCTTCACATTTCCATGATGATTATATTCCAGGGTTCTGATGGAATTGAATGCAAAGGTGAACCAAAAATATTGGAAATAGCAGCCCAACTCTCCAGTTCAAATAATGATATTATTTTTTAAAGGTACAGGAAATTAGGAGCTGGGCTATTAATATGAGAAATCAATTTAATTAAAGCAGCTGAGACATAGCTCAATTCAACTCTATAAGGAATCTGAATGATCAACCCCTCATTCTAACCATAAAACTCTGAAAGTGCTTGTATACCTGGAAAAAGAACAACAACGAAAAGGCAATAATTTTATTGACTCCACTTTTATACACAATGAATTCAGACTCCACTTTTATATACAATGAATGAATGAATACAAAATTAAGATTCATGAAAATAAGTGGAAAAATATGATTTGTAGTCAAGAGTGCACAGCCTACAGAAACAGCCTCAGACATGACCCAGTCGTGGGAATTGTTAGTCAAGAATTTTAACCATTTTAAACATACTAAATAATTTGCAAGAAAAGATTGATATAATGGATGAGAGGATGAGGTCATTAAGGAGAGAAATATAAACTCAAAAAAAGAAACAAATGTACATGTTAGAATTGAAAATTATAATATCAGAAATAAAATATTCATTGGATGGGGTTGACAGCAGTTCAGACACTGTAGAAAAAAGAATTAATGAACTTGAATACTTTTACAATATTCTTGTCAAAAATTCATAACTTGAATCTAATCATTAGAAAATATCAGACAATTCCAAATTAAGCAACATTCTACCAAAAGAAGCCCTGTCTGTCCTCTTCAAAAACATAAGGTTATGAAAGACAACGAAAGATCGAGTACTATTCCAGATTTTAAAACAAAACAACAAAAATACATGGAAAAGATTCTGGATCAGAAAAAAAATTTTTTTTTCTTTTGCTATAAAATGTGCGAGTAGAACAATTTGCAATATTTGAATAATAATATTGTACCTACTGTTGTTAACTTCTTGATTATGATAGTTGTACTACAGTTATACAAGACAATGCCCTTGTTTTTAGAAAATGCACACTGAATTATTTGTGTATCAATTTCCTCTCAAATGGTAAACTTTTTTTAAAAAATAAATTTATTTATTTATTTATTCTTAGCTGCATTGGGTCTTTGTTGCTGCGCGCAGGTCCTCCCTAGCTGCAGTGAGCAGGTGCCACTTCTCGTCGCGGTGTAGTAGTCCCTCTTGTTGTGGAGCACGGGCTCCAGGTCCATGGGCCTCAGTAGTTGTGGCTTGCAGGCCCTAGAGTGCAGGCTCAGTAGTTGTGGTGCACAGGCTCAGCTGCTCCACAGCATGTGGGATCTTCCTGGACCAGGGCTCGAACCCATGTCCCCTGCATTAGCAGGCAGACTCCCAACTACTGCGCCACCAGGAAAGCCCGAAATGGTAAACTTTTAATATGATACTACACTACACCTAGAGTTAACAATACTACATTTTTCAATAATGCACCTATTTCAGAATTCTTTAACTCCACTAATTCCAATTCCATCTTGTCTTTCATTGTTAGTCATTATCATTTTTAGCCCACAAAGTAGAGGTTAACATTGTTGTTTACACAGCCACTACTTTTTTAGAATGACCTGCTTGTTTATTTTAGTCTCTTTACTTACCATTATTTCTTACATTTTACATAATGTTTCCTGGATTTTTTTCTTAACTACCACCTTGAGACTTTCCTTTAATCAATATTAGGCAAATTCTTGTCTGAAAATATCTTCACTTCAACCTTATTCTGGAATAATAATTTTGCAGGGTGCAGAATTCTACATTGACAGTAATTGTCTCTCCAATATTATTCCCCTTTCTTATGGCTTTTATGATAACTGTAAGAAAGTCAGCTCATAGTATAATTGTTCTCCCTTGTTGGATTATTTCTCTTTTTTTCCTATGGCTAATTTTAAGATTTTCTAATTGTCTTTGATCTCTATAGTTTTATTCTAATGGATCTAAATGTGAATCTCTTTATTTATCTTCTTGGATTTCATTTTTGCTTCTTGTATCTGATCATTCTTATATTTAATCAGTCTGGAATCAGCCCCTATATCTTTGATTATTATCTTGTCTCCATTCTCTCTATTCTTTTCTTTTAGAAATCTGAATAGATGTATATCAGAATAACTATTCTCATCTCCATGACTCTTACATCCTTTTCCTATTTTCCACCTCTATTTCTATACTTTGACATTTTTGGGGGGGATCAATCTGCCATTTAACTAATTTATTCTTCAACTGTTTCTAATTGCTGTCAAAACTACTGATTTCATGGTCAGTTTCAATTATATATATATATATAATATGCACATATTATTTCTAGGAGTTCCATTTGGTACTTTTTTCTGAAAGTACTGTCTAGTCATTTTTATGGTCTTCTAATCTTTACCAATATTTTGGTCCCATATTTTATCTCTTTAATAATTTTTAATGTAATCACTTTGTATTCTTTATTTATTCCAAAATCTGAACTTTGGGGTAGGGGTTAATTCTCTTTTACATGATTTTCTTGAACTCTTTTTCTTACCTGATTTCCCCATGTGATTTTAATGTTAGTTTGTGTAAGTAATCTGTGAGTATACAGAGGAGTGTGAATTGAGGTATAGCCCTTCAGAAAGGATGTGTTCTTATTCCTACCAGGCACTCTGGTTGGGCATGACAAACCTAAGACCATTTTTAAATTATTATTCCACTTAAGATTTCTTGTATCAATCGGGCAGTGTAAATTCAAATGCCACACATGCATAAGGATAGGACTATGACTACAAATTCTCCATTTGCTGGTGAATAAATTTTTTGTAGCTCTCTTTTTCACCAAATTTGTTGGCTTTCAAGGGTTCTGATTTCATGAGTTCCAACAATGTATCTAAGTGAGTACAAGGCCTTGCCTCCTTCCCAAATTGCCCTTATATATTTTTAAACCTCAGAATGCTTCTCAAAGTATGCCTACAATCAGTTTATGCTCATCACACTGGTAGTCATTTCCCTCTTCAGAATCTGCCTGCTCTCCTTGATTTGAAAACTCAGCTACAGTATTTGAATTTTCAGTCTAGAATTTTTAGCTATTCAGGAGTAAAACTTTTTCAAACTATCTAGACCACTGTATTGTTAGAAGCATGACTCAGAATTGTTTTAATTTCAGTTATATTCATAGTAGGTGTAGAGTATTTATTCTCTTTAACTAATCCATGATTGTCTTGGTCAGTGTGGGATGCTGTAACAAATTACCACATACTAGATGGCTTAAACAACAAACATTTTATTTCTCATGGTTCTGGAGGCTGGACATCTGAGATCAGGGTGCCAGTATGGTTAGGTTCTTGATGAGGGCCCTCTTCCTGGTTATGGTTTCACATGGTGGAGAGAGAGATCATCTCTCTCGTGTCTCTTCTTGTAAGGGCACTAACCCCATTCATGAGGGTTCCAACCTCAAAACCTTATTATGTTCCAAAGCCTGTACCTCCAAATATCATTACAGTGGAGATTAGAGCTCCAACATATGAATTTGGGGAGGGGACACAGGCATTCAGTCCATAGTGATGATCCAATACCATCATTTTCCAACAAAAGACCACTTTTATTTATATTTGTTTAACTTATTTATCTCCTTTCATTCTCATTTTGCACTTCAATTTTTTTCTTTCCTAATGGTCATTCATTCTAAAATGTTTAAAGTATGTTCTTTCATCTTTAGGTGCTCATGTAAAACATGCAGTAATATTTTATATGCATATGTTTTTAACTGATATTCATGCTATTATACTCTAGATCAACTTGATTTTTTACTCTGTCAACTTGAGCTGTTTTTATGGTCTATCATGTTGGTATACTTCTATATGTCCCTTTGTCTCCAATTGCTGAATAGTTTTTATAATGCACACCCCCTATTAATAGCAGTTAGCTCTACTGTCTCCAACTTCCTCTTACCACAAGCAATATTGTAGTGAATACTTGTATGGTCAGGCCACCCAAGATGGCTATTCTCATGTTCTCTGTACATCTCCTGCCCAACAAGGGCCTACTTCACCTACACCCTACTCACATGACTGACTTTCCCTCTTAATCATAGAGCCTAATCAGTAAATGCCTACATACTTGCCCCGGGCTCCAGCTAGTGATTGTTCTAATTTTTAGATCAGAACTATCTCCACAATGATATTTATCAAAGGGGCAGTGAGGGGGTGTGCTCCTCTGCTGGTTTCCCTGGTAACCAATGATCCCACCTCAGTCAATTCCCTCTATAACTGGTAACCTCCCTCTACCCCTGGTAGAGAAGACTGCCACCTTGTCCTGCCTGCTGTCTGCTGCACATAATGTTGTGTCACTCCAGGACCTTGCCTCAGAAATGTAAGATTCTCCTGTCCATTAAATTATTAATATCTCTGTCACTGACTCCAGACTCTTTCAATGATCTTAAGGCTGTGCAAGTACAGGGTTTGCAGGCCTGTGGAGTGCAACCCAACAATACTCTAGTGAGTGTTTTTTAATGGACATGTGAGAATTTCCCTGAAATATATACCTAGGAGGAACATTGCTGGGTGACATTGCATTTATATTTCCAATTCAACTAACTACTGACAAATTGCTCTTTGGAATGGTTGCACCAGTGGACACTTCCACAATGTGTATCATTACACCTCCAAAAGATCTGAGGGAAGCATCTTGTCTTATTCATCCTTCTATCTCTTATAATTTGCCCAACACCTGTCATGTAGTCTTAGCTCAATACATTTATAAACTTCAGCCAGAAAACCTAGTCCATAGAAATATGAAAAAAAGTTGTTTCTAAATATTTGAATGATCTAATAACAAAGTAATACTTTTCATAAAATAAGAATGAGCATTACTAAATTTTATTTTCTTTTTAAGTTTAATAATTTCATTTTAGCTCACATTCTAATGTAAAAAAATTACTATCACTATTGCTTTCTTTCCTCTATCGAATTTCTCTGGGTGAATTATTGACACAACAAAAATCTATTTCATATTATATCCTGTTAAAAAATAGTCTAAAGTCAATGACTCAGTTCAGTTTTCAAATTACCCCTTCCTCCTACTTATCTTTATGTTTCATTATGATGACTTCGTTCTTCAAAGAACTTTGTTTTCTTCATTGGAATCAGGTATATTGAAGATGAAATTGTGTTGTTATGTAAGAAGAAATATTTTAAATTCAACCTATTAACAATGTAACCTCTAGTCTTGATAGCAGTTTCTGAAATACTGTACTTTGGAAAACTTGTAGTTTCTACTGGGAAAGCTAATCTTTTTTCTCTCTCTCTCTAGATTGGTACATGTCCTAGAATTAAGACAATAAACATAAACATTACTTTTTCAAAGACTTTGTTGCTATTTCAAATTGATGATTAATAAGATGTTGTGTATTTAATACCCCATTTTATGAAATTTGAGACCCTAATGCTTCTGAACAATAATACATGACTTTGAGATAGATAGGGGTAATTTGTAGAAACAGTAGTTTACCATTCACTTCTTTTTTTTTTTTTTTTTTTGCAGTACGCGGGCCTCTCACTGCTGTGGCCCCTCCCGTTGCGGAGCACAGGCTCCGGACGCGCAGGCTCAGTGGCCATGGCTCACGGGCCCAGCCACTCCGCGGCATGTGGGATCATCCTGGACCGGGGCATGAACCCGCATCCCCTGCATCGGCAGGCGGACTCTCAACCACTGCGCCACCAGAGAAGCCCTACCATTCACTTCTATTTCCTTTAAGATATATGCTTTTTCTTTGTTTCTAGATGATTTTTTTTCTGTGTAACTGCTATAGTCATCTTCAATTTTACAATCTTTGTCACAAAGTAAGTGCATTGATATCTTGTGCTTTTATGTTTGTGACACTTTCAGAGCTTTTCATAAACATGAACTAATCTATACCCCTTGTGAAACAGTATAACAATATTTGGTTCTCATTTAAACTAGTTAAGTCTCTGTTGATAAAATAATATTTTTGTTGATCATGGCTTTATCCCCAGCTTCATAATAATAAATAATTATTTAAATAAAACTAACAGATCAAAAATGTTGCTTGAAATTATTCAAATTATTTGTTTCCAAAGTAAGAAGGGATCCATCCCTACTTTGCTGCCACTGCTTTAAGAATATGTCAGAATACAAAATATCACTGAAGAAGACTTGATGGACCAGCTAAATTAGAGTATAGGTTCGATTGCTGGACCAAACACAAAATAAAAGTTATTTAAACATGACAGAACATTATTTCTCTCTCATGTAACAAACTAGATTGAAGAATCTCAGTGCTGATATGAAGGCTAGACAGTGTCAGGGACCAGGCTTCTTCTATATTGTTGCTCTGTCATCCTAAGTTTTGATCTCATCCATGTGATCCAAAAATAATCACCACCATATCCACATTCCAGGTCCAGAAGGGGAAAGGAGTAGAAAGGAGGCAAGAGGCTTGCATCTTCCTTTGAAGGTCATGAATCAGAGGTGGAAAGTATCACTTCTAATAAAATCTTTTTGATCAAAAATTCATGTGGGCATGCATAACTCCAAGAAAGAATTGAAAATATAATCTTTATTCTAGGTGGCTATCTACCCAGCTAAAATTCAGGAGCTCTATTAAAATAGAAAAGAAGAATTGATATTGGGAAATAAGCAGCCATATGCTCCATAGATTGTAATTTAATTTCAATTTATATTCCCCATCCAGAATAAATGAGACTTAAAAATGTATGAAAACAATCCTAACATTTTATTCACAGATAAAGAGGTGGTAAGCATGAATGAGCTTTCCATTTCTGTGAAGATTCCATTTTGTCAGCCACAAAACTCACAGACTTCCAGAGTAATAGTAAACAGAGGTACAAGTTTCCTATCAGTGGAAGAATGATTCAAATGTATTCAAAACTCTTGATTTTTATCTTCCAAGGTTATTTTTACATTGTATAAAAGAGGGTCTCTACCTTTAAAATATAATTGCTGTGCAATTCCTTATTTTGGGGTGAAACAGCTCCTGTTTTGTGCCTGATGAGCATGATGCAGAACTCTAGGTATTTCTAGACAAGTTTTGAGCAGGAGCAGAGCTCGGAAATGCAATAGGCAGGATGGGAGAGGTGAGCTGAATTCTAACTATCTGGCATAATATAGTCAAGACAACAGATGATTAAAATTCTCCCCACTTTTTTTCTATAGCTGGTGCTGTTAGTGCCTGTCAAGATTCCTTTTAGTGCCCTAACAAGTTCATACACTAACTACTACAGACATCGGGTGCTGAAGCTTACGTCTGCATCTTCTCCAGAGGATCGCCCTTAGTTGATAGCAGCTGCCTTACTTGGATATGCCTAGGTTTTACCCTGGCCCAATCCCAATGACTAGCAGGGTATTTAAAAGCCCAGCCCATTGCCTCCAGGTGGATCAAACTCTGTAAAGTGATTTACTCTCCAGCACTTCCAGTAGGACCAGACTGAGAGTAGACTTCCTCCTAGAGCCAGACCCTGTTTAGCTTCTTCTCTTCCCTTATCTCCTCTCCTTCAATAAATTCCTGAGATCACTCCTCCAATAAATTGCTTGTGTAAGAATTCCCATCTCAGGCTCTGCTTTTAAGGAGACCAAACTAAGACATTTTTCTTCAAGTAGGCTTAGTTTGTGTTAACGTGAGATGTAATCAGACATACAGCGATACCATGATCAATCCATGTCATCATCAACAATTATTTTGATTAGGAACATCCAAATATCTTCACTAATGATTCACTTAATCAGAAAATAATGTATGTGGACTTCATAGCACAGATTAATATTGCCTATTTAATCTATTCAATAATAAATATTTTTAGCCATAAAAGATGTGGAGTTATAGGCCTAATGCTAGTCAATAAATAACTTTATTGTACAGTAATGTACAAACATGTAGAATAAAATTCTACCATAGTGTTATGAGAACAAATACTAATTACATAAAATACAGTCATGTTATTATGAGCTAATGAAATGGCCCAGGTGAGCCTACTGCAAAGAACAGGAGCCAATCTCCAATTATGCTAGTATATACCCAAATTTGCATTATTGCAATGCTATAATTACAGGGTGTCCTTTATATGATTACCTGAACATTCTTAAGATCTGCAGGATATATTTCATCTTGGAGCATCTCAATTCTGACTCTGCATTGCATCTAATGCTCAGTGTTAAATTTAATAGTTTATGGAAAAAAACATATTTTTCAAAAGCCCATGAGATGTAAAAATTTCCCAGAGTTTAACTACATAGCCCAAAGTTTTAGAATATTTCTGATAAATAATATGTATTTATAAAATATTATTTCACACTTTTTATTGGGCGTTTTTATTTTTAACTAAATCAGTTTCACTTAAAGTCATGTTGAATAAGTCATATTGATTGAACAGATACCAGTTAATTCTTAAGATTTGTGGTTCAAAGGCAACCACAGGAATTTTAAATATTATTCTGGTTCCTACTCCTGTTTCCAGGAAAAGGGACTACTTCTAGATTAACATTGATGATATCTTCCCTCATCTTCTTACTCATTCTTTTTGATGGAGGTAAAGTGAATGTGTCCACATTTAATGAGTGGGTAGAGACAATCTACTAAAAATGACTAAGGATTCATTCTCTTTTTTTCCATCTCCAACTCTGACCAATGTAACTCAGCAATAAAAGTAAGTGTGTCAGCTTTTCCAATCCAAACTTACTTTTAGACAAGTGTCTAGACTGGCAGTAGGTGACAGTGCCAGTAGGCCCATTTACCTACCATTGTGTCATTACTTTCAACCAAATGTTTACCAGTAATTAAGGTGCAATATTTATCTCATTTTTGGTGTATTTCTGATTTTTTTTAAATCAAAACTAAGATAGAAAAGAGAAGATGGTTATTTATTGACCATGTAAAACCCAAACAGCTCTTATTCATCAAAATCTATTTGTCCCTGCTGATATGGTAACTTACTCCCATGAAACAGCCTGATAACCCCACAAAATGTATGACTGCACTCAGCTCAGGGCACTTCAGCACAGGCAAATGTATTCTCTGTATTTGCAATAAGCCAACGGATAAACCCATTTGGAGGCTAAGTGAACTTTTACACTTGAAGAAATCAATAATACTCTTTACTCATACTTTTAAAAGTGAGTTTATTTTTCAAAGTTGGGCTCTCAGAAGTCTATAATTAAAAAAAATTCTTTGCCTCAAGAAACTGTTCAATATTTACAAATAATATTCATAACAAAACCCTGAACTATCATTTTCTTTTTCTTCTATATTTTAAAATATTGCCTGATCATTGCTGAAGTGTTTTTTAACATTTTTTAGAAAGTTATTTTGTTGTATATGATACAACATTTATTCAAACTTGACAAGAAAAAAAGAAAAAAAAACCCATTTTGTGGGTTTCTCAAATGCTATCTACTGACGAAATGGGAAAAATTTTCACCTCTCTTAAAAGTCATCTTTTCCTCTCACTATACACTGGGAAACTTCATCTACTTCATAACTTTGTATTCCATCTCTATATTTTTGACTCATGATATTTGTACAGTTTCATTTTTTCATTAACATATTTACTCATTTGCTCAATCTTATAACACATAAAAAATAATTTTGGAATTGCTTCATCCATATCACTACCAAAACAAACCTTGTAAGAAAAGTTCATATTGTTTTTTCAGTTCTCTTTATCCTTAGAGTGAATCCCTCTGAGGATACAGAATACAGTATTCCAAAGTTACATGGATTGATTTTTTTCTTGTTTGTGGTTATCTTTTCAGTGCGATATGAAATTAAATTTATCTGGTTCTGCTTGTCTTCAGTATGAGGTTTCTTTTCGTCTCCATCTTTGTTGATTTATTTAATTTAATTTATTTATTTATTTTGCAAAATACATGGATCTAAATCAAAACTTTAAAATATACTCAGAGAAACCACAGTCACATCTGTACTCCTTCTACCTAATTCATGTGGTAATCAACTTCATTACTTTCTGGTTCATTATTCCTGTACTTGTTTTAGCTAAATTAAGCAATTATCTATATAGTCTCAATTTTTATTATTTCTTAGCGGGAAGGTAGCATATTATACGTATGCATTCACGTCTTGCTTTTTCCATGTAATAGCATATCCTAGAAATTTCTCCTTGTTACCTTAAAGAGATCTCTATTGTTATTTCTATTTAGTTGGTTTTTAGCAGCTACATAATACTCCAGTGTGTGAGTGTGCCAGAGCATATTAAACTTTCTATGTGGTATTTAAGATGTTTTCCAATTTTTTGTTAATGCCACGAGTAATCTTGTGCATACATTTATTTGTATTTTTACGGGTTGCATCTTCAGACTAAATTCCTAGAAAAGGGGTTGCTGGGTCAAAGAGTAAATGAAACAAAAATATAATTGTATAGCACAGGGAATTATAGCCATTTTCTTGTAATAACTTTTAAAGGACTATGAGCTGCAAAAATACTGAATCACAATTCTGTATGCCTGAAATTAATATAATGTTGTAAATCAACTATATTTCAATAAAAATATACATAATTATAAAAATTTTAAAGAGTACATGAATATATATTTTTTATAAATAATACTAAATTCCTCTTCACTGTGGTTGTACCACTTTGTACTCCCACTAGTAATGTGTGAGAGTGTCCTTTTTCTCTACCTCTCTCAAACAGAGGCTATGGTCAATCTTTTGGCAGTAATTTGACAGGTAAAAAATGATACATCAGTGTATTTTATGTGTTTTTCTTCTCTTTATGACTGACATTGAACATTTTTAATCATATATTAAGGGGCCATTTGTTTATTATTTTGTATACATTTTTCATGACTTTGTCTATTTTTTCTTTTTTTTCCTGTTATTCTCCATCTTTAAGAATTCCCTATGTATTAGGTCAGTTTTTCCTTTATGGTCAGTATGTTATTTTCTTAGCCCTCAGTCATAAATATAGTTTCTTATGTAATCCTCTACTGACACTGTCCAATAGAATTTTCTGCAGTGATGGACATATTCTACATCAGTGCAGTGACTGCTAGCCACATGTAACTATTAAGCACTTGAAATGTGGCCAGTGCAACTGAGGAACTGAATTTTTAATTTAATTTTAATTAATTTTAATTTAAATGGACACATATGACTAATGGCTACCTTTTGGGGAAGCACAGCTTTAGACAGATAACTTAATTTTTTACCTTAAGAATTTATATGTTAGGTGTGATATAAGTGTAAGGTAGCAGTCAGTTTTATATTTTTTCCCATGTGGACACTCAACTGATCCAGTACCATTTATTTAAAAGACCCAGTTCTACAGGGTCATGTTGTAATAAGTCAAGTAACCATAAATATAGTTTTGTTTCTGAATTGTTCTGATCCACTAATCTATTTTTCAATCCATGTACCATTAACACACTAATATAATTAAAATGGCTTTATATTAACCTTAACATATGGTAATATTAATATTCCTATTTTATTATCTATAAAATACTATTTTGGGCCCTTTAATTTTTTACACAATTTCTGGAATTATATTGTCACTTTACACAATGGGGGAATTTTAATTGATACATCAACGTGCAGAGAATTGACATCTTAAAATATTGGATCTTGTGGGCTTCCCTGGTGGCACAGTGGTTGAGAATCCGCCTGCCGATGCAGGGGATACGGATTCGTGCCCCGGTCCAGGAAGATCCCACATGCCACGGAGTGGCTAGGCCTGTGAGCCATGGCTGCTGAGCCTGCGTGTCCGGAGCCTGTGCTCCGCAATGGGAGAGGCCACAACAGTGAGAGGCCCGTGTACCGCAAAAACAAAACAAAACAAACAAAAAAAATATAGGATCTTGCTATCCATGAACATGGTATATCCTTCCATTTATCTAAGTTTTTTTTTAATGTGATAATAATATTTTGTAGTTTTACTGTTAGAGATCTTGTGCACCAGTTCTAGGTGTATTCATAGATATTTAAAATATTTTCATGCTGTGTAAATAGTATGATTTTAAAATATTGCTTTTTTTCTACTTATTTTGTTGCTGGTAGATAGAAATACAATTGATTGTTGTATATTAACCCTACATTTAGAAGCTTTGCCAAATCACTTACTAAGTTAACTGCTGTATCCATATATCTGTTTGTTTTTGCCTTTTTCAGTAAACACAAACATGTCATATATGAATAATAAAAATTTATTTTTTCTTTCCAGTCCTTAACTTTTACCTCTCTTTCTTGATTTATTTCATTGGCTAGGACCTGATGTATTGTTGATTAGAAGTGGCAATAGTCATTTTAGGGAAATTTTTTCTAAATTTATCATTAAGTATGGTATTTGCTGCAATTATTTGTAGATAGCCTTTATCAAACTTTTAAAAAAGCATCCTTCTATCTCTAGTATATAAAAGCTTTTATTATAAATAAAATTTGAATTTTATCAATAATTTTTCACGACCTATTGAAATGATCTTGACATTTTGCTCCTTTATTCTTTTAATGAGGTGAAGTATATTGACTGATATTTTAATATTTCATTTTATAAAATTTCAAAATTACTAGAAAGTTATAAGAACAATCCTAGAAAGTCTTTATACCCTTTAACCAGATTCACCAATTGTTTACATTTTTCTGAATTCATTTTATTATTCCTTTTTTCTCACTCTCACTTACTCTAAAATGTATACATTTTTTTTTCTGAACCATTTGAGAGTAAGCTGGAGACATCATAACCCTTTATCTCTAAAATCTTCCGTGTTATTTCCCAAGAATAAAGATGTTCTCAAATGTAATCAAATAAACTTAACAATGAACATTTCTCCAAATAATGACTTAATTAATTAATTAATTAATTTATTTATTTATTTAAGAATAAATGCATTGCATTTAGTTCAAGTCTTTTTGGTATATTTTCTTGACCTTGATATGTTTTAAGAATTCCTACTAGTTTAGTTTGTAAAATATTCCACAATTGAGGTTTGTCTAATATTTTCCCATGATTAGATTCATGCTATGCATTTTTTGCTGAGAATACCTCAGAAGTAATATTGTGTCCTCAGTGCACCAGGAGATAGATGATGTTAGCCTGTCCCCATAATGATGATACTAACTTTGATCACTTGGTTAAAGTTGAATCTGTCAGATTTTTCCACTGTAAAGTTACAAATACATTGATTGATTTTTTACTACTGAGCAAAATATGTATTCCTGTAAAAAGTCTAACATGGTGGTAATATAATTATTGTCTTTTATATACATTGCTGTGTTTGACATATTAATATTATTTTAAGATATTTAATTCATGTTAATAACAAAGCTTGGCTGGTAATTTCTTTTTTCTCAAGTTTTGCATTAAGATTTTGCTGGCCTCAAAGATTAGTTGGAATTTGTTCTTTCTTATTTTTGAAAAAAGTTTTATAGACAGGATTCTGACTTCATTTTCTGTAAATTTCCAGTGTTGGGAGCAAGAAAGTGTTCATAATATTTATTGATTATCTTTTAATGTTTTGTAGGATCTATTATAATGTCCCTCCTTTCATTCCTAATATTGATATTTTGTTCCTTTCACTCTTTTTTTTTTTTTTCGGTTAGTCTTACTAAGTATTTACCAATTTGTGGCTTTAAAAAAACTAGCTTTGGTTTTGCTGATTTTATCTGTTAAGTGTTTTCTATTTCATTAAATTCTGTTCTTTATTATTCCCCTCACTCTACTTTATTTAGGTTTAAATTGCTGCTCTTTTGCTAACTTCTTCAGATGGATACATATACATTATTGATTTTCAGGCTTTTTCTTAACGTATGTACTTTGAAGGCTAAATTTTTTCTGTGAAGATGTCTTTAGTCTTATACCACAAATTTTATATATTCTTTCTTCATTATATTTTAACTCAAAATATATTCTAATATATTATTGATAATTCTTATTTTACTTATGTTATTTAATTTTCAAACTTTAGTAGATTTTCTAGTTATGCTTTTATTTACTGATTTCAAACTCAAATCTACTGTAGTCAGAAAACACACTTTGTATTATTTCAATTATTTGAAATATGTTGAGACTTGCTTTCTGTATATGTAGTCCAGCATATGAAAATTTGGGGAAATATTCCAAGTCCACTCATGTATATTGTTTACTCAGATGTAGTGCTCTATATTGTCAATTAGGACTAAGTCAAGCTTTTTTTTCAAGCATTCTGTACTTTTACTGCTTTTTTTTCTGCTTTATCTGTAACTTTCTGGAAATTATGCCTTAAAAATCTTTCACTATGGTCATGGATTTATGTATCTGTTAAATGTTTCAGTGTTTGCTTTGTAAACTATGTAATTAGGTATGTACAAATTTAAAATTATTATATACTCTTGGTGGATTGACCCTTTTATCATTATGAAATGACCCTCTTTACCTCCAGTAATGCTTCCTGTCTTAAAATCTATTATATCTAATATTGACATAGTAATATAAAGTTTATGTTAGTTGCTGTTTAAATGTTACATTGTTTTTTCTTTTACTTAACTTTCCAATATTCTATGTCTTTATATTTAAGTTTTATCTCTGGTAAGCAGCATGTAACTGCCAGTAATTGTCTATTCTGGTAATTTTTGACTCTTAACTGGAGCATTTAATAACCTTATTACTAATTTAATTAAATATTGATACATTTAGGTTTAAATATATTATCTTAATATTTTATTTTACTTCTCTCACTTCTTTTAGCTTTCCTTTTTCTCTCCCTTTCTAACTTTTGGGTTCATCAAGTATTTTTCATTATATTTCCTACTTCTGTGTTATTCTTGTCATGTATTTTGATTAAATACCACAGTATATTATTATTATTTTGTTTTTTTTTTGTTTTTGTTTTCTTTTTTTTTGGTACGTGGGCCTCTCACTGTTGTGGCCTCTCCCGTTGTGGAGCACAGGCTCTGGATGCACAGGCTCAGCAGCCATGGCTCACGGGCCCAGCCACTCCACGGCACGTGGGGTCTTCCCGGACCGGGGCATGAACCCGTGTCTCCTGCATTGGCAGGCGGACTCTCAACCACTGCACCACCAGGGAAGCCTATTATTGATTTTTATAGTCACTATTTATTTGAATGTATTCACATCTTCACCACTTACATTGTTAGTCTTCCCCTCTCCACTTCCATTCTTCCCTATGAGGTGGCGTTTCTTCTGTTTCAGCAAATATTTTAGTATTCCTTCTAGGGGGTTTTACTGGCATCAAACATAATATTTTCTGTCTTGCTTTTTGCCCTCATTTTTTATAGGTATTTCCACTAAGACGAGACTTCTAATATAGCAATCTGTTTTTTAGCATTTAAAATTTTCATACAGGTCTCTTCTGGCTTCTATTTTTTTGCTTAAGAAGTAAGTTAAGAATTATAGAATTGTTACTTTTAAAGTAATATGTCATTTTTTCTCTGTTTCTATGATTTTTCCCTTTGCCATTACTTTTTATAAATTTTACTATAATGTGCCTGAGTGTAGTTTTATTTGTCTTCATCCTGTTGTTGTCTTCTAGTGTTTCTTGAATCTGTGGCTTAATATCTTTCATCAGTTTTGGATAATTTGGGGCCTTTATTCTGGTTTTTCTTTAGTCTTAAAAGTCTGTGCATCACATATATAAATTCTCTATGTATTAGATGCCTCTTATTCTCTTTTCTATATTCTCAATCCTTTTGAATACTTTTTACTGATTTATCTATCAGAATCACTAATATTCTTTCTTGTGCTTCTTTGGTAGCCAGTTAGTGAGGAAGTTGATCACCTTAATGTAATCAGGGACTAAGCTACTTGTAACTGGTTTTAGGCTTGGTCTTCTAGTTTGCTATTATCCCTAATATATACTCCTTCAGGAGGCTTAGCTAAATACCTAGAAGATTTGATGTAGTCAAATCTTGCTAGACTTTGAACTCCATTTTTAATCTCCAAACAGCACTGTAATTCTCTGCCTTTTTGCACTCTTTGCATCTGTCTGCTTTTAGCTTCTGAGTCTTTCCACCCACACTGCATATGCACTAACAAATGACTCGAAGGGAAAAGCTGCCAAGAATAACACACTTAACTAGTTTTTCTCCTCTCTGGAACCCAGGGTCTCCAAGTTTTTGTTGCCTTGATTGCTTTCTGGTGTGTTCCAACAATTTAAAAATCATATCCAGCTTTTATTTTTGCTCTCAGTGGGAGGGTGGTCTGCTACAAACTAGTTCTTCCTAGCTGGAGTATGAAATTCTAGATATTTTTATAAATCTATGTTAATGATGACTCCTTCATGAAACTTTTTTCTTATCATCTCATCAGAAATAATTTCCTCCTCCACTAAATTCCTGTGAATATAGTTATTAGTAGGATAGAACCTGGAGCCATTTGAATCAACCTTCACCATGACTTTGGACAAGTTATCCAACTTTCTTTTCTCTTAGTTTTCTCATTTATAAGATTCAGATAAAATGTGTACTTATATCAGAGTGTTGTTACAAAGATTAAATACGATGGTATATGTAAAACACACAGTAAGCATTACATAAGTGTTAGATATTGTTAATAACATTATTAGTAATATGATAACACTTTTCACTAAGTACTTTGTTATTTGAGCATATATATACCTGAATAGATTGTACATTTTCTGGTAGGAAATGTCTTCTTCATCTTTGTTTATTTCCCAGGCTTGAGATATGCCCCCATAGAATGTCTTTTCATTGCTTTAATGAATGAATATAAAATTAAATGTAGACACCTAGATTGGTTAATTCAATGAAACAAAATGGTAATTTGCTTTGAAAAACCTATGGCAAGGGGAGGAAGTTTAGTTATTGAAAATGAGAATTGGATTTGTAGATTTCTCATATCCATTTTAATACTATTTATCTTCTTAAAGGCAGAAATTGGGTTTTTGCCATGTCTTTATTCTAGCACTTAGCTCAGTTCTTGGTTAATGACAGACACTCAATTAGTGTTTGCACAGAGACTGAAGAAAGGATCATTCTGTCTTATTTATTACTACTGTCTTATTTATTACTACTGATTATCTAAAGTTGTCTTACTGAAAGTACTTGTTTATTTAGATTTCAACTTATCAGATCTTCTCCAAAATTAAAAAAACAAGTTCCAATTTTTCTTTGAAGAGTCAATTTCATTTCTCCTTTAGTGAGCTGTATTCCACTGACTATTTTAAATGCTATTTGTAAATAATTTGTATCAGGCAGGTGTGCTTCTATTATGCTGAACTCTTATCATGCAAGTGTGACCCAGATGTCCATAGACCAAATAATTTAAACATCTTCTCACATGCTACAGAATACAATGACAGACTTTTCATATTTTTCTTTTAAGCCAAGATTGTCCTTTTAAACTTTTGATCCTCATCTTTATTTTTCACAACATTAGCCAAAGTCTTATGGATCTTATTTTCTATATGTTGCCTCCCCAGATGTCCTTTGATGACGAAAAGAAAATGTTCAAAGATTTGATCTGGACAACAGAGGACCACACGGCTGTGCAGCTACTTTTTTCCTCTGCCTTGACCTTACCCTGAAGGAAGCACACATTTAGGCTCAAACTCTTGAAATTGACTGAAGTGTCTCTTAGTATATGCTTTGGTCATAGAAAAAAATCATTTAAATTCCATTCCAGGTACAGCCTCCCTTTACTTTATAAAGTGGGTAGTACCATTGGGAAGGGAAAGGGGATCATGAGTACTTGAAGTGTATCACAAATGAGAAGTTTGTAACAAACCCTGTCCATGAGGCTGAGGTTTGTATTACATCACTTCTTGAAAGCAATCAGCAAAAAGAAGTACACACCATACAACTGCACCAAAGGAGAAAAATCCAGTACCTGCCTCATTATCACCCTGGGAAACGCCAGCACCAGTGATCTTTCTTTAACCTCTTGATCACCTTTTGACACTTTTCCTATAAGTCACATAAGCTTTGTGGCTCACACAACAGAAAAATCACTTTTTTAGTCAATTATAATTGATTTTTGTTTTCTTTCTCACAGGTTTTTGAAATGAGGAAAATACATGAGAAAAATATTTCCTAGATGAAGAGCAAAAGGAAATATCTGCCATAAAATAACTCACTGCTAAGGTTACTATTTTACTAGACAAGAGAATCAGCAATCTTTGAGTAAGTTTTCATAATAACAATGTTAAGTATTCATTTATCTATTTGACCAAAATTAATTAAAATATGCTATGTGCCAGATACTGCAAAATGGCAAGTGAATTTATATTTGTTATGATGCTGATTTGATCCAAGTTTGCTATAGTCAGCATACAAACTGTAAAACAATGCTATGGGGTGAGATTATATAAACCCTATACTATAGTTTTATAGGGCAATAAAACAAAACCACTCCCAATTATTTCTCACTGCAACTGCTTTTACCATACTACACACCAAATCATAGAGTCTTCTGGTGAATAAATGATGTGCAATCCACTGTCCTTATTTTCATTGGAAACATAGTATCCATTCAGTGATTCTTTTATTCAACAAACATTCTGATTCTATTGTATGCAAGGACAATCTATATGAATACATCCTCCACTTCAGCATATTCTATTCAATACATTTTTGAGGTTATTGGGTCTAAGACAGGGATCAATACATTTATCTATAAAAGACCAGGCAGTAAATATCTTAGGCACTGTAGATCACATAGCTCTCTCTTGCAGATGCTGCTGCTACTGTTTTTTCTTCTTCTTCTTCCCTTCCTCTGCCCCTGTCTCTTCCTTCTCCTCTTCAGCCTTTTAAACATTTAAAAATCAGTTTTAGTTCACGGGCTGTACAAAAACAGGCCTAGGTGGGATTTGGCCAGCAGACCATAGTTTGCCAGCCCTTGGTCTAAGGGAATGTCTTTATCAAGATATAGGTTGTGTTTAACACTCACTCTCATCCTCTTTAGGGTCCCTCTGTCACCATAAGGGGAATATTGACCTTCATGTAGCTCTTCCCATCATTCAGTTTCTGCTTCAATCTCCAGAGGGTAACTGATTAAACTAGGGAACACACATTTATATTTAGGAACCGTTTTTTCAGTGAAACATAATCTTCATGGTTGTAACTCCACCCAAACTGAAGACCCCTTCAATTTTGTGATGCAGAGCAGTTTTTCTCTCCTGATTTAAAATCTCTTTAATGAAATCTAGGGTTTTGATTTTCTTCTCAGATATAGCAATCTTGCTCAGGCGATCTTTCATATAAAAGAAACAGTGTGTTTTAAAATATAATTCTTCAGGAACAAAAGCATTGCTATTTTAAAATGTTAATGCCTAACCTCTAGAATCTCTCCTCTAGGATTCCAAAATAGTCTTGAATCCAGGCTTAGAAAATGTAAATAGTAACACACACACACATGCACATGGATTTAGAAAACACACACTGACACAGAGATCAACACATGTTGTGACAATGAAGAAGTAGATTGAATTTTGTATTACCATTCTTGGAATCAATATCACTTGTTTAGTGTTATATCTAATATGTGTGTATATGAGTATGCTGTATTATATTAGAATTAGGAATACTAACTGCCTATATTGGTGAGGACACATAGTTATATAATAGACACCCCAAATAGTGATGGTTTTAACAAGATAGGCATTTATCCCTCTCTCACTTAAATGTCCCATTGTAATTAGTCTATGGCTTGTACGGCAGCTCCATTGTCATCTGGGACCCAGGCAATACCTGTTCTTCTGCTTTTTTATCCTCAGAATGCGTCCCTCAACCTCATGGTCCAAGATATGGCTTCAGCTCACAAAGGGCAGGGGAAGGGTCATATCCCTTTCATAAAAAAGAAATTCCAGAAGCAACACATCAACTTAGCCAGAACTTAGTCTCAAGGTTACAGCAGGGTTGAGAAATACAGTTTTGTAAGAGACATGAAAACATGTGTTCAAGAGGAGAACAGATATTGAGAAGAAAACAACCGTGTTTCCCTATGGTGATCAGAATGTTTTGAGATCGGTTAGAGACATTTAAAACTAATGGAATTATCTATAAAGGAGAAAGCCATAGAGGTACTTCTGACACAATAAGTAGAACAAATAGACAGCCCATTTAAAGCTACTTGCAAATATTCAGTTAAGGCTTAAGAACCTTAATTAGAAGACACTAAATGATAAAATCAATATAATACATTTTTACATTAGCACTAATTGTGATATTTCTAACTAACATTATGAACAAGAGGGGACATTTGAACTTTGGAGTACCCCTTATCCAACTTCTTTTTGTCTGGTTAGCTGCATCCCCAGTTTCCTTTGGAAAACTCACCTCTACTCCACTGTGTACAGTCTTGGCGGAACTACCAATAGATGCTCTACTCAATTGATGGGTGTGAGAACTAAGTTAAGCCAATGAAGTTCTCTTCAGATACATTGAAACCAAATCAAAATGACACCAAGTTGGGAGGAAAGGTTGCGGTGGTTCATCCTGTGGCCTTCTGATGAGCTGTCAAACACATAACATCGCCAATTCCCATTCCATTTGGATCATACATTTATATACACATTTCTTTATTTCACTGAAACAGCCCAAATTATTCCAATGAATTCTCTTTTCATTTGTGTTAGGAAGTTTGTGTCAGGAAGGATTATATCTTACTACTTACAAACAAAGCAAAAATCTGGCTATTTCTGAATAATAAATTGTGTATTGGATGTGAGCATAAAATATATATATAAACACACACACATACACACTAATAGGACTCTTGAAAAAAAGAACAGAATTTACTGTATTGCCTTCTGTTTTATGTGTACTTAGTCTGTTTTGTTTTTCTGCATGTATATGCTGAAGGATGAAATATCCTACTCTAATTATATGAGAAACAATTGGAAGAAGTGTTGATAACCAGGAGAGAAAGCACATGATTTGGTAGATGAGGAAAGGTAAGATGAAGCATTTTTAGGCCAGATGGACTATCTATCCAGCAGCTGAATGATCTTAAGAAAGTGATTTTTCTGGGTTATACAGAAGTCTAATATTTTTAAAGCTCTTATTCCTAAGGATAAAATCATGCAATACAAATGAAAACACAATGTGTGTATTAAATACCTCTGGTTATATGAATACTGAGGGCTTTTTTATGTATGTGTGTGTCTTTATTATTGCTCTTGCATTGTTGTTTCAAAAAATGAATTTCTAACAGAGCCCTTCTAAAAGGTACTTTAGGCTTAATGGCTACAGCAATTCTAAGAGTGTTCATAGGTTCAAACTGATTCAATTATTTTCATCTAGATAAAAGGAACAAACATTTTTGAGGGTCTACTATGTTGGTTCTTAACCCCATTTGAATATTAGATTCACCAGGGAGCTCTTTAAAATACAGATTTCCGGAACATTTAAGTCCTCTTCCCCATCCTGTGATTTTGATACATCTAGTAAGTGCTAAGGATTGTGCCATATACGTTATACATAAGATTGTACAGAGTAGTGGAGCAATTAAAAGGCCAGGCTCTGGGCCCAGATTTCATTCAGATCCTGCTTGAGCACAAATTAGCTAGATAATTTTGGGTAATTTACTTGACTTCATTGTGTTCTGTGTTCCTCTGCTATAAAATGAGGACAGTGTTAGCGTTTGCTTCATTCCGTTGTAACTTCTATGTGGTTAGCATTCATTACTGTGGATTACATAATAACTGATTTTAAATCCTTATAAAAACTTATTGAAATTACTATTACTTTCATTTTACATTTAGGGAAACTGAGGCTTAGAGATGAAAAATGACTTTCCTAAAGTTGCCTAGTTTCCACTAAGCTAAGATAAGTTACATTAGCAATGATAGAGAATATATGATATAAAATTACTGGGGTGAGTTTTGGTCATGGTGACTTTGGAATGGTTACGGAGTGGCTAGGTAGAGAAACCTAGTAATAAGTCAATTGTGTCATGTGGCTCTGGGTCTCAGCAGAGTGGTCATGGCACAAGAATATTCATTTGGGGTCTTTGACATGTAAATCATGATTGAATACATGAGTGGGAGTGAGCTCATTCAGGAATCATATACAGAGGACAGCAGAAGGCTGAGGACACAGCTCTTGAGAATGCCAACATTTTACAGAACAAAACGTCAAAGTTGAGATTAAAAGAAGACTAAGAAGCCAGAAACAATAGCAACCTCTGAGAAAGTGTTAACATAGAAATTTAGAGAGAGAGAAGTTTCAGTAGGGAATGTTGCTTAAAAGTGTTAAATAAACCTGAGAGTTCAAGGAAAAAGGTGTCACATGGTTTGGGAAAAGTAAAGGTTATCTAGGACCTTAGGCAGAACAGTTTCATTAGACTAAATAAGTGGGCATAGCAGGTATGTACACCCCTTCAAGAAGTTTGGTGCTAAAGGGAAAGAAAGAAGATTATAGATAGGGGAAGATACAGATAGGGGTTAAAAAAAATAATGGGAAATGAAGGTAATGGATTTGTGGCTAAGTGACAATTTTCTCTGACTACTTCTTTTGAACTGAACCACTTCTGAATGAGTATACCATATGTGTGTGTGTGTGCACGCATGCACATAAATCGAAATTGTAAATATTTTGAAGACTTTGGTCAATGAGCTTATAAAATGTAATCACCTTGGGTCATAAAATGAAGCTACAAGTCAACACTGAGTAGGAAGATTCTTAAGGTGTGACAAATGTTAACAAGTAAAAAGAAGGAAACTTATAGTTTAGTTTAGTTTAAACTTAATTGTATGTAGGAGAAAATTGAAGTTCTTATTTTTATTTAATTCCCAATAGTCTAGGATCCAACAAATTTTGGCAAGACATTACTATCATCCTACAATGCTTTCAAGTTCATTTTCTTCATTACCGTGTTATTGGAGATTATTTTAAAATTCAATAATTTTATATAACTATGTCAAACACTCAAATTTCTAGAGAATTAATGACTCTTTTTCTAAAATGAATGTATGGAGGTGAAAGCAAAAGGAATTTGTATTTGAAGAAAAATTGTGAAGTTTTACAGATCATGTACCATACTTCAAAGAGACATGAAGATTCAAGCTTCCTTACTCTTATAGTATCAAAGTATCACATGTAAACAATATATTTTACATTTTTCCCTTTTTATTTTAAAAGTATATCTCTATGAGATATGCCTTAGCGGAAATACAACTCAACATAGAGTTACATTCTTTTTTATGATGTATTAGAATCATTCTATTTCCTTTCAGTTCTGTGAACAACAACCTTAATCCAAAGGTGGTGATGCTAGATTTGCTGTTGATTTTGAGCTATTTCTTAAAGGGAAAGTTTTAACAGTGAGTCAATTATATTGCTTCGCTCAATGACCTGTAGTGAAAAACATCACCCAAAGACAGAGTAATGAAAATAATATGGGTGTCAGTCCTATTACTAAATGCCACGAGACAGTGGAGTGGGGAGGCCTCTGGAACAACTTCACAGAGTAGATACCGATCGCCTCTCCAGATTACACTGACGAAGTTGCAAATAAGAAAAGAAAGCCATCTACCAAAATGGATACAACTGCATTTTAAAGAATATGTGTGTAAAAGAAAACATTTTATGTAGGAATATTTGAATGATTAGATCAAACAAATATTTGGCAGTGGTCTCCTACTCAAGGACAAATGTTGTGACTCAGTACTTGGCAAAAGAAATGTAAAACGGAGTGTTTGGCATTTTTTGTTGAGTTGTGTGATTAGTTTGTATATCCTCTGAGAGCAGGAACTTACACATTCTTGTATTCCCTGCTCAGAAAGTCCCTTGCCAATATTCCATGCTAAATACATGTTTGCTATTTAGGAAAATGTGGGCATTATAAGCATACAGATGGGAGTGTCTATCCTGACCTCACTAAATACTAGACATATGGGTCTTTGCAAGTTCCTTAAATGTTCTGAGGTTGATCTGCTTCATTTCTGAATAACAATATATAAGTTGGGGGCTTCCCTGGTGATGCAGTTGTTAAGAATCCGCCTGCCAATGCAGGGGACACAGGTTCAAGCCCTGGTCTGGGAAGATCCCACATGCCATGGAGCAACTAAGCCAGTGTGCCACAATTACTGAGCCTGTGCTCTAGAGCCTGCAAGCCACAACTACTGAAGCCCGTGAGCCTAGAGTCCGTGCTTCACAACAAGAGAAGCCCCCACAATGAGAAGCCCGCAAACCACAAAGAAGAGTAAGCCCCGCTCACCACAACTAGAGAAAGCCCACACGCAGCAGCGAAGACCCAATGCAGCCAAAAATTAATTAATTAATTAATTTTAAATAAAAACAGTATATAGGTTGAAGGTTTGTTGTGAGGAGTAAATAATGCAACAATTGTGAAATAATGCTATCTCTTAACATAATATTTAAGACTGATGACGTTGAATAAACATTAGTTCTATCATTTTCTTCCCTTTGTGATTTGTTTTTATACTCAATTTTTGATTTCCTGTGAAAACTCAGTGACTTGCATTAATGTTCCTGATTCTGACCCAGGGCAGTCCCCCATTACTGATTCTTGCTTTCTGAGTCCAGGCCTCACAAACGTCACGAACAGCCATGATTCATGCCCCCGGGCCCACCCCAGATTCCTCATTTCCAGGACACTTCACTGCAGGAGCTCTTCCACCACTCCATCTATCCTGACTTGCTCCAAGCTCCTGCCAGTCTTTACCCAACCCTCTGCATACTGACACTAATGCCAGGCCCTGGCCTTAACTTCCCACTTCTCACATTGCTTAGTGCCTTCTTGGCCCGCTCTGTGAATGTCTTCCTTTACCATTAACTCCATTCCACATCCATAACCTTCCTTAAAGTGCAATTCAAATATTACCTCTTCCAGAAAGACTACTCTAATCTTAGAAACAAAGAACAAATTAACCCTAAACTGTCATCTGGGAGGTGACCCATTCCCCTCAGGTTTTAGATGTGTCATTTTTACCAGTCAGGGAGGACCTCTGTGGACTTTGATGCTTGGAAGATTAGGGATTAGATCCAGGGTCAGCAATCCTGTGTAACCCTGGGCTAGTTATTTCACTTCCTTGGGGCTTAATTGCCTTATAACTAAAATGGAGAGAACACTTGCCATACAGGGTCTCCCTGAGGATTAAATGAGATGATACAGATAAAACATTTAGCAGAGCTCCTGAGATAAAATAAGTCCTTAGTCAATGGTTATTGCTGTTAATGGGTTTTTATGTGGATGTGTGTGTGTGTGTGTGTGTGTGTTTTATTACTTCTCACATTACCTTGCATTTGTCCATATGTTTAATCAATGTTGAATTGTCATAATTTCTCAAAGAATGAAACTTTATATGTCTTTTGTAAATTCAACTCTTGTCTTTCCTGATTAAATACCTAATATGTTGTTGCTATGCATATGTTAAGGCTGAATAATTTCATAATGGATAGATGAATGACCCAGTTTACATCTACAAATGAAATTACTATTTTTATTGTCATGTCTAAGTATTATCAATCAGAGCTCATAAAATATACAACCCCTAAAACTGAGCAGCTGAATCTTGAGACAATGTGAAGATGGCCTTTGAAAGTAAGATTTATTTATATCTGAATATTATTTTATTTTGATACTGTCTATATTTATTTAACTAATACTTTATTTGTTGATATTTTACAACACTCTGTAAAATTTTTTAACAACCAAATTTTTTTTAAATGTATGAGTAAGATAAGACATATATATGTATATAGTATAATATATGTATACAAACATATACATATATATTTACAGCAGTAATATTTAAAATAACTTATTTGGACTTTTTATTTTTTCATTTGAATCCAGCTTCATCCAAACACCTGCTAAAAATGCAAAAGGACATTGCCACATACACGCATCATGGAGATAAATAGAAAAATGAAAGGAACAGTAGTTTCCCCCATATACTCCACCAATCCCATCTGTTATATAAGAGACATTCAGAGAAATGGGCCTTAAAATCCAGATACTGATGTTTTAGTAGGAAAAGTCATACAGTTCCTGACACAGAAAGTAGAGCTAGTGAGATTTCTACATAATATGTATCTATATAGTATATGTATCTTAGCTTTTGTGTATCACCCATTGCTCTTGGGTGAGTTGTTAGTAAATGACTATATGCCTCACCTATTTTTACTAGATCAATATCTCCTATTTCACACTTAGAGCTCCTAGAGGTAACAGCATGGAACCTATATGACAGGTAAAAATGGAATTCCATTTTTATTGTTGTAAAAAGGAAAAGAGGGAGAAGGAAATACTAAAGGGATTAATACATACTGTAATTGTTTATTAAGTGAATCAAAATGACAAATATTGTATGCTAAGTATTAAGCAGCAAATAACAAGTGACCATGAGCATATTTCTCACTAAACTTTAGATTTACAGGACTTCCAGCTCATATAATTAGACTCCATTTGTGGGAAATAGCCTGTCCTTGCAATTCAATGTTTATGATGTTAGATAAATGTTTAGAAGGATCTTCACCCCAAAGACGTGATGAAGATGACCTGTTCAAAATGAGAAAACTAGTTATTCCTGAGCATCCACAAGAGTTAATGCATAGACTCAAATTTCTCCACCCAGCACTGCCCTCTTTTATGCCTCTTCTATAACACATCTCCCCGCCAACCCATCCATTTCTCCCCTCTTTTCTTATATGTTCCAGGAGCTTCTGAGTTAAAAGCCCTACCTATAATTATTTTCGTCTTATCACTTGCCTCATCAAAGGGAAGCTATCTGTAGTCTTTGTCTCCTGAAGAGTCTTAGACAGCAGATCTGGTCGCTTGACTATGATTATGCATTTGTTGGAGTACCCTACTGTCCCAAACAGTGGCTCTGTCTAAGGAAAAGTAACACTAATTATTGTAATTTATCCAAATGTCTTAGAATCTGTACATAATCACTATGCAACACAGTAACACTTATGCATATCTTTATGCAGGTCAGATTAATTTCATTAGACCTTTGGTTTGCTTTTAATATTGAATGCAGATCATGACCATTTCATTTTTATGGCTTATACACACATAACTCTGCAAAAAATTTGAAACAATTAAAGGAAACAATGATCAGGAGACCAGAGCCCTGCTCTGAATGCCACCATTAGGTAACCAGTGACTTTAGACAGAAGGTTCCATTTCTTTGAGCATTAGCTTCCACAGTTGTGAGAAGTAAGTAAATAAGAACCTGCTCACATAATTCATAAGACTGTTATGAAGTGAAGTAAGAAAATAGATTACATGACTTTATACAAAATATAAATTACTCTGCAACTAAAAACACTCTATAGCATAAGAAATCTGCGAAGTAGAATTTGTTCATTCATTTAATCAACAAATTTTTCATCACCTACTCTATGAGAGACAGTGTGCTTGGGTTACAGACTTCAACACCAACAAAAAAGGCATTGTCATATCTTCAGGAGACGTATAGCTCATGTATGTAAAGATTTACATGTTAAGTATAGTATTTCAACTTTGACAAATGATACAAAGGAGAGGTACAAGGTGACATAATAAACAATAGTATCTGATGTAGAAAGATGCAGAACAGTTCTCTAAGGAGATGACGATAGAAATAAGATCTGAAAGAAGGGAAGTCAACTAGAGAATGAGTAGGAGAACGTTCTCAGCAAGAGAATAGCATATGAAAAGATCCAGTGACTAAAGGGAGAATGAATCTGAAGAGCAGAAAATGAGGATCATCACTGCAGAAGTGAGACTGGAGAGGATGGAAACTAGGTCTGCAAAACCATGTAAGCCAAACTAAAAACCTTGGGATTTGATTTATCTTAAAAAGTTAATAGTCATGTTGACAAAAGTCAATAGATATTTTAAGAAGGTTAGCCAGAGGCATGATCAGAATTTCTTTTTTAAAAAACTCACTCTAGATAGATCATCCAGAGAGAAGATCAATAAGGTAATAGTAGTCTTAAACTTATAGTTTAAGACTTATAGTAGTCTTATATATAAATAAATAGTATATAAATATAAATAAATAAATAAATAAATAAATAAATAAATAAATATTAAATAGTAGTCTTATACTTCAAAAAGACAAAGTATTCCTATAATATCCCAATCTCTTGTGTCTAGTTCACAAAAAAAAAATGGGTCATGGAAAACGAAAGTCGATTATCACAGACTTAATCAGGTGGAGATACAAATCATAGGTGCATTTCTGAATGTGATATCTTTAATGGAGCAAATCAACCCAGCCCCTGGCAGCTAGCATGCAGCAATTGACCTGATTGACCTGGTTTTTTTCCTATATCTTTCAGCAAAGATAATCAGAAGCAGTTTGCCTTCACACATACAACAGTATAAACTTATGGTCTTGTCTCAGGGTTATGTCAACTCTCTTGTGCTGTCATAATATAGCCCTGAGTCCCCTTGATCATCTTGATATCCCATAGAACATGACACTGGTTCATTCCATTTGTGACTTTATGCTAACGGAACCTAATGAACACAAAGTGGCAAGCACTTTAGATGCCTTAGTAAGACATAAGCATGCCGGAAGGTAGGAAATAGGACTATGAAAATTTAGGAGCATACCATATTCAGAGGGTCCAATAGTCTAAGGATGGTCAGGATGTTCTCTCCATAGTGAGAAATAAGTTGCTGCAAATTGTATTGACCACCATGAAGAAAGTGGCACACTTCTTGCTGAGTTTCTTTGTGTTTGGGAAGAAACATAAACCTTATTTGGTAATTTGTTAGGCTTCTCAGTTTCTTCTGTGTTCAAGTTGACCTTTTCATTGAATTATGACTTTTTGGACATAGTGGCATTGAAATTGTCTGTGGCTGACAGGGATATCATATAAGGCTTTGCACAAGTCCAATAGGCAAATCACAGCTCAGACCACTAAGATTTGAGAAGGGAGCAATGCCCTTTTGCTAGCTACAATTCTTCTTTTGTAAAGGAGCTCTTGACTAGCTACTGGGCACTGGGCCTGCCCAGAATTTTGTCTATGGAACCCTAGTGATTTGTAATCTATAGACTAGATGTTATCTGATTAATCAAACCATCAACTTAGATGTGCATTATAAACATTGCATTGTAAAAAAGAAATGATATATTCAACTTGGTTGCCCAAACAGATTTGGAAGGCACAAGTTAACTTCATTGGCTGGTGGCTCAGATTCCCAAGGTACTTCTACAGCTTTATCAGCTCTCCAACAACCCACATGTGGAACTGCATAGGACTTCCCTACCCTATGACCAATAAAGGAGAAAAGAAAACAAAACTGGCTTCTAGGTAGAGCTGCTTAGTATGCTAATTTAAGCTAGAAGTAGATAGTGACTTTAATATAGTGCCACTTGGAGGTAGCCTTGAAAGACAGCAATGAGGGTAAATATTTCCTGTGGCAGAAAATGAGGTAGTACATCTGATTGTCCACTGTGCATGGAAGGAAAGGTAGAATTAGGTGTAGATATATACTGATTCATGAGCAGTGGCAACAGGTTGTCTAAATGGTCAGGGACATGGAAAGAATTAAGTTGTTAGAGTAGTGATTTATGAGAGAGTTTCATAGAGAACTTCTTTTAGAAAGAATACAGAGTGTAAGATTTTTTCCCACAGGAACAAATCCACCATGGAGAATGCTTTCAATAGTCAGATGTGCAAGGTGTTGTTCCCTGTGGCTATCAGTAAGTGTCTTTCTCCAGGCACCCCCATGCTTGTTCAAACGATCGATGTACAGAGTATTTGTGAGGAGCAGGGTCGAATGCTAGTCATGTGTTCTGTAACATGAATTTCCCCTCATAAAGCCTGATCTTAATATCACCATGCCAAGTGGTCCACCTACCACAAGCAGCTCCATGTCACACCATTCCACAGCAGACTGGCCTGCTTCCTGTTGGAAGGTGATTAAAATAAACTTTGTTGTCATGAAAGAGAGAGTGACTTGTCCTCACAGACATAGGCTTATATTTCAGATACGGAAATACTTTTATTGTCCACAGCATTTTACCAATACCATCCTTCCAGATACCTTATCTACAGTCATGGCATTCTGCACAATATAACCTTACAAGGGGTGACACCATTTACAATGAAAAATATATGCCAATGGACATAGGCCTATATAATTCACTGGCTTTACCATGTCTCCCCATCAGAAAGCAGATGGGTAAACAGAATGGTGAAATAGCCTCCTGAAACCACAATTACGGCATCAGCTAGAAAACAACATCATGGGAGGCTGGGATTCTAGCACAGAGGATGAAGTATGTTCTTAAACTAGCAGCCAATACTCTTTCATGGCCAGAATCAAGTTTTAGAGGTGAAAATGGTCCCTCTCAGTATTATATCAATAAACTACCAAAGAAAGTTTTTCTTCCCTTCATATTTGGTTTGGGGAATGTTAGTGTGCAGTAGAGGAAAGTTGGTGTCCAGTAGTGGAACTTTGTATCCACCAAGACACACAGTTATAGCCTCATTGAGTTAAAAGCTGAGACTGCTTCTAAAATTTCAGACCCTCATGACATGTAACAAACAGACAGAAAGAGTGTCACTGCATAGTCTGTGAGGACACATCATGATTAAAAGTTGAAATTGGGTTACTGCTACCCATTAGGTACAAACTATGAAAGGAGCTAGATTATTCACTAAGACATCTACATATTCCTTGTGCTCAATAATTCTGAACTATGGAAAACTAGGACAACTCAGTAAATATGGACTCACCAAGGATTCAGAGCCTACAGATATGGAGGTTTGGGCCATCCCACCAAATAAATAACACTATTCAGCTGAGATGGATAATAATGGAAACATAAAATGGGCTGTGGAAGAAGGCAGCTACCTTTATCAACTTAAGCCTCATGTCTAACTATAGAAGTAGAGGATATAGTAGTTATGTTTTATGTTAGTTAGTTGCTTCTCTTGCACCCATTTCCTCCCTCCACACACCCCCACTCCCTCCTGCTGTTACCTTATATGAAGAACACTGGTGGTGGCTAAACATTACTTTCCAGGTAGGATTTTGATTGCATTGACCTACTCTATGATGAGACATTAGTTCAGGGGGGACATTTTGGGTGTCTCCTGTAGTGGGGAAACAAATATTTCACCTGGACAAATGAGGAGAGGTTGCAGAGAGGCAAATGTACTTGGCTGTGCTAGGTATCTTCCGTCTGACCTTCTTGTTCTTGCTTCACCTTTCTACCTGGACTATGTCCCAGGTATGAATTGCATCAACAAGCTCCTTTGCTTTCTGGTTTCCATTTGGGTTCCAACTGAACAGGAGTTTAAGGGGAAACAAGAGGCAAAAATTGGGATTTTTCATTTCTCTGCTTATTCCTTATTGTACTACAAATTTCAGGGGCTATGTTCCTCTAAGGTCATAGTTCTTGACCTGTGGCCTTTTCTTATGGCTACAGCTGTCTTTCCATCTCCAGATTCTGTTAATCTCTCACTCCCCTTGTTCCTTCAAATCTTTGGGTCACATTAAATCATATGCATGTGTGGACAATTGATTTAAGACATGTGGAGTATTGTTAAATAGTGTGAGAAAGATGCTCTTTCCGTCAATGATGCTTCATTAATTGAATATCAATATGGAGAAAAATAAAACTTGACCCTTAGCTCAAACCATACATAAAAATTGATTCTAGGTGAGTAGTTGACCTAATTATCTAGAACATAACGTTATCATGAACTATAAGTAGGAAGATATATTTTTAACCAAGTAACCAAGAAACACTAACCAGAAAGGAAATATCAAATATTAACTGCATTAAAATTAAGAATTTTGGGCTTCCCTGGTGGCGCAGTGGTTGAGAGTCTGCCTGCCAATGCAGGGGACATGGGTTTGAGCCCTGGTCTGGGAAGATCCCACGTGCCACGGAGCAACTAGGCCCGTGAGCCACAACTACTGAGCCTGCGCATCTGGAGCCTGTGCTCCGCAACGAGAGGCTGCAACGGTGAGAGGCCCGTGCACTGCGATGAAGAGTAGCCCCCGCTCCCCGCAACTAGAGAAAGCCCTCGCACAGAAACGAAGATCCAACACACCCAAAAATAAATAAATAAATACATTAAAAAATATTAAGAATTTTATTCATCAAAATACATTATAAATTAAACTATACAGATTGAGAAAACATTTTCAACATATATAGCCAATAAAGGACACTTATCTTAATATATTAAAACTCTTACAGATCTAATAAAAAGACAGCACAATAGAAAAATAAGCAGGGGCCTCAACAGGCACTTTCAAAGGGGTTATCTAAATGCCAATACAATATAAAAAGGAGTTCAACTTTGTTGTGATAAATGCATATGAAAACCATAATGTGATACCACTGTAACCAAGCTAGTATGACTAAAGATATTTTTTAATGACAATACTAAGTTTTGGCAAGGAGATAAGTCAATGGAAATCTTTATATACTACTGATGGGAGTATCAGCTGATATAACTACATTGAAAATTCTTTGGCATTATCAACTAAAATTGAGCAGACATAAATCCTGTGTCTCAGCAGATCACTCCTATGTATAAACCAACATAATTGCATGTTTGTAAGAAAAAAAACACATGTTCAAGAACATTAACACAGCAATTTTTATAATATTCCAAAAACAAGAAAATAACCAAATGTCACTAATAAATAAATTGTTGTATACAAGCATACCTGGGTGGTACTGTGAGTTTGATTCCAGACCACTGCAACAGAGTGAATATCACAATAAAGCAAGTCACATGAATGTTTTGGTTTTCTAGTACGTATAAAAGTTATGTTTACACTATACTATAGTCTATTAAGTGTGCAATAGCATTAGGTCTGAAAAAAACAATGTAAAAATCTTAATTTAGAAATACTTTATTGCTAAAACATGAAAACAATCATCTGAGCCTTCAGCAAGTCATAATCTTTTTGCTGGTGGAGGATTTGAAATATTGTGAGAATTACCAAAATGTGACATAGAGACATGAAGTGAGCAAATGTTTTTGGAAAAATGACACCTGCAGATTTGCTGGACACAGGGCCACAAACCATTTATTTCTAAAAACTGCAATATCTGTGAAGCACAGTTAAATGAGGTATGCCTGTATTCATTCAATGGGATAGTACACTGCAATGAAATGAACAAACTAAAGGTACAAGGATAAATTTACAAACATAAAATAAAGCAAGAGAAGCCAGACAAGAATATATTGCATATGATTTCATTTGTGTGGAATTCAGAGAACAATTAAAACTATAGTGTTTAGGATTATAGGCTTAAGGAGGTGTTTACCCTATAAGGCATGATAATGGTTACCTTTACAGGATAGTGATTAAAAGGTGGTATCACTACCAAACTTACAGAAATAAAAAGTATCACATGGAAATAGTGTAAACAATTATGTCAATAAATTAGATAATTTAGAGGAAATGGACAAATTCCTAGAAACACAAATTACCAAAACTGACTGGAGAAGAAATAGAAAATTTGAGTAGACCTCTAACAAAGAAAATGAATTAGTAATTTAAAAACTTCCCACAAAGCAAAGCTTGGAGGCAGATAGCTTGACTGATGAATTCTATCAAACATTTAAATGGGAATTAATAGCAATCTTTCACAAACTTTTCCAAAACATAAAGGAAGAGGGAACATTTTCAAACCCATTCTATGAGGTCAGTATTACCCTGATACCAAAACCAGACAAAGATATCGCAAGAAGACAAAAAAAAAATCCCATATACTTCTGCCCTGACCCATATCAGAGGTACAGCCAACAAGCCACACAACCAGAATCTAGAGCATAAAGTGCCCAGGTCAGAGCATACCTTCCTGCTCTGCTCCACCCCCACAGGCCTCCCCTCCTCCTTCTAACCTTTGGGGGTTGAAAACCCCGGCACCCTGTGCACTCTCTACAGCCATGAAGGTCCTTGGGAACCTGTACAAGAAAGACATACTGAGCAATAACATGCAGAAATAGGGAAGGCAGAGAGCACCTAATGCCACCTATCAAGCTCACCATGTCAGCAGGAACAAGAGGTCAGGTGGTAGAGACCAGAGGTGGCTTTTCTGGTTGCACAGTTTGGCTAACAGGCTTATCTGGAGCAGGAAAAACCACGGTGAGCATGGCTTTGGAGGAATACTTGGTTTGCCAGGTTATCCGTGCTATACTTTGGCTGGTGACAACGTTCACCAAGGTCTCAGTAAAAACCTTGGCTTTAGTATTGAAGAGAGATGAGAATGTTCGATGAGTTGCAGAAGTTGCTAAGCTGTTTACAGGAGCTGGCTTAATGTGCATTACAAGTTTTATATCGTCTTATACTCAAGATCACAATAATACAAGGCAAATTCGCAAGGGTACAAGTTGCCTTTTTTTGAAGTATGTGTTAAACGCACCTCTGCATGTTTGTGAACAGAGGTTATCAAAGGACTCTAATAAAAAGCATGGGCTAGAGAAATTAAATGTTTCACTGGGTTTGGTTCCGAATATAAAAAACCAAAAGCCCCTGAACTGACGCTGAAAACAGACTCCTGTGATATAAATGACTGTGTGCAGTAGGAGTTATGGAACGTCTTTGGGAATGGTATATTGTACCTGTGGCATCTTGTGTGTGCCAGAAAATAAACTTCATTTGGAAAAAACAGATGGAGAAACATTATCAGCATTAAAAATTAATAAAGTGGTTGTGCAGTGTGTGCAGGTTTTGGCAAAAGATTGGCGCATCTCACTGAATGGCTTTATGAGAAATGGGGAGTACTTGCTGTGCCTTCATTTTGATTATCTTCTGGCTGGGGACATCATTAATGTGTCAGTGCCTATATTTCTGACAGCTACTCAAGAAGATAAATGCTGGACATCTGGACAGCTTTTGCTCTGATGTAGGAGGGTCACTGTGTAGCTCTTCTTCTTCACAATCCAGAGCTTTTTTTTAACACAGGAAGGAGGAACACTGTGCTAGACAGTGAGGAACAACATTCAGGACCACCCCTACATCAAGATTTGTTTTGGAACAAGGAGATTGGCTGACTGAAGGAGATCTTCAAGTCTTTGACCAAATTTATTAGAATGATGATATTGATCAGTATTGTTTCACTCCTACTGAGCTAAAGCAGATGTTTAAAGATATGAAGGCTGATGCTGCCTTTGAATTTAATTATGAAACTCAGTCCACAATGGACATGTTCCATTAATACAGGATACTCAAAAGCAACTTCTAGATAGGGGCTTACAGGTGCCCTGTCTTTCTCCTTCACCCTCTTGGTGGCTGGACAAAAAACAGTAATGTTCCTTTGAAGTGGCACAAGAAGCAACAGGCTGTAGTGCTAGAGGAAGAAGTCCTGAATCCTGAAACAACAGTGGTGGCTATCTTTCCATATCCCATCATGGACCAACTGAGGTCCAGTAGCGTTGAAGAACACTGATGGTTACAGGAATCAACTTTTATACTGTTGGGTGAGACTCTGCTGGCCTTCCTCATCCAGAAAACAGGGAAGGGTCTTTATGAGCCAACTCATAACAGCAAAGAGATAACAATGGCCCTTGGCTTAATCACTTTGGATATAGTTTCCTTTCAAGTTACAGTTTACAACAAGAAAAAGAAGCGTGTAGACTACCATGACTCTGAACACCATGAAGACTTTGAATTTATTTCAGGAACACAAATGTGCAGACTTGCCCAAGAAGGCCAGAAACCTCCTGAAGTGTCAGGACTCCCAAGGCCTGGACCGTGCTGATAATACTACAGATGCTTGGAGAAACCTTAAGCTGTTAACCCAGTCACACCTTAGATATGAGACCTTAGATATGAGACCAAAAGCACAAGCAACAAAAGAAAAAAATAAATAAATTATGTACATTGAAATTTAAAACTTTATTCTGTCAATGATACCATCAAGAAAGTGAAAAGACAGCACACAAAATGAGAGAAAATATTTGCATATCATATATAAAAGAGATTTGTATCCAGAAAGTATGCAGAACTCTTATGATTCAAAAATAAAATGAACAACCCAATTAAGAAATGAGCAAGGAATCTGAATAAATATTTCTCCAAGGAAGACATGCGAATGACCAATAAGCACATCAAAAGATGCTTGACATTATTGTCATTAGGGAAATGCAAATCAAAACTACAATGAGAGATACCCACTAGGATGGCTATACTCAAAAAGACAGATAATAACACTTGTTGAGGAAGATGTAAAGAAATTGGAGGCCTCATACATTGATGGTAGTAATGTCTAGCCACTTTGGAAAACAGTTTTGCAGTTTCTCAAAATGTTAAATATAGAGTTATCAATATGACCCAGTAATTCCACTTCTAGGAGTAAACCTAAGGGGAATAAAAACATATACCCACACAAAAACTTATACATGAATGTTTATAACAGCATTATTCATAATGGCCAAAAGAAAGAAAAAATCCAAATGTCTATTAACCAATGAATGGATAAACACAATGTGGCACATCCATAAAATTCAATATTCTTTGGCCATAAAAAGGAATGAAGTACTGGTACATGCTACAACATGGATGAACCTTGAAAACATTGCTAAGTGAAAGAAGCCAATTACAAAAGACCACATGTTACAATACATAGTTTCATTTGCGTGGAATATTTGGATTAGACAAATCTATAGAGACAGAAAGTAGATAAATGTTTACCTAAGACTGGGGGTAAGGGAGTAAGGAAATCATAGGAGCAAATTGGGAGTGACTGCTAGTGAGTACGGGGTTTCTTTTAGGGGGGATTAAAATGTTCTAAGAATTACATTTTGGTGATTGATACAACCCTGTTAATATACTAAGGATACCAAATTTTACACGTTAAATGGGTTAATTTGATGGTATTTGAATCATATCAATAAAGCCATTAAATATTGTATACAAAATTCAAGGGAACTCAGTGACTAGCTAGGAGTTTGTGGATGTCAGGAAAAAATATAATAAAACAAATAAGAATTAAGCGAGGGAAGCAGCATGTGTAAATATTTTGAGAAGCAACAGAGTTTGGCATAGTTTAAGAATGACCAGATCAGAATCCCTTAGGCCATGGAAAGAAGCTTTAGTAGTATTCTAAATAATAGAAATCTATTAAAAGCCTTTAAAATTATCACTGGCTACAATGTGGAAAATGGATTGAAGGATAGAAAGAGCAGAAATTAGAATAGAAAGGAATCAATTGCAATTGACAAGTCTCAAGATGATGAGGGTTGGACTGGAGTAAGGCAGTAGTGACATAGAAATGAATTAATTTGACAATTATTCTGGAGGCAGAAAGCATAGGGCTTGGTAATGTACTGAATGTTATTTGCTTGAAGATAAGGAAAAGGTGAGAAACATGACTGAGTTTTTTGGTTAGTGTAACAAGATGGATGGTTGATTCAACAGCAAGAAAGAGAACACTGGAGAAGACGCAGTTTGTAGAGGAGGGTTTGGAGAAAGATGATCGTGGTATACATCTATTGCATTTAAGTACTAAAGTTGAAGTAGACATGTCCAGAGACATGAGATGAATTTGTGCTCAAGAGAGAGAAAGAGAGAGAGAGACAGACAGAAACTGGGGGTCCTGAAAAAGTTTTGTTTTTTTCCCTGGTAGTTTTGTTCCATTTCCCGAGATCTGTCCAATAATTCCCATTCTCCAATTGCATCTTTTTGTTCTTTGAAACCAAAGAATCTTTGAATAAGAATCAAGATATTTGTCTGTTTTCAGTCTCTCAGAGTCAAAATATCCATGTAGTATTTGTAATAGAAATTTTTCAATAACAAGTGACAAAAAATAAAATAAAAATCTCTAAACTCAAAATGACTTAAACAACAAAGAGGATTATTGACTTAAGTAACTGAAAAGTCAGAATATGAGGTTTGATCTCACACCTCAAATGAAATCTCCAAGGATCTTCTTTCTCATATCCTCTCTACTGTGGTTTTCTGATGGCTGTATCCCCGTGCCACCCTGGTAGCCCTCTGGGAGTTCCAGGTTCTTCTGATAGTTTCAGCAGAATATTTGCAGCAGTTCTAGATGTCATATCTTCATACTCACGGAAGTGAGAGTCTCTTACACTAGCTGTTGTACATCAGTTCCTTTCACTGGCCTGAACATCCATGTCCTTCCCTAATCCAAACACTGTGACAAGATTACAATGCCCATCTTCCTTAATTTGTGATGGGATTACATCCCATCCATCATAACTTGAAAATGTCAAAGTTGAAATGCATTTAATACATCTAACCTAGGAAACGTCATAGCTTAGCTTAGTCTATCTTAAACATGGTCAGACAACGTATGTAAAATTTAATAAACAGAAACTTCAATTAAATAGAGTTGGGAGACCAGAAAGGGGAGCTTTCATGCCTTGAGGCCCTACCCAGGTACAAAAGGAAGAAGGAAGACTTCTCTTATTTCCTGGAAAGGACTCAGCCAATAAAGAGCCAAAGACTCTTTGTTTACTATAGCCCTCCCAACTTCCTTTTCTCCTCTATAGAAGTGTTCTCCCTCCCTTGTCGGGGGAGACATGAGGGAGGGGAGCAAGTGGTGCTTGCAAGTAGTTTGCCATCTTTGCAGACTCCAAATTTCAATTCTCTGCTTATCTGAACCCATCTTTGCTGGAGAGATATATGAAAGTCTATCTATTTCAGGTCAACACTTACATTAGCCTACAGTGGGCAAAATCACCTAACTCAAAGCCTATTTTATAATAAAATAATGAACATCTCATGTAATGTATTGAATACTGTACTGAGAGTGAAAAACAGAATGGTTGTATGAGTACAGAATGGTGGTATGTATATCGGTTTTTTACCCTCAATACTTCCCACAACATGAGGAAGTATTGTACCACATATGACTGGCCTAGAAAAAGATCAAAATTCACAATCTGAAGTATAGTTTCTACCGAATGTGTATAGCTTTTGCACCATCGTAAAGCCAAAAAATCTTAAGTCAAACCATTGTAAGTCGAGAACCATCTGTACTCTGAATTTAGACAACAAAGTCACCCCTGAAGCAGGACGTGCATTCAATTTCACCCAAACTGCATGGCTAGAAAAAAGGAGGGAGCACATTTCCTCCCCAAATATAAAGATTCTCTTGGTTAAAAACAAAAACAAAAATGGGGAGAAAAGGAGAATAGATTCAAGGAAGGTAACAAAAAATATCCTTCAAAATGGTTCCAGGCACTATTCAATACTATGGTATCAAAATCATTCTATGTAGATCAGAAATCTTAAAAATTACTTTAGATTACTTTTCACCTGTAAATCAACAACAGCAAAAATTAACAATAGAATAAAGCCTTCCAAGGGAAAAAAAAAAGTGGTGTTTTATTTCCCTATACTTCATGATGGAGCAAAGTCATGAAGCTGTGGTGGGGAAGGTTGCGAGGGAAAGTCAGTGCACTGAATATATTGTCTATTCCCATCTTTCATTCACATTCTTTGCAGACATTAGTAAGGGTCACCAGAAGCACCCATGCTAATCAAAGAACAAAAACTGTGGTGTTGTATGCTACAGCCTCTATTCCTGGATGGATAAATAACACTTAAAGTTGCTTGTCTTTCTTTATGTAGCCGATATCCTGCAGGTATTTTAAGGAAATAGTGTTCCTAAGACAGCCACATAAAAACGTTAGTGGAAATATGATGATCCATCATATTAGTCTATGAAAAGATATATAATTTTTGCATTTTTAAATTACCAAAATATTCTTAGTGGAATAAAACTATCCCCAAATAAATACATTAATGAAATTGTTTTGTTGCTTAAAATAAAAGGAAAAAGGAATACAATTATGACTTCCACCCTCATCTTGGTTTTGTCACTTCAAATGTACAAAGTATTTATAGCTGCCTCTTGTGTGCAACTGAGCAGAAAATCCTGTGTTTGTAAAACTACAGACTATATAAAAATAGATTTTTTTTTTTTTTTTTTTGCGGTATGCGGGCCTCTCACTGTTGTGGCCTCTCCCGTTGCGGAGCACAGGCTCCGGACGCGCAGGCTCAGCGGCCATGGCTCACGGGCCCAGCCGCTCCGCGGCATGTGGGATCTTTCCAGACAGGAGCACGAACCCGTGTCCCCTGCATCGGCAGGCGGACTCTCAACCACTGCGCCACCAGGGAAGCCCAGATTTTACTTTTAAATCATATTATAGTTAAGTTTGTCATTAACAATTACATAAAAAATATACAATCATCATGTTTCCATTGGCAAAAATATGATATGAAAAGCATTACATGCCAATCTTCAAATTTGTCTTTATATGTGAGGTACTAAATCAAAGAGGATTAACAGTAATGCACATCAACATAAATATTCTATAGTACTCTGCTCTAAATCTAGAATGACATAAAAATATTTGAGCTTATTGCTCATAGGATTTACTCAATGAATTTTATTTTTTTAAAATAAGCCCACTTAAAACACAAATTTTATTGTTCTTTTAAAAGTTAAAACTAAATGCTACAACCTTTTCCCCCCTATTTGTTGAATACGTATTTCAAACTCATTTTCCCCATGCTTTAGAGGCAAAAATACACCTGAGGTTTAAAGAATTCCACTTATTTAAACTCTGTTTTAAAATTACTTGAGCTATGAAATGTTATTGATTCATTGAGCAATAGTATTCCATTCAAGGGATGAATAAGTGTGATCAACCAAGGCTCTGTATACATAACATAGAAAAAACAGTTCAGATATTATATTAGTAAAAATTATTAGGCAATCTAATGATTGAGTTCATAATACCAAGTAAACAAATAATTGACTAAAATTTATTCCTTTCCTTATTCTGAAATTATAAAGATAGTCTCTTACAATTCCTCCAAAACATTTTAAACTGTTGCTGACACATTTAGATCTTTAATCCACACAGAATTATTTACAGTCTTTGGTTAGAGACAGGGATTCTCATTTTTTTGTCTATATTGATAATCTAAGTTTTAAATACTATTTAATCAATAGCCTATCCTTCTCCACTGGTAGACAATGTTGCCTCTGTCATATATAAGGTTTCCATTCATGTACTGATCTATTTCAAGTCTCTGTTCAGTTCCATTGGTCTATTTTTCTTTCCTGGAGAAATGCACACTGCCTTTATTGTTTATAGCTTTATATTATTTACAGTTTATAATAAGTATTTGTATATGGAAGGAGGTCTCCTTATATTGTATTTCTTCCAAATTATTGTAGCTATTTTAGTCTTTTGGACTTCAGTATATATTTTATAATCATTTTGTCAAGTTCTAAGTAGGTTAAAAAAAAAAAGCCAAGATGTTGATTGGAATTTTGTCTTATTTCAATGCCTCAGATATACAGTTTTGATGCGAGGGGGGAGGCTGAGGCTTAAATATTATATTCATTTTCTTTGATCACTGGGGACTAGTCAGGTTTTTAATTTCTTCTGAATCACTATTGGCTAGTTATATTTCTAGAAATTGAACATTTTGTCTTACGTTTTCAAATTTAATGACTTGTTTATAATATCTTCTTTTAAAAAAATCTTTTTCTGTTTATGGGGTTATGACTTCTTTCACTGCTAATATTCTTCTTTGATGGATTCTCTCTCTCTCTCTCTCTTTTTTTCCTTAATCTTGCCAGGGGGTGTCTATTTTATTAGGCTTTTCAAAAAGTGAGTATTTGGCTCTGTGGATCCTCTCTATTTACTTTTTTTTCTATTTAATTAATTTCTCCTCTTGTTATTATTTCATTCTTCCAACTTACTTTTGTTTTATTCTGTTGTTCTTCTTCTAACTGCTTTAAGTTGAAAACTAAGGTTATCAATTTTCAAACTTAATAATATAAGGAATAAGAGTTAAAATTATTTTAAGTAATGCTTTACCTACATCTAAATTTTAGATGAATTGTTTTCATCAATTTTTAGTCCTAAATATTTTCTAATGTCCATCGTTATTCCTGTTTAGAACCAAAGATTATTTACAAGTGTCTTTTATTATAATTTCCATATAGATTTTTAAATTAGCATTTTAAATGATTTCTAAAGTAAATAAACTATAAATAGAAAAGATCATTTGTTTATCAATTCTTTGATTCTTTTTAAGAACCTGCTTAATGATGTAGAATATGGACATTTCTTATAACTGTTCCATGTGTATTTGTGAAGGATGTACATTCTCTAATTGTTGGATATAGAGCTGTTACTGAGTCCAAGCTTGTACCACTCGCCACACAACAGGTCAAAAAATGGAGATACAAGTTGTTAGGGCAAGAAGTAGTGACTTTATTCAGGAAGCCAGCAGACCAAGAAGATGGTAGACTGGTGTCCCAAAGAACCATCTTGCCAGGGTTTGGATGCTAGTTTCTTTTACAAAGAGCAGGGAAGTGAGGAGGTAAAGTTAAAAAGGTGATAAGCTGTTGCAAATATCCCCTGGTTTCAGCCAGACTCCAGAAGGGATGTGTTAATTCCTTCTTTCCTGCAGCCGTTCATAGGTGGGCCTGGTTAGGATGTTTCCTATGAGCTGAAAGGTATTTTAGTTCAGACATGGGAGGCAGTGTTCCTAGAGATGGGTCTTTATGTATACTTTAAGTTATAGGCAGCATCCCTTTAGTGATTAAGTTGTAGCAAAAGCAATAGAATACAAAGGTTAAAGTAAAAGAGACAGATCCAATATGGAATCAGATTTGTTTCTCCCTATTACACAGCTGTGTACGTGCCCACTGCATCAGACTTGCTAATTGTGTTGTACAAATCCTCCATGTCCTTACCAATGTTTTTGTCTCTATCTCTATCATGCCTTATGAATGAGTTTAAAACTTCCTATCATGAATGTTAATTTAGTAATTTCTCTTTAAAATTCGGTCAGTTTTGCTATATATGTATTACAATATATTATACATATAAATATATATATATATAAACATTATAGTGTTGGGTACTTAAAAATTCTGATTTTCTTCATCTTTCTGTAAGAATTAAACCTTCTATCATTAAACATTGACATTCCTTAGCCCCCCAAAATATTTTTATTTGGAAGTAAATTTTGTCTAATAAAGAGAGATGGATATATTTACACACCTACACCAGATTATTTTGTTTAGTGTTTGCCTAATATTTATCCTTTAACTTTTCACTATTATGTCAAAATGTTTAATGTTGTGTTTGAAAAGAGCACATATAGAGATTTTATTATTTATCCAAACTTGAAAATATTCTTATTTTGACTTGCATGTTTACTCTACTGACATTTATTGTGATCAATAGTGCATTGTGAATTAGTTCTACTACTTTATATTTACCCTGCTTTTCTTTTACTTCTTTTCTTTTCTCTACTCCTTTCCTGCTTGCTTTTGAATCTCCATCAGGCATTTTACATTCCATTTTCCCTCCACCAGTGGCTAGAAAGTTATATGTATTCAGGTAAAACTACCTTTTATAACTAGTCCCCATATATTAATGGCTTAATACAATACAGCTTACCAGGAGCTGAAGCCAGTAACTGGTAGGAACACTTAGATGGCAATCGATAAATTGCTGAAGGCTGAGTGTGGACTAGCTTGAGAGTTAAAAACTCCTAAAGGCCCCATCATAGGGAGATCCCTGCACTTTCATGAGTTCTAGTTCCAGGAGCTCATATCAGAGTGAAAAATCCCCTTCTGCTTTGGGAAGTGGGAAAGGAAAAGTAGCCATTTTGAAATATACCCAGAGCCTTCTGCTCTGCATAACAAAAGCCCTGCCCTCAAGGGAAACTACTATACCAGGAATAAACAGGGGTCAGTTTTCCAAGAAGACATGACAATCAATAATGTGGGTGTTCATTTGTATACGTATGGGTATAAACTTATGCGTGTATGTGTATGTGTGCACCTACTAATCTGTTTATGTGTATATCTGCTTATATATATGTATGTGTACAATGTATCAATATTTGTTTATCAATCTTGACAAATATACTCATGTAAGATGTTAATAATAAGGGAAACTGGGGTGAAGCTGGGGAAGAGTAGAATGTATATGGAAACTGTGTACTATCTGCTCAATTTTTCTGTAAACCTAAAGCTGTTATAAAATATAAATCTGGGACAAACTGAGAGAGTGGTAGTATATATGTGGACATACACACACTACCAAATGTAAAATAGCTAGGTAGTGGGAAGCAGCCGCATAGCACAGGGAGATCAGCTCGGTGCTTTGTGACCAGCTAAAAGTGTGGAATAGGGAGGGTGGGAGGGAGGGAGATGCAAGAGGGAAGAGTTATGGGGACATATGTATATGTATAACTGATTCACTTTGTTATAAAGCAGAAACTAACACACCATTGTAAAGCAATTATACTCCAATAAAAACGTTAAAAATATGTATATACATGTAAATCTATCAAAAAAAAAACCAAACATTTTTAGCTCTCAAGCCTTATGAAACCAGACTACAGGCTGGATTTAGAGGCCAGGCCTTAGTTTCTTGAACTCTGATCTAAAAAACCTTCATTCTGGGGTCTATTTCCATCTTCTTAGAGTCTTTTAGAAATGTCTTTGGTGAAGTACAACCAACTCTGTTGGTGGTAAACTCATTTTTGTTCATCTGAAAACATCCTGTTTTTATTCTTTTTTTGAATAATAGTTTCATTGAGAATTCAATTTTAGGTAGCCAGCAAGTTCTGCAAGCATTTTGAAGGCATTATACTTCTGTCCTTTTTGGCTCTTGAGAAATCTGTTCTAGTTTTTCTTTCTCTGACTGCCTATAACACTTCCCATTTGTCTCCAATGCTCTGTGGTTACTGGGATATGCCTAATTGTGTATTAATAAGTGGATTTCTTGTTTCTGTTTGAGACTTTGGGAGGATTATTGATTCGGAAGTTTTATATCTTTTAACAATTCTGGAAAATTCTCAGCCATTATATCTTGGAATATTTCCTTTATCCCATTTTCTCTATTATTTTGGATTCCATTTAAATATATTTTAAAATTTTTACTCTGGACTTTCTTTCATATTTTCTACCATTTATTTCCTCTGCATTGCACTTTGTATAATTTTTAAAATATTTATTTGATTTCACTAAATGTCTCTGTAGCTGTCTCTAATTCATTTAACTCATCCACTTGGACTTTGATATCTGGATTTCTTTTTCCCTCAAAGTTTTATTCAGTTTATTTTAAAATCTGCCTGGTCATGCTTTTAATGATACCACACTGTTGTTTAAATATTCTTATTACAGCCTTTATTTCTTTAAACATTCTTAGCAGTCAAATCCTGATATTCCTGTTCACAACCCTTTGACATTCACCTCTACAAGGCAGAGTCTGTTGCTGGAAACCTGCAGCTCTGTCTGTTTAATTTTTCCTGACCATAGGAGCACACTCAGCCCATGCACAAGGTAAATCCAAAGGATGGAAGAGTTAATGGTCCCAGAAGCATCTTTCTTCCAGTGATGGAAAGGAAGTCAAAGTCTAAATATCCTCATCTTCCTTGTCTCTCATTTGGGATAATTCTGAGGTATGTTCTACACCATCTAGCAGAGTGACACTGGATCCACTTGTCCAAAGTAGAAACTGGTTTAGTATCACCTTGTCTGCCGGCTTCTTTCCCCTTTGCACCTAATTTTCCCAATCCTCTACTGGTATATCCTGGGGTCATTTACTACATAAACTACTTTCATTTGAGCCCTTCCCTTAGAGTCTGCTTCTGGGGGGAACTCAAAATTTTACCTTATATTCACCATTTGATATGCTCATTCTGTGGAACTCTTGAAGGATATGTCCCCTGTGTTGTTTCACTTTTGATTGTCCCTCCTGATTCATGCTTTTCGTTGACTTATTTATGTGTGTGTGTGCATTTTCCTTGTAATTTTTTGAACTGTAACTTTATTTTTTGCATGGTTTATCTATGAGAGTCTTACAATCCATAAGTTATGGGTTCTTTTTATTTTCTGAAGATTTGTTCTTTGTCTCTACTAGGTTTGTCAGAGTGTTATGAACCAAAAGTCAAATTATAGTAATTTCTAACTTGAATTTCCCAAATAATGCAGCACAATGCCTTATTTGAATCGATCCACGGCATTTCTTGAGTACAGTTGGCTTGGGCCTGGTCTCCAGAACTGCTACAGCTCCTGTGGAAAGTATAGAAACCATTAACAGATAAGGTGGTGACAACTGCAGCTAATACAACAAAGGCAACAGCTGGGGATCCCCATGAGGAAACAGCTAAGGGCTCCAGAGATGTGAAAGTCCAACCAGATCTGAGAAGGCACATAAATTGTGTCCAATGGATTGGGCCTTAGATACAAACTGTCAGAGAAGAAATTTCTTCTACCTTGAGCCCAGGTTAACAGAGCCAACTTGTTTTTGCTTTGTTTTGTTTTTGTCCTTGTTTTTCTTAGCTCACCTTTTCACTGAAGATAAAGGCTCCTTTTCACTGAGGATAAAGGCTTTCACATACCTGGTTTTATTAAGAGTCTCAGTTCCAAGCCTTCATCTTGCACAGACCTAGGACACTTTCTCCATTAGAAGTTGGGCCATTATAACACAATTCTGCTCCAACTGCAGCCTTAGTATTAACACTAGCCTAACACTCAGCTTTACTTTCACTTTTTATTTCTAGTGATTTCTATTAATTTCTCAGACATTCTTCTATGCATTCAAAAGGGCTTTTAGCTAGTACTTTTGGCTATTGTTCTGTGAGCCTTTCAGTTTTCTATCACATTGTCACATTTTCCTTTTATATTTTTGCATTTTAAAAATTTACTGTTATGAATTTGACTTCACTTGTAACCCAAAAATTTCTTTCAAAGTATACATAAATGTTCAAATATATACAGTCATGTCACTTAATACCTATAAGCCAAATTTACATTAATAGTGGTTAGTTTAATCATAAATGTTGGTCTCCAACAATGGTTCTCAACCTTGGCTGCACAGTAGAATCAACTGTAGGAATTTTTAGAAATAGTGATGCCAAAGAGTCCGATTTTACCTGTATGAGGTGAAGCCAACACATGGATAGTTTTACGAGCTACTCAGGTGCTTCTAATGACCAATTATGGCCGAGAACCACCATATAGACATATTTAGAGAAAGACTCCCCTGTAAGGAGAGAGAGATGATCAGGCTTAGAAAGGGCAGGTTCACATATGGTGAAGAACGTCTATGACTTGAATGGGCACGAGTATGCTAACTGTGAGATCCGGTGCTCCTTTATCTCTGAAGCTGTGGCCCTGTTCTCCTACCTAGGACCTCTAGTCTGAACTTTGGAGCCACCTCAGTCCTGCTCCAGCACAACCTATGTCCTGTGTCACAGCTCAAGAAATCAGGCTCCTTTCTTGCCCCCATATCTTAACCTCCACCTTAAACTCCTATTCAAGGAAATTGGTTTCTGTTTTCTGGTTTCTGTTTTCTTCCCTTTAGATCAGTTTCCTGCCTTAATAACCAGGACTCCATCTGAGCTCCTTCATATTGAAGCTGTTTTCCTCTTGCTGGATCCCTTGAGGATTCCTACAGTGTAGTCATTAAGAGCTCTCAGTTCTGAAGCCCGAACACCCTGAGTTTCAGTCCCAGTTCTGCCACATGCTGGGATCTTAGGTAATAACATGTGTTCTCTAAGTCTTTGTCCAGAAAATGGCTATGGTAATAGTGCCTACAGTATAGCACTAATGTGATAATGAATGTCAGTGTTCTGCTATAACACCTGGCAGAGAGTAAACTCATAATATCATTATTTATGATGTTGTTATTATTATTTAGGGTCCCTTGCAGAAATTCAATTTCTCCTGCTGCATCACCTCAGTTGGGGTAACTTTCAGCCCAGTCATTGCCTAATGCCTGATTCAAGGCACCTGACACTATCCTCCCCTTGCCTTCTCTGGCACAACTGGGTACTCCCTGACTTAGATGACTCTTTATTCACTCAACATTTATTGAGTGCCTAATATGTGCTAGGACCTTTGCTGGAGCTGGGAATACACTGAGGAGCAAAAACTGTCATAGCCTGGAATGTCACTCCCCACATTTCACTGTATGTGACAACGTCACAATTTCTGAAATACGTGAATTTTGAAAAAATTCACTAAGGATATTTAGCAGTAGCTGGAGGATATGCCTGCTCACTTCATCCCTCACCACACACACACACACACACACACACACACACACACACATACACACATCTAGTTCTAGCTGGACATCTGTGTTCATTTTCTTTGCTAACTCAGCTTCCAAATGCTGGTTTACCTGTAGTGAACAAGTCTTTCCTTGCTATCCCCACCAGGCCCTTTTAAGCTCTTCTAAGATTCTAGGCATATAATAGACATAATATCAAACATATTAAAATATGCTCACATCACAATAAATGTGTGATATAGTAATTCCACATATGCTGGGCTGAGCTGAATTTGGAGCTGAAATTGTTTTTTTCAGGTCTCAAACTATATAATAGTTCCTGAATTTCTATACACCCTAGACCCTGAGCCTACATGTTGTAATCTTTGCCCCACTCACTTCACCATCCTCTCAATTCTCCTCTGTTCTGAGGTGGCTTTCTGTATAACAGGGGTACAGAAGAAATGAAGATGGTGAAGGTTTTCATATGGAAACTAGGAAGATACAAATTTTGCCTCCTTTGCAATTTTGTCCAAGACCTTGGTAGTAACTGATATTAAATGCCAATGTGAAACTATCCATGTATATTTAGAAGGGGGAGTCCAACCAAGTAGGTGCAATTTGGGGCATTTATATAGTGCTTGATATTGGCAAAACATCCTCAATTTCTTTCATTCAACCCCTTAATCTTATAAACTAAATATAATTATAATCCTATATTATAGATTACAAATTGAAAATCAGAGAAAGAATATAACTTGCCCAGAATAGCACAGACTGTAAGGGGGAGAGCCAGGACTTGAACGCACACATGATGTCATCCTAATTTATTTTCTTCTGGTTTTATTGAGATATAATTGACATAGAGCATTGTGCACATTTAAGGTATACAGCATAATGATTTGACTTACACCATGAAATGATTACCACAACAAGTTTAGGGACCATCTATCATCTAGATACCAAATTAAAGAGATAGAAAAAAAATGTCCTTGTGATGAGAACTCCTAGGGCTTACTCTCTTAACAACTTTCATATGTAACATAGCGCAGAGTTAAATATATTTATCATGTTGTACATTACATCCCTAGTACCTATTTATCTTATAACTGCAAGTTTGTACATTTTGACTCCTTCATCCAATTCTCCCTCCCACCTACTTTACCTCATCTCTGATAACAACTAATCTGATCTCTTTTTCTATGAGACTGTTTGTTTGTTTTTGAAGTATAGAACTACAACACCATGTTAGTTCCTGTTACACAGCATAGTGATTCAATATTTTTATACACTTCAAAATCATCACCACGATAAACCTAATAAGATATGTCACCATACAAAGATATTACATAGTTATTGACTGTATTTCCCACACTGTACATTTCATATGCATGACATTTATTTTGCAACTAAAAGTTGGTACCTCTTAATCTCCCTCACTTATTTCTCACCTCCACCCACCGCCTCCCCTCTGGCAACAACCTGTTTGTTCTCGGTATCCATAACTGTTTCTGTTTTGTTATGTTTATTTATTTGTTTTGTTTTTTTAGATTCCACATATAAGTGAAATCATACAATATTAGTCTTTCTCTGTCTGATTTATTTCACTTAGTATAAAACTCTCTGAGTCCATCCAGATTCTTTACTCTACAACCAACTTCCTATATAATACAGGGTTCTCCCTCAGTGAGACTAGGAACATATGTATATATGCTCCCAGGGTGCCATTTCTGTCTTCTAAGAGCTTTTCAAACATATCCTTAAAATGCAAACCTCTGCTGATTCTAAGCCTTGAGTGGATGGAACTGCACACACATATACCTATTTAGTGCCAGGACTTTCTTTTACTGTTGCTCTCCTGTCTTTAGCAGCAATCCAAGAACAAGGCCCTCTAATGCCATTTCAAATTTTCACTGCATCAAGGTCAGTCTCTCTTTTTTTACCAAAGTCATAAATGCATTCTGCACTGTTTTAAACCAAATAATATCCATCCCGTACAGACTGGGTCTGACTTCAACATTATTGTTTTTCTTTTTTTAGGTCCATAACTGTCTTAAATTACTGTTCCCTTCAGCAACAGCAATGCTGTGAAATTTTCAGGGACAAGACTTCACTGCCTACCACTACCTCCTGCTTTATTGTCAGTGGCAATTTCAATTCATTTCATTTCTGTGTCACTGTCACTCCAACTTCTATCTTCAGCTCTATGTGGTGTCCTGAAGCTCAGAGTTAATGTATAAACCTTTGCTTTAATAGAAAAATAATGTTCTTTGACTTTTTCTCTAACATGAATAGAGAGCCAGGCAAGGCCAGTCCCAAAATTCAGCAAAAATAAAATTCTTTTCAAATGTCAAGAGGCTCTTCACTGTCTCTGTGTGAGTTATAGGGAGGGAAGGATTATCATCTATCTACAACAAATTAAAAAACAGCATATCTTAGGAAATAAGTGGATTATTTTTTTTGAGGCCTGGCTTCAGTTTCCTGTCTTATCATCTATTGGATGGACCTATGATTTAGGTAAAGATCTTAATCTCTCTAAGTTTCTCTCTCCACCCACACCCGTGTAAAAATTGAGATACAGCTATTGCCATTTATTTTCCGCTCAGGAATGCTTTAAGTTTGAACCCAGTGGAAAAGAACATAGTACAAATTGCTACTGCTGACAATGGATCTGATCTTGTACTGAGCTAAGATGAACAAAATGCTCTCTGGGGAAGAGAAAAGTTCACCTATGCGAGGTAAATGAATTTCTCTGTGGCTCTAGGGAATGGTGAGATTGTTGTATGGTATACTGATGTCCCCAAAAGTTTATTATCTTCATCCCATTGGTGGATAACTTGCCTGACTTGACATAGAACCCAGTCAATAATAATGTCTTTTGGATTTACACAGAAAAATTGGATAATATGTGTAGTCCTTTTTTTTTTCTTTTTTTTACTTTGGTATTGATAAGAATCTTGTATCAGAGTCATAGAAGAAAAGGTGGCTATTTCTTAGAGCCAACATCTGCCCCTACCTTCCTCCCCTCCCCAGTCTAGGTCTGTGGGAAGACGGTATCTGAGTTGGCACCTAAAGTTGTAAATAAGGGGTGAAGAGGAGGGAAACAGAAGAAAACATAAATGTTGATAGCAGAATTTCCCCATCTCTAGGTATCTGTTCCATGCTTTCTCTCTCTGTAGGTCAAATGCACTGGAAAGAAGGAAATCAGTCATAAAGAACTTGGGGGAAAGTAAGAGATTTACAAAATTATACTTATTTCTGGGCAACAGATAGTGTTTCTGGAAATAAACCATGGAAAGGGTGAGTCATATGACTTATGGTCTTTACACTCTGTAATGCTTGAGTCACTGATGTAGAACTGAATGAATCAATCCATATTAGAAATAGGATCTTTCCTGGAAAATCCAGCTGTGTGACTTCATTACCTCTGACCTGTACCTGAGAATGAAAACTTATCACTCCCAGCTTCTATCTCTCTTTTCATTCAGCAAATATATTAAACAAATACTTACATCAAGATAATAGTAGTACTGGAATTTTCTCAAGACTTGGAAAATTACAAATTAATCATTGGTAGAATGACTTTTACTACAGGTTACCTGAGTCTTCAAAACTGTCCATTCTTTATTTAACCTATAAGGAAATAGCTTTTCCTTTCCAGACTTCATAATTTCCACAGTAAAATTGAAATTTTAAGAAAGCATGGTGGCATTTTTTTCTTTAATCTAACAGAGGTTACTTTGTTGCTTGTTCTCAATATATGTTGAAACTATAGATCTTCCCACTTCCTACCACTTTCATTTCAGAAGTGTGCCATTCCCAGATGATACAGAAATTTATATTGCTAGATATCTTTATCTTATACAGATTTGTGTTCTTTTGTTATTTGGTCTTAACTTTATATAGTGAAATAGAAAAAAAAGCAGCTACTGAACACTTGGGATAATTATTTTCCTATCAACTTTTGCATTACTGGTAAAGTACTGGTAAAGTACTTTTGCATTAATGGTAAACAAATGTGAATAGTGATAGGGACTAATGGGTCAAGACTTTTTTGGCTATGAGTAACATAAAACTCCAATTGAAGTTATTTAAATTATAGAAAATTAATTACATCACAGAACAAGTGTTTGGCAGTAGGTTGTTCTGGACTTAATTCAGCAACTCAATGATCTCAATTTTCTCTATGATTCTCTTGGATTTTGCTCATGGTCACTACATGGCTGCAATGGCACTGAGTATCACAGCCTTACACAACAATATTCAAAGATTAAAAAACCTACATTTTTATTAGGCATCCCTTTTTAAGGACAAGAAAAACTTTCCAAGTTGATCCCAGAAGACTTCTTTTTCTATTTCATTGGCTGGGGTGTTATCACATATTCATGTCTTTTGCAAACATGGGAATGAAATGATCATGATTGGCTTCAACATTCATCCCTCTAAGTTTAGAAAGTGACCCATGAAGCACTTGGGAACCTAATGCTTGAAAAAATCAGGATTCTATTAGGAAGAGTGAGGGTAGGAGCTGTTTACCAATGGTGTGGATCTGATTGAGGAAAAGCATCAAAAGATGGGGCAGTACCCGCAGGTTAGGAACAGTGGGAACTATTACCATGCCTACCATGAAGAGTCAAGGGCAGGAGAGAAAAGGCTGTGAAGTGTGGGCTACCTTGCCCTTCAGAGATCAAGGCAGCCAGTGTACTATAATTCTGCAGGGAGGAGCCAGGGAAATAAATACCTCGACCTAGCTCCTCTTCCTCTCTCTAGTCTCCTCTATTGACCAAACCCACCCAGGAGACTGAAAGCATGAAACTCAATGACTTGTCCTATGTGTCTGTGTCCTGAGACACAGAGCAGAAGTGTAGACTTTAAGGAAGAGACAGAAGTCGTCTATCACAACTATTGTTAACTGAGCACCTATCCTGTTCCAAGCAGTATGATAAGCAATTGACATGCATCAAACAGGGATTCAGCATGGCAACACTAAATAGAATAAACATATTTTTCACCACACACCCAGAAAGAGATAGCAGCACTCTTTATAAAGACCCTGTGAGGTAAAATGATATGGGAAATGACCAAGATTGAGTGGAAGAAGCATGGAGGGATAGAGGTCAAATATTGTGAATTCAAGGAAGGAGGAGATTCCCCAAGACTGGGGAGGGACTGGAGATTTCAGCTGATTTTGTAAATAGTAAAGATCCACACCCAACTCAGTTTTAACTTGCTCAGAAAATGTATTACACATTTACTAGCTCTGTCTCAAGACCGGGGAGGGGAATGGTGCATGCCATACTTAAGGCCACTAAATGCCTAAGCTCTTAGTCTTCACAAAGACCCTCATATCCAAGCTTGATACAGAAATAGCAGAGCCTCTCATATTTGAATGGATCATATAGACCTAGACACTGAGCATCTAAATAACACCACAATGAGTTCATGAGTTAAGGCTTTTCTTCTTTCCAGCCACAAAATAAGATTCAAACTCTTAGGCAACATTTATCTGTGGCTAGAGGCAGAGGAGAACAAATATGAATGATAATGACTGTCTCACTATCCTGGTGAATGAGTGTTTAGAGTGAGATTTAATTTTTATTTAGAAAAACAATATGACATTTCTTATACCCATGCATGATGGAGTAAATCAATATCCTCAATACTTAGATCATCTGCTTTATCATAGCAACTTTGTAAAGGAAGAATTGCTATCTCTCTTTTATCAATAATGAAGTAGGTTTAAAGAGTTCCCATCACTTCGCTATGATCATGGGACTTGTATTTGGGACAATGTGCTCCAGGGTCTCTGGTCTCAATCACTTTCCAATTTTACACAGATAGAAGTGGATAGAAGTGTGGTTGTCTTATCCAGGCATCACGGAGCACTCTACACAAAACACCAAATAATTCCATTGGATAATATTTGCTGCTACTGTGCTTTAAATAAATAACAACACAACAGAGTCTATAACCACCATCCCAGGATCATCCCAGTTGATCCTTATATTTGATTCCTGGAAGACAGCCAAAATGCTACCACCATCACCACCACCCATCACCGCATTGTAGAGGAGGAAACCAAAGTATAAATAAAGGACAAAAAGAAGGAAGGAAAAAAGAAAGACTACCTAACTTGAGAAACCAGGACAAGAACAAAATGCTTCAACTCCTAGTTAAGTACCCTAACCCCTCTCTGCTTTAAATGCAACAAATTTTAAAAATCAAAACCCAAAACATTGGTTTCTTCTTTCCAGATCACAGATAGTGATTCAGTGTTTGTGCAATGAGACTGAAAAGGCAAAGAGCTCTGTATGTATCAGTGTGGGAATGCCAACATACTGCTAATAGAAGCTAGAGAGAATGGGTAAATGTCACACAAGGGTCAGTGACTCTTTGAGGATCCCTTATCTTTTCAATATGGATCAAAATCCTTAGTACAAGCTGCTACTCTGCCACATTTGTCATATCACCCTTCAATTCCATCAACAATATCAAAGGATGGCAAGTCTTCCAGTCCCTACTAGGACTACAACTCCAGCCATAAACGCTACATCTGTAACATAAGACTTTTCTTCTGGGCTATATTATTATAGCCTGAAAAACCTTTTCTTTTCGCCTTCTCTGTTCTGCCTCTTCTTGGATTACTCATCTTGGTTGATACCATTGTGAGTCCCTCAGTTTCCCAAGAACAAAATTTGAGTAATCATCCTTGAAATTTATTTTCCATGACTCCTCACAGCCATTATCAGCTCTATTCTATTTTTGAAATGACCATTAAATCAGACCCTTCTATACATTTCCTACCACCATCATTGTTATCCCCTTAGTCTAATCTTATATCTTCTCTTGCCTGACCCCCTCTGATTTCTTTACCATAAGTCTCACTCTAATTTATTATATATGCTTCTCCCTAAGGTACATTCAGAAAAGAAACTTTTGATCACATCAACTCCCTTCTTTAAAAATTTATTCAGTTATATTCACTTATTGATTAAAACTTAAGTTCCTCAGAATGGCCCACAAGGCCTTTACAATTTTATGCCAACCTCCCTTACTAGCCCATCTCTTCCCATCCTACACCTTCTGCTTATATTCTCATCCTAGTAATTTCTCTTTAGTCCCTGACTGCATAATTCCATGCCTTTGCACATGTCATTCACTCTGCCTTCACTTTTTTCTCTGCCTTAAATTTTCCAACTTATCCTTTGAAACAAGCTGCAATATCATCTCCCTCATGAAATTTTTCCTAACTCTGTAAGCACGTTAGTCAGTCCTGTGTCAGGATTATAACAGTACTTTTGCATGCAACTGTGGGTAACAGCTGGAGCTTTATGTTTATGGTGGGATTCAGCTATACCTCAGCAAGGCTGGCAGCCTGGAGAGGAAAATCTGTGGAAGCTCTTTGCACGAGGAGCCAGGTGCCTTACAAGTGTCAAACCCAGACACTGACCAGATCCAATTTGAGGGGCGAGGGGTGGTCAGTGAGGTGTACACAGCACTGGTCTGTTTCTCAGATTTCTACCTGGTCCACTACTACCCTAAACTCCTATCTAAATCTTTGGGAATGAAGGTTGCAAAAAAATACAAAGTTATCTCACTGACAGTTCTGTGGGCCATCAAAATCATGACTCACCTATGATTTGATTTTAGCCATGAAAAGCAAAGCCGTTTTCCTTAGAATTGTATGGAAGCAGATCTATGGATTCACTGATCTAACTCTAGAAAGCTAAAAGCATCTTTGGAAATGGCAGTGCTAGAAGTGTCCATTGCTTGCCTCTCTGCAGTAACAGTGGGGGGCAGAGGGAGAGAAAGGATGGGCTCTGGAAACCCATCCCACGGGGCTATAGGACAAGAAGAGGTTTCAGCTCAGGGTACCCCTGAAGGGGACTGAAGCAAGAAAAAAGTGGGGACTGTTATGAGATAGTTCCAAAAAAATTTCAAGGAACCTAAATAAGATACACCTTAGGCGATTTCATCCATTACTTTAACACTTATTCATGTCTGCTCTGTGCTTTCACCATTCCAGATGCCGAGGATATGGCAGAGAATAGGAAGGTGAAGATAAATAATAAGTCCACAAGGACAGGAAAAGTCCATTTCAGGTGTCAGTAGGTGCAACGAAAAAACAAAGGGGCTTCTGTGATAGAGTCTGGGATCAGAGATGGTCTTGTTGAGGAGAGGTCACTTGAGCTCAGACATGAAAAATGTAAAAGAATCAACCATGTGATGAGCCTCATGGAAGAACATTCCAGGCACAGTGAAGAGTGAGTTCAAAGACCTTAAGATAATAATAAGCTTGACATTTCAAAGACCAGAAAGAAGGTCATTATGGAAACCAGTGAGCAAGTGAAAGTGGTATGGGATGATTCATGGAGACAAGTAGATATTGAGTCATGTAGGAACTTTCAGAACACGTTCAGGACTTTGGATTGTATTCTGGGTGTAATGGGAAGTTATTGGAGGTTTTAGCTGGAGATAGACATGATCTGAATTTTGATTTTAAAGCTTCACTATAACGTCTCTGTAGAGAATGAAATGTGGAGGGGAGGAGCAGCAGAAGGGGAAGCAGAGAGATCAGGATAGAGGCCACTGTAGTATTTCAGGCAAACAGTGATAGGTTTTCAGATGGAGACAGCAATGGAAAAGGGAGGAAAACATGGCAGACTTGGAATGTATTTTGCAGACACAAAAGACAGGGTTGGCTGGCACACTGGATGTCAGAGTGGAGAAGAGAGCAGAATTAGAAAACACGGCATAGTTTCTGGCTAGAGCAATTCTGAGAGAAATGACTGTTGAAAAGGGGAGAATTAGGAACAAGTGTATTGGAGGAGGAGGAGAATTGGGCTGTTAATTTTGTGACCTATTAGCAATCCAGAGGACTTTGCATGTAGGCAATTGGATTTAAATAAATAAATAAATAAAAAGACTCTGAAGCCAGGACAGAGGTCATGGTTGAAAAGTTTAGGAGCCATAGAGGATCATGGGTATTTAAAATAGTGAGAACAGTTCCAGAACTGAGTGAGGGAGAAGACAGGAAGTTAATTGAGGTTCCACAACCTTATGTGGGAGTGTCATTTGTAAGATAATATTAGTGTTTCTTAGAGACACTTAATAGGGGGATGCTCATTAAGAACAGGAGCTGTCTGAGGCACCAAGCCAGAAGGACAGAGGACTGAAGCTAGAAAACATTGTCAAATCTGTGTTGCTCTTTTTTTTCCTTTTGCTTCCCTAACTTGTGATATTATAGCTCCCGAATATTCTACCTGGTTTTCCTTGAAGATACAACATTTTGTTCAGCCTTTTTAACTTCTATGGCATCTCCTTTTCTGATTACAGTAATACTATATAGGTAGAATTGGAAAAATTCAGCAGTTATTTATTTAACGAGCAATACTGATGTGATTTAAGAAAGACACATAGAGAATGGTAAAATGTCTTGCTAAGGGACTAATTTCTAAAGCCAGAAAAGGCAAAATTTCAATAACCAAAAATCTCCTAAATTGCCCATAAAAAACAGAATACATAGTTTTAGATATCAACCCTATACAGACATCCATCTCCTATAAAGTCCAAAGCAGTCTACTATTCCTCTAGCGTTAATAGAATGTTGTGGTTGTACCAGATGAAGCTGTAAATTGTACCCCAAAATATCACAGGCAGAGAAATTCATGAATGTTCAAAGGAAGTATGAAGTGACTCCACACTATCTAATACTGGTTTAAGAGTCTCCACGGTCAGATATCTAGATGATAAAGGCGATTTTTCCAGTAGTGATGGAGGGGAGCTTTATGCACTAAGGTGTCAAGAACCATAAGACACAGAAATGAGGCTGCTGAGAACATGTGTGTTTGATTCAGGACCAAAGACTGAATATGCATATTACTAAACACAGGTGTAGTAGTGTGTGAGAATTTGTTAGTCACGATGCAGGCATAATGTCACATTTGCTCATCATTGTCTAAAACACGTTTTATATGCTTTGAGTTCCCACTCCAAAAAGCTGGCAAAAATTCAATCTCCATCATCATTGAGGCTGCTGCCACGCAAAGACTCTGGGATCCTTTGTGGCCAAGCTCTCAAAGGCCCTCTCATTTCCTGCACAGGAAGTTCACTGCCTCTATGCTCATTGTTTAAAGCATAGCATGCCTTGGTGTATATAGTGGTTGGGAATCCGCCTGCCAATTCAGGGGACACGGGTTCAAGCCCTGGTCCCGGAAGATCCCACATGCCACAGAGCAACTAAGCTCATGAGCCACAACTACTGAGCCTGCACTCTAGAGCCCACAAGCCACAACTACTGAGCCCATGTGCCACAACTACTGAAGCCTGTGCACCTAGAGCCAGGGCTCCACAACAAGAGAAGTGTACAGAAGACACTCAGTAAGTGAACCACACTGCCAGGGCTGGGAAGGGGCTGTCCCACTTAGTTTTCAGCTTATTTGTCATGACTCCCCCTATAACTTGAGGCCCTCAGTTATTTCTTATACTCTGATCCATATACTTACTGGTCTGGTGGACCAACATCCTTGGAGCTCTCCATGACAAAGTCAGCCAGGCCTCAGCCCCTTGGCCTTTCTCCCTGCAGGGCTAGTCCAGAAGCTACAGAGGATGCTTTTTTATCTTAGGCCCACTGCTGCTCTTGGGTTGACTCTGGTTTAACAATGTTCCTGTAATCCCATTGGATCAGCTTTTCTCCCTCTGTTCCTTATCACAAATCACTGTTAGATGGAAGACAAGAAATCCTATCATTTTGGTTAACGGGGTCAGTAAGAACCAAAGTATTCCTACGTTCCTGCCCTGAAAGGATAATTAAAGCCTTGACTAATTAGTGTTAAAATAGCCTTAATTAACTAACCTAACTTACTGCTAATCAAGGGAATCAAGGGTCTTCTGAGAGATTGTGGATTATTTTCTTGTCAGTACACCATATAAAGTAATATACATATATACCCTTAAGGATGCTCTCATTAAAAAAAAGATTAAAACTCTTCATTGTTAGGAGTATAAAGTTAGAGGTTACATGTTTACTTGTTAATTTATTTATACAAAGGATTGGACTCAGGACCTTATCCTGCATTTTTACTCCAGAGCTCTTGCCATGCTTATGAGACAAGTAGGGATTTGGCACATTCCTTACTTGCTATGGGTTATTAGTCAACCCAAGATAATTATTTCAGCACAGTGATGCAGAGGCTGCTATATCTGATTTCCACATTATAGATAGTCACTTGTTATCTGTGTGACTTAGTATATGTCACTTTGCCTCCCTGGACCCCAGACTCCTCGCCTCTAAAATGAGGCCAGTATATTAAAGCCCTTTCCAACTTTAACATGATCTATTCTATGAGAGTAAAGTTACTCTTGACCCCTAAGCACTCTGTCTTGAAAATTAAATAGATATGATGTTATTCTATAACACAAACAGTTATTTTCTATGACTACTCACAACTATTGGCCATTTTCTTTTTGAAAATTTTCATTTACAATTTCCAAGACTGCCTGATGAGAAAGCAAAATAACAAGCTGCCTCTAGCAAATAATTTCAGAAACACAAGAGAGGATCCACCAAAATACCTATCTTAGCTCTAATATCTGAAGTTCCACACTATTTCTAGAATGTAAGTCACCATGCATCTATCAATCATTTGGCATTGATATGAATGAATGAGTTTCCAAGACCATTTCCTTAGCACAGGTTTGGAGTTAGAGAGAACCAAAAAAATCAAAAACCAAAAAACCAACTTTATGATACTGGTGTGAAGATACCAGTGAAAGACATCAGAGTAAAAACAAAGGGAACGACCATCATCAGCTTCTTAATATTTCTCCAGTGGGCACCAGGGCCGCAGGGCATCCCTGCTTTTTCCATAATAAGAATTCATATCTATTGACACTCAAGAGTCTGTAGTGGAAAAAGTAGTAATAAACACTAGAACTAACCTATAAAGGAGGCTGCAAAATCTCCTGTCCTAAACAGGTTTAAGAATAAGCAAGCTTTCTTTTAGTTTGGGATTGTTTAAAAGAAATCTGCAAAAAGCCTGGGGGTGGAGATGCCTGTGGGCATCCCTTCCAGCTCAGCGTTGTTCTGTTCCCCGAGTGTGCTGGGAGCAGCAGCAGCCGATTCATCACCTGACAGCCACAAATACCTGGAGAACATATTCTGTCTGTAAAAATAGACTCCACAAATTCTTCAAGTTGCTTCATTATGCTTTAGTCCTTGTTGCCTGTTCATAGTGAATGAATGAATGAATGAATGAAAAAGTGAGTGAGGAAATGAATAACTAGGTAAATTAAAGTGTCTTCTTCCTTTCCACCTAAATAATTACATCTGTTTCACTCATCTGTGTAATGTGTGAAAAATAGACTGAAAAGGGCTTTTTTTCGGTCATCGTTGTCTCAGCAATTATCAAAGTTTAAGTGTCCATAAGAATCACACAGAGGACTTACTAACTATGCAGATTCTTGTGCCCTCGTACCTAGAGATTCTGAATTAATAGATCAGGCATAAGCACAGGAATGTAAGCATTAGTAGCACGCAGGCGCACACACACAAACACCCATACTTCAAAGTTCATTCTAATGTGGGTGGTTCACAGACCACATTTGAAGGAAAACTGCTATATAAGGGCTATTCATCTTCTGGTCTGTCACTCTGATATCAGAATCTTCAAAAAATTGTGAGTTGCAACCATCCTATCTTTGGACCCGGGTGAGTCAAATGGAAGCAAGCAACACCCAAATAAGAGAATTCCAGAGATTTGCCAAAGTACAAAGGGGACTTACAATATCTGACTTGAAGGTTTACTATAAAAATAATCAAGACAATGTGATATTGAAACAAAGATAGATAGATTAATAGACCAATGGAAAAGAATGAAGAGTCAAGAAATAGAGACACACATATGTAATTAATTTTCAGCAAAGGTAAAATTAATCCATTGGTGAATAAATAGTCTGCTCAATAAATGGTGCTTCAATAACTGGATATCCATATACAAAAAAAGTGCTTCTATTTACCATATTCGAAAAGTAACTCAAAATGGATAATAGACCTAAATGTTAAACTAAAAGCTTTAGAATTTCTAGAAGAAAAAATTTTGTGATCTTGTTTTAGGCAAAGAATTCTTAGATAAAATACCAAAACCACAATACAAAAACAGTAAAAGTCGGTACAGTGGAGTTTTCCAAAATTAAGAACTTCTCTTTGAAAACACTGTTAGTAAAAAGACAAGCCACAGACTGAAAGATAATACTTGTAATTCACAAATAAAATAGTATTTGCAGTCACTTATCTGATAAAGAACTTGTATCCACAGTATATGAATAACTCCAAAATTCTATAGTTTAAAAAAAATGGGTAAAGAATTTAAATAGATACTTCACCAGCAAACATGTATAGATAACAAATAAGCACATGAAAGAATATTCAACATCATTAGTCATTAAGAAAATACAAATGAATCAGAGATATCACTACATACCTCTTAGAATGGTTACAGTTTAAAGGCTAAAATGTTTAGAATGTGGGGCCCAGAGGAAGATGGCAGAAGAGTAAGACGCGGAGATCACCTTCCTCCCCACAGATACATCAGAAATTCATCTACACGTGGAACAACTCCTACAGAACACGTACTGAACGCTGACAGAAGACCTCAGACCCCCCAAAAGGTGGATGAAAGGCTCTTGGTGCTACAGCCAGGAGTCAGTGCTGTGCCTCTAAAGTGGGAGAGCCAACTACAGGACACGGGTCCACAAGAGACCTCCCAGTTCCACATAATATCAAGCAGTGAAAATCTCCCAGAGATCTCCGTCGCAACACCAGCACCCAGCTTCAGTCAACGACCAGCAAGCTACAGTGCTGGTCACCCTATGCCAAGCAACTAGCAAAGCAGGAACACAACCCCACCCATTAACAGAGAGGCTACCTAAAAACATAATAAGGCCATAGGCACCCCAAAACACACCACCAGACGTGGACCTGTCCACCAGAAAGACAAGATCGAGCCTCAACCACCAGAACAAAGGCACTAGTCCCCTCCACCAGGAAGCCTACACAACCTACTAAAACAACCTTAGCCACTGGGGACAGACACCAAAAACAATGGAAACTATGAATCTGCAGCCTGCAAAAAGGAGACCCCAAACACAGTAACATAAGCAAAATGAGAAGACAGAAAAACACACAGCAGGTGAAGGAGCAAGATAAAAACCTACCAGACCTAACAAATGAAGAGGTAATAGGCAGTCTACCTGAAAAAGAATTCAGAATAATGATAGTAAAGCTGATCCAAGATTCTATTTCCAAGATACATAATCTTGGAAATAGAATAGACAAAATGCAAGAAACAGTTAACAAGGACCTAGAAGAACTAAAGATGAATCAAGCATCGATTAAAAACACAATAAGTAAAATGAAAAATACTCTAGATGGGATCAATAGCAGAATAACTGAGGCAGAAGAACGGATAAGTGAGGTGGAAGATAAAATAGTGGAAATAACTGCTGCAGAGCAAAATAAAGAAAAAAGAATGAAAAGAACAGAGGACAGTCTCAGAGACCTCTGGGACAACATTAAACGCACCAACATTCGAATTATAGGGGTTCCAGAAGAAGAAGAGAAAAAGAAAGGGACTGAGAAAATATTTGAAGAGATTATAGTTGAAAACTTCCCCAATATGGGAAAGGAAATAGTTAATCAAGTCCAGGAGGCACAGAGAGTCCCATACAGAATAAATCCAAGGAGAAATACGCCAAGACACATATTAATCAAACTGTCAAAAATTAAACACAAAGAAATCATATTAAAAGCAGTAAGGGAAAAACAACAAATAACACACAAGGGAATCCCCATCAGGTTAACAGCTGATCTCTCAGCAGAAACTCTACAAGCCAGAAGGGAGTGGCAGGACATACTTAAAGTGATGAAGGAGAAAAACCTGCAACCAAGATTACTCTACCCAGCAAGGATCTCATTCAGATTTGATGGAGAAATTAAAACGTTTACAGAGAAGCAAAAGCTGAGAGAATTCAGCACCACCAAACCAGCTTTACAACAAATGCTAAAGGAACTTCTCTAGGCAAGAAACACAACAGAAGGAATATACCTACAATAACGAACCCAAAGCAATTAAGGAAATGGGAATAGGAACATACATATCAATAATAACCTTAAATGTAAATGGATTTAATGCTCCCACCAAAAGACACAGAGTGGCTGAATGGATACAAAAACAAGACCCATATAAATGCTGTCTACAAGAGACCCACTTCAGACCTAGACACACATACAGATTGAAAGTAAGGGGATGGAAAAAGATATTCCATGCAAATGGAAATCAAAAGAAAGCTGGAGTAGCAATTCTTATATCAGACAAAATAGACTTTAAAATAAAGACTATTAGAAGAGACAAAGAAGGAAACTACATAACAATAAAGGGATCGATCCAAGAAGAAGATATAACAATTGTAAATATTTATGCACCAAATACAGGAGCACCTCAATACATAAGTCAAATACTAACAGCCATAAAAGGAGAAATCGACAGTAACACAATCATAGTAGGGGACTTTAACATCCCACTTTCACCAATGGACAGATCATCCAAAATGAAAATAAATAAGGAAACACAAGCTTTAAATGTTACATTAAACAAGATGGACGTAGTTGATATTTATAGGACATTCCATCCAAAAACAACAGAATATACATTTTTCTCAAGTGCTCATGGAACATTCTCCAGGATAGATCATATCTTGGGTCACAAATCAAGCCTTGGTAAATTTAAGAAAATTGAAATTGTATCAAGTATCTTTTCCAACCACAATGCTATGAGACTAGACATCAATTACAGGAAAAGATCTGTAAAAAATACAAACACATGGAGGCTAAACAAAACACTACTCAATAACGAAGTGATCACTGAAGAAATCAAAGGGGAAATTAAAAAATACCTAGAAAAAAATGACAATGGAGACACGACGAACCAAAACCTATGGGACGCAGCAAAAGCTGTTTTAAGGGGGAAGTTTATAGCAATACAATCCCACCTTAAGAAACAGGAAACATTTCGAGTAAACAACCTGACCCTGCACCTAAAGCAATTAGAGAAAGAAGAACAAAAAACCCCCAAAGTTAGCAGAAGGAAAGAAATCATAAAGATCAGATCAGAAATAAATGAAAAAGAAATGAAGGAAACGATAGCAAAGATCAACCAAACTAAAAGCTGGTTCTTTGAGAAGATAAACAAAATTGGCAAACCATTACCCAGACTCATCAAGAAAAGAAGGGAGAAGACTCAAATCAATAGAATTAGAAATGAAAAAGGAGAAGTAACAACTGACACTGCAGAAATACAAAAGATCATGAGAGATTACTACAAGCAACTCTATGCCAATAAAATGGACAACCTGGAAGAAATGGACAAATTCTTAGAAATGCACAACCTGCCGAGACTGACTCAGGAAGAAATAGAAAGTATGAATAGACCAATCACAAGCACTGAAATTGAAACTGTGATTAAAAATCTTCCAACAAACAAAAGCCCAGGACCAGATGGCTTCACAGGCGAATTCTATCAAACATTTAGAGAAGAGCTAACACCCATCCTTCTCAAACTCTTCCAAACAATATCATAGGAAGGAACACTTCCAAACTCATTCTACGAGGCCACCATCACCTTGATACCAAAACCAGACAAGGATGTCACAAAGAAAGAAAACTACAGGCCAATATCACTGATGAACATAGATGCAAAAATCCTCAACAAAATACTAGCAAACAGAATCCAACAGCACATTAAAAGGATCATACACCATGATCAAGTGGGGTTTATTCCAGGAATGCAAGGATTCTTCAATATACGCAAATCAATCAATGTGACACACCATATTAACAAGCTGAAGGAGAAAAACCATATGACCATCTCAATAGATGCAGAGAAAGCTTTCGACAAAATTCAACACCCATTTGTGATAAAAACCCTGCAGAAAGTAGGCATAGAGGGAACTTTCCTCAACATAATAAAGGCCATATATGACAAACCTACAGCCAACATTGTCCTCAATGGTGAAAAACTGAAACCATTTCCACTAAGATCAGGAACAAGACAAGGCTGCCCACTCTCACCACTCTTATTCAACCTAGTTTTGGAAGTTTTAGCCACAGCAATCAGAGAAGAAAAGGAAATAAAAGGAATCCAAATTGGAAAAGAAGAAGTAAAGCTGTCACTGTTGGCAGATGACATGATACTATACATAGAGAATCCTAAAGATGCTACTGAAAAACTACTAGAGCTAATCAATGAATTTGGTAAAGTAGCAGGATACAAAATTAATGCACAGAAATCTCTGGCATTCCTATATACTAATGATGAAAAATCTGAAAGTGAAATCAAGAAAACACTCCCATTTACCATTGCAACAAAAAGAATAAAATATCTAGGAATATACCTAAGGAGACAAAAGACCTGTATGCAGAAAATTATAAGACACTGATGAAAGAAATTAAAGATGATACAAATAGATGGAGAGATGCACCATGTTCTTGGATTGGAAGAATCAACATTGTGAAAATGACTCTACTACCCAAAGCAATCTACAGATTCAATGCAATCCCTATCAAACTACCCCTGGCATTTTTCACAGAACTAGAACAAAAAATTTCAAAATTTGTTTGGAAAAACAAAAGACCCCAAGTAGCCAAAGCAATCTTGAGAACGAAAAATTGAGCTGGAGGAATCAGGCTCCCTGACTTCAGACTATACTACAAAGCTACAGTAATTAAGACAGTGTGGTACTGGCATAAAAACAGAAAGATAGATCAGTGGATCAGGATAGAAAGCCCAGAGATAAACCCACGCACATATGGCCAACTTATCTTTGATAAAGGAGGCAGGAATGTACAGTGGAGAAAGGACAGCCTCTTCAATAAGTGGTGCTGGGACAACTGGACAGGGACATGTAAAAGTTTGAGATTAGATCATTCCCTAACACCATACACAAAAATAAGCTCAAAATGGATTAAAGACTTAAATGTAAGGCCAGAAACTATCAAACTCTTAGAGGAAAACATAGGTAGAACACTCTATGACATAAATCACAGCAAGATCCTTTTGGACCCACCTCCTAGAGAAATGGAAATAAAAACAAAGATAAACAAATGGGACCTAGTGGAACTTCAAAGCTTTTGCACAGCAAAGGAAACCATAAACAAGACCAAAAGACAACCCTTAGTATGGGAGAAAATATTTGCAAATGAAGCAACTGACAAAGGATTAATCTCCAAAATTTATAAACAGCTCATGCAGCTCAATAGCAAAAAAACAAACAACCCAATCCAAAAATGGGCAGAAGACTTAAATAGGCATTTCTCCAAAGAAGATATACAGACTGCCAACAAACACATGAAAGAATGCTCAACATCATTAATCATTAGAGAAATGCAAATCAAAACTACAATGAGATATCATCTCACACCAGTCAGAATGGCCATCATCAAGAAATCTAGAAACAATAAATGCTTGAGAGGGTGTGGAGAAAAGGGAACACTCTTGCACTGTTGGTGGGAATGTGAATTGGTACAGCCACTATGGAGAACAGTAGGGAGGTTCCTTAAAAAACTAAAAATAGAACTACCATATGACCCAGCAATCCCACTACTAGGCATATACCCTGAGAAAACCATAATTCAAAAAGAGACATGTACCAAAATGTTCATTGCAGCTCTATTCACAATAGCCCGGAGCTGGAAACAACCTAAGTGTCCATCATCGGATGAATGGATAAAGAAGATGTGGCACATATATACAATGGAATATTACTCAGCCATAAAAAGAAACGAAACTGAGCTATTTGTAATGAGGTGGATAGACCTAGAGTCTGTCATACAGAGTGAAGTAAGTCAGAAAGAGAAAGACAAATACCGTATGCTAACACATATATACGGAATTTAAAAAAAAATGTCATGAAGAACCTAGAGGTAAAACGGGAATAAAGACACAGACCTACTTGAGAATGGACTTGAGGATATGGGGAGGGGGAAGGGTAATCTGTGACAAAGCGAAAGAGAGGCATGGACATATATACACTACCAAACGTAAGGTAGATAGATAGTGGGAAGCAGCCGCAGAGCACAGGGTGATCAGCTCGGTGCTTTGTGACCGCCTGGAGGGGTGGGATGGGGAGGTTCGGAGGGAGGGAGATGCATGAGGGAAGGGATGTGGGAACAAATGTATATGTATGACTGATTTACTTTGTTATAAAGCAGAAACTAAAAAAAAAAAAAAAAAAAAAGATCTCAAAGGAGAAAATCAATCAGCACGAAGTAAAAAGTGACCAATTTTATTTTTAAAATTGGTAAGACTCAATATTGAAAACTAAAAATAGAACTACCATGTGACCCAGCAATCTCACTACTGGGCATATACCCAGAGAAAACCATAATTCAAAAAGACACATGCACTCCAATGTTCATTGCAGCACTATTTACAAAAGCCAAGTCATGGAAGCGACCTAAATGCCCATCAATAGACAAATGGATAAAGAAGATGTGGTACATAGATACAATGGAATATTACTCAGCCATAAAAAGGAAAGAAATTGGGTCATATGTAGAGACGTGGATGGACCTAGACACTGTCATGCAGAGTGAAGTAAGTCAGAAAGAGAAAAACAAATATCGTATATTAATGCATATATGTGGAATCTAGAAAAATGGTACAGATGAACCACAGTTTGCAAGGCAGAAATAGAGACACAGATGTAGAGAACAAACATATGGACACCAAGGGGGGAAAGCGGGGGCGGGGTGGTGGTGGGATGAATTGGGAGATTGGGATTGACATATATATATATACACTAATATGTATGAAATAGATAACTAATAAGAACCTGCTGTATTAAAAAATAAAAGAAAATTCAAAAAAAAAGAAGAAAAAAGAATGTGGAAAAACTGGAACACTACAATAAAAGGGATGAACTATTAATATATGCAACATGGATGAGTCACAAAATAATTATGCTGAGTGACAAAAGGCAGACAAAAGAAGTGCAGATTGTAAGATTCTATTTATACAAATTCTAGAAAATAAAATCTGATCCATAGTGACAGAAAGTAGATGAGTAGTTTCCTGAGATGTGGGGAAGGCAAGAATGGGAGGGAGGAAGGGATTAAAAGGGGGCCCAAGTAATCCTTGGGGTTGATGCATATGTTCAATGTCTTTATTGTGGCCATAGTTTCATAGGTTTGTGATACATATATCTAAGCTTATCAAATTATACACTTTATTTGCAAATTATTGTATGCCAATTATATCTTAATGAGAAGATTTAAAAAATGATAGCTATTTAGAAAGATAAGGAAAAGGAGAAATTGAGGAAATAGTAACCTTCAAAAAATTCAAAATTAATACAAGAAAGAAGACACTATCGCAGTACACTATTTGACTCACCAGTGAACAATATACCTATCGCTGTGGACATGTAAATAATGAATATTTATTTTACTCAAATTATCACATAGCTTTATCTGGAAGAAAGAAGAAGGAAATATGAGGTTAGGGTGAGTTAGGGGAGAGTGTTAGAGAGTTAGTTATCTTGATCTACTATAACAAGAAGGCAGGAGATAATGGATAAAACTATTACATCAAGAAATGCAGAATGAGCAGATTATTTCGATATATGGAGGTAAATATCAGAAGAAACAACTAGAAGTCAAAAGCACTTACTTCGTAGGAGTAGTACTGGGAGACAAGAAGTATAAAACAGAGGTCTGCTGGTTTTCTATACACACGTACATGTGCACACACACGTATAACTTATGGTGTCATTTCACTATTTGACTTAAACAATTGTTGGCAGGTAATGCCATGAATATTCTCATAGTTCTATACAGACTAGACTTTATTACTGAATGGCAAACAGGCCTTGGAGTTAGAGAAAGTAAATTGCTCTGGATAAGATTTAGAGATTTATCTTCCCTAGAGCCTTTTGCTTATATTCTAAGAGTAATAAAACCCAGAGACAACTTTCCCCTCTCATACCAGATATTTGCTTATAATCCAGGGTGTTTCTCTCCAGAATTCCTGAAGAATTTGTTTACATTAGTCATAAAGTTCTGTCTCTCTCTTAAGAGGGGAGGAGGAGTAAATTGCCAGTTGCCCAACATAATCTCCAGGTCTCACTATTTTGGGGTTCCTCTTCTGTAGTGCAAAACTTCTGCACATGTTGGTAAATATCTGGGCCTCACTGAGTTGTCTTGTAGGGAACTGAGGCATGGATAACCATCTTAACTATGGATAATATTCTTTGTATTAAAAACTCTGGACGAGAGAACATGCACACTGAGAACTATGCATATTCATGCATATGTGTATATGTATATATGTATACATATATATGAATGAAATTATGATAGGACAACTTCTTAGTTTGCAAGTAGAATAACATCTCATATCCTTCATAATTTTATGAATTAATAACGTGAATGTATTATTTCTAAACTGTAATAAGAACAATTTTAATTTAAACATTGTCTGTTAGATAGGCAACTTTTTAAAAATAAAAAGCCAGACAATAACAGTAATGATGTGAGAAAACTAGAACTCTCGTTTCTCTCATTTTCTTCTGGTTGGAATATACACTCTTACAATTGATTTGATTATCTGTAAAAGTCATCTTATAAAATTTCAAATGTGCATACTCTATGTATTAGTTTTCTATTGCTGTGTAACAAATTACCACAAATTTACCACCTTCAAACAACACAAATGTATCATCTCTTAGTTTGTGTGGATCAGAAGTCTAGGTATGGGTTAGCTGGGTCCTCTGCTCAAGGTCTCACCAGGCTAAAATCAAGATATCAGCCAGGGCTCCAGTCTCAATCTGAGGTTCAAGGTCCTCTGGCAAGATCCGTGGTTGCTGGTGGCACTGAATATCTTGCGGTTGTGTGACTGAAGTCCGATCTTCTCACTGATTATTGGTCAGAAACTGCCATCAATTTCTAGGAACTGCTCCCAGGTCCTTCTTACATGACCTCCTCCATTGTTTCTTCAAGATCAGTAAGAGAATCTCTCTCATGCTTCAAATATCTTTTTTTCTCCAGAAAGGCCCCAGGCCCTTTGAAGGACTCATCTGATTGAATTAAGTCCACCCAGGATAATCTCTCTTTTGATTAACTCACCTTCAACTGGTTTTGGACCTTAACCATATCTGAAAAACTGTCTCATCTTTGTCATGTAATATATCCTAATTGTGGGAATAATATTCATCATATTCATAGCCTTTTCCATACTCAACGAGAGCGGCTTATTTAGGTTGTGTGCACTAGGGGATAAGGAATTTAGGAGTCATCTTAGAGTTCCATCTACCACATTATGACCCAGCACACCTGAAGACAGGTACCCAGGGAGGCAAGTACAAGGATGTACATCACAGCATTGGCGAGAACATGAGAACTTTTACCTACCATCCAAATGTCCAAAATAGGAAATGTATAGATAAAATGAGGAATATTCTTAAGTTGGAATATTAAACAAAAGTTCAATAGTAAACAATGAGTAGCTAAGTGAAATATATGTATCTTAACATGCATGTTCCTTCTTTCACTCAGTATGATAGTAAGTGAAAATATAAAGTTGGATATGTAAAGTTTTAAAATACTCACAAAAGCATATCTTACTTATAGATATACTTTGTTGTATTAGTCATGCCTTTTTATTTTCTGTATTTCTAATATTTTGGCATCAGAGGCCTTGCTATAGTGGTGAGACTGGCCCACCTAGAGCTAGCTAGAGATAGAGAATGACTATAAGCTCCCTTCCTCATACAAACCAACCAACTCAGAACCCGTACCTCAGCCACCTCCTCTACTGGGCTTTCACACCCAGGGCCACTATTTCCCTGCTTTAATCATCCCAGAGTCAGGAACCAGACAGCTAGGGACAATCCCTGAGCTCACAGAAATTATTCAAACCTGCTGATCCTAAACCTGCTCACCCTGCCTTTCCCATTCCTTCCCATGGAAACCACAATGAAGGCTCTTGCCCCTGTTTTCCCCTCACTCCCTCTGACTCCTGATCAACCCCGATGTCTCCCCATGTGGCTCTGGATGGTGTACTGTGCCCCTCCCCTTGGGAACTGTGGCAAACTATCTTTTAATTGGCAGTCATTTCCTGATCTGTTGGGCTCACCATACCTAAATAATAATAAAAAAATGTATTTTAAAATGATTTTTATGAATATATATGTATGTTAAAGTATTTTTTATAATACTGTCAGGATACACACTAAACCCCTCTAGGACTTAAAAGGGGAATGAGATGGGGGAGTTGGGATATCAGAGGTTCTCAACTTCACAAGCAGTCACTTGCTTTCATAAATTAGGAGACTTGAAGCAAATATAACAAAATGCTTAAAACTATTCATTCTATGTGGTGGGTCAGAAGTGTTTATTATATGATTTTTAAAATCTTTATTTCTAAAATTTCTGAAAATAAAAATTGTTTTTTAAAAAGATAATATTGTATATAACATTCAAAAGATGTGGTAAAAAATAATAATATAAAATAAAAAGCAAAGATAATAGTCTGGTGATCCATACACAAGTTGAGATGAAATTTACAACATAAATTAAGGTAAAAAATTAAGGGAGGAGACACAAAAGCAGGTGCTTATAGGTAAGTAATGGTATCCCACACACTTCCATTTATTTATTGACCACCTGTTCAGCATCCCTTCTCAGCAGAGTTAGTGTATCAGTTATCTATTACCACAGTAATGCTGTGTAACAACAACAGAAAATGCAAAACCTTAGTGGCATGCAGCAATAAACACTTGCTGCTCACAAGTCTTTGGGCTGACTGAGCTGTTGTGCTGATCTGAGCTGGGCTCAGCAAGACTTACTCATGTGTCTATTGCCAGCCATAGCTCAATTAAATCACTGACCATGGATGGATTCTCACATATCTAGTCCCTCTTGGCTCTGTTCCACATGATTGTTCTTCAGCCAGTTAGCTTATTCTTATGGGGAAGACAGAGGAGAAAGAGAGAGCAAGAAGAAACACACACAAGACCTGTTAAGACCTAGGATCATAACTAGCACACTCAATCCCCCACATGATATTTGCCAAGGCAAGTATAGACACAGCTTCTTTAATAAAAGGAGTTTTTAAAAAATCAAGACCATTACTACGATCAATATACCACAGTTTATCTATCTTGTGTTTAGTTTCTCCAGTTTACTTCATTCACTATGAGAATTAAGGAGACACTGAACAGAGAGAGCTCTGGTAAGTGTTTATTTGTTTAAAATGGGTCCTTATGTGTCCCCACTTCAGATAATATCTCAACATGTCAATATCTTTATCAGCTGAGCTAGACCTTCCCAAAGTATTATAACCCAAGAACAACATAAGGCCCGGGTTCTTCAGAAACCTATCCCTATATACAGTCTGATCAGTCGATTCTGTTAACCAGCAAGAGGGATGAACCAAAGAACTGTGGGAAAAGATGGCATGAAAATACTGCATATGACAATATTTCCCCTTAGAAGGTCACAAGGCACATTAGTTTTAGACACTGACAGTCACCCACCCAACATCCATTCCTTCTTCTTTTTCTTACTAAGAACACCTTGTTTTCACATGAGATATCATGCACCAGTAAAAAATAGTCATTATTCTGGACTCCCTTAGGAGTAGGGATAGCCCTGTGACCTACTTCTTATCAATGTGATATAAGCACAAGTTAACTAGGAGGACAACTGAGAAAAATATTCTCTGAAATAAAGGGACATATTTTGCTGTCATCCACTTTATGCTCTTGGTGCTTCCCTACTCTTCCTGCCTAGAATGTAAATATAATGTCTAGAAATACAGCGGCCCCCAGGTGAATGTGAGCTTGAGGAAGAAAGCTTCATGCTATGCAAATGAGGGGGAAGGAGAGTGAGGGGAGAAGCCTGACTGTTGGTGGAAATACCATTCCACTATGGGTGTAACCCAGCAAGACCCTACGGGGCATTTCTGGGACAGACCCCTCCCCCATACCCTCTGCTGTAGCTTCTAGCTGAAGTACCTAGATAATAACATCTGATGCATCTTTCCTGAGTTTTTTACAGATGCTAAAACCCCCACCAAATGGAAGAAATTAACTACTTGATGACCATGAACAGTAGCCCTCAGACCTATCTGGTCCTAAAGATTGATAATGTTAACCCCTGTAATACCACCCTGTCAACTAATCAGAGAATGTTGCACAAGCTGGTCACATACCCTGGGACGCCCCTCCCACATCTTGCCTTTAAAAAACGCTTTGCTAAAACCCATTGGGGAATTCGGGCTTTTGAACACTAGCTGTCCCAGATTCCTTGTCTGGCACCTTACAATAAACATTGCACTTCCCTTCAACACAACCTGGTGTCAGTAGATTAGCTTTATTGTGCGAGGGTGAGCAGACTCAACCGTGGTTCAGTAACAGGGATGCTTATTTCAGCATTTAGTTTTCCTACATGAGAAAAATAAACCCCTACCTTGCTTATACCTACACAATCAGGTTTCTGTCACATCCAGCCAAATGCAAATCTAAATACTATGTGGGTTCTAAGAATGTCTGCATAAAGAAATCAATCTTTCCTAAAGTTATTTACACCCAAGCATTTTTTTAAAAATTATTTATTTTTACTTCATTTGATATAAATTTCCACAAAACAATTTTCTATAGAATATCTGTTTAGAAAATGCAGTTTATCTCCTGTTATAAAAACTTTTATAATTGCTAGTCTGTTTTGCTGCTTAAAGTACTGAATTAATGAGATCAAGGCATAAAACTGGTTTTCATGTGGACAAATTAGTTTCACCTTATAACACTAGCTATCTTAGAAAAGACATTATGGATTTATCCATGAGTCATTGATCCCTAAAAATTTATTGGTTACCCAATCAATTCCAAGTTTTCTGCAGGTTCTGGGGATACAAAGATAATTTAATCATGTTTCCAAGTCTCAGTTATCTTAAAGTAAGTGTGACAAGACAATTCATTATAACGTAATGCATCTAACATTCCATTACTATAATTTAAGGACAATTCCAAATATTCAGGACAAGTCATAATTTTTTCTAAATCAAGAATACTGGCTTTACATGCTTTTAGGCTCCTAGGAAAAACTGGGTTCCTTAACAAGAAAGAGATCTAAGCTAACTAGCCAGCACTGGTATCCCTACTCAGCTTTGACTTTCTTTAATTGCCCTAGGACACACAATGACACATGTCAAAGGACAAAGATATCAATTCTTTGTGAAAACTGAAAATTAACAATGTTGCTGATAAAAGTGAACAGATCTGATATGGAAAGAAGAGGAGAAAGACGTAATTATAACTAAAGGGAAGGAGGGTTCAAGTAAAAAGGACAGATACCGTTAATAGGATTAAGGACTTAAGCTTGTTTTCAAATTGCAGGGGAGATGTTAGTGGAAATGCAGAAGATGAATGTGCCAAAAAGAAGAGTTAGTTGATGGAGCAAAGTCTCAGAGGAGATAGGAGGAGTTGGAATAAAGAACATTGAATTAACCTGAAAAGGAATAGAATCTTATCCTCTGATTCAAAAGGAGAGCAATAAGATGAGAGTGGATGTCAGAGGTATGGATATGAGTTGAGTTGTATCACAAAAGTATACACTGAAGTCCTTACCCCTCTACCTAAGAGTGTGACCTTATTTAGAGAGAGAACCATAGCAGATGTAATTAGTTAAGATAAGATCACCCTGGAGTAGAGTGGGGCCCCTAATCCAATATAACTGGAGTCCTTATAAAAAGAGTGGCATCTGGATACAGACACACAGAGATGGAAGAAGACATGAAGACACACGAGGAATGACAGCCATGTGACAACCGAAACAGATTGGAGTGATCCATCTACAAACCAAGGAATACCAAAGATTGCCAAAAACTCCCAGAAGTTAGGAAGAGGCAAAGAAGAATGCTCTTCTACAGATTTCACAGGGAGCATTACCCTGCTGATGTCTTGATTTCAGACTTCTAGTCTCCAGAATTGAGATGGTAAATATTTGTTGTCATAAACCGTGAGTTTGTGGTACTTTGTTACAGCAGTCTTAGGAAACTAATGGACAGATGGGATGGAAAACCACAGTTGTAGCCTTATCTTATTGATGAAGAAGGGGTTCAGGGAGTAGCAGGAAGGTTTAGAAGGGGGTGCTGAGCTGTAGTGAAGTTCTAAAATAATAGCTGAAGGGAATGGAAATGGAAGCCAAGCATGAAGATATAAAAATGAGTAATGAGAACCTGGCTGAAGTCAGTAACTATGAATTTATGGCAACATTAATATGATAAAAATCCCAGACACAAATATGAATTTAGTACATGATAAAGGTGGTATTTCAAGTCAATGTATAAACGATGGATCCAGCACAATACATTTGACAACTTGGAAGAATAAATAAGGTTAAATATCTACAGACAGAATTGCCTATACTCTTAAATCTCAAAATAATCTTTAAAAGTTGTTTATGATAATAGAGAAAATAAAAATTAAAAAATAAACCTAAATATTAAATAATTGGAAATAGCATATAAATGATATTTGTTGTTAACAAATTCTCCATAGTGAGAATATATCACTTTTTAATTGAAAAAAATGTCAATACATGTTATTTTCAACTACTGTTACAGTCTTCTTGTAAAATACATATACATACATAATGTGTCTGTATCTCTATAGAAAATAAATGGTGAAATTCTATCAAAAATAAATGGTAGGGCTTCCCTGGTGGCGCAGTGGTTGAGAGTCCTCCTGCCAATGCAGGGGACACGGGTTTGTGCCCCAGTCCGGGAAGATCCCACATGCTGCAGAGCGGTTGGGCCCGTGAGCCATGGCCACTGAGCCTGCGCGTCCGGAGCCTGTGCTCTGCAACGGGAGAGGCCACAACAGTGAGAGGCCTGCGTACAGCAAAAAAAAAAAAAAAAAAAGAAAAAAAATGGTAGAACTATAATACAGTGCTATTGACTTATCTCTAAATGATGGAATTGGAAGGCTTTCTTTCTACACGATTTTATTTACCAAATTATACAATCAATACATGGCTTAATCATTTATAACTTTATTTAGAAAACAAAGTGCTATATTAATTGTGATTCCAGAATTTTAGGGTCTTATACACAGCTGTATACATATTTGTGTACTTGAGACCTCGTAGCTACCTTAGAAGATGGTGACTCACTTTCTCTGCATAGCATGGAACCCTTGTGAAAAGTGAAGAAAAATAATCTGCCAAAAGGAATATATGTATGTTTATACATATACCTATAAATATATATTCAAGTGCAATATCTATTAAAACATTTTAAAAAAATCTTTATATATATGTTACTTGCACATCCCCAGATTCAATGAAAATAGAAGTTCTGCTGAAAATAAAATGTTCTGAAAAAGAAGAAGCAGGTCAGTTTAAGAACAATTAGGCTCAAAAAAGTTTGAGTATTATCTTCCTGGTGGGCTCAGTTGTGTTATATAATCCAGAAAAAGCACAGGTTTGTAGAGTTTTTGAGATGTTTTATTTTAGTGCTTTCATTTTCTATAATGAAATGAGATAATAAATCCCTATTTGTGCCTGAGTATCCCAAAATAGCTTGTAAGAATAGAAAAATCTGACAGTTGCTGAGGAAAAAAGAAAAAAAAAAAGTGAAAATAGCTGAATCTGTTCAATCTTGTATTTACCCATTCAGGCTAAAAATGGTGTTATTGTTGAAAAGAAATTAAGAAATTTTCTTCAGGAAAAAAAAAAAACTTTTGTGGAGAAAAATGGCATTTGTTTCTCACTAAATACAAATGTGCAAAATTAATTTAATTATTTTATTGGTAACTAAGTAAAAACATAATAGTGGATTGTCATTCTTTCATTCTGCAAACACTTAGAAGTCCCAGCCCAGGCACAACAGTGATGGAGATGGACTCCAGCAGGAATAAAATGTAGTCTTGGTCCTCAAAGAACCTTATAATCTTTGTAAATTAAAATCATGACAAAGGGCACAAACAGGCAGTTCACAAAAGAAGAGAAGCTAATTGACTAGAAACATATATAAAATATTCATCTTCAGTAGTAATCAAGAAATTCAACTTTAAAATCTCAATGAGATACTGTTTTTCATCAGGCAACTTAGAAAATAATTTCTAAGAAGTTTACGCAAGATTGGTACATAAAAGTAGTACCTCTAATTAATAACTAAAAAAATTAGAAAATCTTTCTGGAAATAATCTCACAACACATATCAAAAGAATTAAAAGTATTCATACTCTATGGCATAAATTCACCTCCAGTAATTTCAATTGAGAAAATAGATGATTGAAGTTCTCATAAATGGATCAACAAGAATGTTCATCACACAGTTTTCAGTAGTTTTTGATAGCTAAAAATATATATTAACAACCAATATACCATGAAATGGAAGATTTGTCAAAAATATGGCACATTCTTATACTATGTTGCTATTAAAACTTAAGTAGTAAAATAATATTGAATAATCTCAAGAATTTTATGATATAATTAGTGAAAAATAAAATCACAAAAATTGGGTTCAGCATAGTGCCATTGTAAATAATTCTTGTGTATATATTGTAAAAAGATATACACACAGGTGGTAAGATATACACAAAAATGTTAGACTTGTTATAATAGAAAATAAGATGTAGGTAATTTTATAATGTTGAAATTAAATGTTAATGCTACTGAACATGTAACATTTCTTCTGTTAAGAATTAACTTTTTTTTTTTTTTTTTTTTTTTTTTTTTTCTTTTTGCGGTATGCGGGCCTCTCACTGTCGTGGCCTCTCCCGTTGCGGAGCACAGGCTCCGGACGCGCAGGCCCAGCAGCCATGGCTCACGGGCCCAGCCGCTCCGCTGCATATGGGATCCTCCCAGACCGGGGCACGAACCCGTATCCCCTGCATCCGCAGGCGGACTCTCAACCACTGCGCCACCAGGGAGGCCCAAGAATTAACTTTTAATTAAACAACTTTTGTCTGTCTATGGTTTAGACACAATCCTTGCATGCTTTCTCAGACTCCATTGACTGCCTCCTTTCTCTCTCAGCTGACTACCCACCTTCATCAAATCTCCCTCCACTCTTATACTTTGATGCAACACCATACATGGGAGTGTGGGATTTGGCTTCCTGAGAAGCTCCTGCAGAGCCAGATGAAAAATTAATTATTTCCCATAAGATAAACCTTGCCCAGTAAGAACTAGGAGATGAGAGAAAGTCAGACAGATTAATTCTCCCTTCTTTCTCTTATACATACATTACATTACTCTGAGGTGTGAATCCTCTTTGTAATCTGTCTGGTGAAGTCCCATGTACTGAGTACACATGTGAGCTGAAAAACGTTCTGTCTCTCATCATGAAGTATAGTTGTCCCTCTGTATCCTCAGGGGATTGGTTCCAGGACCCCACCACAACCGTAGATACCAAAATTTAGGGATGCTCAAGTCCCTTATATAAAATGGTGTAGTATTTGCGTATAACCTATGCATATCCTCCCATATACTTTAAATTATTCCTAGATTATTTATATCTAATATAATGTAAATACTATACAGATAGTTGCAAATACAATGTAAATGCGATATAAATAGTTGCTGGTGTGTGGTAAATTCAAGTTCTGCTTTTGAAACTTTCTGGATTTTTTATTTTTTAATACTTTTGATTCAAGGGTGGTTGAATCCACAGATGCCAAAGCTTGGATACAAAGGGCCAATTGCAATAGATTCGAATTAATGTATTTTTTCTTGGTTCTCTTCTCTTTTTCTTCATCTTGATTGCCTTAGACTTGTACCACCCAGATAAAATGTCAACATCTTAAATTTTCCCTCAGATTCTCTGAGTCTAATGTAGTCAAAATTGGAAAAGGAGATATGCACAAATACCCATACTACAAATATGTTACAAACTCCAGGTGAGAGATACAAATGGAGTACTAGAGCAAACACAGTAAGAGGTCACTTTCAATAGGGATTTAAGTATATTCTCTTAACAAGATCACCTAAGTTGGACTTTACAACGTGAGTATGATTTTTGACAATGGAAATGTAAGGACAATTAAGGGATTCCATTTACCTGAAGTCTTGTCAAAATTAGAAATTTGTATTCAGCTACATAGGAAAACCAAACTAGCATCTTCTTAACTAAATAGGGATAGATAATTCCTATTAAGTTTGCAAGTAGACAGTTTCTGGCATTGCTTGAGTAGTTCAAGAATTAAGGGCCAAGATATCTGCAATTCTTCTGGACTTCCTTTGGGGTGAAAAGATGGTGGTTGTAGCTCCAGCTATTACATCATACTCCAGGAAAGTAAGGGAGTGGGGAAGACAAAAATGGCTCATCCCAATTAAAATGTCCATGTTTTAAAAACCTCATTTTTTACTCAGAGTTCCACCTAACAATAGCTGACATTGATTTATTTCTAATTGACCAGCAATGTGGCATGTGACCACCCATTTATAAAAGTGAAACAAATGAATGAAGTTTTCAGCTGGGCACCTTGAAACCAATAATCAAGTCAGGATTTTGCTACAAGGAAAGAAGGAGAAAATGCATACTGAGTAAGCAACTAGCACTATCTACCACATTACATGAAGGCTTTTGGAATGGAAAGCAGCAAGCCAAAGAAAGACTCAGAGCATCTAGATGCTTACTTATTATGAAGAGTGCCAGAGAAAGAGAGCAGTCAAAGACTGAAGTTTCCAGGCTGTCTGACCATGAGGATTATTATCTACTAGCACTGGTTTGACATGACTAACTGAGTTAGTTACTTAACTTTTTTAAGCATCAGTTTCCTCAACTGCAGATGGTGATACTGTATATTATGAGTGTTTTGAAGTCCATATATATATACAACCAAGAAAACTGAAAATCTATGTCTACATACAAAAACCTGTATATGAATGTTTATAGAGGCATCGTTTATGAGTCAAAAAGTAGAAACAATCCAAGCGTTCATCAATTGATGAATAGATAAACAAAATATGGTAAACCATACAATGGAATATTACTTGGCCATAAAAAGGAATGAGTACTGATACATACCAAAACAGTGTTGAACTCTGAAAACATTATGCTAAGTGAAAGTAGCCAGTCAAAAAAGACTGTATATTATATGATTCCATTTACATGAAATGGAAAGAATGGGAAAATCCATAGGAATAAAAAGATTAGTGATTGTCAGGGGTCAGGGGAAGGAGAGAATGGGGAGTAACCACTAATGGACAGAGGGTTTCTTTCTGGGGTGATAAAAATACTCTGAAATTATATAGGGGTGATTGTTCTACAACTCTGTGAATATACTAAGTAAAAACCACTGCCTTCTATACTTCAAAGGGTGAATTTTGTGATATGTAAATTATTTCTCCATAAAGCTGTTATTTAAAAATATTTTGTAGAGATCAAATATGATAAGCTATGTGAAGTCCTGGACATGATGTCTGGTATAGAGTCAGCTCTCAATAATAAATATTAGCTATTACTATTTTAGATTGGCTCAATTTATGAAGTTCTGGGTGATGATAAAGTCACTGAGAAAAAAATGGATGTGTGTTGGGCTGCACCCTGCAGGCATACAAAGCCTGTGCTTACCCAGCTTTAAGACTGAAGAAAGAGCCTGGAGTCAGCAACAGAGACATCAGTGGTTTAATGGTTGGGGACCTTACATGTTTGAAGCAAAATCCTGGAGTAACAATACCCCATCGTGTGCAGCGGTGGCGGGCAGAAAGTGGCAGCAATCTTCACTCCCAGGGGGTGGGGCCAGTTATAGGGGAGTTACCAGGGAAACCAGCAAAGAGGCACACCCCTCACCACCCCTCTTATAAGAACAATCATTAGCTGGGGACTGGGACCAGTAAGTAGGAAGGTCATTCAGGTGAGTAGGGTGTAGGTGAAGCAGGCACTGGTCAGGCAGGGGATGTACAGAGAACAAGAGAACATCCATCTTGAGTGGCCTGATCATACAATGAGTCAACTCGCTTTTGTGGAGGAGAAAGAGATCACAAATCGTGGTGCGGAATCCCTTGTTCTATTGTAACATCTCATCCTCCTGAGGCAAGCTAAGGGGGGCACTGTCTTGGTGACACAGGACAGAACAGGGTGAGTACACAAACCTGGCACTTTCCTGGCCGGTGTTTGTCAGATATGGACAGAACTTCCCATTGTCCTAATGCTGGAACAGAGAAGTGTAGGCTTCCCTGAAGCCAATCTTGATGATAAGAAACTACCAATGAGGGGGGAAATTTCCCACGGAATATCAGATGTTTTAACCAATGTCATGAACACAATTCCTGCTACCAAGAGAGGAAGGGGGGATTTAAGCAGAGAAGAACTACTTTAAAGCTGACCTTTCCACACAGCCTGGATCTATGTAATCCAATAAAAGGGCTTAATGCTTTTGCAGTATGTTCTGAAGGAGCCACTTTACTGTGACAAGATGGTCTATTACATACACAGGGCCCTGAAGGGGCACACAACCGAGGATTAGTTAGTTATTAGATGTGTTCTCTTACTTACTTTTCTTGTTAATAGAAGGGGAGGATACATGAAAAAAGACTTGTAAGAGACAGATAAAATTATCAAAAATGCATATTCTTTTTTTTCCCGAGAAGCTCCAAAATCACTCTTTACAAATGCCCTACTGAATTCTAACATTTAAAAATTCAAATAATTTTAGACCATTAACCAGCACAATAAGGACTAAATATTTATTTAGCGTTGTCAATGTTCCTTTCCTTGTGAAAATCCTTAAAAATGTGGACAAATTAATTCTTAAAAGTACTCTATAAAGAAATCAGTACTAGGGTTTATTTATATAAGAACTGGAGTTTTCCCAACCTGAATCTCTCTTTACTTGGTTGAATCAGTGATAAACATGATGCTAAAGTATGTCATAAAGAGAACACAATAAATGTGAAAAGACTCTAATTGTAAGGATTAGACTGATATTAATAGTAAAAAACAGTTCTATCATTTTACTCTGAGTTTTGATGATTGACAGAAATGCCTGTCTAAAGGTCACATAGCACTTGAGTTCTAGATAAAGAGAGATCATTGAAATTGCACCGGTCACGCACATACATACATATTACCTATGAATTCAACACCAGCTTTTATTTCCAATTGTCAACACTTTTTTTTTTCAGCCAACCTTTATGTAAGCCTGCTGTATACTTGCCACCATGCTAGACATTGTGGGGGAACACAGATATTGAGCTTATGGTGTCAGCTGTCAAACACATGCAATCTCATAGAGAAGTTATAGGAAGAGCATTAACCTTCCCATTCTGAGACCCAACGCCAGTACCAATAATAAAAGGAAAAGCTATAAGAGCACTGACAAAGACTGGTTGTCAGAGGGGAGGTTAATGAAGAGTTCACAGATAAAAGGGCATTTGAGGCAGCTCTGTTGTAGTAGAAAAGACCATGAGGTGGGAGAACAAAAATAGTTCCAGTTCTGATATTGTGCTCTGTGTATCCTTAGAAATGTCATTTAATCTCCATGGGTTTTCTCACTTATAAACTAAGGGGGTTGAATTAGATAATGTCAAGGGCACTTCAAACTTTAACATATACCTATAATCAGCAAAACATGTGGTTGTGAGTTCAGTAGGAAAATTTTTGTTTTAGTTATTCAAAACTCTCACCAGAGTAGTAAGATGGAGAATTCCATTTAATATTCATGTGGGAGTATCTTTGTTAAAACGTTCTAGATTTACAATGGGGCAAGGGCAGAGTTCAGGGGTGTTGTCTCAAAGGAAGACCAGCAAGAAAATTTTCTTAAGAAAATCAAATATGAGTGAAATTTTGAAGGTTAAGTAGAAGTTCTCCAGAAAATCAAATATGAGTGAAATTTTGAAGGTTAAGTAGAAGTTCTCCAGTGAAGAGGAAGATAAAGGGAAAGTTTTGCAGGTTAAATCGGTATAGCCAGTATAGAGAACAGTATGGAGGTTCCATAAAAAACTAAAAATAGAGTTACCATATGATCCAGCAATCCCACTCCTAGACACATATCTGGAAAAAACTCTAATTTGAAAATATACATGAACCCCAATGTTCATAGCAGCACTATTCACAATAGCCAAAATATGGAAGCAACATAAATGTCCATTGACAGATGAATGAATAAACAAGATGTGGTATATATATATATACACATACACACACACAGACACACACACACACACACACACAATGGAGTATTACTCAGCCATAAAAAAGAATGAAATAATGCCAGTTACAGCAACATGGATAGACCTAGAGATTATCATACTAAGTGAAGTAAGCCAGAGAAAGACAAATATCATATGATATCACTTATATGTGGAATAAAAAAAAAGATACAAATGAACTTATTTATAAAACAGAAATAGACTCACAGACATAGAAAACAAACTTATGGTTACCAAAGGGAAAAGGGGCAGGGAGGGTAAATTAGAAGTTTGGGTTTAACATATACACACTACTGTATGGTCCTACTGTATTACACAGGGAACTCTACTCAATATATATATATATTTTTTTGCAGTATGTGGGCCTCTCACTGTTGTGGCCTCTCCCGCTGTGGAGCACAGGTTCTGGATGCGCAGGCTCAACGGCCATGGCTCAGGGCCCAGCTGCTCCGCGGCATGTGGGATCTTCCGGGACCGGGGCACGAACCCGTGTCCCCTGTATCGGCAGGCGGACTCTCAACCACTGAGCCACCAGGGAAGCCCTACTCAATATTTTGTAATAACCTATAAGGGAAACGAATCTGAAAAAGAATATATATATATATATATATATAAAACATATATATATATATATATATATATATATAACTGAATTAATATACTGTACACCTGAAACTAACACAGTATTGTAAATCAACTATACTTCAATTAAAAAAATACATTTAAAAGAAGTGCAAAAGTGCATACTTTGTATACAGTCACAGGTCTAAGAGAATAGACACAAGAAGGAAATGCAAGCAGCCCCGTAGGGGCGTATAAGAGGTAAGTAGGGAAGTAGAAAGGAAAGATGTGAAATTCCCTCTTGCTCCGTACTGTCTTAGGCCTCTGTAAAAGCTATTTTATTTTGAATCCTGGAAAGAACAATTTGGTAGGAATGTGAAAGAAGGAGAGGAAAGACTAGAGCCAAGAGATACCGAAGGCAGAAAGATCAGTCATGGAGCTACCACCGTAATCAAGTCAGAAATGATATGAGACTGAATTAATACAGTAAAAACGTAGATAAAAGAGGATGGCTATGTGAAATTACATAATACAGTATGTATGGGAAGTCAGACCTGGAACACTTTAGAATCACTAGTGGAAGCAGAAGAACACACATCCAGAAGAACCCAGATAAAGTAGAGTTGTATCTAAATCATCACCTCCACCAACATCCTGACACAACCCTTATATTTCCATCTCTTTAAGAGTGAGTGAAATAACATTCCAAATTAGACTAACAGCTAGTCTTTCCTTCTTTGCCCATGCTTCCTTCTAAGGGACTCTGCCTCCACTCCCAGCTTCTTCAGAAATGGTGATTCTGTGTGGCCTCATTTGTACCACAACTGATGGAACCAGAGCTATATGTGGGGCTCAAGGTGGACCAATGAGTTTCTTCTCTATAGAACTTGTTCTAAGAAGTACAGAGAAATTGTGGAGGTAGAGACTGTGGTGTTCGGTATGTGGATTTAGAGGAAGAAGCCATTTTTAGCTGTGAGTACACTGACAAAAGCAGAGATCATCTGTTGGTGGAGAGAAGCATGAGCATTACTAACTTGGTGAAGAAGCAGAGACAAAGCTCCTCCGAGACTGAGCAAGAAAGGGAGGTTTTTTTCTAACTTTCCAGTTCCCAGTCTAGGATCAGTTCTATTCCTGGTAACTGAGCTCCTTGAGTTTGAGTTCACTGTTACTTGACATGATAGGAATTAATGTCTTCTCCTTGAAACTAAACCATCATTAATTCCCGCACAACCCAATAGATTGTGGCTCTATCAGCACATGGCCTCTTCTAAAAACAGCTAGAAGCTTGGTATAGCTAGACTTTTGCCAAGAAGCACTTGTCATGTGCCCCCTTAGAAGCTACATTCCAGCTACATTGATAAACATCCAATATCTTACCTAACCTGGTGAGATAAAAAAAAAAAAAAGAGGTATTGCTCATCTATCTGAGGCAGTCTAACGTAATGACTAAGAATGTAGGCCTCAGTCACAAACTACCTGAGTTTGCATCCCAGACCGAGGTCAAGTAATGTAACACTTCTGTGCCTGAGATTTTCATCTGAAAATAGGCACAATCATAGTACCCATCCCATAGATTGTGTAAAGATGAAATGAGATCGTGTATGTAAACAATTCTTTGTACATGTAAGTACTCAAGACGTTTTAGTCATTATAATTTTATTATTATTATTTATAACTTTCCATTTCTTTTCCACCACTAAGTTCTTTTAGTTCAGAGCTTTAATTCACTTCCTAAATATGCCACATCCATGCAATCTTTTCCATCAAGATTGCCCCGGAACTAGTCCAAGTCAGTGTTAGCACTTTTCACAGTGGTTACACTTATCTGCTATCCCTGGCCCCAGTCTTACCCATTCCAAATGCATCTATATACAAAACTAGAGTCATTTTACTACAGTTCAAATCAATTAATATCTCCTCAGTGAGTCCTCACTGGCCTCAGGATGAAATCTTATTCCTTATTGGTATGTAAGGCCTGTCATGATGTGACTGATGCTTAGCTGTCCAGCCTCATCTCTTGCCATTTACTCTCCCTGATCTAGTTTCTGCATTTGGGAAGTTCTCTCACTGGGCATTAATATACGATAGAACACTCTTCCCCCTTTCTTCACTCTACCTTCTGCTATTCCTCCAGTTGTCAGCTTAGACATCACTTGCTCTGAGAATATACTTTGATACTACAAGATTTATCTTTTTGCTCTACTTCAGTGTAAGCAGTTCAATTTTGAGCAAGGTCAATCATTCACCATTCTATTCCCAATACTTAATGTAGTTCTTGACACCATTTTTTAAGTGAATGAATGGATGGATGAATGAACAAACAAATTAATGCAACTTTGTAGTGCATTAATTAAGTCAGTTGGAATATAGGAAATCATGTCCAGGGGATAGGACAACAGTGAACCCAGGTTAATACATCTAAAACTGAGTTGTCAACCCAAGTAACAAGACAGAGTGAGGGCCAAGCAAGGAGCTGAGCAAAGGTAGGTGCAAGGAGATACCAAGGAAGGATTCCCAAGAACAGCTCATGGTGACTTTTCATGGAATCCCTAAGCTGGCCTGAGTAGCATGTGGGATTCATTTAAAGGGACTCTAGTACAGTGGACAATAAGCAATGGGGAGATATGGAATGATTTTAAAAAGAAAAATGAGAGGGTCAACTTTGTTTTGGAGAAAGATGACATTTTCAGCATTATAGAAGATGGTTTGAAGGGGCAAGACTGTTGTTAGAAACACTCGTTAAGAGACCGTGTCAAGGGCTTCCCTGGTGGTGCAGTGGTTGAGTCCGCCTGCTGATGCAGGGGACACGGGTTCGTGCCCCGGTCCGGGAGGATCCCACATGCCGTGGAGCGGCTGGGCCCGTGAGCCATGGCCACTGAGCCTGCGTGTCCGGAGCCTGTGCTCCGCAACGGGAGAGGCCACAACAGGGACAGACCCGCGTACCGCAAAAAAACAAAAAAAAAAAAAAAAAAAAGACAGACCATGTCAAAACCCAATGAAAAGTAATAACATTCTGAACCAAGGCAGTAAGGAAGGGGAAAAGACAGACAAAAGCAACTATAATCAAACACACATTTGGGCATATTCAATATATAATTAAGGTTTTGTTTGCAGAGGAAATTGCAGAAACTACCTTTAGAAAGACAAAGTAAATGTAAGAAAGTATAGGGTAATTGTGTCTCCTATGAATTTTGAATTTATATTTGAAACAGGAGAAGCTAACTATCACCTCTTCAGCCTTGTGGAACTACAATGACAATATGTTTAAAAACAAAAAATTGACTGTAGTTGAATTCACAAATAAGGTTTTCCAAGACCTGGACCAGGCCTAGGACACTGGGGTACATGTATTTAGTTTGAGACAGCCCTAAACTTTCCTATCAGCCCCTTCCAACAATCAGTTTCCGATGGTTACGGGCTCCTGTTTGAAGCACAGCAGCTCTGTCACCTGTGCGAAGTGTCATCCAGGACAGAGCATGAAAGCTGCCAACTTCCCATTTCACTGAAGTCGGCAGGCTTTTCATGCTTCCTGACAACAATGCTGCCATTATGCCCTGGGTGAAGAGACACCTTCCCCTGGAAAGTGATCCATACAAGAAAAATGTGTTTCAAATCTCTCTAAAGAACACGGAGCTAATTCAGCGTGCTTTTGTGGGACTTTCCTTTTCTAATGTTTAAACAAATGATTTTTGACGGAAACATCAGTTGAAGTTTCACAGTTAAAATTCTCCCCCAAATTATCTAACACTTGTTGGGGAAATTATCTCGGACGGTTACAGGGTGAGACTTGAACATAAAATATCAAAGGACCGCTCATATATCCAGCTGAGCCCCCTGCGATGTCACAGGACTTCTGAGAGGTGAGAGCTGAGTGGTGAGAGCTTGTGCTAACCTGCCTGACAGCCAAGGTCTTGTTCCTTTCAGAGTAATCTCCCCTGAGTACTCCATGACAGGCTGGCTTAGGCGGGCTCAATCCAATTTAATGGATGATTTGACAATGGAAAATTGAGGAAAGAAGGAAATGATACATGCCAGATATCAGCCCAAGCGAAGCTGAAAGTGTGTGATACCTGTCATTCATTCACCAAGTAGGAAGTGTCTGAATGAATAAATGCTCAGTATGGGGGGAAATTCTAACAGAGTCTCTGGGGAGAGGAATGTCCATCTATCCTCTAACCCTCTTGCATAGTATCCAGGCTTTGGGGCATTGCTCGGACAGTGCATCTCTGCCCAATTTGACACACTTCTTTTAGGACCTGCCTTGTCCCAAGCAGGTGTGAGAGTATCCGTATTTGTGGCCTCAGCTTTTATCTCTTCTCATTGCCAGATGTCTCTGTTACTGATCTCCTCCTCCTTCTACATTTTGGCTTATGCTGATCACCATTCAGCTTATGATGATCATCTGATCATCATTCCCAGGTGATAATTCCCAGGTTCCATTGGTAGTGAATGGCTCCTAATTTGGTTGCCTTGGAACCTCCATTCTCATGAAGTGTTCTCATAGGCCTCCCTTCTGGACATAGTACGACCCAGGGGACTCAAGCCAATCCCCTCCTTAAAGCATTTTCCTTCCTATCCACATATCAGCTGGCATTACAGTCTGCCAAAGTATTAACATGAATAGAGAAGGAAATCCTTTAACTAGTTTTAGCTTTAAAAGTTCTTTATCACTTTTATGTGATTGCTTACTGCCATTCTACATGGGTAGAACAGATGTTGGTGTTTGCTTTTAAGAACTAGATCTCCCAGAGAAGGTCAGCAGAGTGCTCTGGGAGGCCTCCAGATTCATTTTAGAGGTCCTAATGACTCTTTTTTGTGATGCTTTAAAATTACTCATCTCAAGCCTATCATTATATACCTCTTGTTTTCACTGGTGGCATTGGAGGCCCTCTTGGCATTATTTATTGGGCTTCAGTGGTATACACAGGAGGAGGATCCAATTTCCCTTCGGAAAAGCAATCATTCATCTTTCTCTGCCCTAAGGATTGTGTTTGAGCAACTATATTCTCTATCTACAGTTGGAATGCTGGTTAGAAAAAGAACCACTTACAGTCTAGCTGAGAATATACTCAAAAGGACAATTCATCCACTCCCCTTTACAGAATGCAATTTACAGAATCGGTAATAACAGTACCTAACATTAACGAACACCTACTATATGCTAGATTGGCTAGATGGTTTACATGGATTATCCCATTTAATCCTAACAATTAAATTACTAAATAGGTGTTATAATTATGCCTCACTTATGCTTAAAGAAACTGAGCAGCTAAATAAGTTTTCCAAGATCAGACGGCAAGTAAGTCAGGGAATCAGGACCAAACATACGTTGTATCTGTTGCCATGGCCTGGGTTATACTTCCCAAAAGGTAACTTTTTCTGTTCAGGAGACAAAAAGATGCTTTCTATGCAGTCTTTGCCCCTTTGAAGCCTCAGCCACTATCCCTGGCTTGCATTCCTGGGCCCTGACTCCAGTAACTTCCTCTGTACTCCTAGTGCCATAGTTATCTCAGGAGTTGTAGTTGCCTATTTCCCAAGAAGTTTCTGTGGAGCTGGAAAAATCAGACTTTTAAATAAGGTTGCCAGCTTTCCAAAAGCAATGAATCAGACCTAGAAATCATGTAAAAAGTGTCACTTCTACTTGGTGATCGCTATTGGATAGTTTTCTGTTTTTATACCATGTTTCACTCAGTTCCTGTCACTATCATGGACTGTGATGCCAAAGCAAGAAACTTCTTTGAATATTTCTTTTGTTGTTGTTACCTGGAAGCTAGGGGGAGGAAATCAATAAAAAATGATGTTTAATATCTAATTTAGCGTGGTTCAATTCACCCACTATTTTTTCTCTGTGTCTGTGAGATGCAGGACCTGGTGTTTGATGCTGGGCTGAATCCACAGAGGACAAGAACACACATTGTTTTGGCTCACAGCAGCTGATGCTAAATAGGGAAAAAATACATATCCACACATATGAATAGAATTTATCTTTGGCAGGTTGCTCCACCATAAGATATCAATTTACATATGAGACAATCATGGTAAAAGTGTACAAGTGACACACTCTCCAGAACTTTTAATAATTCCTATTCTCCTACAGCAAGATAGGCTATGAATAGAAAAGAATGTCAAGGAGGAAAAGCAATCCAAGTTCAACATGGTAGTTTACATTTGTCTTCTCAAGTAAATAATATTCATTTCTAATGTAAACTCCTTAGTCACATTAAGCAAACACAAAGGCTTATTAATAAATCTACTTAATCATGTTATCTCACTTTGTGATTCCTTGCTAAAGACCAATTCTAAATGTTTTGTAAACCATGTTATTCACGGTCATGGTAATTTGAATTCTAAACGTCCCTTTTGCAAGAGTCACCATATTTCAGCAGTCTTTACATTATAGTTTGACCATTAAAATTCTTATATTTGAGTTTTTTGGTGCTTTAGAAAATAGATACACTTGAACATTATTAGGTTGGCTTGAAGGTGCACTACGATTAACTACAAGAACAATGATCGTCTTGCAGAGATCAAATCCAGTACATAATGTAACCTTTTATGTAGCAATAATGACCATGTTTATAAATACATTATGTAAAACAAGGATTTTTTTTAATAAGGGGAGATATAGAACAACCCCCAAGACTTAGTATTAAGTGACTAAACTGTGTTGGTAACTGTGTACAGGTTTCCCTTGCTATCCAAAAGGAGAGTATTCCTATGAAATCTTTTGTAGACTGAAGAAGTAATTACCTAAGGGCACGTCTTGCTAACTATACAGAAAATAAATGGAGATAAAGCACAGATAGTTGCTCACAGACACAGTTCAGAGCTGTGGGGCTTGATGCTAAGATGCTGAGTGCAGTTCCCAGGGAAGGAGCTTGGCGGTGCCACTCTTGCTGCTCAGGTGAGCACCGCCTCTGTAGTAGCTGGCTGCAAAACAAATGCTGAAGGCTACTGTGGCTCTCATTTTTTCCATAAAAGAGAAAATCCTCTTTGGATTTCTTTCTGTTAGCAGAAACAGGTACAGTCTGTCCTTCGTATCCATGGTTTCCGCATCCACAGATTCAACTAACCATGATCAAAAATACTTTTTAAAAAATAATCCAGAAAGTTTCAAAAAGTAAAACGTGAATTTGCTGCACACCAGCAACTATTTACAATTCAGCGGTCCCCATCCTTTTTGGCACCAGGGACTGGTTTCGTGGAAGGCAGTTTTTCCATGGACGGGGGAGTGGGAGGGAAGGGTTCAGGCTGTAATGCCAGCAATGGGGAGCGATGGGGAGCGGCAGATGAAGCTTTGCTCACCGGCCTGCTGCACAACTCTTGCTGTGCAGCTGGGTTCCTAACAGGCCGGACTGCTACTGCTACCGGTCCTCGGCCCAAGAGTTGGGGACCCCTGATTTACACTGTATTTACAACTGTTTACATAGCATTTATATTGCATTCGGTATTAGAAGTGATCTAAAGATGATTTAAGGAATATAAGAGGATGTGTATAGATTGTAAACAAATAATACACCATTTTATTTAAGGTACTTGAGCATCCACAGATTTCGATATCCTTGGGGCTCCTAGAATCAATCCTCTGCCAATACTGAGGGACAATTTTACTTATGTAGGTCTTTCTTAAAAGCAAAGTGGGGCTTCCCTGGTGGCACAGTGGTTGAGAGTCCGCCTGCCGACGCAGGGGACACGGGTTCGTGCCCCTGTCCGGGAAGATCCCACATGCCGTGGAGCGGCTGGGCCCGTGAGCCATGGCCGCTGAGCCTGCGCGTCCGGAGACTGTGCTCCGCAATGGGAGAGGCCACAGCAGTGGGAGGCCCGCGTACCACAAAAAACAAAACAAAACAAAAAAAAGCAAGGTGGTGTAAAGCGAGCCTTTGAAAAGTGGGGGATCCCTGTATAGTGGGCAACCATTTATTTGAATAAAAGAATATAGGTACATTTAATATATGTTATAATTATAATATAATATGTGCTACAGAAAAATTATCATATATAATTTCTCCTGTGGCAACTAATGAAATTTCTGTAATCACATTCTGAGGGTTTTATTTATTTATTTATTTATTTATTTATTTATTTATTTATTTATTTATTTTTAAAGAATTTTGCTAGAAAGACAGGTTCTCCTGCTTCAGTTAGCACCTGTCCTTTGTTTCTATAGCTCTGGGTGAATTTTCAAGCCTTTGCTTAGTGGCTTTCATCAGAAGAGATTCACTAAGACTTTAGCTGTGGGGAATGAAATACTTTGCCATATTGAGAAGGGTCCCTTCCAATAGCTCAGTGGCTGGAGTCAACGCAGGAGGGCCCTCTCACATCACTCTTCAAAACCTGAAGAAATACTTCAGGGCAATAACACAGGCATCAGTGGGTGCTGACAGATTTTTGGCAGTTTACCCTCAACATTGTGATCTCTGCTCAACTTACTCATTATTATGGGTTCTGAAGAAGGCGAGTTGCGAGGTGAGGTCTCGCATTGCCTTAGGTGTCTTAAGGACAAAGATATGCTGTCACCTGCTTTAGCTGAAAATGTAAAGGATTACCTTATCTTCTCCTGGCTGGAATCGTGTGGGGCAGATTTTTCACTCTGACAATTGTCTAGTGATGAGGAAAGTCATGGGAAACGTGGCTGCCGTAAAGCCTCAGAGTGAGGTAGCCAAGAGACGGGGAGGAGACAGTGAAAAGCAGAGAGATTTGGAAAGGGCACGAAGTCAGGGTAAGACATCTCATGCCACTCACTCTATTCATACCTCGAGCCGAAGCAACTCCAGAATCTCTTATTAGGAAGGCTGTGGTGGCGGCAGTTTGATAGAAAGTGGATGGAGAGGAGAACTTGGGCTGAAACTACAGTGTGTAGTGTGGCTAATGTTTTTGCTTAGTCTTTATACTTATTTTGTGTTTATGTCTAATGCATTGAAGATATGTTATCCTAGCAAGCACGCAATTGTTACTAAGATTACTAAGATCATGTGCTTATTTTGGGGTGATAAAGCAGTTGATGGAGTTTGTAGGAAGGATAAAACTCCTGCCCAGATACACTGGCATATCCACTGGGCAGTACAGTTTCCAGAAATAAGTAGGCATATGTTAAAGCAGAGGTGAAGGGGGCTGCCACTTCTGGGGCAGCTGCCAGGTCATTGCACCTGCCAGGTGCAGGTAACTTGAATTAGGTGCAGGTAATTTTTTTATTTTATTTATTTATTTTTTTTGCGGTACGCAGGCCTCTCACTGCTGCGGCCTCTCCCGCCGCGGAGCACAGGCTCCAGATGCGCAGGCTCAGCGGCCATGGCTCACGGGCCCAGCCGCTCCGCGGCATGTGGGATCTTCCCAGACCGGGGCACGAACCCGCGTCCCCTGCATCAGCAGGCAGACCTCCAACCACTGCGCCACCAGGGAAGCCCCCGGGTGCAGGTAATTTTGAATGGAAACTTTCAACCCCATTTAGAGGGTGCCATGATGTCCCTGTGGTGGCATATCTGAAACAGTGCAGTTGAACCCTCAAAAAAGAAAGAGAGCAGAGGAGAGAGATGGACTCACCATATTTTCCTGAAGTTGCTTCAACTGGATAAAATACAGCTGTGATTACAGCTTTTACAGTGTTCTAGTACTCCAAAATTTTTTTTAATTTATGATTGTCAGATTTAGCTGGCTTTAATGCAATTAAAAGTTGTTTGACATCCCCTACATAGTAGAATGTAATTCACTACATCAGAGATCAGCTGTTACAACCCATCATTGATTTACTGATGTTCAAAAACAACTGACATCAGCATCCTTAAAATGAAGCATGTTATTGTCTTAGAGTCTCCAAAAGTAGGTCTAGAAATAAGGATTTGGATGCACATAGCTAATTTGGGTGCTAATCCTAGAAAACCCTTGTAGGGGGGTAGGGAAGTAAAACATAGAAGGGATAGAACACCATGAAGTTTGCATTATAGCTGAGTGGCAAATGAGGCTCGGTCCCACCAGGGAGCTGTGGGAGACAAGGTAGGGAATGCCCCACTGTTACCCCTGCCGGTGAGCAAGATACTGAATTATTTATTCCTGAGTACCATCTGTCATAGGCTGAAGTCTGCCCCTGAAGGCACTTCAGACCTGCCAAGATGAAACCCTCAGGAGGAGAGTAGCAGGGGCTTAAAATAGACCCCACTGACCAGTAACGGGAATGGTGAGAGCTGGAGTATGGGTGGGTCCACAACAACATCTACCATAGTTGGGGGTCCCAGAGTGGTCCTGCTATTGGTCATCCCAGCACCTCTAGAAATAGAGCCTGGAGGACAGAAGCTTAAGCAGCACTTAAACTTCTGGGCCACAATCTTTACTTCCCCTCAATCTAGCCAGAAAAGTGGCTTAGGACAAGACCTATTGTCATAAAATTGCTATATAAAATCTTGATGTTAAAGATGGAAAGAACTGAAAATAAGATGTCAATTGGCTCTGACTATGTATCTGATCCCATTTCCTCACTGGAAGGCTGGCTGGAGGTCAGTGGCACATTATACCTGGTTGGAGAATGGAGCTACGGGAAGGGACATGAGAAGGCCAGCGACAAACCTTTATCTATCCAGGACTGGGGCTTAGAGCTCACAAGCTCAAGGTGGAAGGGTACTTTCTTTAAGGCCCAATTATGCGCAAACTCAAAAGCTAAGGCAATCAGTTAAGAAATAAGGTCACTAAAGCTAATAAACCAGAGAGAAGCCATAAAACTAGCTGCCTCCATCAAAGTGAAACTATATGCTGTCCCCAGCAAACCCCCAGTTCTCAGTAGCTTCAAGCAAGTGAGAACTGTTTCTCCTCTATGTAAAATCCACTGTTCTTCTCAAGCATGACTTGTGTTCCTCCTGTCTGTGGCTCCACCCTTTACAAGTGCCTTGGGCCTGCTGAATCCTCTGGCTCTGGCTCACAGATCTGGAAAAACAGAGGGTGAAAGACTGAGTAGGAAAGTATTATGGGATAGGCCTGGGAATGCATGCATTACTTTGGCCCAGAAACAACTGATGAGAACTTAGTCACATTTCCCCCACCTAAATGCAGGGGGGCTGGGAAAAATAGTTCCTGATTTAGACAGAACTTCCTAGCAAACTGTCTACATTATGGAAGGGGAGCATGACTCTTGGTCGAGAATTAGCCATCCCTGCCACACAGCCAGACCGAAACACCTCAATAAGACAAAGCATTACTGAAAGAGGAGCTCCCTGAGCCTGGACAAAACGGACCATGTGCCAATTCTAAAGCCAGCCAGAAACCAGATGCCTCCAGTGTAAATATTCCTGCCAGTAAGGGCAGGACCCAGTTGATAAAGTAAATAGCAGGGTAGAATGAACAATGTGGAAAAACTAATCAGAGAACGAACCCCAGTAGGAAACCCAGGATTTCTTTTTCCTCCCTTCCTCTCACCAAAGATGGGTTACCTGGCACAGAATTCAATCCAAATGTGAGTTCTACTTAATATCACAAATAGAATTTTTCACTGGGTTTGTTCTGCATTCAGTGATAAAAGCAGCACACAATTATTTTAGATTGGACCAATGAGATTGTACTGAGAAGTCTCTGAAGATTGTCTGCTGAGTGCCAGTTGCTAATGAATCCCATTTGTCTTTCTTGATTAAGTCTGCTATTACCCCCGTTTAGTCCTGTCACCAACCCTTTAGCGAGAATTTTCATATCACTGTTTAGATGAGAAATTAGCCTATGAGAGCAGCACTCATCAATCAGAAGGCATTTTATTTAATACAGTTTACAGTTTATAAGTTCAAAAACTCTAGCCTCAGACATTAGAAATGGATCACTGTCCCAGGCAGAGATAATCAGGGGGTTCAATTCACTTGACAAGCATGGAGAAACAACTTTGAATTTGACATACACACTTAGGGAAGGCCTGCAGTATGGCAAGCCTGCAGCTGATACCAGGAGGCTTTTTCTTCTGATTAGGAAATCCCCTTTGGTTTAAGCAAATGCTCCATTCTGGGTACTTAACCACACTTTCCTACAACACTACAACCAGAAAAATTAAAAATGAAATTTTAAAATAGCCTCACTTCTTTGTGATATCAAATCTTTTTTCTTGTTTGCAATATTTTGAAAAAAGCTCCTATAGAATATTTATTTGTTCCTTGAAATTATAAAGAGCAAGATGTCCCTGAAAATCTTAATTTTGCAAAAAATAACACTATTCAGCGGTCACGTATAAATAGCACAGAAGAAAATGGAGCTTTGGCACTTATAGAACAGAGCTAGATGGCTATGTGACTATACAAACTAGATGATTCTGGGCCCTGAGAGGATTTTGGAAGGGCCAGGTTGGCAGGATATGTTGGTTATTTAACGGTATCAAAGATCATAGTTATTTTAAGAATTCTATTTCACATCACCATGTAACAAGCCACACTTATGGAACTGCTTCCTGTAATATTTCATTTAGAGCTATAGTTCCAAATTTATTTTACCCAAGACTCCCCTTTACATATTTTCCAAATCAATGCTTTAACAGCAAAGACTGTTATTTGCATACTTGGTTAAGTTTAGAGAAGTAATAACTGGCAAAAATTTGCTAGGAGCCCTCAATTCTTATCTTCCACTTACTCTGTTGGCCTTAAATCTTAGAAAGAGAAATCCCTTAAAAGGACTTATTAGGCAGAGAACACTAGCTACTATTAGAGCACATCAACTTTGCCATCACTGTTACCCCTTGGTGACTATTTGGAGACATATAACTCCAACTTCTGTGACCTCTTTGAAATTCTTAATGACCTCATCTGAAATTGGTTTCTATTTTAAAGAATAGTCTAGTTTTCTCCTTAGAAAGATGTCTTTTATATTTAGATTGGGGAATGTATGCCAAAGAGTATTTCATTGTAGCTAGCCATCAAGTATTATTTCAGTCTTTATTTTAATTGTTTAAGTTGTTGTCTCACATAAAGAATATATGTTCATTGTAAAAAAGAAATGAAACAATATAGAAGTATATGAAGTAAAAAAATCAGTCTCCCTATCAACTTCTCATTTCCTCTTGCCGAGCGTAAGCACTTTTAAGATTGCTGTGTATCTTTTAAAACACTTTATGCATGCATGACAAGACACTACTATAATTCTTAACAGAAAAAATGAGATTATACTACATATGTTATCCTACAACTTGTTTGCTTCCTTCATACAACATTGTGCTAATCAGGGTTCTCCAGAAGAAAAAAATATATATATAATGAGATTTATTATAAGAAATTGGCTCATGCAATTATGGAAGCTGAGAAGTCCCCACAATCTGCACAAGCTGGAGACTCAGGAATGTCAGAGGTATAACTTCAAGCCTGAGTTCAAAGGCCTATGAACCAGGAGCACCAATGGTGTAAGACCTAATTCAAGGGCAGGAAAAGACTGATGTTTCCACTCAGCAGTCAGGCAGAGAGAAGAAATTCAACCTTCCTCCACCATTTTGTTCTATTCAGGCCTCCAGTGAATTGAATTGAATGATGCCCACCCAACAGCGGAGGGCAAAATGCTTTAATGAGTCCACCAATTCAGCTGATAATCTCATCAGGAAACACCTTCAAAATACACCCAAAAATAACGTTAATCTGACCACACAGTGTCCCAGTCAAGCTGACACATAAAAATCACCATCACCAGCATATACCATGAGCAATGTTCCATTTCAGTACATTCATATAAATCATGCTCTTATCAGCTGCTAACTGGATGTACAGACTTAGCTAAATCATTCCTCTATTGAAAAACATTAAAGTAGTCTCCAATATTTTGGCTAGAATGAAACAAAAATTGGAGATCTTTAAACTTTTCCTCTTGACCATTTATGTGCAATTCAGACTTGATGAGCTAAAGTCTACGTATTTTTAAACTTTATGTATTACTGGCAAATCTCTGTAAGATAAACTAGAATTTAACACCTTTTAACTTCTCATGCACTATAAAATTCAATTTTTCACAAGCTGATGTTCTTGAGCTAGACTCATCTAACTCACAGTTAACAAAGATTCAAATATGGCATAAAACAAAAAAATATAAGTAAAAATACATGCAATAACTCAACTGCTGCATATTTCTACCATGCTAAAGTAAGTTATTCTGTGGCTGTCTGTATTTCAGAATAATTTATATCAATGTTTCATGAAATTGAACAATGTTCACAGTACTTTGGAAAATGCACAGAAGTAAATCAAAGAGTGTATTTGGTTTTGAACCTACCCATTTATTATTGTCAGGATAGGTTAAGTTATGCCACAATAACAAATTAACCTGAAAATCCCGTTGGTTTAACACAATGACTTATTTCTTACTTACACTACATGTATATCATATGTTCATAGTACTGCTCAGGTCAATAGGGGTCTCTGTTCTCCATAGTCTCTTGGGGACTCAGGCTGATGGAGGCTCCTCTTTTACTTATACTTTCTGGAGCCCAGGGCTTCCTCAGTCACTGGGGTAGGGGAAGAGTGACTGGGGAACTGTGCAGGGACATGTCTGGTTCTGTACCATCACTACAAAATAATGTCAGCCTCAGTTGCTTTAATATCAGAATTACAGTTCTGAAAGCTCCTGGTCAGTGGCCACTGTCCTATTGTTCCCTCCATGTCAGTGCTGGATCACCAGTGTCTGATAGCACTGCTGAAACAGCAGTATGCAAAAATGGGATGTGAGTGGGCCACCTTCTTCTGCTGGTCCTATTCTTGTCTTCTTTTGCCACTACCTCTGCTGACCTCAAGCCATTGACCAAGGTCCCCATTTATTCCTCTAGGTATGAGAGAGTACGCTCCCTCTGTGAGAATCAGACTCAGAAGGTGTTTTCTACAGCAACCTAGCAATTATCGTTCTTGGGAAATAAAGCTCTTTCAGGTCAATTCACAGGATGACTTGGCTTGTAGAATGTTCCAGCCCCTTCCTAAGACCTATGATCTAGAATTAGGCCCACAAATCACCCCTCCCTTATGGTTAGTTCCTTCTCAGGACTCCCTATCACCCCTTCCTGCCCCCAGCATCAATGAGTCTGGCAGACATGACCTCGAAGGAAAAGAATGGAGCAATACTCCTGTCCTTCTTCTCTTAAGAGGTTCTTCACTACTGTGTAAATCCCTGAAATCAAATAGACATACATGAAAGGGCACTGCCTACCTCCACACCACATTATCCAAAGACCAAATGTCACTGCCTTTGCCCAACTAAATATGTTAAATGGATTATTGTGAATATATAAAAATATCTCCCTTCCATCCTTTGCTCTCATTAATACTGGCTTCTGCACATCCACAGAACCTGACCACTGCTACTACAACACTGAATACAAATCCTTAGACAGCGTTTGTTAGGGTCATCATTGTATGCAGATAAATACATTATGAAGAAGTGTTATTCTTTTTCTGTCTTCATAATTAGAAACAAAATACCTCAATATTTCAGATCAAGAAATATAAAATTGATAAAATCTTGATATTTGGTTAAATAATCATAAGGATTATTTTAATTTTGAATATTTCTTCAACTTTAAAAATTGCACACCTGGCTGATCTCAACTTCTGTAGTTTATCATGTGTCTTGTTATAATATGTTGGGTAATTAAAAAATTTTTCTAAACCATTTGATACATTTCAAAGTCAGAGGCAGGTGTGGGATTCATGATCAGATTTGGTCAAATAATTTATGATTGTGTAGAGACTTTATGCTATTTAAACAAAAGGAAAATTTTTTTGAAACTTTAAATAGCAAACAGCAGGTTGAAACAGGTATTGCTTTTTCTCCCAGTAAGAAATTCCTGGAAATTCCTGTTGCTGGCCAGGTTCTGCTGCAGATGTTCAGACTTACCACAGATGCTCTCGAGACAGGATGCCAAAAACCTGGTGGGAAAGAGAAAGCGAGATTTATGCTCAAATTTCCCAAAGAGGCTTCATCACCCAGGATTCTGTACAGTTGCATCATTTCATTACTCACATCTCTGGAATGTTTATTAGAAAACAATTCTTTCATGATATTAGCTATCTCATTCAGTGTTTGGCAATAGAATTGCTAAAAATACCCCAAACTGTGAGTCCTAACTTTAGGAAGCTCACACTTGTTTAGAAACAACTACAGTAAACTATATTTAAAAAAAAAATACAAGTTAAAAAGTAAAAGGAATCGATCTCCCAAGATTAACTCTTGACCTTTTTGATGCTACTTACATGGCAGATGTTCCTTCAAGCTGTGAAGGTTGGTGGTGTTCATTATGAGAACATGACACTGCATATGGGCCAGCGGCAGGATTTGCTGCCATATCAGAAGACTGAACAGGATTCTGTCGAGGTAGAAAGGATTGTGAAAAGTCTCATGCTGGGATGCTCATGAGGGAAGCCAGAGAGCAGATAAAACTAGATAGGAGGGCTTCCCTGGTGGCACAGTGGTTGAGAGTCCGCCTGCCGACGCAGGGCACACGGGTCCGTGCCCCGGTCCGGGAAGATCCCACATGCCGTGGAGCGGCTGGGCCCGTGAGCCATGGCTGCTGAGCCTGTGCGTCCGGAGCCTGTACTCCGCAATGGGAGAGGCCACAACAGTGAGAGACCCGCGTACCGCAAAAAAAAAAAAAAAAAAACACAACAAAATAACAACAACAAAAAAAAAACTAGATAGGAGAGGAGACAGGGCAAAGAGTTGAGGATTTCAAAGGGCACAACATGGGTAAGGCAGGCACACAGTGCAGCTTTCCATTAGCAGCTGGATTGCTGGCGGGGGGCGGGGGGTGTGGTCCAGGGTCCCAGTGAACTTCATTGTTGGTTTATTGATTAGGAGGGAAAATGTGCGTTGAAGGGGTGACTCTCAAATTTTGTTGAGAAACTAGACATGGAATATTCAGAATATGGACTTTTAGCTGAGGTATAGAATTTATTTATTGAGATAGTCACCTTGGTGTCATAGTCATTTCCCTCTTTCCCTATAGAACCTTCCGGTGGCTTCCTAAAGTCAAAACTAACAAGATCTGACCATCAACCTATTTATGCTAAAGCAGCCCAGTATAAGACAAAGAGCAGTGGACAGAAAGTCAGAAGTAATGGATGCTGATTTTGGTTCTGTGTGTCATTAGCAGTGTACCTTAACCAACAGCACTTAACATCTTTGGGCCTCAGTGTTCTCATAAGGGTTTCCATGAGCCTTCCTAGTTCTACTATTTCTGCTAGTTTCTGTGGTATATTTTACCAATTTCATCTGTCAACAAAGTAAAAAAGCAAATTTTACCTGCTGGCATTGTTACATTTTGCTATTTACATTTCCTGAATATTTGATTGTTAATGGACTGGAAGAAAGAAAATTGTAGAAAATTTCTTGTTGGAGTCATTTGAATATCATTACTAAATCTACAGCTCGTATCAAAGCAAACCATGACTCCTAGGCCTTCCTTTCAGAGTCATTCACAAATGAACACGTTTTATTTTAATAGAAAACAAGAACATTTTAATTGCCTAAGCTGAGTACTTTTATTTTGTTTTATGTGTGCAGTCAGAACCAGACCCTTGTGGATAATGTTAAAAGATGGATATTCTTTTCCCTGAGCTTTTTTCTTTTTGTGTGTAAATTACAACAATTGCTTGGGGGATTGGGCATTTGGACAAGCCATAAAATAATCAAAATTTTAATACTGTTTGGTGGCAGCCTAGGACTCTGAATTAGTGGCTAGATTAACCATTCACAGGTATAAGCACTCCATTCCTAGCTGGATTTAATAGTCCTGCTCATTGGGGGAATAAATTCTCCTGGTTGGTTCGAGGCTTTAACAAAATAATTTCTTGAATATAAGCAAGTGACCCCAGCATTCACAACTAGGTTTTCTTTGGGTCTAATGGTATTTCTACCCTCTGACAAAATAACAATTTGAAAGTGAATTACTCATCATTCATTACTACAAAAGAACCAAGCCAAGAACCAGTTCAACCCCAAATCATTTAGCTACATTTGCCAAATTGTATGTGTTGTTAAAAACCACAATCTCAAGAAAACTATCTTTAGGAATACCTATAAATACTAGAGCTCATTAAAGCAACAAATATCTTGGCTTTGATCTTGGTCACTGTTGGGGGGTTTCAAAGGAAATCTCAGATAAGACAGGCCTCAGCTCAATTTTGAGTATAATTAGTTTCTCTCTCTCTCTCTCTCTCTCTCTCAATTACTTTAAATCTATTCTGTCACTTTAACATTTCAAACTCAACTGTTTTATGACTGTGAAATATTGTCATACTATATTATGCTAATGGACCTAATTAATTCCCAGGGCAACTTTCCTGTGGAATGTGGTAGGGTATATGATAATGCCACTAGTTCTCAGTGGTGAGTAGTTTTTTTTTTTTCAAACTTGATGTTTACAACTGCTGCTGTATGATTTGTTTTCCTATGTCAGAATGCTAGTGAGCATATTTCAGTAGCTCCAATGCATCTATATTCTTCATCATACTGCTGGTTATCAAAGTGCAAGTTATCACCTGCTTAATATCCAGGCAAGTATGAGAAACTCAGTAATTAATTCTTATGACTGTCAGTCTGTCCAGACTTCTAGCTACCATGAAAGAGATAGCTACTGAGAGTAAGAAAATTCACAACCTGCCCACTCAGATTTCCCACCTTAAGGTACTCAAATAGAGAAAATTTTGGAAAGAGGTGGGAGAGTGGAGACCCCCTATATTCAACATGAAACTCTTTATAATAAATAATTCTTTTTCCCCAAAAGTAGAATCCAAACTCTGATTCTGAGCTTTGCCAATTCTTACTGTGCTCTAGTAAAGGCATCAGATAGACTATGTTCTGAAGGGCTAAAGATACTTTAAAGAAGGCGACCAAATGTTCCATTTGGATCTGAGAAGCTGGAGGAAATGGCTAGGATAAATTGCCCCAAGAATATAATAAGCTCTAGGTTGTGTACAGAATGCCGCACAGGGTGACCAAAACTTCACTGCACTGGGTGCCAGGAAACTTGCATCTGAATCCTTGCTCTGGCTTGTAATGAATATAGACTACTTAATGTTTTTTGCTTTAGTTTTCTAAATTGGGCATAATATTTACCTTAAAAGGTGACAAACAAACTAACAAAAAAAAGCCTAAAAATGTATGGCAGGAAGGGTAAACTGGGATGAAGTGAGAGAGTGGCATGGACATATATACACTATCAAACGTAAAATAGATAGCTAGTGGGAAGCAGCCACATAGCACAGGAAGATCAGCTGGGTGCTTTGTGTCCACCTAGAGAGGTGGGATAGGGAGGGTGGGAGGGAGATGCAAGAGGGAGGAGATATAGGGATATATGTATATGTATAGCTGATTCACTTTGTTGTACAGCAGAAACTAACACACCATTGTAAAGCAGTTATACTCCGATAAAGATGTTAAAAAAAAATGTATGGCACGAAGTAGATATTTTGTGTTATTTTCATCTCCTCCAAAAGCTTTTCAGCTCCTCTATGTCATAGGGTCTTTCCCTTCTTTGTGCTTAGTAGAATTTCTTATTTGCACATCACATTTGGGCACAGAATCAGGCACTGCCTGATAACAATAGCCCTTCATTTTATGTGACTATATATCTTCTCTTCCTGAAGACATGTTAATTTCTTTGAGGTCAGGAACTCCATCTTCTCATTACTCTGCTCTGTCTACCACCTATCCCTGCAACAATATGTGGTACAATGTACTGATAAATACTTGTTGAATTGAATTAAATTTTTTTCTCATCCTGTTGTCCCCCTCCTCCTGCTATTTTTTTTAGTATGAATTCACAAATGTGTTTATTGCCCAGGTTAAGTTTTAAAATATATGGCATAGGGACTTCCCTGGTGGTCCAGTGATAAAGAATCTGCCTTCCAATGCAAGCGACGCGGGTTCGATCCCTGGTCAGGGAACTAAGATCCCACATGCAGTGGGGCAGCTAAGCCCACACGCCACAACTACTGAGCTTGCGCGCGCCTCAACTAGAGAGAGAAAACCCACGAGCCACAACTAGAGAGAAGCCCATGCGCTGCAACGGAAGATCCCGCGTGCCGCAACTAAGACCCAATGCAGCCAAATAAATAAATAAATATTTAATAAATAAATAAATAAATAAAATATATGGCATAGCCTTGTCTAATTATAAATGGAAGATTTATGTTGACAATTATACACATTGTATATATTGTAGACAATTGAGCATCACTAAATTAAAACAGCAACAATTTATTTGCCAGAAAATATATCAAGAGCTTTGAGCACTAATACAAGCCTATGAGACATCCAATACCAGCAGCACAACTACTGCCTTCTCTATAGACTTTCTACAAATTGCTAGGCTCACTTTGCTCTTCAGTAAAAAGATTACTCAAATTTTCTGGATAGGTTAACAGAAGTACCTAAAAAGATGACTGTGTATAAGTGGTGCCAATCATCCCCCCCGCCACTACTTCATTTAAATAAACAACCAACAACCAAAAATAGTTTTGCACCACTCATCTATTAATGTCAACATACTTGGACACTCTGACACTGAACAGGAATACTGAAACCAGGCCCTGGGGCTTGGGATACTGCACTTAAATTGGGCACTGGTGTTATGTGTGCCATGTTGCCTAGTTGGAACAACAAACTGGGCCCACATATGGGCAGGCTGAAGCGAGGACCAGCCAGGCAGTAGATCTACCCATAGAAGAGTTTCCCGTTCCCAACACTTGGCAGAGACCACCAACAATCCTCACATTTCCAATCTGAATAGACACTTCAGTTTGAATCTAGCAAAGATGACTGTCCATTGAAAACCGGGTGCCCTCTCTTCCAGAGTTTAGAGTGGTTTGCGGGAAGTGGCTGTCCAGTCAGGAACTACGTAGTTCAGCCTCCCTTGTATCTAAGTGAACTCAGATGATTAGTTCTTTTCTATGGAATTTGAGTGGAAATGATGTGTGATACATCTGGGCAAATATAGTTAAAAAGCAAGTGTACATCATCTTCTCTTTGGCCACCTGCTAGATAGATACCTAGGACTATAGGATGCTAGGGAATGGCCAAGCCATATAATGGATAAATTCTCCATTTCTCAATCACTAAGTGGAGGAAAGTTGCATGATAGCCAGGATTATCAAATGTGAGTGATTAGGGTAATAACTTACTATGTTAAGTTATTAAAGTTGGATATTTATAATATTTGTTATGGCATTTTGTTACCCTAACCAATACACTTATTAAATCAGCTGCATTTTACACTGCCGATGGTGTATTTCTTGATATTTGCTACTACCTGTAATAATCCCATCCTCCCTTTGATCCACCCCTACCATGCTGAATCCTTTTTCTCCATCTATCTCTTTTAAAGTTTGCATCCTAAGCCCACTGCCTGTGCTTGCCCCTTCCCCCCTCCCCACCAGGCAATCCTATTGTAGCTTTAAGGCATATTGCTGACTTCTGAATTTTACCTCTTGCCTAATTTTTAGCCTGGCGTGGTCAAATGCCTACAGAACTTCTCTTGCTGGGTGTCCCATTGACATCTCAAACTTAATTTGTCTGAAACTGAGATCAACATTTTTCTCCCTTCCTTTCCCATCTCTAGTACACCCCCTACTACATTCTCTATCTCAGTAAATAGCACCATCATTATCTCAGAAAAGAGCACTGCAAATTATCCCAGGCTCCTCTTTTCTCCTCATTTTCCATATTCAGTGCATTACTAAGTCCAGCAAATTTTACCTACTAAATAGTTGGTAAATCCATTCTGTCATCTCCGCCCTGAATAACACTGTCCTGGTTCAAGGTCCCATTATTTTTCACGTAGGCCACACCAGAACATAGTGGTTAGTCACATGGACTTTGGAATCAGGCAGATCTTTGCTTACGTCTCAGTTCTGCAACTAGTTCTTGGCTGTGTCATCTGGTGAAATTAACTATCGTTTTAACCCATTTCCTCTCATCTGTGAAATAGGAGATATTAATAGTACTTTCCAAATGGGGCTGTTATAAGCAATGAAGGAAATTAGGTATAGAGGGACCTTAAAACAGCCTGACATAGAGTAAGGGCACCATAATGTTAGCTATTGTGATTGGAGACTCTGCTTCTAAACTCACCTCCATGAATCCACCCTCCTTAAGGGAGTGATCTCTCTACAATAGAAATTCTGCCATCTTTGACCCCTGCATTATGGATGGAAAGGAAGAGATGGGGTATGAGAAATTTTCAGAGGTAGAACTGGTAGGAATTGGAATCTGATTAGGATGATACATGATAGGCATCTTACTAGAAATGCCTACTGCGAAATATATAAATTGGATAAATTTGCCTTCATAGGTAAATTAAATGTATTTTTAAGATTCTTTACTTCCCTTTATCTTCTCTAAATTGGATCTGCACATAAAAAACTCAGGTACTAAATTAGTGATTATCTAAGCTTAGCATAAACCCTACTCACTGCATAATGGCCATCTCATTTGTTTACTTACAGAACATTCATGACAGCTAAAAAATAGGAAATTCAAATTAACCAAAATTTCTTTCTGAGAGAACATAATACAAGGAAAGCTTTAAGTATAGTATATTTTAATTCTCATTACTATTCTCTTCACATACATCTCATTCCAGTAATATTTTCCTCTCCTTTATTTATCTCATCCACAGGGTATCCTGAACAGACAATGAGAGCATTTTGAAGATAAGAAATACACGGGTGATTAGAGTAGAAATAACTGAGGAGGAATCAAACCGAGACTCACTATTCATCTACCATGTGCCAGACAATAGGGATGATCATCACATATGTTGTCTCATTTAGTTCTCAAAATAAAACAAAAATCAATTAATTAATTAGTTAAAGTAAAATAAACTCCATGATTTGTATATGTACCATGTACCATGAGGAACATATAGTTCCTATTTTACAGAAAAGGATCTCAGTGAAGTTAAACTACCTGTGTGAAATCATACAGAAAAGGTATTTATTTGCCAGGATTTGAACTTACTTTCATCTGATTCCAAAGCCCACTGGTATGATATTATAATATCCTAGATATCCAAACTATGAAAAAAAGTCTACAAAACTATGTATTTGACTACTCTGTACCCCTTTAGTGTGTATGTGAACAATAAAAGAAAAAGAAAGTACAGGTTGTGGATAACCACTTCGCACATTGTCACATTGTTTATATCTACATGGGAGCTGAGCCTATGAAACATAGAAACTTCCCTGAGGAAGAAACCAGTCACAAAAGCCACCAGAAGTACCAATAATACACACACATGTCCTGGTGGGATCATCCTCCATCCTTGTGCTCTTCCCTCTTGATGAAATAAACATCCCCTAGTTTCCTGTGATTTGGGCTTCAGACTCTTCGGAGAGTAAATTCACATTTTTCTCTATCTGTGCCATAGGGAGAAGGAGTTCTATAAAGCAGCAGAAAACAAACGATTGGTGAATAATTTTTTTTAATCAGATTCTTTCTGAGACACTGATCTCATTATATGTTCACCAGACAAGCTCCTACTAAATCTATTCACAATTAAAAGAAAATTTACCCAGATAGTAGTATTGAACTGTGCCTTAATTAGGGCAGCCAAGAATGTCTTGTATAATTAACTGGGCTTTGTTTATAATTATTTCCTTGTGGTTGGAACTGTTTTCTGCATGTAACTGGGGCAATGCTAATAGTAACACTAAGCTTGGATTTTCATGTGAGAGTAACTGAAGGACAGGCAGAAGAAACAAGGCCAGGGCTTCCCTGGTGGTGCAGTGGTTGAGAATCTGCCTGCTAATGCAGGGGACACGGGTTCGAGCCCTGGTCTGGGAAGATCCCACATGCCGCGGAGCAACTAGGCCTGTGAGCCATAGCTACTGAGCCTGCGCTTCTGGAGCCTGTGCTCCACAACAAGAGAGACCGCGATAGTGAGAGGCCCATGCACCGCGATGAAAAGTGGCCCCCGCTTGCCACAACTAGGGAAAGCCCTTGCACAGAAACAAAGACCCAAGACAGCAAAAATAAATAAATAAATAAATAAACTCCTACCCCAACATCTTCTTTAAAAAAAGAAACAAGACCAGACCTGGGAAAGCAAAACCAAAAAAAATGAAACACAAGATCTCTTATAATCCTCTGTTTTGCCTCAGGATGAACAGCGTCTCCCTAACCTCTGACCTAATCTAAAGTCTAGATGCTGATATCTGGGCTCCTTTATCCTTCTGTCAAGTAAAAAAACCTATTTCTTCACTTTTGGAAAATGGAGTGATGCCTTTTCTCACTGAGGCCCATGTGTTGTTTTACCCCTCCAGATCCAGTTTCTCATCTCCCGGACCCAACTGTGTGTCCTGTTGGATGACATCAACATCCTTTGACTTCCCATTAGGTTTGGCCAACAAGAAACCCTAGTGAGATATCTGGAAGGAGGAAGGATGGGAGGGAGGAAGGGTGGAAGTACAGGTGGATAGGAGAGCAGACAGAGACTGATGTCTCAGTACTTATTCCCCTGGTTTGTTCTCTGCAGTTATCTTGGGCAGGCTATATCCAATCCCTAAGCCAAAGTCTTCATGACTATAAACAGCCATCTTCAAATAGTCACCTGTCTATGGACACCTGTAATCACTCTCTCCTCTTACCACTTATCTCTGAGGTTGGAAACAGTTATAATAACAGAACACTGTTATTACACTTGCCCTAGATACTATACTATCTCTTGTGGTTATCCTACACCTTACCAAAACTTTGTAAAAAAGTCTCTACTAAACTCTACTCAAATTATCATAATCTGAGTGTAACCTCTATTCTTGGCTAGTAAAATTGGCACAGCCTGGATTTGTAATACCATGTACCCTTACCCATGCATATCCGCTTATGTTCTAGAAGACAACAGGAATAATAGAATTCTTAGTTGTAAGGAATTAGGAAGTTCCCTGGATGATTAATTAATCAAAAGTATTTGATGTACTAGAATGTAGCTGAGTAGACTCAGAGGCCCTTGGCCAAATAAGATTGTCCAGGTCTTGCTGAGTAACAACAGGAATTTAAATACTGACAAAATAGATACTGACAAAGTAGGAATTGTTTTTATTTTTTCCTATAAATCTTGTTAATTGTGGCTAGTGTGGTAGCATACACATCTAAACATTCTGTAAATTCTTATCACATTCCTTCTGCTTGATGTTTCAGATACACTTTCTTAGAAAGAGAGGTCCAGGTAAAAGAAGTATAATAGAAATAAGGATAACTGAGCTCTATTAAACATATCACTTTTTGATCTCTGTGGGGTGTGGATCAATTTGTTATGTAGCTAGGTTTCTTCCTTCAGGTATCTCATAACCTAATAAGAGAGACAGATTGCTATAGGGTATAAAAGAGAGCAAAAAAAAATTTTTGAGTAGTAAAAGTAATTTCAAATAGCTTGACAGAGAGGGTAACAGTGAAGGAAAATCTGGAGGGACCCCATCAAGTTGATCAAGTAAAGGATGGAAGTTCCATACAGAAGAAGAGCAGTGCCAAAGGCAAGAAGGCTTAATAATAAAAATAATAAAAAATAATTGAAATAATTGTGAGTAGTTTGTTACACAAAAAAGACAGGATTTTCAGTAGTGGAAATTTAATAGACCATAAAATTCAAGAGGAAGAATGTTTAGAGATGAGACTAGAAAGCTCAGAGATGGTGAAATAATAAAGTTCCTACCAAAGCAGCACAGCTTAAGAAAGTCTTCAAATGGATTTGGAGTTTATACTATAGATAATGATGAATTTATGAGATTATTTTTAACAGAAGAGTGATGTGACTAAATTTGTTTTTAAGAAATGTAATTTCAGGGACTTTCCTGGCAGTCCAGTGGTTAGGACTTCACCTTCCAATGCAGGGGGTGCAGGTTCCTGGTCAGGGAGGTAAGATCCCACATGCCTCACAGCCAAAGAACCAAAGCATAAAACAGAAAAAATATTGTAACAAATTCAATAAAGACTTTAAAAATTGTCCACATTAAAAAAAATCTTTAAAGAAAAAGAAAAGAAATGTAATTTCAGGGAGAGTGTATTAGGACCAAGAAAACAATTGGAAATCTAATTAGTCTTTTTGCCTATACCAAGTGAAAGTCAAAGTAAGTTGTTTGAAAGAACTAAACAAGTAGGTAAGCATCGAGAAGACAGACCAATAAAAGATGATAGAAGACACAGATTATCAATATCAGTAATGAAAAAGGAGACAGAACTAGAATTTCTCCATAGATATTAAAAAGATCATAGAAGATATTATTAAAGTCTTTGTCCAATTAATTTACTAATTGTTGTAAAATGAAGAAAGCACTTGATAAACACAGTTTATAAAAATGATACAAGAAGAAATAGAAAATTTGAATAGTCTCATTCTATTAAAGAAATTGATTTCATATTTGAAGATCTTCCCACAGGGAAGATCTTCAAGCCAAAATAGCTTTACTGGTGAATATTTCCAGAGACTTAATGAAGAAATAATTCAAATTTCACACAAATTTTCCAAAATTTTTTAAATTGTCAGTGCAATACAAGAAAAAAGAATAGATAAAAGCATTGAAAAGTAAGTAATAAGCAAACTGTCATTAGTCATAAATTACATAATGTTGAACATAAAAATTTAAAAGTGACCTTTATAGATAAACTATTAGACTTATTAAGTAAAATTAGCAGGGTAAATATATAAACACTAATTGTATTTCTACACACTCCCGCCCCCCAAAAATTTTAATAATATTATTAACAATAGCATCAAAAACAAATTTATAGAAATAAATGTAACAAAATTATGTAAGACCTCTACACAGAAAATTATAAAATATTATTGAGAGAAATTAAAGACCTAAATAAATGGAGAGATATATCATGTTCATGGGTTGGAAGTTTCAGTAGTGCAGTCAGTTCTCCCTATATTGAGTCAATGCAATTCTAATCAAATTTTCAGCATGATTTTGTGTTTGAAGTGGAAAAAAATACACGAAATTCCAAAATTTATATGGAAATTCAAAGGACAAAGAGAATCAAGACAATCTTGAAGCAAAAGATTATATAGTTACAATTAATCTAATGTAGTATATATATATAAAGACAGTCAAATAGTCCAATGAAACTGACTTTGAGTCCAGAAATAGATCACATGTACATAGTCCCTTAAAATTTGACAAAAATGATACCGCAATCCAGTGATAAAGAATAGTCTTCATAGTAAATTTTGCTAGGTCAACTGGATATTTCTATGAGGAAAATATTTGTCTAAACTTCTTCCTTATACCAAACATAAAAGTCAACAGCAGATGATTGCATATGTAAATGGAAGGCTAAAATACAAACACTAAAATACAAATACAAACTCTTCTGGAAGATAATATAAGAGAATATTTTTATGATTTTGGGGTAGGCAAAACCACACTTATGTTTCTTAAGCAAAACATTAAAAGGAGCAACCAAAAAGGAAAAGATTGACACATTGAACTGTATTCAAATTAAGAATGTCCATTTATTAAATATATCACTAAGAGAATGAAAATTCAAGTCACAGAGTAGCAGAAGATATTTCCAAAGTATATATTCAACAAAGAACTTATATCTGAAATATATAAAAAACTGCTACTTATCAATAAGGAAAATATAAGCCAATAGAAAAATGGGCAAAACATTACCAAAAGGATATGCAAATGGCAATATATGAAAATATGCTCAGATTTAATAGTTATCAAGGAAACATAAATTAACTACAATGAGATACCTATATATGTATACTCACTAGAATTGTTGAAATATAAGGGACTAATTTGTCAAGGATTTGGAGTAACTGGAACTCTCATAAATTGCTGGTGAGTGTGTTAATTGGCAGAACAACTTTGGAAACTGACAACATTAACCAAACTTGATGATACATATACCTCGTAATTCAGTAATTCTAGTTTTAAGGATTTACCTATAAAAATTATATGCATATGTGCATGAAAAGACACATAACAATGTTCCTAGCAGCCCTATTTATAATAGCGCAAACACTGAAGTATCCATTGACAGTGAGCTGTGTCAATTTATACACACACACACACACACACACACACACACACACACCATAAGAGCTGTGAGTTTAAGTTTTATTCAGAGTCTTGCTGAGGACTATAGCCCAGGAGACAGCCTCTCAGTAGCTCTGAGGAAACTGCTCTAAAGAGGTAGAGGAGAAGCCAGTATATATATAGATTTTTGGCTAGGGAATGCCTGCAGTAAAGTATACTTCTTGCTAAAAGATTACAGCTAGTCACAAAGAGCAGATATCTCAAGTTAATGATTTCAGTGCTTTTCTATCTATGGAAAGATGCAAGAATCTGGGTTCATTCAGATTCTTCTTGAGATATACATCTAATTATCTAAGGCGCCTGTTTGGCCAAAGCACAGAGAGCTTCATTCTGTTATCGTCTTAATTTCCTCTCATTCTGTTATCGTCTTAATTTCCTTCACTCTGTTATTGTCACTGCACTGTGTCTCTGTATTGTCAGGCAGTGACTGCAGTGGGTTATGACTTAATCCTTGTGGAATTGAGTAGTGAGTAATCCTCTTTGTTCTTCTTTGTTTACAGGTGGATAAATAAGTTGTGACATATTCTTATAATGGAACACTAGAAAGCAATGAAAATAAATATTTCCTCATGTGCCAATATAGATAAGTTTCACAAACATAATACTGATTAAAGAAGCCAGACAACAAAGAGAGCATTGCATTATTCCATTATACAAATTTCAAAATATAGGTAAAACTAACCTATGGTGATGAAAGTAAGGATAGTAGTTTCTTTAGTAGTAATCGGAAAAGGATGTGAGGAGTCCTTCGTTTGTGAGTAGTCATGGATTATTTCCTGATATGGATAGTTTTATGAATTTGTTCACATTCTAAAAGTTCATTAATCTGTGAATTCTAGATTCACTAACATTACCGTATATATGTAATACTTCAGTAAAAATGTTTATTAAATAGTTGCATGAATTGATCAATCTCTATGTAGATAAGAAGTAGCTAGAAAAAGGAGAACCTATAGTGAGTGGTATCATGAAATCAAGAGACAAGTAAATTTTAAGAATGAGCAGGCAGTTAATAGTGCCAAGTGCTCAAAAGTCAAAGGGGAGGCCCCTTAAAAGGACACTGGCAACAGTTTTGAGGAGGATGTTGCATCCCTCTGAATAGTGCATCAGTTTCTAAGGGTTCCAGATCTAGGATGAGATGGTCTCACTCTCACACCACTGCTTGATGCTCTGAATAAGGGGTGAAGATTATGATAGAGTTTTCTTGGCATTGTAGGGTGTTTTTGTTTTTCGTGGAGTTTTTAATGGAATTAACCAATAAATTAATCCAGTAGTTAATTGTTCCTTTACAGAGACACAGTAAGTTCTGGATTAAAATGTATCTAACATACTTTGTAATTTTGGTAAATGGAATGAGTTTAGATTACTATTTTTGTTTGATGTGTGTTCAGGAAGTAATAAAAGGAATGGCTGCATTGCAATTCAACACAAATCAACTTGTTTAACCAGCTAACTTATTATAGCTCTGTTCCCTTATTTTATAAGAGTAAAATTATAAGCTACTTTTATATTCAGCTGAGCAAATATAAACCAATTACTAATGAAGTTAAGATGACAGCTAAGATGATCTTTCCATGAGGACCTCTTGGATGAGCCCTCAAACTCCAAAGCTCTTTATACATTAACTATATCTCAAGTTTGTTCATGCAACCAATACATATGGAGTGACCACCATGTGCCCTATGAACCTAAAACATATTTACTGAATTTAGTAAACTCTTGAAATAGTACTAAACAATTCAGGCAAGAATTTCTTTGTACTGTGCTCTCCATATCCTTAACTATTTTGTTCTCTCAACAGCTACCTAATTTTCAAAAGTGGAGAGAGGAGAAGTGAATTCTTATCATAGGATTTATGTGTATCTATTATTAAAAGTACTGAGTTAATGCTTTGAAACCAAACCACTGCAGTAGATTTTTAAAAATGGGTTTAATTCTACTCTGAAAGAGACCTTCCCCCTTCTCTTCCTCCTCTTTAAACATAGTCATAATTAAATTGTTGATATCACTAACATGAAACTGAGCAGAATATTGTGAGGCCCTCCTGGGTACAAAAGCCTTTCGTGTCCCCCATTTCTTGTTTGTAGGAGAAAGGTTTCAGCCTCTAGACCTTCCCTGTGTTCCAAAGGGCAGATTCAAACAGTTACTAACTAGGGAAGGGAGGGAATGCAGAAACAAAGGAGGAGCAGTCAAGAAACAATAGTGCAGTGACTCCTGCTTCCTCCTCAAGGAATATATATAACAATCAGGTACAAATCTCTGAGTTCTTCTATAGGAACTAAAGCCCCCCACCCAGGTGAAGGATGGTAACTTCAGACGGAGCATAAACCATGGACCCCAGACTGGTTGGATCCAGGCTGACGACTGAGATCCCTGAACATCACCTTGTTACCTCCCCCCCAATCAATCAGAGGAAGATCACACACCCTGCAGCTCTCCCCGCAAATTTTGCCTCTAAAAACTCTTTCCTGAAAACCTTCAAGGAGTTCAGGTCTTTTGAGAATGAACCACCCATTCTCCTTGCTTGGCCCTTGCAATAAAACTTTCTCTGTTCCAAACTTCAGTGTTTCGGTTTATTTGGCCTCACTGTGCTTCAGGCACATGAACTTGGGTTCAAGAACAGACAACTGATGGTTGATGATGAAAAATGCATTATGGTACAGTTTTACTCACTAGTGTATTTAGGAGTACAATTTTTAAAGTATGGGCTCTGGGGTCACACAGCTTTGAATTGGATTCTCAATGCCATCACCCAGTTATGCGACCTTATACAAATTACTTAGCATCTCAAAGTCTCAATTTTTTATATGCAAATGGGAATAACAAGTACCATAAAAGTTGTTATGAGAAATTCACAATATAAGATTTTAGCAAGGTGTCCAAAATGTAATAACTACTTAATAAATGGAAGCTATTCATGAGATTTTAAAATTTATCTTCAGATACTTGAAATGTTAATAAATACTTCTTTCCTGAGACTAGCCAGGTATAAATTAATTCTATATGAAAAGTCAAGACTAAGCTCAAGGATCCTCTTCTACAGATACAAGTAACTGATAAAAAATTGAATATCCAAAGGAGGAAAAAAAAGATAAACAATAAAGTAGAGCTTACTAGACAACATCCATGAGTAACCCTAGACCAGATGAAAAAAAAAAAAGATTTTCTCAATAGTGTTCACAATTTATGAAAAAGAAATGTAAATATACTTTAGTTGTTTTTCATCTTTATCCTCTTCCACTGTTTTGAAAGCTCATGTGAGTTCTAATTATTTGTTGACAAGTTTTCATAGAGGAAAAAAGAGACAGAATGAAAGAATAAAGAAACAGTAAGAGCTTTCCAGCTTAACCCAACCTGCCTCTATGTGACATTAATGTCTCAGCCCTTCACAGTCTTATAATTCTACTTCGTGTCCAGACCTCTTGACATCTAAATAGTGTCCGATGTCCAAGAAATACCAGCTTCATGTGGTCATAGGTGGTATAACCTTACTACATCTAGAACAGAAATCGGATGAGATGAAAGAGGTAATCTCCTGGTAGAGATGTGGAAGTGCAATCCATGCTCATTTGACTTATTCTGTGTTATCTTATTCACTTCTTACATCAATTTACTTAATTTTACTTTATAGTGGTATTCACAGAAAGACTGTTACAGCTATTGTTCCTTTAGATTCATATCCAAATTACTTTTAAGTGTTCATTTTAGATTTTGCTGATGTTCTTTGGAAAAGAAATAGTCGGGGGATGCTTTCTGTATTTAAAATAAATTGATTCACATACAAAGGAATAAATTTTCTCTACGGATATGCATTTGAAGAAAATAGCTAAGAAAATTAAATGAAATATCCTTTGGTACCACTAAGGATTTGATGTAAAACTGAATCAAATGGTTTACAGGGGGAAAAAATCCCAAATTTAAATAGATAGTGCTTTCAGAAACTCACTTTATTGTTTGGAATCAGCAGTATTGATAGAAACTTAAAAGAAGGAGTGCTGCATATATTTGCTGGCACTGACCAGGATCTACACATCACAGCTCAAGAGAACTCATTGTTTGTCATGCTAAATCTCTGCTTTTTTTTTTTTTTGGTAACTTCTGTTCATTTTTTGCTATATTCTTTTAATGTTGAAACAAAAAAAAATATTGAGAAATAAAGTAGCCTATTAAATGATTTATTATTTTATTCTATAAAAAAACTGTTTGACTATTTGTTTCTCTAATGTAACTGACCTGACAGTTTTTTTTGTCATTAGGCAAATATAGCTCACATGGAGTAGATTATAATAGCTGGTTGTCAACTTAGTAATCATTTAATAAGGAATTCTTAAGGGATCTAGACTAGTTTTTTAATAAACTGCCCTGATGACTAAGGCCAAATCATTCGCTCATTCATTTATTCAACAAATGTACCTGGGTGCACCAGACCTTGTACTGCAGTGTGACAATTAGGTACTGCAATGTGACAATGAAAGTTTCATGAGAGAAGAAAGTGTTTTTTCCACATTGGTATCCCAGGTACCCTGCTCATAACATCATACTGGCAATGGGTAAAGATATGTTATCATTGTTCTCATAATTACTTGTTATTACTGCTGATGACTGTAAAATAAGAAGGTAGCACAACAATGGAATTCATCAAATTTCTATATGTAATTTGGGAGAATTTGTCTCTAAATGGAGTTCCTTGTCCCAGTGACAAAGGAAAATCCAAATAATGAAAGTCTTTCTGATGGCAATGCTTCATTAAGAAGAGGCTACATCATTTTCTAAGTTAAAAAAAAATTATTAGCCCCACATTTTGGAAATACTGCCTTGCTCATTATATCAAACAATGTCTGGTCCTTTTAATCACTGCGAAAATACTGACAGCTCTCTTTAATTCCTAGTCAATAAGCAGATTAAAACATAAATGCCACTAAATATGCTTTAAATATCAGCTCCATTGAAATATTTCTAAGTTCTGTATCCTCTTAAAATAATCCCCATTCAAAATTGAGAGGAAATGTCACCCATATGAGTTTCTTCAGAATTTAAGCTCTGATTACACAAGGAATTATGCACTATAGCTTTGGAAATTGGATAATTAAAGAAGCACCAGACTCTTTGTTGATGACATTTTTAAGCCTAGAAAGTTTTTATCAATGCTACAGTCAAATTTTATTTTTAAGTAGTGTTGTACACACTGAGTACATTTCTAACCCTAATTAAAGTTAGCTACCTTAAGAGGGAACTGTGAAGAAAGGCAAAGATGCACAATCACACCAAACATGTAAAGACCTTTCCCTACTAGGATCTACAGTACTACAAAAAGGCCATCTGCTTTGAGCAGGTCTTAGTAGGGAAAGGACAAGAAGTATAAAATTATAAAGAAATAACTAACCTTCAAGGAAATAATAGTCTGCTAAAGAAATTGAGTTGGGGGGCTTCCCTGGTGGCGCAGTGGCTGAGAGTCCGCCTGCCGATGCAGGGGACGCGGGTTTGTGCCCCGGCCTGGGAAGATCCCACATGCCGCGGAGCGGCTGGGCCCATGAGCCATGGCCGCTGAGCCTGCGTGTCCAGAGCCTGTGCTCTGCAATGGGAGAGGCCACAGCAGTGAGAGGCCCGCATACTGCAATTAAAAAAAAAAAAAAGAAACTGGGTTGGTTCAAATGTGACTTGATTGACCCTCTTCAAATTTTATTATTTTACTCTCCATTTTCAAATGATATACAAACAGGAAGTCTTTCATAAGACCTCAGAATAAATCTGATTCTTTCTTGGGTGAATGTAAATAAAAGTGACCAAAATATATGTTCACATCTGATTCAGGGTAAGGGAGATTTTGGCATCATTTTCCTTATTATCAGAGGCCTTAGGAGTACTTTCACTAAAAGGATCCATCTCTGTCTTTCTATCAGTCTAATCACAATATTTAATTCCAATAATCAGGGACTGTATTACAAGTTCCTGAAATATACATTTTACCCAGGTCTTTCAAATGTTGCATGTTTGACTTCAGCTTAATAATCAATCTGCTTATATTGGCCAGTATTTGCATCTTACAGTTGTGTAATAAATCTATTTTTTTCTTTGTAACTTTCTTTGTTAAGGAAACATATGATCTACACATAATCCTATTTAAAGCCTGGAATCTAAACCCTAATATTTAAATCACCCACATTACTTTCCTTCTGGGACTATAACCTTTTTTTCTCTCACACTGTCCTCTCTTCCCAATGCAGAAACTCATTGTTTCTCCCATTAAAATGGTGAGATTTCTCACTGTTCAGTCACAGATTATAGTTGGAGTTGGAGGTGATCAGAGATCATCTATTCTTTCATTTTGCAAGTGAAAAAACTGAGCTTCAGACATGTTAAGAGTCTTGCTTTAAGTCACACAGTTAGTCAGTGTCAGAACTTGGATTGCTTGTTGTATAACCTAAGGCCACCATTTAAATGGAAACTTTCCCACTCAGAGGTGTTCCCAGAAGAGAAGGAGAAAACATCATTGGAGTTGCAGCCCAAGAGAACCTATCTATGTGAGCAAGAGAAAGCCGAAACCCAACCCAGTGTCACTTGCCATCTTGTTTCCTGAGGGGTTGTGCTGCTCCAAATAGGCACTTTTGCTAACCTGCACCAAGGTACCATACAGGTGGGCGGTGGCCCTGATCATCATTAAGGTGCCTTTTGGAGCAATTTGATGGAAAGGTTAAGAGGGGGTTTTAGAAATCTCCTGAGAGCATTGACATCTGGTATTTCTGAAAGTGAATTAGTTGAACCTAACAGCAACCCAAGAGGAAAGGTCACACAGGTTTGGCTGAGAAATTCATGACTTGCAAATGTCAGCTAAGATTTGGATAAGCATCTGGCTTTTGGTTATACGTCTGAAAATGAATAAACACTGAAATCTGGAGGATTCATACTCACTGGACCTAATCCACCCAGGATTTAACAGCCAGAAAAGAAATGCTGGTTATGGCATGGATTCCATAAACTTTCAAATCAATTTACACACAAAAACAAAGAAGCACATATGTATATGTCTGTATACATATGTAAACATGTCTATACATAACTCACACACACAAATATGTGTATATTTCTATGCATTTCATGTATATATGCACGTAGGTTTGTGTGTGTGAGTGTGAGTGTGTGTGTGTTTAAATATTCCAAAACATTGGGCCAGTTGGCCATGCATCTAGTTTCTCTTGGAAAAGATTTGCTTCATATCTAATAGAAATATACAATCTGGTTAAATGTTGCTGGTAAAATGTCTAACACATGGGTGGATTGAGATTGTGAACAAGTAGAGAATACTAAAGCAGCCTGATGGAGATAGACCCTTTGAAGGGAGGCCAGAAAACATTCCATTCCAAAGAGAGAGGATACGCATCTATTGTTTCTCCAGCTGGCTAAGCAACGGCAGGGATGTTTCCTACTAAACAGCCTCATTAGCATAAGCATAACTACAGGGTAAGTTTTCAAGCTCATTCCAAGTGAATTCAAAGGGGTGGGGGAAGAAAGATGCCGTTAATATGCACAACTCATACAGACAATGATATGAAGCTAATTCATTTCATCATATTATCACCATAGCATATTAACTTAAAAGAAATAATAAGACAACATGGAAATGTTTGCATATTAGAGAGAATTCTCGTTGTACCCTATTAGCACCATATCCTATTAGTATTGCATTAGGCCATCATGCTGCAATGCTAAAATGATGAAATCCCACTGTGAAAACTGATATTGAATTCTTGTAATGTTTCGGAATCATTTTTAGCACTGCATATAAATAATTCATGTGAGCAGATCTAATGAATTGATGGAAGAAAAAAAATCCCTTGGCATTGTTAGCATATTTATGAATGTAAAGTCACGAGCAAGTTGCTTTCTCATGGAAGGTGGGCAGGGGCTGAAGTGTGACATCTATTCCAGAGCCGGTTATTAACATAACAAAGAATTCTAGGTCAAGTCCAGCTGAAATATTCCTGAAAGCACATTTCCTTCGAGGAAAGATGGCATAATATTGATTGGCACTCTCCTGTTTTTTTTGAATCTAGATTGTAGATCAACTGAGGTAGGCACCCTCACTTAAAGACACTTGCTACACAGAATCCAAATTTAATAAATTGAGGACCCAAGTGAACTACTGTCTTTTTACTCCCAATATCTTTGTCCAAGCCTTATCAAACTGTGTTACAATTATCTGATTCCTCATCTATCCGGACCACTAGACTGTACTCTCCTTGAAGTCAGGGATCATCATTTATTTATATCTGTAATCCTAATCCCTAGCACAATGCATGGCCCTGACTGGGTGCTCAATAAACATTTGACTGAGTGGATGGATGAATGAATGAATATGTTTATTCAATTCCAAAGATTCCAATTAAAAATTTGGAATAAAGCGGGGGAGTGGGTCATTTACATTTAAATCTGAGTGTTTTACTAAATTAAATCTTTATTTGTAATGTTGAGTTCAGTCAAAGCAGTTTCAATTCAGAAAGGCATTTTAATTCAGTGGAATTCTTCCAGGGTTAGAAGCAATTGTTTAAGTTCCTGCCTTAGATTAAAGGTTTTTGGTTTCTCATACCACATATTGCATATCAGTGTCAGTACACTTGCAGAGAAGTAGTCTTAATGCAATTTCAACTCCCCAGGATGGAGATTTCCTGCAAAGAGAGCTGTCATGTGAAGCATGTTCCCCTATGTAGAAATACCGCTGGCAGTTACCGTGAATTTCAGAGCAGAAGCCAATGACCTGTTTTTGGTTCTCTGTGTAGCTGGCTTGTGGGCACTGTGATTCTTTGCTACTACTCTCTGGAGTTCACTACGCTTGAGCTCCAGACCCCTCACCACCTATTTCCTGCATTCTGCTCAGCGGACAGATCACACATCGCCCCTAGTTCCAGGTCTTCTTTCTACACAGTTACTTGTTTCAAAACTAGAGAAACTGGGAAAGAATAACTAATAGATTTTCTTGGAAGAAAAAAATGGATTTTTTTTCTCTTTTTCATACAGAAGAGAATATTCTAATGTGGGATTGGAATAGATCACTTCACCTTTCAACACCAGCCCTGCTGTGTTCAGTGCAAACACACACACACACACACACACACACACATTGGCTCTTTAAATATGGTTGAGTGTTCATGCAAGCCTCAGAGTCATTTGCCCAGAAGAGTAGCTTTTTCTTTAGGCCAAAAGGCCAGAGAGTGAGTGAGAAATGTGGGCTTCCTAAACAATGGCTCTGTGGAGAAAATGAAAGGTCATTTGTCGTCCGGTGGACAGCTTGCTACAACAAAGCTAGGTGAGCCAGACACTAGAAAGGGGTCCCATAGGTTCTTTTTCATGCTTTTCTTACCTTTGACTTCCCGAGGGTTTCCTGGGGTAGACTCAGTAGTCAACACTGAGGGAAGTAAAGGGTCCTTTGTGTAGGATGACAGTCATTGGAAACAGAAGTCCAAATGGAGAACAAGTGTTCCCTCCTCTTTAGACCGGTTAACAAAACCAATATTTTTTCACTCTCTTCCCCATCCACTGGGGGTTTGCACATAAGCTGACAGGTCAAGTCTGATCATGCAGTAGTATATGAGTGGTAGTGAGATTTGTTTATAAGGCATAAGAAACAAAATGAAAACTCACAATCTTTGTTTCACCAATTAAAAAGCAATTTGATAACTATGCAACTCAAAATGCAACTGGAAAACATGAAATGTAGTTGAATTTGAACCAGTTTGAATTAAGGAAATGATCAACAATACGAGGTGGTATCCTTAAGCAACAATTTGTTCTATTTTGCTAATGAATAGATTTGAATTACTCTGCTGTCCTTTTATAGTTCCCAGATCACTGCAGGTAACCTGCTAAAGTTTTTTCTAGGCTATAAAATACAGGTCAGAAAAACCTAATTGTGAGGTTTAAAAGGCTCATATTTTGTCTTTTTTGTTTGTGCTGTAAAGGCATTTTCTCCTACTTTTCATTTCTAAGTATTTGTTGAGCACCTGTCATGTATACTATGCATTCATTATTTAATTTCATCTCCATTTTACAGATTATGAAACTGAGACTCAGAAATGTTAAGTAACTTCCTCAGGGTAACAGAGCTCTGTGAGCGGAGAAGAACAGATACCAATCAAGGTTTATGTTATTTCAGAACCTATGCTCTTAATTCTTTTCTCAGAATACTAACAAAAAAGGCTTAAACAAGCACCAGCAGGTTTCAAATCTAAAACATATCTAACGTTGATGAAATAAATACCAGTTCCTCATCTGGAAGCTACAAATGACTAGTCTGAGCCTAAACTGTTTCCATCTTCCTGTGATGAACTATTAAATGTATATACTAGGCCTGAGGCCTTCCTAAGTGTTAAGAAAGTCAGGTGGGTGATTGGATCAAGATGGCAGAATAGAAGGACGTGCACTCAGTCTCTCTTGCGAGAACACAACTAACTGCTGAACAATCACTTACAGGAAGACACTGCAATTCATCAGAAACAATACCCTACATCCAAAGACAAAGGAGAAGCTACCATGAGACAGTAGGAGGGGTGCAATCACAATAAAATCAAATCCCATAACTGCTGGGTGGGTGACTCATAAACTGGAGAACAATTATACCACAGGAGTCCACCCACTGGAGTGAAGGTTCCAAGCCCCATGTCAGGATTCCCAACCTGGGGGTCCAGCAATGGGAGGAGGAATTCCAAGAGAATCATATTTTGAAGGCTAGTGGGATTTGATTGCAGAACTTCAACAGGACTGGGGGAAACAGAGACTCCACTCTTGGAGGGCACACACAAAGTAGTGTGCACATCAGGACACAGGGAGAAGGAGCAGTGACCCCATAGGAGACTGAACCAAGCCTACCTGCTAGTGTGGGAGGGTCCCCTGCAGAGGTGGGGGGTGGCTGTGGCTCACCATGGGGACAAGGACACTGGGAACAGAAGTTCTCAGAAGTACTCCTTGGAATGAACCCTCCCAGAGTCCGCCATTAGTCCCACCAAAGAGCCTGTAGCCTCCAGTGCTGGGTAGATTCAGGCCAAACAAACAACAGGGAGGGAACTGAGCCCCACCCATCAACAGACAGGCAGATTAAAGTTTCACTGAGCTTTGCATACCAGAGCAACACCCAGCTCTACACACCACCAGTCACTCCCATCAGGAAGCTTGCACAAGTCTCTTAGATAGCCTCATCCACCAGAAGGCAGACAGCAGAACAAGAAGAACTATAATCCTGCAGCCTATGGAATAAAAACCACATTCACAGAAAGATAGACAAAATGAAAAGGCAGAGGACTATGTACCAATGAAGGAACAAGATAAAACCCCAGAAAAGCAATTAAATGAAGTGGAGATAGGCAATCTTCCAGAAAAAGAATTCAGAATAATGATAGTGAAGATAATCCAGGACCTCGGAAAAAGAATGGAGGCAAGGATCAAGAAGACACAAGAAATGTTTAACAAAGACCTAGAAGAATTAAAGAACGAACACCTAGAAGAATTAAAGAACAAACAAACAGAGATGAACAATACAATAACAGAGATGAACAATACAATAACTGAAATGAAAACTACACCTAAAGGAATCAATAGCAGAATAACTGAAGCAGAAGAATGGATAAGTGACCTGGAAGACAGAATGGTGGAATTCACTGTCATGGCACACAATAAAGAAAAAAGAATGAAAAGAAATGAAAACAACCTAAGAGACCTCTGGGACAACACTAAATGCACCAACATTTGCATTATACGGTCCCCAGGAGGAGAAGACAGAGAGAAAGGAGCCAAGAAAATATTTGAAGAGATTATAGTCAAAAACTTCCCTAACATGGGAAAGGAAATAGCCACCCAAGTCCAGGAAGCACAGAGGGTCCCAGGCAGGATAAAGCCAAGGAGAAACATGCCAAGACACATAGTAATCAAACTGACAAAAAGTAAAGACAAAGAAAAATTATTAAAAGCAGCAAGGGAAAAATGACAAATAACATACAAGGAAACTCCCATAAGGTTAACAGCTGATTTCTCAGCAGAAACTCTACAAGCCGGAAGGGAGTGGCATGATACACTTAAAGTGATGAAAGAGAAGAACCTACAACCAAGATTACTCTACCCAACAAGGAAGCAAGGATCTCATTCAGATTCGATGGAGAAATCAAAAGCTTTACAGACAAGCAAAAGCTAAGAGAATCCAGCACCACCAAACCAGCTCTACAACAAATGCTAAAGGAACTTTTCTAAGTGGGAAACACAAGAGAAGAAAAGGACCTACAAAAACAAACCCAAAACAATTTAGAAAATGGTAATAAGAACATACATATTGATAATTACCTTAAACGTGAATGAATTAAATGCTCCAACCAAAAGACACAGGCTTGCTAAATGGATACAAAAACAAGACTCATCTATATGCTGTCTACAAGAGACCCACTTCAGACCTAGGGACACATACAGACTGAAAGTGAGGGGATGGCAAAAGATTTTCCATGCAAATGGAAATCAAAAGACTGCTGGAGTAGCAATACTCATATCAGACAAAATAGACTTTAAAATAAAGAATGTGACAAGAGACAAGGAAGGACACTACATAATGATCAAGGGATCAATCCAAGAAAAAGATATAACAATTATAAATATATATGAACCCAACATAGGAGCACCTCAATACATAAGGAAACTGCTAACAGCTATAAAAGAGGAAATCGACAGTAACACAATAATAATGGGGGAATTTAACACCTCACTTACACCAATGGACAGATCATCCAGATAGAAAATTAATAAGGAAACAGAAGCATTAAATGACACAATAGGACTTCCCTGGTGGCACAGTGGTTAACAATCTGCCTGCCAGTGCAGGGACATGGGTTTGATCCCTGGTCCGGGAAGATCCCACAACCATGGAGCAACTAAGCCCATGTGCCACAACTACTAAAGCCCATGTGCCTAAAGCCAATGCTCCACAATAAGAGAAGCCACTGCAATGAGAAGCCCAAGCACCACAATGAAGAATAGCCCTCACTCGCTGCAGCTAGGGAAAGCCTGCACACAGCAATGAAGACCCAACGCAGCCAAAATTAAATAAATTTATTTTAAATATAAATAAATAAATAAATGACACAAAAGACCAGATAGACATAATTTATATTTACAGGACATGCCATCTGAAAACAGCAGATTACACTTTCTTCTCAAGTGTACATGGAACATTCTCAAGGATAGATCACATCTTGGGTCGTAAATCAAGCCTCAGTAAATTTAAGAAAATTAAAATCATATCAAGCATCTTTTCTGACCAAAATGCTATGAGATTAGAAATCAGTTACAGGGAAAAAAACATAAAAAACACACACAAACACATGCAGGCTAAACAATATGTTACTAAATAACCAAGAGATCACTGAAGAAATCAAAAAATACCTAGAGAACAATGACAACGAAAACACAATGATCCAAAACCTATGGGATGCAGCAAAAGCAGTTTTAAGAGGGAAATTTATAGCAATACAACCCTACCTCAAGAAACAAGGAAAATCTCAAATAAACAATCTAATCTTACACCTAAACAAACTAGAGAAAGAAGAATAAACAGAACCCAAAGTTAGTAGAAGGAAAGAAATCATAAATATCAGAGCAGGAATAAATGAAATAGAAACAAAGAAAACAATAGCAAAGATCAATAAAACTACAAGCTGGTTCTTTGACAAGATAAACAAGATTGATGAACCTTTAGCCAGACTCACTAAGAAAAACAGGGAGAGGACTCAAATCAATAAAATTAGAAATGAAAAAGAAGAAGTTACAATGGACACCACAGAAGTACAAAGGATAGTGAGAGATTACTACAAGCAACTCTATGCCAATATAATGGACACCCTGGAAGAAATGGACAAATTCTTAGAAAGACATAACCTTCCAAAACTGAACCAGGAAGAAATAGAAAATATGAACAGACCAATCACAAGCACTGAAATTGAAACTGTGATTAAAATTCTTACAACAAACAAAAGTCCAGGACCAGATGGCTTCACAGGTGAATTCTATCAAACATTTAGAGAAGAGCTAACACCTATCCTTCTCAAACTCTTCCAAAAAATTGCAGAGGAAGGAAAACTCCAAAACTCATTCTATGAGGCCACCATCACCCTGATACCAAAACCAGACAAAGATACTACCAAAACAGAAAGTTACAGACCAATATCACTGATGAATGTAGATGCAAAAATCCTCAACAAAATACTAGCAAACAGAATCTAGCAACACATTAAAAGGATCATACACCATGATCAAGTGGGATTTATCCCAGAGATGCAAGGATTCTTCAATATACACAGATTAATCAATGTGATACACCATATTAACAAATTGAAGAATAAAAACCATATGATCATCTCAATTGATGCAGGCAAAGCTTTTGATAAAATTCAACACCCATTTATGATAAAAACTCTCCAGAAAGTGGGCATAGAGGGAAACTACCTCAACATAAAAAGGCCATATATGACAAACCCACAGCAAACATCATTCTCAAGGGTGAAAAACTGAAAATATTTCCTCTGAGATCAGGAACAAGACAAGTATGTCCACTCTCGCCACTCTTATTCAACATAGTTTTGGAAGTCCTAGCCACAGCAATCAGAGAAGAGAAAGAAATAAAAGGAATCCAAATTGGAAAAGAAGTAAAACTGTCATTGTTTGTAGATGACATGAAACTATACATAGAGAATCCTAAAGATGCCACCAGAAAACTACTAGAGCTAATCAATGAATTTGGTAAAGTTGCAGGATACAAAATTAAAGCACAGAAATCTCTTGCATTCCTATACACTAACAATAAAAGATCAGACAGAGAAATTAAGGAAACAATCCCGTTCACCACTGCAACAAAAACAAATAAAATACCTAGGAATAAACCTACCTAAGGAGGTAAAAGACCTGTACTCAGAGAACTATAAGACACTGATGAAAGAAATCAAGGATGACACAAACTGATGTTCTTGGATTAGAAGAATCATTTTGGGAAAATGACTATATTACCCAAAGCAATCTACAGATTCAATGCAATCCCTATCAAATTACCAATGGCATTTTTTACAGAACTAGAACAAAAAAATCTTAAAATTTCTATGTAAACACAAAACACCCTGAATAGCCAAAGCAGTCTTGAGGGAAAAAAAATGAGGTGGAGGGATCAGACTCCCTGACTTCAGACTAAACTACAAAGCTACAGTAATCAAGACAATATGGTATTGGCACAAAAACAGAAATATAGATCAATGCAACAGGATAGAAAGCCCAGAGATAAACCCACGTACCTATGGTCAACTAATCTATGACAAAGGAGGCAAGGATATACAATGGAGAAAAGACAAGTCTCTTCAATAAGTGGTGCTGGGAAAACTGGACAGCTACATGTAAAAGAATGAAATTAGAACACTCCTTAACACCATACACAAAAATAAACTCAAAATGGATTAGAGACCTAAATGTAAGGCCAGACACTATAAAACTCTTAGAGGAAAACATAGGAACAACACTCTCTGACATAAATCAAAGCAAGATCTTCTTTAATCCACCTCCTAGAGTAATGGAAATAAAAACCAGTATAAACAAATGGGATCTAAGGAAACTCAAAAGCTTTTGCAAAGCAAAGGAAACTACAAACAAGAAGAAAAGACAGCCCTCAAAATGGGAGAAAATATTTGCAAACGAATCAACCTACAAAAGGATTAATCTCCAAAATATGTAAACAGCTCAACAGCTCAATATTAAAAAAACAAACAACATATGGACACGAAAGGTGGAAAGCAGGGGTAGGGGATGAATTCGGAAATTGAGATTGACATGTATACACTAATATGTATAAAATACATAACCAATAAGAACCTTCTGTATAAAAAATAGAATTCAAAAAATAAATAATTAAAAATAAATAAATTTTTATATGCCAAAAAAAAAAAGAAGTCAGGTGGATACCAAGTTAATCTATTTCCTTTCTTAGAAAGTGGCCTACTATGGGGGTAAGTGTGTATTTATTGACTCAGATAAAAATTGCTTTACATCTCAACTTTGATGATTACTAAATGTATGATTTTAGACAAGTGTCAGTTTCTTTAAAGTCTTAATGTGTAAAACAAAGTTAATATCTAATTCATAAATTTGTGAAAAGTAAATGAGATCATCCCAGTGGCTGGCTCAATATGGTACACAGCAATTGTTACTTCTCTTTCATCACTTAGCTAGAAGCTGACCTGGGTCAGCACAGGAGTTACATTTTCCCTACTCTGCACTCCCCACACCCATGCCTACAAACTCTTCAAATAGCTCTAGATCTCAAATGCATTTTTTCAATCCAAAATTAATCTCCACCATGGTCTTAGGATTCCTAGAGGATTCCGAGCCAGGTTCAAAATGTAGACTTCCACTGTTAAGTGGTAACATGTGCCCAGCCTAAGGGCCTCACTTAAGTAATGTTTAACAGTAAGATATTTGTATAAAAATATTCCACCAAGAGATATATAAATCCCAATGGTATCTTTCTTAATGTACCTGTCTCACAAAATGCCCAATGCTTTTTTTTCCTATTTCCCATTCCAGCTGATTTCAGTTTTTCCAATTTAGAAATAAATCTCATACTGAGCAAAATCCCTTAAGTCCTGAACCCTGATCACCTTAGCAAGATTTCCTAGTTGCCTTAGAGGCTGGCTTTCTTATGGATCAGTCAATGGCATGCACTTCAGGTCATTCTGGCCCTAGTTGGCACACCGTTGATTTCAAGAGTCCAGCAGAGTATGAGCCAATGTGGAAGTTCAAGCAGTGTCTTAGGAACTAAATCTCACCAGAAATTCCAACCTAATCTCAGTCTTGAAAGGACTCTTGGGGGATGTTCAGTATGCCCTACCTTCACTGCACAAGCCAGGTCTCACCAGACAGCCACGTACTGAGTGTATACTTCAGGGGAGGGCTGACCTGCTACCATATCACTGAAATCCAAAAATGTACTAAGGAACATTCACAGAGCCTATAAGGCCGTTGACAATGCAAGCTTCCCTCCTATATTTCTAGCTTGCCAAAAATGTAATCTAAAAGCATACACTAACCCTTAAACTAGGACTATCTGACAGTTATGTATGACATAATTCCAAACCATCATGGCAACTGCAAAGTTCTAAAATGCCATTTTTAAAGGCTTATTAAATCTCTCTTCTTCATTAAGCCTTTCCTCAAAGAAGACTGGTAGCCTCCATTGTTTCTCTGTGCTAATAAAATATTCAGAACACTTTTCTTGTAAAATTAAGACATAGCAGGGTGACCCCACACACCATCACAATTTCTCAAGGTATTTCACCTTTCAGTTAACCAAGACAGATCTATGTTCATCACAGCAAGAAATTTTGCTTTTAATTGGATGCATGAGTAATATAGTAGTTAAGATGTGGAGTTATTGCTCTAGATTGTTTACATTTGCAATAACAGTTTTACCTAAATGTCTTCATGAAAATGTCAAATTTATTTCTCACTCAACAAAATACATTCAATGGCTAATCATGTACTCATTAATATCTTGTGTTGCCATCATGTCATTATTGGTTCTAATAATACCTAATTGCAATAATAAATACCTAATTTGGGGGATTTGTTTATTTTCTAATTAGACATTTTTCACATTTCTATTCCATAATTATTCATGAGTAATTATTGTTAGTCACAAAATAGAATTATCGTTAAGCCTGTATAAACTGCAGCCAGCTTCTTACTGAAAAAAGGAATTAAACTTTTCCTGCTTTATGTTCTAATTAACTTTTTTTTCTATTTTGTGGAATTGTTCAAAACAATGTTGAAGGAAAATGTAAAGTAGAGGCTGATAACTCAAGACATTTTTATAATTATAAATTCGCTGAAGGAAGTTTAAAGAATCATATAATTGGCGTTTTATTCTTATAACCCTGCTTGGAACCAAATAAGTTTTTCTCAAAAGACTTTTGATTTGTCAAAAATTTGCTTATTGCTTGTTGACCCAAGGCCTCTTTCTCCTATGTTAAGGTACTAGCATGTACTAGCATGCAAATAACAACAACACAAAAGCCTTCCTGGATCTGGATTTTGGTCTCACCCCTGCACCACCTCTTCACAGGCCATAAAAACATAACAGCCACCTACATGGAACTTCTAGCTGTTTCCAATGGGCCTTTCTACTTTCGTGTCTGAGTATATATTCATCTTTCTTCTTGGAATGACCTCTTACTTTTTTCAGTCTCTAAGAAACTCATACTCATCATTTCAATAAACAATTTCTCCATGAAGCTTTCCCAAAGCCCTTAAGGAAACTTTTTTCTATTCTTCTTCCATTACAAACTTACCTCTAGCATTACCACCTACACTCTGGATTTTAAACATGGAATTTCTTGACTATGTCTCCTACTGAATTCTGTCTCCCAACGGAGGCTACAAATATTTTTTTTTTTTTAAATCCTTGCTCTTGAAATTGAGACAGACTGGGACCTGGGACCCTTTACTGCTTACATCTGGACAACGTTTTCTTGAGCAACAGAATACAAAGAAACTATACAGGTCTAAAAGTAACTGCACACATGTGCAATCAGGACAAATTATAAACAAGAAGATAGAAAAGGGCCAAAACCCAACTGCCACTTCTGAGGTGTCGGGAGCAAAAGCAGGGTACTGCGCATGCTTCCCACACACAGCACGACCAAAGGGGGGGGGTAGACCGCCTAATCCACCCCTCTGGCCTGACCCACGGGTCCGCCCCTACCCTCAACCCAGTTAAGGGACCAGCAGGGCCCACCCCAGGGAGCCAGCAGGGGCACCTATAACTTCTTTTCACTCCCTCCTCCTGTGGCACCAGTCCCAATAAAGCCTTGCCTGAATTTCTTGTCTGGCCTCTTATCAATTTCTATTGATTAAAGAGTCCAAGAACCCAGGTGGGTAAAAAGTGTCAATACAAGGGAATTAACACTGCCCTCAAGGCTTAACTAGTGAGGACGGCAGCTGGTGCATGATTACTTCCTCTTCCATGTCTTGGGCCGACATGGCATTATGGGTAATTCCTTGGCGGGGGGCAGGGTGTCCCCACTGGGACTGAGTCCCAGTTGCCCACAGGGGTAACCAGTTCAATACGTGCTTTAGTTTCCCCTCCTTTCCTCTTTTACTCTTCCCAGTCACCAATTCCTTTTCCATTCCTCTTTTATTGCTGCTGTAACAAACTGCCACAAACTTAGCAGTTTAAAACAACACTAATTTACTCTCTTATCACTCTAGAGGTCAGAAGTCTGGACTAGAGACAAAGTGGTGGCAGACCTGGTTTCTTCAGGAGACACCAGGGGAGAATTTTCTAGCTTCTGGAGGCCACCTGCATTCATTGGCTCATGACCATTTCTTGCATCTCTCCAACTTCTGGCTTCCACTATCACATCTCCTACTTCCTCCTTTGACCTTCTTGCCTCCCTCTTAAAAGGACCATGGGAGTGTATTTAAGGCCCACCCAATAATCTAGGCTAATCTACCCATCTCAAGATTTTTAACTGAATCATACTTGTAAAGTTCCTTTTGTCATATAAGATAACAGAATCTGGGGATTAGGATGTGGATACTTTGGTGAGAGGGTGGGAAGACAATTATTCAGCCTACCACACTTCCAGAACTTACCACATACTATAAGCAGGCTCATATTTCAAGCTCTGCATTGGGGGAAATTCAATCTAAGACAGAATCCGAAAGAAATTAGAACGTCAGGATGGGAATAGTTATAATTATTAAAAGCTACAGAGCAACAAGATGTGACTTAGAAAGATAATACCACATTTGCAATGAGGAGGTCATTGGTAGACTTAGAACAGTTTCAAACGGTAATTGCTAAACTGCAGTGGTTTCAGAGTTAATTCTCACAGTTGTCTGAAAATATAAATGCAAAGGAAGCTCAATCAGCCTGCTCTCTTCCATGAATCACGAGTGTTTATGAATATGAAAACAGCTCAGTATTTTCACAGGATGCACTAGTTATAAAGCTTAAACTTTATTTTTCAGGAAGCTCTCCCTGGCCTCGTCAATCTCATTCCTGCCTACTGTGTACTTTCATAGCTTCCAATATTTTCTCTGTCCTCACATACAGCACCTTATGTAATAACTTAGGCTCTGGCTTTTCCCAGTGATTGAAGTTCTGTGATGGTAGATACCATCTCTTTCTTCTTCATCTCTTCTCATTCTCAGCCCCTCACATGGTTCCTACCACAAAGTAGACACTCATGAAATAATTATTAAATAAAAGAAAGTGCCAGCAAAATCTGTAAATATGATTTAAATGAAATCACAATCCATATGTTATGGGGCAGAGCTGGGAGCATGGAGATCTCTTTTTCAGGCTTGAATTTGTGGACTAAAAAGTGCATTTTTTCAGTCAACAAATGCCTATATGGATCACCTGGGAATGTTGCTAAAATGCAGATTCAGCTGTGTGTGGTGAGGCCCTAAATTCTGCATTTCACTTCAAGCTCCCAGGTGATGTCAACGCAGCCGGTTCTGGGACACTTATTTAATGAGGATCCTAGTTGAGCGGTTCTAAATCCCATGTGCGTGTTACAAAGCATCTTGGAAGATTTAAAACTGCATACCAGGGCTTCCCTGGTGGCGCAGTGGTTAAGAATCTGCCTGCTAATTAAGGGGACATGAGTTTGAGCCCCGGTCCGGGAAGATCCCACATGTCCCGGAGCAACTAAGCCCATGCGCCACAACTACTGAGCCTGCGTGACACAACTACTGAAGCCCACGTGCCTAGAGCCCGTGCTCCGCAACAAGAGAAACCACCGCAGTGAGAAGCCCGCGCACCACAAGGAAGAGTAGCCCCGGCTCGCCGCAACTAGAGAAAGCCCGCGTGCAGCAACAAAGAGCCAACGCAGCCAAAAATAAATAAATTAAAATAAATTAAAAAAAAAAAAAAAACTAAAACTGCATACCAGTGACAGGGCCCTAGGCACAGATTTTGATCTGCTGGTGGGGGTGGAACTCCAGCATTCCTTTTTTGTTGTGTTTTGTTTTTTAAGATTCCCAGATGATTCTTACGGGTAGCCATGGCTAAGAACCACTGGTCTCAGCCAAGGTCTCATGTAACATATAAAGAAACTGAGGTACGGAAAGAGTAAGCTAAAGGTCAAGGCCGAAGTGGATGGACTTGTCAGAACTGGGAGTGGAGCCCCGCCTCCTGAGTCCCTTGGCTGGCTCTCCAGCACAATGAATTCAGGGAAAATGGGGAGATACGTTTGCATTTAGACACAGCCTCAGGGATCCCATCGAGCAGAGCGGGTGAGAGATGACTCAGATGTGAATTCCCTGCTGGCTCCCATTTTCATCCCCTTGGGCAGTGTGTAGGAGAGGTATAAACTGCATGAAGAGAGTATGGTCAAAGAAAATATCCCGGCTGATCTATTTTAGTTAAAACAGCTTTCTCCCCCCAGGTACTGTGAGATTGCTTGTCTGTCACGGTGTTGGCCTTGAGCGGGAGCTGGGCACCAGGGAAGGTGTTTTTAGTGGAGGGAAAAAATAGAAATAAAAAAGAGGGCTAAGCCACGGGGTGCTGGGAGCCACGGGGAGGGAGCCAGCGCTGTGTGCTAGGTGACTTGTTCTTCATCGCAAATATCTCTGGGCTAAAGCAGAGCCTCAGCTTTCACAGCGCAGCTGCAATTAGCATTTCCCACGTCCCAGGATGTGTCTACCATCATCCATAGCATCGCACTGAACGCATCCAGTCCTTCCTAATTCTTTATGAATTTATGCTCTTTCGAAACTCCAGGCTGCTCTCTGCAAGCAGTGGCTGGATCTGAATAACAAATAGTGTGTGCAGAGTCCAGATGTCAGGATTTGGCCGCGTCCCTAATGAGCAGAGGCTAACATGGGGAGCAAGGGCCTCAGCAGCGTTGGAGGGCAGCGAAAGGGGAAGAATTCTGGGTGTCAAGGGGGCAGGGTGAGGAGAAGGAGGTTCCAAAGAGAGGCCCCGGAGATGGGAAAGGGAAAATTGTCAGTTATCTGTGACAAGGATGGTAAAGTTTTCAAACTGGTTCAAACTTCTTAACCTGAGGAAGATGGCTTGTTTCTCAAGTCAGTAACCCTTGGCATGATGGTAGCCACCGTGGGTATGGACATTTCACTGAATTCTTTGTTATTCTCTCTTAATGGTAGGTGGCACAGATGTGACACTTCCTGCCTGAGATTCTCTTTACAGGATCCTTTATTCCAAAATTTTAATGGTATCTAGGAATCACCTAAGGATTTTGTTGTAATGCAGATTCTGATTCACTGGGTCTGCGGTGAGGGCTGAATTTTGACATTTCTAACAAGCTCCTCAGGAGTTGCTAATACCGCACTCAAAGCAGCAAGGTGATATTTTGCTTTAGCCCTTCCAGCCTTCCTCCATGCTAGGCCACATGCAGGACTGGGCATGGGGTGAGGAGGTGGGAATAACTCAGGCAGACAAGAGGGCACCGTGAAAGTCTGCCCCCATAGGGCTCGGCTTTGCCACACTTTGCAGTGAGGGACCCTTCTTCCCTGCTTTTGGTCACACTCTATTCCAACACACAAAGGCTTATTGAAATCAAAGTTCAGAAAGGAAAAGAGCCTCTGGTCTTGTCCACAACTTTCTCTTCCCACACTTAAAAACACACCTGACCGCAAGGACACTAATGTTCCCCTCAGCGTGACTAAACTTTAGACAGACTTCTAGACTCTAGGCCTGACCTGCCTTTTCTTAGAATATTTACTTTAGAAAACTTGTCCTTGTAAATTCTTTCTCTACCCCTTGGAGGTGTAAACCTTTTTAAAAGCCTCTTCCCAATTTTTCAAAGCAAGAGTGTTTTTCTCAAGGACGTGGTAGCCATCTCTTTGAAAAGTATCAAGGGAAACAGCACCCCTCTTTCCCAGTTTCTGTGGTAAGGAAGGAGCCTAACTTTTGGGGGTGTCTTTTGCCAAGTTGTAAATTACCTCCTGTCATGAAGATACAAGAAAGTTTACTTTTTCATTCTATAAAGCCAGTTAGCAAACAGGTGGCCTATGATGATCCTCACCTCAACTCTTAAAAATCTCTCCCACCTTTTGTCTTAGCAGAATTGAGTTCAGGCTCCATTCTGGTCTTTCTTCCTTATTGCTACAGCTCTGAATAAAGTCTCCCTTGCTTGTTTAACTTCTTAGGGCTTTGGTGGCAGGTTTTCCATTATGTGTGCTTTTTCTCCTTGGTTCAGTTGTTCCCAAGACCTGAGTTTAAAGTAGCCTGACAACTAACTGTCTCCACTATTCAGTGATGAAGACTTAGTGAAAGGGAGTGTAACTCTTAATATATTCCAAGGAGTTTGTATTAAAATCGGAACTATATATACTGCATAAGATTATTTATTCAAATCAAGAGACAATGAAATTACAAACACATTTCTCCTAATCCTCGTTTCACCAATGACTGTTTTATGCACCTTTGAGTGCATTCGCTTTTCCCTGTGTCCCTAATTATCCTTTGTGCCATGGAGGAGCCTGTTAGTTTTTCTAAAGAGAACTCAGAAAATGATTCTTGGGAGGGTACCTCAGGAGAGTGAACACTGGAGTAGACGTATGCTGTTGTATGAGGAAACATGCTGTAGTTCATCACTGGTGTGTTGGAGAAATGAGAGGAGAAAAAAAAAAAGATGCTTGACCTAAAAGAGGAATATTTAAGAATAAATATTCACATACTGATTAGAAGACCTAAAGTTATATATGATGTATCTGAAAATAGCATCTAGATAATGATTTGATGAAAGGGATCAAAACAACCACAACACATGTGCATTGGGGGAAGGCAGGCATATTAATAGAGGAAGATGTATCCGTACATGTGACAACCTGTGTTGGAATGTGCACGATGGCTTGTGTGTCTAGCATATGGACGGATGACCACTGCCCACATTTCAGAGAGCTTCAAAACCAGCAACTGAAATGTCAACACACTTTCAGAAAAAAATTTTTAATGATGCAATTTCAAATTGCCCTTGACTTGCTCTAAGCAGAATAAACAAAGCAATAAACCCATTAGAAGGTGCTTGTGAGACATTTTGATTTTAAGGGCCTTGCTCTGATGACTATGAAAATAGAGCTACTTCTCACTTGGAAAGAGTTTTTGTTATTGTGTTTAAGTCACAGCCCACAATCCTACTGGCTTTGAAAGAATCACAGTCATTCCCTGTTCTCCTGTAGGACCCAAGCTTTTCCAAATAAGAATGTTTGAGGGTTGATCTGCAAATGGGCAGATAACTATTTATGAAAGGCAACGTGTGTGACTTCAGTGTACATGTTTATGTGTAGCTTTGCTATTTAGTTTGCTCTTCTCATTCAAACTATCAGAATTCTGACAGCAAGACTACCATCTCCTCCAAGCTCTATATCAAATCTGTTGATATTCCCAGTGAATGCTGGTTATACTCCCAAGAACTCAGAAAACAATGGTTTGGAATTCCCCATCCTTTTCAACTTGGAAGCCAAGAAGCTGCCCTTCCCCTGTAGTCGCAATGTATGTATAGTCACAACAAGTTTAAGAAATCACTTTCTGCTTTCTGAGCTGAGTCACAGTTTATTACCATTGTTTTATCAGTAGATGACTCAACCTTCCATGGCAAAGAGATGCTTGAATTAATATATTGCTATTATCAAGTGCTTTGGGAAACTGGAAGTACAGCGTAATGACAGTATTGGGATGCCTCAGTCTCTGTATTCGAATCTGTAGGAGGTTACTATCTACCTCACTGAATCACTGTGGGAATAGAATGAGATACAGGGTCTATAGAGCTCTTAGCACATTGCCTTGCACATGGCTAAGTGCTCAATAGAAATAAGTTGCAAATACAAAGCAGAAGTTCCACCACCACATTTAATGGACCAGTGCCAATCTGTGGCCTCACCTCAACACATTAAATAAAGTGTAAACTGTGCTGTCCTTTGGCTTTCTGATTTTACAGCACTCCTTGGATTGGCTCTAGCACACCAGTGAGATTCCGGGGTGAAAACCTTCTAGAAGCTAAGCACCCTTGAGGGTGAGAAGAGTCAGTTGCAATAATCATCCTTGTCAGCACAGCAGGATCCCGGTCTCAGACATCTGCCTGCGTTCAACGCTTAAGACAGCATTAGACAAGTATCATTTTGTCAATTAACATTTTTCCATTCTTAGTTTATTAGGGCCTAAGCAAATACATTGACTAAACCGAGAGGGGCTTTTATTTCTTTGACGTGGTACTTGCAGCTTTAAACATAACCTACCTGCACTTTCCCTTTATAACAGAGTCTCAGTTGTACCTCTCTGGCCAATCGGATAACCTTATGTCAAGCTGCATAAGAAAATCATTTTAATTTATGGGAGGCCTTGGTTTATTTAACATAAAGAGCAGTAGATGTCATGGTGTTTAACTCTGCTTTTCATATCCAGCCAGTCTAAGAAAGCGGAGGATATAGATGTTGCCTGTGATCAGTGACTGCTTACTCCTTTCTACCTGTATCCCCCTCAGCCCTCCTTACTGGGTACCTGAGACAGGTGCCATGATGCACACGTGTCTACAAAGCTACCTGATGTAAAAAGTAATCGTAATCTCTTACCTGTATTTTTCTGTGTAAATATGAACCCACACACAAAATCTTCTAAGGAATATATAATAACAGATACCATTTTGCCAGCCCCTTAAAAGGTGCTAAGTTGTACTAAGTGCTTCTCATTCACTATTGCATTTTAATCCCCAAAATGACCCGCTACAGCAGGTATTGTTACTTCCATTGTACACATAAGGGAACTGTTAAAAGTCCTGTAACTAACCAGTGATCAAGCCAAGGTGGGAACCAGGGCATCCTAACTGCCTCCAACTCATGCAGTGACTTGAATCGTAACTCCCAGCCTATACAAATATAAATAAGAAGTGTGTTCCTTCCACTACACAGCCCAAATCTCAATTGAATGTGATACCAACTAAGAGGTGAAGTCATAGTTAATAAAATAATTAAGAATAACTTTAGGGCTTCCCTGGTGGCGCAGTGGTTGAGAGTCTGCCTGCCGATACAGGGGACACGGGTTCGTGCCCCGGTCGGGGAAGATCTCACATGCCGCGGAGCGGCTAGGCCCATGAGCCATGGCCGCTGAGCCTGCACGTCCGGAGCCTGAGCTCTGCAATGGGAGAGGCCACAACAGTGAGAGGCCTGCATACTGCAAAAAAAAAAAGAATAACTTTGGCTGTATGGTACTGTTTGGCAGTGAATGGCAGCATTGAGCTTGCTACTAGAATGTGCGAAATTTCTTAAAGCACAACATATTTACTTAAGTAAGGAAGTGGAAATTCTTTTATACATATGATTAATGTAAGAAGAAATAAATTTGAATGAAAGCAAGTAAATATTTGCTAATTCAGTGCTCTGGTTATGAAAGATGATGTCAGCTTGAAATTCCTCTCAGGACTGGCACGACCAGAAAGCCCCATTGCTCCTGTTTCTCCTTTCTTTTCTCCCTATGTGTAATTCCCCACCCCATTACCATGGCCCATTCTTGTCCACTTCTGTTCCCTGCCTTCTCCCTGGATTGGACTTGGATCATCTCCCTATTGCTGTGGCTACATTGGAATCCACCTCCTTTTGTCTTCTGCTTCCCACCACTCTCTCCTACCTTATTACCGTGGTTTCTCTTCCCTTTCCTGTTGTCACATTCATCCTTGAACATCCCTACCCTCCAGCTGGTAGGTAGTTACTTCTGTTGTTCTCCCTGATGTATATATCACTGTGGAGTTAGAGTCTCTATTTGAAATTATAAAATTTGACAGAGTCTAGTAAGAAAGCACACACTGGTTGAAAAAAATGAACTTCCCTATTTCTTAATTTTAAAAATAAATTCATCACTGAGAATTTGGAAAAATTAAAATCAAGTGTGTTTTTGTTATAGAAACATACATGTATACACAAAATATATCTACAAAGTGATGGTCTACAATTGTCTGTGCTCTCTCTGTGGCTTCTGAAGCAATAGTTAACAACTGGATCACCCTGCTCCAGCTATGTTGACCTCATCAGTGAGTCCGGTAAGACAAACAAAGACACAAATGGAAAGCCATTTAATTTTGAGGTCTATAAGGAAAAAAACACACAAAAACATTAACATTTGCCAAATAGACTCAATCAGAAGGGGAATAGGGAGCATATTTTCAAGACTGGAAGAAGTATAAACCATGGGGAGTAAAAATGGAAACTATAGAAAAAGAGTTCTCATAATCCTAGCTTTGCATGTTACTGCAAAAGATTCTAATCATCAAGTTATCATTATTAGTATTATTATTGTTATTACCAATAATAAACGTAACTTGGCTGCCAATGGGATGCCTGGCACTGCACAAGAGAGAATTAGACTCTGTCCCTGAAGTGCAAGCTCACAACAGATTATAATTGCAATAGAAACTCATATTAATAGGAATTCAATATTTTATTAGAAAAGTAACATTGTATTTCTCCTCTCTCTGGGTTTTCTACCACCAAGTAGAATACTGACTCGAAGAATGATGGTTCCTGGACCATAAAGCTAATAAATCTCCCACTAAGAATTTATCCTCTGTGATTTCCCAACATCAAATACTTCTTCACTTCTGCTTTCATATGATCCAGTGGAGTCATCCTACATCTGTTCAGTTTTCTACCTTTTAGATTGGTGGATTCTCTGGTTTAGATCGAGTTGATTGATTTTACAGCAGTCATCTTAAGCAGTGATTTTCAAACTGCTGGTTGCAGCCCATTAGTGGGTCTTGGAATCTGTTTAGAAAGTCACACCAGGATTCTAATAAAAATAATAGAATGTACAAGCATAGAATTTAAAAAACTCCAAATATATTACATTTTGTAAGAGTATTTTTTCCTGAAACTTTTGTTTCACTTTTATTCATGTATGTGTGTGTATGTTTAATGGGTCATTAAAACTAAAAGCATTTCGTGCTATTGTTCATAATCAAAAAATGTTGAAAAAGCACTAAAGGTGCAAAGATATACTTTCCACTCAATTTGAAGCTCAAGCTACCAGTCAATCAGTAAACATGACAGACAGTGAACACAATTTTCAATTATTCATTGTACCTCAAAAATCACCTAATATTTATTATGGTTACAGTGATCTTATATCCCTGAATTAATTCTAATTTCAAATATTCCTTTCCATTGCCACCATGAATATGTCCAGACTTGTTAGACCCCAAATCCTGACTGTTGGTACATAAAAAACACTCACCAGGGGCTTCCCTGGTGGCGCAGTTGTTGAGAGTCCGCCTGCTGATGCAGGGGACATGGGTTTGTGCCCCGGTCCGGGAGGATCCCACATGCCACAGAGCGGCTGGGCCCGTGAACCATGGCCACTAAGCCTGCGCGTCCAGAGCCTGAGCTCCGCAACGGGAGAGGCCACAACAGTGAGAGGCCCGCGTACCACAAAAACAAAAAACAAAAAACAAAACAAAACAAAAAAAACCACTCACCATGTGATATCATTTATAAAGCTGTTCATTCATTCTGTATTTTCTCAGGGTGTCATAGGCCTGTCTCTTCATACACCTTTTTGATGACATCCACTGGAATAGCCAGTCCCTCCTAACGTACACCTTGCTAAACCTGCAATAGAGCTTACTTCTCACCCACCTGCTCCACCCACCAACAAAAGAAAAAGCTTTCCAATCTTAGTTCTAGAATTTAGCCATATAACTAATATATTGCAAGAAAAGATCCCATCTGCCTCCAGTAGATAAGTCACATATTTATCCCACCTTGGTAAGACTGCTTTCCCTTTGCCTTTATTCTACCTAGAATTCCTATGCTTTTTCTGTACTTGTATCGTTAGATGTTTTTAAGTTTGTATAAGTTAAAGACTAGATTTATATGCTATCCCACACTTTTCTCTGACTTCTTAATTTAATCCAAGTAAAAATATTTGAACTGGAGGTGGAGAGAAGGAAACATGACTGAATTATCAGGGTAATCTTCAAGTAAAGGCTCTGCGGGAGACTACAGAAGCTGGGATAACAAAATATGTAGCAAGTGCCGTTAGTATGAAGAGGCTTGCCTGGTGATGTTTCAAACAAAGACAAACACAGCACTGGGAGAGCTTTTATAGCCACAATTCCGGGGATGCTTCTAATTGTTCATCCTAAATAAACATTTTCTACTGCGCATGGAAATGTACCCTGAAATTTTTATATTCCAAGCTTACAAAAATCTCATGATAATTCCAACATTGGCCATCGATAGGAAATATAGAGTTATATCCCTGCTTGGAAGGAAACTACTTGTTGATAAATCTGCTTATTTATAGTTTGTACTCTCATCAATATCAAAAATGTAGACATAAGGGCAGTTTAAAATGCAATGGAAGATAAGGTGTTTAGGGCTAAAACAGAACACAGTTCTTCTCATACTCAAACAAGGAAGAAGAGGGACTTCCGGGTAAGATGGCGGAAGAGTAAGACGCGGAGATCACCTTCCTCCCCACGGATACACCAGAAATACAGCTACACGTGGAACAACTCCTACAGAACACCTACTGAACGCTGGCAGAAGACCCCAGACCTCCCAAAAGGCAAGAAACTCCCCACATACCTGGGTAGGGAAAAGCGGAGAGATTCCCGCACAGAGGATCGGTGCCGAGCGGCACTCACAAGCCCGAGGGGCTTGTCTGCTCGCCCGCCGGGGCGGGCGGCGCTGGAAGCTGAGGCTCGGGCTTCGGTCAGAGCGCAGGGAGAGGACTGGGGCTGGCGGCGAGAACTCAGCCTGAAGGGGGCTAATGTGCCACAGCTAGCCGGCAGGGAGTCCGGGAAAACTCTGGAGCTGCCGAAGAGGCAAGAGACTTTTTCTTCCCTCTTGGTTTCCTGGTGCGCGAGGAGAGGGGATTAAGAGTGCTGCTTAAAGGGGCTCCACAGACGGGCGCGAGTCACGACTGAAAGCGCGGAGCCCAGTGACGGCCGTGGGACGCTGGGGATGCTGCTGCCGCCGCCAAGAAGCCTGTGTGCGAGCGCAGGTCACTGTCCACACCGCCCTTCCGGGAGCCTGTGCAGCCCGCCACTGCGGGGTCCCGGGATCCAGGGGCGGCTTCCCTGGGAGAACGCACGGCGCGCCTCGGGCTGCTGCAACGTCACACCGACCTCTGCCGCTGCAGGCTCGCCCCGAACTCCGTGCCCCTCCCTCCCGCCCGGCCTGAGTGAACCAGAGTCCCCGAAGAGGCTGCTCCTTTAACCCTGTCCTGTCTGAGGGAAGAACAGACACCCTCTGGCGACCTACACGCAGAGGCGGGGCCAAATCCAAAGCTGAGACCCAGGAGCTGTGAGAACAAAGAAGAGAAAGGGAAACCTCTCCCAGCAGCCTCAGAAGCAGCAGATTAAAGCTCCACAATCAACTTGATGTACCCTGCATCTGTGGAATATATGAATAGACAACAAATCATCCCAAATTGAGGAGCCAGGAGTCAGTGCTGTGCCTCTGAGGTGGGAGAGCGAACTTCAGGACACTGGTCCACAAGAGACCTCCCAGCTCCACATAATATCAAACGGCGAAAATCTTCCAGAGATCTCCATCTCAACACCAGCACCCAGCTTCACTCAACGACCAGCAAGCTACAGTGCTGGACACCCTATGCCAAACAACTAGCAAGACAGGAACACAACGCCACCCATTAGCAGAGAAGTGGCCTAAAATCAGAAAAAGTCCTCAGACACCCCAAAACACACCACCAGACGTGGACCTGCCCACCAGAAAGACAAGATCCAGCCTCATCCACCAGAACACAGGCACTAGTCCCCTCCACCAGGAAGCCTACACAACCCACTAAACCAACCTTAGCCACTGCGGACAGACACCAAAAACAACGGGAACTACGAACCTGCAGCCTGCAAAAAGGAGACCCCAAACACAGTAACATGAGCAAAATGAGAAGACAGAAAAACACACAGCAGGAGAAGGAGCAAGATAAAAACCCACCAGACCTAACAAATGAAGAGGTAATAGGCAGTCTACCTGAAAAAGAATTCAGAATAATGATGGTAAAGATGATCCAAGATTCTATTTCCCAGATCCAAAATCTTGGAAATAGAATAGACAAAATGCAAGAAACAGTTAACAAGGACCTAGAAGAACTAAAGATGAATCAAGCATCGATTAAAAGCACAATACATGAAATAAAAAATACTCTAGACGGGATCAATAGCAGAATAACTGAGGCAGAAGAACGGATAAGTGAGGTGGAAGATAAAATAGTGGAAATAACTGCTGCAGAGAAAAATAAAGAAAAAAGAATGAAAAGAACAGAGGACAGTCTCAGAGACCTCTGGGACAACATTAAACACACCAACATTCGAATTATAGGGGTTCCAGAAGAAGAAGAGAAAAAGAAAGGGACTGAGAAAATATTTGAAGAGATTATAGTTGAAAACTTCCCTAATATGGGAAAGGAAATAGTTAATCAAGTCCAGGAGGCACAGAGAGTCCCATACAGAATAAATCCAAGGAGAAATACGCCAAGACACATATTAATCAAACTGTCAAAAATTAAACACAAAGAAATCATATTAAAAGCAGCAAGGGAAAAACAACAAATAACACACAAGGGAATCCCCATCAGGATAACAGCTGATCTCTCAGCAGAACCTCTACAAGCCAGAAGGGAGTGGCAGGACATAATTAAAGTGATGAAGGAGAGAAACCTGCAACCAAGATTACTCTACCCAGCAAGGATCTCATTCAGATTTGATGGAGAAATTAAAACCTTTACAGACAAGCAAAAGCTGAGAGAGTTCAGCACCACCAAACCAGCTTTACAACAAATGCTAAAGGAACTTCTCTAGGCAAGAAACACAACAGAAGGAAAAGACCTACAATAACGAACCCAAAACAATTAAGAAAATGGGAATAGGAACATACATATCGATAATTACCTTAAATGTAAATGGACTAAATGCTCCCACCAAAAGACACAGATTGGCTGAATGGATACAAAAACAAGACCCATATATATGCTGTCTACAAGAGACCCACTTCAGACCTAGAGACACATACAGACTGAAAGTAAGGGGATGGAAAAAGATATTCCATGCAAATGGAAATCAAAAGAAAGCTGGAGTAGCAATTCACATGTCAGACAAAATAGACTTTAAAATAAACACTACTAGAAGAGACAAAGAAGGACACTACATAATGATCAAGGGATCGATCCAAGAAGAAGATGTAACAATTATAAATATATATGAGCCCAATATAGGAGCACCTCAATACATAAGGCAAATACTAGCAGCCATAAAAGGAGAAATCGACAATAACACACTCATAGTAGGGGACTTTAACACCCCACTTTCACCAATGGACAGATCATCCAAACTGAAAATAAATAAGGAAACACAAGCTTTAAATGATACATTAAACAAGATGGACTTAATTGATATTTATAGGACATGCCATCCAAAAACAACAGAATACACATTTTTCTCAACTGCTCATGGAACATTCTCCAGGATAGATCATATCTTGGGTCACAAATCAAGCCTTGGTAAATTTAAGAAAATTGAAATTGTATCAAGTATCTTTTCAGACCACAATGCTATGAGACTAGATATCAATTACAGGAAAAGAGCTGTAAAAAATACAAACACATGGAGGCTAAACAATACACTACTCAATAACGAAGTGATCACTGAAGAAATCAAAGGGGAAATTAAAAAATACCTAGAAACAAATGACAATGGAGACACGATGACCCAAAACCTATGGGATGCAGCAAAAGCAGTTCTAAGAGGGAAGTTTATAGCAATACAATCCCACCTTAAGTAACAGGAAACATCTCGAATAAACTACCTAACCTTGCACCTAAAGCAATTAGAGAAAGAAGAACAAAAACATCCCAAAGTTAGCAGAAGGAAAGAAATCATAAAAATTAGATCAGAAATAAATGAAAAAGAAATGAAGGAAATGATAGCTAAGATGAATAAAACTAAAAGCTGGTTCTTTGAGAAGATAAACAAAATTGATAAACCATTAGCCAGACTCATCAAGAAAAAAAGGGAGAAGACTCAAATCAATAGAATTAGAAATGAAAAAGGAGAAGTAACAACTGACACTGCAGAAATACAAAAGATCATGAGAGATTACTACAAGAAACTCTATGCCAATAAAATGGACAACCTGGAAGAAATGGACAAATTCTTAGAAATGCACAACCTGCCAAGACTGAATCAGGAAGAAATAGAAAATATGAACAGACCAATCACAAGCACTGAAATTGAAACTGTGATAAAAAATCTTCCAACAAACAAAAGCCCAGGACCAGATGGCTTCACAGGTGAATTCTATCAAGCATTTAGAGAAGAGCTAACACCTATCCTTCTCAAACTCTTCCAAAATATAGCAGAGGGAGGAACACTCCCAAACTCATTCTACGAAGCCACCATCACCTTGATACCAAAACCAGACAAGGATGTCACAAAGAAAGAAAACTACAGGCCAATATCACTGATGAACATAGATGCAAAAATCCTCAACAAAATACTAGCAAACAGAATCCAACAGCAAATTAAAAGGATCATACACTATGATCAAGTGGGGTTTATTCCAAGAATGCAAGGATTCTTCAATATATGCAAATCAATCAACGTGATACACCATATTAACAAATTGAAGGAGAAAAACCATATGATCATCTCATTAGATGCAGAGAAAGCTTTCAACAAAATTCAACACCCATTTATGATAAAAAGCCTGCAGAAAGTAGGCATAGAGGTAACTTTCCTCAACATAATAAAGGCCATATATGACAAACCCACAGCCAGCATCGTCCTCAATGGTGAAAAACTGAAACCATTTCCACTAAGATCAGGAACAAGACAAGGTTGCCCACTCTCACCACTCTTATTCAACCTAGTTTTGGAACTTTTAGCCACAGCAATCAGAGAACAAAAGGAAATAAAAGGAATCCAAATCGGAAAAGAAGAAGTAAAGTTGTCACTGTTTGCAGATGACATGATACTATACATAGAGAATCCTAAAGATGCCACCAGAAAACTACTAGAGCTAATCAATGAATTTGGTAAAGTTGCAGGATACAAAATTAATGCACAGAAATCTCTGGCATTCCTATATACTAATGATGAAAAATCTGAAAGTGAAATCAAGGAAACACTCCCATTTACCATTGCAACAAAAAGAATAAAATATCTAGGAATAAACCTACCTAAGGAGACAAAAGACCTGTATGCAGAAAATTATAAGACACTGATGAAAGAAATTAAAGATGATACAAATAGATGGAGAGATGTACCATGTTCTTGGATTAGAAGAATCAACATTGTGAAAATGACTCTACTACCCAAAGCAATCTACAGATTCAATGCAATCCCTATCAAACTACCCCTGGCATTTTTCATAGAACTAGAGCAAAAAATTTCGCAATTTGTATGGAAACACAAAAGACCCCGAATAGCCAAAGCAATCTTGAGAACGAAAAATTGAGCTGGAGGAATCAGGCTCCCTGACTTCAGACTATACTGCAAAGCTACAGTAATCAAGACATTATGGTACTGGCACAAAAACAGAAAGATAGATCAATGGAACAGGATAGAAAGCCCAGAGATAAACCCACGGACATATGGTCACCTTATCTTTGATAAAGGAGGCAGGAATGTACAGTGGAGAAACGACAGCCCCTTCAATAAGTGGTGCTGGGAAAACTGGATAGGGACATGTAAAAGTATGAGATTAGATCACTCCCTAACACCATACACAAAAATAAGCTCAAAATGGATTAAAGACCTAAATGTAAGACCAGACACTATCAAACTTAGAGGAAAACATAGGCAGAACACTCTATGACATAAATCACAGCAAGATCCTTTTTGACCCACCTCCTAGAGAAATGGAAATAAAGACAAAAATAAACACATGGGACCTAATGAAACTTAAAATCTTTTGCACAGCAAAGGAAACCATAAACAAGACCAAAAGACAACCCTCAGAATGGGAGAAAATATTTGTAAATGAAGCAACTGACAAAGGATTAATCTCCAAAATTCATAAGCAGCTCATGCAGCTCAATAACAAAAAAACAAACAACCCAATCCAAAAATGGGCAGAAGACCTAAATAGACATTTCTCCACAGAAGATATACAGACTGCCAACAAACACATGAAAGGATGCTCAACATCTTTACTCATTAGAGAAATGCAAATCAAAACTACAATGAGATATCATCTCACACCAGTCAGAATGGCCATCATCAAAAAATCTACAAACAATAAATGCTGGAGAGGGTGTGGAAAAAAAGGAACCCTCTTGCACTGCTGGTGGGAATGTGAATTGGTACAGCCACTATGGAGAACAGTAGGGAGGTTCCTTAAAAAACTACAAATAGAACTACCATATGACCCAGCAATCCCACTACTAGGCATATACCCTGAGAAAACCATAATTCAAAAAGAGACATGTACCAAAATGTTCATAGCAGCCCTATTTACAATAGCCCGGAGATGGAAACAACCTAAGTGTCCATCATCAGATGAATGGGTAAAGAAGATGTGGCACATATATACAATGGAATATTACTCAGACATAAAAAGAAATGAAATTGAGCTATTTGTAATGAGGTGGATGATCCTAGAGTCTGTCATACAGAGTGAAGTAAGTCAGAAAGAGAAAGACAAATACTCTATGGTGACACATATATATGGAATTTAAGAAAAAAAAATGTCATGAAGAACATAAGGGTAAGACAGGAATACAGACACAGACCTACTAGAGAATGGACTTGATGATATGGGGAGGGGGAAGGGTAAGCTGTGACAAACTGAAAGAGCGGCATGGACATATATACACTACCAGACGTAAGGTAGATAGCTAGTGGGAAGCAGCCGCATAGCACAGGGAGATCAGCTCAGTGCTTTGTGACCGCCTGGAGGGGTGGGATAGGGAGGGTGGGAGGGAGACGCAAAAGGGAGGGGATATGGGAACATATGTATATGTATAACTGATTAAATTTGTTATAAAGCAAAAAATAAAAAAATAAAAAATTTAAAAAATTAAAAATATTAAAAAAATACAAAGAAGGAAGAAGAGATGCTTTCCATCACTTGAGTTGAGTAAATTATAATACTTGAATAATAAATTTGGATATACACTTTCTGGCAGCTAAGGTAAACGGAAAGATAAAAATTATTTTAATAGACATAATCTTTCCTGGAATTGAACTCAAGCAGAACTATACCTTGTACTTGTACTTGTACTTTTACTAACTTGTACTTGTACTAACTTTTACTTGTTCACGGGGCCCTGAATGCGATGGCCTGGATGTCACCTGGCTCTATTCACAGCCCCACTCCTAACATATGTTGCCTTTCAGTTATGTATCTATCTGATGGGGCAATGGGGGGATGGAGGGTACTTGGAACTAGAGGATTGCTAAATTCTGTGTAAGCATTAAAATTCTGATTTTATGACAGGATAGATTTGAAGAAATAGGGATATTTTAAGCCAAGAACTGTATTAACCACTGAACAGTGCAGAAGTTGAAAAATAGCATGTGTGTAAAATTAGCCAGTTGTTATTTTTCCATATGGAAGTAGCAGAGTCGTTCTTTCATGTACAGTTCCAAAATCCATTGCTTCGTTTCAAAATACTGTATAGTCACTTGCAGCATCTAATCAGGTGTAGATCTTATTTGCTGTCTCTTGCGTTTATCCACTTGTTTATCTCCCCATTGCAACCATTCATTCTCCAGCCCCTGCTTTGTCTCCCCACCTTCAGCTTTAGCCCCCTACTCACCTGCCACGTTGCTACAAGAGTGATTTCTAAAAAAATTAATACCTTTCATAGTATTCTTCAGTGACTACTCAGCACTAGCAGGATAGAGTCCAAACTTGTAGCTCCCCATATGAAGCCCCATGACCTTGACCCTGCTTACTTCTCCACACAGTTCCCTTGAATCCTAATGCTTCCTCCAGCCATTCAGAACTACTCACAGATTCCCCAAGGACCCACGTCTTCATGACTTTGCACATCTTGGTTCCTCCCCTAAATATTTTTCTTTTCCCCTCTCACTATCCCAGTTCACTTGGCAAAAGTTTTCTTACCTTTCAAGATTCTATTAATTTTTTTCCTCTTTTATGAAACCTCAATTGGCATTCTCTTCTCTAGAATTTTAACTACTCTTTCCTCTTGGCTTCACTGTATCTTGCACAAATTCTAGAATAGTGCTCATGACATTTTATTGCTTTTAGGTCTGTTTTCCTTCCTCAATCTTTAGCACCAGGAGGTATGAAACATTTACTATTTTTATCCCTGGTACTCTGGGAATGTTTGGGATAATAAATGTTGGAATGTTGGAATGTTGGGTCCTCTCCCTAATTTCTAACTCTTAAAAAGCTGAACAAAATCCTTCTTTGTCTCTTCCCTGTTATTCATCATTTCAGTCTATCCTCATGTAGACTCCTGTCATAATGACATCTTTTGTTCTCCTTCCCCTACTCAGTGGGGTTGTTAGCCAGGACAGCCTGTGTGATTCAGTAGCTTACTTCACTTCACCTTCTTCAGACTTCTTTCTTTATCTGACTCGTTCATATTCTATGGTCCTACTTCATACATTTCTCATTGCCAGATTCCTCCTAGCAATTTTTATGTGTCTGTTAAATACTTTGCCCATTCCTAGCACTCCATAAATACGAAGTATGCTTGTTAAAAAGTAATAATGTTTGCTGAATTGATTGTTGCTCTTAGGTCATATCTAGAAGTATTGTCTTTAAAAACAAATCCAGGGCAGTATAGCATAGTGGTTACCAAAGGCAAGCCAGTAGAGCAGAGCTGTTAATGGTCTTGGCTCAGTAGTCAGATAGTCCTGAGTTTGAGCCCTGCCTCCAGCGGGTTAGCTGGGTGACTTTGGCCAAGTGGCTTAACTTCTGAATTGGTTTGTTTATCCATGAAAAGGAATAAGCACACCTACATGTTTGTATTATTGTGAGGACTAAATAAAATAACTCAGCAGGATGTGTAGCTAACAACAAATAATGAATAGTTGTTACAATAATAATTAGCGATAACTGATGATGACAGTGATGGCTGATTCAGTGCACCTTGGTGTAACATTGAAGAATATCTAGGATTATTTCCCCTTTGGGTTTGGGGTGTGGCCCAAAGTATGTTTGTAAACTGGTTTTTATTTTTCAGTATTAAGAGGCTTTGCTGCCCATTTGTTTTTTAACCAGGGCTTATGCTAATAGATAATTATTCCACAGTGATTCCATCTGGAGTCGATACTGAGCCCAACCTGCAATCAGCAGCTCCAGTGTAATCCTTGGTCCCCAAAGCCATGCTCCAGAGAATCTGTGGCAAACTGGAAGGCAGCATCAGTCTTTCTGCCTGCCTTCTCTGGGGTTGTCCCGTTATTATTGTGGTTGTTATTTTTATTATTATTCTCCATCTATTTTTTTCAATAAAGAACTGAGAACCACTAAAAAAAAGGAAAAAAAGACTCAGTAACCTCAAGAATGTGATAAAGTGTCATTGGCAGCAGGAATTTGCACTATCTCACTGCTGACACAGGTAACAGCTTGTGACTTCATCTTGGACAAAGGAAATCATTCTCTCTGATGAACACTTCGGGATGATTTTCAGCTTCTGATCTTCTCTTGCTTTTAGCCAGCTACTGTAACAAAAGCCTGTAGGGAGAGCTAAAGCTTCGCCTACTTACAATAACCACATTCTGACTCTCTATTTAATTTTAAAAAACAAATTCAGAGCTCCAAATCACTCTCATATTTAATATTTTGTCTTAAAATAGCTATCTATTTTATTTTGCTTTTTTAAAATTAAAACACAGCTTTATATAACGGGCAGCAGGAAAAAAGAGAGAGAAAGGAAGAGACAGAAAAAAATTGTGACAACGGGAGTGGCTTTAACAACAGAAGCTCATTTCTTCCTCTTTTAAGGCAATGAAGAAGGCAACAGCTAAGGCGTTGTTAGTTCTTTCATGCCAGCTAGAGCCCAGAATGACTACATGCCATCATTTTCAATAATGCCTATGTGTTTCTGAGGAAATACACACACATATGCATGCACACAGTAATACTTTAAATAAATTCTAACAGTGAGCCACCTGTCTGTTAAATATATTACACAAATGTGATTTAAGATGCTTTCTGAGTATTCCCTTCAATTCTCTTTCTATAGACAAACTGGAAGCCACCTGTGGATTCCAGACCATGTTATGACCCCCTCCCTGGCTTCTTTCCAAACTCAAAATCAGTAGCATAATTGCCAGTCTGGGTTCAAGCCTTTGCCACCTCCTGAATAAGTTACTGACCAGTGAAATTGTATGTAGAAACACCTGCAAATCATATAACTTGGTCAATCACTTCAAAGCAGGCTGGGCTTCACACTGCCTGAGGCAGCATATTATGCAATGATGTTCCATGTTGCCAGTAAACCATGGTTTTATGCCACCATTCAGTATAGCAGCTCTATTTAGCTTTATTTCTTGGATTTTTAAATCCTCTTGTACAGTAGGTATTGATCTCTCCTGAGGTTGTGATTATAGCTTTAACTATTGACACTTCTATCAGAGCCAAGCCCAATTCTTCACCTTCAAGCTGACATGAAATGGTAATTCTTCCAACATCACAGCCTCTGAGCCTTGAACCCCAGCTCTACCTACTTTGCCCCACCCAGGGAGTACAGGGATGTTGGTTAGCTGGTTTCCTTAGCAAAATGTAGTCTTCAAATTGCTTTCCCTTGCTGTATTACTTCTTCAAAGAGTAGAGGTAAGTCTGTGAGGGTAAGTCTGACTGGAAACATTGAAAGTGCTCAAAGACACATGCATCTAAAAAGCTGCCTCTTTCCCACTCAAAAATTTGGTGTTCACCATTATCTACCTGGAACACTGTCTATCAAGTTATTGAAATAATTGACAGTGAGCACTTCCTTCGAAGAGATTCTACCTTTCTGTTTGTTGACAAATCTCAGGGATAAACTGTAAGTTCCAGCAGTTTGGGTATAATTAGAAAGAAACTACATTGAAAATCAAAATATATAAGTATCAGCTCAGCCATTAATTAGTTGTGTGACTCTGAGTAAGTAACTCAACTTCTCTAAGCCTTGGATTACTTCATTTAGAAAATGAGAAGACCTCAACCTTCCTCCCAGCATAAGTGTGAGACTTAAATGAGAAAGTGTGCATGGAAGTATCTGTCACACAGTGGATTGTCAGTCAGCTTTCTTCATGTCCTATTTTGCCCTTTGCTCTATCAGGTTTGCAAGACCAACTGTTGCTTGTGAAAAACTAGACAATCATTCTGTCGTATTTCTTCACCCTAGTGTAGGTTAGATTAAGGAGTTTGATCTTATCAGTTGAGCTAGTCCAGCTTGTATTATCCCTACTGGCTTTGCCTTGGTGCCTGGAATTCTTCTATTGTTTACTCCTTTTGGTGGAAGCAATGATACAATAATACAGTGATACACTGGGCCTTGATGGGTTTTGAACCTCTTACTTAGTTTATCAGGGAACTTCCAGTTCTAACATTTGTTTACATTGGCTTTAAGGAGACTGTTCCAAGTAGGTCCAGGATCTTCTTAGAATACTCCTACTAAATTCTTACTGTAGAAATATATAAGCCTTGCATATAAACCTTCCATGCCTCTGGCAAAGGAAGTCCTATTCAGGATACCATAATTTCAAGAAGAAAATACCTAGAAAACTGAAGGGAGATGCGGTAGCTTTATTCCCTTTTAAGAGTTAGGTAGATTATCATCTCTTTGTTCCAGAGATCCAACTTAGTGGAGGATTGTTTAGGTACTGGTTGTAGAAAGGCCTAAATTTGCTGTCCCTTTCTTCTTGCTTTTGAAATGTGGAAAAGAGGGACAAGAAAATACTTAGAAAGAGAGAAAGAATGTATAAGAAATAAGCTGGATAACAGATTGTCAATGTCACTTGCTGTGATTTTCCTAAACACCAAAGAGCTTGAAGTTTCTAGAATGTTGATGAAGGCTAAGTACCCCTTCTGTGATATTGTTCATAAAATCATGCATGTCAGAGTTGGAAGTCACTTCAGAAACCACCTATTGTATGAATCCCTTTTGCTGTCCCAGAAAAATGAACATCAGGCTCTATTTGGACATTACAGTGCAGAGAACTCAGCTCCTGGCAAGAAACTCCATTCTGCTTTGAACAGATCTGACTATAAGGAAACTAGATCTGTTCCTTACTTTGAATCAGACCTCTCTCTATTACTTCTATGCACATGTTCTTATTTTACCACCTGGAGTCACAAAGATAAATCTGAATCTTCCAAAACGTGAAGGCATTTATCATCTCCCACAGGTGTGTTCTTCTCTAGCATGAATATTCCCAGTTTCTCTAACCACTCTTCTAATAACAAAGATTCCTTTTCCTCAACACTCTGATCACTCTCTTTTGAATACATTATGGTTTTTCAATGTTTATATAAATTATGACACCTAAAACTGAACACAAGATTTGGCATGTGTTTTTTGTGGCCACTCAAAAGAGAGCAATAACCTCCATACCTACCTTTTTTCTCAACACTCCATAAATATATGAAGGCATATTTAGCTTTTGCTATATGTGTCTGGTACTGTTCAACATACTTTACATACATTAAAGCATTTAATCTCATGACAAACCTGTGAGATAGGTACTTTGATTATTCTCATTTTTTAAATGAGGAGACTATATAGTCTATATTAGTGTTTCTCAAGCTTTAATATGCATAAAAATCATATAGGATTTTAATGAAAATTCAGATGCTAATTTAGTAGGATTTCTGTGTGTCCTGAAATTCTGCATGTCTAACAAGCCCCCGGGTGATATTGGTGCTGCTGGTCCAGGGAACATAATTAAAGTAGGAAGAGCCTATATAATATGATGAAATGATAAAACAGAAAATCCTTAAGCTGCAGTAGCCAGAGGTATCTTTAACAGCATTTTAGGAAGTTTCAGAGAATTTATTTAATTGGAGAACTGTTTTCAGTTTACACCGTAATTTGAAAGATGTTCTTCCTACCAGCAAGAACTGGCTTATAAAACCCCTTCTACCATTTAAGTATGGAATAACAACAATAACTAACATTCATGAAGAACTTGCCATAGGTCAGGTTCTGTTCTAAGAAACTTACATACTCCATCATTTAATGTTTCCAACAGTCCTGTAAGGTAAATCCTATCATTATCTTGTTTTGAAGATGAGAAAGCTCAAGCAAACAGGAGAGAAAAACTAACATCTCTAAGTTTCTGGCCAATGGAAACACAAAAATTTAGTAGATCACCGAGATCACACAGTTAGGAAGTGGCAGAACTGGGATGCAAACCTACCTGATACAATAGTCCACCTGCCTAACTATGAAGCCTGTGCTTACCTCACAGAAAATAAAGGCAGCAGTCCAAGAGATTGAGGGGCAGAGAAATTTCAGAGGCTAGCAAGTGGAAAGTGACCATGTCCCAGGCAAGAGAGTAGCTGTGGAGAAGGTAGTTCTCTAACATTGAAGTAAATCAATCTGTGTTAAACTCTGTGATAAAGGCTATAATAAGAGTGAACGTTGATCAAGTCCATAAACAGAGACCACAGACTTTCTGTAGTTAATAATAAGGATTTTAATTTTAATATGCCAGATCTAGCTCAGATCCTGTGCTAGGTGCAAACGTACACATGCGAGTCCTGCCTGCTCTGAGCTCATAGTCTAGCTGGGGAACAATTTATGAACAAATGATTCTCTAATAGAATATAAGAGCTGCCATAGTCACAGTGTACTAGGATGAGTTGAGGAAGGAAAGGCAACAGTGAAGACATTCATCGGGGAGATTGGTGCTAAAGAGCAACCTGGCAGAGAAAACCAGAAGAACCAAGGTAGGCACAGCCTAATCTTACTTTCTCTTAGGTAGTTTTAATGGTACATCAAATTGTTTTATATTTAAATGTTTGCTCCAGAAGGGTGATTAATTTTCATGACTCTCAAATTATGCTCCCAAGGAAGACTGCTCTAATGTAAAAACAACAGAATCTTTCCATTGTAAGTTTGATTTTTCTTACATTTTTTTCTTAAACCCATTGGCAACTGCTTTTGTCGGCTATTTAGAAATCTCAAGCAGATATTAAAGAAACCATTAAAAGCAGATGTTTGAGCCTGGTTTAGCAGTAAATTTGGATAGTAAAATTATCCCTAGATTCTTTCCATTCATGAACTAATACAAATCAATTTCAATGTTATTGCCAAACATTGGAGTTTTCAGGGGCTCTGCTGGATGAACAAGTGTATTTTGCCTGTTAAGAATTATTAAATTCACTTGTTTTGATCAGATTTATATTTTATGTTTCAAAACTTTACTATGTGCCTTAGGCCAGCATACATGACACGACAAAGGTGGACTTAGCCTATACATCAGTAATACTCGCAAGTTCAAGTCCTCTGACTTTTTATGTAATGTGTAAGAGTATAAATAGCACACACATAAAAAATAATTTAAGTTGGGAAATTTATTCTTGAAAGTATACAAGAGAGATTGTTCAAGAAGCCCCATGTAGATTGCAGGCACAGCATAGGGCTTATGGCTTGGACACTGTGACCAAGACATTTCCATCCAGCTGGTACCAGTGTAACTAGTTGCAAGAAAATATCCAGGAGTAGCAGAGGCACTTCCAGTGCTGAAAGTGCTGCAATACTTATTTGACAAACGTCATTTGGACAGAAATTTTATACCTATTTGGGAAGGGAGGAGAGCGATATAAAGGGAAAGAAGGAGCAAAAAATTTTAGCACCTACTGCCCACCTCACCACTTTTCAGCATCCTGCAACCTCTTTTAAGGTGTGCTACTTCAGAACTACACTACATGTGAGCACACAGATATCTCCTCCCTACTGAAGACGTCTGCTTATTCATCTGGTAGGATTCCCTGTGTTCATTGATTGTCACTCTTTTAGGGGCTGGAGAAATACCTGCCTCATGCCTACTCTCAAAGCAGCAAACAGTGTAGGAGAGAGAGAGACAGGAATGCAGAGAATGATGATTAGTTAAGCATTAGGTGCTGCTCTGGGTACAGTGAGAACAAAGGAGTGAAGCCATTTCTACCTAAACCAAGTGAAGAGAGGAAGGTAGTTGTGAGGAGGAGGGGAAATGTTTCACTTGAAAGAGAAGTGACATCTGATCAGAGTATGAAAAACAAAGGTAGAATTTTAAGAAGACTAAAAGAAAGGAGATTTATAGAAAGAGAAAGCAGGATATGCAAAGCCATGGAGACCTTGAAGAACAGGACCCATAGGAAACTGCAAATAACTTGGTATGGCTGAAGATTAGGGTGGACTCCCTACTACACACCTATTTACTGTGGGTGGATCTTGAGACAAAGAGATGAACTTGAACTCTATTGTAATGGTTGAAATAGAAGAAGAAAGTCTAATTGGAATGGAGAGACGGCAGGCACAATTAGATGGCTATGACCAGAACTGAGTTGACGTTTGTCACCGACAGTGCTGGGAGTGAGGGGAAAGGACACAGAGACAGTGATTCCCTGGATTCAGTTTAGGGGTGTGTACTGGAAAAACCTACAGTTCTCCTCCTGAACACTTCACTTCTGACACTTCTACCAAATGTGTGGGAGGTTCCCCCCCCCAAGCTTTTCTCTGACACAACTGGATGTCCTATGATTTAAGTCAATTCTGACACTACATACCTGGAGATAGCATCATTTCCCACAGATGAAGGGCTTAGTCTCATGAGACTGCCCCCACTTCAGACGCCAATCACAAGTAGTGGCCCCGGGGTTATCCACAATTTCTGTCCAACTTGTAGTTTCCCACGACCTCCTCCCCTTAGATTCAATTATTTGCTAGTGTGACTCACAGAACTCAAGGAAACACTTATGTTTACCAGTTATTAAAGGATATGATAAAGGATACAGATGAACAGCCAGATAGGGCAAGATCTGGGAGGGGCTTGAGCACAGGAGCTTCTGTCCCTGGGGAGTAGGGGTGTGTCACCTTCTTGGTTCATGGGTGTGTTCACCCACCCAAGCTCCCCAAGCCCCATATTGTTGGGATTTTATGGAGACTACTTCACATAAGCATAATCAATTATTAACTCCATTTCCAGCCCCTCTGTAGAGAATGGGGTGGGTAGAAGGAGCTGAAAGTTCCAAGCTTCTAGCCATGGCTTGGTCTTTGTGGTGACAGCCCCCACCCAGGAGCCACCCAGAGCCCCCTCATTAGAACAAAAGATGCTGCGAGTGCTCTTATCACTTAGGAATTTACATGGGCTTTAGGAACCCTGTGCTAGGAACCAGAGACAAAGAACAATATATATATTTTCTATTATCTCACCAGTTGCATGAATGGTGATCCTATTTGATACATACATGAGGTATGTATCAAATTTTGGAACTGTCTATTATAGATCTTTTAATTCCTTCAAATTAAAGAGCACTGATTTGGAAAGAATTCATTGTATCATTTTATAGAAGTCCTATGAGTATTCTAACAATCCCACATGGCCTAAATGAGACTATAAAATAAAACTACATGCTGTTTGCACCACATTATTCTAATATTTCTTTTCATCTGGGACATAGCAATCCCTCTGGAAACAGTGTGGAAAAATGAATCAGGAGCAGTTAAAAATGTAAGGAGAAGCATCAAGTTATTAGTCAAGGCTTTGAAAAGATAAATGGTTTGTGAAGGAAAATGTAATTAACAGGTTACACTATATATATGTGCAAAATGCCTATGATGCATGAAAATGTTTTTGTCTACTTAATTTTCCTAACACTGTGTGTTTATATTTAAATTAATTAAAGGTGAACAGTCTTGTGCTCTTAAATAACTTTGTGGTAACTGATATGTGCAGCAGCCAAATTGATGGCATGTTATGAAAACTAGCTAACCCAAAGGCTTGTAGTCCAAGAAGCCACGCTCAGTGATGACTGCCTGAGGGCAGTTGTTCTACAGAGTAAGCTACTGTCCTTATGGGGAAAGAATCTGAAAGCCTCATGTGCAGCAGACAGAGCCTTGCCATCCAAAGGGAGATTTGCAACTCGTTAAGGGAAAGCCAAGAACATAAGCGCCTTGAGAGCAGACATTTTTGTCCGTTTTGTTCAGTGACATATTCCAAGTGTTTAGAACAGTCTAAGTGTCCAATAAGTACTTTCTTAATTAATGAGTTACTGAATAACTTAATTAATGAATTTCCATAGCAACTTGACAGCATGATGTGAGAGCAAAGATTTGGCATCAGAAGTCCTGGATTTTTTTTGTTTGTTTTTGTTTTTGTTTTGTTTTGTTTGTTTTTTGCGTTAACGTGGGCCTCTCACTGTTGTGGCCTCTCCCGTTGCGGAGCACAGGCTCCGGACGCGCAGGCTCAGCGGCCATGGCTCACGGGCCCAGCTGCTCCGCGGCATGTGGGATCTTCCCGGACCGGGGCACGAACCCGTGTCCCCTGCATCGGCAGGCGGACTCTCAACCACTGCGCCACCAGGGAAGCCCAGAAGTCCTGGATTTTAACCCTCATCAGTAGTGTGATCCTGAGTAATTTATTTACTTTTGAGCTTTAGTTTCCTCATCAGTAAAATGGAGACAGTAGTTATGAAAATGAGGTTATAAGAGATAGTCTATGTGAAATCACATTATAAGCATTAAAGGACTGATGTGTTCATTCATCTCCTTGAAGGCAGAGATTCTGATTATGCATTACTGAGTAATTTCTGATCCCCACTGTTTATGTATTAGTTTTTTTTTTTAACCCCTGACACACAGTCTGCAATAAATGTTTATTAAAATGACTTGAAGTCACCACGGCCGGTACATTTTGTATTGGGAAGCGGAGGAGGAAGTAGTTGACAGAATGATAAGAACTCGTTGACAAAAAGCATCAACAGTTGGTTTACTGGTTTCTAAGATCTGAATTTCTTTCTCATTCTGGAGCCTCTCTCGCAGCCTGATTTCTAGAATCACTTTGATCATGACAATTACTCCCCTACCTTCTTGTAGAATTATTACCTTATATGACAGAGTAAGCTGTATCTATTGGCTCTTTATAGTACAGATCTATTCCTGACCAATGGCAGCTCATTTGAAAATGTCCAGATCTACAAATACCATATGTGGATATGTCAATATGTATGGTCTGTGCCCAAGAAAACTTTCTCAGAGTATATGTATATTTAAATAAGTCCTCATCTCATGGACAGGTTAGTTTTCAAATTTTCACTTGTAAGAAGCTTATTCAAGAATTTCTTCAACAAACATTACATCCTTATTGTTCTGGCCTCAGTGTTAAGCACTGGGAAATAAAGATGCCTAATATGTCATCCCTACCATCTCTGGCTACTTCTCATTTTCTAGAGCATGGAGAACAGGGACAAAGCTGTAAGGTAATATGAGCAAAAGATGCCTTGGTGGCAATGCAGATTTGGAGAAGGGCTTGGAAGAATAAGTGAGATATTTAGCAGCTAGAATGGACAGGCCTGGGTAATTGTTTGGATATGAGAATTGGTGGAGTAGGTATAATCTAAGATGGCTCTCTGGAGTTATGGCTTCAGTGAGTGGGTGAATGGCTCTACTGTTTGCCAGAGAGACACTCAAAGAATAAGCAGTTTTAAGGCAGGAAATAATTACCCTAATTATGTATAGTACTTAGCATGACTCTGGAGTTCAACAGATTGCACCTCGCCAGTTTCTCCCACACGTGAGGCACTCTGTATGTATTAAATGAATCAATCAATGAATCCCCGAATTAACGTTTACTGGTTGTGTGACTTTGGGCAAGTCATTTAACCTCTCTAAGTCTCATTTTTTTTCAACTGTGGAGATAGCGGTAGCTACTTAATAAGGTAATTAATTGTTTGAAAAAATAGAAAGAAAAAGTACATACAAAGTAGCATAATATCAGGTACATAGTAAGCTTTCAATAACTGGTAACCATTTGTATTAATCTTTGTGTCTCAGGGATTATGTCTGTCAGACGTGTCAGAGAGAGAAAATAGATGTGAATAATCATTAATTTTATTAATAATATTTAGAACGTTTTTGTACGGGTGTTGACAGAGCCTCTCTCTGACACCAAACATATAGTCTTGAATGATTTTGTGAGAACATGGCACCTGGGTTTGGTGCTCTCCCACCTAGGGTGTGGTTGAAATCTCTATCAGCACTAAACCCTCACCCACCCAGTCACTTTGCACCTCTCCTGTCCTCTCCCACAAGATGACTAGATCAATGACAGAGGATGAATGAGAAGAAAGAGGACAAGAAAAAAAAGAACTGACTCCCTCCAGCTTACTAACTTAAAGTTTAATATTGTGTGTAAGGGCAGATCTTACAGTCAACATAATTATATGCATAATATGTGTGGATATGCAAAAACATGTAAATCATACTATTTTAAATGCAAATATATACATGGTCTTTTTGATTATCTATGCCACTTGGATTTGACCCTCAGGATAACCTTAGTGGAAACTACTGCCCTGGGTACCATTTTTTAACTGAATCACTGATCTGAGATGTTTTTTAAAAAGGAACTCAGGAATGAAAAAGAAATATGTTTTACAGTTCACATCTGTGTGGGTTAAATGACCTGCTATAATTCTGTAGATTATATTCCTTTTACTGCCTTGGACTATTAGTTAATTTTATGTGTACATGTTTTCTCTCCCACTGTCCCCAATCCCAGATTGCCAGTTCCTTGAAAGGAGGCACTGTGTATTATAACACATCATGTCCCATTATAACCCGGGCAAATCAGGTCTTTAAAAATGGTGGGAGTGATCTGTCATATGAGGTGATACCACCTTATCTGTTGCTCACTCCTCACTCCATTCTCTTTACCCTCTAGCTTTCACATTTTTACCCTTTTTTCACCTTGCTAGTCCTTCTTGGTCTCCTCCCTCTCTTCTCTCTGGACTGTAATTTTGTCTCTCCTCCTTAGCTCAGCATAATCCTGCATCGTAGCAATTCTCCCACTTTACCTGGATCCCCAAAAGTCCCCTTCCTGTTCTCTCCTCTCTAAAGCAAACTCCCACCACTCTTCTCCCCTCTCATGTTGGAATATACTCATCCATGGTTTTTAGTACTTTTTCAGATGCTACACGAAGAAACTTTATATCTGGTTTGAAACCATCCAGACACCACGAGTGTTTAAGGTTGTTAAAAAACAAAATTCAACTGAGTACATTTTAAATATCTTACTGGCTTTATTCAATGAGTCATGAATTGGGCAGCATCCAGTTTAATGAATAGAAAGGAGTTCTGAGGAGCTGTACAAAATGAAAGACTATTATAGACAGAAGGGAGTGGGAACAAGGTAGTTACAGTAGATGAAAAAGTGGGTTGGTTATTGCAAGGTCATTTTCTTTTAGGGGATGACAAGGATCTCAGGTAGATTACCTAACTATTGCTAATTAGGTGATTCCTGATTGATGATTGACTGTTTTAAGGTTCCATTTTTGGGAGAGCTGAAACTGCAATTAATCTATGTCTGGTGATGTGGTGCTTAGTGTAAGAGGCTCCATTTTGGGCCTGTTGTCTTATTATATTAACAGGTGTGAATAACACTGTGTCCCTGTAGAGATATTATTGTTTTCTCTTATAGTGAGACAAAATGGCCTGCTTATTCCTCAAGTGTACCCTAAAGAAAAGGTCTTCACCACTTTTTCTGACAGCCATGTCTCACATTGTAGAAGGGTGGGTTATAGCCTATAGGTAACAAAAAATTGCTAAGTGTAATGTCCTATCCAGGAGTTCCTTATGTTGCTTCTGGTGCAAACATCCTTATTTCCCCTTCACATTAGTGTTTCATCCAGGGATTCTCCATATCCAAGTTCATGTTTGTTGACTGCTCGTCATTACCACATACCTGCCCAAGTTCCAGATCTGTCTGCTCTAGACTTGTCAATGGTTTTCACTGGGTTTGGGCATATATTACCTCCTCAAATAGCTTCTAAGATCCACTGGGAAATGAATAAATCATTGTTGCTCTGTCAGCACAACCTCATAGAGGATAGCTCACTATTATGTCTCTGATTTTTAAGAAGATAGCTCTTTTATTTATTTATTTATTTTTAATAAATAAATTTACTTATTTATTTTTGGCTGCATTGGATCTTCATTGCTGCAAGCAGGCTTTCTCTAGTTGTGGCCAGCGGTGGCTACTCTTTGCTGCTGTGCGCGGGCTTCTCATCTTGGTGGCTTCTCTTGTGGAGCACTGGCTCTAGGTGCGCGGGCTTCAGTAGTTGTGGCTCACAGGCTCTAGAGCGCGGGCTCGGTAGTTGTGGAGCACGGGTTTTGTTGCTCCATGGCATGTGGAATCTTTCCAGACCAGGGCTCGAACCCATGTCACCAGCATTGGCAGGAGGATTCTTAACCACTGCGCCACCAGGGAAATCCAAGATAGCTCTTTTAAAGAAGACTTGTGTTACATATGCCAGGGAGGTCCAATGTCTTTGAAATTTTTATTTCTGCAAAAAATAAAAATCAAGGTGACTTAAAGCAATTAAAAACTCTGAAAACCAGCTCGTTTTTGTTTTGGTAATCCTTTCCTATATAATAGGCATCAGCAAACTTTTTCCGTAAAAGGTCAGTTTGTCAATAGTTTAGACTTTGCTGTCCGTATGGCCTCTGTCACAACTATTCAGCTCTGCCGTTGTCATGCAAAAGTAGCCATAAACAAATGGGCATGGCTGTGTTAAAAGGTGGGAAGGAAGAGAGTGAAAGAATAAGGGGAAGACTGAAAAATAAGGGGGTAGATAAAAGGCCTTACTTTGGGCCCTAATCTGGCAGAGTACACAATACAGCTGGGCATTTGATCCTCAAGGGTGGTCCTTTCTTTCTGACTATGTTTAAGCCAGTATCATGGAGTAGAAGAACAATGAGTGATAGGATTCAAATATTCATTTCTTATCATCAATTTCAATTAATGATCTGGCTGGTCAGAAAACAGAAAGCTCAGTGTTTTCTGACATAAATAATGGGAATAATAGTAACTGCATTACTGGTGTTTAATTAAACAAGGAAGCCAGGAGACTGAGGTGGCTCTAAAGCCAGGGCAACCTACCTAAGTAAGCCAAAATCTAAGCTTGTACAGCCCTCAAGGTTACAAAATTGAAAACTAAACACAACGAATCACAAACTGGTAATGAGGCTTTAAGCTATAGCCAATTAAATAATTTCCTGTATTTGTTTCTGCACTTTTTCTATTTAAGTCTTCCCCTAGTTTCTAAGGGCTGGAGTGCTCCTAACCACTTCCAGTTTGGCATCACCTGATCTGAATCAATTCTTGCTCAAATAAATTCTTAAAATGTTTAGTATGCCTCAGTTTATCTTTTAATAGTGGTTGTTTACAAAATACAGCACTTTGTAATTGTTGGGGAAAATTTGATTTTTCTCTACCCCTCTGGATTCTTTAGCTGGTCTAATAATTAAATTGACTTAAAACAGATTAACTGGAGAAAAAATTAGGTACTAATGGAGGCTCCACACAGATAATGAGACCCAAGGACAAGCAGGGCGGTGGAGGCTTAAACGCCATCTTGAACTAAGAAATGGGATGGGGACCTGGGGCTTCAAAGGGGAGGAGGGTGATTCACAGGACAATAAGAAAAGCAAATGTTTGGTAATTAGATGTTTGTCCTGCCACTCAAAGAAGTCATTTAGATAAAAATTAGTAATGGCTTTCTTTCTGGGCCACAACCCCTATCTAAATTCTTTTAGATATTTAAAAGAGAAGTAAAAGTTTTTCCTAAGTCTGCTGGATCTTGATTGCCTTCTGCTTAACATAGTCCACATGCCAAAGTGGCACACTTTGGGAGGCTCATTCTGAAGCCCTTCATAATCTGTATAGAAAGTTTCAAATGTGAGCTTTTCTCATTATTATCATTCAGATGTTTAAAATCTCCAATAAAATAATCAGCCTAATGAAAGCATTACCTTTTATGGCAAAGATACCATTTGGCCCATCACTGATATTTAAAGAACTTATTTGATGACATATTTACTAAAGCAAATATTCATAATTACTATGAATCTCATGGAACATTCTGTGAAGCCCTCCAGCAAATCTTCTTCACTAACTCAAAACTGATATTTGTAATGGCCCACTGCCTACCCAACAGGAGTTTGTCATGCTATAGGTAAAATGCTTAAAAGAATAGCCCTTTTTAAACTTAAACTTTTCTTCTGAATGTAAAATGTTTTCATTTGTATTAATTATATATTTTAGGAAAATAGAAGAAATACTTAAAGATGAAATTTAAGACTATGTTTACAGTAATAACACACAGATAACAATTTTTAATACTTTGACATTCTTATTTTCTGTTCTTTTTTTGAGAATACACAGCCCCTTTAGATTTAATTGAGTTCATACTTAACACATCAAAACCCTGTGAAATTATCTTTCCTTTAACCAAAAAAAGGTAAGAATTTCCTGCATTTCATTAAATATAATGTGAAAAGACTTTATAAGCCTTCGTAGTATGCAATCACATAGATATGCCCTACTTTAATTAATTACCAATTTAGGATATTTAGATTATTTCCAATTTTTAAACATCACAAGTAATGTCATAATAAACTTCCTTTTATATATATTTTGCCTTTGTTTCTGATTACTTTCATAAAAAAAAGAGAGAGAATTAAAGTTTAAATATATGTATGTGCATTGCATCCAAAAAAGTTTTAATAATTTATATTTATTTTTTTCCAAACCTGCCAACACAAGGTTTCATATTTTAATCAAATTAATAAGTATTATGTCATCTTAATTTACATTCATTTTAGTACAGGTGTAGTTAAATTATTGTCATAAGTTGATTGGGCATTTGCAATTTTCCTGTGTAAATTTCTTCATTCTATTGAGTTGTTCATGCTCTAAATTACTTTGAGAAAGCTGAGATTTTTTTTTAATTACTTACCTGTCATATATTGCAAATATAATTTTGTATTCAATTTATTGAAACTAAAAAATATAACAGGAACAATTCACCCATTTTTTCCCAACCCCCACCTCGCACTTCTTTCAACCAACAATCTGTTCTCTGTATATATTAGCTCTTTTGTTGTTGTTCTTGCTTTTTTGTTTGTTTTTTCCAGATTCTTCATACAAAAGAGATCATGAGGTATTTGTCTTTCTCTGTCTGACTTATTTCACTTAGCATAATGTCCTTGAGGTAAGATTTCATTCTTTTTTATGGTCGAATAATATTCCATTATATATATATGTGTGTGTGTGTGTGTGTGTATGCATATATGTGTGTGTATACATATATATATATATATTGCTGGATTGTATGGTAGTTTTATTTTTAATTTTTAAAGAAATCTCTATACTGTTTTTCATAGTGGTTGTACCAATTTACATTCCCACCAACAGTGCAGAAGTGTTCCCTTTTCTCCACGTCCTCATCAACACTTGTTATTTCTGGTCTTTTTGATAATAGCCATTCTAACAGGTGCCAGGTGATATCTCATTGTGGTTTTGATTTCCATTTCTCTATGATTGGTGTTGTTTAGCATCTTTTCATGTACACATTGGCCATCTGCAAGTCTTCTTTAGAGAAATGTCCTTTCAGATTTCTGCCCATTTTTTAACGAGATTTCTTTTTTTTTTTCTACTGAGTTGTATATGTACAACTTTATTCTGCACAGCAAAAGAAACCATCAAAAAATGAAAAGGCAACTTACTGAATGGGAGGAAATAATTTTTAATTATTTTTTAATTATTATTTTAATATTTAATTATTTCCTCCCATTCAGTAGGTGTGACTTTTCATTTTGTTGATGGTTTCTTTTACTGTGCAGAAGTCTTTTAGTTTAATATAGTTCCACGTGTCAGATTCATAAAATCATTGCCAAAACCTATGTCAAGGTGTTTACCACCTATGTTCTCTTCTAGGAGTTTTAAGATTTCCAGTCTTACTTTCAATTTTTTAATATGTTTTGAGTTAATTTTTGTGTAAGATGTAAGATGGTGATCTAGTTTTGTTTTGTTTTGTTTTGTTTTGCATGTGGCTGTCCAATTTTTCCAGTGCCATTTGTTGAAGAGACTCTCCTTTCCCCATTGTATATCCTTGGTTCCTTCATCATAAATTAATTGACCAATATATGTGAGTTTATTTCTGAGGTCTCTGTTCCATTCCATTGATATATGAGTCTGTATTTATGCCAATACCATACTGTTTTAATTACCATAGCTTTGTAATAAAGTTCAAAATCAAGGAGTGTGAGGCTGCCAGCTTTGTTCTCTCTCAAGGTTTCTTTGACTATTCAGTGTCTTTTTTTTTTTTTTTTTTTTGCAGTATGCGGACCTCTCACTGTTGTGGCCTCTCCTGTTGTGGAACACATGCTCCAGATGCACAGGCTCAGCGGCCATGGCTCATGGGCCTAGCCACTCCACGGCATGTGGGATCCTCCCAGACCAGGGCACGAACCCGTGTCCCCTGCATCAGCAGGTGGACTCTCAACCACTGCGCCACCAGGGAGGCCCTATTCAGTGTCTTTTGTGGTTCCATACAAACTTTAGGATTGCTTGCTCTATTTCTGCAGTAAATGTCATTGGAATTTTGATAGGGATTGCGTTTAATCTATAGATTGCTTTTTGTAGAATGGGCATTTTCACAATATTAATTTTTCCAACCCATGAGCATGGAGTATCTTTCCATTTATTTGTATCTTCTTCTATTTATTTCATCAGTGTCTTATAGTTTTCAGTGTACAGGCCTTTCACCTCCTTGGTTAAATTTATTACTAGGTATGTTATTCTTTTTGATGCAATTGTATGTGGGATTTTTTTTCTTAATTTCTCTTTATGTTACTTTGGTATTAGTGTATAGAAACTTAGATTTTGTATATTGATTTTGCATCTTGCAATTTTACTAAATTCATTTATTAATTTTAACAGCTTTTGGTGGAGTCTTAGGGCTTTATATATATGATATTATGCCAGCTGCAAATAGAGACTATTTAACTTCTTCCTTTCCAACTTGGATTCTTTTTATTGCTTTTTCTTATCTAATTGTTCTGGCTAGGATTTCCAATGCTATGTTGAATAAAAGTGGCAAGAATGGGCATCCTTGTCTTGTTCCTGATCTTGGAGGAAAAGCTTTCAGATTTTCACATTTGAGTTTGATGTTAGCTGTGGGATTGTTATATGTGACCTTTATTATGTTGAAGTATGTTCTTTCTGAATTCACCTTGTTGTGAATTTTTATCATAAATGGATACTGAATTTTGTCAAGTGCTTTTTCTACATCTATTGAGATGACTGCATGGTTTTTATCCTTCATTTTGTTAGTGTGGTGTATCACATTGATTGATTTGCAGATGTTGAGCCATCCTTGCACCTCTGGAACAGACCAGTTCCACTGATCATGGTATATGATCCTTTAAATGTATTGTTGAATTTAGTTTGCTAATATTTTGTTGAGGATTTTTGCATCTATGTTCATCAGGGATATTGGTGTGTAATTTTCTTTTCTTGTGGCACCCTCATCTGGTTTTGGTATAAGAGTAATGCTGGCTTCTTAAAATTAATCTGGAAGTATTCCTTCCTCTTCTGTTTTATGGAGTAGTTTGAGAAGGAATGGTATTAAGTCTTTGAATGTTTGGCAGAATTTACTAATTAAGCCATTCGTTCCTGGACTTTTGTTTGTTGGAAAGTTTTTGATTACTAATTTAATCTCCTTGCTAGTAATCAGTCTGTTCAGATTTTTTATTTCATCATGATTCAGTCTTGGCAGGTTATATGTTTCTAGGAATTTATCCATTTCTTTTAACTTGCCCAATTTTTTGACATATAATTGGTCATGGTAGTCTCTAATGATCCTTTGTAATTCTGTGGTATTAGTTGTAATATCTCCTCTTTCAATTCTTATTTTACTTGCTTTAGTCATCTCTCTTTTTTTTTTTCTGTGATCCTAGCTAAAGGGTTGCCAATTTTGTTTATCTTTTCAAAGAACCAGCTCTTAATTTCATTGATCTTTTCTACTGTCTTTTGAGTCTCTATTTCAGCTATTCCTGCTCTAATCTTTGTTATTTCCCTCCTTCTACTAACTTTGGGCTTTGTTTATTCTTCTTTATCCAGCTCCTTGAGGTGTAAATTTAGGTTGTTTGAGACTTTTCTTGTTTCTTGAGTTAGGCATTTATTGCTATGAACTTCCCTCTTAGAACTTCTTTTGCTGCATCTCATACATTTTGGTATGTTACATTTCCATTTTTCTTTGTCTCAAGATATTTTTTGATTTCTTCTTTGACTCATTGGTTATTCAGTAGCATGTTGTTTAATCTTCATATACTTGTGAAGTTTACAGTTTTTTTCATGTAATTAATTTCTAGTTTCATACCTTTGGGGTTGGAAAAGATGCTTACATTGATTTCAATCCTCTTAAATTTACTAATACTTATTTTGTGGCCTAACATATGATCTATATTGGAAAATGTTCCCTATCACTTGAGAAAAATGTGTGTTTTGTTGCTTTTAGATGGAATATCCTGTAAATATCTGTTAAGTTCATCTGGTCTAACATGCTGTTTATTAAGACTAATGTTTCCTTATTGATTTTTGGCCTGGATGGTCTATCCATTGATGTAAGTGGACTTAAAGTACTAAAGTCCCCTACTATTATTGTTTTACTGTCTATTTCTCCCTTTAGGTATATTAATATTTGCTGTATGTATTTAGGTGCACCTATGTTGGGTGTATAAATATTTACAAATGTTAGAGTTTGTTGTTGGTTGACCCCTTTAGCATTATGTGACAGCCTCCTTTGTCTCTTTTCACAGTCTTTGTTTTAAAGTCTACATTGTCTAATATAAGTATAGCTACCCCAGTTTTCTTTTGGTTTCCATTTGCATAGGATATCTTTATCCATCCCTTTACTTTCAGTCTGTGTGTGTCTTTACATCTAAAGTGTGTCTCTTTCTGCAGCATATAGATGCATATTTTTTTATCCACTCAACCACTCTATGTTTTTAATTGGAGAATTTAGTCCATTTACATTTTAAATAATTATTGATAAGTATGTGCTTATTGCCATTTTGTTAAATATTTTCTAGCTACTTCTATAGCTTCTCTTTGTTCCTTTTTTTCTTCTCTTGCTCTGTTCCTTTGTGGTTTGATGACTTTCTTTTGTGGTATGCTTATATCCTTTTATCTTAATCTTTTGTGTATTTCCTATAAGCTTTTGCTTTTTTGTTACCATGAGGCTTACATATAACAACTTATATCTCTAACAGTCAATTTTAAGTTGATAACAATTTAAGTTTGATCCCATTCTAAAGCTCAAAAATTTTACTCTCCCTTCCCACCCACATCTTATGTTTTGATGTCACATTTTACATTTGGATATCCCTTAACTAAATATTGTAGTCACAGTTATTTTTACTACTTTTGTCTTTCCACCTTCATACTAGCTTTACAAGAAATTCATCTACTATGTTTACTATATATTTACTTTTCTAGTCAGATTTATTCTTTCATATTTGTTCTTTTTACTAATTAGAGCCTTTTTCAGCTTAAAAAAAATCACTTTAACATTTCTCGTAAGACCAGTTTAGTGGTGATGAACTCCTTTAGCTTCTGCTTGTCTGGAAAACTCTTTTATCTCTCCTTCAATTCTGAATGATAACTTTGTCATATAGAGTATTCATGACTGGAATGTTTGGAACTTGGCTTTTCTTGTTGCTTTTAATATTCTCTCCTGTTTTTACCTTTTGACATTTTAATTGTAATGTGTTTTGGCATGGATCTCTTTGGGCTTATCTTATCTGGAACTCTCTGGGCTTCCTCGATCTAGATGTCTGTTTCTTCCTCCAACTTAAGAAAGTTTTCAGCCATTATTTCTTCAAATAAGATTTCTGCCCCTTTCTCTCTCTCTTCTCCTTCTGGGAGCCCTATAATGTAAATGTTAGTCATTTAATGTTGTCCCATAAACCCCTTAAGCTATCTTCATATTTTTTTCATTCTTTTTCCTTTTTGCTGCTCTGATGGTTGAGTTCCACTGCCTTGTCTTGGAGTTGATTGATCCTTTTTCCTGCTTCATCTAGTCTACTATTGAACCCATCTAGTGTGCTTTTCAGTTCAGTTATTGTATTCTTCAGCTCTGTGACTTATATTTGGTACTTTCTTATATTCTCTATCTCTTTGTTGAAGTTCGCACTGTGTTCATCTATTCTTCTCCCCAGTTCAATGAGCATCTTTATAACCATTACTTTGACGTCTTTATCAGGTAAATTACCTATCTCCATTTTATTAAGGTTTGTTTCTGAGATTTTATATTGTTCTTTCATTTGGAACATATTCCTCTTTCTTCATTTCACTTGACTCATTTTAGTTTCTTTATAGTAGCTGAAACAATCAGCTCTCCTAGTCTTGAAAGAGTGATCTCATGTAGGATGTGAAACTTTTCATTCAGCCCTGCCCTAGCTCTTGGTCATTCCTCAAACCTCTGTGCTTGTCCAAGCAGCCTGTTATATTTTTAACAGCTCACAAATGTATTTTTATTTGACATTTGCCTTTTAACTTTATTTCTATAATTTAACATATTAACACTTTATTTTTATACATTTTGTATAATCAAATCAATCACTCTTTGTCTTTATAGTTTCTATTTATATTTTTATGCTTAAATGTATCTTTCTCAACCAGATTTGAAATTAATTTTTAGTCAATTTCTTTTCTTTCTTTCTTTCTTTTTTTTTTGTGGCAGTACGTGGGCCTCTCACTGTTGTGACCTCTCCTGTTGCGGAGCACAGGCTCTGGATGCTCAGGCTCAGCAACCATGGCCCATGGGCCCAGCTGCTCTGCGGCATGTGGGATCCTCCCAGACTGGGACACGAACCCGTGTCCTGTGCATCGGCAGGCAGACTCTCAACCACTGCGCCACCAGGGAAGCCCTCTTTCTTTCTTTATAAATTTCCCTATAGGAATTTAATTTTTTAATTATAAAATAAATTTCTCCAAACTATTGAAATCTTACCTTTATTCATATATATACATGCACAAATAAAAACACAAACATATAGGGTTGTATATCAGGGCTTTCTCATAGTTGGCCAATCCTTGTACTACAATCACTTTGTTTTAATTACTGTAGGTTTTTTTTAAATTTTATTTATTTATTTATTTATTTATTTATGGCTGTGTTGGGTCTTCGTTTCTGTGTGAGGGCTTTCTCTAGTTGTGGCAAGTGGGGGCCACTCCTCATCGCGGTGCACGGGCCTCTCACTATTGCGGCCTCTCTTGTTGCAGAGCACAGGCTCCAGACACGCAGGCTCAGTAATTGTGGCTCACGGGGCCAGCTGCTCCTTGGCATGTGGGATCTTCCCAGACCAGGGCTCGAACCCATGTGTCCTGCATTGACAGGCGGACTCTCAACCACTGCGCCACCAGGGAAGCCCTAATTACTGTAGTTTTTGATACAACTTAAATTTATCTGATAGTACAAGTCACTCCTTGTTAATCTTTCTGAAAATTTTTGTGGTTGTTATTATGCAACTATAAATAGTGCATCATCTTGGGGTTAGTTATAGCCAAAAATCATTATCACCCTTAGGTCTGAAGGTGCAGAGAGAGCTGTGTCAAGATCTACTTGACATTAGAGGGCTTATCCAAATCCCAGTGCTCTGGATCAAGAAGGCATGGGTTAGAATAAATACTACTCCCCACCAATAACCTACCTCTTGCCCTGTATCTATTGCCAGGCAAACTCAACCCTAAACCAGAAGGTAAGAGAGGCCTGTGATGCACTCTGTCTAGGTCAGACTTACAGGATACAGAGCAGCGTGGAAAAGAGTCAGGGGGATAAAATGGAAGGCATCCAGCACCTAATCACCTCATTTAGTTACAAAAGCAATGTCCCACAAATTCTTAATGGGATTGAATGACATTTATGGCTAAATTTTCTGAAAATTGACATAGTTATAATTCTGAACTTTCAAATCTGAGAATATGGCATGCATTTTCTTTTAGTAAAGTCTTCCTTTTAGTCCTTGAAAAACATCTTACTATGTATTAAATTTGCTATTTTATTTTATTTTCTTCCTTCCTTCCCTTCCTTCTTTTTATTCTTTTACACTACCTTGCAAGACTCCAATTATTTATTTATTTATTTATTTATTTATTCCCTTTGACTTCTATTCCCCATTCCCATTTCCTCCCTTGCCCTCAAATGTAACAGTTTTCATTGGTTTTTATATCTTTTCAAGTCTTCCTATGGGTTTCTGTTTAATGTGTATTTGTTTGTGTACATGAGTTGCTAATTTACACATCATTGTGTGTTGTAGATTCTATTGTTTCTTGCCTTTTTTTATTCCACCCAAGGTTTTTAAATTCTAGGCATGTTGCTCTAAGTATACATCTACATGTTGTTCATTAATCCTAACTGGTATGGATTTCCATAGCATGCAATCACAATATTTAAATATCCATTCCTCCAGCAAAGACTCACTCTATTGCCTCCAACTACCTGTCACCACAAACAATGCTTCGAGGAATGTCTTCATTCATTTCCAATTATGGTTTTATATGGTTTATGGCATGCATCTATTTAATTTGGTTAGGTATTGCCAGTTTGCTATAGGTTGTCTGTGTTATTCTATATTCCAACTAGCAGTTCCTGAGTATTCCTACATTCCCTCCACCTACCAACACTTAGCAGCATCAGCTAATATTTTATCTATCTGACAGATCTTCAGGGATATGTCATTGTTATTTTACTTTACATTCATCTAATTACTAATGATTTTGAGCATCTCTTTGTAAGTTTTTTAGTCCCTTAGGTTCCCTCCTTGATGAACTGCATCTACATATATTCCTGGATCATTTTTCTATTGGGGTTCATATCTGCTTCTTAGTTGTTCATATGCAGCTCATGTATATTCTAGATATTGGTGCCAATGGTGTCCAACATTGAATAAAAATCTTTAGTGTGATGCAATCAGGTTCAGCAGTTTTCCACCCCATGATTCTGGAGTGTTGTATTTTTCCACAATTAGGATACTAAGATATTCTTCTGTGTTATTTTCTATTAGCTTTATGGTTTTACCTTCACAGTTAGATATTTTACCCATCTGGAATCCTTCTCTATATATCATGTTTTATTTTTCTTTATATAGTAAGACATTTTTCCCAATATTATCTACTAAACAATCTGTCTCTTTTCTATTAATACCTTGGGCTCCCTCTATTGTATATTAATTTTCCACATAAACATGAGTCTGCTTCTGAGATCTCTAGACTATTCTATTTGTCTAATTTTTTTGGTAACAGATTTTATAACTATAGTTTTATAATGATTCTTTCATACAAATTTAAAAATAAGTTTAATGAGTTTCTTTCTTGTTAAATTTATTCAAGAACTTATGTAGATTTTGTATTTCTAAAGTGACTAGTGCTTCATTTATATTGCACTCTGATTATTGATAATACGTAGATATATAGTTAATTTTTCTATATTTGCATTTCACTTTTTTATTGAATTCTATTTTATTTGTTTTTATGTTGATTTTATTGGATTTCCCATATAGAAAATTCACAAATTATGTAAATCTCTTATAATACTTATTTATCTGAATTCTTTTTCTTTATATGTTGCATTGGCTAGAACTCTTGAAGAATGTTGAAAAATAGCAATTGTATCAGACACCTTTGCTGTATTTAATGGGAATGGCTCATGAATTTTCCATTAAGTATGATAGCTATGCCCTACCATATTAAAAGATTATTCAACTATTATTAATGTATGAACAGATTGCATAATAACTAGTTTGAATGCTATCAAATGCTTATTTATCATTTAAGGATCACATTTCTCACTTCATTTTTTAATCTGATTGCTAGTCTAATACATTTTTTAAATAAATCATTAAAGCATATTGATTTTGCCTGTGATTACAGTTTTGTCTGGATCCCTCATGTTTTGATATGTGCTGTTCTGACTTTCCCTATTTTCTTATCATTGAAACTGCAGTTTTTGAATCCTACTTTAATCCAACAATTATTTAGGAAAATTCTCATGGTTGTTTAATTCTCAAACAGCTGGAATATGGGGTTTTTAAATATATTTTCTTGTACTGTGATCAAACAACGAATCCTGCACACTTTTTGCTCCATTGCATTTATTTATGGAGATTTTTAATCTAATATACTTTGAAATTTTTTAAAATATGTATTGCTTACATGAATAAAATATATTATCTCTGATTTAGGAAACAGGGTAATAGTTAAATGTGTTAAATCTGTTTTGAAACCATTTAAATCTTTTACAACCTTATTTGTTTTTTGCTGTTAATCTTTGAAATATAGAGGGATATTTCTGTCAGCTTTAAGTCATTGATAACTTTTTCAATTTGAAATTAGCCTCTTTATTCCATTTAAAGCTCTTTTGCACTAAAATCTACTTTAATAATAGTGTTTCTCTCTTTACTTCCTTTTTTTTGTTTTCATTTGCTTTAAATATTTTTGCCTATTTTTAGTTGTTCTGAGTTATTTGAGGTAGAGAGAAAGGTTGCCTTTGTAGACAGCATAGAATTGGGTTTGATTTTTGGTTCTATTTAATTCATTTACTCAATGTGAGTCATTTTTTTAAATAGAGGAATTTAACTTAATTATATTTATTATCATAATTAACCTGGCTAGTCTTAATTAAGCCACCAACTTATATTTTGTAACTTTTATGATTCATTGTTCTAGCCTCTGTATTCTATTGTTATTTTTAAATTTTCTATTTTTGTCTTTAGGTATATTAAAAACATTATTCTATAAAATGAAGAGAACATAAACACTTAAGGCTTAAATCAGTTGCGAGGTTTCACTTACTTACCATGTAAAAGCATGTTGAACAATACCGGATGCATTAAAATGCTCAGGAAGTCTTTGTTATTATTTTTGTCACTCGGAATCATCACAATTATCATTATTCTGGCTTTTAGAATTATCAAAGAAAATTCAGGGACCCCTTGACTTTTATTCCTTTCTAAGTATCCATCAGGATGATTATGAAAATTATTCGTGAATCTTTGAAGTTCATAAATTTCCCAATAATGTGTCTAGCTGTTCTATTCTAATTAGTTTTGCTGAGCACATGGTAAGGTCTTTGAATCCAGTAGTTTCCTTCTGAAATCTCAAGTAGCTACTTCTGTTTTGCAATCAAGAAATAACATGATTGTTGCTTCTTTTTGTCTTGTTTCTCTCTTTTTCAGGAACATAAAATATCTACGTATTGGATTTCCTCACTGAATTTCACAAGTTTGCTCTTTTTTTCCATCTCTTCTTAGTTTTGTAAACTCTCCTCAATTTCCTTCCATATATGACTTGATTTTCTTCAGTGTTGATTTTGCCTGCTTCTAATGCATGTTTTGACTCTCCTATTACAGACCTATTATATTATTTCCTCATCTTGTTATTTGTGTACATAAGACAGTTCTTATCCTCTCTCTTTTGTGTCTCTCATTTCATCTTTCATCTCTTCCTAAAGTCCATGTATTCAGGAATTTGATAGGGTGCACAAAGTAAATGTTATAAATTTACTTCTGTATTGTTTCAAAAAATTGTTTTAAAATGATGTTTCTCTACTCTAAACTACCCTAGTTTCCTTGTTCTTTTATGTTGAAAAATCTTTTTTGCTGTTTCTTGTTATTATTTATCTTTGAATGAACATTTGGATCTCCTGACCTCATATTTGCTCCTGACCTCATATTTGCTTAGAGAGTGTATTACCTCCCAACCTCTATTTTATCTTCCTGATGAGAAACATTTTTCCAGACCTCATGCTAGAGGGCAGATAGATGTACAAGATCCAACCAAATGAGGAATGGGGAAAAAGAGTCCAAGCTCTGGGAAGTTCATGCCATGGCCTCCAAGCATATGTTGAGGGTAGTGGCCACAGCTATCCCTAGCTTTCTGTTGCTCTGTTCTCCACACTATTTACCTTGTGTCTCTGTCCAGACCTCCTTTCTGGTGCTAACCCCTGGTCAGGGAAAATAACCACTGGTATTCAGATAGAATTTTGCTTTACTACTGTATTGTCTATAGTGTGTCCATTTGCATAAACCTCACAACCTCCCAGGGCAGCCACAACTCAATGTATCAGCCTTCAAAGAAAAAGAAATTCTAAGGAGAATGCTTCCATCTGTCCCACGGCCCACTGCATTTAGTAGGTGTCAACTGGGTTCTACCAGGTACTTTACTCTTTTCCAGATACTTTAACACTTTACTGCTCTGTTAGGGAAGAGAACGTATACCAAGCTGCAATGACTTCTTTCAATTTTATTCCACCTATATTATAGTTAATTCAGTCAAAGTGGCAGTCAGGGAAATGGTAATACTCCCAAATTTCCCATTTTGATGCAGATTTCCCCTGTTTTTTTATTTGTTTATTGTATTTTATTTTTTGGTCATTTCAACTTCTTAGGTGGAATTGTGAGGACAGTTAGAGAAGAAAGTTCCATGTGTGTCCTCAAGTTGTTAGAGAGTCTGAAAGTAAGAGAAGCCAATGTATTTCTGTCCATATTACAAAAGTCTGTGAATCCTACTATTACCAAAATGTATGCCCTTGAACCTATACTTAAATTCATATTATCACTGATGTTCATAATATAAAAGGTGGCACCCCCTTAAAAATACTCAGAAAACTTCAAAATAAATTTCAGAAAAGGGCATAGCAGTCATATCATCTGGCATTGGAGAGTTTACCTTGCAATCATGACAAACAAGCCTGGGAATTCATGGGAAGTTTCAGTGGGTTCATGGGAAGATATCTGAGGATACTGCAGCATTTTGCACAGAATTAGAAAATGGCCCAAGAGGGCCAGATGGCAGTCAATACTAGCTCTGCTGTGTCAGTCGGTAAAGATATCAACATGAGGCTTTTTGCCAGCATGTGGAGGCCACCATGCACTTCTCAAGATTGTAATCATTACACAGATGGTATTCCCAGAAGCTACAGGCTGAATATGCTGCATAGCTCCTGGAGAGAGAAGTCTTCCATCAACTTTGAAAGGGGCATTAGAAGCCTCTTTGTTAAGAAACTAGATTCTACCACAAAAAGCTGCATCCAAGGCATTTACAACCACTAGAACAGCCTGGCTACAGGAATTTGTGAACAGATATTCTGAGATACTCTCCATGGGTCCATCCTAAAACCATTCACTTTAAGATTCTTTATGCTCTAAGGAAATTTTTTTATTGTTTAAGTATATAATCCAAAAAGAGGTTCATGAGACAATTACAAACAGATCCTTTGAAAGAAACATAGATACTTTTGACTACATTAGGCAAAGAAACGAGGTAACATATTCAAGACTTAAAAAGATTAGCAACACTTCCCAATAGTGCCTAATCCATACCCAGGAAACAATTTTCTCATCTGGCAGAAGCTGACCTAACTATTTTGGACAGGTATAGCAGCTGGTCAAAATGCTGAATTGTTGGTGCCCAACAATTCTTTGGCTTCATCCTCTGCAAAAGGCTCTAGAATTGTGAAGGGAACAAGCTAAATGATATATGACAATCTTATAAATAGATCCATAACTCTAAAATATATCCAAGGCTGAATATCTCAAATGGCCTATCTCCCATTAGTCAATTGCCTCAGCACCTCAGGTGTATGACAGCCTCACATTTCTTTCAGCATCATCTGTTATTTCACTTCTCATTGATGTTAAATTACCTTTGCAGAATTCAACTCATGAACATTCTAGTTTATTTTCAAGTGGAATGTGTTTGCCTGATGTGGTATTAAATGCAAATTGTACTTTAAACTTTCATAATTTGTTGTTTTCAACAAGTTTAATAAGTGGTGAAATAGTATAGGAAGACCTTGACCAATTTTGCTGCTTGGGAGTCCAAAAAAATCAAAATAATACAACCTCAAAGCCTTAGCTGAACTGTTGGCTCCTTCATGGGGAAGGGAGTGATCCCCTTGCATCCTGCCATGAAACAGGCTGCCACATACACCCTGCCCCCAAGCTAAGGGTAGAATACAGACATAAGGCTCCTCCAGTTACATTCCTTGTTAGTGTTGTTTTTTGTTAGATTGGTGTTTTTTGACATTTAATTGACATATAGCATTATGTCGTTTCAGGTGTACAACATAATCATATTTGTGTACACTGCAAAATGATCACCACAATAAGTCTAGTCACCATCTGTCACCCTACCTAGTTATTAACCCCATTAGTTATTATTGGTCTCTCTTCAGTTATCTGCTGATACATCCAGAGGTGACTAAAAGCAAGGAAACACATTCTCCTTTCTGAACAGGCTGCCTTTCTTATGTTAACAGAGACCTTTAATATTACTATGAACATTATCTCATTTAATCCTTACAGAAATTCAGAGAACTAAATTCTATTATTGTTGCTATTCCACAGATGAAGAAACTAAAGTATGCAGAGATTAAATAACTTGTCTAAGCTTATGTAGCCCATAAATGGTAGAACCAGGATTCAAACCAAAGCCCTGAGACTAAAGCTCACCCTTGTAAACCCTCTGCTCAGCTCTGCTGCCATCTGATGTAATTCAAAAAGAGCTGATGCAAGGATCCTACTGCAGGAAGGACGCTTAAGGCACAAGTCATTAAATATCGAGGGCCACTTACAAAACAAGGGCTTCCATTTCTTGGTCCCTTTGGCATGGGTTTGAATCCAACAATCTGTCCCTGGTGTGTGCTCTTACTGCTTCTCTCTCTCATCCATCAGCCCCTCCTAAGACATAGCCTTGGCTTTCCTCTAAGTCCTCCCTGGTATCTCTGCCAGGCACTTGTCAAGGCCCCTTCTCTTGATCCCAAGATCTATGAATACAGACATCTTTTCCTGTTTGGGCTCAGACCCTTTTGACTTTGGGAGAGCCTTTGTTAGTGATGGCTGCTTCATGTACTTAACTGGAGACCCTCCTGGTTCAGCCCATTGAGTATTTCTTTTTACTGTGAAGCCTCATGTGTGATTCACTCTCCCTAAACTGAATTCCAATATAATCAGCTCTTCCTGGTTTCTGTTATCTCCCTCCCCTTCCTGCACCCCACCCTCCTGCCCTCCCTGTCACCACCTAATCTTATTTCCTTTCTATTTTGTCTCTCCTTTCCTTCCTCCTAATCCTTTTCCAACTGCTGTTTTTTAGGCCCTTAACCCAGGCCCAATTCCTCTCTGCTCCTTTAAGCCTCTTTCTCACTTCTTTCTGTCAACACACAGGTTCACTGACAGTGCACTTTCCTTTCTGCCTCTGCTTCAGCAACCCCCCGACACCTGACCAGATAGGTATTCCATCCCTCTCCCCTGTCCCCCCAGCAGGAGCAATCACATCTCCCTTTCAAGGTTTCCTGTCACTTAAAAAACACCCCTTGGCATGTTGAAAGACAGCCACCATCTGGCTCTGGTAAAGTCCATCAGCACACATCCTTAGAAATATTAAATCATTTATATTTGATGATATTTACTTCCCGTTTCCAGAACTTTAATCCACACTCACTTTTTGGAAATCAATGCTGATTCATTTGTTTGGGGCAATTATCTCGTAAGCTTGAACTATTTTTTTTTGTGTGTGTGGTACGCGGGCCTCTCACTGTCGTGGCCTCTCCCATTGCAGAGCACAGGCTCCAGACGCGCAGACTCAGTGGCCATGGCTCACGGGCCCAGCCGCTCCGCGGCATGTGGGATCTTCCTGGACCGGGGCACAAACCCATGTCCCCTGCATCGGCAGGTGGACTCTCAACCACTGCGCCACCAGGGAAGCCCAAGCTTGAACTTTTTATACAAATATTTTCAGTGTTACAATGTCCATAAGCAATATATTCCATAGCCAGGGCGTGCTAGAGAATAGGACAAATTAAACTTCTGTCTTGGTTTTTGAAAGTTTTGCATATTCATTGTTATCAAACTATGTTCTAAGCATAATTACAGACACAGAGGGCAGGACACATCCCCAACGGCAGGAAATAGACAAGAGAAAGTCCAGGCAGATGGCAAATGTGCATCAAGGGAGAGTCAGGAGTGAGCAACAGGTGTGCTGGCAAAGAAGGCAAATGCAGCATCAGGAGCCAGGTTGGCAGCAGGCAGAGTTGATGTTGGGGAGATCTGGCAACAGGTAAAAGGAGGTAACCACAAACACTAAAGTACAGGTCCATAAAATGACTCCCGTGGCAGGACAGGATTGTAGCAGTGGAGGATATAGGATTCTAGGCAGAGGCAGACGGTAAACATAGGGGTACCAAAGATTTATCCCAGTTATTGGAATTGAGATTCAAGATAGGATTTTATTCACAAGGAAGGTGATAGCTAGGGTGGAAAGTCAACAAGCCTGATGAACAACTGAATCACTGCCTTCCCCTCAATTCCACCTGCCCAAGGGTTGAAAATGGAATCCAACTTCCAGGTGGGATCCAAGCAGCTCAGCTCTCCAGTTGAAGGCAAATGAGCCCATCAGACGGTTACCTGGTGAAGCAGGGGGTGGAAGGTTATGAAAGGGGTTATAGTGGCAGCACGGGCATCTTCTGGGGCCACAGGATCACCTCAAAATCCTTAGCACTTAGAAGAGTTTGTCTGGCACAGACTCCAGCCTCCCAGTGGAGACCTGCCTACCTGGCCATGGGATGTGTCCCAGGGCCACCTGCTCTACAAATCCATAAATCCAAGGCATAGGACAACAACTTCTGTATAAGCATTGGAAGCAAACAAAATTTGCCCTGGCAGGATCATCTCACATGCATTTGACAGGTAAGTTAAATTTATGGAACCCTTTAGGCATGCAGGCCAGAGAAAGCAACGGGACTTCCAGAATGCCTTGTGGTCAGTGTGGACACTCGATAAATGTTTGGAGACTGATTGGTCTTGCTATTATCTTTAGGTTTCCAGAGAAGTGGAAACTTGATTCTAACCAGGTCCCTGGCCACTGTCATTTATCCAGTAGCAAAATATAGTAATCTTGACCTCAGTATATTCTGTGGTAATATTCAAGGGTTGAGTTTTACATAAAGGAATAATTCCCTGAAAGCAGGGAGACTGTCATAGAGTTGTAGACGTTGTAATGTCTACAACTCAAAATGCCAAATATCTACTGCCTGGGAAATTGTCCAGATTTTCAGTGCTGGCAAGTTGCTGAGTTACCCAGGTAAATGCTTTTATTTAAATACAAAGAATGGTGTGTATAAGTGTGTACCAGCTATTTCAATGTGAATGTTTTCAGAATTAAATGCACTTTTAATGACTCTTATTTGTATGTTTCTCTGTAAAGTCATTTCTGCCAAATAAATCATGCCCTAATTGAGCATGGCAGAAACTTGCGTTTTCTGCCATCATGATCAGTTTTGGAGACCCTCATTTCCACTGCCACAGAGCAAATACTGATACCATACTGCCGTTCAAACATACACAAGGTGACCAATAAATGCCTGAAATGCCTGTACTTTGTCCAAGCAGGAGACAGAAAGAAGTAATCCATTTCATTTAGATTTGTGAGTATCATTTTGGCATCAAAATGACAAATGATCCTTCTCCATGTGTGAAGCATGCTAGAGTTACTGGGCTATGTACCAGGGCTATAAAAACTTGGAAATGTCAACGGCATTTTCAAGCATCTGCTCTCTCTAGCCCCACGTTTTTGGGCAATGGCAAAAATTCTTCAGGATGATGCATTCAAGCCCCAGTCTTCCAACATAAACTGTCAGGAGAAATTTTAAATTTACATCAAAGAAATTAGGCGAATCATCCTACTCTCCCCTGTTACTGCTCCATGGGGGTCTCTAGGATGAAATGAAATTGTGGTTACATTTCCAAATGGGTCATAAACCCAATACAACTCTCCTCGGAGACTCACAACTTATACTTCCCCTTTTCCTGATACACTACTGCAACTCTAAAGCTACTCCATATACATGCAGTGTAGCAGTTCATGCCTTGGGGAAAAGGCAAAAATAAGGAAGACAACTCTGTTTATGGGTGGTTGAGAGCTTAGTGGACCTTATTAAACACACGTGCGTACACACACGTACACACACACACACACACAGACTCTCCAGCTCTGCATCACTGTTTCCTGAATTACTCTGTCCCATTAAATGCTGATATAATGGCATACTAGTAAATAGCTAAATAACAGCTCTCCACCTCTGACAGTGAATTTACACCCTGTGAAGCCTTCTTTATTTTTGTGACTACTGAGCTTTCAGTGGGGCTTCCCTTCACAGCTTTCAAAGATAGCAATTTTTTTTGGTGCTGATACCCTGAATCTAACTAGACTTTTTACCCGAAGTTTTGGATTAAATACTTACGTTATCCAGAGGAGAGTTTCCAGTTGGAGACAGAGTAATTTTCTTTTGATAAGACCTACCCCTTGCCTCACGCCAGAAACAATGGTTAAGAACCCCAATGGCACTCTGACAGCCTTTATCATGCTCTGGTTCAGTTTCCAGGGAATTACCAAGATACACATAGCCTTCTCTAGATATTTTTAGAAAACAGACAATAACTACAAAATAAACTACATTGACTAAGTGTGGCACATCACCGAGATGATTGCTAATTTAGAAATATACTTCTAGGGCTTCCCTGGTGGTGCAGTGGTTGAGAGTCCGCCTGTCAATGCAGGGGACACGGGTTCGTGCCCCGGTCCGGGAAGATCCCACATGCCGCGGAGCGGCTGGGCCTGTGAGCCATGGCCGCTGAGCCTGCACGTCCAGAGCCTGTGCTCCGCAACAGGAGAGGCCACAACAGTGAGAGGCCCGTGTAATGCAAAAAAAAAAAAAAGAAAAAAAAAAAAAGAAATATACTTCTAGAAACTCATAATCTCCTACTGTTTCCAGGCAGAGGACCAGCAAGAAATTAATTGCCTGGGTTGGGGGAGGGGGAATATAAGTAAAATAAAATCAAACTTCTCTTCAAGAAATCACCACATATAGATTTTTAAGAACATTTTCAGTTTTCCCAGTTAACTGAGTAGTCAGGCTCTCCTTCAGTCGTCTGAGACTGCAGTCAAAGACACAAAACACACTTTACCAGTCGTGACAGTGGCACCTCTCTGGCAGTTTCTGTGATGTATGTACACTTCTACTCATCATGAAGGTTTTGATTAATGTGCAGTTAATCTTCCTTCTTGCTAATAGACCAAAATATTTCTCATCAAGGAATAAATGATCAGACTACTGATACAAGTGGCTTTTGAGAAGTCCATTTATAATGCGGCACCTTCAGCAAAAATTCTCGTTTTCAAAAAAAGAAGAAAAACTAAAATTGATATCTTTAGACTTTTTCAGCTCTCTTCCACTTCTTCTCTTGAGCAGGGGCCTTTGAGTGGCAAAAGTGGAAAGAGAAAGGTGGGACAGAAAGCAAAGTGGAATTTATGGGGGACTCCAAATGGGCCAGGCTCCATATTAGGCCCTGAATTAACACATATCTCATTTAATTCCCATAGCAACCTTTCAGAGCAGGAATCATAATCCCCATTTTACTGATGAAAAAACTGAGCTTTATTTACTCATGTTGAGTAGTTGGAGGTCATGCAGCTATCAGGTGGTGAGAGCTGGTTTCGAACTGTTACCCATTTGACCGTAAATGCCATGCTATCACCACCCCATACATGCTATTGTGCATTCACACTTTGATCATAAAGAGAAAGCGTGTAACTCTACCATTAAAAATGTTAATTTGAGACCCACTACTATAAAAATATACAATGTTTCCTGATTAGCCAAATTAAGGGTGCCGAGCATTTACACAGATATTAAAACAGAAAATAATACCCAGGGTTTATCTTCCCATGAGAGCATTAGAGCTCCAAAGAAATAGAGGTCATCAGCCAGAAGATCAGAGGTGTTTTACTCACAGGATCAGTGCTGACACTAAAATAGATGCCTTGAAAACCTATTGCTTATGTCCACTTCAACCCACAATAAGAAGTAATCACTAATTCTTGGTCAGATAATACAGGCAGCAATAATTCTGGGTATGAAGGTCAAAATTTGGGGCCAAGTCTATGAGGAGGGCATGAAACCCTGAGAGGCTGACAGATGTACTGCTGAAATGACACAAAACTGAGAATCACGTGGTATGAATTCTGGTTCTAATCCTTATTTGTGTAAGATTCTAGACAAGTCACTTAACCTCTCTGGGCTTAGTTTCCTCATCTCTTAAATAAGGGTCTTATATCAACTATCTGTAAGGTTTCCTGCAGACTGTTTTATGCTTTGAAGTCTGTGTTCAACAAAGTGGAGCTAGGAAAGAGTTCAGAGTTGGGGCACAGAGAAGGCTGTGTTGAAGTTCAGACTTGCATCACAGCAAAGAGAAAATATCAAAGCCCCCTTGTTCCAGGCCAAGGAATCAAAGAAAAGAGGAAGCCAAAACCCAGGCAAAATCTAGCATAACAGTGATAAGATACCAGCAGTAAAAAGGATATGAGGAACAATCCGCTAAAGTTTTATCCCCAGCTTTCTTCTCTAAGAAACTTAAAAATTAATCCTTGGGACTTCTCTGGTGGCGCAGTGATTAAGAATCTGCCTGCCAATGCAGTGGTCACTAGTTCGAGCCCTGGTCCTGGAAGATCCCACATGCCGCGCAGCAACTAATCCCGTGCACCACAACTACCGAGACTGCGCTCTAGAGCCCCCGAGCCACAACTACTGAAGCCTGCACGCCTAAAACGCATGTTCTGCAACAAAGAGAAGCCATTGCAATGAGAAACGTGCGCACCGCAACAGAGTAACCCCGCTCGCGGCAACTAGAGAAAGCCCGCGTGCAGCAACAGAGACCCAATGCAGCCAAAAATAAATATAAATCAATAAATAAATGTATTTTAAAAATTGTATAAAAAATGAATCCTTAATGAGGGCTAACAGGATGACAGATGGAAGTAACGGACATGTCTGGTTAGAATGAGAAACATCCTCCAAGAAAGGTTTTTAATTAACTCTTTCATATTGACACACTACGTTTATTGTCTCTAAATACAATTATGATGGGGATTTCCAAGCATTTGGTATCAGTCTCAGCTCTGCAATCACCATATTCTTAAAGGAGCAGAACTAAATAAATCAATATACCACAGAGACATTTTAATAACATCCTTCTAATAAAGGAATGCGGGTCCTTAGGTTTTTCTTTGAGGGAGACTGGTTTAATTGACTTAGAGTAATAGCAGCTTGATTTATGAAGAATTTCTTTTAAATTAAATTAGTTTTAAAATTTAAATTTTAAATTAAGTTTGCTAAGAGCCACCACCTCGCTTACCCAGCTTTAAATAACATAGCCCAGCCAAGTGATACAGAATGTGGATTTATTTATTTTACAATTGCATAATTTGTCGAGGAAGATGAGTAGATAATTTGGGAATTTCTTTGGGTTTGCTAACTACCTTCAAATTCAAATGGGATAGTTCTTTGACTATGGGAAAAAATATATACATACATACATAGAATATCTATTAATATATATTAATAATAAATATAGTAATATATTATTTTAAAATATAAATATATAATTATATTATATTATTACTAAATTATATATACTATAATATATTAATTATGTTAATATAATACATTGTGTGTGTGTGTCTATCAGACCATGTGCTTTGACTTTGAGATCTAAAAGCAAAACAGGGAATTCTGGGTTAATGAGTACAGTTCACAAATAAATATATACAAAAATGAACTATGTAGCACTCATTTTGATAAGGAGTAACTGTTAATAATCTAAATATTAATTAAGTATAGATTGGTTAAATAAAATATTGTTCAGCCTTACAGCAAGTACTATATAGCTGTTAAAAAATATAGATGTGGATTTATATGTCTGGACTTGCACAGACAACCAAAATATAAGATTAAGTGACTGAAATATTGGCACACGTGCGTGTGTTCCCATGTCAGTATACATATTAAAAATTTAGAACAGGGCTTCCCTGGTGGCGCAGTGGTTGAGAGTCCCCTTACCGATGCAGGGGACACGGGTTCAAGCCCCGATCCGGGAGGATCCCACATGCCGCGGAGCGGCTGGGCCCGTGAGCCATGGCCACTGAGCCTGCGCGTCCGGAGCCTGTGCTCCACAACGGGAGAGGCCACAACAGTGAGAGGCCTGCGTACCGCAAAATAAGTAAATAAGTAAATAAATAAATAAATAAATAAATAAATAAAAATAAAAATAAAAAAATTTAGAACAGTATGTATTATGCTGTTAATAGTTCCCTCTGGGGATAGAGCTTTCATTTTCTATATGATATATTTTGTTATGTGCAAATTAGATACAACTTTATATTACTATTCTAATCAGAAAAAAATTCAAAGGAAAAATAAGATGCAAGCAGGCTACCCATAGACGTATATGCTTCTTGACATCTAAGTTAATCTAAGTTAAGCAGTAGAGCAAAGTTTGGCAGTGTGCCATTTAAGTCTCATTTCAGAGGACTAATTATTTTTTAAATTTTTATATAAGGTATCTAACACATGTATCAGTCAGTAATCTCTTGATGATGATGATGATGATTGATGATGAGCATGATCTTGGCTTTTAAAACCTATTTGAACACATTCCTTCAGAAGGGAGTTAAGATAGGGAACGGTGATTGATAAAATCTTATATGTGATTAAACTTCAGCAGTACCAAAAATATTTCAGGACCCATAACTCAAACCAACTCCAAATTTTTCAGTCCATTAATGAACACAAACAGATAAAGGGATAGAAGAGCTGTTAGAAATATATATGGCCATTCAAAATGAGACTGGACTTAATCAAACAACTACTTGACATAGTGTTTCAAGGTCGGTTGATACAGTTACCTAGTGGCATGTGAGCCATTTCAACACATAAGCTGTTGCTGGGTTTGTCGCATTTAACATATTCCACAAATGACCAAGAGGAACAGTGCATTAAGAAGAGTCTGGGGCTTCCCTGGTGGCGCAGTGGTTGAGAATCTACCTGCTAATGCAGGGGACACGGGTTTGAGCCCTGGTCTGGGAAGATCCCACATGCCGCGGAGCAACAAGGCCTGTGAGCCACAACTACTGAGCCTGCATGTCTGGAGCCTGTGCTCCACAACAAGAGAGGTCGCGATAGTGAGAGGCCCACGCACCACGATGAAGAGTGGCCCCCGCTTGCCAAAACTAGAGAAAGCCCTTGCACAGAAACGAAGACCCAACACAGCCAAAAATAAATTAATTAATTTTTTTAAAAAAAAGAAGAAGAATCTGGCCTGGAAGTTGGAAGACCTGAACTCTAGACCCAGCTCCACCAGTGATAAGCCAGCTGTGTGATGCTGACCAGTCAGCTTTCCCTCTCTGGTCTCAGTTTCCTTATCAGCATTACACTGCCTTTTGTGTACATTTTCTTCCACTGAGTCCATTTCATATCACAATTAGTCTGAACTGCCTGCACTGATGACTGCTGTATCTCCAGCATCTAGAATGGTGTTTGCTACATAGAAGATGCTTAACAAATATATGTTGAAAGGGCAAATTCTTTAGTGGTGCACTCTAAGGCTTTTTATGTATGGTTTTTCATTCAGCATAACTCAGAGTAAAAGTGACGAGCAGTGAATAAAGCCCAGGCTCTGTTTCTTGGACTAGAGAAGTTCTTTGCCTAAAAACCAAAACCAAAACCAAACAAACTAAACCAAAAACCTATGGCAAAACCATCATGGAGTCTCATTCTGCATCAGAAACCTCACTGCAAGCCCTGCAAAGTGCCTGCTGAGAAGGTTATACAAACAAAGCAGAGCCCACTCAGAGCTCCAATAATTGGGCCCCCTCCTCTTTGCATTTCTTTTCTTCTTCTTTCACTGTGGCTGAAACCTGCCCTATAAATCAGACTTCATTATCTATAAAATTTGGTGTAGAAAAGGATTTACTCATTAAAAATGTTCATCAACTTGCAACCCACGTTCCAGACTAATAGAAGCGGAAAAGGAACACCATGGAAACACCAGACAGGCTGGGGAGATAAGCGAGCTTTGAAATACCTGAACCTCAATTAAATAGCAAGTGCCAGTCTCTGTATTTGCCTTTTCAAATATCATGTTGGGAATTAGTAAATGTCACCAAACCATCAGTCTATTTTCCCCTCTTTTCTTTTTAGGTTACTTGCTTCAACAGGTTTTTAAAAATGGCTTTTCTGAGTTAACTTCCTTTGCCCGTGTGTTACTCAAGATATTTTCCCTAGTGGTACGTGTGTGTTTGCAAAATGTCATAATCCTCACTGCAGCCAAACACGAGGGCTCACGTTTAGTCACAGAGGGAGGAGCGGTTAATTAATGAGAGCCGAGGGAGGCAGTGAGGAAACATTGGAGAGAAACGTTGCCAGTGGAAGATCAGAGGGGAAATGTCTCAAGTCAGTCCAAGATAAATCAACAGTCCTTAGATGTAGCCCTGGGATAGATGATGCTGGCTGCCAACTAAGTTAGATTTCATGTGTGTGTGTGTGTGTGTGTTGGGGGGGTGGGTATTTTTGTTTGTTAAGGTGGTGGAGGCAGAGTGTGTCAGGACTTGGAGAGAATGTTAAAGTAGCTTTAACAAGACACAGCAGCTCTCAAATTGCACATCGGTTTCCAAGAAACTCTCCATTTGTGAAAAGGCAGAGATCTAAAACTTTTTCTCCTTTTCCAGCACATGACAGGATTTTTGTCGTGACTTTCCTAAATCCTCACAGAGCCAAGAAAGAAAGTGCCCACAGGAGTGGGAGGGAAAAGACACATGGAGGGGCGACGAGGAAGCCTGCTTACAGCAGCCAGCCTTCCCTTCTGGCCCCTCACTTCCTTCCAGAGAGAACGCCTTTCCTTGACAGGGCCTGCCTCCTGTCATTTCTTCCCAATGCTCTGCCCAACCCTGGAAATCTGGATTTTCTTTTTAAAGAAACATGTCTAGAGAGAAAAATAGACCAGGAACAGCCAAAAGAAAATACAGCACAGCTTGTTGATATGGTCCTGTCAGATATGTCAAGTGTTAGCGGTGAGGCTCACTTTTTTATGTCTAGGGGTTTATTTCCTTTCATTTCACTTTATATATTCTTTGTATTTGTCCCTACTGGACGTCTTCTTTTGTTGTTTGTCCCTACGATCTCTTGCTGAGTCTTCCATTCTGTGATTTATCTAATCTCACGAACTTACCCAAACTGACCCAAATTAAGTTTGGGGAAGTTTTCACTCTCGATTTTGGAAAAGCAGGTTTGCTCCGATTGCTATCTACTCACTAATAGGACGGGTCCACTTTCTCAATTCACATACAGCCTTCAAAGACTCGTGATCTTGACCATACAACTAGAAGAAGATTTCACAGCCACACCACCCAAACCGATAGTCTGATTGAGTAAGGAGGCTTGGTCTTGGCTCAGTGTTTACCCCACAAGATTATGAAGTCAAAAAATAAATGATGTTATAGCAACGCCTTTTTCCCCTGGACCATTGTTTTGTGAATGCACTGCCTATATGGCCTCCCAAGATGATGAGCGACATGTGGACGCAAATCTTGTTTTATTCATTTCATATCATTAATGCCTAAGATGGTGCCTAGCATTTATAAAGATTTTAATACTTTGAAATAAATGAATGAATGAACAAATCACCTTTTTTTTTTCAGTATGCCGGCCTCTCACTGTTGTGGCCTCTCCCGTTGCGGAGCACAGGCTCTGGACGTGCAGGCTCCGCGGCCATGGCTCACGGGCCCAGCTGCTCCGCAGCATGTGAGATCTTCCTGGACTGGGACACAAACCCGTGTCCCCTGCATCGGCAGGCGGACTCTCAACCACTGTGCCACCAGGGAAGCCCCAAATCACCTTTTTTGATATAAGAACTGTAGAACCATCTTATTCAGATGCAAACAATAAAACTTTAACACCCATAGCATTTTGACCTTCTGGGTGCACCCCATTACTCAAAGTACAAGACCCTATAAGTGATGGCCCTGGAATGTTCCATGAGCACTCTGTTCTCTCTTCCTTGTTCCTATTTTGTTGTTATCCTTTCTCCTGTCCCAAGTAGCCATAAGAAGGCACCTACTCAATTCACTGTGCTGTCAGTAAAGAGAATCTTTGGATTTCATTCATTCATGAATATCTGCTAAATTTGAAACTCTGTGCCACGCAAATTCTGCTGGCACTTAATGTAAATGCATGTGCTGGGAGTAGGGGTAGAACAAAAAGTTGTAAATGATAAAAAGGAGGAGGGTGAGATGATGAGAATCAAAGACAGTGAAAAAGTCTTGTTGTTCGTTCAATCACTGTTTATCATTTCCTTACTCTAGACCCAGGACTGTGCTATTCTCTTGCAATGCAACGGTAAGTAGGACATAGTCCCTGTTCTCCAAGAGTTAAAAATCTAGTGGGTGCTGTTGTATGTGAGCCTGGTAGGCTTACTGATTCCACTGTCCTGAAAATCATACCACACATGTGGTTATTAGGCCCCAAGCTTTCTCCTTGTGTGGAGGATAACTGATAATGGCTGAAATCTCCCAGAACTTGAGCCATGCGCTTGACAGTTAGTTATGCATTGTTGAACTCTATGATAATTCTTCCATGCCAATAGGCTTGCTGTCACTGCCCAAGTGAATCCTGAATATACTCCTTAGGCAGTGGCAGAATCTGATGAAATCCAACACAGGATCAGTTAAAAGCAGTTGGCAGTCATCATTTTCTTTCCAAATTATGCAAATACGGTGGTTGGCCTTCATAGGCAGAGAAGACTGACACCTCCATCAAATGACTGAAGGACCCTCAAAGCCCATCCTGTCCTAAAAATATCCCCTTCAAACTATTAGGTAGAAAATAAGCTACAGGGATATATTGTAAAACATGAAGAATATTGCCAATATTTTATAAGAGCTAGAAATAAATGGAGTATAAGCTTTAAAAATTATGAATCACTCTATTGTACACCTGTAACTTGTATAATACTGTACAGCAACTATACTTCAATTTAAAAAATTAAAAATACATATCCCCTTCAAACCAGCCACAAAATTCTTTTTAAATTTTTTTTCAAGTATAATTGATTTACAATGTATAATTTCTGCTGTAGAGCAAAGTGATTCAGTTATACATATATATACATTCCTTTTCATATTATTTTCCATTATGGCTTATCACAGGATATTGAATATATTTTCTTCTGCTATACAGTAGGTCCTTGTTGTTTATCCATTCTATATATAATAGTCTGCATCTGCTAATCCGAAACTCCCAATCCATCCTTATCCCACCCACCCTCCCCCTTGCCAGCCACAAAATTCTTAATGCCCCTCCAGGAAAGGCACTTTCACTGTATTAAGTCATCAGATGCCTGGAAAGAAAACCCATGACCAATCTTACCCATTATCAGGAATTAGCTTACTTAATTAATCCATTAACCTCTCTCCTCCTAACTTCCTACCCTCATCCCCACACATTCCCACTTCCGTTTCTGCTCAAGTAACTCTAAGTCCAAAACTGAGGATTGGAGTCTGGTGACCATGATTAATCCTTGGTTGGAGAAGGACATCTGTTTAGTTCAGAGTGCTTATACATGTCTCATTGGGAACTCTTGCTTTGGTTATGGGTATCTGTAAAGAAAATGCAAAGAAAGGGAAAGAATTGCTGAAAACAAATTTTCCCCATATCACAATTGTATGAGCATCCTGATCGGCAAGTGATAGCTCTTCTCCCACTCAAATCACAACGCTGGTTCAGAGCTCTCTAAAATGTCTGCTACAGGCACAAAAGTCCCATTAAGATGCTTGACAATCTAACTCATGCAGTTCCTCTCTCAGTAGCAGCTACACTAAGTGACATCCAAACGCTGGTAATGAGGAGACATCTGCATACACCCTGGTTTTGAAACATAAAGCACTGGAGGAGTTATGAGCTGTCAATCATTTCAGCTGTTCTCGGCCCTGTGTTTATTCAGAAATAATTTTCGAGGCTGCAGGAAGTGTTGTTACTAACTGATGAGCAACTTTGAACACTAAGAATGAAGAATGATTGATGTTCTTTGAGGTAAGCTGGGAAACTCTCCATCCACTAGAGGCAGCCACATCTCAGGCTGCTGGTAAGGTTCTGACACAGAGAGTGAGTGATGAGTGGTGTGTAATGTCTGCTGAAAATGAGAAGCCATGACAACGGTGTGAGGAGGAATCCTCTAAACACAAATCCTAGGGCTCCACACAAGCAAGTTAATAGCTCTGATATCTTGACTTGATCTATTGCAGAAACCCCTGTCAGGATCACTTTTCCCATTCTGTTGGAGGAGACTATAAAAGCAAAGACACATTAATTGGCAATAAAATCCTCCTTGATTTACTGATTGGTTGGTAATTTGGGAATTTTCCAAATTTGAAATGCTTAATTCAGAGTATTTTCCAACTTGTCATATGTTAACGGTATTAGTAGAGAAAAGGACAAGAACTTGTAGAAACATTAAAATGGTTAGAATCTAGGAAATGAGGATCCTATCTTGGGATTCATGCTGGGAAGAAAACAACCCTGAAATATGGTCCAGCCAGCTTTCTTGATCCCTGCTCTCATGATTCAGAATGCTGATTCAATACAAACTCATGTTTTCTGATGACTGCAGAAAATTCTTTTAACCATTGTCCATTGACTGGCTGGCTCACAGGCTATGGCAATGAATAATTATTTCTCTCCCCAAATTCACCATCCTTATGGGCAGCAGCTGCGTGGATGTACACATTCAATAACACTTGGTTGGGGTATCTGCTGTGCCAGGCATGGCATTGGCTCCAAAGATACAGTGGTGAACAAAACAGAAATGTTCTCTGTCTGCCTGGAGTTTACAGTCCAGCAGAAGACAGAGACATTGAATGTAAAATACACATTTTGATCTGAAAGATCCATTGCACAGAAGAGAATAATGAAAGGAATCTAAAGGTGTCATGGAAGGTCTCTCTGGGGAAGCTATATTTAAGTTGAAATGTGAAGCTTGAATAGGAGAAGGCCAGGCAAAAGACAGGGCTGGGTGAGTGTTCCAAAAACATTCTAGGCAGAGGATGCTGCATATGGTAAGACCCTGTGGCAGATTAAAGGGAACAGCACGTTGATGTGACCTGTTTCCTTAGACAACTGCGGTCATTCAAAGTCAATGAAGACCATCTTTATTTTAAAATCTAAAGCATCTAATTTATTATAAATAGGGATTTATTATAAATCTTGCCCCTCTCACTTACTTTGGCTTCTCAGTACTTCTTAAGCAGAATCTTTGGGCTCCTTCCTCTGGCCTCATCCTCATTCCTTCAAAAATGTATATATCATTTTTAGTAACAGTGATAATGAGATGGGACAGTCTGTTGGGGTATGAATATGTGACTTGGACTCACTGCTAAAGAAGACTAGAAGGACTAGAAAGGTGGTAGAGGCAGGGCACATGGGGACTTGAAGGAGAGAACGTCAGAGCAACTTTAACAAGGCAGAGCTGCTAACTCCCTCTCTCCCCTTCATGGGAAGGACAGCCAGCCTTCATATTTTAAGGTCTCTCTCTCTTTTTGCTATTAGAGGGGAATTAACAGCTTACTTTTGTATCAGAGGCCCCCTGAAAGTCCACTGTTGTGTAAAATGTCAACCAGTCAAAATGCCCATCAAGAGGAAGAAGGTATTGAGATAAGGCTGTGGGTTGAGGAGAAAAGATGATTTGCCTTGTTGGCAACTTATTAAGACATCTTTGCCATTCTCCATCTCAGGAACCTATAACCAGGCTCCATGGTCTATAAAATTCAGTCCAAACCAGCTCAATATATACCTTCTGCTAAACTGAATCTTCAGTCTACTCCCTGACCATTTCCCTCCATGGCCAGATTCATTGCCAACACCAAATCCTACACCACCAATTCTACCTCTCCCATAGTTCAGCTCAAGTCTCTTTTCCCCTATGTTTTCTCCCATATCCACTTTTTCACTTCACCTGTATTTCAATCTCTCATTTTCCTGATGTGGCACAGTACTCACTATTTCTACTATACAAGCAGTTATTGATTATATTCTCTTGTGTATAAAACAATTAGAGAACAATGTATGTACTTTTTTCTCCTCAACTAATTTGTAGAATCCTTGATTATAGAGATGAAGTCTTACACTTCCTTGAATCTCTTCCAATGCCTAGTGCAAAGCTGGATCTATGGCAAGCTCTCAAAAATAAAAAAATCTTCAAGAAAATAAAATCACTTGACCTCTAGTCTATGTATAATGCCATGCTGGGTGCTATAAGTATTCGTTAAGGACGTATCAGCCTGGCCAACTCCTTCTCATCTTTCCAGCCTCCGTTTACATACACTACCTTTTACTTGGTAGGTTCCCCAACTCTAAGTACAGATTAGATGCTCCTTCAGCATGTTGCTAAAGTAATCCATGCCCCCCTTAGTATACCACTTAACACTGTGAGCCACTTTATGCAAGAGCTCCTCTGCTAAGCTTCCCTCCAGGCTGAAAGTGCCGTGAGGCTGGGGGTCACATCTGACTTATGCAGCATTTAGCCCCAGTGCTTACTTGTCCCGTGGTAGACACTCAGTAAATATTTGTTGAATAAATAAATGCAAAATTTACTGACTTCAAGGCACAAATGATCTAGTTATGGAAACAGAAAAAGTGCTTAAATACATATATGATGTGCTGTTTACTAATTATAGGTGTTCACGTACACTAATTCATCGGTTTACTCATTTGCCTCTAAGGCTAACTACTGTGGTTTGAATATACTTTTGGAATGGTTAGAGCTCCTCATAATGGCAGTTGATAAACTGTAAGCCTGAAAACAGTAATTTTTAACATAATGCACACATTTGTGGATTTGCCACATGTAATAGCGGATCAGAAAACAGCCAGGTACTCATCTCAGCCTCCCACACAAACACTCATCCTTCATTCTTCTTGTCTTCCTGATTCTTTATTTCTCATTAAGGCCACCTCCCAAATGAAATATATTCACTCTTAAGTTAAAACACACGTGAGAGGGAATTCCCTGGTAGTCCAGTGGTTAGGACTCCTCATTCTCACCGTGGAGGGCCCGTGTTCGATCCCTGGTTGGGGAACTAAAATCCCACAAGCCACACGGTGCACACATGAGAATAATTTTCCTCTCTATGTTTCTGCAAGTCCAGAGAGTTTTGTAAAGACTGAATTAAGATTGGAGGAAGCTTTTATGAACTGCCGTAACCTTTCCTTTGCTTCAAAACCAGATTGCATCAGAATCTGCTCTCCAAAAGCACAAATACTGAATGTAGTTTATAATTTTTGGAGTAACTTACATTCCTGAATAAACTCTCCCCACCATTTGACATTAAGACACTTCCTTCTTTATCGTTGGATTATCGTTGCTAATCGATCATTATTGAATATGACCTAACACTTCCTAGCTGTCTGTCAAAGTAGGTATCATTTGAAATTTACTAATTCCCACCTAGGGGTTGCAAGAACAGATAACAGATCTCAGTACCATAACATTTTATTCATTTATTCTTTCACTGAACAAATATTTAAGGAGCATCTACTATGTACCAGGCAATGTACTATGTGCCAGAGATTTAGCAGTGGGCAAAAAAAAAGTATATTTTCTTCCTGAGGGCTCTACTCCAAAGTAGAATTCAGTTTCTCTTTGCTTAGAATCTTTGGCAGGCACAGTTGCCTAAGTTCCTCAGTGAGCATGAGGCTTCAGGTACCAAGTGAAATGGCTTCATTATGCTTAAATTCCTCTAACTTACTTTCTATATCATTAATTTGGAATATCTTACATGTTACCGGGAGTGTTAGTTGTAATTTATACATCTGTTTTGTCTGCCTAAAGAGATTATAAACACCTGGAGGACAGGGACCTTGACTAAGACCTCATTGTGTCACAAAGGCAGCATGCCTTGCACACGAGGAAAATGCTACTTATCTTGCAGATTTTTTATTCTGGACTTCTGTTCAAGAACCATTCTGAAGACACCTGCTGCAGCCATAGTACATCAGCAGGAGTTCCCCCTGATTGAATGAATTATTTTTTACGAACCATAAAAATAAAAATGGAGGAAACTTATTTCCACCTCATCCTATTAAATCCCACTCCTGGAATTTCAACACATCTCAACATTAAATGGAAACAAAAAAGCTATACATGTCACAGTACCAATGAAGATCACCTAAAAGAAAATAGAAAATGAGGAATATTCATAGTCCAATGGAAAAACTATAGAAACGTGATAAGGGAAAGTTATAAGCCAGAGGTTAGACCTCAGAAAGTTCATTTTTTTGTTCAGCAAGGTGCTGTGCTTGGTACCAGGCTGCAAGGAAGATCAAGATGAGATCTCTGCCCTTTTAGGGCTAAGTTTAGTGAGTTGCTCTTAGGGCTATGCTACTCTCATTGGTGCACATGGGCAATAACAGCAGTGGAACAGAACAAGTGCCCTTGACCCTCAATGCTCAAGACTTTTTTTGGCCAACCTATTGAGGAAAGAGTGTCCTTTACTGTCCATCACATTGTAGAGGATATTCCCACCAATAACTTGATTGGGAAACGAGTGTTCTTGGCTGTAAAGGAAAGATTGAATTAATTATTTATTGTTAACATTAGTATATCCAAGATGTCAGTTTTACTGGTTATTCTCTCTTTTATTATGGGGAAATTGTTAAAATGTTATTCCAACATATGATTGTTTTAAATTGTAATATTTGAACTATGCTCCTGGAAGCCCTCAATTCTGCCCCCAGGGACCCTGTATGGTAGCTGCCCCCAGGGACCCTGTATGGTAGCTGGTGGTCTTAAGTAAATATCTAAGGGATTCTCCTGCTTCTCCAGTCCCACTTCTACTTGAGAAGCTCCATTTCATGTTTTATTTCTTTTTTTTTTAATTTTAAACTTCACCAGGATGTGATTTATTGAAGGGAAGAGGGACAGAGGATCCTGTAGCTTTATACAGTATATAAACCAATGACTTCAAAATGAAAAAATCTGCAATATACACACATGATTTGTATTTATTTCTATTCAAGAAGCATATTGAATTTCAATAATGTACAGTACAGGATGCAAGGGAAAGTTCTTTGTGGGTTTTTTTGGGGGCGGCCTTTAGGCAAGTTAGTGTCATGAAGATTAATCCTCTAGTAGGTCAGAGTGCTACGTGATAGCATGGAATAAACATTCTGGAAATGTAAAGATACTTATCAAAACAACTTAATATCGTTAAGTAGTTTTCTCCAAGAAGATCCAACGAAACTGGACATCACTGTCAAATACTGTTTCCTAGCACCAAAACCCAAGTCCACATTGAAATAAAATATATATACCAATTTTGACAGGGAGCCTAAATATATAGAGTGTTTATGTGAGATAAAGATGTGTTCATTTCCAAAGGTAGTTTAAAATTCGACCGAACTAAAATACCAAATTATTCATTATTTAAATTCTCTCATGCATTTTTACATCATCCTAGTGCCCACTGTTAACTACTGCTACAGAGAAATTTAGATGCATAATTCCCATTAACAGTATGACAGAAACAGCAACTATGTAACTAATTCCCCACATTGTGTGTGTCCCCTGCTCACACTACATTGAACATACTCCCTCATGAGTCTAAAAGGAAGCATACAACACACCACCCCTCTGAAAAGTGAAACGAATTCAGAAATTCCTGTGATTGTTTTGGGCACAAGAAACAGAGTCCAGTCTTGGACGTGGAGTGTGCTGTGCGCTGGAGCCATTATCTCCATTTCTGTACAGGACACTAATGCTGACACCTAATTAGCATTACGAAACTGATTAACTCTCATTAAGGTCAGCACAAAACCGAGAAAGACATCTTGATGCCATCTATTAGGTCATTTATTTAATAGATTAAAATACTTAAGGAAGAAAAGTCAGTCTGGCATTTTCTCCAGTCTATTCTCTTTGGTGGATGACTGAATTGCAGAGAAAATTCAAGGAGTGGATGCAACACTACATTAAAAGCTCCGTAATCAAAACAGAGAGCATAAAAACACTTGAGCATTGTCTAATGGACAATTTATCATCCAAACAGATGCATTCATTAAGGGAAAAATTACTTTCAAATATCAGTAAAATAAATTGGGTCTATTCTGGTTTCTTATTTCTACAGCAAGAGTGTTCCAAGTTATGGAAACAAGTATATAAAAATGCTTCAGTGCACAAGCAGGACATTTTAGGCATTTAAGTTTATTAGGCAAAGCTGTTTGAACTGCTTGAAGATGGTAAATCAAGCAAATATGGAACATTCCAACTGATAATGTCTTTCTAGGCCAATTATTTCCCTCCTATATTTCAGAGACAGAGACTGTTTTGTTACTTTGTGGCTATTATTATTATTAATGGAACAACTACTACTAATAAGAAATCATTTTCTGTTTTGCCTTAGCAATGTGGACTCCAATCGCTCATGACAATTTCCCCTTCTGTGGCAGAAAACACATCTCTCAAGCACAGACCAGAAGACCAGCGCCCTCACAGTCTCTCTCCTTATGTGAATTCTGGGTGCTGAGATCACAGTCAAATGGCAGAGGGAATCGCTCTGTACAGCTGGTGGCCTGAGCCGTCTGCTCCATCAGTTTGCTGCATTGCTCTGAAATTAACTCTGAGAAGCAGCACTGTAGTTGCCCTAAGGCCACAATTCAGCCACTAAGTGGGATAAAGAACTTTCATAAATAAACAGGCCAAGCAGTAGCTCACTGAGCTGTGGCCTCAGGCACGTGGAAAACCCCACTTTTCCCTATGAGTGAACTGAGAACCGTTCTAGACTAACTGGCGCTGATGACAGTAATGATGATGTTGGCTGTCGCTTATACAGCACCTGCTGTATGAAAGCATTAGTCATAATCCTTACAACAATCCTGCCTGGGGTATTGTTACCATCTTACAGATGGGGAAACTGAGGTTCAGCATCAGATACCAAAGTCTTTCTACTACATATACTGCCTCTGTGCTTACTGATCACTGCCTACAGAAAATGTTTAAATGCTGATAATAGTCTAATAAACATTTGGGTCATTTTATTTCTGCATATGAGAAAATAGAGGAAGCAGAAGAGAAAAGTGCACATCATTAGTTTGTGTCTAACCAGGCCCCAGTTTGAATAGACCACCTGTTTGGAGCCATCTGCCGAGAGAGAGAGAGAGAGAGAGAGAGAGAGAGCGAGGCATTGTAGTGACAAGGACAAGGACTTTGGTGTCATTCTGAACTGAAGTTGTCTCTGACTGTGTGATCTTTGGGAAGACAGTTAACTTTTCTGATCATCATCTCTTCATTTGTGAAGTAATAGTAATAGCCAAAATTCATTGAGCACTTACTATGAATGAAATAGTTTTCTAAACCCCTTTTAATATATAAATTCATTTAATCCTCAGAATAATTGTATTAATAACTCCAAATGATAAACCTGAGTTTCAGAAAGCTGAAATGATTTGTCTGGGGTGATATGGCTAAGAAATGCCACGATGGATGTTCTAACTCATATATTCTGACTCCAGATCTTCGGGTTACAACTAAATTACAACTAAATCTTTTCCTCCCATGGCTCTTTTAAGGATCAGAGATTATATACAGTATATGAACTACATGGTCATATGTAATATGGCTTATTGAGACTATTTTAAAGAGTATTAAATGCTAATATATCACACATAAATAATGTCTACATTATTATAATTGTTTAGGGCCAACCGACTTGGTAAATGAGGCAAGGTATATTCAATAGAAATTTGCTATGTTATTAAAGAAACAAGTTCCTTAGAAGAAGTCTTTATTTAAAATATGTAAATGAGATAAAATGGTAAGTTTGAGGGAGAAGAAGCAGTGTCTGAGGCATCTCCTTAGCCTAGAAAGTAGTACTTGGCATTTAGAAAAAGCTCAACAAGGTGACTCAAATTGTATTGCAATAGGAAAGAAAAATAAACATAACCATTGTGTTTATAGTTTAGTCATTCCTTTCTTCAACTATGCACTGAGCCCTGACCAAGACCCTGGGGTTGCAAAGATGCATTTGGCATGGTTCCTCCCCTGGAAGTCACAATCTAGTATCTCTAAAATATATCATAACTTGAATAGTCTCCAACTTACACTACGGTAATGAGCAATTTCAAAATCTTAGTGCCTTAACAAACGCACAAAAAAGTTTCTTTCTCATACTCAGCTACATGTCCCTCATGGGTAGTCTTTGAAGATTCTGTTCAACATAGTCTCTGGAACCCAGGCTAACAGACGCTCTGTGGTGTGTAGCTGTATCATCTGGAACATGTGGCCTTCCATCACCAAAACAGAGCAAGAGGACGCAGAAGGGTTTTGCACAGACAATTAATCACTTGAGCTTAGAAGTGGCATCCATCATTTCCTCTCTCAGCCCCTGCCCCTAATCAGTCACGCAGCCCACTTTCCTGCAAGGGGGGGAAAGGTGCAGTGCTCCCCTGTACCCCGAAGGAGAAAAGAACAAGCACTTACAGTCTCCAATATCTGGGGAAAGCAGAAGAAGCTCCATCCGGGTATCTGGAAGAACATTCTGTGCCCCTAGCCTTTCTGGTGGAGAGATTGCAGAGTGGGTGAACAGTGCTAGCTAGGAAGTCAAAGTGAGGAGAATCTGTTTTTCTTCTCCATCTTGCCACATCTACTTAAGGGAAAAAATCCAGACCATCTGAAATAATCACGGCACTAGTTCTTGGTCCAGATGAACAGACTACGAGCCCCATATTTGGTTTGTTTTAGAGGGTTCGTTCTTTAAAATGAGTGGGTAATTTCCAGTCAGCCAGGTTTTTTGTTTAGGTTCCTTACACGTAAAGTCCATTTCTAAACTTGAAGATTTTATTCAATGAGAGAGCCAAATCACATTTTAGCAATGGCTACGTTGCATAACACAGAAAGCTTTGATTTCTCCCAACTTCATTGGAAAAGTTGTCACAAAACACCAACAAATTCAAAACAGCTCTCAAAATTACTTTTGTTAAAGGCAGATTCCTGAACTATTCATCTGTGTTAAAATGCATTTTGCCTTGAATCACATGTCATGTTGCCAGCAAAGAGTTGTTTCCATGCCAACTCGTTTGCAACACGGGGGAAAAAAATCAAAGCTACTAACATCTGGAAGATGTCAGTACTGATGTAAGCCACTTGCAATGAAAAACATGGGATGGCAAGTGTCTGCCAAAGAGACCCTATATATGGCATAATGATTTACAATATAATTACCTAACAATGCTTACCATCACTTCTTTGGCTGTTTTCATAATCTAAATTATATTCCAGAAAAGATTTGCAGAAAAAAATTAATATACTTTGTATGCAGTGTTTTCGTGTTTTCTTATAAAGCTAGCACGTTTTCCTGACATGAACCTTTTAACAAGCCACTTAATTTCAGGCATAGTCTTAAAAGAGGAACAAGAAACCATTGTTTGACTTTCTACACCTTTTCCTTTCCACCTCTGGTCCTGCCAAGTCCCTTTTCAAATAAAGACCGTCAGGGAGGGGCTTCCCTGGTGGCGCAGTGGTTGAGAGTCCACCTGCCGATGCAGGGGACAAGGGTTCATGCCCCGGTCCGGGAAGATCCCACATGCCGCGGAGCGGCTGGGCCCGTGAGCCATGGCCACTGAGCCTGTGCGTCCGGAGCCTGTGCATCCAGAGCCTGTGCTCCGCAACAGGAGAGGCCACAACAGTGAGAGGCCCGCGTACCACAAAAAATAAATAAATAAAATAAAATAAAATAAAATAAAGACCATCAGGGAGATAAATGTGAACTGGTGCTTCAAACAATGAATTTCATGACAAGCAGTTCTATATACTTACTTCTCTTTCTACATACTTCTCTGTTTTTCTGTATCTGTGTGTGTGTGTGTGCCCTTGTGTGCATGCACCCACATGTATCTATCTATCCATGTCTTTAAATAAAATAGATTATTTCCCAGGTAATAAAGACAGTCAGAATCCAGATTGGCTTCTTGGAAATAGTATTCTATGGTCAAAGAACCTCAGGACACTACATTTTGAGATGATGCCTAACATTGTCAGAACCGCTGAGGTCTTTTCACAGGTAACAGGATCTACTGACTACGCCTTAATAGAGGAAAAGCACAGGCGATTCATGTTCTGACTTAAAAATGGAACACACGTTTGTACTAAGCCTGAGCAAATTGTAAGCACACAGGGAGGGGGTTGTATTCATAGACATAGTTTATGTTCCTTATTCAAGCAAGACCTCAGATTTTCCTCCAAGTCCTTCTTGCCTCCTGAATATTTCTGGGTATCTGCAGAGTATGCATCATCCATGTGCTCTGGAAAACTACACTCAGCTATACTGCCAATGGTGTCTTTTGATGCTCTGCCCACCTTCATCCCAAGACACTGGGTCTGCCACGAGGCACTGCTGCCAACGGGTTAGGGCTTCAATGTGGGAAAGCTTCGCCAGTGTCCCTCACAAGATGGGAACTAGTCTCCTTGCTAGCATTTTCCTCCTCTGGGACATTCTCAGCAGTGTTATTTGTGGCCAGAATCTTTGGTGAAACCATTGCTAAGGGTTTTTTTTTTTTAACATCTCGGCTTTCCATGGGACTCCTACATGATTCCAGTGAGACATGGGCCAGTACTAATCAATGTGATAAATTCCCAGTGGCATTAGCTATATTGTATCTTCCTGTCCCTGCTGACATTCAGATTCCATTACTGAGACAACCTAGGCTTGTCCAGTGCCTCTCCATTTGGAATGAGTTCTTTCTCAAAAAGCTCATTGGTCCCTCTTACAAAGAGGTATCTGGCAGGTCCATGTTACCAGTTCACCAGACACACTACATGCTGGTATGATGCTAGGTAGGGGTCAACTACAAAGCGGTTGGAACATCTATTGCTTGTCAAAAGCCCAGGGAATTTTGAGTCGTTTTCAGAGAGGACTCTTCCTCAGGAGCAGCCCTGGGATGGTTCCTTCAGGCCCTTCCCCTGGACTCTCACCATCACTAAAGTGGATTGTGGACACAGTTCTGGATCTTCTCAATGTGAATATATCCATCTCTCTCTGAAAAGATGGGCCAGTGGTCTCCTGAGTTATCCTGAATGCTTGACATATTGGCCTTCCTGATCCCTTGTTCACAGCTGAACTCTACGCAGAGTTGTAGCTAGTTCTAGGGCCTTCGCAAACTTGCAGGTTCATCCCTGTTTTAGGCTTTAGGGCTCAGCCTGCTCTTATTGTTGAGTGAGGAGACAGCCTTCATTCAGTAACCCAAGAGGCTCTGCATCATGCCATATCCATTCTATAACCACATGTATTCCACATCTGAAATAAGTCCCCACCTTGCAGTTCTAGTCCACATCTGCCTCACTCCTCTCAATACCCTTTGCCCTCCGGGACGCTGCTGCTGAGCAAGTGTGAACAGGTCTTAGAGACTGACGTCTACTCCCTTCTCCCACTGCAAGGCTCTCTGTGCACTGTCTGCTCCCACACGCCTCCTCTACCATATGCTAGAAACTCCTGACGGGCCCTGAATGACTCCCTCTGGAACTTTTGGCCCCTTGTTGCTCAGTTTGCACAGACCCATTTCCTCACCCTCGGGACAGTGCCTAGTTTCTAGTTCTCAGCCCCAATATCTAGTCTGTCTACTGCCCACTGAACTCAGAATACAGATTCCAACAGAGTCCCTCAGATTCCAACCTGGGTGTTGGAGAATCAGTCTCAGCTGATGAAGGCACGGGGTATCTCAGAGAAGCCAGACCCAGGGGAGAGATCACACAAACCACTGGGTCACACTCATGTGGCAAACATATTTTTTCATCCATCTTAATAATATTTGTGTCAACCTTGAAATTTCGTAAATCTCACACAAAACCCCAATTTCCAGTTTTTCTGAGAAATGAGAAGCTCTCACAGTATTGGCTCAAATTTCCTCATGGTGACAAGCAATAGGTGCTGTGCATTGGCTGCCCCAAGGACACGCATCCCCCAGTACATGACAGAATTCAGTGTTCCCGGTGACACAAAGGTGATTTAATATGACCCTGGCACTGATGATTTTCTAGTAGTAGAGAACAATTTCTCCATGTCCCTGTCACTATCGAAAGTAAGAAAATGAAAAAAAGATAGAGAAGTTCATATATTTGAAGAAATATACAAGACAGACTACTGTGGCTATGTGTGTATATAGGTACATGTGTAAGGGAAGAATAGCCTTACATGTTGAATAAGTAAAATGTATAATTGTCGATATTTCTAATACACTGTCCATGTTACCCATTTACAGTTTTCTTGATTCAGTCCTTCACCTGAAAGACAGGTGGGGCACTTGCCACAAAGTTTGGCTCTAGAAATACTTCAAATAAATAGCTATTATACCTTATGACTTAAGAACTGATGAAAGTTGGCCTTATTCAGCAAGAATCTCCTGAACAGCTGGGTCATGCCTTAACCTCACTTCCTCAGCACCAATGACACAGATGCAATGGCCACTATTAGCATGTTTGAACTTATTCAACCAACATGTACTAAGCTACTCTATCTGCTTGGCACAGAACTGTGCACTTTACGTAATTATATTTACTATCATTCACAGAGGGCCTACTGTGTACAGCACCAATCCATTTCCAGATATTCTACTATTTTTAATCCTCCAAGGCAGTGATTATCTCCATCTTAGAGTCAGGAAGCTTATAGTTCAGGAAGCTACACAAGTGGCCTATAGACCCACCTTGAAAATGGCGTACCAAAGCTCAAACCCGGGCCGGTCTAAGTTTAAATGTCATTATCCTTCAGGAGAATGGTGTACTATTTGCTTAGATTGCTAAGTCTCTTTACATTGCTCAAAGATGAATATTTTACACCTTGTACAGAAGAGATAGCTTAGTGTGAATCTGAGCACCATTTCCCCTTACATAACCCAGAAGAGACTCCCCTGTAGACAGGAGCAATTGACTCACCCACCAGGACCCAGCCTGGTTGTTAAAAAGGCTTTATTCTTAATTTCTAAAATAAACTCAGCATGTGGCAATACTGGAAAGAAGCTGGGATATTTTTTTATAATCTGACATCAAACTGCATTCTCCACTGCAGGGTGGCACTTAGCCTTCCATGATGTTATGATTGGCACTTTAGACAAACTTTAACCTCTGCATGTGAATAAATAGCAGCAGAAACCCATATGTAGTTGCACAATGAAAAAAAGTAATAAAGCTGTTCATTACCCTTGACTCTTCTGCTCCCTTGCCCTTGTTTTCCCTCTGCACGTGGTCAGAAATTGAATTGATATTGAATTTGCTTCACTTCTGTAATACTATTCATACATGCTTTTGTAATTCATTCACTTCATTCACATTTCACCTTTTGTCATTTCAATCACTTTAAGTCTGCTCCGGCCTCTTTCATATTCCGTCTACTAAGTTCCTGGGCATGAGGAGGAGATTTATTAACTTTAATTTCTGGGCTTCTGGTTCCAGTAGGAATAATCCCATCAGGAGATGGGTTTAGATATTGACAATACTAGGCCTGAAGTAAGGCCTGGAGAGTAGATGGATGCCAGCATCCACAACAGGCACATGTCAGGAGGAGGGACCTGCAGGCCATAGAGATAGTATCACTAAGTGGCTAAATGTACAGGCTCTGCAATCAGATGGGCAGAGTTCACATCCTGGAGTGCCATTTTCCACCCTGGGAACTTTTGCAGGTTCCTTAGCCTCTGCATGCCTGTTTCCAGAGGCTGCACAATGCATATAACAATATTATCAACCACATAGGTTTATTAGGATTAAATGAGAAAAGTCTCCATCAAGCACTCAGCTCACAATACATATGCAATAAATATGAATCATTATCATTATGGTGAAGCTATGAAGATGTAGAGCTAATAACTTTTCTTTTGGAATGGGCTGATGAAAACATTAAAAGGACCTAAAAAACACACTGCTTCAACAATGTAATGAACATAAAAACAACAACAAAAATGCCTCATTTAAAGCAATTGTTTATTCAGCCTAATGTTAACAGTTGCATTTAGTGAACAAGCACGGTTGTCCCTCAGTATCATTTTCTAATGTTATAAACACTACGTATTGATAAATTTCTTTCAGTGAATTAATGGAGCAATCCTTTCTTAACTTTCTTAATCCTTTCTTAACTCTTTGGGGGGCTCTCCATATTTCTGCTCTATAAACTCTGAGATAATAATATTCCTTGGGCCTGCCACCTGCTATGAAAGGGGCATAATTTTTACTACCCTAGTTCTTAAACTTTAGAAACTTGCTGAATGAATCCCAATTTTATAGACTTATCCATAACTTACTCTCCCTTTCTCTTTGCAAGGAAAAGAGTGCTAATTTCTCTATCTTGAATGTAAAGACAGCATTGAGTGACCAAAGACACCGATGGAACAAAGCAGATCAAGGCAAGGCAATGTCGTAGGAAAGACATGGATGACTTCCTGGGATCAAAAATGACATCAACATTGACATGGGTGTGATGACCTAGGAAATGCTTACAGTAGGAATAACAGACGAGGAGACATTGAGTCTAGACGCAAGTACATTTCAGAATTAAGCCTGGTTTAGAAAGCTGGGTAGATTAAAAGAATCTGGGCTGAAAACTTTAAAGTCATCTGGTTTCTCTGACAAAGATGGAAGGCAAAATAGACTTGATTATTTGGAGACAACCTAAGTCTTTTCCATCTTATGAAACAAGAGTCTGTTACTGTAAGCCTGAGTCTTTAAAGGCAAATGTGATCTCCTCATTCATTCAGGATCACTGATGACTATATCTGTGGATAAAGCTACATGAGCCAACTAGACCCAGGGATCCTTTGCCAGCCAGACCTGAGGATCTCTCAGGAATCCAGTTTAATAGAGGCCACCCCCTTGGAGTCCTCATATTCTATTTAACAGAACCTTCTTTCTTTATACCCTGTTATAGATGTTTCTTTGGTAGCAAAAACTTCTAAGGATCCATGATACTGATCATTTTTGTTTGTTCTCATTGAAGCTATTCCAGCACCTTTATCAACCAAAAACTGCCCCTCTCTGGCCCTTTTCCCGGTCAGTTATAGCTTTGGAAGTGTAGTAACCAGAACATGTTTTTCCTCAAGGGTAACATTATACTTTCTATTTTCATTCTAATACACTTCTTGGTGATGCCAAGAACACTCTGGCCTTTTTTTCTTCAGCTACATACAGAGTCTTCAAGACGTGAGACTCCATGGTCCCTTAGAAGCAGTTCAATCCAGCCACTATTTATTGAACTCTTAGAGAGGAGACAAAAGAAGGAAAAGGCTCAGTTTTGTCCTCAAGTAGCTACAATCTTCCTGAAGACATAAATTGATGAATACCTTAAATAATAAATAATGCAATATATTGCTAATTATCATAGATTAGATTGTAAATATAGAAATTCAAAAAAATCTCAGTACTATTATTTTAAAGCAAATATATTGCTAGGTTATAGTAATGGTAATGTATAATTATTCAATAAATGGGATATAATAAAATAAGTTAGGGCTTCCCTGGTGGCGCAGTGGTTGAGAGTCCGCCTGCCGATGCAGGGGACGCGGTCTTCGTGCCCCGGTCCGGGAAGATCCCACATGCCACGGAGCGGCTGGGTCCGTGAGCCATGGCTGCTGGGCCTGCACGTCCGAAGCCTGTGCTCCGCAACGGGAGAGGCCACAGCAGTGAGAAGCCCACGTAATGCAAAAAATAAATAAATAAATAAATTAGGTGATTATCTCTTCTAATAGTTGGGGTACAGTGGTAAAATATTTGACCAGGATCTTACCATTATTACACATTCTGAAGGGACATTCAGACAAAAACAGACTGATTAATATTAACTAGAACTTCTTCATGCCTAGCCCTGGAGAGTTATGGCTATCTCACATGTAAGCCAGAAGAATTTCTTTTACATCATTAGCCTAAGGCCCAAGCCAGAGATGACAAATATTGAGCATGTGTATTCCTCTGCCTCCTAAAATAAATACTAGATCACAGCCTTTTTCTCAGTGAATTTTTCTCAGTTCAGTCCTCCTATTGGCCATCACCACCAATCAGAAATTAGCATTGAAAACTGATACCTGTTTGTCAGCCTTACCTCAGGTCCCAGCATTTGTTAACTCATATCACAGCCTGGATACAGGGTAAAGCCTCCATCATGTCCTAATAAATTCTTAGGATGCGTTCCATCTTTATGACTCTAACGAGCTCAAATCAGTAATAATTACAGACATTTAATTATGGAAAATCTTCATTTCCAAATAGAAGTGGAAGACATGAGTATAGTCTCAGTCCAATGTGCCAGCTGAGACAAGAAATACATGATGTACTCTGATGATGGGAAAGCTGTTTACTCAAGTAATTATGTATTAAAGGGCACTGTATTAGGGTTCTCCAGAGAAAAGGAAAAAAATAAGATATGTATAGAGCTAGAGAGAGAGATTTATTTTACGAAGTTGACACCTGTGATTTTGGAGGCCGGCAAGTCCAATATCTGCAGGGTGGGCTGGCAGGCTGCAGACCCAGGGAAAAGTCAGTGTTGTAGTTCAAGTCCTAAGGTCACCTGCTGGCAGAATTCCTTCTTGCTCAAGGGAAGTCAGTCATTGTTCTATTAAGGTTTTTAACTGTCAGATGAGCACCACCCACATTATGGAGGGGAATCTGCTTTACTCAAAGTCCACTGATTTAAATGTTAATCTTGTCAAAAACCACCCTCACAGAACACATCTAGAATATCTGACCAAATATCTGGGAACCACGGCCCAGTCAATTTGACACATAAAATTAATCATCACAGCCACTTAGGCTTATTTCTAATTTATAATCTGCAAAATCTGAAATCACTCAGTAGTAAAGCACCTGCACAGCCACAGTGGGTGATTTGGTGATATGTCCTCCCCTCTGGCATTTTTTATTTACCAAAGTTTTCTTTCTGTTAGGTGAGGGAGATCTATACCAAAGAGTGTACAAAATTTAAACTTACAATGTAACATTAATATTATCTGAAATTTTACAGGCTATTCTCTGTATCCAAAGATATCCTTTAGTAATTGTCATTTTAAAAATCCCATCATCAAAGTGGTGGTCTCATGTGGTCTTATTGTCAAATGTGGATTTAAAAAAAAAAAAAAAAAAACCTCGAAACAATATGGATGTCAATTTTTGGCATATTGACTTTTTTGTAAAGTTTTTTCTTTCAAGTATTAACATATAAAAATATTTTTTAGAATAGGATCCAGATCATAAAAAGGACTCCTCCAAATCAATAAGACAAAGAAAACCCAACTGGAAAAAAATGCTAAGATATAAAGAAGACAACTTTACATAAAATGGCTAATAGACTGGTTTGAGAAAAGCATGGGTCGCAAGTACACATTGGGACCCTGCCATTAATGGAGGGGAAAAGCGGGGAGACGCCAGCAGATTCCATCCTGTAAGCTGGTAGGAAGCCTGAAGGCTTGATGGGATTCCAGTGTGATAGGAGGCAAGGACATGCTTCAGGACCCCGGAGGAAGATGGCGGAAGAGTAAGACGCGGAGATCACCTTCCTCCCCACAGATACATCAGAAATTCATCTACACGTGGAACAACTCCTACAGAACACCTACTGAACGCTGACAGAAGACCTCAGACCCCCCAAAAGGCAAGAAACTCCCCACATACCTGGGTAGGGCAAAAGAAAAAAAGAATAAACAGAGACAATAGGATAGGGACGGGACCTGCACCAGTGGGAGGGAGCCGTGAAGGGGGGAAGGTTTCTACACACTACAAGCCCCTTCGCGGGCGGAGACTGTAGGTGGCGGAGGGGGAAAGCTTCGGAGTAGCGGAGGAGAGCACAGCAACAGGGGTGCGGAGGGCAAAGCGGAGAGATTCTGGCACAGAGGACCGGTGCCCTCAGGCACACACCAGCCCGAGAGGCTTGTCTGCTCGGCCGCCGTGGCGGGCGGGGCTGGGAGCTGAGGCTCGGGTATCGGCTTTCAGTCGGAGCGCAGGGAGAGGACTGGGGCTGGCGGCAGGAAGAGAGCCTGAAGGGGTTAGTGCACCACGGCTAGCCCGGAGGGAGTCCGGGGAAAGGGTCTGGAGCTGCTGAAGAGGCAAGAGACTTTTTTCCCTTTTGTTTCCTGGTGCGCGAGGAGAGGGCATTAAGAGGGCTGCTTGGGGAAGCGCCGGAGACAGGCACGAGCCGCGGGTAAGGCACGGACCTCGGAGACGGGCGTGGGCCGCCGCCGCCGCCGCCGCCGCCCGCCGCCGCCGCTGCTGCCGCCGCCGCGGGGCCTGTGTGCGAGCGCGGGTCACTGTCCGCCCCGCCTTCCGGGGGGCCTGTGCACCCCGCCACTGCCGGGGTCCCCGAGACCCGGGGACGGCTTTCCCGGGAAAGCGCACGGAGCGCCACGGGCTGCTGCAACGTCACGCCGGCCTCTGCCGCCGCAGGCCCGCCCCACACTGCGCGCCCCTCCCTCCCCTCTGCCTGAGTGAGCCAGAGCCCCCGAATCAGCGGCTCCTTTAAACCCGTCCTGTCTGAGCGAAGAACGGACGCCCTCCGGCGACCTACGCGCAGAGGCGGGGCCAGGTCCAAGGCTGAGACCCGGGAGCTGTGAGAGCAGAGGCAGGGAAATCTCTCTGTGCAGCCTCGGAGGCAGCGGATTAAAGCTCCACGGTCCATTTGATGTGCCCTGCGTCTGTGGAGTGCATGAATGGACAGCGAATCATCCCAAATTGAGGAAGTGGACTTTGAGGACAAGATTTAAGACTTTCCCCCCTTTTCCTCTTTTTACAACGAATTATTCCAAATTAAGGAGGTGGACTTAGAGAGCAAGATTTCAGACTTCTCGCCCTTTTCCTCTTTTTACAACGAATTATCCCAAATTGAGGAGGTGGACTTGGAGAGCAAGATTTTTGATTTTTCCCCCTGCTCTCTTTTTGTGAATGTGTATGTGTAATCTTCTGTGTAAGATTCTCTCTGTATAGCTTTGCTTCCACCATATGTCTCAGGGTTCTATCGGTCCGGTTTTTTTTTTTTTTTTTCAATAATTACTTTCTAATTTTAATAACGCTACTATATTTCATACTTTATTCTATTTTACTTTACCTGCTCTTTCTTTTTTTCCTACTCTCCCTTCCTCCCTCCCTCCCTCCGCTCCTCCTTTCCTTCTTTCTTTTTCTTTCCTCCCTCCCACCCTTCTTCTTTCCACTTTCTTTTTCTTTCCTTCCTCCCTCCCTCCTGTCTTTCTTCCTTTCCTTCCTCCCTCCCTCCCTCCTTTCTTTCCTTCTTTCTTTCCATCCTTCCTCCCTCCCTCCCTCCTTTCTTTCTTCCTTCCTTCCTTCCTTCCTTTCTTCCCTTCTTCCTTTCTTTCCCTCTTTCTTTCTTCTACTAATTCTTTCTTTCTACTTTTTCTCCCTGTTACTCTGAGCCGGGTGGATGAAAGGCTCTTGGTGCTGCAGCCAGGAGCCAGTGCTGTGCCTCTGAAGTGGGAGAGCCAACTTCAGGACACGGGTCCACAAGAGACCTCCCAGCTCCACATAATATCAAGCAGCGAAAATCTCCCAGAGATCTCCATCCCAACACGAGCACCCAGCTTCAGTCAACGACCAGCAAGCTACAGTGCGGGTCACCCTATGCCAAGCAACTAGCAAGGCAGGAACACAACCCCACCCATTAGCAGAGAGGCTACCTAAAAACATAATAAGGCCATAGGCACCCCAAAACACACCACCAGACGTGGACCTGTCCACCAGAAAGACAAGATCGAGCCTCAACCACCAGAGCACAGGAATTAGTCCCCCCCACCAGGAAGCCTACACAACCTACTGAAACAACCTTAGCCACTGGGGTCAGACACCAAAAACAACGGGAACTACGAATCTGCAGCCGGCAAAAAGGAGACCCCAAACACAGTAACATAAGCAAAATGAGAAGACAGAAAAACACACAGCAGGTGAAGGAGCAAGATAAACACCTACCAGACCTAACAAATGAAGAGGTAATAGGCAGTCTACCTGAAAAAGAATTCAGAATAATGATAGTAAAGCTGATCCAAGATTCTATTTCCATGATCCATAATCTTGGAAATAGAATAGACAACATGCAAGAAACAGTTAACAAGGACCTAGAAGAACTAAAGATGAATCAAGCATCGATTAAAAACACAATAAATGAAATGAAAAATACTCTAGATGGGATCAATAGCAGAATAACTGAGGCAGAAGAACGGATAAGTGAGGTGGAAGATAAAATAGTGGAAATAACTGATGCAGAGCAAAATAAAGAAAAAAGAATGAAAAGAACAGAGGAGAGTCTCAGAGATCTCTGGGACAACATTAAACGCACCAACATTCGAATTATAGGGGTTCCAGAAGAAGAAGAGAAAAAGAAAGGGACTGAGAAAATATTTGAAGAGATTATAGTTGAAAACTTCCCCAATATGGGAAAGGAAATAGTTAATCAAGTCCAGGAGGCACAGAGAGTCCCATACAGAATAAATCCAAGGAGAAATACACCAAGACACATATTAATCAAACTGTCAAAAATTAAACACAAAGAAATCATATTAAAAGCAGCAAGGCAAAAACAACAAATAACACACAAGGGAATCCCCATCAGGTTAACAGCTGATCTCTCAGCAGAAACCCTACAAGCCAGAAGGGAGTGGCAGGACATAATTAAAGTGATGAAGGAGAGAAACCTGCAACCTAGATTACTCTACCCAGCAAGGATCTCATTCAGATTTGATGGAGAAATTAAAACCTTTACAGACAAGCAAAAGCTGAGAGAGTTCAGCACCACCAAACCAGCTTTACAACAAATGCTAAAGGAACTTCTCTAGGCAAGAAACACAACAGAAGGAATATACCTACAATAACGAACCCAAAGCAATTAAGGAAATGGGAATAGGAACATACATATCAATAATTACCTTAAATGTAAATGGACTAAATGCTCACACCAAAAGACACAGAGTGGCTGAATGGATACAAAAACAAGACCCATATATATGCTGTCTACAAGAGACCCACTTCAGACCTAGAGACACATACAGATTGAAAGTAAAGGGATGGAAAAAGATATTCCATGCAAATGGAAATCAAAAGAAAGCTGGAGTAGCAATTCTTATATCAGACAAAATAGACTTTAAAATAAAGACTATTAGAAGAGACAAGGAAGGACACTACATAACGATAAAGGGATCGATCCAAGAAGAAGATATAACAATTGTAAATATTTATGCACCCAACATAGGAGCACCTCAATACATACGGCAAATACTAACAGCCATAAAAGGGGAAATCGACAGTAACACAATCATAGTAGGGGACTTTAACACCCCACTTTCACCAATGGACAGATCATCCAAAATGAAAATAAATAAGGAAACACAAGCTTTAAATGATACATTAAACGAGATGGACTTAGTTGATATTTATAGGACATTCCATCCAAAAACAACAGAATACACATTTTTCTCAAGTGCTCATGGAACATTCTCCAGGATAGATCATATCTTGGGTCACAAATCAAGCCTCGGTAATTTTAAGAAAATTGAAATTGTATCAAGTATCTTCTCCGACCACAATGCTATGAGACTAGACATCAATTACAGGAAAAGATGTGTAAAAAATACAAACACATGGAGGCTAAACAATACACTACTCAATAACGAAGTGATCACTGAAGAAATCAAAGAGGAAATTAAAAAATACCTAGAAACAAATGACAATGGAGACACGACGACCCAAAACCTATGGGACGCAGCAAAAGCAGTTCTAAGGGGGAAGTTTATAGCAATACAATCCCACCTTAAGAAACAGGAAGCATTTCGAGTAAACAACCTGACCCTGCACCTAAAGCAATTAGAGAAAGAAGAACAAAAATACCCCAAAGCTAGCAGAAGGAAAGAAATCATAAAGATCAGATCAGAAATAAATGAAAAAGAAATGAAGGAAACGATAGCAAAGATCAACCAAACTAAAAGCTGGTTCTTTGAGAAGATAAACAAAATTGACAAACCATTAGCCAGACTCATCAAGAAAAAAAGGGAGAAGACTCAAATCAATAGAATTAGAAATGAAAAAGGAGAAGTAACAACTGACACTGCAGAAATACAAAAGATTATGAGAGATTACTATAAGCAACTCTATTCCAATAAAATGGACAACCTGGAAGAAATGGACACATTCTTAGAAATGCACAACCTGCCAAGACTGACTCAGGAAGAAATAGAAAATATGAATAGACCAATCACAAGCACTGAAATTGAAACTGTGATTAAAAATCTTCCATCAAACAAAAGCCCAGGACCAGATGGCTTCACAGGTGAATTCTATCAAACATTTAGAGAAGAGCTAACACCTATCCTTCTCAAACTCTTCCAAAATATAGCAGAGGGAGGAACACTCCCAAACTCATTCTACGAGGCCGACATCACCTTGATACCAAAACCAGGCAAGGATGTCACAAAGAAAGAAAACTACAGGCCAATATCACTGATGAACATAGATGCAAAAATCCTCAACAAAATACTAGCAAACAGAATCCAACAGCACATTAAAAGGATCATACACCATGATCAAGTGGGGTTTATCCCAGGAATGCAAGGATTCTTCAATATATGCAAATCAATCAATGTAATACACCATATTATCAAGTTGAAGGAGAAAAACCATATGATCATCTCAATAGATGCAGAGAAAGCTTTCGACAAAATTCAACACCCATTTATGATAAAAACCCTGCAGAAAGTAGGTATAGAGGGATCTTTCCTCAACATAATAAAGGCCATATATGACAAACCTACAGCCAACATTGTCCTCAATGGTGAAAAACTGAAACCATTTCCACTAAGATCAGGAACAAGACAAGGCTGCCCACTCTCACCACTCTTATTCAACCTAGTTTTGGAAGTTTTAGCCACAGCAATCAGAGAAGAAAAGGAAATAAAAGGAATCCAAATTGGAAAAGAAGAAGTAAAGCTGTCACTGTTTGCAGATGACATGATACTATACATAGAGAATCCTAAAGATGCTACCGAAAAACTACTAGAGCTAATCAATGAATTTGGTAAAGTAGCAGGATATAAAATTAATGTACAGAAATCTCTGGCATTCCTGTACACTAATGATGAAAAATCTGAAAATGAAATCAAGAAAACACTCCCATTTACCATCGCAACAAAAAGAATAAAATATCTAGGAATAAACCTACCTAAGGAGACAAAAGACCTGTATGCAGAAAACTATAAGACACTGATGAAAGAAATTAAAGATGATACAAATAGATGGAGAGATATACCATGCTCCTGGATTGGAAGAATCAATATTGTGAAAATGACTCTACTACTGAAAGCAATCTACAGATTCAATGCAATCCCTATCAAACTACCAATGGCATTTTTCACAGAACTAGAACAAAAAATTTCAAAATTTGTTTGGAAAAACAAAAGGCCCCGAATAGCTAAAGCAATCTTGAGAACGAAAAACGGAGCTGGAGGAATCAGGCTCCCTGACTTCAGACTATACTACAAAGCTACAGTAATTAAGACAGTCTGGTACTGGCATAAAAACAGAAAGATAGATCAGTGGATCAGGATAGAAAGCCCAGAGATAAACCCACGCACATATGGCCAACTTATCTTTGATAAAGGAGGCAGGAATGTACAGTGGAGAAAGGACAGCCTCTTCAATAAGTGGTGCTGGGAAAACTGGACAGGGACATGTAAAAGTTTGAGATTAGATCATTCCCTAGCACCATACACAAAAATAAGCTCAAAATGGATTAAAGACTTAAATGTAAGGCCAGAAACTATCAAACTCTTAGAGGAAAACATAGGTAGAACACTCTATGACATAAATCACAGCAAGATCCTTTTGGACCCACCTCCTAGAGAAATGGAAATAAAAACAAAGATAAACAAATGGGACCTAATGAAACTTCAAAGCTTTTGCACAGCAAAGGAAACCATAAACAAGACCAAAAGACAACCCTCAGAATGGGAGAAAATATTTGCAAATGAAGCAACTGACAAAGGATTAATCTCCAAAATTTATAAACAGCTCATGCAGCTCAATAGCAAAAAAACAGACAACCCAATCCAAAAATGGGCAGAAGACTTAAATAGGCATTTCTCCAAAGAAGATATACAGACTGCCAACAAACACATGAAAGAATGCTCAACATCATTAATCATTAGAGAAATGCAAATCAAAACTACAATGAGATATCATCTCACACCAGTCAGAATGGCCATCATCAAGAAATCTAGAAACAATAAATGCTGGAGAGGGTGTGGAGAAAAGGGAACACTCTTGCACTGCTGGTGGGAATGTGAATTGGTACAGCCACTATGGAGAACGGTATGGAGGTTCCTTAAAAAACTATAAGTAGAACTACCATATGACCCAGCAATCCCACTACTGGGCATATACCCTGAGAAAACCATAATTCCAAAAGAGACATGTACCAAAATGTTCATTGCAGCTCTATTCACAATAGCCCGGAGCTGGAAACAACCTAAGTGTCCATCATCGGATGAATGGATAAAGAAGATGTGGCACATATATACAATGGAATATTACTCAGCCATAAAAAGAAACGAAACTGAGCTATTTGTAATGAGGTGGATAGACCTAGAGTCTGTCATACAGAGTGAAGTTAGTCAGAAAGAGAAAGACAAATACCGTATGCTAACACATATATACGGAATTTAAAAAAAAAATGTCATGAAGAACCTAGGGGCAAAACGGGAATGAAGACGCAGACCTACTTGAGAATGGACTTGAGGATATGGGGAGGGGGAAGGGTGGGCTGTGACAAGGCGAAAGAGAGGCATGGACGTGTATACACTACCAAACGTAAGGTAGATAGATAGTGGGAAGCAGCCGCAGAGCACAGGGAGATCAGCTCGGTGCTTTGTGACCGCCTGGAGGGGTGGGATGGGGAGGGTGGGAGGGAGGGAGATGCATGAGGGAAGGGATGTGGGAACAGATGTATATGTATGACTGATTCACTTTGTTATAAAGCAGAAACTAATTAAAAAAATAAATAAATAAACTTTAAAAAAAAAAAAATGGCTAATAAACTTACCATGAGACAATCGATCAGTGTTCAGGGAAATTCAAATTAAAACCACAATGAGTAATCATTTCACATTGGAAATACTGTCAAAAGTTTTAAATTCTCATAGCACTGAATGTTGGAAAGAATATAGAATAGCAGGAACCCCTGTTTAGATTAAAACCACATTAGGGAACAATTTAACTATATTGACCAAGATTAAAGCTACACTTGTCTTCTGACCAAACAATTCAACCTCTAAAAAATTCTCACACATATGCACAAAGAGATATGCTAAAATATTTCTAGCAACACTATTTTTTTGTAATAGCCAAAATATTCCTTGGAGAAGGAGAATAAATTGTGATATTTCCATACAGTAGAATACTACACAGCTCATTAAATGGACTAGATCCACGTGTCAATACACTTTAACCTCAAAAATATTATGTTAAATTTAAAAGGCACTTGCAGAAGAAATATTTTTTTAGAAATATTTTTAACATACACAACTCTATGCATTGTATGCATTATAAGTAGGGAAAGAATAAACATTTAATTTACTGGGGAAAGAAGGGAAAAATGAGATTAGGTTAGGACTTAAAGGGTCTTCGACTAAAATAGGGATTTTTTGTATTTTAAAAAGAGAAGTGAAGCAAATGTGGTAAAATGTTAACATATGCTGAGTCTGGGTAGTGGGTACACATGTGATTATTCAAATATTCTCTATATCTTTCTAATACCTAAAACATTTTATTTTTATTTTATTTTCCAAATAATTTTTAGGTATAAAATTTTTCCTCAGCATTCACGTGTTTGTCTATTTTGAATTGCCAAGGCAAATTTTAGCAAATAAAGGTAAATACAGAAAATAATACTTTCTTTGGGAATTTTGCAAATCAATCCATAGATCCAGACAGATAACGCCATTTCTGTTCTTCTCATAGCTGAACAGCAGTAATTGTCTCCTCTTCAGAGCTCTCTTCCCCCCAGAACCAAGGACCTCTTTTTGTGTTTGTTTTAGCTGTTGCAAATTTCTGCCTCTGAATTCATTGTTTTTTTTTTACTGAACCAACAGTGATATATTTTCTTTATATCCCTACCACAGCTTCCTGCATTACTTCAAGTCCATCAGTATTGGATGGATACCAAGGCTCAAGGTTTGACTAGATGACCAGTAAGAAAACTTGGATTCCAGCCTTAGAGTTTACCACTTTGTGGATTATTTACTTAGCTATTCATATTCTTGGGTTATGTTTAGATGTCTCAGTTTTGACAAGCATAATATGGAAATAATGGCATTTCTAACAGGGTTGCTGGGGCATTAAAAATATTTTAAAAAGGAAAGTTTTTTGTAAAAGCACCAAACAAGCCAATCTCCATCTTCTCATTATTTCCTGACTTTGTTCAGTCCATCCCATTGATTCACTCATTCATTCATTCAATAAACAAATATTCATTCTGCACCTACAATGTGAAAAAAACTGTTAAGAACTCAGGAACTCTCAAACATGCCAAGTCATTCTTTTTCACACAGTATATAAGCTAAGGGAAAAACCATAAATTCTTCAGTAGAAATGAAAGGTGTTTCATTCAAGAGGACAGTTCAAACAACAAGGAGACCCTAAAACCACATGAAGTTATAGATGAGCAAAAAATTTTAAAGCTAATAGTAAGTGTTGTGCAAAGAACAAAACATGTCAAGAACAATGTTGTCTGATAACAGAGTACCTCATACTGCATTCTTTGACATGGTCAGACTCTGTGATTTAATAAATCAATGGAATTCCCCTCCCAAATTTTACATGATGGCCAATTTTTACTTTCCAAATAAAATCATTAAACTAACAGACAACTAAATCCTACCATAGTCTATTACCAAATTTAATTAGAAGAAGTACATAATTTATGTCTTAGGCCATTTGGACTGCTGTAACAAAATACCACAGGCTGGGTTGCTTAGAAACAACAGAACTTTATTTCTCAAAGCTCTGGAGGCTGGAAGTCTGAGATCAGCATGCCAACATGGTCAGATGAGGATCCTATTCCATGCTGCAGACTTCTCTTTGCATCCTCACTTGGTGGAAGGAGACTAGGGAGTTTTGTGGGGGATCTTTTATAAGGGCACTAATCCCAATCATGAGGGCTCCACCCTCATAACCTAACTGCCTCCCAAAGGTCCCACCTACCAAAACATGACCTTAGGGATTAAGATTTCAACATATGAATTTGGGGGGGATGCAAACATTCAGGCAATGACAATTATAAAATTAAAAACAATCCTTTCAATGGATGAATTGTTTTCTCATTTTGGGAAAGCCTACTATGTTGTCATGGGAATGATGTTGTTTCACTTATACAATAAATATGTCTATCATGTTTCAGGAACTACTTTAGGCATTTGGAGTACATCTGTGAACAAAATAAAGGTTATTGCCCTCATTCTAAATTATGAAACATAAAGTTCATGATGATTAATTTAGCCTGAAATACAAAATTTGCTTTTCACATTGAACCATAAAATTTTCTAGTAAAAATAAATGCAGACATCAAATGAGACAAACCTGCTCCATATTTGTAAAACACAAAGGGTCTACTTAAAAGGAAACTGAATTATTCCAACTTAAGCAGTAAATTTAAAGCTGAAGACAGAGAGAAACATTCAATTCATTGAACATAAAAACTGAAGTTTATTTTTATGGTTAAAATCTGGATTGTTTTCACATCCTTTTATAGTTAACATGCATATTTCTGGCTGAGCAGTTTTAATGACTCAATTGTTATTAGTATTTCTATTGAACCTGGGATGGGTCACTTTCTGATGGTCTATCAAAATATATTTTTTCATAATTAATACTATTACTTCATCCTTTGGTCAAATTGGAATCTTATTTTTTTAGTCATGTCAGTTTTCTAGGTTAATATTATCTGATTATTTTCATATAGATTTCAGTTTTACAAGTAATCTTGAGTCAACTTATACCTTGTCTAAAAATTATTGGATCAGACTTATAAACTCTGTTAAAATACATCTATAAGAATTTCCTTAGTTTCCCTAAAATTTACGTATTTTCCATTAACTATTGTGTAGTATGAGTTAAGAATACATCTAGATGTTTAGCAACCCTTGAGTTCTCACCTTACACTTGTCATCAAGAAAGCTTTTCTGAGAGGGCAGACAGCAGAAGCAAGAAGAACTACAATTCTGCAGCTTGTGGAATGAAAACCACATTCACAGAAAGGTAGACAAGATGAAAAGGCAGAGAGCTATGTACCAGATGAAGGAACAAGATAAAACCCCCAAAAAACAACTAAATGAAATGGAGATAGGCAATCTTCCAGAAAGAAAATTCAGAATAATGAGAGTGAAGATGATCCACGTCCTCAGAAGAAGAATGGAGGCAAAGATTGAGAAGATGCAATAAATGTTTAACAAAGACCTAGAAGAATTAAAGAACAAACAAACAGAGATGAACAATACAATAACTGAAATGAAAACTACACTAGAAGGAAGCAATAGCAGAATAACTGAGGCAGAAGAACGGATAAGTGACCTGGAAGACAGAATGGTGGAATTCACTGCCATGGAACAGAATAAAGAAAAAAAGAATGAAAAGAAATGAAGACAGCCTAAGAGACATCTGGGACAACATTAAACACAAAAACATTCGCATTATAGGGGTCCCAGAAGGAGAAGAGAGAGAGAAAGGACCCAAGAAAATATTTGAAGAGATTATAGCCAATAACTTCCTTAAAGTTGGAAAGGAAATAGCCACCCAAGTCCAGGAAGCACAGAGAGGCCCATACCGGATAAACCCAAGGAGAACCATGTCAAGACACATAGTAATCAAACTGGCAAAAAATAAAGACAAAGAAAAATTGCTGAAAACAGCAAGGAAAAAACAACAAAAACATACAAGGGAACTCCCATAAGGTTAACAGGTGATTTCTCAGCAGAAACTCTACAAGCCAGAAAGTAGTGGCATGATATACTTAAAGTGATGAAAGAGAAGAACCTACAAGAAAGATTACTCTACCCAGCAAGGATCTCATTCAGATTTGATGGAGAAATCAAAAGCTTTACAGACAAGCAAAAGCTAAGAGAATTCAGCACCACCAAACCAGCTCTACAGCAAATGCTAAAGGAACTTTTCTAAGTGGGAAACACAAGAGGAGAAAAGGACCTACAAAAACAAACCCAAAACAATTAAGAAAATGGTAATAGTAACATACATATTGATAATTACCTTAAACATGAATGGATTAAATGCCCCAACCAAAAAACACAGGCTCGCTGAATGGATACAAAAACAAGACCCATATATATGCTGTCTACAAGAGACCCACTTCAGACCTAGGGACACGTACAGACTGAAAGTGAGGGGATAGAAAAAGATATTCCATGCAAATGGAAATGAAAAGAAAGCTGGACTAGCAATACTCATATCAGATAAAATAGACTTTAAAATAAAGAATGTTACAAGAGACAAGGACAGACACTACATAATGATCAAGGGATCAATCCAAGAAGAAGCTATATCAATTGTAAATATATATGGACCCAACATAGGAGCCTCTCAATACATAAGGCAACTGCTAACAGCTCTAAATACAGTACCAAACGTAAGGTAGATAGCTAGTGGGAAGCAGCCGCATAGCACAGGGAGATCAGCTCGGTGCTTTGTGACCGCCTGGAGGGGTGGGATAAGGAGGGTGGGAGGGAGGGAGACACAAGAGGGAAGGGATGGGGGAATAGATGTATATGTATGACTGATTCACTTTGTTATAAAGCAGAAACTAATAAAAAGAAAAAGAGGAAATCGACAGTAACACAAAAATAGTGGGGGACTTTAACACCTCACTTACACAAGTGGACAGATCATCCAAGCAGAAAGTTAACAAGGAAACACAAGCTTTAAAAGACACAAAAGACCAGATAGATTTAATTGATATTTATAGGACATTCCATCCAAAAACAGCACATTATACTTTCTTCTCAAGTGTGCATGGAACATTCTCAAGGATAGACCGTATCTTGGGTCACAAATCAAGCCTCAGTAAATTTAAGAAAATTGAAATCATATCAAGCATCTTTTCTGACCACAACGCTATGAGATTAGAAATCAATTACAGGGAAAAAACATAAAAAAACACAAGCATATGGAGGTTAAACAATACATTACTAAATAACCAAGAGATCACTGAAGAAATCAAAGAGGAAATCAAAAATACCTAGAGACAAATGACAATGAAAACACGATGATCCAAGACCTATGGGATGCAGCAAAAGCAGTTCTAAGAGGAAAGTTTATAGCTATACAAGCCTACCTCAAGAAACAAGAAAAATCTCAAATAAACAATCTAACGTTACAACTAAAGGGACTAGAGAAAGAAGAACAAACCAAACCGAAAGTTAGCAGAAGGAAAGAAATCATAAAGAACAGAGGAGAAATAAATGAAATAGAAACAAAGAAAACAATAGCAAAAATCAATAAAACTAAAAGCTGGTTCTTTGAGAAGATAAACAAAATTGATAAGCCTTTAGCCAGACTGATCAAGAAAAACAGGGAGAGGACTCAAATCAATAAAATTAGGAATGAAAAAGGAGAGGTTACAACAGACACCACAGAAATACAAAGCATCTTAAGAGACTGCTACAAGCAACTTCTATGCCAATAAAATGGACAACCTGGAAGAAATGGACAAATTCTTAGAAAGGTATAACCTTACAAGACTGAATCAGGAAGAAATAGAAAATATGAACAGACAAATCACAAGTAATGAAATTGAAACTGGGATGAAAAATCTTCCAACAAACAAAAGTCCAAGACCAGGTGACTTCACAGGTGAATTCTTACAAACATTGAGAGAAGAGCTAACACCCATCCTTCTCAAACTCTTCCAAAAAATTGCAGAGGAAGGAAAACTCCAAAACTCATTCTCTGAGGCCGCCATCATCCTGAAACCAAAACCAGACAAAGATACTACAAAAACAGAAAGTTAGAGACCAATATCCCTCTTGAATATAAATGCAAAAGTCCTCAACAAAATACTAGCAAATAGAATCCAACAACACATTAAAAGGATCATACACCATGATCAAGTGGGCTTTATCCCAGGGATGCAAGGATTCTTCAATATATGCAAATCAATCAATGTGATAAACCATATCAACAAATTGAAGAATAAAAACCATATGATCATCTCAATAGATGCAGAAAAAGCTTTTGACAAAATTCAACACAAAAACTCTCCAGAAAGTGGGCATAGAGGGAACCTACCTCAACATAATGAAGGCCGTATATGACAAACCCACAGCAAACATCATTCTCAATGGTGTAAAACTGAAAGCATTTCCTCTAAGATCAGGAACAAGACAAGGATGCCCATTCTTGGCGCTATTATTCAACATAGTTTTGGAAGTCCTAACCACAGCAATCAGAGAAGAAAAAGAAATAAAAGGAATACCATTTGGAAAAGAAGACATAAAACTGTCACTGTTTGCAGATGACATGATACTATACATAGAGAATCCTAAAGATGCCACCAGAAAACTATAGAGCTAATCAATGAATCTGGTAAAGTTGCAGGATACAAAATTAATGCACAGAAATCTCTTGCATTCGTATACACTAATGATGAAATATCTGAAAGAGAAATTAAGGAAACACTCATTTACCCCTGCAACAGAAAGAATAAAATACCTAGGAATAAACCTACCTAGGGAGACAAAAGACCTGTATGAAGAAAACTATAAGACACTGATAAAGAAATTAAAGATGATACTAACAGATGGAGAGATATACCATGTTCTTGGATTGGAAGAATCAATATTGTGAAAATGACTATACTACCCAAAGCAATCTACAGATTCAATGCAATCCCTATTAAATTACCAATGGCATGGGCTTCCCTGGTGGCGCAGTGGTTGAGAGTCCGCCTGCCGATGCAGGGGATACGGGTTCGTGCCCCGGTCTGGGAAGATCCCACATGCTGCGGAGCAGGTGGGCCCGTGAGCCATGGCCGCTGAGCCTGTGCGTCCAGAGCCTGTGCTCCGCAATGGGAGAGGTCACAGCGGTGAGAGGCCCGCGTACCGAAAAAAAAAAAAAAAAAAAAAAAATTACCAATGGCATTTTTTACAGAACTAGAACAAAATACCTTAGAATTTGTATGGAGACACAAAAGACCCCGAATAGCCAAAGCAGTCTTGAGTGAAAAAAACAGAGCTGGAGGAATCAGACTCCATGACTTCAGATTATACTACAAAGCTACAGTAATCAAGACAATATGGTACTGGCACCAAAACAGAAATATAGATCAATGCAACAGGATAGAAAGCCCAGAGATAAACCCACGCACCTACGGTCAACTAATCTATGACAAAGGAGGCAAGGATATACAATGGAGAAAAGACACACTCTTCAATAATGGTTCTGGGAAAACTGGACAGCTACATGTAAAAGAATGAAATTAGAGCACTCCCTAACACCATACACAAAAATAAACTCAAAATGGATTAGAGACCTAAATGTAAGACGGGGCACTATAAAACTCTTAGAGGAAAATATAGGAAGAACACTCTTTGACATAAATCACAGCAAGATTTTTTTTTGATCCATCTCCTAGAGTAATGGAAATAAAAACAAACATAAACAAATGGGACTTAATGAAACTTAAAATCTTTTGCACAGCAAAGGAATCCATAAACAAGATGAAAAGACAACCCTCAGAATGGGAGAAAATATTTGCAAATGAATCAACGGACAAAGGATTTATCTCCAAAATACATAAACAGCTCATGCAGCTCAATATGAAAAAAACAAACAACCTAATCCAAAAATGGGCAGAAGACCTAAACAGACATTTCTCCAAAGAAGACATACAGATGGCCAAGAGGCACATGAAAAGCTGCTCAACATCACTAATTGTTAGAGAAATGCAAATCAAAACTACAATGAGGTATTACCTCACACCAGTTAGAATGGGTATCATCAGAAAATCTACAAACAACAAATGCTGGAGAGGGTGTGGAGAAAAGGGTACCCTCTTGCACTGTTGGTGGGAATGTAAATTGATACAGCCACTATGGAGAATAATATGGAGGTTCCTTAAAAAATTAAAAATAGAATTACCATATGACCCAGCAACCCACTACTGGGCATATACCCAGAGAAAACCATAACTCAGAAGACACATGCACCCCAATGTTCACTGTAGCACTATTTACAATAGCCAGGTCATGGAAGCAACCTAAATGCCCATCGACAGATGAATGAATAAAGAAGATGTGGTACATATATACAATGGAATATTACTCAGCCATAAAAAGGAGTGAAATTGCATCATTTGTAGAGACGTGCATGCATCTAGAGATGGTCATACAGAGTGAAGTAAGTCAGAAGGAGAAAAACGAATATTATATATTAATGCATATATGTGGAACCTAGAAAATGGTGCCAATGAACTGGTTTGCAGGGCAGAAATAGAGACACAGATGTAGAGAACAAATGTATGGACACCAAGGGGGTAAAGCGGCGGGGGGTGTGGGGTGTGTGATGAATTGGGCAATTGGGATTGACATGTATACACTGATGTGTATAAAATGGATGACTAATAAGAACCTGCTGTATAAAAAAATAAATAAAATTAAATTTTTTAAAAAAAGAAAGCTTTTCTCCATCTGTGCTTTATTTAAAGGAGATATCTCCATTTCTCTAGTGCAATTTTTAATACTTTTACTTTAGGCTTAAACCGAGATACATAAATGCCTAAGACAGCCAGAAAGGTGAGAGAAATGAACTGCTCATGAACTTAGTCTGTAAGATAGTAGGAAATTATAGGGGCTACAGCAGAACTGGAATACATATTCCTTCTAAAGATATTTAAATATGTACCATTTTTCTGTGCATGACCAAATCAAACACATCTGCAGATATCGCCTGCGGGTCTGCAGTTTGCTGACTGCTTGCCTAGATTACTATAATATTCTTGACATACATTAGCCTGACATAAATCCTCAGGTTCTAATTACTGTTACAGAAAATGAGTACTATTAAGTAACCCATAAAGATATATTTTATTGTTCTACTACTATACTAGCTACTATGATTGATCAAAAGAAGTATAAGGTGTGGCTTCCTCCCCTAAGGAATAAGAGAAAGGAACATTTATTTGGCACCTGCTATGTGCAAAGCATTACGTAAATAAAAAAGAAATAGTATTTCTTTTAATTGTCACGACTTCACAATTAGCTATTATCTTTTATTTTTTATTTTATCTTTTATTTTTATTCATTCATTCAACAAATATTTATTAAGTGCATCCACATGCCTAGTACTTTGCTAAAGAGTAAAATTTTAAAGATGAAGGAAATGAAAGGCAGAAAGATTAGGGAATTTGCTCAAAGCCCAGGATTCAACCTCATGCCTTTCTGAGCCCATGGTCTTTTCCCCAAAGGAAAGTACAGAGGAAGAGTTGGAGTGAATCTGACATGATTTTGAATTCTACCCTAGCACTTTAGAGCAACACCTCTTTCTTTTTGTGTTGCACTTCTTACTGTCTCTCTCAGAGTATTGTGGCAACAGAAAGGGCTTTATAACCAGTCCTGGCTTTTGGATGGATATAGAAAACTTTCCAAGCTGAATTCTACCTGAAATTGTTCTCATTGTGCAAAAGTCATTGATTCTGTGATACTTCCTGTGTAACCATATCAAAGAACTCCTTGCCCTATGGAGACCAAGGTTTTGCTATTTAACTATTTCTAGCATACATGGATTAAGCTGTTAAATCTGTAACCTTACCATTCCTCTCCTATTTTCATATATATGTTTATATAGATATACATATATCTGTTGTTATCAGCAATGAGCTGGCCATTGCTCAACATGAATAACTAGTTTTGGTTTTGAGGTTATTATTTCATGACTAATGTAATAGATTCAGCTGTTTTTAATTGAGATGTTGGTATATTTTGGAGTACACTAACTATTAATCATCAATCAAACTGTTCATTTCTACCTTGTACTGGCAGGTGCTCAACTGAAGACCAGGCATTCTTTAAGGACAGAGGCTAGAACTCCTTTCATTTGTTTACTTATTTTAATCCCTCACAGCACAGGGAGAGGAGTTGATGAATGAGCAAGTGGGGGTGTAGGTAAAAAGGCTAGTCCTTCTCCAGATGGTCTCTAAATTTGAACAAGTCATTTTTTAAAGGAAGCCCATATCTCAGGGATTCATTTTCTCTCCTGTTTGACAAATATCAAATGTCTCAGGACATGATGCCGTGCCCTGGCATTCAATCAAGGTTTGATGGATGGGGAGAGGTGAGTATATGTTTGGAATAGGAACACTTGTAATTGAATGTTATGTTACTGTTAGTCAAGTTCTGTGGCTTAAGCATTAAAGCAACTAAATAAAAATAAAAATCTTAATACCGAAGTGTCACTTTAGGAAATTATCTAAAAACTTTTTCTAGGAGAAAGGAGATACGTTGCTATTTCACCTACCAGGGGAATTTGGTAACACTTGCACTTCAATTTTTATCAGTCATTACTTTCTTGATCATACTTATATTTCTTAATGTAGCATCCAGTTTATATCCTCAAGGGTACATTTAATCTGGTTTATATTGAGCTAATTGGCAATTTTACTCGTGTTGACCTTATTTCTCATCTGCAACTGCTATTTGCAACTATCTCTTTGAACGCTAAGCTCTTTGGATAGTGACCCCGATTTTGTCTATTAGCCTTTCATGTAGAGAAGAATCAACATTATTGCATTGGGGAAAGTATAACTGCCCTCTGCCCATAGTCATTCCTGTGGGCCTCATACAATGCACTTGATTCATTTTTTGTTCTGGCTTTGCCTCTCCAGAGTGAACCCATAAAAGCTGATTTGCCCTGAGCTAATTGAGCACTAACACTGCTGGAACATTCACATCTTCTATTTCATTTAGCTTTGGCCCCATAATAGGCTTTAAGTCTTTTCTTCCTATATGTATACTACAGCCATACTGATGTACATAGCTTCTTCCAAAACTCACTAAGCAATTTCCCAAGATAATAACTAACGTTATTAAGTTCTTATCATTTCATCTTCACAACAACCCCAAGAAGTAGGTATTCTTCTTCTTATACCATGTTCTTAACCACTGCTATGCTTGCAGGGCCGCTGTTTCAAGCCAGCATGCCTTCACATACTTTTCTTCTGTTCTTCAGTCAGTACTGCACTTATTCCTCCTCCACAGCCTTGCAAGCTTCTACTTAACCTTTAAGACCCATTTCAGATGCCTTGTGAACTCTTTGAATCCACCGCAAAGATTCGATCATTACTTTTTTTGTGCTGGAACTATACTATCAACCACAAAATTTTAGTATTGCTCATCTCACACTTCACTGTTTTCTTTACATATCTGCTTCCCTTGACAAATTATAATGACTTTGAGAGCAGGAACTTGGATTGTTTACCTTTAAATCCTTGTCTGATATGCCCAATAACTGGCATATCTCAGGGTTACTTTCTATCCACTGCATTGCTTCTCGAATATGAATCATAATTTCCTAATTCTTTGTATGTCTAGTCATTTCTTTATTGAATACTGGACATTGTTGCTAATACATTGCAGAGACTCTCTTCTGTCATCTTTTTAGGATGAGTATAAATTCTTGTGTCACCAGACAGCTCAATTGCTGGCTGGTCCCTGTGTACTGGAGTGATTGGGTTTTATGTTTTGTTATCGAGATCTATGCAAAGTTTAATGTGTTTCCCAAATGTATCAATATCCAAACTCTGTCATCTATGCAGATCTGTTGGATTTAATCTTTAGGCTTTGTTAGGGAGGGTTTAGGGTGGGCCTTACTTTAGGTTGGTGGCACTTAGCCCTAAGGTCTGGCCTTTCCTGTGTCTCAACATCATGTGAAAGTGTTATCAAGGTGTTAAGATGATTTTTCCACCCTGGCAGGCCAGAACTTCAATGTTCCCTGGCACTGTTCTTCCCACAGATTCCCGTCATCTAGTGTCCCTGCTCTACTCTCTAAGTGAGTCTTAAGTTGTTAAGTAGTTTCACCCTACACATCTATATCCCAATCCTCAGCCACAAATTCATAGGGGATACCACACAGAGAATTCTGGAGCCTCCATTCTACATAGTTCCCTAACTTTGATGCCTCATTCTGCAGAATCCAGCCACTTAAGTTGACTCAAACTTTTATCTCAACCCCTTTAGCTCAGTGACTTGCCACCACAATTTTCTCAGATACCAGCTTTCTTCACTATTATCAGAAAATTGTCTGGACAATGATGAGTTTCATCTCTTATTTCCTTTGTCCTCCAGGATTACAGTGTTGTGCCTGCTGTTATCCAATGCCTGGAAATAGTTGCCTCATATGTTCTGTCAGTTTTATAGTTGATGATGGCAGAAGAAGTAGTCTGGGATCCATTATAACAGCACAATTATAACTGTGCACAGTAGATGCAGAAATCTACTCTCTTCTTTATCTTTATATCCCCAGCACTTCCCACAGTCGGCCCTTGAAACACATGGAGGTTAGTGGTGTCCACCCTCCACATATTTGAAAATCTTCGTATAACTTTATGGTTGGCCTTCTGTTATCTCTGGTTCCACCTCCAGGATACAATCAACTGTGGATTGTATAGTACTATACTACGTATATTGAAAAAAATCCACATATAAGTGGGGCCACACCGTTCAAACCCCTGTTGTTCAAGGGTCAACTCTATCCAGCAAATAGTTAGTCTCCAACACCAATAAATCTTTATTTAACAAAAGATTGACAGACTGATACTTTTCAATGAGTTATATTAATCCAGTTAAGTAATATTTTTATTATCCTATGAGATCTCCAAAATAGATTTTATTCTGATATAAAATTAATTTACTAAAATTAATAGGGGATGAGGAGAGAATTTTCTCCGGGAGTTTTCAGTTGCTTCCATTTATTTATAACTAACACAACTTTCTAGTCCTTTGATGATAAATAGATAAATACTCAGGCAAATTATAGTGAAAATCTAGGTTAACAGGAATGCCTCAGAGAATGGAATTTTCTATTAAGGTAATTTTCCCACCTAGTGAGGGTTAACAGAAAATCCTTCTGTTTTGTTGCTTATTATTGAAAATGTCTATGAAATAAAGCAATTCACTTTCCTTTAGACAATGCAGCCTTTTAACATACAGCAAATTTGAGACAGATCTTCCTTCAGTGCCTCTGAATGCCAATCCACGCTGTCCAGTCCAGACCTGGAACAAGTTCACAGAAGGAAGAAAATACCCAGGCAACTCCCCTAAATTATGACTTCACCAAGTTCTGATCATACACAACATATACACAAAATGAATAACACTCTACTACCAGGTTCAAGTGTGATTTCAGAGACAAATGAATATCCTCTCACAACATCTTTTATAAACAAGACACAGTCTCCAACCCCAGAGTTTGTAGAACAAATTGAAGGAACACACAGTTCCTTTCCCTGTTTCTAGCTAAGATCAGAGGAAAAGCAATACCCCAGCTCTCTGAGATTCTTGAACTGTCTCATGATGCAAAGCTGCAACTGAAGGAATCCTAGACCAGCTCCTGAGAAGTGTCCCCATATGGCTGCACTTTGTCGCTTTTCATTTACAGCCCTCACAAGCAAGGGAGCCAGCCAATCACTTTGCTGGCTGAGGGACAAACCTTGTTCCCTTTCCTTTTTTATTTATTTATTTTTAAATTTATCTTACTTGAGATTTATTTGACTCCTTGAATTTGTGAATTGTATCTTTCAACACTTCTGAAAAATCTTCTATCATTATTCTCTTCAGATATGGCCTCTGTTACATTTTATTTTTCTCACATTCTATTCTCCATGATTCTTTATCTTTCTTTTATATTTTCAATCTGTTTATATTTCCTGGATGCAGGCTGGATATTTCTTCTGATCTACATTCCAACTTATTAATTCTCTCTTTAGCTGATACAAGCTGCTATCAAATGCATCCACTGGGTGTTTGTATTCACTGCAGTATTACTCAAAGTGTATTTTTCAGAGAAGCAGCACTGATATCACCTGGGAGCTTGTTAGATATGACAGTTCTTGGGCATGACTTCAAACCAACTAAGTCAGAATCTATGAGAGTAGGGTCCAGGAAACTGTTTTGACATGCAACTCAGTGAATTTTTATACATGTTAAACTATAATATGCAGTCATTTATAATATATTTTTTTAATTTTATAAATTCTATTTGATTGATTTTAAAACGTGGTTGGTAATTCCTTGTTTTCTGTTTCCTGGAACATTTCTTTAAATTTGTCTTTTACTTCTTTTTTTATATAAATTTATTTATTTTTATTTATTTATTTTTGGCTGCATTGGGTCTTCATTGCTGCGTGCAGGCTTTCTCTAGTTGTGACGAGTGGGGTCTATTCTTTATTGTAGTGCGCCATGAGGGCTCAGCAGTTGTGGTGCACAGGCTTAGTTGCTCCATGGCATGTGTGATCTTCCCGGACCAGGGCTCGAACCCCTGTCCCCTGCATTGGCCCTTGACCACTGTGCCACCAGAGAAGTCCCTGTCTTTTACTTCCTTAAACATAATAACCATATTAGTTTTCTATTCTAATATTTGAAGTCTCTGGGGACCTGTTTCTGCTTTATGCTTTTTCCATGGGTTTCATGCACAGTGCCATATTGCCTTCTGAACTTAATGTTTTTTTGTAAAATGCTCATTTTTCTTTCAAAATTGTTTCTGGGATGAAGGTGCACTCCCCCAGAGATAATCTGCATTTTTGGTGCCACATTTGTAAGGGTACTTTAGACTTACAGAGTGTTTAGATTTACAGAACAACTTGTGTGGGCTACCAATATATTTGAGAGCTAGCTAGTGGTTAAAACTTCTCAGGAGCAATTTTTTTTTCTCCTGATCTGATTAGTTGGATGACAAATTTTCATTCAGTCCCCAGAGGCTGGAGGAAGGTGGAATTACTTCTGATTACAGTGAAGATCTAGCTCTTAGAGTCCCTTTATGTAGATATGCTCTTTAATTAGACTCCCCACCTTGTATAAGCCTAAGGCTTATTCTGCTATTGCCCAAGCTCAGGCGACCACATAGTTCAAAGCTCAAAGTCACCACTTTCAGCAAATGACCTCAAAGCAGCAACAGTGCTTAATTTTATTTATATTTTAGTCTGATAATTTATACCATTTTATCAGTACTTCCATGTATTTAAGGTCACATATGTATGATACACACACACACACACACACACAGTGGTATGCTGGAGCTGACTTCTACTGCTCTGAAGATTGAATTCTTAACATCTCTTCCCAGGTATACATTCAGTGACATCACGTTGGTACTTTGAAAGTGGCTATGATGGGAATGTTCACACCATGAAATTTGACATATAGAATAAATTAGGGTGCTTTTTTCTAGAAAGCCAGCTGTTAAATATTAAACAGCCCATAGCAATATACAGTCCAACGTTTTTCTTGTGTTTTTCAGGAGGATCTGTCTATCTAACAAATGGAACTGTCTTTGCGCTCTCCTCCCCACTATTGAAGACCTTGCTTTCACGGGAGACCCACTGTGTATACCCAAGATATATGCTGGGCTTCTTTTGCTTCTCCTAGCTCCTCATTAATAAACATTCCAAATAATTCAACTCCAGATCAAGACTCTCCTTTTTCGGTTTCCAATCAGTTAAACTTTAGTCTTCAAAAATATCCTGTAAGGTTGTTATTATTGTTATTTCTCTGTTTTGTAGATGAGGAAACTGAGGCCTGGAAAGATTATGTAACCTGATAAAGTTTACACACCTAGAAAGGGCTAGAAGTGAGTTTCAAACTCAGGCCTGGGCTTCCCTGGTGGTTCAGTGATTGAGAGTCGCCTGCCGATGCAGGGGACACGGGTTCATGCCCTGGTCTGGGAGGATCCCACATGCCGCGGAGCGGCTGGGCCCGTAAGCCATGGCCGCTGAGTCTGCGTGTCTGGGCCTGTGCTCCGCAACGGGAGAGGCCACAGCAGTGAGAGGCCCGCGTACCGCAAAAAAAAAAAAAAAAAAAAAAAGCTCAGGCCTAACTCTAAAGCCATCCTACCTCAACTGACTCTGTCTTTTCTGTTCCCTAAAACCAACTAGTCTTTCACAATTCATTCCTTCCTCCCTAACTAACCTTTTCTTCCTCCATAGTCTTTTATACTATCTATCTTTCTTCCTTCTGTCTCAAAATGATAATTTTCCAAAGTGTTTTCATGAAAAATAAAGTGAGGGGATGTTCTGGAGTCAATTTATTCTTGGAAATGATGACTATTATAGCCTCCTTTTTATAGATCCATATGTACAATAACATATCAAGAACTCTAAAGAGTACTTCAAAAAAAAAGAAAACCTCTTTAAGTATATCAACAGCTTCCTGGTCAACTATCTCTTTAAACTCCAAATTAACTACATGGAACTTCCTTTTTATTTTATTTTATTTTATTCACCACAATGCATTTCTGGAAACTGAGTTATAAAGAAGCTTAGGAATAATGTTGTGATTTGGGTGCCGTATTCTTAATGAAGGACTTACAAGCAAATAAATTATAAATATGAACAATAATCTTTCTATAAAACAAAGGTACCAAAATAAGATTTCATAGAATTTTAAAATACTAAAATGGTACAAATAGACTGCATATTTGATTATTGAATAGACACCATTGTACTATAAAGAGAATTCACATCTCATGAAATATGCAATCTTGCTGTCTCATAAATTTGATCTGAAATTAGTATTCTGCCATAATAAATATGACTAAACTTTCAAAGTGTTGTTGACTTCTAGGATATTAGAAGGACTTTGGACATTGGTGGAAACTCCTAAAGGGGACAAGTGTGTTAATATGGCAATGCAGAGATAATGAATATTGCCTTTACTTAATTTATATTTTAACTATTGGTATTGCAACTCTATAATTTTCTTTTTACTATAAATGTATAGCATATCAAATCTGTCCTAGTCTTTTGTGGGCTTGATATACAAGCTATCATTTATCATACTGATGCTATTGAAAAATATATTCTGACTTTCAAACAATCAACTAAGAGATGAACATTGGAACTTGACACTCTGGAGCTGCCTACACCAAGATAAAGTAGAACAAGCTGATTGGTCCAAATGCACACTGAAATCAGATTCTATATATAAGTATGTATATATTCCTATAGGAGCTTATTTGCTTGAAAAAGTTCTTCTTGTAAAAGTTCTTCTTGTAAAAGTTGATAGGTGACTTTTGTTAACTGAACCTATTGCTCAATTAAGATTTTACTATACTTTGAAGTATTGCCAATGCAGCTAACATTTTGAGAAACTGGGCTAAGATTATCCATGTTTCATCTTCTTAGGCTCTTTTAGGAAATTACTTCCCTACTCATGTTTCAATTATTTGACCTTGCTATGTGACAAATTAACCTAGGCATCTGAGGATTGTTTGTCTGAGAAAGGCTTTATTGCTCCTTCACTTTTGTATGGTAATTTTGCAGGGTACAGAATCTTAGGTTGGTGGTGTCTTTTCTCAACACTTTAAATATTTCACTCCACACTCTTTGCTTATGTGGTTTCTGAGGATAAGTTAGATGTAATTCTTATCTTTTCTCCTCTACAGGTAAGGCTTTTGTCCCCCATCTGTCTTCTTTAAGGACTTTTTCTTTACCTTTGATTTTTCTGTCATTGGAAAATGTTTTGCCCAGGTGTAGTATTTCTGGTAATTTTTCTGCTTGGTGTTCTCTGAGCTTCCTGGATCTGTGATTTGGTGTCTGATATTAATCTAGGGTACTTCTCAGCTATTATTGTTTCAAATGTTTCTTCTGTTTTTTCTTTTCTTTCTTCTCCTTTTGGAATTCCTATTATGCCTATGTTACACCTTTTGTAGTTGTCCCAGAGTTCTTGGATATTCTGTTCTGATTATTTTCAGTCTTTTTTTTCATCTTTGCTTCTCAGTTTTGGAAGTTTTTACTGAGATAGCTTCAAGCACAAAGAGACTTTCCTCAGTCATGTCCAGTCTACTAGTAAACCTATCAAAAGCATTATTCACATCTGTTACATTATTTTTTATCTGTAGCATTCATTTTTGGCTTTTTTTCTTAAACTTTCTATCTCTCTACTTGCATATTTTTCAGTTCTCCTCCTCCTTCCACTTCTTAAGTGAGACAGGATGGCTAAAGAAGGCTGGAGTTGTGTATTTTCCTTTTCCCGTGTCAGTTAGACACAAATAAAACCCCAGTAGGTTAGGCTCTGGCTAAATAATTTTTCTTTTTTTTTAATGAAAAAATAAGAGAAAAACTATTTCAAACAGGTTCAGTGGTATGTATGCTATAGCAAAGTCTGGTTGTAATAGTAGTTTCATTTCAAACCTGAATTGATGCACAAATGTGACATTGTTTAATGATCAATTACTGCTAAAATATGGATAAAATCCATCAATGTGCCAATTCTGACATTTATTATAGACCCTATTTTTTATTTTAGTAGTAGAGGCTAATTTTCATCAGAAGAAAATGAAAACAACCTTATGGCTTCTACTAAGGTAATGAGCTGTATCACCAGTATTGCTTTGAAATTATACCCCTAGGTTGTTAAGAGAAATTCTGACTTTATCCAAATGTATTATTTAACTGATAATCTTCAGTCGTCATCTACTGGTGGCTTGATTGTTACTCCTCTTCTTATCTGACCCCAACCAATTAAACGCCAGTGTTTCTCAACTCTCTCGCTAAAGGTTATTTTTACTCCCACTTCTGTGCACACAGGATTGGTGAGAACGATTTTACCCAAATCAGCCTTGACTGCCCCAACACTTCCTCCTGTTGAAAGGGATCCTATGTTCACCATAAGCACTTCATTCTTAGACGGCTTTTGACCTTTTCCTGCTTTTTTGTCTCCTTCCATGTGTACACCAAGAAGCCGTCTAAGTAGGAAATAAGAAATTTCCAATTCTGTGAAGATCTCTGGTAAAGCTCCAACTGCACCAAGTACCTGCCCCACCATTCTGTCAGCCCAGCACAAAGTGGGGTGAATTTTTCTTCCAACTCCAATAAGACGCCCTGGAGCAGCATAATGAAGATCATTTTGTTCCTCAAAAGTAATACAATTTTGGAAAAGATTGGTTTACCTGAGTTTTCCTTTGCTATCTTTGGAAACAATACCAGGTCTGACTTCTATCTCCTTGCCCACCTTTAATACTCCTTTTAAAATACTACTACTTGCCATACCACCTTTAAGGTCATCAAACTCACAGCCAGGTTTGGTGACATCAAAGGACCTAATAACAGTAAGTCGGGGTTCTGAAGTAAAGTATCTTAGAGATACTGGAATTTTCTTAATGATATACTCACAGACAACTTCAGTATTATATTTCAGCTGAGTAGAAATTGGAATAATAGGAGCTCCTCCTGCTACTGTACCTTGTACAAATGCAAGGATCTGTTCATACTGTTCTTTAGCCTGACTTTCTTTTACCAAATCAGTTTCATTCTGCAGAATCAAAATATGTTTCAGCTTCATAATTTCTATGACAGCCAGGTGTTCAGAAGGCTGAAGTTGAGGACAGGATTCATTACCAGCTATTAACAGAAGAGCTGCATCCATCACTGCTGCACCATTCAGCACAGTAGCCATCAAAATATCATGGTCAGGGCAGTCAACAAAGGAAACATGTCTGAAGTTCCCTTTAGTCCCTGGAATGTCTGTAGGAAACTCATCAGGTATACTACTTCCACAAGATCTGTAACATTCTGGCGAAGACAGTTTGCCTCATTAAGTTTGTAAATCTTGGCATTAGCCTATCCAAACTTGATCGTAATATTTCTTTCTAGTTCATTTTTGAATCTGACAGTGTGAACTCCAGAAATAGCTTTTACAACAGTAGATATTCCATGGGCAACGCGACCAAGTGTACCTATATTAATTGTGGCTTGTCTGCTGATAACTTCATGTGAGAGTGGAATCAACCTGGTAACATCCAGTGTGGTGAGATCTTGGCGAGAAAGATGTTGCTGCCCCAGAGTCACACCAGACTCACCCCCCACCACCTAAGGACAGATCTTGTTATGAAGAACAGAATGCTCTGACATATCTCAAGATGGTTCCTTTACCCCTCCCCCTGCCAGAAGCACAAGGAGATTTTTCTCCGATATTCACTGTGAGAACTTCTAAAGGTAAAATTCACAAAAGGTCAAGCTTGTAAAGGTAAAACTCACAAAAGTGTGGAGACCCCCTTACGACTGAATCCTCCTGGAGTTTTTAACTCTCAGAAGTTGTCCACACTGAGACTTCAGCAATTCATTGATTACATTTTAGGTTTCCCTACCCTGATGGTACTAGTTCCTGTGAGGTTGCTACTCATGAGTTTCTGTGTTGGTAAGTTCTGATTCTATGTGCTTGCCTTTCAGTCTCTCAATTGGAGGGGGACAGCAGTTTGCCCTGTGACTTCACTTCTCTTATGGATCTAAGAAGAGTTGATTTTTCATTATGTTTAGCTTTTACTTGTTGTTAGGATGAAATGGCAACTTCCAAGCTTCTTGCATGCCAGACTGGAAATCATCTTTTGGGATCTGGGGGTTATTGACAGTATAGACTTGTGTTGACTTGAATACTCTTCAAATCTCTTTTTAGTTTATAACCATCTTTGCAAAGGAGAAACATTCTATTAGTACTTTTATTGAAGCTTTCAGCTGTACTCACAACATTTTTTTCAAAATTTGGTTAAACTTAAATCATATTTGGAATTTAGGAGTATTTATTTTATCTCTACCAGTCTATTTGCTTTGTGAATTTTCTACATTGGAACAGATAAACTGATGAAACTCTGGATAATTTCTCCTGTTATGATTCCAGAGTTACATTTCTGGTTCTCTGTCTTTTTCATCTTTTTCATTTGTTCTTTTCCTGTGCTCTCTGAGGATACTGTCTTTGCTCTTATTGTTGAGGTCAGACAGACATCTGGTCTCTCTGAACTTTTCCCATTGGGTTTTATTCATAGATTTCTTTCTCTTTCTTTTCTTATCTAATAGCAAACAATACCTCATATTCCCTGATATTTTGGATTTTTTCATTTAATTTAAATTACCCATTGGTTGCCTCTATTATATGAAAAAAGGTAATGAAGAATTTAGCTAGGGAAGATCACCTACTGGCCCAGTCAATCTTTACATATTAGATTCAAACTGCAGAGCCCAATTTTTCTCTGCTTACATACTCACAATTTGGTGGACACAATTCAACCCAGATAGAGTATAACTCATTCAGAAGTTATACTATTAAAAATATCTGGTGAAAATATAGTCACAATGTTGAATGATTTATCATTAGTTGCCATCCGGAGTCTTCTCTTGAGGGAACTAAAACTTTCATCATAGTAGAATGTTTTGCTATCAATTGGCCATCCTTAAATTTCAACATTAAATATATACAAATAAAGCAGCTCTTATGGTTCTAATAGCTGTTTTTCCGTTCTTTGCTTATTTGAGTTCTCCTGTTCTATGATCTTGTGTTAGGATTTTTCAATATTATGAGTTGGCACCTTTTAGATATTTGGGTACCCACTGATGTTTTTAAATTTTTTAGATTTTATTTATCATTGATGTGCTGATAATGTCAAATATAAATTGATCTCCCCACTTTTCCAGAGATAAAAGCCATCACATCTTTTTGTACTCAGATATTATGAAATGATATAATTCCGTGGCACTGACCATATTTTACTCCTGACCTTTAAATTCTTAGTAATTTTCTTTCTCCGTTAAGTATAATTTTAGATATGAATCATAAATGTTTACCCATATTAACTAGAAAACAATGTGATTAATAGCCAGTCTTCAAGTATTTTAAATATTTAGCAAATTGATACCAGTGGTTTTATTCTTTATTTAATTCTTAAAATTATGTCCCCTGGAAGTTCCTAGTTGAAGTCAATGTGGTGCTTAGATACACTGTCTAAATTATACTCATGGTAATGATAACTCTTATGGAGTGCCCATTATGTGACAGTAACCCTACATATTTTTAATCCTTTAAAAAAACTGTTTTTAAGGCGGCTAAAACATAGAAATTAATTAATTTGCTCAAATTGTGCTCATATATGGAAAATTCATGGTAAGAACCTGGATTTTTGCAACTCTAAAGCCTGCGTCCTTTTCTCTCTACAGCATTACCTCTCCATGGTACAGGTGAGCCATCTCTTCAGTTATTATGATGTCTGATTAGTATCTCAACTCTTTACCTCATTTTTCCTGTATAGATTATTAATATGTGGCAGAACCAATGAATTTGGCAGAGTAAATATATTTATTTACTCTCTAAGTGACTGATATAGATCACTGGATGGTCATTAACACCATGGCTGTTAATATACATTGTAAAAGATGGCTGAAATGAGTGAATCAGCTCTGGGATGAAGGCACAGCACATGGTGTTTCCCAGCTTTCCATGGTGATGAAACTTAGAGCACTAGGTTTGGGGTCACAAGCTTGAATTGAGACTCTGCTCCACTACTTACTGGATGTGTAATATTGCACAACCCACTTAACCTCTCTGAACTTCTATACTGATTCATAGTGTTTTCAAGAAGATTAAATGAGATATAATGTGTGTAAAATGGTATTACCTTCTGAAGAGCACTCTATAAATATAATTATTTTATTAGAGCAGCAGTCACTGGTAAATTCTAATGCTACTGAGATTACTTGGAAAAGAGAGAAAATGTGTTGCGTGTTACTGTTCTATTATTTAAATCTTTTCACACTTGGACTCCTACATTGCTTTACAGTCTGGATCATGCTTAACTTTCTGTTTGCAGCTTAACATCCTGCAAATGACTTATCACTTGCTTTACCATCTGTTCCTGCTACAAAATCTAGGTTAAATTATAGGATTTTTGTGTGTTTAGTGTCCTATGAAGATTTGAGTAAATATTTGGGGGATCTTCTAATGCATGTTTAAGTCTTCCTTCTTCCTTCTATAATATTCCTCAATATTTTGGTATGAGTGAAAGGGAGTATATGAATTAATCAATAATAATTAATAAGCTTTTGACTGTGGCATATGCTGAATACAATCAAACTCCCAGAGGGCAACACATACAGCATGTTACAAGTCTGTCACAATATGTATGATTTATGTATGTAAATACTAGGTCATAATCAATCTTCATTTGAAGAAATCACATATTTATAAAACAAAACAAGTCAGCATTTAACATTACTTCTGTCATCAGCAATGTTGTCTGAAGCTATCCTACTCTGCTGTACCATTAGAATAATCTATTATGGTATTTATAGAGAAAAACACTCCATACAGGAATTTCTGAGTAAGATGGAAATAAAACAGGATGTTGCTTTTTTAATGATATATTTTCCTTTATTCCAAGTAAAATACACAATGAACAATAATTAAGAGGACAATTTGATGGTCCATATGACAAATTTTAGTGGGTACATTTCCTGTGGAAAGTATACACAGTTGACACACACACACACAAAAAAAACTTTCCGTGTGTTTTAATTAGGGACCTTTGATAGTATTCATTATAGTAAATTATTTCAGATATAATGTTAAAACAAAGATGTAGCACACAAAGCAAAATTGAACAAAGGTCCAAATGGGATATTATTAAAATGTCAAAGTGAGTAAGCAGATGGGGTTTGTACGGCTCAGTGGATTAGTCACCAAGCCCCATTACCGTGGGGACTCTAGTGAAATCCAGTCTCAGTAGAATGATCAGAAAGTAAAAATAAAGGGTATATGCAGAAGCAAATAAATCATTTTATTTGTGTTCCCAACTAAAACACAGAGGTTTTTAATATTTACTTTTCTTTCTTTAACCACAAGACTACATGAAGATTACAATACAGCTACATTTATTTTTAGCAGAGCTTTTTTCCTCTAAGATTGTGGAAATGAAAATGGAAGAAGAGATTGGAAACTATACAGATTTGTCATGCTCTTCGTGTAACAGAGCATGTGCCCTGCAGAGGCCGGATGAAAGCATGCACTTTCTCTAGTGAAGCTTCAGCACAATACACCAGCAATCGTGTGGGGAGGTGCCACTCAAAGTACTGACTCTGTAACAATCTCATAAAGAAGAAATTAAGATTTTTTTTAACTGTCTTTCATCCTGATCATCCCACTAAAGCAATTACTACTACCTACTCTTTGCAGACACAAATTGAAACGTAGCCATTTACACTTCCTCCAAATTTTGACAAATCACTTTGACTTTTATTATGGCTCTACAGTTTAACACTCATCAAACCTCACAATCTGTACTGGTAAGTTAAGATTTAGAACACGAACACACATCCTGCAGGAAAAATTAGAATTGGTAGAAAGTCCTTTCCCTAGATCAAATAAAAGCATTACTCAGATATTTTATGATAAAAAGAAAGTAATTGCATGTTACACACTAGAGTTTGTGAAGTGTGCTTTCTGGATGACTTTTTGGTAAGAGCTCAGAACTGTTAGGGTGGCACTCCACTACATAAAATAAACACTTGCTGAATGCAGATTCCCCCATATAAGTAGCTCTTGAGACAGCAGCTGCAGTGTAATCGTGAATCCATTATTACTCTAGAGATGGAAGTCAAAGCAAGCTAAAACAGTAAGATGATACAACCCAATCTATTCAGAATACTATGTTGATTGGGGGGGATTCCATAGATAAGCATAGGCTTCTATTAAAATATAGTCTGCTCTTTGAGAATTCACTGAGTCCATTGGTGTTAAATATGTGTGTGTATATACAGGGTTTTCCAAGGAATCATAACCAATAGAATTTTATGTACATATGTAATTCTAAATATATATGGCAAGATATATAATTAAGATACTGCAATAAGGGACAAAATTGAAAGTAGAATAGGAATCTCATATTGCTACACAATGCCAACTACATTACCACATTGTTTCCTCACCGCAAGACTGATAAGAATCTACAAGCGCCCAGAGCCCAAGAGACTTGAACATGCCTGGTGAAAATTGGAAATCAATAGGAGTCTATAATCGCAAGCAAACGGAATCATTTCCATTGGGGTGAAAGACGGCAGGCAACACAGAGCTTGTACAGAGCTGTTGCACACAGGGCCAAATGGTGCCCTTTCTCTTCTGCCTGCCTTGGTGTTCCTAGGTGGACACACCTGTTTGTTTGTTTGTTTAACATTGCTCTTGTTTATAAAAGAAAAGGAAATTATTCTTTAATTTTAGGCATCAGAGGAATAGCAAACGCTTGCATTGAACTCATGCTAATTAAATAATGATTTTTTTCTGAATTTACTAGGAATGGGGGATAATTCATCTGAATTTGCCTCCTCTGCCTATCTGTACTCCTGGTACCAAGTGAGCAAATGTTTCCAGATTTTCTGTCAGCTCACCACAAATTCATCTCAATTCTGGCTCGAGGTAAACTCCATTTCCAAAGCTAAGAGGTAATTTAGTCTCCAGGGTCATTTGGTTCTGCCCCTCATTTAAGCAAAGTCTACCAATTCAACATGAAAATGAACATTACTATCCCCTAGGGGCCAAGCTAAACCAAACATTTAATTTCATTGCAAATGCCTATTTTCTCCGAGTTGAAATTACAAAGGTCTTTTTGTTGTTGTTGTTCTTGATTTTTAGTCTATTACATGATGCACCCAATTCAAAGCTGTCCTTGAGCTCTCTGGCTGAGACAGAAACACACAGTTCAGTGATACAAATGTGGAGTCCTTATGAAAGACGCCAATGCATCCACCCACAGAAAGGCAGGTAGTACACTCAGTGACAGCCTCCCTGAGACAAAAATGGAAAGAGATGTTGTTCTTCAGACAACAGCGCCTTCAAAAGACTTTCAAAATGTAAACCGAAGTTAGCTTCACAGTATTCACGGCTATCCTGTCCACTTTTCGAGCAAAGTACTGAATTTGATGGGTGCCTAGGTCAGTTCTCAGCAAACAATGCTGACCCAAATGTCAGTTTATTTCTAACAGTTTGAAAATATAAAATATGCTAGGATGCTACCTTGTTAGTGAAAAGTGTGGAAATGTTGTAAATGTTGCCCCTGTGGCATGACCAATACATGCCTGGATTTAAGGGCATTTTTAAGGTTGGGGTGGATCTATCTTGAAGGTTCTATAAATGCGCATTAATAGTTTCCAGAGAAATTGGGACTTAACTTGTTGAATGAGATATAGATTACTAGTTACCAATGTTCTGCAGCGCACAAAATTCAGATTTAAGAGAAAACGGCTTCTCCTACAAATTGACTTTTTCTACCCCTTCTACACTGCTTATGTTCTGGTAATTTAGTTTGTTAAAAGGAAATATGGACCCCAAATAGAGATAAACAACAAAGAAAAATACCCAGTACGATGTTTTACACAGATAATACAGTAAATAAATATCTTTGAAATTCATATAGGATTTTCTATAGAGTTTAATATATGCCCTATTCAGCATCTTGGGTTCATGCAGCATGATTTTTTCCTTCAGAGAAAGCGGCCTCTTCTTGCCATGAGTTCAGATATATTTTCTTAAGTATGCAAATTCCATAAGCACAGGCTAGTCTGGGGCAGAAGCAGAATGGACATCAGATTTGGGAAGAACCCAAGAATTTCTCTCTTGAGGCTTTCAGAACTGGCTTGAGTTCCTCCTCTGGGCTTATTGTATTCTCCCACAGGAATTCTTGTCTCAGTTCACTCCAGTAGAACTGTCTTCCTCAACACAACTCTGGTCTTGTTTGTCTTTTACTCACACTTGCCAGAGGTTCTTCCATTGCAGGACTTATATGGGGTGGGGTGGAGGGAGTCTGACCATTTTAGGCATTTTAGAATGTCCCTGACAGGCTTCATCACATCTTCTTAATTTTATTCCTCCTATATCTCTGCAACATCATAGTAAACAGTCATCTTACATTTGTATCTATCTGAATCATTCACCACCTTCCAACACTTATCTTAGCAAATTTCTACCCTATATATCAGGCACCTCACAGGGCTGGCATGTAGTAGATGCACAATAAACCATGTGATTGAAGAAGGATCAGGTGGATGAGATGAGAGCCATCTTCATGGTACCACTTCAGACTGTTGCCCAGAGAGCATCTCCATGGAACTTGGAATCTTATAAAATCCCTTTCCCTCTGGCTCCTGAGAGCACTTCCTGTAAAATGTGTGACAAAATACACCCATTTTACAACTATGAAATTCATAATTTAAAAAAAGTTCAGATTCCTTCTCCTTTTCAGGGAAAAATGAGTGCATTTTATTATATGAAGCAACTCCTAATGTATTTTCATGTACTACTGTTTAAATTTCCATCTTTACCAGATAGATTCTCAAACATCCTTGACTTTGGACGATCAGTATGTTTATGCAAGAGGTTTCTGGGAAGAATCTGTTTTTACCCTAGGAAAAGGCAGAATATCAACATGTGAACTGTGTAAAATTCAACATATAAGAGCATATTTTCTTGTCTAGCTCTATTTCTGCTCTTTATTGAAGACAAACATAGACACACACACACACATACACACACACACACCATAAAAAAAGTTTTGAGAGGAAAAAATTTTCTTTGACAAGGCATTAGTTAACATTTTGGCCTTTTAAAGTTTCCTTAATACTAGGATTCCCTCTGCTAATTGTTCAATTTACATATTATTATACACATACACTGTTTATTCAGTACTAAACTGATTCCAGAAGTAGTACTTTAAAATAAACTTGTTATTTGGTGACTGGCTTTGTTCATAAAGTTCTGTGTTCATCATCTTCACATTTTCCAAAATATATGTGTATATAAGAAAAGTCATTATTCTAAGTTTCTTTTTAGCATAGCTTCCTTTTAATATTTTACATACATTGCATCTTTGTTTTATGTAATAAGTAATTTTTAAAATGGAATTCAAAAAAATTTTAATAATAACATAGGATGTCCTAATGGAAAGGCAAGGGTATAGGGCAAGAGGCTATCTCTTGTTTCAATTCATTAGTCTTTGGCAGAGCCCAACCAACGTCAAATTCACCTAGGATGCCCAATAGCTGTGGGCATCTCCACAGGGTCAAGAAAGCAAACCCATGATGGATTAAATTTTTTTTTAATTTTAACTTGCAAGAGGTGTTTATTTTACAGGCACTGCTACAAAATTAGGAATCATCATAAAACATACCAAATGGAAAATTATTTGCTTGATGTTTATAATCAAACATGACTTCGTGAACTCGCTTGTAAAAGTCTGTACCTTCAAATCTGTAAAGCAAAGGTTTACCACAATGAGACATAAACTGTCTCTATCCACAATATTTGTATGTATTTCCTGTACATACAAATTCTTCCAACAGGCAGCAATGCTTGCAAATAGGCTTTAAACTTCCATAAAGCTGCACAATATTTCACTTTCTGTTAAAACTTTTACACTCTCTTAGGAAACTTAACCATAAAAATGCTTATATGTATAGCCCAACTCTGAACGCTGCTGGTTTGGTTATGAGTATTAAATTTTTGACCAAAGAGTTTGGTGGGTTTGAGTTGAAATCTTGACCTAAATGCTATATTAATGACCATTCATCAAACACATTCAGCATGCCAGCATTATAAAATAGGGTTCCATTAAAAATATATATTGGCAGTTGTATTTGTATTTTAAGCAGAATAAAAAGCATGTTTAACTTTTTATATGCATATAGTTTAAACAAATTATTCTGTGAAAGTATGCTTAATTTAAAAAATGTCTTGAACTCTTTGTGAAAAGTAACAAAGAAAAGGTAACTAAATTGTTCCATTTGAAAATGTTGTTTCTTAATATTGCCTTCCAAAATATAAGGGTACTTTTCTTCATCTGAAATAGAGCTATGACACCAGAGTTGTGGCGTTCACAAATTTTGATTCTAAATATGATGGCTACATTTATTTTATATACAAAACGTTGCTGTATTGAACAATGCAGGACTTTCTACTTCAGTGGTAGTGAGTGTTCTTTTTTCTGTACATAATGCAGAAACGAAAATGATGCAGTAGTCACTGATAACGAATCGGACACTCCAGAGCTGTTTGGCCATTCGTAATTCGTGCCTTCAGTTAAGAGTTCTTGGATTGTCATTCAATTACCATCCTTTTGTGGCTCAGTTCCATGATCTTCATCTTCTTGTCATCAGCCCCTTGCTGCTCTTTCAGGCACTCTAACCTGCTCTGTGTCACACACTTGGGCCTCTGCCTCTGCTCCTTGGCCTTTACCAGGTGCTGCCTCCTCTCCTTTGCTCCGGTACCACCATGTCTTCATCTCGCTGATGGCGTGAAAAGGAAGGAGGCCCTGCTGGACCTAGAAGGAAGCTGCTGGGCCAGGGGCTGAGGACTGACCGGCCCAAGGAGGTGGGGCCTCCGCAGAGGCTGCACTGCTCTTCTCCCCACTTCAGCCATGCCTCCGCCACCCCTACCCAAGTGCCTTGCTGAGGACCATGACCTTCCCCTTCTCTGTGGTTTTATCACTCCCCCCAACTCCTGCTTTCTCGAGGGGGCGGGGCTGGGCAGCCCAGGGGACTAAGGGCAGACCTTAAAGCACCTGGGAGAAAGGCAGGAATTGAACAACCTGGACAGTGGCCTTCAAGCTGTGCCTGAGTAGAGGACAGGGAGCTTGGTATGTGCTTAAATGACATGGATGACCAGGCCGGAGCTACAGCTGGGGCTCTTTTCCTGGGAATTGGGTAAGGCTGTTTGTTACATGTCTCCATTGAGGAAAAGGATGGGCAAGGGGAGGTTCCAAGAGACCCTGTGTGTGTGTGTGTGTGTGTGTGTGTGCACAACTTTCTTGGTCTGTGTCTTTGGAGCACTGATTGTAAAGTACTGGTCCTCCAGCAGCGGCCTCCCCATCCTCAGACACCTGCCAGCTGGCTGCTTCCCTCCTCAGCCTGCCCTGCTAGTCTCTGAGCCTCGGAGGACACAGCCTGTGAGAGAACAAGGCTCCTGGGGCCTCTCAGCCCCTGTCTCTCCTCCGGATGCCCTCCTCCTGCACCCCATTCCTGCCCTGCCTCTGAGCTGAGCTCCTCAGCCCTCAGGGTCCCCTGTAATTTCCCTCAGAAAGTGTTCTCAGGAAGCCCCACTTCCTTGCCCTGGCCCTGTTTATAAGACTCCAGGGCTAGTGCACCCCAATCTTCACAGACACTGAACTTAGAGGTTCTATGTCGGTGCCCCAAACGGTGCCCCCCAGCCTTCAGTCACCCCATTATAGGCCCTCACTGTACCCCTCACCCGCTCACTGCTGAGGTTGCCTTTGTGCCCTCTCCCCCCCCTCGCCCCACCCTGTTCCCAACCAAATGGTGGCAAAAGCTTGAATCTTTCGCTTCCACGGTTGTGCCCTCCCCATCTTCCCACCATACTAGCTACTATGAGGGCTCCATTCTGTAGAGAAAGCTCTGGATCACAGGGAATGCAGGGGGGCCAGTTTAGGTTCCTCTCTCTGTGTAGAAAGGGTATAGACCGTTAGAAAAATTTCACTTATAATAGACTGAATTTTCCACTAGGCCAGCAACAGAGAGGCTTGAACTTGAACTTAAATGGCTTTTTAAAAAACTTAATGTTACTCAACCATAAAAAAGGATGAATTTTTGCCATTTGCAGCAACATGGATGGACTTGGAGGGCATTATGCTAAGAGAAATAAGTCAGACCAAGAAAGGCAAATACTGTATGAGATTATTTATTCATGGAATCTAAAAAATACAACAAACTAGAGAATAGAACAGAAAAGAGGCAGACTCACAGATCTAGAGAACAAACCAGTGGTTATCGGTGAGGAGAAGGAAGGGGGGAAGGGAAATATAGGGGTAGAGGATTAAGATGTACAAACTATTATGTATGAAATAAGCTATAATATATATTGTACAACAGGGAGAATATAGCAAATATTTTAAATAACTGTAAATGGAGTATAACCTTTAAAAATTGTGAATCACTATATTGTACACCTGTCACTATATTGTGTACAGTATCACTATATTGTACACGATGTATATAATATTATACATCGACTATACTTCAGTAATAAAAAGAGAGAGAGGAGCATTAAAATATGAAAAAAACTTAATTTAATGTTTCTCTCCCTCATGAATTTAAGGATGGAGATTCAAGCTCTCTACATATGGGAACCAGGAAGGATTTCTCTCACATGAATTGATAAGTTCCAGGAGGGAAGGACCATGTTTGTCTTGTGCAGTTTCCTCAGTGGTATAAAGTAGGCAGTCAATTAATGGTGATTAAATAAATGAGTGACTGGATCAACACATTAGTACAAATGTCATTATTAAATCAGCCAGTTATCCAGCAGAAGGTGCAGAGTAAGAACAAATAAGCTTTGAGGCCAGAAAATAAAATTTCCTGAACTTTGGAGGACAGGAGATAAATGGGCAACATATTGCAACCCTAGGCTACAAACGTGCTCTGTTACACAGAAGGCTGATGGACAGGCAGACACTGGTTTGAACTTGGTGTTGGATATGGAGATGCCAGTATTGGGAGACACTGGGTAGGACCATCAAAGACCAATTTGTTCAGACTGTTAGCAAAGTAATGCAAGGAAGGGTTGGAAGCACATTGCTATGAAAGGAAACCTTTTAATTTTAGACTTAAAAAAAAAAGAACTTGGAAAACTTTTGCAGGTACGCAAGAGTCTATCTCTACCACTGCCAACATTTCCTTATCGGCCCGTTTTTTCCATCTTCCATTTTCCTATTCTTCTTTGGAGCAAATGTGAGCTCAAAAGCTCTCTACCATGCTCCTGGAATCTAGCTGGACAGCTGGTGGCCAATAAAGCTTATGGGAAAAGCCTAGAGAGAAGGTGAAGAGGAAATATTTTTCAGTCTTTCCTACCACCCAGGACTGACTGGACCAACTACAAAACCTATTTACTCAGCACTATCGCATTCTTTTTTATATATATTTATTGGACTATAGTCGATTCACAATGTTGTATTAGTTTCCAGTGTACAGCAAAGTGAATCAGCTATACATATACGTATATCCACCCTTTATTAGATTCTTTTCCCATATAGGCCATTACAGAGTATCGAGTAAAGTTCCCTGTGCTATACAGTAGGTCCTTATTAGTTATCCATTTTATATATAGTAGTGTGATCTGCCAACTGAGACAACGACCTTTCCAGTATGTATGCTAGAAGGTCATCATCAGGCCCTGAAATAATCTCTTAAAGCCCCTAGTACAGTGTTGCTTTTCCTCCTTTCCATGCACCCAGACACTCCATTCTTATCCCTACCCTTTTCCTAGGGAGATTCACCAATAGCTTCTCTTTCATGAGAGAGCAACAAATGATCAAATAATTCACAAGACAAGCTCCAGCTTGCAATGAGGTATAATTAAAAGGTGTCACATATTTACCAACTGACTCACCTCTAGCTCAGCATATAGGACTAGAAAAATCTTTCACTGTGCTAGAAGAATCCGGCTGCCTGCTGAGAAAACTGTGTCAGCCTGACAGCGCCTGACTTAATTACTTCAAACTTAAAATAATTAATAAGTTCCTCATTTTCCAACAGGAAAGCACTTAATGCTGTTCAATAAAACAATTCAAAGCCTACGTAGCTCGCTGCTATGTAAGAGGGCATTGGGTTTTGGGGTTCTTTGTGCTTTCTTCTTCCTGTAACGTTGGGTAAGTCATGCGCTACACATTTGAAATGATGTTTTCTTGCAGAGCTTCCCACAGGAATGTGAGTTCCGATCATTACATTTCTTCTGGCAAACCCAGTCTTCCTGAGATTCACCAGGGAGAGCCTTGCTTTCCCCTCTTCCTCCTTCTTACTGATCCTTCTGTGTCATGGGGTTCACTGTAAATGGTCTGAGGAGACTTTCAGCCCCAAAACCTAAATACTTGCTTAAAATAAATGTAGAAAGAGAGTGTAGGAAAGTGATTGAAAGAAAGAATAAAAATGACGCGGGGAAAGGAAACCTGAAAAAAGGAACCATAGTAATGCAACAGCAATGAAAGGTGGGTAAAATGGGCCCCAATTTCACTTTCCTCTAGTGAGCTTTCGGGGTGTCTGCACAGGTGTTGCAGGAGGAACTACTGAGGCACAAAGCAGCAGATCTTATTTTTTGAATGTTTAAAGGAACCTTTTTCAGGGTGAAAGTGAAATTTCTCTCAAGGAGAGAAATTTTATTCCAAAGCACATAATGCAGAGCAATAGAGAAAGCTGTGGTTTCTCGAAGGTTGTATTTTTGTAATCTGCCCTAAAAAGAACATTTATTCCATCCTGAGTGGGTCATCTTTAATAGAGAAGTTATTGTTCAGAGTTCCATAAGGCTATTAAAAATGGTGGGGGGAGGGGACAGGAATAAAAAGCTAAATGTCAGCAAGGCCTGCGCTCAGCACCAGCCGAGAGGCAGCTGTGAGGTCCAGCCCACTGTTGTCCAGCGTTGGTGTGCATGGGACAATCCCCTGGACACTTGCTGCAGTGCTCAGAGTTCCATCCCCCCTCTGAGCTTCGGATTCAGTGGGTGTGCAGTGGGACTTGGAACCTGCCTCTGTAATAACGACTCCAGGTGTGTCCCATGTGTGTATTCAACCGCCCACACTTTGAGAAACCAGCTCTCAGCGATTCGGGCATCCTGCATACCTGAGAGGGGCCGGACCACCTCTGGTGCCACTGCTCAGGGGAAGCAAATGAGATTAACAGACCTTCTTACTGTCAGGTGTTCTTAAGCAAGATGCCAAAGTTTCCTTGCCTCTTCCAACAAGATAAGCTATCTGTCAGCAGTGAGGCAGAGGCAGTGACCTCACAGATCCTTACTTAAACTTGATTTCTTTCAAAATCCTGCTAGCTCCTTTGGGAAAACAAAACAATAAATAAATTGAAGGAAAACTCTCCCTTTCGTTCCAAATAGTATGTTTTTAAAGTTGTGATTAACTGTTGTCATTGGTCCACAGATCTTCCCCAGGAAAGGGGATTCTTACTGTCCCTTCCTTTGTTGGCATTATTGCCCAGTTATCCTCACAGGGGCCGGAATAGACTGTGAGAGGACCTCCTTTGTGTCCACACACATCACATCACAAGCTACACACCAGCAGTGGGTCCTGAGGCCGTCCACTCGGATGAGGACTCCTGCCTTCAGCAGAGGGATAAATGCACTGAGGGCAATATCAGAATATCTGGCATTGTTCAGCCAGCCAGTGAGGGAGGCGGAGCTCTGACTCTTTCAGTCTCTTGACACCCTTTTCATTATGATCAAAACATCAAAGCACATACTCTTGCCCAAAGAGGGGAGAAATCTCTACTTCTGACAGATCTATGTATTAATAATTATAATGAGTGTGCACCAAACTCTCCAGAGAAGCAAAAGTTATTCCCTGCGATAGCCCTGTATTTCATCACCAAGGCTTTGGCAACAAGCAGCTCAAGGTTGTAGCCCAACTCAGCCCTTCACTGTCTGTCTGATTTGGGCCCTGTGACTGACTTCTCTGAAGGTCAGTTTCTTTATCAATAGATTAGGCATAGTAATAGTTTCTAGCTTGTAGTGTTGTTATGCGGATTAAATGAGATAGTTTGGTAGAGTACCTGGTACAGGTAAAGGAACACTCCCCTCTAATTCCACAAGGCAAGATCTATGCCTCAACTGTTTATCATCATAATTCCAGTACAGATCCTGGCATAGGGTTCATGTTCCATAAATAGTTTTGGAATGTAGGAAATAAGAAAGGAAGATAGAGAGGAAAAGAGGGAGGAAGGTCAGACTTGGGAAGATAAAAAAAAAATAGATAAGATAAGATAAAAAAAAAAATCTAGTTCCAAGGCAAAGAATGAGAAGTGTTCAGAAAACGTATGTTGGCCCAGAGTATGCTGTAATAACGAATAAATTATATAACCTTATTTCTTGCTCACAAAATTCCCTCGCAGGTCCAAGCAGTGAGTCAAGGATCTGTTCAGATGCCATCTGGTGGCACTGGCCTCTCAGCATGTATCTCCCAGGATGACCGTGGCAGAGAAGAGAGAGCCAGGGAGCCGAGCCCCAGCCTGTGACTGACGAGCATCACGCTGTTCGGGTCCTGGGGCTGGAACCAATTACATGAGCCACCCAGCTGCAAGGGGGTGGGAATAGAATGTGCATGAGTCGTGGGAGGGGAGGAGAACCGAACACGGGGCAGCACGGTGATGCCCACCACAGCGTGGGTCCTGGCACTTTCTAAAGAAAAGCAGTTGGCAAAGGACATGTAGGAAAATATATCCTGAAAAGAATCAACAAAAATAAATGTTAAATGATCTTGGGTTTTTTGTTTGTTTGTTTTTTCTTCTTAATATCATGAGATTTTTACTTGATAGCTGGTATGTGCAGGTACATAGGCAAGATCCTTAGTGAAACCCTTAGTTCTCTCTCTTTCTCTCTGGCTCTCACTCCCTCTCTCACCCTAGCTTTCTTGCTCCCAACAGACACACATGTCTTCTCTTACTGTAGGTTCGGTAAGAATTCTCTCTACCCATGTTAACCTAGATCCAAGGAGAAGAAAAATAGTTACAAGTGTTTGTTGATCTCTAACACATACTGAGAGGCAACAGCATATCAGGGATGGCTAACCTTGACATGTTCATTGTCCTGAAAAAGCCTTCATTCTCATTCCACTGGATAAACATGGAAGCTTTGATCTTGAACTACCAATTGACTTGGACCAGGTCAGTACATCTAAGACAATTAAATTATGACAGAGTTATCTCTTTCGATGACCTAAACTCATTGAGGAAAGCTGCACAATTATTGTACTAAAATTTAACAGTAGGCAAACTTGGCCAAATTAACCCAGATGTAATCTGCCCACAGTCCATCTTAAGACTGTTACACATAACTACAGTTTGCAGGGTTCTTGGGCTAGAATTAGTCTCTGCTTTTGGTCCTGAATTGCTAAGCAGACAATGTGAACTTCTCATGCCTTAGAATTAAGTTACTGCAGTTGAACTCCATGCAACGTGTTTCAGCTTGTTTCACTGTGGTGAATAAAGAACTTCCAAAATCTCAGTGACTTACAACAACAAACATGTTACATGTTGGCAGCTGAAGGTCAGCTGTTGTGGCTTTGTTCAGTCTTCTAATTCCAGGACTCAGATTAGGGTTAGGGTTATGTTTCAAGTTAGGAGACGCTCTTTGTTGAAACGTGCCATTCTCACAACAAAGAGAAAAGGGCAAGTGTGACGACGGAAAAATACGACACTTCTTAAATCTTCCTCTCAGGGGTGGCATGCATGGTGTCCACTCAAGCACCATTGGCTAGTCAGTCGCACAGCCAAGGGATAGAGAAGTATATTCCCCTCCCATGGGACATGTTACGAGGTACATACCTCCCCACCTGGGGAAGTCTAATCCCCTTACGGGAAGGGGAGTGAATATTTGAGAACAATACAATCTACCATGGTAAGTAACCAATACTGAAGCTTTCTCATCTTAATATCTCTAGGGCTTAGCACAGGTGTCCAATGAATATTTATTAAATCACATTGCATATTCATTGTATTGAATGAATATATCATTTCTGTGTAAGTCAGTCATCTGAAAGAAAATTTTATCATTATATCTATCACCTCTATTATCATCAACTGATATTTTTTAATTAGCATGTATACCTAGTACTTATCTGAGCATTCTACAGGTACAAACAATAGATTTTATCGATTACCTTTAGTAGTTTAACAATCTGAAAGAGAAAAATCAAAGAAAATAATTCTGAAATAGACATTAGCATACATACTCATTTGTTAACGTGCAAACTCACAAATTCCTCCTTTGAAAATACTATTGATAATGCCAATCAAACCCTGAAAAAAGGAGAACTTGTTTTTCTGAGAATTGTCTCTGAGATTTAAAGTTTTCTTTTTTCTACTAGAAACATTCTGGGGGGAAACACCAGAAACAATAGGGAAAATATGGATGATTCCCTTTTCATAATGAACTCAGGAGTTAGAAGTTGTCTCAAATCTGTCGATTTTGAAGGGAGTCACTGAAATAGTTACAAGGTTGAAGTACAAAATGAAGATTGTATGTTCAGCCTGAATTCACTCAAAATATAATAAAAGTTTGGGATACACTTGGAGAAGGGTTGGTTATGCTGCTTTTGGATAAAAGTTCAGGCAAAATGAAATTCTGAGCCTCTGCCAGCCCCCTGTTAGGGATCTGGGTACAGAAGCTATGCTACAGCACACTTCGCTATCACAGAAATCACTCATTTTAATTTGCATCCACTTTAGGAGTTGGTCACGGGCAAATTCACACATCCAGAGCCTGGCTTTTCCGCAAAGATACCAGTATGGTACACATTACATTACAAGAATCAAAACTAATACCTTTATCCTGTAAAACAATGCAATCGCCTCCTAATTGTAACTGGAAATTGTACCAAAGTTATCATTTGTGCTCAGTGAGTTTGTGAATTAATTCATTACGCTGCTAAAATCCCAGCGTCTCTTATCGCCTGCTGCTTAGAAGACTCGGTTTCATTAGTAGCGCTGCCCCGTCAGCTGCCAACCGCATGCGCTGGAGACAGCTAAGAAGTGAACCTTTGGGCTGAGAAATTCCACCTAGGGGAGGAGACGCAGCTTTGACTTGCAAACATGGCCCAGGAACCCAGCAGAGCTATCTGGAGAACCACCTGAACCGTCGATCCATAAAACCATCATGAAAGTCAACGTCTCCTCCAGCACAGATCAGAGTCAGGCTTAGAGAAAATGCTGTCGGTAATCATAGCCCTGTTCTCTGAGTGTGGACAAGACTCAGGGATCAGCTGTACCTTACTTGGAGAAAACCTTGTGCAAACAGTAACCTGAAAACCGTATTCAGAAAAGCCAAGCGAGCCCTTTGTTTTGAAATCCTTTCTTAAAAATATGTGACTTCATGCATTTAAAGTTTGATGTTACCGTTGAGGAAATAAGCCAGCACTGCTGATTAAAAGAATATTTATTTTCTGCAATGCCACCATAAGCCGCATCCATTTGCCTGGCTGCCAAGCAATAATTAATTTCCTAGTGTACACTGCCTGTCTCAAGACTTCCATGGAGCCACCCTAGTTTTTCTCATTAAAATGAATCCTGAAGACACTTTGTTATTGTTTATTCTCAGAAAAATATTGACAGGGGTTTTCTTTCTCCCTCCATCAACACCATTGTTTTATAAATGTTAAGTGTAAAAGAATTTTTTGCACACCTTTGAAGTATTCCTTATCAATAATTCATTCAAAATGACAAAGGAGCAAAAGAGCTGGGTGGTCGGAACCATAGCCATGTTAGGAAAATCACATCTGCTTTTAAGTCATCGTGTTACTGAGATAAAGCTTCACTGAAGACACAGTTACATCCACAAGTCCGTGGGCTTCTCTTTGTGTTTAATTCAGCTGTGCTTTTTAACTAAGCTTTACGGGGCTGGCTTACCAGCATTCTAGATGACAGCACCGGGGTGGGCACTCTCCTACCCATTTTTGTTTATTAAAATGCCTTGGGAAAGAGCAGCGTACTTGTGTAGTAGTCTACCTTTGCCTCTTGTCATAGATAATTATCTCTTAATATTGGGGTTTTGCTTACCTTGTTTTTATACTATGTCCACTGGGAAGGGATAACTCCTACTCTATGATATTCAGTGCAAAGCCGAGTAAATTGCCAGTGCTACATAAATATTAAATAATAAGGGTCATAACATTCCTGTCATGAAGAACAACTATTTAAGAAAAGAATAAAACTGACATCTATTACCAATTGGCCAACGAGATCCTCTACAGAACTCAGATATAAAAAGTCAGGCCCTCCATTTTATTTTTAGTGCCCCAGGAAAAAGCCATGCTATTTAATTATTCCAACCATAGGTTAAAGAAAATAGCCATTAGCTCTTTTGTTAAGGCATTCTTCTCCTCTCTTCATTGATTTGAAAGTTAATAATGCCAGTGGTTTTCTATGTCACAGCATTGAGTTTTAAAATTACTGAACCTTACTCCTGAAGTCTGAAGTGCCTAAAATGTGACAGAATGCACAGAACAAACCAGGACATATTTTCTTGGGGTTATTAGATATCTTAGAGCTAAGGTTATTTTAGAAACTACAAAAGGGAAATAAAAATGTTAGTCAAGAATTCCTTCCTATAAACTTACATCTGGAAAGTTCTCTCTTGTCAGTCTCCAAAACCCATTCAAACTTCCTCTGGGGATCACATGAAAACCCTTCACCATGTCTACTCTTTAGTCAAAAGCAACAAAATCTTATTTAATCTAAAATAAATCTTTAATATCACTCTAACCTGTCATCCACAGCAAAACATAACTGTGCAAAATTAGTTATTGAATAAAAAATATCAATCATATCTCATAATTCCCTTTCTTACCTGCCACAAAATCTTACAGTTTATTCCTTTTGACTCTGTACCAGCATTTAAAACTTTCTAGCTCATTTTGTTTAACCCAGTGAGGAAACAAACTTTTGGAGAACTTTTAGAAAGTGGCGGCTAAAGGTAACTAAAGCCAAGTTGATGATTCACACATAAAGGCATGAATGAAAGCCCACCTCCTCAACTTGTTTACTTCTGAGTTCTCAGCAAGAGAAAACAACAGTCCTTGGGGTGTACCGAACACTAGGATTAAGAAAAGCAAGCTTTCATTTGATTTCAATGTATACGGAAACATAAGAAGCTCAGACAACGGTTTTACAAACTGAGAAACATGAGGAGATAAAAACTGTATAGTAGATTAATTCAAGAATAAGAGACATAAATGTTAATAGATCATCAGTGGTCCACCGAGTACACTAAACCAACACACCTCATTATTTTTTTGATGAGCTCTTCATCTGGTATAGAAAGACATATATATTGATCAAATTCTCTCACAGTAGTCTCATAGATAATAATATCAATAATAATAGCTATCATTTGTTGAATAATCACTATATGCCAAGTACTATTCTAGGGGAGAGATTTTACATGTATGTTTTAAACATATATGTAACATATATGTAAAATCTCAATTTTTTTGAGATTAGTATTATTATCCTCACTTTTCAGGGGGGTAAACAAAGTTTCAAAAATGTTGTATAACTTGTCCGTAGCCAAAACAATGGGCCAGGATTTGAACCTGTATCTGTCTGACTCAAAACCTGTGTACTTAAACACTACTAGGTAATAGGATGGTCAGAAATTTTAATCGTTGATTAAGCAACCACATCCATAGACTATGGATAGATGTTGCTAGTCGGTATTCTCCCAGAGAGAAGGCTTTGTCCACAAATTTTCATATTTGTCCTACTTGGTTCATTTTTTTTTAATCATCAGCTTATTAAGATCTACTTTTCAAATTTACATATGACACAAATAGGGGAATAGATAGTTAATATATTGATTACCAAATCCATATTGAAAAGAGCTCAACACACAGAAATAATGAACCCAAAGTAGATACAGTTAATAGAGAGAAGTGTAAAGAAGACTTATCTTAATCTTGGTCACAGTAAGAAAAAAAATATCCTACAGATTTTAAAAGACCACAGAGAGCATGATAATGTTGCCCACAAATTAGAGGTAAAGTGCATTATCCAGATAGAGGTAATCATCCGGTAATATCTACAGTATGAAAATTTTTCCAAGAAAAACATGACACAGCTTGTGAAGGTGTGGAGAGGGGACGTCTTGCAGTTTTCAACCAAATTAGAGACAATATCATATTCAGTTATGGAACCTTTCTGTAATTGCACAGGCCTAGTCTTCTTCCTACTGAAAGCCCTTACCCCATCCCACTCTGATATAGTAGATTTGTTCAGAGGCTTCAGCTGACACTGCATTTTGAAAATGTTTCCCCAGTGATTCTGGTACATTTCTATACACTTGCATCTTATACTCCTCCATCCATGCCTATAGCATCCTCAACCTTTTCAAGATATCCTAATTAAAAGCCATTTATCTGCATATATTAAAGCTGCAAAATAAAAATAGATATTAAAATCATGTAGTAGGAGAAAGAAGCCAATATATCTTTTGTATATAGTGGCCAGGATTAAGGAACCCATTAGCTTAAATATCCTGGCAACAAATCAAAAAGTGAGATACCAGGACTTAAAGTAAACTTTCTAATAAAGTGATTAAAAGCTAAGATTTTAGAGTAAAACTGACCTTGCTTAAGTTTCTGCTCTGTCATCTACCAGGTTTTTTACTTTGGGGAACTTTTTTTTAGCTTTTAGCCTTCCTAAGCCTCAGGTTTCTCATCCGCAAAATGGGGTAGTAATTGTTCCTCAACTTGAATCCCAGCTCTACCACTGATAGCCATATAATCTTGGATAAGATGCTCAAGCTCTCTGTGTATTCATTTCTTTATCTTCAAAATGGCACAGTATTTCAGAAGGCATTGGAGAGGAATAAATGAGTTAATATGTGCAAAATATTTAAACAATATCTGGCTTATAATTGATCTTCAGTAAATCACAGCTATTTTTACCCTCGCATCACAGTAGAGATTATATAACCCGCCCTATCTATTTCACAGGACTCTCCTAGGAATCATATCATGTGATGAATGAAGAACCCTTCTACAAACTGAAACTCCAGTTGAATAGTCACTAGTATTTTTATTTTTATCGGCCAGGAGTCCACAAAGCATTTGTATAAATTTTGAATTTAATTATATTTCTAGTTGTGTGTGGTTAGATCATTCATCAGGCATGTTTGGGGACTTGCAATATATCTCAAAATATGTTGCCCAGAATTTTGCACACACATTACAAATATATACTTAGACATTCACATTTGCAGGAGACTTTGGGAAGAATCCCAAACTTGTAACTCTCAAAACAACTTTTTTAATGAACTTCATTTTCAGGTTTCCAATGGAGAAAGCAAAAAGTTGTTTTTGGTTTTGATTTTGTTTTTCCTCAGTCAGACCCAGGATTGTTTTTAATTAACTTTAGTTGGTAACCTGAGAATAAATCATGCATTCAGACAGGAACACTCTAAATGAGATCCTCAACCACCACTGCAGAGACCAATTGCTAGCTGAGTCATCTTCTAAAACATGGCTTCAGGTTGCACTTTTAAAGTCAACCTCACTATTTTTTAAACTTCCAAGATGTATTTCTCTGTGTCTGCTCCTTATTAAACAGCATTTTGACTTCATGTTGGAATTCCCTTCAGCCTTTCATAACAAATCAACTTCATTCGTTTGCTGTTTGTTTTGCTTTCTCTTATGCTTTTGCACATACAAACCTCAAAAGCTGAAATTACACAACTACACATAATCCTTGGGGGCTAACTACACATAATACAACTACACATAATCCTTGGGGGCTAATATTATCAAATTATGGTTTGTATAGACTAAATTTTCTGAACTTAGCAAAAGATAGTCTTGTACCAAAAATGTCTTAAAATGACTTTGTTTTTCATATTTTATTGTAGTACCTAACCAATGAAAAGTCCTGCTGCCTCAAAATTTATTGGATTTACTGAACTGTGTCTTCAAAAAACAGGTTGTTTTATGAAGGAAAGGAACTAGCCCGCTTTTTTTTATCAGAAGATTAGCTATTTTGAAGTGAACTGTTATCTCAAAATAAATGAGAAGCAGCAATAGTAGCTAAGTGAAAACCCAGGAGACAATGCTTGCTTTGAACTGAAAGTGGAGGAGCATCATACCATGTGTAAATGTCTAGCAAGACCATCATATACGGAGCTCCTTCAGCTCCATGAAGCATGGTAAATCCGCAGCCTATTTGATAGTCATCAAAGCCTCCAAAAAGGAAATTTGTTTTCAAATGCCCTGGAGTGTTCATGATGCCCTTAATTTCACAGTGACAAAAAAAGGGATCAAATAAAATTTCTTTTCAGTTTCTCAGTTGTACAAATGCAGTTAGTCTCTCACAATCTCCTCCTAGTAGATTTTTTAAATTAAATCAACTGTTTTTTGGGAAAGGAAGTAAGTATATAAAGAATATTCCTAAAAAAAATTCTCAAACGGACAATTTTAAACAACAGCAATAATGAACCAAAGGCTCATAAAGACTTTTTGTGAACCACAAGAAGATAGGTATTTGGGATGTTTAGTCTACTTTTTAAACAGTATTCACGTAAGTAATTTGGGATAATCTATCTGCAAGAAAATGAAGTTTTAAACCATCTTAGATTGAAGATAGATTGTGCCATTTATATTTGCCAACCCTATACTACCACAGGAACAAGACCAGTTATTACTGAAAAGAAAGAAAAAAAGAGAAAAAGTCGTAGCTACTCCAAATGGGTATATGCTACTTCTCCCTAACAGCCAGTCTAAGAGCTTACCTTCTATACTGATGAAGTTATTTGCAGGAGTTAGATCATGGGACTTCATGACAAAACAAAACAAAAAAATCTTTAAATTGTCTTTTTCTTTCATAAAGGCAAAAATGCCCATTAAAGAAAGAATCCTATGACTCCATTCCCCAAGAAAGGAGATAGTATCCAGAATGCATGAAATACCCACTCCAAAGCTTAAAAGAGAAAGATTTGGAAATTTTCTCAAAATAACTTTTTGAAGAAAGAGAGAACACTAGGGTTGTCATATACACCCCCCCCCAGTAAACAAGAGAATAATCTTTCCACTCAAGGTAAAAATACTCTGTGATTGGGCCTAATTTAAACTTGGACTTCCAAAAACAGTTTTGTTCCTGGAAATAATATGTTAAAGAATGGAAAGAATGCCAATTTAAAACATCAACATTTACTTCTCATTACCAAAAATATAATCAGAGAAGGGAGAGCGTCTAAAATTAGAACCCAAAGTAACTATTGAGTTGACCTCACCTTCAAAGGCAGTACTAAGCATTTAATTAGGCTATTTCTGCAAGGAAAGAGCTGGTAAATCAATATCATCTAATAAGCTTTTGGCCAGGGCAAGGAAGAGTGATCACAATTGCTTGCCATGTGTTTACTCTTCAGGCCTTTTCCTGGGTAACTTACACTAAAGAACAATACAATCAAAGGGGAAGAAATTGAGAGAATTTTTTAATGGAAAAAATCTGGCTTCAGGACACTGTTTTATATATTAAAGGTATATAAACCTTCTTTGGAAATTCTCTCTAACTATATAGTTTGAGCTTCATAAGTTTGAAAAATGGCTCTTTTTCTCCAGCCTACTATATAGAAAGAACAGGATGACCAGAACATTCATGGGTTTAAAGTACAGGACATGGATCTGTGACAGTCAGCAGCTTTTATGATTTGATTCAGTATAGTACAAAAAGGAATTGCCTTACATCGCAAGAAGAGGACTTTAGATAATTCACTTAGCTTTTTCAGGTCTCATTTTTATTGTTTGTAAAACCAAAGGGTTAGATTAAATGTTTCTTAACTTTCTTTGTAGGAATTTGGTTCCTATATGTATATATTATTTTAAAAAATTATTCTGAGGCATAAAAATGGTAAGGAAGAGTGGTAACTAGATTTATTGTAGTGATAATTTTGAAATGTATAGAAATATTAATAATCACTATGTTGTGTAACAGGAACTAACATAGTGTTGTAGGTCAATTATACTTCTAAAAGAAACAAACAAACTCATGGAAAATGAGATCAGATTTGTAGTAACCAGAGTCAGAAGATGGAGCAAGGTAGAATGGGATGAAGGCAGTCAAAAGATACAAACTTGGAATTATAAGGTAAATAAGTACCAAGGATGTAATGTACAACATGAGGAATATAATTAACACAGCTGTATGTTATATGTAAAAGTTAAGAGAGTAAATCCTAAGAGTTATCATCACAAGGAGAAAAATTTTCTTTCCTATTTCTTTAATATTATATCTATATGAGATGTGGATGCTCACTAAACTTATTGTGTTAATCATTTCATGGTGTAAGTCAAATCATTATGCTGTACACCTTAAATTTATACAGTGCTGTATGTCAATTATATCTCAATATAAAACTGGAAGAAAAAATGGTAAGGAAGACTTTATTCAGGGCTGTGACAATAGGTGTCTAAGGCTATCACAACAGGAAAGAGATACGGGGCTCAATTCCACTCCAAATACAACAAAGGCAGCTGGGGATGCATAGCCAACAAACAGAATGAGGGGGTCAGTAGAAGGAAAATTACTAAGAGGAGACATCAAGGGTAGAGGAGATTCTTGCTAAACAGACTTAACAGAATTCTTGCTGAAGACAGATCAGGGTGATCAGATCCTAGGAGAGAGGAATTTGATCAGATATGAAGGATGGGGAATTCTGCCTAAAATTACTTAGCAAGTTTCTTGCTAAAACTTGGCTATGCAGGCCCAGCAATGATGGAACCAAGGTCAAGGCCTAGTGGAGAAGAAGGGTCCCAGGGGCCTGGCTAAAGTTTGTTCAAGAAGAGTCTTTGTCAATATGTAGGTTGAAGCACTAAAGCAGAGAAAATATTGGAATTGGAAGAAGCAATAAGTGCACTTCAGAGTTAGAAATGGATTAGATGGCCCCAAAAGAGATGCTGTCTATAAACAGAGCATCTTTTCAGGTATCTAATGGGACAAAAATGTGGGCTAATTCAAGAATCAAATCAAAGGACACAGAGATGAATCCATTCAAGTCTTACCTCACAGCTCAAACAGTACAGCAGAGCCAGGGAACAGAAAAGTGTTCCTTGTTCCTGGTACTGGTTTATGGGTTCTAGAAGAAGTCTGAGAGGGATCGAGGAAACTTCTGCTATCTTTTCTATGTTCTGTGAAGACAAGTGACCAAAAGCCCTCAAGATTATCTCTGTGCAGAGGTTTCAGATGGAGAGGGGAGGCTACACATCTTCACCTTCCCCCTTGGGTTTAGACCTTCCCGTTTTCCCAGTTGTGTTCTCCAGTTCTAACATCCCGTCCCTACCAGGTCTGCTCCTATGGGCAACTGTCGCAGAGAAATATTTCAGGGCTCTATTTCTTCTATTATTTCATTGGAGTTACTGTTACATGAGAACAAATAGAGAACAAAGTCCCACTGAGTGACAAATGCTACATCTCGAGCCAGTCTCACCCTGAATGACTCAATCCCCAACTTCATGTCATACTTGATTTGAAATATAAATTTCAGCTTTAGCAATCTTGAAATTGTGCTTGTCATGGACCTTCAGGGACTGTCTAGTTCAGAGATTCTCAAACTCTTTTGAACATAAGAATGCCTGTGGTCTTCCCTGGTGGTGCAGTGTTTGAGAGTCCGCTTGCCGATGCAGGGGACACAGGTTCGTGCCCCGGTCCGGGAAGATCTCACATGCCGCGGAGCGGCTGAGCCCGTGAGCCATGGTTGCTGAACCTGCGTGTCCGGAGCCTGTGCTCTGCAACGGGAGAGGCCACAACAGTGAGAGGCCCACATACCAAAAAAAAAAAAAAAAAAAAAAAGAATGACTGTGCTTTTCTTAAATGCAAATTCATAGGCCTCACTCTCAAAACTTCTGATTAGGTTAGTCTTGGTTGGGACTCAAGGATATGCATTTTTTAAAAGACTTCCAGGAATATCCATTTTTTAAAAAAATCTATGTATTTACACAAAAACAGAAACAATTCACTCATTTCTCCCACCCCTGCCACCCCCCACTTCTGGCAACCACCAGTTGGGTCCCACCCCTGCCACCCCCCACTTCTGGCAACCACCAGTTGGGTCTCTGCACCGATGAGCTTGGTTATTTATATATATTTACATTCCATATATAAGTGAGATCATACAGTATTTGTCTTTCTCTATCTGACTTACTTCACTTAGCCTAATGTCCTTAGGGTCCATCCATGTTGTTGCAGATGGCAAGATTTCATTCTTTTTTGTGGCTAAATGATATATATATATATATGTATATATATATATGTATATATATATATATATATATATATATATATACATATATATATATACACATATATATATATCACAATTTCTCTATCCATTCATCCATCAGTGGACTCTTAGGTTGTTTCCATATCTTGGATGTTGTAAATAATGCTGAAGTGAATGTGGGAGTGCATACATCTTTTCAAATTAGTGTTTTTGTTTTCTTCCAATAAACACCCAGAAGTGGAATTGCTGAATTATATGGTAGTTCTATTTTTAACGTTTGAGGAACTTCCATACTGTCTTCCATAGTGGCTCTACTAGTGTATGTTCCTACCAACAGTGCACCAGGGTTTCCTTTACTCCACATGCTCATCAACACTTGTTATCTCTTGTCTTTTTGATGATAGCCATTCTAACAGGTGTGAGGTAATATTTTATTATAGTTCTGATTTGCATTTCCCTGACAATTAATGATGCACAGCATCTTTTTATGTACGTGTTAGCCATCTGTATGTCTTCTTAAGGGAAATGTCTATTCAGATCTTCTGCCCATTTTTCAATCAGATTGTTTATTTTTTTGATATTGAACTGTATGAGTTCTTTATATATTTTGGATATTAGCCCCTTATCAAATACATGATTTGCAAATATCTTCTCCCATTTAGTCAGTTGACTTTTCATTTTGTTGATGATTTCGTTTGCTGTACAGAAGCTTATAGCTTGATACAATCCCACTTGCTTATTTTTGCTTTTGGTGTCAGAGTCAAAAATATCACCAAGATCTATGTCAAGGAGATTACTGCCTGTGTTTTCTTCTAGGAGTTTTATGTTTTCCAGTCTTACTTTCAAGTCTTTAATGCATTTTGATTTAATTTTGGGGTATGGTGTAAGACAGTGGTCCAGTTTCCTTCTTTTGCATGTGACTGTCCAGTTTTCCCAGCACCACTTATTGAAGAGATGGTCCTTTCCCCATTGTATATTTTTAGTTCCTTTGTGGTAAAATAATTGATTGTATATGCATGGGTTTATTTCTGTGCTCTTATTCTGTTCTTTTGTTTGGTGTGTCTGTTTTATGCCAATACCACACTGTTTTAATTACTATAGCTTTGAAATATACTTTCAAATTGGGGAGCATGATGCCTCCAGCTTTGTTCTTCTTTCTCAAGATTCCTTTGGCTATTCCAGATCTTTTATGGTTCCATACAAATTTTAGAACTATTTGTTCTATTCCTGTGAAAAATGCCATTGGAATTTTGGTAGGGATTGTGTTGAATGTGTATATTGTTTTCTATAATATGGCCATTTTGACAATATTAATGCTTCCAATCCATGATTGTGGAATATCTTTTCATTCATTTGTGTCTTCCTCAATTTCTTTCATTATGTTTTGTAGTTTTCAATATACAGGACTTTCCCCTCCTTGGTTAAATTTGTTCCTAGGTAATTTATCAAGAATATCTGTTTTTAAGATGGCTTCCAGGAGATTTTGATACATTTTTAAAGAAACACTATCTCATCAAAATCACAAGGGTCAAAATTCCTCTGAATTCCAATAACCTGTTATCTAGGTCAAATTTAAATCATTAGACCTACTATAGACAGCACATAATTGAATAGTGAATAATCACATGAGAAGAAAAATCAAGCTTAGGTATCTCTATACTTTGAAAATGTGGAAACACAATTTACTTATAAATCTCTTTTTATGAAATTTAAAATTTGAGAGTTTTCCTTAAGCTACAACCTCTCATCATAATTGGAGGGAAGGAGTGTTGTAAAGTCAAAAATTGCATCCTCTGCTAAGTATCACTATAGTAAGGGCCCTGATTCACCACAGACAAATGTATTTTTCAACTCCCCAAATTAAGACAATCTATAAAGAAATGTTCATTTATTAGCAACTTGTGTTTGACAGTTTATTTCATGTCAGCCTCCAGCTTTCCTTTGCAAGCTTATTTGCATAATGTGTTATTATGTCTAAATGGAAAACTAAATGCCTCCATGTGGTCTTTAAATGACAAGTGCTTGTCAGCTTCATGCAATATTCAGAAGTAATAGATCCAAATCACAACAGCACTCACTGAGATGTTAAAAAAAAACTTGTTGTGTATCCTTCCTTGACAAATTTACACATTGGTACAGAATTGTCAATTAGACATTCCATGTGTTAAACAGTATAGTTCAACTGTGAAGGAATTTACTGTAGCTTTATTCTACAGTGTTCTAAGTAATTACAATTCACATTACAATTTTTTTTATTATTATTTCAAACAAAGCAGCTCAGGGAATAATCTCCAAATGACCTTGACAAGATATCTCCAAGAATTTCTGTTTTAACTGTTTTAGAAAACATAAAAGTTTGATGATAATGTTTTTAAGAACTCTGAAAATCCATTTTGGGAATCTAAAATTTTGGAGGTCTTAGACTTGATGTTGAGGACCAGCAAAATGATGCTAACTTTTGGTATTTAACAAGAAACACACTATTTTAAGAACGTTTTTACTGTATCATGGTTTCCCTTCCCTATGTTTAGGATAGTACTCTTCTTAACATACCAATTCCACATTAAAATTCGATTTAATATTAATACCAGCAACTGAATTCATGAAACCTCCTCCACATAACCCACTGAAAAGGAGCCATTTAGTCTCAAGAGACTTTTAAATTGAGAGACAACAAAGAGAATGTAACTAAAACATCTCCATTCATGCCGCTTCTCCCACTCCAAGCTGTCCTCCTCCCCTCTCACTTGGATGCTGCTCCAAACAAAGCTCAAGCCTAAAGTAGCAGATGATCCTCAATGCACCCAGCCTGGAAAAATGCCCCATAAGAGAGAAACATAAAAAGATAACAGAGAAATGAGGAGATTGGTTCAAGATGGCAGAGTAGAAGGACGTGCACTCACTCCCTCTTACAAGTGCACTGAAATCACAACTAACTGCTGAGCAATCATCGATAGGAAGACATTGGAGCTCACCAAAAAAGATACTCTACATCCAAAGACAAAGGAGAAGGCGCCATGAGATGGTAGGAGGGGTGCAATCACAATAAAATCAAATCCCATAACCGATAGGTGGGTGACTCACAAACTGGAGAACAATTATACCACAGAAGTCCACCCACCAGAGTGAAGGTACTGAGCCCCACATAAGGCTTCCCAATCTGGGGGTCCGGCAACAGGAGGAGGAATTCCCAGAGAATCAGACTTTGATGGCTAGTGGGATTTGATTGCATGATTATGAGAGGACTGGGGGAAACAGAGACTCCATTCTTAGAGGGCACACACAAAGTAGTGTACACATCAGGACCCAGGGGGAAGGAGCAGTGACCACATAGGAGACTGAACCAGACCTACCTGCCAGTTTTGGAGGGTGTCCTGTGGAGGCAGGGGGTGGTTGTGGCTCACTCTGGGACAAGGACCCTAGCAGCAGAAGTTCTGGGAAGTACACCTTGGCATGAACCCTCCTGGAGTCCACCATTAGCCCCACCAAAGAGCCTGTAGCCTCCAGTGTTGCATTGCATCAGGGAAAACAACCAACTGGGAGGGAACTCAGACCCAACCATCAGCAGACAAGTGGATTAAAGTTTTACTGAGCTTTGCCCACCAGAGCAACACCCAGCTCTATCCACTACCAGTCCCTCCCATGAGGAAGCTTGCACAAGCCTCTTAGATAGCCTCATCCACCAGAGGGCAGACAGCAGAAGCATGAAGAACTACAATGCTGCAGCCTATGAAATGAAAACCACATTCACAGAAAGACAGACAAAATGAAAATGCAGAGGACTATGTACCAGATGAAGGAACAAGATAAAACCCCAGAAAAACAACTAAATGAAGTGGAGATAGGCAAACTTCCAGAAAAAAGAATTCAGAATATTGATAGTGAAGATGATCCAGAACCTCAGAAAAAGAATGGAGGCAAAGATAGAGAAGATGCAAGAAATGTTTAACAAGACCTAGAAGAAGTAAAGAACAAACACCTAGAAGAATTAAAGAACAAACAAACAGAGATGAACAATACAATAACTGAAATGAAAAATACACTAGAAGGAATCCATAGCAGAATAACTGAGGCAGAAGAACGGGTAAGTGACCTGGAAGACAGAAAGGTGGAATTCACTGCTGTGGAACAGAATAAAGAAAAAATCATGAAAAGAAATGAAGACAGCCTAAGAGACCTCTGGGACAGCATTAAACGCAAAAACATTCGCATTACAGGGGTCCCAGGTGAAGAAGAGAGAAAGGACCTGAGAAAATATTTGAAGAGATTATAATCAAAAAGTTCCTTAATATGGGAAAGGAAATAGCCACCCAAGTCAAGGAAGCACAGAGAGTCCCAGGCAGGATAAACCCAAGGAGAAACATGCTGAGACACATAATAATCAAATTGACAAAAAGTAAAGACAAAGAAAAAATATTAAAAGCAACAAGGGAAAAATGACAAATAACATACAAGGGAACTCCCATAAGGTTAACAGCTGATTTCCCAGAAGAAACTCTACAAGCCAGAAAGGAGTGACACAATATATTTAAAGTGTTGAAAGGGAAGAACCTACAACCAAGATTACTCTACCTGGGAAGGATCTCATTCAGATTCAATGGAGAAATCAAAAGCTTTACAGACAAGCAAAAGCTAAGAGAATTCAGCACCATCAAACCAGCTCTACAATGAATGCTAAAGGAACTTTTCTAAGTGGGAAACACAAGAGAAGAAAAGGACCTACAAAAACAAACCCAAAACAATTAAGAAAATAGTAGTAGGAATATATGTATCGATAATTACCTTAAATGTGAATGGATTAAGTGCTCCAGCAAAAAGACACAGGCTCACTGAATGGATACAAAAACAAGACCCATATATATGCTGTCTACAAGAGACCCAGATCAGACCTAGGGACACATACAGACTGAAAATGAGGAGATGAAAAAAGATATTCCATGCAAATGGAAATCAAAAGAAAGCTGGAGTAGCAATACTCAGATAAAATAGACTTTAAAATAAGGAATGTTACAAGAGACAAGGACAGACACTACATAATGATCAAGGGATCAATCCAAGAAGAAGATATAACAATTAAAAAAATATATGCACCCAACATAGGAGCACCTCAATATGTAAGGCAAGTACTAACAGCTATAAAAAGGAAATCTACTGTTACACAATAATAGTGGTGGACTTTAAAACCTCATGTACACCAATAGACAGATCAACCAGGCAAAAAATTAAAAAGGAAACACAAGCTTTAAATGACACAATAGACCAGATAGATTTAATTGATATTTATAGGACATTCCATCTGAAAATAGCAGATTACACTTTCTTCTCAAGTGCACACGGAACATTCTCCAGGATATATCACATCTTGAGTCACAAATTAAGCCTCGTTAAATTTAAGAAAACTGAAATCATATCAAGCATCTTTTCTGACCACAATGGTATGAGATTAGAAATCAATTACAAGGGAAAAAAAAAGTAAAAGACACAAACACACGGAGGCTAAACAATACGTTACTAAATAACCAAGAGATCACTGAAGAAATCAAAGAGGAAATCAGAAAATACCTAGAGACAAATGACAACAAAACACAATGATCCAAAACCTATGTGATGCAGCAAAAGCAGTTCTAAGAGGGAAGTTTATAGCATTACAATCCTACTTCAAGAAACAAGAAAAATCTCAAATAAACAGTCTAACCGTACACTTAAATGAACTAGAGAAAGAAGAACAAACAAAACCCAAAATTAGTAGAAGGAAAGAAATCATAAAAATCAGATCAGAAATAAATGAAATAGAAACAAAGAAAACAATAGCAAAAATCAGTAAAACTAAATTCTGGTTCTTTGAGAAGATAAAAAAAATTGATAAGCCTTTAGCCAGACTCATCAAAAAAAGAGGGAGAGGACTCAAATCAATAAAATTAGGAATGAAAAAGGAGAGGTTACAACGGACACCGCAGAAATACAAAGCATCTTAAGAGACTGCTACAAGCAACTTCTATGCCAATAAAATGGACAACTTGGAAGAAATGGACAAATATAGATCAATGGAACATGATAGAAAGCCCAGAGATAAACCCATGCACCTATGGTCAACTGATCTATGACAAAGGAGCAAGAATATACAATGGAGAAAAGACAGTCTCTTCAATAAGTGGTGCTGGGAAAACTGGACAGCTACATGTAAAAGAATGAAATTAGAACACTCCTTAACACCATACACAAAAATAAACTCAAAATGGATTAAAGATCTAAATGTAAGACCGAGCACTATAAAACTGTTAGAGGAAAACTTAGGAAGAACACTCTTTGACATAAATCACAGCAAGATCTTTTTTGATCCACCTCTGAGAGTAATGGAAATAAAAATAAACAAATGGGACCTAATGAAACTTAAAAGCTTTTGCACAGCAAAGGAAACTATAAACAAGACAAAAAGACAACCCTCAGAATGGGAGAAAATATTTGCAAATGAATCACTGGACAAAGGATTAATCTCCAAAATATATAAACAGCACATGAAGCTCAATATTAAAAAAAACCAACAACGCAATCACAAACTGGGCAGAAGACCTACATAGCCATTTCTCCAAAGAAGACATATAGATGACCAAGAAGCACATGAAAAGCCGCTCAACATCACTAATTATTTGAGAAATGCAAACCAAAACTACAATGAGGTACTGGTCAGAATGGGCATCATCAGAAAATCTACAAACAACAAATGCTGGAGAGGGTGTGGAGAAAAGGAAACACTCTTGCACTGTTGGTGGGAATGTAAATTGATACAGCCACTATGGAGAACAGTATGGAGGTTCCTTAAAAAACTAAAAATAGAACTGCCATACGACCCAACAATCCTACTACTGGGCATATACCCACAGAAAACCATAATTCAAAAAGACACATGCACCCCAATGTTCATTACAGCACTATTTACAATAGCCAGGTCATGGAAGCAACCTAAATGCCCATCGACAGATGACTGGATAAAGAAGTTGTGGTACATATATACAATGGAATATTATTCAGCCATAAAAAGGAATGAAATTGGGTCATTTGTAGAGACGTGGATGGACCTAGAGACTGTCATACAGAGTGAAGTCAGAAAAAAACAAATATCGTATATTAATGCATATATGTGGAACCTAGAAAAATGGTACAGATGAACCAGTTTACAAGGCAGAAATAGAGACAGAGGTAGAGAACAAACATATGGACACCAAGGGGGGAAAGCAGTGGTGGGGGGATGAATTGGGAGATTGAGATTGACATATATACACTGATATGTATAAAATAGATAACTAATAAGAACCTTCAGTATAAAAAATAAAATAAAATTCAAAAAGATAAAAAAGATAATGGAGAGTTGATAATGGAGCCCTGGTTTAGGGCTCCTGGGGAGATTGAAGCAAAACAAGGCAGGACTAAAATTGCCATTGGGAGACAAGACTAATGTGGCCTCTAAAGAAAGGAAAGAGCAGGAGGCATGGTTTAATCTGTATGCATCACACAGACTCTCTCCATAAACTGAATGCGCAGGAATGGAATGAGAGAACTGACAGTGTGACTGATTTTGCCGAGTGGATCCCCCAGGACTTAGTTGATTTGAGTGATGAGAGTCAACACACCAAGTTCTAGCTGGTGGGAAATGTGCTTTTAGGGATATTTGACCCTCATCCATACCCTAGAAAGTGATGCTGTGTTCAGTAGGTTTTGTTGGGAGGTCTGGAGACTAGTGATGGATGGCAGATGAGTGGGTGGAAGCTGACCTCAGAATAACAAGGACCCAGTGAACCCAGATAATGGCCTGTTGAAGTCAGTTCCTAAGAGACCTCAAAATGTAGCCACAGAAAAAGAACTCAAAACAGTGTGATGAAAGTAAGTGGTTAGAGAGGCTGATTTATAAAGGAGAAAAATAATTGATCCAGAACTGTGGGAATCATGGAACGTTGAATATAGAGGATACCTGAAAGAAAAGCTCGTCTGGTCCTCATAATTCATAGATAATAAAAGAGAAGCCCAGGAAAGTGAGTTACAGATTTATGCAGCTGCTTCATGGCACATTTGGACCTGAATTTGGACCATCCAGCTCTTAGTCATGGCTGCTTTCACCATGTTGTGTTGGAGAAAATATTAGTTTACCCAGGTCCTCTCTAACTCATTAGTCGTAAAGTAAAATAGAGTTCGTAGACAGATAATACATCTAATCCTCTTTCATCTACTATCCAAGATGTTCCTGGCGGTTCAATATTTTGTTACTTTTACTAATATTAATATTATTATCTATTATAATTATAGTACCAAGAAAAGAAAATTATACGCCAAACAGTGAATAAAATTGCTCTTTTTTTGGAATCCTATTAAACCATTCTGCTTATAGTACAGATCCACTCGAATCTCCTCTTAGCAGAACAAGAACATAACATTCATACATTAAAAATCCAACCAATAAACCAACATGTATTTTTTAGTACCTACTCTATCCATTATTTCAACAAAAATACGTTAATCACCTATTAGGTCCCAGCTGTTTTTTTACCAACTTGAGATATAGCAATAAACGTAACATAAAAAGTCCCCACATTCATAGTGCTTATTTCTTAAGGAAGAGACAGTGATCCATAAAGTAAGTTATAATATAATCTCGAAGGTGGTAAGCACTGTGTAGAAAAAAGAAGCCAATTCAGTGTACAGGAGCACAAGTCTACTCCACGATCATGGCTCAGGAAATTATTATTTGGCCATAATGGCAGGGCTAACTCATTGAAGAACTTTAAGGACTAAAACTGCATCACACAATATGTGACCTGTATAATACTGGTTCTGTCAGATAATAATAGGTATCTTATGCAAAAACAAAAGCAAAGGAAACCCTATGGTTAAATAACTTTAAGAAATCTTGGATTAATTAAAGTAGAGTAAATAAATTAATTAAAGTAGCTGTATTTCTGAATAGTTCTTCAGAGGGTACAGAATGCTAACTGCACTGGGCACTAAAATACAATATTAGAATATTATGTGGAGTATTTCCCTCTTTTGACTATGGAACTTGCTGAATGAGTTCTTTGTGGAAAGTGTTTAGAAAAAATGCAGTGCTGTATATTTTGATAGAATGGGTGTTGGAATTTATATCTGCAAATGCTTGTGCTGTATAAATACATTCTTAGCGACCCAAATATCCATTTTGTTTACTGTAATTGAGGGTTCAATGCTGAATTTTAAGAAGTGATTGAGGCATCCGACTTCAAAAATCGGTGCCTGAGGAAACATCTGTTGCACATTTCTACTACAGAAAAAAAATGTTATTTTTAATTAGAAAATGTATAGTTAATTAGTAAAATGTAAGATGGGCATCCCAAGGAGGAAATCTTCTATGGTGCATATAAAATACTTGTGTTTGTCTGTATCCCATCTAGACAGTGTGCTAAAAAGACACAAACAAAGTCTACCCTGATGACACATAGTACAGCGGTTGGCAAGTGGTACACAGCCAATGAATATGTGTTAAATAAATAAATGTATCAAAAAATGAATGAGGATACCACATAGCATTCAATATTATCAAACCTTATCCTGTGGTTGACATTTTGCCATACCCTTTTTTATTACTGAGGTAAAATTAACATAACATAAAAGTAATCATTAACTTTAAAAAAGTGAACAATTCGGTGGCATTTAGTACATTCACAATGTTGTGCAACCACTATCTCTATCTAGTTCCAAAATAATTTTACACACCAAAAGTAAGCCCATACCCATTAAGCAGTTATTCCCCATTGTTCCTTCCCTCTCAGCCTCTGACAATGACCAACCTGTTTTCTATCTCTATAGATTTATCTATTTTGGGTATTTCATAAATGGAAACATACAATATATGATGCTTTTTGTCTGGCCCCTTTCACTTAGTGTATTTCTGAGGTTTGTTCACATTGTAGCATGTTATCAGTATTCATTCCTTTTCATAGATGAATAATATTCCATTTTATGTATGTACTACAATTTATTTATCCATTCATTCATTGATGAATATTTGGGCTATTCCTTCCTTTCAGATATTGTGAATAAAGCTACTATGAACATACATGTACATGTATTTGACTATTTGTTTTCAATTATTTAGGGTAAATACCTAGCCGTGAATTTGCTGGGTCATATGATAATTCTGTTTAACTTTTTGAGGAACTGTCAGCAATACCCTTGAGAATTAAAACACTTTTTTTTAATTAAAAAAAAAAGTCAGAAACCTGAAGCCTAGCTAAAAGTCTGCTATTGCCCAATTATAGAGAAGAAAAAGTAGCATAAGTCTGAGGTAAAATTTTTAAGTAGGAGATTGTCTTGGAACTCATCTTGTCATGGACATATGTTCTTTCTATCTTTCCATAACTCACTCATTCCAACTTTAGTGTCCTGTGTGCTCCCTCACCTCCCCCCATCAAATCTTCCTCTCATTTACATGTTATTGTGAATTTAAGCTGCTGTTACTTCTTTGTGTTATTTCTACCCTTACTAGCTTATAAGATCCTTGAGAGCAGGAACTTCTGCTCTTTGCTGTTTTCCCAGCACCTTAGACAGTGACTGGCACATTGTAGGTGCTCAATAAATATTTATGGCCTGATTTCTCTATGAAACAAAAATAGCTTGTGCTTGTTAAAAGAAGTTTAGACATCTGGCATGTGTGTGCACACGTGTTTGTGTGTAGATGGGAGATACTTAAAAAGGGATGAAAACACTGAAATCCTGCTACGTAGGTAGCCCCTGATTCTAACTATGCGCAAAACAGTCTGCCAAGTGAACACCACAGTCCCCCCAGGCCACACAGATGGCCAGTTCATTCTAACAATCTACAACAGTAAGTTACAAAGTTTGGAATCTTCCAAGTTTGGTTTAGAAAAAGGAATTATGGGGGCAGCTATTCTCTAAAGTGTTAGTGATTTATATGTGTAGCTCCCCAAGTATTAAAGAGAAAATAAACCCTACGATGTCTAAAGCTAACAGAAGTAAAAAGCTTTCTAATGCATCTGTACATAGGCTACCAACTAGATTTAATTTAATTACCTGGATGGCACTCAGATTGTCTCTCCAGGTAAGAAAAAATTAAAGGCAATAGAAAATTGTATAAATGCTGCTATTTATTTTTTAAACTATTGTAAGACTGAGGAGAGAGACCAAGTACAATCCTTCACTCTACTTGGGTATCCTAATTTGGGTATAATTATGCCTCTAGAGATTGGTTGCAACCTTCAAGGCAACTGTGGTAGATTTCAGTGGTTGATAAGGTCCAGTGGTAATAAAATGAAGCAGGACCCTCAAGACAACTTGGTGGGGGGCAATTATGACCCATTACTGTGTGAATCACACACTGTGATTAAAGTCGTAGGAGACACTCAGCATCCGCACTTGTGAAAAGGGCCCTGATTAGCATCTGTACTATGCATTTTGGTAATCAGAAATCATTATAGAGAATGCAACATTAGATGAAGGAATATGGCAATCTCCCATGCATTAAATAGGCTAATTATCTTTAAAAGAAATGACTTTATATCTAAAACAAATAACATCATTTCTTTTCCTGAAAAGCATTAACACTTGATCAGATGCTCTCTACTACCATTCTATAAGTATTGCCACAGTGAACATTTGATTAGCAAATATCCACTCTGCATGATACAGAGGCTGTTTTCATTTAAATGTTGATATGTAAGAGCTATTTTTGCTATGTGTCTTTAGTCTTGGAGAGAGCTAAATGATGAATTAAACTAGCCAGAGATAGAACAGCAAGTTTTAAATTCTTAAATCAGGCCAACAAATTAGGTCAAGATTCAAGAAGACTTCTGACAGAGCATCAGAAATATTTTTTTGTTCTACAAAATATTAACAGGGATAAAAGCTGTTAATATAATGTTTTTGGCATATTTTGACACGATCTATTGTTACTTTCAGGAGACTTACATCTACTCATTGTATTAAAGTCTTAAACAATTGTATCAGACCATTTTGTGTATGAATTCCAAAGGCTTTTTCACAGTTTTACATCCGTAAGTAAACATACTCTGAGAAATCCTTTCTGTACCAAATCTTTGCAAGATGATATTATCCCCACCCACAAGTATTCAATTCCATTTGTTTAAATTATATAGATTCCTTTGTAAACTGTTCAGGAAAACAGTCATTGTCAAGAATTGAATGGGATAGTCAAACTCTGCATTTACTCAAAAGAAATTTTAAACACTTTATTGTTAGCAGGTAAAAATCAAACTAATTATTAAATGACCATTTACTCATTATTTTACCCCATATGATTAAAAGAACTTTTAACTTTGACAACTGTGTTACCACATTAACTTACCTAAACCTTCACTGCTGTATTTTTAAACACTTCTTCTCTGGCAAGCCATTTGGATTGATTAACCAAAGAGCTAAGGGTGGTGAAAAATAAAGTAATTACCACTTATTTCAGAGTGCATTAGACAATACCTAAATAAGGAACTTCATTGACATTTATTATAAAAAGATAAAAACATGATGATTATCCAACATTTTCCTTTGCTTTCCATTAACTGATATTACTCTAAAATTATTCTGTGGGTAACACAATGTTCAAGAAAATGAATTTAGTAGCATACTCCAAATTGTAATCATTTGTAATTTTTTAGAGACATGTTTACACTGACTCTTAAGCATGAGAGTACTCCAATTCATCTTGCCATGTTCTGTGCATGCCCTATATCTGTCCCACTTTGTGACCTGAAGCGTATTTTTGCAAAGTTGTCTGGCATTAAGAACTATGGTCGTTCATGTAAAACAGAAAGCTCATGACTTAGTCCTACACTGAGATGTGACAGTTTTGGAAAAGAATAGGAGAGGAAAGGGGAACTAAGAATAGTCCCACTATGCACCATGCATACATTTCTGTACATTTTAAAAAGAGCTTGAGCAGCACACACATTTAAAAAGCTAAAATGAGCCTGCAATGAGAGAGCAACATAACATGGGAAAGTAGTCAAATCAAGTACAATGGAAGTCATCCACCTTAATTCTCAAATTCAGCTCATTTACAAATTCCAGATGTCTTACAGTCACTGTGAATCCAGTGAAGAGCATCATTTGGGTTCATAGAATGAAATGCTAAGTTGAAAAATATATTGTGAGACAAAAGAGCCACGTGTTTACTCAGCAGAAAGAAACACTAACCTTTTTTTTTTAACTTGAAAAGGTCTTAACCTAGCATTATTATATAGAGGTTTCACTGTTGATGGAACTTAGGTTGAAATGCTTTGCTGAGGTTAAGAGGAGAAACGTATAAGAATATGAAATTGTCTGTTTCTTTGTGGGAAGAAGGAATTGCACAGGATACTTTGTGTTCTCAAGGTCAGGATGAACAGGAAAATTTGGAGACAAACTTCAGCAAAACCATCGGGGTGAGTTCAACTACAAAAGATCTTCCAATGCTTTGTACACTTGACACCATTTGGGATGCTCACATTACCAGATGACAGTGAACTCCTGAACTGCCTAAGAGCAGAGACTGAAATTAACATTTACTTGTTGGATATTGTAGTGTTAGACGTTGTCCTAGGCACTATACATTTACCAAAAAATAAATGAAAGTCTTACCTTCAAGGAGCTTGCAATCTAGGAAACCAAATGCAACAGGATGGTGCCAAAATATATCATATCCCTTGATCAAGCCCAATATTCTGCCCACTACACATGTAGTACTAAACTAAATGCTTTTATGTAGATCAATTAATTTTTACAACTCTACTAGAGAATTATCTTTGTTGTTCCCATTTTATAGATGAGGAAACTAAGACTTAAAATTGTAAAACTGCCTAAATTCAAATCTGAAGCCCACACTCTTGGCCAATCTTGAGCTGGATCTTCAGATCCCATGGTGTCCTCAGCATTCGTCATCACTTCTGCCTCTATGAAGTCACACGAGCCACTCATCACCCAGAGTCTATCTTAGAAAAGAGAAGGGGGCAGAAATCTGAAAAAGTTTATGCTTGCCCTAAAAAGTCTGAATTTCCTGAAACGATTGTTCTGGATTCTCTAGATCCAGTCATACCTCCAATATAGAATGGTAGAACTGGTCGGCCCCTAAACTGGTAGCTTTCAAGTATGACTGACCCCTTCTTGCTAGGCTTTATGTTCTTATGCCTGGATTGGGATGAGAATCCCAAGCCATTTGCCTCTGCTCTTGAAGCACAGTTCATAGAAGCCTCGTCCTGGCCCCTAGCCTCTGCTGAGCCACGGGCCTGTTGAGCACTCTTGTGCCTTCTCACTGGGGCCTGTTAGAGCATTTGGATCCCCTTGTACTGGCCACGTAGAGGCAAGCGATGGGAATAATGGAGCTTACTTCAAGCTTACCTATCTAGCCACCTCCCACAAATGCTGTCACATCATTGTCCTGATCCATGCTGGAAGGAGGAGCGGGGAGTGAGGGGAGAGAGGAGAGTGTGGTGTGTGTGTGTGTGTGTGTGTGTGTGTGTATTTGCATGCTTCTCTAACCTAGATGCTTGTAGTTTCCCCCTTGTGTGCCTAAGAAACATACCGTGTTTCATCCTCCCCTTGGAAAACAAATTGCTACCTGAGACAGACTGCTCCAGTGCCTAGGTTCCAGTCTCGGCTCTGCCATTTACCAGCTGTGCTACCTTGGGCAAGTCACTGAACATCTCTGTGCCCCAATTTCTTCATCTGTAAAATGGGTTCAATAATAGTCCCTCCCCCCTCATAGTTACTATAAGGATTAAATAAGTTAAAAAATGTATGGTGCTCAAAGCAGTGCCTGACACATGGTAAGCAATAGAAGAGTTTGTTGTTGTTAATTTTCTTTTCCATCTCCTCTATCTTCTATCCATTTCCCACCAGGACCAGAAAGAGCATGTTTTCTACTTCCTCCACAACATATCTTTCTTCTCCATAAGGCAGAAACTTTTATAGCTCTCCCACGTGAAAGAGGATTCATCTCTACATTATGAAGGAACGAATCTCCACCATCTGAGAACAATATGCCTGGTCCCTTGATGATTCTGTTGATATAGCCCAACTCTTAAAATCATGGCTTCCTATTTGGGTATTAGAGCTGAATACTAACCATTTCTGTTTTCATTCCTGTTCTGACACTACCATTTCCAAGGCAGGTGGAAACCTTGGGCTGACTAGGCTAGTCAATAAAAATACTACTGAAGTGTAAATATCATTGTTATATTTCGGATTATCATTCCCATTACACATACAATATGTTATTCAAGACCCTTTATGGCAATGAGTGTTTCTCAATCTTAGATGCACATCAGAATCACCAGTAAAACTTTTTAAAGAATAATTTTCAGTACTTATCCAATTGTACTAAATAAGAATCCCCAAAGACCATTTTTAACTTAAAAATAAAATTCTGATCTGCAATTAAGGTTAAAAGCCACTGCTGTTGAATAACAGAAGAATGCATAAAAATATATGATTTGGAAAAAGTTGAACCTGAATTTTAATTATCATCTCACTTATTAGCTAAGTGATCTCAGTGAGACTTCTGTAAAGCTCAATTTTTTCATCTACAAAGTAGAGGTAAAAATAGTAAATACTTTACAAGGTTGCTGTGGGTATAGAATGAGATAATACAAATGCAAAGCCTGGCACCTGGCAAACACTCAGTAAATGTTAACTATAATTAGTATCCCCAATTTATGGATGAGAAAATAAATTCTCAGCAATGTTATGAAACTTCCCCATAATCCACAGCTAATACCTAACTGAGTCAGTACATGAATCACTGTATATCTGACTATACAAATCGTGAATGAATAGATGAATGAATGTATAGTAACATAGGATTCAGACTCAAGGGTATCTAATTGTGAAACTCATATGCTTTTCACTTACCCACAGTTTATCAAATGCAGGCAGAAAAAAAAAATCAAGGAAGGCAGATAGAAGCAGAATGAAAGAAGAAATAATCAGCTCCAAGTGAAGCTTGCAGTAGTGGTGAAAGGGATGGGAGGTGGGAGACATTTGACTAGGGTACAGTATAAACATCTGACTGTGCACACAGTTTCTGAGAAGAGTTTGGCAAAATACAGAGAACCCAAGGGCTCCATCAATGTCCCTTGATGTTTGTTGACATTAAATCACTTAATCTTCACTAGAAAATATTGCTTCAGTCTCAAATAGCAACTGCCAACTATTTTTTCAAAAGAATCCATTTTGAAACCAACATGTAACATTTTGTATTTTGCATCCTCAATCTTAAACTTTCCTACTTGTCAGGTGTTTTGTATTCTTTTATGAGATGGTCAGTCAGGTGCAGCCACAAGAAGAGACAGAGGAGAGACTCAGGAAGAGGGTTTGTTCTATGCACAGATCCTATAGATGGGAGGTACGCCATGCCATGCAGGACCACATGGAAATACACAGGCTGGTCAGGAGGCAGAAGGCAGGAGAGAGGGCAAGAGTCTTTATTGGGGTTTCTGGGGAAAGGCAAGACAGGGCAGGGTAAACAGCTTAAGACTGGCTAGTCTGAATCATTTCAGTATGCTCAAACTAAAGACGTGACCCCTAGTTGTCTGAAACCTGACCCTGGGATGCTTAAGGCAGAGGAATATGGCCTCCTGGGGTGCACAGGCCAGATAGGGGAGGGACACCTCTGGACTGGTTAGTTTGTATACCAAAAGCACGTTCCTGACTGAGCCCTTTGCCATCTCTAAGAACTGCCTAGCCCCAGGAGAGGCAGTCTCTCCCCAGCCAGAAAGATTTGTTTTTTTACAATGTCAAAATATCATAACATACAGAAATGATATATTTATAATAATTATATGTATATACAATACAATAGGTATCTCTTTAATTGCATATTCGGACATCATACTATTTTTTCATACACAATCTGAAAAAGATATCTTTTTTTTTTTTTTTTTTTTTTTGGCTGCGTTGCATCTTCGTTGCTACGCGCGGGCTTACTCTAGTTGCGGCGAGCGGGGGCTACTCTTAGTTGCTATGAGCAGGCTTCTCATTACAGTGGCTTCTCGTGTTGGGGAGCACGGGCTCTAGGAGCGCGGGCTTCAGTAGTTGTGGCTCGCGGGCTCTAGAGCGCAGGCTCAGAAGTCGTGGCACACAGGCTTAGTTGCTCCACGGCATGTGGGATCTTCCCAGACCAGGGCTCGAACCCGTGTCCCCTGCATTGGCAGGCAGAGTCTTAACCACTGCGCCACCAGGGACATAGTTATAAATGAGACTGATTTAACCGACGACCCATAAAATAGTCTGAAATCATGTACTAAATCAGCTAATTTCCAATGGCACAAAACTGGATGATTGAGGTTTGTTTGTTTGTTTTACAAAAAGCTATGAAAAGTTTTCTAATTAGGAGTCCTTTTACATGTTCCTTGTTTTATAAATGCTCAGATTTCTTTTATTCTTGGTATTGTTTCTGTATGAATATTGTGGTGAGTAGGCAGGACTCACTTTGAAGGGGCTCAGGGAAACGAGAGCATCATTTCTCCCTGTAGAAGAGGGGTGATCAGGAGGCCAAGGCTCGGGATCGAGCAGATGATCATATGTCGCTGACTGCTCCACCTTTTCCCTATTGAGACAGGTTCTGTCAAGGCTGCCGCTGTTCCAGGGTGACAGAACGTGACCTCCACAGAACGCAGGTGAATTCAAGACAAACTGAAATTTCAGGTAATTTCTTTCAAGTTAGAAATGTAACAAAAGGCTTGTGCTAATTAAGAGGATCTCACACAGGATCAGAGCCATTAATCTCTGAGACCCAACTGAACAAAAAGCATTGTTCATCTAAAATGCAACATCCTTTTAGATGGAGAAAATATTCACATTTGTGAAAATGGTGGATACGGATATCATCTGAACCTCAGTTAGTAAAAATATGTTCACTTATTGAGTAACTACTAGATCTAATGCCCTGGATTAGATATGATAAGGGCTAGAAAGATACTTAAATCATAGTCTTTGCCCTCAAAATACTTGTAATCTAAAAAAGGTAAGACCAAGTATACAGGGTAAATTTATCTATATTTTCCTTGGTCTGGAAAGACGTCTAGACACACACCCCACCCCTGACTCTGCAACCCCACACCCTTTATTCCCACTTCTCTGGCACAAAAGTTCCAACTCCTTTTCCAAAACTCCCTTCCTCTTTGAAATCCTCCCCAGATCTCCCACAGGCCGGGTCACTCCTTGCTTGGTGCTCTTCTAGTAATTTGTGGTTACTCCTCCCAGAGTGCTCATGTTATGTCGTAGCGTGTCTTCCCGTCTACTCTTCCCCAGTTAGAACATGACCTCTTCCAGTCATCTTCATCCTTTGACTAATGCTTCCCCCACTGCAAACCTATAGACACCTTGCAGCACACATGCTGGCATAGGGTTCATAATAACCGTTGAAGAGTTGAATATGGTGATGACTGAATGAATTGAAAGCACACAAAACTATGGTGCAGATTATCCTACTCAGTGGGATGGCTCTCTGTCTTAGATGTCTGCTTATATCTCAGTGGTATTTCCCTTCTGCCTCAGTTTTCCCAATTCCTAAGCACTACAAATTGTCCCAAGCTAGATTGCCTTAGCTGGCCAAGTGAAGAAAGCCATACCAGCTGCCCTCCAAAATTGTATTCAAGACCAGAGTTGAAACAATACCAGCTTTCCAGAACTGGAAGAGGTTTGTACTAGATGGGACAATTTTTTGATACTTCAGTTTTTAAATGATTCACATGGGCGAGAATAGCCCCCCAAAATGGAGGACCACACCAAGGAACTTGTGCTGATAGCTTAGATTTCAAAGTGTTCACATTTCAACCTTGGTTGGCTTGACATCCTGTCTACCTAAATGTTTTGGCTATTCATTGAAGAGCTTGCATAGCCCGTATGGTTACCATGGAGCCCGTGTTAGACTGAATGCCATTTAAATCTTCTAAATCCCTCTGTTAAAGGATTTCATCCCACTCTCTGCTTCCTTCAGCAAAATAAAATTTGAACGATGGCAGTCAGTAGGTAACTCAGAACAAGCTATTGATTTTTCAATTTCTCAATTTGTAAAACAGAAATGTGATTTCTTTTTATGTAATTTTGCTAAGAATCTTGACAATAATTAGGTTTTTATGTCTATAAAATACACTGAATTCCTTAGAACTAAAGCTATCTGTCATTTCTCTCTAATTTGGTTAAAAAAATTGAATTAATTTAAAATATCTATAATGAAACATGTCAATAATTCCTGCTAGTTGCTAAACGTGTACTTTTTTTTAACCTTTTCAATTGCAAAAGAAAACAAATGAGAAAACAAAATCTTAATTTTTTTTCCCCCTCTGGATTAGAAAGGAGAGTTTACTGTTGTTATTGCAGCTCTTTCGTTTCCCTTAATCATTGATTTATCTTTAATTTACCAGGTGGCATTTTCCCAAGAGATCTAAGCAACTGCTATTTGGGGTGTGGGAGAGTTGTAATTTTTCCTCTCTGTTTTTAAAGCTATGCAAGTATTCACACAGAAACTCCTAAGAAATGTTGTATTGGTATTCATCTCAGCTTTACTGGTTGGAGAAATCTGTCCCTAAAAACAGTAGGAACACGTGGTTTGAGGGAGGGCACCTTTGCCCTCTGTTATATTGACAGAAGAACACCAAGAAGTTTTCCTCAAGACAATGTCAGGCATCCATCACCCATGCATGTATCCAAGCCTTTTAAAATACATTTTTATTTCAACCTATACTGAATCTTGAAGTAATACACTTCCATAATTTCATATCCATTATGTAAAGTCCTAGTACCATTTACTTATTTTATATTTTCTTTCTTCTAAATCCCAAAGGATGCCCCCGGTCTAGTTCTACGGGAGTCAGTGAACAAGTCCATGTGAGTTACCCTTTTCAGATTTTTCATATTATAACTTTTGATTAAAGCCCCTCTTACCTTTGAACTAAAATGTTCTACTTATTTAATATACTTCATAGTCACTGTCATTGATGGATGACCTGATAAATACCAACACATTAGCCCTTTTCAGGAATCATCTTTTTATTTCTCTGCCACATATGACATTGTTGATCATATTCTGTTTCTTTGAATTCTTTCCTACCTTGGCTCCTCTGGCACACTACATTACCTAAGTGTTTACACTGCTCTTCAGTCTTCATTCTGTAAATATTCTCTTTTTCCCCTCTTAGCTTCAGCTCTTTCTCTGTGCGATCTAAATTTAGAATCTGACTCCCATTCTTCTGAGCCACGCTTATTCCTTCTAACATGTTTTTTTCCTTTTTTAATTGACTTCAGGGGTCAATCCAGAATGCTTTATCTTTTCCCTAGAATTCAAAAAAATCCAGAATCAAAAATGGGGGATTTCAGATTTAAAATAATGTAGGTATATTATTTTATAATATACCCTCTTGTGTCTTGACTGACAAGTGAAACAATTTACAGCCCAAACAGCCTCAATAAGTCTTTCCAAAGTTTATGGGCAAGTGTATCTTTCCATATTTGGTTAAGCTGAGTGCTCACTGCAGAATATTACCTTCTTTTCTAGGTCATTACAAATGTGTTAAAATAAATTTAGCCCCAATCTTTAGGAAGCTTCACAGTTTGTGTGTTTCCAAGTTACACTTGCTTTCTAAAAAGCAGAGATGCAAAACTCAGCAAACTTCATTTATTATTTAATTGATTTCTTTGATCATATAAACACTAAAATGCAGGCCTCTCCTAAGACAGTCTATTCTCTCTCTAGAGATGCCCAATTTCCTGCAGTGTTCCTATTCTACTTTATCATTACACTATAGATACTTTACATGGAAAGTTTTTTTAATACAACCTCTTGTTTATTTCTTGTATGTATACTTGAAGTCTATTATAAAAGAAAATTCAATGACAACATGCATAAGAATTACAAAACTTCTAAAGTATTTTAACAGTTACTACAATATCATTATGCATAACAATGAATAAAATTTGATTTATCTATACTCAATTTTAATTACACTAAAATGGAAATAATAAATGTAGATTGCTACATTAACTGATCAAGCCAGCCTTAGTGAGACAGAGTGAGGGGACACATAAGGCATGGGGTTTGGGGGGAGGTTTGAACCATCATGAATTTCAAAGAATATCAAACCTATCTACAAAACTACTTTAAGTTTGTGTCCTTTCTAGAGAGGAAAGGCTGTTTGAAACTACATTTGATATGGTTGTTATCATCATACCTGTGCCCTCTTTCTCCCCTATTCCAAATACTAATTGCAACTTAAATTGCTTGGAAGTTCACCAAGAAATAAATTATTTTTACTTAGTTTTTTTTATTGTGACAATTAAGGAACAATTGTGCATTCTCAATAAAAACTCTAGTAGTTGTGTGTGCATATGTGTGTGTGGGAGTATTGACAAACTGATTCTAAAATTTAACTTGAAATGCAAACAGTAAATAGCAATAATAATTATGAAAAAGAACAAAGTTAATTGAACTGCACTACTAGATATGAAAATTTATTATCAGGTTATGTAATTGCCACTTTATTTATCTATGACAAAGTTTCCACTACAATGCACTGAGGAAAGGGTAATCATTTCAATATGATCCTGGGTTAATTTAGATTTATATTGGTAAAAATGAACCTTGACCTCTTTCTCATACCATACATAAAAGTCAATTTCAAATGGGTCATAGACTTAAATGTGCAGAGTAAGATAATAAAGTATATAGAAGAAAATATGAAAGTGTATCTTCGTGCCTTCAAAGTAAGCAATGATCTTTGAGAAATCACAAAAGTAAAAAAAAAAATCACAAAATACAGAAAGCAGTGATCATAAAAATGAGATCGGCAAATAGGACTTTATTAACATTAAGAATGTCTGTTTATGACGACACCATTAAGAAATTAGAAAGGCAAGATACAGAGTGAGAGAAGTTATTTACAATACATACATCTGACAAAGAACTCACTTCCAGAATAAAGAATTCCTACATGTCAATTAATAAAAGATAAAAAACCCAATTTTAAAACATGGGCAACACATTTGAACAAGCACTTTACCAGTGTATACCAATGGCCAATAAGTGTATGAATACATCATTAGGCATCAGGGAAATGCAAACTGGAACCACAAATAGATACCATTTCATATGTCAAAATAGCTAAAATTAAAAAGACTGGTAATACTAAGTGCTGGTGTGAATCTAGAGCAATAAGAACTCTCAGACTGTGTGGATGGGAATGTAAATCAGTACCACAGCTTTGTAAACTCTTTGGTAATATATACTACAGCTAAACATACCTACCATATGACCCGGCAATTCAATTCCCAGGTATATACCCAGTATAATTGAGTGCATATGCCCACCAAACCACATGTCAAAAATATTCGTGTCAGTTTTATTCATAATGGCCAAATTGGAAAAAATCCAAATGTCCCTCAACAGTAGACTGGACAGATAAATTATGATTATTCCTATAAGGAAACACTATGCATCAATAAAACAAAAGAATACAATATGGCTACCATGCAAAAACATGGATTAATTTTGTAGACATAATGTTGCACCACAAGCTGGACAAAAAGAGTTCTTACGAAGTTCAAGATCAGACAGAACTATTCTACAGAGATTGGACTCAGAAGAGTGATTGCTTTTTGGTAGGAAGATAATGACTGGAAGCAAATACAAAGGAATCTTCTGGGGTACTGGAAATGGTCTTCACTTTGATCTGGGTGATAGTTATCTGACTGTACATATATTTTAAAAATTCATTGAGCTATAGAGTTAAGATTTGAGCACTTTACTATATGTGCATTAGACAAAAATAAAGGAGGAGGGGTAAGAGGGGGGAGCAGAGAGAGAGGGAGGAGAAGTGAAGGAGGAAGAGAAGCAGGAGCAGAAATAATAATGTGAAAACATGAATTCAACCTGCTACAAAATAACTACATTTTTGAGAATATAGATATTTGCTTCATAGAATCATCTCTAATGGCTTTATTAGTTTGGCTTTAATAACAAAAAAAAGATAATTTAACATGGGAAAAATCCTTTTACTTCTTTGATTTAAAAAAAGGTAAAGTCACAGAATATATGCTAATTTTTCATAATGATTTAATTTACTATTATCTGTATTTATGTTGAAAGTTATTTTCTAGTTTTTCTTATTATTTTAGTCTCACCCCATGCATCTAGCTGTTTAACTTTTTTCTATAGTAACCAATTAAAAAAAAAAAAACCCTTATAGCTCATAGGTAGATTTACACATGTATAAAGCACATTATTAGAGAAAATAATAAGCAAATTTTAAATGACTAGTGTTTTTATTTATTAAGTTATACTGTTTTCTAGAAGTGAACATGTATCAGTATTTTTATTCAGAGTTATTTATACTACCAAAGTCATAATAAATCAGTTACAGATAAAATAAACTAATATCTTTATGCAATGTTAGTTACAGCATTAAAACAGTGCACCTATAATATAGCATGCTATTAATGATTATGCATTAGAGAATATATAAATTATCTGAATCGCATTGTTTAATTTGATACCTAATTTGACACATACTTTCTTTTTGGAGTATAATTGTTTTACAATGTTGTGTTAGTTTCCACTGTATAACAAAGTGAAGCAGCTGTAGGTATACATATATCCCCATATCCCCTCACTCTTGCGTCTCCCTCCCACACTCCCTATCCCACTCCTCTAGGTGGACACAGAGCACCAAGCTGATCTCCCTGTGCTATGTGGCTGCTTCCCACTAGCTATCTATTTTACATTTGGTAGTGTATATATGTCCATGCCACTCTCTCACTTCATCCCAGATTACCCTTCCCCCTCCCTGTGTCCTCAAGTCCATTCCCTATGTCTGTGTCTTTATTCCTGTCCTGCCCCTAGGTTCTTCAGAACCATTTTTTTTGTTTTAGATTCCACATATATGTGTTAGCATATGGTATTTGTTTTTCTCTTTCTGACTTACTTCGCTCTGTATGACAGACTCTAGGTCCATCCACCTCACTACAAATAACTCAATTTCATTTCTTTATATGGCTGAGTAATATTCCATTGTATATATGTGCCACATCTTTTTTATTCATTCATCTGTTGATGGACACCTAGGTTGCTTCCATGTCCTGGCTATTGCAAATAGTGCTGCAATGAACATTGCGGTACATGACTTTTTGAATTATGGTTTCCTCAAGGTATATGCCCAGTAGTGGGATTGCTGGGTCGTATGGTAGTTCTATTTTTAGTTTTTTAAGGAACCTCCATACTGTTCTCCATAGCAGCTGTATCAATTTACATTCCCACCAACAGTGTTGTTTGTAGATTTATTGATGTTGGCCATTCTGACTGATGTGAGGTGATACCTCACTGTAGTTTTGGTTTGCATTTCTCTAATGATTAGTGATGTTGAGCATCCTTTCATGTGTTTGTTGGCAATCTGTATATCTTCTTTGGAGAAATGTCTATTTAGGTCTTCTGCCCTTTTTTGGATTGGGTTGTTTGTTTTTTGATATTGAGCTGCATGAGCTGCTTGTATATTTTGGAGATTAATCCTTTGTCAGTTGCTTCATTAGCAAATATTTTCTCCCATTCTGAGGGTTGTCTTTTCATTTTGTTTATGGTTTCCTTTGCTATGCAAAAGCTTTTAAGTTTCATTAGGTCCCATTTGTTTATTTTTGTTTTTATTTCCATTTCTCTAGGAGGTGATTGACACATACTTTTAATGCATGCTTTAGATTTATTCATTTTTCCAGATGTTTAATATTATTCTTCTAGAATCAAATCTATATAGCCACAACTATCTGAGCTTTCCACATAATAATTTGCTGGCAGTTACATTAAATATTTGCACTTGGATATTTGAAAATAAACAGTAAAGATTTCTTTATAAGGAGTGAATATCATATACCAGTTTATAAATAAGTAGTGTGAACCTGAAGTGGTAAGGGTAGTCAATTATTTCTAGTCCCTATCTTTAAAAATTTTTTTCAGTTTCTTAGGAAGACCAACATGGCCATTGAGTATAATAGTATATACACTCACTGCCTTTGTTTTGGACTATCTCTTTTGATCATGTTGGTATGGAGAACAGCCTTAAAAGAGAGTCTCCCTATGGGGCAGAAGGCTGGCTTGTTTACTGTCCAGTGTAATAAAGATAACGTCTCCCTCCAGGGTGAAGTTCTGTCAGGTCTGATTTCATTTAATTACAAAAGATTCAGGTCCCCTGAACTCAGGGTTGTTCATGTGTGGGACATAATCCCACTGAGTACATAGCATCTACCTGGGTCTTTCACAGCACAAGGCGAACAAAGGCAAACATAAATCTCATGTTAATTTCTGTACTGTGAATAACAAAGTCCTTTGTCTCTGACCCAGGAGTCTTGCCTCTCTGCTTTGTCTCTCTATCTAGGAAACTGTAGCAGACTAAGTTCCAAGTAGGGTTCTTGACAATCAACAGTTTGTTGCTTAAACAAATATTACACAAAGGTAAGGTCCTGCTTCATTAAATGTTTCACTATTCTGTGGATCTCACCAATCTTTTAACTACTAGAAGCTTCTGTACATGCATTTCCTTCCTCTAGAATGCCCTGCTCCATGTAGTTGGTCAGGAATATTATTGAGAGAATGCCATGGGCCAGTTGGTGTGCTAAAAGTTGACAAGACCTCATGGTTTTTACCCTCATGGAGAATTTAATCTGGAGGATCCACTGGTTTAGTAAACTCTGCTTTGCCCTTAAAGACGGAGCTCAAATCTTATGTCTTCAGAGGAACCCTTTCACTCATTTCTGCTCAGCTGTTCTCTCCTCTGTGCTTCCACGTTGTATTTGATCCACATCATGGCTGAACTCTCAGTCTCAAGGTAGTGACCATGTCTCATTTATTTTTTATCCTCATTACCTACCTCCATGCCTGAAACCTACTTGGCCCTACATAAATGTTTAAGGAAGAAAGAAAGGGATGAACAATAAAGAAGCATACAGACTCTATACACTGCTTAGTCTGTTCTCATGCTAAGGACAAGATTAGGTTGAGGCTTTGACTCATATTTTATTTCATTTGTTTGTACCCCGTGTCCTAAATGACTTAGGCACAATTCAAAGCCTAGAGGCAAGTTGCCATCTTGGCACAAGTCCTTACTTTTTACCCAGAGAGTTACAGATGACCTTTGATTAGGAGATACAAGCCTGGTATACTGGAAAGGGCATGTGCATTAACAGAAGCGGTTTAAAGGCTGGGCCCTGGGACTCCAGAATAAGGGACACTAAGACATCAACGAAAGTGTAAGTGATGGAGAAAATTGTTTTCTCCCAGGATTTTCTCTGGAAAAATACTCTAAAGTGTTGGGGAAGATTCTTTAATACATTGAGGGGATGAGGGAGTAACAAAGTAGCTGATAACAATTACTAGCTTTCTCAGAAAATGGAACATATGAAGTGCAGAGCTCTGTTTTCCATGAGGGGTATTAGGTTTGAAGCCAAAAGGAGAAAAGCTACTGCTATTACGAGTCTTTCTTCTCCACACCCCTTCATCCAATCTCTCAGCATCTCTGCTAAATAAATGTTGAATAAACAGTTTAAATTTTTCAGCTGGTGGTGTAGTCGAAGAGGAATGAAGTGGGGATTTTACTCTGGTCTTACTATTTGGAGAGACACAGATGTGGCTTCAGGTCTTAAGTTTGGGAAAAGAGCTTAACCTCTCCAGGCAGAACCAGCTACATGATTTATGGAGGCCAATGCAAGATTAAAATGTGGAATCCCTTGTTCAAAATTATTAAGATTTTCAAGATGACAAGAGTAAAGCATTAAACCAAGCATAGGGCCCTTCTACACGGGGGAATCTGTCAACTGCAGAGTTCACATGCCCTGTCTCTGAGCTCCAGATGCCTTGTGTGAAAAGTGTTGATAAAAATGACTCCCTCACAGGGTTCTTGTAAGGATTACATGAGTTACCAGGTGAAAGTGCCTAGTCTATTGTAAACATTCAGTAATTATTTGTTCCCTTCTTTCCCCTCCCCTTTCCTCTCCTTCTCTCTCTCTTCCCCACACCCTTCATTATATTAAGGGTAATATATTAAATACACCTATGCTATTGGTTAAATTAACTGTCAAAGAAACAAATATAATGTACTTGTAGATAATGTTAGGGATAATTTTCTATAATAACAAAGATAGTACAGGAAGATTGAATTCCATGAATTAAATCACTTCATAAGTCATAACATAAAATTTCTCCCCATCAATTACTTTTAATGAGAATTAATAGGAATCAATTTTTCTAGTGCCATATTTTGCAATTATACAATACAGTGCTGGAATTAGACTAAAGATCTTTTCTTAGTTCAATTCCATATAGATTAGAGCACTCTGCTTTAATTATCTTAGAATTCACTGCACATTCACAAAAGAATGATATCTCCTGTGTGTATATTTTTTACAAAGTATAAGTCAAAAGAATTGGTTTTATTTTGTTTATTTTTGTATAGTCAGTCTGGACAGTAGCAGAGATACCCTGCATACCAAGTGTCCTGAATATGAAACTTAAGTATTTTATATGAAATTCCCTCATGAAAATATTGAAAAATGCCAAAACATCTGTTATGTAAATTAAATATCAGCCTTGGGCAGCTATGAATTATGGGTCATTCACATTATACAGTAAGATGTTTTACTTTCTCTTAACTAGCACAAATTCCCTCTAGACCTAAGAGTCACTCACAATCACATATTTAAGTACAGAAAATGCAAACGGCAATGCTTCTGAAACCCAGTCATAATACCAAAGAATACATATTTTTTAATCATTGAAAATTATATTTTCAAATAAATTTTCTGATGTTTTTCTTTTAATAGTTGTCAGAAGAGTTGATGCTTTCTTTTAAAATGCTCTGCCTGAAAAATATAAGGGATATAAAACTGAATTAAATTTTAACAGAATAAGAAAGTATCCAATGTATCTTATAAACATGACCATTATTTCAGTTTATAACATGGTTCATGAGGGAAGTATGGACTGGGAGTTTGGGGTTAGTAGATGCAGACTATTACAGACAGAATTGATGGAAAACAAGGTCCTACTGTATAGCACAGAGAACTATATTCAGTGTCCTGGGATAAACCATAATGGAAAAGAATATAAAAACAGAATGTATATATATATATGTGTAACTGAGTCACTTTGCTGTATAGCAGAAATTAACACAACACTGTAAATCAACTATACTTCAATAAAATAAAAATAACATGGTTCCTGTACTAAAAGATTCACTCTATCTTCATAAAACTTAAAAAAATATTGTATATATATTATAGAGAGACATATTATGTATATACATATATATTTTTAAATACTGTGTGTGTATCCAAGAAGAAGAAAACGTCCTTGATCTTTTCCTATCTATTTTTTATTGGAATTTAAATAGCCCCAAAAGATAGGTAATCTTTTGTTCTCCTCTGGTGTTATATAATAAAGCCTTCTTTGCTAACTTCATCACAAGCAATAGCTGAGTGGCATAAAAGCTTCCCCAACCCCTATAAATATAAATGCAATCACATAAGTCTGTATAATTTATAATGAGTATAGTAGTTCCTATTCTGCCTACCTCTGAGGGTTGTGATGAGGATCAATGGAGATAAAATGTAAGAAAGCTTTCTGGAAGTTCTAAAGCTTTTTATAAATGTGTGGGAATACAGTAAAAGGTTGACATTGTCATGTCTAAGTATTGTCAAACACCAAGTATTAAATGGATGGTTTCTTGTAACGCTGTGTTATGTATAAAGTGCTAAACTATTTAAAACACTGGCTCCAGCACTGTGTTTTCAAGTTATGATGATATAGTTTATGTCAGAAACGGTGAGCTCTCCATGGAATATGATCCTTTTCCTAAGTACCCAAAAGAATATTTGTTACTAATATTAATGGCTGAAAAAATTTTTATTTTGTTTTACTTGTAATGTGTCACTAGTAATGTAGCTTTCACCATGGACTAGTTAATTTAATATTTTTTTAATTCCAAAAAACTCACTGTTATGTAACAAATATCATAGTCATTTTCCCCAAATGTTTCTAAATGTGTATGTTTTTCTTTTACAAAAATAATATACAAATATATTTCATATAATTTGTATTTTGTTTTAAACTCTTTAATTAGATATATTAGAAATTTAAGAATTCTTAACTACATCCAAGGCCTGTACCAAAGTTTTAAGCCATATATCTCCAATGTTATATGTTGTAATACAGATTGCCAACAAACACATGAAAGAAAACTCAACATCATTAATCATTAGAGAAATGCAAATCAAAACTACAATGAGGTATCACCTCACACCAGTCAGAATGGACATCATCAAAAAATCTACAAACAATAAGTGCTGGAGAGGGTGTGGAGGAAAGGGAACCTTCTTGCACTGTTGGTGGGAATGTAAATTGATACAGCCACTCTGGAGTACAGTATGGAGGTTCCTTAAAAAAACTAAAAATAGAACTACCATACGACCCAGCAATCCCACTACTGGGCATATACCTTGAGGAAACCATAATTCAAAAAGTCATGTACCGCAATGTTCATTGCAGCACTATTTGCAGTAGCCAGGACATGGAAGCAACCTAGGTGTCCATCAACAGATGAATGAATAAAAAAGATGTGGCACATATATACAATGGAATATTACTCAGCCATATAAAGAAATGAAATTGAGTTATTTGTAGTGAGGTGGATGGACCTAGAGTCTGTCATACAGAGCGAAGTAAGTCAGAAAGAGAAAAACAAATACCATATGCTAACACATATATATGGAATCTAAAACAAAAAAATGGTTCTGAAGAACCTAGGGGCAGGACAGGAATAAAGACACAGACATAGAGAATGGACCTGAGGACACAGGGAGGGGGAAGGGTAATCTGGGACGAAGTGAGAGAGTGGCATGGACTTATATATACTACCAAACATAAAATAGATAGCTAGTGGGAAGCAGCCACATAGCACAGGGAGATCAGGTCGGTGTTTTGTGACCACCTAGAGAGGTGGGATAGGAAGGGTGGGAGGGAGACAGAAGAGGGAGGAGATATGGGGATATATGTATATGTATAGCTGATTCACTTTGTTATAAAGTGGAAACTAACACACCATTGTGAAGCAATTATACTCCAATAAAGATGTTAAAAGAATTTTTTAATAAAAACTATATTGTAATAAAAGTGCTTTAATATATATTATTATCTTGCTACTTAACTGTTTTCCAACTAATTTGTTTTATTACTTAAAATAGTAAAAACATTGCATCTTAGAATATTTTCAATGTTCTTCTCTTTTCTTGGCATGTCTGTGATCAAGGTCCAAATTTAAAGGAACACTACAGCCATTTTGCTTAGCATTTTTTCCATATAAGTTTATATTTATCAGAAAGCATATTCTCAAAAATGTTCACCATTAAATAGGGATCTAACTCCAATAACTAATTAGAAGGTATAGATGATTTATAGTGATATTCACTGTGGTATAATCATATATATAAATAATTATTTCTGAGTTTGGTAACAGATAAATATGGATATTCAGGAAATTAAAACTACATTCTGAAGTTAATATATCTGAAACAGCAAAAAAAGACACTGAGAAAATTACGAACTTTGTCTCCTCTTGAGTGTCACTCTCTCCTCTAGAATGAGTGGATTTCTGAGGGACATTCCAGTCTTGACATTCCCTAATGAGATGACTCTGCTTGGGCTTTGCCAGTGGATTTTGACAATTCAAACAGAAAATGCTGCTTTAAAAAAATCACATCTGGACTTTCTGCTTTAAAACCTCAAGTTGGTCATCTGCTGACCACCATACTAATCACCATGAAACACTAACTTCTGAATAACAAGAAAGTGATGTAGCAGGAGAAATAGAAGAGGACTTAGTGTGTATGGAGTGTCCACTAGACATTAAGTATCATAATAAATGACTTATATTGAGTATTTTATTTAAAGAGAATGAGATATCTCTTTAAATAAAATATCTGAGAGCTAGAACACACACTACTAATGACTTACTTCCTAGAAAAAGATGAATACAGAAATATGTGACAGTGCTGTCTAGTGATTTTTTATTTAAGAAATTCCAAATAATAAAGAATTATGATGATAGCCATCAAGACTGTATAGTATTGAAGGTAGGATAAATATATAGATCAATGGAACAGAATAGAGAAACCAGAAGTAGATCCATATATGTGTGTTCAGCTGATTTTTGACAAAGGTGCAGGAGAAATTCAATGAAAAAGATAGTCTTTTCAGTAAATAGTGTTGGAACAATTGGGCAAAATAAGGGGGGAAAAAAAGAAACTTGACCTAAACCTCACCTTTTATAAAACTATTAACTCAAAATGGATCATAGATGTAAATGAAAAACTATAAAACTTTTAGAAGAAAACATAGAAGAAAATATTTATGACCTGGGGTTAGACCACGAGTTCTGAGCTATGGTACCAAAAGCAAGGGGGAAAAAATCAATAACCTAGACTTCATAAAAATTTAAAACTTTTGCTCTGTGAAAGGCCCTAAGAAGGTGAAAGACAAATCACTGACTGGGCAAAAAATGTTTGCAAATCACATCTCCAGCAAAGGACTTGTAAGCCAAATATATAAAGAACTCTCTAAACTCAACAATAGGAAAACAAGCAATCCAATTAGGAAATGAACAAAAGACTTGAACAGACAACTCACCAGAGAGGATATGCAAATGGGAAATAAGAAGATGAAATGACATTTAATATCACTGGCCATTAGGGAAACGCAAATTAAAGCCACAATGAGCTACCATTACACACCTATCAGCATGTCTCAAATGAAAAGTACTAACAATATCAAGTGCTAACAAGGATGCGGAGCTACTAGATCTCTAATACACTGCTAGGGGAAATGTAAAATGGTAGAATTACCCTGGAAAACAGCTGAGCAGTTTCTTATAAAGTTAAACAGTCACTTACCCAAACAACTCAGCAATTGCACGTTTGGGTATTTAGCACAGAGTAATGAAAACATGTTCACACAAGAACCTGTATGTAAATATTCATAGCAGCTTTATTTATAATAGCCAAAAACTGGAAACAACCCAAATGTCCTTCTAGGAAGAGACAAACTGTCCATGCTGTGGAGTGAAAAGTAACAAACTATTGATAAATGCAAAGACATAGGTAGAACTCAAAGGCATTATGTTAAGTGAAAAACGCCAGATGCAAAATGTTACATACTGCAGAATTCCATTCCTGTAACACTCAGTGACAAAATGAGAGTGATGAAGGACAGATGAATGTTGGCCACCTTCTAGGACTGTGAAAAGGGTGTGAAAATAAAGGGTTAGTGTGAGGGACTTTCTTTGTGGCAACAGAACAATATCCTTATTGTAAAAGTTGTTATACAAATCTGTACATGTGATAAAATTTCAAACACAAAGAAAAAGAGTGCATGTAAAAGCTAGTGAAATCTGAACAAGTTCTGTACTTTATTTAATGGTATTACACCAATGACAATTACCTGGTTTGATGATTTAATATGGTTACTTGAGATGTTATTAGAGAAAGCCAGATGAAGGATGCACAGGAAATTATCGTACTATTTTTGCAACCTCTTGTGAGTCTTAAATTATTTCAAAGTAAAAATTTTTTAAAGTAATGTATGATGTGATCAGAATATAAATTTACTTCCACCTGCATCTTCAAGTCTATATGAATATCTACATTGGTTTAAAAAAAATCTTGACATATCTAAGATGTTCAAATCCATACTACAACAGATACGGAAAGAACGAGATTTCAGAGTGATTTCTCTAGTAATCAAGTCTTTTAAAAATAATGTTTACAAAAACAGGAAAAAAAATAATTCATTGGCCTGGCAAGAGCTTTGGAAGAGAAGGAAGGAGAGAGTGAGAAGATTTGAACCTAATACCAGAGGTTATCATTGGAGATAAATTTAGGGAAAATAGACCCAAGGTAATTACAGTTATCAGGGAAAGTGCAGTGATGAGCTAGATTAAGCAATGAGTTTCATTTAGTGAGATTAAAGCCAAAGGTTACAATTTAGACTTCAAATTGCTGTTTCTGTTATTTGCTGTCTTTTAAGTTAATGATTGAGCTACTTTGGAATTTAAAGTTCTGGTCTTTTCCTTTTTTAAAAGCATGGAAAGTCTTATTTCATCAGGTGACAAGATTTATGATATACCATTATTCTTCTCTAAAAATTTCTCTCAAAATTCAAGGAGTCCCTTTGCAATTGGAAGTATCCTGTGATCATTACAGTGTTCATTCATGTGAAGTGGTTTACAAATTGTTTTAGCATCTTGGAAATATAATTGGCCTTGGCTCATGATTTCCAATGATTCTCCTGTCTATAGAGAGTAAACGTCTCCAAAGTTACAATAGGGAAGAAACTTACAATCTCCCTAGATAACTTTTTTCTGGAGAGGATTTGCTAACATTCTATGTCCTTCCTCTAAATTAAAGATTATAAGGCAGTGACATCAGAAAATTGGGTATTTGTGATATGGAAGACAAGGATCAGTTCTTGGATGGATATTCAATGCACAGATTATAGACAGTGATGCAGCCACCATTGCAGCAAATGGACTGCAACTACATATTTTGAATTATTGAAGCAGTGGCCTGAAACTATTCAGTAGATCAGATGTATTGCCTTCCTTCATGAGATTGATGAGAATTCAGCTCTGCTCACCACACTCCAGCGCAGAGGACTGGAGGGCATTTAGCATGCTGAGAAAGGTCAAAGTAAGCCTGTATCAGTTTCTGAAACTAAAAATTCCAAACTCCTTGCTAGCCATTAAAATGAATGAAGAAAATCTATGTTGTGATGTGTAGCATCCTGAAGACTTGCTAGAAGCATAAAAGGAAGGAAAATTCTGTGGCTCAGACCAGGAAATGCTTATTTGTCTCTTTCCAGAGCATATAAAGGATCACAGTGTTATGCACTGTCTCACTCCTGGAACATTATCGGATCAAAAGTTATATGCAGCTTAAATAATGGAAATTCAAACATAGAAAATCCATTACCATATTTGGCCCTTCTTTTTGGCAGATAGTACAGAAACAAAACAGCAAAGTAATTTTGCTATTCAAATTGATTGTGAAATGGATTTTTCATACAAAAGGCTGGAGTCAGATCTCACTGTAGTCAAAAGTATAAAAATTTAGGAAAAACACTAATTCTGCAGAATATTAGGTTTCTGAGAAAACATTTGCCACTAATGATGAAATATACTTAACTCTCAAGTTGTGCTTTACTCTGGTCAAACCACCACAGTTCCAGATTTTACGACATGGTTTAGCATGCGTGGAATACCTTGTGTCACATGAAAATGGCTGTTCTTCAAGCTGAAATAGTGGGAATTTGCTAAGATGGAGATTTTTTTCTTTGCCTATGTGCTTCTTATTAGCATGTCAGGCTGATCAGGACTAGAATTCTACCACTCTCTTTCTTGCATTTTTTTCCTCCTTCTTCTGACTTCCTCTAGCATTAGAGATCACAAAGGGCTTGGCATAATTATTAAATAATTGGGCTTCTGGAAGAAGGAAATGTGACAAGTAATGTGCTATACACACACACACACACACACACACACACACGAACACACCATTTCTTTCCTTTTGTTTTCAATTTCTTTCCTTTGAGTTTATATCTGAAACTCTGTTTATTATCCTCAGTCAAATTAAATAATAAGGATCAAAATACAAATTTTCTTTGAGACCCCATAATTGTTCATCTCCTGGAGAAAGGAAGAACAGTATTTTTTTTTTTTTTTTTTTTTTTTTTTTTTTGCGGTACACGGACCTCTCACTGTTGTGGCCTCTCCCGTTGTGGAGCACAGGCTCCGGATGCACAGGCCCAGCAGCCATGGCTCACGGGCCCAGCCACTCCGCGGCATGTGGGATCTTCCCAGACCGGGGCACGAACCCGTGTCCCCTGCATCGGCAGGTGGACTCTCAACCACTGCGCCACCAGGGAAACCCCCAGTATTTATTATCAATAATTCAGAATGACCATGGTAACAAAAGGGGCTAAATTAGTCAATTAGGTTGTGTTGCATACTTTTTTATTGATTAATATTTGTACATGTGTAAGAATATATGTAACAAATAGTTTATGAGACACATTGAATTGAACAGCTACTAACATAGTCCCAACTTAGGAACATTGCGAATCATGTTACATCTACCTGTGTGTCCCTTCTGTGTACCATTTCTTTGCCTCTCTATTACCCAAAAGGTACCACTATTCTGAAACTTGTGTTTATCTTTCCCTTGCCCCCCCACCCAGTAGTTTTATCACAAATGTATTTAGCTCTAAACAATATATTGTTTGATTTCTTAGTTTGGAGATTGTAAAAATGGTAGTCTAAAGTACACATTTTATGATTTCCTTTATTTAAGTAACATTTTGTTTCAATAATCCATTGATGTTGTTGCATATAATTGTATATCATTCATTTTCATTGCTGCATGAAATCACATTGTATAAATTTACAATTTAATGATCCATGATCCTGTCAGACATTTGGGACATTCTGTCACCCAGTTAACCAGACCCTTATCATCACCCATTTAAGTTTGGGTAATCCTGACTACCAATAGGCTAAAAAAATTTTTCAGTTAGAACAGGATTAGCACCATGATAAACTACAGCCCTTTGTAAGGAATAACCCAAGAAAGCGACTTAGATCCTTCTGGTCATGGGATGCTTAGCCTTTTAGTAAGCCATACTGGTTCTAATATTTATTCCTTTTCTTTTTTGTACACAGGTTTTGTAACACTATCTTGTGCTTCACATTCACTTTGAATGAACATGGTCTGAGTTTTGAAAGCTTGAATGGAGAAATAATTTCCATAATGGAAAGAACTTGTGTTTGGATCAGTCCCATCTGGATTTAAACTCTGGTTCTGCCACTTTCTAGCTATCAGATCTTGGATAATTTATTTAACTTCCCCAAATCTCACTTTCTTCCTCAATAAAATGGAAACAATCATGCATACTCATAAGATTGATTTTTTTTATTTTCTTTATTTTTGGCTGCATTGGGTCTTCCTTGCTGCACAAGGGCTTTCTCTAGTAGCGGTGAATGGGGATTCCTCTTCCTTGCGGTGCGCAGTCTTCTCATTGCAGTGGCTTCTCTTGTTGCGGAGCACAGGCTCTAGGCATGCAGGCTTCAGTAATTGTTGCATGCGGGCTCAGTAGTTGTGGCTCGTGGGCTCTAGAGCACAGGCTCAGTAGTCATGGCACACGGGCTTAATTGCTCCATGGCATGTGGGATCTTCCCGGACCAGGGATCAAACCCGTGTCCCCTATATTGGCAGGCGGATTCTTAACCACTGCACCATCAGGGAAGTCCCATAGATAGGTATAGTATTAAAAACATAATATGTTAATGCCTAGCCTAATGTCTGGCACACAGAAGGCATTTAATAAATGTTTAAGGAATAAAGGTTTGAAGAATGAATCGGCAAAGTGGTGAACAAGGAGGCAACATAAATGCCTATGGAGCAAAGAAGATAACCTAAATGTGTGAATCAAGTGAAAGAAAATACTTAGTTGTGGGTCTTGTTGGAATAAGGGAACAAATGCCCAGTATTCACAGGGCTGCCACATTTACACACAAGGTTGTTCTCTGGAGGTGCACTATATGACAGCCCTGGTTTTCTTATATAACCATAAATTTAGAAGCAGGAAGTCTGCTACAGCTATTCTACAGTTCTGTCAAAAACTAATGTTCACTTAAGCTATCTTTCTTCTGTGTACTAAGCATGTAGTTTTTGTCCTCATAATTACAGAATGGCTACTGCACCTCCATATATCTGTGTTCCAAGCAGGAAGAAAGCAAAGGGTCATATGTTGTCATCACACAGTTTCTCCTCTGGGCTTCCCTTCCCAAAAAGGTCCTGTTTATATTATCTTTGACCAAAACTGTATCTTATGGCCAATCCAGCCTACAACCATGACTAAAAAAATCAAGTGTTTTAACTTTCCAGCCTCTATAATAGAAGACAGAAATTTTACAAACATATTATCCCTTCCACTGAAGGTTAAAACAGAAAAAGTTTTTTTTAAGTTTAAGGAAATTGTGCTCATGAAACTTATATATCACTATGTATATCTGATATATTTTATTACAGTTTTGACTAGGTTGTTTAAGGCACTACATAAATAACTCAAATGGTAAACATTTTGCAAAATAACTGATTTCTTAAAGATTATACTGCAGGCCAAAGTATGTGAAACAAATAGGGGAAGAGGACAGGAGGGAACAATACAAAAAGAAACACACTAGGAAATCGAAGATATTAAAACATTCTCTAACATCATATACAAAAATAAACTCAAAATGGATTAAAAAACTTTATGTAAGACTAAAACTCCAAGATGAAAACAAGCAAAACGCTCCTTGACATAATTCACAGCAATATTTTTCTGTCTCCTAAAGTATAGAAAATAAAAGCAAAAATAAATAAGTGGGACCTAATTAAACTTAAAAGTTCTTGCACAGCAAAGGAAACCATTGACAAAACAAAAAGATAACCTGCTGAATGGGAACATATTTACAAATGATATGACTGATAAGGGGTTAATATCCAACATATATAAACAACTCAGACATCTCAACATTAAAAAGCAAACAACCCAATTAAAAAATGGGGAGAAAAACTGAATTGCCATTTTTCCAAAGAGGAAATGCAGATGGACAAAAGGCATATGAAAATGTTCAACATCACTAATCGTCAGGGAAATGCAAATCAAAACCATGATGAGATATCACCTCACACCTGTCAGAATGGTTATCATCAAAAAAAAAAACCACAACAAATGTTGCCGAGGATGTGGAGAAAAGGGAACTCTTGTATGCTTGTTGGTGGGAATGTAAATTGGTTCAGGCACTGTGGAAAACAGTATGGAGGTGTTTCAAAAAACTAAAAATAGGGCTTCCCTGGTGGCGCAGTGGTTGAGAGTCCGCCTGCCGATGCAGGGGATACGGGTTCGTGCCCCGGTCTGGGAGGATCCCATATGCCGCGGAGCGGCTGGGCCCGTGAGCCATGGCCGCTGGGCCTGCGCGTCCGGAGCCTGTGCTCCGCAACGGGAGAGGCCACAACAGTGAGAGGCCCGCATACCACCAAAAAAAAAAGAAAAAAAAAAAACAAAAAAAAAAACCACAACAAATGTTGCCGAGGATGTGGAGAAAAGGGAACTCTTGTATGCTTGTTGGTGGGAATGTAAATTGGTTCAGGCACTGTGGAAAACAGTATGGAGGTGTTTCAAAAAACTAAAAATAGGGCTTCCCTGGTGGCGCAGTGGTTGAGAGTCCGCCTGCCGATGCAGGGGACACGGGTTCGTGCCCCGGTCTGGGAAGATCCCACATGCCGCGGAGCGGCTGGGCCTGTGAGCCATGGCTGCTGAGCCTGCGCGTCCGGAGCCTGTGCTTCGCAACGGGAGAGGCCACAACAATGAGAGGCCCACATACCGCAAAAAAAAAAAAAAAAAAAAAAAAAAAACTAAAAATAGAACTACCATATGACCCAGGAATTCCACTCCTGGGTATATATCCAAAAAAACAAAAACCATATTTCAAAAAGATACATGCAACCAAATGTTCATTCAGCATTATTTACAATTGCCAAGATACGGAAACAATCTGGGCTTCCCTGATGGCGCAGTGGTTGAGAGTCCACCTGCCAATGCAGGGGACATGGGTTCGTGCCCCGGTCCGGGAAGATCCCACATGCCGCAGAGCGGCTAGGCCCGTGAGCCATGGCCACTGAGCCTGCGCATCCAGAGCCTGTGCTCCGCAACGGGAGAGGCCACAACAGTGAGAGACCCGTGTACCACACACACACACACACAAAATGATATGGAAACAATCTAAGCGTCTATCAACAGAGGAATGGATAAAGAAGATGTTGTATATATATATATATATATATATATATATATATATACACACACACACACAATGGAATACTACTCAGCCACAAAAATAAAATTTTGATATTGGCAGCAACATGGATGGACTTCGAGGACATTATGTTTAGTGAAATAAGTCGGACAGAGAAAGACACATGCTGTATGATATCACTTATATGTGGAATTTAAAAAATACAACAAACTAGTAACTATTGCAAAAAAGAAGCAGGCTCACAGATATAAAGAACAAACTAGTGGTTGCCAGTGGGGAGGGGAGGGGCAATATAGGAGTGGGAGAGTGGGAGGTACAAACTATTGGGTGTAAGATAGGCTCAAGGATGTACTGTATAACACGGGAAATAGAGCCAATATTTTGTAATACCTGTAAATGGAAACTAACCTTTAAAAATTGTATAACAAATAAAAATTAACAAATAGAATAAAAAAGTTTTTAAGAGAACCAACAAAAATAATAAATAAATAAATAAATATTTTTTTAAAAAAGAAACGGAAGATAGAGGAGAGAAAATTGAATTAAATATGAGGACAATAGTTAGCAACCATCGTAAGTGCTTGTTTCTCAACATCAAAGTCAACTTGCACTCAATCTCATCCTCCCAGAGTGTTGATGAGGGTGCTGCAGAAGAGAAAAAAATCTATAGATGCTTCTGCCTCCACAAAAACCCATACATAATAATTTTCAAATATGAAAAAAATATTGATTTTATTATGCTATGTAAGAATATTGACCACAGTCTTAAAAAAACAATGTTTTCTCTATTTGAGGAATTCAAAACAATTAATAGACATTAAAATGTATTCAGAAGAAATTTGCTAACAATATACTATGTATGGAAATTAAAGTGAATCAAGGATCCTTTGCTCATTCTCTCCCCTTTTTTCTGTCCATCACTTCTTTTTTATTCTCTTTCCCTTGCTCTCCTTTTCCCTAAATATACATATATAAACACACATATTAATCCAAATAATATTATATTTCTCTACAGTATTTTAATAACATACATGTACATTTTAATAACAAATACACATTTGTAAATAAAATAAGGTATTAGAATATTAGAGCATATGGTTTAATCTGTAAGGGAACAAATGTTTTCAAATTATTCCTTTTCGTTCTTACGTTTTTTTTAATGAGACAAGACAGGATGGCAATAACATGTTCCACTGTCTAGTCTTCCTTTTATCCTAACTTATAGCATTATGCATAAATAAAAACAGATACAGTTTTCCACACACTTATAATGCAGCCGTAAACAGTCACAAGGAATGTTATTTCCATTTAAGATTTATGTCTCCAACATCTCAGTACTGTAGTAATAGTTTTTATTTTCAACAACACATCAAAATCCACTTTTAAAATTGTACATATTCTATGATTCTACAATTGTGAATATGTTTGTAATCATAATGTAATGAACACATTTAAGAGAAATCTCAAGAACAGTATCTAATGTTTTATCACAGTAGTATAAATAGTCACATTTTAAATTCTTTAATTCATTTGACAATTTTTTTGAGCACATGCTATGTGCCAGATATTATGACTGCCTCTTTTCTTCTCATGTTAAGCCTGGGGTCTGTCTTAGTCTCCACTCAATTGCTGACATCTAACTAGTGTCTGGCACATAGTAAGTGTTGAATAAGCATTTGTCAAATGCATGAATTGACATTCATCTTAAAAGTCTGTTTCTGTTTTCTGGTCTACTTAGTCACTGTGAATCTAAACCTTTCTTTCCAAAAGAGTAATCCTTTTTCTTATAGCAGAATTTCAGGCTTGAATGGTGGTTGCTTTGGTTTCCAGCTATCTACACATGTGCCAAGCTGCCTGAGGCATTACTTGAGCGAATTCTGAAAGCAGCTCTCTTTTTCCTCCCACTCACCATTACCTGAATTCAGTTCACTAGCCAGAATCTTCTTGGATATCTTCTCAGAGGCATTCTGTTGTGCAAATCAAGCACTTTTAAATACAAGCATCACTGAATCACCCAAAAGACTGCTCAACCAAAATTATCCTCCCCACAGAGGGTAAAACGTCCATGAACGTCCTTTTTAGGCTCATTTTCTTACAAATACCACGGGTGAGTGTAACATTAAATTTCAATAATTTTATAATAAAGAAGTTTATCAGATTGCTTTCCTCTCTGAGAGAAAACATTCAGGGCATGTTGTAACTACCAGGAGGTGCCACATTTTTCACAGCGATTCTAGATCTATCTTGTACATTTAGCAGTAAACCATAATATTTTATGTAAACGGTTTTGTAAGGTTAAAGGTCATAAAATGAAGTTAGTGAATGTTTTCTTTCTAAGAAAACAAATGTTGTATGTGAAAACATATTTACTGGATTACTAAGGTTACAATTGTGACATATCAAGACTCTGTGAGTTTCTGCTGCATATTATATACTTTATTAATGCCTTAGTGAATCATTGTATAATAAGAAGTATTGTAAAGTAAAACGTTTAAAATATATTGGAAATGTCTAATTCTATGTTGGAACCAACTGCCAACCCACCATGAACTATGGCCTAATTTTATGCTTAATTATGGAGCAGCTACAGTATGAATTATCTCTCATCAAAAACCATTCCAGGTCAATGAAGTTCTAAATAGTTCCTGAAGCTATCTCCTCCCTCACACCGTTCATGGGAACCCATATTTTTAAATACCTATAAATGTTCTCAGAAGCTGTGAATCCCAATCCTGTTCTATCACTAACCTATTTTAAAATTTTATGTTGCTTTCCTCCCTGCAAGTTTTCTTCCCGGTATAAAAACGAATTTTAACCCAATACTTTTCTCATGAGGACATTGTGAGATTTAATTAATTAATTAATGTATGTATGTAGAACATTCTGAGAAACTCAGAGGCAAGATATTGTGTAAGTATAGAGTATTATACTAAAGTTTCTAAACTGGCTTAATTATACAACAATATACATTTTCAATATGAATATTTTGGCACTATATTCTCTCTGCCAATATTATAATCTAAAATAATTATAGTAGCTTTACTTTTCAAAAAAAGACATCTTTTTCTTAGAATACCAAATGCCACTAGTCTTTTAGCTGTGGTTAAAATGACAGTCTTAGTAATTTTCTATTAGGAACCAAAAGTCATATATAGCAAATTCAAAGAGAGTGAGGAAAAGGACTGCCACAGTTGGTCTTGGCTGTGGATGTTTATCATGACACACTGACACCATTAGCGATGCATTAGTGTCCTAAGGGTGGGCTTACCATGGTTCTACACAGAGTCAAATTTGAGTTCAAAGCAAAACTTGATGAAATAGTGTTTATATGGCAAGAGGCAACAATTTTAAGGGGTGGGAAAAACTCTGAATATCACAATGACAACCCTAAATTTTCTTTTGTTTGTTCCACCAAATTGAAAGCAATAGCAACCCATCATCCACTTATTATGCATTGTCCCATAACTTGTCAGCTGCTAAAATAATTGTCCAACCACCTGAATATTTTCAATATATTCCAGCAAGCGATGGCAGGGTCAAATTCCCGCAAAGTATAGAATTTATGATCTTAGAATCCACTTCCTTTACCGGCTGAATCCCTCATACATATATATATTTAACACCCTACTTCTAATAACAGAATTATTTGAACTCATAATGCCTGTCATCTGTTATTCTCAAAGTACTTTACTAATAATAAATAATCTGTGAAATTTGTCTCTGCTGGATATTACTACTTCTGTTTAAGCAGCAAGTCCCTGAGGTTGGTCCTGTCTATTACCACCAAGATGTCTGATTAGAGGAATGAGGAGTGGAACTGGGTACCAGGGCCAAATTGCAAGGTGGGTGGCTGGTGATTCTGCTGCTTTCTATGCTGTCAAAACAAAAAACAAACAAACAAAAACTTCTAGCTATGACTCCACACAGGGACCAGTTTCCATGTCTGCCCTAATCCACACCTGTTCATCGTTCCTTTAACCTGCACTTGACTCAGTGCTCCTAGCTTCGATGTTTCAATTCCTCTCACCCAAGAAGCCAACAGAGGACCAGAATGACAACTCCCTTTTCCTGAGATGAACAAGTGGAAATCATAATAATCTTAGAGCATTGGCAGCAGTAGTATGTCTTGTTTGTTTGTTTTTCTACTTTTGAGATAGTAACAATATAAAAATAAAGTTTCATGGATAATAAATGTAAAAAGGGAAGCAAAAGATGGTCAGGTGATCTCCAAAAACAACTTAATAAAGATTTGTTATTTCAAATATTATGTAATACACACCCTCTTGAGTTTTTTGTTGTTGATTCTGAGCACCTCAAAATTACTATATATTCATTTCTATTTGTGGATAATGCCTGAGTAACACTATCAGCATTAAATTTGTCTTAATTAATTTCTAAGCTGCTTGGCTCTTTCTTGCAAACTTTCCTTAACCACTTGTGCAGATAAGGAAATGTGATTCTCATATGAAGATGGAAATTCTTCAGATTTGTGAAGATACCAAGTGTCATAAGGATATTCAGAGTCTCCAAAATTAATATTAGTCTTAGAGTGCAGTCTTTCTTTTTTTAATCAAAATGTTAAAGATCCTGGAGTAATTGATACTGTTCAATTATCAAGTAAAACTTCTGAGCTCACATTTTTATATTCTTTCTTTCCCAAATTCCACACAGTAAACATTTAAAGTAAAAAGATCCATATCAGCACTGAAAGTGGTTAAGAATGCTGTTTGCAGACCAGACATTTTGTTAAATTTCAGGACAAAACATGGGTGAAGTCATATTCAAAGTGCTGACATAGCACCTTTGTGAAAATTAGGACAGGACACCTTTTGAGGAGATACAGCTCTGAAAACACATTCATATCTCTCTAAATGTTGAAGAGCCCTAAGATTCCATTGTTGATTTCTCCTCTGTCTTACCCTACTCATTAGAAAGTTCTCATGGCTTTAAATATCATCTTAACACTGACAGCGAAATTTGTATTTTCAGCTTCATCTGCCTGCCCTTGTTCTTGATTCATGTATCTATTGTCTACTCATCATATCCACCTCAATAGGTAACCAGCCTATCAAAGTTAATGGGACAGAAAACAAACAAACAAACAAAACTCTCTCAATTCCCCTACCTCACCCAAACCTGGTCTTTCCCTTTTCAATGAATGGCACTACCTTTCACACATATATTTAGCCCCCAATTCTAGATGCCATCTTTAATTCTTTTCCCGTCTCCTACTACAACCCTGAAGCATGTTCTGTTGGTTGTTTGTTTATAGTAAATCTTCATTCAAACCATTCTCACACCCTCTGCTGTGATCAGCTAATAGAAGCCATTATCACTGTCATCATGACTTATACAGCAGCCTCTTAACACTTGTCTCAGCCTCTATTCTTGCTCCTTATACAGTCCATTCTTCACACTGCAGAGCGATCTTCTCAGATGATAAATCAGACCCCAGCGTTGCACAGTTCAGACCCCTCAAACAGGTCCCCAACAGAGAATAAAATTCAAACTTATCATCATGGTGAACGAGGTTCTGCATATCTGGTCGCTCTGTAGGTCTCAGACCTCATCTAAAATACTCGGATCTCTGGTTCTCTGCCCTCCTAACATTGGTCTTTTTGTTCTTTTCTCAAAAATACCAGGCTTGTTTCTGCCTTAGGGCCATTAGACTGCTCTCGGCATCCATGCCCTCATGCTATACATGTTTATTTAGCACCTATCATATGATAGGCTGTTTTATGCAAAGGAGAAAACAACAGTGACTATGGAACCTATTTTCAAGGAGTTTACATTCTAGTGCCTAAAGGAATTCTCTATCAGCTCTCATCAGGACTCCTAAATAGTCTCTTAACCCTTCTATCTGCTTCTAGTCTTACTCCCTTTAAATCTCATGCTTCACATAGCAGTCAGAGGGTGCCAAGGTCCACAGAGAAACTTTCTCTGAAGATTCTATATAAAACAGTGCTCCTCTCTCCATTCCAGGTCCCTATCACTTTCTATTCTTCTTTATTTTTTTTCATGGCCATTATAGTAATCTAACATGGTATTATAAACTTATTTGCTTATTTTTTATTACCTGTCTCCCCCGCTATAAGCTTCATAATGGTGGGGATTTTGTTTTTTATCCCTAATTCCCTTTCTTAAACTGCACCTGACACATAATATAGATTTAATATATACTTATAGAGTGAATATATTAAGAAGGATGTCAAAATACTCAACATGTACAGGAAAGAGCTTAAATCAAGTGGAGATAATTTCTTCTGGAAGTGCATATTAAAAAGTTCCAAACTTGGAATTATCAAGTATGTGGAGTGGAAGGAGCCTTGGAAGGAAGCACAGTTACTTACTGAGGGACCGTCTGTTAAAAAACCTGGTGGATCCCCACCTTTTAATTGCCTCATACAGAATAATTTGCACAGCATTTGTCCCCAAACTAAAATCAGAGTTGTCCTCTGAAGAAAGTGAAAAATTCTCTTGAAAGTATCCAGAACCGTAAACGTAGCTGGTGACACTGTAGAGAGAGGAGGGTGGAGACAGGAGTCAATATGAACCTATAGGACAAAGGGGGAAAAGGAACAGGGAAGAACTTGGCCTGAGGAAAATACCCTAAGTGAAGCATGCTTGTTCATTCCTGCACACACATCTCCAGCCTGCCTGCTCCTCTGTCCTTATTCTCCTAAACTGAAGTTTGTTCATCTGTAGGGCATGATTGTTGACACAGAGCCAGAAATCAGCAATCCAATTTAGGGAAGAAAATGTTTAGATATAGATCTTCACAATTGTAACTAGAGTTAACATTTGCAGTAGCACTTGCCATGTATAGGCGCTGTTATATGTGATTTAAATACGTTAATTTGTTTAATTCTTACAAGTACTCCATGAGGTAGGTCCAATTATTATTTTTCCCATTTTACAGATAATGTACAGAAATGATGAAGTGACCAGCCCACGCCCTCACAGCTTTTAAGTGACTCAGTAGCAACTCTAAACCAGGAAGTCTTGCTTCATGGTCAAAACACTTAACCTCTACTCTTTGTAGAAGAAACTCATGTCATTGCCCTGTTAACCAACTTCATTCTCCATTCATTAATAGAAATGGAAACTCAGGAAAACAAGACACATGAGCTAAGTACACAACACCAAAAAGTAGAACCAGAGGAGCAAACAGAACAATTAGCACTATTGGAAACAAAATTAATGCAAGATGCTAGTAAAATTCTAATAGCATCCTTAAAAAATTTCAAGAAGTTCTTGTGTCCATAAAACATGATCAGAATGTCTTGAGAAAAGAGTGGTCAGGAAAAAAATAGTTCTTGGAAATTTGAAATATTATTGCTGAAAAGATATTTAAATAGTATATCTAAAGACTAAAATGAACACCATATAAGACCAAACAATGATATAGAAGATAAAGATAAAGAAACTTCAAAGAACATAATGTAAAAAGACAAGTAAACTAAAAATATGATAAAAGTAGTTAATAAGCATGAAAAATTGATCCAGGACCTCCAACATCCAACTATTAAGAGTTCAAGAAAGAAAGAGAGCAAGAGTGAAAGTGAGAGAAAGAGAGTGAGAGGGAGACAGAAAAGAAAGAAAGAAAGAGGGATAAAGGGGGAATGAGATAAATAATGAAGGAAAATGGAAGACAATGGAATAAATGTCATAATTAAGCAATAGTAGAATAAACAGAGGCATGAGCCTATACTGAAAGGGTATGAGTTTTAGTAGGGGAAATTTTTTTAAAGACATATGTGGAAGAAAACTCATGAAATATAAAAACTCCAAAGATTAAGAGAAAATTCTAAAATCTTAAAGACAGAAGGAGTAAGTACCCTACAAAGAAGTGGGAATCAGAATTGTGTCAGTAAGTCTGGATATTAGAAAAGCATAGAGGAGGGCTTGACAAAATCTAAAATTGGAAACTAGAATTGAAAATCTAATTAGGGACTAGATGCATGCAAGAACTCAAAAAGTTTACCTCCCACATATGTTTTTGTAAACTAATGAAAAACATATTCCACAAAACAAACAAGAAATCTTATGAAGAGTTAAAAATGCTTGTTGAGGAGTTATGGAATTAATACAAAATATAAAAGTAAGAAAATTACATCTATACACTAAGACTAGAAACTACTAGTCTAAATTATACAGAAGTCAAGAGGGCTTTGTGAAGCATCACTTTGAAAAGATAGTAGATTCCTTTCAAAAAAATATGAATATGAAATGAGAATTTCTTCTGTCAATAAAGAAAAGAAAAGGCAATTAGAAACTCAGAAAAATACAAAAAGCTGTACAAGAAAGCTTTGTCCTAGAATGAGACTAAAAATGTGGCATGATTTTCAGTAACTCATTTATGTTCTGTAAGAAGAGCACTCATTTAACTTAATCTTAGAACATTCAATTTGAGCAACATGGTTTTTATCACCTATGGTTATTTTTTTTCCTACAGTAAATTACACAATTTGAATATCAGTAAATGATGTTTTATAATTATTATAAATGCTGTTTTTAGTTTATAACTTTTACATTTAACTTGTCAAAGGTCACAAAACTTTTGATTATAGTCATAGAATGATTTAAGTTAAATAACCCCTTAGAATGTGAAATTATAAAATGCCTGCAATTGGAAGATGGCATGAGAAGACGTGGAGGAATATGTAAGGGACCTAACTTCTCATATCATATAAAGGATTCAAAAGATTCTGCCTAAATTTTATGAATTGAGATATAGGACTTTAAATACTTAAAATTATAATACTAACCACTAGAGTAATTAAATCATAAACTGAGTGGTGGAGGAACTGCAAAAGGGGAGTAGAAGATAGTGTAACTGTGGTCACTTTCTACTTGCAACACTGATTCAGCCAATACTGCTTAAATCAAAAAGTATTGATTTAAGTATTTTACTGTATTTAACTATTTTACTGGTACATGCAGATCACTTAGAGATATAATAGTAGCCTCCAGAAGAACCAATTTTTATCATTTTTATAATAAGTAAATAGTCACATGAAAATTAAGAAATTCTTGGTATCAAGATGACACCCTGGCTGAAATGAAGTTAGTCTTCATGTCACCTGGCTGAAAAATGTTAAAGTTCTATTACAATGTTAAAATATATATTCCTAAAAGAATGAATTATGTGAGCTATGTAAATTAATTTTTGATGTGAATTATGACCATTCCTTAATTCAGCTAAAGAGCAAAGAATTTAAGATAAAAATGAATAAATAAAATGCAAAATGTATTTAAACAAACACAGTTTTTTTTGGAAATATATTTATTTTTTATTTATTTATTTATTTTAGCTGTGTTGGGTCTTCATTGCTGCACGCAGGCTTTCTCTACTTGCAGCGAGCGGGGGCTACTCTTCGTTGCAGTGCACAGTCTTCTCATTGTGGTGGCTTCTCTTGTTGCAGAGCATGGGCACTAGGCTCACAGTCTTCAGTAGCTGTAGCACGTGGGCTCAGTAGTTGTGGCTCGCAGGCTCTAGAGCACAGGCTCAGTAGTTTTGGCACAAGGGCTTAGTTGTTCTGCAGCATGTGGGACCTTCCCATACCAGGGCTCGAATCCGTGTTTTGGCAGGCAGATTCTTAACCACTGTGCCACCAGGGAAGTCCAAACACATTAGTTTTTGCTGCATAACAAACAATCAAAATATCTCACTGGCATTCAACAATAAGCTTTTATTACTATTATTATTTTTACTACTACTATAGTTATTATTTTGCTTACAAGTCTGCAGGTTGACTAGGAAAACTTCAGCTTTTAGGTCCACTGCAGTGGCTCAGCTCCATACTCCTATTCAGCAACCCAGACTGATTGGGGCAGCAGCCATCTGAAAAATGCTTTTCTCATGGTAAAGGTTGGAAGTTTCTGTGGGGATGAGTAAAAACATACTGCTTCTTAAGGCCTGCGTTCAAAATGTACACATTTACTTCCACCTTCCGTCCACTGGCAAAGCATATCACATGCCCAATCTCAACATTGATGGGATAGAGAATATAATTCCTGTGGTGGTAGGGAGAGGAACACATTTGTTCAACAATAATCTAAGCTGCCATAGGCACAAAGGTGAAGTTATTTCTTTCTACTGAGCACTACTGATTTCACTCAGAAATACATTTTAGGAAATTATTATTCCAATTACTTTACCTATATTTGTTTCCCCAAAATAAAAAGACCAGTAAAAGCCTTACAAGTCAAGTTACCAGTAACACTGAGCTAATAGAGTAATATACAACCAAGCCATTATTTATCATCTCACTAAATCAGACACTTAAGCAAACTGCATGGTAAATTATTCTCAAAAAGGAAAAGTATCATTTTTTCATTGTCTCAGCATACACATTTATATATACATGATATTAATTCTAGAAACATAGCAGTCACCATTTATGCGCATGAGAATATGTATAGCATTTGATGGGAAATGCTCACTTTTTTCTGTTGAATAGCAATATCATTTAGAATATTAAAAATGAATTAACACATTGGACACAACGTAGTCTCGTGAAGATTAACTAAGAGTAACAGCATTTCTCAAAACAAAATTCTTATTGTATATGTGAAAGCTCTTTAAATATAGGAAATATTATTTTTAACCAAACATATATATGTATAGTTATATATATTATACAGTAACTTAACTTGTTTTCTTCCATCTCTACAAAAGAAGAACTATTATCATCTGTTAGATAAATCTTGATTTTTTTTTAATTGGGGTATAGTTGCTTTACAATGTTGTGTTAGTTTCTGCTGTACAACAAAGTGAATCAGCTATGTATAGATAAACATTGATTTGAATTTCACAAATCAAGTATGGCTAACCATTAAGATTTTCCTACATTATTTTGACATTGCTAAAAAGAACATTAAATTCGGGCTTAGAGACATATGGCAATATCACTTTGATTTGGTTCATTGGCCATCATGTTCAACAATTTGAATTCATTTTAGAAGCAATTTAAACAAGTTACTGGTAAAATTCCTGAATGAGAAGTAGGCCATCTTTCTCTTCATGTATCTCTGTTTCTCTTTTTCATCTTCTTTTTTCATTCCCAGCTCAGGAAATACAGTCCTCATGCAAACCTAGTGAAATAGCTATTGGGGTCTTATCCTGCTTTCTTGGACCTCCCAGCATCCCCTCCCCCAAATTTCCAAACGGTTAAGTTGATTAATGATTAATGATTAATGATTAATACAAATATACACATCTGTAGTGAATAGAATAAGAGCCCTACAAAAGTTTGCATAATCCTCAAACTGTGGAGAGCCTCTTAAAGAAAAAAAATCAATAAAATTTCAACTAAATTGAATAATTCAACAAAGCCTTTTGTTTGAAAAAAATCTATATATATCTATAGCTATATCTATCTATCTACCTACCTATCTATATATATATAGACAAAGAGAGACATGCATACACATATATGAGTATCTTTGTACACATACATACACATACATGTATATGTGTAGGTATGTTTATGTGTTTATAGATATATACCCCAATAAACCTATGCAGATGCAGTACACTATTTTCATGATGTTCCTGAATAAAAAACATCTAGCTAAACCTACCTTAAGTGTATTCCTGACTTACACTTTAATAACAAATCAATAATTTGGAGCAGAAGTGTCAGTGGGGCAAAAAGACTGTCCAAGAAATATATCTAAGAGTAACTTCATAAATTTTGTTTAATTTTTTTGAAGGACTTACATGCAGACATTTTTATCTTTCACTAAGTGATCTTTCCAGTGTTTTTGAGTTAACCTTTTGCCTCTAATGGTCTTTCAGGTCTCTATCCATCAAATCTCTCATTCGCATAATTGCAAACTTTTAAGTAAGTAAATAAACAGAACTTTTTGCTGGATCAAATTGGCTCATATCTTCCTAAACCAGGCCAAATTTGTGAGATTTCCTGGTACACAAATAGAGAAAGTGAAATGTTTAGTAAACACTGATGACACTTCGTAGGTACTCATTAGATATTTGTTGAATGAGTCAATGTATGAATCCTATAAAACCAGAACTGAAAGACAAATGTGGCTCGTTTTTCTTTATTTCACAAAATTTCAACTCCAAAACATGCAGAAAGTCACTTAGTGCAAGAGAGAGTGGGTATGTGTATTTAATTCCTTCTACATGCATGCTTAAAAGATTTAAATATAGATTTACAAGACGAATTTGTCCTGGATGTATTTCTTAAACGATCTTTTTTTCTTTTCATTATCGCCACTGCTTTAAATTATTGATTCGTCATTAGAATATCAGTCAGGAGTACATTTAAAGTAGGTTTAGTGAGAGACATTTATGCGAGAGTACCATGAAATAGGGTTCTCTATAAGCTGATGGGTATGTACATGGGTATGTTTATTCTTGAAATAGTCTGTGAAGGAGTTTGCTGATGTGGTCATGATAATGTGCTGCTTATGTCTCCTTCTGTGGGGAGCAAAATTCACCGAAGACCTCAGCAGCTAATGCTCCTTTAGATCCACCCCATTCCTGGGCTGATCATGTCAAGGCCATACTTCCAGACAAAGAGTGAACATGGTGAAGGGGTGGTGCAAGACATGGTGTCCCTTTAACAAGCAGCTTTGGCTCAAAGACTATTAGACTGACCAAAACTTTCTCAGAACTGAGCTTCAGACTGAGACTCTTCCCAGTGATCTGTCTTTCTTGCCCCCCTTCTCTCTCAGGTGTCAAACATAACATGGTAGTCTGAATGCTCTTCCCACTGTCTCTGGCGCTGTCCCTTTACCTTTTACAGATTTCCCCCAATAAAACTCTTGCACTTCCAATCCCCCATCAGTTTCTCAGACCACCCTAACAAACAGAACTGAATAATTGGATTGAGTTGCAATTGTATTGCTTTTTTCTCTTTAAAATCTTCTCTAGGGTTGGAGCATCATGCAGGCATTTATAGAACTCTTACTCCACCCAGTACAGATCAAGTATTAGTATTACTTGACTTCAGCTCCCCTAGCATCATCAACCAGACAGGGTGCCCTCTTTACCAGCCAACTTCATCACGCCAGGGAAACAGCCACTCTGGTCCATGGGCCAAATCATCATGGGTCAGGACGGCCAGGTCCACATGGTGTTGGGGGCCTCTGGGGGCACTCAGGTCACCACATCCACTGCGTTCGCCATCATCCACAGCCTGTGATTCGGCTACAATGTGAAGCAGGCTGTGGAGGAGCCCCGGCTGCACAACCAGCTTTTGCCCAACACCATGACACTGGAGAAGGACATTGACCAGGCAGTGGCTACAGCCCTGAAGACCTGACACCACCACACCCAGGTCACTTCTACCTCCACTGCTGTGGTACAGGCCATCGTCTGCACAGCCGGCGTCTGGGCAGGATGCTTCAGACTCCAGGAAAGGAGGGAAATCTGCGGGCTACGGAGTGCTCAGGCAGGCAAGGCAGGTGGACCGGCAAGCCAGGGATGTGATGCCCATGGGGCCCGGGGTGGGACTTTGGGGGATGTGCTTCCCCTGTGAACAGCAAAGCAGTGCAATAAATGGGGGCTACAGCACCAGGCTCTGGGCGGTCTTGCCAGCTAGCTCCCAATTCCCTGGGAAAACAAACAAACAAAAAAACATAATATTGATGAGAAAATGACCCAGAGCAGGAGGAAGAAGAGGAGGAACTGGCAGCTTCTCAAGTCTTATTGTCTCTGAGTCAGACCTGTTCACCTTTTTGGAGCAAGTGAAGGATCCCTGGGATGTGAAGGGACTGGAGACAAGAGCCATACACCCAGCTGGATCTTCTCCTGGTATCCAGGGTTTGATGCTATAAAAGACAGGCATAGGGCTTCCCTGGTGGCGCAGTGGTTGAGAGTCCACCTGACGATGCAGGGGACGTGGGTTCGTGCCCCGGTCCGGGAAGATCCCACATGCCATGAAGCGGCTAGGCCCATGAGCCTGCGCGTCCGGAGCCTGTGCTCCGCAATGGGAGAGGCCCGTGTACCGCTAAAAAAAAAAAAAAAGACAGGCATAAAAGAGTTTTTCCAAAAAGTGCTGCTCAGAAAATTTGAAAGCTGTCGCCTTGGAAATTTAAACAGAAATTTAAACAGAACAGAAGACTGGGAATGTAAGCAGGCATGTCAAGGGTTGAAAGGACGTTATTATGGAAATAATCATATTGAGACAATTAGAAATATTACTGCCAAAAAAATAAAAGATATAAATCGAATTGGGAAAAACTCCACTTTTAGCCAGTAACTTATGGCAGAAAAATACTTTTCTGTAAGTAAAGACCCACATCATTTTTCTATCATACACATTCTCTGAATGGACATTTGGAAAACCTGGAGAGTCATCGAGTCTATACTGTAAATACTCATTCAGACAGTTATGAATATAGGCTAGGAGTAAACATCCATTCAAACAGTATGAAAACAAGAGATTTAAAAATGAAGAAAAAAATCCCAATATGATCAATTTGGGAGATCCTTTAACAAGTGTTCTTTATTCCTTAACCAAAAAATATTTAAAAATATATGAATAGATCTCATTAAATATGAGAAATATGAATAGATCTCATTAAATCAAATACGAATAGATCTCAACAGTTTGGAACTTTGATTTACAGGGGAAATTGCAGAAGGGCAAGGCAAACCCAAAATAGCTATTCAGCCAAGTCTGAATGTTAGGCCCCTGGTTTGGAAATGGAGAAAAGAGATGAAACAGAGAAACATGGTCTACTTCTTACTAGCCCATGCTGTCCCTTTTAGAGTTTCAATTGCTAATTCATTTGAAATGCTTCCAAAGTGAGGTCAGGTTGCTGAAAACAATAGCTGTTGAACACAATCAGATCCAAGAGATATTGCCATTATATCTCTGAGCTCAAGAATTATTATTTTTTAGCAGAGTTTAAATGTCATTTAAAAAAAATTTAATGGGTAGCCAAGCTTCATTTGTGAAATTCAAAGCAGAATTTATCTTAAAAGATCTTATCAAACTATTCTGTTTTAGTAGAGGTCAAAAAAAGTAGATAACATTTTTTTAATCAAAAAAGTACTATTTTTTATGTCTAAGAAACTCTCAAATATATGCTTGTATGTTAATTAATTTTTAAAACAACAGTTTACTCCCATTTAACCTTCACTAGGTTGGAAGCAATGCTTTGGTTGTGCTTTGCCTATCCAATGTAACAATCCTTTTATTTTTTTCATTAATTTTACATCAAGTGTGTTTCATTGAATTTTTTATTATTATTTTCTTATTATAAACATGAAAATAATTTTGAAAGAATGCCTGGAAGAGGAGAGCAATAGGTTGTATAACCTGTAAAAGCATTAAAACATAACATAAAAACTACAGTACATAAATACTTGAATTGGTTGACAAAACTGAGAAAACATAACTTGAAGTCATTACAATTGTATACCTGCAAAAAGAGCAAGACTATCAAAGAAAAATTATCCTAGTATGAAGTATGTAAGGACACTACTGAGACATCTGTAAGACATCCAGTAAAAGAATAAAGTGGTGCTGAGAATATTGAAAGTAAATGAAAATAAATGGAGAGGCTAGGTACTGTTGCTTGAAGTGGGTATGGAGTTTGCTGCCCTGTAGAGGAAGCCATTACAAAGACCCGCCAAAGTAACAAGTTCCTTGGTCCCAGTCATATCACAGTTTCTACCTCACAAGTACAAAGCTGGTTTCCCTTGGCCCAACAAAGTGTCCTTTGGAGGATATGTAATCATGACTATATCATATTATGCCCACACAATGCCTCTGCTTGGCCATGTATGAATGGAGATGGGTCATAATGGAACCACAGCAAGCAAGGGGGAATTATGACACAGGCCAGCCATACCTGCCTCCAAAGACTACTGGCAAAGACAAATCCTGGGTTTGAATCAGAAGATTCATCATTTACTAATATATTTCCCTGATTGTAAATCAGCTATCTCCCCCAAAACCACTCCTGAGAGAGTATAAACTCCTGAGGGACAGGAGTCTTTGCAGATTTGTTCACTACTGCATACCAAGCACCAAGAATAGTGACTGGTAGAGAGTAGGCACTCAAAAAATAACTGTGTATTGAATGAGTAGGTCTCCCTCCCCCAGGAGACTGTAAGACCCTTGGGAGCAAGAACCATATTAAATTGGGCTTTGTACATCCAGCACCCAGTTCACTGACTGAGACCTCTTTGCATCAGTGAATACTTGTTGAATTAATTAATTGATTATTTGAAAGTAGAACCAGTAGAAAAATAAATTTTCTTTCCAATCTGGAGATAGGACATTGGAATCTATCTTTGGGCCATGCATGTGTCTTTTGTTTATCAGGTGTCCTGCAAACTCTTCCAGTCAGCTGTAGGAGTCAAGGACAAGTATAACAATGTAATTCATTTTTCTATGGAATCCACACAGAAGCTGGTGCAATTCTCAGGACAGAACAGGAACTAAGGTGGCATTTTCCTGACCTCAAGCATTTAAATATCACTTATAGAGTTGCTGCTTCCTCTACACCTCAGCTGCACTGATATATTTTTCAATTATTTATTATAAAACAATTTTCAATTTACAGAAGAGTTGTAAAGACAGTACAGAGTGTTCCCATGTACCCTTCATCCAATTTCCCTTAATGCTGACATCTTACACAACCATGAAATATTTGTCAACACTTGGAAATTAACATCGGTACAACACTATTAAATCAGCTACAGACTGTATATTTGTATTTCACCAGTTTTTCTACTAATGTCCTTTTTCTACTCCAGGATCTAATCCAGAACACTACGTTGCATTTAGTCATAGTAACTCCTTAGTCCCTTCTAACCTATTAAAATTTCTTGGTCTTTCCTTGTTTTTTCATGATCTGAACTAACAGACACTTATGAAGATTTGTGGTCAGGAATTCTATAGACTATCTCTTAATCTGAGTGTGTGGACTGTGTTATGGTTAGACTAAGGTTATAGATTTGGAGGGAGAACATCATAGAGATGAAGTGTACTAGTCCATTAATTTTTGTATCCCAAATGATGTTGCTATTTTACAAAGCAAAGTGAGTATTTTGTATCACATGCAACACATGTCAAACCTGGGTTGTGCTAAGCCTAGAACTCCTGGTAGATAGTTCTTTTGTTTACCAGAACAATTGAATTCATAGTCTAGAGATACAAGGATAGGCTAGAAGCCTAGTCTGGAGTGGGGGTCAAGGCTTAAATTACATGTGTGGGTGAAAACACCTGCTCCTGTTTTGGTCCTTCTAGTGACTAATCCCATCAGCTTCTGGAGAAAAGAAAATGAGAAAGTGACTATTTGGTGGGCAAATACCCAAGTTTCTTACATTGATATCATGAGTGATGACACAGTATAATAAATGGCACATTGTAAATGTAATAAATATTTGTTGATGAATAAGTAAATAAACAAATGACAAGGCAACAGAAGCACATCTTCTGGTACAACTGAGAATATTGGGCTCTGGGGACAGTGGACCTGACCCAAGATGTTTGACAATTTTTCTTTTCAGATGTCATAATAACCTGCAAAATTAGCATTATAATAGATAGTTGAAGAGAAACTGCTGGTAAGATCTCATCAAAGTTTACATTAAGTATAAAAGCTAGAAATTAAGTTGAGCCACACATAATAAGCTTCTTCTTGCCATCCTTTTGAACCAAAGGAAGATCCTAGAAAAAAATACTTTTGTTTCCTTATTTTAATTAAGTCAATATATCTAACAATCTTAAGTCAAGGCATTTACATTTTTTAACAACATTAAAATGAATGTTTTCTATGTATTACAGACAATGCTGACAAGAACTTACGTTCTCTTACCAAACTTAATGTAGTATAGGTTATTGGTAGAATTTTATCTTTTGATTTTTAAAGGTTTCACCTGGAGGAATCTAAAAATGTACATATCACTGAAAAGGCAGTTTTTCTATTTTGGAAATAATTCCTCCTTAAAGAATGTCTCTGGCTTAAAGAAAATTTGGAAAAGGTTTTCTCTTTGAAAAAACTCATACGATTGAAGAGATTTCACCTTCAAAGAGTTTTACTCCAGAGAGAGCCCCCTTTGAGAATTTTAAGCATTGCATAGGAAATGTATTCTTTGAAGATTTTCATGTTAAAAAACAGTTGCATGACTTGGGTATCCTCTTTGAAGTTTTTTTTTAAACAATATTTAAAGGATTTCCCCCTTTGAATGTTTTCATGTTACTGAGTACTGCTTTTCTGAAAAATGTTATTCTCTGTTCAGGGGGTTTGCTTTTCTTTTCATTTTTTCCCCATTACTATCATACCTTTAATTATTTTGTTCTAATAAGAGAGATTGAAGATACTAATATACCAGAGCTCCTCCTACCAGCTATAAAACTAGGATTGGATTTCTCAGCTTCACCCTGCATCAGATCAGATTCAGAAGTACTATAAAAATTACTACCCCATATAAGGAACCAACATAGAAATATGACCTAGCATAGGAGGTTTTATAAGAATTGGCAGTGTCTGGATGAATTACTTAAGAGCATCATTAAGTGGTTACAGGTAACAGAGAATACCTCAATGAATAATTTCATCATTGTGTCCCTAAATCAGATACAGCTAAAGAGACAAATTTTTTGGGGTAGATTAGATGAGGCATATCAAGATTAATATCAGGTTTCTTTCATTTGACTAACTTCCAGTGAGACTCCACTATATGTGCTAAATAGGACACAAAATAAACAAGGTATCATCCTTACTCTCAAGAAGTTTATAGTCTTACAAGAAGGCATAAAATGCACATAAATGGCTATAATGTCAGATCTTGTGTTAATAACTGCATCAGTAGTAAAAAACCCTAATCAGGGTACAGAGAAAGGAAAGGCTGTTTCTGATTAGGGGGATAAATGTCTATATACAGGAGGGGACATTTTAGATAAGCATTAAGGCAGAGTTTCCAATTGGAGACTAGTAACCCATAATTGGGTCAAGAAATCAATCTAGTGAGATGAGATTAGCATTTTCTTTTAATGAAATGGAATGGTAGAGAATAGAATAGAATACAGTCAAAAAGAAAGTTTCTTTGACTCAAAGTAAGGGAAAATGTACTTTCATGAAAATTTTATTCCATTTTATTTTTATGGACATATATGTGTGTGTTTTAGGTTGCAAGTACTTCTTACAGTGGGTCTCAGTAAAACAAAACAAACAAAACAAAAACCATCTGAAAACCACTATGTTAAAAATGGAGGGGCTTCCCTGGTGGCGCAGTGGTTGGGAATCTGCCTGCTAATGCAGGGGACACGGGTTCGAGCCCTGGTCTGGGAGGATCCCACATGCCGCGGAGCAGCTGGGCCCGTGAGCCACAACTACTGAGCCTGCGCCTCTGGAGCCTGTGCTCCACAGCAGGAAAGGCCGCGATGGTGAGAGGCCCATGCACCGCGATGAAGAGTGGCCCCCGCTTGCCACGGCTAGAGAAAGCCCTTGCACAGAGACGAAGACCCAACACAGCAAAAATAAATAAATTAATATCCTTAATAAAAAAATGGAAAAGATTTCAAGGAAGAAAATGAGCTAGGAGAATAGACACATTTTGGACAGAGGTCAAAAACAGAAACATATTGAAGGACAAAATAATTCAGTATCTGGAAGATAGAGTTCACTAGAGGAGTGAGATAAAAACGGAGAAGTAAAATGAGGTGAGGAGATGAGTGAATTTTGGAGGAACTTGAAATCCAAGCCAAAGACTTCAAGTATTGTTTAAAGTAGAGGGGAGCAATTGAAGATGTTGGGACAGGAAGTAACAACATCAGACTATGTACTAGGAAGATTACTCCATCAGGGATAGATTACAGGTAATAGAAATTATAAATGGGAGAGAGATTAGTGGTATATTGCAATACTGACTGAATAAGAGTGGAGTTTGTTATTTTTTAAATATATATATACACTTCAAAAACACAAATTTTAAAATACTAAAATAAGGTAAAGCAGAACTATTATAGTCTCAAGTAGAGATGTGTCATCTTATAAAGAAATAAAGTAAAAAAAAGAAAAACCTTTCCCTTTAATTGTGTTCTTTTAAATAAGAAGAATAAAAAAATTACACTACAGTAACACTGTGACAATGCTACATGAAAACACTGCAAAAATTGGGAATGAATTCGTAGGTCTTTTCTTCTTTTCTTTTTTTATTATTATTAACATTAGGCTTTCTTTTTCCTAATCATTTAAAAATTAAGACTCCAAGACTTTTTTTGAAGATATATCAGTTATATTTAGTAACTTTTATATAAAGATAGAATTCATATTGCTAATATGACTAAGCATCACCATAACTTAAGAAAACTACTCAAAGGCCAGAATCACACCTTATGCCTCATATATTTCAGCTCCTAGCACAATGTCTGATGAATAGTAGGTAATTTTTCTATATTTGGCATATAAAACTACAGGATTCCCAGTGAAATTTGAATTTCATGTAAACAATGAATTCTTTTGGTATAAATATGTCCCATTTCAGAAAACAAATACTTTTTTTAATATAAGTTAGGTCCCAAATATTCCAAGATACATATTTACACTAAAGAAAACTATTCAGTGTTTTTCTGAAGTTCAAATTTCACTGTGTACTATATTTTATCTGGCAACCCTAATAGTAGGTGTTCGCTAATGTTAAATAAAATATGGGTTATTTTTATTGTGGTAAAATATACGTATATAAAATTTATAATTTGAACCACTTTAAATGTACAATTCAGTAGCATTTAGTACATTCATATTGTGCTACCATCACCATGATCCACCTCCAGACTTTTTCACTATCCCAAACTGAAACTCTGTACCCATTAAATAATAACTCTCCATTCTCCCCTTCCCTCAAGTCCTGGCAAGCACGATTCTACCTTCTGTCTCTATGAATTTGTCTATTTAAGGTCCCTCATATAACTGGAATCATATAATATTTGTCCTTTTGTGCCTGGCTTATTTCACTTAGCATAATGTTTTCAAGGTTCATTTATGTTGTATTATGTATCAGAATTTCCTTCTTTTTAAGGCTGAATATATGTGTTTTTATTAGAGTATCCTATTAGAGTATTGACATAAAGACTACCCTGTAATGCTCATATAGGCTTTCAAGCTTTGCTCCAATTCCAGCACTTTGCAGGCTAGAGCTATGATTCTTGCCGTTGCCTATCTACAACCCAACATCTTTGCATTTTCTGCAAGAAGCATAAGGAGTAGGGGGGTGTCAGAGGACAACACAAACTCTAAAAGACGCTTTCAAAAAACTCATTCCCTTCTTCTGTCCCTGAACGCTACTGCTTCCAGCAATCATACCTTCCGCATTTTCTGGACTCTGGAGCTTATCACCCCAGTCCTTCCAGAGCCGGCCACCTGTGTCTTCTAGCTTGGCTGAATTTCCTGAACCCCTGACACATTGTCTGACCATAGATCCCTACCAAAGCCTTCTTCCCAACTGCTACTGTGTACTGGGGCAATAGCCCACTACAATATGTTCTGTAAGAAATTATAGTAAATATTTGCTAGCATAAGTTGAACTCTTTTTTTATTATTTTGAAAAATTTATAATCACTGATACATCACTGGTCATTTTGAAATGATGTGTGGTGACTATAAATTTAACTTTAAAATCTTTTAAATATGTTTATATAATAATATTTTGATATAGCTGACATTTGTTTAATTTTCAGCTCTATTAAAGCAATTCTGTACTATTCTCCATATATATGAGATGGTTGCTAAGGAACTATTCAATGTAAATATCAGGTAATTCAGGTTTGGGCTTCAAAGGTCAAAGAGCTAAATTTGAGAGATCAGGGAAGATAATAGCAGTTTCTCTTTTTTCCCCCACTTGAAAATGCAGAGAGATATTCTAAAGTCTCCTTTTGTTTCTGTGCAAGATGAATCAACCATGGCACCTGTGCCTTGACTATCATGACACTCATCCCAACTTACAGTGATTGTTTAGCAGCTCTCCTCTAGGCTAAGTGTTATGCTATGTGAAGACTGCCTTGTGTACCCTCCTCAGTTTCCTGGTCCTGATAAATTCTTATTCATTTTTGCTTTAAATAGTCAATTATATTTTGAAGAAAAATTTTAAATGAAAAAAAATTTAAATATAACACATATTTACCTTTTCCAGCACTTTTCATTCCCTTTTTAAGATCCAGTTTCCTATCTAGAATAATTTTCCTTTTATCTGAGGAACATTTTTCTCGTGGCACAGATATGCTGATAATTTGCTCAGCTTTGTTTGTCCAGAAAAGAGTTTCATCTTCCTTAACTTTCGAAAGATATTTTCTCTGGACATAGAATTCTAGCTTGAAAGGAAAATTTTTCAACACTTTAAAGGTGTCATTGAAAATCATCTGGATTGCAGTTCTTTCTGGTAAGAAGTCTGTAATCATTCTGTATTTCCTCTGGCTGGTTTTAAGATTTTTTTCTTTATCATTGATTTTCCACTACTTGATTATGATGTGGCTTCATGTGTGTTTTTGTGTGTGTGTTTATCATGCCTGGTGTTTGAGTTCTTGAATCTGTGGGCTAATAGTTTTGATAAAATTTGGGAATTTTTCAGTCATTAATTGTTTCAAATATTTTCAGTCTTCTCTTCCAACTCAGAACTTAAATTACACATGTTTTAGACTATTTACTATCATACCATGTGTCATTGAAGCTCTGTTCATTTTTTTTTTCAGTCTTTTCTTCCTTCTTATATATCAGTTTGGATAGTTTCTATCAATTTTTATGTCTTCAAGTTCATTGATCTTTTCTTCTGCAGTGTCTAAAAACTCCATTAAGCCCATCCACGAAAAGTTTTATTTCAACTATTATCTTTTTCAGCTCTAGAAGTTCCATGTGATTTTTTATTTCTTAGTCACATGTTATATAAAAATAATTTTATATAAAATAATCTTTTTATATTTTTTATTTCCATTTCATTATATTTCTGTTTTTTCTTTAAATACTTGAGCATATTTATAATCACTGTCTAAGTATATATCTGCTAAAACCCATCATATCTATAATTTTGAGGTATATTCCTACTGATTGACATCTCTCTTGGCTATGAGCCTCATTTTTCTGCCTGTTTTCATGTGTTGTAATTTTGTATTGAGTTCTGGACATAGCAAATTTTATGTTGTTGCATGTCTGTGTTTTGTTGTCTTTTAAAGAGAGCTGAATTCTGTTTGGTAGACATTTAAGTTACTTTTGGATCAATTTGGCTCTTTCATGATTTTTTTTGTAGCTTGGTCAGGGATGGTCCATAGCAATCTTAACACTAAGGCTTGTCTAGCCCTACTACTAAAGGATGACACTTCTGGGGTCTCTATTGAACATCCAGGAAATTCAATGAGGACTCTCTACTATGGCTTATTGGAACTCAAATATCTCCCAGCCCTGTGAGAGCAATGATCATTACTCAGCTTACAGGTCTTCAGTTATTCCTTGACCAGCTTTATGGAGTTTTATTCTATGCATGTGCAGCTCAGTATTCACCAGCAGACTAGAGTAACACTTGCAGACTTCTGGAGCTCTTTCTCTGCTCTCCTGCCTCTCCAGTTTCCCATCAGTTCAAATTTCAAGTTATTTAACCTCTCCTAAACTTGATATCTGTCACCTCAACTTAGTGAGACTGTCATATTGTGCTTTGCTTAACTCTCTCCTCATCATATTTCAGAAAGTGCCTTCAGACACAAGTTGGAGAGATCATAGGGCTCACCTCATTTTTTCCCTTTTCTCAGTCCTGCACTGTTTGTTGTCCAGTGTATGAAAAAAGTTGTTTATTTATATTTTTTCAAGTTTTCTAATTTTTTTTTAATTTTAATGGCAAGAGAGCAAGTCAGTTCCCAGTTATTCTTTATGACGAAGGACACTAATGAGCCTAGCCCATATTCTTATCTGTGATTGACTTGTCTTGACTATTTACAAGTGAAGTTTCTGTTTTCCCCTGCTGTATTAGCCAAGAACCCTGATTTCACTATATAGAAGTATGTTCAGTTTGATTACTCCTGAGAGCTAGAGATAGAACATAGCAATCTTAGAAGAAAAAATATAAAGAGTGGCCTACTCCCTGTGGACATTAATTCTGCTGTAGCTCAAGTACCTTGTCCATATTACAGCTGGGCCAGATGTCCAGACTGGTGAACTTTATTGCTACCAGGGACTCAGGATCTTGGCCATTATTTCTTAACTCAGGTGGTATTAATTTCATTAATGTTCTTTAAACTATTTATGAACATTTGTGTATGTTATGGATGAAATATTTCACAATAAAAAATCAGAGTTTCATATTGCAATACAGTAAAAGACTTGGTAGATCAAGGTGAAAAAAAATGTCGTTTCTATCCTCAAGGACCTATAAGGTACGTGTGGTGGTGTAGTTGGGACACCCAGGCTTACAGAGATATTTAGAAAATAATAGATAAAGATGGGTGATGGAGAACCATGGGATATTATTACAGCAAAAAGGGAAAGACTTTTTTAGTGTAAGTGACATATTAAATGACTCCAATAAAGTAAACAGAAATTAATTAGGCAAAGGACATGTGTGAGGTAGTGTGGTGCAGTGTGGGAAAGTTGGGAAGGTCATAAACAGGTGTAAACAAGGGCACTGAGGCAAGAATGTCATGCTAGGTGCAGGAACTATTGGTGTCCTATTTGTCTGGAGCATAAAGAGGGAGACTGGGAGTGTCTGAAAATGAGGTTCAACACCATGAAGAGTTTGAATACCATGTGAATAAGCCTGGACTTTACCTACAGTGAAAGGGAGCCATTAAAGAATTTTAAGAAGGTTGGTTCCATATTCAGATCTGTTTTTACAAAGATCCTGTGGAGTGTAGAGTTAATATGAATAAGAACAGTGGTTAGAAGAGTCAGAAGGTTATTATAGTAATTGAGTTAAGAGAAGATGCCTTCCCCTGAACAAAATTTATTGATAGAGGAGGAGGGAGTCATTGAGAAATCAAGAACCTGGATAGTATAGCAACAAGGAACTGCAAGAGGCACCCTTCATCCTCAAAACTAGAAGAAAGGAGTAAGTATGAATGGTTTATCTAAATTATTTCATAGGTGAGAGACCTGCAAGTTAAGAGAGTTTGTATATTATGGCCTCAGTTTTCTCAGTAAAAGTGGTCTGAGAGTGAATGGAGAATTTGATAAGACTTGTGCCAATTTGGAGTAGTAATTGAGGGAGAGGAGGCTAAGTATAACTCAAGGGATTAATAGGAGAAGCTGAGGATCCGATTGTTTTGAAAATATGATTTTATGGTGGCAACCTCTATAAGACTGGGAGATTTTTTTCACTTGTGACACTCAACTGTTCAGGTGTAGGAAAGAAAAGATAATAGACTGAAGCCTTGACTGGGGTTTTGTTGGGCTGAGTTGGGAGGATAGGGCTTCAGAGTTTTTTGAGTAGCGATTAAAAGCTTTCTTTAAATAATCAAAATCTGCCTTTTTAAACTTCTCTCTCATACTCCTATAATGAAGAGGAGAAAAATATATTCATCAGAATTCCTCTTGGGAAGAACAAAGTACAGTATTATTGGAAGAATTATTTCTTGGCATTTCAAATGAAACCCCCCAAAGGCATGTTGAAGCAATAAATGATGCTCACTAAAACTACATGCCTGAGAGAGGAAGGACACTTTATTTTGCTTCAACAGAGAGAAGAGAGAATACAAAATCAAGAAGGAAGAGAGAATAAAAAGAAAGTTGTTGCAGAAGTCTAACCCCTGCACAATATAACTCTTAATTGTCACCTACAAATATTCAGGATCAATCTCATGAACACTTGGTGGAAACTGATTTATTATATTAACTAAACAAGGGACTGAATTTCACATGTATGTTAGTGCAAGGTGTACCGATGAAGGAAATATAGACAGAAGAACTGGAGGCAGAGTAGATCATGAGAATCTAAGCTCTCAGGAGTGGACATTGGTGATTCACACCAACTTTACCTTTAGTGGTAGGAAAGACCCCAATAGCTTCTCAAGGGCAGAATCCAAACTGATCCCTCTTATCTCCTGACTGTCTTGGCATACACCTTACACATGAGGAGCATTCAATAGCTAAACTCTATTCTGAGTCATCCTTCTCAAGGATGCACGCTACCTTTTATAAGAGGAACAGGAGAGAAAAGAGTGACTGGATCTCTGACCTTTCACTGCCTTAAATAAACAACTCAAAGCACAGCTCAGCGCTGTCATTTTCATATAACAAGGGCATGACATTTTCAAACATCAGAGTACTAGGCTAGCACGGGTAAATTTTCTAAGAGAGACTGGATAACCAGAAACATACTTGCATTCAGTATCTAGTGTAAATTTTTGTGGCTGGGCTGCAGGTAAAGCCACCCTTATAACAACCCTGCACCAAAAGCCTTATGCATCTATTCCTAAATGTTAAGTGCTGGCTCTTTGTTCTCCTTTGGCTGGTCCAGGACATTATCTGCAAGAAGCTTGTCAGGTTGGTTACCATAGTGGCTAGTACTGGATTGACCAATAATCAGGCTAACTTCATGCCTCGGATAAAAGCAAGGTAGGAGCACCACGGTTTTTTTCAGTGAAAGGCTTCCAAATAGTCACTAGAGGAAAGTGCATTGGACAAGGTTTAGGTGTGTTTTTCTCCCTAAATTTTGGATTAAATTGGGAGCTGGAAAGATGTGGGGGGAAGGAAAAAGTTTTCCTCAGCCCTCTTAGGGTCTCTGGATGGGTCTGAAAATCAAACTGACAAAGACAGATCAACAGGAGAAAAGCATACAAATTTTACTGAATTTTTACATGTACGGGGAGCCTTCACAAGAGAACGAAGACCTGAAGAAGTGACTAGAGGGGGAAGCTGTTAGTCCTTTTAGACAAAGAAACAGTAAGTTTGTGAAGAATTGACCAAAGCGGTTTGGGCTAGATGTAGTAAGTGGTGAAGAAATAACTAGGAAGGTAAGGGTGAGTTTAACAGAGTTTGTACAGATTTCTCGACCCCAAATTCCCCATCTCTGATAACAAGAAGTTGTCCTTCTTTCTGGTACAAAGAAAGTACCTCTCAGGTGGGAGTTTCAGAGAAGGGTGAGGGGGTGGTGGGACTTCAGAGTGACCTACCTGCTTCTGCCCTTTTCTCGAAATCCTTCAGCTTAAGATATTCGATATGCCAAGGTCACATATTTTGAGTTAGTGTGCCTTGAACCCCATGAAATGGAAACCATAATTTTGTAAGTAATTATGTCTTCAAAAAATCACTCTGTGGCCTATTTAGTGGATATTTTCAGCAGACATAATGTTGTTGGGTCCTAAGCAAAAAGGTACTAAACAAGAAGGGATAGTCACTGAAGAAAGGGGAAATGTCCAAGTTCATTTGACAAAGATGAAAGGCAGAAAATATTTCACTATTTCCCCCTATTCATTCAGCTGTCAAGTCTTAAGCAACTCAAACTCTTCCAGCTAACAACACGTTAGCTAATAAAAATCCTTAGGGGACTGATTGAATGATAGATAAGAATTATTCATAAATCAACCATAATTAGCATATCAATTGTATGTAAATTAACTACTTGTGAAGTACTTGAAGGCATCGAAGAAATAGTTTGGAAAACTGTAAACTTAGAAATAGTTTACAGTTAATGTTACTTTAAACATTCTGCTTACACTTAGACAGTTAAGTTGTACTATTTGTAAGTAAGGAATTCTTTCAGGGAAGAGGAATGTTATTCAAGTCTAGCTCAACCTCAGAAGTTCTAAAATCCACAAAATCTGGATATTGTGGAGTTTTTAAAAAAATGTTTTATTGTAGCTTTTAAATCCTCTCTTTTTTCTTTTTATAGCGATTTTGGGAAGGAGGTCCAGAAGATATGCCTGTACTTGGTGAGTATAAAAAAATGTCCAAAGATATATTTCATAAATTGTTAAAACCTTAGCTTAAAATATACTCTAATTGGTCACTTTGCATTCCAAAGCACATATAACATCAGAGTGGCCAGGCTGGCATCTTCTATTTAACTATATCCATGTGTCCGATGGAATGTAGGGAAGGAATAATCTCTTCCTCTGCCTATTTTAGGTTTTCCAACTAGGGCCTGTAAATTAGACTGACAAAAGATAGATGAACAAGAGAAAAACAAACAGAAGTTTATTAACGTGTATATCCCACATATGCACAGGGAAACTCAGGGATTAGGAGCTCAAAGGGGTGGCTAGACCTTGGGTTTATACAGTATTTTAACAAAAGAATAATAAATTTTTAGGGAAGTAACAAGACAAAGGAAAAGGACCTCGAGTCTCTAGGTCTCAAATTGCTAGATGGTAAATATCTGGGTAACTAATGGTAAATAAAGGCTAGTCAGTAAACTGTGTTATGCTGATTCCTCACATGCTGCCTCCAGGCTGATAAGGGTCTAAATTTGTCTCCAGTGGGGACATCTTTGTAAACTGTTGTCTTGCTTTTAAACAAATAGGGAAAGAGCAAAGAACTTTTCTTGTATCTGCTTCTTCTCAGTTGCCTTCAGCTCAAAATCATCCTTATGCCAAAGTGGCATATTTGGGGTGGCAAAATCTTTTACTCTTCAGGGACAAGATTTTTTTTGCTGCTGAAACCTCTCCGTATTGGTAGAAAATATGAAAAAGGGATAGCTTTCGATGACATATAAATAAGCTATGCTTCTTGTTAATATCAAAAGAAAGTATTTGGCCATTGCATTAACCAAGGTAAAATCAAAATAATATCATATCATTAGCATTAATATTGTTACCAAACTCAGGTTAAGCTGCTCACCACTCAAAAGTCAATAATTTGAGAGGCACGTGTCAGTAGAAAGGAAAGGTGCTTTAATCAGAAAGGCCTGCAATCTGGGGAGATGGTGGACTGGCGTCGAGAGACCAACTCCGAAGGTTCTGCTCAGCCATGACAGTTTTTAAATGGGAAAAAGGGGGAAGAATCTCAGTTATGTTAAATAACTTAATTTTCATCAAGGCAGGAGGTTGGGTTCTGATCATTCTCCATTGAGTGCAGACTGGGTGACTCTCTCTTCAGATGTTATCTTGTCTGAGTTATCTGCCTGCAGGATTCCTTAGGGAGCTGTTGGGAGTAGAGAGCTAATCATTCTTTAACTACTTAATTCTTCATTCTTCTTTTTATCAACAGGTTAGACAAGGCATGGTGTGCATCAGGAGAGCATAAGTCAGGAGTTAGTTTCAATTGCTTAGTGATCTCATTCCTATAATTAGGTTCTTTTAAGGTCAGAGAGGAATAGAAATGGGCAAACAGGAAAGGGGCAAAGGAGCTGCTTTCAATATCTGTGGGAAAATATCCAATTGGCCGATTATAGAAACTTCAAATCAAAGACAGTTTCCAGGCTATACCAAGTGTCATGAAAGACCTACTGACATAACTATCTTGAAGCTTTATGTATTTCAGTATTAAAGAGAAACGATGAATTCATTATATTGGCTTTTCCACCCTCTTCTGAGATATCAAGAGTCTCAAGCGGGCAACAGTTTTATGAAACAGTCTTGTAACTTCCAAAAAGTTAAAATTGTAAAAGTCTACCCTGAGTTTCTGCCCAAACATTTTGTAGGAACCTCATGTCCTCTGCTGTTTAAAACCTTCCAGCAGTTTCCTGTTGCATTGCCTTTGGGATAAAGGTTCAAACTCCTTAGCTTGGCATATACAGACATTTCAGTAACAGGTTCCCTATTTACTCTCCATTCCTTACAACAAAATCTTCAACACCATTGTTACCTCTCTGTGTACAGGTTCCAAGCACTTCATGTTCTCTCCTGAGGCCCTGTTTTGCACGTGCTGTTTCCTCTATCTGTAATGCCCTTCCCTGTCTCATCTATTGGCAACCTGAGGATCGAAGCTTCAACCACTCAGAGACCCTGATCACCAACCTCTCCAACTCACATTCCCCCCAAAAATGTGTAGGGGGCCTCCTTTATGTTTCTCGTTATACTAGAGCTGCACTGAATTTTATTTTATTTTTTTGCACTGAATTTTAATACTTGATTTTCCCAGCTCTTCCCTCTACCAGAAGTCAAATTATTTGAGGTTGAGGACAGTTTGGTTGTGTTGTTTCTTTGCTTGCTTTCATTCTTATGGCTTCAATACCTCACACAGAGATTGAGACATGGTAAATTTTCGATAAGTTATATGTTAAATAACTTAATTTTCAAAAATTTTGAACAGCCACAATCAACATATTTCCATATATTTACATATGGGGTATTATACCTGCAGTTGCATACTGTTTTATCTTCTTTAAGTCTCTGCTTAAACCTTACTTTATCAGAATGGCCTTCCCTAACCTCCCTTTTGAAATATATCACTCAATTCTCATTTATTACCCTCTTTGTACCCTGCCTTGTTATTTTTCTATATAGCAGTTATCATCTCCTGACATGTATATGTATGTATACATGTGTATGCATACATGTATATATGTGTATGTGTATATATATGTATATATATATATATATATATATATATTTTTTTTTTTTTTACTGTCACTTCCTTTGGAATGTAAGTTCCTTGAGAGTAGTCTCTGTTTTGTTCTTTACTCTATTCCCAGTCCCTAAAACAGTGTCTGAAACATAGAAAGTGTAAATTCATTCATTTAACAAATATTTATTGTTAATAAGATTAATATTTTATAGAGCCAGGTACTGTCCTAAATGCTTGGGATATATTGATGAGCAAAGTAAGAGCTTCCCCTTGTGAGTGTCCAGGGTGAGAGACTGTTGAGGGAGGAAGAAAGACAATAAAAAATAAGCATAATACATAAGGAAATCGTTTACTATATTGGAAGATGTTATGAAAAATGAAAGTAGGGTGAAGAGGATCGGGTGTGCTTAGGGGACAATTTACAATAGTAAATAGGATGGTCAAACAAATATTTATGAATAAATAAATATGTGTTGTGTGAATACATACTTGTTTAACGAATGAATGAATATCTCTTATTCCATGTGGTCAGCTATTTTATTTATATTTAAACTTGCATTAGTTAAATAACTTTGGCTCACCACCAGCAACACGAATGGTAACTTCTAGAATGGAAACTTATTTTTGTTTGAGCTGGATATTTCACCTCATGCAAACATGAACTGAAAACTCTATATTCTTAAATAAAGTAACCTGATTAGAATCTTTGAGTTGGATCATAGAATCTGTACACCTCTAGTTATGTCATTTCGCAACATTTCTTTTAGTGAAAAGAAGTTAAGTGATACCCAGTTTAGGCAACTGACACAAGAGCCAGCTCTCCTGAACTACAGATCCAGTATTCTTTCCATTATCTCAGCCTGGTTCAAATCCAAATGTTCATTCTGAATCGAACTACTAGCCTGTAAAAATGCAACACACTTTATATCGGTAGGTAAAGTCAAATTGTTTTTCTGTATTTCAGTCTTCTAAACTATGAAACAGGATAAGGAAGAAAAGATTTGCCTTCTGTTGTGCAGGCAGATCACTAGAAATAATAATGTTCCTAAGTAAACTTTCTTCTAACTTCCCACTTTAGCTCATTTGTCTTATATATCTAATCACTTATTCATATATTCAAACATTTTTATTGAGTGTCAATTCTGGTCCAGGCACTGTGCTAAGCACGTCCAATAGAGAGATGATTACAATTTGATTTAACAAAATCTATTCATTAATTCATTCCATAATGATTTATTGACTATTTGCTTTGTGCCAGGTATTGTTCTAAGTGTTGGGAGAGAAGCGAAGGACAAAAAAGTGCAAATTTATTACCCTCATATAGTTTGCATTTTGAGAGATGAGACAAATAATAACCAATTAAACATTTAGATATGCAATATAATGTTACACTGTTAATTCCTAAGAAGAAAAAAAGAAGTAAGAAAGGGAATAGAGTGATGGGAGAGAGTTGCTATTTTGTCTTTCTGAGGGAGGGGGTCACTTCTGAGCAAGACTTGAAGGGAGAAAACCATGCAAAGGTGAAAGAGAAGAATGTTCAAAGCAGTGAGCCCAGCCTGAGGTTGATGTGCTTGGCAGTGTAGTCTAGATACAGCAAGGTGGCCTGTATCAGTGGTGTGTTGGAGACACTTGTACACACCCTCAACAGCCAACTCTGCTCACCTCTTCCCAAATCCATGTTTAGTCATGCTTGTAGCTTGAAATCAGCCATGGAGGAAGAATTTAAGTCATGCAAATCAACAAACATGACCAGTGGGAGCTTTTCTCCCAGTTGTGAAACATTTGCCAGTATTCTGCCTCTGTTCCCATGCACTGAGGCAGGGGAGAATAGTAGTGGTGAGATCATCTCAGGGGGCAGATCTGACATCTATGAGACTGGTTCACATGGTGGAGACCTGGCAAAAAAGTTATGCTTGTTTTCTTATGTAGCCCTACAATCTCCCCCAACCTCAGCCCCTGAGGTGGAGGGAGTATCCTTTGTAGTTACTGCTCCTTGTAATTGGCAGGCGGTGTCAATGAAAATGCCCTTTGTCCCACCCTTGCCCTTGGGTGCACTTACGTGCCACGACTGCTTTTTAAAAATGTTTAGTCTTTAACACCTATTTTATCATTTTCACAGTGCCACCAACAACTAAATCTGAAAGAATAAGAAAGCTAAGTTGAGGACAGGAACAGAAAATGCTATTGATAATACCACCCAAAGTAAGTAGGACATAAGAATGGCTTAAAGGTTCCCAAATTGAAATACATAATACATTTGTAAAGTTCCAAAATACTCATTCTAGAACTGTTATCACATTTTTAAGAACTTTATGTCAAGCACTAATATGATGGTGATAAAGGTAAAGCAACTAATGCATTGCAAAAAATGTCATACAACTTTTTTTTTGACAGCGTATGTTGTTCTAATTAATGTGTAGAAAGAATATTATCTTTACCCTTTATATATAAATGGTAGATTTCCTTTATTACCCCAGAACCTATAAATGCAGATAAACAGTGGTTAAAAGAAAAATAAATGTTTATTGGGTGTAAGTAACAGAAAGAACTTGACTAGCTTATTAGCTTAAGGAGGGAGAGAGAGAGGGAAGGAGAGAGGCTCAAGGGTAGGAAAACCACTGGGCCTTAGGAATGACTGGAATAGAAACTGGAAAGCCTGATAGCCAGGCAGTATAGACTCTCATTAAGTTTTGCTCTCTTTTTGCATCAGCTTCATTCTTTTACTCCCTCTACAGACCAGTTATCTCCGCTCATTAGCTCGTATGGTAGAATATGGTTGTCCATTACTTCTGGGTTCAGATGTTACCTTTCTAATCACATAAGAAGACCAGCTGAGAGTCTTTTCTCCTATCTCTAAATTTCTAGATGGAAGGATCCAATTGATACAGTTTGCTAAGCTGCCCATTCCTGGTCTAATCAGCTATGGCCAAAGGGACTGGGCTCTCACAATACAAATATGGCACATCAGAATACTTCAGACCTGATTCTAGAGTAGAAAAGAACTCAAAAAATCACTGAATTCAATCCACTGCCAAATGCAGTGATCTCTTCTGTCTGCTCCCTGACTGATGGCTATATTCAGCCTCTGCTTAAACACTCATAATAACAGAGAGCTGACTAAAGCATGAGGCAGCTCATTCATGGGCGAGGCAATTTTATTGTTAGAAGGTCCATTCTTACATTGAGCTGAAATCTCTGTAACTTCAATCCATTATACTTTGTGGAACAATAAATAATATGCCTAATTCCTCTTTTTACTTGAAAGCCCTTTATTTATTAGAAGATAACTCACATGTTCTTCACTGGTTTTCCCCAGTGTAAAAATCTCCAACTCCTTCAAACGTTCTTTCTCTGGTAAGAATCCCCCATCCTTCACTATTTTAATAATTAGTTTGCTTTCAGTTGTCTAAAAAAGATATTTTTACTCCAAAGCATAAAGCAGTAAAGGAACCACCTTTGCTCACATCACTGGCAAGTCCAAAGTCAGTCTTCAGCAAGTGGGTGGTCCAGCAGCTCAGTTACACATTCATCCCTCAAAAAACGATTAGGGAGCACCCACTATGTGCCAGACATTTGTACTAGGCATTCGAGGTATGTCAGGACGCAAACAAACTGCCATTCTAGAGCTTATATTCCAATGGAGAGAGACAGATGGTAAACAATAAATGTTAAAAAAAATAAATTATATAGAAGGTTAGAACGTGGTAACTATTTTTAATAAAAAAAAAAGGTAGAACAAGGAAAGGGGGCTGAGATTGGGGGTGGGGTAGCAGGTCGCTGTATCAGGGTAACTTTCACTGAGATTTCAATAAAGACTTAAAGATGAAGACTTTATTGGGGGTGTACATAGGAATTGGGAAAGGGGATATTGGAGGGAAGAGCCGAGAAACAGCTAAAGAGAAGACCCTAAGGCGAGACAGTGCCTGGAATATTCTAGGAACATCAAAGGCCAGTATGTCGGCAAGAAATGAATATAAAAAAAGAGAGTTATCTCAGATGAGGACAGAGAGAGGGCAGGGGACTAGATCATGTAGGATTTATAAACCTTTGTAAGGACCTTGCCTTTTACTCAAAATGAAATCAAGCTCCATTTCAGGTTTCTGAGCAGAGGTGTGACATGGTTTTGCTTACATTTTAAAGGAATCTCCCTGGCTCCTATTAAAAATAGATTGTTGGGAGGCAAGAGTTTCTTTCTGTCTTTCTGTAGGCTTTATGTTTAGGTAGGCTCCTGTTGTGATTTTAGTGTGGTTGCCAGCAATGATCAGAACTACATGCTTCCATGTTTGCGTCCATCAAGAGAGAGATGATGATTACTACCATCATCAAATGATGGTAAATTTCATGCTGACAGACCACCCTTGAACCAACCCCTGGTTTCAAGGGAGTGCCATGCTCTGATTGGCCTTCGGTCTGGATTACCTGAAATTATCACTATGGAAGGGGGGGGATGATTACTTTGGTTGGTTTACCCCTGACCAAATTGCATGGCTACCCGACAAGAGAATAGAGCTGCTAACGATATTGCTCTCCACAATTATCCTGGTATAACTGCTATTTTTTTTAGCATATTCTAACTAAATATAATCTGTGGGGAAAATTTGAGTAGGACACAATGGAACTATTATATGGTTAATTGAATACTTTTATTTCATTAACAAATCCTAATACTGTAACTGCTTTGGGTCAATGCTTCATGATTTCTTTATAAGGTGTATCATCAAACCCTGTATCCCCTAATATGTAGAGCATTTTGCAGCTGATCTTTAAAAACCTAAATAGGAGACTTTACATTTATATTCCTGCTGCATTCCTTTCAGTATCATTTTGAATGCTGATTCTATCTTCCTAATATAAGTTATCTGTCATTTGCAAATTTGGTAAAAATACTTCATCATAAATATTAAATAAGGACAAAATCATATTCATTTCCCCTTTCTTAAAAAGATACTTTATTTCTCTAGTAGAAAATGGGTATGGGGGTGAGGGAATTATAGACTGAAGTGACGATGCTCCAACAGAAATATCTATTTGCAAAATAATTAAGAAATTTAACCAAACCTGAATGATTTTCAGCTCTCATTTCTCAGTTTTTCATTCCCGGTGTTAAGGAGCAAATGTATTCAAATTACTTTGAATACTCTAGAAATATTAAAATATATTTTGAAAATGCTGATGGGTTCCATTTTTTATTTGGTTTCTTTCTGTGTGAAGTTATCAAAGAAGAATTTAGTTTGGAAGAGTTACTTATTCCAGGAATGAGCTTAAAAGCTGTATTTTTATTTGCAGAACACTTGTCAGTTATCATTTGTGTGGTTATTTGCATAAAGTCAAATAAATTATAATGTGGATTTTATAATACATTTATAGCATTTCATAATTTATGATATTATAAAGCAAAATGATGTTGTTTCTTTTGTATTTAGCATATTTTTCATCTTTTACTTTTCTCTTTACTTTTCTCCATTCATTATCCTAGTTTAGTTCTTTATGCATGATCATTCTAAAAACTGCTGATCCACTCAAACTATTGTGTTCTCTTCCAAGAATAATCTTTATTAAATGCACAGTATAGGAAGGACAGCCAGCTATGCTGAACTTTTTTCAGTGAACAAGTAGATAAGCAGTCGCTTTTGCAGAATACAAAAGAGCAATATTTGTGCTAAAACAGTCCTTTGTTCGCTGCCATCTAATCCTTTCTTTTTTAATGTAAAATTTATTTTTACCAAAGTAACACATGCACAAAGCTTAAAAAATAAATAGTTCTGGAAGATTTATCATGAAATAAACAAACCCAAACTACACTCGTCTGTCTCACCCTTTTCTTTTCCCTAAGTATTATATTCCAGAAACAACAACTTCAAGCTCTTCTTCCTGATTTTCCTGGTATTTACCTCCATGCTTCTGATTAATATGTTCATCTGCCATTTTCCCACCTATCAATTCTAGACATTATCTATTGGCTTCCTACTTAGGAATAGGAGAATTTGTATTCCCATCACACAGACATATGCACACATTCCTGCTTTTTTTCCATCCTCCCATGAAATTGTTTCACATCTTAATTTTATTAATATTCAGTGCTTACATTTTTATGAAGATGTAACTATTTTTATAACTGATCCACAGAGTGTACATGATTATATCTCCTTAAAACTTTATTTATCTTGAAGTTAATTTTTTTAAAGTTTCCATGTATCTTTTATTATTTTTTTCCCCTAAGTTTGCCAACAGTACTGTAAAACTCTGCTCAATATATTCAGACATTTTTGGTCTACAAGTTCCATGTTTTTCCTTGGAGACATGTTTCTTGGAGCCCTCTGGTCTCATATTGCATTGGAACCCAAAGACTGATATATGGCTGTATAGCTGTTGGCCTAGGCCTTAATTCATTGATATCTAATTTACTTCTCTTATATGTTTGATCTCCGGTTTCCTGGGTACCACATCTTCTTTACTGATGTATTCCTTCATTGGGACAAATATCTTCCAGAAGATTTCAAAGAAAAAGTACATAGGGAACAAACTTTTCTACATTTAGAGTATCTAGAAGTATCTTTATTCTATTTTTGCACATTGATAATTTGGAAAGGAATCCTTCTTCTCAGTACTCAGGAAGATTTGTGCAATGTTTGCCTAAGGTGGAGGGGGGAGGTGGGCATTGACAGGTGAAAAAGAGAATCTTAGTACAGTTTTACTTTGGATGTCTCTTATTATAAGTGAGGCTGAACATTTTTGTTTTTACTTTTCTATAATGTTTGTTCATATTTTATTCATATGTTTTACCCATTATTTAAAATTTGGTTGTTGGCCTTTGACTTTTTTATTTTTTGGAACTCCTTGAATATTAAAGAAATCAGTGCTTTTTTATGATAAGAATTGGTAATATTTTCCTGCAAGGACTCAAGGACCTGGAGGGTAATTTGATAGCATCTTTTAAAATAAAAAATGCATTCTACCCAGAAATTTAATTTATAGTATCTATCCAGCAGATATATTCACACATGTGAAAAATGACTTAGAAACAGGGATATTCATCAAAGATTTGTTTGTAAATAGCAAGATTGGAGGCAACCTAAGTGTCCATCAATAAGATCTAGTTAAATAAATCATTACTCTTATTTGGTGGAATATTTTACAGCTATATATAAAGAATAAGATATTTCTAAGGGCAGATAAGGGCAGATCTCTAAGATATATTTCTAAGTTAAAAAAATAAGTTACAGGACAGTGTGTACTGTGGTTACTACTTTGTACTAAAAACTATGTATGTATGTAACCAATTTATTCATTAGAATATATGTGGAAGAATACACAGTAAATTGGTCCTCAGTAGCTGGAGAGCAGGAGTTAAAAATATGTGCTGCTTCTTTTTGAAACAGCTTTATTGATATACAAGTTACATACTATGAAAATCATCAGTATTAAGTGTATAATTCAATGAATTTATCATATTTAGCATATTTACAACTATCACCACAATTTAGTTTTAGAACATTTCCATTAGCCTAAAAAGAAAATTACGTCTATTTAGTTATTCCCCATCCCCACTCCCAGCCCTAGGCAACCACTAATCTACTTTCTGTCTCTCTATGTTTGCCATTTCCAGGCATATTATATATGCTTTTATACTTTTTGAGTTTATATTTTCCATTGTGAATTTATACCTATTATTCAAAAATATATACCCCTCAGAATTATCTAATTGATCCTATGATTATTTCCTCTTCTTATAAGAAGAAAATGCAGCATAAAAAAGTTAAAGGAAGTCTTTAGTAATATAAACAGACAAGAAGTGAGGCTAGGAATAAAATCAGAACATTATGAAAACGATCCTATCTCCTATTTTTATTGCATCAGTATTAGAGCTCATTTTGGCTTAGCATACACTGAAATTTAGGTTTAATCATTGTTCACATAAGTGTAAATCTCTGTAAAAGGTCAAAACATTTACCACTCAGAAGGGAAAGAACAAATCATTATACTGAAAAAAGATATGGGTATGAAAATAATGCTGTACAGGCACTTCACTTTTTATTGCCTTATTTTGTTAGAAAGCCATAAACACTAATATAATCTTGTCATATATTACAAAGGTTGACCATCTGCTAATGTTGAGATTAATAATCTACCCCATGGTTAACTCATAAAATCATACAAATTTAGATTTGGATGAGGTTTTAGAAATTTATCTATGACATTTTCCCAGATTTATTCCACTAGATACCAGCCAATCTAATTATGTTAGTGCTGACATGTTTAACCTTTTTGAAAGTCTCTGTATAGATTTATTTATATGAATATTGTTGCAGTTAAAAAATCCAAGTGCCAAATTTGTGACCTGTTCCTTCTCAAGTGAATAATAATAATAACAAAAATAATAAGGATGATGATAGCAGCCTTTATTGAGTATTTACTGTAACCCATCACTGAGCTAGAGAAGTGCTTTATGTACATTATGGCTTTTAGGTTTCACAGTCACCTAGGATGACGGCCCTATTTTTAATCCGATTTTCATTTTCAGGAACGGAAATCCCATTATTTTCAGTAAATGAAATTTATTCCTGGAGGTTAATGAACATGTCTAGTGTCACACAGCTACTAAATGAAAAGAGCTCAAATTTGAACCCAGTCTTTAATCAGCATGCTTTTGTGATATACGTTGTTGCATTAGCCTCACTCCTGACTCCATGTTGTATTTTGTCCTTTTGTTTTATTTCTTATTTCACTTTTTATATTTCACTTTTTGTGTCTTGACTTGTAAAGAACCTTAAATCTTTTCTAGAAAGTGGTGGGGTTTAAATAAGCAAGCATATTGACTATTGTTTGTTTGTAGTCTTGTGCTTTATTAGGAGAAAAAAAAGAAAAATATGTTTTTGTGAGTATTATATTTTCTTTTGCCTCCTAAGGCCAGGTTTCCCCCCATGGAACAGTTTGTTTTTGCCAGGATAAAGCAAGAGCTAATCAATCAACAATGATTGAGTCAATGTGGGGAATACAAAGAATTATGCTAGAGTTCCTGCCCTTTGGGAGCTTACATATTTAATTGTTGAGTGAAAATACATGTACAAAACCACAAACATGTGAAAAGTGATTATTAATGGCACTGATAATGGGCCCTTTATGCATCATAAGTCAATGATTAAGGCAAAGAAGGCATTGTAGGGAATAGGTGTTTTTGGTTTTTTTAAGGAATCCCAATCCCTGAACCAAATCAAGAATTTTTAACATTTGAGTGCTTCGAATAGTTCTGTTTGGACAAGATGCTCTATAAGGTTTGCCCAAGTTAAAAATAATATAATTTTATGAATCATACAGAAAGTACCATTTAGTACAGTGAAATTCCAAATAGTAAAAGGATAAGAGGTTTGTATGCAGGAGATACAGGAAAGCCCATAACAGGCATTGAGAGTAACTGGAGAGACAAGGGATATGTGTGTGTGTGTGTGTGTGTGTGTGTGTGTGTGTGTGTTGTGGTTGGGGGGGAAGGGTGGAGGAGAGAGAAAATTGCTGGCAAAGCAGTTACCCACTGAAAAAATTTTTCCAAAATGGATGCCTTTATCAGAGCCTCTGATAAAAACATTTTAAAGGAAATTTCCAATATGCTATTAAAAATAAAACGGAGACCGTGAGAGATACTGTATAGAAAAGGGAGTCAATTTGAGTAGACTTTCTTAATGCTTCTTCCATCTCTAATCAGTGGTGAAGATGGAGCTACCACTCCCATCCCCACTTGCTCTTTCAAGCCCCCAAATGGTAGATCCTACCCTTGGTACCAGTTTTTGTACCAACTCTTTAATTTATCGCTCAACCTGTGTTCTTTTCCATCCAGGTATTGTGAATATTTCCTACGGGTCCCCACTAATCATCAACTGAGTGAGGTGAGAATCACATCCTTCTTCACTTGGAACTTCAAGTGTCTGGAAGCAAAAGAGTATGTTTCAATCTGATGTCTACTTGCTTTGGAAATACTGTTTTTACTAAGCAGTGGTCTTGGTTAATGGGGTAAAGTGTTTTTTTTTTTTTTTTTTTTTAAGAGGATGGATTGGTCTGCAAATAAAAGATGGCATAGAAAAAAAAAAAGCTATAAAACAGTTTTTCCTTGGCCCCCCTAGGTCGAGGGGAGCCAACTTGCAGCCTGATTTGGAGGGAAAAGTGGAGGCTGCCTGGGGGCAGTCCTGCGGTCCAGTGACCACGCTCCCGAGGTCCAAGGCAGTGGGTGTGGAGGATTGGGCGGTGTCGCACCCACAGCGCCCTAGGAGGGCAACAGGGACTTCGGAGAGGAACGTACAAAAGAAACGGAGCACGCCACGCTGCACAGCAGCAGGCCCCGGCCCACGGCGCTGAGGGCGGAGGACGGAGGGCGGAGGTCCTCATGCGCGCGGCAGCACGTAGGAGGCGACGGCGGCGGCGCCCACTCCCCCTCGTCCCTGCGCCCCGTCGCTCGCCGCCCGCAGCCGGGCGCCGGCGCGCTCGGCTCTTTCCGCCGCCGCCGCCGCCGCGCGCTGCCCCGTGCGCTCCGGCACCTTCGGCAATTTCCGTCGGGACCTGGCCGCCATTTTCTCTCCGCTTGTGTGTCTCGCCGGCTGCGTGGCTCGGTTCTTGTGAGCGAAGCTTTGTCCGGTTCGGCAATGGACGGGTAGGTAACGAGGCCGGCGAGGAGGTGTGCGAGAGGGGAGTGGGGCCCGCCTACGGCCCGGTCCGGGGTCGGGCCGAAACCCCCCGGCGGTCCCTCCCCAGGGCTGGGCTGCAGTTACCCAACCCCCGCCCCATCGCACACACCCCTCCTTGGGCTTCCCCCTGGCGGGCTCTGGTCGAGAAAACGGGAAGAAAGCGGGCTCGTGGACACGGCAGGCGTTGGGGAGACGGCGGGGCGACGACCCCGGAGAGGCAGCGGGCCCCGGCGGGGCAGCGGGGGATGGGCTCTGGGGGTCCCAGGACGTCTCGCCCGGCCCTGCCCCCTCTAGGAGCCATTTCGATCCGTAACCTGGGACCCGGGGCGAGCGGCGCGGCTGGGAGCGGGTATAGCGGCCGGAGAGCGAGGCCTGCGTGGGAGGCTCCCCGCGGAGAGGAGAGAGGCCCCCCCACCTAGGCCCCCCCAAGCCTCCCCGGTTTCGCCCGGCCCGCCCTGGCTGGGGGAGATGCCGGTGGCGGGAGCTCCCGTGAAGGCTGAGTGGGAGCCGCGGGGGAAGGGGGGGCGGGGAGGCGTGCGGTGGCGGGAGGAAGGGGGAGGGCAGATGTCACACTCCTTTGTTTTCACTGGAGTCCGCTAGTGGGGGCGGGAGGCTGAAAAAACGCCTTTCTGTGTGGCCTAAGATCGTTCCAAGCTTGGCAGAAGGGCCCAGCAATTAAATCATCTCAAAAACGAAGTGTTTGTGGTCGACATCAGTCACATGGGCAAAGGCCAAGAGCCATGGCAGAAAGAAGAGTAGATAGTCAACACAGGGCCATCTTTTCAGCTACTTTGACCAGTTTCTGGAAAAACAGAAACAACTCCAAAAAGCCAGAGCCATGCTGCATCTTTGAGGCTGGCGATAGAGTGCTAAGTGAGGTGAGGCAAGGGCTTTGGGAAATGATACGGACCAGGGTCTCCCTGGTACTTAACGCTCCACATCTGAGAAGACTCTCTAATAATTTAACTCATTGTTAGAAAGGAGGCACCCTTTAGGGCGAAAATATAGCCGTATTCATCCCGTTTGGGGGCATAGGAAAACAGTATCACTTAAAAAGTACGTTTATTGGAATCACTGACAGTATTTGAAGGGTCAGAAGTAAAATGTGAATTTATTTTAAGCATATGGAGTTCGATATTTTGTGAAGAAACTAAGTGCAGGTCACATAAAAGTTAACAGATTAACAAAATTTGAATCTTCCTAGAGTTTCTCTGGAGATTATTTTCCAGATGAAACAAATCCAGAGAAGTTCACTCTTTCCCCCAGATCAATATGGAAATAGATGGCAAAATTTGCCCTGGAATTCATGTTTCCTGTTTCTATCAACATTACTAAAGAGTTGAGTTAAGTTTTAAATTACTAATCAAAGGGTAAAGGGGTATTATAGGCTTTGGGGTTTTGTTCAGTTTGCTATTTGAAGTGTTAAAAAATACCCAAAGTGTGGTGAGTTTCATCACACCTTTGAAAGTCATTTCTAGAAAGCCAGGTTGATTATGTGCTACTGACCATCTTTGTTTTCTGTCTGCATTGTGAGTGGAAAATTCATGAATGATGAACTCCCCTAAAAAGTTTCAGTCAAACAATGACCATTTGAAGAACAAGAGGTTGAAACTTGTTTTTTTTCATTACAGAATTGTCACTGAAGTTGCAGTTGGCGTGAAGGTAGGAAAAAAGTTTAAAACTAATGAAAACTGGATTCCTCAATCAACTGAGTATATTACATCATTAGTGGAAACTTTCTGTTGGCTTTTGAAAACTATAATACAGCTTATAAAATTCAAGTGTAAAGTGTTTTGTTCAATTTTTAAAGTTGGTTTATATAAATAGTTTTAATCTAAATAGACAGCAACCATAATTTTTTTTAGAAAGGCAGTCTTTGAGAATAACATTTAAAAATAGTTACGAATGGTGTTCAAGGAATTAAAAAAGCTTTCAGACATGGCTTCTTGTGAATAGAAAATAACCCAATTTTCTGAGAGGAAATGATGGTTTTAAATGGACAGATAAGTGATTTGACCTAAATCATATAATTTTAGTAATCTAAGATTTTTTTCGCTCTGCTTTTGTCTTACGAAGACTAAAATATTTTGCCAATAATAAGCCTCATCAGAAATAAGTAACTTTGATCTTTAAAGAGAAAAGAAACTTATTTAGGCAGTTAGCTTCAAATTTGAGTCAGAAGTTATAAAGCTGGTTTGTGTGTCTGTTAAAGAAAGATAGGCCTTATGGTAGAGATTGTTTGGAATCTTTCCTCACTCACTATGGCCAGGAAAACTACTCATACTTTAAACCTTACTTCTAGTGCTTAGGCCTTTCATTTCCTTGAATCCTTGCATATTTTAACATTGTGATGTATTATAAATTTTTGTTTGTAAGCCTTTCTGCCCTGTTAGGGCATGGTTCTTGTCTTAAATCTTCAATTTTCCAAGCCTGACAACACCTTCTAAGCCTAGTACTAAGATACTTGTTGGATGCAGTGACATTTCCCCCCTTCAAGTGTGAGTGGTCTTGAGAGGCTGTGTGCTTAGTCCAGTTATGCTGACTGTTCCAAATAATTTTTGGAATTCTTAAAATTTCATCCATAACAGTGTGATATTATTCAGAACGCTTTTGGAGATATTTTGTGTTTTGCTTATTTTCTGTCCTCTGTATCTAGTAAACTAAGTACTTGTCCATGCTTTAATATTTAGGATTGTCAAGTTCATATTATGTAGATTGGGAGAGAAATGATGAGCCTTTGTGGGAAGGTGTATTTATTTTTATTTGGCAATGCTGTTTTCTAAGTTGAGAGTGCAAGATGTAGATACTATAGTTACCTTCCAAACAGCCTCTGGAAGTGAATTTTTTAAAAGAATAAATGATTCAAGTCTGAGTTGTCAGCTGTTATTGGATGAGGAGAAAAGGAACTCACAGGACCCTGAACAAGCAGAGAGAAATGAGGATGGCTGGAAGAGGATGTACAGATTTGGTTTATTGGCAGTTTTCTATATTAGTAGTTTGAAGAGAAAAATTAGAAAATGATATAAAAGTAATTGCTAGCCAATTTTTTTGTCCAATGTTAAATATAAAAGTTTTGATAACTAAAGTTATGTTTTAAATAATTTTCTAGGATAATGGTTAAGAATTTTTGCTTTGGCGTCAGACTTGGGTACAAGTAATTAAGCTTTTATGAAATTTAAAAAAATAATGTGCATGGTTAAAAAAAAATTTAAAGTGAAAAGTATTTCTCCCTGATATCCAGTCCTGTTTCTTAGGTGTAGATAATTATGTTAACATTTTTTTGGTGCATTTTTTCCTGAAATTATTAGTTTATATATTAGCACACATATAAACATCCTTGTTTAACGACACACATGGATCCATGCCGTGTGTACTGGTCCATATCTTGTCTTTAAAAAAAGCTTTATTGAGATACAATTTGACATAAACTGCATATATTTAAGGTATACTAGTGTTTTGACATGTATACACCTATGAAACTATCACCACAATCAAGATAATGAACCCCAGAAGTATCATTTTGCCCTTTTGTGATCTCTCCCATCTGCCTTTCTTTCCCCAAGCAACCACTGATCTGCTTTCTGTCACTATAGATGAGTTTGCAATTTTTAGAATTTTAAACAAATAGTTATACAGTATGTACCTTCTTTTTGCCTGGATTATTCCACTCAGCATAATTATTTTGGGATTTCACCCATGTTGTGTATCAGTAGTTCATTTCTTTTTATTGCTTTGTAGTATTGCATTGTATGGATATACAGCAATTTGTTTATCCACTCAACTCTTGATGGACATTTGGATTGTTTCCAGTTTTGGGCTATAATAAGTAAAGCTTCTGTGAACATTCCTGTGCAGGTCTTTTTGTGAATGTAAGCTTTCATTTCTCTTGGGGAAATACCCATGATTGGAATGGCTAGATCATATGGTTAGGCATATGTTTAACTTTTTAAGAAACTGCAAACTATTTTCTAAAGTGGTTATACTATTTTACATTGCCACCAGCAGGGTATGAGATTTTCAGTCCATCTACATCCTCTCCAGTGCCTGCTTGGTTTTTTTGATTATAGAGATTCTAGTGGATGTGAAGTCGTAATCTCTTTTTGGTTTTCATTTGCATTTCTCTAATGTCTTTGGTGCTGAACATCTTTTCATGGGCTTTTTTCAAGCTGTGTATCATCTTTCGTACAGGGTCTTTTTAAATCTCTTGTCCACTTTTTAAATTGATTTATTTCTTTGAGTTTTGAAAAGTCTACATTTCTGGTTACAAGTTCTTTATCAGATATATGGTGTAAAATATTTTCTGCCACTTGTGTTTTCGTTCTCTCCACAGTGTTTTGAAGAGCAGTAGTGCAGCAGTTTTTAATTCTGATGAACTTCAGTTTACCAGGTGTTCGTTCTGTGGTGGTTTTTTTTTTTTGGTTTGGTGTGGCTCATGCTTTTGGTCATATCTAAGCCATCTTCATGTAACCCAAGGTCACGATGATTTTCTTCTCTGTTTTCTAATAGAAGTTTTATAATTTTCAGTTTTGCATTTAAGTCTTCTTGAGTTAGCTTTTTTTAATATGGTGCAATGTATGAATCAAGGTTTTTTGGGTTTCGATATGGACATTCACTTTTTCTAGCAACACTCATTGAAAAGACTTTTTTTTTCATTGAACTGGCTTTGCACCTGTGTCAAAAATCAATTATGTATGTACGTATGATTCTATTTCTGTACTGTATTCTCGTCCATTGACCCATTTTTATCTACCTAGTAGCCAAAAACGTAGTCTTAATTACTGTAGTTTTATATTAAATCTTGAAATCAAGTAGAACTTTGTTCTTTTTCAAAGTTGTTTTGGCTCTTCTGGGTCCTTCACATTTTCCTATGAGTCAGTTTCTACAAAAAGGCCTGCTGGGATTTAATTGAAATTAACTTGAATCAGTAGAGCAATTTGGGGAAAATTAACATCTTAATGTTGAGTTTTCTCATCCATGAACACAATTTATCTTTCCATTTACTTAGGTCTTTCATTTCTTTCAGCATTGTTTTAGTTTTCACTGTATAGATTTTGTATTTTTTTGGTCAGATTTATCCTTATTTTGTGTTTTTTGGTGCTATATTAAGTAATTAAAAAAATCAAATGTGTATTTGTTATTAATATATAGAAATACAGATTATTTATGCTCATTGCTCTTGTATTCAGCACCTTTGCCAAACTCATTTATTAGATCGAACAGCTATTTGGTAGATGCCGTCAGATTTTATATATACACTGTTCATCATATTTTTTGTCTGGATGCCTTTTGTTTTTCTTGCCTATGGCATCTAGTACAATATTTAAATGATGAGAGCAGGCCTTCTTACTTTTTTCCTGATATTAGGGTAAATACCTTAAATGATATATTTTTTTCTTAAAAGTTTGGTACAGTTCACTAGTGAAGCTGTGTGGGCCTGGTGTTTTCTTTGTGGGAAGGTTTTAAACCACATTCAATTTATTAAATAGATATAGGACTATTCACATTTATTCTGGAGTGAGCTTTGGTAATTTTGTTTTCATAGAATTAGTCTGTTTCATCAAAGTTGCTGAACTTATTTGCATAGGATTGTTGTATTATATTTTTAGTATCTAGAATCTATAGTGATGTTGCCTCTCTCGTTCCTGGTATTGATAATTAGTGTCTTCTCTTTTCCCTATCAGTCTGGCTAAAGATTTATTGATTTTATTAATGTAAAACAGAAAGCAGCTTTTTGTTGCATTGAGTTTTCTCTTTCCCATTTTATTGATTTCTTCTGTTTTAATGTTTTTCTGCTTTGTATTTAGTTTGCTCTCTTCTTACTTAACATTGAAGTTGATGTAGTTGACATATCTTTTCTAATACAGAGGGGTTTAATGCCATGTATTTTCATACAAGTGTTGCTTTCATGGCATCCCTCAAATTTTGACATTTATACTTCTTTTCCTTCAGTTCAAAATACATTCCAATATGCTTTTTTATTTCTTTGACCCATGGGTTATTGAGAAGTATTTATTTGATTTCCAAGTATTTGGAATTTTCCATGTATTTTTCTGTTATTTATTTCTAATTTAATTCCATTGTGCTTAGAGAACATATTTTGTAAGACTTGAATCTTTGTAATTATTTTATTGTTTTATGGTTCAAATATATATCCTGTTTTAAGTGCATTTGATAGGGATGTGCATTCTGTTATTGTTGGGTGATGTGTTCTGTACATGTCAATTAGGTCTTTTTTTTTTTTTTTGGTGGTACGAGGACCTCTCACTGTTGTGGCCTCTCCCATTGCAGAGCAGAGGCTCCGGACGCGCCGGCTCAGCGGCCATGGCTCACGGGCCTAGTTGCTCCGTGGCATGTGGGATCTTCCCGGACCGGGGCACGAACCCGTATCCCCTGCATCGGCAGGCGGATTCTCAACCACTGCGCCACCAGGGAAGCCCTAGGTCATGTTTATTGGTAGTGTTGCTCAAGTGATCTACCTTTCCTGATTTTTTATTGTTCTGTCACTTATTGAGAAAACGATATTGAAATCTCCTATATTGTGCATTCGTTTGTTTTTCCTTGCAGTTCTACCAGTTTTTGCTTTATGTTTTTGAAGTTATAATTAGTACATAAACATTCAGGATTACTATGTCCTCTTGATTCATTGACCCCTTTATTATTATGCAGTGACCTTTTTTATCCCCAGTAATCTACTTTGCTTTAAAATTTAAAATTTTAAAAAGTTTCTTTGCTTTCTTTTTTTTTTTTAATTTCTTTGCTTTACTTTTTCTGATATTAATACAGCCATCTTGGCTTTCTTTTGAATACAGTTTACATGGTATATCTTTTTCCGTTATTTTACTTTCAGACTATTTATATCCTTAGATTTTAAAGTGTATTTCCTGTAGACAGCATAAAATAGAGACTTGATTTTTAAAACCTATCTTACACCCTCTTCTTTTGGTTGTTGAGACCCTTCACATTCAATATTGTTATATTAATATGGTTAGTTTTAAAAGTACCACTTTGTTGTTTGTTTTCCATTTGTCCCTTATGTTCTTCCCTTTTTTTTTTCCTGCTTTCTTTTGGATTGAGTAACTTTTTTAAATTGCATTTTAATCTCTTTAGCTGATTAGCTTATAGCTGTTTTGTTATGTTGATAGCTGTTTTAGGATTTATGGCATACATCTTTAATTTATCACAGTCTTAACTCAAGTAGTATTTATGCTACTTTACATATACTATGTGAATATTAGAATACTTCTCCCCCTTTGGCCTGTGTACTATTATTATAACATTTTACTTCTATGTGTTATAAATTCTATACAGCATTCTTTTTATTTGTTTAAACAGCCATTTATCTTTTTTAAAAGATTTAAACAACAAGAAAAATAATCTACTTTACCCTTAACATAGTTATGCACATGCATTGGATACTCAGGGAGGATTCTCTGCAGATTTCCAGAGTTCTCTCTGTGCAACTGTCTTTGGAACTCTGCCATACAAACTCTAGTTGCTTTGGTCTCCTTGGATTCTTGCCTCTTTCTTAACTCTCAGGGAGTTTTCCAAGTTCGACCTGGTTTCCTTATCTGAGCTGTGCCTTGACCTGGACTTTTTCTCAAGTGAGTAAGCTGGGACGATGATGGCCTTACCCCATGGTGGTTTTCTGACTCTCGGGGATCATTGTTCATCATTGTCTGATGTCCAGTGGTCTTGAAGAACAGTGTTCTATATATTATGTGTGATTTTCTTTTTCTTTTATTTTTTTTTCTCAGTTGGGCAAACGGGCCCATGTTATACCTTCTTGGCCAAAAGTATAAGTTCACTTTTTTAAAAAAAAATTACGTAATATCTCTGCGGTAATAGGTTTATCTTATTCTTTGTTCTGTGGATGCACCACAGTGTAGTTACTTGACATACCACAATTTAGATCCACATTGATGAACATTTTGGTTTACAGTTAAAAACTTTGCAGTTAAAAACTGAGCATACTAAAAATAGAAGTAAAAATGCAGTGTCAAAGAAATTTACCATTAAAAATTTGTTAAAACCACAATGCCACAAGTTTCCTTACTCATTTATTTTCTACAGTTGTGTATGGGAGTGCCTGTTTTTCTACACCCTTACCAATCCTGGGTTTTAATTAAAATTTAGAATACTAGCTAGTTTCACTGTAAAAAAAAAAAGTTCTTTAATTTGTATTTTGAAATGGGTGAGATTTTTTAAATTTGACTTTCTATTTCTGTGAACTGCCTCTTTGTATATGTGATCTATTTCAATGATTATCTTGTTTGTTACAACTCTGTATAAAAAGAAAATTGATTCATATGCATCATAGGTACTTTTTCTTACAGTTTATTACTTTTTTACCTCATACAGTTTTGGGCATCTAGGTGTGTTTGAATTATGAAGGAGTATAATTTAATTTTTTTGTCTCTGATACTTAAACATTTTTAATTTGTTTCTTTAAAATTGAGATTATAAGTTCTGAATATTGAAAGTGATTATGCATAAAAGTATTTTCCGTGAATTAGGTCCTTTGTTAATGTTAACCAACTTATACTATATAAAGAATATCCAATTTTTATAGCTTTACGGTATGTTGAAATCTCATTTTTCATTATCCTTATAAATGTGCTGTAGACTTACTCAGTTCTCAATGATTTTAGACTCCTTTCTATTTGGTCAAGTCAGTGAGGCTGTAAAACAAGAAAGGAAATTTGTGAATTGTTAATATGAAGTTTGTTGCATTTGTTTAAAATGTTTTTTTATGTTCTTTGTAATTTGTTTCAAAGGCTTCATTTCTGTACTCTTAACCATTTTGCCTTTGAAATTGTTGCAGAATAATGGGCCCAAGTACTTAGCTTTTTTCAAGTTAAATTTCACTAGAATTTTGAAAGCATTGGTTGTAAATTGCTGAATGCACAGTTTTAAGTTGTGATATGACTTTTATTCATCATCATTGGCTTTTCTAGACAATTACAGTAAAATAATGCTAAGGAAAACTTTTTTTGTAATAGTTGAACATAACTGATTTATAACAGGTAGGTTAAGAAAAACTGTTGTTTGGGTTTTTAGATTTTGAGTTTTCTTAAAACATTACATAATGCTTGCTAGGGTATTTGTATTAGAATTTCAAGTTAGTGTGTCTGCTGAATGTCAGCACTGTGTTAAAGACTGGTGACTCAAAGACATTAAGAATAGAATATATGTGTCTTGAGGGCAGAGACCTTTTTTGTTTTATAGTTTCTGTGTCATCAGTAGTGCCTGTTAAATAGTACACACTCAGTATGTGTTTAATGACTATTGAAGGGTCTCCGGCTTCAACATGCTCATAACCTCATGAGCCACTTATCAGTAAAAAGGTCAATATCAATTTTATTGCATAACATTCTTCCTTTTTGCTGGAGATCCAAAACAGCTGTGTCTTCTAGAACCTCATCTAGTTGAAGAAATAAATATACAAGGTTTAAGCAAATGCCCTATGGCTACGTTAGGGAAGATTGGTTGGTAGAATCAGAGTAGATTTCATGAAATCAGCGGATTGTGACCTGTGTATTGTAAATGTTTGGGAGCAGAAGTGAGCAGTATATGCTGAGGGGAAGACATGGCCAAAGTTTTGTCAGTAGGCTGGCACAAATTCATAGCCATTGAACAATTTAGCTGAATGATATGGATTTTACAACGAAGGATTTGTGTAATATATGGGAGGGAGAGAAAAAATAGAATGGCCGATAGGTTGGAGAAAATTTCAAGTATTTCATGTGGTAGGCAGTATTCCATATATCTGTAAGCTTCCATACATGAAAGTAGCTCATTATTCTGCTATCTTTAGAATGTGGAGACTGAGCTGCAAAATAGTTGGCTTTGGTACTGTATGGAGCACCATGAATTAGAATAAGTCGTTAACTATTCTAATCTCTTACTTGGTCCATTTGTGTTTCTGAACTGTAATAGTTTTCTTAATTTAGTTTCAGACATACTTCATTAAGGGCTGAGGTGGTTAGGTAATATTTTTACTTTAAAAGTAATAAAATACAACAGTTATGAAAGGTATGTGTTTTTTGAGCAATAATTGGTCTTATAACTGTTGTGGTGAATTTTAAACATAAAAAAAGACACAGTAGTATCATGAAGCATTATTTATATGTCACTCAGTCCCAACAGTCATCAACGAACAACCCATTGCTAAAACTTAGGAGATCCACACTCTACTTTTCTCCTCCTGTATTATTTTGAGAAAAATTCCAGGTTATTTGTTACATCCATAAATGTTTTGGTGTGTCTCTTTAAAAGATAGGGTCAGTCCTCCCTCTCTTTCTGTTTTAAAGAAATACAATCACAGTACTGTTAGTGCACACCCCCCCAAAAAAAATAGCAACAGTTGCTTAATGTTCTTAAGTGCCAGATTTGTGTTAAGATTTCTGTTTGTCTCATGAAAGTCATAATACTTTTACAGAGTTCATTTTTCGTGGTAGGGAGGGATCAGGATCAAATAAGATCAACACATTCAGTAAATTGACATGCCTTTTAAATTTCTTTCAATTTATGAATTCTTCTTTTATCACTGTGAGATTTCTCATAATTACATTTTATTTTTGAAGAAAACTGGTTGTTGGTCTTAATAGAATTGTCCATAGTCTGCATATACTGATTGTATTCTGATGTTATAATTATTATGTTGTCCATATATGTCAGTTGGTAGATGGATCTACAGACCATTAGGTTCTCTTTCTGTTTTTAGTAATATTTTATAAGTGGTGATACGTTTTTCCATTAGAAGATATATGATGTCTGATTTTGTTTTGCATATGTCTGTGTGATGTTTTTTCCAAGAACATTTTTTGTAATAACTTTTTCTTCAATTTGTTTATGCTTAGCATAGTTTGCTCAATAGACATCTGTTTGTCAGTATTCTTAAAGGATGTGTACAAAGAAGTATATCTTGAAAGTCCAATTAAATTTTCTATAATAGAAATATATTAAAATTGAACATAAATTGGCATTACTGATGGTGGACAATAAATTTTTTTCTATGAAGGGCTTGTCAAATTAAAAGCACGTGATTTAGAATTAACAGACTAGAGTTGGCCTCTAACATTGAACAAAGTAACTTCTGAGTTTCAGTTTTACAACTTTTAAGATGGGTTTAACAGGACCTACCTCAGAAATTATGTTGAAGATTGAATAATATGTAAAAGATTTAGCACAGAATGGCCGTAAGTGCTCAAATGATGGTGATGCTTGGTATTGTAGTTCTTTAATTTGTAAATCCTATTTAGAAGGAGCACTTTATTAGAAGTCAACTTTGAAGTTTTTATTTTTTGTTACTGATTTCTAGGAGTTTTTATATATTGTGGGTACTAAAGCTTTGTTAGTTATATATGGTACAGATAAATTCCTTCTTGTCTGGCATGTTTTTTTTTGCACTGTTGAATAGAGTAGGAAATTTTAACATTAAATTTACGTTTTAGTTTTAAGAAATCTTTCTTAAACTCAAGGTTTTATACTATATAGTCTTCTGGATTTTATTTTGCAAATTTTTAAATTTTGATATTCACATTTAGGGCCTCAGTTTACCTGTAATTTAATTTTTGTGTAGTGTGTTGTAAATGGCTAACAAATCTGGTACAAACTCAGTTGAATGGTTCATGTTTTCCTACTGATCTGCAGTGTTAGTTGTCAGGTTTCCATATATGTGTGAAACTTTCCCTGGGCTATGTCTTCTGTTTCATTGTCTATTACTGTCTTACTACCCAAATGTCTTAATTTAATGTGGCATCACAGTAAGTGGGAATCTTGGAGAGTGAATTTTGCAACTTCAAAACTGTATTGGCATTTTCTTCACTGTATATATATTTTTAAGATCAGTTGGCTAAGTTCCATGAAGACTTTTCAGGTTTTGATTATAGTTGTACTAAATTTATAAGTTAATTGGAGAGTATTGTATTTGTATTTTCAAAAAAATAAGATGGCAGAGCTAGAGAGAACAGTGATATTTCTTTGAAGAATTTCTCCCTTACTTCCCATACTATTTTGTTTAATTATAAAAGACATGCTTAATGCAGAAACTTAATGCTTTAGGCAAAAAAGAAAATAAATTAATTCACTGATAATTTTACCAAAGGTAATCAGCATTGTATGTACTTCCCATCATTTTCCCTACATGTTAGAAGGATTTTTAAAAGCTTATCTGTAGGCATGAGGAAAGAGAGATGCTTCTTTGCCAGTTTGATTTTTTCCAAAGTTATTGATTTATTCAGTACTTTTCTATTTCTCAGAATTTTATAGTATTTTTAAATTCTCCCTTTTAAAATTTTTATTAACAGTGCACATTCATATTTTATCCTTTTTCCTTTTTTTCTTATCAGAGACCTTATTTTACTGGTCTTTCCAAAGTACCAGCTTTTGTTAATTTTGTTTGTTTGTTTCATAATTTCTGTTTTTGTTTTTTTCTGCCCACACTAGATCTATTTTACTGTATTATTATTTTTTGTCCACTTTAAATTACATTTAAATTACATCCCGAACATGTTTATTTTCTTGTTTAAAAATGCATTCAAGGTGAAGAAAGATCAGTTGATAGTTTGGGCAGTAAGCTTTGACGTTTAGAGTTCCCTTTTTTCTTTTCTTTTTTTTCTTTTTTAAGATTGAGGTGTGATTGATGTAGAAACATTGTGTTATTTTCAGGTGCACAACATGAATTGATGTATGTATATATTGTGAAATGATTACCAGAATAAGTTTAGTTAACATCCATCACCACATATAGTTAAATTATTTTCCTTGTGATGGGAATTTCTAAGATTTATTCTCTGCAGTATATATATACAGTATTGTTAACTATATCAGCATGCAGTACATTATATCGTCAGGAGTCATTTATGTCATAACTCCGAGTTTGTACCTTTTGACCACCACCGTCACTAATTCCTACCCCCCCGCCTCCGTCCCCCACTAAAAGGCCTGGCTGTGCTTCTGGATACCACTGTTCTCTGTATCTGTGAGTTCAGTGTTTTGGGTTTTTGTTTGTTTTTTTAAGAATCTACATATAAATGAGATCATATGGTGTTTGTCTTTCTCTGACTTGTTTCACTTAGCCTAATGACCTCATTTGCATGTTGTTGCAAATGGTAGGATTTTCTTCTGTTTATAGCTGAATATTTCATTGTATAGAATAACCACATTTTCTTGCGTTGATGGAGACCTACGTTGTTTTCATGTCTTGACTGTTGTAAATAGTGCTACAATGAATACAGGGTGCAGATATCTTTTATAGATAGTGATTTTATTTCTTTCGGGTAAATACTTAGGTGGTATTGTTGGATCATACAGTTGTACTTTTTAAAAGTTTTTGAGGAACCTGTTTTCCTTAGTGGGTACACCAGTTTACATTCCCATGATCAGTGCACAAGTCTTCCTTTTTCTCCATATCCTCGACAGTGTTTGTTATTTCTTATCTTTTTGGTAATATCCATTCTAACAGGTGTGAGGTGATATCTCATTGTGGTTTTGATTGGCATTTCCCTGATTAGTGATGTTGAGCACCTTTTCATGTTCCTGTTCGTCCTTTGTGTGTCTTTGGAAGAATGTCTATTTGTGTCTTCTGCTCATTCTTTAATCATACTGTTCATTTTTTCTGAGTAGTATGAGTTCTTTATTTTTGATACTAACTTTCTATATATGATTTGTAAATATTTTCTCCCATTCAGTAGGTTGCCTTTTCATCTTGTTGATGGGTTCCTTCACTCTACAGAAGCTAAAAGTTTGATATAGTCCAAATTTATTTTTGCTTTTATTGTCTTTGCTTTTGGTGTCAAAGCCAAAAAGTCATTGCTAAGACTGATGCCAAGGGGCTTAGTTATACTAAATCCTTAGTTTGATAAGGATTGCATTGAATCTGTAGATTGTTTTGGGTAGTGTGGACATTTTAACAGTATTCTTCCAGTCCATGAGCGTGGAATATCTTTCCATTTATTTGTGTCTTCTTCAATGTGTTTCGTCAACGTCTTACATCTTTTTCACTTTTTTAAGCTTTGTGAAAGCTTCAAGGTATACAAAAGTAGGGTGAATGGTATAATAATATACTTCCTTTGCCTTCCTGTGGGAGAATATTAAAGCAAATCTCAGTGATTATTTTATATCATTCCTAAATACTTCAATGTGTATTTCTAATAGATATAATCTCTTAAAGATGACATTTATATCATCATACCTAATAAAATTTTAAATAAGTTTTTCCTTTTTTATTGAAGTATATTTGACATACAATATTATGTTTGTTTCAGGTGTATAACATAATGATTCAAAATTTACATACATTACAGATTGATCACCATAACCATCTGTCACTGTAAAAAATTATTATAATATTAATTATATTCCCCAAGCTGTATATTACATCCCAGTAACTTATTTATTTTATAACTGGAAGTTTGTATCACTTAATCCCCTTCACTTAATTTGCCCAATCCCACCCCATCACTAAAATAATTCCTTAATATCATCTAATGTCTAACAGTAGTCAAAGTTTCCCAGTCACTTTAAAGAAGTCTTTTATATTTTCTTTTTGAATCGGGGATCAAGGAAAGTCAACATGTTGATTTGGTTCTTTTAAGTCTATTTATAAGTCAGTTTTCCTTCTCCCTCCCCCTTTCTTGATTTTCTTTGTTAGAGAAACTGGGTCATCTATTCTGTACAGTTTTCAGAAAATTATAATTTTGCTGATTATACCTCCATGTTGTCATTTTGTGTGTTTCTCGTGTCTTGTATTTCCTGTGTACTTGTACTTAGATGAGACTTGATCAGATTCAGGTTTAATTATTAGCAAGAATATTTTATAAATGTACTCTGTAATTTCTAATGTATCACACCAGGAGGAACATGTCTAGTACCTCTTTGTGATGTTTTATCAGTAGGTTCAGTACTGACATTTATCAGTAGGTTCAGGTGTCCTCAGTTTGATGCATCCAGTGTAGAGTGCTCTATCATCCTTTCACCTAGTGGGCTTTAGTAGCTGATAATTGAGTAATTTCATTGGGTATTGCAAAAATGGTGATTTTTTTTTCTCCTGCATATATTTTAAAATATTTTTCTGTTGGAAGAACTTTTTTCATCAAATATTTGGTCATACTGAAACACCCTTATTAAAAGAAAAGCAGGGTAGATTTTCAGTTAAAAAAATTTTCCTCATGAGCTGGTAACTCCAGTAACTCCAGTGTAATGTGAGTTCTTTAGCGTTGATGTTAGGTCGTTGTGAAGGCAAGGATTTTTTCGTTTATTCCAGTCTTATTGCAATGATCATTCCTTTAAAAATGTTTAAATTTTCTCATCTTGGGCCAGCAGCAGCTCATAATACCGGTAATTTTGATACTTAACCTATAGTATCATTTCTTCCTCCAAAACTTCAATTAGCCATTTCATTAAAAAGAATGGTCCTTTGGTGAGACCTGGTCCTTAGAGACCACAGTAATGTGGGTGCAAAGGTGCCAATTGCTTTTAGGTTGTTATTGTTTCAAGATTTTTTCAATTCACAAAGCTAACAAAATTTTTTTGAGACAAATATATTTGAACTCATTTATTTCCAGTTCGTATGTAATTTTACAATTTTTCCTCTTCCAGTTTTTTGTTTGCATCTCTTGTATGTTGTAAACTCTTGCTAGTGTTAACATAATTGCATATATGCTAGTTTCTTTAAAAAGCAACATCAGTGTTAACATTAACATTGTAATACAGTTTTAAGATGTTTGCAGTTATTTTTGTCCTTAAATGTATTTTGCAAAGAATGTATAGTAAAATCACAGAATTTTTAAATCTATTGAGGTAATTCTGTGTGCGGTTCTACCACCAAACTAATAGTTAGGTTCATTTGTTACATTTTGGTTTTCATTTTTAGGGAATTTTTTTCATGTTGAATAAATTTTCCCAAGTCAAAACTGCAAAACAAGCTACATTCATAGATGTCTAGTCTTTCACTCCTGTCCACTCTGCTTTGCTTTTTCTATCCCCTTATAGGTATCTATTTTCACTAGTTTTTGGTTTATTCTTTTATTTGATGGAAGTAAATATGAATTTCTTTTTACGTGCTCGCTCCCACCACCTTAGGGAAAAGGTAGCACAGAATACACAGGATTTAATATTTTACCTTTTTTACTTAATGAGAAATACACTCTGGAAATCACTCCATGGGTATATATGGAAAATCTTCTCATTTCTTTATACCACTGTATAGAAAGTGTGCAAGTGCCTCAGTTCCCCCTAGCCATAGTATAGTATATTGTCAAATGCTTGGGGTTTTGCCAGTCTGAGAGGTGAAATGGCATCTAAGTCTAGTATTAATTTGAATTTGTTTTTACTGTGAGCAAGATGAAACAACTTTTCTGTTTAAGGATAATTTCCATTTCGTATGTGCTGAAAACTGATCTTATCTCTTGCCTATTTTTTTATGAGTAACTGGTCTTTCTTTCTAAATTTTCATAGGAATCTGTATTTGAAGTTTTGATTCTATTTTTGGCTCAGGTTTTTAGGAACAGTTTCAAAATTTTATCTGAATAAACTACAACAATTAGATTTTGTTCTATTTTTCTTTTTTCTTTTATTTTCATTAAAATATGTTTATCGTGTTTGACCAGATATTATGATCTGTATGATATCTTCTCTATGGAACTTATTGAGGTATTCATTACGTAGTATGTGATCCACTTTTGTGACTTACATACTCATGTATAAACATAAAAATGTTTTCTTCTGAAAAATTTTAAAGTCTTATCTGTTGTGTTTGTCTCTTAATTCATCAGAAAAAAATTTAATTTATTGTACAAGGTGGGGATCCAATTTTATTTTTCTTCTGTCTTTTTTACTCTTATAGAGATAGCCAGTTAAAATATGCAGTGTCATTTTTTTTCACATTACAGATATGTATATTTTAGGGTAAAGGCTAAGCCACTTTAACAAAATGGAAATGCAGAACATAGTGGTGTAAATAACCTAGAAGTTGATTTTTCATAAGTGAAAGTCCTGCAGTTGTAAGAACATGGTATCAGTATGCTCCATGAGGTTATTCACTGGGCTAAGTTTTTTTCATCTGTTTTTTTCCATGACTTAATGATATATAATTATGGTTTTTTTGTTTTCCTTGCCTAATTCTCACCCAAAGTTTGTCTATTCTGTTGTCTTGTTTTCAAAAAATCAAATTTCGGTTTTATTGATCCTCTTTGGTATGTCATTAATGTATTTTATATTTTTATTGGTTGTATGAGTTTGTGCTTTCACAGCTTTTAGCAGGTAGGTAGCACTCAGTCCACCTCCTTTGTAGCACCTTTGTGTTCGTGGAGGCCAGAAATACATGAGTGAGAACCTTCCTTTCTCTCTGAGAATCTGATTTTCCTCAGGAACTTGATATTCACGTCCTTGTCCCATGTCTTTCTGTCATGGTTCTCTCTTCTCCAGAGGAGAAAGTTGTTGGGCTAGTCTCAGTCCTGAAACCTGTCAGAGCCCAAGGACTGTGATAAGATGTATCTCTGTTTTTCAAATGAGTAAGTTAAGGTTTAGAACAGGTAAGTAATTTACCAGTGACATAGTAGGTGGAAGCTGAACTACAGAATCCTTTTTCTTAAATGCCATATGGCATAATTGTCATAGAAACAAAGAAAACTAGGTTAATTCATCACATCAGTCGACTAAAGAAGAAAAACCATATGATCATATCATTAGATGAGGAAAAAACATTTGACAGAATTCAGCACCCATTCATGATAAAAATTCTCACTAAACTAGAACAGAGGGGAACTTCCTCAATTTGACAAAGAACATCTACCAAAAAACCCTACAGCTAACATCATATTAATGGTGAGAAACTCCACACTTTTTCATGAAGATCAAGTACAAGGCAAGGATATCCCTTCTTACCACTTCTTTTCAACATCCTCCTGGAATTCCTTGCTGATGCAGTAAGGCAAGAAAAGGAAATTAAAGGTATACAGATTGAGAAGGAAGGTATAAAACTTGTTTGCAGATGACATGATAGTCTATGTACAACATCCAAAAGAATTGACAAAAAATTTCATGGAACTGATAAGTAGTTATTGCAGGATTGCAGGACACAAGGTTAATATAATAATAGGAAAGTAAATTGCTTTCCTGTATACCAGTGGTGAGCAAGTGCACTTAGAAATTAAAAACAAAATACAGTTTACATTAGCACCCCCAAATTTGAAAATCTTAGGTATAAACCTAACAAAATACATATAAAATCTACATGAGGAAAACTACAAAACTTTGATAAATGAAACCAAAGAACCAAATAAATGTGGATAGATATTCCACGTTCATGGATAGGAAGACTCAGTACTGTCAAGATGTCAGTTCTTCTGAAATTGTTATATAGATTTAGTGCAATCCCATTCAAAATTCCAGCAAGTAGTTATATGGATGTCAGCAAACTGATTCTGAAATTTATATGGAGAAGGAAAAGACCCAGAAAGCCAACACAGTATTGAAGGAGAATAACAAAGTTGGAGGACTGATGCTACTCAACTTCCAAGATGTAGTATGAAGCTACAGTGATCATGAAAGTGTGGTTTTGGTGAAAGAACAGACAGGTTGATCAGTGAAACAGAATGGAGAGCCCAGAATAGAGCCCCCCCCCCATAAATATAGTCAACTTATTTTTGGCAAAGGAGCAAAGGTAGTCTCTCCAACAAGTGCTACTGGAACAGCTGAACATACATGTACAGAATGAATTGAGACACAGATGTTACACTCTTCACAAAAATTAACTCAAAATGAATCATAGACCTAAATATAAAATGCAGAACTATAAAACTCTTAGAAGATAAGGTAAGAGAAGATCTAGATAACTTGGGTATAAAGATGTCTTTTTAGGTACCACACCAAAGACATAATCCATGAAAAAAAATAATTGATAAGCTGGACTTTTGCAAAAGATACACGTGATAAAGGGCTGTTATCCAAAATATACAAAAAACTTTTAAACTCAGCAATAAGTAAACAACCCGATTAGGAAATAGACCAAAGAACTTAACAGACATCTTACCAAAGAAGATATACAGATGGCAAATAAGCATATGAAAAGATGCCTCACATCATATGTCATTAAGGAAATGCAAACTGAAATAACAATGAGATACTGCTACACTGTCAGAATAGCCAAAGTCTGGACACTGGAAACCATAAATGCTGGCAAGGATGTGGAGTGTCAGGAATTCTCATACATTGCTGGTGGGAATGCAAAATTATATAGCCACTTTGGAAAACAGTTTGGCTGTTCTTACAAAACTGACCATACTCGTACCGTATGATCCAGCAACTCCTTGGTATTTATTCAAATGAGTTGAAGACTTACGTATACACAGAAACCTGCACGTGGATCTTAATAGCAGCTTTATTCATAATAGCCAAAACATGGAAGCAACCAAGATGTCCTTCAGTAGGTGAATGGATTAATAAACTGTGTTATGTCCCAACAATGGGGTAATTATCAGCAGTAAAACAAAATGAGTTATCAAGCCATGAAAAGGCATGAGGGGGTACGTGGTACCATAAATGAAAATTACTAAATGAAAGAAGCCAACTGAGAATGCTACATACTATGTGATTCCAACTATATTCTGAAAAAGGCAAAACTGAGGAGACAACAGAAAGATCAGGGGTTGGGAGGAGTTTGGATGAATAGGCAGAGCACAGAGGATTTTAAGGTAGTGAAGATACTGTGTATGATGTTATAATGATGGATATGTCATTACACATTTGTCCAAACCCTTAGGTACAGTATTAAACCCTTAGGTAAACTGACCTTTGGGTGATTATGATGTGTCAAAATAGGTTCATCCTTGGTGATAAATGTACCAGTCTGGTGGAGGATGTTGATAATGGGGGAGGCTATGCATCTTTGGTGGCAGGGGGTATATGGGAAATCTGTTTCTTCTTCTCAATTTTATTTTAAACCTAAAAGTGTTCTAAAAAATTTTAAAAAATACTAGGAAACTTTTTGTTGTTGATAGTGAACCAATAATGGATGTCAGCAGTTCTTAAACTTCAGCATGCATCAGAAGCATCTGAAAGGCTTGTTAAAACTCAGGTTGTTGGATCCTTTCTCCATTGTTCTGTTCAGTACGTTTAGGATGGATCTGAGAACATATGTTGCTAAGGAAATTTCCAGGTCTAATGCTGCTCTAGGGACCACACTTTAAGGATCTCTAAAGTATCTAATTCTGTATATCATATTATGTCCTTATAAAACAATGCCATGCTGAATCATCCATACTTTGATTAAAAAGTTAAATATGTAAATAGGGTATTAACGTGATGATACTATGTTTTTATTTTTCTCATGCTTGTATTTCTGTGAATGTGATGCTAGCAAGTAGAAAACTTTTAAAAAAGGGGATGACATATAAATATTTTTTTATTACTGTGATACTTATAATACAGCTCATTAAAGTATGAGTTTAACACAAATTAACATAAATTTTATGGTTAATTTGGATTGTTTTGGACTTTCTAAAATGCTTTGGTAAATTATCTCCTTTGTACATTTTTTCCACTTTGGTGGTTGCATTCAACTTTGTCCTGGTTGTTTGTCTAAATCAGCTAGTGTTGAATATTAAGTACCCATGTATGTAAGTATACACATACTTAAAATACACAAAATAGTTGATTTAGCTATTTTAAATATTAGTCTGCTCACACATACTTTTGTATGTACACACATTTTTAAAATAGTTGAAACAACATTGGTTGGTTTGAACAACTGTGCAGTTCTGAGAAATACGATTTATAACCTTTTCTTTAAAGGATTTAAAGACATGATTCAATCTCTTTATATTGGTAGAAGGAAATTTCTCATTCCATAGATTTTTGCCTTTGTTTACAGTGTTCTAGCCATTGGAATATATACCTAATTGTTTAATTTTAATGATTGTGAAAATGAATTGTCCAGCTCATGTAAATGACTTGTCCAACTCACCAGTGTGAAGTTCTCATTTTCTAAAGACCTGAGTTATCTGGATGAGTAAAGGGCTATGAGGCTGAAGGATTCACAGTGTCTGTGAGAAAGTCCAGCTGCTGTGGCATTAGTTTGTTTATTTAAAAAAATGATGTAGTTCTCCAAGGCTTCTGATTATGAAACCTAATCAGTTTTCCTATTTATTGTCTGTTGGACTTGGGTGAATGGAAGGAAGGAAACACTGTTGGCTTTGTGGAAAAGGAAGAGATGGATAGGAGAGTGGAGTTAACTTTTTATTTTAGGGATTAAATTTTTTATTCTCAGTAGTGTAACACCTGACATTTGTTTTTCAGTGACACTGTTTGAAAAGTTACCAGATAAGTGACAGACTTTCAGATTAATATTTTTAAATGTAAAGGGGTCTTATGCTAATTTGTTCTTGTTTTAACAGAGAGGATCTGACGAACTACTCTCAGGCAGTGTTCTCAGTAGTCCAAACTCTAACATGAGCAGCATGGTGGTTACAGGTAAGTGTTAACTCTCTTAACAGTCTCATTATTTGCCATTTTGCAGAGCAGAATGTTAAAAGTTTAGTGTGTTTTACCAGAATAGCCTTTATTTTTAAATACTCTGTGTTGAAACAGTTTAGAGAAATTTTACTGTAGTATGTATGTGTCAAGTGAAAAAACCTGAAGTGAGTGATTTGTGGGCAAGTAACTAAATCTGATTGCTTTTTTTTTTAAATCACAAAAATGTAACCCTTTCTTCTTTCATGTTACAAGTTCCCTCACTCTCACTCCTTTTGTACTTTTGTGCTTAGCTTCTATTGTGTCATAAAATATTTTTAAGTATTTCTTCTCTATCCCACAAATCCTAAAGCCCAAACTGTTAAAAAAAAAAACAAAACATAAGATTCAGTTGCATAGCTGTTTTTTTTATGTGCTTTAAATCTTTTTTCTGTGTGGTAACAGTATTTTTAACTCTTTGGATTGGTTTCCTTTATTTATTTACTTGGAAATATAAAATGATTTATTTAATCTTCATAGTTAGGGTGTTTAAGCTTTATATGTTTGAAACATTACTGTTGGTTGGTTGTAATGTCTGTCTATAAATAAATATAGACTAATTTTTAGAGCTTAGTTTTATGGCCAGTGGACCAAATTTGAATCTGATGATGACTGAATTAGTTTGCCTTATAACCCTACATTTTATGTTATTACCTAAAGCCAAAGTTTCTTTTTTCTAAACCCTTTTCTGAATTACTTGTTTGAGGAATCATATTGGGCAATATAAAGATTGTAAAAGAATGGAAGCATTTTGATTTCCTTCAGGTAGCCATGCTTGTGTATATGTACACCTTAGTGCACATGTACACATCCCTGACAATTAAGTAAAAATTATAATGAAGTATTTTCAAATATAGTTACAATGATGTTAAGATGAATTTTTCTGCACATCATCATTACTGAGTTTTCCATGTCATGATTACAAAGCAAAATCACTAGGCCATGATTTTGATAGTCAAGGTACCATGTACAAATAATTGAACAAACAGGCTCAAATGTCTGTACCTCTGCTTTGCCAGTTTCATGTTTTTTGAAATAGTGCATTTAATGATTGATAATGGAAATGTTTTCTAAATTAATATGTAGGGCTATGACAGAGTACTGGTAGCAGCCTTTCCTTCTTTCCATCTTTCCCCAAAATCAAAAACTACAAAACTGAATAAAATATATGGGACAACGGTTGTCTGGAATTGATGAGTAAATAGTACAAGATGATGAAACCTGAGATAAGGGAAACATATGAAGTGAGTCTCATGAATACTTTGGCTTTTCTGCTTTGGGGTACCCTACTGTTGTAGCACATGGAGGTGGAGCCGAAGTAAAGCATGGAGGTCTCACTGTGCTGAAGAGACTAAGATTGGAATTCAAAGCAGCTGAGAAGGAGAAAGATCCTGAAAAAGGAACTTGTCCAGGGGTTTGGGCGTAGGTTGGAGGGCAGAATTTGGTGTGGGGATTCTTACTTAATTCAGAATTTTGAATAATGGCTGGGCTGCGTATGTGTAGGTGGAGACTCTCCTGGTCTATCAGAAATGACCAACTGTGGGTCAGAGCTAGAATGGTGATTCCATAGGTTGTGCAGTGCTCTGAGACATTGGAGTTCTGGGTAGTTAGAATATATATGTCTTGCAGATTACTTCAGACATTCTGTTTAGACTGCAAAAAGCTCAGGCCTTAAAAGAAAGGATCATACACTATAGTAAGTGACAGCCATAAGACTAAGTTAAGAAACTGATAGTCCAGCCTGACAACACATGAAGGATTCACCAGTAATTGAATTGCCTGCCTAAATAAAACAATATAGAAATGCTCTAATTGAAAAATACAAAATTTGGAATGAAAAATTTACTGGTAGAGAGTAACAGCAGTTTGAAGATAACTGAAGAAAGGTTAATGAACTTGAATGCAGATTGATAGAAATTACTCAGTTTTCCAGAGAGAGTAAAAGTATATCTTTGGGGAGATCAAGCAGTCTAACATACATGTAATTGCAGTTTCAGAGAGGGAGTAAAGAGAATGGTGCCAAATATTTATGTAATTGAAGCAGTAATAGTTGAAAACTTCTAAAATTTGAAGAAAACTGTCAGGATAAGTAAAAAGAAACATACCAAGGCACACAATAATCAAAATATTGAAAACTAATAATAAAGAGAAAATCTTCTAAGCAAGCAAGAAAAAGATATCTCACAGGAGACTAACACCTTGCATTAAAAGAAAAAAACAAGTTCTTTAGGCTGAATGGAATAGCACTAGACAAAAACTTGGATCTGCAGGAAATAACAAGGAGTACCAGGAATGGTAAATAAATGTGTGAAAATTTAAAAAAGCTATCTCTTTTACTCCTTTAAACTTCTTTGAAAGACTGTTTAGGTATACAGAAAATCTTTGAATTATGTGGTTCATTCTGTACATAGATGTTTATATGACAGTGATTAGCACAAAGTGAAGATAAATGGAATTTTACGGTTTAAGGCTTTTATATTTTACATGAAGTGATAGAGTATTAACTCTTAAATAAGAATGTTCTGGTAAGTTAAGGTTGCATATTGAAACAATGTCTTTAAAAAGGTACAAAGACTTATATTCAAAAGCAAATAGAAAGTTGGAGGGCTGACTCCTGCTTTTAAAAGTTACTGTAAACCTTACAGTTATCAAAACAAAGTTGTATTAGCATAAAGAAAGATAAATAGATCAATGGAACAGAATAGAGAGTCCGGAAATAAAGCCACACAGTTATGGACAACTGGTTTTTGACAAAGGCACAAAGGCAATTCGGTGGAGGAAAAAATATAGATTTTTCAGCAAAGGATTCTGTAACAATAGGCCATCCATATGCTGCCAACAACAGCAGCAACCAGCTATCGATACTTCTGTAACAATAGGCTATCCATATGCTGCCAACAACAGCAGCAACAAGCTATCAATACTTGGATCTATACTTCATACAAAAATGAGCTCCAAATGGACTTTGATGTAAATGTAGAACCTAAAAATTATAAAACTTCTAGAAGAAAGCATAGTAGAAAATCTTTGTGACCTTGGGTTATGCAGAGATTTCTTTAATGTGACCCCAAAAGCACAATCTATGAAAGAACAAATGGGACTTAAATTAGTTTTAAAAACTTAAATGTAAGTTTAAGACATTGTAAAGACATTGTTAAGAGAATGAAAAGATAAGCCATAGAGCAGCAGATCTTTACAAAGATGTTTGATATATATACATATATATATATATAGCTGATAAAGGATTTTTATCCAGAATATACATAAATTCAGACTACATATATAAACTCTAAAACTCAACAATAAGGCAGCAAACAACCCAATTTGATAAATTGGCAAAAGTAATTGAATTGGTCAGAAAAAAAGATATACAGATGGCAAATAAGCACATGAAAAAGATGTTCAGCATCATTTGTCGTTAGAGAAATGCAAAATGAGATAACATTACACATTTCTGCAACAGCTAAAATTTAAAAGACTGATCATACTAAGTGTTGGAAAGGATGTGGGGGAACTGTAACACTCATATACTGTTGATGGGAAAGTAAAATTGTAGAACTACTTTGGAAAACAATTTGGCAGTTTCTTAAAAAGTTAAACATTTGCTGTATGATCCAGCTATTTGTTTCCTAGGTGCTTACCCAAGGAAAATGAAGGCATATACTCATTAAAACATTCATATGAATGTTCATATTAGCTTTATTCATAATATCTAAAATCCAGAACAACCCAAGTGTCCATCAGCAGATGAATATATAAAAAGATAGCTCTTTTGGTATTGAATTCCATTGCATACAGTGAAATACTGCTTGGCCATATAGAGTGACCTATGTTACATGCAGCAGCAGGGATAAATCTCTTAAATAATTATGCTCTGTGAAAGACAGGGGAAAATGTAGTATGTCCGGTATGAGTCTTATTTATATAAAACTCTAGGAGATGCATATTAAAGCAAATTGGTGGTTGCTTGGAATTTAGAGGTGGGTAGAGCAAGGGAGAGGGTTGTAAAGAGCATAAGGAAATTTGGGGGTGATGGATATGTATATTCCCTTATGCTGAAGGTTTCACAGATGTAAATATATGTCAAAACTTGTCAGATTGTAACTTCACATAGGCACCTTATTTTATGTGAATTGTACCTCAAAAAGACTATTTAAAAAGAAAAGCCCATAGAGGAATTAAAATGGAATACTATCAAATATAACAAGAGAAGAACAAAACACTGGACAGTTAGAAAATAAAGAGCTAGATGTTAAACCCAGTCATAACGTAAATGTAAATTGGTTAAACTAACATAGTTTAGCGCAGTAACCACTAGTTTTGTGAGACTGTGGAGCATGTGGAATGTGACTACTCCTAACTGAGATGTAAATGGGTTTGTGTGTTGTTCAAAGACGTAGTACCAAAAAAACCCACAAAATAATCTCATTTTTAAAAATACTGACTTATATGTTGATATGGTAATATTTCAGATATATTGGGTTAAAATATATTATTAAAATTAATTTATTTGCAACTATATGCCAGTAATATGCACAACCTGGAAGAAATGGACAAATTCTTAGAAAAGCACAACCTTCTGAGACTGAACCAGGAAGAAATAGAAAATATAAACAGACTAGTCATAAGCACTGAAATTGAAACTGATTTAAAATCTTCCAACACACAAAAGTCCAGGACCAGATGGCTTCACAGGTGAATTCTATCAAACATTTACAGAGAGCTAACACCCATCCTTCTCAAACTCTTCCTAAAAATTGCAGAGGAAGGAATACTCCCAAACTCATTCTGTGAGGCCACCATCACCCTGATAACCAAAACCAGACAAAGATACTACAAAAAAAGATTACAGACCAATGTAACTGATGAACATAGATGCAAAAATCCTCAACAAAATACTAGCAAATAGAATCCAACACCATGATCAAGTGGGATTTATGCCAGGGATGCAGGGATTCTTCAGTATGTGCAGATCAATGTGTGATACACCATATTAGCAAATTGAAGAATGAAAACCATAGGATCATCTCAATAGATGCAGAAAAAGCTTTTGACAAAATTCAACACCATTTATGGTAAAAACTTTCCAGAAAGTGGGCATAGAGGGAACCTAATATAATAAAGGTCATATATGACAAACCCACAGCAAATATCATTCTCAATGGTGAGAAGCGGAAAGCGTTTCCTCTAAGATCAGGAACAAGACAAGGATGTCCACTCTCGCCAGTATTATTCAACATAGTTTTGGAAGTCTTAGCCACAACAATCAAAGAAGAAAAAAATAAAAGGAATCCAAATTGGAAAAGAAGAAGTTAAACTGTCACTGTATGCAGATGACTTGATACTATATGTAGGGAATCCTAAAGATGCCACCAGAAAACTAGTAGAGCTAATCAATGAATTTGGTAAAGTTGCAGGATACAAAATTAAAGCAGAGAAATCTCTTGAATTCCTATGCACTAACAAAGAAAGATCAGAAAGAGAAATGAAGGAAACAATTCCATTCACCATTGTAACAAAAAGAATAAAATACCTAGGAATAAACCTATCTAAGGAGATAAAAGACCTGTACTGAGAAAACTATAAGACACCGATGAAAGAAATCAGAGATGACAAACAGATGGAGAGATGTACAATGTTCTTGGATTAGAAGAAGCAATATTGTGAAAATGACTGTACTACCCAAAGCAATCTACAGATTCAGTGCAATCCTTATCAAATTACCAATGGCATTTTTTACAGAGCTAGAACAAAAAATCTTAAAATTTCTGTGGAGACACAGAAGACCCTGAATAGCCAAAGGAGTCTTGAGGGAGAAAAAGGGAGCTGGAGGAATCAGACTCGCTGACTTCAGACTAAACTACAAAGCTACAGTAATCAAGACAATATGGTACTGGCACAAAAACAGAAATATAGATCAATGGAACAGGATAGAAAGCCCAGAGATAAACCCACGCACCTCTGGTCAACTAATCTATGACAAAGGAGGCAAGGATATACAGTGGAGAAAAGACAGCCTCTTCAATGCGTGGTGCTGGGAAAACTGGACAGCTACATGTAAAAGAATGAAATTAGAACACTCCCTAACACCATACACAAAAATAAACTCAAAATGGATTGGAGACCTAAATGTAAGGCCGGGCACTATAAAACTCTTAGAGGAAAACGTAGGAACAACACTCTGACATAAATCAAAGCAAGATCTTCTTTGATCCACCTCCTAGAGTAATGGAAATAAAAACCAGAATAAACAAATGGGACCTAATGAAACTTAAAAGCTTTTGCAAAGCAAAGGAAACTACAAACAAGATGAAAAGACAACCCTCAGAATGGGAGAAAATATTTGCAAATGAATCAGTGGACAAAGGATTAATCTCCAAAATATGTAAACAGCTTAGACAGCTCAATATTAGAAAAACAACCCAATCAAAAAATGGGCAGAAGACCTAAATAGACATTTCTCCAAAGAAGAGACACAGATGGCCAAGAAGCACATGAAAAGCTGCTCAACATCACTAATTAATTAGAGAAATGCAAATCAAAGCTACAGTGAGGTATCACCTCACACCAGTTAGAATGGGCATCATCAGAAAATCTACAAACAACAAATGCTGGAGAGAGGGTGTGGAGAAAAGGGAACCCTCTTGCATGGTTGGTGGGAATGTAGATTGATACAGACACTGTGCAGAAGAGTATGGAGGTTCCTTAAAAAACTAAAAACAGAATTACCATATGACCCAGCAATCCCACTTCTGGGCGTATATCCAGAGAAACCATAATTCAGAAAGACACATGCACTGCAGTGTTGACTGCAGCACTGTTTTACAATAGCCAGGTCATGGAAGCAACCTAAATGCCCATCGACCGACAAATGGATAAAGAAGATGTGGGGGCTTCCCTGGTGGCGTAGTGGTTGAGAGTCCACCTGCCGATGCAGGGGACGCGGGTTCGTGCCCCGGTCTGGGAAGATCCCACATGCCGCGGAGCGGCTGGGCCCATGAGCCATGGCCGCTGAGCCTGCGTGTCCAGAGCCTGTGCTCTGCAACGGGAGAGGCCACAACAGTGAGAGGCCCGTGTACCGCAAAAAAAAAAAAAAAAAAAAGTTAGATACATTTTGGGCCTCCCTGGTGGCGCAGTGGTTGAGAGTCCGCCTGCCGATGCAGGGGATACGGGTTCGTGCCCCGGTCTGGGAGGATCCCATATGCCGCGGAGCGGCTGGGCCCGTGAGCCATGGCCGCTGAGCCTGCGCATCCGGAGCCTGTGCCCCGCAACGGGAGAGGCCACAACAGTGAGAGGCCCGCGTACCGCAAAAAAAAAAAAAAAAAAAAAAGAAGATGTGGTACATATATACAATGGAATATTACTCAGCCATAAAAAGGAACAAAATTGGGTCATTCGTAGAGACGTGGGTGGATCTAGAGACGGTCATATAATAAATTTCAAATGATTGAAGTTCATATAGTACCTGATTGTAGTGGGATTTACAGAAATCTAGGAAATTACCAAATATTTAGAAATTTATACAATTCTGAAAAGCACATGAAACACAGAAGATATAAAGGGCATATTTTTGACTGAATGAAAATACATCATATTTTAATCATACATCAAATGAAAATACATCTATATTTTCTTGGGATATAGAAGAAAATATAGAAATATTTTCCCCACAAGAAGTGCATGGGGGGAAAATAGTTCTATATCTATATTAGTACTTATCTACCTACATTGGAAAATATCTGTAGTAGAAAAAAAGAAAGGTTTAAAATTTCTGCCAAGAAAGAAAAAGAAAACATAAATTACCAGAATCAGGAACAAGTGGAGATATCACTACAGATCCTACACAGTGTAATAGGACAGGAAGACAGTATCACAAGCATCAGTAATGCTGATAAATTCAGCAACTTAGGTGAAGTAGACAAACTCTTTTATAAATCTAGTGAACCAAAACTGATATAATAGATTACCTCTATATTATAATATTATAGGTATAGGTTACCTTTATCTCTACTATCAAAATTGAATTTTTAATAATAAAAAACATCTTTTCACAGAGATTACTCAGGCACAGGTGATTTCACTCGTAGGTGGTTTTCACTTGTAGGTGGTTTTACTCAGGCATGGGTGGTTTCACTGTTGAATTTTATGAAACTTCAAAGTAAGAAATAATAGCCATCTTTCAACCTTTTTTAGAAAAAGAGAAGGGGGATACTCCCTAATTCACTTTATGAAGCTACCAAAACCAAAATCTAACAAAGATAATATAAGAAATCAGGATTTCACACTAACATTTTTCATTAACATAAATGCAGACATTCTTAACAAGATATTAGCAAATCACTTTCAGCAGTATGTAAAAGGTAATTCATGATTACTAATTGAGGCTTACCTCTTGATTGTAAGGTTTAGCAGTCGGAAAGGAATTCAGTGTAATTTATCACAATAGAATAACGGAGGAAAAAATCATCATGTTAATAGAAGCAGAAAAGGCATTTGACAAAAATATAGCATCCATTCATGATAAAAAGTTCTCAGAAAACTAATAAGAAAGGGGAACTTCTACAGGGTAGACAAGGGGCATCTACTAAGAGCCTACAATAAATTTCATTCATAATGGTGAAATATTGAATGTTTTCTTCTTTTTTTTGCACTTTAAATTCAATTTTATTGAGGTATAATTTCCATACAATAAACTGCATCCATTTAAATTGTACAGTCAGATAAGTATTGAAAGATGTGTACACCCATGAAATCACTGACAGTCAAAATATATATCCATCACACACACTAGATTCCTCATAGCCCTTTGTAGCCATCCCTTCCTGTTTTATCCCCTTCCCAGGCAATCACTGATCTGCTTTTTGTCACTATTAATTAGTTTGAATTCTCTAGAATTTTGTATAAACAGAATCATGTACTATGTACTCTTCTGTGTTGTACTGCTTTCACTTCCTTTCCTCTTCATTGCTGAGTAGTGTTTGCATTTTGTTTATTCATTCAGCCATTGATGGACATTTAAGTCATTTCCCTTTGGGGACTATTACGAGTAAAACTGTTAGGAGCAATCATGTTCAAGTGTTTACGTGAACATCCACTGTTACTCCTCTTGAGTAAATGCTGAGGAGTGGAACGCCTGTTTTGTATGGTAGGTGTATGTTTAATTCTTATGTACATTGAATGCCAAACAGTTTTCAAAAGTGCTTATACCATTTTACATTCCCACCAGCAGTATATGAAAGTTCCAGTTGCTCAACATCCTCACCTTGGTATTGTCTTTTTAATTTTATCTCTTCTAATGGGTGTGTAAGTAGTTTCTCAAGGTTTTAATTTTCGTTTTTATGACTAATGAGGTTGAGGAACTTTGCTCTTTTTTACTAACTGATTAATCTAGAGCTTTTGTGTTTCCAGGTAAATTTAAGTAATTACTTAATCAATTTCTTTAAAACAACAGTAACAACAACAAAACCTGCAGGGGTGAATGTTTTCTTCTTAAAATGAGGAATGAAGTAAGGATGTCTGTTTCCACAATTTTTCTAGCTTTTGCTTCCATTAAGGCGAGTAAAATAAATAAAAAGCATAAAGATCAGAAGGGAAGAAGTAAAACTGTATTATTCACAGTCAACATGATTTTTAAAATAGAAAACCCAAAGGAATCTAAATGATTTTAGAATGGTTTACAGGATACAATTCACCATACAAAGATAATTTTTTTCTGATATTATTAGCAAAGTTTTGGAAAATGAAATTTTTAAAAATCCGTTTATAGAAACATCAGAAAGACAAAATATCAAAGAATAAATTTAACAAAAAATGTGCCTGATAACTACATCAATAACTGCAGGGCATGGCAAAGAGAAATTAAAGACCTAAATAAATAGATACACCATGTTCATGAGTAGAAGGCTCAGTATGTTAAAGATGTCATTTTTCCTCTAATTGGGATGAAATTTATAAATCAGTCAAGCTGAACAGGCATTTACATTGAAAGTGGTGAATTGATCTAAACTTTATTGGACATAAAAAAGGACCTAGAATAACTAAAGCCATTTGACAAAGAAAAGAAAGAGTTGGAATACTATTTGATTTCAAGAGTTAAGTAATCACAGCAGTTTAGTATTAGCATGATTAGTGTCACAGAACAGTATTTATAAATAAACTCCTACATTTAAGGTTAGTTGATTATTTACAAAGGTCCCTTGGTCATTTAATGGTGAAAGGGAGGCATTTTTTTCTTTTTTTTTTTTCTTTTTTTTTTTCTTTTGCGGTATGCGGGCCTCTCACTGTTGTGGCCTCTCCCGTTGCAGAGCACAGGCTCCGGATGCGCAGGCTTAGCAGCCATGGCTCACGGGCCCAGCCGCTCTGCGGCATGTGGGATCTTCCCAGACTGGGGCACGAACCTGTGTCCCCTGCATCGGCAGGCGGACTCTCAACCACTGCGCCACCAGGGAAGCCCCAGGAGGTATTTTTAGCAAGTGGTGCTAGAACAGTTGGATATACATATGAAAACAAACAAACAAAAAAGTAGAAACTCAAACCTTACTTCATGCCGTACAGAAAAAGATGAATTACATACCTAAACCTAAAATCTAAATATGCAAAGCTTTTAAGAAAAAAGAAAATCCTAGAATGTATCCTCAACCTTGGGGTAAATGAAGATTTCTTAGAAAAGGTACAAAAATACACTAACCATAAAGGAATACTTTACAAACTGGAGTCCATCTAAATGAAAACCTTCTCATCAAATGACATTATTAAGACAATGAAAAGGCAAGGCACAGGCTGAGAGAAAATATTAATATTCATTCAGATATCAATACATGTCTGACATATATAAATACTTACATCCAGAGTATGTAAAGAATTCTTCCCTGGTGGCACAGTGGTTGAGAGTCCGCCTGCCGATGCAGGGGACACGGGTTCGTGCCCTGGTCCGGGAAGATCCCACATACCGCAGAGTGGCTGGGCCCGTGAGCCATGGCCGCTGAGCCTGCGCGTCCGGAGCCTGTGCTCTGCAATGGGAGAGGCCACAACAGTGAGAGGCCCGCGTACCGCAAAAAAAAAAAAAAAAAATCTTCCACGTCAAATACAAAGAGACTAATTTTTTAAATGGACAGAAGAAGGTACATGAATGGCTAATAAGCATATGAAAAGATTTATTAGTCATAAGGAAATTACAATTTATAACTAATATGAGATACCACTTCAGACCAACTAGAATCTAGGCTAAAATTAAACAAATCGGTAATGCCAAATGTTGATGAGGATGTGGAGCAGCTGAAAATATATGCCATTGCTGGTGAGAGTGTAAAATAGTTTGGAACACAGTTTGGCAGTTTCTTATAAAGTTAAACATAAACACATCCTATGACCCAGTACTTCTATTTCTAGTTGTGCAGGTGTGTGTATAAAAATCTATTTATAATGGTCCCAAACTTGAAACAATCTAAATGTCTATCAACAGGAAAATGGATCAAGGAGTTAGTCATACAGTGGATTACTACTCATTAAGAGCAAAAGAATTACTATTAATACACGTAGCAACACGAGTGAATATTAAAAAACGTTATATGAAGCAAGAGAAGCCAGACGCAAAAGAGTATATACTATGTGATTGCCTTTCTGTAAAGAGCAGATAATTAATTTTCAGTATAGAAACCAAAATAATCGTTGCTTGTGGATGCTGGGGATTAATAAGTATTAGGACATTTTCTGGGGTGATGGACATGTTCTTTGTCAATGAACAAAGCTGTAAAATAAATAACAAAATGTATTTGAAATAGTAGGTACTTGTGGAAACCCATCAACTACTTGTAGAGTTCTGTCTGTCTGCAATGTAAAATGTGAGAAGGGGAATGACTAAAAAAGTCCTGGTGGGCAGGGGTCTGAATATAGGATTTGATTTGTTGTACTAAGGAGATTGGACTTCATGATATTTACACTTAGGATTTTTGTTCCATTTGCATTTTTTAGGGGGCAGAGGGGTGTTACTACTGTACATAGGACAGTTTAAAACTTTACAATAATCTGCTTTAGAGACACCGAGGTCCTGAATTTTAGAGTCTCAGAAGTAGAATATGGAGAGAATGATATATGAAGAAATTAGACAATTTCTTAGTTATTTGGAAGTAGACTTTGGTAGAAGTATTAAGAGTTTCGGCCTAGAATCACTGGGTTGATGGATAGTAGTTCCATTAACAAAGGGAGCAAAGTAGAGAAAGTGAGTTGTTTTTGTTGAAAAGAAAACAATCTGTTACTGTTTTCCTTTTTTTAAAAAATATGTTTAGGAATGATAATGTACTTTGTGACTAAAGAATGAATCAAGTGTTTTTGTAGTGATGGAGTAAAATTTCTTAAAGCCTGTTTCAACATAAGTTTATATAGATTCAATTATTTTACCTTTTTGAACAAAGGAAACATGTGAGTTTTGAAATTTTTCTGTGTTTTTCCTAACATAGAAAGATGAGAGTCTGTGTATTTCAAACAGACCCCAAGTTGAATAATAAGACCTTTAAAAACCAGTGACTGCACTTACCTGGAAAAATAATGCAGTTGTCATCCAGATGTCTCAAAAAGGGACTTTTACAGACAGTATTACAAGGACATTTTTATCATTATCAGATACAAAACAGAATTTCATTCTTACATTCCAGCTTTTCCCAAAATGTTTCTTATAATTAACTTCACTAGAATTCTGTTTCCAACAGCATCTATCTCAACAGCCTTTCACTGTCCAGACTTTCTTTCTCTACACGTATATTTGTGTCAAAGAAAAAAAGAATTTTAGAAGTCAGAAAAGTTAATGTTATTAGAAACTTAGTCTTGGGGAAATAATCTTATTCAAAATTATTTTGTAATAAACTAGTTCCTTCTTTAGAAGCGTAACATTTCAAAGACACAGCTCTAACTAGTATTGGAATTGGATTTCATTGGAAGGAATTTTTAACTCTTTGGAAGTGGGGAGGAGGCTTGACAATTGTAAGATATGGTCTCTCTTGAGTCCATTTTTTTATAGGTATGGAAATGGAATACCTCTTTAAATTAGGTATACATGTTTCTGCTCGTGCTACTGCTTTTCTTTAATATTAGTATTTATTATTGCTGAAAGTATGACTTTTTCTCTATGTGAAAGAACTGAAATCATTTTATAGATTCTGTTACATGTTATTCAGAATTCTCTGAGATTTCCAATTAACTTTTATATACAGATATTTTTGATATGTTATTTCATTTTTTGGTAATACTTTGAGACTATTCCAACACATTGTTTCAGTTTGAATGTTTATGAGGGTCCTAACAGCATGTCCTCTTGCATAGAGGTGTAGAGGTAATGTGAGCCTTCCTCTAATTTAGTGTAGCCTTCTATATTTTTCCAGCTCATGCATAAGTTACTTTTGGCAACTAGGCTATGCAGCTACTCAGAAATGCAGAGTTACAGGCAGCTTTTACAGTAAACCTAGTCAGATTTTTTGGGTGTGCGGTGACTATTGGAGTTAACTAAAGCTAGTAGAATAACAGAAGTATTCTCTACCTGTATATACCTACGTTTCTGGTTTAACTGTTCTTTGAAATTTCTGTTTTCCCATATAGAATGCAAAGAGTATGAGCATTCATTTTTCTTAGCTCAGATTAACTTTATTTTATTTTTTTGTTTTTCTAAAGCCAACAGCTTGTATAACACTGTGCTTTGCCCTGAAGTCTAACTAAAACTTCTTGAGAGTAAAACTGCTTTGCCTCTCAGTTATATTTCGATAAAGGACGTTACAAGTGCTTTTTATAAATGCTTGAGTCTGGAAGAATTGGAGAATGAGAATGTACTTATATTTTGTTAAAATAGTTTTCACTGGACAGATGAAGTAAAAAGTTTTGAGATGTTGCACTTCAAGTTGGTATATACAGTTGAAAATATAGAACTAGAAATATTGGTGAATGAGTGGGACTAAAATAATAGACTTATAAAATAGAAGTTGATTTTTTTTCTTTTTTTTTTTTTTTTTGGTATGCGGGCCTCTCTGTTGTGGCCTCTCCCGTTGCGGAGCACAGGCTCCAAATACGCAGGCTCAGCGGCCATGGCTCACGGGCCCAGCCGCTCCGTGGCATGTGGGATCTTCCCGGTCCGGGGCACGAACCCGTGTCCCCTGCATCGGCAGGCGGACTCTCAACCACTGCGCCACCAGGGAAGCCCTAGAAGTTGATTTTTGAAACCCCTTACTGGAGTGTCTATATGAGCAAGTAAAGATGGGAGCGACTTGAGACCAGAACAGGTTGGGGCAGTCCAACCATTTTGGGAAGTAAATGAGTTAGCAGAGGGGTCAAAGCAGGTATCAAATGAGTCAGGGAAGTAAGGAAACTAGAAGTAAGTTATTAAGGATGCTGTGAGAACAGAGAGATTTGGTGACGTTGAGAGGGCTCACAGCTCTTCTGCCACAGGTGGATTTAACAAATTACCCAGGATCTTGGTGAGACCCTTTTGTGTGAAAACTACAGGTAAAAGCCAGTAGAAGACAAAAGTCAGTCAAAGAGAAAAGAGATGGACTGGGACTGTTCAAAAGTGAAGATGTTCACTTTAGAACTGAGGTAGAAAACTTTTAAGTTTGTATTGGAATGTTCAATTAGAAACAGTTTCTGTGTCTTGTTTTGAATTTGTGAGTAGAAGAGCATCCTCCATAAGCCCTTAAGGCTTTTTTAAGAAGGCATATATGGAAGATGGTATAAAGATTTCTACAATTTATATGCAGCTTACATGCATGAGTAAAAGCATTACTACATCTGTTGTTGAAAAACAGTCTTTAAAATTCTTTAGTTTTACATACCTAAACCAAAGTTTCTGTCTGGAATTACCTGGGAAGTGTAAGGGAAAGGGATTGTGGAAAGAAGTCCAAATTATAGTACTTTGTCTTCTGAAGAATCATAGATCTGTAACCCAGAGAGACCCCCATCTTCCTTACTTCTCTAATAGGGTCATAAATGGCCTACGTGTTTCATAAGTTGAGGCCACACTTTGTTTGATTTATTTATTTTTTGGCTGCGTTGGGTCTTCATTGCTGCATGCAGGCTTTCTCTAGTTGTGGCAAGCAGGGGACTCTTCTTTGTTGCAGTACACAGGCTTCTTATTGGACTGCTTCTCTTATTGCAGAGCCTGGGCTCTAGGTACGCACGCTTCAGTAGCTGTGGCATGCGGGCTCAATAGTTGTGGCTCGCGAGCTCTAGCGTGCAGGTTCAGTAGCTGTGGCGCAAGGCTTAGCTGCTCCGCGGCATGTGGGATCTCCCGGACCAGGGCTCGAACCCATGTCCCCTGCATTGGCAGGCGGATTCTAAACCACTGCGCCACCAGGGAAGCCCCAAGGCCACACATTCAGTGCCCTTTCTCTTTTCCAGGGTTGGGGTACTTTTATATATGAAAGTCAGCTTAGTTATATTTAAAGAAATCATCATTTCTCAATTTTACATTTCATAGTATCATTATTTAAAATTGAGACTTTCATAATATTTAGCACTAAAATATGAAGATTTAATAGCCACCCTTTCTGAAGCTATTAACTGAGAGGAGTATCAAGTATTGTAAAGACAGAGTGTAAATGTTGTTAGTTACATGGCATTTGGGAGAAAAGAACAGATCTTCTCTAGGCTATTATATATTACCTGAAGTTTGTCTTTAGGGTCCTCCTGTAGTAGTGGGTTGAGACTACAGACTATGGAGTCATACTCCTGAGTTTTAATCCTTTTCCTGCCATTTCCTGTCTTTACCACTTAGTAACTCTGACCTTGGGCAGCTTAAGTAAGTACCTCTCATTTATAAATGGGATTGATGGGTTATAATAGCAGTCTTAAGAGTTGTAAAGTGCCTGGCATGTAGGTTACTTTCAGTGAATGTTAAATATCAATGCAAAAGAAAAGTACCTTCTTTTCTATAAATATTAAAAAAGCAAACAAGTTATTTATCTTCTTCTTTAACTGTGAAAACTGTCCCATCTACCTTTTTACTCAGTTGTTTTACTCACCATCCACTGTCAAGAAATCATCCAACACAAATTCAAAACAATAAACTCTTCTATTCTTTTAATAATAGGTTTAGGCAGGTTTTTGCCTTTTGGGAGTCATATTCTAAGAATCATTTGAAAAGGGAAGCATTTTTTTCTCCCTATATGTGTAGTGACGGGTAGTATCTTTATTGTGATTTTTTTTTCTTGCCTTTTTCCCTAAAGGAAAAACAGAAGTTTGCTGTTTGAGTTTTCTGATATCATAACCTGTAACTCATGGGACTATAGGTTGGACTGTGAAGTATTCATTCTTGTTATTCAAACAAATGAATGAACAAGAACACAGTCTATCAGATTGCTTTGCCAAGAAAAGGCCTTAGAAGAATATGCATTTGTGTGTCAATTATATGTTTTAAGGTATATGTGTATTTTTTGATTCCCTGCTTTAACTTACAGTATCATTTGACAGACCCAATGATGATTTTGTTAAAATAAGGTGCCGCAAAATAGGAAATTCAGCCTGTTTCTGGTAGGTTCAGGTGCCTGTGCACATACATGTTTTCCTTACTTATGAAAGGAACTGTGGAGAGCTTTTTGTAGTTCTTATTTTTGGAATGATGAAGAGCTAACCAGCAAGATTTTTCTGGTAATATATTCAGAAGCCATAGCTTACTACTCTTCTGTACAAAGTCAACTTAAGGGAATTTTTAAATGCATTGGCTGTTCATTCATGTATATAAACTTGAGTGAAACTGTTAAACTATGACTTAATTGACACTTTAAGTTATACTTATCAGGTGAATTCGCATATTATCTCTGATCATCCAGTAAAATCACTACCACATCACCCTCTTCCAGTCCTCTGCTAAGTCACTTTTAATCACATTACTGTGCTTTACTCTCTCCATAGCACTTAATCACTATAAGAAATAATCTGGTTCATGTACTGGGTAGTCCATCTCTACCACTAGACTACAGGAGAGCATCAGGGATCTTACTGCTTACTGTTCACTGCTGTACCCCCAGAACCTAAAAAAGTGCCAGACATATTCTTGATACTCAGTAACTGTTTAAAGAATTAATGTTTGAATAAATGTTGAAGGCACTTAGAAGATCCCGATGGTCTTTTTATAGATAGTATTGAATGTTTTCTGGGGGTGTACTGTAAAGTACCAAAAATTGTATCAAAATGGAGTATACATGCATATTTCTCACTGTGTAAGGATTCTTCAGGTTAGTTAGATTCTCAGAAATATCCTTGAGTTCTTAGAATTTTAAGAACCACCAAAACATCACCTATTTTATTGCATCTTTAGTAAGTTTGGTTTTTTGTTTTTGGGGGGTTTTTTTGTGTGTTTTGGTAAAGCTTTGGAATAAAAGCAGGCAACTAATTTGTTGTTTAAAATATATCACTTTAAAGCTCAGAGTAACAGAATAAGATAATCAAGCCCATGAGTGATTTATAGTAGATTTTGATAGTGACAAAATATTTAGGTAGAGGAATGTGACCCATAGTGTGGATTGACTGCATAATAATTTTTACAACATTGCCTTCTTTGACTCCATTTTTAGCACATTTTTCAAATTGAACAATTTAGAATTTCTCAGGTAAAATTATAATCTAATTTTTGCTAAGTCAAAATTTTCACTTTTTTGTAGTTTCCTTAGTCCTAGACTAAGTTTTAGACTCCTTATTTGTCTCTAATAAGACAATTGAATTGTAAGATAATTGTGTTCTATAGCCATTGACCATTTCTTTATGAAATTGCATTTTAATGTTTTTGATTATCACTTGCTACTCTTTACATATGCTATCCAGAAATATATTTACCCAATAGTAATCTTTTTTTTTTTTTTTGCGGTACACAGGCCTCTCACTGTTGTGGCCTCTCCTGTTGCGGAGCACAGGCTCCGGACGCACAGGCTCAGCGGCCATGGCTCATGGGCCCAGCCGCTCCACGGCATGTGGGATCTTCCCGGACCGGGGCATGAACCCGTGTCCCCTGCATCGGCAGGCAGACTCTCAACCACTGTGCCACCAGGGAAGCCCCCCAATAGTAATCTTAATTGATGATTTCATTTAGTAGTAATTGGTGGATATGATTTTCTCTGTTACTTTGCAAACCTGTTTTTTGAATTTTTAGGAAGTATCCCAAGTATGCTCAGCTCTGTTTTTAAGTTCTTTATTAAAGTTTGTTTTGTGATATTTTTATGCAAATAAGGAAAATCAATATACTAAAGACTGTTTCTTTAATGTCTTTCAGCCAATGGTAATGATAGTAAAAAATTTAAAGGAGAAGATAAAATGGATGGTGCTCCTTCTCGTGTACTTCATATTCGAAAATTACCTGGTGAAGTGACAGAAACTGAAGTTATTGCTTTAGGCTTACCTTTTGGTAAGGTGACCAACATCCTTATGCTGAAAGGAAAAAATCAGGTATATTTCTTTCAGGACTTATAAAATGTTAAGCCCCAACTATCCAGCAGGTGTGAATTAGCTGTCGCCTGATGAAAGGATAGTATGTAGTAGGTTACTTTCCTTAAAGAACATGACAGAAGTCTTACTCTGACTTTTCCTTGTAGCTGTGTTTGGGAAACTAATGCTAGAGAGCTAAAATGAATAAGTCACTGTAGTTTTCAAATTTTGCCTTTCAAATTCCCTTTAGGACTCTAATTGAACTATTGGTCAATGAGATTGTGGGAAATACAGATGAAATACTTCTTTTATTGTGGCTTTGCTCTTGGTAATATCGGAAATCAGTAAGGACACTAGCAGCATCTTATCCTTTAAGCTTATCCCAGGGAAATATTTACCTGATAGCATTAGGAAAAGGTAGTCATTAGTCCCAGATATTCTATATTGAATAGTTATACCTGTAGCAGTAGGGTCCAGGTATATTAAAAATCAAATTTTGTTTTAAAGTTTCTAATGATACCATTTAGAAAAACTTAGAGAAATTTAATGTTCTCTTAAATATAGTTAATATCACTAATAATATGACATTTAATTTTTTTCTTTGTTAAATTGTAAATGCTTTAAAAATGACTTGGTGTTCTCTTATGTTTTCTAGGTTAGGAGTGGTAACATTCTGGTGCTGGAAAACGTTTAGATTTTATTTTCTCTAGCCTTTGTTGAAGTGGGTACATTTGTAGTGTATGGAAAATCAGAGGTGGAAGTACTTTGTATTCTAAGAGCTTCTAAGTTTAGCTTTAATTGTATCTCTAAACTTCAGTAAGGGATTTCTAATTCTACCTACTAGAGCATCTAAATGTAACTTGAAAGGTTATATTCTAGTTACTGATTTTTCTAATGAACCAAATAGATTACACAGATATTGAAGTATATTTGAATTTGATTCATAATATTAAGATTTTTGCTATTTAAATTTTCAGGCATTTTTGGAACTAGCAACAGAGGAAGCAGCTATTACTATGGTTAATTACTATTCTGCTGTGACACCTCACCTTCGTAACCAACCGATTTATATTCAGTACTCCAATCACAAAGAACTAAAAACAGATAATACATTGAACCAAGTGAGTATGTGTAGGTACATAAATAAAATGGCCTAGAACGTATTAAGAATCTCATAAACATATTAGCAGAAAAAAAATTTTTTAACCATTCAGAAGATTTTTCTATGAGCACTTTCTTGTTTTTTGTTTCTGGGTTTTTTGTGGCATTTTCTTGTAGCATGTGAAGTATTAACCATTATGTTAATTTACAGAAAGTATGTGTGGTCTATTATTTTCATATTTTAAATTAATACTGGATAAATTAGTTAAATAGCATTTTTTCAGTGCTTTTAAGGTTCTGGTCAAAGTGTTCTTTTTCTTTGTGCAAATTAAAGTTTTTGTATAGAAACTGTCTGAGGTAGGACTTAAGCATAAACCGTTTATGCAACTCTTCTGCTTAGACTTCAGTGTACGAAGTTCAGTCCCTTTGGTTATTTGACTTTTTATAGGTCTTAATTTCTTATGGAAAGACTCCTATTGAGGATGTGTTAATGGTTTTCCTGGGGGAAAAATGTAAGAATTGAGAATATATGTTGAGAATATGTGTTGATCTTTTAAAAATGTGATGTAGAAGATATTAATTATCTATAATTATTTTTTTAGAAAAAGTGTAAGAATGGTTTTAGATCTAAATACATAGGATTGTAATAAAAACTGGTCTAAAAACTTCAGCTCTTCAAATGTAGTTTTTAGCTAATTTATCTGTTTTAGTAAAATCTAAACTGTGGCTCTTGTCTTATCAAAAATTAAATGGAAAATAATTCCTCATAGATTTTAACCTTTGTAAAAATAATTTAAGATCATTTTGATAGTTCATGAAAAATAAGCTTGTAAAACTTTTTGCCTAAAAGATAAGGCTAAAATTTCAGTTGTTTTTTTAATTTGATAATTTTCATTTCTTTTGAACCAGAAGTTGTACTTCTCAGAATTTATCATGAGGAAATATACCAAAAGAAAATATCTATTCGCTATTCTTTTTACTTAGAGTTTAAAATGGCATTTAATATCCCAATTTTATTTTACATGTTAGTATTTTCGCTAATTAGTGAATGCATTCTCATTTTAAAAGATTCAAATGAAAATGATGAGGAAAGAATAAAGATAAGGCATCTATAGATAGATATATATATGTAGGGGGGGGGATTTATAATTTCAAATAGGATAGCCAGTGGAAGCCCAACCAACAAGTGACATTTGAGTAACAAACTTCAAAGTGATTAGAGAATAAGGCACTTACTGCAGTCTTGGTTATGTTCCAGACATAGGGAGCAGTCAGTGCAATGTTCCTTATGTTGGAAAAAAAATTTTTGACAGCCATATTTTTGATTTTCAAAACTTCTTCTTCTTTGATACCCTTTTTACCTTGCAATTGGTCATTCTTACAGTTACTAATTAATGGTATTTTAAAATACTTGACTGTATCTTTTATTACTTTCTTTAGTATTAGCTGTTATGTTTATCTTGTTCTCTCTATTCTTCTCTTCCTCCCACCCACCGTCATTGTCTGTTTATATTTCAGAATGGACAATTAGGTTTTATTGGATTTGCATGCTTTCCTCTAGAGTAAGGTAATGAGGACTTGGATACTAACCTGGGATCCCCCCAAATGCCAGAGGTCTTTATTCTTGGCCTTCAAAGCTCCTTTTAGAGTTTCTGTTCTTTTAAGGGAGTGTTTAGTTGTTGTTGCTTTTGTTTTTATTGTTTAATTATAAGTTGGTTGATGGTGCGGAGGAAGAGGATGTTTGTTAGCCATATTTTCTGTTAACCCTTTTATTTTCACATTCTCCTTCCTCCTGTGTACCTACCAATTTCTAATTTGATTCCTATGGCTGCTACCAGTGCAAACCCTTTTTTGCTATGTGTTCACTGTGTCTTCTGTCCATGCATTTTCTGAGTTCTGGGAATTTGATAAAATTATTCTAAGCTAGTGATAACCTTCTTTCTTCAGTATCAGCATTTATTCCATTTTGTACTTATTTATAGTCATTTTAATAGTGTTTTATAATAGAAGAGAGGCAAATGAATGTGTGTCAATCATGAATTCTTCCAGAACCTTTCATCAAATCAGTAAGTCCTGTGAATTCACTCTTTTCAATATCTGCCCAGTTTTCTTCTTTTTTGCTACTTCATTTGCTCAGACACAGTCATTTCTTGGCTATATTACCTACTAGCTTTCTTTTGCTATCTTTTTTTTTTTTTTTGCGGTACGCGGGCCTCTCACTGTTGTGGCCTCTCCCGTTGCGGAGCACAGGCTCCGGACACGCAGGCTCAGCGGCCATGGCTCATGGGCCTAGCCGCTCCGTGGCATGTGGGATCTTCCTGGACCAGGGCACGAACCCCTGTCCCCTGCATCGGCAGGCGGACTCTCAGCCACTATGCCACCACAGGCCCTTACTATCTTTCTTAATTTTTGTCTTCAATTCGTTCTCCCTAGTACAGCCACGCGTGTGTGTGTGTATGAGTGTATCTCTTTCAATCTGACTAAGTTACTCACCTGCAGCAAATCCTTTTCATGCTCAGGGTAAAGGCCCTTTCTGAGATGAGTACTGTTTCTGTCTTATGGCTACTCCCACCCTCTTTTTCCTGTGCTTCTATCCCAGTAGTAATTGTAGTGCCTGTAACCAGGCATGCTTTCTCTTATTTTGTCTTTGGAGGCCATTGTGTTTCTGTGCTGTCACTTTTATCTGGAATATTGTGGCCTGCCTGCCTTTGTACCACCTTTCCACCCCTCACTTCACATGGCCACTTGTTAGACATCTTCAGGTTTCCCATTAGTTAGTTTCCTTGAAAGCCATCCTCTGATCCACAGAGTGGATTAGGTTTGGATTAAGAACCCTTAATACAAATGAAAATCACAGTGAGATACTGCCATGTATGCCATACTGGATAAAATTAAGACTGGTAATACCAAGTATTGGAGCAATGTAGAGAAGCCTGAACTTCCATAAATAAGTGATGAGAATGTAAATTGGTAGAATTATTTTTAAAACCTTGAAATGTCTACTAAAGCTGAGTATATACATATTCTTTGACTTAGTAATTTTTACTAGTTACATATCTGAGAAAATACATACATATGTGCATGAAAAGATATGTATAAGAAAGTTCATGGCACACTGTATGTAATAGCCCAGAGCTGGAAATGATCCACATGTTCAGCAGCTGTAGAATGTGTTGTGGTATATTTATTTGTTGGAATACTGACTGGCAAAAAGAATGAACAAGCTACTACTGGTGCCTCTAGAACTTGGATGAACATCATAAAAATTATGTTTATTGGAAGAAGCCAGAACAAAGTAGAACACATACTATATGGTTCCATTTATATAACTGGGTGAAAGCATGTGTGTGGCTTCTGGAGTGTTGGTAATGTTCTATTTTTTTACCTAGATAGTCCTTTTACAGATACGTTCTATTTGTGAAATTTTATTGATCTGTATATACTTATGATTTGTGTCCTTTTATGTGTATATGATTGTTTCAATATGAAGTTTAATTAAAATCTAGGTTGGCAAGGCAACTCTGCTCCATGAAATTTTTTTTAAAACGTATGAAGAGGCTTCCCTGGTGGCACAGTGGTTAAGAATCCGCCTGCCAATACAGGAGACACGGATTCGAGCCCTGGTCCAGGAAGATCCCACATGCCTCAGAGCAACTAAGCCCGTGCACCACAACTACTGAGCCTGCTCTCTAGAGCCTGCAAACCACAACTACTGAGCCCACATGTCACAACTACTGACACCCACGCGCTTAGAGCCCATGCTCTGCAACAAGAGAAGCCACTGCAATGAGAAGCCCGTGCACCACAACGAAGAGTAGCCCCTACTCGCCACAACTAGAGAAAGCCCGCGCACAGCAACGAAGACGCAATGCAGCCAAAAATAAATAAATAAATAAGTCAGTTTATTTATTTAAAAAAAAATGGGGGAGGGAGATGCAAGAGGGAGGAGATATGGTGATATATGTATATGTATAGCTGATTCACTTTGCTATAAAGTAGAAACTAACACACTATTGTAAAGCAATTATACGCCAATAAAGATGTTAAAAAAGCTACACATAAATGAGACAAAAAAAATGTATGAAGTTACTTGTTAATGATAATAGAGAACGTAATTGTTAAGGTAAAAAAGGAAGATGGAGAACAGTGAATAGTATTGGAAAGAAAAGTATACAGTAGATAAGTACTTAACATGTTTGTATAGAGTACATATATACATATATGCTTGTGTATGTAGGGAAAGCAGACAGGGTGACTGGGTTGCAGAGGAAACTTAACTTTTTATACTGTTTGGATAGTACACCATGATCATGTGATTCCTATTTTAAGAAGACGTTCCATTATTTAAAATAGCAGATGTTAGAGTTCTAAGTTGTGATATTTCCATGCTTATTATAATAAATGTATATAAAGACGTTCACTAATTAAGAAAGTGAACAGTGAGCTACTTGCAATGAGCTACTTAAGATACTTTATTTAAATATATATTGGGTTAAATATGTTCAGATGTTTAAATTAACAAACATTGTTCTAGAAATCTTTTTATCCCTCTTTTTTTATAACTATATTTATAGTAGTGTAAATGTGCCCATTGTATTAAATATTTGTTGTATGTTTCAAAATGTTGGATTTGAATTTACAAGTCACTTTAACATAAATGTATAGGTCATATTTTATTTAGTTAGCATTTAGATGATGAAGTTTGAGTAGATAAGCGTGTGATCTCTTTGAGTACCAAGCTATATGATTTCCTGGTTATATAATATTTCAGTGAAATGACCATCCTCCCACCTTTTTTGAGATACAATTCACATATACATTGTTGTGGGTTTTAAGGTGATTTGATATATTTCGCAAAATAATTACCACCACCACATTAGTTAATAGGTCCAGAAAAAATGTGACACTTCATGATTTTGGGGTCATATTTGCATAGGGCCATGCTAATCTCTGTGTTGTTCCAATTTTAGTATATGTGCTGCTGAAGGGAACACTGATCATTCCTTATTATCATAAGTGTTCTCATTCTTTTGTATCCACCTTCCTTTTCATTCATCACTGTGCTCTATTTATATTCCTGTTCATCTGCCAATACAACTTTTTCAAACTATAAAGCAGTGAAGAGGTATTTGTCATTATTATATCTAACAGTTATTTGCCTTTATATAGGTTTTCTGACCCCAGATAAGGTAGAAAGAAATTATTTCTTATCAGTGAATCTGTCAGTAATAATAGGAAAGGCATAATAGTAATAAAGGCAGTCTTTTTGGAACATTTAACATATGATTTAGTTGACAGATTTCCCAAAACTACTGTATTTTTTCAGTTCCATATATATATTTTTTCACATTTTAAAATCTCAGAAATCAAGGTGTGTCTTATAATAGTTGATCTGTCATGGTTCAGTTATCAATATCTTACTAGTCCTCCGTAAAATTAGATACCATAACGTGTGGAAAATATTCTTCATATTTTATTTTGAAGTATTCCTGAAAATTTTATGGCTTTATAGTATGGTATACATCAATTTCTGTTCTAAAAATTTTGGTTTCAGAAGTTATGCTAGTATGAAAAAAAGACTTAATTTGTATCTAAATATTCTTTTAGGATTTATTGGAAATAATAAGGTTTATGGGAGTTCTTTTGGATAATCTATTAATCCCCTTGTTAAGGTTTACTGTGTGCCTTTTTTATGGAATGAATAATGTTAAAGTTTCATTGTTCTCTATAAGTTTCTGTTTAAAACATTTTCTGAATCTGTCAGACTACATCTTGTTGTTTTGAGAATAAATTATACTGACTGTCTTCTTGTTCCACATTGGTTCCAAACCCTAGATAATTGTTTTGAAGTAAATACTAGTATAATACTTGAATTATAATCCCTGGCTCATGGCAGGTGCTCAAAAGTATTTATTGAGTATTAAATTTTATTTAATCTATATGTGTTCTAGAAAAGAATTTAATATTGTAACGTGTGGCGAAGTATAGGTGAAAATACCAGGAATGTTTCTAAAGTGCTTATCTTTCATTTTTTAGCGTGCTCAAGCAGTTCTTCAAGCAGTGACAGCTGTCCAGACAGCAAATACTCCTCTTAGTGGCACCACAGTTAGTGAGAGTGCAGTGACTCCAGCCCAGAGTCCAGTGCTTAGAATAATTATTGACAATATGTATTACCCTGTAACACTTGATGTTCTTCACCAAGTAAGTTTAGTTTAATTTGCATGTTTATCTATAAAATTGAGAAATAATAATACAGTAGATAAAATTTGTTTTGATTTTAATGTTTTAACAGATATTTTCTAAGTTTGGTGCTGTATTGAAGATAATCACATTTACAAAAAATAACCAGTTTCAAGCTCTTCTCCAGTATGGCGATCCAGTAAATGCTCAGCAAGCAAAACTAGTAAGTCTAGCTTTTTTTTGAGATAGCGATAATTTTCAGTGGCAGATATGTATATATATATATATATATATATATATACACACATATATACGTGTTGCTAATGTTATTAATACTGACATAGCGATACCATATAGCACTTTAGATGGCATTTTAATGACATTATTGACATTAAGATAATATAATATTAGAAAAGCTTAGTATTTATGATAAAAAAGAAATGTTTATTTTTAACATTAGTCATATTTGTAGTTATATGTAATATAGGCTTATATTTTGCATTTTTGTTTGATTTAGGTCCAGCAGTTTTGTGCTTTTGAGGATATAGCAGGATTGTATTGTGCATGCATACCTGTATAAGATTTTACATTTTCCAGTGGGAGTTTCAAAGTAATTAATTTAGCTATAAGATAGTTTGGCTGAAATACATCAGTAGACATGTGACCCAATGCTATGATAGGCTCTCAGTCTATTTCCAGTATTCTTTTAAAGTCTTTTTTTAAAAGATAGGTTTTTTGAATAAGTTCTTAGTCTCCCTTTTATTCACATTACTTACCTTTTGTTGTTGTTGTTGTTGTTATATATGGAGGGTAAGAAACTGTTCAAAGCAGTAAAATCTACCCCTGTCATAGCTACCACTGAAAACTGCATACCACATCTTTGTTTCTAAAGGCCTAATCTTCTGTTTGTGTATCTTATTTAAATCTACCTTTGTCTGTCTCTTTAACTTCTTGTGCTGTAGTATCTCATTTTTATTCTATTATTAAAACATTAAATATTTATTATTAAACCATTAACTCAACTGTCTCTACTTATATTTGTCTTACCTTTTTTCTCCCTGTCACACTTTTACTTTCAGACTAATTATGGTCTATTCAATACTTCCTCCAGATCAAGATAGCTTGTATGGAACCAGGCTATTTTTAATTATTGTTTCATTGCATTCCATCCTTAGAATCTCATTTGCGGAGCAAAAATAGCTTCAGGTAGCAGAAAGGCTTTACTAGTAATACTAGCATAATTGAAATGGTTTACCAAGTGCTGTTATCTCATTTTTTTCTGACTACTCTGTTATAAACAGAACAGGAATATTTCCTGAGTTACAAGGGGATGCTAAGATTTAAAGAGGTAAATTACTTATAATGTACACTATCTGTAAAGTTGACATTTTTTTAGTCTGCTTTTCTCCAGTGTGTTGCTACTCACTGGTTCCCAATTGTATGATCTAATCATATTATGTTTCTCTTTTCAGCAATTAGAGTTCTTCTTTAAAAAAATAATTGTGGGCCTCCCTGGTGGCGCAGTGGTTGAGAGTCCGCCTGCCGATGCAGGGTACGTGGGTTTGTGCCCCGGTCTGGGAAGATCCCACATGCCGTGGAGCGGCTGGGCCCGTGAGCCATGGCCGCTGAGCCTGTGCGTCCGGAGCCTGTGCTCCGCAACGGGAGAGGCCACAACAGTGAGAGGCCCGCGTACCGAAAAAAAAAAAATAATAATAATAATTGTCTTTCCTAACATGCCCCAGCCCTCCAACTTCGGAGATATTTTATATTTAAAGAGTTACTGAAATCATTGTGATATGAGGTTTGATCAATAGCAGACAATCTAAAAGCCATGTTCTCAATGGCACTTTTCACAACTTCAAACAAATTTAAATATAGTGCACATTTTTCTTAATATGGAATATTTTCTTTGTCATTCCCTTCCGATCCAGAGGAAGAGTATTTGGTAAAAGACCAGTGAAATGGAATTTGATTCAGAATTATACTGCATTTGGGCTATACAATTCAGTGGGGAAAGTAGTTTATATATATCTTTCAGTATTTGATAGGTTTTCTTTTTTTTTGTTTTCTTTTTTTGCGGTACGTGGGCCTCTCACTGTTGTGGCCTCTGCCGTTGCGGAGCACAGGCTCCAGACATGCAGGCTCAGCGGCCATGGCTCACGGGCCCAGCCGCTCTGCAGCATGTGGGATCCTCCCGGACCGGGGCACAAACCCGTGTCCCCTGCATTGGCAGGTGGACTCTCAACCACTGTGCCGCCAGGGAAGCCCTAAACATATTCTTTTGATGACTCCAGTCATTTTTCTTCATGCCTTTATCTGGACTGTGGACTGTGGACTGTACCTAGAGAATATCACATAATCTAACCAGTACTAATTTAAATTCTTGAGCATCAACTACAAATAGGCTCTGCTTGCAAAATCTTACCACATTTCTTTGGTTTGTTCTCCCATTTTCCACAATGACTATATCGGATAGAAGTTTCTCTTTCCACCAAGTCTCTCTTCACTTTCTTACGACCTTGCCTGCTGCTTCTCAGAAAAAATAGAAACTATCAGATGGAAACTCCATCAGTATTTCTCACAAAATCTACTTATACCCACACATATCTGTCTCTTCTAAATAAAAGGCATAGATATTTCTAAGACCAGTAAACACCAGATACCATCCTCTTCTGCCTCTTAAGAGCCTTTGCATTTTCATCCCCTCTTTCTCTTGTATTTTCCTCTTTCTTACTTCTCACCAGTGTTTCAAGTGTGCTTAAGTGTTCTCTCATTTTTTAAATGAATTTACCCTTAATTCTGTATTCCATATTATCTGTCCATCTAACACCTTGTCTCTCTTCCCTTTCTTCATTTATAACTAGAATTCTTAAATAAGCTGTCTTTATTTGCTGTTTATACTTATTATCCTCTTCTTATTTCTCTACTTAGAGTAATTTGGTTTCAGCCCCTATTTATCCATATTTTTCTCCCTCGTGTCACCAGTGATCACTAGAGTAGCTAAATCTCAACAGAATTATTCAGTCCTTATCTTAACTAACCTTAGGTAACATTTGACATTGAACCTTTCTTTCCCTTTCTTGAAATCCTCTTTTCTCCTGGTCTCTGACACTTCTCAACTAGATATATCCCACCTCTCTGTCCCTTCCTTGTTATATCCCTCGCCTTCCACCACGGGGACCTCAGCTGTTACACACAGCTCAATTACACCTTTGTGATTCTGACTACTCACATCACTTTTTCTAGCTCAGACCTCTTCTAAGAGACCCAGATTAGGAACCCGTGGACCATGGGGCACCTTCAAACTTAGCGTGTTCAATTAACTCCTGTCACCACCACCCCCCACCACCAAAAATACGAAAGCCTGTATTTTCTATGTCAATAAAGGTCAAGGTACTATGAATCTAAGAAACAAGCCAGAAGACATTGAATCTTCCTTTATTCCTCTTCCTTTCAGCTTATCACTAAATAGTACTCATTCTAGACCCTAAATTTCTGTTGAATCTATCTTTTGTCTCCAACTCTCTTGCCATCACCATAGTCTAAGCTAGTGTCATTCAAAGTGCTAGTCTCTGATGTTACAAGGAGCTTGTGCCAAAATACAAATCAGCATACTTTTAGCTATAGTTTTAGTGTCATTGTTGATAATAAATTTGGACACAAACTTCTCTTCATGCAGAGTGACTTGGGTTGCTAGTCCATGAACCACAGTTTGAGTAGCGCTGATCTAAGCCATCATCTCTTAAATCTGTGCTTCATTGGCCTTCTGACAAAACTCACCACTTTGAGTTTTAAGAATGATCTCAAAGTCATATTTCTTCCTTTCTCAGTGCCCTTCGGTGACTGATTTTTGTCCTTAATATAAAACCCTCCTTCCTTAACGTAGCTTATAAAACTAAATCTTGCCTCTCCAGTCTCATCTTCTACCTCTTTAACCATATTGGACTTCTTTAAATGCTTGCATATGCTATATATTCTCTGATTTCATGGGCTTACAACTTGCTGTTCTGTTTGCTAAAACTGTTCTCTCCATCTCTTTATGCCCAACTCCTACCTCTCTTTCAAGTATCAGTTTAGAAGTCTCTTCTCAGAGAGGTCTTTCATATCCTTTCAACTAGATTGGATCCCTTCCTTTCTTCTCACCACTGCACATCAAACTTATAATTACTTGTTAAGTGTCTGTATTATCTGTTGGACTATAAGTTACACATGAGTGGGTATCATGTCTATCTGTTGGACTATAAGTTACACATGAGTGGGTATCATGTCTACTTTGTTCCCTGCTACATTTTTAGAACCTAGCATGGTGTATGGTGTATTACAGGTATTAGGGCTTTTTCAACTCATGTCACAACTTTCCCAGCATCTGGAGTGCTGTATATCCTTCCGACCTTTCAACCATCCATGTACATCTCAGTGTATTATAAAATGAGTTGGTTCTAAACTTTGTAATTCAGTTGCTATATTTTTATGCTTGTTAAAACAGTAGAGATCATGTAAAATTTATAGGTAAGGAATAAGAATTTGGGAAGAGAATCTCAAGCCTGCTTCTCCACTTCTATAGTGATTGTTGTTCAAATGAATGAGAGAATGACAAAATATTGCTTACACCCTGGGAATTCATTTAGCAGGCATAGTGTACGTTTAGGTTTGGGGGAAGAGAATTATAGTATTCTTTAAAGTATAGTCCAGAGCCCATTCTTATCAGACATTCTTGTCATATAGATTGCTTATACAAAATGGGACTCTTAGGGCCATTCTGAACTAACAGTTCTAATCTTTGGGGTTGGGAGCCCACTACTCTGTTTTGTTTTGAATGCCCTGGGAATCACTGCCAGGCAGCTTGAGTGACAGAGCCAACCAAACTTTCCATATATTAGTTATGATCTTTGGCAATTATTTTCATTTAATTGGAATTCTTTCCCCCTAGCATTTTGCTTTATAAGAGAAGAGCAACTCGGAAAAAAACATATTAATAATGGAGTTTTATTAGTGAGGGTTGGAGGGGAAAAATGTAACCATCTCCTGAATTTGTCCTGAGGTTGGCTTTAAAAACCTCTAAAGTCAACAGAAAAGGTAATGTATATTGAGGGTTGACATTTAGGGTGGTAATCACAAGTCATTTTAACAATCATAATTGTCAAGTAAAAAGTAAATTGTTTTAAATAATCTTCACATTTATTAAAGAAAATGCCCTAATGCCTTTTTCAAAAATGTTGTTTATTGGCAAGCAGTGTATTGGGCAAAGATATCACTTAACTGTGGCTTTCTAGTTCAGTTTCTGTATTTTTGAGAAATAGAAGTAATCTCCTTTTCACCTGGACTTTTAAAAATTATTTGTTTTATACAACCCTGAAATTATAACACACATGGTAGAAAATAGCTGTTTTTGTTTTTATGTTATTAGAGACAGCTTTTCAGGTGTGTTATCTGTTTCTATTAGGAATGTGTACAGTTGACACTGGACAGTGACACTGTGTCTTTTGGAAATCCTTTAATATGGTCACTCTGTTTTAATATGCAAGTGGATTATTTCTCATTAATGATTCCTTCCAGGAGAGTGTATTTCATTAGTTTCATTGGTGGCTTTTCCTGTTTTTAGTCCATATGCAATGTTTTATTGTGTTGTTAACTATACATTCTGTATTTAACATCTTTACTGAGTTTATCATGTTTTTGCCGTAAATCTTATACTTAGTATGAAAATACTTTTTCCTGATTGTTTTTGTGTACTCCAAACCTTCCCTTTGCATAGACACATTTGAGAGGCCTTTCTGCAAATTAACTTGAGCTTTTACTGTCAGAAATTTTTTGCTCTAGCAAGATCACTGCAATCCCGATTGCTGAACACAGACTGACTTGTGTGCTGCCATTATTTCCTGGAATTTTGCAAACACACGAGCTGGAAGTGAGCTTGCATATATAGTTTACTCATTTGTAGTCATCTTACCTCAGCCAGCTATTGAAAGTGTCTTGATTTCTGTTCTCATGTATCCTCAGCTCTTGTTCCTCTCGTATGTTGCTAACAGGTGATTTTAATTTACATATTGTTTCCTGATTTCTCTAGCTTTTGTATCTTAGGTATACTTGTGTATCTTCCATCTACATAAAGATTTTTTTTTTTTTAATTAAAGGAAGAATGTCAAAGGCTTCTAGAGGGCTTTCTAGCAGTTTGTATATTCAGGGTAGATATTTGGCAGTCAACCTCATTGAAAGAACTCAGCCCCAAAGAAACTCTGCTTATTGTGAAGTTAGTGATTTTGTGTCAGTACATTAATTACTTTTTGCATTAATTTAGATAATATGACCCAAAGCCAGGTCTTTTCTTACAAGATATCAGATTTTTTTGTATGATGTTACTGAAATAGTCACCTAAGAGTGAATTTTGCTACTCATCTTTTGACGTTCATATATTGGGGAGAGATACAGATTCTGTTACTTGGCTCAGCATTTCCCCTATAGGAATGAGTAAATGAAGACCTGTTTTCAATGCTTTGTCTTTACAGCAGAGTATTGAATTAATACTTATATTATTCTGGCTGAGAGAATTGATACTTGGCTTTCATTCTCATATGATGATAGGTACATTGCCTAATTCAAATATAATTCAAATCCTGATGTGTATGTGGTCCCTTTAAGTGAGTTTTCATCAGTAATTATTGAAATTGGTGAACTTGGGTTGAATTGTGTTTTTAGGTTAGTTTTTAGCTTGGTAAATATATTCACATAAATCTTAACTTTTTTTGAATTTTATTTTATTTTTTTATACGGCAGGTTCTTATTATCTGTTTTATACATATTAGTGTATACATGTCAATCCCAATCTCCCAATTCATCCCACCACCACCACCCCCCTCAACACTTTCCCCCTTGGATAAATCTTAATTTTGTATATTAAAGGAACGGGTTTTCTCCTTTTAGAGTGGGAATATTTTAATTATAAGCTTTATATACATAAGGAGCTATAGAGGTTTACTTTTTCCATAACAGGGCACTCTTGATTATATTTAAGTCTGTTTCAGTTACTTTCCTTCTTCAACAATGTGACAATTAAAATAGTCATACTGAGGTAATACAAAAATTCTCTTTCAAACATCAAATGTGAAAAATATGTTGGTCTACTATTAATAAAGTTCTGGTTTTACACACTTAATAGATCTTGGTCTGCGTAGATATCAGGCTTGATCTATTTATGTATTGTTATCAGAATAATTGTTTTCATTTTTGAGGTGAATTATAGAGCTAAACATGTTCTTCATTTCTGGACTGTTATTTTATACAGTAAATGTTTATTCTTTTAATGAAAAATTAACAGCGTGTTCCCCTATTCTCTAGTTCGTTCCAGGTTTCTATCTAGCTGGAGTAGCATTGGTGATTATATAGGAACAGAAAAAAACATAATAATCATAACAGCAGCACAGTCCTTTATAATTCATATATTTTACATATGTGTAAAATATACATATGTGCTTTTACATATGTGATCTTTTATCTAATCCTCATAATAACCCTGCAAGGAAACATGGCAGCCATTGTCATATCTGTTTTCCAGGTTCAGAAAGATTCTGAGATTCAGAAAGGTTAAGTAACTTGTTCAAGATGACCTTTCAACTCTAGAGCTTGTACTCCTTCTATTCCAGAACTTTCCTGGGATGACGTTGAATTTGCTTATTCAGCAAGTTATTCTGATTCAGGTTGAACAACCTAAGTTAAGGAAGATAATAGTGGGTTTGCCAAAATGTTTGTTGGGGTTTTCCTTAAGATGTTATGGAAAACCCAAATGAACTTATTGGCCAACCCAAGAGTTTTTGCTCATTTCATGGTAGTTGCTGTTATGCATCATAGTGATATTTATTTGTCTTGAGGCACCTCATTTAATGTGGCATCAAACAGAAGTCACCTTATACCTACCAATTTTTATAAGTGTCACCATACAGCAAAAGATATGTGTATAATAAAATTAACTTTAAAGTATTGTTCAGACTATTATGGTACTACTTTGGCAGGACTGACTATATTTGTGACCCTTGTTAATTTTTTTTAATTAAAATATTTGCAGATTTTAAAAATTAAAAGTATTAGCACATATGTTTAACTGGTTGCATTTTAGATTTAGGTAACACTTTTCAATTTAAAGAAGATAGTATTTGTGGAAACCAGTATATGTACAGCTGGGATAGTAGAGAACAGGGTATGGAATTTGATCCCTTTCCTGGTGGCTTTTATGTGCAGTTTTTAATTGTTGAGTTTTATTGTCAAGGTCATACTTTTTCTGATTTTTATTTCTTAACATTGCTGATATATTTTGTTCACTTTTACAGGCCCTAGATGGTCAGAATATTTATAATGCTTGCTGTACCCTAAGGATTGATTTTTCCAAACTTGTGAATTTGAATGTAAAATACAACAATGATAAAAGTAGGGATTATACTCGACCTGATCTTCCATCTGGGGATGGACAACCTGCATTGGACCCAGCTATTGCTGCAGCATTTGCCAAGGAGACATCTCTCTTAGGTATGATTTTTATTGTCTATACCACTTTTCTCCCATTTTGCCAAATGGGAAAGTGCCTGTTAAACTCCAGTAAGTATAATGAATCTCCTATTTGGAATTTAAGAAACTATGTTAGGTTTCTCCCCGCATCAGGTAAGAAAGCCTATGTATGCTGTTGGAAGAAAGCCCTAAGTTCATAAGTATAATGAAAATTATATCAGTTATATTCTTTTTCACCACTCTCATCTTCTCTCCCAGAATAGAAGAGGAAAAGCTCTAATGAAGAAATACTGTTGAGTTCTTAATAAAATATTTACACTTTAAATTGAAATCATGCTGTCTAGGGGCCCTTGTGCATATTCTTTAGGGCCAATCTAATTGTTTCAATTTAGCACTGCACAGACAATGAAAAGTTAACAGAAGCAACATATAATGGGAGTAGGTGTATAGATTTTTTCAAAGCATATTATACTCTCTCTTTTAAACAATTTTAACTAGAAAGGATTTTATATAAAATTTATTTTGGTATTTATCAGTATTTGCATTTTGTCTTAATCATTGTATTTCACCTCATTCTGCAATGGATTTGACCCACCTAATCAAAAACAAAACAAAACAAAACAAATTTGCAACTAATAGTTGACAGAGTCAAGATGAAGAAAAAATAAAGGAAAATGTTATTTTGTAAGTAAAATAAGTGATTTATAATTTAAGATGAAATTTTACAGTTTTATTTGATGTATTCAGGAAATTCTTGGTTTCTGAAGTTTGTAAGATTATCTTTAAATGAGTTGTTTCTATACATATGGAACCCAAGATTGATGAGTCACAAACTAGTTCTTACAGTTTAGTTTATGTTTATCAATTAAAAAAGAAAAAGCATTATAATGAAGTAATTTTTGGAAATAGATATTTACTTACTTTGGATATATAGCATGTGTTATCCATTTATAAATATGTAATATAAGTGATACATCTGTGAAATGAGACACACTAATGCACAAGAGAAGCATTTGATATGTGAAATTAATTCTGGTAATTTTAGACAAAACTGACCCTTTATTCTAATTGTCTAATACATCTAGCACAAGTCATAGCAGTTTATCATGACCATAATAGATTCTTTAGGTTGGTAACATTCATTCTTAAGAGAATCTCTATCACTGTATGGGGCTAATTTAAGGCTTTATTCCCTCAACTTGGCTTGTAAGTAGATAATATTGACTATTTCATGGCGTACCATTTTTTAAAGTTAAGAGTGAGACAATAATGAGTGATACATGGCCTTTGCTTGTAATTGTTACTGTGAATTCTTAAATTTTTTTAACAGATAGAAATTATTTTATAGAAAAGACAAAAATCAACATTTACTGAATAGCTTCTATGTCATAGGGATTCTGCAAGTCACTTAGCAGATACATTATTTAATCCTTAAAATAACCAAAGTAGAAGATGACAACAAGATTTTTTATAGTAGTTTGTAAGAAGTTTAAAATATTACATGCAGCTCATTAAAGAAACAAGGGTGAAATACCAAGAAACTTCAGCTAGCATCAAACATATGACCGTAGTAATCACTTTCTTGGACCCTAAGAGCTATTTGTGTTTGCTCATTTGGGTGTAGTTATATGAGTTTGTATGTGTTTTTGATTCTGGGTGGAGTCATGGTTAGAAGGAATTCATCGTTTTCCTTGTAATCTCATGGCTTTGATGGAATTTTTTAAAGTAATAATAAGTCTTTCTCATAAAGGATTATAAAGTTACACCATAACTAACTTCTGTCTTATTCAGTGCTTTTATCATTTTTCAAGTGTTCTACATTTTTGCATTAAAAGAATATGAGTAAAGTTGCTCAGTTCTTAGTAAGTAAATTTGGTGTCTTCTTCCAGCTCTGTCTTGAATATTTTAATATAATATGCTGGCATACCTCGTTTCATTGTGCTTCACAGATACTGTTTTGTTTTTGTTTTTTAAAAACACATTGAAGGTTTGTGGCAACCCTGCATTGTCATATGATGGTTAGCGTTTTGTAGCAATAAAGTATTTTGTAATTAAGGTATATACATTTTTTTTTAGACATAATGATGTTTACACACTTAATAGACTACAGTATACTGTAAACATAGCTTTTATATGCACAGGAAAACCATAAAATTTGTGACTCACTTTATTGCAATACTTGGTTTATTGTGGTGGTCTGGAACCAAAGCTGCAATATCTCCAAGGTATGTGTGTATTTTTGTTTCTGTGCTCTGCCTGATAAGAAGAAGGAAAATATTTTGTGGTGAAATGTGAATTCACCTTCCTTTACTAAATGACTTCATCGTTTACCTGTTTTAATGGTTTTACATCTTATAACTGGGGTTTTTTATTTTAAATGTCTGCAAATAGTTTTTGAAAGTGGGTGAGTTATAAGTTTTAAAAAAAAATGGAATTTATAATTTTATGAGATAACATATTTTGATTTTTTTCTTGTTTTCTATGTAAATACATATTTTGTACAAAATTAAAATCACACTATTTGCAGTTTTGTGTTTTATTTGAATTCTTCTACTGAGAATTTTTTTGAAAAATGATAATTATAATAGCTTCATAACGTTCTAGTGGATATATAATACTTTTGGAAGTATGTTGGACATTTAGTCTACTTTCATACTTTTCATTAGTATAAATGGCGCTGTGACAAACACCTGTACATAACTTTTTTGTCTCTTATTTACTTAGACTAGATTCCTAGAACTAGAATCATTGGGTCAAAGAAAATGTTAAAGCCTTCTGAATCTTGTTACAAATTTCTTTCTAGAATGGTGATATTAATTTAAACTAACATGAATGGTATATGAGGCTGGCTATTGTACTTTTTCCTCTACCAGCTTATTATAATTGTTATATTTTATGAACTAGTTTATAATTTTTCAATGCTTATTAGGTACTTACAAGTCTCTGAATTGGTTGTCTGGATTCTTTCTATTAGGATGTACAAAATGTAAAATGTATATTAAGGATATTATTTTCATATTTGGTATGAGCTAAGCATTTAACTTTATACTTATATTTTAGACTGGCTAGTTACGGAAAAATATTTTAAAATAATTCATCACAATCCAAACGTTTCCATTTACAGGACATTAACTTTTTTTTACCCCCCAGACCTTTGGTGGGTACTGTTATCTTTATGAGGAACCACTTACTGTTTTCCTTTTTTTTTTTTTTTTTTTGCGGTACGCGGGCCTCTCACTGTTGTGGCCTCTCCCGTTGTGGAGCACAGGCTCAGTGGCCATGGCTCACGGGCCCAGCCGCTCTGCGGCATGTGGGATCTTCCCAGACCGGGGCACGAACCCGTGTCCCCTGCATCAGCAGGCGGACTCTCAACCACTGCGCCACCAGGGAAGCCTACAGTTTTGCTTTTTAAAGTAGTCATCAAACACTCTTAATAGTGACATACACTGTTGTGTTAGTGAGGTCATGCCTTCTGGAATGGTGACTAAATTTTTTTCTCTGTTTATTTGCTTCTAGTGATATTTAGTAAATCAGGTGACTTCAGATTACAACAAACTAATATTGGTAGGATCCATTTCCTGCTTGAGTCTTCCTCAAACAGTACTTGTGCAAAATGAAATAATTGCTCGGTATCCTTTTATTTCAAAGATTCTGTAAGAACACAGATACTAGGTGATAATTCTTTTCTGCTAAATATTTAGGGGGATTCACTTTACTTTGTATGATTTTTATATTATATCTAAGCACTTGACTAAATTTAATTAATTTGGAATCAGTATTTTAAATTTTAATTGGTTTATTTTACACAGTAATTTTTTAAGACTAGCATTCTTGGCTTCCTTTTTTTAGTGCTAGGGACCACAGTGTCTCCAAAAATGTAATTTATTCAAGAATGGAGACTGAGGGCTTTTTAATTAGATAGAAATCTGACATTTAAATACATAATCACAAACTTGGCAGACTATTAGTTATTCACATATTCTACATCAGAGAACAAGGTGATCAAAAATCCTTGAGATTATAAATTGAGATGTCATTATAATGATCATTTTATCATGTTTAAGAAGTGTAGTTAATTTATTAAGGGGTGGTCACTTTTAGAAAAACTGCTAGAAGTAATTAATTTTTCATGATCATGTTGTCTACATTTTAAAAATTAATGCAGATAATACGTACAAAGAATACTTTAGAGCCTTCTGTGTATTTTGAGTTAATAAATAGCAGCCGTTCTCATCATACTATTTTAACAGAAAAGCAAAGCAAACTTTGAATAGGATATCTTTTGAGGTGAAAATAATTCATAACTGAGAACAGATATGACAACCATTTATTCATAAGGGTAAATATGTAGTTCTTATAGATCAGTGTTTCTCAGTCTTTCCTGCACATCAAAATCACCAGGTCTTACCCTAGACTGAGAATCCCTAATGATTAGTGGGTTTCTAATTTTTTAAGATTCCAGGATTCCAAGATGTAGTGGGAGTTGAGAATTACTGCTATAGAGGATAGTTTGTAATTTTTTAGGTGCTTTATTTTAGTTTTTTAGCAAAGTTATTAGTGTTCTCATAAAAACATACTTTATACCTATTGAGCCAGTATTCTAATACTTTTCTTTATTCATGCCATATAAATCTGTCTTGATATCGGTACAATTCCACTGATAACTGTTTAGCTGTTAAATTGAATTCGGTTTTATTTTCTGTGTGTTTATGATGCATAAAATTAACAAGTAAACTTGTTTTTAAAATATTTTTTGAAACTTACTTTAAACTTAATATTTTAAAATTTATTTTTAAATGACTTCTGAAAGCTTTTGTTTTTGTTACTTTTGAATGGGTTATTTACATTTTTTTTTAAGTTTTTATTATCAAAGACTTCAGTTATCATATCCATTATCTCAATTCACTAGTTCCCACACTTGTTTTATCTGTTCATTTTTTCTGTTGTATTTTGAGGCAAATCCTTAACATCATGTCATCTCAAACATTACCATAATTTCTCTAAAATAATGACATTTTCTTACCAAGTATACCTGATCAAAATTGATTAAAACCTGATTATCATACCTATCAAAATTGATGATTTCTTAATGTTGTTGAATACCCAGTCAATCTTTCATTTCCCCAGTTGTCTCAAAAAGTTGTTTGTTTTTTTTTTGTTTTTTTTTGTTTTTGCGGTACGCGGGCCTCTCACTGTCGTGGCCTCTCCCGTTGCGGAGCACAGGCTCCGGACGCACAGGCTCAGCGGCCATGGCCCACGGGCCCAGCCACTCTGCGGCATGTGGGATCCTCCCGGACCGGGGCACGAACCCGTGTCCCCTGCATCGGCAGGCGGACTCTCAACCACTGCGCCACCAGGGAAGCCCTCAAAAAGTGTTTTTTAAGCATTGATTTGTTCAGAATAGGATCTTCTCAAGGGCCACACATGGCATTTGGTAGTTATGTCTCCTGAATGTCTATTACTCTGTTAAAGTCCTCTCCGTCCGCCCCAACCCTCAGTTACATTGACTTATTGTGGAAACCTAGTTATATTCTTTTAGAAAATGCCCAATCTGGATTGGTCTGGCTATTTATTTCCTTATAGTGTCATATTTTTTTTTAAGATCACGTGTTCTTGTGTATTCATATTTATTCATTTTTAAAAAATATTTATTTGACTGTGTCGAGTCTTAGTTGCAGCCTGTGGGTTCTAACCAGGGACCAGGGATCGAACCCAGGCCCCCTGCATTGGGAGCATGGAGTCTTAACCACTTTCTGTCTTTAAAGGAAGTTGCAAGAGCTGGGGTAGAATTGTTCATTTTAAAATTTGGATAACATTTTTACTTGTGAATCATGAATTAACTTGAAGCAATAAGCTTTAAAGAATTTATTTAACTCCAAGTACATTTTATATAATATATGAATTAATATGTTTTAAATCTGGAAATTTTTTTGTCTTCTCAGCAAAGGAAATAGTTGGTGGTAATTGCATACTTCATACTTTGGAGGTATAACGGGCCATAAACATTAGGAGAATTACATTATTACATCAGTTCATATTTACTTATTTACCAGCCTTCTCAAATGGGATAAGCTTATAACTGTAGGACTAAAATGTTACTCATAGGCTGCTTTTTAACTATCCAGGGTACACATTTTCATTCTCAGTTCTTAATGGTTGATTTTATAGTCCTAAACTGATTTGTTATGGTCATCCATTCTATTGTTCTCAGCTATAGCTTTAAGAAATTTCTTTTATTAATCCTACGTTTACCTCCTCCTTTTCCATGATACCCTGTCACATATTTGAAAACCTTATATTTATCCTGGTGTTCATATTTTTAAAGCTAAACAGCTAAACAACAGAAGTTGATTCAGTGGTAATCAACTTCAGCCTTTGGTTGTAGAAGACAGATTTAAATTAAATCATACTGTAGATTTAATCTTGAAAAGTTTTTAAGAGTTGCCAGTTATGTTTGTGGTATGGCTAAAACAAAGCAAAGCCTTCTAAAGTATATTACTGCTACCTCTGCAATTAGTAGAAGAAAAACTATGCATTTGTGACCATAGTATAAAATGTGCCTCTATCTGAAGGAGGTAAAAGTTATGCAGGAACTTTTCAGTCTCTAAAGATGCACCAAGAAAGCAGTAGATACATACAGGACATTTTAATGTTTTTTTTTTTTTTCTGAGTTCTTCCTAACTTCATATTTCTCTTCCTTTTAATTTCTGTATTTTTTCTTTTTCCTATTAATCTTGATTTTAATTTAAAAATGGTATTCTGTCTCTGAATATACCTCTCCTTTTTGCCCCACTTTCTGAATTTTTCTTACCCTCCTTAAGTAATTGCTGTGAGCTTTTCACATTCCTAGAAGCATTCTACCTCACCTCAGTGGCATCCTGCTTTATTCATTAATTGCATTTTTCAGCAGTCATTTTAGCACTGTGCTGGGTACTGTAGGGGCTCAGAAAAATTACAAGGTTTCTGTGCTTGTAATCTTGTTTATACTCTGGTGGAGGCAGCATACGCCTGAATATCTCTAATGTGAGGCAAACTGAAACATATAATAGAGTTTAATGTAGTATTAGAGCATAATGAAGTGAGTAATTTATCATCCAAAGGAGAAAGTGGAAGGGCTTTATGGGCCAAAGCCACTTGATTTGGATAAGAATAAAGGATTTAAAAAACACAGCATGAGAAACGTGGTGAAGAATATATCATGCATGTTTAGGAAGTGACAAGTATTCAGTTGTGAATGAGGCATAGGGTAATTGGGAAAACATGAAAGGCAATGATGTCAGAAAGAACTAGTTTGAGAGAAGATCTTAGAACTGATGCCATCCCAAGGAGTATACTGGAGACTATTTAGTCTAAGTAAGGTAAAATTGTGAATCTAAACTAGGGACAGAAATGAGAATGGAAAGAAAGAAACATGGGAAAAATTAAATGTAAAACTAATAGGGGGCTTCCCTTGTGGCGCAGTGGTTGAGAGTCTGCCTGCCGATGCAGGGGACACAGGTTCGCGCCCTGGTCCGGGAAGATCCCACATGCTGCGGAGCGGCTGGGCCCGGGATTCATGGCCGCTGAACCTGCACATCCGGAGCCTGTGCTCCGCAACAGGAGAGGCCACAACAGTGAGAGGCCCGCGTACCGCAAAAAAAAAAAAAAAAAAAGTAATAGGACTTGGCACCTTACGATATGATGACTCATGAAGAATTAAACTTGTGGAGGAAATTCATCCTGGGACTTAGGCAAGAGTTCTGTGGGGTTGAGAATTTGAAAGGCCAGAGGAGTGTTATTTAAAACTTTGGTTTAGAGAGATCAGATTTGTAGCTGCTAGACACAGGGCTTGGGGGTGGGGAGAAATTGGATAAAGGTGGTAAACAGGTACAAACTTCCAGTTATAAGATAAATAAGTACTAGGGATGTAATGTAACATGATACATATAACGAACACTGCTCTATGTTATATATGGAAGTTGTTAGGAGAGTAAATCCTAAGAGTTCTCATCACAAGGAAAAAAATTTTTTTTCCTATTTCTTTAATGTTGTATCTGTATGAGATGATGGATGTTCACTAAACTTATTGTGATAATCATCTCATGGTGTATGTAAGTCAAATCATTATGCTGTACGCCTTAAATTTATACAGTGCTGTATGTCCATTATATCAGTAAAAGTGAAAGAAAAAAAAAACTTTTGTTTAAGATTCTCAGGTATAAGAGAGCAAGAGGGCTAAAGACTTGAAATTGAAACTTTAAGCACTACACATTTATGTTGTGGGAAAGTAAAGAAGTAAGGGATTGAGGGATGAAATAAATAGGGTTAAAATTAGAAGTGCCTATTCAGTTTAGTAGTTACCATAAAGTTTATCTTATTCGTAAGAATGGGTATAAATCAAATTATAATGGATTAGGAACGTAAATTTGATAAGAAAGTACTTACTACTCTTTGAATAAGTGCTTTAGGAAGGAAGGAGAAATGGGATGGTAGTTGAGGAGCAAATCAGGGCCCAAGAGGAAATGTTTACGGTGAAGGAGTATGCATAATCATTAAGAGTATGTGATCCAAATCCAGACATCCTCAGTTCAAAAGCTGGCTCAGCTTCACTGTCTCAGCTTTCAGTCATGGATATAATGATAGTAATCCCCATGTTCTAAGGCTAGTGTGAGAATTAAATGTGTTAATACATAGAACTTTTCACAGTGTCTGGCACAGAATGAATGCTAATTTCATATTAGCTAGTATTTGTTTTGAAGGCTAGCTTAAGTCCTAGAATTGATTGTAGTAGATTGGATCAAGAATATAGTGGAAATGTTGGGGCCTACGAAATATAGAGATACTTTTCAGGACCATTGTGAGAACTGGAAGGAATTCTTATCAAGCTTACATAGAGATTTAGGGGCAGAGCTGGAGCCAGAACTGAAGTCATCAGCTTTTGATAGTCCATGTTCTTTCTTCTCACCATTTGTATCTTTATGAAGAAAGGGGAACAGATGAAGAAAGAAGGGAGGACTTTTGAAGTTGATTGAAAATTTTGAGGGAATTCTGATCTCAGTCTTACAAGATACTTGCTGAACATAACAAGGTTGAGAATAGGGTACAGGACTTAAGTCTAGTGGATTTTTAGGGAATTCTTGAAAATAGGATAGGAAATGCGGCTAACATCAAATAACAAAATGTTTGTGGAATCAGTTTGGGGTTGTAGGGTGTGTGTGTGTGTGTTTTCACTCTAATATTTTACAAACCTAGATGAAAGCTTATCCAAAATATAAGATTTGGTTTATCCAAGTCTGGCATTGTAGAGCATTAATGGATTAGGAACAAGCAAGCCAAAATGCTCTAGACATAGTATAGTCTAGCCAAGGGAGAACAGAAAGGGAAGTGGTTATCATATAGGCTAAAAATGGGTTGGTTCAGTGGCTGGTATGGGAGTAGGAGGATCTATCAGATGGAAGAATGAAGTCAGGAAAGGGGATGTAATGTTAGAAATGAATGGCAAAAAAAAAAAATCAAAGATGTAGCAAAGGAAGTTGGTAAAACAGACTGATACAGTAAAAATCATCAAAGTAGAACTTTTTAAGAAATAGTGAGACCAGTGTGTCAGACAGATCACAGGATGAGGACAAGAGCTGAGATAGAAGGAAGAAATAAAGCCAGGTGCCAAAGTCTTAATGTAATGAGAGAAAATGTCCCAGTGACCTGATGGCTGTTTTGATGAGAAATGATTGCATGGTCCGACCTCAAAGACATTCTAATTGGTGACGGCAGAACAGCAGTCTGAAGGTAACATTGGGTGGTGGGATAGTGGGATGAATAATGCACCCTTTACTTTCCTTTGGGGAAGGGTTTAGAGAGGTAAAAATGACTTTTTGCGAGGGTTATAAGTTTCATCAGGACCAAGCAAGCTTTTAATTAAAAATTTTCTCTAAGGAACACATTAAATAAAATGCAATTGTTAATGATAGAAAAGAAAAATGGGTTCTAGAGGGTAAAATAGAAATTGAAGGGAAGGTTGGTGGAAGAGGAAGAATGAATTATTTGAGGAAAAAATAGCAGCTGTCATTGTCAAAGGTAAAATTTTTATTTTCAAGTCAGGAAATAAAATATTGTAAAAACTGCCCCCCTCACCCAGGACCCTATACTACGTGAATTATAACAGGCCTCAAAGTCCCACCACCAATCCTCTGTTCAGTCGTATGTGAGAAGAACGACCACCAGATGTCTTGAAGAGGGAAAAGAAGTGTAACACCAAAAACAGGGGAAAGAACTTTAAGACCAAAAGATATGATGTAATTGACTTTGGATAGATGTTTCAGAATAGGAAATGAAAGGATAAAACAAATTCTGCATCTCTAAAAAGCATGGATAAAACTGTCGTAGTCGAGAGGAGCCTAAGGAGGTATAACTAAATCTAATAATGGCATCCTGAAACAAAGAAAGGACACTAGATGCAAATTAAGGAAATCTGAATACTTCATGGACCTTAATTAATAATAACATATTAATAGTGGCTGATTAGTTGCAACATATATCATACTATTGTATGATAGTACAATATATGTATAATATATATGATATATAACTATATCATGCTATAGTAAGATATTAATAATGGGGGGAAAGGGGTGCCCAGGTTATAAGAACTGTGGAGAATTTTTAATTTTTCTGTAAATCTAAAACTGTTCTAAAGTAAAAGTTTATTAAAAATTATAGGTAAAATTTGCAAATGATTTAAGATAAGTTATCAAGAACAGTTTAATTCTTCAATTGTAATGGACAAGGTTAGGGATGTCTGTGTGCCTCAGCAAAATATGACCTGAGGGATAGAGGGATAGATAGGTACATAATTTATAATCACTTCATCCCTGTGGACTTTGAATCTCTATCAGAGAGATAGGTACATGGCAGTGTGGCCATCAGTCTCAGGGAGGAAGAGCTAGTAATGTGTCAGAACTAATACAAGAAATTTATTAAATTGCTGAGTCACTCAAAATGCTGGGTGGCCCAGCTGATGAAGATCATTTCACATAGAAGGGATCCCTGTGACACCTTCCTTTTCATGTGGCAGTTTATGAAGCTCTTTGACGTTATTTGATTCTTATAACAATACTGAAAATAAAACAGACGTTTTTATCCCCCATCTCAATGTGCATAAATAGTGTTTTTTACAGCATACCTGCTGCCTTGAAGATGTAAATCATTAAAGTTATTTCTACAGCTAAAAGTAATCCATTAGAGCCAATGTGCATAACGTGTTTTATATGTTTTTTACAAAGGGAAGATAGTAAATGTATTTTTTCTCACAGCTAGGAGTTAACATTAATATGAAAAATACAGTGCAGACTTCCTTTTCAGAATTCATTATTATGGCGTAAATAGTACATCATGAAATACTTCGTAGGTTTTTATATTTTTGTGTAGCAGGCAACACTGAGAGTAAACCTAAAAAAAAAAAATTACCTTATTGACAAAATAAATTTTTAGAGAAGAGTATACTGAAGGAAATTGTGGAAACTATCCTTAGAGGCTTTAAAAGTCCAATAAAAACCTCAAGACTATTCTAGTGATTTGGAACTGTGAAAGATGACTGAAATAGTTTTTCTAAGTTACCAGACTAGGAGAAGAAATAGTGGAAGAGAAATACATGCTAGTGGCGCTAAGGACAGTGACTGCCCTCACCTCTTGAAGTACTTTTGCATCATGCTCTGGGCTGCCTAAAATGAAGAAAGATCATTTGGCAAGAGGATAGATCATCTGACTTCGTAGCAAGTGACCCAGAATGGTGAGAATAAATGGAGAAGTAGGGAGATTATGAAGTAGCATTTGGATAGTAGCAAGAACAGTGGGGACCTCATAGCTTACATTCCGCATTTTGCTGAGCTTTCCATTATCTCCTTACTAGAAGGAGATAAATTGTATCTACTTGGAGCCACAAAATTTCATGAATATTTTCACGAGAAAATTAACAGTCTTATTTTTACTAAAGTGTAATGTTGTTTATTAAAACATGGCATTCTTTTTTTTTAAGTCTTTCACACTTCAAAAAGGGCTTTAGCCTAGTCTCTTAATTCTTAATTACCATTTTTAATTAATTTTAATTATTTTAATTCTCAGTGTTTATTTTTCCATGATGTCTTGATGTTTTAAATAATATTGTGCTACCAAGGTGTCTCCATTACAAATCCCAGACTTAAAGTTTCTTTGAATAAATTTTTCATCATCTTTGAATATTTTGTTGAAGTATTATGATTGTTTAATTGTATATTGGCATGGCAGAGATGTATTTTAGAAGAAACCATTTTCTGAAAAAATGAAGTGTTTAGACTGATATATCAAATGTATTGATGTTTTTATATGTGTTTCATGAATTAGTAATTTTTCTTGAAATATCAACAGAGAAAGACAAATGATAAGTAACTTAGAACTATAAGTTTTGGAATCTAACTACATGTCTAATAAGAGTATGCAAGATCAAAATGACTGTGAGTACCTACCTAGGAATTAGGAATGTACCTTACATTGGCAGCATTTTAAGATATCCATTGAATGTTAAATGGAAACAACCTATCAAATGTAATGAGAGCTCTGGTATTTAACATTGAGAAGTTAGTAATACCATAGAATAGTTAAAGTGGTGGATCCTAAAAGGCACTAAAGTCTATTATGCATGAGTAATTATTAGACATGAGAAGTTTCTATTTTAAAATCAGATCCTTATTTCTGGATTTACTTTAAAAATAAAATTGGTGAGTAGATACAACATGATTTGCCATGAGTTAATAATTGGTAAACAATTGTGGTGGATACATGGGGCTCATTATTTTAGTCTCTCTACTTTTGTATATGTTGGAAATTTTCCAAAACAAAAGGTAAAATCTAAAAAATAAAAGTGGAGAAATAAGAAAAAAAGATGGGGGGAAGGAATCCCCAAAAATGGTATGTGGAGTGGTGGTGGGGGACTGTAAAATAAACTCATACAGAGCAAGAGTGTAAATGAGAAACACCATTCTACTGATGGGAGGGTTACTCAGAAAAGGTAAAAGGAGATTGGGAGGGAAAAATTTTATAAGTCAAAAACTAAAGAAGTTAAAAATTGTCAGTCTTCAAGAGCCCTTCACCCTGCCAATGAAAGGTCATAGTTTCTGTAAAGTAAAAAGATAAACAAACTTGGCTAAAAGAGTAACATCTGAAACCAGAGGTAACAGCACATCCTTATGACATGTACAAGAAAGCTGGAAAGAGAAAAGAAGAAATAAAACATGAACTTATGGGACAACAGTACTAAGGGCCAGTTCTACCCAGGTATGTCATGAATTAACTTCATGTAGGTTGAATGTTTGTCGCCTTTATCATGAGAAGGAAAAAAAACATATAACTCATTTCTTTAGTGAACTAATATTTATGGAGAAATAAGCTGGTATATAAGAATTTAAGGGATGAAAGGAATCCAAGTTTATTGATAATTGAAATGTGGGTAAAAGATGCTGAGACAAAGGGAATTCTGTGGAATAAATGAAGAATCCTGAAGATGACAGAACAACAGTTAAGACTGGAAAGTAGAACAGTAGAAATAAGAAGGAAATGTTAAAACTGGTAGGTAAAGGATAGGAAAATACTGAAAGAGAAAGCCTGTGTGATATAGAGACTTTTTCTCATTCTTTTTACGGAGGAAGTGTTGTAATTGAGAAACTTGTGTTATACCTACTTGAGTGTGGAATTAAGGAAAACAGATTTTGGTAAGATTTTCTTTAGGTCACTTGAATGAATTAAATAATGATGTTCAGGGTGATTTTGTCTCTAAAAGTAAAGGACTTATATATGTTTTGTAAGCTGTAATTGTCTAATTTCAAGCACGTTTATAAAGTAGGTAGCACTTGTATAAAAAAGTGAGTTACTGTTATGTTGAAGATGATTTTTTTTTAGATTTGGCTCCTCACTATGAACCATGGAAGTGAATTTTTCAAGTCTCTGACTTGGAAGTATATTCTTTATGCTGTGTTTGCTTTTCCATAGGAAATGGAATGTTGTATATTTAATTTTTTTAACATAATACAGGTATGTACCTTAGTTCTAATATTTAATGATTTCATTGAAACCAATTAATTTTATCTACTACTTATCAGCAACTAATTTTTCTAAATATTATAAAAATTAACTTTCAGGAACCATTTGGAACGGTCAGCCCTAAGCCGTGCAGCCATCGTGCTTAAATTGGTTTTTGTAAACGACTTGTGTGTGTTTCGTAAAATATGCTTTATTTTAAAATTAGGGCTTCCTGTTGCAGCTGTTCCAGGAGCTCTGAGTCCTTTGGCTATTCCAAACGCTGCTGCAGCAGCTGCTGCAGCTGCTGCTGGCCGAGTGGGAATGCCTGGAGTCTCAGCTGGTGGCAATACAGTCCTGTTGGTTAGCAATTTAAATGAAGAGGTTAGTAAAATAATTTTCTGGTGTTTATTTTTTCACTCCATTTCATTTGTGAAAGTTTTTCATGTTTATTTCATTTTGCACTTGCCTTTCTTTTTATGTACATTCATTAGTCAAAGTATTTTCCGTGTGTTTCTACTTCCGAATAAAATCTATGTACTTGTTTAGGTAATACTTTATTTCCATAGACAGTCATATCTCTTAATATATATATATATATATTTTTTAACCTAACTACCTATTTTTCCTAAGAAAAATATGGTGAAGTACTGTAGTTTGGCTTTTTATCTTTTTGTTGTTCTCAAAAGGCAAATGTGATCTAATTTGCAGATGTAACTGTAAAACAATTTTGCTCTTTGCCTTTTCTAATAATTTGCTTGTTCATTTCATGCTTATGTGTCATTGCATTTTTTTAAATCTTATTTTATGTGAACTACTCTAATACATTTTTCTTTGAAGGTTCTTCCAAAGATCTTGACGAGGCACTCTTCAAGTCTTTCTTAGTAATTTTTTCTTTGCAGTTATTAGTCATTGTCTTCTAAAAATATTTTTCAACTTTACCCCTCCCTGAACCCCTCCCACCCCGTTAAATAAAGTTTATTGCTGAGTTATTTTCTTTAGTTGTACATTTTATGTCTGGTATATTTTATTTTGATTGCTATGGAAGCTGGTATGAAATGTGGGAAGCTCAGTGTATCAGTTTATGATGTCTAATTTGAATATTTCATTTTTAATTGGCCTCTGTTAATACGAACATTAAGCTATTTTATCATTTAGTACTATTGTCATCCACAGTTCTGCATGCTAAAACGTTTGAATCAGAATGCCTTTGTTTTTCTAAAGAATTTTGCCTGCATTTCATAACCAGCCATGCTTATGCAGTTAAAGTTCAAAGTTTAAAATTCCTGTGCATGCTTTCCTTCCCTATGTTGAGATGAAATGCTGTAATTTACTCTTTGATATAGATGTACTTTACCCATATTTGTCTTGGATGACTACATTTTACTCAGTTTTTCTTGTACAGTACATAAACCAACCATTTTCTGACCAAATCCTGCATTTCCTATGTACTGACCTATATTTTATTTTTTTTTTGTTCCCCAATTCCTTATTTTTTTCTTCTGCATTGCTGTTTCCCTTCCCCATTTCATCCTTTTCCCTGTGTGTTCACCTTCCCTTTCCTTGTCTTTTCCCAAATACCCATTCCCTTCCCTGTCTTATCCTTTATTTTCCTTGTCCTTGTCTTCATCCCCTGTCTCCATTCCCTATGTTCATGCTTCTGTGCTTGAACAAATGTTCCTCGGACCAACTTGCCCCAATTAACCGCCTTGAACCATGATCCATGACCACCTCACCATTCTGCGGGAACCACCCTTCGTTATGGATGATCTGTTCATCTCCGCTCTTCCTCGACTCTTCTCTCTTCTTGTCTTACGCTGCTTGCTCTTCTCTCCTTCTAAAGATGGTTACGCCCCAAAGTCTGTTTACCCTCTTCGGTATGTTATTGTTAGCACTATACTTTTATTATTGATTTGATTTTTGTTTCACCTTAAATTCTTATTTGTAGCTAGCACTTTGGCTTAAAGTTGAATAGTAAATCTTTTGCTATTTTTCTTTGCTATTTAAAACTCTCCATAGACACAAAATTTGTTTTAATGCATGCTGATTTATTTTGCATGGTCTTTAATTTAATATCATTCACATAGCTTTGAGGGTTTATCAGAGATGATTCTTTTCAAAATTCACTGTTCAAAATCTTGATCTTCTTTATTCATTTGTGAGAATGATGAGTTTGAATGAGTGATCATGTTGATGTCTGAATGTTTCATTAATATGTCAGAAAGATAATCTTTAGCTGACTTGCATGTAAAATTAATTCCATTTTTGGATTACCTCTCTGTGGCTCCAAAAAAAGGTGTTTATGGAGATGTGCAGCGTGTGAAGATTTTGTACAACAAGAAAGACAGTGCTCTAATACAGATGGCTGATGGAAACCAATCACAACTGGGTAAGATTAAATTATATGTTATCTATACATCTTCAAATCTGATTTCAAATATATAATCTAAACCTGTGAATAAAAGCAAACTCTTTATATTAGTAAGCAGCCATTTATTAATAGCCAGGGTTCAAAATGTCATGTTAATTTTCATATTTTAACATGAGTAGTTGTACATGATGAACATATTTGTATTTTTCTGCTGTCCTCTTCCCATTTCTTGTGTGGAGTCTAAGGAAGAAATGTTTTGGCTTCAAAATTACAATAACAATTTCACATAAGAATTATGACATACATATTAAAGATCCTTAGTGTTTTTCATTCCTGGATACTCCTTATAATCGAAGTTAACAGTTCATAGGAATCCTGATTAACACTGTGTTATTTTAATTCTTCTAAAGTCACTTGCAAGTGTTTAACTAAACTTAGTAAAGGAAAGAGTCACATGGGAAATGTATTTTAGAGATACCAGGTTCTTACAAAATGAAAAACCTACACCCCAAATAGCCCACTGTTAATCCTTTTTGAAATCTTAAAATGTACTTCAGACAAGTTACACTTATACTATTAGATAAATAATTGATGACTTAATTAACATCTCGTTTGACTTCATGCACGAAGCCAAATCACATAAATCTAGAATATAGCTGCATATTCATGGTGTGATTGACTCTAAAGTCAATATGTTCTTAGCTTATAATTCTGTTAGTTGAGATTTGAGGATGATGGTACTTTAGATTGGTGTACTCACATTACTAATTTTGAAATTTGCCATTTTGGGTATAAAAACTAACGTATTTTTGCTATTAAACTATATGCTTAGTTTGTGAGACTCACAAACTAAGAACATGATGAACTAGACCTTTTAGCCTTTGGAGTTAGAAGTAAGTTTGAAATTCAGTGTTTCTTACCAGCTATTATCCATCTTTAGTGGATGTTATATAAAAATGCTGATTATGTCATAGATGCTCATTAAATCTTTTCTTCTTCCTCTGCTTGTGTACACTTCTGTACCCTGGTGGGTGTAGTCATTGCCATTGTTTTTATAAACTTTGTAAGTAGCATTTTTCAGTTTTTGTTTCATAGTTGACAAAGCATTCTTAAATGTTTGATTTTTTTCCTCATTGTGTGAGCTGTGGGTGGCATTACCCTCATGTAAATAAAGGATACACAATCATTGCGGTTGAGAAGTACCTGAGGTAGAATTTAACCAAATTTTTCATGCTATTTTTGGTTTTGTTTTATGTAAGGACTATTTAGATAAGTGATACTTTAATTTTTGCTATACTTGTATTAGTCTGCTTGGGCTGTTAATACCACAGACTGAGTGGCTAAAACAACAGAAATTTATCTTCTTATAGTTCTGGAGGCCAGTAGTTAGGTGCCAATAGATTTGGTTTCTGGTGAGGACTTTCTTCCTGGCTTTCAGACAGCTCCATTCTCCATATGTCCTCACATGGCCTTTCCTCTGAGCCTTTTCTGAGCCTCTGAGGCTCTGATTTCTCTTCCTGTACTTATAAAGATACCAGTCTTACTGGATTGGGGCCTCACCCATGTGACCTCTTTTAACCTAAATTACCTCCTTAAAGGCCCTGCCTCCAGGTAGTCACATTGAGGGATTAAAGCTTCCATATATCACTTTTGGGAGAATACAGTTCAGTGCCTAACAGTACTACATTTATAAATCTTTTACCCCTAATTTTTATAAGATTTTTTTACTAAAGCTTTGACTTACTAATAGCATGATTTATAGGTTTCAAACTATATATAGTGGCAAATAATTTATTATTTCTCATTGCCGCCAGGTTAGATTTTACTTTCTTGAAGTGTATGTCCATAAAAATACATACTTGCACCTTTAGTGCCTTTATAGCACACACACAAACACACAAATCCTATACAAAACTAGGGTGTGCTATTGAAAAAAAAAGTGAAATTTTTTAAAATGTAGTATGCTTTTTTTATGGGCTCTGTTCTCATTCTTTTTGGTTTTCATGGGACTCTGTTTGGAAATACTCATTGTTTTATAATATAGGCAGATGTTTTTATGCTCAGGAAGTAGTATGAGAGAAATAAACAGCAAGATACAGTCAGTAGTATACAGGTGTGAATGGGATTGTTGCAAATCTTAGAGGCCATGTTAAATCATTTTAGACTAGAGTTTTAAAATTTGCAAACATTAAGATGTTTCAATTTCTATCATAACCTATTGATACTGGAATTTTCTTAAATTGGATATTTTAGGAATAATATAATTTGTAAATTATGTTTTGAAGTAGTGTACTGATCTTCAATGATTAAAGTGAATGAATTCTAAGGAAATGTCAGAGTAGTTCCTTGTTAAAATAATTATCTTGTTTCTCTAATTCATATTTTCAAGAACTACTTACAAGGAAGCCTCAACTGTTTTTATTTAATATGTAGCTGCCATCTCAAAAGTAAACTTACTTCTTCTTTAACTACTAAATTATATCTAGCGAAGTGTGCTGTAAAGGGAGTAGGAATCATGTAATCTGGTGTTGTGATATTTGAGCAATTTTTAAGTATGTGTATATATTGGCTTTCACTTCTTCATTACTGTGAGTAATGGAGAACTCTAAGTCGCACTTTGAGGTATTGCTGGTCTCATAGAAGGGAGCTCTCAATAGACCTTCCCCCCAAAAAAAACAGTCAAAAGAAAGGAGGGAGAAATAGCAAATGATATGGAAAAAATGGGGGAAAATAGAAATTTGAAAGTAGTGATAGAATCAAGTCCGGATGTATCAATAATAACAACAGATGTAAAGGAGTAAATTCATCAATTAAAGGACAGATTTGATTTTTTTAAAGCCACCTATTTGTTCTTTACAAGAGATGTGAGGTGCAAAGATGTAGAAAGATTGAAAGTAAAGGGATATAAAAAGGATAATTGACAGGTAATAAGCAAAAGAAACTTATGTACCTATATTCATTTAAGATAAAGATTATTGATAAAAGATTTATTAGTTCACCAAGAAGATGACAACAGTTTTATGTGTATGTGTGCCTAATGAAATAGCTTCAAAATGTGTAAATTATAAATGGATAGAACTGCAGGGAGAATTGAGCAAATTCACCACGATAATGGAGGTCTTTATACACCTTGCTGAAATTATGTCAGGCAGACCCCCCCCACCAAAAAAAAAATCAGCAAGACGCAAAAGATACAGCACAACTACATTAACAGAATTAAACATGTATAGAATTAGGCATCTAATAGTTATACATCCAACACACTCTTTTTAAGTACACAGGGAATGCTTACAGAAATTGATCACAAACTAAACTATAAAGCAAGCTTCAGTAAATTTCAGAGAGTATCATACAGACCAAATTCTCTGACTACTGCACAATTAAGTTAAAGAGTTAATAACAGAAAGATACATTTTAAATCTCCAGGTATCTGGAAATTGAAAAATAATTCCAATATCAGGTCTCAAAGAAGTTATTTTAATGGGAATTTTAAAATATGTAAAACTAAATGATAATAGAAGTACTATACGTATTAGTATGTGTGGTACAGTGAAAGTGATGTTTTACAGAATGTTTTAACTGTTAAGAATAATGGTATAGGGACTTCCCTGCTGGCGCAGTGTTTAAGAATCCGCCTTCCTGGGCTTCCCTGGTGGCGCAGTGGTTAAGAATCTGCCTGCCAATTCAGGAGACACAGGTTCAAGCCCTGGTCCGGGAAGATCCCACGTGCCGAGGAGCAACTAAGCCCGTTTGCCCTAGAGCCCTGCTCTGCAACAAGAGAAGCCACCGCAATGAGAAGCCCGCGCACTGCAGCGAAGATACTGCCCCCACTCGCACCAACTAGAGAAAGCCCACATGCAGCAACGAAGACCCAATGCAGCCAAAAATAAATAAATTTATAAGAAAAAAGAATCCTGCCAATGCAGGGGACACGGGTTTGAGCCCTGGTCTGGGAAGATCCCACAGGGGAACAACTAAGCCCATGCGCCACAACTATTGAGCCTGCGCTCTAGAGCCTGTGAGCCACAACTACTGAGCCCACGTGCCAAAACTACTGAAGCCTGCACGCCTAGAGTCCATGCTCTGCAACAAGCCCCTGCAATGAGAAGCCTGCGCACTGCAACAAAGAGTAGCCGCCTGCTCGCCACAACTTGAGAAAGCCCGCACACGGCAACGAAGACCCAACACAGCCAATAAGTAAATAAATAAATAAAATTTAGGGAAAAAAAGAATAATGGCATAAACCCAAGGAAAAGAGATAATAAAGACAAGACTAGAAATCTAGAAATCAATGGTATAGAAAACAGTTTAGAGAAAAAAAATAAAGCTAAAAGTTGGGTCCTTTGACAAGACTAATAAACAAGTGGATATCAAGATTCATTTTTTTTTAAATGGAAGAGGCAACACAATATTTTTAATTATAAAGGGGATAATTATTGATATAGTTCCAGTTCCACATTATGTAAACTCCTGTACGTATCTTTTTTTTTTAACCATCTTTTAACTTATCATTATTCATTACTATCTTCAGAGATAAAGGGAGAGGTAGAAAATAGTATTCAACCAAAAATGACGTTTCCACTATGCAGTATTGACTTTTTTCTTCTTGATCATTGATTGCTTTGCTCATTGATGCCATATTTCTTGGAACAGATTTCAAGATATTAGAGTCCTGTTATTTAAACTTGATTCATTTAAAATTATTCTAATCATTTCCTTCTTTGTTTAATCAATATATATATACCTCCATTTTTGATGAGCTTTTTATTTTTTAATACCCTTAAAAGCCCCGGTATTCTAATTACCCCTCTCCTTAACCCCCATCCACTTTAAATTTACTCACATCCTTTTATCAGCAATCAGCTGCCTAGAATCTCCCTTATTACCTGGTTACTTTCTTGAGTTAGCTGTTTGGTTATTTTGCTTTATTTTTAACCCCATTTCTCTATCATCCATCTCCTCTTTGTGCAGTTACTATGCCTAGGACCTCTTGTTGTTTTGTTATTTGTGCCCTTCAGCATCTCAAAGCTCAACTGTTCGTGCAGTATTTTTATAACTTCTCAAAGCTGCACTAAAACACCTTTTCTTAGGACCACCTTAGTTTACTTCTTTATGCCACTTTATTCCCAAAACTCATTCCTTATAACACATTTTGTATGAGGTAATAGCACTTTATCATAAGCAAAGTTCTGTTCACTTAAAACAATTAATAGAACCTTAAAAATATTTTATAATTTAAGTAAGCTTTATTATAAAAGTTTACATACCATCACTATGGATAATTGAGTTGATTTTATAAGTATATGCGAAATACAGTGTAAGGAAGTTAAGGCCTGACAGCTTATTTTTTTTATTAGCCTCAGTTGAAAATCTAAGAGAAAACTATTACAGATGTATAACACTGCAGTAAATCAGGAAGAGTAAACTTTTTTTCCTTCCAGTTTTCAGATATAATTGACATACAGCACTGTGTAAGTTTAAGAGGTCCAGCATTAATGATTTGATTTGTATACATCATGAATTGATTATCACAGTAAATTTAGTGAACATCCATCATCTCATATAGTTGTAAAATTAAAGAAATAGAAAATTTTTTGTGTGTTATGAGAACTCCTAGGGTTTACTCTCTTAACAACTTTCATGTATAACATACAGCAGTGTTAAAATTACATTTATCATGTTGTACGCTACATCCTTAGTATTTATCTTATAACTAGAATAGTAAACTTATTTTTACAAATTAGGGAAGCTATAAATGAAAAAGATTTTTTGGAATGGTACCTTATACTTTTATAGCATTTTCCTTTTCAGACCTGTTTTATATTTAACTGGTTTATTCTATACAAGTAAGTATGACAAGATGCATGGATTTAACAAATTCTGGGTATCTCCTGTGTCAGACTGTGTACTGTAGTGTACTAATCAAATTAAAACATTTGAGAGTAGGGATTTTATTCTCAATTCCCTGCTCTTCCATATTGCCTTTACCTCTCTGTTTAATACTCTAATACTTTGATTTGAGTAGTCAAATAGACCTTCAGTTTAGCTAAACTATATGACTTTATGACATGGTTTTCTTCAGTTGTGACTAGTGAATAAAACATAAAACGTGTAACTGTTCTCTAATCTCAGACCAGTTCTTTTAGTTGAAAAGTAACCCAACTGCTGCCTCAAGAAGTAGCTATGTGATGTTCTGTGTTTAGGCACTGTGCTGTGTGCTGTGGGGAGAGACACTGGTTCCTGCTTTCATGTATCTTACAGTCTGAAGGAGGATATAAATAATTAAAATGTAATGAATTTATAAAAATAAAGGGTACTGCATGGGGGAATATCTAGTGAGGTTCTGAACCTTTTCTAGAGGATGAAGAAAAGGCCCTCTTGAGGAAGTAACATTAAAGAATAAATAGATTAGGAGGGATAGTGAAGGAGATAGGAAATTGTTATAAATAGAAGAGCATGCACACGGGGCTAAAGGTAAAAAAAAACTAGTGTTTAAGAAAATACGTTTTGTACACCTGGAACATTAAGTACAAGGAGTACAGTACTAAGATACTGTGGGTTCCGTGAGGAGGGCTAGGATGGTTCTTGTCTTACCACTTGATTCTCAGCATTAACAAAGTGGTTAGTATTGTATATCATCAATAAATGTTTATTCAGGGAGGCTTGATAGAGATGTTAGGGTCAGACTGAGAAAGGCATAAGCCATGTTAAAGAAAGAATAAGTTTAGACATTATGCCTAAGGGTTTTAAGCAGGTAGTGACATAGATTTGTATAGAATGGATTGGAGGAAAGTAGAGAAAAATCCAACAAGACAAATTAGGAGTTATCCAGATAAAAAAAAATAATGGCAGTGAAAAGTGTAGAAATAGAAGATGAATTTGAGAGTAATTAAGAGGATGGGTGTGGTAGGACTTGGCAATTAGGATATGGATCAGCAGGGAGAAAATGTTACAGATGAGTACTGAGTTTCTTGGGCATTTAGCAGGACTGTCAAGGAAGAGAGAGACTCACATTTTGGATTTTCGTTCTATGAAAGAAGCTGGCTTTTTTGTCTCAATGCCTTGTCTAGTGCAAATGAACTTGTTCTGTCACCAGTGGCTGTTGTAAATTCATGGTTTATTTTAAAATCATAACAGAATTCAGATATTTCAACTTTCCTAAAATGAGAATTATTTTTGCTTTGAACCTTGATATTGTTTTTTAATAGGCATTCTTCCCCTTTATAGCCATGAATCATCTTAATGGACAGAAGATGTATGGAAAAATTATTCGTGTTACTCTGTCTAAACATCAGACTGTACAACTACCTCGAGAGGGACTTGATGATCAAGGGCTAACAAAAGATTTTGGTAATTCCCCACTGCATCGTTTCAAGAAACCTGGATCCAAAAATTTTCAGAACATTTTTCCTCCTTCTGCAACCCTTCACCTATCTAATATCCCGTAAGTATTAAAGCTGGAGTAGTTTATTAAGGATATACATTTTAGGAATAAAATATAAACATTTTTTATTAATTGTTTTTCTTTTTTTCCATCTATTATTCCCAGCCCTTCAGTAGCAGAAGAGGATCTGCGAACACTGTTTGCTAACACTGGGGGCACTGTGAAAGCATTTAAGTTTTTTCAGTAAGCAAGCTTTCTTGTCTTTACATTAGTGACTTGATAGAAGTAAAAGTTTTCTTCAAGTAGTTGTTCTTTTTGTTTCTAGACATCTTTGATTCTGGAATGGGCAAAAGTTAAGTATTTAAGCCCTTCCTAATTTTTATGAAGTATCTAATTTCATAATTTTGTTTCAGAAGAGATCACAAAATGGCTCTTCTTCAGATGGCAACAGTGGAAGAAGCTATTCAGGCCTTGATTGATCTTCATAATTATAACCTTGGTGAAAACCATCATCTGAGAGTGTCTTTCTCCAAGTCAACAATTTAAAAAAGGGGAGATGAAGATTGGCGGTGAATCACATTGTTTGGTGTCAACACCTATTGACTGTTCAGAAAAGTGGGGACCAGAGTTTGATTTTTTTTGTTGTTTTCTTTTTTTTTTCTTTTTTCCCATGCTGTTATCATTCCTTGGTTATAAAATGAAATGGCATATGTAAAGGCAGAGTTATTAACTGCTCTTTCATCTGTTCTGTAGAGAAGCCATTTTTATTGTCTGTTTAAAATTTTAATTTTACTTTCCTTTTTCAACTTAGTTGACATACGTGCCTTAAAAAGGAAAACTAGTGTTGCTATTGTGCATTTACTAGAAGAAAGGAATTGGTTGTCTAGGGCACATTGTTAAATGGGAATTAACAATATGTTTAGGCAGGGGTGTGTAAAAAGGTTAAGTTTTTGTTTCTCCTGCTTGGAACTTATTTTGAATTATTGGCTTGTCACATTTCTTTCTATTTAATCAGATAAGATACATGATACTGAAAGAATAAAGCAGCATTTTTTTAGTTTTTACTACCTTAGGCTTTATTGCTTTAAAAAAAAACATTGGCCTTTTGTATCTCACAATTCTGGTCTAGATTCAGTTATGAATGTAGGCATTAGTTAAAATTAACAAGATGCAGAGTATTAATTTCTTAAGACAAAGTGATTTCTGTAAGTTTGAGCCCTATGTGGAAAAGCATTGTGGAATCTTAACCTTTTTGTACACACTCTTGTGGGACGTATCATATAAATGTCAGCACTAAGTAACGTCTTGTTTGTGGCTGAATATTTTTCGTAGATGTTTTTGAAGTTGACATGATTTATGTGCATTTAAATATATATTGCCATCCTTAGTTTGTAATTAAGATTTGGAATACGGTTGTGGATTTCTGAGCATGTGCAGACTGGTCTAGCTAGTTCAGGAACTGGTGCATGTATTTTTCAAAGATAAAAGAAAGTGTACTGCGAAAATTTGCAGGAAGGTTAATTTTGTGGCAGTTTTCTAAAACTGACAACCAGGTGGGACCAAAGTTTATGTGCCTTTAGTCTTAATTTACCTTGCATTGTAATATTCAGTTTTAATAAATCTTCAAAATATTTTGTATTTAGGAATAGATCTGACTTTGACTTTAATAAAAACATGGCTCAGAATCTACAGGTCAAATTAATTTGAACAGTTCTTGTCAATCTGAATTGTTGATTCTGTTTAAATGACCAATACTTTTTCAAATTGATGTACTTAGTTTCAAGGTTCATAGATTCTGTTATCTATGTAGACAGAATGGTCATGTATATTTTCTATTAGTTGAGTTTTTACATCTTTAGAAATGTAAAATTCAGTATAGTTTGAAAGCGGCACAATTAAAAATTAATTTTCTAACAAAGTTGGGAGGTTTGATGGTTGTTTAATTTCCTTTTGTGTGTACTCTGCTTACCTCTGTAGCATGCTCAATAAACACTTCTGTAGCTCTGTATTCACCTTTTCTGTCTCTCTCTGCTGCCTTTTCTCTCTCTTCTTCTTTGTTTTTCACTCCACTGTGCTTCTGAATTCATGTTTATTCTCTGCCAGGGTGGGAAAGGAATAATAATATTACAATTCTATGGCTTTATACCATAAATAAATCTAGATGCTGTGAAAATATACCAGCTGGTTTTTTTTTAATTTGAAAGATGGTGACTGCTTTTCAGGAGGACACATATTAAACATTTCCCACCCTGTTATAATCTACTGCTTTAAAGACATAACTTTTATTGTATCTTGTTAATTCTTTCTATCTCTTTTGTTGTTGTTGTTTTTTTTCCAGTAGATTTATGCACTAATAGATCTTTTGGATTTGCCATGCTCTCTTGCTGCAGTTTCATCTTTCATCTTTTGTGTCTGCTAAAGATTTCCTACCTTGTGAGTTTTAACAAAGGGTACTTGATGTTACTGGGAAGAAACAGTATCATACCATCTGCTTTTGCCTTGGGTGGGAAGGAAGATACACATTCAGGTATTTAAAAGTTTAAGGGTAATTTGTGATGTCAAGATTTTCACTTTTTAAAGGGTTTCGATTAGGGTGTTTGTAGTACTCAGTATTTTGGGGGGGTCACCTTTTTTTTAAACAGGCATTTTGGTGTCTGATAACTTTGCAGTTATACATGTTCCTTAAGTTTGTTCTGTTATAAAATAACTAACAGTTATGCAAAACTCATACATTAGGGAAGTCAAAAACAAATGAAGGAGTGTGCAATTCATTTAAGTGTGCTATATTAATACAATAATTCAGTCACTTCCAAGAAGGAAAGAGTATAGTAAATAATTGTTTACATTTGGGTCGACATGGGGGGTGATTTGGAAGCTAAGTTATCTCAATTTTTTTTTCTTAAAATAGCATTGTAGTGCAAAAGAACTCTAGCAACAGCACATGAGCCTAAAAAGTCTGTAAAAAACCCATAACATGAATGAATAGTAATCGAACAGTTTTTTTTAAGTGAAGTTTTTCTCAGTATTGGGTGGTAGTTGAAATATCTGAAAGTAGGTGCTATATCTGTTTTTCAGGTAGTTCCTTGTGGCTGGGATTGGCTTGGAAGAAGAAACAGAAGTTCTGAAATGTCTGTGGGAACTGGGGTTGCTCCGATTACTGAGCTAAGGAGTTCCCAGTATTTCTGATGGGGGAGTGACCAGAAACCCAAGTTTTTCCTGCCTAGGGAGTGGCATATTCCTCAGTCTTAGAGTGCACTCCAGTGCAACCTTCCTTCCAAAGCACAAGTCAGTGACGTGAGAATTTTGACATTTTGGAGTGCTTTAATTTTCATACATTATTTTAACCCAGTCCTCAGCATACAGTAAATTGTTTAATTAGGTGAAAATAATAGCTTTGTCATCATCATTATTATTACCACCATATGCCTCAGTCTTATCTCTCAAGTGAACTAGCTGTGAAGTGTTAAGATGCAGCTGCTTGTTAATAGAGGTCTTACCTTGAATATTAAGAAAGATAACTTGATTATTTTTTCCTACAACTGAGAGAGAAACTGATTTTTTGACATTAAGATTTATTTGGAAAATGGGTTTCAAAATACCTACTTAAGGAATGGATTCATAAAGTTTACATTTAATGTTAGAAATCTAATTTAACATTTGAAAGCAGCTAAGAACACCCTGGCTTAACCAGGAATGATAAGGAATCGTTATATTTAGTTACATTAGGGATATATTAACACTTCTGAGGCATTTAAAGTTCAAAATACAAGGTTAGTATAATCAGATTGTGGTAATTGGTTTGTTATTTCTATTTTTGGATCAACATACAGTTAGCAGAAAAGGACAAGTTACTTTTCTAAGCCTCAGTATCCCTTGTGTATGGGAAATGTAGGCAGTACTGCTCTTCCCACCTCACAGGGTACTGTGAAACTCAGTAGGAATGCAGACATGCTATGCAATTGATAAATGCTATGTAGGAGGAAAAGTTGCAATGTTAGTTTCATGTCTGCCAGATCTTAGTTATTAATCTACAGTAAATAATACCCCAATGTCTCTTTGCTACAGAGGATTTTTTTTTAAGTTTTTAAGTGTTAACATCTGCTAAAGCAAAAAGATGTAGAATGCAAGTCTATAATGCATCCCAAAGCCAAATGAAAGGAGAATCTGGATTTAGCCTTGTATTTTCTGTTTGAACTATTTGATAGCCTAGTAACACAGATACATATTTAATTATGGACTCCATTTAAAAATGAGATTTTTCTGTGTACATACCTTTAAAGGTTGCTGTGAAACTGAGAGGTAATTTTAACAAAGTCTGGAGAATATGAAAAAAGACATTCTCATGAGTAGCTTGGGACTTCAAACAAGATTTCCTCACTGCCTTAATATTTTTAAATAGAGCAAGAATCTGAAAATGTTCTTTCATTCAGAAGGAAAGGGTATGGAACTGTTTAGTGAAATTGAACATACATAGGTTTCTGCTTTGGCTAAATATTTGTTTCAAGAAAATCTGTTGGTAAGAATTCAGTAGAAAATCTCAATTTTAAGCCACAGTATTAGGATATGTGTACCAATTATCAAAACCCTTAATTTTGGAGTTATTCTTTATTCTCCTAAGTATACTTATTCTATCTTTTTTTGTTTTAGATTTTGCAAATAAAGTATTAAAGTGTCAGATTGCCCACATTAAGGATAAAATGAAGTGTTCAGATACGCAGAAAAATACAAAGAACATAAACAGCTATGCACATACTATTTCACCACCTAATACTTTCCATACTTTGTGTAATTTTAATATATGACTTAAAAGAAATAAAACATTACAGATTGAACTGACATCCTTTATGTACTCTCCTTGATCTTAGCCCCTGTATATCCCTTCTCCACAGGTAATCGTTACATTGAATTTAGTATGTTTTAAATTCAGTGGTGGTTTTTCGAAGATAATTTGTTCTATATTCTGTAGTCTTAAGTTTCTTTTTGTACCTAAAAAAATACTGCAAATATTTATGATGTTTATTAAATGGTATGATATTTTGTTCAACACAGTTTAAAATTTTGTTAAGATTAGGATGTCTGGACATTAATAATCCCCTTATCAAATCTCATTACATTTAACCAGTTTTGAGGTTATTAAATCAATTCCTTTTCAATAAATACCGTATGAGTTGTTTGAGTCTCAAGTTTTTCCTAAGGCAAAGATGTAAAAAGTAAACAAGGAGCTATCATTAGTATTTTTAAAGCTGAAATTATGTGTGAGATCCTCAAATACAAAGATATCCTTTCCAGCTTCACATTATAGCCACCCTTCGTGTAACTTAATGCCTCCCTCCCATTTCAGTGGACAGAAAGAGTATTCCCCTTAATTGGTGTTAGTGCTTAGAAAATAACAAACCTCCCTCATTCCGCTTCAGTTACCAACTTAACGATCTTTCTTGTTCCTCCCATATTATCACCTCCCAGACGTATTTCATCATCAGGTTTTCCGGAATGTTTTCCTTACAGTGTTTTATTCCTGGTCATAGTCACTATTCTGCAACAATATCTGGGCTAGCTTAGCTTGTCAGCATTACAGTTTGTTCAGATCATAGAACCTTGCTACTCAAAAGTCAGTCCCCAGACCAACAGCAATTATCACCTGGGAGCTTATTAGAAACTCAGAGTATCTAACCCTGCCTCTGACCTGCTGAACTACATTTTGACAAGATTGGTAGGTGTGACCCACTTGGACACTCAAGTTCTATGCTAGTAGAATTTTTTCAGTTCAGTGAAAATCAGCTTAAAAGTTCTTTCTTATTTTTTTGCTGAGTGTGAACATTGTTACATTTTCTTGGTAATTTCAAGTTATTCGAGAGATGTATTGTTAACACTAAGAGCTGAAAAGGACCTTATGTATATAGTTTTAACCTCATTTTAAACTGTTCTAGATAGGTCAAATGAACAGTTTAGCAACATATTTGAAGTGACTTACCTGTAATTAGATTACAGGTACCTGGGTTTCCAGTTCAGTCCTGCAATGTGTTAAACTAAAGGAAGTAGAGACCTGCTGTTATTCATAAATTAAAATTAATTTAATGTACAAGATAATAGGTAAATAGCTAATAACAGAAATCAATACGATTTTTTATTTAGTAATAGACATCAAGTTTAGCCTGACAGGGAAAGGACTTCCACGTGAATTGATTTTGTTAAATGACTGGAAATTAACACTCTTAAGCCCTGTATCTGTTACATCATACTTTATAATAAAATGACCCTTGGGTCATTTTGGTAAATAGCTTTCCTGTTCACTGAATGCTGCTTCAGTTCCTTTCCCAACTCCAATTGGATAGCACAGTTCTAAAGTTGCAGTACCTAAACTTTACTAGTGATGCTGCTGATAACTCTGAGTTAGAGCTGTGATAAAAATATGGATTTAGCTGTGCCGTACTATGCCTTCAGTGACTTATTACCCATATCCTTAGCATAGTTTTTCATGTTCTTGTGGCTAGCAGTTTTCTCTACTGTCCTGTCTTGCTGAGTATTTCCTGTTTACCGTTCCCATTGCTGTCTCTAAACCTTGTTGCTGCTTTAGCTATCACTTTTATATTGTTTTTCTCTTCACTTTTCATCCATCTTCTCTTTGCAGTTAATTTCTTGCTCCTGAGACTTACATTTTTATAACCACAACCAACCAGTTAGATGAATCCTTTCAACTGGTTAATGAACTGACAAATGATGGTGCAAATTGTAATATTCAGATGTTTTTCTAATTTTGTCTGGTTCAGCTTAAAATCCTCCCTTTTTAAAAATTTTTTGTCTTAATTTCTGGTATTGTAACAATTCCAGACGGTAGAAATCACTAAAAGTCTCCAGAAACCTGAAGTATTAATGTATTTATCACTAGTGTGTTCAACGCTAGTGGAGAATTAGTCAAAGAATTGTGGTTAAAAAGCTTCTTATGCTGACACTTGTAAAGTTCTAAAAGGTGGTTCCAATTCACTTAGTAATGATTCATAGAAGTTAAAGTACATATATATGTTCAAAGGAATAATTACTGCTGTTTTTTAAAGATGTAAGCAAAACAGCCCCAGGGAGACCATAGTAACATTGCAGTAGTTGTCTCTTCCCTGAGTTTGGAATTTTATAATGTATATTATAAATTATAAATATTTTTTGTTCTGGAAAAAGTATAGGCATTGACCTTATTCTGCTACCCAGTAGTGATGAGACCTTTCAAAGCCTTAATTGTCTCATCTGTAAAATAGAGATAATACCCGCCTCATGTGTTCACTCTGAGGATTATGTGAAATACAGATTAATTCCATTGGTAGTTTTTTCTCCTCTTGCTTGGGGAAAATTCTTGGCATTCCGTTTATGGAAGTTTTTTCCCCCTAAGTGTTAATTTATACGTTTTCAAAAGACGTTTGTTGGAATTTGCTGTTTGCATTGTAGGGAATTAAATGGAACCACAGTACACTCAAGTCTTTTTTTTTTTGAACTTTGAAAATGCACATTTTTTCCAACATATTTGATATATTAAGGAAGAATTTAAGTGTTACATGCATTTCGCATTTAATGTGCGATTTCATCATGGGAAACATGGAAAGCAGAAAACTGCACCCAGCTAATCCAGGCTGTTTAGAAATACACTGGGTGCACACACGTATACACCTCAGACATCTGTCAGCTACCTACCTCAGCTCTTCACCTGTTAGGGGGCACACTTACCCACATCTGGTGTTAACAACTTTCTGTCCAATTTCATACAATCCTTCAACACTTCACGATGACTCACAAGCTACAACACCCACTTCCACAAGCAAGCTTTCAATCTTTTCTAAAATAAGGTGTCATTTATAGCATTTATATATTTCTTAATCATTTAACATGCAAAAGTGTGCTGCCATTTTTTTTATTGTTTCTGTTTTTGTGTGATGAAGTTTTTGAGTGTTGTATCCCATAAGCCCTGTGGTTTTTATTGTGTGATTTTGCGTAACGTGGCAGTTTCTGGAAATGCTTATGCTTTGTTAGAGTTGTCTACCCTCAAGGAGCTTCTAGGCCAATTCATATTATGACAGAAGGTATATAGCAAATTGTGATGCTGGGCATGAGAAAACAGGGTTTGAGGTTGGGCATCACCATTTATAGATCATGGTAGCTTGAACAAGCCATGTTAGTCTGAGCCCATTTTCTCGTCTATGGCCTTTCCATCTTCTTGTCTGTGCTATTACAGGAATCATGCTTAAAAAGATAATGCCCAATATGTTTCTTTTCTAGTTTTTATCGTAATCTCTTGAGCATTAGTTTGTAATCTGGGCATGGTATTTATTCCTTTCCTGAGATGATAATAGTATTAATTTCAGCCAGTCATGAATACTAAAAATATTGCACTCTATGTAATCGTAGTATATTTATTGCTAAATTAATGTATAGATTAATAGCATAGGCAACAAAAATTGGCAAATACTAAAATATTTTCAAAAAATTAGTTTCAAACAAAATAATGCAAGCGTTTCATATCAACTGCTGTAGAAATACAGTTTGGGAATGTCTGTAGTGATAGAAAAAAGAATCACCTTTTGAACCAATTTTAAGGTGAGATTATTTTAACAATTTTCTGAACGAATGGAGGTAATTTTCGACCTCAAAGCCCATGGCTCTTTTCTCTCTACACCACAATAACAAAATGATATAAATTATTTGTGGTTTTTTCCCTTTCCATTTTTGTTTTGTTAGATAATAATTGAATTTATTTATAAAAATTACAGGAGAGCACATGAAGAGGTAGATTTCGGTTTTAAGACTGTCAGTATAAAACATCCAGTACTATGCTTTCAAATGAACCACCAACTCCTCAAACTGGATTTCTACGAACTAGAAACATAAACCATACTTACTCGCTAACATCTTCATTCTGCAAATACTACTACATGCTAACTAGAAGCTGCAAATCAGCATACAGTTCCTTCTTATCAAGGGGCTTTCAGTCTGGTGTGAAATAATAGCAGTTGTATAGTTTGGTAAGCTTTATGCAGAAACTACTGGGCGCTATTGTAGTATACTCAACCTTTACCCGTTAGGAAAGGATTCTTGGAGGTACAGTTGAACCTCGAACAACGTGGGGGTTAGGGCTTAGAACTTTATAGTCCTCCCTTTGTACCCTTGGTTCTGCATCTGGGGGTTCAACTGAGGATCCTGTAGTACTGCAGTACGTATGTATTTACTGGAAAAAAAAATCCATATTTAGGTGGACTCGTGTAGTTCAAACCTGTGTTGTTCAAGGGTCAACTGTAGTTACAGTTGAGAGCTGGATTGGAGGGATGAAGAAGGGAAGTGTTGAAGACAGAACAGTTTGTTTTAAAAAAAAATAGTACTGAGTCAAGATTATGGCACCCTGGAGAAACTAAAAGTTTAACATGGCTAGGTCATCAATTATGAGACAAGGAAGCAGTAGAGAAACGTGTTTGGGTATGAAAAGGTCAAATTATGGGTCACGCTAAAACATTTGGACTCTATTCTAAGATCCGTGTTTTTAAACAATTATTGGTAAAATGGATTTAAGAGAAGGGTCAGGGTTGGAGTGACAAAACTGATAAATTTACCCTGCTCATTAAAATATCCCTTTTAAATATAGAGGGTTTTTTTTCCTAATTCTAAAAAAAATCACAAGTATTAAGTCTGTTTAAATCTGTCCATATAAGGACCTCAGATAAAACTTGATACTAAATTCTCCTAAAGAATATAAAATTAAGACTTCCAAAAGTATCTCGTTGAGTGCCATTAAAAGGAAGATCCTTACTCTAATGCTGCATCATCCTCTGACGATTTAAACCCCGTGACCATACCTTTCTAATTATATGATAAGGATTAAAGAAATCCATGAAACAAACATGATGCATGGTTTTGGCATTGTCTTTTTTTGTGGTAATTGAAAAATATTTTCCCATTAAAACAAACATGGACATATCAGAAGAATGCAAAACATAAAGCATGTAAGTGACAACAGAAGATTTAAAATGATATTGCAAAGCCATTTTAGCCACTACTTTTAGGACCATTTTAGGCTGTGATTCAAATTCCCATAGGAATATTACCTCAACTGTCTAAGCTGTTCATGCTGCCATTTTGGCTTGAGAATTCTAGAATCCCTATTCTTAAGTAATATAGAAATTTAAAATCTGAAATACCAGTTTTGTTGAGTCAAGACAATGTAGTTGAGCAAAGACCCCTTTAAAAAAAAAAGTTTCAAGTCCCACAGTAAGCTTAACTATTACTTGCTAATAAGTAGTATGTTAACCATGATTTGTCTTTCAGCTAATTCAAGCAGAATTATACATGCAATATATTCTTGCGTTTACCACCACACTCAAAACCAGTTTGACTGAAAATTCAACATATTTTTCTTCACCATCTGTGCCTCTAAATTTACTATCTACCTTAGCTTATCATTTTGTATACAAAAGTCATATGTGTTTGAGTTTAATGAGAATTACTTGAAATCAAATAGACAAGTAAGATATCTTTGGGAATACTGTGCATTATATTAGATAAAACTGCCAAAAATATTTCTGTTAGCATTTGCTTTCTTTCTGATCACTGAATCACTATACCTAACCTAGAACTCTAGAAGTTCCTTACCAATATATTGTCTCCCTCAAGTATATTTTCTTTCTGTGTCTCTCTTCTTTATTCATCATTCTTAACTGCGATGATGTATGGAGTTGATAATTTAGGTCAGATCCCACTTTATAAACTCCAAAACTGTCAAATTTTTTGACACATTAAATGAATTGTTATTAAACATGTAATTTAGTTTTAATTAGTTTAATAGTGTTTGACCTAAGGAAATGAGAGAACTCTCATTCATTCTGTATTTAATATATTTACTGCATAAGTATCATACCATCTTGGTCTAACTTATGGAGTAATAAATGCAAAATAATTGGCAAAATTAATCCAAATTTTGTTTTCATTTGTCACCTATTTTTGCTAAATTCTAAATGTGAACATGATATACACAGGTGCTAGTATACTAGTACACGAGAGTTTGTTTCTTCAAGAGTAGTTAGAATGTTGTCTTCTGTTAGGGTAGGAGAGCTTAAGTATGTGGGTCTTTGTAGATTTGTTGAAGCAAGTGATAGGAGACAATTCAGATGATAAGACACAGAAAGCAGCAAAGTCATATAACATTTAACAGGATTTCTGAAAGCGCAAACATGGTTAAGTGTGTCCTTTTCCTCTTTTGTATTTATACTCAACAATGAACACTTGTATAGAGATCTGTAGTCACAGTGTACCCTTTTCTTTCCCCGTCTTCCTTCAGGGGGAAAAAAAGTATTATGTGTTCTCTAAGAACCTAAATTTATACTTTTACATGCTATCATAAAGACATGATCAAAATCAATCATGGACCTAATCTAGCTTTGTTAGATTTGTAGTGCCAGAAGGAGACATACTTTTTTAATTTGTCTATACAACCAACACTAAAAGCAAACTATCCACATGGTAAACCTTCAGTCAAAGGAAGATGAAGAAAAGATCTTTTTTGAATCTAATTCTTCTTGGTCCTGGTTGCTTATCTATATACTTTTTATCCCTGACACAATTTTACATTACATAACATTTCTTCTGTCCTTTGGATATAAATCTTGTACATTTTTATCATAAGACCTTTACTTTTTAGTGCATTTTTTGCACTAGAGAGCCAGAACTTTCTCTTTGCTGTCTTCTATCTTTCTCCTACAGGATGATCATGAAAACATCTGTTTTCCTTTTTCAGATAATGGGGGCGGGTGGGGGGGGAGGGTTTGATAAAACTTCAGGAAATGACACACATGTTGGAGCAGTGGCAACAGGAAACACAAATCTCATGTGCTGTAGGTCTGGATTTGCCGTTGTGGTCCTGTAGTAGGTAAGAGATAGAATTTAAAGAGTATTTGATAGTAATACTTATAATGCTGAACCCTGTATATATTTGTACATTTAATTCCTATGGCAACACTGTAAGGCAAATATATATTATTTCCATATTAGAGGAAATGAGGCTCAGTAGATGTTACTACCAAAGTCACAGTAAACAACAAAGTCTGAGCCCATGTTTTTTGTTTTGTTTTTTTAACATCTTTACTGGAGTATAACTGCTTTACAATGGTGTATTACTTTCTACTGTATAACAAAGTGAATCAGCTATACGTATACATATATTGCCATATCCCCTCCCTCTTGCATCTCCCTCCCACCCTCTAGGTGGTCACAAAGCACCAAGCTGATGATCTCCCTGTGCTATGCGGCTGCTTCCCACTAGCTAGCTATTTTACATTTGGTAGTGTATATATGTCCATGCGACTCTCTCACTTCGTCCCAGCTTACCCTTCCCCCTCCCCGTGTCCTCAAGTCCATTCCCTACTTCTGTGTCTTTATTCCTGTCCTGCCCCTAGGTTCCTCAGAACCTTTTTTTTTTTTTTTTAGATTCCATAGATATGTGTTAGCATATGGTATTTTTCTCTTTCTGACTTATTTCACTCTCTATGATAGACTATAGGTCCATCCATACCTCACTACAAATAACTCCATTTCTTTTTATGGCTGAGTAATATTCCATTGTATATATGCACCACACCTTCTTTATCCATTCATCTGTTGATGGACACCTAGGTTGCTTCCATGTCCTGGCTATTGTAAATAGTGCTGCAATGAACACTGTGGTACATGACTCTTTGAATTATAGTTTTCTCAGGGTATATGCCCAGTAGTGGGATTGCGGGGTCATATGGTAGTTGTATTTTTAGCTTTTTAAGGAACCTCCATACTATTCTCCATAGTGGCTGTATCAATTTACATTCCCACCAACCGTGCAAGAGGATTCCCTTTTCTCCACACCCTCTCCAGCATTTATTGTTTGTAGATTTTTTTTTTTTTTTTTTTTTTTTTTTTTTTTTTTGCGGTATGCAGGCCTCTCACTATGTGGCCTCTCCCCTTGCGGAGCACAGGCTCCAGACGCGCAGGCTCAGCGGCCATGGCTCACGGGCCCAGCCGCTCCGCGGTATATGGGATCTTCCCACACCGGGGCATGAACCCATGTCCCCTGCATCGGCAGGCGGACTCTCAACCACTGCGCCACCAGGGAAGCCCTGTTTGTAGATTTTTTGATGATGGCCATTCTGACTGGTGTGAGGTGATATCTCATTGTAGTTTTGATTTGCATTTCTCTGATGGTTAGTGATGTTGAGCATCCTTTCATGTGATTGTTGGCAATCTGTATATCTTCTTTGGAGAAATGTCTATTTAGGTCTTCTGCCCATTTTTGGATTGGGTTTTGATATTGAGCTGCTTGTATATTTTGGAGATTAATCCTTTGTCAGTTGCTTCATTTGCAAATACTTTCTCCCATTCTGAGGGTTGTCTTTTCATCTTATTTATGGTTACCTTTGCTGTGCAAAAGCTTTTAAGTTTCATTAGGTCCCATTTATTTATTTTTGTTTTTATTTCCATTTCTCTAGGAGGTGGATCAAAAAGGATCTTGCTGTGATTTATGTCATAGAGTATTCTGCCTATGTTTTCCTCTAAGAGTTTGATAGTGTCTGGCCTTACATTAATCCATTTTGAGTTTATTTTTGTGTATGGTGTTAGGGAGTGTTCTAATTTCATTCTTATACATGTACCTGTCCAGTTTTCCCAGCACCACTTATTGAAGAGGCTGTCTTTTCTCCATTGTATATTCTTGCCTCCTTTATCAAAGATAAGGTGACCATATGTGTGTAGGTTTATCTCTGGGCTTTCTATCCTGTTCCATTGATCTATATTTCTGTTTTTGTGCCAGTACCATACAGTCTTGATTACTGTAGCTTTGTAGTATAGTCTGAAGTCTGGGAGCCTGATTCCTCCAGCTCCGTTTTTCTGTCTCAAGATTGCTGTGGCTGTTCAGGGTCTTTTGTGTTTCCATACAAATTGTGAAATGTTTTGTTCTAGTTCTGTGGAAAATGCCATTGGTAGTTTGACAGGGGTTGCATTGAATCTGTAGATTGCTTTGGGTAGTACACCCATTTTCACAATGTTGATTCTTCCAATCCAAGAACATGGTATATATCTCCATCTGTTGGTATCATCTTTAATTTCTTTCATCAGTGTCTTATAGTTTTCCGCATACAGGTCTTTTGTCTCCTTAAGTAGGTTTATTCCTAGGTATTTTATTCTTTTTGTTGCAATGGTAAATAGGAGTATTTCCTTAATTTCTCTTTCAGATTTTTCATCATTAGTGTACAGGAATGCAAGAGATTTCTCTGCATTAGTTTTGTATCCTGCTACTTTACCAAATTAATTGATTAGCTCTAGTAGTTTTCTGGTAGCATCTTTACGATTCTCTGTGTATAGTATTATGTCATCTGCAAACAGTGAGAGTTTTCATTATTTTCTGATTTGGATTCATTTTATTTCTTTTTCTACTCTGACTGCTGTGGCTAAAACTTCCAAAACTATGTTGAATAATAGTGATGAGAGTGGGCAACCTTGTCTTGTTACTGATCTTAGTGGAAATGGTTTGTTTTTCACCATTGAGAACCATGTTGGTTGTGGGTTTGTCATCTACGGCCTTTATTATGTTGAGGTAAGTTCCCTCTATGCCTACCTTCTGGAGTGTTTTCATGATAAATCATTGTTGAATTTTGTCGAAAGCTCTTTCTGCGTCTACTGAGATTATCATATGGTTTTTATCCTTCAATTTGTTAATATGGTGTTTCATATTGATTGATTTGAGAATATTGAAGAATCCTTGCATTCCTGGGATAAACCCCACTTGATCATGGTGTATGATCCTTTTAATGTGCTGTTGGATTCTGTTTGCTAGTATTTTGTTGAGGATTTTTGCATCTATGTTCATCAATAATGTTGGCCTGTATTTTCCTTTTTTTGTGACATCTTTGTCTGGTTTTGGTATCAGGGTGATGGTGGCCTTGTAGAATGAGTTTGGGAGTGTTCCTCCCTCTGCTATATTTTGGAAGAGTTTGAGAAGGTTAGGTGTTAGCTCTTCTCTAAATGTTTGATAGAATTCTCCTGTGAAGCCATCTGGTCCTGGACTTTTGTTTGTTGGAAGATTCTTAATCAGTTTCAATTTCAGTGCTTATGACTGGTCTGTTTATATTTTCTGTTTCTTCCTGGTTCAGTCTCAGAAGGTTGTGCTTTTCTAAGAATTTGTCCATTTCTTCCAGGTTGTCCATTTTATTGGCATATAGTTGCTTGTAGTAATCTCTCATGATCCTTTGTATTTCTGCAGTGTCAGTTGTTACTTCTCCATTTTCATTTCTAATTCTGTTGACTTGAGTCTTTTCCCTTTATTTCTTGATGACTCTGGCTAATGGTTTATCAATTTTTTTATCTTCTCAAAGAACCAGCTCTTAGTTTATTGGTCTTTGCTATTGTTTCCTTCATTTCTTTTCCATTTATTTCTGATCTGATTTTTATGATTTCTTTCCTTCTGCTAACTTTGGGGGTGTTTTGTTCTTCTTTCTCTAATTGCTTTCAGTTTAAGGTTAGGTTGTTTATTTGAGATTTTTCTTGTTTCTTGAGGTAGGATTATATTGCTATAAACTTGCCTCCTAGAACTGCTTTTGCTGCATCCCATAGGCTTTGGGTCCTCATGTTTTCATTGTCATTTGTATCTAGGTATCTTTTGATTTCCTCTTTGCTTTCTTCAGCGATCTCTTGGTTATTTAGTAACATATTGTTTAGCCTCCAGGTGTTTGTATTTTTTGCAGTCTTTTTTCTTGTAATTGATATCTAGTCTCATGGCATTGTTGTTGGAAAAGGTACTTGATATGATTTCAATTTTCTTAAATTTACCAAGGCTTGATTTGTGACCCAAGATATGATCTATCCTGGAGAATGTTTCATGAGCACTTGAGAAGAAAGTGTATTCCGTTGTTTTTGGATGGAATGTCCTATAAATATCAATTAAGTCCATCTTGTTTAACATGTCATTTAAAGCTTGTGTTTCCTTATTTTTTTCCATTTTGGTTGATCTGTCCATGGTGAAAGTGGGGTGTTAAAGTCCCCTACTATGACTATGTTACTGTTGATTTCGCCTTTTATGGCTGTTAGTATTTGCCTTATGTATTGAGGTGCTCCTATGTTGGGTGCATAAATATTTACAATTGTTATATCTTCTTCTTGGATTGATCCCTTGATCATTATGTAATGTCCTTCTTTGTGTCTTGTAATAGTGTTTATTTTAAAGTCTATTTTGTCTGATATGAGAATTGCTACTCCAGCTTTTTGATTTCCATTTGTATGGAATATCTTTTTCCATCCCCTCACTTTCAGTCTGTATGTGTCCCTAGGCGAAGTGGGTCTCTTGTAGACAGCACATATACAGGTGTTGTGTTTGTATCCATTCAGCCAGTCTGTGTCTTTTGGTTGGAGTATTTAATCCATTTACATTTAAGGTAATTATCAATATGTATGTTCCTATTACCATTTTCTTAATTGTTTGGGGTTTGTTATTGTGGTCTTTTCCTTCTCTGGTGTTTCCTCCCTAGAGAAGTTCCTTTAGCATTTGTTGTAGAGCTGGTTTGGTGGTGCTGAATTCTCTTAGCTTTTGCTTGTCTGTAAAGCTTTTGACTTCTCTTTCGAATCTGAATGAGATCCTTGCTGGGTAGAATAATCTTGGTTGTAGGTTCTTCCCTTTCATCACTTTAATTATAATGTTCCACTCCCTTCTGGCTTGTAGAGTTTCTGCTGAGAGATCAGCTGTTCACCTTAGGGGGATTCCCTTGTATGTTATTTATTTATTTTTTTTGTATGGTGTTTTTCCCTTGCTGCTTTTAATATGTTTTCTTTGTATTTAATTTTTGATAGTTTGATTAATATGTATCTGGGCATGTTTCTCCTTGGATTTATCCTCTATGGGACTCTCTGTGCTTCCTGGACTTGATTGACTATTTCCTTTCCCATATTAGGGAAGTTTTCAACTATAATCTCTTCCAATATTTCCTCAGTCCCTTTCTTTTCCTCTTCTGGGACCCCTATAATTCGAATGTTGGTACCTTTAATGTTGTCCCAGAGGTCTCTGAGACTGTCCTTAATTCTTTTCATTCCTTTTTCTTTTTTTCTGTTCTGCAGTAGTTATCTCCACTATTTTATCTTCCAGGTCACTATCCATTCTGCCTCAGTTATTCTGCTATTGATTCCTTCTAGAGAATTTTTCATTTCATTTATTGTGTTGTTCATCATTGTTTGTTTGCTGTTTAGTTCTTCTAGGTCCTTGTTAAACGTTTCTTGTATTTTCTCCATTCTGTTTCCAAGATTTTGGATCAACTTTCCTGTCATTACTCTGAATTCTTTTTCAGGTAGACTGCCTATTTCCTCTTCATTTGTTTGGTCTGGTGGGTTTTTACCTTGCTCCTTCATCTGCTGTGTGTTTCTCTGTCTTCTCATTTCCTTAACTTACTGTGTTTTGGGTCTCCTTTTCACAGGCTGCAGGTTCATAGTTCCCGTTGTTCTCGGTGTCTGCCCCCAGTGGGTAAGGTTGTTTCAGTGGGTTGTGTAGGCTTCCTGGTGGAGGGGACTGGTGCCTGTGTTCTGGTGGACGAGGCTGGATTTTATCTTTCTGGTGGGCAGAACCGTGCCTGGTGGTGTGTTTTGGGGTGTCTGTGAACTTAGTATGATTTTAGGCAGCCTCTCTGCTAATGGGTGGGGTTTTGTTCCTATCTTGCTAGTTGTTTGGCATGTGGTGTCCAACACTGGAGCTTGCTGGTCATTGAGTGGAGCTGGGTCTTAGCATTGAGATGGAGATCTCTGGGAGAGCTCTTGCCAATTGATATTACATGCGTCTGGGAGGTCTCTGGTGGTCCAATGTCCTGAACTCGGCTCTCCCACCTCAGAGGCTCAGGCCTGACACCTGGCCAGGGCACCAAGACCCTGTCAGCCACACGGCTCAGAAAAAAAGGGAGAAAAAAAAGAAAGAAAAATAAAGACAAATAAAGTTATTAAAATAAAAAATAAAAAATATTAAAATTAAAAAATAAAGACAATGAAACCAGTAAACAAATCCACTAATGATAACAAGTGCTAAAAGCTATACTAAGATAAACATAAGAATCAGAAACTAGCCTGTTGCATACAGTGAACCCCAAGTCTACAGTTGCTCCCAAAATCCACAGCCTCAATTTTGGGATGATTCATTGTCTATTCAGGTATTCCACAGATGCAGGGTTTATCAAATTGATTGTGGAGATTTAATCCACTGCTCCTGAGGCCGCTGGGAGAGACTCCCCTTTCTCTTCTTTATTCGCACAGCTTCTAGAGTTCAGCTTTGGTTTTGGCTCCGCCTCTGCATGTAGGTCGCCCTCTGGCATCTGTTCTTTGCTCAGACAGGAGGGGGTTAAAGGAGAGGCTGATTCGGGGGCTCTGGCTCACTCAGGCGGTGGGGAGGGAGGGGTACGGAATGCAGGGCGAGCCTGTGGAAACAGAGGCCAAGGTGACATTGCAACAGCCTGAGGTGCACCGTGTGTTCTTCCAGGAATGTTGTCCCTGGATCACGGGACCCCGGCAGTGACGAGCTGTACAGGCTCCTGTGAGGGGAGGTGTGGACAGTGACTTGTGTTTGCACACAGGATTCTTGGTGGCTGCAGTAGCAGCCGCAACTCACGCCCGTCTGTAAAGCTCGTTTAGGCAGTATTCTGAATCTCTTCTCCTCATGCACCCGGAAACAATGGCCTCTTGCCTCTTTGGCAGGTCCAGACTTTTTCCTGGATTCCCTTCCGGCTAGCTGTGGTGCACTAGCCCCCTTCAGGCTGTCTTCACGCAGCCAACCCCAGTCCTCTCCCTGGGATCCGACCTCCGAAGCCTGAGCCTCAGCTCCCAGCACCCCCAACCCCGTCCCAGCGGGTGAGCAGACAAGCCTCTCAGGCTGGTGAATGCTGGTCCGCACCGATCCTCTGTGTGGGAATCTCTCCACTTTGCCCTCCACACCCCTGTTGCTGTGCTCTCCTCCGTGGCTCTGAAGCTTCCCCCCTCCGCCACCCGCAGTCTACACCCACGAAGGGGCTTCCTAGTGTGTGGAAACCTTTCCTCCTTCACAGCTCCCTCCCACAGGTGCAGGTTCTGTCCCTATTCTTTTGTCTCTGTTTTTTTTTTTTTTTTTTTTTCTTTTTTCTTTGGCCCTACCCAGGTACGTGGGGAGTTTCTTGTCTTTTGGGAAGTCTGAGGTCTTCTGCCAGCTTTCAGTAGGTGTTCTGTAGGAGTTGTTCCACATGTAGATGTTTTTATTGTTTGTTTGTTTGTTTGTTTTTGCGGTATACGGGCCTCTCACTGCTGTGGCCTCTCCCGTTGCGGAGCACAGGCTCCGGACGCGCAGGCTCAGCGGCCATGGCTCACGGGCCCAGCCGCTCCACAGCATGTGGGATCCTCCCAAACCGGGGCACAAACCCGCGCCCCCTGCATCGGCAGGCGGACCCTCAACCACTGCACCACCAGGAAAGCCCTGTAGATGTATTTTTGATGTATTTGTGGGGAGGAAGGTGATGTCCAGGTCTTACTCCTCTGCCATCTTGCAGGTCCTCTGAGCCCATGTTTTAAACACCAATCCTTCCACTATCATCTCAGCCTACAGACCTTTAGTGATAACATTTTATCATACACCTCCATAAATGTGCGTAATTTGCTTTTGATACATTTATTCTTTATCCTGTCTTACTGCCTTCCCCAGGCTCTAGGGTTTAGAGCCAAGTGATGGGACAAATAAACACAAAACTAGGCTCACTTTCTGGTGGGAGTGTGTTATCAGAGACCAGGTGATGGTATTCTTTGCTCTTGAGTCTTTAAGTTGGACATTTCTGTTTTTATTGACATCAATGTACTGAGATCTCAATCCACTCTGAGTTTCTCAACATACTGGCCTCCATTTCCACCAAGGACCTATTTTGCCCTGGCTTCAACATCAACAGATCAGACCTCTGATCTCCCAGCATGTCAGCCTATACTTACTAACTAGCTCCATTCAACTTCCAACACTTCCCTGGGCTTCAGCACATTAAAAATAACTAATAATTAAGAATTGCTATGTGCAAGCTCTACACGAAGTGTTTTATATAATTTCCAAAGTCATAGAGTCTATAAGTGGTAAAGCTGGAAATCTAACTTAGGAAGTCTCTCTAGAATCTGGACTCAACTGTTGCACCCATGCTTTTTGTAACATTTGAGTCGACTAAATACACTCCTTGATTACTGCCCAAAATGTAATTCCTCAAGTCCTTTATTGTTTGCCATATACTCATCCTCATAATTTTCTGTGCTTCCTCTTTCTGAACAAACTTCCCACTGCTACTCTTTCTCCTAGACCTTTTCACAGTGGAACCCTCACTCATCACTCCATGGTGAACAAAGCCCTTAGAGTGTTCACATAATGCCTTTCCCACTTCCTTAACTAAACCCTGATTCTTCTCATTTTACATATATCCCATGGGATTAGAAGGTAGGGCAAGCGTTTTTCTCTCAACTACTACTGCTCTCCATCTACTTTCAAGTAAACATTCCTACTCCAGTGATACTTCTGCGTCTGACCATACCTTCCTTCGCCCAGTTTCATCACTACAACATAGCAACCTCCTGTTCACTCCTTCACATTCATTGAAGACTTTTGCACCTGGCTTTTTGTCTTATCATCCAAGCAATGACAAATGTTTTGACTGATTTCCTACCCATTATGACTTATGGAATATATTCTCCTTAGAGTTTCTGCTCTTCTAAACTCCAGTGATCCATACCTTCACAACACTTCAGTCATCCCTTCCCATGTCAATGTATGCTCTTTGTATCTTCCAGAACTGTTTACCCCTGAAAATCTGAACTTCAACAAATGTTATGGGGATTTTTGTCTTTTTTCTTCTGCTGTATCCCCAGTTCCTAAAACAGTATTTGGCACATAGTAAGTGCTTAATAAAGACCTATTTGATCCATAAATTACAACTTTCAATGTTTCAATCTCAGTATATCTGGTTTTTGAAAACAGAGAGCCTATGTTCCTTGATTCTTCCCAGTTCTTCTACCTAGTCTGGAGCTAAGAATTGTCATCTGAACCACTCTCACTAAAATCTTCATTTCCCTTATATCTGTCATTTATGCCACACCTGACCAACAAATCTCAACCCAGATCAATATCAAGATCTATGTTCTTTGCTTGAATTGCTAAGTACAGTTGAACAAAATCTTACATCCTTGCAAATTAGTTCAACTCTGAGTACTTCACACCATCTTAAAATTATTTTAAGGACCAAAGTCAATTCCCTTTTTATATTACCCTTAGCCTATATATATACATATTTCCAACTTTATCACTAGCAAATACTTAGGGATCAATGTACATAACATTACTTTTTGTACATGTTTGTCCTTCTGCCTATAATGTTCTTACTTCTCTCTTTCCTAGCCTGCCGTTTTGTACTTATTCTTAAGAGTGAATTGTGTTACTGGAATCCTTCCCTGATTTCTCAGCCTAGACTTGGTAAATTCTCTCCCCTAACAAACTGTTTATCTGAATCACTGCACTTGCCAAATCCATTCAATTCAAGAAAAAATTGCAAAAATGACTCACAGTCTAGCAAAGAAAACATAAAACAACCATATTGCCATGGTTATAATAGAGATGTATATAAAATTGTGCTATGAGAGCACATGGGAAGGATAAACTAATGCCACAGAGGAAGTGACATTTGACTAGAGTACTAAAGGCTAAGTAAGCACTTGCCAGAAAGAGAAATGGATAAGGAAGGTATCTTAATGCAATAAAGATATGTGCAGAGGCACAGAGTAATGGAAAGACATTATTTTCAGCTCATATGAATAGTTCAATATTGATGGAATATAGTATGGGAAGTGGGAGTGCGGAGAGATAAGACTAGAAAAGGTAGTAAGTCTTGTCTGTCATGCTGAGGATTTTAGTCTTCCCTATAGATAGAAGTTGTGAATACTTAAATAAGGGCTCTATGTGATCATATTTGTATTAGATAACTGGTAGAAATGATGAGGATGGATTGCAGGAAGAGACCCTGGAGAAATTGAGATTAGTTGGGGAAATTCTTGGAACAGAGCAAGCCAAAGATAATGCTGGCAATGGAAAGGGAGAAAATTTGAGGACTATTTCAGAGATGGGCTGGGAAACTAATTTAATGAGAGGATGTGAAGGAAAAGGAAGATTTGATGACCAGAGTGTTATGCTATTATTATTTTTTTTAAGGTAGAAAAAGAAGTAGCTCTTGTAGTGTAGTTTTAGAGCAACAGTTTAAAGGACTGTTGGAACATTCAATTAGACTGTAAAAGAGGTGGGAGTGGAGATAATGGCCAGGGAGTCTTTGGGCCATACCATATAGATAATAGTTTAAGCAATAGGAGTGGGTAAGGTCATCTATAGAGAGTGGGTAGAGATTTTTATTTTTATCTATTTCCTATTCTATCAGTCCTCTCTGCCCAAGTAGACTGTGTGCTCATTGAGGGCTAGGATTGATTCAAATTTTATATGCTTCTAAGAGCCCAGCACAAGAAAGTGATACTTTCAACAGGAATGAGTATTTGCTAAAGAATTTTTTTTCCCTCTTTGCTTTCTTATCTTCAAAGCACTTTTCCTTCTTTGCTTATGCACTCTCTGTTCAATTCAGCACAGAGAGTAATTTGGAAAGTAATTTCTGGTGAGGTGTACAATATAATGAAATATCACCATAGGGAAAAATTTGAATGTTCTGTGGAACTTGCCATATAACTCCAGACACAGTTTCACCTTAGAGGCTTTTTAAGAACATAGAAAAGTTATTTTTTTTTGAAAGTAATGTTAATGATATATTGTTACTTCTATTGTTCTCCTTTGAAGTTTAAAAATATGCTAATCTGAAAGGCTACAACATACAGATAGGCCTATGTACTGTATGGTTTTCACAAAATATATGAAAAAGAGCTTAGAATACCAGTGCTTATTCTGTAATGATATAAGTTACTTTTAGATACACTATCACAGAATATTTACACAATTCTAGATCTACATATACACTCTATGTAGATAGGCTGAATCTATCTTTGTTGATACTTGATAAAATTTTATTCCATTAAATTTGGCATTTTTTTTCTTTATATTTTCATCTACTTGGCTTAGTGGGTTTTTTTTCCTCTCCTCCTTTACTCCCTCCTGCCTCCCCCCCACTTCCTTGTTCCATTAGATTCTCAGAGTTAAATAAGCAATTTTCTAAGATGTCCTTGTCAAGCAACATGATGGAAATTATTTGAATATCATTGCTAAGCCAGGTGAGCCATTTAAAAATGTAAATAATTTGCAATACCATGAATCTAGCTGATGAAGAGCAACCTTAATGCTGATTGATTTATTAGAATCTTTTCCTGATTAGTAATTGCTTCAAAATCTCTTTTCTATGGTTCAGTTTATCATTTTTGTGCCAGTTCTTAATATAAATCTGTATAACTATCAAGTCTGTAATAAGCACTTCATATCATTACTCTATACTTTTCAAGCCAGTAATAGAGGGCAGTAACTGTATATTTCTTATAGCTATTGACTACTTAGAGTGTCAGTTGATATTATTAATGATCTGATTTATAAAATATTTGAAAGCTTTGCATTGGTCCGACTCAACACTATTTTGTTCCCCAGGGTGCTGTATTTTCAAATATATATTATGGCACCAAAACAAGATTTTTAGGTTTTTATCCATTCTTTAAAAGTATTTTAAAGGAAAAGATATAGTCATGACATTGAGTCATTTCGAACTCGAGCTTTGTTTAAAATTCACAATCGTGATTGTAATTTCAAGAAGCACTGTCTTAAAGTCATCTCATTGCTATAATGAAGCTGCTAGAAATTTCATTTATTCTCACGTTAAATCTCAGGAAAGCTATTTTATCATAGGAAATAAGTCAGTGCTAAAATACTGCTTTGACTCTGAGGTTCAAATTTACTCATATATCTCTTGAGGAATGCCTATCAGTCAATCACAGAAGTTTTATTGCCTATTATATTTATTTTTTAATATAAATTTCAATTTAGCATTCTCTGAGGGTAAGTACTCTGTGTATTGCTACTTTCATCACGTGTGTATCTTCATTTATTTAACTATACATACATCAGGAAGCTTACCATGCTCTACATATCACAGATTTTAGATGTGTAGTGATAGTAAAAGGATTTGAGTATAATACATATTAACTAAAAAAATCTGTGATTAGGGCTGATTTTCAGCTATCTATTCAACAGAGATAAGAGACTGTACTATGTGCTATATAAGAATCATTTTCACTTTGGAATTAACTTTACTGTGAAGTAATTTTGGCTGCTGTGATTTTCATAACAACCATGATTTATTGATGCAAATCTAATACTTGATATATCCATGAAAAAGTTAGGACATATCATTTACTAAAACAAGAGCAAATACATAACTCTTAAAACTGTTCACATGTAGCTCAAATACTTATACACTGTTTTGTTTCAAAAAATACACTTTTGTGGGAACAAAGACTCTTCATTTCTTTTAATTTCTCTAACTATAACTACTTTTTTTAAAAAAAGCATAATTATATAAACAATTTGTGTGCTTATATCTGTTACATTTAAACTATTTTATTCTTAAATGGGGGAAGCTTGAATCTAACATGTTTCAAAATTCCAGAAGATACACACCAATATATTGCAAATAATATAGTATTTCTTTTTGCATATTCATCTAAATGTTGAGTTGTTTTTGCACCTAGAGGCATGTCTAAGTTTTTTTGCTAAATTCTAAACCTTTCCTTATGAAGTACAGGTTATTTCCATTCCATTTACATTCGATCTAGCAAGAATTTTTGAAGCCTAAAAAGACTACTTGTTTGAAATAATACAATATTAGAGATTAAAATGAACATTTCATTTCTGAAGTCAGTGTGGAAGAAAGGATGAACTGGAAGGATCCTACCTAGAGTAAAAATGCGGTGCATTTTTTCCCAGAGATAGTTGTATTAAACTAAGCCTTTTCTTTCAACTGATTAGATAAGATATACTTCAAAAATGATCAATTGAACTTAAAAGTTAATAAACACTTTATAAATAAAAATAAAAATTTATTTATTTAGACACTTAATTTGTTTATACTACTCTATTTATGCAATGTGAAGATTTTGTAGCCCCCAATTTACTACATTTATTTAGTTCAACTGTATTTTTTCATCTAGAAAATGTTTATTCTATCATGAAAAATTTTTAGATTTAAAACTGAAGCTTAATATATAAGGGAAAACAGATTCTGTCTCAGTCTATAAACATATTCACATTGCATAAAACACACACCTCTGATCTCATGTCCCCGTCTATGATTTAATCTCACTTCCCCTTCACATTCACACTTTTACAGGGGTAGTCTATACTCATTATTTCACAAGACTTAATCCACTCCAGTCAAATGCAGTCTGACTTCTACCACCAATATTCCACAGAAATTTCTCTCATCAAATCATTAATGTCCATCATTAATGACCTTCTAACAGCCAATTTACTAAGCAAATAGTTTCCACATGTCACAGCATTTAATTTGCTAACATCCTATCAAGTGTATATACTTATCCCAGTTTTTTTTTGTGATAGTAAAATATTTTTTTTTAATTTTAATCTTTATTTTTTATTTTTTTTGCTTTATAACAAATTTAATCAGTTATACATATACATATGTTCCCATATCCCCTCCCTTTTGCGTCTCCCTCCCACCCTCCCTATCCCACCTCTCCAGGCGGTCACAAAGCACCGAGTTGATCTCCCTGTACTATGCGGCTGCTTCCCACTAGCTATCTACCTTACGTCTGGTAGTGTATATATGTCCATGCCGCTCTTTCACTTTGTCACAGCTTACCCTTCCCCCTCCCCATATCCTCAAGTCCATTCTCTAGTAGGTCTGTGCCTTTATTCCTGTCTTACCCCTATGTTCTTCATGACATTTTTTTTCTTACATTCCATATATATGTGTCAGCATACAGTATTTGTCTTTCTCTTTCTGACTTACTTCACTCTGTATGACAGACTCTAGGTCCATCCACCTCATTACAAATAGCTCAATTTCGTTTCTTTTTATGGCTGAGTAATATTCCATTGTATATATGTGCCACATCTTCTTTACCCATTCATCCGATGATGGACACTTAGGTTGTTTCCATCTCCGGGCTATTGTAAATAGGGCTGCTATGAACATTTTGGTACATGTCTCTTTTTGAATTATGGTTTTCTCAGGGTATATGCCCAGTAGTGGGATTGCTGGGTCATATGGTAGTTCTATTTGTAGATTTTTAAGGAACCTCCATACCGTTCTCTACAGTGGCTGTACCAATTCACATTCCCACCAGCAGTGCAAGAGTGTTCCCTTTTTTCCACACCCTCTCCAGCATTTATTGTTTCTAGGTTTTTTGATGATGGCCATTCTGACTGGTGTGAGATGATATCTCATTGTAGTTTTGATTTGCATTTCTCTAATGAGTAAAGATGTTGAGCATCCTTTCATGTGTTTGTTGGCAGTCTGTATATCTTCTGTGGAGAAATGTCTATTTAGATCTTCTGGCCATTTTTGGACTGGGTTGTTTGGTTTTTTGTTATTGAGCTGCATGAGCTGCTTATAAATTTTGGAGATTAATCCTTTGTCAGTTGCTCCATTTGCAAATATTTTCTCCCATTATGAGGGTTGTCTTTTGGTCTTGTTTATGGTTTCCTTTGCTGTGCAAAAGCTTTTGAGTTTCATTAGGTCCCATGTGTTTATTTTTGTCTTTATTTCCATTTCTCTAGGAGGTGGGTCAAAAAGGATCGTGCTGTGATTTATGTCATAGAGTGTTCTGCCTATGTTTTCCTCTAAGAGTTTGATAGTGTCTGGCCTTACATTTAGGTCTTTAATCCATTTTGAGCTTATTTTTGTGTATGGTGTTAGGGAGTGATCTAATCTCATACTTTTACATGTCCCTATCCAGTTTTCCCAGCACCACTTATTGAAGAGGCTGTCCTTTCTCCACTGTATATTCCTGCCTCCTTTATCAAAGATAAGGTGACCATATGTCCGTGGGTTTATCTCTGGGCTTTCTATCCTGTTCCATTGATCTATCTTTCTATTTTTGTGCCAGTACCATACTGTCTTGATTACTGTAGCTTTGTAGTATAGTCTGAAGTCAGGGAGCCTGATTCCTCCAGCTCCATTTTTCGTTCTCAAGATTGCTTTGGTTATTCGGGGTCTTTTGTGTTTCCATACAAATTGCGAAATTTTTTGTTCTAGTTCTGTGAAAAATGCCAGTGGTAGTTTGATAGGGATTGCATTGAATCTGTAGATTGCTTTGGGTAGTAGAGTCATTTTCACAAAGTTGATTCTTCCAATTCAAGAACATGGTACATCTCTCCATCTATTTGTATCATCTTTTTTTTTTTTTTTTTTTTTGCTGTATGCGGGCCTCTCACTGTTGTGGCCTCTCCCGTTGCGGAGCACAGGCTCCGGACGCGCAGGCCCAACGGCCATGGCTCACGGGCCCAACCACTCCGCGGCATGTGGGATCCTCCCAGACCGGGGCACGAACCCGTGTCCCCTGCATTGGCAGGTGGACTCTCAACCACTGCGCCACCAGGGAAGCCCCTGTATCATCTTTAATTTCTTTCATCAGTGTCTTATAATTTTCTGCATACAGGTCTTTTGTCTCCTTAGGTAGGTTTATTCCTAGATATTTTATTCTTTTTGTTGCAATGGTAAATGGAAGTGTTTCTTTGATTTCACTTTCAGATTTTTCATCATTAGTGTATAGGAATGCCAGAGATTTCTGTGCATTAGTTTTGTATCCTGCTACTTTACCAAATTCATTGATTAGCTCTAGTAGTTTTCTGGTAGCATCTTTAGGATTCTCTATGTATAATATCATGTCATCTGCAAACAGTGACAGCTTTACTTCTTCTTTTCCAATTTGGATTCCTTTTATTTCCTTTTCTTCTCTGATTGCTGTGGCTAAAACTTCCAAGACTATGTTGAATAAGAGTGGTGAGAGTGGGCAACCTTGTCTTGTTCCTGATCTTAGTGGAAATGGTTTCAGTTTTTCACCACTGAGGATGATGCTGGCTGTGGGTTTGTCATATATGGCCTTTATTATGTTGAGGAAAGTTCCCTCTATGCCTCCTTTCTGCAGGCTTTTTATCATAAATGGGTGTTGAATTTTGTCGAAAGCTTTCTCTGCATCTATTGAGATGATCATATGGTTTTTCTCCTTCAATTTGTTAATATGGTGTATCACATTGATTGATTTGCGTATATTGAAGAATCCTTGCATTCCTGGAATAAACCCCACTTGATCATGGTGTATGATCCTTTTAATGTGCTGTTGGATTCTGTTTGCTAGTATTTTGTTGAGGATTTTTGCATCTATGTTCATCAGTGATATTGGCCTGTAGTTTTCTTTCTTTGTGACATCCTTGTCTGGTTTTGGTATCAAGGTGATGGTGGCTTCGTAGAATGAGTTTGGGAGTGTTCCTCCCTCTGCTATATTTTGGAAGAGTTTGAGAAGGATAGGTGTTAGCTCTTCTCTAAATGCTTGACAGAATTCGCCTGTGAAGCCATCTGGTCCTGGGCTTTTGTTTGTTGGAAGATTTTTTATCACAGTTTCAATTTCAGTGCTTGTGATTGGTCTGTTCATATTTTCTATTTCTTCCTGATTCAGTCTTGGCAGGTTGTCCCTTTCTAAGAATTTGTGCATTTCTTCCAGGTTGTCCATTTTATTGGCATAGAGTTGCTTGTAGTAATCTCGCATGATCTTTTGTATTTCTGCAGTGTCAGTTGTTACTTCTCCTTTTTCATTTCTAATTCTATTGATTTGAGTCTTCTCCTTTTTTTTCTTGATGAGTCTGGCTAATGGTTTATCAATTTTGTTTATCTTCTCAAAGAACCAGCTTTTAGTTTTATTGATCTTTGCTATCGTTTCCTTCATTTCTTTTTCATTTATGTCTGATCTGATTTTTATGATTTCTTTCCTTCTGCTAACTTTGGGATGTTTTTGTTCTTCTTTCTCTAATTGCTTTAGGTGCAAGGTTAGGTTGTTTATTCGAGATGTTTCCTGTTTCTTAAGGTGGGATTGTATTGCTATAAACTTCCCTCTTAGAACTGCTTTTGCTGCATCCCATAGGTTTTGGGTTGTCGTGTCTCCATTGTCATTTGTTTCTAGGTATTTTTTCATTTCCTCTTTGATTTCTTCAGTGATCACTTCGTTATTAAGTAGTGTACTGTTTAGCCTCCATGTGTTTGTATTTTTTACAGCTCTTTTCCTGTAATTGATATCTAGTCACATAGCATTGTGGTCGGAAAAGATACTTGATACAATTTCAATTTTCTTAAATTTACCAAGGCTTGATTTGTGACCCAAGATATGATCTATCCTGGAGAATGTTCCGTGAGCACTTGAGAAAAATGTGTATTCTGTTGTTTTTGGATGGAATGTCCTATAAATATCAATTAAGTCCATCTTCTTTAATGTATCATTTAAAGCTTGTGTTTCCTTATTTATTTTCATTTCGGATGATCTGTCCATTGGTGAAAGTGGGGTGTTAAAGTCCCCTACTATGATTGTGTTACTGTCGATTTCTCCTTTTATGGCTGTTAGTATTTGCCTTATGTATTGAGGTGCTCCTATGTTGGGTGCATAAATATTTACAATTGTTATATCTTCTTCTTGGATCGATCCCTTGATCATTATGTGGTGTCCTTCTTTGTCTCTTCTAGTAGTCTTTATTTTAAAGTCTATTTTGTCTGATATGAGAATTGCTACTCCAGCTTTCTTTTGGTTTCCATTTGCATGGAGTATCTTTTTCCATCCCCTTACTTTCAGTCTGTATGTGTCTCTAGGTCTGAAGTGGGTCTCTTGTAGACAGCATATATATGGGTCTTGTTTTTGTATCCATTCAGCCAATCTGTGTCTTTTGGTGGGAGCATTTAGTCCATTTACATTTAAGGTAATTATTGATATGTATGTTCCTATTCCCATTTTCTTCATTGTTTTGGGTTCGTTATTGTAGGTCTTTTCCTTCTGTTGTGTTTCTTGCCTAGAGAAGTTCCTTTAGCATTTGTTGTAAAGCTGGTTTGGTGGTGCTGAACTCTCTCAGGTTTTGCTTGTCTGTAAACGTTTTAATTTCTCCATCAACTCTGAATGAGATCCTTGCTGGGTAGAGTAATCTTGGTTGCAGGTTTTTCTCCTTCATCACTTTAATTATGTCCTGCCACTCCCTTCTGGCTTGTAGAGGTTCTGCTGAGAGATCAGCTGTTATCCTGATGGGGATTCCCTTGTGTGTTATTTGTTGTTTTTCCCTGCTGCTTTTAATATGATTTCTTTGTGTTTAATTTTTGACAGTTTGATTAATATGTGTCTTGGCGTATTTCTCCTTGGATTTATTCTGTATGGACTCTCTGTGCCTCCTGGACTTGATTAACTATTTCCTTTCCCATATTGGGGAAGTTTTCAACTATAATCTCTTCAAATATTTTCTCAGTCCCTTTCTTTTTCTCTTCTTCTTCTGGAACCCCTATAATTCAAATGTTGGTGCGTTTAATGTTGTCCCAGAGGTCTCTGAGACTGTCCTCTGTTCTTTTCATTCTTTTTTCTTTATTTTGCTCTGCAGCAGTTATTTCCACTATTTTATCTTCCACCTCACTTATCCGTTCTTCTGCCTCAGTTATTCTGCTATTGATCCCATCTAGAGTATTTTTTATTTCATTTATTGTGTTTTTAATCGATGCTTGATTCATCTTTAGTTCTTCTAGGTCCTTGTTAACTGTTTCTTGCATTTTGTCTAGTCTATTTCCAAGATTTTGGATCTTGGAAATAGAATCTTGGATCATCTTTATCATTATTATTCTGAATTCTTTTTCAGGTAGACTGCCTATTACCTCTTCATTTGTTAGGTCTGGTGGGTTTTTATCTTGCTCCTTCTCCTGCTGTGTGTTTTTCTGTCTTCTCATTTTGCTCATGTTACTGTGTTTGGGGTCTCCTTTTTGCAGGCTGCAGGTTCGTAGTTCCCGTTGTTTTTGGTGTCTGTCCCCAGTGGCTAAGGTTGGTTTAGTGGGTTGTGTAGGCTTCCTGGTGGAGGGGACTAGTGCCTGTGTTCTGGTGGATGAGGCTGGATCTTGTCTTTCTGGTGTGTAGGTCCACGTCTGGTGGTGTGTTTTGGGGTGTCTGCGGACTTTTTCTGATTTTAGGCCACCTCTCTGCTAACGGGTGGCGTTGTGTTCCTGTCTTGCTAGTTGTTTGGCATAGGGTGTCCAGCACTGTACCTTGCTGGTCGTTGAGTGAAGCTGGGTGCTGGTGTTGAGATGGAGATCTCTGGAAGATTTTCGCCGTTTGATATTATGTGGAGCTGGGAGGTCTCTTGTGGACCAGTGTCCTGAAGTTGGCTCTCCCACCTCAGAGGCACAGCACTGACTCCTGGCTCCTCAATTTGGGATGATGTGTTGTCTCTTCATGTATTCCACAGATGCAGGGTACATCAAGTTGATTGTGGAGCTTTAATCCGCTGCTTCTGAGGCTGCTGGGAGAGGTTTCCCTTTCTCTTCTTTGTTCTCACAGCTCCCGGGTCTCACCTTTGGATTTGGCCCCACCTCTGCGTGTAGGTCGCCGGAGGGCGTCTGTTCTTCGCTCAGACAGGACAGGGTTAAAGGAGCAGCCTCTTCGGGGACTCTGGCTCACTCAGGCCGGGCGGGAGGGAGGGGCACGGAGTGCGGGGCGAGCCTGCAGCGGCAGAGGCCGGTGTGACGTTGCACCAGCCCGAGGCGCGCCGTGCGTTCTCCCAGGGAAGCCACCCCTGGATCCCGGGACCCCGGCAGTGGCGGGCTGCACAGGCTCCCGGAATGGCGGTGTGGACAGTGACCTGCGCTCGCACACAGGCTTCTTGGCGGCGGCAGCAGCAGCCCCAGCGTCCCACGCCCGTAACTGGGCTCCGCGCCTTCAGCCGCGACTCGCGCCCATCTGTGGGGCTCCTTTAAGCAGCGCTCTTAATCCCCTCTCCTCGCGCACCAGGAAACCAAGAGGGAAGAAAAAGTCTCTTGCCTCTTCGGCAGCTCCAGAGTTTTCCCGGACTCCCTCCCGGCTAGCTGTGGCACATTAGCCAGGCTGAGTTCTCGCCGCCAGCCCCAGTCCTCTCCCCGCGCTCTGACCGAAGCCTGATCCTCAGATTCCAGCGCCGCCCGTCCCGGCGGGCGAGCAGACAAGCCTCTCGGGCTGGAGAGTGCCGCTCGGCACCTATCCTCTGTGCGGGAATCTCTCCGCTTTGCCCTACCCAGGTATGTGGGGAGTTTCTTGCCTGTTGGGAGGTCTGGGGTCTTCTGCCAGCGTTCAGTAGGTGTTCTGTAGGAGTTGTTCCACGTGTAGCTGTATTTCTGGTGTATCCGTGGGGAGGAAGGTGATCTCCGCGTCTTACTCTTCCGCCATCTTACCCGGAAGTCTTATCCCAGTTTTGCAGATGAAGAAATCCACTTCCCAGAATTCTTCAAGTTTCAAAATTTAGCCTGATAGGATCAGCTGGAGTCACATACCAATTGATGAGATCATCACTACAAAATTTCTGTGACTAGGCAAGTTGGGGTTGTGTGCCTACCTTTGAACCAATCATGGTAGCCAGGGGAATTGGATGCTTTGATTCGCTAAGATTGAATCACTTGCTTCATCTCTGGAGTCCTTGAGCACATGAACTAAGAATAGGGAAAAGGTGCTTTCCTAAAGGAAATTCTACCACCTTTATGTTTATGTCTCATGGTTTTTGAATTTCTATGAATTCTATGAATTTCTAAAAATTCTATGAATTTTTTTTCTACCAAAAAGGTATTTTCTGCTTTTTTTTAAATAGTAGCAGACTCCCTGTAAAACTAATATTCCTTAATTCCAAAAACATATGAAACTTATACTATGTCTTAGGCATGGCATTAGATCTTAGGAGTACAGTATACAAATAAGACATACATAGCCCTTTCTATAAAAGAGCTTATAACATATAACTGTGTTCATTAGTATTTTATGCTCATGTACCTCTTAAAACAATTTTGAAAATGTGTGTACCCCTTGGTATACCTTAAACTGACATGGAAAACTTTTGTTATAAATTTGAATAATAAATTTAAATAAATGATTGGATTTCCAGAATATTATAAATGTTTTTTAAGAATAAAACCATGTGTTTCTTTAAAATAATACTAATAGTATTTAAAACCCATAATAATTTGATACCCACCATCTTCCACCTAAAAACTTTTTTTTTTTTTTTTTGGCCGCACCGCACGGCATGTGTGATCTTAGTTCCCCAACCAGGGACTGAACCCATGTTCCCTACATTGGAAGCACGGAGTATTAACCACTGGACTGCCAGGGAAGTCCCTAAAATCTATTTGTAACAGCTTTTCTTTGACATTTAAAAATTAAAAATTTTCCTTTTACACCCTCACTTTGAGTTTTTATTCTTTTTTCCAAATATTTCTGTCCTTTTTACTGATTATCCTTACATCATCATATGCAACCAAAATATTTACAAAAATGAAAATATCAACTGTATTCATTTTTTATTGTTGTGTAAAAATTACCACAAGATTAGCAGCTTAAAACAACCCATATTAATTATCTCAGTTTCTGTGAACCAAGAATCCAGGCCTGGCCTAGCTGGGTTCTCTGCTTAAGTTCTCACAAGGATGTAACTGAGGTTGAGACAGGTTCTCATCTGAAGGCTCAGCAAAGGAAGAATCTGCTTCCAAGCTCATTCAGATCGTTGGCAGAATTTATTTCCTTGCAGCTTTATGACTAAAGTGTCTAGCTTTCTGCTGGTTGTGGGTTGGAGTCCTCTGGAATGTCCTAGAGGCTGCCTATGGCTTCTAGAGGCCTTTTGTACTTCCTTGCCATGTGGGTTTCCTCAATATGCCTGCTTACTGTATCATGTTAGCAAAGAGAATCTCTCTGTCTTCTGAGGAGGAGTGAGTAGTCATGGAAGTGACATGCCACCACATTTGCCATAATCTGTTAGTTTAAAGTAGTCCCAAGTGGTGCCCACACTCAAAGGACAGGGCACCAAGAGGAACAAAACCATTGGGGTTCACCTTAGGGTCTGTCTGCCACATCTACATTTCACTACTTCTACCAATAACCCTCTTTGCTTTGCTTCCTTGAGACCTTCCCCACTTCTATGAAAACAACTGGAAGACAGAAGAAACAAATATCTGGATTCAGGATATCCCAATATGGACAAAGATTCCACACGTCTAACACAAGCTTATCCCAAGTAGAATATATAATGATAGGAAAATAGAATAATTTTTATGGACCTATGGCATCTTGATTAACTATTGAAAGGTATGTCTCCCCTTTTTTTGGCAACAGATTTTCAAACCTCCAGCAATAAATCATAGTAATATTTAATGTGTGGGAGAGGTATGCATTACTTGGTAAAGGGAAGAAGGTCTTTTATGAACCCAGGCAGGTCCTTAGGCAAACCTAAGGCAGGTCCTTAGGCAAAAGAGTACTATGGAAGCTGAGGGCAGAAACTGATTTCCTGAAGGCCATTCATGCTCCTTACCCTCTGGAAAGTCTTTGCACACCAGGAGTGTCTATATCCTGCCTTGAAATATCTTATATTCATGTAATCCTAATAAAACTGATGCCTTTGTCAATCCCTTTATTTTCTGAGTCCCACATACACAAGAGAGTACCCCACCCACTAAATTAAAGTTCTAAAATTATTTTCTATAGAAATTTCCACTAGGACCTTCAATATACTAATCTATTTCGATATTCTATTCTCTGAACATCCATAAATAGGAAAAAAAACTGTGCTATTCTAACAGGGCTATCCATTTCTATAAAATTTCTCCAGTCTTTTTGTGTTTGAGGACCTTTCATTGTGTCAAAAAAACAATCATGATTTCATGAAAACTCCTACTCTTAGTACCTTTTGATTGAGAGAGTACATAGTAGTAGAAAACTATGATTTTAAATGGATCTGCTACCTTTTAAACCACATGTAACTAAAAATATTTCAGTATACCTCACAATGCTTGTATAATTTCATACCTATACACCTATACAAACACACCTAGACAATGTTTGTATAATTTCAAAGTTTGCATACCTTTTATAATAACCACCAGGACTCTGTGGGACGCAGGGTGAGAAGCACTGAATTATGGTATACCCACTTCCAAAAGGATTCAAAGCAAATGAGGCAGTGAGTGTTGGTTATTATCAGAACAGAGCACATGGTGTTTATTTTTGCCACATCTTGCCCCAGAAAGTTTTAAAGGCAGAGTATAAAGATATATTACATGACAGATAGCATAAGGAAAAGTGAAGGAAAATAAAATCAAAGATGAGGACAAAGTAGAAGTAGGATTAAAAGCCACTTTGTCCATTTTATGTGTCACTATCTCACTTCTCATACGTAAATTCTCACACAGAAAAATGCAAGCCCCATGTCTATCTCCTCTAGGATTTGGATTTATTCCTTAATCTAAAATTGTATTCTTTTTCTTTTCTAATTGTCCTACTGATTGAGTCAAGTTAACTTTTCCTTTGCCTTTGCTGTCATCATCCCCTGAAATCCATCTCCTTTCTTACCTCTTTCTAAAGTTCCCCTTTCCAGCTTTCTCTTCTTACAGTGTCCCCCACTGTCCAAAGCAGCTTCTGTAACATTCATTTGGGAAAATATTACCCAATTTAATATTGGGTTTTTTTGTTTGCTTGTTTGTTTTGGCCACACAGCTTGGCACGCGGGATTTTAGTTCCTCGACCAAGGATTGAACCCATGCGCCCTGCAGTGGAAGTCTTAACCACTGGACCACCAGGGAAGTTCCTTTTTTTTTTTTTTCATCCCAGACCTTTGACCCATTTTGATGTGTCTCTGTCTCCTATTCTGAGATACTTTTGTGCAGGGGCATAGATAAGGAAGCACACCAGAAATAATAAGACACTATATAAATGCAAGATAGTTTCTTTACCCCCAGACAGGGACCCAATCATTTTTAGAGAAGAAACTACTGTGCCCATTTCTAAATAGGAGCCACTCTCTGTGATATGTAACATTAAACTCATGCGATATCTTCAGCCACATGTATAATGTAACTTTGGTTATACCTGTTTGAGAACCGTGGCAAGACTCCCTCTGCCATGGTTTAATTCACAATCATTTTTTTCAGGCTAAACCACACTCTGCTGATTTTACTGAACTGTTAATTCATCACTATCCAGTTTCCAATCATGAAGAAAATGGTCAGAGTGTCTAGGTGATATCATTTTAGAGTTTCTACCTGCCTCTTTTCTTCTGATACCACCTCCAGAAAAAGTCAAATTTCTCTTCTGGTCTGTAGTCCACACCTAAATTCTTTCTTCAGTTTGAATGGCAGGAAACGTACCAGTTGGCCCCAACCTGAGTTAGTGAAAGGCCTCCACGTCATGGTTCACAGAGCTTTCAACCCAGGTGAAGCAAGACTTCCTGGGGACCCCACTGTCACAGTGTACTCCCCCAGTTACTCCACTGATGGGCTACCTGAGCCTTCTTTCCTTTCCTTCCCTGTCTCCCCAGGAACCATGTTATAATAAAAAGCTAATGATAGCTTGAAACATTAGCTGATATTTCCTCCTGGAATATCCTATTATGTTTTTACTTTCTCCCAGCTGGACCAATAACACATCATTTCCTCAAGAAGAATAGGTAAGAGAATCAAATTCTTGGCATTTCTTCAAGCTGAGGCATAAAAATAAGATAATAGATTTGGAAGAAAAAGTCATTTGTCAAAGACGGCTTTTTCTTGTCCTCAAGGCTTTATCTTGGGAGAAAGAAATGATTAAAGGAAAAATAAAAAGCTTAGAATGTTGGAAGGGCTGAATAGAAGTCATATATCCTGCCCCCCCAAAAGTGGGCTGAGACTTGAGGGGAACTGATTAAACTTTGATAACTTTGTGAATCCAAGAGTAGGAAAGGTCTATATTTTATTCTCTAGGGAAGCTGAGGGCAGGGTCAGCAAACTCTGACTGTCCCATGTGCCAGCTGCCTGTTTTTTTTTTTTTTTTTTTGCGGTACGCGGGCCTCTCCCCGTTGTGGCCTCTCCCGTTGTGGAGCACAGGCTCCGGACATGCAGGCTCAGCGGCCATGGCTGACGGGCCCAGCCGCTCCGCGGCATGTGGGATCCTCCCGGACCGGGGCACGAACCCGTGTCCCCTGCATCAGCAGGCGGACTCCCAACCACTGCGCCACCAGGGAAGCCCCAGCTGCCTGTTTTTATAAATACAAACCCATGCATTTATGTACTGCCTATGGCTGCTTTGATGTTACAATGGCAAAGCTGAATCTTTGCAACAGAGACCTTATGGCTTGCATAGCCAAAAATATTTACTACTTTGTCCTTCACAGAAAATGTTTGCCAACACTTGGCCTAGGGCATTGGCAAATTCCAGTTCCCCGGGTAGAAGTGTGGAGTGTTGTCTGGGAGTAGAATGAATGGCTAGCACGCTTAGGCGGATAGCCTTAAAACAAACAACCAGCGTGGCACATAAAAGTCAAATGCATCTGACAGTTTCCCATGCACTCCAAGTGGCAAAGAGATGGATAAAAGGCTGAGACAGTCCTAGTGAGTTTTTTGCAACTTTTGTGTGGTATGGAAGCAGCAGAATGGTGACTATACAGAAATAACCAAGAATGCCATCAGGGCTTGGAGGAGCCAGCACAGACAAGAACAAAGAAATGACCCGTTAGCATCCTTCAGGACCCAGTAGCCAAGGACCCTAAGGGATGACTGATGTAACACATGTCAGTCTGAACTGTGAACCTGCACTACAGACCAGGTGCCAATGCATAATCTCCTTCAACAAACTTCAGGAACCAGAGGATGGAGACCCTACATCCATTCTTTTGTTCATTCATCCATGCCACAAATTCTCACAGAGTACCTATTCATTTTCTATTATTGATCCAGGCCTGGGAAACACAGAAATAAACAACAATGTTGATTCTCCCAAAAATATCACCAGACAACCTGTTAATAAAGCAAAGGTAAATTTATTAGAACTTGCTGAGGTAAGGGAGGACACCACCTTGACAGAGTTTTAACACATTATTGACCAGGGGATTTTTGCAGAAACTAATGCCTGTGGCCATAATACGTCTCTGGTCAAAAATGTGTTAAGAGTGTCTCAGAGAGAAGCCGAAAGTAAAATGTTATAGGACTTTGGGGTCTGAACTCAAGTAGTTTAAGGAGGGTCTTTCAAATGAATTTGGACATAGAGAGACTGTGACATAATCTGTCAGGACTGGCCAACACAGACAAGTGAGAGTCTTGAAATGAGTCTTGTTAAGTAAACCATGGTTGATGAGCAAAGTGTTTGTCCAGGTGAGCAGGTCATTGTCTTTGATAAATTGTTCTGAGGGAATTTCCTGAAGTAAGCAGTGAAGTTATTTATTGGCTTACAACCATGCCTTTTCTGGGCAAAGGTTTTCTGTAACAAACAACTAAGTCAGGGTGACATAACTGGTCTACACTCATGGAAGTCATATAGCCACAGGTGGTCTCCATTCTCAAGCAAGTCCTCATGGGGCTTCCATTCTGGCTGGGGAAGACAGACAATAAACAAATTCTATATAAATCAAACGTGACAAGTGCAATGGAGAAAATAATAAAGCCGAACAAGGTAGAGAGAGATTGGAATAGGGCTGTGAGTGCTATTCTGTAGAATGTGATCAGGAGAGGCGTCCTTAATAAGGGCTCATTCGAGCAGTTCCTGCAGTGTGTGTGAGAGAGAGTCACAAAGGCTGGGATGGGGATGGCTTGAGAGCATCTCTACCACTTTCAAAAGAGGGGCTCAATAACTAGTTCAGCAAGAGAAAAATACAGTTGCATTTCTTCCTCACCTGAGTTGACAGACTGAGATTTATACCTCTTCTACCATAAAAAAAAGCCAATCTGACATTTCTTTCTTTCCTTCCCTTCCTACTTGGGATTCGCTGTCTTGCCTCAACTGTTGATCTCTGTTCTGGGTATATCGTACCTGCCTCAGGTCTCCTGCTGGAAAAGCAGCTCTGGGCTTGCAGACCCTGTGTTTCTCCATCACATTTCACCATGCCTGACTCTCCTGCTTCACTTCCTGAACTTCCTGCAGGCTTTCTACACAGGAAACACTCCTCTCTCCCAGGGCACAAGTAGCCTCCTTGCCTGTGCAGACCAGTGGGCAGGGCAGTTGAAGCCAGGGCACTCCGGAGACAAGAGGAGACCGAGGCACAGACTGGTGAAAGAATTTCCCAGCATACAACATTAGGGCTGCGGTAAGCAGCTGAGCTCTCCTGACACCTAGCTCCCATCCCTCCCAAGCTGTGTGTGGTATGTGCAACCTCGCTCTGAGAGCTGTTTACTATGGCTTTTACCTTGTCAGGGATACCTCAGATTCTCAGGTCTGGACTTTTTATTTAAAATAATTACAACTTACATCCATGTGGTTCTTTGTAGTTTGCAATGAAGTTCTTCAATCATTTGCGCTTTACACAGGCCCAAGGTAGTCTAGAGGATGATGACGACGGTGATGATCAGAGCAGCTAAGCTTTAATGGACCGCTAACTATGGGTCCCTGTCAGTTCTAAGTGATTGATATCTGCTATCATTTCATCCACACAGAATCCCCTATGATGATCACATTCCTGCTTTACTGGTTAGGAAACACAGAGAGAAGTTCAGTAACTCATCCCAGGTATGTTAGCTGTACGGGAATTCAGCCCAGAAGATCTGAAGCCTGCACATTCCCCACTCTGCTGTAAGCCCCTATAGGGTCCCTGTTTCACGGGTTTGGAAACAGAGGCTCCACCTCAGTGGTGGAGCTAGAAATATAATTCCTATTTTAGTGGGCTTTCCACCTCCTACAACCTCCCTTTTAAAACCTAGCACTTTTGGGCTAAATTCAAAATGGAAGCCCTCCGGAAGCTGCTTTGTTTAACCTGGAAGAGAGGATGAAAATGGACTTAGGATGAAGGTAATTTTTCACTATTAAAGACAGTGTAGGAAGTTCCAGACTTCACTCTCCACCCCCTTTCATCTTCCCACAGCTTTTGGTCATGGGCCCCTGCTCACGTAAACTCCTGCATCATATGAGCTCTGAGTAAGGGCCAGCATCCCCTGAAGATGGACCAGTCTCCGTGCTGTCCCGCTGACACATTAAAAACTCTCTTCTCATAGGCTGACGTGAATGATAATGTTTCCCCTTGAGGACTGCTTGCTCTGTGACACTCAAAACCCTTATTTCTGCAGTTTCTCTTTACCTGACTTATAGACAGTTTGAATCTAGAAGTTTAAGCCAAAAAGCTGGGATATGAATAGATTTAATGGATTCATCTGGGCATTTGCTGTGGTTTGAAATAAACAGCTTCTCGGTGAACAACTTTATTTTTAGAGTTATCTATCTTATCCTCTTGAATATCCTGTGGCTCATCATGGCCTATGGGCGCTTATCCTTAATATGCGGCTTCCTGAGCAGCTAAACCGGAGTGAATGCAAAGGACATAGAAACATTTCCTTGTGTGATTCCGCGTCCCTTCACGTCCTCTCTCTGCTGAGCCCTCTCACTCAGAGGAGGAAATGCTACCTTTGCCCATTTTCATCTTCAAAGAATTTTTCTGGATAGTTGGTGATTACTCTTTATAACCCCCTTTAGAAGTGTTTGAATTCTCTCTGTAGTATTGGGTGAAGAAACTCAGGTGGAAAAGTCAGGAGCTTGAGACATTTCCCCAAAGCTGGAGAGGTTTGATGAGGGCTGAGATTAAGCTGCTGCCGGATCTTTGCCTCAAGTTCCCTGCTCACAGCTCTCCCTCTCCATGAAAAATACATGCCACTTAAATATTTACATTTTGCTAACAGTAGCAGAAATAATGCCAACAAATGTTAATTAAGCAGCCACGAGATGATTAAAACACTGGTCTGGGCCTCTCCAGTGAGAGTAATTCTATTAACATTTCCTTATTGACTCTCAGAAGCCTCCCTGTGATCTGTCTCCATGAGCTGAAACAAAACAAAAGTTCTGATCAAAGGGATTTGTCCCAGGGGGGATCAACTTTGCATTAAGGAAGTACTCATCCCCTGGCTGGTGGGGAGTGTGTGCTTATCTGATGGCAGCCAGACATGGCAGTATGACTATGAGAAAAGGATTTGTAGTTAAGAAGAATAACCGTCTGGGGGCCAGGTGCCAACTAGGGCCTGCCTGTGCCTGCTTCTACTGTTTCTCCAAAAAGGGCCATCTTTGCTCGCTGCTTCCACAGCTGAGGTCTCTATAGCTGCTGGCAGTCTTGTGTACCTTAACTGTAGCCTCAAGATGCCAGTTGAGTGTGAGAGTGTGTGTGTATGTGTGTGAACGGGGGTGGAGGGGGTCAGCTTTGCCTTCCCCCCTCATCTGGTTCTTTCTCTGTCAAGTTAGGAACTAGCTGCATCACCTCCGTTAAGTACAGAGAGGCAGGCTAGGTGCACTGCATTTCCTGTCCGGTGTTTTTTTTTTCTTTTTTTTTTTTTTTTTTTGCATTCCCATGGGTTAATACTGACAACTTTGCTTTCCTGCTCCCTCTTGCCCTCCCTGGCAAAGGTGCTGCCAGGATGCTTCCTTTCCTCTTTGAGGCAGCTCTTGTGAGGATTGCTGGACGAGGGCCCCCTTTATGGCCTGGGCTTTTCCCCAGCTCTGGTGCACTCTCTCATTTTTCCCACTTGAGAGAGTCTCTTTTTTGTGGCCTTGCTGCTCCCACTGAGAATTCAGGTGTGTGCATGGTAGATAGGCTGCCCCCAGTTTGCACACCAGGAGCTGACTCACAGGCTGGCTTTCTAGCATCCCCTAAGGCCACAGACTCTTGTCGTTAAAGGAAAGGGAGGTTTTTGAACAGAAAAGATTTGTTACTGGCAAGAATCTACAGAAAGAAGAATCGCAAAACAAGAAACACCTCCTTTCTTCAGTGTAAAAATATTCTCGTGGATGTTGGGACTAAAAAGCCACCATACCTGCACCAAAGGAACTCAGGAGGTGGTGGAGGAGACATGGGTAGCCAACACTCACAATACAGAAGGTGAGGGCCCTGACAGATATATCCCTAAAGGGCACCAAAATCAGACTGTTGAGTTCAGGAAGCCTGCCTGGAGGAAGTGATACTCAAGCTGAGTTTTGGAGGATAAAAGGTAACTGCAGGTAAGACTGTACACAAGAGACTCTTACAGTTATCAGGTGAGAAAGTCATCCAAGTGGACAAATTACAGCAATTAAGCAGAAAAAATATATAGGACCTGATGACTCACAGCCTTGGAGAATGGGGTTGGTCGCGAGAGAGATGGAAACATTAGAAATAGCTGCCAGATTTCCCTTCTAAGCGTCTTAGTAGATGAAGGTGCCAGTCATCAAGATGGGAATACAGGAGAGGGATTGGGCTTGCTGGGGAGGAAATGAGTGTGGTTTTGGACGTTTCGCCTTTGAGGTGCCTGTAAGTCACCCAAATGGAAATGACATCCTCCTCGCCTGTGTGTTCCCCAGACCCAGCTGCAGACAGAGTAATTGCCAGGCTCTAGCAGGGCAATTTCCCATTAGCAGAGAGTCTTAGCATTTCCTGAGCAGCAGCAAACTTTTTCAGGTTCCTATGGATGCGTAGACTTTTAGGAATGGAAGCACCTTTAGAGAACAACATCTAGCCTAATTTTGCAGAGTTGTCTAACCTTAGCCACAAGCTTTGTGCACCCTTAGAAGAAAAAACGACTGACCAAACAAGGATTTCTTCTGTCCCTAATACAGAGTGCTATGGATTATGAGGTCCTTCTCTGCACTAATTCTGAGCCTACTTTATTCATGTGTGAATAAGAATCAAGAAAGCACATACTTACGGAACCATGTCATGAATAGCTGACTTTGTCTGGGAAAAAGATACCCTTCTTCCCCTCAGCGCTCTGAGCCAGAAATCCTCAGTAGCCTATGATATCCTTGACCCTCCTGGACAAGGTCAGGGAGAAACTGGAATCAGAATCTGAATAACTAGGACAATCTCCCTTGACATTTCACACTCACATTCACCTCCATGAAATGCACCAATTCAACATTTATTGAGAATCTCTTCTGTACCAGGAACTGTGCTAAGTACCATGGCTTTTAGAGACAGGAAGGGAAGTTACAATGTATAGTCTAAACCTTTAGGTTGCTTCTGGCCTAGAAGAAGAAATGCGTATTGAAAGAAAACATGATGACATAAATCCTTGACTTGTTCTGTACAACTTTCTGTCTCAAAATGTTAAGAAAGCAAAGAGGAACCAGTGCTTTGGGTCTACCTGTGAGAGACATACAGGGAAGAATCATTAAACTCACATTTTCCTTTCCTCTCAAGGAAAATTATCTTTAGCAGAAAATACTACATGAGACATATGTAAGAGGGAATTAAGACCTGAGAGAAGGGAAAGCTGAGGTGTCCTGGTGTGGAGCGATTTCATCTCAGATTACTCTCTGAACTTAAGGGTACAACCCTCAAATGCTCCTTAGTGATTTTTGAGGAAATAGGGAGTCCTGGAGAGGCACCCCAAACTGAAGCAATAGTCTTGCTTTTCAAAAAAAAGGTCGGGGGAGAAGGGTTAACTCTTTCAAACTATTGTACAAGCAGAATGAGTGTAATGGCAATGGAGGGCAATGTTCTAGACTGAATTCCCTTTTTAAAGCATGCTTACAAATACTTAGAAGAGGAAGCACAATTAACAGGAATCAAGCTTGTTAATGAAGAGTGAATCATGCCAAACTCACCCCCACTTCTCTTTTTGATACAGCCACAGCACTGATGCATCAGGAAAATGCAGTAGACATCATGTATCCAATTTATTTGGGAACAACATATGTGACTTTAGAACCATGATTCCAAAGAGTTTACAAGAACATTAAAAATTCTCAGAACAGAGCCCATTAGAGCCCATCCTTCAGGTGTAATTAAATTCCCATGTATTTGCAGTGTCCTAGGGAGGCTATTAGAGAGAGCCTGGCGGGTACTTTAGTTATTTATTCACTTTATCTCATACTGTACTCTCTTTCAACTCTTCAACCTTTCCATTAATCTGTTAGCCTGTCTTCGAATTCTGTTTGCTTTAAGTTGCTATTCTCAGACCCTGGAAGTGATTAAGGAAAATATCTATGCAATTCATCAAAGCCAGAGGAAAAGCCAAGTGGTCTTTGAAGTTTTAAGCATAATGCCACCTTTTGCTTTGTCTCTACATTTATTAACTAGGTCAGGAAGTGGACGTGGCCCCTGAGGGTCTCCGTTTGACCTTGATAGGGGTCTGGCTGCCTTGAGAAAAACAACCTGGACTGAGCATAGATTGTTTTTGATTTGGGTGACACTAGATCAATGGCTTCCCAATTTTTTCCGTGTCTCATATTAGAGGTGGCTTTTACAAGTGCACTGCACTCTCATGGTTATCCCCAGATTATAGGGTCTGGCAAGGATCAGACTGGGTGCAGTTTACATGCATTCTTGGCAGCCTAGTTCTAAGTCCACCTTTTTCTTTTTTACTCAAGAGGACACATTGAGTTGTGAGGGAAATTCATGTTATTACAGTGGTATAATTTTTTTAAATTTTTTTTTTTATTTATTTACTTTGGCTGCGTTGGGTCTTCGTTGCTGAGTGCGGGCTTTCTCTAGTTGCCGCGAGTGGAGGCTACTCTTTCACTGTGGTGCGCACGCTTCTTCATTGCAGTGGCTTCTCTTTGTTGTGGAGCACGGGCTCTAGGCTCACGGGCTTCAGTAGTTGTGGCACACGGGCTTAGTTGCTCCGCGGCATGTGGGATCTTCACGTACCAGGGCTCGAACCCGTGTCTCCTGCATTGGCAGGCGGATTCTTAACCACTGCATCACCAGGGAAGCCTTACAGGGGTATAATCTTGATTCTTGTCTAATGTTTATGAAAAACCCAATTGTCCCTATATCTTGGTATTTATTAAAGGTGACAAATTACAACAGCTCGTAACTGCATCACACAAGTGAGTTGTGACTCTAGGACTAAGAACTGGATTAGAGACAGTGATACAGCCAACAGGTTAAAACGTCAACAGAAATGATTTATTATGTGGGGGAAAATACAGTTCCTGAAGACCTTTGTGCTTCTAATAATTGACATGTTCCCAGCAGACTGGTGAAAAATGTTAAGTCTTTGTCTTCCATGTTTCAGCTAATTGTTTTTGAGATTTAAACAAACAACAAAACCCTTCATCTATGGACTTATCCTACTTTAAGTACCCAATACCTTTGCTCCATTTTCCTTCCTTCTATCAAAATCTACACTCATCAAAAGGTCAGACATCATTCATTAACACCGTAATATAAATTTCAATGTTGTTTGTTTTTCCAGTAAAGGAATATGGCTTGTATTTTCTGCCTTATTTCAACTGTAGAATTAAAACTGCTTCTATTCAACAGTTGTCATTTTAAGTACCTGCCTTAAAATCAGAGAGTTTGCAGCTTCAGTCTGGAGTTACCCCTTTTTGAAATCGTAGAAAATAGGCAGCTACCAAGAAAGGCAACACTGATTCCCAGCCTCCTCTGCCAGGCGTTTTCAGAGTTTGCTGGCCTCCGTCGGTCATTCCTCTCCACTCTGCAGCAATCTCTTAATCAGGTCCATTTCACTGAAATTTTTAAATTGCCCCTCTTTATAGGAAGAACAGTTTGATTCAGCCCACTTTCACAGACTAACTCTTTCAGATAAGAGTATTATAAATTGGATAATAAAACTAAATCTCAAAGAGAAGGAAAATCAAGGCTTTATATCAACTATAACCCATACAGAGACTTAGGATCCCTCCTCAGCAATTCTTTTGTAATTCTACCTACACCGTCTCTGAATTAGTTAAGTACATGTGGTAAGCAGCTAATCAGGGTTTTGTTTCTTAATTAAAAATTAGGGCACGGTACTGGGAAAAATCTCCCATTGACTAATCCAAGTGCTTAGGCCCTCAAATCCAGCTTAAATAAACCATATTCTGATTAGGTATTTGCTACATTTCAATTTCTTTAATTTGAAAAGTCAAATTGGGGATAATAATCATCATTTAAAATAAAAGAGTCTAAAAACTACCACAGACATTTGTGAAGATGATAAACACAGCATGGAATTTTACTCTCTTCTGGTGTGTTACTGGTGTATTACTTCTGGTGTGTTACTCTCAAGCCCACAGGCTCGAGTTACAATCCAGTTAACATAAATATCAGGATTGTTTTACTGGCAGTGTTTCTAATCTGGAAACTCTACTCTTTCTCTCTTTAATGTAGTTATGGGCCACCTTCTCTGTGCTTCAGCCTTGAGACTGTGGGGAACCCAGAAGATGCTGAGGCCTGGTTTCTGTTCTCATGGTGCCAGGACAAGCTTCCTAAACATAGATTTATTCATTACCTCTGTCTTAGCTCAGGATGCTAGAATAAAATACCACAGACTGGGTGGGTTAAATAGCAGTTCTCAGGGCTGGAAGTCTGAGGTCATGCAGTCTGAGGAGCCAGCCTGGTTGGTTCTGGTGAGAGCTCTCTTCCTGACCTGCAGACAGCTGCCTTCTTGCCGCATCCTCACCTGGCAGAGAGAGGAAGCTCTGTTCTCTTCCTATAAGGGCACTAATCCCTTCGTGGGGTCCCCACCCTCATGACCTCATCTAAACCTAATTACCTCCCAAAGGCTCCACCTCTAAATACCTTCATATGAGGGCTTAGGGCTTCAAGATAAGAATTTTGGGGAGATACAAACATTCAGTCGGTAACAACCTCCTCACTTAAAAGTCCTCGGAAGTATCTCCCAGCTTGAATTAGAAACATTTTCACCACCGCTCCCTGCCTCCCCACTGCCCCCCCAACCCAGCTTTCACCCCTCACCTTACAGGCTGCCCCTCACCTATTCCAAACCACCTGCCATGTGTTTTTCTGATGAATTTTTTTCTATTATGTTCCATTGGCCTGGAATCCCTTCCTTGTCTACCTGAATAATTCCTACTCTTTTAAAATAGCAAGTGTAGCCTTTCTCCTCTCCCCCTTTTTACCCTATGACTTTTCCTTATTCAGTCAGCTGGGGCATTTATTCTCAGCAATAAGTTGTCTCAGGCACTATTTTCTCAGGTAAAGCAGAAAACAAAAGACAAAAAAAGGTCCATCCTTGCCTTTTGATTTTTAAAAGCCTCAGGCCCTCAGGGGAAGAGAGGCCATAGGGTTGAGAAAATAATAAAGCATAAAAGCAGTTTTCCTCCATACAGATGAAGCCACCAGAGATGAATTCTCTTCTATTTGAGGAGGAAGGAGTTGGAGCAGAAATGAGGAATGAGAAGGCATCAGGGGAGATGGACAGAAGAAGCAGATCTTGAGAGGTGTGTGTGACTAAGAGCACAGGTGGCTATATCCCCCCCAACCCCCAGGAAAAGACGCACAGAGAGAGAGCGGGATATCGTCCAGCTCAGCAGACAGCCCTGGAGCCCCATGCAGCAGCCCCAGTCCAGGGAGCTGTGGCATCTTCGAATGATGTCATGAAAGTGCCACAGAATTTTAGCACCAGTTTCCCAAAGTATAGCAGCAGTAGCAGCAGGAAGAAAGCTGCTAGAGGGATTTGCTAGATTGGAAGTGGTCTTTTATTGGATGTGAGGGATGAGCTGAGTGTGAACTGCATGGACCAGCCCTTTGGAGAAGATAGGAGAATGGATGTCCCTATAGCTGCAGCACCCCCAGCCTCACAACCCCTAGGCATTATAAACATTCCTAAAAGATGGCTGCTACCCCAAACTGACTGAGATGAAGATTTCACCATCTGGCAGAATGGACATGCAAGATAAAAACTAAGTTGAATGAAAAAATCAAATCAAATCAGATGTATTCCACATCAGAATTTACAGACAGAGATTCCAACCCATACAAGTCCTTAACTCAGCTTTGACATCACTCTTATGAAATGTATGATAACTCTCCTTGGGAAAGGGAGGAGCTCTTTCTTTTTAAAAACAGAAGAAAAAATTCCTTCTTTACAAGGTTATTATAAAAGGCTCAGCATAGTGCCTGATTCATTGACAGCCCTCAATATTCAATGGATTATATTCTAATTTGTCTGGTTCACCTTTGTTTGCGTGGTGCCTGGCACAAAAGAGACACTCATATGTGCTCAGTGAATCGCAACATGCTCTATAATCTAGTTAATAGAAAAGATTGGCACATACGAAATGTGTTTATTTATAGATTATATACCACTCTCTCTATATTTATAGAGTGGTACATAACCTATTCATGCAGTAATGGTACAGAATAGAGGAAGAGATCACTTTTGTTAATTGTCAAGCTTCCTCAAATCTGAACAGCAGGGAACAAGAAAGAAATCAGACACCATTATCTGGAATATGAGATCAATTATCTTCATCTCTTGGACCATTGCAAATTTTGGCCCTGATTCAAGTTTAGTGAATGTACAATTACTCTCAGTGCTACTCAGTCCACACATGGATCTAGACACCCATCAAAATTCTTTATCTTTACGGCATTTGGTTAAATTTGAAAATAATACCTAGAGAGGCTACTGAGAAACGCAGGGCTATATCGCAGTAGGAGATGTCAGGGGCTGTTACAAGAAGACAGGAAGCAAAAGTTTTCTTTCTACAGGAGAAGGGAAAGGGAAGACTGCAGTTCACATGAGGAGGGAGCAGCCACCCCTTCTGGCTCTGAATCCCAGGTCACCCTACCTACTGGGCAGGCCACTGGGACATCAGTGCAGGATGTTGGGCTCCTTGGAAAGGTCGGTGGCTGTGACTGCTCAGTGGCATTAACGAAAGTGACACTCCCACCACTAATCAGATACCTGGTAAGTGTCTATTCACATGAGGTCAAAAATTAATCGGGGAACAGACCCACCATGAAGGTGTGAGATGACCAACGGGGTGACTCAATGCATGCTGCACATGGCTAGAAAAAGGAAATTCTGTAAATTAATTGCCAAATGAGAAGGAAATGAAATGCTCTGTCTGACCCAGCAGTCCTCCTCTTTCTTTTCTCCCCATCCTCTGCCCTCTCTTCATTCTCTTCCTCCTCCCTCTTTTCTCACCAACCAGCCTCCTCTGCCCCAAACAGCAGCCACAGGTTAAGGAACTTTTGTCCAAGGAGGACGTAAAAACCCCAAAACTTCCATGGGAGCCAGAAGGGAGAGAAGGAAAGAAATGACTTCCATAAGAGGTGCTACACCTTGAGGAATGGAAATTAAGGGACTCTTCATGAGGCTGTAGTGCGAAGAAAGGATTGTGACCCTGTAGAGTGGTTTCCACTGAGATCAGAACAGGGATCTATAGACCGACTAGAGTCGGATGGAGAGGGAAACTTGTATTGGGGAAAACACCTCAACTTTATTGCGAGGCACTGACACCCAGGGAGCCATGATGTGTAGAGTCACTTCACTTGTCTTCCTGGCTGCTTTCTCTTTCTGGAGTATTTTTTTTGTAGTGTGGTGTTGTAAAGATATTAAACCAGGGTTTCTCATCCCTGACATTATTGACATTTTGAGATGTGGGCCTGTCCTGTGTATGCATTGTAAGATGTTGAGCAGCATTGCTGGTCTCTACCTACTAGATACCATTAGCACTCTGTCAAGCTGTGACAACCAAAAATGCCTGCAGACATTGCCACACATCCCCTGGAAAGCAAAATTCCCCATGGTTGAGAACCACTGCTTCAGAGGGTAGACTGATGTTGTTAGCCCTGTGATTTCTGGAGTCTAAAATGGAGCAGAAAACTTTCTGATAGTGAACTGACACTGATTCCAGGTGTTCCAGTTTCCAGAGTAGGAGGGATTGAAATTTTATGTCACCTGTTAAGAAATTACTCGACTTCTCTGGGTATAACAGGTACATAGATAGCTTTCACTTGGGGATGCAGTTCTAGCTAAAACAGTTCTTTAAAATGTCTAAAGAAAAGGAGTGTTTGTGGAGATGCCAGAGAGGTAGCTATTAAAGGGGGAATAAAGATAGAATTAAGAGCCATTTCATTTCTTTTGTCAAAAATTATGAAGATATTAAAATCCATACAGATTAAAATACTACAAAATACTAAAAGTACTAAAAAGTCAGAATAGCAAAAACAAAAAAAATCCAATTAAAAAATGAGCTGACAAACTGAATAGTCATTTTTCCAAAGAAGATATTCAAATGGACAACAGGTACAGGAAAATGTGCTCAACATCACTAATCATCCGGGAAATGCAAATCAAAACCACAATGAGACATCACCCTCACACCTATTAGAATGGCTATCATCAATAAAGACAAGAGATTAACAAGTGCTGATGAGGATGTAGAAAAAAAGGAACCTTGTGTTACAAACCCTGTGGGATTTGGGGTAGCCACTATAGAAGACAGTATGGAAGTTGCACAAAAAATTTAAAACAGAACTACAAATTCTACTTCCATGTATATATCCAAAGGAAATGAAATCACTATGTTGAAGAGATATTTGCACCCTTCATGTTCATTGCAGCATATAGCCAAGGCATGGAAACAACCTAAGCGTTTATCAACAGATAAATGCATAAAGAAAATGTGATGTACACACACACACACACACACACACACACACACACCATGGAATACTATTTAGTCATAAAAAAGAAGGAAACCGTGCCATTTGGGACAACATCAATGGACCTTGAGGGCATTATGTTGAGTGAAATAAGTCAGACAGAGAAAGACAAATACTGTATGATCTCACTTATATGTGAAATCTAAAATAAAACCCTCCAGCCCCCTGGCAAAAAAAAAAAAAAAAAAAAACCTAACTCATAGACAAAGCAATCAGATTTGTGGTTACCATTAGGTAGAAGGTAGGAGGTGGGGGAATTGGATGAAGGTGGTCAAAATGTACAAACTTTCAGTTATGCGATAAATAAGTACTGAGGATGTGATGAACAACAGAATGACCCTAGTTAACACTGCTGCATGGTATATTTGAAAGTTTCTAAGTGAGTAAATCCTAAAAGTTCTTATCATAAGAAAAAACATTTTCTTGTACCTATATGTTAGTCAAGTCATTCATTATGTTGTACCACTTAAACTTATATAGTGCTGAATGTCAATTATATCTCAATAAGCCAGAAAGGGAAAAATAAAATTAAATAAAAATAAAATGTAAAAAATACTACAAATTCCACCTTAATGACAAATAGCATCAGTTGTCACCATGGCAGGGGAGAAGTAAGAATAAAGATGAATTGAATTGAAGCCTTAGCAGTATCTAATCACAGCCCATTGTCTTTAGCCCCTCGGGCCACTGACCCCAGACTAGAGCTCTGCTGCCCATTCAAGGAATTATGAATCACACATCAGCTGCTACTCTCCAAAAATACAAACAGGCGAGTCCAAACACAACTGGGGAGAAGCATTTGGGCCGGGTTTGAAATTTTAATAAATAATTCGAAATAAACCTGAGGTAAAGTGGCGACAACAGGTAAACACATTTGGAAATGACATATAAATAATATTAAGCTCCAAGTAAGTCCTATGAGGGGCTCTAAGAAAAGAAAGTACAGTTGGGTTAAAAAAACAGACGAGTAGGGTTAAAACACCCTACACACGAAATGGTGGCTAAAGCAGCCTCAGCTCTTAACTAAATGCTGTTCATCCTTATAATGTCTGTATTTGAGAGGTTAAAAAAAAGTTTGGACACTGTATTCCACTTTGCCCTTTCCACCTTGGTGCTTACAATAGTCCTGATGCTTTTCTCTTTTTCCCAGCACACTTGACTCCAGATCACACACAACTCACTGAGAGATTAGATAAGTATTGTCTGGAGAACAATGAGAGTTGGTGGATAAATTGGAATGGCTTACAAAGAGGATACAAAGGGGGTGGTTATCATCAGGGTATCACAGGATTGGGATGTAGGTCCTGTGTGTTCCATTAGGGTGTGAGCCTGTGCCCATCATTACCATCAAATCCTTTTTATAACTGACCTTGAAAAGAAGGTCAATGCGATATTGACCAAATTTGCAAACAGCACAAAGCTTTCAGGTAGGGGAGATAAAGAGGATGACATATTACAAACCCAGTAGGAAATAGATAATTCAGGGCACTGGTTGAACAAAAGTGAAATGAGGTTTAATACAGAGACATGCAAGATAATATATGCACCTGAGAGAAAATAACTCTCAGCACAGATTCAAATTATGGGGGTATTACTCAGGAAGCTGTCATGCTGAGTGAGATTTGGGGAGGATGGTGGATAACAAATTGAATAGGAGTTCACAGTGCAGTGCCACAGCAAAGAAGGACAACGCTATTTTGAGATATGTAGACAATATAAAGTGATCTTTGAAAATTCAAGTGGGGACAGATTGTTGCTTTACACCATGTGGGTAAAACCTCACCTTGAACTCCCTGGTGCCCTGACTTTCACAAAGATGGCAATGAGATGGAAGATTTAGCAAAGACAGTCATTTGAATGGTATTCAAACTGATGTAGAAGTCTCCCTAGGAAAAGCTGAATTGTCTTCCTTTGCAAACACACATTTATAAAAAAGGTTTTTTTGTGGTAAAGTCCTTCCGTTATTATATTTCCTTTAATGCCTTGTTGAGTTTCAGGAAGAGGAAAATAACTACTTAGAAAAGAAGAAACAAACAACCAAATGTATTCTTTTAGGGAGCAGAAAAACAAGTGCTGAATTTTCATATGTTCAGCAATATTTCCTGGGTATAAATTCCTGCCTGCCAAAATCTTTGACTCTAATAGGAAAAGAGGTGACAAAGTTATCATACAAGGACAAATTAATCCTTATATTAGACTCATATATTAAACTAATATTAGAACAATAGAAGTTCAAAAGGACAGATATTGTTCTGGAGTCAATTAGGGAAGTTTTCAAAGTGCTCTATCTCCCATTCATATTATTGAAAGATCAGTACTAGCGGGAGCGGGCAGATGCTTGAATGGGGAGAAACTGGAGCTTGTGAAGTTGGTAAGAGGGACATGACTGGCACCTGAGCCAGCTGGTGGGGGGTGTCGGGAATGGAAAGGAACAGAAGGATAGGAGAACTTGTGTGAATGAAAAATCATTAATACTTGGGAAGATCAAGGCTTTGCAATCGGACGTACTAGATTTTAATCTAGACTGTAGAATTTAGCAGATACATAAGCATGCAGTTTATTTAATCTCTCTGAGGCTAAGATGTTTCATCAAATTATAAAAACTACTTTGCAAGATTATGATGACAATTAGAAATACGTATATGTGAAACACTTAGATGTTAAAGCCTGCAGTAGGTCCAGGATAAAGGTTTACAGTTTTAGTAACTGATTAGTTGTTGAAGTCATAGAGGAAAAAAAATAAAAGACTGTGAGGTTTTATTCCTGGAGTGAATTTTAGTACTATTTTTCAGAAATACAGCAGACAGGAGGATAATTTATTAGCTTGGCAAGGTGCTTGGACTTTCACCCATGTTGTGCTTGAAGAGATGATAGAGCATCCAGGGTTTTGATTTTGCCAGAATTTGCCTCTTGAGGTGTTTCATGCACTACCGGATATAGTGAGGGTAGAGTCACTAAAATAGTACAGTTGTATAAAAATTCTGAATCCAGTTTTCAACACTTTAGAGAAATAGCAATGTGTTAACATTTCTGCAGAACAGATTTTGAACATTTTGATGGGCCTAGGTCAAACTGAAAAAGAACTCAGGACTAAAAATTCTCAGCTCATTGGACCATATGTATTCTTTTTTTAAAACGTAAGTACCCAGTGAAAGCAATAGGAATTACTCAAGCTCAGTTTCTAACTCACATTTAATTTCACACAAATAATGGCAATGTTTTTATGCAGATCATGAGTGTGTGTAGTGGGGAAATTTCCATATGGGGGTACATGGATAAATAAATAAGCAAAATAATAAACTAAACTCCAAATAGAGGATGTAGCACATCTGTCTTAGGTTCATGGTACTTTGTATTAAGATTTACCTCATTGTTGCTTTTTATATCTATAGAACGTTTGTTATCAGTTATCATTGCATGGATAGGAACAAAATATGAATATCTGGTTAAAACAGTCACTGTATGATGCTTCTTGGCACACAATTATTCCCATTTTGTCATCATTCAAAAGACATTTTTATTTCTGCCATTCAAACAATAATCACGTCTTAAACTTAAAATGATATATTAAAAATTAAAATATAATTAGCATCATCATAGCTGATATGTACCTAATTTTACTGACAACAATTTGCTAATAAAGGAGAGAAAGGTTAATATGAATGGTGTCGATCATCTTTCCAATCACCCAAATTTATTTTTACACTTTAATATTCTAGAGCAGAGGCCAGCAAACTTTTCTGTAAAGTAGCAGAGAGTAAATATTTTAGGTTTTCTAGACCAGGAGGCAAAATCTAGGATATTGCACAAGGACTTATATAAAAGAGAGAAAACAAACATCCACAAATTTAAAAAAAAATAATTAAATATTATTCATCAATATAACAGTTAATATAATAATACATTTTAAAATAATATGGGTCTATTAATGAGAAGAATAGAATTCTTCTGGCGGGGGGATGAATTTTGCTTAATTGAGGTTGAAATCTAGTGTTCCCTCATTCTCCTACAAAGCCTTCTCTTGCTTCTCTGAAACACAGTGATCTTTTTTCCAGGGAACGCTCCAGAATGTGTTGCCAGCACCTCTGTTTTGGTATTCAATATACTAACCTCATAGCATTGGACTCTTTTTAAAGTGGGGAGGCAGTTTTAGACCACAGGCTCTGGGGTAAGACTCTCTGAGTGTGAATTCCAGTAGAATTGAAATGCATTCGTTGCGTAACCTTTGATTACTTACTTCAGTTTGCTCATCTATAAAATGAAAAGTAGTACCTACTTCATAGGATTGTTGTAAAGATTAAATAAATTTTAAAATGCAAAGATTTAGTACCGTGCATGACATATTATAAAGTACTTGATATAAATATGATCCTTCTTTTACCTTTTTAAAAAAACTACTGAAAAATGTAAAACCATTCTTAGCTCATGAGTTGTGTAAAAACAAGCAGTGGGTTGGATTTGGGTCATGAACCATATTTTGCTAAAATTTTTTTCTTTCCCTTAAACTATCATTATCTGTGTATTAGAACCAAAATTTAAGAGTCAGAATGAACTTCAAGATATTGTCAAAATTACTTCACTCATTGTACAGATAAAGAAACTGAGACTGATAGTCAACTGACCTACTATTACAATCTAGCTCATTAGTGACAGGTCCCAGAGTAGAACCTCCATCCCTGGGACTTCCTACAACTGCAAGTCACAAAGTGCAGCCTGAGTCGGGGGCTAAGAACAGGTGGAAGTCGACTAGAGTTAGAATTGGTGAGTTCAGACATTTAAGTCTTACTCAGTTCCAAAAAGAAGACCCAAAATGCAAGCCTCCTATCTGAATCCTGCAGTTTTGAAGACTTAGGAATTACTCCTTCAGACTACAAGAATTTAGGGAGAAGGCAAGATTTGCAATATATAACCTTCTCTGCTCCAGGATCCAAACTCTCATGGGATTTGTATTAGTGTGCTAGAGCAACCATAACAAAGAACCACAGGCTAAGTGGTTTAACAGAAGAAATTTATTTCCTCACAATTCTGGAGGCTGGAAGTCTGAGATCAAATGGTGGGCAGGGTTAGTTTCTCTCATAGGCCTGTCTCTTTAGCTTGTAGATGGCTGTCTTTCTATATTTTCACATGGTCTTCCTTCTGTAAGTGTCTGGGTCTTAATCTCCTCTTCTTATAAGGACACTAATCATATTGGATTAAGATCTACCCTAATTACCTCGTAAAGTGAAGCTAAAAACTAATTTACCTTTTTAAAGTCTTTAAATACAGTAGATTTATATTCTAAGCTACTGAGAGTTAGGACTTCAATATTGAATTTTAGGGGACACAATTCAGCCCATGACAGAATCCCAACTCTGATACTTTAGAAAGGTATCTACATAATACTGGAATATTTACACCAAGCGCAGGATGGTAGATTGATAAGAAATGGAAGTAAGTAACTTTATAAAATCATCTGCTTTTCAATGTTGGTAGCAGATGGATTGTCATAACCAAGTCTCCCAAATACTCCATGGGTCTCAGTTTTCCTATCCCTAAAAAAAAACCTTGACCTGACTTACAGAGGCAAAACAGAAGTGAATAAATGTTTGTCAAGTACCTTGAGGTCCTAGAGGAAAGTAATTCCATCTGCCCAAAGCATTCAGGTTATGTATTACAGTTTCAGAATTATATTTTTAACCAAGTAATATTTCACAAGGATAATGTAATCACCTAATGATGTGCCCTTGAATGTTAGTTATAGAGACGTATTGAAATCCACCAAAATGATTTATTTTTTCTGAAATATCCTTTTTCATACCATCTAATTTAGAGAGAATTGTGCCTACAGCATTCCATGCAAAGTCACCTTGCCCCTTCACAAAATCCTGTTCTGCTAGAAATATATTTAAATTAGTGCATGGTATACAGATTTTCACCTTACAGAAGTTTCTGGGAATTTCTGGCTGAAATATGGGTAGAGATAACTGTTTGTAGGAAAAGCATAAAAGAGCAAAATTTGTTTACATTGCTCTGCACTTTTCTTTTAATAAGTACCCCTTATTTTTAGTTAAACACATTTATCTTCATTTGAAATAGGGTAGCTATCTCATAGATGAAGAAACTGACAATCAGAGATGTTTAGTAATTTGCCCAAGGTCACAGAGTTTGTAAGAGATGGAGTCAAAACTAATAACCAATTTTGTCTGACTCTATTCTAATACTTTTATTATAACATTGCTTTCTCTTTCAGAATCCCTTTAACCATAAAACATCCAGCAACCTGAAATATAGTTTTGATAACATACTTTCTATATCTGTTAGTCCACTTTTGTAAGTAATATAAAATTAACTCGAATTGATTTAGCTCCTTCTCAATATGGCAGCTGGATGTCTGCCAGTAGCAATGGAAACAAATTGGGCAGAAGAGAGAAATGGTATTCTTTTTAGAGTAAGGAAAAACTGTCTCTGAAGATTCTATCAAACATTTTCTTTTGTCTTATTGGTTGGAATTAGCACACATGCTCTGAACCAATCAAAGGGATGGGATTAAACTCAAACCAATCAGGTCTAGCCTTTGACCTGAGGTTAATTCCCTAATCTACAGAGATGTTGCTCTGTGGAGAAGCTGTGAAATGAAGATTGGCGAGTAAACTGCAGTACTGCTTCCTCCCGAGGGTCAGATAACACTAGGCTTTTAATCTTTTAACATCCCCTTTTCAGTGTGTTTGAATGTACCATAACTGCAACCTGTTTGCTTCCTCAGGATCCTGTGCTTTTAAAGAAGAATGAGTTCTAATTCATTACTTGTCAGGTAGACTAAACCCTTTGCCAAAGCAACAACTTCTCAGTGAAGAGACTACTTTAGCCAAGATAAAGCATGGGTGACACACACCAGGGCAACCTGGCTGAAAGGTAGCTGTCACTGGGAAGGTCTCTTCAAGCACACTCCCTCTGTGAAAAGTTATCCTTGTCAATTAAGAGAAAAAAGGGAGAGAGAGATACCCTCATTTTTGCTATAATACATAAAAAGTATACTTTTTTTAGTTTTAAGGCAAATATTTGCTTTTGTGGACAATACTTTAAGCAAATATTTGTGTTTTTTTAAGATTTTAAAAGTTTTTAACACAAATATTTGCAACTCTTTTGGGTGGTGTTTTGTTCTGTATGGTATGTTTAAAAAGATAAGAAATTGTTTGGGGTTCAGTGTAGAGGCAAAGACCTAATTTTAGTGTAAAGTGGTGCCCACAGAGAGCCTGTACAAATAAGATGAGTCAGCAGTAGGCCTGATGGCATGTGTTCCATTCAGGTAGCTTCACTATTTAGATGTTGTTCTTAAACTAGATGCCTGAAAATGTGTCTCGGGGGCTTAATATTCTTAACCTTAAACCTAGTCATTTTATTTCTGGGAATCTAGTCTAGGGGGAAAAAACCCTTAATGTGGAAAATGCCAAGGGGGAGAAAGGGTTGGGAGACAGATGGATTGGGAGTTTGGGATTAGCAGATGCAAACTGTGATATATAAGATGGATAAACAACAATGTCCTACTATATAGCACAGGGAACTATATTCAGTATCCTGTGATAAACCATAATGGAAAAGAATATGAAAAAGAATATGCATATATATATATATATATATATATATATATATATATATATGTATAACTGAGTCCCTTTGCTGTACAGCAGAAATTAATATAACATTGTAAATAAACTATACTTCAATAAAAATTTTAAAAATGAAAAAAAAAAATAAGAAATTTGTAATACTGGATCTTTAAGACTATAAAACAATGAATTGTATCTGTTATAGTATTTCAGATTATAGTGTTTCAGGTTATAGTATTTTATAGCTAAATGAAAAAAAATCCTTAAAATTGTTAATAAAACATATGTTTTAAAAGAACATTAGATATCTCTTAGAAGCATTACTAGCCAAATTATTTTTTATAATCATGCATCTCAGTAGTAAAATATCACTTTTCTTTTAACTACCAAACTTTGGAGAAAGATCAAATTATTTTTATAGGGTTATGATAAATAATATTTAATATATCATCAAATACCAAATATTTACTGAGTATTTTAAAATAACTTCAGGTATATTAACTCATTTAACCCTCATTATAACTCTCTAAGTTTCTTCACTTTACAAATGAGGAAAGTGGGGCTCAGGGAAGTAACACTGATAGTAAGTAGTGGACTCAAGATCCAAACCCAGACAGTCTGGTCCAGAGCACTGCTCTTATTGACAATGTTATACCATTTTTTTCAGTATCTAGTGCCTTTCCAGAAGTATCCCAAGGACTTTCTCCACTCAACACTCTTTACCTCAATAGTTAATACTCCTGATCATATCCTCAAATTTGTCCCTTTACCAAACCTGCTTTTCCTACTTATTAATAAGAGCCAACACTTGAATGGCATTTAATGGTTTACCAAGAATTCTCACATAATATTTTAATTACAAAGTGGATTTCATTCATATTCCTATTTTGCAGAAAAGAAACTGAAGTTCAGAGAGGTAAAGTTTCTTATGTTAGGACTGACGTCACCAATGTGGTGACATAGGTTGTTCTTGACTTGGCTCCCCCTCACAAGGAGAACAACTAACCACTCTTCATGGACAAGACACCACTGAAAGAATCCTAGAACACAGGGGAGAGACTGAAGCACCACTTTAAACTACAGAGACCAAGAGAGCCTATATTAGAATAAGAGGAGTGGCAACATGCTGACTGCATTGACCCTCCCCCAGGCTGGGGCAGCACCATGCCAAGAGGTCTCCCCTGAGCGTCCAGTTCCTCCAGTAAGAAAAGAGAGCCCAGGGTGGACATTCAGCTCACCCAGCATTGTGGGTCATTTGTTGAGAAGCTCCACTCCAATCTTGTCTCACAGGGATTGCAGGGTATCTGCGGGCTTCAACTACTGGGAATCTAGTTGTGACAGGAAAGGGAAGAAGGGGTTTGCAATAATCAGCACTTGGATTTTGGCAGAATGAGTTCCTACCTGCAGCATCCATGTACGGTCTCAACCAGTGGTTTTGCCCATCTGCAGAGCCAAGACAGTGGCACAGTCTGTTCAGGGAATTTGGGAGGGTACAGGTCTGCCTGATTTGGGTCCTCAAACAAAGAGCTTTGCCGGCCCCAAAACTAGGTGCCCCCACACAGGTAGGGAAACTGAGTCATATACCAGCCCACTGCTGATTAGCTCCCAGCCCTGCCTGATCAAAATGGCTGGCCAGAACACCTGGAAGCTGCATAGCCTAACAGTGCTCATGCAGAGAGTATGGCAGACAGAGCCGATCATCTGCAGAGCAAACCCAGTGGTCCTGTTTGGCTAGGGAACCTGGGGTGTAAGTTGGTTTGAGTCAAGACCACAAATGAAAAGCTTTATCAGGCTTGGAGCCAGTTCTTATGCTCTCCTGGGCAGGGAAGCTAATTCATAGCCCTGCTCATTGCTGGATACAGCCTTCAGCCCACCCAACTGGGGATTGTAAACAGAGCCCACGGGAAGCTGTGTAGCCCATCCAACAGCCCTGCTTACAGTGGCAATTGAACAGAGAACACAGCCTGTGGCTTTCCCCTTCTGCAGAGTAAACTAATGGCCTCATGTGGCTGGGGAATTCACTACACAGTCTTGCCCAATTCAGATTCCCAAACAACAAGCTGTGCAGGCCCTGAGGCCCATCCTGCTGCCCTGCCAGTACAGAGAAGTTAATTCATAGCGCCATCTACTGATGAGTATAGTACCCAGTTCTGACTGTCTAGTCAGCCTGACCAGAGAATCCAGGCAAATGTGTAGCTCATCAGCTCATCCTACACCCTTGCTTGGACAGAGAACCAAGCCAGCAGTCCTATCCAACTGTTCTCAGACAGCAGCAGCTCCCCAAATCTCCTCCCTGACACAGAGCTCAGACAGTGGCCTTGCACAAAAATAGACCCTGATAGCAAGATATATCAGTCTAGGACATTACCAGAAGATATGTCCAGACACTCATACTGAGCTGACTGGTGAAGAACTATCTCTGCCAAAGTGAACCTATAAGGTCTGGAAGAGGACTCAAATGCAGAGACACCAATGTAAGGAATCAAGGATCATAAAAATCAGGTAAACATGATACCACCAAAGAAAACTAATATAGCTCCAATAGCTAACCGTAAAGAAATGGAGAACTATGAACTGTCAGACAAGGAATTTAGAATAGCCCTCTTAAAAAAGTTTAGTGAACTACAAGAACACCCAGGCAAGTAAACAAAATTAGGAAAACAATGTGTGAAAAAAATAAGAATTTCAACAAAGAAATAGAAACCCTCCAAAAACACCTCACAAAAAACAAAAAAAGAAATCATAGAACTGAAAAATAAAATGACTGAATTGAAGAATTCAATAGACAGCTTCGAAAGCAGACTCAACTATGCAGAAGAAAGAATCAGTGACCTAGAAGACAGCATATTTGAAATTATCCCATCAGAGGAACAAAAGCAAAAAAAATAAAAAAGAGTAAAGAAAGCCAAAAAAAAAAAAAAGAATATAAAAGAGTAAAGAAAGGATTTATGGGACACAATCAAAACAACTGATACCCACATTATGGGAATTCCAGAAGGAGAATAGAAAGAAAGGGACAAAAAGTATATTTAAAGCAATAAAGGCTGAAAATTTCTCAAATCTTAAAAGAGAGGCCCAAAAGACACCAAATAGGTTGAATCTGAATAGGGCTACATCAAGACAGATTCTAATTAAATTGTCAAAAGTCAAAGACAAAGAAATAATTCTGAAAGCAGCAAGAGAAAAGAGAGAATTTATACACTAAGAAACTCCATAAGATTATCAATGGATTTCTCAACAGAAACTTTTCACACCAGGAGAGAATAGGATGATACATTCAAAATATTGGAAGAAAAAACTGTCAACCAAGAATTCTATACCCAGCAAAGCTGTCCTTCAAAAATGAAGGAAAAGTAAAGACTTTCTCAAACAAATAAAAACAGAGGGAGTTCATCACCACTAGACCTGTCTTACAAGGAATGCTAAAGGGAGTTCTTTAAGTGGAAATAAAAGGACATTAATTAACATCATAATACCACAAGAAGGTAGTATAAATCTCACTGGCTATGATAAATATATAGTCAGATTCTATTATATGGTAATAGTGGCACATAATGCATTTACAACTCTAAAATTTAAAAAAAAAGTGGTAAAAATAACTACAATTATCTGTATGGTTACCCAGTATAAAAAATAGGTAAACTGTGACATAAATAAACTTGTGAGGGAGAGGAGGAGTAAAAGTGTATAGTTTGGGAATGCCTTGAGGTTAAGTTGTTATCAGCTTAAAATAGGGTGTTATAATTTTCAGATGCTTTATGTAAGCCTCATGGTAACCACAAGGGAAAAACCTGTGGTAATTACACAAAAGTACATAGTAAAGAAGTCAAACATACTGACCAAAGACATCAAAACACAAAAAGATAGCAAGATAAGAAACAAGGAACAATGGGTCTACAAAACAGCCAGAAAACAATTAACAAAATGATATTAGTAGTCCTTACCTATAAATAATTACCTTAAATGTAAGTGGATTAAATATTCTAGTCAAAAGACAGAATGGAGACTTGGGCCAAGATGTCAGATAGGTAAACCCTGAGCTCACCTCCTCTCACAGGCACATCAAAATCACAGCTGTTTACAGAGCATCTATTGATGAGAAAGACCAGAATCTAGAAGAAAAGGTCTACAACTAAAGATATAAAGAAGGAATCATGAGACAGGTAAGGGTGGAGTCACTGTATAGTCAAGATCCATACCCCTGAGTAGGCAATCCACAAATGGTAGATTAATTACAGCTGCAGAAATTTTCCCCAAGGAGGAATGAGTCTGAGCTCCACATCAATCTCCCCAGCCCAGGGGTCCTGCACCGGAAAGATGAGCCCCCAGAACATTTGGCTTTGAAGGCCAGGGGACTTACTTTCAAGAGACCCAAAGAGTTATGAGAAATAGAGAGTACATTCTTAAAGGGTGCACAAAAAATCTCACATGCACCCAGTGTAGAAGAAGTAATTTTAAAGGAGCCTGGGTCAGACCTACCTCGTGTTCTCGGAGAGTCTCCCAGAGAGGCAGGAGGCAACTGGAGCTCATCCAGTTGGGATGATGTAGACACTGGTGGCAGCTATTTTTGGGAGCTTGTTCTACCATGAGGACACTGGTGCTGGCAAGCCCCATTTTGGAATCCTTCCCCTAGCTTATTAGCACTTGGACCCTCACCCACCCACCAGCCTGCTGGTACCAATACTGGGATTCCTCAGGCCGAGCAATTATATTGGGGGGGACACAGCCTCACTGACCAGCAATCAGGCTGCCTTAAGACGCTCTGAGTGAGCCCAAAGCTGCCCTGGGACACACTGTTCACTAGAGGGTCCAGGATCCTGTCCCACACACCAGTATGCATGCACTAACTCTGGCAGACCCAGGGTCCTGTAGCCTGAGAGCCTGGGACTGAACTCTGCCACCAGTGGGCCAATATTATCCCCAGGACCACTACAGCCTTGCAGCTTGGAGTGGCAAGACTCAGACCACCAGCAAGGCAGCACCAGCTCTGATACACTTTAGGCCCCTCAGCCAGCAGTCCTGGGATCCAGTCAACAAAACAGTAGGCTCACACAAGATTCAGGACACCCCAGAACCTGCAGCCAGAAGTGTCAGGCACTGACCCCACCCACCAGGGGGCCAACACCAGCACCGGGGCCCTGCAGCCAGAGATTCTAGGACCCATGTGCACCCACCAGTGAGCTGGCACTAACCCTGGGAGCACCTGGGCCCTGGCCTTGCCCACCAGCAGGAGAACACTAGATCTGGAAACCCCAGCCCTGCAACCATACACCCCAGAACCTGGTTCTGCCTTCTGCCCACCAGTGAGCCAACACTAGTCCTGGGACCCCCCTGGGGTTCTGCAGCCAGTCACCTCATAACCCAGCCCCACCAACCAGTGGCCAACAGCCTCTGCAAAGGCAGGACCTAGAAACCAACGAGGCCAAGGGCCAGCCACACCTACCAGACCTCCAACAGTAGTAAGCCTACCACAATAGAAGGACTCACACAACCTGCATGGGGGCATCCCTAGAGTATATAGCTCTGGTGATCAAAGGAGAGTGTGCTGCTCGGATGCAGAGAATATCTCCTGCAAAAGGCCACTCCTTCAAGGTCAGGAACTATAACCAAACTACTAGATACATAGGCGTAAAACCAGCAAATTAGGCAAAAATGTGGTGACAGAGGAACATGTTTCAAATAAAGGAACAAAATAAAACCCTAGAAGAAGAACTAAGTGAAGAGGAGATATAAACAATCTTCCTGATAAAGAGTTCAAGGGAATGACTGTAAAGATGATCAAAAAGTTGGGAGAAGAATTGATGAACAAAATGAGAATTTAGAAGTTTTATTCAAAGAGAAAATACAAAGAAGAAACAAAAGAACCAACTGGGAGATTGGGATTGACGTATATACACTAATATGCATAAAATAGATAACTAATAAGAACCTGTTGTATAGCAGAGGGAACTCTACTTCACTTTGCTGAACAGTAGAAACTAACACAACATTGTCAAACAACTATAACCCAATTTAAACAAAAGAAGCAGAGATGAAGAATACAATAACTGAAATGAAAAACACACTAGAAGGAATCAAAAGTAAGTAGATTATATGATACAAAGGACTGGACCAGCAAGCTGGAAAACAGAGCAGTGGAAATCATTGAAGCTGAACAGAAAAAAGAGAGGAGAATGAAAAGAAATGAGGAGTATTTAACAGACCTCTGAGACAATATCAAGAGTACTAACATTCACATTATAGGGGTCCCAGAAGAGAGAAAGGGGCAGAGAACATATTTGAAGACATAATAGCTGAAAACTTCCCTACCCTGGGAAAAGAAACAGACATCCAGGTCTGGAAAGCAGAGAGAGTCCTAAGCAGGATCAACCCAAAGAGGAACACCCCAAGACACACTGTAATTAAAATGGCAAAAGTTAAAGATATATAGAGAAAGGTAAAAGTAGCAAGGGAGAAGCAACACGTTATGTACAAGGGAACTCCCATAAGACTATCAGCAGACTTTTCAGCTGAAACTCTGTAAGTCAGAAGGGAATGGCATAACATACTTAAAGCAATGAAAGGGGAAAGCCTACAATCAAGAATATTCTACCTGGCAAGGGTTTCATTCAGATTTGATAGAGAGATAAAAAGTTTTAAAGGAAAGTAAAGTTAAAAGAATTCAGCACCACCAAACCAGCTTTACAAGAAATTTTAAATGGACATCTCTAAGTGAAAAAGAGAAGGCCATAACTACAAACATGAAAATTCTGAAAGGAAAAAGTTCATTGGTAAAGGCAAATATACAGTAAAGGGAGTAAATCAACCAAGTTCAAAGCTAGTAGGAAGGTTAAAAGACAAAAGTAGTAAGATCATTTATATCTGCAATAAGTAGTTAAAGGATACACAAAACAAGAAGATGTAAAATATGATGTCAAAAAGTAATCATGGGGCCTCCCTGGTGGCGCAGTGGTTGAGAGTCCGCCTGCCGATGCAGGGGATACGGGTTCGTGCCCCGGTCTGGGAGGATCCCATATGCCGCGGAGCGGCTGGGCCCGTGAGCCATGGCCTCTGGGCCTGCGCGTCCGGAGCCTGTGCTCCGCAACGGGAGAGGCCACAACAGTGAGAGGCCCGCATACCGCAAAAAGAAAAAAAAAAAAAAAAAAAAAAAAAAAAGTAATCATGGAGGCAGGAGAGTAAAAATTCAGGGTTGTTAAAATGCATTTAAAATTAAGAGATTAGCAACTTAAAATAATCATATATATATATATATGATATATAAATGATACACACAAAAGAGAAAGGAATCAAAACTCAACACTGAAAATAATCATCAAATCACAAGGGAAGAGAACAAAAGAAGAAGAAATGAACAAAAAAGACCTACAAAAACAATCCAAAAACAATTAACAAAACAGCAGTAACAACACACATATCAATAACTACCTTAAATGTAAATGGACTAACTGCACAAGTCAAAAGACACAGAGCGGCTGAATGGATACGAAAGCAAAACCACATGTATGCTGCCTACAAGAGACTCACTTCAGATCTAAAGACACACGCAGACTGAGAGTGAGGGGATGGAAAAAGGTATTCCATGCAAATGGAAATAAAAAGAAAGCTGGCATAGCAATACTTATATCAGATAAAATAGACTTTAAAATAAAGACATTATAAGAGAAAAAAAGCACACTACATAATGATCAAGGGACCAATCCAAGAAGAAGATATAACAATTGTAAATATATACACACCCAGCATAGGAGCACCTAAAATACATAAAGCAAATATTAACAGACATAAAGGGAGAACTTGACATTAACACAATAATAGTAGGGGACTTTAACACCCTACTTACATCAGTGGACAGATCATCCAGACAGAAAATCAATAAGGAAACACAGGCCTTCAATGACACATTAAACCAAATGGTCTTAATAGATATATATAGAACATTGTATCCAAAAGCTGCAGAATACACATTATTTTCAAGTTCACATGGAACACTTCCCCAGGATAGATCACATGCTAGGCCACAAAATAAGCCTCAGTAAATTTAAGAAAATGGAAATTGTGTCAATCTTCTTTTTCAATCACAACACTATGAGACTAGAAATAAACTAGAAGAAAAAAACACAAACACATAGACACTAAACAATATGCTACTAAACAATCAATGGATCACTGAAGGAATCAAAGAAGAAATTTTAAAAAATACCTGGAGTAAATGAAAACAAAAACCACTATCATACAAAATCTATGAAATGCAGCAAAAGAGGTTCTAAGATGGAAGTTTATAGTGATACAAGCTTACCTCAGGAAACAAGAAAAAAACTTAAACAACCTAACTTTACACCTAAAGGAACTAGAAAAAGAAGAACAAACAAATTGCAAAGTTAGTAGAAGGGACGAAATAATAAAGACCAGAGCAGAAATGAATGAAAAAGAGACTAAAAAAATTTAAAAAGACAAGATCAATAAAACTAAGAGCTGGTTTTTGAAAAGACAAACAAAATTGATAAATTTTTAGTGAGAATCATCAAAAAAGGGGGGTCAAATCAATATAATCAGAAATGAAAAAGGAGAAGTTACAACCAATACGACAGAAACATAAAGGATCACAGAGATTACTATGAACAGCTATATGCCAATAAAATGGATAACCTAGAAGAAATGGACAAATTCCTAGAAATGTACCATCTCCCAAGACTGAACTAGTAAGAAACAGAGAATATGAACAGACCAATTACCAGTAATTAAATTGAACTGGTAATTAAAAAAAACCCCAAACTTCTCAAAACAGAAGTCAAGGACAGATGGCTTTACAGGTGAATTCAACCAAACATTTAGAGAAGAGTTAACACCTATCCTTCTGAAAGTATTCCAAAAACTTGCAGAGGAAGGATTGCTTCTAAACTCATTCTATGAGCCAAGAATCACCCTGATATCTAAACCAGACAAAGATATCATACAAAAAAAGAAAATTACAGGCCAATATCACTGATGAGCATAGATGTAAAAAGCCTCAAGAAAATATTAGAAAACCAAATCCAACAGTATATAAAAAGGATCATACACCTTGATCAAGTTGGATTTATCCCAGGGATGTAAGATGGTTCAATATCTGTAAATCAATCAATGTGATACATCACTTTAACAAACTGAAGAATAAATATCATATGATCGTCTCAATATATACAAAAACTTTTGACAAAATTCAACATCCATTTATCATAAAAACTCTCCACAAAGTGGGTATAGAAGGCATATACCTCAACATAATAAAGGCCATATATGGTAAGCCCATATCTAATATCATATTCAATGGTGAAAAGCTGAAAGTATTTCCTCTAAGATTAGGAACAAGACAAGGATGCCCACTCTCACCTTTTATTCAACATAGTATCCTAGTCCTAACCACAGCAATCAGATAAGAAGAAGAAATAAAAGGATTCAAAATTAGAAAGGAAGAAGTAAAATTGTCAATGTTTTCAGATGACATGATACTATACATAGAAAATCCTAAAGAAACCACTAAAAAACTACTATAGCTCATCAATGAATTTGGTAAAATTGTAGGATACAAAATTAATACAAAGAAATCTGTTGCATTTCTATACACTAACTACAAACTATCAGAAAGAGAAATTAAGAAACTCCCATTTACCATTACATCAAAAAGAATAAAATACCTAGGAATAAATCTAACAAAGGAGGTAAATACCTATACTTGGAAAACTGCAAGATGCTGATGAAAGAAACTGAAGACACAAACAGATGGAAAGACATACCATGTTCATGGATTGGAAGAATTAATATTGTTTAAATGACCCAAGGCAATCTACAGATTCAATGCAATCCCTATCAAAATACAAATGACAGTTTTCACAGAAGTAGGACAAATAATTCTAAAATTGTTTGGAAACACAAAAGACCCCAAATAGCCAAAGCAATCTTGAGAAAGTAAAACAGAGCTGGAGGTATCATGCTCCCAGACTTCAGACTATATTACAAAGCTACAATCATCAAAACAGTATGATAATGGCAAAAAAATAGACACATAGATCAACGGAACAGAATAGAGAGCCCAGAAAAAACCCACACACTTATGGCCAATTAATCTATGACAAAGAAGGCATGAATATACAATGGGGGAAAGACAGTCTCTTCAATAATTGGTGCTGGGACTTTAGATGGCTATATGTAAAAAAAAAAAATTAGAACATTTTCTCACACAGTGTGTAAAAATAAACCCAAAATTTACTAAAGACTTAAATGTAAGACGAGAAACCATAAAAATCCAAGAAGAAAACATAGGATCACTCATTGACATAAACTGTAGCAATATATTTTTGCATCTGTCTCCTAAGATAAAGGAAACAAATGCAAAAATAAACAAATGGAACCTAATTAAACTTACAGGCTTTTGTACAGCAAAGAAAACCATTGACAAAATGAAAAATACAACCTACTGAATGGGAGAAAATATTTATAAATGATAGACCAATAAGGGGTTAATATCCAAAACATATTTATCAGCTCATACAACTCAATATCAAAAAAACCCCAAACAACCCAATTTAAAAATGAGTAGAAGGCCTGAATAGACATTTTCCCAGAGAAGAAATACAGATGGCCAACAGCTACATGAAAAGATGCTCAACAATGCAAATTATTAGAGAAATGCAAACCAAAACCATATTGAGATATCACCTCATACCTTTCAAAATGCCTATCATCAAAAAGACATAAAGAACAAATGTTGGCAAGGATGTGGAAAAAAGAGAACCCTTGTACACTGTTGGTGGGAATATAAATTGATGCAGCCACTGTGGAAAACATTATGGAGGCTTGTCAAAAAACTAAAAATAGAATTACCATGTAATCTAGCAATTCTACTCCTGGGTATGTATCCAGAAAAAAAGAAAATACTAATTCAAAAAGATAGATACACCCCAATGTTCATAGCAGCATTATTTACAATAGCCAAGATATGGAAACAACCTAAGTGTTCATGAACAGATAAATGTTTAAAGAAGATGTGGGATATGTGTGTGTGTGTGTGTGTGTGTACACACACACACACACATACATTGGGTTAGCCAAAAAGTTCATTTGGATTTTTCTGTAAGATGTGTGTGTGTGGGTGTGTGTGCGTATGTATATATATATATATATATATATATATATATATATATATATATATATATATATATATATATATATATATATATATATATATATATATATATATATACACATACGCACACACACCCACACACACACATACCACATACATACATGCATACACACACACAATGGAATACTACTCAGCTATAAAAAAGAATGCAATTTTGCCATTTGCAACAACACAGATGGACCTGGAGGGTATTATGCTAAAGTGAAATAAGTCAGACATAGATAAATATTGTATGTTATCACTTATATGTGGAATGTAAAAAATAAAAGGAACAAATGGATATAACAAAACAGAAATAGATGCACAGATATAGAGAACAAACTAGTGGTTACCAGTGGGGAGAGGGAAGGGGGGAGGGGCAAGATAGGGTAGGGGATAAAGAGGTACAAACTACTATATATAAAATAAATAAGCTACAAGGATATATTGTACAACACAGGGAATATAGCCAACATTTTATAATAACTTTTGATGAAGTATAATCTATAAAAATTTTGAATTACTTTGTTCTACATCTAAAACTAATGTAATGTTGTAAATCAACTATAACTCAATAAAAATACATTACAATACAAATAAAACATAAAAAAAGGACATATAATGGCTGAGTGGATAAAAAAACAAGATCCAGTGATATGCTTCCTTTAGTTTTAAAGACACAAACAGAGTGGGAGAAGGAATGGAGAAAGGTATTTCAAGTAAATGGAAACCAAAAAAAGCAGAGGTAGCTATACTTATATTAGACAAAATAGACTTTAAATTAAAAATGGTAAAAAGATACAAAGAAGGTTATTCTATAATGATAAATGGGTCAATCCAGTAAAAAGATATAACAATTGTAAATATCTATGCACCCAACATCAGAGCACCTAAAATATATATAAAGCAAAAACTAACAGAGCTAAAAGGAGAAACAAATAGCAATACAATCATAGTTGGGGACTTAATACGCCATTCTCAATAATGGATAGATTATCCATAGAGAGAATCAATAAGGAAATAGCAGATTTGAACAACACTGTAGACTAAACAGACATTTACTGAACATTCTATCCAACAACAGCATAATACACATTCTTCTCAAGTTCACATGGAACATTTTCTAGGATAGACAATATGTTAGGCCACAAAACATGTCTTAGCAAATTCAGGAAGACTGAAACCATACCAAGTATCTTCTTTGATCACAATGGCATAAAACTAAAAAATCAGTAACAGGAGGAAAACTGAAAAATTCACAAATACATGGAAACTAAACAACACTCTCTTCAACAACTAATGGATCAAAGAGGAAATTAAAGGGGAAATTTTAAGAAGTATTTTAAGATAAACAAAAATGGAAACACAACATACCAAAACTTATAGGATACAGCAAAAGCAGTTCTAAGAGGGAAGTTCTTATCAATAAGCACCTACCTTAAGAAACAAGAAAGATCTCAAAGAAGCAATCTAACTCTACACTTTATGGAACTAGAAGAAGAAGAAAGAATCTGGTCCAAAATTAGCAGAGGGAAAGAAATAATATAGATTAGAGCAGAAATAAATAAAGAACAGGAAAACAATAAAAAGATTAACCAGATTAAGAGTTGGCTCTTTAAAAAATTTAATAAAATTTACAAACCTTTAGCTAGATTTACCATGGAAAAAAGGGAAGAGACCCAAATCAACAAAATTATAAGTGAAAAAGGAGACATTACACCCGATACCATAGAAATACAAATGATCATAAGAGACTATCAGAACACCAACAAACTGGACAATTCATAAGAAATGGAAAATTCTTAAAAAAAAATACAACCTACCAAGACTGAATCAGGAAGAAATAGACAATCTGAACAGATCAAATACTCGTAAGGAATTGAATCAGCAATAAAAAAAAATCTCCCAATGAAAAAAGTCCAGGGCCATTTGGCTTCACTGGTGAATTTTACTAAACATTTAAAGAAGAATTTATGTTAATTCTTCTCAAACTCTTTCAAAATATTCAAGAGGAAGGAACTCTTTTTACAAACTCTTGTTACAAGGCCAGTATTACCCTTATACCAAAGCCAGAAAAAGACACTACAAGAAAAGAAAACTACAGGCCAATATCCCAGATGAATATAGATGCAATAAAATATAGCAAATCAAGCTCAGGAGCACATTAATAAGGATCATTCACCATGGTCAAGTGGGATTTATCCCTTGGATGCAAGGATGGTTCAACATATGCAACGCAATTAATGTGATACATCAAATTAATAAAATAAAAGCAAAAAATTTTATCATCATCTCAGTAGATGCAAAAAAAAAGCATTTGACAAAATTCAACATCAGTTTGTGCTAAAAACTCTTTAACAAATTAGGTATTGAAAGAATGTATATCAACATAATAAAGGCCATATATGACAGGCCCACAGCTAACATCATACAAAAGAAAAGTTTGAAAGCGTTTCCTCTAAGATCAGGAACAAGACAAGTATATGCACTCTTACCACTCCTTTTCAACATCATACTGGAAGTCCTAGCCAAAGCAATAAGGTGAGAAAAAGAAATAAAAGCATCAGAATTTAAAAGGAAGTAAAATTGCCTCTATTTTCAGATTAAATAATTTTGTATATAGAAAATCCTAAATATGCCACCCCAAAGAGTTTAGGTCTAATAAACACATTCAGTCAAGTTACAGGAAACAAAATTAATATACAAAAAATCAGTAACATTTCTATACACTTACAATGAATTATCTTAAAATGAAATAAAACAATCCCATTTACAGTAGCATCAAAAGCAATAAATTTAGGAGTAAATGAAACCAAGGAGGTAAAAGATCTCTACTCTGAAAACTACAAGACAGTGATGAAAGAAAACAAATAAGTGGAAAAGTATCCCATGTTTATGGGTTGGAAGAATTAATATTATTAACATGTCAATACTACTAAAAGCCATCTGTATATTCAATGCAAGCCCTATCAAGATTCCAATGGCAATTTCTACAGAAGTAGAAAAATGATCCTAAAATTTATATGGAACCAAAAAGACCCTGAATAACCAAAGCAATCCTAAGGAAGAAGAACAAAAATACCATGAGAAAGAACAACAAAAGGCATTACACTTTCTGATTTCAAACTATTCTATAAAGCTATAGTAATCAAAACAGTATGGTTCTGGCATTAAAACAGACACATAGGCCAATGGAACCAATTCAAGAGCCCAGAGATAAATCCAAGCATATACCGTCAACTAATATTTGATGAAGGAACCAAGAATACTCAATGGAGAGAAGACAGTCTCTTCAATAAATGGTCCTGGGAAAATTGGATATCTACATGTAGTAGAATGATACTAGGCTCCTATCCTACTCAACTCACAAAAATTAACTAAAAAATGGAATAAAAACTTAAATGTAAGACCAGAAACCATAAAACACCTAGAAGAAAACAGGAAAAAAACTCCCTGACATGTCTTGGCACTGATTTTTTTGGATGTAAAAATTAAAACATAAGCAATAAAATCAAAAATAAATAAGTGGGACTATGTCAAACTAAAAAGCTTCTGCACAGCAAAAGAAATAATCAGTGAAATGAAAAGACAACTTATGGAATGGGAAAAAATGTTTGCAAACCAAATATTCAATAAGGAGTTAATATCTAAAATATATAGGAAACTCACACAATTCAAAAAATGAAATAACCCAAAAAAACCAAATAACCCAATTAAAAAATGGGCAAAGGGGCTTCCCTGGTGGTGCAGTGGTTGAGAGTTCGCCTGCCAATGCAGGGGACACGGGTTTGTGCCCCAGTCTGGGAAGATCCCACATGCCACTGAGCGTCTAGGCCCGTGAGCCATGGCCGCTGGGCCTGTGCGTCCGGAGCCTGTGCTCCGCAACGGGAGAGGCCACAAGAGTGAGAGGCCCACATACCGCTAAAAAAAAAAAAAAAAGGGCAAAGGACCTGAATAGACACTTTTTCAAAGAAGATATATGAATGGCTAACAGATGCATGAAAAGATGCTCAACATCATTAATTATCAGGGAAATGCAAATCAAAACCACAGTAAAATACCTGGTAGAATGGCTAGCATAAAAGAGACAAGATATAACAAATGCTGACAAGGATATGGAGAAAAGGAAACCCTTATATACTATTGGTGGGATTGTAAATTGGTAAAGCCTTTATAGAAAATGGTATGGAGCTTCCTCAAATATTAAAACTAGAACTACACATGATTCAGCAATCCCACCCTTGGGAATATATTCAGAGGAAATTAAATCAGTATGTTGAAGAGATATTTGTGCCCTATGTTCATAGCAGCATTATTTATAATAGCCAACATATGGAAACAACCAAAGTATCCACTGACAGATGAATGGATAAAGAAGTTGTGGTATATATATATAATGGAATATTATTCAGCCATAAAAAATGAGAAAATCCTGACATTTGTTACAACAAGGATGGATTTTTGAGGGCATTATATTAAGTGAGATAAGTCAGACAGAAAAAGACAAATACTGAATGATTTCACTTATATCTGAAATCTAAAACAAACCAAACTCATAGAAAAAGTGATCAGACTCGTGGTTATCAAGGACAGGGCGTGGTGGGAGGGGACACTGGATAAAGATGGTCAGAAGGCACAAATTTCAGTTATCAGAGAAACAAGTACTGGGACTGTAACATACAACACAATGGCTATTCTTAACACTGCTCTATGATATATATGAAAGTTAAGAGAGTAAATCATAAGAGTTCTTATCACAAGAAAAATATTTTTTCTTTTATTTTGTATCTATATGAGATGATAGATATTAACTAAACTTGTAATCATTTCATGATATGTGAGGACAAATCATTATGCTGTACATCTTAAACTTGTATAGTCCCGTCAATTATATGTCAATAAAACTGGAAAAGAGAAAAATAAAGGGGGAAAAAAGGCTTTATTCAAGATCCTTCAGCTAAGAGGAGGTAGAGACAAGACTTTACTCAAATGTTTTGTTTTTTTCTGTGATGTGACAATGCCTTTTTTAAAGGAAGAAATTTTCCTCTGAGTTATCATGGTTGAGTTGTATGGAATGGAGTAAAGGTCGCAGAAACTTTTTCACACTCTTCTCCTGGGAGCTCTGGGCTCCCTTGAGGAAGTTTCAGGGACCAGCAGGAGAGGATGAGCTGGAGAGCCTTCGAGCATTCCCACTGATCAGGGAAGATCCAGTTTCAGCTTTTTTACACTTGCACTTTTATGAAATAATATTTTAGATACAATATTCTCCAGCTTAAAAACCACTGCTAAAGCAAACAAACCACAAAACAAAGCAAAACAAAAAAACCCAGAATGAAAAAACTCCTAGTTCTATTCCAAACCTCAGACAAGGTAAATAATTTTCCACAAATCACACAGCTCATAGATGCATAGAACCAGAAAGACCATAACCCAGTTCTCCCAAGTTGCATCCCAGGGCTCTTTCTACCATCATGATAAATGTTACCTTCCTGAAGAAAAAAGTCATTTAAAAGCCCATTACAAAAATGATAAACTGGGAGCCAGAAACAAAATCTTAAGGAAAAAAGTAGGCCAAGTGCTGTATTGAGGTCTGAGAAGGCCATTTTTTGCCTACTCAGGCACTGATTCAATTGTTCATTTTGGCATGATTTGAGCTTTCTTCTTTCTATGTCCAGGTACAACTCTTTTTCAGGAAATTCAGTATGGACAATTATCTACTTGGGGAAATAAATGAGACTCTTTTTAATGGTATTCCTTGCTCTGCTTTGAAGAAGGATAAATCAGAACTTGCTCTCAAAACACCTTACCAAAAGTGAAAACTATATTTTAATATTCACACTCAGCCCTGGGTAAATGAAAAGTAAAACATACACATGATAAGCATGGAAAACATAAATGATCAAAATGTTAGTAATGATATAATGTAATAAGCACTTAATTTACCAGAATACTCAGGTAACAGAATGGGTGCATGAATATAGTTTTCTAGTCAACTTGAACAAGCAAAAAATGATTGTTTTAGCCCTGACAAATTTTTAAATGTAATTTTATTTACTCTTAAAAAATAGCTATATTGGGCCTCCCTGGTGACGCAGTGGTTGAGAGTCCGCCTGCCGATGCAGGGGATACGGGTTCGTGCCCCGGTCTGGGAGGATCCCATATGCCGCGGAGCGGCTGGGCCCGTGAGCCATGGCCGGTGGGCCTGCGCATCCGGAGCCTGTGCTCCGCAACGGGAGAGGCCACAACAGTGAGAGGCCCGCACACCGCAAAAAGAAAAAAAAAAAATAGCTATAATACTCTTAATGTACGTTGTTTGATAATTTAGAATATTATAGTGCTTCTGGACCATCATTCTGAATATGAATTCTCATTGAGTTTGATAAGGTGAAGGAAACTGGGTTTAAGGAAGCTTACTCCCAAAGGCTTTTTTATTTTAAAAATTCATAAGGTTTTCTCTTTAAAAATTTCAACTACTTCTCTTTCTAGACATGACAAAATAACTAGTGCTTGAAATGCTTGTCCACTGTAAATAACTAGAACACTGGACAAAATGTACTGAACAACAGTTTTCAGATACTGGCTAACAGGTATAGCAGGACTGTGCCCCTCAAGAAAAGGAAAACAGATGAGATTATCCCTACAATTGTCCTAGATTTCTGCCTAGTTATTCTTTCCCTACGGTGACAAAAGGAAGGTGAACTTAAACAGAGCACAGATATGTCACTGAGTTGTGGCATCATAGATCAGAGCTCAGGGAGGCTGAAGCAGTTAGAATTTGTGGGTCAGCATACAGGAGAGGGTTATCTAGGGTAAGAAGCTCCAGAAATCTCCATAGGAATCCACTGTGCCTTTACTTGACTACTAAAGTGCATGTCATATGATACAATACTACATGAATAAGCCAAGAACTACAAGCACTGTAAAACAAATAATTCTCAGACCTCAAACAAGGCTGGGAAATGTTCAGCCTCCGAATAGCTTAGTACACAGTTTCTCTTTGAACACCTGAAACATTCAGTAGTGAACCCAGAAGGATTGAGACAGGAAGGAAGGGGGCAGGGCACAACCATTAAAAGAATGACAAAACCGTTAAGAAGAACAGGATGCCACAAAAACTGGTTAGAACCTACTAGGCCCAAGATGGTGGAAGATTTGACTTCCAGGTGACCTTGAGTCTCATTATATGCTCATTGTAGTATATTAGCATATGTTACATGACATACACACAGGTGCCAGGACAGTTCCCAGGCTCACCACAAAAGGCCAAAAATGTGGGTGGTACCCCAAATCCTGGGAATCCCCACCCCCTTCTCCAAGATAGTTAGAATATTGCTCCTACTCATTAGCCTATGAAATTACCCAGCCTATAAAAACTAACCACCCATGCACCCTGCCACCTCTCACCTTCTGAGATGGCCCATACTCTGTCTATGGACTGTGCATCTCCCTGAATAAATCTGCCTTCAATTTACCATGATTCACTCTTGAATTCTTTCCTGTGCAAAGCCAAGGACGCTCAGTTGTCAGCCAATCCCAGGGACTCACCTGAGACCTAGGACATGACCATCCTCTCACACCCCATTTTTCCTGCAACAGGATCATTCCTTAAAAGCAGGGCTAAACCCCCTAGAGTAAAGGTTGCTCTAGACATGCCCTAGCAAAACTTAAAAACAAGCTTCAGAAGGATCAAGCTGATCAATGTAACTGAACTGCCTATTAAACACTCTTAATCTAAACTCTTAAAAAGAAGAAAACAAAAAAGAAAACATATGCAACAAAGTAACATTTCCAATGCCCAGCTTTCAATTTAAGTTCACCTGCCATAAAATGAAGCAAAAAAATATGACCCATAACCAGAAGAAAAATCAGTGAGCTGAAATAGATACAGAAGTGACAAAGACATTGTTATTAGCAAACAATGACTTAAAAATAGCTATTATTAATATGTTCATGGATTTAAGGGAAAGTTGTGAACATAATGAGAGAAATGGAAGATTTAAAAACAAGAAATTTTACAGATCAAAAATAACTTTGTCTTTGTTGAAAAATTCATTGAATGAGCATACCAAAAAATTAAGCATTGTAGAAGAAAACATCTGTGAACTTGAATATATAGCAATAGAAACTATTCAAACTTAAGCATACAGAAAAAAAAAAGAGTGAAAAAATCTGAACAGAGCCTAATGATCTCTGGGACAACATGAAGACATCTAACATATATGAAGTGGAATCGCAGAAAGGGGGTTGGAATATGCAGAAAAAATTAAGTAATGATTCCAAATTTTACAAATATGGTGAAAACTATAAATGTGTAGATCCAGGAAGCTCCAATGAATTCCAAGCAAGATAATTATAAAAAATAAACACCAGGGCTTCCCTGGTGGCGCAGTGGTTGAGAGTCCGCCTGCCGATGCAGGGGACACGGGTTCGTGCCCCTATCCCGGAAGATCCCACATGCCGCGGAGCGGCTGGGCCCGCGAGCCATGGCCGCGGAGCCTGTGTGTCCGGAGCCTGTGCTCCGCAACGGGAGAGGCCACAGCAGTGAGAGGCCCGCGTACAGCAAAATAAATAAATAAATAAATAAATAAATAAATAAATAAACACCAGAACATGGTAAAATAACTAAAAAACAATCAATAAAAATAGTTTTAAAAGAAAAATATACAGTGGAACAAGGTTCCATATTCTAATAATGACTGCTGGCTTCTCATTAGAAATAATGCAGACTGGAAGACAATACAATGAAAGTTCTGAAAGAAAAAACCCTGAGAACCTAGAAACTTACTTATAGCAAAAATATCCATTAGAAACAAAGGTGAGATAAAAATATTTCAGATAAACAAAATCTGAGTGAATTTAATTGCCAACTGCTCTAAACTATGAAAATATGTTAAGTTTTCAACTGGAAGAAAAGATAATATAAAATGGGAACTTGGATCTAAAAAAAAGAAATTAAGAACCCTGGAAATGGTGAATATTTGAGGTAACAAAAATGACATTTTTTCTTGTTTTTAATTTAAAAAATTGACTATTTAGACTAATATTTTGTGGGATTTTATAGCATATGTAAAAGCAAAATGTATGACAACAGCACAAAGAATTGAAACTCTTGTACGTTGTGTGAATGTAAAATGGTACAACAACGATCTTATAAACATACTCTTACTGTATAACTCAAGAAGTTTGCTCCTCATCATTTACACAGGAGAAATGAAGCATGTACCTCACAACGACTTTAACACAGATGTTCATAGATGCCATCTTCATTTAGGATAAACATTCGTAGTGGCCATATGCTGGAACTGAACCAAAGGTATATAAACTGGTGAATGATGAACAAATTGTGTTTTATTCATCCAATAGAATACTACTCAGGGCTAAAGGAATGAACTGTTGATGCATGCAACAACATAGGTGAATCTCTAAAATAGTATGCTGAGTAAAATAAGCTAGGCAGAAAAAATATATACTCTAAATTTTATTTGTATGATATTTTAGAGCAGACAAAACTAATAAATCAACAAGAAAATAAATCAAATGTTGCATGAGGTCAGAGTTGGTAGAACGTTACCTGCAAATGGAACATAGAAGAACTTTTGGGATGATGAAAATACTGTACATCTTGATTGTTGTAGTGGTTAAATGGGTTATTAATTTGTCAAAACTCACTTAATCATGTAGTTAAAATGAGTTCCTTTTATAGCATGAAAATTATAACCAATATTTAAAAATAAAACTAATAAATAATGGAAGACTTGAATATTTCTATTTAATGAACAATTTTCTTTAGAACAAATTAATATAAAATAATTGATACAGGAGCTTTATGTAATTTACATAATAGCTTTAAAATAATTGATACAGGTTAAATGAGAAACTCTGTGCTCCTACAGTATTCTTACTTTTTCATTAATGAATTTAATGTCTAAAATAACACATATTGTGACCTGGTTGCGTGCCTCTGATTTTCTCATTTGATGGATGATTTTCTGATTAATAAAGTCATATTTAAATCAAATAAAACTAGAAAATAAATTTCATCATTCCATTTTCCCTCCTTGAGTGACACTGATTTCATTCATTCACTCTTTGAATAAGATAGCACAACATAGGCTATGGAATCAGTAAACTTGGCCTCTAATCCTGGCTAATTATTGTATTAAATTATTGTATGGTTTCAGGCATCTCAATCTTATTATTTTTTTGTTGTTATTACAGACTGTGTAGTCAACAAGTAGCCATATTAATATGCAATAAAGAAAAAGCACAGTTCCTGTCTTTAAGAAACTTGCACTTGGTGAAGAGACAGGTAAACAAGTAATTGTGACATACTTTTGTCATTGGTGGGATGGAGGAATGTACGTGTGCAGTGGATATCCAGTGAAGGGCCACTGAAATGTGCTGAAGCTATTTGGAGGAGGTGTCAGACAAGAAGTTCATATTTGGACTCAGAGTTGAAGAACTGTTAGGAATTTACCTAGTTGACCAGCAGGCAGGAGCCATTTTAGGTATAGTAAACACAAGTGCAAAAGTAACAAGGCTTATGAAAGGTAGTATTTAAAAAAAATATTGTAGGGGTATAACATTTAAGGGTTGTAGGTTGGAGCCATGGGAAGTGAAGCAGGACAAGTAAATACACACCAGCTCATGGATGGCACTGCACCCCATCTATTTGAGAACTCTATCAGATTGGATGCTGATTAATGGAAGTTTTGTCTTGTTTATCTGAATGTAGAGATCACCAAATGCATTGCAATGCTTACCAACACACTAGGATGTGCTTCCTTTGTGTAAATCTAACACTGCTAGTAAACAGTTTCTGCTACATTGTTTAAAGTTATAGTTAAGTTTTGTGATTTATTTTAAATGGTGTTAATATTTTATCAGCATATCTACTTTTCCTTTAAATGTGTGGTTTTTAGAATTTCTATATCAGCTGATTCCATCTTCCCCTCCATTGAGAATACAGTTCACCATTTTGAAATGATGGTTGATGGAAAATGATGTAATTTTGTAAATTGAAATATAATTTATAAATAACTGTTGTATTTAATAAAATGAAGTTTGTATTTAAAGTGGCTTTAAAGCCTTACCTACCTCCAACTTTTTTTCCCCAAACATTTTGGAGCTCAGTGGACAATACAAGAAGATTGAATTAAGCCCATTTAATCTTCTGTCCCAAATGAAAAAAAAAAAAAAAAAAAGGCTCTAAACATTGTTTTCAGTCGAACTCAGGAGGCTAAGAATTTACTGATCAGGGCTATATCTAGAGACAAATAATGATTATCAATCAAAGTTTAGTTCATAAAATAGAACACTGCTGTATTTCAAATAGTAAGGGATATAATATAGGGTATTAGAAACTTACAAAATTGTTGGAAAAGTTGGAGGAGTGTGAGTCAGGGATTAGTGATTAACTCAACCGTAGAGGTTAAGGATATACCACCAGAACTGCAATTCAGGAGTCAGGAAGTGCTGCAGCCCTCCCACCTCACTGCCACGACTGTCACTCGACTAAGGTAAAGCCAATGACCTGACCCTGGGAAGCTGCGTCCAGCCTCCACAACTGCTGTTGTCGCCATGACCACGATCACCAGCATTAGTTAACAAGAACTGCTCTCTATTTCTCTTCTACCTTCCAGATCTCATGAGAGCCCATCTAAGTAACAGAAATTAATTTGCATTTATAGCTCCAGCTATAAGAATGTCTGAGGAATGAGGATTGTAGTGTTCTTTCCCCTAGGGCAAAGCTCATGAAAAAGAAAGGACAGAAATGGATGCCAAGGACCTATTTGACTACTGCCAATACGTCTTTCAATCTTAGAATTGGGTCTCATTCAAATTTTGCCTCATGAGAAAATGTGACAATTTAAAATTACAACAGAACATACTATAAAGAAGCATAGTGTCAGAGGTGGACATCTTATAAAAAGAACTAGAAAGTAAACAACTTGAGGGCAGGATTAATATTTTATTAATTTAAAAAATTTTCTCTCTAGCACAGTACCTGATGTAAGATGGACACTCAATAGTTTACTGAATAAATGAGTTGAATGAAATACATTATCCCAACACAACTGACCGGGGTTGCTCATTCATCCATTAATATTAGAATTTCAACTGCTCTAGTTGAAGTTAATAAACTTATTTTTGCCACTTTCCCTCCAATATTATGTGTATGTGTGTATACATACATATATATATGTGTGTGTGTATCAGCATTTATCTCCTTAGAATAGTCACCTATATAAATAAATTTCAATTATCATATTCAGGAAATTAAATTTTGATATAGCACTCTTATCTAATATACAGTCCATATTCAGATTTCACCTTTTGTTAAAAAATCTAGGATCCAATCAAGAATTATATATTGTATATAGTTATAATTTCTCTTTAATCTCTTTTAAACTAGAAGAGCTCCCTAGTCGTTATTTATCTACCTATTTATTTTCATCTTTCAAATACTGACACTCTTTTGAGTCCAGGCTAGTTGTTTTGCAGCATGTCCTTCAATTTGCATTAGTCTGATTGTTTCTTCATAATGAGAGTCAGGCTTACATTTGGTTTTCATTTTGTTCAGGAGCTACTATGTAGGTGACGCTGTGTCCTCAGAGCATGACATCGAAAGGCACCTTATGTCAGTTTGTCCCATTATTGGTGATGTTATATTTGATCATTCAGTTAATTTATTTATTACTAGTAAATTTATTTTAATGTTTGCATGTTGTACTCTCCGTGTATGGAATGTCTCCTAGTGTCTGGGTACTTTATGTGTACAAAGGCATAAGGTTTTAATTACTTCCCAGCAATATCCGGACGTAAAGGAAGAATTTTCCTCTGCGGCTATATTTTCTAGGGAGCTGTTTTCTTTGTTTGAACATCTTTGGAAAAATAGAAGCTCTCTTCAAAAGCAGGAAAAAAGATAATTCTTTGAGATTAACCATTAGACAGGTAACTCAGAGAATTAGAAACATTTGTGGAACTAGTCCTAACACAACAGGGAATTTCACATTAAGAGAAGGATAGAAATTCTTCTGTTTTGCAGACACTGTACAGATTTTCCTGACGGTGTTTGCAGAATAGATTTGGTTAAAAACACAGCTTGTGAGGCCAGCAGACTACATAGCAATTTCTGGCTCTCTATCTTCTACCTGCAAGTCTGAACTTCCTCATCTATAAAATAGAGGTAATATATACTTTCCTCACGGATTATGAGGATTAATTAGACAATGTCCTAAAGTGTGAAGAACACTTCTAACCATATTCAATGCCAGGAATGTAGATACCAAGACTGGATTTTATTATCATAATCACCTTCAATTTAGATAATATTTCACAAGGACATGATGGAGGTATATCCAAACTTTGATAACTCAAGCTTCTCCTATTTGAAATGCTACTAGTGATGTTTAGCATTATAAAAGCCCATGATTTTAGGGGAGCACAGTGTGATTGTTCAGGGGAAAGGGAGTGAGTTTGGAGTCTGATTATTTTAGGTACAACCCAAACTAAGACGTGTTTAGGCATATTATTTAACTCTCAGACTCAGTTTATTAATCTCTATAATTTGTAGAGTTTCTCTGAAGATTTGAACTATTGCATTGGGAGATAGAGAGGAAAGGCAACTACTGGGGCTCTGGGCTTTCTTCTCCACGTGGAAGTAGAACTTCAGGCCCTCAACTCTTCTAACCATTCCTGATCCTTCAGACCCTCAGGTGTCCTGATCATGGGAGAGGATTAGACAGGCTGCTCACCATTTCCCTCCCACACCCAGCCCTGTGCCAGCTTTGGAAACAAAATGACTCAAATAGGATAGCACCCAACAATATCTTTATGTCCCAACTGATCTCCTATGAAATTACTGTTTTCCCTCATGACATTTCAATGATGGAATAAAGTCTGCTAAAGTATATTGCCTTTCCCAGTGGATAAAGATTCATTCAAGCAGTACTTATAAGAAGTAGTCAAGAGGAAAATAAGATTTAAAGCTTGTTTCTCTAATTTTCTGGGCGGTGGTTAGCTCCTAGTGGTTCAGTGATCTGATTTTATATGTGTGTGTGTATATATATATATACACACACACGCATGTATATACATGTACACACATACATATACACACACGCATACATATAGGTTCCATTTGTTATTACTTTTGTGGTTAATATGTTAACTATATGAATATTTGCATAACTTTTCTAGGCATTTGAGAGTTTTTGTATATAGAGAATTATATAAGCAATTCCCTAATAAAGTCTCTGTTTGGATTTTACAGATGACTTAGATAGAAATATATCATCTAAATATTTTTAAGCATTCATGTATTGCAATGGAATATTCTAGATACTAAGAGGTAAGAAGGAGTATGAGACATGGCCTCTCTTCTCAAGTAACTTATAACCCAACTGAAAGAGAAAGCAAACACAGGCAAATGGAATGATAACTGAAAATAGAATGATAACTGAAAATAAAACCTAAAGACTGAGTAAATAGACCAGACCATATTGCTTAAAATAACAAAAAAGGCAGGTGAGATAACTTACATATAGAATGATTAAAAAGGCTTCATGATTAACAAGAGCTAACATTTATTGAAAGCTTATGATATTCTAGGCACTGTTCTAAGTGCTTTACACATTTTATCTCATATAAACCTTACAATCACACTAAGAGGAAGGTGCTATTTTTCCCATCTTACACATGAAGAAACTGGAGCACACGTGAAGCAACTTGATCAAGGTCATGCATCTAGTAAGCAGTGGAACCAGGATGGAGGCCAGTTAGACCATGCAGCCCGTGTGTTCTTAGTTTTTATGCCAAATACCTCTTGAAGGGTCTGAGTTAAAGCCAAACTTTAGAGGATGAGTGGAGTTGAAATGGAAGACCTTTTGGATAGGTCAGTGAGATCACTGGGGTAGGAAAGTACAAGTTACTTTTCAAAACAGTGAGTAGCTCCTTTTGGATGAAGTCAAGAGGTCCTGTAAGAGTGATGAACGTAACAGTAAGAAGGGCAAAATTGGGGTCCCCTTTTAAAGGGCCTTATAGATCAGGTTTAAGATAAGGTACTTCAACTCCATGATTACCAGGGAGCCACTAAACATTTTTGGCATGAATTAAGGTTATTGCCTATATTTATCCGTATCCCTCAAGAAGCCCAGAGAACTGTGTCTCTCTGTGCAAGATCTGTGGTTTCTCATAAAACCTGAAACTTACTACACCCATTCTTCCTCTCACTGACTTTCTTCTTGTGCCAGAGACCGACAGGGTCATACCAATGACCTTCACCTTGAACTTCTTGGTTCTTTTCTCCTTGTCCTCCCTTACTTTTCTGTGGCATTCTTTGATACTTGACCATTTCTTCCATCCTAGAAAATTCTTTGCCCTTGGTTCCTGTGCCTGTATAGCTTCTCCTATTTCTGAAAGTGGCTCTGCGTGAGTTTGTGTGTGTGTGTGTGTGTGTGTGTGTCACTTTTCATATTTGCCAACATCCTGAGTATAGGTTCTGCCTCAGCCCATTCTTCTTCATTTTCTCTCTTTACCCATATTGCTTGAGGTCTCTTCCACTTCCACAGTAGAATAGGTAGCTTTAAATCTAGATTCTGGTGCTTCAGAGCTTCCTCACCAGTAATTCCATCCACTGACCCTACCCAAAAAGGGCCTTCATGTTGTCAAGCCCCAGGATGACTTTTCAGGCCCAGAGGTCTTCAAACTCAACCTTTATTTTCACTGCCATAGGAGTTTAGCCTACTCTATTTTCTTTTTTATCTGTTCCTTTTCACTCTCTATTATATGACTTTTCCCCCCACTACCTCAAAGAGTAGTAGCAGGTAGGACATGGTCTAGGTTCTTCCCTTTCTAAATGTTTCTGACCACAAGAACACAGGTCTTTTGCATTTTATGGAATTTATAATACAGACACAGCTTGATAGCAAATGTGGAGAAGTAACAGAGGTTAAGAAATCTTTCACACTTTAAAATGTTGTAGTCCACGGTTTATAATTTCCAATTCCTTTATTAAGGTGGTAGCATCTGGAAGTTGGACTCTCTTATCTTTCTCCTCCCATTCACCAATTCTGCCATCCATCCATCATGCAGCTACTACTTGATGTTCCAATACAGAGCCCACACACTCCTACTTCACTGTCTTTATACTGGCTTGTGCTGTACCTCCTTCTAAAATGCCTAGGTAGTTCAAACACTGTTCATTAAATGCCTATTATTTATTGAGCACTATACTACAAATGGGTTATAAATACACTGGTACCATTTCCTCATGGAATCTGTAGTACCATTTTTAAATTGAGTGTGTGTGTGTTTGTGTGTATGTTTGCCTGTGTGTATAACAGTTTTTCTACTCCCTTCCTGCTCAAATATGATGAAGGATGTGGGTCACATAATAACCACAAGGCTTCCTAGAACCTTCTACTGTGGCTTAGAAATAAACTCTTAAAAGAGGTCTTAGAAGATACCTTAATCCATATTTACTACACTTCATTATCTGGCTGCCCAATACACATATCTCCTTCTTCCCATATATACAATTCCAAAGATGCCCCAACTTACCATGATCTTCATGATCATACAATTTATAGACTAAATAAAACACTCACTCAGAACCAACCCATTTAATATTTAATATTCAATAGTAAAGGAAAAACAAGGCAATGAAAACAGAAATTGCACTTGGGAAGAACCAGTAAGAAAATTACAGCTCTCCACCATGTATTGATCATATCCTGCATCCTCTGGATAGAATAATAAAGTATATTATGGGAGCAGAGACATCCATGGGAAATAAATTGTCAGACCCATTTCGTGGCATTAGAGCACTTTCCTTGGCCAGGAAATCTGACTCCCTGACCCAGGCTGGCTAGGTGGTTTCTCTAGTCGAGTATTCTCTATAGGGCCCTCCTTAATAGAGAACCAGGAATAATTTTGTAGTGTACATATGTGTCTGCATTCTCATAGCTGTTCAGTTCTCGATGGCACAGATATTCATCGAACTTTGTCCTGGTCTTAGCCTGGGTGACCCTCCCAGTCAGTTTGCATCAAAATAAGCCACTACTCTCTAAGCTTGGGCTTTTCCCTGATGCTTCAACCCTCTTAAAACCTCTCCCCATTCACTTTAGAAACTCCAATTAATTTGTTAAAAGCCAATTCTAGGGATAGCTGCCTCTCAAGCCATCTACCCCAAAGTCTGTTTACCAAGCTAATTTGTTTGTTTACTTTGAGGGTCTAGCCCACTTCTGTTGGCTTAATTTCAGCTATTTGGGACATGTTCATCCACATTGCATGTTGTTCTGTGCCTAATAACCCTTGCCTCATGGCAAGGATGAAGAAAAATGGATTGGGAAGAAGCAGATGGGGCTTTTCCTTGCCTAATTTGCCTTTGTCATATCACCAATTACTGCACTGGAAATTCCACTTCTAGAGCTAGAATAAGGTGGTAGAAGATTATTGCCTATACTCTATTCTTTTTTTTTTTTTTTTTTCCAGAGGCAGGGCACATTGTGTAGAAGGGGGAAGATATGTTTAATTTGGGTGTTTTGAATTTGAACCAGTAAGCAAATTTCCAAGAGGAAGTCTTTTGAAAATAGTTTGAAATAAGAAACTAGAATCGAGGTAGGAGATCTGAACTGGAGAGGTAGCTTTGGAATCTAATTTCAACAGTTTTATGGTTGAAATCTGAAATACACTTAAGCTCAGTGAGGAAGTAAATCAACGGAGAGAAAGAATGTTGGAGAATCAAATAAGCCAAGTAAATAGGCATATACTGTATATACTAAAATGCCATAAAATATTGGTTTTGATTTTTATAATCATCATTATATCTATTAAAATGTGGAAGAAGAAACAGCGTTGGATTAGTTATACGATTGGAGGAGGACAATGAAAGTTAAAAATGCCAAGAGAGGAGAATGTTTCCAGTAAACTCTCTAGTATCAGATGTGCTCCAGAAAGATCAATAATACTGACAGAAAGTCATGGGATTTGGCAAACAGGAGAGGTCACTGGCAATGATGGTAGGGGTAAGAGACAGGTTGTGGGAAATTACGATGAAAATGAAGGTCAAGAATTGGGGGTATTTGTTTAGATTGTTGGCATAAAAAGGAAAGGATGCTATTGATTGGTAAGTAGAAAGGGCATTAAAATGAAGTAGAAAAGGATTGTTAACCAAGGGAAATAAAATACTTCAAGGTGGAAGGAAAGGCGTTAGATGGGATACAGCTTGTAATGAGAAAGAGATTGAACTGCTGGAGGCAGATGAGGGTGGAAGTAAACTTATAAAGAAAGCAAGAAGGAGTGTGAGAGTTTTCTCAGGGATTATTTTTGCTGAACTCAGCCAGAGGTGGTGCGGAGCCCTCCACATCACACGAGAACTTGCCCTCTTTCAGCTTTCACTATCAATCCATTTTATAGATTGTCTTCTTCCGAACATCAGATGAAACTTTCCACCTTGTTCTGACATTCTATTTACATTCTGTTTCCCTACACACCTCACAATATGGTTTACTACCACATAGAATTGTGTCATATGCATGTGAATAAGATGAAGCAACTGTGAGCCTCATGTCCAGTAATGCAAGTGTTGTAGGAATGGAATGATCACTCTAATTTGATGCTTAAATAGGTATAGGACAATTCTTTTCATAGCTGTCTATAAAGTCTTTATGATGAATTACATCAGAAATACAAGTAGATAAAAAGAAAAACAATGTTTTATTCTTTCTAAGGTAAGGGTGTTAAAAACAAGGTTATTTTTCTGAATCATATTATCATGTGAAGTATGTTTTGTTTTTGTTTTTGGCTCAGGTTTGATAGACTTCACAAAATCAACTTCAAATTCTACTATTGTCATCTCTCTCCAACCCCCGGCCCCTGCCAGTTTCAAGATGTGACAAGAACTTAGATGTTGGTTTAAAAACACAGAATATGTGATTAAAGCATCTATAGAGATTATCAGAGCAGAGTCTATTTTAATAACCCTTTTAGATTTTTGTGCATACAATGTGGACAGGGGGATTTAAAGTTGGTGCAAGTACCTTTCCAATTATAATTAGAATTGAACAAAACACTGATCAATAGGTCTTTTTCTCCTTGGGGCTATGAGAAGTCTGCAACAGGAATTATATTTTGGGACAGGGGTATAGGAAGTTATTTGGAAAAAAAGAATTAATCATAGCTGTTATGATGATTTGATCTGGGTGATAGATGGTCTCTTAAATAAGCTTCTTACTTAATCCACCAGAATCCAGCCTTCTTTTGTGCAGTCCCCACAGGGGTGTTTTATGTATTTTCTTGTGTTTGTTATTTCATGACTTTGTGGTATTTACATCAGTGCCAATGACCAGAGAGAAGAATTTGTTCATTCTCTTCTTTCTCACACTCTGGATTGATTCATACAGATTGAGGCAGCATGTAGGAAAGGTTTCATTAATTTCAGGCAGGTCATGGGAATGAAGAAACATATAGAGTGTTAATTGAAAATATCAGGTGTGTGCTGTCTCCTTAATTTCCCAGGCTAAAAACTTGTTGGGTTTTTCTCTTTTGTCACATAATGCATGGTAGTGTGTTTTTTAAATTAGTTTTGGGTTGCTGAGTAGTTGAAACACTGTATTGAAACTTGTCTTAAGCCAAATTATTATAAAGCATTTGACTGTATGAATGTTTCATTTCTCTGCCACATCTTTTATCTAGATTAGTTACGTTGATAAAATTAATTCAGTTTCACCTGGATGTTAGATAATTCTGGGATAAAATAGCTAACAGAATGTCATAGTTGGTTTCACAAATCTCTTGTACAATTTCATGAGGAAAGATGTCTGTGATTCTCCATTTTATAAAACTATGTCCTATATTCCTCTAATATATGATTGGAAAAGATAACACTTCTTGACCAACTGGCTGTCATATGTATAGAACTCAGACCCAATAAACCATTCTGAAAAGATGAGAGGGTGTAAGGCAACTTTCAAGATATCCACATAAAAGCCTACGAATATGGGTTTAAAATTTTTGGCTTGTTTTATTTTGTTTGTTTCTGATGGCCTCTTTGTGGGTAGATTGCATATTTTTCAGAAAGCAGAAATTTGGGTAACTTTTATGATTATTTAAAACTGTAAAATGTACAGTAACCATTAAATTTACTCATTTTTCACCTTCTGAAAGTAAATAGTTGAAACTGCTACATATTTAATACAATTTGAATTGAATTAAAGCTCTAAAGAACTCACGAGCTAGGATTCCTGAAACACCTCCTGTCTGCATTCTAGTTTGTAGAACTCCAGCCATTTCAACCAAATAGAAATGACTAGTTCTTAGAAGTCTGATAGACTTGTGTAATTCCATAGAATTGTTTGTCCCATCAGGGCAGCAGACTTCTAGAAATAATGTTCTTCCATCATCTCCTCTGTCAATGCAAGTAGACAGAGAAGTATGCCCTGTCTTTGTTCTTTCCCTCATCACTCTCTTCCTCTCTGAATCTTTCCAGCTCTTCATTAGTACTAGTGGAAATAGTTCTAGTTTCTCACTTTCCTTTTAGCTTCTGCTTTAGACTTAAATCACTCCTAGAACTTTCTGTAGGGAAAAAGGAGCCACAAAGATGGCCTCTTTCCTACTTTTTTTTTAAAATGGACACTTATTTATTTATTTATTTATTTATTTATTTATTTATTTATATGTACCATGTTGTATGGTATGCAGGATCTTAGTTTCCTGACCAGGGATCAAACCCATGCCCCCTGCATTGAGAGCATGGAGTTTTAACAACTGGACTGCCAGGGAAGTCCCAGCCTGTTTCCTACTTATGCGATCTGCCTCTTCAAGGATTGCTTATGTGACCATCACCTTATTTTTAAAATAAAAATTGCTTAATTGTTTGTTTTAATTATTAAAATAATACATGTTTATGACATAAACACCCCACATGTAAGAAAATTTAAATTTGTAAAATAAAATAAAGCAAAATATTTGAAATTGAAGTTACTATTGGTTTAAAATAGATTGTTATAATATGCTGTATGTAAACCCCATGGTAACCACACAGAAAATACCTATATAAGATACACAAAAGAAAATGAGAAAAGAATCAAAGGATGTCATTACAAAATAATTAATGGAACACAAAGGGAGACAGCAAGAGAGGAAAGAGGGACACAAAATCTACAAGACAGGGAAAAAACTTAACAAAATGGCAGTAGTAAGTCCTTCCCTACCAGTAATTACTTTAAATGTAAATGAATTAAACTCCCCAGTCAAAAGACATACAGAGGCTGAATGAACAGAAAACATGATTCAATTATATGTTGTCTACCAGAGACTTTAGATTTAAGGACACACATAGGCTGACAGGAAAGCATAGAAAAAGACACTCCATGCAAATGGTAACCAAAAGAGAGCAGAGGCATATAACAGACATAATAGACTTTAAGTCAAAAAACTTCAGAAGAGACAAAGAAGGATATTATATACATTGATCCTTGAACAATGTGGGGGTTAATCTGCATATAAATCATAGTTGGTCCTCTGTATCCATAGTTCATCCACATCTGTGAATTCAACCAACAATTACTGTGTAGCAAATAGTATTTACTATTAAAAAATATCTGCATATAAGTGGACCTTCACAGTTCAAACCTGCATTGTTCAATGGTCAACTGTAATTATAAAGGGTCAATTCAACAGGAAGATATAACTATTATCAATATATATGCATCCAATATCAGAGAACCCAAATATATGAAGCAATCATTGATAGAACTGAAAGCAGAAAAACACAGCAACACAATAATAATATATTTTGATAATAAATAGAGCATCCAGACAGAAAATCAATGAAGAGCTGACTTGAACTATACTTTAGATCAAACTGACCTAACAGACATATACAGAACATTCCACTCAACAGAAACAAACTACAGTTTTCTCAAGTGCACATGGAACATTCTCCAGTATAGATCACATGTTAGATAACAAAACAAGTGTTAGCAAATTTAAGAACATTGAAATCATACCAAGAATCTTTCCTGATCATAATGAAATGAAACTAGAAATCAATAGCAGAAGGAAAACTTGAAAATCCAAAAATAGGTGGAAATTAAACAACATACTACTCTACAACCAATGAGTCAAAGAAGAAATCAAAAGGGAAATTAGAAAATATCTTGAGACAAAGGAAATGAAAACACAATATACCAAAACTTATGGGATACAGCAAATGCAGTACCAAGAGGCAAGTTTATAGTGTAAATGCCTATATATATAAAAAAAGAAAGAAAGAACTCAAGCAACCTAACATTATACCTCAGTGAACCTGCAAAAGAACAAACTAAGCCCAAGGTTAGCAGAAGGAAAAAAAACAATAAAGATGAAAGCAGAAATAAGTGAAATAGAGAATAGAAAAACAACAGAAAAAAATCAATGAGTTGGTCTTTTGAAAAGATTAACAAAATTGACAAACTCAGCTAGGCTAAGAAAAAAAAGAGAGAGAACTCAAATAAATAAAATAAAAAATGAAGCTAGAAAGAAAAGCTAGAAAGATGAAATATTTCAATTGATGCCATAGAAATAAAAAAGGACTGTGAGAGACTACTATTAACAACTGTATGACAACAAATTGGATAATCTAGAAGAAATAGATAAATTCATAGAAATATACAAACTACCAAGACTACATCATGAAGAAACAGAAAATCTGAACAGACCTATCACTAGTAAGAAGACTGAGTCAGTAATCAAAAACCTCCCAACAAAGAAAAGCTCAGGATCAGATGGATTTACTGGAGAATTCTCCCCACATTTAAAGAATTAATACCAATCCTTCTCAAACTCTTTCAAATGCCAAAGAGGAGGAAATACTTCTAAACTCCTTTTAGGAAGCCAGAATTACTCTGATACCAAAGCCATACAGAGACACAACAAGAAGGAAAACTATAGAACAATATCCCTGGTGAAAATAGATGTTAAAATCCTCAGCAAAATAGTAGCAAACTGAATTCAACAGCACACTAAATAATTATACATCATGCACAAATGGGATTTATCTCTGGAATGCAAGGTGTTTCAACATTTAAAAAATCAATCAATGTGATACACCACATTAACAGAATGAAGGATAAAAAAATCACATGATAATCTCAAAATATCCAGAAAAAGCATTAAAAAAATTGAACACTCTTTTATGATAAAAACATTCAGCAAACTAGGAATAGAAGGAATGTTGAAGTATCTGAACATAATAAAGACCATAAATGAAAAGCCTCCAGCTAACATCACACTCAATGGTAAAAAAACTGAAAGCTTTTCCTCTAAGATCAGGAATAAGACAAGGATGCCTACTCTTGCCACTTCTGTTCAACATAGTACTGGAAGGTCTACATAGAGCAAGTAGGTAAGAAAAAGAAATCCAAATCATCCAAATCAAACTAAGTAAAATTATCTCTGTTTGTCAATGACATGATCTTACATGCAGAAAACTCTAAAGATTCCACCAAAAAGTTGTTAGAACTAATTAACTGAGTTCAGCAAAACTGATACAAAAATCAACATAAAAATATCAGCACATTTTCAACACTAAAAATGAACTATTCAAAAAGAAATTTAGAAAACAATTCCATTTGTAATAGTATCAAAAATAATAAAATACTTAGGAGTAAACACAATCAAGGAGGTAAAAGACTTGTACATTGAAAACTACAAAACATTGCTGAAAAAAATTAAAGACACAAATAAATGGAAAGATATCCTGTGTTCACAAATTGGAAGACCTTAATATTGCAAAAATGTTCATAATACCTAAAGCTATCTATAAATTCAGTACAATCTCTATCCAAATCCCACTGGTATTTTTTTGTAGAAATAGAAAAAAGAATCCTAAAATTCATATATAACCACAAAGAACCCTAAATAGCCAAAATAATCTTTCTTGAGAATGAACAAAGGTGGGAGCCCCACACTTGTTGACTTCAAAACATGTGCAAAGCTATAACAATCAAAACAGTATGGTACTGGCATAAAGACATATAGACTAATGGAACAGAAAAGGGAGCCCAGAAATAAACCCATGTATATATGGTCACATGATCCTTGACAAGTCTGCCAAGACCACACACAATGGAGAAAGCTTATGCTCTTCAGTAAATGGTAGTGGGGAAACTGCATATGTACATGCAAAGGAATAAAAATGGATATTCATCTTACACTATACACAAAAATCAACTCAAGATGAATTAAATGCTTAAACATAAAACCTGAAACTACAAAACTTCTAGAAGAAAACATGACATTAGACTTGACAATGATTTCTAGATATGATACAAAAAGCATAGGCAACGAAAGCTAAAATAAACAAGTAGGACTACATCAAACTAAAGAGCTTTTGCACAGCAACAGAAACTATCAAGACAAAAAAGCAGTCTACTAAATAGGAGAAGATATTTGCAAATGATATATCCCATAAGGGGCTATTATTCAAAATACAAAAAAGAATTTATTCAACTCAACATAAAAAAACATAAACAACCTCATTAAAAAATGGGCAGAGGGGCTTCCCTGGTGGCACAGTGGTTGAGAGTCTGCCTGCCGATGCAGGGGACAGGGGTTCGTGCCCCGGTCCGGGAAGATCCCACATGCCTCGTTGCAGCTAGGCCCATGAGCCATGGCCACTGAGCCTGTGCGTCCAGAGCCTGTGCTCCACAATGGGAAAGGCCACAACAGTGAGGCCTGTGTACCGCAAAAAAAAAAACAAAAACAAAAACAAAAATGGGCAGAGGACCTAAATAGACATTTTTTCCTGAAGAAGACATACAGATGGCCAACAGGTACATGAAAAGATGCTCACCACCACTAATCACCAAGGAAATGTAAATCAAAGCCACAATGTAATATCACTTCACACTTGTTAGAATGGGTATATTCAAAAAGACAAGGGAGAAGTTGACAAGGATGTGGAGAAAAGAGAACATTTGTGCACTGTTGGTGGGAAAGTAAATTGGTGAAATCACTACAAAAAGAGAATGATGTTCCTTAAAAAATTAAAAATAGAACTGTCATATGAGCCACCATTTCTATTTCTGGGTATTCATCCAAAAGAATTGAAAATAGGACTTCAGAGATATTTGTGCTCCCATGTTCATTGCAGCATTATTCACAATAACCAAGAGGCAGAAACAACCTAAATGTCATTGATGCATAAAAAAAGAAAAGGTAATATAAACATACAATGATATTATTTGGCCTTCAATAAAGAAGGAAATCCTCTCATATACTACAATACGGATGAATCTTGAGGCCTTTATGCTAAGTGAAATAAGCCAGTTACAAAGGGACAAATATTGCATGATTCCACTTAAATGAGGTGTTTAATGTAGTCAAACTCATAGAACAGGTAGTAGAATGGTAATGGCTAGGGCCTGGGGGAAGGGAAAATGGGGAGTTGCTAGGCAATGAGTTGAGAGCTTTAGTCATGCAAGACAAAAAGTTCTAGATACCTGATGTACAACAATGTACATACAGTGAACAATGCTGTACCATACACTTAAAAATTGTTAATTGGGTATATTTTGTGTTATGTGTTTTAACCACAATTTAAAAAATTCTATATTTGAATCGAGTTTTTCATAGTTTAGTATGTATTCAGTGTTCTGTGGAAATGTTCTATGAATGTTTGAAAAAAGTATATTTTATTATTTTTAATTAATAAATCTTATTACTTAATAAATTCTATTAATTATTTGACCCATCTATGTTATAATGCTGGCAACTATATCTTCTACAGATTGACAGTGGCTTGCGAAGTTCTTCTACGATTATATTTCTCTCAATTTCTCCTTAAATTTTCAAACAACTTTTCTTCATATTTACATATCTATAAATATGTTCAATTTAATGCTGTATTTTGGCTTTGCCTCCCTTTTGTTTCATATTTATACTGCTTCTCTCTCCCTCCTCCCCCTCCTTCTCCCCTCCTCCCTCCCTTCTTTTCTTCCTTCCTTCTTTCATCCTTCTTTCATGTTTTTGACAGTTTCTCAGTACCTTATTAATCATTTTTATTTCTTTTTAATCTTATTTTTGCTGTTAATAACATATAACTTATTTTCATTTACATCAAATCTAATATTTTCCTTTTTCAACTTGTTTTGTGCTTTCTAGCTTCTATTTTTTGTCTTTGATAAATATATTTTATTTTTATTTTCTTTAATAATGTGGCAAGTACATATATTGTTTTAAGTTCTACCTCTATTTGCTTATAGTTTATCAAACACATATGTAATCTTCATTTCTCCATTTATTAAAATCAAGAACCAAGAGACTACATCTCACTATGCACTGAGGAATTTATCCATCATTCTACTTCTCCTCCTCAGAGTGATCTTTGAAGACTGTAGAATGTAGAAGCATTGCTTGTGTGTGCATAATACATGTCCATATGAATATTGTAAATGTATCTGCAGAAGTTGCACCCATTGGTTTTAATACAATTTTCCCATTCTGGATCTCTTGATTTTGATTATCTCTTAGTAAGCTTGAACATCTTTAATTTTTTTCTAGAGAGATTTGTAAGGGGCATAATTTGAGAATGTTATTCTGTTTTTTTGTCTTTAGGTTTTAATATTGTAGGAAAAGTTGGAGGCTAGCCTAATTTTTGTTCTGAGTCAGAAGCTTTTGTTCTGAGTCAGAAGCTTAACCATGTCTAGGTCATAGTGAGCTCTTCCAATTTACACACTGCATGTTTTCTTTTGAGCTCAGGAAAAATTTCATTGAACATGTATTTGATTGTTGTATTTAATGATGGTGATGGTATTGATAACAGTTATTCATTGACAACTTGAAATGCCTATATTAAATAATTTACTTGCTATCTAATTTAATCATGACAATATCTACTATTATCCTCATCTTAAAAATAAGCAAACTGAAGCTCAGAGATGTTGATTTAACTTTCCAATGCCCTCACAACTAGTAAATAGGAGGAAGTTTGAACCCCAAAAGCCTCACTCTGAATCAAAAGGAGTCACTGGTATGAAATGTACAGCATGGGGAATATAGTCAATAGTAATGTAATATTTTTGTATGGTTACAGATGGTAACTAGACTTAACCTGGTGATCATTTTTGAAATGTACAGAAATATTGAATCACTATGTTGTACACCAAGAACTAACAGTGTTGTAGGCCAATTATACTTCATAGAAAAAGAGATCAGATTTGTGGTTACCAGAGGTAGGAGGTTGTGGGGTGGTGGGTGTGAACCAGATGAAGGTGGCCAATGGGCACAAACTTCCAGTTATAAGATAAATAAATTCTAAGGATGTAATGTACAATACAGTGAATATAATTAACACTGCTGGGTGTTGTATATGAAAATCCTGAGTTCTCATCACAAGGAAAAACCTTTTTTTCCTTTATATCTATATGAGATGATGGATGTTCACTAAACTTATTGTGGTAATAATATCATGATGTAAATCAAATCATTATGCTATACACCTTAAACTTATACAGTGCTGTACATCAATTATATCTCAATAAAACCATGTGGGGGGGGGATCAAACGCCCTCAGCTACCAATTGACACTGCCTCCTCAAGGGATCTAAGTTTCAGATTCTTTTCTTTAGGTCATCTACATCTATTAGCTTTTATCTCAGCACTTTATCTTACATCTTTATCATATTCAGTCATTTTGAGTTCTAGGAGAGCATTTTGAGTTAGATCCTCTCTTCAAAGTTTTTATTTTATGCAATGTTAACTTTGTTTTTGATTGCCTAATTTAAAAAATTCTGAATTACACTTTAGGACTCATTAAAATCCTTTTAAAACTTCATCTAGAGACTTCCGGGGAAGATGGCGGAAGAGTAAGATGCGGAGATCACCTTCCTCCCCACAGATACACCAGAAATACAGCTACACGTGGAACAACTCCTACAGAACACCTACTGAACGCTGGCAGAAGACCCCAGACCTCCCAAAAGGCAAGAAACTCCCCACATACCTGGGTAGGGCAAAAGAAAAAAGAATAAACAGAGACAAAAGGATAGGGACAGGAGCTGCACCAGTGGGAGGGAGCCGTGAAGGAGGAAACGTTTCCACACACTAGAAGCCCCTTCACGAGCGGAGACTGCGGGTGGCGGAGGGGGAAAGCTTCCGAGTCGCGGAGGAGAGCACAGCAACAGGGGTGCGGAGGGCAAAGCAGAGAGATTTCCACACAGAGGATAGGTGGCGACCGGCACTCATCAGCTGGAGAGGCTTGTCTGCTCGCCCGCCGGGGCAGGCGGGGCTGGGAGCTGAGGCTCCAGCTTTGGTCAGAGCGCAGGGAGAGGACTGGGACTGGCAGCGTGAACACAGCCTGAAGGGGCTAATACGCCACAGCTAGCCGGGAGGGAGTCCGGGAAAAAGTCTGGACCTGCCGAAGATGCAAGAGACTTTTTCTTCCCTCTTTGTTTCCTGGTGCACGAGGAGAGGGGATTAAGAGCGCAGCTTAAAGGAGCTCCAGAGACGGGTGCGAGCTGCGGCTGAAAGCGCGGACCCCAGAAACGGGTGTGGGACGCTGGGGCTGCTGGGGCTGCTGCTGCCGCTGCCAAGAGGCCTGTGTGTGAGGGCAGGTCACTGTCCACGCCCCCCTTCCGGGGAGCCTGTGCAGCCCGTCACTGCCAGGGTCCCGGGATCCAGGGACAGCTTCCCCGGGTGCAACGTCACGCCGACCTCTGCCGCCGCAGGCTCGCCCCACACTCCGTGGCCCTCCCTCCCCACCGGCCTAAGTGAGCCAGAGTCCCCGAAGCGGCTGCTCCTTTAACCCTGTCCTGTCTGAGTGAAGAACAGACTCCCTCTGGCGACCTACACGCAGAGGTGGAGCCAATCCAAAGCTGAGACCCGGGAGCTGTGAGAAAAAAGAAGACAAAGGGAAATCTCTCCCAGCAGCCTCAGAAGCAACAGATTAAAGCTCCACAATCAACTAGATGTCCCTGAATCTGTGGAATACATGAATAGACACCGAATGATCCCAAACTGAGGAGCCGTGTGGATGAAAGGTTCCTGGTGCTTCAGCCAGGAGTCAGTGCTGTGCCTCTGAGGTGGGAGAGCCAACTTCAGGACACTGGTCCACAAGAGACCTCCCAGCTCCACATAATATCAAACGGCGAAAATCTTCCAGAGATCTCCATCTCAACACCAGCACCCAGCTTCACTCAACGACCAGCAAGGTACAGTGCTGGACACCCTATGCCAAACAACTAGCAAGACAGGAACACAACACCACCCAATAGCAGAGGCTGCCTAAAATCATACTAAGTTCACAGACACCCCAAAAAACACCACCAGACATGGACCTACCCACCAGAAAGACAAGATCCAGCCTCAGCCACCAGAACACAGGCACTAGTTCCCTCCACCAGGGAGCCTACACAGCCCACTGAACCAACCTTAGCCACTGGGGACAGACACCAAAAACAACGGGAACTACAAACCTGCAGCCTGCAAAAAGGAGACCCCAAACACAGTAACATAAGCAAAATGAGAAGACAGAAAAACACACAGCAGGTGAAGGAGCAAGATAAAAACCCACCAGACCTAACAAATGAAGAGGAAATAGGCAGTCTACCTGAAAAAGAATTCACTATAATGATAGTAAAGATGATCCAAAATCTTGGAAATAGAATAGACAAAATGCAAGAAACAGTTAACAAGGACCTAGAAGAACTAAAGATGAATCAAGCAACAATTAGAAACACAATAAATGAAATTAATAATACTCTAGATGGGATCAATAGCCGAATAACTGAGGCAGAAGAACGGATAAGTGATGTAGAAGATAAAATAGTGGAAATTACTGCAGAGCAGAAGAAAGAAAAAAGAATGGAAAGAACTGAGGACAGTCTCAGAGACCTCTGGGACAATATTAAATGCACCAACATTCGAATTATAGGGGTTCCAGAAGAAGAAGAGAAAAAGAAAGGGACTGAGAAAATATTTGAAGAGATTATGGTTGAAAACTTCCCTAATATGGGAAAGGAAATAGTTAATCAACTGCAGGAGGCACAGAGAGTCCCATATAAGATAAATCCAAGGAGAAATATGCCAAAACACATATTAATCAAACTGTCAAAAATTAAATACAAAGAAAACATATTAAAAGCAGCAAGGGAAAAACAACAAATAACACAAAAGGGAATCCCCATAAGGTTAACAGCTGACCTTTCAGCAGAAACTCTGCAAGCCAGAAGGGACTGGAAGGACATATTTAAAGGGATGAAGGAGAAAAACCTGCAACCAAGATTACTCTACCCAGCAAGGATCTCATTCAGATTTGATGGAGAAATTAAAACGTTTACAGACAAGCAAAAGCTGAGACAGGCCAGCACCACCAAACCAGCTTTACAACAAATGCTAAAGGAACTTCTCTAGGCAAGAAACACAACAGAAGGAAAAGACGTACAATAACGAACCCAAAACAATTAACAAAATGGGAATAGAAACATACATATCGATAATTACCTTAAATGTAAATGGACTAAATGCTCCCACCAAAAGACACAGATTGGCTGAATGGATACAAAAACAAGACCCATATATATGCTGTTTACAAGAGACCCACTTCAGACATAGAGACACATACAGAATGAAAGTAAGGGGATGGAAAAAGATATTCCACACAAATGGAAACCAAAAGAAAGCTGGAGTAGCAATTCTCATATCAGACAAAATAGACTTTAAAATAAAGACTACTAGAAGAGACAAAGAAGGACACTACATAATGATCAAGGGATCGATCCAAGAAGAAGATATAACAATTGTAAATATTTATGCACCCAACATTGGAGCACCTCAATACATAAGGCAAATACTAACAGCCATAAAAGGGGAAATCGACAGTAACACAATCATAGTAGGGGACTTTAACACCCCACTTTCACCAATGGACAGATCATCCAAAATGAAAATAAATAAGGAAACACAAGCTTTAAATGATACATTAAACAAGATGGACTTAATTGATAATTATAGGACATTCCATCCAAAAACAACAGAATACACATTTTTCTCAAGTGCTCATGGAACATTCTCCAGGATAGATCATATGTTGGGTCACAAATCAAGCCTTGGTAAATTTAAGAAAATTGAAAGTGTATCAAGTACCTTTGCCGACCACAATGCTATGAGACTAGATATCAATTACAGGAAAAGATCTGTAAAAAATACAAACATATGGAGGCTAAACAATACACTACTTAATAACGAAGTGATCACTGAAGAAATCAAAGAGGAAATTAAAAAGTACGTAGAAACAAATGACAATGGAGACACGACGACCCAAAACCTATGGGACGCAGCAAAAGCAGTTCTAAGGGGGAAGTTTATAGCAATAAAATGCCACCTTAAGAAACAGGAAGCATCTCAAATAAATAACCTAACCTTGCACCTAAGGCAATTAGAGAAAGGAGAACAAAAACACCCCAAAGTTAGCAGAAGGAAAGAAATCATAAAAATCAGATCAGAAATAAATGAAAAAGAAATGAAGGAAATGAGAGCAAAGATCAATAAAACTAAAAGCTGGTTCTTTGAGCAGATAAACAAAATTGATAAACCATTAGCCAGACTCATCAAGAAAAAAAGGGAGAAGACTGAAATCAATAGAATTAGAAATGAAAAAGGAGAAGTAACAACTGACACTGCAGAAATACAAAAGATCATGAGAGATTACTACAAGCAACTCTATGCCAATAAAACAAACAACCTGGAAGAAATGGACAAATTCTTAGAACTGCACAACCTGCCAAGACTGAATCAGGAAGAAATAAAGAATATGAACAGACCAATCACAAGCACTGAAATTGAAACTGTGATTAACAATCTTCTAACAAACAAAAGCCTAGGACCAGATGGCTTCACAGGCGAATTCTATCAAACATGTAGAGAAGAGCTAACACCTATCCTTCTCAAACTCTTCCAAAATATAGCAGAGGGAGGAACACTCCCAAACTCATTCTACGAGGCCACCATCACCTTGATACCAAAACCAGACAAGGATGTCACAAAGAAAGAAAACTACAGGCCAATATCACTGATGAACATAGATGCAAAAATCCTCAACAAAATACTAGCAAACAGAATCCAACAACACATTAAAAGGATCATACACCATGATCAAGTGGGGTTTATCCCAGGAATTCAAGGATTCTTCAATATACACAAATCAATCAACGTGATACACCATATCAACAAATTGAAGGAGAAAAAACATATGATCATCTCAATAGATGCAGAGAAAGCTTTTGACAAAATTCAACACCAATTTATGTTAAAACCCTGCAGAAAGTAGGCATAGAGAGGGAACTTTCCTCAACATAATAAAGGCCATATATGACAAACCCACAGTCAACATCGTCCTCAATGGTGAAAAACTGAAACCATTTCCACTAAGATCAGGAACAAGACAAGGTTGCCCACTCTCACCATTCTTATTCAACATAGTTTTGGAAGTTTTAGCCACAGCAATCAGAGAAGAAAAGGAAATAAAAGGAATCCAAATTGGAAAAGAAGAAGTAAAGCTGTCACTGTTTGCAGATGACATGATACTACACGTAGAGAATCCTAAAGATGCTACCAGAAAACTACTAGAGCTAATCAATGAATTTGGTAAAGTAGCAGGATACAAAATTAATGCACAGAAATCTCTGGCATTCCTATATACTAATGATGAAAAATCTGAAAGTGAAATCAGGAAAACACTCCCATTTACGATTGCAACAAAAAGAATAAAATATCTAGGAAAAAAGCTACCTAAGGAGACAAAGGACCTGTATGCAGAAAATTATAAGACACTGATGAAAGAAATTAAAGATGATACAAATAGATGGAGAGATGTACCATGTTCTTGGATTGGAAGAATCAACATTGTGAAAATGACTCTACTACCCAAAGCAATCTACAGATTCAATGCAATCCCTATCAAACTAGCACTGGCATTTTTCACAGAACAAAAACAATAAATTTCACAATTTGTATGGAAACACAAAAGACCCCGAATAGCCAAAGCAATCTTGAGAACGAAAAATGGAGCTGGAGGAATCAGGCTCCCTGACTTCAGACTATACTACAAAGCTACAGTAATCAAGACAGTATGGTACTGGCACAAAAACAGAAAGATAGATCAATGGAACAGGATAGAAAGCCCAGAGATAAACCCACGCACATATGTTTACCTTATCTTTGATAAAGGAAGCAGGAATGTACAGTGGATAAAGGACAGCCTCTTCAATAAGTGGTGCTGGGAAAACTGGACAGGGACATGTAAAAGTATGAGATTAGATCATTCCCTAATACCATACACAAAAATAAGCTCAAAATGGATTAAAGACCTAAATGTAAGGCCAGAAACTATCAAATTCTTTGACGAAAACATAGGCAGAACACTCTATGACATAAATCACAGCAAGATCCTTTTTGACCCACCTCCTAGAGAAATGGAAATAAAGACAAAATATACATGTGGGACCTAATGAAACTCAAAAGCTTTTGCACAGCAAAGGAAACCATAAACAAGACCAAAAGACAACCCTCAGAATGGGAGAAAATATTTGCAAATGAAGCAACTGACAAAGGATTAATCTCCAAAATTTATAAGCCGCTCATGCAGCTCAATAACAAAAAAACAAACAACCCAATCCAAAAATGGCCAGTAGACCTAAATAGACATTTCTCCAAAGAAGATATACAGACTGCCAACAAACACATGAAAGAATGCTCAACATCTTTAATCATTAGAGCAATACAAATCAAAACTACAATGAGATATCATCTCACACCAGTCAGAATGGCCATCATCAAAAAATCTAGAAACAATAAATGCTGGAGAGGGTGTGGAAAAAAGGGAACACTCTTGCACTGCTGGTGGGAATGTGAATTGGTACAGCCACTATGGAGAACAGTATGGAGGTTCCTTAAAAAACTACAAATAGAACTACCATATGACCCAGCAGTCCCACTACTGGGCATATACCCTGAGAAAACCATAATTCAAAAAGAGACATGTAACAAAATATTCATAGCAGCCCTATTTACAATAGCCCGGAGATGGAAACAGCCTACGTGTCCATCATCAGATGAATGGATAAAGAAGATGTGGCACAGATATACAATGGAATATTACTCAGCCATAAAAAGAAACGAAACTGAGCTATCTGTAATGAGGTGGATAGACCTAGAGTCTGTCATACAGAGTGAAGTAAGTCAGAAAGAGAAAGACAAATACCATATGCTTACACATATATATGGAATTTAAGAAAAGAAAATGTCATGAAGAACCTAGGGGTAAGACAAGAATAAAGACACAGATCTACTAGAGAATGGACTTGAGGATATGGGGAGGGGGAAGGGTAAGCTGTGACAAAGTGAAAGCGAGGCATGGACATATATACACTACCAAACGTAAGGTAGATAGCTAGTGGGAAGCAGCCGCAGAGCACAGGGAGATCAGCTCGGTGCTTTGTGACCGCCTGGAGGGGTGGGATACGGAGGGTGGGAGGGAGACGCAAGAGGGAGGGGATATGGGAACATATGTATATGTATAACTGATTCATTTTGTTATAAAGCAGAAACTAACACACCATTGTTAAGCAATTATACTCCAATAAATATGTAAAAATAAATAAATAAATAAATAAATAAAACAAATATTAAAAAAAAAACTTCATCTAGTATCATTTTTGTCTATTCATTGTTTTTGGCACCAGTGCCATGAGGGCATCAAAGAGATGTTATTCTGAAATGGTCTTATGTTTCCTGTAGCAATTTTTCTGAGTTTTCAACATGTTCCTCCTTTTCTCAGGTGTTGCTTTTTTTGTCTACTCTTCCTTGGTTGGGGAGAAAATTCTCTCGGTCTTATGGCTTTTTGTACGCATCGGGAGTATGTTTCTAGCAACTCTCCCTTTCTACTAGTTGATCAGAAATTCCTCCTCTCAGATTTATGTCCTAAGGGCAGAGTGATATGTATAGTCCCTACAATCAGTTTCTAGCAACTCTGTCATCCGGAGTGGGTCTGCTGTGCTGAGATGGATATTTTTTCTCTGGTCAGGCTCTCTGCCTATGCTTGCGAGACAGAGGAATCTACAGCAATTCTTAACACACGTTTAGAATAGGGAAGACTGCTTTCTGCCAGCATGCACTTCTGTCATCAGACTTCATGTCTTCTCACAGCAAGCACTGTTCTCAGGCACCTATGCATCCTAAGATGCTGTACACTGTTGAGTGTTCCCATCTATTTCTGATGATGACTTTTGCAGTCTCTGTGTAGAAAGCCACGAATGCATGGGAAGCAAGGAGAGATGCATTGTTGGGTCAGTTGGTTATGGGAAGACCACTATGCATCCCATAGCAAAGAACAATTATTGGAGCTGAATCAAGGTTTTTTTTTCCTTCTCCATAGTGTTTTTGGTATTCTCTGTTATTCTTGGTTGACCCACAGAATATATGAAATCTGAATGTTTATTAATGCATAAATCTCAGTGATAGATTCAATGGAAAATCTCCCCAGACTTTAACATATGTTCTCTTAGAAGTTTTGTTCTGTACTTCTGTTGCTAGTTTTTTACTTTTTCCCCCCATGGGATATCTTAATTGCAGTTTGCAAGGCTGCTCTTTTCATCTGGATTCCTCAGAAAGTAGAGCATGGGGCTTATACATCATTCAGAATGTGGCTCCAGGGAGCAGTGTCTGAAGCAAGAAAGGAGGGAGAGCCATTCCAAGGGTGTGGTATGGTATTGATTTCCACTATGGGTGACTGGCTGATCAATCCTGTCAGATAGCTGAGAAACAACATAAAATGTATAATCTTTGATGGAAAAAACTCCTACCTGAGAGGAAGTAGAAGAGACTGATGAAATGGACCAGGTAGAACTAGTGGACTTTGATCCAAATCAGGAAAGATGGAGCCATTACAATGGAGAAGCATATGAGGATCACAAATATCATCTTCAGGATGGTGTTCCGTGTCAGACCTCTCAATGGGGCCAGTGAATAACACTCACTGCTGGCATTTTATTTGCAGTAGTGATTGAGTGAAGGACTATAATCATAATATGCTCACTGCTTGCTATTGTTTGTTTTAATATTCAACTATAATAGTGTTTTAAAAGTTAAATGAAGAATAAACTCGAATATAAAAGCTAAAACAAACAAACAAACAAAAAACCCTAATCTTGTGTTAGCACCTGGTGTTAAGGACAGTGTCTATTAGTCCCCAGCTCTTATTAAAGTTTCTACCCATGGGGGATTAACTCATGAGTTGCACATATGTGGATACTGAGCAGGTTCCTGGAATCAACCTACAAAACCCTGGGCAGAAGGCCAAGGCATGCACCACAGACTGGAAGCCAGGTGCTATTGAAATGTTCCTCCTTGAAACCGCATGGGCCATGCAGATCCAATCACTTGAGCAGTGGCTGGAGAAATATACAACAGAGTGTGGTGAGGTTGGTAGGAGGGGCCTGTTAGGGACATACCAGGCTCTCAGTAAAGGCTGAAGAAGCATCAGATGCACTAATCTGGGATAGAGCCGATTTGTGTAGGGGGAGCAGAATTTGCCACTCCAAAATGTCTCTTTAGCATACAGATTGCTTTTTTTTTGTTAATTTATTTTATTTTATTTATTTAATTTTGGCTGCATTGGGTCTTTGTTGCTGTGTGCAGACTTTAGTTGTGGCGAGCAGGGGTTACTGTTCCTTGCGGTGCACAGGCTTCTCATTGCAGTGGCTTCTCTTGTTGCTGAGCACAGGCTCTAGGAGCACGGGCTTCAGTAGTTGTGGCACATGGGCTCACTAGTTGTGGCTCACGGGCTCTAGAGTGCAGGCTCAATAGTTGTGCACGGACTTAGTTGCTCTGCAGCATGTGGGATCTTCCCAGACCAAGGCTCGAATCCGTGCCCCCTGCATTGGCAGGCGGATTCTTAACCACTGTGCCACCAGGGAAGCCCATGCAGATTGTTTTGAGCTGAAAATGATGAAGGCCCAGAAGACTTAGGAAGAACCTTTAACTTTCCCCCTACCTGCCTAAAGAACGTATCAATAGATAGGGGACCTGTTCCAGGAAGGGAGCCATCATCATAGATAACTGTAGTATGAACTAGGTGCAATTGACAGGGAGGAACCTAGCAGTCTGTTCGTTAAAATTCTACTCTATGTCCCATTGTCTCTGCATGGCCCAGCAAACATTTATTCACCAAACATTTACTCTTCCATCTCCATGCCTTCCTCCCCTGTGAAATCCCAAACAATTAACCCCAACCTCCTCTTGTTTGTAGCTAAAGAAGGTATGTAAGGTGAGGGTTTTGGCCATTTTGGGGAGTTACTCAGTTCTCTTGGGTCTCTGCTATGTGTACATGTTACTAAAATTTTATGTGATTTTTCTCCTGTTAATCTGTCTCAGGTTAATTTAATTCTTAGACCAGCCAGAAAAAAACCAAGAAGGGTAGAGGAAAATTTCCTCCTCCCTGACAGCTGTTTTTAATTAAATTTAGTGTTACCCTAGATACTAAAAAAATGGGAAGAGCTAATATTGCTCAGAAGTTTACAGATGTTCTAAGATTTTTCATGTCCTGATATTGTGAGAATTACAGAATCAACACCACATCTACTAAACTCCCCTAGTGTGAGCCCATTTCCCCACAACCTCTCCTATAACTCTGAAAGGTCCTCATCTTACTTCCTATGTGAAATACCTCTGTCTTTGTGAAATCCATTAGATGGATAATGGTAACACAGAGACTCTATGCAAGGGAATTTAAGAGTAACTCAAGCACAAGGCTGGTGGGTAAGAAGTGAGGACACTGGGCTCTTGGGAAAGAGAAGCAGGAAGGTTGGAAGTCCCTGGAGACCCATTTCAGATCTTTTCACCACCCTGCTGCTAGCATTTTCACAATAGTAAATTAATCCCAGAGATAAGAGAACTGTTTTAAATCCAGTGACAAAATGGGTTTGTGACAATGAACTACTGAAATACTTGTATACTGTTTGCTGCTTAACTATCAACATTCAGCTACTTCTCACTGGCAGTGATATGTGATAGTGTCATTATGGCCCAGACATAATTTTAGAGCTGTCACAATTGTGCTAAGTAGACCAAAACATTGGTAAGATCTTGCACTATTGTAAACCTACACTCATATATGGGTTATCAGTGATTATTTTTTTTTTAAACTTACATTTTGAATTCATTTTATTTTTGGGGGGAGATTTGAATTTTATTTACTTTTCTATACATCAGGTTCTTATTAGTTATCTATTTTATACTTATTAGTGTATATATGTCAATCCCAATCTCCCAATTCATCCCACCACCACCCCCGCTCCACTTTCCCCCCTTGGTGTCCATATGTTTGTTCTCTACATCTGTGTTTCTATTTCTGCCTTGCAAACCAGTTCATCTGTACCATTTTTCTAGACTCCACATATATGCATTAATATATGATATTGTTTTTCTGTTTCTGACTTAACTTCACTCTGTCTGTCAGTCTCTAGGTCCATCCATGTCTCTACAAATGACCCAATTTCATTCCTTTTTATGGCTGAGTAATATTCCATTGTATATATGTGCCACATCTTCTTTACCCATTCATCTGTTGATGGGCATTTAGGTTGCTTCCATGACCTGGTTATTGTACACAGTGCTGCAATGAATATTGGGGTGCATGTGTCTTTTCGAATTATGGTTTTCTCTGGGTATATGCCCAGTAGTGGGATTGCTGGGTCATATGGTAGTTCTATTTTTAGTTTTTTAAGGACCCTCCATACTGTTCTCCATAGTGGCTGTATCAATCTACATTCCCACCAACAGTGCAAGAGGGTTCCCTTTTCTCCACACCCACTCCCCTCTCCAGCATTTGTGTTTGTAGATTCTCTGATATCTCACTGTAGTTTTGATTTACATTTCTCTAATAATTAGTGATGTTGAGCAGCTTTTCATGTGCTTCTTGGTCATCTGTATGTCTTCTTTGGAGAACTGGCTATGTAGGTCTTCTGCCCAGTTTGTGATTGGGTTGTTGGTTTTTTTTAATATTGAGCTTCATGAGCTGTTTGTAGATTTTGGAGATTAATCCTTTGTCTGGTGATTCATTTGTAAATATTTTCTCCCATTTTGAGGGTTGTCTTTTCATCTTGTTTACAGTTTCCTTTGCTGTGCAAAAGCTTTTAAGTTTCATTAGGTCCCATTTGTTTATTTTTGTTTCTATTTCTATTACTCTGGGAGGTGGGTCATAAAAGATCTTGCTGTGATTTATGTCAAACAGTGTTCTTCCTATGTTTTCCTCTGAGAGTTTTATAGTGTCCATTCTTACATTTAGGTCTTTAAGCCATTCTGAGTTTATTTTTGCATATGGTGTTAGGGAGTGTTCTAATTTCATTCTGTAATGAAATGAGCACCACTTACTGAAGAGACTTTCTTTTCTCCATTTTACATCCTTGTCTCCTTTGTGATAGATTAGTTGACCATAGGTGAGTGGGCTTATCTATGGGCTTTCTATCCTGTTCCATTGATCTATATTTCTGTTTTTGTGCCAGTACCATACTGTCTTGATTACTGTAGCTTTGTAGTATAGTCTGAAGTCAGGGAGTCTGATTCCTCCAGCTCTGTTCTTTTCACTCAAGACTACTTTGGCTATTCAGGGTCTTTTGTGTCTCCATAGAAATTTTAAGATTTTTTGTTCTAGTTCTGTAAAAACTGCCATTGGTAATTTGATAGGGATTGCATTGAATCTGTAGATTGCTTTGTGTAGTATAGTCATTTTCACAATATTGATTCTTCCAATCCAAGAACATGGCATATCTCTCCATCTGTTTGTGTCATCTTTGATTTTTTTCATCAGTGTCTTATAGTTTTCTGCATACAGGTCTTTTACCTCCTTAGGTAGGTTTATTCCTAGGTATTTTATTCTTTTGTTGCAGTGGTGAATGGGATTGTTTCCTTAATTTCTCTTTCTGATCTTTTGTTGTTAGTGTATAGGAATGCAAGAGATTTCTGTGCATTAATTTTGTATCCTGAAACTTCACCAAATTCATTGATTAGCTCTAGTAGTTTGCTGGTGGCATCTTTAGGATTATCCATGTATAATATCATGTCACCCGCAAACAGTGACAGTTTTACTCCTTCTTTTTCAATTTTTATTCCTTTAATTTTGTCCTTCTCTGACTGATGTGGCTAGGACTTCCAAAACTATCTTGAATAATAGTGGCAAGAGTGGACATCCTTGCTATTTTGTTGAGGATTTTTGCATCTATATTCATCAGTGATATTGGTCTGTAATTTTCTTTTTTTGTAGTATCTTTGTCTGGTTTTGGTATCATGGTGATGGTGGACTTGTAGAATGAGTTTGGAAGTGTTCCTTCCTCTGCAATTTTTTTTGGAAGAGTTTGAAAATGATGGGCGTTAACTCTTCTCTAAGTGTTTGATAGAATTCACCTGTGCAGGCTTCTGGTCCTGGAGTTTTGTTTGTTGGAAGATTTTTAATCACAGTTTCAATTTCAGTGCTTGTGATTGGTCTGTTCATATTTTCTATTTCTTCCTGGTTCAGTCTTGGAAGGTTATACCTTTCTAGGAATTTGTCCTTTGCTTCCAGGTTGTCCATTTTATTGGCATAGGGTTGCTTGTAGTAGTCTCTTATAATGCTTTGTATTTATGCAATGTCCATTGTAACTTCTCCTTTTTCATTTCTAATTTTATTGATTTGAGTCCTTTCCCTCTTTTTCTTGATGAGTCTGGCTAAAGGTTTATTGATATTGTTTATCTTCTCAAAGAACCAGCTTTTAGTTTTATTGATCTTTGCTATTGTTTTCTTTGTTTCTATTTCATTTATTTCTGCTCTATCTTCATGATTTCTTTCCTTCTACTAACTTTAGGTTTTGTTTGTTCTTCTTTCTCTAGTTGCTTTAGGTGTAAGGTTAGCTTGGTTATTTGAGATTTTTCTTATTTCTTGAGTCAGGGTTGTATTGCTATAAATTTCCCTCTTAGAACTGCTTTTCTTGCATCCCATAGATTTTGGATCATCGTATTTTCATTGTCATTTGTCTCTAGGTATTTTTTGATTTCCTCTTTGATTGCTTCAGTGATCTTTTGGTTATTTAGTAATGTATTTTTTAGCCTCCATGTGTTTGTTTTTTTTACATTCTTTTCCTTGTAATTTATTTCTAATTTCATAGCATTGTGGTTGGAAAAGATGCTTGATATGATTTCAATTTTCTTAAATTTACTGAGGCTTGATTTGTGACCCAAGATGTGATCTATCCTGGAGAATGTTCCCTGTGCACTTGAGAAGAAAGTGTAAATTGCTGTTTTCGGATGGAATGTCCTATAAATATCATTTAAATCTATCTGGTCTATTGTTTCATTTAAAGCTTGTGTTTCCTTATTAATTTTCTGTCTGGATGATCTGTCCATTGGTGTGAGTTGTTAAAGTCCCCCACTATTATTGTGTTACTGTTGATTTCCTCTTTTATAGCTGTTAGCATTTGCCTTATGTATTGAGGTGCTCCTGTGTTGGGTACATACATATTTCTAATTGTTACATCTTCTTCTTGGATTGATCCCTTGATCATTAGGTAGTGTCTTTCTTTGTCTCTTGTCACATTCTTTATTTTAACATCTATTTTATTTGATATGACTATTGCTATTCCAGCTTTTTTTGCTTTCCATTTGCATGGAATACCTTTTTCCATCCCCTCACTTTCAGTCTGTATGTGTCCCTAGGTCTGAAGTGGGTCTCTTGTAGACAGCATATTTATGTGTCATGTTTTTGTATTCATTCAGCAAGCCTGGGGCTTTTGGTTGGAGCATTTAATCCATTCACATTTTAGGTAATCATCAATATGTATGTTCCTATTACCATTTTCTTAATTGTTTTGGGTTTGTTTTTGTAAGTCCTTTTCTTCTCTTGTTTTTCCCACTTAGAGAAGTTCCTTTAGCAGTTGTTGCAGTGCTGGTTTGGTGATGCTGAATTCTCTTAGCTTTTGCTTGTCTGTAAAGCTTTTGATTTCTCCATCGAATCTGAATGAGATCCTTGCCAGGTAGAGTAATCTTGGTTGTAAGCTCTTCCCGTTCATCACTTTAAGTATAATGTGCCACTCCCTTCTGGCTTGTAGAGTTTCTGCTGAGAAATCAGCTGTTAACCTTACGAGAGTTCCCTTGTATGTTGTCATTTTCCCTTGTTGCTTTCAATAATTTTTCTTTGCCTTTAATTTTTGTCAATTTGATTATTGTGTGTCTCAGTGTGTTTCTCCATGGGTTTATCCTGCCTGGGACTGTCTGCACTTCCTGGACTTGGGTGGCTATTTTGTTTCCCATGTTAGGGAAGTTTTCAACTATAATCTCTTCAAATATTTTCTTGGGTCCTTTCCCTCTCTCTTCTTCCTCTGGGACCCAATGATGTGAATGTTGGTGCATTTAATGTTGTGCCAGAGGTCTCTAAGTCTCTCTTCATTTCTTTTCATTCTTTTTTCTTTATTCTGTTCCATGACAGTGAATTCCACCATTCTGTGTTCCAGGTCACTTATCTGTTCTTCTGCCTGAGGTATTCTGCTACTGATTCCTTCTAGTGTATTTTTCATTTCAATTATTGTTCATCTCTGTTTGTTCTTTAATTCTTCTAGGTGTTTGTCCTTTAATTCTTCTAGGTCTCTGTTCAACTTTTCTTGCATCTTCTCGATCTTTGCCTCCATTCTTTTTCCGAGGTCCTGGATCATCTTCACTATCAATATTATGTGTTCTTTTTCTGGAAGTTGCCTATCTCCACTTCATTTAGTTGTTTTTCTAGGGTTTTATCTTGTTCCTTCATCTGCTTCATAGTCCTCTGCCTTTTCATTTTGTCTATCTCTCTGTGAATGAGGTTTTCGTCCCACAGGCTGTGGGACTGTAGTTCTTCATGCTTCTGCTGTCTGCCCTCTGGTGGATGAGGCTATCTAAGAACCTTGTGCAAGCTTCCTGATGGGAGGGACTGGTGGTGGGTAGAGCTGGGTGTTGCTCTGGTGAGCAGAGCTCAGTTAAACTTTAATCTGCTTGTCTGCTGATGGGTGGGTCTGAGTTCCCTCCCTCCCTGTTGGTTGTTTGGCCTGAGGTGACCCAGCAGTGGAGCCTACAGGCTCCTCTGATGGGGCTGATGATAGACTCCAGGAGGGCTCATGCCAAGGAGTACTTCCCAGAACTTCTGCTGCCAGTGTCCTTGTCCCTGCTGTGAGCCACAGCCACACCCTCGCCTCTGCAGAAGACCCTCCAACACTAGCAGATAGGTCTGGTTCAGTCTCCTATGGGGCCACTGCTCCTTCCCCTGGGTCCTGATGCACACACAACTTTGTGTGTGCCCTCCAAGAGTGGAGTCTCTGTCTCCCCCAGTCCTGTCAAAGTCCTGCAGTCTAATCCCATCAGCTTTCAAAGTCTGATTCCCTGGGAATTCCTCCTCTCATTGCTGGACCCCCAGGTTGGGAAGCCCAATGTGGGGCTCAGAACCTTCACTCCAGTAGGTAGCCTTCTGTGGTATAACCGTTCTCCAGTTTGTGAGTCACCCACCCAGCAGTTATGGGATTTGATTTTATTGTGATTCTTCCCCTCCTACTGTCTCATTGCGGCCTCTCCTTTGTGTTTGGATGTGGGGTATCTTTTTTGGTGGGTTCCATTGTCTTCCTCTTGATGATTGTTCAGCAGTTAGTTGTGATTCCAGTGCTGTCACAAGAGGGAGTGAGTGCTCATCCTTCTACTCCACCATCTTGAACCCTGAATTCATTTTAGATTTATGGAAAAGTTGCAGAGATGGTACCCAGAGCACCTGTATATTCCTTACCTCTCTTCCCTAATGTTAACACCTTAAATAACCATCCTCCAATTGTCAAAGCCAGGAAATTGTCATGGTTTAATACTATTAACTAAATGCCATACCTTATTTAATACTTCATACCTTATTTTAACTTCACCCATTTTTCCATTAATGTCATTCTGTTCCAAAATCCCACATTGCATTTAGTTGTTGTGTCTCCTTAGTCTCCTCCAGTCTGTGACTTTTTTTCACCTTTCTTTGTCTTTCATGACTTTGACACTTTTGAAAAATACTGATCATTTATTTTGTAGAATGTCTCCCAAGTTTGTGTTCATATGATGTTTTCTCATGTTTAGAATAAACTTATGCCTTTCTGACAAGAATACCAAAGTAATGATGTTGTGTCCTTTCAAGTGCATAGAGGTTATTATTTAATAATCTCTATGTTTAGATACAAGTTGAGTTACTGTTCATAGAAGTACTGAAACAGTGAGTGGATGTACTATTCTTGGCTTTGGGTGTGAAATTGAGGTAGATGACTTCTAAGATCCTTTTCTATTTATCAGAGTCTATGATTCCACTTCATCCATTCAGCCAATAAATATATTGAGAACCTTCCATGTGCCAGGCATTGGAACATAGACAAATCCTTGTATTTAAACAATATTTTAGGAATATACATAGACATATACAGCAAAATAAATCTATTAATAGAGGAATGTATAAATTTCTTGGGGAGCTCAGGAGAGTTGGGGGTTAAGAAAATTAAATTGGGGAATTATAATGTGTGCTTTTTCTACACCACCAAGCAATTCTTCCATACCAGATGAGTATCCTACAATTCAATTCAATTCTGATAGTAACTGGAGTTCATGCCAGATCCCACAGGTTAAGGACTCAGTCCTACAAAAATGCCCTCCCCCACCTCCCCTTCAGATGCCAATTGCAAGTCCAGGTTGTTGCCCCTGCTTCACACCCAACAACTGGTTCCCATGACCCCCTCCTCAGTTTGATTAATTTGTTAGAGAGGCTTAGAGAACTCAGAGAAATATTTACTTATGTTTACCAGATTATAAAAGGATATAACTCAGAAACAACCAGGTGGAAGACCTGCATCAGGCAAGGTATATGGGAAGGGGTGCCACTCTTCCTGAATATTCACCAACCCAGAAGCTTTTTGAACACTGTCCTTTGGGGTTTTATGGAGGCTTCATTACATAGACATGATTGATTAAATCATTGGCCATTGGTGACAGAACTGAAACCCCAGCCTCTCCCCTCCCTGGAGGTCAGGGATAGGACTGAAAGTTCCAACCCTCTAATCACAAGGTTTGTTTCCCTGGCAACAAGCCCCCATTCCCTAGGTTACCTAGGGGCTTTCCAAAAGTCACTTCATTAACATAAAAGGCACTTTTTCAGTTCTCCTTCAGGAAATTCCAAAGTTTTAGAACTCTGAGCCAGAATGGAAACAAGGACCAAATAATAGATTTCTTATTATAAATCACAATATCACAGGGATATTAGACAACTCTTCTCTCCCTAATTTCCATCTTTCCCCATACAGGAAGGAATGTCCTCTAACATTGAACTTGAAGAAGTTATAGGGAAGTAGATTCTTCCTTCTCCACCACCCTAACTGAACTAATTGGTGAAATGGTAAGACCCTGACATTCACTGGGCATCATATTTTTATGGGGCACTGATAAATGTGTTTTTGTTTATATATGATCCAGATGCTTGATTTCTATGACTGTTGTCTTTGGAAGCAACAGGCTTCCAAAGCCCCCCTCAATGGATGGGGCTCTGGGGAAGGGTGAGGGAGCTGACTCGTCTCTATCTGTTCACTGGTGGCTGGTGTATATGCTTGAGGGTGTTTGCGCAGTGGGTGGTTATATGAGACTCTGTTGAATTCCCCAATCCAGTTTTACCATTAATAAAATGGCTACTTTGATCCCTATTTTGACTCATGTGTCTATTATCTATTGATTTGAATCCAAAGGAAGAAAGATCTGTAATTAGCACTCCTAAACTTGAATACCTTTGATTGTCAGGACAGGCTTTGCAGAGGCAGAGCTATTTGGACTAGGTTTTGAAGGTAAGACAGAGAATGTCAAAGGTAGAAGACAGGTACATATTTTGGGCACAGGAGTTTTGGAGTGTTTGGAAAAGTGGCTAATCATAGCATCTCTCTTCTCTACTTTGGGTTTGGAACAAATTGTCAAATAAGACAATGGAGCAGCAGAAGGAGAACTGAATATACTTTTTATTACTGATATATGCCAAGTTGGAGAATATAACTTAGGGTAGTTCTGCTGAATGTAAAAGAATTTCAGTCTAAAATGGAACTGGAGGATATGAAATGGAGAATCTCACACATGCACTCTCAAAAGAACAGAACTTAAGAACTGAGAAACTGATTTCCTGTAACTGCCTGCTTTACAAAAAACTGAGACTTATCTCCTGACCAATAAACATCAGCAAATATTCTTTTCCCATCCCCAAGCCAATGAGCTTACTGCTTGGACTCTGTTTGGACCCCCTATTCTTTTCACTCTGTGTGCATAAATACAGCCCACTTCAGACCATCAAGGAACTCACCTGTAGCTTGCTACAACATGTGTTTCCAAATTGCAAGTCCTCTGCTATTCCCAAATAAACTCAGTTTCTGACAAATCAAGCTTGCCTCAGTTTACTCCTTTATTTAGGTTGACATGAGCAATCCCCAGAATTACCCTGAATTGCCCTCATGGTCACGGGCAGTGATAAACTGGGGCAAGTATCCCAACATGGGTTGTATGCATGTGAACAGTATAGGGTATATGTGCGTATTGAGATGATGGGAAATAGTAGAACATGAGACTAAAAAGAAAAATTGGAACAGACTTAGCTCTTTGGAAAAGGGCTATAGCTTGTATCATATATTAGATCACTCTCATTGCAGTATGAAGGATGCATTGGCAGGAGGGGAGACAGAGGCAGGCAACAATTTCAGCTCCCCATTTGTTGACCTAATTCAGGAGTGAAGTGACTGTTTATGAACCAAGACAATGGAAGTGAGGTTAGAGGGAACAGGATAGATTCAAGACAAATCAGTACAATGGAACAGACCCACTTGGTGAACAGTTAGATATGGAAATGAAGGAGAGGAAGAAGATTAGGAAGTCAACCGAGTCTCTTTCTTGAGGATCTGAATTAGGGAACATGGGCAGCAGCAGGTGCTTATGGAGAAAGGACCTTGACAATTTTTGAGCTCCTAGTGTGTGCTAGCATGTGCTGGGCACTTTCCACGACTATTGGAGTTTAGGGGGTCAAGAAATAATATTCTTATTTCTCTCCCAAATTTGGAAACCACTGAAGAATAGGACACAGGAGTTAGTCACATGCAAATCAAAGTTTCTAGCCAGGTGGGCTTGCCCATATTTTTCTCCTGAATCAAACACATTTATCCATTAGTGAAACTGGACAATTGTAGGCATTTATCACAGAGCTGGGAACAGATCAAGAACAAACCCTTTTAAAAGGCAGGCACTTCTGAAGGAGAAAGAACTTAGAAGGCACTGACCTGAGCAGCCTCAAGTCCTTCTGAATTCAACAGAGTGCTTCTCCTCTTTTGGGAAGAAATGAGTAAAGGGTGGAGAGATGAAGGAAGTGGTCCTTGGTTTTCTTTTTCATTCTTAGAAGAGGCATTGGAATTATTCACATCTATGGAAATAAGAGGAGTAGAAAATAAACATTTGCTCTAGTATTGATAGTACTCATTTCAACACTTGCAACAATACTGTGAGATAGGTATTTTTATCTCCATTTTATAGACCACAAAACGAGGCCCAGAGAGGTTAAATTATTTGTTAAGTTCACACAGCTATTGAATGATAGAGGCAAGATTTATATCTAGGTTTGCTTGAATTGGTATACTGCATCTTTTGCCATTGTTATACTACATTGCTTTAGGAGCTGAGTTAGATGCTGACAAGGACATCCAGGTGGAGAGGTACAGGGGAAACACATATCTGGGGTTCAGAAGGAATCTTGGGCTGGAGTTATAAATTTAGGAGGCAGAGGAAAAAATATGGAAGTTGAGACTTTTCAGTAAGATAAAATTCCACCAAAAGTATTATTTGATAAGGAAGACTATGTGAAGAAGAGCATTATGGAAAAGAGAATGTTTGGAATAATCAACAGAATTATGGGTTGGTTGCAAGTTATATACATAAATTTTACTTAAATTTTTTCTTTAAAATTTATGACATATTTTCAAAGATAGATCATTCCTGTCATAATTATGTTTATTAGCCTCCCAGCATAGGAGGTAATTCTGTTCTGTAATTGCCATGCCCTCTCTACTTTACAGCAGCATTGATCTTGGGTTTGGATTGACAAACTAGGAAGACACTGTTGGCTTCACCCAGCATTGTTTAGCTTTAGGAAAGGCTAAAGGATATAAGATCAGCAGAGAAAAGGTGCCATGACTCCCAGGCACACTTTGAGGTCCTCTCACTCTGCATCTGGAATGAAATGAAAGTGAGTAGATGTAGACAACCTCAGTTTAGGGAAACCTCTGGGTCCTTTCAGCTTTCATGACTAGCTAGGTACTTAGACTGTCTCAGAATTATAATTCTAACTTTTATTCTTTAGTGCAGCTGATTCTCACCAATAAAAGTTATCCATTATTTGATAAATAATCTTGACAATAAGGTATAGGTTCTTGGTCTAGTACATAGTCCTTGGCTGGATTCTTGTTTATCTTGGATCTGGTACAGGTATACCCCTAAAATTTCTTCCATTACTGTTACAGGAGGATTTGCAGGGTCATATTCCCAGGTATCTCTGAGAGTAGAGAAAAGGCCATGGAACCATTTCCTTCCAGAAATGAAGAGATAAAAATCAAGGGAAATCTATATACATTATACAACCTATGTAACCTACTTACTAAATAATTGTTAGTGCATTAGAATGATCGATGATCAATTACAAGTGATCAAAATTAAAAACAAAACAAAACTGAAAACAAAACTTCAAGCTGATTTAACTAAAAAAGAAAGATAATTGATTAAAAATCGAGAAGTAGCTACAGCTTCTGATACAGGTAGATCTAGGGTCTTAGCATTGCAAATGATATATTAGTACTTTCTCTCTCTCTCCATTTCTCCACTCTACTTTCTGGTTTACTGGCTTCACAATTAGGCCCAGCATGGTAATCTCTGTCAACTCAATACTTGGTTTCTCCAATGTTCAAATCCAGTGGAAAAATGATTTTATAAAATTCTCATTCTGCCTCATTGGCTCAGATTGGAGCATATTCCCATTCTTGAACCAATCACTGTGGTTCAAGGGAATTTGATGCTCTAGTTGGTCATGCTTGTAGCTGAAGGTGGAGGCCCACCTGAAGCACCAGGACTAAGAATTGGAAACAGGATGCTCCAGGGGAATTTGAGCTTATTGGAAAAACGGTGAGTAGATGCTGAATGACTGAAAAAAGCCATCTGTGTTTAGGATTCTTGCTCTCTTTCAACTTATAGGAACCCAGCTCAAAATAACTTAAGGATAAAAGAATCTTCATGAGTTCACTTCCATGAGAAGTCCAGAGGTGCAGTTGACCTCATTCAAAGCAGTGGCCAGGAGCTCAAATGATGTTGGTGTGACTCTTTCACTTACATTCTATTTGGTGTTATTTTAGTATTTAGGCCTCTGCACAAGGTGGGCAAATTGGCAACTGGAAACCTCATACTTGTTATGTAGCTGGAAACATTTGACTACTTCAGCATTTCCAGTAGATAGTAGTCTTTCCCATTAGCTCCAGAACCCTTGGAGAAGACTTTCTGCCCTGCTTGGGTCAAATTTCTATCCCTTTATTAATGACTAGGCCCCGATGCCAGGCCACTTTGGCAAGGTTTGGACTCACCATTGACCAGGTGAGGGCAGGACACTGGGATTAACAACCCCAAGGGGGACCAGGAAGCAATGGTTCCCAAAGGAAAGTGGATATATATCAGAAGCAGCAGACAAAACCATAGCCACAGCAGTCTACTCTGACTGGTTAGGATTTAATATCATGTCTATATTAACATTGCTCATGTACTTTCTCACTCCTCTGAAAGCAAATCACCAAGAGCAAGAGTTTTAAATATGAAAAACAGAAAGATCACATGTGTGTTCCACTTTATCAGAACATAAGACCTCGTATCTACTCATTGGAAATTCATATTCTTGTAACCAGATTTGGAAGAAATTTAGGAGTAATCATGCAATTCCTGGTAATAGGCCTGGTATTTTCCTCTGCAATGCTACACTGACCATATCAGAGGAAATAAAGGTACTGAAATGACTGAGATGAGTTCGACTGATAGGGTTTTGTTAGTTATGGTTATCGCTAATGTTATTTCTTAAATTAAATATCAGAATAACCGTAAAGATCTCACCTTTGCACTTTGAGAGTAACTTTGGCAACATTCTTATTTAGCTGTAATTCTCTTATATGCAAGTCCTTTGGAGATGAGCTTTCAGAAGGGGAGATTCAATCAGTGAGTTTCTTCTAAATTCATACAACTTTATGATCAGGCCCGGAAGTGAGTAGGGTGTTTTTAGTGAGGTGGAGTAGAGATGACTCACTTTATTTTTTCACTGTGTACCACACATTTCTCTACATGTGAGCCAAGCTTTCTTCACTTTCATCACTAGGAATGAGTCCACCCAAGCTGATTAACTCACACCAAGGGTTTAAATGGAATGGAATAAAGATGGCTTATTTAAATCACATGCATTTTGAGGATCATTAGGGCTCTGTGTCCTATGAATAAGGATGATTAAAATTCAGCAGAGTTTTGTGTATTCTTAATGTGCATTTAGTTTACACCACAACGTCATCTTTAACATACCATTATGCTGTGTGCTGTGACTGCTATTCATAATGACAAACATGAAGTAATAAACATGATGATACAGAATAAGTTTAAGTGTCTTTACATTATTCTTAATATAATAATGGTTCCTAGGGCTGCATGCAGCCATGAGTGCATATTAACAGGGGTAGCCCACTGTGAATTATGAATTTATAACACAAAATTTTCAGAAAAAGGACTTACTGTGTATGTAAAGTAGCCACCTTTTAAAGCTTGGAACTTGGTCTGGTTAAAATTGCTCCTAGCAATATTTTTAAAAGAAAATATTCCAGAGGTAATAAGTGAACTGAATGGATTTGTGAATGATTGCCATAAAGTTTTCTTAAGGTAATAACTCACAAAACTGCAAAAGGAATAGAAAATTATCTTTTTATGCATGTGTAATATGAAATCAATTCAAATGAATTCCAGTAACAAATGTTCTTGATGTTTTTGCCATCTTAATGGATCTCCCTATTTATCTTTTACTCTTCTTGGTCGACTGATACTGAGACACAAAGAATCATATTTCTTTGCTAATTTGAACTGAATGCCTATAAATGTGGATAATTTTAAGGATTAATTTTTTAAGTTGCCATTTTGACCTTATTTGGGTAATATCCAGACCCACATCCACTCCTCCCTAAAATCTCTCTGAAATTCCTATCGTCCCAATGAACTGGTCCAAACACTTTAGTCTCACACATGAAACTCTATGTGAACTATCCACCACATTCTTTCCAAACTCATCTTACTTTACCTCCCATCCCCTCAAAATGTGTACACCAGCATTTTGCAAACATTCATTACCTCTTTGCTCTCTACACGTGCTTTCCCTCAACCTGGAATGTTTGCCATGCCCCTGCGGACACTTTTCAGTTTCAAGGCATAGTTAAAGCCTTGTTTTCTCTGTAACATGGCCCTTGACCCTTGTGTTGTATCCCCTGGCCCAGCCCACCCCAATCACACACTTAGTCACGCCCTTTACAATGCTGTTTCTGGACTGTGTAGTCTGACCTCTGTTAGTGTACTTACTGGGCAGCACAACAGTAAAATAGGCAAAATACTACTGATCCTAAGGGATTGACATAAGCCTGACATATGTGTAATTCACAACATCTAGTACACAGTATGTACTGTATGTATTAGCAAGTCTTATGCTTACTGAACTGAATTTTAATTATTTTTAATTATGAGTATCTCTTACTAGACTATTCACCCCATGAAGGTATATGTCTTATACTCAGGACCAAGAGTAATGTTAAACAAAAAAAAAAGTGACCAGTGAATTCATGTTGCAAAAATGGGTTGGATAATTCACTAAAGCATTTCATAAATTGTAGAATGATTTTACACATGAGTTATTGTTAAGGTATTTCATTGATTCTAAGATGCACTATCTAGCACAATTTAACTCCTGAAATTGGAATGGGTTGTCATAGCTTGATTGGCAGCATTCATTCTTTATTAATGGAACATAAAATAATGATGTGACTTACCTTTGATGATGTCTTAAATTCAAAGAAATATGACATTATTACTTCCAACTAGAGTTAATAACATCAGTTAAAAATATCTGTTAAGTGTCTGTATTGGTCAGGGTAGGCTGAGTGCCATAATAAATAACCATAAATCTCAGTGGCCTATCAAAGGTTTAGTCTTCACTCATGTTCCAGTCTAATGTGTGTCAGAGAAGAGATGAGGGAAGTTTGTTGTCTACAGTCCTTCAGGGCCTATGCTTGTTCCATCTGAATGTGGCTTCCACATCCACTGGGGTAGTGGCATCTTCTCATGGACCTTCTACATGAAGGGAAGAGTGACAGCACAGAGGACTCTGCTGGAGGCTTAGGAACCAGCCTAGATGTGGCACGCATCACTTGCATTCCCATCTACCAGCAAAACTCAGTCACATGGCCCTACCTAACTGCAAGAAAGGCTAGACATATAGACTAGATGTGTGCCAGGAGGGAGAGGAAATGGGGTTTGGGAAGAACATAAAAATCTCTACCTCAGGCAGCATGAGACATGTGGCAATGTTGAGGCACACACAAAAGTTTCCACAACTTCTACCTCCAAAGAGCTTATAATTCAATCTCTACTCAGTCAATAAATACTTATTGATTATCTGCTATAAGCCGTGCCATATGCTAAATGACATGAGGTATACAGAAACAATGGGATTTGGATCCTTCTGTTGAGGATTTATTATCTGAGAGAGGAGATGAAACAGGCACATAAATAGCTATAAGATAGAAAGTGAGAAGTGCCATGAAACAGGAGATTGTACCTAGGTGGAGAAATCAAGGAAGGGTTTTAGAAGAGAGATGTGTTGACATAGACTAAAACAAGGAAGACTTTGAACATGGATATGAACAGAAAGAATGCCAGAAAGAGGGACAGACTTGAACTCAAACTGGGGAAGAAGAAGGTACAGGCTTGATCTGAGTGTTCCAGAAATATGCCTGTGTATGGCTATTAGCATAACTGATGCCATCTTGGGCCTGTATAGTTCCTCCTGTTCTTCTGCTGACCCTCCCCAGGACAGTACTGTGCAGTGAACCACTTCTCTGTTGTCAAGGACTTTGTAGTTAGTATTGTTTAATAATCATTAGGACCACGTAGGCTCTATGCTCTGTTAGTCCCCAAACGATGATGACAATCTTCCCTGACATATTCCTGGGGCCTGTGACTCTAGTTACCCATTCATAAATCTTGACTTTGAAATGCACATCCTGTTTCCAAGCACCTACCTTTATACCCTAGGTTAACTATAAAATTGTCCCAATGGTGCCTGGCCAGTCTGGAGTGTAGTTGTTAATGCTTTGGGATTGTTGTCCACCCCATCGAGTATGTTACCCTATAATAAACTGATCTGTTGATTATATGGAGCTGTCTGCCTCATTTATCAGTCTAGAGATGTCTTCCCAGTTAGGGGGATAGTTTTGTTCCCTGTGTCATTCAACAGCCTAGAACAAACATACTGTCTCAAAGAGCCAAAGAAAATCTTAGTGATTAGAAGCAGTCCAGAAAGAGGAATGTGAGCAGTATTTTGAGGGGTGTTGGATTTTGCTAGGTAAATTTAAGGAGGAGAGAGTGCACAAAGGAAGTGCACAGAGGCAAGGTCTCCATATGGTTGGCTTTGGTTCTAGCATTCCAGTTGCTGGGGGAGCACACCTCCCCTTCTGTTCCCCTCCCCCGACAAGCTACACAAGATGTGGTAGGTCACGTTCCATGGGTGTGGCCTGCATCCAGTGCTTTCCACCTGGGCATACAGTGCAGAAAGCTTTGTTCCTGAAACCCTGTTACCCTACCGCAGAGGTACACTGTAGCCTACACCTTTTGTGCCCAGTGTCACATCCCCTTGGGCCACCTCTGATTTCAGCCATGGCTGTGACGGGACAGTTGCACGGGAACCCAGACCCTCCTTGTGCGGGCAACCTCCCTTCAACCAAAATGGCACTCTGCAGAGCCTGTCAGCCTTGAAGTGAGGGAGTGGTTGACAACCTCGGAGGCAGCCCTTAACCAATGAGGGAGGGTGTCCGGTGGATAAATGCCCATATTCATTTCAATTCAGATGTTTAAAACATCTTTGAGAAAATCGTGTTTTCCTTGTTGATTGCTGACAAAAGGAGAGGACTAGTGAAAGTGTTCCAGGAACTAAGAAACATCCAGGATTGTGGGTGTTTTTGGTTTTTGGTTTTTCATTAGGTTACTGTTCTTTACCTTAATAAATGCTGGCTCTGTAAGCCTCCTTTAAAATATAAAAGATATGTCCTCTTTGTCTAAAAGCTATAAAAGCTTATCAGCACCGTAGTAACCTTTACAGGTTTATTCCTATTTAAATCACTTAATCTGATTTACATTAGTCTTTTTAAAAGAAGCAATATTTTCTTGCTATAGACACACTTTGAAATTGATATGGTTTAAATCTTCCTACACAGGGATCTCTGAACAGTGACTTACTGCTTTCCTTAGTTGCCAACAGACTGTAGAGATACCAATAATAACAAAAGAAATCACAAGCTTCCCTGCATCTATGTCACCTTAAAATCCCAGAACTCTCAGTGGCTAAAATAAGAAAATATGAAAGAAGCCATGTAGGTTCTTAGTATAAAAGTTAACTGCAGAAAAATAAAATTCCTTAGATGTCTATACCTCTACATTGACTTCTACTTAGAGGTGTCCTCGTAGCTTTCATCCTGGTGGATGGAATTCAGTTTACCATACCTTTATATTTTTAGAATTCTTTCAAATACCACATTTTGATATGGATAACAGGAATGACAACAAGATTGTCAAGAAGTGAAAGGGTACCAATAGAATGCTTACTATCTACTATGAAGTATTATATACATTTTACATGCAATTCACTTATTCCTCAAATCAGCCCAATGAGACTGGTATTATCCCAATCTTACAAATGAGAAATCAAGACTCAGGGAGGTTAAGTAATTTTCCTCAAAGTTACATACTAGTGAATGCATATCCATTCAAGGCAGATCTGTTTGACCGCCTTGAAATGACAAACTGGGTCCTTTCTTCCCCTTCCTTATTTCTTCCTTCCTCCTGTCTCTTCATCCATATTACTCCACTTATTCTTTGTACAGACACACACTGAATACCTTTTCTGCACTAGATTCTGGCTTACAGGCTTTCATAGCCTCATAAAATGCAACCACTGGATAAAACCGCAGAGTTACAATAACCACAAAAGGTTAAGTAGTTCAACCTTCCTATAAATACAAGGGTCGGACATCCTTCGGGGGTTGGGGTGGAGGGATGATACAACATTCCAAACAGTTTTAGTCTCACTCAAAAACTTTCTGAGATTGGAATTTAGGTTCTTTCAAAGTAGCCCATTCTTCAAATCTCAGCTTTAATCCTTTTTTTTTTTTTAAACCTGTGTTGTAACTAGATTTTATCACCCATTCTCCACTAGAGCAGCCTGCAAGGAGAAAGCCAACCTTTCTCCAGAGGAATAAGTGGCTGGGCAGCTTTGGCTCCTGTCCCATTGGACAGAACACATTGGAAGTGGTCTAGTCTGGTTGGCTTGATCAATTTCCAAATCAAGACAGTTTGACTGTGTCTCTTTTGTCAAATTGAGAACTGATGTTTAGAAATTCTGATCTTCCAGCAGAGTTTCCAAATCAGTGGGGAGGATATTTCTCCCTCCCTCCTCTTGCTTACTTCCTCCTCCTTTTTCTCTTTGTTATCAGAAACCAATATAAATTTCCTATCCAACTACTTGCCTCTCTATTTGACCCATTGTTTCTTTTAGTTTTTTTTTTTTTATCTGAAGAATCCTTTGTCAGTTGCTCTTGGAGCCTGTACTCCAGCACCAACTCCACTGAAGGTAACTATATATTCTGATTTATTCAAATTCAATCAGGGAGAGTTAATGAATTCCTAAGGGCAGGAGATCAATCATGTTCTATTTATATTAACTTCGTGTTGCCTCACTTGTCTTTTATAAATACGTTAAAGCATTTGAGAAAAGCATATTTGTGATACATTCTTCTCAAAATAACTTTTAATTTTTTAAGGAATTTTAATACACCAAATTCATTAAAATCTTAGCTTTCTTAGGGCTTTTAGGACATACACAGTAATATTTATTAACAAAAAGAAGCCTCCTCACAGATTTTGTGCCTCACAGATTTCCTCATTTCCTCCAAGGGAGAATTGATTCCATATTCTTTTCTGTCCCCAATGAAACTCAGTTGTAAGTTTATTGCATGTGCTTGGTTTATCTGTTTGCCTCTCTTTCTCGACCATGTGCTCCTTTGTCTCCCTATGTTTTGCAGTATCCATGGTACACACAGTAGGTGCTGCAAGAATGTGTTGTTTTGTTTGAAAGACTGGAGGAATGAGTGAATCTAAAATGTTGTGAAACTAGAAAAATATAGTATGTACAAGACATATCAGAGGGAGACTGGCTGGTTACACATGGAGCAAAGGGTTATGGCAGATGAAAAAGGTTATGGCACAACCTGATTAAATGTTGGGAAAATGAAAGGATGATATAACGTATGCAACTGGGCACTAAGATTTTGGTCTAGAGGGAAAGAGGGGCTGAGCTGGAAGAAGAAAAAGAGTTTGACAGGGAAGTGGGTATGCACACATATAGAGGGATGACTGGGGAGAAGGGGAGACCCATCTCTTTCAGAAGCTGGTGTAACATCATGGACCTAAGTTCTTTTATGAAAGATTCTCAGACCTCCCTTTGGTGGCCAGGCAGTTACTAATTTTTCTTCAAGAAAGTAGGGAGACCATCTAGGGCAGGGGTCAGCAAACTTTTTCTATAAAGGGCCCTATAGTAAATATTTTCAGCTTTGCAGGGAATACAGTCTGTAGAAAATTCTCAACTCTGCTCCTGTGAAAACAGCCATAGACTATATGTAAGTGGTCCAATTAAATTTTATCTACAAAATCAGGCATTGGGCTGGGTTTGGCCTGCAGGCATAATTTTCTAACTCCTGATTTGGGGCTCACAGATCATAGTCTATGCTTTCTGGTCCTCCTTCAACTCTGTTGTGTTTTCACGGCTTGCCCAATAAATTGGCTTAATGTGAAATTAAGGCCTTTCTGCTCCAAATGAACAAATAACAACTTAGCTTGCTTACTAACAAACTCCTTAACGGGAAACTGTCAACTGAAAATAAAAGCACAATGTGACAGCTGTGAGTTAAGTTTTATTGGGGGCAAAATGAGGACTATAGCCTGGGAGACAGTATTTCAGATAGCTCTGAGAAACTGCTTCAAAGAGGTAGGGGAGAAGGTCAGTATATATGTGATTTTGGAGAAGGGGGAGTACGTGCAATCGAGCACATATTTTTTGCAGAAGGTTTCTGTTAATCTTGTAAAAGTTACTGCTAGTCATGAGGAACAGATGTCATCATGAAGGATTTTAGTGCTTTTCTAGGTACGAGGAGATGCAAGAATTGAGCTCATAAAATCCTCTCCTGAAAATATGTAACTATCTGAAGACTTGTTCTGCCAGTTTTTCCCAGAGCAAAGAGTGCCTCATTCCTGATCTCCACCCTGAACTCCTTTCAGGGGGTATTGAAGGTCAGCAGCTACAACGGCTCATGATTTAATCCTGTACAGGTAGATGGCAAGTGCCAATGACAAGTGCCAATTTGTAGGTGACAAAACAAAATCTTTTATTTCTTATTAGCTACAAAAAGTTCACTATTCAAATAAGTTAATACAATATCTGAAATTCACTCATTAAAATATGCCCTATTAATAAGTTGAGAATTTCAAATTACAGATTTTAAATCCTTTCAAGTTTTCCAAAGGAGAAGAGACAAAGAGGAAATGATCACTTGGGACATGTGAGCTGGGGAAAGTGGTGGACATGAAGTGATAGGTGAAGAAAAGTGGCAGAACAGGCTAGTTGGAGAAGACAATCAGCTTTGCTATCCTCATCATTTGACTTAAAGTCAGTCTAGTTTGTCTCAAACTTATCATAAATTATTTCTTAGGGGGCATTTTTGTTAGCAATGACTATTAATGCTCTGTGGCTTTGATTTGCAAGATTTCTGAAAAACAATTTTTTGTTTAAGTATGATTGATCACATAAAAAATGAATTAATTCTCAATGGATTCTAATTGTGGTTCCACTTCTTTCCTTGGGATAAAAACTCAGATTCCTAGAGAGGTAGTATTCTGATCAAAATGGGGCTGTAAGTTTATGTATAAAACTGTCTCCTCCCAACTATAAATATATGGCAATAATATCTATAAATAAAATAAATATAATAATATAAATAATATTTATAGAGTCATTGTTCTGGAACATTAACTTCTCTTATGGACCAAAAAAAAATTTTTAATTGCAATTAGGGAGGCTGAAGCTGGAGATCTACTACATTACAAGATGAAAACACAGAGGCAGCTGAGAGCTCCATCTCTATGGGGAAACAGGACCTAAGCTTTCCATACTTTAGTCAGGAACTGAAGTAAGAAAAAAATTCAAAATCATTCTCAGGGGCTGTAGCCCATAGTGTACTGCTGAGTAGCATGGTAGGAGGAAGCAAAGACAGCTGGACATGGCTCAAGCCATACACTAACTTTGAGGCTTGATCAGTTTTAACTCCAAGAACGGTGATTCTGAGCTGCCAATGATCATAGAACTAATGGAAATTATAATACCCTAGAAAAAGGGAGGGCTGGTATTTGGAGGGTAAAACATGCTAAGATACTTTAGGAGTAAGAGAAATAGTGAAAACTTTAGGCTTTGTTAGAAAAATATGAAATTAAGTAGGATTGTTAAAAATTTTAATATTGATGCTAAAAGAATAGAAATACAAGCTATAATTCTAAACTGGCAGAAAGGAAAAGAGGGAATGAGAGCAAATAAATGTTATCAAACAATAGGCTGGAAAAGAAAGGGACAAAAGATAAAATATGGAAAAAAGAAAACACAAAATAATATAGTATAAATGAGTCTAAATAAATCAGTAATCACAATAAATGTTAATGGATTAAATACACCAAGTATTTAATCCATTAATCCACTCAGAAAAAGAGTGATCCAATTGCATATTAAAACTGTGTTCTAAATCCAGACTTACCAATGTATCATTAGAGTAGGTGGTTTGGAGGAAGGTGAAGCAAAGCAGGTGTGTAATTTTGGTGTCATTTTTGTTATTTAGGATTTAGATGACCTCAGTGTGACTTAGTTACACAGGAAACCAGAAATAATAAAAGCAGTTGATACCACTGAATTTGTCTGCACATTACTTTGCAACTCTGTTTTTCAGGGATTTAGAATGAGAGACACTTCAGCTAAAATCCTGGTTGTGTCATTTGACTTTGTGACACAGAACAAGTTATCTAAGGTTTCTGAGATTGTCTTCTCATCTGTAACATTTCATAGAATCCTACTTCACAGAATTAAAGTGGATGTAAGTTTAAAGTGTTTAGTAAGGTTCAAGATATGTTAGACCCCTCGTTCTCTTTCCCCTTTACTCTTTAATGTGTTCTATTTGGGGCTAAGATAAAGCTAAACATTTTGCTTGATTTAAAGCTTCAGTAAAGAAGTAAACTTAGAGGCAGCAAAGGCTCATTAAATCTCAGTCTCCGTATGTAGATGGTGTTTGCTTGGAAGAACTACAGGAACTCAAGATGATATCCAAGAAAGGGGGTTTTCCAGCTTGCCCATGCTATAAATCAAGTTGTACACAGCACCTTAGTGGCTACTTAAGTCTTTTTCTTTTTACCAATAGGGGAAATGAAATACAGAAGGGATTAGTGTGCTTAAGTTATATAAAACAATGTCTCCCACACTTTAATGTGCATATGAATACCTGGGGTGCTGGTTAAAAATGCAGATTCTGATTCAGTGGGTCTGAGTGGAACCTGAGATTTTGCCTGTGGTTTCAATGCTGATGCTCAGTGGACCACACTTGGAGTTGTAAGAACATAGATGTTGATGGCAGAACAAACTTTATAACCTGAATCGCCACTAAAAACACAATGTGCTTTCTGCCACATCACACTTCAGGTAGATTTCCTGGGAAGCAAACAAGACCTTGTTCCTGGAATAAAATAAGGCACATGATTCTGTGGTTTATAGAACAGGAAGAACTATATATTGATACATATTCTTCTTGGTTTGTAATTGGAAGTCAGATGGCAACTCTATACAAATAAAAATTAAAGTGATCAAAAAACTTGTTAGTGAGGAGAGAATTTTGAATGCTGCCACCTCCAAATTCTCCCTTTGTGCCTTTCTGCCAACTTCCCTGCCAGATTTCAAGTCTGTCTCTAAGGGTTTCACTTGAAAAATAAATGGATTTCAAAGCACCTTCTTCTTGCTGTGACTCTCACTGGGGTTTTAGAACACATATAAGGGAACCAAAGTCCAAACCAAAACCTGTTGAAACAAGATACATTCAATTGTTAGGTTTGGATTCAGATATTTTAGTCAAGTTTATTTAGGCAACATTATTTTCCCCAATACTTCTTGCTTTTGGAATTTGAATAAGGCTCTTAGACCCTTGGGCTCAATTTCCCTGTCTGTTATTACACTAATTTTCTGTTTTTAAAAGAAACACTTAAAATTTTTCTTTTAAGTGCTAAGTTCTTAGATTTATGGATTCAATAAAAAACAGTGTCTCTTCAGTTTTTCAGGGCTTGTGCTGATTTCTATGGCTTTGCTGACAAAAATTAGATTAAAAATTTTTATTGAATCTTGTCTGAAATGCTTAAACTTGACTTCAAGAGAGAAAATTCATTCTACCAATTCTCTCATTGGATTTGGCTTTGGGAAAACAGAATGTAAGCACTGACTAGGCTACTTGTTTATATCTGGATGTATCCTGGTCTACCCAGCCCATCGGGGGAAGAGATTTCTTATCCCATTCATAATCTCACCAGAATTATGTATCTTGCTTGGCATTTCAAGGTGTTGCAGCCTGATTACCATCTACGTAGACAAGGTTTGAATTTTCCAAAATCCCAGCAGTTGAACAGAACTCTGATTTACTCAGTGAAAGAATTATCAGGAGACTTCTTTATGCCTTTGGAAGAACTTGTTTATCAGAACTCAAAATTCAAATTTCTGGGTTGCAGCTTCCTGCAGCCCTGATTATAGACTCTCTCTCCTCGGTCATGATTTTCTTCATTTGAGCTCAGTTTGGTCTCTAGAAGTCCAGTAGTGTTTTATGCACTTAGATGAACATTGAATCAGGAGGACAATTAAATAGCTGAGAACAATGAACTCAGGAAACTCTGTCTTTCTTCTTTGTTTAAATCCAGGAATTGTTCTAGCCTTCACTTTCAGGGTGATCAAAGCCCTTTGGTTTTTACCCTCCAGTTACAGACTACCAGCAAAGTGTGGAATTTGTTTCATTACCTTGTGAGATTGCTGGCAACAGTGACTCATGCAGGGATGGTTATTTGCTTCCTGTGATTTTCCTGCCATGCAGGTGGTTGGTTATATAAAAGAAATTTTTTTAAAGAAGTTATTTTCAGATATGTCCTGAAATAATATCACCTCTGTTAGGTTGCCTAAGGTAATAGGAAACTGAAGGATGAAGGGTAGGGGGCTTGGTCTTGCATTATTGGCAGTATAAGGGTGATGAAATGACATGTATGTGTTAGAATAGCTATGTACAGAATGTAATACTATCATTGCTCATCCCTAAAAAAATTAAACACTGCAATAGCATAATTATCTAGTTGGGTGAATTGGTGGACTGTGGTAGTGTTTAGTGTGATTTTGAATAATATTTTAATAGGGAAAATATTTACCATAATTATTAAGCAGAAATTTTGATACCTATTCTTTTGCTTTTGCCATGGTGTTCCCCAGCCCATACCCTACCCCAGGAGGAAGCACCCCTGATGTTTCTGTTCTCTCCTCTAGAAGAATGAAAACTAGATTTGGGGGAAATTTATTTTTGACAGGTAAATTATACATAGTAATTTTGAGGTATAGGTGTTAAGTGAATTTTAACTGTTAAAACATTGTCAGAGCATTTGTATATCTATACTAGTGAGTTCAAGATATTAAAAAATAAATATCCACTCCTACTTGTCAAATGCAAAGGCTTTTCATCCTGGCACAAATTAAATGCCTCATTCCTAATTTTTAAATTTATTTAGTAAACACATTTTGAGCTCAGTCATTCCTGTAAATTTAATCAATCTAAAAGTCCTCTTTTTGAATTGTGATTCCTCAGAACTTTACCAGTGAGTCGCTGTGGGGATGCAAGCTTCTGAATCAAACTCTTCAGATCCCATTCTGCTAAGATCTCTCTCTCTCCACCCAGGCTGCAAGCCTAGGCAGCCGCCCAGGGTGCTATGTGAGGGCTTCAGAGGCCATTAGGAGTCAGGGAACAGCTTCCTCACTGGCATGGTCCTGAGGTTCTTCTGAGGAATGATGGGGCAATGACACTGGCTGCTGCCGACAGCCTGTCTGCTGTCCTGGAATTGCTGTTTTTCAAAGCTAATCTTTTTTTGGTTCATTTTTATACTGAGATTTCATTACCATGTAAAACTACAAATATCAAAAAAAGGTACAGATCTACTTGGAGAGGATATTACTGAGTTAATCTCATGAGATATCACAATGCCCATACATTTATTTTTTCAGCCATTATCAATTGGATAGTTCATATTAATCAAGCTTCCTCTGATTTTGCTGCAGAACCAGTTGGTGCTGCTGTCAGTTTTTCCTGTGTATGGTTCTATCATTTAAAGATGGAGAATTCTATGGTAGGAGAATTTCTTCAGACTCTGAGTCAGAATAAGATCTAGGAAAAGGTGACATGATCTATATTCTTAATTTAGAACTTTTTTCTAATGATCAATATCTGCATCAAAGGTGTAGTTTTTATGCTTTCACTTTAAATATAGATCAAGCAGCATTTCTAACATATCTTTTCCGTTAAACATTTAATATATTACACTTTTTATTTAACTCTTGAGACAAGGAACCTATTAGTTTATAAAAGAAAATGGATAACTATTTCTGACTGATTTTGAAAGCTGCTGGGAGGAAGCAGCAAACTGGAGCTAAATTCAGATCCATTGGTAGATAGTAGGTGAATGATAAGGTATGCGTGCTCATTTAAATAATCGTTGGATCACATTTCCAGAGAACATCTTACCTATACAAGATAATTTCCCTTATGATAAGAATGCAGGTGAAGTGAGTTTTAGCACTCAGTGAAAGTTTCAAGTCTACACTGATATTGGGCGACAAATAAGAGCCACCCCACAGACTGAGTTAATACAAATATTTGGTGTTCACTTTGTCCTTATGAATTAAGACAAGATTGCCACGCACCGTACAAGTTGTACAGGAAAGAAAGACATCTTTATTAATTTAATTCCTCAACTAATATTCATTAAGCACTTTCTACATCCCAGGAACTGTGCTAAGTGGATGTGCTCCAGCTCATTTGAGTTACTGCCTGATACCATCTAACATCATCCTGACCTCCCTCCTCACCTCTGTTTTACAACTACCAGGTCCCAGACCCTGAAAAATGTCTCCTGGACTAGTTCAGTTTTCCTTGATTTGATCACCTGTGAGAGTTTGTTTGCACTAGTCCTCTGTCTTCCCACTCCTCCTTCTAGTTAACCAGCCCTCTGATCAGTCTGGGGACCCAAGGGTTACTTGCGTGAATGATGCTCTGATAACAATGGTGCCCTTTCCTTTTGGGAGGAGATTGTACATTTCTGCTGTGGTCACTCTGCTGCTACAGGACATAATGGGATCTGTGATTCCTCCAAACCCTCATCATAATGAGTTAACAATGGATTCTCTCTAGCTCTCTGTACTTGTTAAACAAAGTAAGATTTTCTTCAGAAACAAGTACTTTACACTTGTTGAATGACACTTTCACTGCCACAAAATTGTCTAAATGAAACGGGACTGGAGATGAAGGCATTTAGCAGGGGAAGAAAGAAGACATTTTCCCTGAGGCAACTTGCTTTTCAGTGCTGCCAGTGACCATCTTTGCCTTGGAATGCCTTGAGTAAAAGTAGGTACTAAGCAGGAACAAATTTCAACATTTTTTCTAAATTCCTAATTTTCTTGACCAGTTGGTTGGCAGTACTCAGAGCGGTATGAGCTATATAAGTTGCCAAAATGGACACTTTTTTTCCCAGAAAGCAGCAGATATTATTTTGAGAATTCTTGGAAATTCTTGCAGTTTTTCTTAGAGTGAAAAACAAGATTATAACTCAAATTTTAAAAAATTTTCAGTCTGATCTGTGAACATTGGAGAGAATTTGAAATCTGACTAATATCTCAATTATTTGTATCTGAAATCTGACTATAATATCTCAATTATTTGTATCTGATGATAGTCTGAGATAAAAAACAAATTGAGAATAATTTTTACTCTCTCTTGTGTGTTGGGGAAATTTTTATTAATTAAAACAAAATCATTTCCCAACCCAGAAAAATTCTCCACAATGGTAGTAGAAAACTTATTGAATAAGCATTAAACCACAAGCGTTAAACCACAATGTGATGCACGTCACAGGCAATTTGATAAGAGATTGCAAAGACAGGAGGGATCAAGATGGCAAAGTAGGAGAATGTGGAGCTCACCTCCCCACCAGAGACACATCAAAAATACATCTACATGTGGAACAATTCTCAAGGAAAACTGGAAACTGGCCAAAGGACTCCTATACAACCAAAGCTGTAAGAAAGATTTCCATGTAACTGGGTAGGATGGAAAAAATGCATGGGATTGGGACCTTGATCCCTGGGAGGGCTTTGAAAGGAAGAAAAGGTCTGCATGGGTCACCTTCACACTGGGGAGCAAGCAGGTTGAGCCACACGCTGGGTGTCCCAGTCCTGGAGTCCTACATGGAGAAGACAAGTCCCCCTGGCTGCTGGGAGAACTGATGGGACAGGTAGAAGGGCTGGAGAACCTAGACCCACTCATGAAGAGTGCATGGGTGCAGGCTTGCCAACAAACAGGGCAGAGGGAGCTCTGCACTGGCAGCTGCTACCTCACTGTGCTCCCCAATCTGAGCGAGGCAAACACCCTGGACCTGCTTACTCCACACCACAGCTTGGCATGAGATCTGGGTGAGCTAGGTCTGGAGAAAAGACTCTGTCTAGGGACACAGGTGGGTTGGGGGCCTGGGATATGTTTCAGGTGGGGCAGCAGCAGTCAGTGTTGGCACTAGCTCAAATCAGCACCACAGGGAAAACCCAGATTTATGATGGCAGCACAGCTGCTTCAGTTCCTGTAGCCACAAAGCTCCAACCTCTAGCCCCAGCTTAGATGACACACTGGCCCAACTCACTCCGTGCCACAGCCTTGGGACAACCACAAGAGGGGAAGAGACGCCACCTTGTGCTATGTCTGAGCAGAGCCATGAATTCCTACATGGGCAGTGCATCAGACCTGTGTGAGTGCAAGAGCCTCACTTCAGCACTCCTGTCCTTTGGGGCAAAGAATACATTCAAGGGAAACAGAGCCTACTCAAGCTCAACCCTCAGGGCTTCTGCTCCAGCAACCGGGGAGCAGACCTGATACCTTGACAGGGTGGTGATATCCAAGGAGCAGAGAGGAAGTCCTGCCTCACACTCTGTGCAGGCTTTAGATCCCCTAAACACAAACTGCACTCCCTATCAAGGTGATAGTGGTCAGTACACCTGGGGAAAAATGCGGCTGTCATCCACATCAAAACAAGCCTTCACACCAAAGACACTGGATACACACAGTCTACATAGGGACACTCCCACATAAAAACACCCTTTCAAGACCACAATAGATAAGTGTTTCTTCTAAATTCATAGAGACAGAGAAAGTTAAGTGAAAAGGTGGAAGAACTACTCCCAACTAAAGAGCAAGAGAAAACCCCTGAAAGTCTAAATAATGAAACAGATCAGTCTACCAGAAAATGAGTTTAAAAAGGAGATAATAAAAATGCTAATTGAATTAAGATTATCGATATAAATGTAGATCATTGTAACAAGGAACTAGAAACTATAAAGATGACCCAATCAAAAATAGATAACTCAATTTCTGAGGTAAAAAGCAATCTAGAAGCAATGAATAGCTGACTAAATGATATAGAAGAACATATAAGTGATTTGAAAGATAGAATAATGGAAATCACCAAATTAGAACAGCACACAGAAAAGCAAATGAAAAGAAAATGAAAGCAACATACAAGATCTATGGGAAAACATAAAATGTGCCAACTTACACATAATAGACGCTCCAGAAGGAGAAGAGAGAAGGGGATCAAAAATGTGTTCAAAGAAATTATGGCTGAGAACTTCCTAAACTTAAAGAAAGCAACAGATATCCAGGTACAGGAAGCACAGGGGGTCCCAAACAAAATGAACTCAAACAGAACCACAATAAGACATAGCATAATTAAAATGGCAAAAGTTAAAGATAAAGAAGAGATTCTAAATGCAGCAAGAGAATAAAAGGGTTAGTTACAAGGGAACTCCCATAAGGTTGTCGGCTGATTTCTCTGCAGAAAGTTTAAATATATCATGTCACTCCTTTCTGGCTTGAAAAGTCCTGAAGGGGAAAAGCCTGCAACCTAGGATAGTCTACCCAGCAAGACCATCATTTAGAATAGAAGGAGAGAGAAAGAATTTCTCAGGCAAGCAAAAACAAAGAGAATTAAGAATATTAAAACCTATTCTAAAAGAAATGTTGAAGGGTTTTCTCTAAATTGAAAAGAAGCAAGAATTTATAGGAAAGGGAAAATCCCAATAGGAAAGGTAAATATATAGTAAGGATTAAAAATTATTTAGGTAAGCCAGTAGGTAGATTAAAAAACAAACAAAAATTGTTAAAGCAACTATAACTACAGTAAATATTAAAAGGACAGACATGAAGATGAAATATAGGACATCAAAAAAACACAAAATGTGGGGGAGGGGAGTAAAAACTATAGATCTTTTAGAATGTGTTTGAACTTAAATGATTATCAGTTTACAGCATGTAGATGTAGTTATGGGTCAACATCCATGAACACTAGGGTAACCACAAATCAAAAACCTACAATAGATTCACAAAAACCAAAAAGAAAGGAACTCAAGCATACTATTAAAGAAAATCAAACCACAACATAAAAACAAAAAGAAATGAACAAAGAAGAACTACAAAAACAACTGGAAAACAAGGAATAAAATGGCAATAAGTACATACCTATCAATAATTACTTCAAATTTCAATGGACTAAATGCTCTGATCAAAAGACAGAGTGGTCAATTGGATAAAAATTTAAAAAATCTTTAATATGATGCCTACAAGAGACTCACTTCAGGGTGAAAGACACACAGACAAAGTGAGGAGATGGAAAAGATCTCATGCAAATGGAAATGACAAGAAAGCAGGGGGTAGCAATACTCATATCAGACGAAATAGACTTCAAAACAAATGCTATAAAAAAAGACAAAGAAAGGCATTATATAATGACAAAGGGATCAATACAGGAAGAGGATATTATACTCGTTAGCATACATGCTCAACAAGAACATACAATGGGAAAGAGACAGTCTCTTCAGCAAGTGGTGCTGGGAAAGCTGGGCAGCTGTTATGTCAATCAATGAAGTTAGAACACACCCTCACACCATACACAAAGTAAACTCAAAAAGGCCTTAGAGATGTAAACATAAGACATGACACCATAAAACTACTAGAAGAGATTATAAGTAAACCATTCTTTGACATAAATCATACCAATGTTTTCTTAGGTCAGTCCTCCAAGACAACAGAAATAAGAACAAAAAAAACCCAAATGGGACCTAATCAAAGGTACAAACTTTTGCACTGCAAAGGAAACTGTAAATGAAAAGACAACCTACAGAATGGGAGAAAATATTTGCAAATGATTTGACTGACAAAGGCTTAATTTCCAAAATATACAAACAACTCATACAACTCAACAACAACAAAAAAAAACCCAATCCAAAAATAAGCAGAAGACATAAATAGAAATTTCTCCAAAGAAGACACAGAGATGGCCAATAGGCACATGAAAAGATGCTCAACATAGCTAATTATTAGAGAAATGCAAATCAAAACTACAATGAGGTTCCACCTCACACCAGTCAGAATGGCCATCATTAAAAAGTCTACAAATAAATGCTAGAGAGGGTGTGGAGAAAAGGGAACCCTCCTACAATGCTGGTGGGAATGTAAATTGGTGCAGCCACTATGGAAAACAGTATGGAAGTTCCTCAAAAAACTAAAAATAGAATTACCTTATAATCCAGCAATCCCACTCCTGGGCGTATATCTGGACAAAAGTATAATTCAAAAAGATACATGCACCCCTATGTTCATAGCAACCCTATTCACAATAGCCAAGACATGGAAACAACCTAAATGTCTACCAACAGATGAATTGATAGAGAAGATGTGGTACATATACAATGAAATACTAGTCAGCCATAAAAAGGAATGAAATAATGCCATTTGCAGCAACATGGATGGAACTAGAGATTATCATACTAAGTGAAGTAAGACAGAAAGAGAAAGACAAATACCATATGATATCACTTATATGTGGAATCTAAAATATGACACAAATGAACCTATCTACAAAACAGAAACAGACTCACAGACATAGAGAACAGACTTGTGGTTGCCACAGGAGAGGAAGGGTAGGGGGTGATGGACTGTTCCCTATAGAATGGATAAACAGCAAGGTCCTACTGTATAGCACAGGGAAGTATATTCAGTATCCTGTGATAAACCATAATGGAAAAGTATATAATAGAAAAGAATATAAAAAAGAATGTATATATCTGTATAACTGAATCACTTCGCTATATAGCAGCTGTAGCTGCTATAGCACTGTAAGTCAACTATATTTCAATTAAAAAAAACATACATGCCTAATACAGGAGTACCTAAATACATAAAGCAAATACTAAGACAGAAAAAGAGAAACTGATAATAGTACAATAGTAGGAGACCTTTTAACACCCCAGTGACACCAGTGAAGAGATCATCCAGACAGAAAATCAGTAAGGCAACTAAGGTCCTAAATGATACAGCAGAACCATTGGATTTAAATGTTATCTAACTGAAGGACACTACATCCCCCAAAAAGCAGATTATACATTCTTTTCAAGCACACATGGAACATTCTCCAGGATGGCCCGCATACTAGGTCATAAAACCTCAACAAGTTTAAGAGGCTAGAAATTATATCAAGGATCTTTTCCAACCACAGTGGTATAAAACTAGAAGTCAACTACAGAAAGAAAAATGAGAAAAAAACAAACACATGGAGACTAAAAAAACCAATGGATCAACAATAAAATCAAAGAAGAAATCAGAATATGCCGAGACAAACAAAAATGACAGCACAACTTTACAAGATCTATGGGATGCAGCAAAAGCATTTGTAAGGTGGAAGTTCATAATGATACAGGCCTTCCTCAAGAAACAAGAAAAATCTCAAAACAACATAAGCTACCACCTAAACAAATTAGAAAAAATAAAGCCAAAACTCAGCAGAATAAAATAACAAAGATCAGACAGGAAAAAGAATAGAGATTGAAAAAACAATAGAGAAGATCAATGAAGCCAGAAGCTGTTTTTTTTAAAAAAGATAAATAAAAGTCGACAAACTTCTAGCCAGGCTTACAAAGAAGAAAAGAGAGAGGACCCAGATAAAATTCAAAATGAAGAGGAGAAACAACCAATACCACAGAGATACAAAAAATTATAAGAAAACAGTATGAACAGTTATATGCCAACAAATTGGACAACCTAGAAGGAATGGACAAATTTCTAGAAATATACAGCCTGCCAAGAGTGAGTCAAAAAGAAACAGATAATTTGAGCAGACTGATCACCAGAAGTGAAATAGAATCCGTAATTTAAAAAACTCCCTGCAACAAAAGTCTAGGGCCAATGGCTTTACTGGGAAATTATGCCAAACATATAAAGAACTTATACCTATTCTTCTCAAACTATTCCCAAATTCAAATTCATTCTATGAGGCCACAATTACCTTCACATCAAAACCAGATAAAGACATTACAAAAAAAGAAAATTATAGGCCAATATCTTTGATGAATATAGATTCAAAAATCCTCAACAGGGCTTCCCTGGTGGCGCAGTGGTTGAGAATCCGCCTGCTGATGCAGGGGACACGGGTTTGTGCCCCGGTCCGGGAAGATCCCACATGCCGTGGAGCGGCTGGGCCCGTGAGCCATGGCCGCTGAGCCTGCACGTCCGGAGCCTGTGCTCCGCAACGGGAGAGGCCACAACAGTGAGAGTCCCGCGTACCGCAAAAAAAAAAAAAAATCGTCAACAAAATATTAGCAAACCGAATCCAGCAATACATAAGAAGGACCATATACCATGATCAAGTTGGATTTATTCCAGGGTCACAGGATGGTTCAATATTCGCAAATCAATGTGATACATCATATTAACAAAAGGAAAACAAAAACCACTTGATCATCTCAATATATGCAAAACAAAGGATTTGACAAAAATTCAACATCCATTAATGATAAAGACTCTCAATGTGTGTATAGAGGGAACATATCTCAACATAATAAAGGCCATTTATGTCAATCCACAGCCAATGAAATACACAATGGTGAGAAGCTGAGAGCCTTCCTGCTAGATCAAGGAACAAGATAAGGATGTCCACTCTCACTGCTTCTATTTAACACAATATTATAAATTTTAGACACAACAATCAGAAAATTAAATGTATCTAAATTGGAAGAGAAGAGGTAAAACTGTCACTATTTGCAGATGACATGATACTCTTTATAAAGAATCCTAAAGTCTCCACCCAAAAAATATTAGAGCTAGTAAATGAATTCAGCAAGGTAGCAGGATACAAGATTAATGTACAGAAATCTGTCTCATTTCTATATACTAATAATGAAATATCAGAAGGAGAAAGTAAAAATAATATCATTTAAAGTCTCATCAAAAAAAAAACTAGTGGGCCTCCCTGGTGGCGCAGTGGTTGAGAGTCCGCCTGCCGATGCAGGGGATGCGGGTTCGTGCCCCGGTCTGGGAGGATCCCATATGCCGCGGAGCGGCTGGGCCCGTGAGCCATGGCCGCTGGGCCTGCGCATCCGGAGCCTGTGCTCCGCAACGGGAGAGGCCACAACAGTGAGAGGCCCGCATACCGCAAAAAAAAAAAAAAAAAAAAAAAAAAAAAAAAAAAAAAAAAAAAAAAAAAAACTAGTAATAAACTTAACCAAAGGGATGAAAGACTTATACACTGAAAACTACAGAACATTGATAAAATTGAAGATGATTCAAAGAAATGGAAAGATAGCCCATGCTCTTGGATTGGAAGAATCAATATTATTAAAATGGCTGTACTACCCAAAGCCATCTATAGATTTAAAGCAATCCCTATCAAAATATCCAGGACATTTTTCACAGAATAAGAATAATCCTAAAATTTATATGGAACCATGAAAACCCCTGAATTGCCAAAGAATCCTGAGAGAAAACAAAGTTGGAGATATTACCCTCCAGACTTCAGACTCTACTACAAAGCTACAGTAATAAAAGCATTGTATTGGCACAAAAACAGATACATGGATCAATGGAACAGAATAGAGAGCCCACACACCTATAGTCAATTATTCTTTGACAAAGGAGGCAAGGATATACAATGGGGAAAAGACAGTTTCTTCAACAAGTGGTTCTGGGAGTTGGACAGCTACTTGTAAAACAGTGAAATTAGAACATTCCCTTACACCATATTAAAAAAAATACTAAACTAAAAATGGTTTAGAGACTTAAATGTAGGACAAGACACCATAAAACTCATAGAAGAGAACATAGGCAAAAGACTCTTTGACATAAATTGTAGCAATATTTTCTCAGATCAGTCTCCCAAGGCAAAATAAATAAAAGCAAAAATAAACAAATGGGACCTAATTAAACTTAAAAGCTTTTGCACAGCAAAGGACACCATCAACAAACAAAACGACAACCTATGGAATGGGAGAAAATATTTGCAGAGGATGCAACCAACAAGAGCTTAATACCCAAAACACATAAAGAGCTCATACAATTCAATATCAAAAAAACAAACAATCCAATCAAAAAGTGGACAGAAGAATAGACATCTTTCCAAAGAAGACATACAGATGGTTAGCAGGCATAGGAAAAGATGCTTAACATCACTAATTATTAGAGAAATGCAAATCAAAACCACAATGAGGTATCACCTCGCAACTCTCAGAATGGCTATCATCAGAAAGTCTACAAATAACAAATACTGGAGAGGATGTGGAGAAAGGGAACTCTTGTACACTGTTGGTGGGAATGTAAACTGGTACAGCCACTATGGAAAACAGTAATGGAGTCTCCTAAAAAAAAAAAGAAAAAAACCTGAAAATAGAATTAATATATGAGCCAGCAATTCCACTCCTGGGTATATATCTAGAAAAAAATAAGAACACAATCAAAAAGATACATGCACCCCAGTGTTCATAGCAGCACTATTTACAGTAGCCAAGACATGGAAGCAACCCAAGTGCCCATAAACAGATGACTGGCTTAAGAAGATGTGGTGTGTGTATATGTATGTATGTGTGTGTGTGTGTGTGTGTGTGTGTGTGTATACATACATACATATATATACATATATATATATACATACACACATAATGGAATATACAATGGAATATTTTATTACTCAGCCATAAAAAGGGATGACATATTGCCATTTGCATCATCATGGATGAACCTAGAGAATATTATGCTTAGTGAAATAAGTCCAACAGAGGAAGACAAATACTGTATGATATCACTCATATGTGGAATCTTAAAAAACAATACAAATGAAAGTATATACAAAACAGAAACAGATTCAGACATAGAAAACAAACTTATGGTTACCAAACATGAAAGGGAGGGAAGACAAATTAGGAGTATGGGATTAACAGATACAAAGTACTAGATATAAAATAGATGAGTAAGAAGGATTTGCTGTACAGAAGAGAGAATTATACCCAGTATCTTGTAATAATTTATGACAGAATATAATCTGCAAAAAAAATGAATTGAAACTAATACATGAAACTCATGAAACTAACACAATATTGTAAATCAACTATACTTCAATTAAAAACAGATTTCAAAGAGAGAAAGAAATCTCATCCCTTTATATAGCCATGCCGACTAACCTACTACATACATGTTTCAAGATGATAATAAGTAAATAAGTAAAGGACTCAACATCATTTGTCACACATAGTTCATCCTAACTTTACCTGGTAACTGGGGAGACAATATGTATTAGCTAGTTGGTTTTATCTAGAGAAAAAACAAACCTCATTTCTTTATAGCAGGAGGCAATTTTGCAACTTAGAGCAAAGTGCCCACTGAAGTTAGATTCCTATCTGCCACAGAATCTGGAAGATAGGGGTACTATCTTCCTTGATGTTTGCATTTCAAAGAGATAGTTCCCCAGTTCTTCAGAAAGACATTCCAGGTCAGAAAGATGACAGGAGGCCAGGTGACAAAAGACCTATCTAGTCTTCAAAAGGATTTATATGTATTCCAAAGAAGTGAGGAAGTACTTACAATGATAAGTTTTATAAAGCAAATGCTCTGTGAAAAGGGAGGGGAGGGAAATCTCTTCCCTCATTTTCAACAGGGAGAATTAAGCCTCTTATTTTTAATTTGTGTTTGTTCTTACATGTGCAACTCTGCAGAAAAAATCATTATTTGGTTTCACAATTGTCTGCTAATAAGATCTGTTATGTAAATGTTTACCTCTGGGTACTGAGACCATGTGCAATATTTATAATTTTAACTCTGATAAATGTAACCTGTGAGCTGAGTTCCCTAGCAATTTGGGATTCCTTTTGCAGCAGTCCTCCTCCCCATGCTCTAAGAGAATGGAGTTGCTTGGGAGAGCAGAGATCTGGCTTATGTAATTTTGTAGGTGCTGTGACCCTCGGTCACAATTCAGTGGCATGCTCTACTTCTGAGCTCTTTAGTTAATTTATGTAGAGTTAATAATTCCTCCCTTGGCCTTCCTCTTAATTCAGTTCCTCTTAATTCACTGTTGAGGTAGATATCCTTACTGCACCCAATTTCCTTCTTACTCCTCCTATCTGTAACAATGGCTCTTAACACTGGATACATATTACACTCACCAATGGACCTTTAATAAAATAACCATGTCCAAGAACCCATCTCTTTCAGAGATTACACTTCAGTTGATTTGTCGTGGGACCCAGGCATCAATATTTTAGATCTCTACTGTGCAGCTTGAATTTAGAACCACTGATCCAGAACAAGTGATTTTTCCAATAAGCCATTCACCAACAATAATAATTACCCTCTGTCTGTAGGATGGTGCCATGCTCATCCATTTAGAATGGTGGGGACTTCCACTTCACTGGCTCTTTATATAATGGAGGAAAATCTTTTATGGGAGACCATATTATCACTATAACCACTGTTGGTACCACCAGCAACTGTAAGCTACCTCTTTGAATCCTTAGTACCATGCATAAAGTCTTGCATACAACAGCACCTGATAAGTCTTCATTCAATGAATGAGGAATGCCTAGTTACTGAGTAGTATGTGAGAATCAAAGAGACAGAATTGGAATTTCAGGTATCTTCTGAAATTCCAATTCCAACTCCAAGGATGTGGGATCATAGTAAAATTCAAGTACATGATTATTGGCTGTTAAGAATAATTAAGGTGTGATCATAGTAAGTTGTTAGGCTTTTAAAAAGTGGGGAAAACTCAAGCCAGAGAAATCTGAATGGCAATTAATTCCTGGATTTTGAAACATTTTAGTTATGAGATATCAATAAAGCATTCTGCTATAGCTTATTCATCTCTCCACTGAGAGAGAGAGAAAAAAATAAACACCCAGATGCTTTGTAGAATTATCACTATTTCTTGACTTGGGTGGGAGGGTAGTAGAGAAGAAAATAGATAAAGGAGGAAAACTGGGCAAAGATAATGTTTTTAGGGTTGAGGAGGAGAAAGGAAAAGTATGAGAGGACAGGAGGAAATTGAGTGGGCCTTTCCCAACCAAGACAAGGAGAGTTAGAATGGGAATTGTTTCTTTACACACAAGCATAATATTGTATTAGCCTGAGAAATCTAACAATAATTTTGGAGCTTCCTTATCTTCTTTGAAATACACCTTATTCCTTTGGTAAATGTACTTCCTGGGTTTTTTCCTCCCCCTACAGCCCTACATGGTCTTCTGTGGACAATATATATATATATATATATATGTTTTAGAGGGCAGGCATTTAACCAGGATTTTACCTAAGTTTACCAAACATTCCAGTGCCCCAAATATTCTACATTCAAAAAAGAGGTCCTGGCCAGGTAAACCTGAAAAGCTGTGTGCTATAGCCCCGTGCATATTAACATGTCAAAGGCCGGAGAAACCTGAAATAATGAAATATGTTGAAATTTAACCCAGCGTTCTCCAAATTTATGAAAGTAGGGAACTCTTTACAATAACTTACTAACAGTCTGCAGAGCTAGAGGTCTGTATTACACACTTTGGGGAATACTGTGTTAACTCACTTTACCTGCATTACATTTTCTATTCTGTTACTTTAGTTCTATTACTATGGGCCTTTATTCATCTGTATTACTGAAGACCTAAGAGGAGAAAGAAGTTGAATTTCAGAAAATAGGTGGGGAAAAAGAGGAAAGTGAAGTTACTAGAGGGCAGAGAGAGATCCAGAACCAAGATGGTGTTAGATCAGAAACCCAACCAAGCGGATCAAGGACTTTTCACATGAATATCAAATTTAGGGAGAAGAAAAAGAGAGTAAGGGAATAGGCTTTCTGGATTACTGTGAGTATGTGATTTTAGGTTTCCTACTAGAGGCAATCTAGTCTTTAGACATACAGCCTGTTCAAAAGAATCGGGATGAATGTGAGCTGAGCTTGCGATAAGCAAGAAGCGTTAGTACAGAGAAAGAAATATCAAGTTCTTTATGATGATTTCAGAAAAATTGCTCTGATTCTCTCTAGAACATGGTTATGACCCACATTTCATTAAAAAAGAAATCCTGTTTGGGTAATATTGTTGTTCTCTCTCTCTGCTACCTCATTACCTACTATAAAATTTATCACAACCCAAATTCAACTAGCTAGATTCTTCTAGCTGTAACCAAGGAGTTTTTCTTTATTATTCCACATTTAGAAAAATAAATGTCAACAAAAGAAGCTAATGGGAAGGATTTATGAGATGTGCAATAATTCCAGCTGCATGACTTTGATTTCCAAAATGCTTTCACATCGAGTATCTAATTTGGTAGTGATTAGGCAACTGTAATTATCTTAGTTTCCAGATGAAGGCCATTAAATGATTTGCCCAAGATCACACTGCTAGGAGAGCCTGCACTTTAGCTCCTTTCTTCTGACTCCAAATTCTATCTTCATCTCAACACATGTACAGCTTATTTTACAAGTCCTTTGATTTTACAAATAATTCACACTTGAAGTTCACAGAAAAATGATGAGGTAACAACTAACGATTACTGAGAAGTTACCATGTTGTGGGCCCTGTTTTGAGTCTTTACGTAAACTCTCTTACTCCATGCTCACAATATTCCTATGGAGAAAACACTATTGCTATCTTCGTTTTTCTGATAAGGAACCAAGGTTTAGAGAAGTTGATGGGTCTGGAATGGAGACTCAGGTCTTTTTGACACTGGAGCCCGCTCATGCCCCAAAGCTGTTTGTATTAGTTTTCTATCGCTCTTGTAACAATTACCGCAGACTCAGTGGTTTAAAACAATACGAAGGGCTTCCCTGGTGGCCCAGTGGTTGACAGTCTGCCTGCCAATGTAGGGGACACGGGTTCGTGCCCCAGTCCGGGAAGATCCCACATGCCGCGGAGCGGCTGGGCCCGTGAGCCATGGCCGCTGAGCCTGCGCGTCCGGAGCCTGTGCTCCGCAGCGGGAGAGGCCACAACAGCGAGAGGCCCGTGTACCGTAAAAAAACAAACAAAAGCCCCACAAAGTTTTATCTTACCGTTCCAGAGGTCAGAAGTTCAACACGAGTCTCACTGGGCTAAAGTAAGGTGTTGGCAGAGTCGCATTCCTTCTGGAGGCTCTAGGGGAGAGTCAACTTCTTTTCCTTCTCCAACTTTGAGAATCAGGCCACATTCGTTGGCTCCCCGCCTCCTTCCATTTTTAAAGCCAGAAACATTCCCTCGCGCTGCTCTCTCTATAAGGACTGGCCAACATCCGCTATTAAGAAGGCTTGTAATTACATTGAGCACACCTGGATAATCTAGAGGCTTCTCCGTACTTTACAGGTCTGCTGAGTAACAATATTAATTCCATCTGCAACTTGAATTTCCCTGCGCTCTGTAACTTAACATACTCAACGGACGTGAACATCTTTGGAGGACATTACTCTGCCTACTACACTGTTCTTTCTCTTTTCACAGAAAGGAAGATTCAGTGAGGTTTGGTATGCAGTACTACATTTACTCAGGTAGAAAATGTCACCAGGATGTTTTTAAAGACTTTCAAAAATAAATATGTAAACAAAAATAACTTGATTAATAATGAAGAGCCTCGAAAATATGAATTTTTAATAAAACAACTGGATTTGCATAGTACTGTGTACTTTAGAGTGTTTTCACACACACCTGATGCCCATAGATCACCTGTGAGGTAACTAGGTTAAACTTGATGGTTAATTAACCCTCCTCCCGCCCTGCTTTTTTTTGCTTTCTTTTTCTTTTTATCCTGCCTTGTTTCACAAATGGTTTCTTTTTTCCCCAAAATAAATTATACTGTGTAGGCCTAGTAAAAATTATAATTTTAACCTAAAATAAATGCATCAAAATTTCCCACAGCTTTCTATTATTTTTTAGTTTAGTTTTCAAGGAACTCTGTGGGAGGATTCTGAGTATTATTTGCAGATGGCCGGTCTTGGAGCTGGTTTATCTCATCAATAAAAGGAAAATGAGAATAAAGTAGACATCGTTAGGAGAAGTGAGAGTGAAGTTGGTAACAGGAAGGCATTTATTTATTGAAAAGCCATACGAAACACTTACCATAGGCTAGGCACTGTTCTAGGCTCTAGGCAAAACAGTAATGAATAAAATAGCCAAGAATCCCTGTCTAGGGAGCTTAGACAGCAATTTCTAGAAGAAGAGATAGATAATGAACAAATTAACAAGTACATATGTAATATTTAGCAGTGGTAAGTGCTGGAAAGTCTGAGAAGAGCCAGTCAGGGTGATGGTTGCTATTTTCTACAGGTTGACCAAAGAAGACCCCCCTGATAAGTTACTGTTGTGAACGGAGACCAAAAGGAAGTAAGAGACAGAGCCATGTGAATATATGGGTACAAGGGTTTCAGACAGAGGGAATAGAAAGTCCAAATGTCCTGAGGTGGGAATATTCTTGGCATATTGGAAGAAGAGCAAAGAAATTATTTTATTTCATTTCCCCAGCATTATTGAGGTATAATTGACATATATCGTTGTGTGAGTTTAAGGTATATAATGTGTTGATTTGATGAACTTATATTGCAAAATGATTACCACCATAACCTTAGCTAATACCTGCATCATGCCACATCATTACCATTTCTCTTTTTTTTTTTTAAAGATTTACTCTTAGCAACTTTCAAGTGTAAAATACAGTCTTATTAACTATAATCACCATGCTATATATTAGATCCCCAGAATTTATTCATCTTCTAACTGGAAGTTTGTACCTTTTAACCAACATCTCCCCATTTCCCTCATCTCCCAACCCCTGGTAACCACAACTCTACTCTCTGTTTTTATGAGTTTGGCTTTTTTAGATTCCACATGTAAGTGATATCATACAGTATTTGTCTTTTTTTTGTCTGACTTATTTCACCTAGCATAATGCCCTCAAGATCCATCCATGTTGTCACAAATGGCAGGATGTCCTTATTTCTAATAGCTGAATAATATTTCATTATGTATGTGTGTGTGTATACACACACACACACACACACGTATGTATATATACCACATCTCTTTATCCATTCAACCATTGATGGACCCTTAGGTTGTTTCCATATCTTGGCTATTGTGAGTAATGCTGCAATAAATGTGAGAATGCAGATATCTCTTTTATATCTTGTGTTTATTTTCTTTGTGTATACATCCAGAAGTAGAACTGCTGGGAAGAAATTATTGTAAGTGAAGCAGAGGGAGAAAACCAGACAGAAATAGGAAATGAGTTCAAAGAAGTGGTGGGGACAAGACTATAGCCTAATATTTGAGAAATTTGTTTTTATTCTGAGTGAGATGAGGACCCACTGGGTTTTTGGAACAGAGAAGTAAGATCTGACTTCAGTTTTGAAAAGATCACTCTGGCTGCTGAGGGTGAGAAAAGGAATAAGGGGAAGAGAGACCAGTCAGGAGGCCATGAAAATCATCCTGCTGAGGGATGATGGTAGCCCCTGAGGTGGAAAAGGGGCCAGATTGTGAGTATAAGGTAAATCTGTAAAGATTGCTAATGAAGGGGGAGTGTGGTGTGAGGTAAAGGGAGGAGTCAAAGATAAAGCCAAGGAATTTAATTGAGCAACTGAGAGAACGGAGTTAATATTTACTTTGACGAATAAATCCAGGGACAGGGTAGGTTTGGAGAAGAGAATGCGGTTTGTGGCTTTGGACATGTTAAGATTGAATTTCCTATTGGATACTCAAGTTGCAATGTCAAATAAGCAGTTGGATATGTAAGTGTGGACTTTAAAACTGGATATATAAGTTGCAAGTCATCTTAAGTCTTATTTACTGGTGTGTCTCAATATTTAGCAGTTGGAGAAAAGAGGTGGAAATTAGTAAAAGAAGCTTAGGAAGGGCCAGTGAGTTAGGAAGAGAATCTAAATAGAGTAACAACTTCAGAGTCAAGTGAAGAAAGTGTTTCCAGAAGGAGAGTAAAAATACAACTAGTAGGGACTTCCCTGGTGGCACAGTGGTTAAGAATCCGCCTGCCAATGCAGGGGACACAGGTTCAAGCCCTGGTCTGGGAAGATCCCACATGCCACAGAGCAACTAAGCCCATGCACCATGACTACTGAGCCTGCGCTCTAGAGCCTGTGAGCCACAACTATTGAGCCCGTGTGCCACAACTACTGAAGCCTGCGTGCCTAGAGCCCGTGCTCCGCAACAAGAGAAGCCACCACAATGAGAAGCCTGCGCACAGCAACGAAGACCCGGCGCAACCAAAAATAAATAAATAAATTTTAAAAAATGCAGCTATTAGGGGGAAAAATATAAAATTGAAAATTGCCTGTTGGATGTAGCAATGTAGAGAGGAATTTGATAACCTTGACAGGAGTGTCTACAGTGACATAGTAAAGATGAAACTGATTAGAGTGAGCTCCAGAGTGACAGGGTGAAAGAAAGAGACAGCAAGTATAGACACCCTTTAAAGGTGATATCTGTGAAGAGGAGCAGTAACATTGAACAGTAGTGGAGAGGATCATGAGTCAAGAGAGGTTTTTTTTATTTTTCTATTTTTGAAATTTTATTTTTTAATTGAAATGTATTTGCTATATAACTGTGTAAATTTAAGGTGTACAAGGGAAGTTGGTTTTTTTTTAATGGTAGAAATTATAGTGTATTTGTAGGCTTATAGGAATGAACTAATAGGAGAAATTGATGACTCAGGAGTCAGGACAATTGCCAAAATAAGTAGGTAACAGGATGAGGGGATGCAGCTCAGGAAAGCACCGGACTTAACACAGAACCATGGAAAGTGACAAGAGGGAAGGTGGAGGATGCAGGTCCAGATACAGATAGATTGGTAGTTTGGTAGATGTTCTCATTGCTTCTGAGAACTTCTAATGTCTCAGTGAAGTAAAATGCAAGGTCTTCAGGAGAGAGTGAAAAGAACGGAGGAGCTGTGAAGAGTTTGAGGAAAGAGAAGAGGGATCACCTAGGAGATTAGAGGTGAGAGTATACTAGGCAGATGTGGTAGGATGCTGGTGGTGAATTTCAGCATGGTTCTGTGTTTTTCTCTAGCTCCCCCAGGGATAAGAGATTGAAACTGAATCATAATCATTGGTGCTGTAATATTTTTTAAATTTGTAAAGATAGTTTCTCTTTCTGGATCATAACAAAGTATTATAAAGCCTTTAATGTCATCCACTCTCTGGGAACATTTGCATTTTCAACAGTAGGAGAAACCATTACCCAACACCTGATGACTGAATAGTAGAACTTCAGATTTCAGTAATAAGGTTGGTGAGGAAATGTTATTGGAGAATGAGTACAACTGTTGTTCCTCAAATAACAGTATATTGTCATCAATGGATGCATGAATTTGGACCTTTATAAATAAGCAGTTGTGATTTTAGATATTTACTTCCAACAGAGGTTATTCATTAATGTCTGGGTGAGTGTGCCACTTAGCTCCAGAACAAGAAAAGAATAGGAACAAGGAAAGGTTTAAGGGGGCAGCATGTTTGTAAGTCTTCTTTGTTGCTGTTCTATGGTTATCTTTTAAAGCTGTGATTCATTTCCAGGGTTTTTCACCAAAGTGAATAATAAGCACCACAAAGATTCCCAATATTTTTTTTTAGCCCTTTGGCCCATTATTACAATGCTAAACTTAGACATCTTTGGAAAATGAGAGCACAGTGGTGTCCTCATAACACAAGATGCTAACTCTAGTCACCCCTATCATTTAATAAAGACAAAGGAGATGTCTCTCTCTCTTAAGTGGCAGAACTAACCTTATAATCTGTCATAGCTCTGCTAAAGCAAGAAAATTGTGAGAAAACTTCTGACACATTTTTCTAGACTTCTGGAAAAATAGTATATAAAGAACCAAGAGAGCCTGACATGAAATGAAGACAGCTTACTATTCTGTCTTTTTTCCTTAACTGGAAATGCTGTTTTATAAGAAGCTCTATTTTATTTTCATGAACTTCAAAGAAGATGAGGGGAGTTTGATTAAACTAGAAAAATCTTCACTGGTGCTTTAATATTGTTGTTTTATTGCAGAACTGGTTCAAAGAGAGGTTGATGGGCCTGATAGTGTTTTCTGGTCTAGGTTACAATGGGAATCTTGAATTCTAACTGGATAATTCCCAAACAGAAACACAAAGATAAACAGCAGAAAATATAATTCAATACAAAGGTATTATTTACTTATATTTTCCATTTGCAATTTATTGGTTTTTCATCGCTAAGGGTCATTATCTAGCCTGTTATTTATTCATCCATCTACCCTATTAAACTAACATTTATTATGTATCTACATGGTACTAGACTTCATACTAAGTGCGGAGAATATGGAGATTAGTCAATAATGGTCCTTGATCTCATGTAACACATAATCTAATCTTCCAACATAACCAATGGTATTGGGTTGAACTGTGTCCACCTAAAATTCATGTCTACCTCAGAATGTGGTTTACCAAACCTCAGAGTGTGACCTTATTTGGAAATAGGGTCTTGGCAAATGTAGTAAGTTAAGATGAGATCACACTGTGGCATCCTTATAGGAGGAGGGTTATTTGAACACAGACACAAATGGAAGGCAGCCATGTGAAGACGAAGGCATAGGTTAGAGTTATGCCACCCCAAGTAATGCCAAGGATGGCTGACAGTCACCAGAAGCTAGAAGGATACAGAGAGAGCATAGCCCTGCCCACACCTTGATTTCAGAGTTCTAGCCGCCTGAACTATGAGACAACAAATTTCTGATGTTTTAAACCACCCAGTTTGTAGTTCATAATTTGTTAATGTCAGCCCTTGCAAACTAATACAGATACTCACCCATTTTGATATATCTTCATTACCTTCAAATAATTCTCTTCTCTCACATTTTCTTTTGTAAAATCATTCTGTTTAACTGGGGAAAACTTTCAAACAAGTGGTCTGTTACTAGTTGATTTGTAATACTCTGTGTCAACCCATTTTCTTTCTTTCACCCATCAAGCATTTTTGTTCTCATGTAGGGTAGATGTTTTCTTTTAAAAGTACATCTATGAGACAGTTTGCTTTCATAGTGCAAGTGTATTGTGGTGTAAATAAAAGCTAATCATAGAGGACTAACTAGAAGCTGAAGACTTTTTTACCAAACCACAGGTGAAGGGCTTATAATTCTTCCCTGAATTTCAAATACTTTTTGTGAGAAGCAAATATGGAAGAAAAATGATATCAGGGCTTCTTAAAGTTAAATGAAATTTCTACTTGGCAATGTCTTAATAAACAGAAGCCAGCTAAGCCATATTTTTTTTTATCTGCACAAAATGAATGGCATTTCAATCAATAGATCCAACAGGAAAAGAGCAAGCCGTGGTAGTACAGCTGCCAATGTCAAATAATAGTAAGTACTCAAGTAAGTACTCAAACTCGTCCCTGTCCATTGGCAGGGACAAGTTTTGTGCACATGTTGTTTCATGAAAAGCAAATTCTCATGGTAATTGTTGGTGACCATGGAGATCATGTTCTAAATTAACATTGTACGATTATTGATTTGGAGGTAGGAAATGCATTTATCCTAAAAGCTCATTACCTAGCAACCATTGAGGCAGAGTCACCCAATCAGAAATTGACTCTCACATAAAACTATGGAAGTCAAGTTACATGTACAGTTTGTGTGTGTGTGTATGTGCGTGTTTTATTTGGTATTCAAAAATAGGTCTGCATAGAATAGAATATTCATAGCCATTACTTTTCAAACCTGCTCAAGCTAGATTCTCTTATAAAGAATAGGAGAGAGCATAAAAAGGTCTCTTAGGGTACTTGGGAAATAGCAAAATGATAAATTACTTGCATTGGTTAGATAACTTTTATTTTTTTCTTCAGGGGAGAGCCTTCTTCCTTACTTTGTAAACATTCCTCCTCATTCTCTCTTTCTCTCACTCTCTCTCTCACTTTCTCTTCTCTCAGGACTAACCATGTAGAAAATCTTAGAATGTACATATACAGAACTATCTAAGCAACACAACCTACTTTCATGTGGCATTTCTTTTAAAATATTTCTTTCTGAAATATTTCCCTAAGATAATAATGCTCAAGATTAATCATAAAATCCTAATTTGATGTGAAATAAAATGTATGTGGGCTCTTCTTGGGTATGATCCCATGAGAGACAGCTGTTGTGTGATACAAGTCCAGGTTTACTCATTCAGTTCATGAAGTTAAATAGTAATTCACCAGGAAATAATACTCCTCAGTGACAGTAAACATTTGTGTACTCACTTTAAGATTCTACTAATTTCCTTTCATATTTTAATATGTTGGAAATAATTTCATGCTACTGTATAAAAGTGGAGGTGTTTTGGGAGTGGTGGTGACACATATCTTTAAAAATCTGTTATAATAGCCTATCACATACAAACCCTGCTCATTTTTTGAATACTTGTTAAAACATAAGAATAAATTAAACTTTCACATTAAAACTAGGAGGGTAAAATAGTCAAAGATCTTGACCTTCCTTACTTAGTATCCCTATATGATTCTTAATAATGTTTGACTAGTTCTGATCACTTCTCAAAGGACAAATGTTTACTCAATAGAAAAATGTAATTCTATCCTAATGCTTTTCAGGGGAAAAATTATGTGAACCATGTATGTAACTATATCTTAAACCTTTAAAATTGGTCATAAATCTCTCAAAAAATTTAATTTCTTAATCTGTGTAGACTTGTTTTCATCATGCTTAATGTTAAAATCTAGTTACCTGTTGAGTGCCTGCATGAAAGATGAAATGCTTGGAGCATTTGGCATGACAGTTATAGCTATTAGTTATTAAGCTGGTAAGGTTAAATTTATAACCAAGTGACCAATGAATGGATACTTACTCCCTAATCCCTATTTTCTATCAGTTAGGCATACTACCGTCCGAGAGGCTCTACTGAGTTGGATTATAAATAATATATCTATACATACACATAATTAGACACAGAATGATGTATGTAACTGAAGTTAAGGTCCTTAGCTGGCACTAGTAATGTATCCCATGACTCATTCCCTAACAAATATTTATTGAATGCCTACTAAGGGCCAGGGATTGGAGATTTAGCCATAAACAAATCAAACAAAAATCCCTGCCTTTGTGGAAAACTAATTCCATGATGACTTTAATTACAACATTGCAACGAAATATTTAATGAGAATTGTGTATAAGATTGAGCAATATAGGGCTTCCCTGGTGACGCAGTGGTTGAGAGTCCGCCTGCCGATGCAGGGGACACGGGTTCGTGCCCCGGTCCGGGAAGATCCTACATGCCACGGAGCGGCTGGGCCCGTGAGCCGTGGCCGCTGAGCCTGCACGTCCGGAGCCTGTGCTCCGCAACGGGAGAGGCCACAACAGTGAGAGGCCCACGTACCGCAAAAAAACCAAACAAACAAACAAACAAAAAAAGATTGAGCAATATAACTGGCTTTTCATTGAAGTAAAATTTATATAGAGTGTAATATACAGGTAAGAAGTAAACAGTCTGACAAGTTTTGATGAATATATACACCTGGGTTTATAACTGCAGTCAAAGTATAAGACATTTCCATCTCTCCAGAAAATTTTCTCATGCTCTTTCCTAAAGAACCCATACACCACATCAGGAATGACTGTTCTGATTTTGACAACCAAAGATTGCTTCTTCTTTTTCTTAGATTTTATTAAATAGAATTATAGAGTATGCACTATTGTGTCTCACTTCTTTCACTCAGCATAAAGTTTCTGAGATTCATTCATGTTGTTGTATCAGTAGTACATTCCTTTTTATCGCTGAGTATGATTTCATTGTATGACTATACCACAATTTGTCTATTCATTCAAATGTTGATGGACATTCGGGTTGTTTCCAGTTTTAGGTCCTTATGAATACAATCTGTTACTTAAACAATCTGGCATAATCCTTTTTCATATAAGTCTGCTGTTGGATATATGTACTGTGAATATTTTCTCCCAAGCTGTAGCTTGCATTTTCATTTTTTAACCATGTCTTTTGATGAGCAATATTTTTAAAATATTTGAAGTCAGTTTGACACTTTTTTTCTTTTATGGTCAGTGCTTTTTGTCTCATCTTTAAAAAAATTTTCCTCTTCAAGAGTCACAAAGATATTCTATGTTTTCCTCTGGAAGCTTTAAAAATTTAACTTTTGGTTTTAGGTCTATGACCCATTTCAAGTTAATTTTTCTGTGAGGTAGAGGTTGAGATTTATTTTTGCTCCATGTATTTATCCAGTAATCTTGCATTATTTTTTTAAAAGATTATTTTTTTCCCTATTGAACTGCCTTGGGGTATTTGTCAAAAGTCAATCAACCATATATGTTTCTGGAATATTTCTGAACTCTATGTTCTGTTTCATTGATCTATTTTTTAATCTTTATGTAATACCATACTATTTATAATAAATTTTGAAATTAAGCATTGTGAGCCCAGATTTTTTCTTCCTTGTTCAAAGTCATTTTAGATATTGTAGGCTCTTTCCACATAAATGTAAGAATTAACTTTGTGATTTGTATTTTAAAAAGCTTGTTGGCAATCCCACTACTCGGCATATACCCAGAGAAAAACATAACTCAAAAAGACACAGGCACCCCATTATTCATTGCAACACTATTTACAACAGCCAGGTCATGGAAGCAACCTAAATGCCCATCGACAGATGAATGGATAAAGAAGATGTGGCACATATGTACAACGGAATGTTACTCAGCCATAAAAAGGAAAGAAATTGGGTCATTTGTAGAGATGTGGATGGACTTAGAGACAGTCATACAGAGTGAAGTAAGTCAGAAAGAGAAAAACAAATATCATATATTAATGCATATATGTGGAAGCTAGAAAAATGGTTCAGATGAACTGGTTTACAAGGCAGAAATAGAGACCCAGATGTAGAGAACAAATGTATGGACACCAAGGGGGGAAAGTGTCGTGGGGGGGGGGGTGATGGTGGGATGAACTGGGAGATTGGGATTGACGTATATACACTAATATGTATAACACAGATAACTAATAAGAACCTGCTGTATAAAAAAAATAAAATTCAAAAAAGTAAACAGCAATGGATCCAATTAATTTTATGTTATATTTCGTTTAACTCAATATATCCAAAAATATTATTTCAACATATAATCAATATAAAAATTATGAGATATTCTATAATCTTGTCTTTGGTACTGAGTCTTTGAAATCCAGTATGTATTTTATGCTTACAGCACATCTCAGCTTTGATTAGCCACATTTCAAGTGCCCCATAGCCGCATGTGTCTAATAGCTGTCATATTGAATACTACAAATCTAAAGGGTAAAAGACAAGTATATAAAAATTAACTTGTAGTTGAATATATATTTTGTCCTTCTATAAATGCGTGGAGGCTAATAAGGTAACTTCGAAAATTTACTTTCTTAAGACACATATTGCATTATCTAGCACATCTCTCAGTCTAAGCACTATTTTAGGGAGGGATAGCAATGGTTAAGAAGCCAAGCTCTGAGCTAGATTTCCTATTTTCCTATACTGCCTCCATAATCTACTGTGTGACTTTAGACAATATTCTTATTCTCTTATTCTAAGACAAAGGTCTTAGGTAAGTTAAATAAGATCAAACAGTGGAAGGTGCATAGTAAGCATTCAAGAATGTTAGTGCTGAGTATTTCACTGTGTGTGTGTGTGTGTGTGTGTGTATGTGTATTTGGAAACAACTTATAAAAGACCTGGATAAAAAAATGGATCCAGTGGCAAATCATGTTCATTTATGTCCCTTTTGGTTGGTCTTAGAGTTAAACTGCGCCACATATATCAGGTTTGATATATTAAAGTGGAATAATCAAAAGCATGACACTTATGAAGAAAGATCATGAGGAAAGTGTCTGTGGAACCAACCAAAGAAACAGCCACCTACCCTGGCCAGCCAAGAGAGGTTCCATCTAGGGATTTTAAAACTGCTCTGTATTTAGAGCTGAATGGATTTTTCAGACATTTTTTATAGATATATTTGCTCTAATTTCTATTTCTGGTCCCAAGCTGCCAGTAACCTCTGCCGGCTCAGTTGACATCTGGCAGCTCTCTGACTCAGTAACTTAAGTCAAATTACCCTTTTCTCTTTGTTTTAATAACTATACTCTTCTATTCTCCTCCCTGGAGGCCAGAGAGAGGACAGAAGGAAAAAAAGAAGTCCCTCTGAGGCAAAGTCTTAGATTTTTGAAAGAATCTATTTTGGACTTGCTTTAAAATCCATTCATTTTGATGAATATAATCTAGTATGTGTCTGGAGCCAGCCCAGTAAATCTGTGAAGATTCTCAGCTTCATCTCAGTATTCTGAGAGACAATAATTCTGCACTTTGGTGGCATAATGAGACTTATTTGCACAACTTCCATGAGTGTATCTATAGGATGTGCTTGTGGGGAGAAGGGTTATTCAAGTGCTATCATCTGACTTTCTGCTTTCAGTAAATGTTTGCTATTTGAGATATTTTTCTATGTATGTGTCTCTTAGAGTTTCTCTGCTTTGTGATGTGTTCTCCTCTTGGGAGGCTGGCAGTATAAGTAGTTGACAAAAAAAGCTAATAAATCTGAAGTTAATAGGGCTCTAGACAGCAAAGTACATAGAAAAATGAGTCTCACTAGCTGCAGTGTATGGTTGAAGGCGGAACTGTCAACAGGAAGTCTGATTATTGCAAAGGGCAGGACAAAGCTCAGAAAAATTCCAGATGAGTTTTCAATTCACTGAAGTCATATCTCACATCAACATATACCTCTCTCCTGGGATCTGAAGTTGGAGAGAAAGTAGTCAAGGAAGGATACAAGTCTCTGTGGGGTTTCAGCTTAGCTTGAATTTGGAGGTGGCTCAGGTGAAATACCTTGAGGGACAAAGTACACAGGAATGGAGAGTGTCCACACTAAGATACATCCTGCACCTTAAATGTTTGTATAAAGAGCTGCATGATGGAACCTCGTGCATTTTGTGAAAATTTGCCATTCACGTTGCTTTTGAAGCTCAGTGATACAGATTCACTCCCTACCTACAGGGAGATCAGACACATTTAAACAGCATTTATCTACTGTGATTACACAGTGGAGGTGAGGTGGGGCCGTGGGCAGGGATTCCGTTCATGCAGACCCTTAGGCAGGAGCTTGGCTGAGGGTGGGTACAGTGACAGCTGGCATCTGACCGTCATGGCAGCCACAACTCTGTATTTCCTCAGAGAGGTCCTCAGATGGTGTGAGGAGGTGTGTCGCTATGGTTGTGGAGGTGACGTGCTGCTGGGGCGGAGGCTGCTTTTCTCTGAGGTCTGAGCGCTGAATCTGTGATAGCGGTGGAGACAAGATCTCTCATAGCTTCTAATATGTAAAAAGAGTAAGGGGCTGAAACATTGTACTTTTGAGGAGTAAAAAAAAGGGAAAGGCAGCTTAAGTGTACAGCTGACATGGGGACACAATATCCATAGAAACTAGGCTGTCTCTGATCTATACCACAGGAATTGGTTTCTCTCAAAATCAAGTCAACTACCTCTTGAAACATACACATTTCTCACACTGAAGAAAAAAGGATCTCATTTGAAAATAGCATGTCAGGAATGAGGGTAAACTGAGGCTTCCATATAATTGTAAGTTTCTCAACACTTACGGAGTAAGCAATTTGTGCCAAGTTCACTGCTAGGTCCAACAGGGAGATCTAAAGAAGCAGGGGTCTCATCCAGCAACAACTCCCTGACTCTTCCCGGAGGTCCAACTTTGTATGAGGCACTGACCCATGCGGGTCAGAGACGGCAGAGGGAAAGACATTCTAGAGTCCTTGCGGGTGTCTGACAAGCACATATTCACCTGCTCTGGAGACCGCCTTGTCGCCTAGGGAAAGAGAGAGAGAGAAGGGGGTGGGGGGAGTATCACTGAGAGAGTAAACCCTCCAGCTCTTTGCCTTCTCATGTAGCCTGGCAGGACTTCTTGCCTTTGAATTCATTGCAATACAACTGTGTCTTAGAATCAGCTCCCTTTTCTGGCTTAAGTGAGTTTGCATGGATATCTGTAATTTTTTGAGGGAGACCAGAGGTACTACACAGGAAGATGAATAAGTATTAACTTGAAGTAGAAATAATCCTTCCTATTCTAATTTCCATCTTCCTGCCTTGTATGTGTATATTTTTCTTGCTTCTCATATTTTTTGAGCTGCTCCGTGGACCCTTCTCTTTTCTCTACCCTCTTTCCCTTTGTAATTTTATGTGATTTGCGGTAATAATGATGCCAAAGTAAATGAATCCCAACCTTTTTTTCTCATTTCTGGCTTTTATGCACATTATGCTTGAAAAAAATTGGACTATCCACAGTATGACAGAAATCTATTCCCCACATGGTTAGTGTATTAGTTATTACTGAACTAATACAGTGTTTCCTGTGTAAACCGCAGCCTTTCCTATTTTAATCTCTATATGGCCAAGGCCTACTTACCTGACTCTGCTTAAATGCTATATATTTCTGATTCCTCTTGCTTCCCTCATCCCTCTCATCCCCTTCCCTTTCAAACCTATCCACCCTGGGAAGTCATTCTCTCTCCTTGAACTTCCCACACCATTCTACGTACTTTGCACGTGCTAACTCATTCAATACTAACCATAACCCTATGATGTACATAGCCTTATAATCACCACTATTTTACAGATGAGAAAATTAAGGCATAACAATCACATGACTTTCCTGATTTCATGCTCCTAGTATATAACAGATCAAGGATTCAAACCTAGACAGTCTGGTTCTAGGGTCCATGTTTTTAACCCTTATTCTGTAACGCCTAAATATTGTCAGTGCTTTATATCTAATGTTAAAGATGTTGATGGCAGCTTCCTTTCCTCCTTTAACCTTCTTGAGTGTAGAGCAGCTGTTTGATTTTCTCTGGTTGCCCCACATTGCCTAGCAGGGTGCCTTACACATTCAGAAACTCAATAAATATTGGATGAAGGATTGATTCTCTTATTTTGTTACCGCATCAATTTCTGTGGTTAGATTGTATCTAAATTTAACCAAACAACATATTAGTTGATGGTCAATATGTTGATTTATCAAAAAAACCTTATTAAGACCAGAGTAAGCCATCTTCTTTATTTCTTTCATGCCACCTCTCACCTCCTCCTGGCTGAGTAAGAAGGTGGAATTGGTTTGACATGACAAATTTTGTGGGCTGCTTTTAAACAACTTAATAACCTCCAGGGTTTTACAAATTGATCTTTTTCTTAATGAATTGCCCCAGAAACTTTCAGGTTTGAGAGTCAGACCAACTGCTCCATAATTCATGAGTTAGTCCTTGTGTTCTTCTTGTAATGCAGGATGAACTGATTAATTTTTTGGACATTTTGGCAAATCTGATCTGGGTGACTAAGTCCCTGGCCTGTTTTAAATCCTATTTCTTAAGTCCTCTGGTAGGAATTATATTATGTCTCTGACAATAGTGGCCTTTGTAATGAGAACTGAAACAAAACAGGCATTAAACATGCTCATGTTAGCCAACCATTATTCATTTCTCCTCTTACTACAAAGAGTGTCTACCCTTTGTTTATGACTATATTTGAAATATATTTCCTGGTTGCTAAATGTAACTTCCCTCCTGCTAATCTGATTTTGTGTATCAGAAGCATATGCATAGGTTGAGGCTTTGGATGATAGAATTTGGATTCATTTATTTTTGAAGGTTAAAGTTTGGGGATTATTTATTACAGCAGCCCACCCCATACAAGCATGACCTTTACCTTGCTCATGAAGAAGGGCTGGTCACACAGACAACAATCTACTTAATCTTACTTTATTATGCCATGCAAGTGCCTGGGAGAAATTCTGAGCTAATGCTGTAGTCAGAATAAACTAATCTGTAGTAGTTGAAGACATTTCCCTCTTGCCTGAAAGCTGTAGCTCCTATAGCTTTAAAGGGAGGCATTTATTTCTTCATTTGTCCACTTTTTTTTTTTTTTTTTTTTTTTTTTTTCTTTTTGCGGTATGCGGGCCTCTCACTGTTGTGGCCTCTCCCGTTGCGGAGCACAGGCTCCGGATGCGCAGGCCCAGCGGCCATGGCTCACGGGCCCAGCCGCTCCGCGGCACATGGGATCCTCCCAGACCGGGGCACGAACCCGTATCCCCCGCATCGGCAGGCGGACTCTCAACCACTGCGCCACCAGGGAGGCCCTGTCCACTTTTTTAACTAATATTTATTGATGTTCTATCATGTGCCTGGTCAGGTGCTAGGTCAGGAGGAGCATATAAAGATGAATAAGAACTGACTCCTGCCCTTGAGGAGTTCAGTCTGGTGAGAGGACACTGCCAAGTTGTGTATCAACAAAAATATTGGGTATTTACAGAAGGAAGAGTGATTCAGTTCCTAGAGTACTTAGAGAAAGTGACTTTTTTTTTTAACATCTTTATTGGAGTATAATTGCTTTACAGTGTTGTGTTAGTTTCTGCTATATAACAAAGTGAATCAGCTATACATATACATATATCCCCATAACCCCTCCCTCTTGCATCTCCCTCCCACACTCCCTATCCCGCCCCTCTAGGTGGTCACAAAGCACTAAACTTTAGCTTATATATACTACCAATTTTACATTTGGTAGTATATATAAGTCCATGCCACTCTTTCACTTCGTCCCAGCTTACCCTTCCCCCACCCTGTGTCCTCAAGTCCATTCTCTACATCTCCATCTTTATTCCTATCCTGACCGTAGGTTCTTCAGAATCTTTTTTTATTTTTTTTTTGGTTTCCATATATATGTGTTAGCATACGGTATTTGTTTTTCTCTTTCTGACTTACTTCACTCTGTACGACAGTCTCTAGGTCCACCCACCTCAATACAAATAACTCAATTTCGTTTCTTTTTATGGATGAGTAGTATTCCATTGTATATATGTGCCACATCTTCTTTATCCATTCATCTGTCGATGGACACTTAGGTTGTTTCCATGTCCTGGCTATTGTAAATAGTGCTGCAATGAACATTGTGGTATATGACTCTTTTTGAATTATGGTTTTCTCAGGGTATATGCCCAGTAGTGGGATTGCTGGGTCGTATGGTAGTTCTATTTTTAGTTTTCTAAGGAACCTCCATACTGTTCTCCATAGTGGCTATATCAATTTACATTCCCACCAACAGTGCAAGAGGGTTCCCTTTTCTCCACACTCTCTACAGCATTTATTGTTTGTAGATTTTTTGATGATGGCCATTCTGACCAGTGTGAGGTGATACCTCATTGTGGTTTTGATTTGCATTTCTCTAATGATTAGTGATGTTGAGCATCCTTTCATGTGTTTGTTGCCCATCTGTGTATCTTCTTTGACAAAATGTCTATTTAGGCGAGAAGGTGACTTTTGAACCAGATCTTCATGGCTAGAAAGGAGTGTGCAACACCAAGAGGAGGCAGAGGAAAAAGAGGTTGGGCATGAAAGAGAGATAAAAGGATGGAGATGAAAAGGAGAGTTGGGCTCTGATGGGGAAGGGCTTAGTGTGATTTTTCTAAAGTGGTCGTATAATATTCTGAAGGTAGTAGAGTCTGAAGGTTTTGAAACATGAGAGTGACATGCTTGTTTTGTTTTGTTTTGTTTTTTGTAGGAAGATCATTTTGGTGTCAGGTGGGGCACAATTTGGAGAGAAAGTAATCGGAAGCTGCCTATAAATACTGAATGCCATTGCTCAGAATTTGATTTTCTGGAGATGTTTATATAAAAACTCAACCCTAGTGGAGAGAAGGATTTTATTGATAATGATCGTGTATTGATAATTGTTAATGAGTTATTTGCCCTATAGCAAAAGAATCAGCTCTGGCATGATTTTACTGGTCTCAGAGTACAAAATCACTGTTATTTTCCCCACCCCAGGGCGTGTATCTGAAATTCAACCAAACCCTTGGCATTTAAGCAAGTTCACGTTAAGCAAGTCCATCTTCTGAGTCATGTCCAAAGTCATAAGTCCAAGACCTGACTCTGCCACATATTGGCTCTGGGATGGTGGAAAATTCATTTAACCAATATATGCCTTAGTCTTCTTATCTGTAAGATGAGCAAATTCAATTATATCCCCTCTGAGATGCTTCTTAGTTCTAACACTCTATGAATTCTGTGAATTCAAGTCATTGTCTGAAGGCCCACGATTTCAAGGGTTTGATGAATCTGGCAAAGTGGTTGGTTTACCAGACTCTGTTGATGGGCTGTTAGGGCCGTGGTGCTAAAGCAGAAATGTCGATGAGGCAGGGAGGGAAGGACTTTATATTCCTTCAGGGTTGGAGCTGATCTCTATCTACCTCAGTTTCCACAAACCAGTTATGAATGTGCAGTTGCTGCATGAAGGTTACAGCTCTCATAGGACGGGATCCACCAAAGATACAGGAGAAGGATGCAAGGTTAGGATATTCTGGCCCTCTCCTACAGTGTCCATGCAGTGCCATGATTAAAACATTAATCAGCTTGGTGACTTAGGCAAGTTGCTTAATCTCTCCAAGCCACGTTTTCCTCACTAGAAAACTGGGCTAACCATAGCACCTATCTCATTAAGTAGGCTTGAAGATTCAGATAAATAATTTCTAAAAAAATAGTACTTATTGAGTGGGAAAACGCTGGCATTTTGTCTGAGGTTTTTTTTTTGTTTTTTTTTTTGTGGTATGCGGGCCTCTCACTGTTGTGGCCTCTCCCGTTGCGGAGCACAGGCTCCGGATGTGCAGGCTCAGCGTCCATGGCTCACGGGCCCAGCTGCTCCACGGCATATGGGATCCTCCCGGACCGGGGCACGAACCCGTATCCCCTGCATCGGCAGGCGGACTCTCAACCACTGCGCCACCAGGGAGGCCCTTGTCTGAGTTTTAAACTCTCAATCTTACTTATTTCTCAAAAGGAGTAGAGGGGATGTTGAGTAGAAAGACTGAGGTGGTAGAGAGGGAGGAAAGAGGGACACCAGAAACAACATTTTTATAGCTTTGTAGCTTTGTCTAGGGCTGGGATTTCTCCCACAATTTGCCTCAGTCTTCTCGTAATTCATAGGCATACTGCTGTTGTAGGTGTGACCTTTGACTTTCTAGAGGAAAATAATGAAGCAAGAGAAAGTTAGTGCAAGTGGATTCGTGGCTAAACATAAATGTGTCTTCTGTATTTTATGTTCACACCAGTGTGTTCTACTTTAAATTTCTCTATTTTTTCCCCACTTTTCAACTTGGTAGAAATCATTTGCTGTCCTTATGTTCAGTTAGTGAATTTCTTTTGTAAGAAAAAGAGCTTTTTAAAAATCGACTGTAATGACCACAGCACAGGTGAATCCTTCCTATAAATTCACTTGGATTTTAACCTTGACTATTGTAAATGAAATGTAAGAACAAATTTAACATGCCTGAGAGAAGCAATGGGCTCCTCTTCTATTCATTTTAGATTCACACCTATTATTAAGTTGTTTTTGGTTTCCATAGCGGGCAGACTAAGATGAATTGCATTCAAAGTGTAACAAGAGTGATTTGGAAGACAGAGGCTCAGATGAAGATTTTTGAAACACTGTGATGTATTATCTAGAATGACTGTGAAAATATCTTCCCTTGAGAATTTTCTGAAGAGACTGGCTTCCTTCCTGTTTTTATTATACTCAGTGCAGTGGTAGCTGAAGTGTGGTGGTGGAGGCAGTGGTGGAGGGTGTGTATCCAAAGCCCCTTCCAGTCCAATCCTTCAGAGTCTAATACCAGAGGGAAGGAAACTTCACAAAGAGCCTTTATCATTAGAGCCAACTTAATGACAAAGAGCAATTAAGCATTTCTATGGCGGGTAGTGTTCTGCGTCTGTTAGCTATTATTAAACTTATTGAGTTTTTGAAGGGATTTATCTCTTGTTGCCTCTCTTTGCCTTGGCTCAATAAGGCAATGAAATCAGAATTGCATGCCTGTGACAACACGGGGCGTTGCCACCGGATGAAAGATGTTACCAATTTAGCCTGCCGACCACTTCAAAATCAAGAGGAGGAGCAGATGGGCTGGCTCTGGAAAATTCTCTTACTTGCTAGATGAAAACAACTTATAAAGTACTGAAGACGAAAAAGTGATTTTTAAAAATTAAGCAAATACAAATCAATTTTTCGTGTTTCTTGGTATGTTTCCTAAACAGTAAAATCATGTTTGGCCTAGAATCAATCAAAGAGCATTTGTTGAGGGCCTACTAAATATCTGTTATGAACTATGGAGTACAAAATTAATGAGTTTTAAAGATATGGACTGCTTCTAAGGAGAGTATATATGATTACCAGGACAAACGGCACATACATGTGTGTATGTCTGTCTATATCTATTTGTCTATCTATATATGTATCTATCTATGCATCTATGTATCTGTCTATATATCATCTATCTGTTGAATTATATTAGCAACAGGTCTTGAATTAATAGTATATGTATATCACATATAGATAAGACTAAATGTTAAATTGTGAGGTACTGGCATATAAAAAACTGTCAGTTATGCAATATGCAATACAGATATTGTAAAGGAGAATTTTTAAGAAAAATTAATATGAATAGAGACATCAGAGACAACTTGATCTGGACATTCAGGTGAATAGATGGGAGGAACAAAACAATTAGTTGTGACAAAGAGCTTGAGCCAAGATAGAGGTTGGAGTCAGGGAGGCAGTGAAAGGACCTGCTTAATGGGGGCTAATTTTTCTTGATTTGGAATTACAGAAGATAAAACAAAGTAGGCAAATAGGCCAAGAAAGCTAGACAGAGCTGGAATTAATGTGGAACCCATTATAGGTTTTTAAATTGGAGATGGCATATGGTTTAGTGGATGAATCAATTTAGATTTGGAGGTAAGCTCTACCTCCACCACTATTTTGTAAGGTTGGAGACTTGCCTAATGGAATTATTTGGGAAGATGAGAGTTGAACAAATTGTGCAATAGTAGAGGCAAACTTTTTAAAGGTGGAGAGGAATATAATTTAGCATAGAAGTTGCTGCAAACTTGGTGACATCATTCATTTAAAAAACATGTGTCAGTACCAGCACTGTGCTAGATACACCCAATGGACAAGCTCCCTATCCTCCTGGAGCTTATAGTTGTGTTAAAAATCAAAATTTAACTGAGTAAATTTTAAAGATCCTATTGGCTTTATTCAATGATTCATGAGTAGGGCAGCATCTAGCAGAAAGAAAGGAGCTCTGAGGAGCTGTACAAATTGGAAGGCTTTATAGGCAGAAAGTGGAGAGGGACAAGGAAGGAGCAGCTTGTTTAAGGCAAGGTCAACTTCCTTTGGGGGATGGAAGGGTTTTATTGAGCAGATTACTTCATTAGTGCTGACAAGATTATTCCAGATTGACTGGTTAAAGGTTACATTCCTGGCAGAGGGTGAAACTGCAGTTAGATTAGGTATTAAGTCTTGGTTTGCTGACATGGGGCTTAGCACAAGTGACTCCATTTGGGGCCTGTTGCCTCTTTGTAAATAATTTGAATGATGTCCACATTTAATACACACTACTACTTTGGTGTAGAGAAAAAGTAGCTTCTTTTTGTACAACTTGTCTAATCTTCCTCCTCATTCTTATCCCACTGGGTGAAAATGTAACATTGCCCATTAATAATATTCCATCTCATCTTTCTCAATCTCAATCATTTAACAGTCTCTGTGGGTTAAATCTTTAGTAAATCCAGAATTTTCAATTCCCCCTTAGGGCTAGTTTAGATTGTCTTTTTCACATGACTCAATCTTTTAGGCAAATCTTTAGTCTTTCAGATTTTTTTGTTCTTCTTCCTGCTCTTTTCCACAGCGGCATCTGGCTGTGGAAAGCTTGTTTCAGTGACCTTGAGGTCATGGAAAAGAAGGTAGGTATTCACATGGTGTCTTTCAGATACTGGTGATCTGAGCTGATAAGGCACAACCAGAGCTATCTGAATATTTGGAATGATAGATGAGGTCTATCCCTGGAATCCACAGTTAAACCATTTGTCTCTGATTCTGTTGTCTTCCGTGTCCTGACACAGGCCCTGTTGGTCCACCTCCCCTAGCAACAAATGCATGTGTGCTCACCAGGGCACACAGGACCCCTCCATGTCCCACATGGGCTCTGTGGCACCAGGAGAACTGTCTCCATCTCTCCAGCTGCTTTCCCAGACTATTGTTGCACTGTTGTTCTCAGCCTTCCTATGTGATGCCTGAGAAGAAACATGCAACTGACCCTCTTCTCTTCCACATGTTATCAGTGGGCTTTCTCAGACTTACCCACATGGACTTTCTCAGACTTACCCACATGTTTCTAAAACTCCCCACATCCTGAAGACTTGAGCCCTGTTTCAGTCTGAATTATCTCCCCCACCTTAATTCATACGTTGAAGCTCTAACCTCCAGTTCCTCGGAATGTAAATGTATTTAGAGATAGGGTCTTTAATTAAGGTTAAATGAGGTCATATGGGTGGACCTTAATCCAAATTGCCTGATATCTTTATAAGACAAGGAAAGTTGGACACACAGAGAGACACCAGGGTTATGCACACAAAGGAAAAACCATGGGAAGACACAGCGAGAAGGTGGCCATCTGCGAGCCAAAGAGAGAGGCCTCAGAAGAAACTATAGCTGCCAACATTTTGATCTTGGACTACTAGCCTTCAGAATGGTGAGAAAATGAATTTCTGTTTAAGCCACCCAGACTACGATATCTTCTTATGGCAACCCAAGCCGACTAACACAACTCCCAAAGCAGAAAGTTGAAGACTTATCCTTATGACTTCTTGGCTCTTTCCTCTCTCTTCCCTTTCTATGATTTATTGGAGCAGGAAAGTTGAACTTCCCATTTCCTCTGCATAATACTTTCCTATTTTAATCCTCCTTTTCCTCCTAGGTACCAAGCCTCATAATACACCCATGATGGAAGAAAGGGTAACTCTCCCTACACTAATAAAAAAAAAAAATCCATGATTTGAGTCTATCAGGCATGACTGTTCTTATGGTAGTCATGGAATAATTTGTAACAGTGAAACTAGCATTTCACTGTTATGCATTAGTTTAATATCCTCAAAGTATTATCCCTGCTACATGGCTTTAGTGGAGGAGACAAGCTTTAACATATAATCACACAAGCGAATAAGTAATTATGAAGAGGAGTAAGTGTGATGAAAGCAAATATAGGACCTATTGAGATGGGAATGGGTGGCAGTAGGGAATTCCTCTCTAAGAAAGGTTTCAGCTGGGACTTGAAGGAAGAGTAGGATTTAGCAGGGAGCAGGGGGAGAGTGTTTCAGGAGTGCCAAGGCAAAAAGGAGGAAGGACGCTCCTCTGAGGAACCAAATGGAAGCTAATGGTGGTGGGTGGGGGCTGAATCAGGGTGAACACAAGGGTGTGGCGCTGGTATCATAGTGTGCTGGGCTAGTATGTAGACCTGACTGTGGAGGGCTGGTGGACTGTGTCAGAGGTTTGAGATTTTAATCCCAGTGCAAGGGCAGCCACCAAAGCATTTCAGCCTGTGACTGCCAATTTGCGATGATGGAAACTCCAGGGAGCAAAAACATGTAATGATACCAGCTACAGTGGCATTTATCAAATGCTTCCTTGGTGTCAGGAGGTTTCTATGTTGTTATTTAATCCTCACAACACCTGGTGAGGTAATAATTGCTACTCTTTATTGGGTACTGACAGTATTCCAAGCTCCATAATAAATACTTTACAAATAAATCTCTACTCTCACAGCAAACCTGTCAGGAAGTATTATTATCTCCTTATTTTAAATAATAGAATGCAGGCTCAGAGTGATTAAGAGATGATTAAGGTAAGTGGCAAAGCTGATGTGCAAACCACAGCTATACAGCCCTACCTACCACAGTCCTAGGCATGTAGTATATTTAAATAAAGAAACAACTGGAAAGGGTTAACAGTAGACAAAGCAAGATAAACAAGAAAGATGTGATTTGAGGAAGGCCTTTCAATATTCCTGAACCTCTCATCCTGACTGAATTTAGGAAAAACCCACAAAATCTATTTGTCATTCTACCTATGTAATTCACCAGCAACCCGTTAAGTCACCTCGTGTCCATGCCATGAGTATTAGTTTCCTAGGGTTTCCGTAACAAATAGTCACAAACTCAACAGTAGAAATTTATTCTGTCAAGATTCTGGAGGCCACAAGAAATCAAGACATCAGCTGGTCCGTGTTCCCTCCAAAGGCCCTGAGGAGCATCTTTGTTTGCCTCTTCCACTGGTGGCTCCAGGTCTTCCTTTTCTTGTGGCTGCATAACTCCATTCTCTGCCTCCATTTTACATGGTCTCTTCTTCTTTAACTCAGTGTGTCTCTTCTCAGTGTGTCTCTTATAGGACACGTGTCCTTGGGTTTAGGACTGGATAATCCAGGATGATCTCACCTATAGATCCTCAATTTAAATGCAAAGATCCTTTTTCCAGTAAGGTCGGATTCACAGGTTCGAGAGCACGGGCACATCTTTTTCCCACTTTACCACGTGTTCCATTTCAGGAAGCTCCTCCTGTATTCTGGATGAACATCCAGAGAAAACCCAGGGTATTACCAATCTGGTTGCGATCTCTTTGCTTCCAGAGTCAGAAGACCTCCCTGGTCAGGGTTCAGCTCTCTTGCTGTGGTTAAGGCTTCTGACCAAATATAGACAAGTTAAAAGTCTACAGAAGCCCATGGATTTTTTTCCATTTTGTATTTGGGAGTTTTGTGATATTTCAGAATTCACCAAAATCATATAATTTCCCTTTCTCTCCTTGATACACAGCTCTCTTTCATGTTTCAGTTTGTACAAAGAGCATTAGAATGTGTGTTGTTATTGTACCTAAGAGTAAAAATGTTTGTCTGGAGTGTAAATAATAGCTATGACTTGATCATTTCTTTTTTTCATTTTTAATTCGTCAGTGTTAGTCCAATGAACTGAAGTGAAAAAGATCTTCACACAGTCCTGAGTTAACAAATTCTTTTCTACTCACTCATACATCCAGGCATAAATGATAAGGCATCGTATGTGTTTGGAATGGAACCCTGTGATCTGACCTGCAGATCAAAAAAGTGCTAATAAGTGGCAATCAATCTATCAGCCAACAAATGGTTTTATTTTCACTCAGTAAGGGTTTCACGCTTAAAGGGGAGATGGATAATTAAGACTTCATGTTTCAAAATATTAAATATTGATTTGTAGACATTTAGCAGCAGGCATAAAGCTCTCCTGAGGGATGACAACAACTGTCTAAAAGATTATAAAAGATTTTATTTCTCTTGGTAGAATTTAGCATTTATTTCTTATTTAAAAGATGTGAAATGAGTTGGTAAAATATTATATCAAGGAGATAGCTTGGAGCTCCACAAATGGCTGTCATGTCTGCAGTGTGTGGCTAGCCAGAGTTAAAATAAAACCGTTTTGCTACTTTCATATCGGCTTTTGGTTTATTGATGTGTCAGAAGGTTTATAAGCTCTTCAACTCAAGTTTTGATTGTTTTATCCAACTACTGTCACTTCTTATCAGTATTAAAGGCAGAAATCAAAGAAAAGGCCCAGGGGAGGAGGACTTCCAAATGTTGCTTTTTGCTGTCACTGTTGTAATGCTGATACTCTCCTGACAGGCCCTTTTTCTTGACACCACGGGGTAATTAGGGGGATTTTTATAAGAGGCTTTACCAATTAGTTAATACATTTTCTGATTAAACACTCCTTTGTCTCAGCCATAGAGATACTGCCTAAATGAGTAGGAGCTGGGGATGGGACCTACAGTCGGGGCTAGAGGGAAACACCACGGTGAGTCCAAATGTCACCTGAGCTTTGACTTTCCCAAGACCGACCTTGAGTCAGTAATCCTTGTCAGTGTAGGCAACTGGGACAACGTTAGGGCCAGACATAATATTCAGACCTTACAGAGTAATTTTGCGTTCAATAGACCCCATGTAACATGTGGATTTCTAGTACCTTGATGAAATTCAGTGTCTTTCCAAAGACACTGAATTCTCCACTAATAAGCTCTCCACTAATAAGCTCTTTTCGTTGAGGGAATGTGCAAGAAAAAGAAAGGACAGCACATTGAATGGATGTGGGAACACCTACAAAACAATCTAAAGGTTCTGGAAATACCCAACATAGAAGATTGATAAAAATTGCAAAACTCCCCAGTGTTGCCATAGCATTCCCACAGATACAATTTGAGTTTCAACTTTATTTATCCTACTTAATATACTTCAATACAAACAAGCATGCCATCAAAAATCATATGCCATTTGGTTTGTTGAATCAAGGTCTTAGTTGATAAAAGTAAAAACTGTGGTTCCAAGGCAAAACTCTTTTGGCAACGTAAGGCTTGGAGGTGTTGGGTGGAGTGAAGGGATGGTTGTCTTGGGTCTGCTCTTCTGCTGGGGTAAGAGTGGAGTTTAAGCCTTAGAGTTCCCCAGGTGGAGGGTGCCTGGGAGGGACTTGGCTGGGCAGTCTCTGTTGCCACTTAGTTTGCTCTAACAGTGGCTTCCTACCTCTGAGCATCTTCTCAAATTTCCTTCTATACGGCATTCACTTTGGGGTCTTTTATTTCTCATTTTAATACTTCAAAAAATTGACAGCAGTTGGATTAAAACAATTGGAATTTGGATTTAAGTTCTTATAAACTTTCTTTCCATTGGAGATCATGTAATGTTTGGGCACGTTGCTTTTGACAGCTCCTGCTACTTTCTAAGACTGAGGTAGGTAACATCCCATAGGTGTAAACTGTGAAGAGAAATGAGCCAGAGCCTCAAGTTCCCAAATTGTAGCCATGATTCTCCACTGCATGATCCTTGGATTTCCATGCCCGGTGGTGTGCTTTCTATTGATTTTTGTTTTCTAAATCAATTGCACCATGGGGCTTTAGAATTGCTCATTAAGGAGGTTGAAAAGAAGCAAATTTGGTTCAAGTTTTTGTGCTGGAAATTTGCACTTTCTAAATCTGAACTGCCTAGCACTAGGGCTCTGCAGCCCTTACCTCATGCTTTGGTGGCTTCCTTGAATATATCCCATGGCAGAGTGGAAAAGATTTAATGAATAGCCTTGTGGTACATGAAATTGATTTCCTTAGCAAATATTAGTTTGGGAGTTTCATGTGTGAAACTGACATGCAGTGTCACAGTTCATTTTATTTTCTTTTTTGCACTGGTATATTCAATTTTAGAGCAAAAGCATTTTTGTATTTCCCATTGAAGTTCATGTGATGCCATTTAGAGCTATCTTTTGCTTATAATGAAACACTTAGAATTAAAAATGCATTCTTTTAAAGGCACATCTTTTTTTTATTAGACATTTGAATGCATCACACGATTTTATCAGCAGTAGTAAGTAGAGGATAGAATAGGGAAGTGACAGAAAATCCATTTGGCAGAGAAAATAGGCTCTCTTCATATGTGTATGTGATTGCATGTGTGTAACATTGAGTAATTGTAATGCAAGTATAGACATCTTTTGGCATCATAATGGCAAATCAGAAAATAAAATACAATTTTTAAAATGTGGTCTGTTTTGGTCACTTGATTTTTTCACACTAGCAGCAAATAGAAAATAGGCTAAGACAAGTGAATCTACTACATTAGATTCTAAATTAAGTCCTAGGTTATATCTCTTTTATAAGTGAAAGGGAATTTAAAAGGCAAGTCATCTATTTGGAAAAGAAAAGGAGACAGTATAGTTAGAAATAAACAGTCATATTTTGTTTTAAACATATATTTTATAAAACAAAGAAGCAGCTGTGTTTTCCATAAGAGAACCATTGAGAGTGCATTAAATGGAATATTTAAAGCTGTAAAGTTGAAGCGGGAATTCATACCAATTATCATTGCCTCTAATAATTTAGATAGTATTTCCTAGTATGCAAGAAAATCTCTAAAGTATATGATCATGTTCATATTTATATTTAGGTTCGAAAAAACAAAACAAAGAAAAAAATCTTTTTCTTTCGAAGAGCTTCCAGGAGTCTTATTCGACATGCAAATCCCTTCTGATTATCAGGTGATCAAGGAAGTGTTTGTCATTTCTAAAATACTAAACATTAGATTCTGAAGATAATGCACCCTGAAGAGGGGAAAACCTGGCTCATTTAATAACATATACTTCATTTACAGTTCCGAGGAGCTTCGTTCTTCTGGCTACGACATTTCCCCCAGTCATGGTTCTGATGTATGCAGATCTCTAAGTACATTTTAAATAGAACAACAACTGAACGATTCACTCAACAGGATTCATGAAGAGGAAATAGACATATTTCGGCATGGGAGAATATTTATGCATTATTTAACAGCAATAATGTTTGAATTCATACATTATGCAAATGCAGTTATAATCAGGAAAATGAAAGAACTTGGACTGCTGCAACATCCTTAAACCCACCATTAGGTACCTATTTGTGCATAACGTGTAATGCTGCACAATGCCTTACGATGCTACAGTGTGTCACTCGAAAAGAAAAGTTATCAGAGATTAACTGGGTATAAAATGAAAAGTTGATGAACCCCTGATTGCTACCTTGGTACTGAGTTCTATAAATTTACCCTCAAACAAGTGCAAGGATGTTAATGATAATTAACATGATATTGGAACAAAATGCACTTTACTCAAATGCTTCCCCCCATTAAAACTTTCCCCCTATTTAGTCAGATATGGATGACTTCATCTTCTTTATCTAGAGTGCCCTGCTTATGTGCAGACACTAGTCTAAGAATTTTACATGACTTACCTCATTTAATCTCCTAACAATTAGCTCATAACGATGTTATGAGGTAGGCTATTATTATTCCTATTTTACAGATGAGAAAACTGAACCACAGAGAGAATGAGTATCTTGCCCAAGGTCACTGAAGTACTAAGTGGTAGAACCTTGACTTTGAATACAGGAAGTCTGAATCCAGAGTCTACTCTCTTAGTCTCAATGTCATGTTGTTTATATGTATTACTATGACAGTTTCTTAAGCTCTACTTCCTTCTTTTAGAGTGTAAACTCCCTGCTTTAAAAATGATTATAATTGAGCATTTGTTATATCCCAGGCACTGTGCCAGGCTGAGTGGATGCACAGATGAGTAAATATAGCCCCTGCTCTCCAGGGGCTCACAGTCTAGCAGGGGAGATATACATGAAACTAGACTGCATTGTGGGAAGAGAGAGACAGGCATGTAGAGAGGGAGTTAGAGAAACAATTGGAAGGGCATCTAACTCATCTGGAGGAATGGGAGCAGGAAACTGAAGGAAAGCTAAAGGAAGAGATACCCATGACTGGGCTGTATCCTATTTGCTTGGTCTTTTCCTTACCCTCTAGCTCCTGGCATGGGATTCTGCACAGAGAAATTGAATAAGTAGATCAGTTTAATGTTTAATTGGTTGAAATAAGTCACTCTTTCCCAACACCAGGGACTTCTATGTTGGTGATCTTGGGTGCCACAGTGTCTGGGGAGAGTTTAGAGAAGACATGTGCCCTGATTTTAACTGAAAGTAGTGATTCCTGTTGATTTGTAGAGAATTTTATAAAATCCATGACCTTGACCCAGGAGAAAAAATACACCTATATGGAATTCTATGAAATTTCAAGGTGTTTGTGAACTCTCTAAAACCACTTAGGACCCCAGGTTAGGGACCCCTGGTCTAAAGGACGGCAAGTTGGGTGAGTAATAAGCCTACTAGTATATGATGGCCATTAGTACAGATCAGTGGTTCTTAAACTTTCTGGTCCTGAAGGACCTCTTTACATCTTTAAAAATTATTGAAGACCACCCTCACCCTAAGTTTTTGGTTTATGTGGATTATATCAATCTACACTTATGTGAGAAATTAGAACTGAGAAGTTTAAAAATATTGCCTACTAATTCAAAAATTACAACAACCCCCATTATGTGCTTACATAAATGTGTTATAGAACATAACTATGATTTCCAAATCACAAAATTAGCAACACGAGTGGTATTAGTTTACATTTCTGTAAATCTCTTTAATGTCTGGCTCCATAGAAGATAGCTGGATTCTCAAGTCTGCTGCTGCTTTTAACCTGTTGGGATATGTTGTTTTGGTTGAGCATATGAAGAAAAACCACTCTCACATAGATATGTAATGGGAAAGGAAGGAGTACCTTGAATAGTTTCATAAGATCATTGTGGACGTTCTTCTTTGATATTCCACCAAAACTTGGCAAGTGGTTGTTTCTTAAAAGTTATTTGCAATGTCAAACTTGAAACCATATTAATGAACTTTTTGTACTGTTACTTGAAAGTCCACTAGTTTTTTTTTTTTTTTTTTTGCACTTTGAGTGGATCTTTTGCTCCTGTATTTTTATAAAATTTTGCAATGTTATTTGGAAATGTAAATTCACTGAATTTTGCAGATCTTCTTGACACATTTCATTATACAGCATTAAAAAATTGCATTCACTAATATCACCACAAAATCTTTAACTTTGGGAAGCTGTCAAACTCATCATTATGGATACAAGATTTCCAAAATTTCAATTTTCATGTGAATGAAATTTAATTTTATCAATGACAACAAACGTCAGTTGCTTTTCTTGAAGCCATAGGTTCACTTCATTTGTTTTTGAGAAATGTCTCCTAAATACACAAGATTGAATAATCATAGTTTGTCAGTCATTCTTTCAAGTAAAAATGCTTTTCCACAAAGTGGCTTTTTCAGCTCACAACACAATCACAGAAGTGTTTCTCCTTGAGACAAATCTTGTGCTTCTCTATGCAACCAAAGCACTTCATATCTACTTCCCATTTCATCATCTTGCTTATTAAATAGTGTATTCAAGAGTAGTTTTAATAAAATTAATTTTATTGTTTCATAAAGGACATTCTTGAGGGAAACTGGCATTTTTTAAAACTGTAACTGCATGGCAGTTGAAAAATACGATTATATTGTATAGCTGGAAGTCACTGCCTTGATTTTGCAAAGGCACCAGAAGTCCTATCCACCATTCTTTTTGCACCATTAATGCAAACCATCAACACATTAATAAAGGCAAATAATGTCTTAGTATTATTATGAAAGTAGTTTTGACCTTGAAGATGCCCTGAAAGATCTTAGGGACCCCTGACATTCTGCATTCCACAATTTGAGAGTCATTGAGGTAAAATGTACAAAGAGAAATTAGCTTCCTCTATGGAGGAAAGTTGAAATAAATATGGAGGCGAGTTGAGAGGTTTGGGGAAAACAGCTTTTCGGGGAGAGAAGCTAACTAATAAAAGTATTAGTGTGTACCTAAGTGTGTTTCAAGTGCAAGGAAATACTGTAGACTTCTTGGATGTTCAATACACTAATTTTTTTTTTTTTGCTGTACACTGGCCTCTCACTCTGTGGCCTCTCCCGTTGCAGAGCACAGGCTCCGGACGCGCAGGCTCAGCGGCCATGGCTCACGGGCCCAGCCGCTCCACGGCATGTGGGATCTTCCCAGACCGGGGCAAGGACCCGCGTCCCCTCCATCGGCAGGCGGACTCCCAAGCACTGTGCCACCAGGGAAGCCCACCAATTTTAACACTGTATTGTTCAGGATAAGGGTGTGAGACTCCTGAGGCAATCATTTTCCTGGCTGCAATTTTTGACCTGAGTGTTTCAAACACACCAATATCTATTTCTCTGGGTAGAATTTAAAGAAGGAGTCAGTGGGAAATGGTAGGAGGGAATTACACTCAACCAGCTGAAAGTAGAGATTTTTAAAAACCTCACAAAACAAAGGCTTTCAAGAGTGAACTTATACTGCAAACCCATAAGCTTCAGAGAACCCAGGTTCAGAGTGGAGTGTTGACAGAGACAAGACTGGAAAAGCAAAAGGCTGTTCTGCAGTAATTAAAACTAAACTGAAGAAGTCAAAAGATGCTTGTTATTCTGTGTTTTCATAGCAGTGTGTTCAGCTGCCATGGAAGAGGCTCTATTAGCATTTACTTTACAAATCTCATTTCTTCAGAGGTCAGAGCTCAAGCTGAAAACTCACTTCTGGTGGAAATTCCTTACCTTTCTGTTGGCCCATATCACAAATGGAATGCTTCCTAGGTTTATTTTAGTTGTCTAAATATTGTAGGGTTGCCTGGTAATAAATCAATTTTATGTAATATTTTTCTTCTCTTTATCTTTAGTCATCTTGAAATGCTAAGAGTTTCTTGCATTAGAGTAGAATCCTGTATAATATATAGATCACTGATAAAAAGATAATTTGGTGTTGTGAAACAGGTTAATAAGAAAGAATATTACTAGCCATTCATCTTGCTGCCTCCAAGGCAAAGAATATCTTCCAGAGAGATAGCAGTTGAATGTCTTTTTAAAAACACAGTGGTAATTTTCCCACCAAGATTATTGGTATGTGGATGAAACTTGCAGTAGAAAATTACCTAAGCTTCAAATTTCATTCATACTTTGTGATTTCCGTGACATCACCATTTCTTTAAGCATAGTTAAGGTATATTGTGTAGTACATTTCATATAGTCCAATATGCAGTTATTTCTGGGATAGGTTAGCATTTGGTGGTATTTCCTGCCAAAGAATTTTGCAAAGGAAAATGCTGTGCTTGGGTAGTGCGTGAAGAATGTAATCTGCCGGGACTCTTGAGTACCTACCACATGAATAAAAATATGTGATCTCAGCAGAAAAAAAAAAAAGCTTAGACTAGAAAAACTTACCCTGTTCTCCTGACCTCCGTGAGTCATTGTCACAAGAGAGGACAAGTAAGTACACAGCTCTGGAGATAAAAATAAAGGAGATAGGGTAGTAGTGTCATGTTTCTACCTATTTGGAAGAAACTGTTTTTTGTGATCTGGAATGTTGTAGACATTCACACTTGGCTTTGTAACTAATATAGTGATTAAACACATTTAGGTAATTCTGGACTGGGCATCGATGTTAGATTAATGGAAGACCTTTCTGGTAGTGCAATCTGTTCAACTACTCAGAGGGGTTTCTCATAGGACTTTCTGGAGGTATCTTGTTGGGAAGTTTATATAAGAATAATCATCGAATTAAAAAATCACAGTGATAAAGGGGGCCTTGGAGATGGTTTATTAATGGTTTATTACCATTCATTTCTCAGGTGAAATATGTTTTCAGCTGTTTAGGGTCAAATCAGATGAGAGCGAACCTCTGGATGGGCAACAGTCCAGAGAACTCCTTGAATTCCTTTCAAGACCTGAGTTTTCATGATTTAATAATAACAAATATAAAAATACTTGAATTGAAATAAAAGCCCTCCATACATTCTAGCTATCATTTTTATTATCTTAACTGTTGGTTAGATGCTAAAGAGTGAGGGGGTAATAATAAAACCAGGTCTGAGAAAAAGGCTGAGAGAAAGATTGTCTCTCTATAGAGCTTTTCAAGGCAAGTGAAAGCAGCATTAGCCTGCTGAGTGGTCGTGATGGGGAACAGTTGAAAAGAGCTTAGAATTTCCAAATCAGCACAAAAGCAGTACAGGTGTCACTTCAATCTCATATAACGTTATGCCCCCCCCTCCCCAAACACCTTGTTCCCTTTGTGAGTCAGAATCAATACAGCTTAAAAAGAGGCCATGGGAAGGAAGCACGGTATTTGCTTACTCATAATGAATACTCTCCCTGTGATATAGTGATAATATTGCTGCTTTTGTTTTTAGAGGTATAATATAGGCCCCCCACCATCACACACACACATATTCCAAGCTGAAACATGGCACCAAGAGCTTCATCCTGCACAGTTTCATTATTAATAGTGTTATCATTAATGCAAATGTTGACACATTATCTGCACAACCATTTTCTAGTAAGGAAATCTACAAATAACACTTGACATCTTGTTTGCATAGCAGCTACAGTGTGTATTTTTCACTGTTCTTTGTATCTTTACTGCTTATTGGAGCGCCACATCATTTTGGCCTAGTTCAAAATCTTTTAATATGCAAACCTGAACCAACATCAAAGGACAAATCAGCTTCAAAATGATTTTCCACACTAACAGTCTTGTACATCGTCACCAAATATTATCACATTGATTACTACACAGTTTTAAGATTCAATGGTTTTGTGTTGATTTTTTCCCCATTAATATATGTGGACTTTCATTATATGATTTTGGGGTCATACTTTTTTAGTTCTCATTTTCTTTCTTAAATCTGCATTAAATGTGCAATTTTTAATACAATTCAGGGTTTTCTAGCATAATGATGTTAATGATACTTCAATTATTTTATGCTATTGTTTGCAATGCAATTAAGCAAGACACTGAATCTTTAATATTAACGTTTCTTCTGTATGCCTACAAGCATTACATAACTATTGCAAACTTGCTACAAATTCTGGAGGATTTAAATCAGAAACAATTTTTGAAGAGCTATACCTCACCATAGAGTGCAAACATCTTGGCTCCTAAGAAAGGCATCGTAGAGAAGGTTTGCTAATTGATTTTTCCTTATGAACAATCTGTTTCTCTTCCAGTTTATTATAGGAAACACTGGCATTTGTCATTTTCCCAATATTTGGAGCTTGCTGCCTTAATAAATGCACATACCAGATGATGCTCGCTCCCTGTCTGATGGGCGAATGGTGTTGGGCAGAGGAAGGTCACACTGATGTTAAATTTGCTGTTGAGCAAAGGATCACAGTGTAAATGGAATCCTGAAAGCTGGGAAATGTGAGTGTGCCAGTGTAAATAATCTATTAATTATTGACAGCTAGGGGACTGAAAATTCCTATTTAGTCATGACGTCTTCATTTTCACACTGGGCCATTTCTGGCATTTTTAAAATTAAAGTTTTCTTTTACTATAGATATGAAATATTTCCATTCATACTAAATCTCTGCAGGTGCTTTCTTCTTCTTTTGACATTTTGTCTGATTTTTGCATATTAAAGCAATAGCAGATATGGCAAAAGGCAAGGAATGATCCAAGAATGAGAAAGAGAACAATGGTATTAGGATTGCTTACACATTACACATTTAAAAAATTCTGTCCCTATGTAGAGGGGAAACAAACCCCCAGGAAAAATGTAAGTGATGTTTGAGAAGCTTCAGGCACATTCACTATTTATAGAAGCCAAATGACATTGAAGGTGCTGACATTTATGAGACCATTTAGCAGATATCGCAGGACTGTAGGTCATTTTCAAACATTTAAAAATATTCCAGGGCTTCCCTGGTGGCGCAGTGGTTGAGAGTCCGCCTGCCGATGCAGGGGACACGGGTTCGTGCCGCGGTCCGGGAAGATCCCACATGCCGCGGAGTGGCTGGGCCCGTGAGCCATGGCCGCTGAACCTGTGCGTCCGGAGCCTGTGCTCCGCAACGGGAGAAGCCACAGCTGTGGGAGGCCCGCATACTGCAAAAAAAAAAAAAAAAAAAAAAAAAAAAAAAAAAACAAATAAAAATATTCCAAGGAAAAGGACAAGGCTAATGTAAAATATTTTAGCGTCCTTGCTGTAATTTTCTAAAGTTATTATTATAAACTGGTCAATGACATGATACCTTCATATATTCAATTTCTTTATCTCTACTACACATCATCAGGCTTGCTTTATTTCCGGCATCAGCTATTTGTTTAACTGAAGTAACTGGCACTCTGCTCATCAGAGTTTAACTGGAGAGAGTATAAATGTAGCCTAACGAAAAGGTTGGACCATGCAAGAACATTTGGGGACTTCTGAGGCACAGTGGGTTGGTGCCCCTGACATGTTGGGGAATGGCTTTTATTAACAGCACACTTCCATTGGTGAGGTAATGTTCAGGTCTTTGATCACTATAAAGACCCTCTCTTCTGGGTTTCTTAACAAACTAAAAGGTTGAATCAGGTTCCCTGAAGTTTGTGAACCCCTTTTTGTCCATTTGGGTCAAGTTTGAAGCCCAAATGGACCAATTTATGTTTTCAGGTTAGTGTTGCTTTGAGTTGAGGAAATATGTTTGAACTTTCTATTCAGCAGTCCAACTCAGGGGGTGTGAATAACGGTGAACTGTTCACACAAGCCCCAGCACACCTCCACTGCTGGGTCTCCTACTGCTGGACTGCTGGTCCAAACTGGCCTTAAAGGATTTGCCACCAGGAGGAGGTCTTTCATGTTTCTCTAACTTTGATTTCCCACTCTCTGCTACTGATCATTTATGATAAACTGGAGCCTTTTGAGGTGAGCAATGTCATGGCTGCTGTCTACATTTGAAATGACACTACATTGATGCATTTTACAACTAAAACCAATATGAAATACATGATATTTAAAAGGAATGTTTTAGGTAATATGTCTAAGACAGAAAGGGAAAAAAGTGAGAGGGAAGGGTTACCATGGAATAAATGTAAGTGTGAGGGATTTAACTATGTAGTTTGTTTAAAAGAAGAAAGAAGGCAGGAAGGATCCGTAAAGAAGGAATCCTTCAGAGGCTAAGCTAAGAGCAAACCATTATTCCTAACAGAATCACATAGTAGGTATGAGTCTTTGTATCTTCAATTTGGAAAGATATTTTTCTTTTGGGGGGTGATGCTGTGCATTGTGTGTTCTACAACAACAGTATCTGAAATGGAGGAAATATAGACCCATCCTCATTGCTTATAACATGGGAGAACTAGCTCAGCCATAGCCCTAGTGGTACTTGAAATGCTCATTCTGTCCAGCAGAGGGCACTAGTAACTAGTGCACACCAGTAACACATTCACGGTATTTCCCATGATGAATAACCATATTTTCAATACATTACAAACCACAGTAATGAGAAGAACCAGTTATTATTTTTGTTCCTGTTATCATGACATAATATCTTTTGTTTATCCCAGTGAACATATCCAACTTCTATAGCTTCAATTAAAATATCAATGCCGGATTCAGAATACTCTCTCAATGTCCAGAACTGGTCTATTAAAACAAATCCACACAGATGTTTTCACATGTCTGAATAAAAGGAAATTTCCTGACTTTTTCTCACACTAACACTTCTATTCATTTAAGTGGGATTCCAAAGCAAAAGGGCAACAATTCTAAACACTGGAGATCTTTGAATGGATAGAAATGGTGCTTCAGAACTTTTAAGAACCGTGTCTCTGCTGCCCCAGTAGGAACTTTTCACTGAGGAAACACAGTCAAGGTTCAATAAATCTTGATTTCACAGACAGACTCCAAAAATTTTAATTAGCCATCTCCTTACATGTTTAGATATTATTTATGTAACCATCTTATTACGTATTTAAACACTAACACTAATTGGGCAGCCTGCTGACTGTTACTGAAGAATTCCTTGGAGAATGACAGATATTTCCAACCAATGATATTTTGATAACCAAAATATCATTTTCAAACTTGAACTAAAGAAATTTGGCCCTTTTCATCACCCTGGACTGGATGTGTAAAAGGAAGAAGCCATAGAACTTTATATATCTTAACTGTTCCTCAGTAAACTTACCTATAAAGAACAATAGCAAACACCTTCAAATCACTGGCAAGAGCTTCTTGCACTATTTTTGTGCAGTAGCAATCTAAAAATATTATCATTGAGTGATAGTTATCTAAATATAAAGTCTATGCATATTCTTATTAAAAAGAAATGTTATGACATTTTTAAATTAGTGTCTTTTTATATCCCCATATGTACACATGTGTTTAGCTTTGGATCTTTGAGATTCTCCTTTTTTAGCAGGGAGACCTAGACCTTATGAATATGTGTGGTAATTTAAAAAGTAAATAAACACATGAATGTACACTGCACATCATTGAAATGACACACTTTACTATAAAAGTATACCTTTTACGGCTTTCACTGAAAATATAGACTGTAGCGCTGGTTGATCAATCAGAGTTTTGAATTTTGTTTTTCATATTTCTTATCACCTGTTTATGAGTAGTGTCCATTTTGCTTTCCATCACAGTTGTGCCTGGTTGAGTGCAGAAAAGGTTACATGCTGGCATATGGTAAAAGCTTATAGGAAGATTTATACCATTTTGAATGGATTGTTTCAGGTTGCCTGCATTTTTAATACCGCTTTCTTGTCACGGAGAAGAGGAGTTTGTTATTTTTGGCTTTCATTAGAGTTCTCACTTCAGAGTTGGTTAGTGGGGGTTTCTGCTTTCAAAGCTGACATCTCTTTTCTTTTTAGCATCTGTTACATAAACAGGGTGAATAGCTACAGGGTTCCAAAATCGCGAAGGAAGCAGCTAACCCGCTTATTCCTCGCTCGACAATGTAACTGACAGCACGTAGCTCTCTCCACCCCTGCTGTCTCAGTTTTGAAGGGAAGCGCTGTTGCGCCGCCTCCCCGACACCAAGGCGCTGACAATAGGCAGATCTGAGGCAATGAGTGTTGCTGGGAAGAGAGCAGAGGAGAGAAGCCTGGTGGTGGGAGAATGAAGGTTAATAAAGGAAATTATTAATACTTCTATAGTGTTTTTTTGCATCTTTATCTCACGGATTCTCATACCATCCCTTTGAGAATATATAATTATTACCTCTTGTTAAAAATTCTGTATACATATTTGTATATATGTGTATTTTAAGTAAAGAAGAGGAGAAATACTCTAGGTAGGAGAATTCTTTTTTCTGTTCTCTGAGCAAGGACTGGTCAAATCAAAATGTCCTAAACACAAGGGAAAATATTATCTCACGCAACAAGAAGCTTCAGTGTAGAGTGGTTCCAGGGCAGAATGATGTCTTCAAGGACTGAACGTCTGCCATGGTCTTTCTGCTCTGCTGTTCTCAGAGAACACTGGATTCACACTCAACTTGTGTCTTCATGGTCATAAAATGGCTGCCACAGCTCCAGGAGTCACAGTTCACATTGTAAAAGAGCACAAGATCTAGCACAGTTTCGTAAAGATAGCAAAGTCTGATGCATCGAATTGTACTGTTTTACCTCTGAGCTCAGTGGTGGCTTAATTCCCAAGCTCCACAGGGAAGCAGAAAGTCTCCATTTGTTCCCATCTCTCAGGTTCAAGTACATCATAAAAGAAAAACAGAAACACAGACCTTGGCCTCAGAGAGTTAAATAATTTATTCCAGGATCCAGGAGCATATATGGAACACAGTACCCATCGTTCTGTCTCTAAGTCTGTCCTGGAAGGTGTTTGGGTTAAGAGAAGACAGCCCTTTCAGATATCTGTTTATTTGTACAGAATATTCACTTCTTTGTACATAGTAGGCTCTCAATCAGCATCAGTTGATTTGATTTTAGGTTTAAAAATGAAATTAAAACGAAGTTCCCTCAGGCTATTTGGCTTTGCTCTCTCTCTGGCATTTCCCTGTGATAAGTTTAATTGAATTTGAACCAGACTCAACTGTGAGAAATGTCCAGGACCCAGATATCTTTTCTTTTGTGTTTAATTTTGTGCTGATATCAACATAGATGGAGATAATCAGACTCTGAACTCATTCTGCTTCTCTAGGATGCTAGCTTCACTTTCTAATTAATCAGCCAATTAATCTACAATGCCTTTTGAGTAACCCCACTAATACTCCATTCTACCTGCTCTAAAGTATGTAAAAGGTGCTTTTCATCAAGGAACTTGCAATATATTTGGAGAAACGTGTCAAATACATGCAAAGGGTTGACTAATGGTTTTAAGGTTATATATGCATCAAATAATCAAGCTCCCTGGGAGGCTCAGTACACAAACAGGCAGACATACGATGTGAGCTGGCCTTTGGCAGGAGAACTGGCGACAGGGGAGCAGAATAATAACTCTGATGGAGAAGGTCTATTCAAATTTTATGAACATGAGTTTTCTCAGATATCTGCAGCTGCACCATCTTGGAGGGATTGGAACTGAATAGGCCTCAGAGGCAAACCTCGGGCCTGGAAAACTGGGCCAATTGCTTAGGGCTGTGAACTCTGTGCAGTGGGAGAATGATTCAGAGAGGCAGCCTTGAGGGCCAAAGGAGGATGTTTTTATTTAGGAAGATTTAACTAAGGGAAAAAGTTTGCAGGATCTATCCAAACAATCAGCCAATAAATGCAGACCTCATCCCCAACACAGGCCACCAAGCCACACAGCCTCTTTTATGACTTATTTAGTATGGTTTCTGATTCAACCTAATTTCCCTTGCCTTATCAGCAGTGTAGGCTCAGTGGACTCGATAGCAAGAGTTCTCTGATCTGTTGTTTTTTCTTTCAGCCAGAGCCTCTGAAGCTTGGATCAGGAATAGAGGTGTTGATTTGGAAGTCAAGAACAGGAGATGACTACTGACACCAGATAGGTACACTATATAGGCAAGAAATTACAGAGGAGATAGCCAGAGATAGAGCTCAGATTGTCCCTGGATGTCTCATTTGTAAAAAGAAGACCCTAATAGTATATCCATCCCACAGGATATTGTGAAGTTTTGGTGAGTTAATAGATGCAAAGCATTAGAAAGTTTTTTGTTTTGTTTTGTTTTGTTTTGTTTTTTTTGTGGTACGCGGGCCTCTCACTGTTGTGGCCTCTCCCGTTGCAGAGCACAGGCTCCGGACGCGCAGGCTCAGCGGCCATGGCTTACAGGCCCAGCCGCTCTACGGCATGTGGGATCTTCCCGGACCGGGGCACAAACCCATGTCCCCGGCATCGGCAGGCAGACTCTCAACCACTGCGCCACGAGGGAAGCCCTAGAAAGTTTTTTGACAGGTAGAAGGTACTCGATATTGTTGTTATTAAAGCTAATTATCTTCTAATTCTCCCATTTTCCATTCTTCTCCCTTTACACATTTCTCCTGTCAGTGCTAAGCTGCCCTGGTGTCTGCATACCCTCCCTGGATGTTTTCAACCCTCTCCAAGCCCCTCCTGAAGGATGTGTGGGCCTCCAGTCCTCCCTCTTGCCTTTCCACAATCAAAGCTTAACTGTTCCATATCATGTAATCCAGCAATTCCACTCTTGGGTGTATATCCGGGAAAAATTAAAACACTAAATTGAAAAGATACATGCACCCCAGTGTACATAACAACACTATTTACAATAGCCAAGGCCTGGAAGCAACCCAAGTGCCCAGCAACAGACAATTGAATTAAGAAGATGTGGCATCTATGTACAATGGAATACTACTCAGTGAAATGAAATACTGCCATTTGCAGCAACGTGGATGGACCTAGAGAATACTATGCTAAGTGAAATAAGCCAGATAGAGAAAGACAAATACTTTATCACTTATATGTGGAATCTAAAAATTATGGAAAACAGAGACAGACTCACAGACATAGAAAACAAAATAGTTACCAAGGGGCAGAGGGAAGTAGGAGGGGCAAATTAGCAGTATGGGATTAACAGTTACAAACTACTATACATAAAATAGATAAGCACCAAGGATATACTGATCAGAATCATTGCCATTATCTTATAATAACCTATAATGGAGTATAATCAACAAAAGTACTGAATCACTATGCTGTATACCCAAAACTAACACAATATTGTAGATCTACTATACTTCAATAAAAAAAAGAAAATTTAACTGTTCCATTTCAAGCCCCACTAATTCTGACATGGGTGTTTGCATTATAAGCAGACAATGCCTTAATGTCTAAAGAATGTCTCTACTGCTGAGATATGAGACATCAACAGTGGTTTCCTGATTCAGGGCTCTCTTGGGTGCCCTCCTCAAAATACACTTGTTAGCAGTCCCCTACTCATGTGATACTTTGAAAGCAAAGCAAAATAAATGGTGAAGAAGTAGGCACAGAGAAATGAGCAGTAACAAGGAGGCTATCAGTCTATTTCCACAGAAACCAAGAACTGGTTTAAAGAGAGAAGCAAACAAATTAGTGGTCATTTAAAGCCTAAAGACACATTTAATAACATTTCTTAATTTCTTTAAGTTTCTATCTTTTTCCCCCTGTGGAGGAAATCTACCCGACATAACATAAACCACTAATGCTGTGCTCTAGGCAGAACATGGTTCTGTAAGCAGTGCAGGCGGGTTTCAGGGAAACTAACAACATTATTGATTTTAGCCAAGCTTATTAGAATCAGTGTTACATGCCCTCTTCCTCTACCAGATTGTATTTAGACTTCATTATGAAATCTCATTACATTAAAAGGAGGCAGCAATGAGTTCTGTAAATAAAAAATTTCCAAAGATGGATTTGTTAAAATTAGTATATCTGTGAAACCTGCTTTGGGTATCAATCTGTCAGGAAATGGAATCATGTGTTTTCTTTCTATCCTGCATACCCCCTGCTCTTTTTTCTGACTGAGAATATTCGCCAAATCTAGCAGCATACAGAAAATCATCCCTTGTTTTCCTGTTAGCAACCTCAGTGCAGCATACAACTGGGTGAGACATCAGATCACATAATGACTACAGGCAGCTTGAAGGGAAGAACATGGGTTTATTCCCCTTTCCATACAACTCAGTGACACAATAAACTCGTGAATCCTAAACAAGAGCTATGACAATGGAGTTAAGTCTGCAACCCTCTGGCCCTGGGTTTTTAGTGCAGGAATATGAAGGACTAGAAGAGATTTGAAATCACTCCCATTTCTGCTTTAATATGTGGCATATCATGTGGATTAGGCGGCTTAAGTGAGTTGATGAAATTGATGGAAAGGAATTTATAGTGGAAATTATTTTTCCAAAACAAACAGTTACTTTCCTCTTAGACCCTCACTCCTGCAGCTGTTTATTCAGTATCAACACACACAGTCTTGTAAATACTGGAGAGAATGATGAAAACTATTTAGCCAGAAAGCTGAGTACTCTTTCTTCCAAAATTACAAATACAAACTCAACACCAAACTATGAGTGTGGCTTCACTTAGCACTGAGGAGAGATTCTGGAATCCCCATTTGAGAAGCAGGGAAAGATGAAAAGTCCAAGGCCTTCCTGGAGGGACTCGGTGGCAAACCGCTGGCCTGCTTCACACACGGCTCCCCAGTAAACTTGCACTGGCTTTGTCCCAGAATGCTTCCTCCCCACCCACCCAGTTGACATTTAGGATCTCTATAGATCTGGGCGTTGACCCGATCTGTTGGATTAATACTGACATGGGGACAAAGACCTTGGTACCAAGATACTGAGCAGAATATTACAGAGTAGGGAGAGCCACACAGAGAAGTTAGAACTCCCAGGACTCCAGTCTCCAGGTAAAGAATGATAGTTGAAGTGACAGGCTGATTTCTCGCTCTTCTGACATGGTTTTTCCCATCCACCATACCCTCTATAGATTAGTAGTGGTGTCACACATTTGCTCAAGCCATACACAGCCGTGCTGGGAAAATGTAGTGTCTTTATATTCTATAATTGATCTGAGTCTTCTTTATGAGTCCCCTCTCTCCTGGATGCTTTGAGTTGCCAATAAACAAGATATCAGTCTCCTCTGCTTTAAACAGTCTCATTTCAGCCTCTGGTTCATCTGTCTGGCCTCCTCCCAGGACTGCCTATGGGCTGCTGCTCCTGTACCATGGGGACTTGGCTTGGTCCCAAAGTTTAGGGATGTCCTAGAGATCTGGAGCCTGGAAAAGCAGGCAGGCACTAGTTGTAGTGTTCCTAAATTCCCCTAGAACTGTAAGTTTTTGTTTTTTTTTTTTTTTTTTTTGTGGTTCACGGGCCTCTCATTGTTGTGGCCTCTCCCATTGCGGAGCCCAGGCTCTGGACGCACAGTCTCAGCAGCCATGGCTCACGGGCCCAGCCACTCCACGGCATGTGGGATCTTCCTGGACCGGGGCACGAACCCGAGTCCCCTGCATTGGCAGGCAGACTCTCAACCACTGCGCCACCAGGGAAGCCCGAACTGTAAGTTTTTAATTCTCGTCCCCTCTTGGTCTGTGACCTCAGGATGGGTGGGGCAGGGGAGGGGGATTGTATGCATAGGAAAATGCATATGCATCCCTTCCTTTCTTTCTTTCCTTCCTGCCATTGCTCAGAGCTGGCAAGGTTGGGCTTTTATTTTACTTTCTCTTCCTTTCTGATCAGGACTTCTTATATCCTACATTTCCTTTGCAGAGATCATTCCCACTGGTCATTGAGGTTTAAAGACAGAATCCAATTCACCAATAAAGGATTTCAACTCAGAAGGCATTTTGAAAGCATTGCACCCATTGCCCACTCTTATATTGGTAGAGGTAAAATTTGAGTGGAATTATAAAATATTTCCCATATAAGCTTTCTTCACAATGTCCAATTTCAGAGGCAAACTTGAGATGTCTATTGCCCTAGCTCCCATGTGGTCTAGCTAGATATCCTGACCTCACTAGAGTCTCCTAAAATTCTTTAAACCAGATGGGTATTTATCTTTAGTTACCACAGTATACTTGGAAAAGTGTGCATGATACTTGTAACAAAAACTGTGAAGGGTTTTGTATCAAGCTGGCTGTTATCAGTCTGTATTTATATTTACAAAATTCTCTTGTACTGATTTCATTAGAGCACTTCGAAGCAAGGAAGTCTCTCACTCCTAGTTTGTAGAGTTGTATATACAGAGGCATTAGGTTATGAAATTAGTTTTCTAAGCTTCTACAAGGGGAAAAATGATCTCATTGTACTCAACCCTAGTCAACCTCCCCTGGAGTATGTTATACAATTCTGGATACAAACAGTACATCTCTCGGAGGGCAACTGGGACCAAATCATTCAACATATTTATTCAACAAATATTTCTTGCACTCTACAGGCCAGCTCTTTTTTTTTCGGTGCTGAGGACAGAATGGCGAAGTGTTAAATAAGGTAGAAAAAGTCTCTATCCTGAGGGAGCTTGTATTCTGGCAAGTAAAATGAGAAAGAGGATATGGGTGTGGATGAAAAATGTCACCTGCCATATCAGTCAACAAAGGATGTTGCAGTTATCAAGCCTTCAGCCACTGCAGCTGCCCCAACTGTGCACCCTGAGGGGATTCAGGATGGAGAAAAGCAGGATACTGGTCCTAGATAGCTAAGGTGACTACCAAAGGAATGATGTCAATAAGTCCAGACTTTTGCATCTTCCCATACATAGAAAAGCACTAAATTCATTAACCTGAGATGTCTTGTTTTCTTTAATTAACAGTAATATTTTGATGCTCCGACTACCTGATTTTTTTATTGCAGAAACTCCTATATATCCTGGCTCCTCCCTTACCTCTTCAGAGCTGTCCCTCAGGGCTGTCTGAGAGGATGTCTTCTGGGCTTAAGTCCTCAGCAAGTCCACTGAAAAAACCATAATTCTCAACTTTTAGGTTGTGCATTTTTTTTAGTCGATGTGGATAAATATAAAGAGTACCTAGGGAACTTCAAGAGTTTATCCATAAGAAGAAGAAAAGAAACTTTGGGGAAGGGAGAGTGAGATTTGACAATTGTAAATAGTACATGGCCTGAAGAGAGAGGAACTCATATTTCTATTTGGTGTTGCTGTGTAGACAGGACCAGGGTCAATAGGGAGGATTAGGGAGGCATATCTTGCTCAGTATAAGAAAGAACTTGCTAGCAATTAGAGTTTTACTTCACCTGTCTCCGTAGAACCCTAATATACTGCTGGCGGGAATGTAAATTGTGAAGCTGCTTTGGAAAACTGTATGACAGTTCCTCAAATGATTAAACATACATTTACCATATGACCCAACAATTCCACTTCTAGGTATATACACAAAAGAAATAAAAACATATATGCATACAAAAAGTCGTCCATGAATGTTTATAGCAGCATTATTCATAATAGAGAAAAGGGGGAAACAATCTAAATGTCCATCAACTGACGATCAGATACAATAAATGGAATATTATTTTATTGGCCTTTTTATTGGCCATAAAAAGGAATGAAGTACTGATACATGTTACAACATGGACAAACCTTGAAAAGATTATGCCACATGAGATAAGCCGGTCAAAAAAGACCACATATTGTACGATTCCCTTCATATGAAAGTACAGGATAGGGAAATCTATAGAGACAAGAAATAGATTAGTGATTGTCTAGAGCTGGCAGAGGGGTTGGGGGGCTAGGAGAATGAAAGCTAATTTCTTTCTGAGGTGATGAAAGTGTTCTAAAATTGATGGTGACGATGTCTGCACATATCTGTGAATATGCTAAAACTGTATACTTTAAATGATTAAATGACATGAAATACAGTGTAAAAAAACTGTTAAAAAAAGAAGTAATATTTGGATCCGTGGTTTCAGCTTTTCACACCAGATTATGGGACACTCCAAATTACAGCTTTGGTTTGAAAGAAAAGAGAGGGTCCATTTCAGGCTCCTCTTGAGCCTTTTAATTCTCTATTTTAGCAAGTATGGAAATCAGACATTGGTGACTTGGGGAAACTGGGTTTTCTGAAAGATAAATCCTGCCTTTTTTTTTGTGCTTTCTGTGTCCTTTGTCCTAGGTTCTCACTCCTAAGGATGCAATGATAAGATTCAGAAGAGAGAAAGATCTGAGAAAATTCACAAATCAGTTGCTACTCTTCATCTCTCAATGAACTTTTATCAAAAAGGACAATTTTTCAAAGAAACATATAATAAAAGAAGGGTATCACTCATCAATACATGCTTGAAATTTATAATAAGGAACAAACTATTAAAATTTCATAATTTTATTGCTTGTTATATGAAATAATAAAATTTTTACTTATTGGTACTTACTGAGTATCTATTGTGCCCTAGTCACTTTTAAATACCTTAGTCATAATTCTCTTTAGAGTTAAAGAAACAGTTTAGAGACACTGTAATTTGCTTCAAATCACTGTTTTTGGTTCAGTGGCAGAGCCAAGGCTTGAGTCTGTGTCTTTCAGACATCAATCTGCTTTTACAAGTTGCCTCTGAAGAAAATGGACCAAAACTGCAGCTTGAACGTCCTTACTGCTAAGGAATACAAAACAACCTAAGAGGTAAGCAAGAAACCTGGCTGTGTAAAAGTTCCCTCCACAAAGTTATCAAAAGTGAAAACACATCCTAAAGTGAGTTCTCCCGATTATTTCTTAATAGGTCAATACCATTGCTCAAAGTCTTGAAAATTCAAAATTTTCTTATTTCATGATTACTGGATTCAAATGGCAGTGTTCTTGCTCTGTCTTTTTCTCTTGCTTTCTCCCTACACAAATTGCTAGCTGTTGAGCTGCCAACAAACCAGAACTCCCCTGGTGCTTCTCACACATCTCCAGAAATGATGTCAGACCAGCTCAGCTCATGTTCATATTCTCCTTGGCTGATGAAATATTTAAACAGTGCTGATAGCCTCAGATGGCATTTTAGATGCTGAATACACCACCCTGTGGGTCTCTTTCCAGAGGAACAGTAGGCTGCAGTGCCCTGCATCCATCTCTCTCCCATGTTTATACTAAAAATGACACTTCCTCCTAATGCTTTTTAATCAAAAGCAGCTCATCACCAATAATAAAAAAAAAAGTCATTGCTAGTAGGCTTGACTGGCCAAGTGCACACAATTAGTAAGATCTTTTGGAGGAAGAATGTACAGAAAATGCTCCATTCTTTGACTTTCAATTAAAATGATAACAACAACAGATCAAGTGATAGGAAACCTGTTGCCTTTCTGTCAACCCTGAGGCTGGTGCCTGGTGGGAGAGCAAGGCTGTCTCTGCAAGCACAGGTGAGCAGGTCATGCACAGTGCAGCTTTTACACCCAAGCTAATTGAGGAAGACATTTTCATTTTGACCTGATCCCATAGAAAACAGACAAACAAACCCAAAACGCTTGTCGAAGAGCTGTGCTGACACAGGTAAGGTTAATAGGTGTGAGGGACTAGACTTTCCTTAATATTAATAAAACATAATCTGAGCCTTAACACAGTGCCCTTGTTCCTTAATTTTGATGGTAAAAATCAAACCGTTTCCCTTCAATGTCGTTAATGGGGTCAGTCTCCGAGTCTGAGTCGGTTGCCATGCCGCCAGTCCTGCGGAATCCTAAAAACCATCATCATTTGTTTCTAAACAGATCAAGAGCTATTTACCATCTCAGTGTTTTGTGCACAGCTGGGTGTCTGGCAAATGTCCAATATCCATTAACATTTAAAAATTAGTCCCATAATGCATCTTTTCTAGGGCTTGAGAAGTATACACAGTGACACATGTTGGGAACCAATTACACTTGCACTACCATTAGTCTGGCTGCATTCAACTTCCCAGCAAATGCAGGCTAATTTAGTTTCCAGAATGGTGTGTCTAAATTCATACAATGACCTTAGAAAAGTCTGAGTATCTAAAGATTTAAAGTGGAACAAACTGCTTAGCAAGAATATTACTTCTCATAGTGAAACATGAGAACACATTACGTGATGATTCGCTGAATTTCTGCATGTTTCCTTTTAATCCACCTTTTCTAAAACTTGCAGTCAGGATGAGTCGGGAGGGCACAGTTGGACTAACAGATCTCAGTAACCATTTTTATTCCCTTGGTCTGCAAAGCTAACATCAGTTTGTATGTTAACAAATAATTAAAAATGTGTCTATTCTTTCTCACTTCTGGGGTTATAACTGGGTTACCTGATTCCATTTGTCTAATGAATGAACAAATGCTGTCTTCAGAGTAGAGCACGTCACACTCCATTTGGGAATCATATTATGATACTGCCCAAGATGAGCAAAGCAAACTATAATGGGTGGTTTGGTAAAATGCCGAAAGTAGAGAAGTTCAGAAATAAATACTTTCTAGAAAGTGTTCTTCAAATCTGCACTGTCAGAAAAATTCCTCTCATAATATCCAAGGTGAAAGAGGGAGTCGAATCTATCTGGGGAGCAGCACCCCCCTTTCTTCCCAGGTGTCCATTCAGTTTTCAGTAATCAGGATGGAAACTGATTGGCTTCTCTGGCTGATGATTCTGGAGCGCGTAGTGTCCAAGCTTATCTTAGCTCCCTTAGTCTATGTCATGCTGTTTAATAAAGCTAAATTGCTCACATAAACAGAATACTGTGCCATGGGCTTTTAGGATTCAGAGGTAGTTTAAAAATATAATTTTTCACTAACATTCAACAGAACAATTTAGCAATAGCTTTACAGAAAATTGCAGGAAAGCAGTAATTTTCCAAATGTGCACAAACTGATTCAACAATTTACAAATTAGAGACTTTGCGGGGGGTGGGGGGGTGAGGATGTGCACTGAGCTGAAAAAGTTGTCCTCTCCTAGGGAAGATTTCCCATGCCTCAGGCCACGCTGGCGAACATTATTCCGTTTTTCTCAAGCACCTTGAAATATCATGGTAAAGCTCCTTTTGGAGGTTATAATTGTTAAGTTAAAATTTCATTGACTGAATTGACTTAAATTGGGGTTGATTCTAGGAAATGTCAAGGCCTCTGTAATTTAAGGGTAATTTTTAGTGGGTTCGGAGGCATATGTTAGGATCTCCTCTCTGGTGTGCTCTTATTTTGAGAAGACTATATATTTATAATATTTTGGGTTGAAATGCTTTTAAACATCATAGGAAATATAACTGCCTCATCAAGGCTGTTGATTTGTGTTCTTACTGAGTTAGGAGTTTGGGGTTAGCATTCTTTTTTAGCATTTAGGGGTGAATCATAGTTGCTGCTTAAAATTTTTAGGATAAGCCCATAGACATATAGATTAAAATAATAAAGAATAAATGTGCCAATTGGGGAAAACATCTAAACCTATAATTTTTCAAAGCTGTTTATATTGTATGTTTCCAGGTCATTTTTTTTCATGTAGGGATTAACCCAATGGGTGTAGAAGAATTTGATTTGTTGGATGAGGAGAGCTTCAATTTGGTTGAGAGTATTTAATTTTAATAACTTGAAATGTAAAGATTTTTACCTCTAACAGTAATTTGAATGTGTGTCCTGCTTAAAATAACTAGTTCAAAATAGGCTGGGGAAAAAGGTGCATTTTATCTTTTGTATAAAATGCATGCAGGGTTATGATCTCATCACACATACAAAAAACCCTTTACAACTGGAATCGTGAACAAGAAATGTATTTCTCCAACTTAATTATTTAGTTTCCTAGGAAGGAGTTGCTCTGTAGAGGTCAATTATCCTTCAGGGATATCCTGGAAGAAATGAACAATTAGCTTGATTTTCTGTTGAATTTAGAGCTTGAGACTCAGTATGTGATCTATTAAAAAAAGGAGATAATTCCTCTTAAACCATGTCCTAATCTACACGGGAGTCTTACACTGCAGGTAAGAAATCAGCAAAGTAATCCAATCCACCACCATGGGGCCAAGACTGAGCATCTCGATACACAACAATCATGGCTTCAAAACATTAAAAGAAAAATCTCTTATGGGGAGCAATGAAGGATAACAGAATTCACTCCTCTTGAAGTGTAAAACCTTATGAAAGGGAAATGCCATCTGATTTCTTTTTTTAACAAAAGAGAATTGCTCAAATCTGATTAAAGGGAGTAGCAGCAAACATTGTAATTTGGGGTAATCAGGAGAGTATACAGGTTTATGGAGAGATGAAAGGCAAGAGTATGACTTTCATAAGCTTCAGACTATCCAGGAGGCTGACTATTACCTGGCTCTGCTCTAAAATAAGCTCTCTTGCCCCAAGAAACAGAAGTTAAAGTGGGGACTAAATTGAGTTAAAAAGCATCCTACACAGAGCTTTTCAGAAAAGCACTGAATTCGCCTACACGATGAATCTAGAAAAAAAATATTTCCTCTCTGGAAATGTCTTTCTCTCTCTTTTTGAGTTAACATGGGAGTTGTAAATACAACATTCTCTCTCTCTCTCTTTTAATTTGAGGGTGGTGGTTTCAGCTGGCTCTATTGCCTTGGAGAAGCCAGGGCTATGATTTAAGCTAAATAATACTGGATGCCCCTCAGGATCTTTACATCACCTTCATGTCACTGATTGAGCATTTCTCCTGAGGATGCATTCATTTGTTCTGTCTCAGTCCTAGGACTCTGGCTTTTAAACACACACACACACACACACACACTTGGGAGAGAGATGAGAATATGCAGAGGGTTTAAAGAAGAAGAACTCAGAAGTATATTATGGAATGGGAAATTGTTGGAGTTGTGTCATTTCAAATATAATCCCAAGAAAACAGTTTATAGCCAGTTGCTGGTTTTCTTTACAAGAGGAAGAACAGTTTTATGAAAAACCACTCTGTGGGTGGCAGAAATAAGTTTCTCCATGGAGAGGGGGTAGAGCTCTCTTGAATGGCTGCTACATATGATACCAAAGATAATTTGTAATAATATATAAAGAGAGCACCCTGAATTCATTTAACCAATTTCAATGCGATTTAAACACTTTTCATGCATTTTCATTGACGTTTACAGCATTCTGGTGAGGCAGAGTGGGCAGATCTCATTTCTGCCTCTGCAGTTAAGAGATGGCTGTGATGAAGACTAGAGCCGCGGATGTGTGGAGTGGTGTCTGGTGATACAAGATTAGGTGCTTCTTGTTGAATCCCTTTTCAAGTTATTTTTTCTGATATATTTCCCTTTCAATATTTTCTGTATTCAGTTGCACACTGCTTCAAGTCTTGCCTGGAGGGAAGGGGGGTGGTCCCAGGACTTGAATCAATCTGAAAGACATGCTCTTTGATTTTAATCCCCCTTTTCCCTTAAACTCAACTTCTGCTGACAGCCTCAGCATGACCTAGTAATCTTGAGCCATCGGATTGGCATCAGATGGGACCAGAAGAGATTTTATGAGGAAATGTGTGTTCCTACCACTCAGTCTGGACCTGTATCTCCAAAATCAAGGCAGCTTAATGTGTCCTGAAGGATTGAGTAGAGGCAGCAGTCATAGATTTTGGTGTCAAGACATGCCTGGATTTAAGCCCTGGCTTTGACACTTAGTCTGAGTCTTCCTTATCTGCAAAATGGAGATAATATTGATAACCACCTCATAGGATTATTTATTTAGGTATTGGTGAGGATTAATGAGACGATGTGAGCAAACATGCGGTCACCACAGACCCATGCTGAACCAAACAACTCATGTCTCTGTGATGCATAGTAGCTGTGGATTCAGAATTTTCTTGACCTTAGTCTTTTCTGTAGTGTGCTTTCTTGGTCAAAGCCCCCAAATGCCAGCTTTCTCTGTTATACCATGTCAGAACCCCACAAAGGAACTTTCCTGAGTGTAATTTTATATCAAATATATGTTACAGAACTCTTAACATAATAACTTTTCTTGGCCTTGATTATTTCACAGTATATACCTACATCAAATCATTATGTTGTACACCTGAAACTAATATAATGCTATGTGTCAATTTTTTCTTGATTTAAAGAGTAAATGAAAGTAAAGGTGACTGAGGAATCCATTAACTAATCTTTGCCCTATCGAGTAGTAAATTTTGTCATAAGAAGGCCTCACACCTCATAAAACTCTCTCTGAAGCTGCAAAATATGTGTGGTGGCAGTTTCCAAAAGGATTTCTGTACTTTGTTACCAGAATCAAATGTCAGAGAATGTTAGACCCAACAGCACCTTGGAGAGCACCAAACTCACTGCTCAGCCCATTTCGCAGATGAGGAAACCGAAAAACATAAAATGGTCACACTGCTCTTCAGTTACTAAGTAGGATAAGAGCCCTGGACTCCTAATTCCTAGTATTGTGCCTTTTATATCTCATAGAATAAAACATAATCTAATATTTGTGGATACAAGTCTGAAGGCAAAGACTACTTGTTCATAAAACAACTGATCCATGTAAACAATCCAGTTATTCAGTCAATTCATTCCTTGGCAGGGGAAGGGGGGATGAGTTGCTGATGGGGAAGGGACTCTTAAATTGGCTGTTTGGCTAATTGTTTGATGAAATCACTCACAGTTCGGGCCAGTGGTCATTCCAATAGTCTTCTAGATACAATCAGATCAGAAAAAAGAGCTTCAGTGATGCCCCTTCCACTGCTGTTCTGGATGAATGGGAGCCAGTGGTTATGGCCATGGGCATTCAATTTGATGGAAAGTGATGGTTTTCATTCCTCAGGCTTTACAGGATGCATAATTGTGGTTAGTTGTCAACTCTGTCTTATTCCAAAGGATGGCTCTGGGTGAGCCATCACAATTTTTTTTCCTTCCACAATGATTTGTTTCCTCTATTCGTTTTTCCTTCAGTGATGCATTTACACAAGGCCTAACAAAAGATGGACACCAAACTCAAGGGCACAGTTCAATAGTTCAAAAGGTCTTCTCTGGGAATTAAGGGGATGTTTGAGCAACCACCAGAATGACAGGTGAAGTCAATACAAGGCAACTTTAGTTTTTCTTTTCCTAGTTGCTCTTAGAATTATGCATTTTGCCTAATGAAGAGTTGGTGAAGCTTCCTCTCTAATAGTAAGTTTTAAAACACCCCAAAGCATTTCCTACTCCATCCCCAAATTGTTTTTCTCTGGTAGAAACATTTTATTCTCCTAGGTCTCTAAAAGTTAGAAAAGGTTTCAAAGGTGGCAACATCTGTTCCCTACAGTTTATCTGTTCCCAAAAGAGCTTTGCAGAATCACCTTCACTAATGTGGAGCCAGAACTGAGCTCTGTTACATCTACTTATGTACCACATATCTGGATGCCTAACTACTTGTGTAATCTGAAGACCAAGATCTTACAGATGATGGCTCATAAACTTTACTACCTGAACTTTACTAGCTCAGAGCCCCCAGTTGCTCATTTGAGAATCCTAGTCCCTCTCCCACTTGATTCACTAATCATGTATGTCGGCCCACCCTGGGATACATTCACTTAGGATTCAGTCTGTCAAGTTCTTTGCAAGGCGCTTTACCAGCCTTGCAGTGTCCTTAGAAAGAAGACTCTTCCTGGGCACAGCATTTGTCTGGGAATGGCCCCAAGAGCCTTTTGGGAAACTAAGCTGCACCATTATGGGGGGGTGTCATGGGGCTGGAGACCCAAGAGAAGAGATAAGAAAGGCCTTCTCCCCTGCTCTGTGTTGTACTTTGTCACTTGGACTCCACAGTAGAACAACTTGGGTTAGAATCTTATAACATTCAGCTCCGTACATCCTAACGTCTTCCTCCCTTTCTGTCCAAGACAGCTGCCTATCAGACTGGTGGTGGGGAGGAGAGCAGTTGGGAGAATGGAAGGACACTGTGCCACCCCCTCCATCCCTCCTTCCTCCTCAACACCCCTCATATATACAACCACAGCAACGCTACTAACCCCGCTGTGCCTCCTTCAGTTGAAACTGCAGCCTCTTTGAAAATTCACTCCTGGAAATGAATATCCATGTGTGTGGTGGGGCATGATGGAGAGGCAATTGGATAGGAAAGTTATCTTCCTGAAATCCTTGAGCAGTGTAGGAATTCAGAGTAGGAAAGGCTGGAGCCAATCAGATGGTGAGGCCCTTCCTCTCACACTGTCAGGGTGTCTGGTTCCTTCTGGCCGGCAGTTGTTTCTTAGGCTGGGTGGTTGTCAGAGGTAGATCCTCTTCTCCGTGTGTCCGCCTCAGCTGGCTTCCAGGAGAACAGAGCATGCTGGTGACTGTTCTCATCAGTTCTTTATTGAAGAGCTCACATGCTTGCGCTCAAACCATATAGTAAGGGGATGAATGCAGGGAGATTGCATGGCTTCTGACTCCCTACCTTGGCCTTGAGGGTATGCTAAGTGGATGCTCTCTTGCTCACTAATTCTCCCTCTTCTCTCCTCTCACCCCTTTAAAGCCCTTTCCCATGTGAGTTCCCAGCACCATCCCTATTCCCTTCCTACTCCCACAAGTTCTCCCAGAAATTCAACACCCTCGCCAGAATAATGGAGCCGCTGTATTCTCACCTTGTGTCCGGAAAAGTCCACAATGTGGGCCTCATGTATCCACTAGATGTTGTGGCTTTTTTCCTTCTATCAGCTTTTTGCTGGTCCACCGAATGCGCTGTCAACTAGAGCCCACTGGAGCTACAGAAAACATGCTCTCCCTCTACTTCTTCCCAGGAAGCTGTCCTTTGGAGGACCTTGTACTTAATCTTTGGTACAGATTCCCATTTCTCCTTATTAACAGACCTTTGACATTGTTTCTTGAGAATGATCCTGGCTTTATGTGTTCCCCTGCATTACATTGCTTACATTCATTGGCATGGATGGCACCAAATCTAAATCTCTTCTTTCTCAGATGAAACTCAGCCTCTTTGAAAATTAACTCATGGACATGGGTATACAAGTTGACCCTTGAACAACATGGGAGTCAGAGGCACGAACCCTCCCACTTAGTCAAAAATGCCCCTATCACTTATAGTCCGCCCCCCACACCCATGGTTCCACATCCGGGGATTCAACCAACCTCAGATCGTATAGTACTGTAGTATTTATTATTGAAAAAATAAAAGCATGGATAAGTGGACCTGTGCAGTTCAAACCTGCATTGTTCAAGCCTCAACTATGCATGTGTATGTGGGGGGTAAGACGGCTCCCCAAATTTCTCCCTGACCACAGAGTTGGGGTGTAGAGGTGGGAGGACTTGCAGGTAGTTTTCACAGTGCACCAATGCGAACAGCACTGCTGGGGATGAGGGGCCGTGCCCTGCGCACACTCAGTATGTTTTCACACAAGTCCTTTAGTCTCCGTCTTAGGTTGGGTCCCCAAAAACAGACCCCGAGACAAGGATTTAAGTATAATTAGTTTATCTGGGAGATGATCTCAGGAAACACCAATAGTGGAATGAAGGTATGAGACAGGAAAGGGAAGGAAGGAAGCTAATGTGTGTGCAGTGGACTCCCGAGCTCAGTCCTCTGCCAGACTCTGGGAGACTGTAAGCAACTTACATCAGAAGTGTCCCACCCAAGGGGTGGGGAAGACGGGTATTTATTCTTCTCTGTTACTAATGGCATGCTACTCTGGGAGGGATGAACTCCCTCAGCATTTCGGGCAGGCCCCGCCCTCTGTTAGAAACCAGAGAAAGCCATCTGTGCAGTCATAGGTGCTCACAGTCAGAAGCCGGTAATAGCTTGCCTTGGCGCAGAGCCAAAGGGAATGGGCAGGCCACTCACTGCCTCGTCTACTACTGCTCTATTCAAAGATATGAGGAGAAATACACTTTTCTACTTTACTGGTCTGTGACCCAGAAAGGTAGAGACCTCTCCCTTCCTTTGGTCAGAACCTGCTCCATGCAGTTTGCTGGTGTGGTTTTTTGAAATGAAAGCCCTCCCTACCCCCATGCCACAGGGAAGGATTTAGCAAGGAAGAAGGAAGACTGGCTGGGATATTGGGTCATTTATGATTGTCAGTCTTTGTTTGGATAGCTCCTAAGAAGGTGGCTTGTACCTGTTTAATGAAAATAAGTATTTTCTAAATGGAATAATAAATTAAAAATTCGGATTTGAAACAAGAACCCCTCATCTCAAGAGAGGTGCTCTTTTCATTTAGTTCCACCTTTCCCTCATTAGGGAGTCCCTGAGCCCAGGAGGCTGGAAACAACAGTTGCCACCAATGATGGCAGCGAAAGGGTTCCCTCACTGGGAATTCTCCGCCCTGACTGATAATGGCTTTTGTGTGTCTAGGACTGGGATCTGTAAATTGCCCTGCCAACCTGGCCAGAATGCTAAACCCCACTCCATTAAGAACCATTCAAATCAACCAGAACGTCAGCACTCTTAAAAACGGATCTATTAATAATTCAAATGTTTTAGTAACAATACAAGCGTTTTCTCACATTATATTAGAAAATTTGACAATGTTTGCCCATATTTATAATTGTGCTGGCTTTCTTTTTCAGAAATAGTATGATTGCTAAGCAGTGACACATTTGTTTCTGCACTGAATAGTCTGATTGGATGAAAATTTCCCAAAGCCCATAGCTCTTATTTCAATAAAGAAAATGTGTCTAGGAAAACTGTGAATTCATCCCAAGAAAAAAGAAGCTAATTTTAACATAGGATTAGTGGTGTTTAGGTGTTTTTGTTTCTTCTAGTTCTTTGATAATTTGTTATGGGCAGTAACTTTCTAATCAGGATCATTCTGTTCCACCGGCTGTAACAGGTACTAAAGTTTCCATGCTGTGGATCTGCACACGCATTATGTGCACATGCACTTGCATTTACACACTTACTGTATTCATTCACCCATTGGACAAATACTTACATGCTGATCCATAAATTTGTCACTAAATGTATAAACTTATTTGAAGGCCTACGATAAGGTAACTGCTATGCTAAAAAGGAGAGCACAGACCTTGTATTAGGAAAGACCTTAATTCAAATCCTATTAGTTGCCTAAGACTGAATAAGTGAGTTCAACTCTTCAAGTTTCAGTTTCTAAATCTGTCAGATTGTGATAAAGAAAACTTATCGCATGATTGATGAGGGTTAAATTAGAGAAGACATGTGAGTAAATTAATATTTGATTCTATGGATGATGCTATGAGGTTGATATCACTATGCACATTTTTGTAGAGGAGGCAAGCAGGATTCTCCCAAATATGATTCTCCCCAAGTTGTACAGAATGGCATCCATGTAGTTAAAACAGGAGGCCACGTTCTGATTTATATACCTGACATTTTGCTCTACCGTTTTCAGGCTTATATAGAAGTAACAGGAAGCTTCCTTTTATCTCAGGTGACACTACAATTGTTCTTATCAGGTAAGAGACATAGAATCTCTTTTTTTATCAATTAAATACTCATTAAGGTTAGCAAACTTTCATTGATTGGTAAAGGAGTATGTGGCTAGTTAAAGGGGCACTAGCAACTTAACTGCAAAGCAGAGGATGCCTAACAACTTCCCTGAAAGTATTTTCATTTATTTCCATTGGGTTTTATTAAACATCCAGCATTACAGCCTAGGAAGGTTGTTTAAATATTTGAGCGGGAATTGATTGTGTGTTTTGACATAGTTGTGCTTTTGCAGGAGTATCAATGGTCATATGGATTGTTTGTCCGTTTGATGAACTTTTTGCATGAGTGGTGTTGACAGTCAGACTGTTCCTTCAAGAGCGTGTTTGGCTCCACCAGGGTCCTTTTGTAATATATTAGGGTAAATATTTTTCTTTGTGTGTGGGGGAGCACATTGCTAAAATCACAAAGGAAGGCGGTGGGAATATATGATTTTCGTATACAAATATTTATTTTACAGACAACATTTCAGAAACATTTAGTGCATACAGCTAAGTAGATCTATATATTGATTAGGCTGGCTTGTCCCCAGGGCAGGAGAACTTGATTCATCTCCTGTAAATTCACTACTCTCTTTAGAGTTTCAGGATCTTCACTGGCAGTGTTTCTCCCAGGGTATTAAGGCCTTTGCCACCTACATAGGCATAGGTAAAGAAGAAAAAAATAGGAGAGGAAGACAGCAGCATGAACAGAATATTTTGAAGATAGAATTACAAAGCATAAAAAATGTTTACCTTTGATATCTTTTGTATAAGGAACCTCGGAAAAATAATCTTTATATTTCTCTTCATATTTTGACCTACTTTTGACAAAGGGAGGAGGATAAGGCAATAATGAGATGGGGTTTGGAGCCTAGTCCACCTGAGCCCTCCTCTACCCCTCAGTGTGGCTTGAAGGAGGTTCCCCACTGTCCTGAGCCTCAGGCTCACCCCCTAAGAATGAGTACCATTATAACTACCATGTAGAGTTGTGAAGATTAAAGAAAATGTATACAAAGTACCCAGAACACAGTAAGTAATGAATAATTGTCAGCTATTTTTATTTTTTAACAAGGTTATTATAACTCCTGGGAAGACAGAATATCTAGTGGTTGGAATATGGTATTAGAAGTGGGCAAGGTGCAAAATTCTGTTTTTAGCTCTACTATCGACTCTACATATTTGGCATTAGGAACGTACCTTCTTACTTGTGCCATTTAATTTTTAAGTTATCTGGAAAATATGATGTTGGAATTTGGTGATAAGAACAGAGCCCAAAAGTGTTTTCAGAAAGGAATCTGGAGATAATGCGGGAGGGAATAGATCACACAGAGCCTTGTTGACCATTGTGAAGATGGTGACTTTGACTTCTACCATGTCAGGGTTTTCAGGAGAGGAGTACAGTAACCTGAATTAGGTTTTTAACTGACTCTTGTGGTTGCTGTGTTGACACTAACCTATGGGATGGGGCTTGGGGAGAAAGGTAAGGCAGTAGGCAGAAAGACCTATCGGGTGCATATTGTAGTAATCCAGGCAAGAGTTGGTGGTACCTCAGATGAGGATGGTTGCAGCAGAACTTTTGAGAAGTAATTATATTCTTGATGTATATTCAAAGTAGAGATAATAGCATTGTAGATGGGTTGGATGTAGGGTGCAAGAGAAAGAGAAGAGTTAAGAATCACTTGAAAGTTTTGGCCTGGCCAAGTGGAAGGATAAAGTGCAACCAGCTGGGAGGGGGACAATTGAAGTGGAGCAGATTTGGGGTGGAAGATCAGGAGTTCAGTTTGCCACATGCTGAATTTTAAAATGTTTATTTAATTCTAGGCCGATTAGGCAGTGAGAGGTATACGTCTAGAGTTAGAGATATGGATCTGGAGTTAGAGATATGTATCTAGAGGTCAGACTGGAGATACAAATTTGGAAATCACTTGCATGGAGGTGGTATTTAAAGCCATAGACTGGATGAGATCACCAAGCAAATTAATGTGATAGTAAAGAGGACCAGCTGTTGAGCCCTGGGACAGTTTACTTCATTAAATGATGTCTCCCAAAATTTAAAGGAAGAGCAACATTATTCAAAAGAGCACATATCTACATTTGATCACTTTTGTGACTTGTAACTGTGAAAAATATAAGTCGTCCTGCTTTTGCTGGGTTTCTGCTGAAAGAGAAGTTATAGTAAATACCAGGGGAATTTTGATGTTTTTTTAATGTCCCTTAACTGCCACAGACTTGCATCTGGAATATATAAAGCATGTTCAAAATTCAATAATAAGAAAACCAACCCTTGATTAAAACATAGACAAAAAATTTGAACTAAAACTTTACCAGAGAAGATATAAAAATTGCAAACAAGGGCTTCCCTGGTGGCGCAGTTGTTGAGAGTCCACCTGCCGATGTAGGGGACACAGGTTCGTGCCCAGGTCCAGGAGGATCCCACATGCCGCGGAGTGGCTGGGCCCGTGAGCCATGGCTGCTGAGCCCGCGCGTCCAGAGCCTGTGCTCCACAACGGGAGAGGCCACAACAGTGAGAGGCCCGCGTACCACAAAAAAAAAAAAAAAAAAAAAAAAAAAAATGCAAACAAGCACATGAAGAGATGCATAGTATCATTAGTCTTTATGGAAATGCAATTTAAAATCACAATGACATATCACTGCACATCTACTAAAATAACTAAAAAGCAAAAACAAAAGAAGAAAACAAAAAACTGATAGTACCAAATGCTAAGGAGGATACAGAGCAGCTAAGACTCTGATGGTTAGGAATGTAAAATGGTACAGCCACTTTGGAAAACAGGAAGTTTATTCTTATAAAGTTATATGTACTGCCCATAGACCCAGCAAGCATATTTACCCAAAAGAAATAAAAACTTATGGTAACACAGAAACCTGTACACACCTATTTGTAGTGGCTTTATTCATAACTGCCCCAAACTGGAAACAACCCAAATGTCCTTCAACTGGTGAATCGATAAACTGTGGTACATCCTTACCATGGAATACTATTTAGCAATAAAAAACAAACTACAACTACACACACCAACATGGTTGAATTTCAAATGTGTCACGGTAAGTTTAAAAAGCCAGATTCAAAGGCTATATATCACCTGATTCTATAAAGACAACCTATAAAGACAGAGAACAGATCAGCAGTGTGATGGACTGGGATTGTGGAAAGGAGTTGAGTGCAAAGGGCACAAGTGAATATTTTGGAAGGAGGGAACTCTTCTATATCTGGATTGTGGTGGTGGTTACATGACTACACATTTGCCGAAACTCATAGAAGTGCTCACCAAAAAGGGTGGATTTTACTGTGTAGATAATTGTATCACAATCACCCTGATAAAGAACAGGATTTCTTTACACTAACAAAAAACAACTGGAAAAGAAATCAGAGCAAACCAACAACCACATGGTTTCACAGTGTTGAACTTCTGGGAAGCTACCTCAAAAGTCAAGAGAAAACCAGATCCCACGCTGAAGTCTTTCCCAAGGGCTGGGCAAGAGGGAGCGAGTCAGTGAGGATCCCTTTCATTCACTGCATCCAGAGCACTTTGACAAAGCCAGAGATGGACTTGCTGTGGACCATTGGACAGCACATCGCCTCAGTGAAAGATGATCCAGCATGATGTACTACAAAGTGCCAGCATACAACAAGCTTGTTGTATTTTTAGGTCCCAGACTCAGAGACACCATGTATGGTCTTTTCACCGGGGGTGACGTTGACCTAAAACATTACAGGCAGATTCTCTGGAGTAAAAGATTTTTAACTACATGTCAGCGACGACTAGTTACAAAGGGAAAGAGAACTTGCCCCATTTGACAATAAATGACAAAACAATGTGACAAAGCTAAAAACAACAACAACAAAAAATCAGTCTTTAAGACAAGAGGCTGAACCCCAGTAGTGTTAGGAACAAGCCTTTTGATTACATCTTTTGTCCCATGAATAGTAAATCCCTACCCTCAAAAGGCTTTCTAGGCTGGTCTCCTAGATTTTGGTCTGATGACCTCCAAAGTACAATTTGCAAAGTTGAAGGAATCTGACCTGTGTTTAATGTTTAGTTTCCATCTATCTCTGCAAAGTGTATTCTGGAGAGGAAGCCACAGGATCTTGTTGTTCCCCTATAAATCAGGTACAGCACAGACCACATGTTCTATAGCTTTGTAGAGACCTGAGTAATGGGTTAAAACCCTGATTAGTAAAAATGCTCTTTTAAACCTCTTGACTTAGTCTTCTAGCTAGGCTATTAATTGTAATATTGGCTTTCTATGAAACTTCAGCCTCAGTAATAAAGTATGGAGTAAGGCTTTGCTAGAACTAAGCATGCAGAGACACCAGAGAGGGTTCCTGCCATAAGGGCTGGCATTAGGGTAGGAAGAAGCAAGTCTTAATAATAAAATAATAATAATGATGACAATGATGATGACGATGGCAATTCAAAGTAGCATATGCTAAATCACAAATGTGCACAAGAAATAGTAAACACAGTAGAGAAACAGCACCCCGTAAATAGACGTTTGAGAATCAAACAGTTCTGCCCTGAAGTCCAAGTTCCATTCCTTTGTGATTGTGAAACACTGGATGACTTGTGGACCCTCCATAAGTCTCAGTTTCTTTATTCAGAAAAAAAGATAACTGTAGATTCTACTTGTGAGAGTTAAAGGAGATCACACCTATAAATGTTTATGTACAGTACATGGTACAGCAAGCACTCCGTAAGTGTTAGCTACTGGTAGTGGATGGAAACGGAGATAGTACAAGTCGTAGTGGGATTGGAAAAAAGTGGCTGTTTCTGCAAAGGTATGTCAAGTGTGCTCTTGGAGGGAGGTCCTGGCTGGAGCTATACATTTGCGAGTATGAATAGTACTTCAAGTCATGGTAGTGGAGTGAGATTAAGGAAAGAACATAGATTGAAGAGAGGGTATGGCCTAACAGGGAGCCCTCTAGCATGCCGAAGTCTAGAGGTTGGGCTAAGAAGGAGCTACTAAAGTTGGATTCGTTTTCTTTCTATTCATTTCAGAATTTACCTCTATAACACTTTGCAAATCCCCCAAAAACATCACAGTCATGGAATTAAGCTTCAGCCTAAATCCTGACAGGTAGCTCTACTCACTTTCATTTCTGTCATTATTAAGGGAATGTGAAAAACTAAGTTAAACTTTTCTTGGCCTGTGTAATTGTAGTCCAGGTCTCCATTGTCAAAGTAAAGGGTTGAAGCAATTATCTAGATAATTCAGGCAGAACCTACCAGGCCCTTGGGACCCCTCTCTCCTTCTGCTGCTTTTGCCTGAGTAACTAGGGAATCACTTCAATCCTCTCTCTGCTCACGTAACTCTGGTCTTACTATGTCTTTAACCATTGGAACTTGTCACTGAAATAAATATATCATATTGGAAACAAATACCAGGGAGGGAAGGCACTCTCATTTCACATGTGGACGTATTTTATTTCCATATGGACTATGCTGGGAGCCAGTGCAGAAGGCAGATTTAAAGTGTAAAGGATAAATGAAGGCAGACAGGTAAGAACTGAGTCCTTGTCAGTTTGAAAGGAAATCAAGCCCCCTAAAGGTGAAGGAGCTGAATTTTCTTGACAAGATCCTGTATTATCATTTATTGTTATTTATGGCTCTTTGGGAGAACAGCAAGAATACTAAAATAAAGGAGAACACGTTGACCCATGTCACAAAACACTATGAATTTATAACCTCCCTATTAGAGATATTTTTCTAATCAAGAAGTAGCACTTTAGCCGCAAGAAAAGGGATGTGTAGGGGGATGAGAGGTTTTTGATAAAAGACTAGAAAATTGTACTTGCTTAAATGCCCAGGATGGGATAAATAACAGCAGAGTAAATGAAAATCTCACCAGCAAATGACACCCTCCCTTTTGTGTGACTGAATATAAGTCCATGGAACTTGCAGTTGTGCCCAAATAAAGAGAAGCCACCGGCTCTAACCCGGCATTGACAGAGGCTGTCAGATCTTATCTTAATGAGGCACAGATCCTAGGACAGGAGAGGAACAAAATGAAGCTGTGTGATAAGGTACACAGTGCAGTAATTGGATCAAGCTGAGACAGTGGTGGTCCTTAACAGCAGCTCTGGATACAAATGAAAGGGCTGCCACTTGAAAATAATTTGCTACGTTTCAGTGTTACTTTTGTCCATAGACTTGTGTGTTAGAAGAGGCTTAGACTTTCCTTCTCCATTTGCCTTCCAGAATATTTGTCTCTAACCACACTTCAGCAAATTTAACAACATGGGAATCTTGAGATGCTTGAAATCCTTTATTTACATGAATAGAATATACTTTCTCAGCTCTTACCTTATTCTGCATCCAGTAAATTCCTCACGTTGCTCGCATAGTGTTGCAATTTGCATTGCATTGTCCATGATTTGCCAGGATTCCCCCAAGATGCTAGGTAAATATTGACATCCCATGCTGTGAAATGAACTCTCCAGAATAAACCGAGGTCTTGTTACAATTAAAGAAGTATTTAGACCCTGTGATCCACAGCACTCTTATAACAGTTCCATAGACATTCTTTCCATAACATATTGCTTTGTAACAAGCTACTCCAAAACTCAGTGGCTTTAAACAATAGTTTATCATCTCTTATTACTCTACAGTCTGGATTGGGCTCAGTGATGGAGGCCTCCTGCTCCATCTGGTGTCAGCTGGGGCTGGAACATAAGAAGATGGTTTCTTTACTCACATGTCTGGGCCTCACCTGGGTTGTCTAGAACAGCTGGGGGCTGGTCAGGCATCTCTCTCCATGTGGCCTCTTCATGTGGCAAGGTTGGGCCTCCTGATGGCATCATGGTCTCAGAGAATCTGACTTCTTCCATGGTGCCTGGCATCCAAGAGGGAAGAGGCAGAAACCTCCAGTACTTTTAAGTACGGGGCTTGTCCCATAACATTATTTCTGCTACACTGTACTGATTAAAGCAAGTGATGGGGCCAGCCCAGACTCAAGGGAGGGGAAATAGCTATTTCCCCTCTTAGGAGACGAAGATGCACCATATATGTACAAGAGGGAAGGAACTGACCTTTAGGGACCTTAGAGAGGCCCCCTGACTGCTCTGCTGGGGACTGAGGAGCATTGGACATGGGATTCATTGCTTGTAGATAGTTTATTTCTAGTGTAGAGCATATCATTTCAGGGATATGAGGTACCCTAGGCATCATTTAAAAGGCGTTTCTCCACGTACACACTATTATATTTAAAATGGATAACTGACAAGGACCTACTGTAAAGCACAGGGAACTCCACTCAGTATTATGTAACAACCTAAATGGGAAAATAATTTGAAAAAGAATAGACACATGTGTGTGTATAAATGAAGCACTTTGCTGTGCACCTGAAACTATCACAACATTGTTAATCAACTATACTCCAATATAAAATAAAAAGTTAAAGTCAAAGGCAAAGAAAAGGTGTTTCTCAAACAATTTTATGGTTATCCATAGTAAGAAACATCTTATATCATGATCTAGTACAAAAAAAATTTAAAAACATACACTTAGTAGTTTCATGAAAGAATATTGATCTTTAATACATGCATTGAACTCTGCTGTTTTTATTCTGCTTCATTTTAAAGAAAGTAGGTCTTGACCCATTGAAACTGATTTTATGATCTACCAATGGGGTAGCATCATAATCTGAAAAATATCAATCTAATCCTATCTATTCATTTTACAGATGAGGTTGCTGAAGATTCGTGGGGTTGGGAGACTTGTTGGGTGGAGGCAGAACTAGAATGCAGGTCTCATGGCTCAGAGGCTAAAGCTCTGCCACTCACCACAGTGCTGTACAAGCTGCAGCACAAGCGGTGATCTAATGTGAGCTGTTAATTTTGTTTAGCTTACTTTCTCATTCTGGTCTCCAAAAAGGTGCAAATGAAGGATTTTTTTTAAAGAGCATTTTCTTTCTCATTACCCTACAACTTAACCATGCTTAGTATATTTATTCAAGCATGAGCATTTTCAAGCAAGCACAAAAAGCACAACGTATTCTCTGCCCTCAGGCTATTTTTTTGGTAGTTTATTTTCTTCACAACCCTAAGATACATAAAAGAAATAAAAGTTCGTAAAGTCATACCTACTTATTAGAACAGAGGGAACATTTCCTGACCTCAATGCTGTGAAGAAAGGGGGGTGGTGGAAACAACCACAGGAGATTTTGAGGAATAGGGCTGTCTTCCAAGAAGAGTTTTAGTATATGTCTGCCTGGAACCATAGATTGACTGGATGACCTCTGAATCCAAATCATTCCTTATCTGGGTGTAGTGGTGTGATGGGGGCTGCATTAACTGATGGCCCAATTAGCTTTCCAACAATAAAACTGCTTATTAAGTAAACTAAACTATCTCTAAACATGGGCCTGCAGTTGACAGTGCAGAGCTGTACAGATGTTACTTTGGTTCTTCCTGTAGCTTGAGATTCTACTGCAGCACCATCGAATAGAAATATGATGTGAGCCACATATGCACCACTTTGAAATTTTCTAGAAGCCACACTCAAAGAAGTAGAAAGAAACAGGTGGAACTAATTTTTAAACTTTATATTTTGAAGTAAATTTAGACATAAAAGGGTTACAAAAATAATGCAACATTCCTAGACATCTTTCATTCAGCTTCTCTTCATGTTAGCATCCTGCATAACCATGGTAAGGTTATCAAAACTAAGAAATTAACATTGGCACAATATTATTAACTCAACTACGGACTTTATTTGGATTGGGGAAATTAATTAACCCAATTTCAACATGGGATCAATCTAAAAATCATTAACAAGATATTTTACGTTCTTTGTTTTGTGCTAAACCTTCAAAATCTGGTGTGTATCTTACATTTATAGCACATCGCAGTTGGGACCAGCCACATTTCAAGCACTCAGTTGCCCAGGGTGGCTGGTGGCTCCCACGTTGAGCCAAGTAGTCCTACCATAACAAGTCAGAGAAGAGCTGCCATCAACAATTGACTTCCTCTTGTGTGACCCCTATGGTAGGGGTCCATGAAGCACTGATGGGCAGGACGAAAGAGTCTATTGTTGACAGCACTGGCCTAGGGGTCAGGCAGAGTGGAGTTCCCACCTTGCAACTTACTGTTAGCTATGTGACTTTGACATCTAACTCAAATTTTCAGGGCCTCCTTTTCCTCATCTATTAAAAAATGAAGAAAATAACACCAACTCATGGGGTTACCGATTGATCGAATGAGATCACGTGGTTAAATGCTGGCACGTGCCTTACCAGGAGTGGCTGCATGGCAAATGTTAGCTTTTAGTGGTTCTCTGTGTCATGGCCAAAAGATCAAATATATGTGCATTTTCTTCAGTGTTCAGAGCTAGATAGTAAAAGTTGGTTTAAGGCTCTGGTTAATATTTTAGAAAAGCTCAACAAGTGGTTATTGAGTACCTACTATTTTCCAGGCATGATGCTAAGTGCTAGAGGCAAAAATGTGAATAAAATCCCTTATGGAGTTTTTGCTGCAGAATCTGAAAGACTATTTATGGAAAAGAAATAGTTACCTAAGATGTTTTTAAAATCAATGGATCAGGCTGCACTTATTAGTTGGATTAAAATTTACTTATTTCCTTGTTACAGAATGAGGTGGAAAGCTCATGGAGATGAGTAGACATGTCAAAGAAAACCATCAATGGTAATAACAACAATAAAATCCAACATTTCTTGAGCACAATATCATCATGTGAACCCAGAAATATAACTCTAGAGCTTTGCCTTAACTATTACCTTACAATGTCTCTAGTAAAGTTTTTGTTATCTAAATCTCTGAGTGTAGTGTATGTCAATTTTTAAAATCCTGACACATACAGAGAATCAGGAAACCACAGTAGTGACTCTTCCGAACTTGTAAGATAATTGTCTTTGGGAAATTGTCCTATGGATGATCCTTCCCTTCCTCCCTCCCTCTCTCCGTCTTTCCTTCTCTCCCTCCCTTCTTTCTTCCTTCCTCTTTTCTTACTTTCCTATATTTCTTGCATCTATAACATAAAAATTAGACAATTTGGACAAATTATCTCATGATACAAAGTAAATGCAATTTGAGGAATGAACTACCTTGAACTTTCAAAATAAAGACTAATAGCTCATTGGTGTGTTTTAAAAGATTCTATTCATAGTGCAGTGATCACAAGACAGACAGACTGAATTCTGGCTCTTATATATAGATATATTCCTTTTGGGCAACTTAACCAATTTGACTCTCCGTTTCCTTATTTGTAAGATGAGAGTAAGAAAAATGCCTTCCTTTTAGGATTGTTTTGAGGATTAAAAAAGATAATGTATGTAAAGCTTGTATTACAACATATGCTTTACTCACATCGACCACAGAATGAGTGTTCAATATATGGTTGTTTGTCAGTCCAAGATGTCAACCTACTTGCAATTGTGGGATGCTGAGGAATAAGAACTAGTGTAGCAAGAATGCAAAAAGAAAGAGTCCTTTAGCTTTTAATTAGCTAAATGGTATCTTTGTGTGTAGATGATCATTTTGAAATCTAGACTTTTTTTAAGCTGGATAAAACTTTTTTTCCCCATTCTACTGTCTCCAATTTAACTTTTCAAGGACCAAATATAGAGGATTTTAAGCATGATGTTTCTTTTATCACTTAAAGAGGATTGCCCTTCTACCTCAGCCAGCAAGGCCATGAGACTCATTGTCCCAGCATGGAAGGAGGCCAGGGGGAAAGGAAATGGGAAGCCCGAAATTGGCCTCTTCTGTTCCAGGAGGATTTGGGGAAAGGGTGAGCTGAGATAGAGTGAGGACTTCTTCCTGCCCCTGGTTGGGTCCACTACTCATTGGCACAAGGAAACTTAAAAATCACCCAAATAATTTTGTGGTCCTGAGAAGTGAGTGCTAATGATATGGTGTGGAGAGAGGATGCAGGGTCTCTTAAAAATCCCAGCCTTTACAGTGGGTCTCCGCCCAACTTGGCTTAGAAATGATGGTGCCATCACTTTTAGGGATGAGCCTGAGGGAGCATCACTGGCTCTCCTTGGCCTTTGTAAGTCTTAGCAAAATTGGCTTGCTGTGGGGATATAGAGGCCTTGAGAGGCCAGAAGACTGCCAGAAGTTGGGATGAGGAGGTCATGCAGCAGAAGACTCCAAGCTGCATGCTGGGAATGAGTTTAAACGGTTGGGACTGTGAACTCTGGCAATGAACACCACTCTCTCACTGTCAAAAAACAGTGAGATAGAAGCACTGTGCCTCTGCAGCTTAAGTTCATGGAGCAGGACAGACCAGACCAGACCATGTGTTACAGAGGACACAGGGTTATTTGTACATTCTATCTCCTTAGCACAAGCACTAGGTTGAGTTAGCTACATTCCCCCATATACTCTGACAACATTTTTACAAATAGCAGGGCAAGGATAAGATAGTTTGAAATACTTAAAAGAGACTGTAATACCAAAAGAGACTGAGCTGCCTTAAGGGAATAATTAAACTATTGGATCTAAGTTTACCAGATTAGATTAACATTTATATTCTCCTCTGTTAACTGGTAGTATAGGTGTGTATGTTTGTATGTGTAGAAAAAAATGCGAGAATGAGAACATGGGAATATAGCCAATATTTTATAATAACTAGAAATGGAGTATAACATTTAAAACTTGTGAATAACTATATTGTACACTTGTAACTTATGTAATATTGTACGTTAACTATACTTCAGTAGAAAAAAATTTTTTTAATTAAAAAATAGGAGATTCCTTTCAAGGAGATGGGTAAGATTGTGAGAAGAGCACAGTTTTGTAGGGGGAAATCAAAAGTTCTATTTTGCACATGTTAAATATGAGATGCCTATTAGACATCTAAATGGAAAGGATGAGTAGGCATTTAGGTATGTGAGCCTGAAATTCAGAAAAGAGGACTACACTGGAGATAAAATGTAGGCATTGTCAGCAAATAGTGTTTATGTTCCAGGGCATGGCTTGTCCTTGGCAATTCAAGTGTTTGAAGAATGTATACTTTTCACTAATTATCTTTTGGCAACACTGCATGCACAGCTGGGATGGAGGATGGAAGCTTGACTGATTTTCCTTTTCCCTTGACCATAAGCCTAAGAAAAATGGAAAAGTAGGAGTAGATTTAGTTGAACTAGAGGGTATGTATTGGTGCTGAGTACAAAATTCTTAGACATGTGTGTGGTTTCCCATGAGGAAGGGAACGAGGCAAACCTGCCCACACTCCCTACAAGCTTCACAGAAGGAGTAGTGAGGACACAATTTGCATGCCACCCAGGTCAATATTTTGAGAAGAAAAGTCCTATCCTTTTGTAGCCTCCTGGTTTAATACAAAGGCGCAAGAAGAGTAGACATGAAAGAGGAGATTAAACACTAACAAAAGCCACTTGTCTCCCACTGTTTCCACCTCATTAACTTCTAAAAATAACATCTTTGAGAGCTGGGCCTACATATACATCTGTTGAGGTTTTCACCGTCCTTGTGTCATATTCATGCTTCATGATGAGGAGAAATTTAAGGCGTGTACCTCTCACTCCCTTCCTTCCATTTACCTCTCCTTCACACATCCATCTTCCCCAAGTGTGTTCAGACATAACAGTGGAAGCAAATGCTCTATTTCATGTCTCTGGGGATGGACGCCATCTTTCTAAGTAGATGCACGTGGATCGATCTTCTCTGCATCACTGACATAATATAAAACTCCCACTCTTTTGAGGTCCCCACAGGTCCATTGTCATTCCTGACTTGTTTTCAGTTGCTGATTCTGCAGAGTCTATCTTGTTCTTGAGATAAACATAGTCTCCTTTTCTGAGAGGCTTGAGCAAAGTATAGGAGAAAGGTTAGTAAATTATGGCAGTAATGATGTAAAGTATGCTAATATTGACAGCTACCATTCATTAAATATCTTCTTATGTTCTGGGTCACTGTGTTCATCTCTTTGCCTGTCTTATCTCAGATACATGTGAAGTGGGGTTTGGGAGGCCAGGTACATGGTGGTTAGGGCCAAAGCTCTGAAGCCAAACTGTCTGGGTTAGAATTTTGGTGGCATCACTCATTGCTGTGTGATCTGGATCCTCATTTTTCTTGATTTTTTTCATCTGAGTAATATGAATAGTAATAGTGAGGATAATAAGGGTACCAACTGCAGAGAGTGGCTTCAAGGACTAAATGTGATAATATAAAGAAACAAAATTTGACATATCAAGAAACTAGAAAAACACTCGGCCCATAGTAAGTGATCCATAAATATCAGCTGTATAAATATCAGTATTATATTTGTCCTCCTGTCAAAAATGAGAAGAATAAATCAAATGCAAGTGATCCTAAACTGCACCATGATAGGTGGTATATCTGGACTTAAAGTCAGATTTGTTTCAGGCTATATATCTTCCAGTGGTACAGGGGCCAAAATGGCCCCATAACAGACTTCTGACATTTGTATATAACTAACGAATGTTTCCTTCTAACATAAGAAATGGTGGTAAACACATCATGTGCTGTATCACACAGGTACATGTTATATCACTGTCAAGAGAAGACCACAGCGTTCCCATTTTACTCGACTCTTGTACTAGTTCAGGTGGCCCTGATCTACGTGCAAACTAAAACAACAACAATAATAACAAAACCCCCAGCAACTATGTGAGAAGGTCAGCGCACCTGACCACTACCACATCAGGTCCCAGGCTGCAGAGTCCTGCCTTCACAGTCGAGCCTGTGCATGTACTTTGTAAACTTTAAAGCTTTTATAATTATCATTCTGGGATGCCTACTGTGTGGGTACCAATACCTAGGAATATTTGTGCCATCTGGGTAGAAATTAAAAGTCCCTGAAAGTTGACATTATAACTCTCAATGCATTTTTCCTCTCTATTTTTCTGGTTTCTAATGTTGACAACCACCCACATGGTATTCACTGGTTCTCAGTGTAGCCCACAGAAACGCCAGCTGGCTGCATGCCAGTGTCAGGAGAATGAGATTGTGGGGAGCTTCCTCATAGCAAAACCTTGTCAACGACCAGCTTTATTTCGGAATCTGAAATATTTTTCTTTTTCTGTCCCTTTGGTTTCTCTTTCCACCTGGGAGTGGGACCAAGGATGGGTTACTAATTATATTGTGGTAGCTGTGATTCATAACAACCCCAGCCCTCATCTTTATGCAGCATCACTCACTTAGCTGGTCCAGCTAATACTCGGAGATCGGATGGGGCAGCCAGCGTGCACATGCAACATCGCAGGAACTCAGCTGTGCCTCCTAGTAGCTCCACGCTAGCTTTTAAAATATGATTTGTTTTCTCCAAACCTGTCCAACGCACAACATCCAGGAAGATACATGATAAAAACACAAAATCTGCCTCCTGCTTATTTTTGACAGTTATAACAATCTTTGTCTTCAATGAATAGAAATGCTAAGTTTATCTGTTTGAGAATCGATGACTACCGAAATTCAAACAGAAGTATTTCAAAACCCAAGACCTTTCTTCTATCCTAATAACAATTCCTCAGGTAGCAGCACAGACTCCAAGGAGTATTCTTTAGTTTGGAATCTGGTCTTGTGTACATTGGATTGCTGATTAGAGCAATAATAAATGAAGGAAGTTTGCAGAGTGCACAGCACTTCCTAGACTGTATAAAAACATGTTATCTTTTACTCAACAGGCATAATGCTTTAAAAATGGAACCTCACTAGCTTCAGGACCTATTTTGGCCTCCAAAATCTCCCAGCCAAGAAATCTAAGGGCTTCTGACTGCATGTATTTTGCACATAATGAAAATACATCGTGAGCCTTCAACCTGTGTGTGATGTGTGCATATCAGTACAGTAACTCTATGTGTTACTGTGCTTGTATTAATCTGCCAGGAATGAGAGCAGTTCACTGACTTAAATGTCTTTAGAGAATGATGGAGTCAGGATACAGAGGCTTGTCATTCGAGGTGTATTTGGTTTATACTCGGTCCTGTGGTGGTTCAGAACTCTGTATTATCACATGCGGAGCATCGCCTCCTACCAAGGCTCTCAGGGGCTGCCATATTGGATTCCAAGTGGCTCTGGGTTTGGGAGCAACAACAAAAGAGAGGGATTGATTGGTGCCCCTCCTCTACCATAGACCTGAGGTTTCCTTCTATCTGCAACTCTGGACCCAGGGCTGTCCAGTAATTTATTTAAAATGCAGCTATGTTTTGGAATATTTAAGTTGTTTTTGCTCTGGGTATATTGTGTATTTCTTTGGTAGAACAACAGTTAAGCTAGTATTTACTGAGTACTATGTTCTAGGCAGGTTCTAAGGGCTTTACATGTGTTAGTCCATTTAATCAGCATAGCAATCCTATTAAGTAGCATAACTATTTTCCCAATTTCCTGATGAGGACATTAAAACACAACAAGGTTAAGTGATTTTCTTAGGGTCACACGGTAAATGGTAGAGGGGATATAGGTCCAGTGCTTTTAACCACTATGGCCATGGACTTTGAGAGACAGCTTTTATGTAGAAGTAGCAGTAAGGAAATTTTTTAATATCAGGTCAATCCAGAGGAGAAGCTAGAAACCTCTGATTTATGATACATAAACTTCTTGGTTTTTCAGACTACTTTGCCCTGTTAACAAGAGCATCTAAGAATCCTCGAATTGGGGGAAAATCCTAAATCTATTGTGGCTACACATTTTCTCCTTTTGCAACAAAAATATTCTGAATGTGTAAAATACATGAAAATATTGCAGCTAGTAAGAGATATGAACATAAAGATTTTCTTACCCCATGTGGTGGTAATAGAATAGATGTTTCCAGAACTGGTACCATCCACAGTTTTAAGTCCTACCTAAGAAGGAGATAGGGCTCCACTCCAAAGGAATGCAGGGTTCGCTATATTAAATCGTTTGTCTGGCGATTGTACCTAGAGTAAGGAGTGCTGCTGTACCCACCAATCATTTGTTAGCTTCACACACAGTTGTAGGACATTTTCTATAAATGCATTTTCTGTAGATGGTGCATTTGATCAAGAACTAGACATTTCAAGGGATGCCTCTGAGTAGAAAGTTTTGATTTGCTTCTATTAGGTCTAGCCCTGTCTCACAATGAGTCTTGGCTCCCCCTGAGTCCTGAGATGTTGCAAGTATCTGAGGTAGTACTGAGTGACTGGTATTCCCAAGGAACCTAATACAATAAGGACCAATTGAAACTCTGCCCTTGGAGACTCACGTGTATACTTTACCTTGGTCTGTGGCCAGGACACGGGAGATGGATGAGCCATCGGTTCATTTATTTCAATTAATTCCATATCACTCCACATCACCAATCCATTTCACTCCAGAGTAATACCAACAGCATTCTCTTTTTGGCCTGAACCAGTGAGTCCTTTAGATGTCCAGTGCTACCTCCTAATTATTTTCATTCTTGCTCCCCCTGCCCACACACAAAAAAGTCATTAGCAGTACTGTGCGTGATTTGGTTGATTCACCTGCCAGTTTTGCTACACTCAGAATTCTAGAGCAGATCTGCAAATGAAAGGGTGTCCAAGTAAAGACTCTACATGTGAGGATAATTCACTAACTAATGGTTGCACTGCTAATTTGATTTTGCTGCTGATCAGAGATATGAAGAGAATTGTAATTGAGACGCATTGCCACCAATTTGTAAATGTTGGTACACATTATCCATCATTGTTATGTTATTAACATAAATTATCACATAGATGTAATTTAAAATTGTTAACTGATACAGGTATAACTTTTTCCTGGTGACAATTACACATGAAGGAAAGAGGTCAGGCTAAATGTTGCATGGTATTATTGCATGGACTATTGATGGACAGTAGTGATTAAGTGATGTTAGCACTGAAAAATTACTTTGTTCCTAGCATTTCTATTAATTTTCTGTTATACGTGAATTTAAAATATCATATTCAAATAAACAATAACTTTTTCTTAAAAACACACTCTCGGGGTTAACTTTTCTAAAGTCACTATTCTGCTTCATGTTAATTTAATATTCATTTTAATGAGTTTTTGTTTCATGTTTTTTAGCTGCATACTTAGCTATAAAACATTTTCTTTAAAAAATTACAAGACACTAACTCACTACTAGTGAACTCTTGGTTGCGTACATGAATTCCCAATTCATCTGTATATTGATGAATTGTGTCCTATATTCTTAAGCAAATTAGTACTAGAAATAATAAGCTTATGCTTCAGAAGGTGAGTATTCAGTTTGACTAAGGGAATTGGGATATGTGGGCAGATTCTGTGTTGATGCTATGATACGATGAAGAAAGATTTTCAGTGGAGTCTATCACATTATGTCCTGTATGTGGCTTTGGGAATATAACTAATGAAAGGGAAACTAAGCTCAATTATAGGATGAGAGATAAAGTCAAATGATGAGCACTGGATATTTCAGGTTTAAGCTTTGAAAATCTTAAGTGCTTGAAGCTTCTCAGCCAGAGGTTAGGTTGTCAGTGAATATCACAATAAAAACACTAGACAAGTCATTCCTAGAAATGTTCCATGAGATCTTAACTACAACAGATGTCAAGGACAAAATGTAAAATGACAAATAGACCTTTAACAGAATAATGTGCTATAATTTTATCTCCTCCCAAAGGGTTCCATCAGTGCTAGGACTGTTGAGTCTATGAGAGTCATGTGTTACAAGTATTTATGAGATGGAGAAGAAACAACATATGTGACATTCTGCTGCTGTGAAATGGGAGGCCTAGACTGATTTCTCAGTACTCAGGTCAGAAAATAATTGCACATAAACTTAGAGAGAACATGTGACAATAATTCTTTGTTATTCTCAACTGTGGAACACTAAATTCTGAGTCAGGATTTAGTGGGCTGTTTCTAAGTGATAAGTTCTAATCTAATCACGAAGGGTGAAAGACATATCATCAAAATTACTCTTGAAAACCTCAGGAAGTTGCCCTATCGAAGACCTAGACACCTTCTTAGGAAATCCAGAGCTGCCAGTTTTCTCTCAGGTTGTGTAGATCAGATTTCTGTGCACACCAGAGGCAGTAGATGTCATCTGTTTAGGGCCATAATGCACAAGAAGGATATATGTATAAGCACCAGAGTCTGAGTCAACAGAGCAAGGACAGTCACATGATGAGGGGCATGTAAGAACCGGGGCAGGTTGAAGGAACAGATTTTCATCTTCTCACATTCCATCCACAATTCTCTCTGAGATTTATAGGGACTGAGTGAAATTGCTGAAACTGCTGGCCTAATTGCTTTATTTAAATAGCTATCTTTCACATTCTTCTTCTCTTTGCCCCCTCTCTTCTCTCTTCCTCTTTCCTCCCTTCCCTTACCTCCCCTCCACTACTAACTCTCAACAGAACATTATTTAGCATCACCCTGACAGTCTCTTTGAGATAGAATAGAAACATTAAGACTTAAAAAACTTGTATGTAACGTATTCTCAGCTCTAAGATCTCTAATTTGTTCAAACCTCTATGACTTATTTTATGTTGATAGGGATTCTTAATGTTTTTGTAATTTTGAGATTTGAGTAGATTCTGAAAGGACCCTTTCCCAGAAAAAGGTACTATAAACATTCAAACTCAACATAAACAAAAATCAAGATCCATTCATGGTCCTATAATGTTTAACTAAGATTCTCTAGACTACCACAGATTTCTCCTTCAACTAGCAGGTGGTCCACGTTCTCACAATCTAATATTCTCTCCTATATCAGCACTTTAGAGGGGACCTATAAGGCTGATAAGGACAGAATACTAAGATTGAATAGCTAACATTCATTAAATGCTTAAAGATGTACAGGCACTAGTATCAGTTAACTCATTTACCATTTATCACAACCTGATGACGTGTCCTGTTATCCTCATTTTACTGTTAAGGAAACTGAGGTCAGGAAGGTTAAGGAATTTGCCTAGAAAACACAACTAGTAAGTGACTGAGTCATGATTTGAGGTCAGAAAGTCTGGTTTGAGAGTCCGAGCTCTTAACCACTATGCAGTATAAAATTAACCGGGTGTCCTTTCTGCTCAGTTTGGTAAAAAGAGAAGAGAAGATGATCATGGTTATACTGTACCATCAAATTGTGACCCTGTGACAGTGGTCATTTCTACCAGTGCTTCCCTCCTTAGAAGAGGATGTGCCGCCTCTTAGTACTTGAAGCTGGCTGCTGACCTACAACAACATCCAGCCAGTCTTAACAATCAGTCCCCTTGGTAAGAACTTCAATTGATTTCTAGCAGTTTAACAATCTGATTCCTGATTCCTAAAAAGACTATACCTATTTTTCAGAACAGGCTAATTAAACATTACTGTTTGGTTTGCAATCAAAATATAATTTCAAAGACTATTTAATAAAAATAATATTATTTAGGACATGTGGCTGCAAGTATCAGAAATTTAACTTGTTATAATTTAAGGAAGAAAAAAAAATATTGGGTCATTATCTCCAAAGATCTACAGAACAGTGAAGTCATGGAAAACTACAGAGAAGCTAATACTATTGGATATCTTTTGTCCTCATCTGCTTTTCCTTTTATTCGTTTTCCCTTATTGCTAACTGGCCTTTTCCAAATGGCAGGAAACATGAAGCACCATAGCTTACACGTTTTACATTTTACATCTTAATCACAAAAGGGAGACAGTTTTCTCATTTTCTTCATGTCCAGTTCAAGAATCTAAGACAATATATTTTATGGACACAACTTGGTTTAATTTCCCAAGGGCTTGTTCCCTGGAACAAATAAAATGTGACTAGGGATAGAGGGGTTGGATCGTTTGAAAACATATTAGGTCCATAGAAGTATGTGGATGGAGTAGGAAGTGAGAAGTTCCCAGGAAAAGGGACAGAGTGATAGACAACCCTTACCGAATGGCTATGAAAGAAAACTCAACTCAATTTATTTGCTTGAAGTTAGCATTAAATTATAGAGAACTATTGGAAAGAGGGCTTGAAAACTTATTTCTTGCTTTACACATTGGGGGAAAAATGGTGTGCAAATCAAATTTGTGTTAATCCAGTAAATAAGTGACTGTTTGGAAAACTTTTGTTATAAATATTTCAGCAAAAGTAATGTTATTACAGTAAATAATATCAACCTCAATTTGGATTTTCATATCAGTTTAGAGTGAGATAAAATTGTAATGGGAAGCCAACGGGTATAAGAACCACCTTTCTTCAAAGCACAGCTGTGGCGTCCTGCCGAATGACCTTCTGGAGGAGTCTGGGACTTGCGCTGAGGGAACTAAGCTCAGAAGGAAAGTGGACGGGCACAGTTTATGGACTGATGTGTCAGAGGTTTCCTCATAGTCTAATGTCACCTGGTGCTTTTTAATGAAATAAGCAAAATAGAATTAATACACATGACATTTTAAGTAACATGATTCTGAGACATGGGCCTGAGTCCACTCCTAGAAGAATCTGTAGTTTTTGAGAGGGAGATTTCACTGGTGTAGCTACACCTGCCTTACATTGCTGTCACTATGCTGAGTAAAAGATGCTTCTACACAGCGCGTTCTTAGGAATTATGTTAGTAATAAAGGCTTGTAACTTATGGAGGTCACATTTTCAGCATTGAACAAGAATCAGGATGTGAAGGACAAGTTTCTCATTCTGTCTCACTCACATTAAGTGAGAAAAAGAAATTTACGTGTGAGACTTAATGTATTTAAAAATACATGTGAGTCAGGACAGCCTCCTCAATAAGTGGTGCTAGGAAAACTGGACACGTAAAAGAATGAAATTAGAACACTCCCTAACAATATACTGAAAAATAAACTCAAAATGGATTAAAGACATTATAAAACTCTTAGAGGAAAACATAGGCAGAACGCTCTTTGACATAAATCACAGCAAGATTTTTTTTGACCCACCTCCTAGAGTAATGAAAATAAAACCAAAAATAAAAAAATGGGACCTAATTAAGCTTAAAAGCTTTTGCACAACAAAGGAAACCATAAATAAGACAAAAAGACAACCCTCAAAATGGGAGAAACTATTTGCAAATGAAGCAACTAACAAAGGACTAATCTCCAAAATACAGAAACAGCTCATGCAGCTCATACATGCAAAAAACAAACAAACCAATCAAAAAATGGGTGGAAGACCTAAATAGACATTTCTCCAAAGAAGACATACAAATGGCCAACAAACACATGAAAGGATGCTCAACATCACTAATTATTAGAGGAATGCAAATCAATATTACAATGAGATATCACTTCACACTGGTCAGAATGGCCATCATCAAAAAATCTACAAACAATAAATGCTGGAGACGGTGTGGAGAAAATGGAACCCACTTGCACCATTGGTGGGAGAGTAAATTGATACGACCACTATGGAGAACAGTATGGTGGTTCCTTAAAAAACTAAAAATAGAACTACCATATGACCCAGCAATCCTACTACTGGGCATATACCCAGAGAAAACCATAATTCAAAAAGACACATGCACCCCAGTGTTCACTGCAGCACTATTTACAATAGCCAGGACATGGAAGCAACCTAAATGTCCATCAATGGAGGAATGGATAAAGAAGATGTGGTACCTATATACAGTGGAATATTACTCAGCCATGGGAAGGAATGAAATGGGGTTATTTGTAGAGACATGGATAGACCTAGAGACTGTCATACAGAGTGAAATAAGTCAGAAAGACAAAAACAAATATCATATACTAATGCATATATGTGGCATCTTAAAAATGTATAGATGATCTTATTTGCAAAGCAGAAATAGAGACACAGATATAGAGAACAAGTGTATGGATGCCAAGGGTGGGGATGGGATGAATTGGGAGATGGGGATTGACATATATACACTACTGATACTATGTATAAAATAGATAACCAATAAGGACCTACTATATAGCACAGGGAACTCTGCTCAATGCTCTGTGGTGACCTAAATGGGAAGGAAATCCAAAAAAGAGGGGATATATGTATACACATAGCTGATTCACTTTGCTGTACAGTAGAAACTAACACAACATTGCAAAGTAATTATATTCCAATTTAAAAAATAATAAATACCAGATCTGCCATTTAAAAAAAAATATGTGGGAGTCAGATTGAAGCCTTTCTCCTTGACCAGCTTGAGTGAGTGTGAGAAACAATGTGGTGTGGATGGGCACATGCAGCTCTGAACTCCATCATTTGGAAAAATGAATAGCAGAAAGTTTTAGCTTTAATGCTTTTTAAAAATGTACTTTATGTTTAGATTTATAGTTAATATTTAAAAATCTCTTTCATCTACCATTAACTCTGGGAGCATGATGATGGAACACTAATATCAATTTGTAGCAGTTTTTGGGGGGGAGTAGATGTATGCATTTGCACAGCAAGTTCAAAGGACAATTTAAGATTGAACAAATGTAACCAAGAATTTATGGCGATAGTAGGCCATCTCAGTAGCTTGAAAGGGACAAGATGGTATATATGGGGAGAGAGGGAACAGAAGGATGAGATATGGTGGGGAAAATGCAAGAAGGGTGTGAAATTAGTAAGAAACAAATTGTGTTTATACATAATCACAGACATTGATTCTATATAGAGGAAAAAGAAAATAGGATGTTAGAATTATAATTTGTAAGAAAGAAAATCCAGCATGCTTCTTGGTCATTTAGAATTATGACTCATTACCCATTATGCCATTGGAAGGCATTAATATATAGTTGGTCAAGAGTATGGGCTGTAGAGTCTAAGTTCAAAAATCTTTCTTACTGGTTGTGTGACCTTGGACAACTTAATCTTTTAAATCTCAGATCTACTATCTTCAGAATGTGGGTAAGAATAGAAGCTGCTTGAGAAGGTTATTCTGATTTAATGAGCAAATCCATATAATGTTACTACCATAGTGCCTGCTATACAGCAACGGCTTAATAAAGTTTCCTATTATTTATGACTCAGTCATTAATTCCCTCTCCTCACTTATGGATAGAAAAATCTGTCCCAACATATACATGCACATCGTGGTCATATTCTTGGCTTCAGTACTCACTGGAATGGCCTTAACGTTGTCTGATCATGGATAACTCTTTGACCAAGGAATAGTAATGGACTGCTCAAGATAGAAGGTGACAAAGTCATAACTACCATTCCTACTGATGGGTAAGCTGAGTCCCAGAATGCCTATGCTTCCTTCATAAGATTACCCAACTAACTGGTGTTAGATTAATGATTTTTCCATTATAACATTTATTCTTAAGATCCTCTGGGGACCAGGAACATCTATGAGCACCTGACAAAAGCTGTAGACTTTACCCTCAACTAATGTATCTCTGCACATATAAGACATTTTGCATATAATCTCAGGGAAATTCCCCACCACCACACCCAACACACACACACACATTCACAGGCTCTTGGTTATGGACTCTAGCTGATCAACACCCTCCTTATTTTGCACCTTGAAAAAAATAACTTTCGGTTAGATTCATCCTTGTTTTTCTTCCCATCCTTGTCCTTCATGTAGAGACTTTCATTCTCTCTTCCCCCTGTTCTCTAGACCATAGACACAGGAACAGGAGATCTAGAAGCAATGACTTATGTTATATTTTAAAGCTGGTTTGAACCTAGAGGTCTTACCCCCTGCATCCTTTGGAAATGTTTCAAGACATACACAACCAACTCCAAGAAAAAAAACTTCTACCAAATCCCTCAGGAACAGAGCAAAGAATAAATTAGGAAAAACATAAATGTGGGAGTATGTCCATATGTGTGGCTGTTCTAATTTTTATTATATCAAGAACATGTGAAATGAGATGGTGCCTCTAGATTTGTGCTCATAACAGAGAAAAAAAAATGCCCAAAATCATTGCTTTCTTTACCTCCTGCAGATGATGACTTGTGGTTCAGCTGGAAACTTATATCCAAACTAAAGTTTTCTCGTCAGTGGTGGAATGATTTATTTTTTTCTTTTGGAAAACTTACAAGCATCTCTCTGTATGCAAAAGAGTGAACAGTGGTAGACATAAGAGAATGGAAGGAAAGGAGTGATTTGCTTTCAAAGTAACAAATGGTTATTAGAGTATTAGTGAAGGAATAAGAGGGGGAGGCAAAACATCGGAGTGTGAGAGGGGAGAGAGGAGAAGAAAGGAGAAGCATAGGGAGATCAGATTGCCAGCTGTTCATCCACCCCTCTGTTGGTGGCAGACAGAGGACCCCCACTGTCCCTTCCAACCTGGCCTAAAGCCCCCAGATAGAATAGCACGTGCATTAGCATACGAGGGATATCATAACAAAACTCCACAGACTGGGTGGTTTACACAACAGACACTTATTTTCTCACAGTTTTGGAGTCCGGAAGTCCAAGATCAATGTGTCAGCAGGGTTGGTTTCTACTGAGACTTCTTTTCTTGGCTTACAGATGACCACCTTCTCTCTGTGTCCTCACATGGTATTTCCTCTGAGTTTGCACATCCCTGGTGTCTCTTTTGTGTGTTCAAATTTCCTCTTATAAGGACACCAGTCAGACTGGATTAGGGCCACCTTAATGGCCTCATTTTCTTAACACCCTCCTTAAAAGCTTTATCTCCAAGTGCAGTCACATTCTGAGGTACTGGGTGTTCGGACTTCACCGTATGATTTGGAGGAGACACAGTTCAGCCCATAACAGCAGAGGAGTTTGTCAGCCTGCCAGCCTCATAAAAATGGTCATCCAGGCAGAGGGGAGCAGAAGTTTCTGTGTTTTTCATCAGAGTAATATTTCTGTAAGGTAGAGTGATGCAAGGTGGGCTCACCGCTTACATTTTGAGCCATCAGGATTTGAAAGATGTAAAGTAGACAGTGATGACTCTGGCTCTTTGACCAAGGTAAGTCCCAAATCCTACATCAGCTCTCTCTGCAAAAATCTGAGGTCTCTGGAACAAAAGATTTTCTGTAACCCTGAGAATGGATCTCCAAGAAGGCTGCCAACCCTAACATAAAGGCTTTGCTCCTGTCCAGCTCTCACTGCTGTGTATACTCACCACGGTGGAACATTTCCAATCCTGTCAGCTTGTCTTTGATTTTACATTTTTTATAGTAACTTTCTAGCCAAATATCAATGCTGCCCACTGTCTTTTAGATGTTCAAAATCAAAAGTTGCACAGTGGCTATGTTTTTATTTTATTTAAGGATTATTTCTATTTTTGGCAATCTTTGACAGCTCTTTTCAGCACTGACGCTATGGTAAACCCATTGAAACTCTGACTTTTATGGAGAGCAAACAAGCCAGAGAATTATTTCACTCAACTAAGATGAGAGACAGATTTTTGTTATCTTCCGTCTCCAAAAATCCTATATATCTCCATTAAAGGTTTACCTTAAGAATGGAATTTTGTGTCTTGCTTGCATTTTCTAAACTTTGGAGTATTTCACATAAAATAGAAAAGTACCTTTCATATCTTTTATTTAAAGCCAGGATATCTTCTGGGCCAAAGAGGTGACTTTTAGAAATGGAGCTAGGACATGATCTTTTGCCCCAAATGGGAGACAAATCTAAAGTGTGCTGAGCTAAGAAGCCAGACAGGTTTCAGAAATCTCTTACCATATTTATTTTTATCTGTATACTTCGTCTCATGTCCATTCCCATATGATCTGCCATCAATTACCCATTGTAATGGAAACCTCGCATTTCTTATAAGGTAGAGATACAATAAAAGTAACTGGAGGCCAGTGAGGCTGCCAGTTCAGCTTTTGTCTGCCCCTGCACATCCTTGACTCCTTCCTATGGCCTTGTTGTTAAAAGCATCCATTTGTATATTTCTTCCTTTTTGCCTTTTAAAGTTCATGGGGAAAATTATCATGTTTTGTTTCAAGGCACATTGGAATCAGATCAGGAATTGAAATCCTGGCCCTGCACTTGCTGTGCCGACTTGGATGAGTTTCTTATCCTTTTTTTCTGCCTTAGTTTCCTCATCTCTTAATTGGTGCTCCGAAGAATAAATGAGATTACATTTATAAAGCACTTAGTCTAGTGCATGGCTACATAGTATCAGCACTCTACAAGTGGAAACTATTTGTATATTTCTTATTCTCTCTCTTTATTATCTCTTTCATTTTGGTCCCATCTCCTCTCCACTCCTCCCCTCTCCTTTCTCTCCTTTACTGTCCAGTTTTCTCTTTCTCCTAACAATAACATAGTATATGCACACCTTTGCCCGTGACCCAATCCAGTGAGTCTCAAGCAAGGGCTGTATTGGATATACTTAAGGATGTTTAAGTATTTCAAAAGCCTGAGGGAAGTCTTAAATTGATCTGTAATAGCACTTCATTGTTTCTTTTCTTTTGACTCCAATTAGGTGAACTCAGTATAGAGAAACTGCTTCCTGTTTATCAGCAGCTCTGATGAGGAGTTATAAATGTCTTGCATTAATAAGAGAGAGAGAGAATGGGAAAAAAGAATCAACTTATAAACACATTATTTTTTCTGGGAATTACATCTTTCAAAATGTGAAGTCCATGAGGATTGAGAAAGAGAATAAAAAAAATTAAACACATTTTTTTCTCTTTTCTCATCTCTAAATTAAAAAAGACATAGACTAGATGCTTTTACCCGTCCTGAATACTAGTGGTATGGACCATGTCAGCCTGACTCTTAATTGAAAGGTGTTTTTGTTGTTGTTATTTTTTGGGGGGGGTACGAGGGCCTCTCACTGCTGTGGCCTCTCCGGTTGCGGAGCACAAGCTCCGGACGCGCAGGCTCAGCGGCCATGGCTCACGGGCCCAGCTGCTCCGTGGCATGTGGGATCTTCCCGGTCCGGGGCACGAACCCATGTCCCCTGCATCGGCAGGCGGACTCTCAATCACTGCACCACCAGGGAAGCCCTGAAAGGTGTTTTGGTGTCTGAGGCCATTAGCGCTTTCACTGAGGGACACTATAAGAAAAATGTTTATGAATCACATCATTGTGTTAGTTGTTCAGGAATATTATTGAGAACATTGCCTGCTACATTATTCAGCATGGCTCATGTATGAAAGCCATTCCACTATTTCATATTGGCATCTAGGAAACTTACAGTCAAATTCAAATCTCAATTCTAGCAACTGAAGTGGTCTTTACAGCTTACAATTTATATTTTATTATCGCAGATCCTGGTGTTTAAAAAACAACGTTTTCAGATTTTTCTATTTTATAATATTTACCTCAAATCCTCTCTAGAAAAATTCAGAGTATACATTAGTAAACAACTCTCCTCCCTCCTCTGGCTTCTCTAACTTCTTAGCACTCACAGATACCATTTCCTCCAGAGGCCATTTCATTCACTCACCTTCTTAGTCTCTGTTTATCTCCTGTGTAAAATCAATGACTAATAATCTGTGCACATGGACAAAAAGAGAGGCATCTGTTCTTTCTCCTCTCCCAACCTCTAATTTTTGCATGTGGATTTCTGTTTGGCTTGTAGATGTTATTCTATGCTATCCGGTAAGAAGAAATCTACAGTGATAACTCGTACCCCGTATCATACCTGACTTTCCCTTATTGTCTTAATTTTGCTAGTGAAGACTGATATTTTTCTTTTCTCTATATTTCTCTTTTCGTTTGAGAATATCCCATATTTTATTTTGGAATATGTCATATTTTACGTTGAGAAGATGGGCTCCAGACAAAATTGTTCCTGAATTACTTAGTTTGTACCTTACTTAAAAACACTGGGTTGGGCTTCACTGGTGGTGCAGTGGTTGAGAGTCCACCTGCCGATGCAAGGGACACGGGTTTGTGTCCCGGTCCGGGAGGATCGCATGTGCCGCGGAGCGGCTGGGCCCGTGGGCCATGGCCGCTGAGCCTGCGTGTCCGGAGCCTGTGCTCCACAACGGGAGAGGCCACAGCAGTGAGAGGCCCGCGTACCGCAAAAAAAAATTGGTTATTGCAAGCCACATTACCCACAGAATGTAGCTGGCTCATGCCAATCCTTGATTTAGTAATTTACTATAGATTATTGAAGGGGGTTCGCATTTTAATTTTTCAAATTGTTTCAAGAGCGTTTTGGTCATTTACAACAAAAACTTCAGTGAGCAGGATAAACATGTAACATTATTTTTTACAGAAGGATTGCTGAGACTGATAACTAAGATGGCATGTGGGTTAGCACATGGTGAAAGCCATGGATCTTGAGTAGGACTTCTTGGGTTTGAATCCCAGATTCTTCATTTATTTGCCACGTGGTTTTGAACAAGTTACTTAGTCTTTCTGTACTTTATTGTTTTTGTCTTTTAATCTGTAAAATGGGTCAAAAATGACACTTTTAGCTTAGCTCAGAGCCTGGTGCATGAGCAGTATTATTGTTTTCATGATTAAAAATTTTCAGGATAAAATTGTCAAAACCGGTCTGCAATGAACTGGAATGTAAGTACACTTTATTGCCTTAACCCCATGTCTCTTGGCTATTAGCTGTTGGGTTTCTGTTATCCAGAGAAAGCTGTTCTATAGCCCAGCATTATACTTGGACATTGGGGAACAAAAGGGAGCTCATGTAAAATGAAGCTGAAAAAGAAGTTGATGATTTAAATAAATGAGAATTGTTTCTTATAAAACCCAGGAAGGATAAAGAGCCCCAATCAGTTCATTAACCAGTCACTAAATGGTGTTTGTGTTATCTCCATGAATACTAAATGAATTCATTATGATATGTGCTATTATGGTGAATAGCAAATGAATGCATAACAATGGGCTTCATAAAAATATTCCTAATGGAGAAGTTATGCATTATCAAGCTGGTATCTTGAGTAACTAGGGCTTACATTTAAATGGGGGAAATAAATAATACTAGTCACGACATTGGTTAGTTGGAGTTATTTGGGAAGGCTCTACAGAACTGAGAACACAGTTCATGTCTTGGTAATATATCAGTAGCCTCAGATGACTCTCAGTTTTTGGTTTCTGTCTTTTGTTACTGATGGCTGATATCTATTTTTGTCTTTGATTCAAAGAGAAGGATCCAATTATATGCAGCTAGTCAAGAGTAAACCTTTACTTTGTGATTAGAAAGATTAAGTGAGAAAGTCTTAAAGCGTTTTCAACCTTTCCTGCCCAGAGGCTATCTGAAGGAATGGTTATCACACTTCACCAATCTTCAGGTCAGTTGCTGTACATAAAATGCAGTGAACCCCCTCATCTGCCCACTTTCTCTCAGCATAAGAATAGAATAAATTTTAGAATTAACGGCATGAATAGTGTACCCTTGAAGTAATATTTGAATTTTATTGACCATCATAAATAGATTATGAAATCATGGCAGCAACAAAATCACAGATGGTGTCTTATTATAAACTTGCAAACTGCAAGCAATGAGCCTGAAGACCACTCAGAGGGCACTTGTGGGCCATCAGTGGTCTAGAAACCACACTATGCTAACCTCTCATCTAAAGGTAGAATTAATTTCTTAGAAAAAAATTGACACAACTTCTTGATTTCATAATAAAATTAAAATACATCCAGGGCTTAAGTTTCAAGAACCAGCAGTTTTCTGTGTAACCCTAATTTATGAATTACATTTGAGCCTCTAAGAGAAATATTTAATGAGAAGTATAACAAGTAAAAGAAATACAAAGTAAAACTTTACTAATGCAAGCAGTTTAACAATTCAATTAAATAACATTACTTGCAGCCTACAACGTGCAAGGCATTGAGGGAGATATGTAAATAAGACACTGTGTTAGTCTTCAAGAAATTTTCAATAGAGTTTGTCATGTACATGTTTCACTATGATATAAATTAAACTGGGATAAGACTTAGAACTAATATACACATAATGGAATGTGAACAATTATAGCAAAATAATAATAATCACTTACATAGGATTTTTTTGTGTGCCAGGAACCTTGCTAAACACTTTACATAAGTTATTTATTTAGTCCTCACAACAAGCCTATGATGTAGGCACTACTGTTATCCCCAATTTACGTGTGAAGAAATGGAGCCACAGACAGTAAAGTAACACAGAGATAGCTGACTGTGACCTTTTCTTGCTTTTCTTCTAGGAAGGAGTGTTTTACTGAGAAGAATTTTGAAGCTGTAGAAGAAGGTGGAGCCAGAAGATGGAAGAAGTTTGGATTCCTGATACCATAAAAAACATTGGAGTTTCCAAAACAGAAGGTGGTATCAAAAGCAACAGAGATATAAAATAGGGTGACTGGTGAAAAAAGCAAAGAAAGGTGTTTGATAACTAGAACATCAATGGTATTTTTGAGTGGTTCATGGAAGCATTAGTGCATGGACATGATTTCCAGATTAAACTTAAAGAAAGAATAGGGCATAAAAAAGTGAAGGCAGTAAGTGACACCTGTTCTTTTGAGAAATTTGGTATTGAGGGCCAGGGGAGCAAGGATGAGATTAATTATAGGTATTTTTTAAAAAAGAGAGCTTTTCAAAATAAGCATGGAATAGATTTAAGAGTGATTGTCAGAGGGGAGGAGTTGATGGAGACAAAGTGATTAAAGATGCAATCATCCCACCCTTTCTTGGGAGGGATATGCAATTTTATTTAATTTGTTTATTGAAATATAGTTGACATACAATATTATGTTAGTTTCAGGTGTACTACATAGTGATTTGATATTTGCATACATTATGAAATGCTCACCATGATAAGTCTAGTAACCATCTGTCCCCATACAAAGTTATTACAATAGCATTGACCATATTCTTTAAACTGTGTATTACATCTCTGTGCCTTATTTATTTTATAACTGGAAGTTTGTATCTCTTAATCCTCTTCAGCTGTTTCACACTGCTCCCACACCCCACCCTTTAGGCAAACACCCTTTTCTTCTCTGTATCTATGAATCTGTTTTCATTTTGTTTTGTCTTGTTTTTTGGGATTCCACATATAAGTAAGATCATATGTCATTTGTCTTTCTCTGACTTATTTCATTTAGCATAATACACTTAGCTCCAACCATGTTGTTGCGATAACAATATTTCCTTTTTTTATGGCTGAGTAATGTTCTGTTACATATATATATATATATATATATATATATATATATATATATATATATATATATATATATTACAGCTCCTTTATCAAGTCATCTATCAATGGACACTTAGGTTGTTTATATATCTTGGTTATTGTAAATAATGCTGCAATGAAAATTGCATATATCTATTTGAATTCATGTTTTTGTTTTCTTCAGGAAAATACCCAGAAGTGAAATTGCTGGATACATGGAAGTTCTACTTTTAATGTTTTGAGGAACCTCTATTTTGTTTCCATAGTGGCTGTACCAAGTTACAATCCCACCAATAGTGCACAAAGGTTTTCATTTCTCCACATCCTCACCAACACTTGTTACTTGTGGTCTTTTTGATGATAGTCATTCTGAAAGGTGTGAGGTGGCATCTCATTGTGTTTTCAATTTGCATTTCCTTGATGATGTTAAGCATCTTTTCATGTGTCTGTTGATCATCTGTATGTTTTCTTTGGAAAAATGTCTATTCAGGGCCTCTGCGCATTTCTTAATCTGGCTGCTTTTTGATATTGAATTGTATGAGTTCTTTGTATATTTTAGATATTAACCTCTTTTGGCTACATCATTTGCATACATCTTCTCCCATTCAGTAGGCAGCCTTTTTATTTTTGTTGTTAGTTTCCTTTGCTGTGCAAAAGCTTTTTAGTTTGATTTTTTCTTTTGTTTACTTAATTGAAGAAACATATCAAAAAATATTGCTAAGATCAATGTCAAAGAGCATACTGCCTATGTTTTCTTCAAGGAGTTTTATGGTTTCAGGTCTTATGTTTAAGTCTTTAATCCATTTTGAGTTAATTTTTGTATATGGTGTGAGAAAGTAGTCCAGTTTGAGTTTTTGTATGTAGATGTCCAGTTTTTCCAGCATCATTTATTGAAGAGACTGTCTTTTCCACATTGTGTATTTTTACCTCTTTAGTCCTAGATTAACTGACCATATAGACTTGGGTTTATTTCTGGGCTCTCTATTCTGTTCCATTGATCTATGTGTCTGTTTTTGTGCCAATACCATGCTGTTTTGTTTACTGTTGTTTTGTAATAGTTTGAAATCAGGGCACGTGATACCTCCAGCTTTGTTCTTTTTTCTTTATTTGGCTATTCTAGGTCTTTTGTGTTGGTTTTTTATAGAATATTTGTTCACTTCTATGACAAATGACATTGGTGTTTTGACAGGGATTGCATTGAATCTGTAGATTGCCTTGGGTAGCATGTTAATTTTACCAATATTTATTCTTCCAAACCATGAGCACAGCATATTTTTCCATTTGTTTGCATTGTTTTCAATTTCTTTCATCAGTGCCTCATAGTTTTCCAAGTACAGGTCTTTTGTCTCCTTAATTAGATTTATTCCTAGATATTTAATTATTTTTAATGCAATAGTAAATGGGATTGCTTTCTTTTTTTTTTTTTTTTTGCTGTACGCGGGCCTCTCACTGCTGTGGCCTCTCCCGTTGTGGAGCACAGGCTCCGGACACACAGGCTCCGCGGCCATGGCTCGCGGGCCCAGCCGCTGCGCGGCATGTGGGATCTTCCGGGATAGGGGCACGAACCCATGTCCCCTGCATCGGCAGGTGGACTCTCAACCACTGCGCCACCAGGGAAGCCCGGGATTGCTTTCTTAATTTTTCTTTCTGATAGTTCATTGTTAGTGCACAGAAACACAACAAATTTCTGCATTTTAATTTCATATCTTGCAACTTTACCAAATTCATTGATGAGCTCTAGTAGTTTTTGATGGCATCTTTAGTATTTTCTATATAAAGTATCACATCATCTGCAAAAAGTGACAATTTTACTTCTTCTTTTACAATTTGGATTCATTTTATTTATTTTTCTTGTCTTGTTGCTGTGGCTAGGACTTCCAATACTATGTTGAATAAAAGTAACAAGAGTGGTCATCCTTGTCTTGTTTCTTATCTTAGAGGAAATGATTTTAGCTTCTGACTGTGGAGTATGATGTTGGCTGCAGGCTTGTAATATATGGCTTTTATTATGTTGAGATATGTTTCCTCTATACCCACTTTGTTGAAATTTTTATCATAAATGAATTAACTCTGCCCAAATCTTTTTCTGTGTTTATTGAGATAATCAAATGATTATACTTCTTCACTTGGTTAATGTGGCATATCATATTGATCAATGTGCAGATATTGAAGCATCCCTGGGATAAATCCCACTTGATCATGGTGTCAAAAAGACGGATTTGTTGTTAGTTATAGGGATTGGACACCATGGTGTGAGGAAACATGGCTCAATGGTGATTTCCCTAGCTCAGACTCTTCATTAGCCAATGGACCTATTTCTTATTATTGTAATCCAAGGAGGGAAGGAAAGGAGCTTGTGACCAAGATAGAGAAGAAAAGTGAATCCAGGGAGTAATTTCAGGGAAGCCAAGAGAAAAGTTTGCTGATTTTTTCAATGTTTGGCACATTTCAATATCACTTGCATGTTTTCTGAAGAAATTTTTATCAATTTTTCAGACTCTGGACCTTCATTAAAGAAAGTCTTATAACACACACACACACGCACACACACACACACCTACAGTTACTCTAACTATAATACACAAAAGCCTTAGTTTTGGGCTTCCCTGGTGGCGCAGTGTTTGAGAGTCCATCTGCCAATGCAGGGGACACGGGTTCGTGTCCCGGTCCAGAAGATCCCACATGCCGTGGAGCGGCTGGGCCCGTGAGCCATGGCCGCTGAGCCTGCGCATCTGGAGCCTGTGCTCCACAATGGGAGAGGCCACAACAGTGAGAGGCCCGCATACTACAAAAAAAAAAAAAAAGCCTTAGTTTTGAGTAATTTCCTATATTACTTAAACATGTAATATATATGATGATTCAGGTAACTTTATCTTAACTTCATTAAAACAATGGCGTTAGAGCCTATCTAACTTATTAATGGCACATTACACATTTCAGAAATGAGAGAACTTTTCACATAGTGCCTAGCAAAATGTTAAATGAATTAAATGTAGTTAAACATGAGCTTTAACACACATCTCATTTAATACTCACAAAAATCCTGTGAAATAGGTGTCATTATCCTGTTTTACACATGAGGAAACATGTTAAGTGACTTGACTAAGGTTACAAGGGGTGGAGAGGAAAAGCATGGTCTTGAATGGGTTTCAAATATCCTAGTAGTACTTTCCCCTGCATTACATTTGTTTCGTTTGTACTTAAAATTGAAAGTATAAGGCAAGTTTAAACTATAAACTTCACTGTGTATTAAAAATTATAATATTTTTGTGTAATGACTTCTAAAAACTGTTCACAGTCTTGTACTGTGGCTTACACCTCAGCAGAAAAAGCTCTCAGCTCTTTGAGAGTGGGACCATTTTATGTAGCCTAAAAATGCTCTCAAATGAAGCCATTTAGTAGCAACTCCACAGACAGCCTCCGGAATATAAAGTATGAACAGAGTCTAAATGGGAAGAAATGTTTTTTTGGGGGAAGAATGCTATTATTAGCATCCTTAGAGTCACCATGCTCGTGGTGTGGAACCTGAAGAAAAACAATGATGTAGATTTATTGATACTAGTCTCTAGTACCCTCCTGGAGGTAATTGATAATTAATTACTTATCTGTCCTTAATATCTTTTCTATTTCTACCATAACAACCATAATAAGAACACATATGGTTTAATGCAATCATTTATTCCTTCCACAAACTCTTTTTAAGTAATTATTTGGTGCCAGGCACTGGGATTAGCATTTTCAATACAAATATCAACAGAGTTCCTAATCTATTCCCTTGAAGCTCTTGTTCTCTATTGTGTATATTTTAGGTAAATATATATATATATATATATACACACACACACATATGTAGTATTACACATAAGACTGCTAAAATACATTATAAAAGTTATTATATTAATGATAACCTGGCATTATGGATCAAACTAACAGTTGTCCCAGACGACTCAAATTCTAAACTTTTTCAGGAGAGAAGCTGCCTTATATAGCACTTCTCTTCTCTCCCTAACATCTCACTTCCTCACCAGCTGGTACAATGGCTTAGACTTAGTGAGTGGCCAAAAGTACTAATTAAATGATTTCTTGATTGGCTTTTGATAATCTTTATTCTTTAAGGTATATATTTAGCATTTTTCTCCGCAGCAATAATTTTTAACCATCAGATAGATTTATTCTTTCATCAAACACTAATAAATGCTACTAGAGGTCCTAGGTAGTTTCTGGATAATTGTCACTGAGTTCAATTCACATCTAAACAAAGTCTTGATGCTCCAGGATTACTAAGGATGATTTGGCATATGTCAAAATTATTTCCTAAGGTCAGTAAATCAGGCAGTTTCTGCATAATGCCACCACCATGAAGTGATCTAACTTTCACATTCACATGTTGGCTTTATGTTTGCCCATCCAGAGGAGGAGAAAAAGTGAGAAAACCAAAATTTGCTTGGTCATAGAAGGCAAATCACTCAGTCAATTGTCTTGCCTCTCTAGGAAGCTATGGCTCAAAAACAAATTGAGCATATCTAAAGCTGATAAAATGCCTAAGCTTCAAAAGCAAAACAAACCCAGAAACTGATAAATCCCTTTGCTTAAAAGCAAAACCAAAGAAATTTAAGTGACTAAGAGAGAAGCTTTTGTTTAGCAGCCAGGGATATGACACATAGTCTTGTGGGAGACTGGATGAGAATTAAATGATCGCATAAATGATCCCACTGTTTTAATGGATGATTATGAAATGACCAAAAAAAAATATTGCTGTCTCATTTTGATCAGGGTTTAAGGTAATACAGTGGAACAAGTTTGATAATTAAAGAGCTCCAGGAAAGCTGATGTTTATTTTAAAAAAATTAAAATAAGCCATTCTCCTCACTATGTAGTTTAGTTGATGACATTTTTTGTTTGTTTATTTTCATGAAAACCACTTCATTCTTTATCAGCTAGGCTCACTCATTTCTAAGAAGTCAGGATTATGTGCCCCCAAAGTCGATGATGTACATTGCAGAGCAATCAAATCAGCTTGAAGCATAAAATCATTTTGTGATTAATTAGATTTGAACTAGCTCTTCTTTGGAGGATACTTTGTGGTAAATCCCACAATTTTGTTTGTGTGTGTGTGTGTGTGTGTGTGTGTGTGTGTGTGTGTGATTTGGGCAGTATTTAGCCTCATGACCCTTTCTTACTTGTTGAAATACTCTCTACCTTTGGACTGCATGATAATTAACTCTCTTGATTTTTTCCCAATTTTTTAAATTCTTAGTCTCCTTTCTAGGTGTTTTCTTCTTTGCCCCATCTCTTTAACTTCTTAGTTTTCTGCCCCAGTTGTAATATATGATGAAGGGCATAAACTTTGAGACACACTGATTGTGGCTTCTCAATAACTATGGGATTTTGAGAAAATATTTTAGCTTTTTATGTCTTGTTTTCCCTCAATAATATGCCAGGATAATTATACTTGCCTGTTTGTTTCCTAGCGCTGCCACAACAAAGTATCATGACTTGGATGGCAGTCTCACAGTTTTAGAAACTAGAAGCAAGAAATTTAGTTGTTAGCAGGACCATGCTCCTTCTGAGACCTGCAGTTTTGCCTCTTTCCAGATTCTGTTGGGTTGCTGGCAATCTTTAGCATTTATTGGCTTGCAGTTGGGTAACTCCAATCTCTGTCTTTGTAATCACATGTTTTCTCCTTGTGTCTATGTCTTCACATGGCCATCTTCTTATAAGGACAAGTTACATTGTATTAGAGGCCCACCCTACTCCAGTATGACCTCATTTTAACTTAACTAATCACATCTGCAATGACCTTATTTCCAAATAAATTCATATGCTGAGATACTGGAGATTAAGACTTTAACATATCTTTCTTGGGGGGACCATATCAACCCATAACACTGACCTATGGCATTCTTGTTTGAACTAGAATGACTGATCAATTGCTTGGTATCTAGTAAGTGCCACAAAATTATATTCTCTTCCTTCCTCCTTCATGCTGGGTTATAATTTCAGTGTCTGTCCATGACTGATTTCAGTCTGCCCCAATGTCCTTAATCTTTTTCCAAAAATGTGCACTGAATGTGGTGAAAGTTGGGTCACCACGTTGATCTATTGATTCTCATCCTCATGCTGGTTTGTGAGGACATGGGTTAATTAATGTTATTTGGTGTTTTTGTTTAGAGAAGGACTTACTTGCACCTCATGCAGTGTTTACCCATTGTTGGCTTCTTTCTTTGTCATTTTACTCAGTTTTACCGCAATCTCTTCCACACCACAAGATGCTTTTGTGCAAGAAATCAGATCACTCTAGGGAGAGGGTTAACGTCCACAGATAGTGGACCCCAGGAGCACCTGATCTGAGACAGGAGGCAAGATGGCTCTGGAAGATACAAACTGTCCTAAGTTATGGATGCTCAAAGAAGAGTGGTTAGTTTTCATTGTAATACTTTACTTTTGGCTACGCTTACCTCCTGCCAGATTTCTAATTCCCTTAACATTTAAGATTGCCAAATCAGGCCATCTGTAAACATGAAAAGTTGTAAAACTTTTGGTCTTTCACCAAAGTGATAGTTTTAATATTCTGAACAGAAGAAGGAATGATTTTTCTGGTCCGAAAGTCCCAAACAATTTAGTTTGGAGTGGGTATACCTTCTTTCTTCTCCACCCTCTGTAATTCCTAGGGCTTTCTGAATGTGGGTGGATTTTGGTTCAATGACCATCTTTTTAAATTTTTCTTTTTTCCTTTCTTTCTGTCCAGAATGTGCCTTGGCAAGCATTGTGGAGAAGCCCAGCACAGCCTTTCATAAGCCAGAAAGGTTAAAACTGTGATGAAAGGACAGCACCAGCTCTCTGCTGTTGGTGAGTTATTCTGTTTATTCTACATATGTTTCCTTTTAATTAAAATGTCATTTTTAATTAAAAATGAAATGTCAAGAAGGAAAAAAATTGGCAAAGTCTGGACTATTGCAATGAATGCAAGCAGAAAAAGTCAGTAGAGAGGAAAAAACTTTGAAAGGATGAGAACAGTATCTCATTCCCCATTTTTGTAGAAAGAAAAAAAATCCAGAAGAAGATTGGAGAGGTTTGAATGGTCCTTGTTGTTCATGGCACACACGCACATCTGCTTTATAGCATGTTCCCATAATTAAGAAATATATATTTGATATGTGGGCACATGCTTTAAGTTAATGAGTGATGCTGATGGGTGCCACACTTTTCATAAGTGACAGAGCCACTAATGAGATGTAGCATTGACTGCAGAGGGCACCAATAAATTGTGTAAAACACCCTTGCTGGCCATTTGTTTAATATATTTTACAGAAGTTTAATGCCTTATAGCTTAATATGGAGCTTTTATTTTGTTATAAACACCCAAGCCTACAATGGGCTTTTCAAGAATTATGCATCATTTATGCCTCCAATTTCAGCATCGCTCTAATAGAGAATGTTCCAGATTATGATTAAATCCTCAAAGGGATGCTTCCATAGACAACTAAATTCCATAAAAATAATTGCACGAGAGTATCCATCCGTTTTCCGAGAGTGTAGGAGCTGACACACGGTTAGGAAGATGGTGGGGCGTGTAGAAATCAGCTGTGGAGGAATGACAAAAAAGTAGTTTTGGTATTGAATAAGGGAGAGACCGATGAGGAGTGAACCTCTCCCCAGCAGGTAGTACTTTGGTTTGGCCTTTCATCTCTTTCATTTTTGTCTTGTTTGCTCTTTTGATGAAAACTTCCCTTCCCTCTCCCTGTCTGCCCACGTTGGCTTTATTTTCTTCCCTCTGTGGTACCATGCTTTTCCTTGACTTGTGTCTGTGCATATCATCTTCCTTATATTTGAAATATAAATTTTCCCCCTAACTCCCTTCCTAGCTACTCCTTCTCATCCTTTGGATCGCAGTTTATAAAATCAATTGTCAATAGCATCCAAATCTACTGCCTTTTCTCTACCATCAGTAGGCTCTGTGATTACCCGCCCACCACGATATTCTTTCATAACACCCTGGACCTCTCCCTTGTAGCACTTATTGCAACTGTAAGTAAATAATGAAATGCTTAACTTCCAACATAACTTGCCTACTTTTTCTAGAGTGTAAGCTCCAGGAGGGGAAACGATGCCTACCTTATTGATGGCTATGTCTCTAGCACCTGGCTCACTGTCCAGTACATAGTAAATGTTAGATACATATTTGCTGTTGAATGAAGTTTACTGTCAGTGAAGTAAGACTCTGTGTGTGGTTAGTATGATTTGCTACAAAGCAGGTGGAAAGTAGTGTAGGTTCCTGCAGATTATGAACGGGCTTTACAAACAGTCAAGCACACCTCTACTGTAGATTTAGCTCTGTCTCTAGTATGGCTGTGATCCATGAAAATGATAATAGTGTTTAGAGTTTTATCCTGAAATGATCAGAAAAAAAAATGCAATTTATGGAGACATAATTCAGTAAACCAATATTAAGTTTCTACTGGCAGTGTGCTTGGTACCTACTGTACAATTTAAGAGCTCTCAATTTAGTAAAATTTGTGGAGCAAGTGAGAATGAAAGAACATTTTTCTGCTGGCTATCCTTTTTTGTTCTCCACTGGTAAATGTTATCTAGAAGAAAATGAAAGTTAGGTATCTACCCAGTTCTTCACTGGGTCTACAAGGAAACATACTTGTATCTATTTACAAAGCTGAACCTAAAGGAGATTGAAATGTTGCTACTTGTTTACCTTATTAGCTGATGAACTAACGTGAAATGACTGCTTTTGTTGAAAAATAAATAAAATGGTAGAAATTTTATTAGGTATATATTAATTTCCTTGCCTCGTGCTCAGTTTTGTAAATATAAGTAATAAAAGTAAAGACATCTCCTATCCATTTCACTGGATATTTTTTGACAGTTATCTTTGAAAAATATTGAAAATGTTCCCCCATTTTTCTTTATCACCATGACAGTCCAGAAGTCCTGCTTTGTGTCCAATTGAAATCTCTCCTGCTTTATTAAAACAATTTCTGCTTGTTTGCTTCTCTGTGTCCATGGAGAACAACTGATCGACATCCTTCATATAAAACCCTTTATATTCTTGGAGGCAGTAATTTCCTGTGAGATATTTAGTTGAAAGTTTCATAAACTTTAAGAGAAAAAAAGGACTGTGATTTTGTAACTTTACATTTTGTAAGGTTTATACTTTACAAAAATATTATCCAAAGTTTTGGACATAAAGATAGTTACATTTACCTTCCTATGTGACAAATTAACTCTAACCCCCTTTTAAATAGCATTTTGAGTCCCATCATAATACATTTAAATCACATATTTCCTGTCAAGCATGGTTAATTATTTTGAAAGTGTGTGCATTATAGCACCTCTTTTTGGCTTCTCTTAATTTCTTGGTAAATCTCTTCTACTGTATTCTATCATTTAAATTTATAATTGTTCCAATATGAATTATCACTCATTTTGAATTGATCTTGGCAGTTTGATTTTAAAACCTTGAAATCTGAATATGGATAACCAATAAAAAAAATTCATGTGAGAGACAATAAAATATTATCTTTTAGGGTTGAGTGATTCAATTTAGGAGCAGTTTTAAAAAATAGCCTATCTCTAGCATTAATTTCACATTCGTTGTCCACAGTAGTTTAAGAAATCCAAACATTTACATAACAAAAAAGGCAAAATGTCACTTAAACTGCAAACATTTGTATATGATCTAGATGTGAAGTTATTTTCTGGGATTGACAGCACATGGTATTAACTGTCTCACAGTTTCTTCATTCTTCACAGCAAGGGAGGTCTTCTTCTTGAAAGTTCTATGGTTGGAGGGGTCTCGATACAAATTAACAAAAAGTTCTGCCCAACTGTTTCCTTGGTTTTGGTGAAAGGCTGCCCTCTTGTGCAGAGATGAGAAGCAACTGTTTAAAAACCTCATTTGCCTTATTAGTGATGCAATTACTGTTGGATTCTGAAATGAACATTAAGACTTTGCTTGGCACACACAACTCATCATTTAGAAATACCAAGAAGCCACTCTTAACCTTCCTTTGGACTCCTTGTACTTTATAAATGAATTATGATTTTCATAATTCTTTTATACAACTCAGGCCAAAGGTAAACTTTCACTTCAATATAAGAATATAGCCCACTAATAGGAAGAATCTACATGGTTCCCCTTTTAAAAAATAAATATCCCAGCTTACCCTTCCCCCTCCCCATGTCCTCAAGTCCTTTCTCTAGTAGGTCTGCGTCTTTATTCCCATCCTGACCCTAGGTTCTTCATGACCAATTTTTTTTTTTTTTTTAGATTCCATATATATATGTGTGTGTGTTGGCATATGGTATTTGTTTTTCTCTTTCTGACTTACTTCACTCTGTATGACAGACTCTAGGTCTATCCACCTCACTACAAATAACTCAATTTTGTTTCTTTTATGGCTGAGTAATATTCCATTGTATATATGTGCCACATCTTCTTTATCCATTCATCTGTCTTTACATTTTATTAAAATATTCTCACATGGAAAAAAAATAAGTAAATGATATGCTTATTTCTAATTACAAAATCTTCTGATCTGTTAACAAACAGAGTCATATAATTAAACAAAAAAGAAGTCAGGGGGCTTCCCTTGTGGTGCAGTGGTTGAGAGTCTGCCTGCCAATGCAGGGGACACGGGTTCGTGCCCCGGTCCGGGAAGATCCCACATACCACGGAGCCGCCGGGCCTATGACCCATGGCCGCTGAGCCAGCGCGTCCGGAGCTTGTGCTCCGCAACAGGAGAGGCCACAACAGTGAGAGGCCTGCGTACCACAAAAAAAGGAAAAAAAAAGTCAGAATTATTCCTTTTGGTCTGTTGAAGGCTGGTTCTTGACTTTGTCACCAGAGGGAGAGAAGAAACTTGGAAAATCCTTCCAAGATTAGCACTTAAAAGTGAAAAATAGAGCATACACACTCTCCCACCCTTTTTTGGTCTTATTTTTCCAAGTATTTAGTTTCACCGAAGTAGTGATTCCAAAATTCATCTTTGATAAGTACATAGATAATAGTATATAATAGCTGTAGATAATAAGTGGATTATTTCTATCTGATACTTTAATAATGCTTTATTTTATGCAAATGCTTTCTTGTACTTTTTAAATTTAGGGTTTTAAAGAACTTAACAAATAATTATTGTCATTTAGAAAAGAATTAGTTGACTATCTGTGAAAGGTATGAGCAATGAAGAATCCTGAGCATTGCTATCTGAATTAATTACTCTGTCTTTAACCCATAACTCACAGAATGGAGAAGTAAAGCTTTGATATGGCTTACACTTTAGAATTCCATGAGGTCTTTAGTCATCGGATGATGTTTGAACTCCATTTTTTAGAAGATAAGAATGACTTAAAAGTAAAAAGAGCCCCAAGAAAAATAAAAACATATGTCCACACAAAAAGTTGCAAACAAATGTTCATAGCAGTATTATTCATAATAACCATAATAAACAAAAAAATGGAAACAATCCTAATGTCTATCAGTGGGAAAAAATGTGGTTTATCCATACAATGGAATATTATTCATCTATTAAAAAAATGAAGTACTTATACCTACTACAGCATGGATGAATCTTGAAAACATTATGCTAAGTGAAATAAGCCAGACACAAAAGACTACATAATGTATGATTCCATTTTCATGAAATGTTCAGAGTAGGCAAATCTATAAAGATAGAAAGTAAGATTAGTGGTTTCCTAGGAGTAGGGGTAACAGGGAAGGATGGAGAGGGAGAGAAGAAAAGGAGAACTGCTACTAATGAGCACAGGATTTCCTCAGGAGGTGATAAAACTGTTCTAAAATTGATTGTGGTGATGGTGGCACAACTTTGTGAATATATTAAAAACCGTTGAATTGTACACTTTAGATGAATTGTATGGTATTGGAATTACATCTCAATAAAGTTGTTATTTTTTTTTTTAAAAAGGTAAAACTAGAAAGAAACCCTGCCCACCGTGTTCTGTAACAAAGTCTTTTCCTTTATTGTCAATGTCTGGTATTTGGCATTCAAAACTCTTCTTACATGTGCAGTTAGCCTCACAGAACCTTCCCTGGTTTTTAAAGATTTTATGTCACTTGTTCAAATCTGCCTTCTTGTTTTATGAGTTTAATTATTCTGAATAATATTCCTTCAGACATTTTTCCCCCCTTCCAGGGCAAAATGCCTTGCAGGGAATGTAAATATTTTAAGTGTTGTTACAATATTTATATGTGCAGAAACAAAGAGCCAAGGGCGGCACTTTGTCCTAACAGATCCTGGCACAGGCTTTGAGGTCTGACCTATTAAGATTCTAATCCTGCTTATCAGTTGTGAAATCTAGCACAAGTCCTCTTTGAGTCTCAATTTCCTTAGCTGTAAAATGGGAACAGCTTCACACAGCTGTTCTCTCCTGTATTAGATGAGATAATGCATTTAAAGCACTTTGCAAAGTTGCTTAGCACATGATAGATATTCAAAAATGAGATTAATAATAATTCTGAAGGAAACAATTCCATTTATTTAACTAAAGTACATGACTAGAAAAGAGTTAGCTTCCTCAAGCCACTTTAATGTTAATTAGGGAGTTTTTGCTTTGGTCTTTAAAAATATGAATATTTCTAGAGAGTTCAATATGATGATGCATTTTTTTTTCCTTTAAAAAAAAGCTAGCTAGAAACATGTAAGGAGTCATCACAGCTTTGGGAGAATGGACAAAATTATTCTCTTCAGGTATTATTTTCAAAATAATGGATTTTACTTGTCTTAGGAATTTTTTCTGCCTTTTCATCACAATTGCAATCAGCACACTACCTGCTGTCAACAACAACAGAAACAGCTGGATCACCCATTTTGATGAGGGATTACTCTTCAGTATTTATAGTAACACCCATTTCACCAAGTGGAGCCCCAAAGAAGGAAAAAACAAACAAGTGACTTTCCTTATAACAGGTAACTGCTTTCTTTTGTATTAAATTTCCTTCCCTATTGCTTTCCACAGCTTCAGAGTCTGAAGCCCGTTTTGCCACTCAGGGGACACTCTGAAAGCAGCCAAACCAATGTAGTTAATAGAAATTTAACTTTAAAAATACAAAGCTTTGCTTTAAATATCCTGTAGAAGCATTAAGCAAAATGTTAAGGGATAAAAACAAGCACATAGCCATGCCAAAGACCTTGAAATCTGAACAGAGACTAGGTTTGAAGTCAGACATGCATAAATAAGTGTCTTTTCTCAGTGATATTAATGAAATGGTTAATTCTGTTGTCATGGCAACAAAGAACAGCTGTGATAGAAAAGCTAAAGGTCTATACATAATGCCCAATACAAGGTCTCTCTAGTTCTAAAGCTGATTTTCTTAGCTGCAATACAAGTGATGTGTTTTCAATATCATCCTAAGCTTTCACGTCAAATCCTTCCAGTTAATCCAATAAATAGACAAGTAGCATAAAAAGGAATATATGTTTGTACATTATAAACCTTATAAAAGAAGTTTACCTGTGCTCAATCTTTTTTTTTATTAGTTTCTGCTCTACAACAAAGTGAATCAGTCATACATACACATCTGCTCCCACATCCCTTCCCTCATGTATCTCCCTCCCTCCCACCCTCCCCATCCCACCCCTCCAGGCGGTCACAAAGCACCGAGCTGATCTCCCTGTGCTCTGCGGCTGCTTCCCACTATCTATCCACTCCACGCTTGGTAGTGTATATATGTCCACGCCTCTCCTTCGCTTTGTCACAGCTTACCCTTCCCCCTCCCCAAGTCCATTCTCAAGTAGGTCTGTGTCTTTATTCCCGTTTTACCCCTAGGTTCTTCATGACATTTTTTTTTTTAATTCCGTATATATGTGTTAGCATACGGTATTTGTCTTTCTCTTTCTGACTTACTTCACTCTGTATGACAGACTCTAGGTCTATCCACCTCATTACAAATAGCTCAGTTTCGTTTCTTTTTATGGCTGAGTAATATTCCATTGTATATATGTGCCACATCTTCTTTATCCATTCATCCGATGATGGACACTTAGTTTGTTTCCAGCTCCGGGCTATTGTAAATAGGGCTGCAATGAACATTTTGGTACATGTCTCTTTTTGAATTATGGTTTTCTCAGGGTATATGCCTAGTAGTGGGATTGCTGGGTCATATGGCAGTTCTATTTTTAGTTTTTTAAGGAACCTCCCTACTGTTCTCCATAGTGGCTGTACCAATTCACATTCCCACCAGCAGTGCAAGAGTGTTCCCTTTTCTCCACACCCTCTCAAGCATTTATTGTTTCTAGATTTCTTGATGATGGCCATTCTGACTGGTGTGAGATGATATCTCATTGTAGTTTTGATTTGCATTTCTCTAATGTTTAATGATGTTGAGCATTCTTTCATGTGTTTGTTGGCAGTATGTATATCTTCTTTGGAGAAATGCCTATTTAAGTCTTCTGCCCATTTTTGGATTGGGTTGTTTGTTTTTTTGCTATTGAGCTGCATGAGCTGCTTATAAATTTTGGAGATTAATCCTTTGTCAGTTGCTTCATTTGCAAATATTTTCTCCCATTCTGAGGGTTGTCTTTTGGTCTTGTTTATGGTTTCCTTTGCTGTGCAAAAGCTTTGAAGTTTCATTAGGTCCCATTTGTTTATCTTTGTTTTTATTTCCATTTCTCTAGGAGGTGGGTCCAAAAGGATCTTGCTGTGATTTATGTCATAGAGTGTTCTACCTATATTTTCCTCTAAGAGTTTGATAGTTTCTGGCCTTACATTTAAGTCTTTAATCCATTTTGAGCTTATTTTTGTGTATGGTGTTAGGGAATGATCTAATCTCAAACTTTTACATGTCCCTGTCCAGTTGTCCCAGCACCACTTATTGAAGAGGCTGTCCTTTCTCCACTGTACATTCCTGCCTCCTTTATCAAAGATAAGTTGGCCATATGTGCGTGGGTTTATCTCTGGACTTTCTATCCTGATCCACTGATCTATCTTTCTGTTTCTATGCCAGTACCAGACTGTCTTAATTACTGTAGCTTTGTAGTATAGTCTGAAGTCAGGAAGCCTGATTCCTCCAGCTCTGTTTTTCGTTCTCAAGATTGCTTTGGCTATCCGGGGCCTTTTGTTTTTCCAAACAAATTTTGAAATTTTTTGTTCTAGTTCTGTGAAAAATGCCAGTGGTAGTTTGATAGGGATTGCACTGAATCTGTAGATTGCTTTGGGTAGTAGAGTCATTTTCACAATATTGATTCTTCCAATACAGGAGCATGGTATATCTCTCCATCTATTTGTATCATCTTTCATTTCTTTCATCAGTGTCTTATAACTTTCTGCATACAGGTCTTTTGTCTCCTTAGGTAGGTTTATTCCTAGATATTTTATTCTTTTTGTTGTGATGGTAAATGGGAGTGTTTTCTTGATGTCATTTTCAGATTTTTGATCATTAGTGTACAGGAATGCCAGAGATTTCTGTACATTAATTTTGTATCCTGCTACTTTACCAAATTCATTGATTAGCTCTAGTAGTTTTCTGGTAGCATCTTTAGGATTCTCTATGTATAGTATCATGTCATCTGCAAACAGTGACAGCTTTACTTCTTCTTTTCCAATTTGGATTCCTTTTATTTCCTTTTCTTCTCTGATTGCTGTGGCTAAAACTTCCAAAACTATGTTGAATAAGAGTGGTGAGAGTGGGCAGCCTTGTCTTGTTCCTGATCTTAGTGGAAATGGTTTCAGTTTTTCACCATTGAGGACAATGTTGGCTGTGGGTTTGTCATATATGGCCTTTATTATGTTGAGGAAAGATCCCTCTATGCCTACTTTCTGCAGGGTTTTTATCATAAATGGGTGTTGAATTTTGTCGAACGCTTTCTCTGCATCTAGTGAGATGATCATATGGTTTTTCTCCTTCAACGTGTTAATATGGTGTATCATATTGATTGATTTGCGTATATTGAAGAATCCTTGCATTCCTGGAATAAACCCCACTTGATCATGGTGTATGATCCTTTTAATGTGCTGTTGGATTCTGTTTGCTAGTATTTTGTTGAGGATTTTTGCATCTATGTTCATCAGTGATATTGGCCTGTAGTTTTCTTTCTTTGTGACATCCTTGCCTGGTTTTGGTATCAAGGTGATGGTGGCCTCGTAGAATGAATTTGGGAGTGTTCCTTCCTCTGATATTGTTTGGAAGAGTTTGAGAAGGATGGGTGTTAGCTCTTCTCTAAATGTTTGATAGAATTCGCCTGTGAAGCCATCTGGTCCTGGGCTTTTGTTTGATGGAAGATTTTTAATCACAGTTTCAATTTCAGTGCTTGTGATTGGTCTATTCATATTTTCTATTTCTTCCTGAGTCAGTCTTGGCAGGTTGTGCATTTCTAAGAATTTGTCCATTTCTTCCAGGTTGTCCATTTTATTGGCATAGAGTTGCTTATAGTAATCTCTCATGATCTTTTGTATTTCTGCAGTGTCAGTTGTTACTTCTCCTTTTTCATTTCTAATTCTATTGATTTGAGTCTTCTCCCTTCTTTTCTTGATGAGTCTGGCTAATGGTTTGTCAATTTTGTTTATCTTCTCAAAGAACCAGCTTTTAGTTTGGTTGATCTTTGCTATCGTTTCCTTCATTTCTTTTTCATTTATTTCTGATTTGATCTTTATGATTTCTTTCCTTCTGCTAGCTTTGGGGGTTTTTTGTTCTTCTTTCTCTAATTGCTTTAGGTGCAGGGTCAGGTTGTTTACTCGAAATGTTTCCTGTTTCTTGAGGTGGGATTGTATGGCTATAAACTTCCCCCTTAGAACTGCTTTTGCTGCGTCCCATAGGTTTTGGTTCGTCGTGTCTCCATTGTCATTTGTTTCTAGGTATTTTTTCATTTCCTCTTTGATTTCTTCAGGGATCACTTCGTTATTGAGTAGTGTATTGTTTAGCCTCCATGTGTTTGTATTTTTTACAGATCTTTTCCTGTAATTGATGTCTACTCTCATAGCATTGTGGTCGGAAAAGATACTTGATACAATTTCAATTTTCTTAAATTTACCAAGGCTTGATTTGAGGCCCAAGATATGATCTATCCTGGAGAATGTTCCATGAGCACTTGAGAAAAATGTGTATTCTGTTGTTTTTGGATGGAATGTCCTATAAATATCAGTTAAGTCCATCTTGTTTAATGTGTCATTTAAAGCTTGTGTTTCCTTATTTATTTTCATTTTGGATGATCTGTCCATTGGTGAAAGTGGGGTGTTAAAGTCCCCTACTATGATTGTGTTACTGTCGATTTCCCTCTTTATGGCTGTTAGTATTTGCCTTATGTATTGAGGTGCTCCTAAGTTGGGTGCATAAATATTTACAATTGTTATATCTTCTTCTTGGATCAATCCCTTTATCGTTATGTAGTGTCCTTCTTTGTCTCTTCTAGTAGTCTTTATTTTAAAGTCTATTTTGTCTGATATGAGAATTGCTACTCCAGCTTTCTTTTGATTTCCATTTGCATGGAATATCTTTTTCCATCCCCTTACTTTCAATCTGTATGTGTCTCTAGGTCTGAAGTGGGTCTCTTGTAGACAGCATACATATGGGTCTTGTTTTTGTATCCATTCAGCCACTGTGTGTCTTTTGGTGGGAGCATTTAGTCCATTTACATTTAAGGTAATTATTGATATGTATGTTCCTATTCCCATTTCCTTAATTGCTTTGGGTTCGTTATTGTAGGTATATTCCTTCTGTTGTGTTTCTTGCCTAGAGAAGTTCCTTTAGCATTTGTTGTAAAGCTGGTTTGGTGGTGCTGAACTCTCTCAGCTTTTGCTTGTCTGTAAAGGTTTTAATTTCTCCATCAAATCTGAATGAGAGCCTTGCTGGGTAGAGTAATCTTGGTTGCAGGTTTCTCTCCTTCATCACTTTAATTATGTCCTGCCACTCCCTTCTGGCTTGTAGAGTTTCTGCTGAGAGATCAGCTGTTTACCTGATGGGGATTCCCTTGTGTGTTATTTGTTGTTTTTCCCTTGCTGCTTTTAATATGATTTCTTTGTGTTTAATTTTTGACAGTTTGATTAATATGTGTCTTGGCGTATTTCTCCTTGGATTTATTCTGTATGGGACTCTCTGTGCCTCCTGGACTTGATTAACTATTTCCTTTCCCATATTGGGGAAGTTTTCAACTATAATCTCTTCAAATATTTTCTCAGTCCCTTTCTTTTTCTCTTCTTCTTCTGGAACCCCTATAATTCAAATGTTGGTGCGTTTAATGTTGTCCCAGAGGTCTCTGAGACTGTCCTCTGTTCTTTTCATTCTTTTTTCTTTATTTTGCTCTGCAGCAGTTATTTCCACTATTTTATCTTCCACCTCACTTATCCGTTCTTCTGCCTCAGTTATTCTGCTATTGATCCCATCTAGAGTATTTTTCATTTCATTTATTGTGTTTTTAATCGATGCTCGATTCATCTTTAGTTCTTCTAGGTCCTTGTTAACTGTTTCTTGCATTTTGTCTATTCTATTTCCAAGATTATGGATCTTGGAAATAGAATATTGGATCAGCTTTACTATCATTTTTCTGAATTCTTTTTCAGGTAGACTGCCTATTACCTCTTCATTTGTTAGGTCTGGTAGGCTTTTATCTTGCTCGTTCACCTGCTGTGTGTTTTTCTGTCTTCTCATTTTGCTTATGTTACTGTGTTTGGGGTCTCCTTTTTGCAGGCTGCAGATTCGTAGTTCCCATTGTTTTTGGTGTCTGACCCCAGTGGCTAAGGTTGTTTCAGTAGGTTGTGTAGGCTTCCTGGTGTGGGGGACTAATGCCTGTGTTCCGGTGGCTGAGGCTCGATCTTGTCTTTCTGGTGGACAGGTCCACGTCTGGTGGTGTGTTTTGGGGTGCCTATGGCCTTATTATGTTTTTAGGTAGCCTCTCTGCTAATGGGTTGGGTTGTGCTCCTGCCTTGCTATTGCTTGGCATAGGGTGACCAGCACTGTAGCTTGCTGGTCGTTGACTGAAGCTGGGTGCTGGTGTTGGGATGGAGATCTCTGGGAGATTTTCGCTGCTTGATATTATGTGGAGCTGGGAGGTCTCTTGTGGACCCGTGTCCTGAAGTTGGCTCTCCCACTTCAGAGGCACAGCACTGGCTCCTGGCTGCAGCACCAAAAGCCTTTCATCCACCCGGCTCAGAATAACAGGGAGAAAAAGTAGAAAGAAAGAATTAGTAGAAGAAAGAAAGAGAGAGGGAAAGAAAGGAAGAAGGGAAGAAAGGAAGGAAGGAAGGAAGAAAGAAAGAAAGGAGGGAGGGAGGGAGGAAGAATGGAAAGAAAGAAGGAAAGAAAGGAGGGAGGGAGGAAGGAAAGAAAGAAAGAAAGGAGGGAGGGAGGGAGGAAGGAAAGAAAAAGAAAGTGGAAAGAAGAAGAGTGGGAGGGAGGGAGGCAGGAAAGAAAAAGAAAGAAGGAAAGGAGGAGCGGAGGGAGGGAGGGAGGAAGGGAAGGTAGGAAAAAAGAAATAGCAGGTAAAGTAAAATAGAATAAAGTATGAAATATAGTAGCGTTATTAAAATTAGAAAGTAATTATTGAAAAAAAAAAACGGACCGATAGAACCCTGGGACATATGGTGGAAGCAAAGCTATACAGAGAGACTCTTACACAGAAGATTACATATACACATTCACAAAAAGAGGGCAAGGGGAAAAATCAAAAATCTTGCTCTCCAAGTCCACCTCCTCAATTTGGGATAATTCGTTGTAAAAAGAGGAAAAGGGCGAGAAGCCTGAAATCTTGCCCTCTAAGTCCACCTCCTTAATTTGGAATAATTCGTTGTAAAAAGAGGAAAAGGGGGGAAAGTCTTAAATCTTGTCCTCAAAGTCCACTTCCTCAATTTAGGATGATTCGCTGTCCATTCATGCACTCCACAGACGCAGGGCACATCAAATGAACCGTGGAGCTTTAATCCGCTGCCTCCGAGGCTGCACAGAGAGATTTCCCTGTCTCTGCTCTCACAGCTCCCGGGTCTCAGCCTTGGACCTGGCCCCGCCTCTGCGCGTAGGTCGCCGGAGGGCGTCCGTTCTACGGGTTTAAAGGAGCCGCTGATTCGGGGGCTCTGGCTCACTCAGGCAGAGGGGAGGGAGGGGCGCGCAGTGTGGGGCGGGCCTGCAGCAGCAGAGGCCGGCGTGACGTTGCAGCAGCCCGTGGCGCTCCGTGCGCTTTCCCGGGAAAGCCGCCCCCGGGTCTCGGGACCCCGGCAGTGGCGGGGTGAACAGGCCCCCCGGAAGGCGGGGCGGACAGTGACCCGCGCTCGCACACAGGCCCCGCGGCGGCGGCGGCGGCGGCGGGCCGCGGCGGCGGCGCGGCGGCGGCGCGGCGGCGGCGGGCGGCGGCGGCGGGTGGCGGGCGGCGGCGGCGGCGGCGGCGGCGGCGGCGGCGGCGGCGGCCCCCTACGCCTGTCTCCGAGGTCCGCGCCTTACCCGCGGCTCGCGCCTGTCTCCGGCGCTTCCCCAAGCAGCCCTCTTAATGCCCTCTCCTCGCTCACCAGGAAACAAAAGGGAAAAAAGTCTCTTGCCTCTTCAGCAGCTCCAGACCCTTTCCCCGGACTCCCTCCGGGCTAGCCGTGGTGCACTAACCCCTTCAGGCTCTCTTCCTGCCGCCAGCCCCAGTCCTCTCCCTGCGCTCCGACTGAAAGCCGATACCCGAGCCTCAGCTCCCAGCCCCGCCCGCCACGGCGGCCGAGCAGACAAGCCTCTCGGGCTGGTGTGTGCCTGAGGGCACCGGTCCTCTGTGCCAGAATCTCTCCGCTTTGCCCTCCGCACCCCTGTTGCTGTGCTCTCCTCCGCTACTCCGAAGCTTTCCCCCTCCGCCACCTACAGTCTCCGCCCGCGAAGGGGCTTGTAGTGTGTAGAAACCTTCCCTCCTTCACGGCTCCCTCCCACTGGTGCAGGTCCCGTCCCTATCCTATTGTCTCTGTTTATTCTTTTTTTCTTTTGCCCTACCCAGGTATGTGGGGAGTTTCTTGCCTTTTGGGGGGTCTGAGGTCTTCTGTCAGCGTTCAGTAGATGTTCTGTAGGAGTTGTTCCACGTGTAGATGAATTTCTGATGTATCTGTGGGGAGGAAGGTGATCTCCGCGTCTTACTCTTCTGCCATCTTCCTCCGGGCTCCTGTGCTCAATCTTAAGAGGGGATCTGGAAGGTAAACATATGCTCCTGGAAAAATAAAAACCTTTACTGAGTGGAAATTGTAAAAAATAAAATATGTTCAAATGGGATATCAGAGTAATTATCAAACACATTATTATCTAGCCAGTCAGTAGGAATGTATTATATGTGAGATAACAATATCACTGTCAACAACAGCAATGCAACAGCAAAAGTAACTCAATTTTTAAAACTCACCAGAACATAATAAGTGAATGAGTTTGTTTTCCAGGCCCATCAGTGTTGTTTGTGTGAAAGTGAATTCACTTCAGTTCGCTGAATAATCACACCAGTAAATCCACCCCGGACTGCAGATCAATTTTGGACTCTGATAAAGACCCATATTTCATCTTTTTTCATAAAGCTCTTCTCTCCACCTTCTGGTTCCTGGAAGATGTCCTAGCTTTCTTGGTCTTCTTCATCTCTCCTCCTCATGGGTCTCTATCAGAACTATTCTCTCCACTCTCTTCCATGTTTGTAGCTCGGGTACTCATAGTGCCTTCCCTGCATTACTCTAATAACTGAATGGGTCCCCAATTTAATGTCTTCTCAGAGGTCAGAGTGATCTTTTCAAAACACAAATCAAATTGTGTCATTTGTCTTAAAATCTTTCAGAGAGTCTCCCTTTACATTCAGAAAAAAAATCCAAACTTCTTTCTTTTTTTATTCATCTGTCTTTATTTTTTAAATACACACTGTATATATTTAAGGTGTACTTGGTGATTTGATGTACCTATACATAGGGAAAAGATTACAACAGTCAAGCTAATTAACATGTCCATCTCCTCGCATAGTTACCTTTTTTTTTTTGGTAATGAAAGCACCTGAAATCTATTCTCTTAGCAAATTTCAAGTGTATAATACAGTGTTATTAAGTACAGTCAGGCCGTTCACTAGCTCTCTAGACTTAACGCATCCTACACAACGGCAGCTTTGTATCCTGCGACCAACATCTCCTCATTCCCCAACCTCCCTGCCCTTGGTAACCACCATTTTGTTCTCTGCTTCTGTGTTTTCAACTTTAAAAGATGACACATATAGGGCTTCCCTGGTGGCGCAGTGGTTGAGAGTCCGCCTGCCGATGCAGGGGACACGGGTTCGTGCCCCGGCCCGGGAAGATCCCACGTGCTGTGGAGCGGCTGGGCCCGTGAGCCATGGCCGCTGAGCCTGCGCGTCTGGAGCCTGTGCTCCACAATGGGAGAGGCCACAGCAGTGAGAGGCCTGCGTACCGCAAAAAAAAAAAAAAAAAAAAAAAAAAAAAAATTACACATATAAGTAAGAGCCTGAAGTATTTTTCTTTCTGTGTCTGGCTTATTTCGCTTAGTATAGTGGCCTCCAGTTTTATCCCTGTTGTTGCAAAAGGCAGAATCTCCTTCTTAGAAGGCGCTTCGCGATCTGAGCCTTAGTGACTTCACTCTCATCTCCTGTGACGCCGCACATCTTCCTCTCTGGCCAAAAAGACCTTTTGAAGCTTTCCAAATGAGCAATATGTTCTCAATGTCTGTGTCATTTTACAACTCTTTCTTCCTTCAATTTGAATGTCTCTTTTTGCTTCTCCATCTAATACTCTCCAATTTGTAATTTTAGATCTAACTCATATTTTCAAAGGTGGACAACATAGTATTATATGTAATGCAAAAAAAAAATTAAATGTCCCATAGTTAAATAATTTAAATAAATTGTGGCATAGACGCAATATGGAATGTTTTGAAACCATTATAAACTATGCCAGAGATATACATGTATTGATACAGAAAATATTTACTGCTATCTTTTTAGGTTACTATCAGGTGAAAAAACAGTATGTTCAATGTGACTCAAGTTTTTAAAATTAACTTTATTGATGTATAATTTATATACTATAAAATGTACACATTTTAATTGTATAGTTTGATGGGTTTTTTAAATGCATACTAACATGTGACCATCATCACAATCAAGATAAAGAATATTGCATCACCCCAAACTTTCACTGGCTCCCCTTACTAGTTAATCCCCTGCTACCCCTGGCCCCAAGCAACCACTGATTTCCCTTCTATTAATATAGATTTGATTTTCTTTCCTAGAGTTTCAATGAAACCATATAGCATGTGCTTTTTGTGTTTGGCTTTTTTCTTCCAGCACAGAGATTTTGAGATTCCCCCATGTTGTTTTATCAATAATCCTTTCATTTTATTGCTGAGTGGTACTCTACTTCGTTATTCAGTAATTTATCTATTCACATGTTGATGGACACTTGGGTTATTTCCAGTTTTTGCCTAATATTAATAAAGCTGCTATGAACATTCAAGTACACGTCTTTGCATGGACATGTGCTTTCTTTTCTCTTGGGTAAATATCTAGGAGCAGAATTGCTCAGTTGATTGGTAAATGTATGTTTAACTTTATAGGAAACTGCCAAATTGTTTTCCAAAGTGGCTGAACAATTTTACATTTCCATCTTCAGTGCATGAGATTCCAGTTCCTCTGTAGTCTTACTAAGTTTAATAGTGCCATTCGTTTCAATACTGGCCATTCTAGTGGGTGTGTAGAGGTATCTCACTGTGGTTTATATTTGTATTTACCTGTTGATTAATGACATTGAGCATCTTTTCATGTGCTTGGTCATCTGTTTATCTTTCTGGTATCTATTCAAATCTTTTGCTCATTTTAAATTTGTCTCTTTTTCTTGAGTTGTAAGAATTAAAAATTTTTTTTCTGGAAACAAGTTCTGTTTTATGTATGTATTACACAATATTACATAATGTTTTATGTAATATTTACATAATATTATATAATATTTTCTCCTTGTTTATGGCTTGACATTTCATTTTCTTAATGGTTTCTTTTAAATAGGAGAAGTTTTTTTGTGTGTGTATATGGTACGCGGCCTCTCACTGTTGTGGCCTCTCCCATTGCGGAGCACAGGCTCCGGACGCGCAGGCTCAGCGGCCATGGCTCACGGGCCTAGCCGCTCCACGGCATGTGGGATCTTCCCGGACAGGGGCACGAACACGTGTCCCCTGCATCGGCAGGTGGGCTCTCAACCGCTCTGCCACCAGGGAAGCCCTAAATAGTAGAGGTTTTTACATGATTATGTTTGGGTAAAAATAAAGCATAAGCACATCTATCAAACACAGACAAGAACTTAGTTGTATCTTTCATCTTCGCATTCCTAGAACTTGGCTCAGTATCTGACATAGTCAGTGCACAATAAAATTTGATTGAATTCATTCAGCAAATATTACTGAGCACCTACAATGTGCCAGGAACTATGCCTGGAACTGGGAACACAAGTTATATATGAAATACAGACCTTGCAAGTAAGTAGTTTATAGTTGAATAAATGAAAGGCAGAATACTGTATATGGACAAATCTCTATATTCTCTGTGCCTAGCAGGATTCCTAGCACTTACTAGCTACCTGAAAAAAGTGTGCTAATGAATGAAATGGAGTGATAAAAATTGAGCCTTGCATTTTTTAGTGCCATTGTTTCAGATACAGTATCCATTTATTTGAGAGGGTTTTTTGCTTGTTTGCTTTTAACTTATTTAATAAATATGAAGGAGGACAACCCAAATAAATGAGAATTTGATAGAAGACTGAGAAAAGTTTATAGCAGAGTTTTGTTTGGAGTGACCCAACCAAGTGAGCTCTTACTCTAGGGCCTCTGCAGAGCTGATGACTCCTAAAAGGAGAGGGATCAGGCAAATGAATTTTTTTTTCACTTTTTTTTTAGGAGAGTTCATCTTTAAATAAAAATGGAGCCCCAGATGTCTGCATGGAGCTATCTCCTTTTCTTCTTTATTAGAAGTGGTCAGATCAGATCTCAAGTCAGTTTAAATGTCTTAATTATTAACAAGACTACGATCATTCTTTACATAGATGTTGTCTATGTATTCCTCAGTCATTAGAATCAGGACACCAGTGTCATTATCTGTATAGTCAAATTGGATGATTTCATCTTCAGGCTCTCTAATCAGCATGATACTGGTAACTCATTTCCTGTGAAACATTAACTCCAAGATATTAGATATATCATTATTGGTTACTACGTTTGAACCTTTTTCTAATAAGGGCAAATAGAAATGGTGATTGCAAGATGTCTCAAAACATATGAATAAAGAAAATGTTCTTTCAGCAGATGACAAATTCTAGTTATGTAGTCATTCATGTGTAAATAGAAAAGGCAATCGGGAGTGTGGAAGGATTTTTTATCTGGATAAATTGATCATTGACTACTAATTTAGGCATGGGATGTATTTTTCCTTTTATGATAATACTTAACAGGCAGGTTTTTTAGTATCAAGATTTAAGATGGGAGATTAAAGCATTTTTAATTTTATGGTAGCATTCTACAGGGTAGGGACTTTTTACAAATACTAGTTTCCTCTGAGTTTAGCTTCTGTCTTCAGCTTTGAGAATAAATCACTACCTGTGGGTGGAAATATGCACCTTGATATATTTGGTAACAGCTTTGAAGACAGAAAAACACACACACATTTTTTGGAATGCAAATAGAGAAAATGCACTTATTATAATCTTTAGTTTTTCCAGACAGGAATGCATTTCTGGGGAACACAAGGCTGTTGTTTAATTATTGGTGAATTCAGAACTGCTTGTTAACTTGCGTTAAATTGAATTGGGATCATCCCTTAATCTGACCAATGCATTGCCCTATTACATTTACTAAACTTTACCAGCTGGTTCATGATAATTCTTTCGTCCTTCTACAAGACAACTGGTTATAGAGTTCCTTAAAAAGCAACAAGACATATTTTTTAGGTTTTCTAATTTCTTCCAGCAGCTGATAGGCATTACTGTAGAAAGCCTTGGAGATGACAGTGAACTTTGTCTGGCTTAGATTTGTATGAGAAAACTCTGAAAGAGACAGCAACGTTTTTCACACAGACAGAAAGCCCTGGAAGAAATCAGTTACCTTCCTGGGGGAAAGGTGGCTTCTATTGTTCTGCCATAATTTAAAATCCTAATGATTGAAGAAGAGGGTTCTTGGAGGGAAGAATGAATGCTACATAATTTTATCCTCAACAATTAAAAACCAACAAACCGAGACCCAAACTCTAACCCAGTTGTAATGTTCCATCTCATCAATAAAGACAGGAATTTTTAAAGTTTGTAATTTTGTTAATTAACCTACCATTGCCTCAATATCCTTGTCTAGAAAATGAAGATAATCATACTATCTTTGTCATTGACTTATTCTGAAGTTAAATCAAATTATTTAAACAATCCACTAGGACAATAGATGACACTTAGTACGGGCTCAATAAATATTAGTTTTACTATTAGTACTATTGTTAATACTATTATTTTCCACTTTTATTATTATTATGGATAACTCCTCTCTGGTTTCTGTAATGTTTAGGGTAAAGTCTGTAAAATGAAAAGAGCTGAGCATTCATCTTTGGGGGTGATCCGGAACTGACATTGGTCTTCTGGAGAGAAGTATTCTCAAACATTAGAGTTCACCATCTCCTACTTAACAGATAGAAGGAAGCTGTGTAAGCCTTTCAGGCTTGCATCTTGGAGGGAAAAGAATGTCATGGGAGACCTTGGCCTGAGCCAAGGCCCTGGGACATGACCGTGTTTCCCACTGTGCTGAGAGAGCACCAAAGATGAGTCAAGAGTTAGTGGTAATCAATTCACAGTTTTATTTGGAAATACACATCCATGATCTTTTTTTCCACAATTCTAAACAAAACCTCCAAAATCCAAGAGGGTTTGGGGTTTTTTGGTTTTGTTTGTTTGTTTTTTAGTAACATCATTTGCCAGTAAAATTAACCTGACTTGCACTCATTTGGGGGTGAAATCTGAACTGATGTGGTGTGAGTCTATTGTAGCATCATCATCACCCTTAGAGTGAATACACTGATCCAGAAATATTAATGACTTTGTATATGGAGTGCTGCCCTCATCTTTCTAGGGATGTATATGATATACAGCATATGCATATGCGTTTTTTCCTAAAATATGAGAAATTCTGAAATGGGAAATACATGTGGCCCAAGCTTTGTGGATAAAGGATTAAGAACTACATCTCCTCACAGATTCACTTTGATCTGGTAGGGTGAGCTGACCCAGTGTGATCCATCGATTCCTCCCTGGGCCACTACCTCTGAGTGCCCGCCCCTGGGGAGGCATCTGTCATCTCCATGCAGCACTGGTGGGCTCACCAAGAGAAGGGAGGCCATTGAGACTGAAGCCACAGCCTGACTGTGGTGACTTCCTGCCTTAGAGAAACCCATCCCCACTTTTCTGAAGCCAGGAGTCAAAATTTAAAGACTATTTGGACAATCAGAATTCAGTCTGAAGGGTGACCTCCCCAGTGAGATTAGAATATGGCCTTGTGGGTCGAACATTTCTAGTTCCAATAAAGCCTTTGTATATTGGAGACTTGGGCTCCTACCCATCTTTGGCTTTCAGTTTGGTGCTGAGAGCTCCTGCCGTAGTGAGATGTCCACACTTTGCCCCCGCTTCAGTAATGTAGCTAGTATGTTGGGACCACTCTGGGCTGACACCTTCCCTCTTCTTTCCACTCATCTTGAAAATAAGACACTACCTCTGAGATTTATCTGTATCTAACAAATCATAGCAGACATATAAGGTCATGTTAAAGAAAGACTAAACATAGATGCTAGTCTTGGTACTTAAATATTCTAGAGAAGGAATGTGAATTGGAAAGGTGTTTGTTTAGTAATGAAATCCTAGAAACGGGATCACAGATGGAAATCATTAAAGCACCTTGGAGGGAAGGGACTCTGGCCAGGGGAGGTGACTAACAAGCCCAGGTGCTCTGGACGATTAGAAAGTAATGTCAGTGAACATTCCAACCATCTAACCAACTCCGTTTACTTTATTCCTGTTTCCCTCGTTAGAGAGAAAAAAATATGTTGACCCGAAGGCTTGAGAGTCCAAGCTTCTTGGCTGTTCTAGTTCTTATTGCACAGTCTGTTTCATAGAACTGTGTCTCTGAGTGGAGGTGATAGGAGTTTACCCCAAGATGTGGAGCTAGTCTGCTATGTGCGCTAATAAGCCCCCAAGACTGAGCTACCACCCTGGAGGTATTCTTGTAAGTGGGAGGCAGCCTTTCCTGAGACTGCCTGCCTTTGCCTGCAGAGAGCGGATGGGTGATTAGGAGAAGCTGACACAGTAACGTCCCTAGTTGTCAGATGGGAAATGTGCATCTTCCCCTCCAGGTTTTCTTCCTGAAGGAAAACATCTATTTTGGTATTCTTTATTCTTTTCTAAGGTTAGGGTACATCAGGTTGACAACAGTTAGTCAAATAAAAATATTTACTAAGCGTCTATTGTTTTATCCTCACAGCACCAGGCCTTAGGGGTGTGCAAAAGAAGGGGAGATATGTTCCAAACAAGCTTTAAGCAAGAAGAAACCATTCCTGCAGCTAAACAAGGGCAGGTAACTGTGGCTGGTTTGATTGACAGTGGGGAGAATTGGGGGCTGACTTAGTTAAAGGAGGGGGAGAGAGGCGTGAGCAGAGGTGGTGAGAGGTTCTAGAAACTTGTAAACAGGGAAGACACTTGCATGTCTGCAGGGGCCAGGCAGGCAATGAGAGGAGTGAGTGGAGGTGGTCTGTCCACTTGGAGAGCCCTGCCTGAAGGGGCAGCTGCTTCTAGTTTTAGCTCAGGGGTCAGCAAACCTTTCCTGGAAAGTGCCAGATAGTAAATATTTCAGCCATACTGTCTCTGTCATAACTTATGACTGTGAAACTCTGTTGCAACCCCACTATGCAACTTGTTACCCACGACAGCAGCCATAGACAGTTCGGTGAGTGAATGGATGTGGCTTTGTTCCAGTAAAACTTATTTACAAAAAGAAGCTGGCTTGGCGTGGCTGCTGAAGTATGCCAACCCCTGCTCTAGAACTGATGGTTGTTGGATCTGAGTTTTCAAAAGGATTTAGAAATCAGGATCGTGATGTGACATATTTTGATTTTAAGATGTTGACTCTGTAAAATTTTTAATGCCGTCTGATCCAAGCAAAATCATTTCTATGGCCCCATTGCAGCCAATTTGTTCACTCTCAGTAAGATTTGATATAGGCTTGGGGATAAGCAGGATTTGACAGCTGATGAGGAGAAAGAAGAACTTTCTAATAAAAAGAATAGCCTGAGAAGGAGATCCAGGAACGGAAGGTGCTCTCGTGGTGGGTGGTTAGGAGTATAAACACTAAAGCCATCTTCTAGCTGTGAGACCTTGGACGAATGACCTCACCTCCCAGGCTTGGGTTTCCCATCTCTGCATAACAAGGATTAAATTAGTTATTATTTGTAAAAGTGCTTGAAACAATCCCTGACACAGAGGAATCACCAAATAGCTACTGGGTTAATAATAATAAAAAAACTTGTTAAGAGGACTTGTAAATAACAAGCTAGATGTTTAGGCCAGCTTACTATTAGGAATAAGTGCAAAATTTTTCACTCATTGTCCATTTTCCATTGATATGGGTTCTTTATTATTTGTAGTAGAGATTAGTGAATTCTACATAGGCAGACAACTTCCATTTGGTCCAGAGTCACACTCCACTCCTGACTGGTCACTCACTCTGCAAATGTGTCTCTTGATCCCAAGGGGGACCAGATAGACTATATATACCAACTTGGGAGGGAGAAGAGAGAAGGAACATCTAAGGAAATCTATTATATGCTAATTGCTCCTTAAGGTATCAGAATTTGTACCACAACCCTGTGAAGTAAACATGACAGGCTTCCCTCATCCTCCAAGTCCAGTAGCTTGCTGCTGCTAAGTGGCAGTGGCAGAAACTCAAACCCGGTTTAACATCAATGCCCATGTCCTTTCCTCTTTGGTAGCTGGGGTTTTCAAAATGTGTCTTGTGGCACTCTAGAATTTAGGAAAGCAACCATAAGCTCCTTGTGAGCAGAGATTTGTCTGTCTTTATGTTGAAATCACCAAGTCCTAGAATATGCACTAGGTATTTGTTAAACAAGTGAATAAATATCGATACATAAATAAAGGAAGGGAGGAAGGCACATAGGACGTTTTTTCGTGGTCTGTTTCAACCAGAGCCACTTGCACCTGCTTTATCCTTCTGGAAGCTCCTGCAGTGCATGTCACTGCCTCCTCACAAAAGCACATTATCTTCTCTGTGACATTTGCAGCAAAACTCAGAGAACGATAGTGTTATTGCTACATCACTGTATAAGGGTGTCTTCTCTAGGCCTGAGCTGAGATTAGAATCATCTAGCAAGTAGTGGCTCTTGAGCCTATGCTTCAGGAGCCCAGAATTCCCAACCATCACTTCTAGGACTTGCCCAGGCCTGTTCCCTGGGTCCCCTTTCCAAAGGCAGATCCTACCATGAGACGTGTCCTGTGTGATGTGGGACAGGCTTTTTGGAGGAAAAGAAGTTTTTGGGTTTTTTTTCCATTGACCTGAATATTCGCACTAAGGTGTCCACAAGCATGTGTCTGAGGCCACTGACAGGGGCAGAGAGAGAGTGCGGAGAGAAAGGTTTAGGCTGGGAAGGCAGTTTCCATTTGTACTTTTCCTCCAGGCACCGTAAATATTAGGGCCAACACATTGGATCCCTTTAACAGAAAGTAATATAAGGAGTGGGGGCAGCTTTTATTCTTCTTACCTGAAAGTAGAGCTGATGTCACAGAAGCTAAGAAGATTGAGAGTTTTGTTGGCTCTAGGACTGGCAGGATGTGAATGAGGATGTTAATGATGCAGTGGAAACTCAGATTAGCAGAATCCAGGTTTAGAGTGCTGGGACCCTGGTGTCTCCAGGAGCAGTGCTGGTGTGCAAGAGGATGGGGGAGCACATGGCCCCTTGGAGACAGATGTTAATCCTTTTGTTGTTGTTGGAAATTGGGGGTGGGGTGTGCTCTTCAAAAACAGCTGGCATAGGTAGGTTTGCAGGTGAGAGTTGGCTGTTAACATTTATTTCATAATGTCGGTGTGACCTCATTGGTCCACACAGTGACCTAGTGAGGCCTGAAGGTATTCAAATCAGGTGGACATTTCACATGAGCGCTGTTTGATTAGCCCAGTGCTGACAGTTCAGCATGTGTCCCCATCAGAGCTGTCCTCACTAAAATTCAGCCCTTCTTGCAATAGTTCTCTTTAAGTACGCTTTGTAATTCTTTGGATGAGGGTTTCTAAAAACCTATTCTATTGGGGAGCTCCAGATCTGTAATTTCCTTCTAATGAGTCCTGTTAATTTGATGACAGCCTTCTCAAACATCAACACCACCCTCCTTTGGTCTGTAGGGGGCTTCATAATAAGATGGATCCAGGGGGACAGAGAGCTGCCAGACACATTAAAGAAGCTTGCATCCCTGACTAAGGAAGGACTTATTAATGATTTTAGTCCCAAAGGGAGAGACACACAGAAATTCTTCAGAAAGAAATGGCGATGGTGAAATCAAAGCAACCCAGATGGCCTATAAACAGGCTAATTATGTGGAAGACCCAGAAGCAACTCTGAAGTTTCTTCCGCAGCTGCCTTTGGAGTCTGCCAGGTAGCCAGATGCTGGCAAGGCAGCACATCTTCCACAGGTCATCAGCAAAGTGGTGCCACATATTAAAGCAAGCGATAACCCCCTAGGATACTTCTTTATGTAACAAAGAATATTTTAGATCTTCATGGGTAAAATTCTAAAGGATTTAGAAACCTCCATATTATTCGATGAGTAAAAATTATTTACAAATTGTTTTTCTTATTGGAAAGGCATAATTATGGAACACTGTATATATGTATTTGTTCACACCCATAACCATGATGTCAGATTAAGGAAAGAAAGTGGTACTAGTACATTGTTAATTTATTGTAATTGAGAGATAAATGGCAACATTTTGATGAATAATGTCATTTAATGTCAACGTTTTCTTTATCATCTTAGAAGTATCAAGTCCAAAGCTTGGTGCAGACTCTGAAATTATAGAGGCCAGGATTGAAAAACTCTGCTCAATCTCTTGACCTTCACCAGACCATTTGTGACACCCTGACAGACATCCTAAAGCAGGGAGTGCAGGCCTTTCTCCCTAATTCAGTTTGGTGATTTTCTTTTTAATTAATTAATTTACTTATTTTTGGCTGCGTTGGGTCTTCGTTGTTGCTCGCGGGCTTTCTCTAGTTGCGGTGAGCAGGGGCTACTCTTCGTTGGGGTGAGCGGGTTTCTCATTGTGGTGGCTTCTCTTATTGTGGAGCACGGGCTCTAGGCATGCGGGCTTCAGTAATTGTGGCTCGTGGGCTCTAGAGCACAGGCTCAGTAGTTGTGGTGCACAGGCTTAGTTGCTCCGTGGCATGTGGGATCTTCCCGGACCAGGGCCCGGAGCTGTGTCCCTTGCATTGGCAGGTAGATTCTTAACCACTGTGCCACCAGGGAAGCCCGAGTTTGGTGATTTTAGCAATGTCTGCAGAGAAGCCAGGCACCTGATTCAGAATGGAGAAGGAGACAGAGGGTGGGAAAAGGAAATGTGGAGGCTTCCTATTTAAAATGAATGGATCGATTTACCAATGGCCAGGATGATGTCGTTAAAGGCATCTTGGTGATTACTAATTGATGTTCCCATGAGGTGGAAAGACTAGTGCCCCCCCAGAAATCCAGATATTATGCAGGTGTCATTTTAAACTATATCTCATAGGAAGAAAGAACAATTGTTTGTAGTAGTTCTATGTTCAATATCAGGGCTTAGTTTAGAAACCCAGAAGAAGAGATTCCTAGCTGACCCTTGCACTCTTCTGGGCTGACACATTGTTATAGGATTTTCTGGTGTATCTACCAGTCTCCATCATCGTACTGTGAGTTCTCTGAGGGAGAAGCCATGACATTTCATTCAAAATTTTATTACAGGGGAAAGAATGGTCTTTCCAACAAATAGTGCTGGGACAAATGGACATCTATGTGCAACAGAATGAAGCTGGACTCTTACTTTACACCATCTAAAAAAATTAACTCAGAATGGATCAAAAGCCTAAATGTAAAAGCTAAAAATATAAAAATCTTAGATGAAAACATAGGTGTAAATTTTATGACCTTACATAGGTAATAGTTTCTTAGATATTACACCAAAAATATAAGCAACAAAATAAAGTAGATAAATTGGACGTCATCAAAATTTAAAAAATTTTGTGCTTCAAAGGACACTATCAAGAAAGTGAAAAGGCAACATACGGAATGAAAAGAATTTTTACTAATTGTTTGTCTGAGCAGGGGCTTGTATCTAGAATATATAAAGTACTCTACAACTCAGTATAAAAAAGACAAATAACCTAACTAAACATAAGAAGAGAATATGAATAGACATTTCTCCAAAGCAGAGATAAAAATAATACACACAAGAAAAAATGCATAACAAAAAGCTATCAGGAAAATGCAAGTCAAAACCACAAGGAGATACCATTTCACTTTGCTAGGATGACTATAATCAAAAGGGCAGATAATAACAAGTGTTGGTGAGGATGTGGAGATATTGGACATTCATACACTGTTGGTAGGAATGTGAAATGGTGCAGCAGTGACTTTGGAAAGCAATCTGGTAGTTCCTTAAAAGGTTAAACATAGTTACTACATGGCACACCAATTCCACTCGTAGGTACACACCCAAGAAAAATGAAAACATGTCTACGCTAAGGCTTGGACATGAATGTTTATAGAAGCTTTATTAATTATAGACAAAAATGAAAACAAATGTCCATCAACCGATGAATGGATAAATAAAACATTGGTATATCATACAGTGGAATATTATGTAGCCACAAAAATAAATGAAGTATTGATACATGCTACAAGTTGGATGAAACTTGAAAAGATTAAGCAAGGTGAAAGAAGCCAAAAGGACCAAATATTTTATGATTCCATTTATGAAATGTCCAGAATAAGCAAATCCATAGACAGAAAGTAGATTGATGTTTGTCTGGGGCTGGGACAGAGAGGAATGGGGATTGACTGCCAATGGGTATGGGGTTTCTTTTGGGGAGTGATAAAATTGATAGTGGTGATGGCTGCACCCCTCTGAATATACTAATAGCTAGTGAATTTTATACTTTAAATGGCTGAATTTTATGTTATGTGAATTATACCTCAGTAAAGCTGTTAAAAAAATAATCTGTTGTGTACCCAGTCCACAATATGCCAGGCCCTCAACCTGGCCCTGGGAATGCAAATATGCATATGGCAAGTGCTTGCAACTTAGTGCACTCACAGGCAGATGCATAAGGAGCAAAGATAGCATCAGGAGGCAGTGATTAACTCTCGTGTCTGCGGATGCCCTAAAGAGGTCCCAACATCTCGTGTTAGTTTTTGAAGAAAGAAAAAAAAAATTACTCCCTGTATGAAGAGCAATACAGAACAAGGAAACAGCACATGCTAAAGCATTAGGGTGTTTTATATATTTTGGTATACGGTTCATTTTTTAAACTTCTATGCTAAAAAAGGGAAAAATAAAGAAGCTTAGAAAGCACTTCATTGGGCAATTGTTCTAGTATTGATGAGAAGTGGGAGGATGTCAGTTCTGGTCGAAAGTGTGGGATGGAATGGAGGGCAAGGACCACGCAGGGGGCATGTTCATGGACCCCTCACTCTGGACCTCTGTGCGTCAGCTCTCTTCATCTGCAGCAGCCCCCCTATAAGATCTGTTTACTCTTTTTCCACTTTAGAGACAAGGGAAGTGAGGCACAGAGAAGTTAGGTAACTTGTCCGAAGTCTAAAGCTAAGTGGCAAAATTGGGATTCAAACCTGGGAAATCTGTCTCCAGAAACTGAACTTTTAGCCACTACTTTATTTTGCATCCCCTGAGAAACCTGCCACAAGGCTTGGCCCATCCCTCATCCTTGGAAAGTGATTGTTGATGGAATGAACCCAGCTCTCCTGTCAAGCCCAAAGAGACTGTGTTAGGAAGCCCTGCCCTTGAGCATGGGCACTGCCGCCACCTACAACCAGAGAAGTTGGAGATAGAGGCCCTAGTCTCATGTTTCAGGACAGCTGCCTCCTTCCTTCCTTTTTACTCTTTATAACATCCAGCCAGCAGATCATACTGCCCAGGGGCACCATCCTGAAAAGCTAATTTAAAAAAATATTTGATATTATATTATCATTTTGTATTATTAAACTGATATTTAGTACACACTTTGCACGTGCAGGCACTGAGTGAAGCACTTTGCATGCAGTATCTCCTTTTGACCTCACAATAGTGCTGAGAAGTTGCTCCCTGAGAGAGTGGTATATTGGTTAACGGCATGGATTCAGGAGCTAGGCTGCATGCGTTCAAATCTCAGCTCTGCCATTTACCGGCAGTGAGGCTTGTACAAATTGTTTAGTAGCTCTGTGCCTCAGTTGCCTTGGCTCTAAAACTGATGATAATAATAGTACATACTTCATAAGACTGTGATGGTTAAAAAGATTATAGGATGTACGGTGTTTGGAATAGTGCCTGGCATGTAGTGCCGACTGGTTAAATGTTAGCTGTCATCAGTAATCTCCTTTCTCCTGAGAAAACAGGCTGAGATTATTAAGTAACTTCCACAAGAAGACACATCTAAGCGGCAGAGCCAGGATTCAAGCACAAGGAGTTTGATTCCAGAATCTGCATTCTAAATCGCTACACCATGTCACCTGTCCACAAGATTCTGTTCAGCTGGTATATATCTTCTGTGAAGTATCCTTTGTCTTTCCCAGATGGACTTAAGGATGCATTTATATTATTTCCATAACAGCATGATCAACATTCTATTAGAAGAAAATTACTGTGTATTTCTAGTATTTTTCCATTACTTTACACAGTGGCTGGTATCTACTGGTTATTAAAAAATATATGGTGTTCTCAACTCTACTGCTAAATATATCTTCAATCCATTCCTTCATCTCTAACCCCACTATTGCTGCCTTATCAGTTCAAGTTCTCAAAATTTCTTGTTTGAGTGGCCGTAAGGGCACTGTAATTAAACTTTGTGCTACCATACACACCACCATATGTCATGATATGAGATACTCTTAGTAAGCCTTTGTCTGTGCAATCAAGACTCTACAGTTTCCCTGCTGATAAAATTGATCTGAAAGCTAAATGTATGTATACTTAGACCCAAAAATGTCACAATTTGGACAGCCCCACCACCTGAAAGTCCTTAATAATTATTATTTGATGAATGTGGGGCTGTCTCTGCTTTTTGAGACATGGTAATGAAGAGTTAATTTGGAAACACCTCCTGGCTGAGTGTAAAAATGGTTGATGCAATAGTATTGATAATATGCAAAGTATGGTTTCCTTTACTGTTGCTGTACCAAACAAGCCGTCTAAGATTTTCAACCACCCGACAAATTCCATTTGGGTCTGTATGTAGTAATGAACATCTTCCCTAAGGAAGGTATCTTCTAAACTCTCTGAAATTGACAGTCATTCATTCATTAAAATCTCACTTGATGCAGGAACTAATAAACTTTCTTTCCTAAATAACAAATCCTTTACAATGAATAAAGATTAAGAAAATTTCATTTCTCATTTTGCCTCAGCATGAAACTGGTAGGCTAAATTTTATTTACTGCTCAATTACACACTCTGGTTAGGGGCCAAGCAGCTTCAGAATTTTCTATTTACTACAATTCTTTCAGGTTTTTTTCTATCTAGTGGAGTTGTACATTATATTTTAGTTTTCAATACCTTGAAGCACCTTTTATACATTTGTTTACAGTTAGAATATCCCCTTTTTGTGTGGTATCTATTTATGTCTTTTGCCCACTTGCTCTATTGGTGGTCTGTTTTTTTCTTATTGATTTGTAGGCTTTTTAATATTTTGTAAGTGAGTTCTTTGCCAGTTATATGTATTGCAAATGTATTTTCTCACTCTGTGACTTACCTGTTCATACTCTTAGAGGTCCTTTTGATGAAAAGAAACTCCTAACTTTTAAAAATTAAAAAAATTTTTGGCCGTGCCTCACGGCTTGCAGGATCTTAGTTCCCCGACCAGGGACTGAACCCAGGCCCTTGGCAGTGAAAGCAAGGAGTCCTAACCACTGGACCACCAGTGGGAGTTTCCCAGAAACTCCTAATTTTAATGTTGTCTTTATCAACTTTTTCCTTCATGTTTAAGATTTTTGTTTTCTGTTTATTAAATATTTACCACTATGCACCCATCAGATTGCTAACACCCCTCCTTCCAATATAAAGTGTTAACAAGGGTGAAGTGTATGAATGCTGCTGGTGAAGTGTAAATGGCTATAATCATTTTGCAAAACATTTCGGTAGCACAAATAATAATAAAGACACGCAATTCCTACGATTCAGCTACCCCCTTCCTGGTTATTTCTCAAAAGAAATGCATACATCTATGCACCAAAATACAAACACAAGAATCTTCATAGCAGCATTATATGTAATAGTAAGAAAGACTACCAACGACGTATATTTTCTTCAATAATAACATAGATATGAAATTATGCCATACTTATGCACTGGAATACTACACAGGAATAAAAATCATCAAATTACCATTACATGCAATGGCATATATGACTCTCCAAAGGCTAACACTGAGTGAAAGAAATCAATCATTTAAAAAAATACATATTGTGGGGAACTTCCATGGTGGTCCAGTGGTTAAGACTCCATGCTTCCACTGCAGGGGCACAGGTTCCATCCCTCATCCGGGAACTAAGATCCTGCATGCTGTGGAGTGTGGCCAAAACAAACAAACAAACAAGCAAACAAAAAACTTATTGTGTGGTTCTATTTATATAAAGTTCAAAAATAGGCAAACCAGCATGGTGTTAGAGGTCAGGACAGTGGTTACTTTGTGGGAGAAAGGAAGAGGTCCAAGGAGGATTTCAGAGATGCAGGGAGATTTTTGACTTGGGTGGGGATTAAATGAGTATTGTTCTCTTTGTGGTGTTCCCTTTTTTTTTTTTTTTTTTTTTTTTTTGCGATACGCGGGCCTCTCACTGTTGTGGCCTCTCCGGTTGCGGAGCACAGGCTCCGGACACGCAGGCTCAGCGGCCATGGCTCACGGGCCCAGCCGCTCCGCGGCATGTGGGATCTTTCCGGACCGGGGCACAAACCCGTGTCCCCTGCATCGGGAGGCGGACTCTCAACCACTGCGCCACCAGGGAAGCCCTGTTGTGTTCCCTTTGTGTGATAAGCTGAAACTTATGACTTGTGAACTTTTCTGTGTGTGCTATATTTTAATAAAAGAAGTTTATGAAAATAAAGTTAGCACATAAGACAAAAATCATATTAAATTTCTTTTTGAAAATATTTGACTCTACATTTTACTGTCTCATCTCCTATATATATCAATGTAATCTGATATTTTGGGGCACAAATGAATGCTTTGTTTTTACTTCTAAGGTCATGTAAGTTTCTACTTTAGACAATTTTTTTTTTCATATCTTAGGTACTAGATTCTAGCAACACGGAACTATTATGGACCTTAAAAATTATCTTTAAGTCCCTTGATAAAGACCTGAAGTAGGGCAATGAGAATAGAAGAAGATACCGAAGCACTTCTTATTTCAGAGGTAGAGTTGATAAAAACTGGCAAAGGATGGGAGGAATGCAGTGGGACAGACTGTAGTTGATTTTTATTCTTTGGTCCATCCATTTACCCAAATTTGGTAACAGCAGAGGCTCTTGATCCTTGCAGAATATATGAGATTCCTATTGTTGCTGTAACTATCACAAACTAAGTTACTGAAAGCAACACAAATACTTATCATCTCACAGTTCTGGAGATCAGAGTCTAAGAAGTGTCTCCATTGGTTACAAACTAACGATGGGCTGAACTGCCTTCCTTTCTAGAGGCTCTAGGGGAAAGTCCATTTTCTTGCTTTTTCTAGCTTCTCGAGGTGCTGGAATTCCCTGCCTTGTGACCCCCTTCCATTTTTAAAGCCCTAAGTGACCAGCTGAGTATTTCTCGATTGCATTACTGACATTCTGTTTTTTCTGCCTCCCTCTTCCACTTACTGAGGACTCTTGTGATTACATTCAGCTCACCCAGATTATCTAGGATAATCTCCCTATTTTAAGGTCAGTTGATTAGCAACCTTAATTCAATCCGGTATTTATTTCCCCCCTTGTCATGTAGCATGATAAATTCACAGGTTCCAGACATTAGGACAGCTCCAGGCACAGTTCCAGGCATAAGCAGCTTGGGGAGGGGACATTGTTTTGTCTACCACACAACAATATGATATTTGTTATGATAGAACAAAGACGATGTGAACTAAGAGCTCCGGGGGTGACACATGGAACCTGAAAATAAAGCCACAGAAGGCAGAACAGGGAGATGAAGGGAATCTGAGTTCTGCTGATGCCGTTATTTGAAACTCTGGATCCAATAAACACTACCCCTGGGTTTTTAGTTATGTAAGCCAATAACATCCTTCTTTCTTTTCCTAAAGTAGTTTGAATTGGATTTTCTGTCACTTGAAATTAAGCATCCTGACTGATATGGAGCAGGAAAGACAGGAAGAGCTTATTGTGATTTTATTGGATCAATCCTGAGTGACTAGATGAGGAGCAAAGCTATGATACATGAAGAAGGATGGGAAGAGATGAATTAAGGAGGAGATAAAAGTTGACTTTAGGCATCCAAAGTTAGGCTTTGTAACTGAATATCCATTGTACAACAAGCACTCTGATATACACATTTGAAATTCAGAGAAGTGGGGGATGACACATAGACTTTGGAGTCACCAGTCTTTCTCCTCTTATCTTTAATGTAGATGTTTTATCTATGGTGTTCTTTGCTAGGTCCTTGGACTCCTATACTGCTGTCTTTAGCAGAAGAGAGCATAAAGCTGCCATGTTCTTGTCTTCAGGAAACTTTCAAAGATTTTTATTTTAAGGGTTAGCTCAGAATAATACTGGAATAGGAGGCATTGCCATTGGCCATAGCTGTTGGTAAGACTTGGCAGTAGGATAAAAATTACTCATGCTGGGCTTTCCTGGTGGCGCAGTGGTTGAGAGTCCACCTGCCGATGCAGGGGATGCGGGTTCGTGCCTCGGTCCGGGAAGATCCCAGATGCCGCGGAGCGGCTGGGCCCGTGAGCCATGGCCGCTGAGCCTGCGTGTCCGGAGCCTGTGCTCCGCAACGGGAGAGGCCACAACAGTGAGAGACCCGCGTACCGCAAAAAAAAAAAAAAAAAAAAAAAAAAAAAAAATTACTCATGCTTGTAGTCTCAAAAGAGAAAACGAACTTTCATTATTAAATATACCGTGCCCCCCCAACCACATAGGTGCCCCATCAAAATATCACAACCTCTAAGAAGGAAGAGCAAGATGTAGTCTCCCAAATGTTGCAAAACAAAAGGGGAATGTAAAAAAAATTATGGTTAGCTTCCTACAGTCCTGTCCCAAATCCCTAAACCCTCCCTCTCTGTTTCACTTTTAAAACAGAGAAAATAAGCATTTTTGAGTTTCTTACATAAAGACATAAATTGAATTGAAAGTTTCTTATCTTTCACTCAGGTTCTTATACCTTCCAGAAAATATGCAGACTTAACATTTTCAGTAATTGAGTCTTAACATACATGTGTCTTTCTCACACCTGTGTGTGTGTGTGGGTGTGTGTGCGTGTGTGTGTATACTTGGCATTTTATCTTTGACCAAATACCTAGATTCCATGGAGCTGGATACCATAAAATCATAGAAGGTCAGGAAAGATGAATAAGCCAGCACTAGTAATAGGCAGGTAGATCTTAGTTTCAACAGAAACACATGAAGGAAAATTATTGGTAAGAGAGGAGGTCTTGACCTGTATGTTGACTAATGCAAATCTTCAAAAACTTCCAGCAGTATATGAATTTGAATTCATCAATGGTAGTGGAATAGAGAAGGCAGAGACACAGAAGACTCTTGGTGCTTGTGGAACACAACATATGGAAAACCACTACACAAATTCTGTAAATAAATAACTGCACAGATACATTAATCAATATGACTCACTACTATAGACTATCTACCAGTGACAAGATGGCTTGGTTTCTTTGATGGCACAGCAGTTTATAGTGCATATTAGAAGAATAGTAAATATGAAAACTATGATAGACAATATCAGAGTTTATAAATGCTATAGATCAGTTAATGAAAGGCTAACATACTCAGAGGGACAATTAGCCATGCAAGTTTCCAAACTGAATGGGACTATTCACTTTAAAAACGTCATTTTGTAATTTAAAAAATTTAAGCAGAAAATCTGTACTAATTAATAAAAGAGGTACTATATTAATTAATGTTACCATATTAATTAACCCTTTCAGACAATGGTTATTTCATAATTTCTTCAGGCCATTAAATGACACCCTAAGACCACCAAAAGTGAATAATGCATCTCCAAATATTCATATTGTAGAAAAATAGATAATACCCGCTTAGCAAAATAATCTGGAAAAGAGGGCACTGTCTGAAAGTCAAGTCAGCTGAGCTTCATTTCTAAATATGGTAATTGGATATATATATATATGTTAAGCTTCATTACTGGGATCTTTCATTTTTGTTAGAATTAGCTACCCTACTCTCTCTCTCTCTCTTTTTTTTTTTTTTTTGCGGTACATGGGCCTCTCTCACTGTTGTGGCCTCTCCCATTGCGGAGCACAGGCTCCGGACGCGCAGGCTCAGTGGCCATGGCTCACTGGCCTAGCTGCTCCGTGGCATGTGGGATCTTCCCGGACCGGGGCATGAAACAGTGTCCCCTGCATCGGCAGGCGGACTCTCAACCACTGCGCCACCAGGGAAGCCCAGCTACCCTACTCTCTTTTTAAAAGACTCTTGGGGCTTCCCTGGTGGCGCAGTGGTTTAGAATCTGCCTGCCGATTCAGGGAACACGGGTTCGAGCCCTGGTCCGGGAAGACCCCACATGCCACGAAGCAACTGGGCCCGTGAGCCACAACCACTGAGCCTGCGCGTCTGGAGCCTGCGCTCCGCAACAAGAGAGGCCGCGACAGTGAGAGGCCCACGCACCGCGATGAGAGTGGCCCCCACTCGCCGCAACTAGAGAAAGCCCTCACACAGAAATGAAGACCCAACACAGTAATAAATGAATAAATAAATAAATAAATAAAAAAGAATCTTGATCTTCCAACTGCTTGGAATGTCTTTTCCCAGATTGCTATGATGATGAATGAATGCTTAGGAAGTCATACCACTAGTTAATACTAAGACAGTCTGAGTTTGAGTCTAGCAAATGTAGATTTTTGCTAGTAGCCTTTTATCTCTTTAAAGTGTATTTGAAATTTCTATGTTCATAAATAATAGCAACAGAAATTATAATTATATCTAATGTATTAAATGCAAAGCTATCATCTTCTGATGAAATTTTACAGATGAATAAATTGAGGTTCAGTGGTCTAGTTAACATATCCAAGTTCATGTACTTGGTAAGCAGCAGATCCAGGTTCTAATAACCTGTGTGTAAGATGAATAACTTTTTTCACATTTGTAGGAAGGTTTGGGAGGTGCAAGTGAAGATGGGGCACATGCACTGTGGGCTGGGTAGTGGGGGAGTGGAGTATTGGGTTTAAATATGGACTTTGCCCTCTTCAATGTATGGTCTTGGGCAAATTGCATAAACTCTTTGAGCCTTGGTTTTTCATCTGTGAAATGGGGCTAATAACCTCTATTCTGATCAAATTACTGTGTGCTTAAATGAGATGTTTTATTTACATTTTAGTTTTGGTTTGTTGCTGTCATTTTGGTCGATAGAGTTTTAAAACAATGGTAGAAGAATTTGTTCTGCATTAAAAAATGTGTGACCTATATAAACAATATTTACAGGTAATTTTTTTTCTTAATATACAAAGTCAACAAGAATTTTTAAGTTATTTTATTGTAATGACAAGGCTCTCACATGAGTAGTACAAGATAGACTGCTGATGGTCTCTTCAGACAATATTAGATAAGATCTTAGTAACTGATTTTTTTTTTTTTTTTTTTGCATTATGCGGGCCTCTCACTGTTGTGGCCTCTCCTGCTGCGGAGCACAGGCTCCAGATGCTCAGGCTCAGCGGCCATGGCTCACGGGCCCAGACGCTCCGCGGCATGTGGGATCTTCCCGGACCAGGGCACGAACCCGCGTCCACTGCATCGGCAGGCGGACTCTCAAACACTGCGCCACCAGGGAAGCCCTGAATGTTTTGATATTATTGAAATTCTGTGTTTATTATAAACTATAACCTGATTATATGAGCTCTAGTGTAAACATATTTTTAAGTGAACACATTAAAGATCTTAATGAACTCATTGTTAACAAGGGAACCAGTAAGATTTACAATTTGTTCCAGTATAAACATTTTAATTTTAAAATAACAATACATAATAGAAGAGACAGAAGATGATTTGTATCCAAAACATATCTTTGTTTTCTAAATTGCTTCACTATAGGATGTTTTTAAATGAGAAAAAAAATTGAATATTTATTCAGTAAGAGTTATTTAATTAACCTGTATTATTTTGTTTTATCCTCACAATAACCTTAGGAATTAGAAACTATTTTAATACCAATTTTATAGATTAGGAAGTTTGGTTGTCTGAGGTAACAAGCAATTAAGTGACAGCCAGATATCAAACTCCAAAGACTGCAATTATCTTCCCACTTTGGTTAAAGCCCAGAGAATGTAAAGGACATATGTTTGGAATTGTAGTGGAGGCTCTTAGTAGGAGAGTATTGAATTCCATTTTAATGAAACTGCATTTAATTTGTTAACACATGAAAGGATCTGGAGGTTTTTATGGTGGTAGAGAAATATGATGGGACATTCATGTTGGCAAGTAATCTATCGATAGAATAGCACTGAAGAAGTGGGAGGGGATGTTGGATGGCCTGTTAGGAGGTATTACAAGAGCTGGATAATACACAGTGGAGGAAAGAACCATGGCAGTTTCTACAATTTAGAGCTGGGGAAAGACATGGGGAATGTTTTCGTAGGAAAATTGTTGGACATGGTAAGGGACTGCATGAAAGCAGGGAAGACAAAAAGCAGGAGAAGTAACTATTTTGACTTTTGAAATTGAGTTTGAAATGCGTAAATACAGCAAGTGGTCAGATACATGGATAGAAGTCCAACTTGGAGGTATAGATGTTAGCACCATCTGTATAGAAGGGGTTATCAGAGTCAAGAGTGGGAAGAAATCTTAAGGACACCTTCATTAGATTTGAACTAGCTTGATATGTATGACTCACTGTGAATGGAATTTGCTGTAGAATTAACACCAAACTGCTCTACCAAGAGATAGCAAAAGACCGTGTTATTTTTAATGTTCTATAAAATTTTATTTGGTATTATTCAATCATACAGATTTTGTGGTAAATGCACATTTCTAAAAGTGCATAATCAAACATTTAATTTTTCTTGATCTTGCATTTGTCACAGAAATATGCCACAGATGATTACATAAAGATTCACTACTTATGGATTCATATTAAAATATTCCACAAAGAAGAGATAAACTAATTTATAGGATGCTACTTGCTGATTATGAAAATAGAGAAATACAAAAATATTATTTGGCAATAACAGAAAATATTTCTTTTTTATTTAATTACTTTCAAAATTCAACATAAACACTAAAATAAAGAGTTGGTAAAGTGGTATCACACATTTAATATATATTTCCAATACTATATTTTTCATTCTTGAAAAATGAAGCACATGACCCACTGCTGTATAATCTGGGTTGTGTTCAAACATTAATTGCTGTAATCATGAAGGTTACTATTAGAAGCAGATAGAACAGATCTTTGCACAGCAAAAGAGTGTCTTCAACCAGAGCTCCGTCCTAACGCGTCTTACTTTGTTAGGAACATAGTTTAAATATTTAAAGAAGAATGTCATGTTGATTCATTGGTGGCGTTTGGACACCCATTAAGGAGTGAGTGATGAATATCACAGCATGATATGAACGGTTACTAAATACTCTCGCCTTCAGTATCCAGCACCAAAAAGAAGTTATTTCAGTGAAGAGGCCTTAAAAAAGTTTCTCAAATCCTTGTTGGCTTTCTTTTCCTGCCACAGTAAATTATTATTTGACTTCATTTGAGCTTTATGGAGCTAATTACCTTTGCTTAGAAACAGAGTTAAAATTAAATGTAATTTTTAATTATAAAATGTTTCCTTGGAAACATTTGCTCATAAGTTAAATTGTACTTTGTTCCAAAATACTTATTTCTTTTACAATTAGAAATCAAAGAAGAGCCCAGCATAGGGCAATTTGGAAACTGTAGCATTAATTGCCACAAAACTGCTCATATTTTTCATAATGGACAACTGATGGTGAACATCCAATTAACTGCTACACAGTTATATTTAACAACTCTCCTCAGAAAAGAATTATTCTATTTTATGACCATTAATTGAATGGTCACTGGCAGTAGACATTTTTAAAATTAGGAATTTCTTTAGAAATTATCTTTTTTTATTTAGAAATTATATATTTGTTTGAATTTAGAAAGAGCTGAGCATAATGATCACAATTAAAAAGATCAGCATAAGTAGGTGACCTCAAGGTCCACAGCAACTGTTTCACAAATCACCTTAAGACACGGGATTCACAGCCAAGGGCAAGCCTCTCTTTGGTTCATAAGGTGTTGTCCTGGAAACCATTCTGATGCAGTCGATAATAGGGCAGACGGAGAGACACAGGGTACAGCCTGTACAACCATCAGTAATGGTGGGCAGGTGGGTTTCAGGATCAAACTGGATAGCCTGCGAACAGAAATAAAGAGTCTTGCTGTCACTGCCCACAAAGGTCAAGAATGCCCCCATTTTAGCATCAATGTTTTTTTCCACTGCAGGAGAGCTGCACTTGGAGACAACTACGCCCAGCACTGTGGTGCAGCTATAGCAACAGTTGAGCTGCCAGGGAGAAGGGGGAAAAAAAAAAGGACAAAAAAGAAATGCTTTTAAAATTAGAAACACAACGTTTAAAATTCCTTAGAGGTATTTTTCTCTCTTTGTGTGAGGAAAATATTTCATAACATAGTAACTCTCTAGTGTCCTGTGTTCTGAGAAGAACATAGGTCTTGTCAGTCTGACCATGACTGGGCAGGTGTTGGCTACCTGAGGGGGGCGAGGTGCTTCCACACCTTGTCCTTCTCCCACTCATGGTTCTCGACAGCGGAGAAGCGTCACTGTCAGATGGGGCAATGAATGCACTTGTTTGGATTTCAAATTATGTGTGTAGTGTTTAGAAGAAGGCAAAAGGAAAAAAAAAATTAGCTTAAGTGCCAGCTTTCAGGTTTGAGGATTTCCAAGCTGATTCTAGGCATTACCCGACCACCAAGGGGAAAAATCACTGAAAGATGGGAGCCTGGACACCTGGCTTCCTGGTCCTGGCCTGACACTCCTCAGCTGGGAGAACCAGGATAAGGCTTCCAGCTCCAAAACTGCTCAGGATTTTGAGAAATTCAATAATTTATTCCATTCCCCACCCCTTCTTTCCTTCCTTCCTTTCTTTTAACATGAAGCAATCTATAATATGCAATGAAAATACCTAGCGTGAAATTTACAATTGAGATTTTTATTTAAAGTCATGATGATTATTTGTTAAAGAGAGATATTTCAACAGTGGAAACAACATGCAAAAATTTCCATCTAGGGGAGACTTCAGGGTAGCTACGTGGGGGCAGAGGGGACTTGAGGACTTGTCTGGAATCTTGAAGAACAATTTGATGTTTTTACTCAGATGGTGCACTAATTTGGAGGGCCGAGCTAGGGGGCTGAGCAAAATTATGAGGGTCATTAAGCCCCCGCCTCACTCCAGATACTCCTTGAGGCCAGGTCTGCAAATCTTACATTTTGAAATAATTACTGAATTGTGTTGTGTTTTTTTTTTTCCTGTGTCATATACAACATGTTATATAATCCAATTCAAAATATATTTTAATGTTTAAAATTTTCCTCCCCCAAATTAGGTTACTTGTAACTATATATTTTTTCTCTTTTATGCACATAAAAATGAAAATGGTCTCATTAGAGTAAATTATGTCAGGCTGCTTAATATTTTTTAAAAATTTCTGATCTTTAAGGAAACAACCATATATGTGAACAAGAACTGTAGTTATGACAAACTATTAGAAAAGTTGTCTAAACAAATTGTTGCCATGTTTTGTAAAACAACATCTCAGATGGCTGTTTAAATGAGTAAAAGCTCTTTCTCTTCCTTAGGTACCCTTTTATAAATAGAAATCCAAGAAACAATTGATGAAAATAAAATAATACTTATGTTTTAGAAATCTTATACATTGGGCTTCCCTGGTGGCGCTGTGGTTGAGAGTCCGCCTGCTGATGCAGGGGACACGGGTTCGTGCCCTGGTCCGGAAAGATCCCACATGCCGCGGAGCGGCTAGGCCCGTGAGCCATGGCCGCTGAGCCTGTGCGTCCGGAGCCTGTGCTCCACAACGGGAGAGGCCACAACAGTGAGAGACTCGCGTACCGCAAAAAAAAAAAAAAAAAGAAATCTTATACTTTGAAAATTTGCAAACATGTAAAACTTTTCAGTTGAAGATTTTGATTTTCTATTTTTTATCTTTTAGAGACATAAGAGTCAAAGGACTTTTAAAATCTTTAAAAATGTATAATTGTGATTTTCCCCCTCATTAATAAGATTAGTTTTGCTAAAATTGTACCAAGGCTAGAATTTCAAGGTGGGAATTTAAATCTAAGATTTAAGATGTTAGAACCCTGATGCTGTGATTTTAGTGACGGAACTTCCTTACTTATCTCTGATTGGTTAATTAGAGAAAAGAGGAAAATGAATGTGATATGATTAGCATTTTCAAAGTAACCGTTAGAGACACTTCTCAGATAGAAAAAAAAAGTGATACAAGAGTGGAAATTTGGTATAGTAGTGTTAAATTAAGGAAGAAGAGATTTTTTAAAAATTAAAATTATGTCTGTCGTACCTGGATTAAGGCAATCAGAAGAATATGTAATATCGTACCACAAGCAAATAGGAACTTTCTCCAAGCTGAATAAGGTAAATGAACTACAATTTTTAACACTGGCCATTTTGTCTATTTTGAAAATTCATTAATCATCTTAAAGGGATCTTATTTTACTTTATTATACATTTTTATAGCTTGAAATATTTAATGAAAATAATATTATTCTGTAGTTTTTAGCCTGAAGACAGATGAATGCCCATTTTTTCTTTATTGTTCCATGACAGACTCTCAGCTGAAGGCTGAGGAACTGGGAAGAATCTCTGGATCATTTCATGTGGTAGGAATACAACTTGTTGGCTCTTCCAGCTATAGAGGAATTTCTGGTCCCAACCAGCCCATCTAGTTGGTGGGAAAATGCTTTTTCTTTCTAACTGAAGCTCAATCAGTACTGAATGGAAGACCATTCCCTTTTGGTAGAAGGAAGCAAGTCCTTTCAGGGTCATGGCAATAAATTGTAGTTCTTTTCCCTCTGCATGAGAGCATAATGCTTCCTCATGGCCATAATTGTGTGAATTTCTTTTTTTGTTTGAATTTTTCCTTCCAATTTTATGGGTGATGAAATGATACTAAAACAATACTGTGCACTGAATGGTGGCATCGTTAGTATGAGTTATGGTTTCCCTTTAAAAAAAATCACTATGTTATGAGGGTGAGAGGACAGAGAGCTATGTCACTGCTGAGTAGCAATGTTTGGCACGTCTGGTCTGAATCCCACACTTTGTGACAGAAGATGTTTTCTGCTACAAAACCCAAGAAGAAATATGCCTCACAGCATCCTAATTGCAGCAGGATTCTTACCTGGTAGCCAGAGTCATTACAGGTCATGTAGCATTTGCCACAGCTGATACACATTTCTTCATCAATCACAGCCACAACTTGCTCTAAGTTGCTCAGTTCACCAAATGTTCCAAGGTACTGCAGTGCTTTTCCAATCACATCCTGAAAGATAGGCACTGAATTACTTACAGTGTTCATTGTAAAACATTACTATGTGATGATTAATATCTGTCCAAATTTCCCTGTTTTTATAGAATGCTGCATTATATAACTTAGAAGGTTTTGGATATTGTAGTTCTCACAGATATACTTTTTATAATTATAGCTTACATATTTCTGTCTCCTGAAAGATGGGCTTTCTGTATATATCTAGCATAGAAACACAAGACCTAACTAATTGCATTCATCAGGTTTTCTACAAATGATCTAAATCAGTGTTTATGTGGACAGAAGAAATGACACCCTTTTCAGTGGTTGTGGCTTACTTTTTCTCCATTTTGGACTTTGAATGATCCAAAAGTAATGAAACGTGACAAAGGGTAATGCACTGATACTAGAAAACTTTAGATTGCTAGGAATGAGAGGAATAAAAATGTGGACACTATGCATTTATAGAACTGCATTTGGAGTCTACATTTCATTCAGAAGAGTGCTTTGATAGCATACCCACCTGTCATGTCTTGAAGAGTATATTTCATTATTTTATAATTCTAATTTATGTTAATTACTTAGGTTCATTTAATAGCTAAATAGGATGCTCTTTTACTATTAAAGAACCAGGATTTTCTTCACTCACCACTGAAGATTTTTCATGCTGTTACACATTGCTTTGTTCTTCATATTAATTGGAAGTGTGCTTAATATGTGAAGCACAGAAGATATTTCATCAACAATAAGAAACACTTTGTTTCATAAAACAAAACAGAAGAATGTAACAATGTTTGTAAAATTAGTATGCTGTCAAGATTTTCTGCTTCTGTTTTTAACTTTTAACAAGACAATCTTTTGTTTGAATTCAAGGTCTGTCTTCAAGGTGGTTTGACTCATATTTAAAGCCATCTTCCTATATTCTCTATCTTATTTTCTGCTCTTCTTTTTAGGACCTTGGTTACCCTTTTTTACTCTATTTTTTCCCTATTGCAGCTCTAAATGACAACATGCTCATGACTTTGAGCTTTAAAACTGAAACAAAGTTTACAAAATTATATACCATTCGTGTGTCTCAAAAAATAAGGTGATCAAAAACTTACTGTCGGGGCTTCCCTGGTGGCGCAGTGGTTGAGAGTCCGCCTGCCGATGCAGGGGACACGGGTTCGTGCCCCTATCCCGGAAGATCCCACATGCCGCGGAGCGGCTGGGCCCGCGAGCCATGGCCGCGGAGCCTGTGTGTCCGGAGCCTGTGCTCCGCAACGGGAGAGGCCACAGCAGTGAGAGGCCCGCGTACAGCAAAAAAAAAAAAAAAAAAAAACAAAAACAAAAAACTTACTGTCTTTACTATTTTCTTTTCAGTGTGTTGAAGGTATAATTTCAGTGATACCACAGTCCGTTTGTAGGGGGGAGGTGCACTTGATGTCCAAATCAATATCTCCCTTCTGAATTTCTCTCACAAACTTAAGATCTACTTTTATCAGCTGCATGATGAGCATTGTCATTAGAATTTGGTATGTCAAATTCACCACTCACTGAATTTTTCATCAGCATCACAAAACTGGATCTTCCTTCTGATTTCTTTAGTCTTATTAACACTGTTAGGATTTCTTCAGTCACTGAGGCTTGAAATTTCAGAGCTGTATTTCACTCTGACTTCTCCCTGCTCCAAAATCTCATCAGTTGCCAAGTCTTCTGAGCTCTGGATCTGCAATATATTTTGAATCCTCTTTCCAAGTCTACTATAATCTTTAACCATTACTAATTAATTTCCCATTACTTCTAATGTAGTTACAAGAGCCTACATGTCTCATCCTCTTATTCTCCCTTTCCTTTCTACCTTATGCAGTGTTGTCATCTTCATCTACGCTGTAGAGCACAGATTAAATTTTCTCACTACCTTACTCAAAAATCTGTTGAATTAAATACAGTTTCACATTTAAGTCTAGCATTTAAGGCTTTCTACCAACTAGTCTTTTTTGGTCTTATTTCTCACTTCCAAACACCATGTGCTTTAGCTACACTGGACACATGCCCTACACTGAACACACTTGTCAGTCAACTCCTCTGGCACCTAATTTTATCTTGAGTCCTCTGTCCAGAATACCCTTCCTTCCCATCTTCACTTTGAAAAATCCTGTCCATCCTTCAAAGACATCTCACATGCCAGTACTTCATGAAAATCTCCTTAATTCTTCCTTCTCCTTTCCTAACCAAATTGAAGATGTGATCTCCCTCTTCTTCATTCTCTTCTTCCTTTGTCTCCTACATCTTTTCCTCCTGCCCTTTGCCCATCTTCATCCCCTCTCTCTCCCCCTCCTACCAATGCAATGGCCTAGAGTGTTTTATGTATTATGTGGAGCTAATGGTTACAGATTACTTTGAGTTCTTACTATGTATCAGGCCAGTGCCATAATTTTTAAGCATTTTCTCATTTAAATCTCACACATTTTATAGAAGATGAGATTATTGACATTTAAGGTATAAAATTAAATAAATGATGAAGCAGGGATTCAGACCAGTGCTGCCTAACTTCAAATTCTATGGTGATAATCACTCTGCTTTACTGGCTCATCTGTTATTTCTCTATTTAGCAAATTTTATTTCATGTTGTAGATATTTTCTACATTCAGCTCCTATTTGCAGTCTCTTAGGAGGCTTTATTCATCTTTGTATCTCATGTTGTGTATCTTGCTCCTCAGATCACTGAAACATAATGGGTACTCAAATATTTGTTTAAATAAATGTGTCTTTAGTTTTTCTATATACTAAATATTCAGCAAAATATTAGGCACACAGTTGTATGAGCTAAGAGCTACTTTTTGATTTACTGAATACTTTTATTAATATGAGATTCACAAAAAGATTTGAGTACCTCTTTAAATACAAAATAATCATAGTCAAAGTATCTGGGTATGTTTAATATTTTCTAATATTTTAAGACAGTAAATTCATGAGGTCACTCTATTGCTGTAAAATACTATACATGATAGCAAATAATTTTTTCAATCTAGTAAACAAATTAGTCAAAACAGTTGTTTCATTGAATTAGATCATGGCTTGACTGAAATCATCAGTAAATACTCAAAAGACGATTAAACAGGAAACTCCCTAGATGGTCATCCAGCTTATAAGGCTTATTCCAAAGAAACAATGCATATTTCTAAGATATTTTATTGTAAGAAGCAAATTCACATTATGTGTATATCAAATATGCCTTTTGCTCTATATTGGAGATTTGCTGTTGTTATTTATTAAAAACCATTGTTTAATGTGAAACTAAATAAAACAAAGTCCTTGGAGCCTCTAAAAATTATTTACACATGGTGTTAAAAATCACCCCTCATTCATCATAGTTCTTAAGAAAATTATGTATATATATATTTAATCTGGAAGAGGATAAAAGAATGGCTACTATTTTAAGTTATTTTGTAAAGAGTAATCAAAGAAAATGAATTATCACTCTATGTGGCAGACAACGAGGACATTTATTTAAAACTCAAAGCTTCCAGGTAGTAATGCCAGCTTATAAATACCCTTGAGTACACGTTCTGGAATTTGGAGTTTGCTGAAAGTTGCATATAATCAGTAAAGCACATATGGCTAGTCTAGTCCCTGTTGGACACATACCTGTGGAGATTAGGGTACCTACATTCATTATTCCAAGCAGGGTGTGGATATACAAAGGTCGCGCGATCTGCTATAGCCATCCCTGATTAGTGGAAAAGTTTATGTGTGAATGTGTATGTGGGAAAAGTGATGCCAAATTCTTTAAAGTGTAGGTGATACATTTGATTTAAATATGTTTTCCCAAAATTAATGTTGGGAAGTAGTACAGAATTCTAGAATCACATCTTGGTCAATTAATTATTTGTTTGGGATAATCAAAAGTATTTTTAAAAACTAGATCAGTCAATATTTCTGTTTGATATAAAGTTTGGGGTCAAAAGTGAGGAGCTAGAGGGCCTCCATCCCATCCCTGCTGCATCATACTTAATGTATTAGGCTGAGTATGAATTTCTTAGTTTGGGCCTACTTTTTTTACAGGTGATTGAAGTATTTTCAAGTTGTGATTGATATCTGGCATGTTAACTGTCCTTAGATTTAAGTCTTCTACACATCTGATTAGCATACTATTTATGATACCTGTAAAAAAGTGTCATTCAAAGGCCAGGACCCAGGACAGTGTGCTGTGGGCAATCACTATGATGTCTATCCAAAACAGATCAAAATTGTTTGGACGTAGCTGTTTAATTACTTTACCATTTCCTTATCTGTACCATTACCAATGTCACAGGTTCTTATCTGTTACATCAAGTTCACTGCTTGCCTAATAAACCTATCAAAATAGGAAATGAGATAACTCTGTTTGTTCTCACAGAACTTATGCTGACACTTGATAATTTCTTCCTTTACTAATGCCCTCAAGTCAAAAGTTTAATGATCCTTAATGAAGCTTTCTGGTCTACTTCTCTCTTTTCTTCACTCCCCTTGCCACATCAACCTTTTCCTTTTCTAAAGAACCTGGAGCACCATTTAATTTTTAGCAGCGTGATACAGCAATATCATACTAAAACAGTTTCAAAAATAGAGCATACAATTTATTTTTGATATCCTATATAATGTCCTCCGAGCTAGGAGACAGGGATGGTGACTGTACAATTAGAAAGGGAAGTCTTGAGTTTAAATTCAGTAGAACTCTGATAACAGGACTCAGCGTGAATAAGCTGAGTTGGGAGGGCAGAGACAAAGCATGATTTAGGAAATAAAGTAGTAAGTAAATTAGTGGAGAAGGTAAGAGAAGCAAGCAAACCAAGAGATGGGGTAGAAGCTAGTGAGGACCTGGGAACGGAAGTGGGTGAGAGAGGGTGGAGCGGAAGGGAGCTTGTTACTGAGAGACAGATGGGTGAGGTTTGGGTGTAGTCAAGGTTGGTTCAGTACAGATCTGTGGCCCTGATCACTGTATTCTTTTTATGTGGGCCGGCTCAGGCTTTAAAGTAGCAAGTTCTCGCCAGACACTTTGGATTTAAACACATTTAATGAGGCTAAATGTGATGTGTTTCTACTTTATCCTTACCTATCTTGGGCTTCACCTCTCGAATATGTTTTCCCTATCCCTCAGAGCATTCTTTTTTTTTTTTTTTTTGCAGTACGCGGGCCTCTCACTGCTGTGGCCTCTCCCGTTGTGGAGCGCAGGCTCCGGACGCGCAGGCTCAGTGGCCATGGCTCACGGGCCCAGCTGCTCCACGGCATGTGGGATCTTCCCGGACCGGGGCATGAACCCGTGGTCCCCTGCATCGGCAGGCGGACTCTGAACCACTGAGCCACCAGGGAAGCCCATCTAACAGAATTCTTTATGGTGATGCTACAAAGATAATAGGAGCTGAACAGTTCTAATTGTAAGTTAACAGTATACCATCTGCTCTAAGTAGTGGGTGTATTCTCTCTCTCTTTTTTTTTTTAACTTTTAATAGACAAAATACATTTCCATTTTTCCTAATATTTTCTCCAGATTCAGATAATTTGAGGCTTTGGTATTTCTGAAACAATTTAAAATCTTGATGCCACTCTTTTATGATCATCGCTGGTAATGTGATCTCTAGTTTCTCATATGACCATTCAATACTGAGTTATCTAAATGCTTCACTCTTTTCCTATTCCTCGTGAAACTCAGAGATTATGTCACCAAATTTCAATTTGACAGCCTCTCATCCTTCTTGATCCATGTTCAGGTTAGAGCTCTGACTACAGGATTGTTTTCTATTGTTGTTTCTGAGCTCCCTGAAAGTAGATTTACTAAAGGTGGCATACTTGTACATTTAAGCTTAGACTTCCTTTCTGTGGCCTAACAAACTCTACGATGATATGGGATGGTTACTTTCCTTCAAGATTCTCTTAGCTGCCATTTTCCCCAAACAGATTTTTATAAGGAACCAGAAAGAAGTCAATGCAGTAAGTCTCTCATTGCTTCTCTCTCCTTTGTGAGATTAAATTTCCAACATGGCAATTCAATAGTTTTGCCAATGTTTTGCCTTTAGTGGAGTGGGATTTTCATCTGAAGTCTGTAAAGGCTTACATCGCTGCTCTATCTTGCCTGTCGGTATTAACCATCTGGTTATGGGGTCTCTGATGTAGTCCCCGAAAACATTTCTGTTTTCCTTTCATTTCACTCTCCTGCAGCTGCTTCCTCCATGCTTCACTTTCACGTTTGTGGATTTCCATGCATGTGTATATCTTTTTGACATACACTGCTCCTCCCCCAGCCCTTTCATCAGACTTATTTATTCCAAAGAAGATATACCTTTCCATCATCATATTCCGGTCAGGAATCACATCTCAAAACATCCCCGTAGGACTTAAGAGTTGATTTTCACCATATTCTGTTCATGTGTTTTAAAGTCCAGTTTGATAATTTTTCAGCTGCTATTTGTCTGTATATAGACAACTGAGAATGTTAATGCCTCCCACCCATTTCTCTGGTATCTTCTGAAAATTGCTGGGAAAATCCTCCACTATTTTTCTTCCTGTGCCATCCCTTTTATGCTCCATAGTATCTAATATGCCTTACAGTTATATATGAGTACTTTTCTCCTTCCCCTCACAACTCAATTGAAATAATAAACCTCTCGATCAGGCTGACTGGTCTCCTGCCAACACTGTCTTGCCAGTCTTATGAGATGCAGTCTATCTCTTCCTAGAAGCAGCAGGAAGAGATGAAAACATCACTAGTGCCCCTAAACCATTCATTTTCCTACCCAGAAATTCAAAGACGTTAGAGATACATTCCTGGCTTCATAAAGAGAATGAGAATTCATTCTCATATATATCAACAGAAGTGGGAAGCATTCGGGGAACTTTATAAGCCTTGGCAGACTCTCAAATCTCTGTTATATGCTGCCTGGGACTAAAGCACGTTTCTCATTTAGCAGGGCCAAATGTGCACACTGTCACTTCAGTTCTCGTCAGCTAGGAGATAAAACGGCTTCCTGTTTGGTTTCTTTTCTCTAGCACAGGCGAACCTGTGGAATGTGTTAGGAGCTTCTTCAGAAGGTCCTGGTTCGTCTTTTAGAAGGAGACCTTTACATCTATTGCTGGAGGTCAGTTGTCTTTTTCTTACTTTATCTCATTCTCCCCCTTCCCCTTCAGCACTGATTTTGATTACCCTCCTCTTCCTCAGAAGCCTTTTCTTTCACAAAAGCGACAGCTCCGCAATATGGCAATATGTATGGTAAATGTTGTGTCACTATGAAATGGAAATCCAGATGTAGGATTGATAAAGAGGAAATTGACTGGATGCCAGGCTGACTCTAGGCCCCCAGACTATTCCCTGCGGTAGGACTGACAGCCTCTGAGACCATTTTTTAGCTTCCAAGGACGCAAAGAGAAGCTGGATACCATGTTGGCTAGCGAAGACTTCTGGTTCTCAAGGACCCCCTAGTCACAGTGTAACATTGGGAGTAACCACTCTTGACGCTCTAGCTGAAATCCTTAGATGTTTAATCAGTATATCCCCTTGCCCTTTTACATCATGTTAAGACTGAGCAAGAAAACTGGATTATTTTCCTCATTACTGCCTCTCAGTTTGGTCCTTTCTAGGAAATCCTGTTGAACAAAAGAATGAGTTTTGTATTGGATTTAAGGTCCCATGGCTGCATTTATTCCAAGTATGTATTAACACTATGCTTTGCAAACATACTCATATGCTTGAAATGCCACCTTCCTTTTTTTATTTTTCCTTTCATGAGAGACAGAAGAAGATAGTGATTAAGGCCCAAGTTTTAGAGCCAGATTTTGGAATCAAGTCTTGGTTTTCATGTCTTCCTAGCTGTGTGACCTTAGGCAAGTTATTTAACCTCTCTGTTTATTAATTACTTCATCAGTAAAATAGGGAAAATATGGATACCTGATAGGGTTATGGAGAGGATTAAATGAGTTAATTCACAAGCATGCAGAACAGTGCCTGAAACCTCATAAGTACTCAATAAATATTAGCTTTTATTATTAATTCTCTGGTTAATTAACACTAATTTATTAAACTCCATGTTAAATATCACCATCTCTGTGAAGCTTTGCACAATTACCCGAGGCGGAACTAATCCCTTTCACTCCTCTGTGTTCCCAGAGCATTTTGTACATATTTGATTGAACTGTAAATAATTTTTAACATGTGTCTTTCTCCCTTGTTAGACTATGAGCTCCATAAGGATAGATATCTTTCTTTTTAAAATTCATGTTGTATTCCCAGTTTCCTGGATTGCAGCGAGTGCATAATAAATATATGTTAGCACTACATCTCCACCAAGATCAGGAAAATCCTGGTGCCTTGAACCATGCCTTGTTAGTCTCTGGACGAAGACCCAGTCCTTAGCACACTGCTGAGGTCACATAGCAAATACTCAGTAAATACTTACTGATTGACTGATATTGAAACTGCCTACTTCTGAAGCAGCAGACCATTAAGTCTTATCTGAGGCATTTGAAAGAAAAGAAGAACAAAAGATGAGATCATTGAGCATGGCTTGCCTAGAAATAATATTTTCACACTCATAACCAGAGAAGATAGGGGTAGATTAGAAACTTGAATGCATGACTGAAAAACTTGTTCAGACAAGAGAGGCTTAGTCAACTTTGTGGGACACTGGGGCCCTTTTTATAGCAGATGGGGAATAATATACTGTGCTGGCTGAGAGGATAAACAAAGCAGTGGCATGGAGTTTAAACTATTGAACAGAGGAATCTATAAAGAGGCCAGCAGCGAGGAGGGAAGAAACAGGCTAAAATAAACAGATAGGTGGACAGGGAAAATATTAAGCACGAAAACAGATAACCCAGGCCCTCAGGAAAAAGGGGAGATGGAAAAATGGTATGTCAAGAACAGAAGAAACACTGTAGGGAAAACATAGAAGTAATGATGAAGCAGCAGAGGGAAGTACATAGCATGCCTGGGTAAACGTGGTACAATAAAACAATAAAAGCACAAGAAGAAATGTCTGATTCACATGCAGAGAGAAAATGACTCTTAAAGGGAACGTGGCTGTTGATTTCAATGGGGACTGAACAACCACATGGCCTCATCATCCAGATGGAATCTAAAATAATGGGCAAGGAGGCAAGGGACTCATACGAAAATGACAACAACCGTGGCTCCTTACATTTGAATAGAACTATGCCTCGTGTGATACTTTCACACACATCATTTCATTTAGAACAATGGAGTTGAGGTCTTCTGACATTATCTAGTATTTATTCTCCTTCCTGCCAATCTCCCGCCTAGATTGTTACAACAGCCTTCTAACCAGTCTTCCTGTTTCTGTCCTTGCCCATCTAGGATCTTGTATCAACACTGCAGCCAGAATGAGCCTTTGAAAAATTTTGTCAGATCACATCATTCTTCCTTTTAAAAAGCCTCAATAGTTTCCTGCCAAGGACTTTCCTGCTTTGGGGTCTTTGCATTTTCTGTTCCTTCTGAATGGAATGTTCCCCCTACCCCCACCCCCCCGCCGATATTTATCTGCATTGATCACTCTCTCACTCTTTGAAGTGTTTACTCATATGCCATTTAACCAGGCAGGCATCTCCTGATCAACCTCTCCAGCAATTACTTTTCTCCTAATCCTGCTGTATCTTCTCCACAGCACTGTGACCATCTGACATAGTATGTACCCACTCGTTCATTTGTTTATTGTCTGTTCTATAATGTATGTAGACACCAAATATAGACACCATGGTGCCTAAGATGTAGACACCATGAGAGCTGGGCTTTTGTTTTGTTCACTACTGAATTGCTAGTGACTAGAGCAGTGCTGGAACATAGTGGGTGGACATTAATAGTTGTTGGATGAATGACAAAATGGATGTATGGGTGAATAGGACAATTATTGCCGACCGGAAATTGGAATCTCAGTGGTTACATGTGAAAGACAAAATGAAACAATACCAGATGTCCTTGCCAAGATGAGCAATGCTTTCTGACCTGTGGGCCACTTCCCCATTCTTAAGACTGCCTCTTTTTTTTCTCCACGTCATCATTTCTTTCTGGTTATTCTCTTATTTCTTTGATCACTTGTTCCCATTTGCTTCTCCAGAACTTCCTACTCCCTCATAGGGTATTAGGTTAAGCAAGAAATGAAGAAAATATATGTGAAGATTCTGTCTTATGTCTGGCACCCAGTAGGCGGTCAGCATGTCAGTTCTTTTTTCTTTATATCATTCAGCACAGGTGCAAAATTAGCTTGAGTTCACTAATATCAATATGCTCAAATCTAAAATTTTCACCCCACATTAAAAAACTCATCAAACCAAAAACACCAAGAACAAAACCCTGATTCATTATCTTTCATTTTTCTTTATCTCAGTTAATGGGACTATCAAAAATCTAATCATCTTAGTCTCCTTATTTTCAACTCCTTACTGTCCCTTATACCTCAGTATATAAAGAGAATCATCAAATTTTAGAGGGAGAATTACCAAGGCTCCATCAATTTAACCTCTGCTTCTGTTTCCATAACCATGGCCACTCACCAAATCTAGGACCACATTATGAATCACTGGGAATATCCCTTTTTCCACTTACCCTTCTAATCACTACCCAGTCTACAGGGCTCCTAAAATGCCAGTTCCTCAGAGAGGCCTTCCTCATCTCCTTCAATCTAAATTAGGTCTTGCTATGAAAGAGACTCCATACATCCTGTATTTTTCTTTACTGTTTGTATTACAAATATAGCTTTATACTATTAGTGTGATTCTCTGTTTTAATACCTGTTTCTTTCTCTACTCTGTATGCTTCATGAGGACAGAGGCTGTGGCTGTTTTATTTTTTGTACTATAGATGCTCAATTCCTAGCACACTGCTTGTCTCATGGTAGGTATATGATAAAAATTTCCTGAAAAATATATGGACTTCTTCAAAACTTCCTACTTGGTTGACTTCCAGAGCTTTATGTATTCCTACTAACATTCTTGAGCTCACTTTATTGGACATATGGAAATGGAGGGTCACCCTAACCTGTTATCTACTTCAAGCTGTCCATTCCTAACATCATAAACTAATAGTGGGTAACATATACAGTATTTAGGATATGTTTGGTGCAGGCTAAAAGCAGTTCACACACTACCTAATTTATAATCCCATGAGTCAGACTTTTTTTTTTTTTTTTTTTTTTGCGGTACGCGGGCCTCTCACTGTTGTGGCCTCTCCCATTGCGGAGCACAGGCTCCGGACGCGCAGGCTCAGCGGCCATGGCTCACGGGCCCAGCTGCTCCGCAGCATGTGGGATCTTCCCAGACCGGGGCATGAACCCGTGTCCCCTGCATCGGCAGGCGGACTCTCAACCACTGCGCCACCAGGGAAGCCCAGGCAGACTCTTTAATTATGTCCACCTTACAGATTAGTTAACCGAGGCAAGTTCATGTAGCTGCTAAATGGCAGTGGCATAATTTGAACCCAAGCAGCGTGACAGAGTAGTTCCAGGCTTAATTCAGGAAACTCTTTTCCCATAAATGTAATCTGCTAAAATCTTATAAACCTTGCTATATCTTTCAATGAAGGAAATAGCTTCTTAAGACTTTCTAGCAGTCACTTTCTTCAAACACAGGCTACTTACTAAAATGGCACTGGTAAGCCCAAATTCAGTTTCATTAAATGCCTATGGCATTGCAGTAGGTAGAAAATCATATGTCACTCTCTTATCCAAGATGACTTAATGTATTGTCTGGACTCCGTTCCTTCCTTATTTGCCAAGGATATAGCTTCTTTAATCATGCCCTTTCTAGTAGCTTTAGCTATCGTTTCCTAGCATATAAACACATGCAAGCTTAGAGTATCCTAACATATACAAACCAACCTTTCCTCTACTACCTTTCTTCTTGTCACTTTCCTTTCGATCTTTCTCAAGTTCAGGAAAGAGTATTCCATATGCCATGTCCTTAATTTTGAAACCTTTATTCACTCTTCAATTTACCACCTCCTGGATTCTACTTTTCACCACCCCACTGAATCTGCTTAGGCCAAGATAAGCTAAAATATGAAGGTCTGATGTTTACGCTAAGGAGTTTACCTTAAGATCATGGTTAAGATGTGGGAATTTTAAACGAAGGGTAAAACAATCAGATTTGCATTTAACAAAGAACACTTCATAATAGTTGGAGGATACATTAGATAAGAATGAGAAAAGAAGGTGGGAGGCCAGTTTGTAGAATATTTCAGAATTCCAGGAAAGAATGTGTAAAGAACTTCCCTAAGACCTTTGCTATAGGGAAGAGCAGAAGAGGAAGAGGACATGACAGATAAAAATGGTGGACATTGGTGAATGTCCATGATCCCATTCATGAGAGAGATGAGTCATAGGATGAAATCTAGGCCAAATTTCAGGTTTCTGCTTAGGTAAGAGGGTAGATAAAGTGCTGTTCACTGAGACACAGGACTCAGGAGGAGGATCAGGCTTAGAAGGAACGATAATCAGTTTAGTTTGAAGTACGATGGCCTTTATGCACCTTGCTTAGACTATCCAGGTGGAGGTATCCAGAAGATAGTGGGTGACACAGGTTTGAAGCATAAAAAAGAGGTAGGGATGCAATCCAAAAATGGGCAGAAGACCTAAATAGACATTTCTCCAAAGAAGATATACAGATTGCCAACAAACAAATGAAAGTATGCTCAACATCACTAATCATTAGAGAAATGCAAATCAAAACTACAATGAGGTATCACCTCACACCAGTCAGAATGGCCATCATCAAAAAATCTACAAACAATAAATGCTGGAGAGGGTGTGGAGAAAAGGGAACCCTCTTGCACTGTTGGTGGGAATGTAAACTGATGCCACTATGGAGAACAGTATGGAGGTTCCTTAGAAAACTAAAAATAGAACTATCAATCATACAACCCAGCAATCCCACTACTGGGCATATACCCTGAGAAAATCATAATTCAAAAGGAGTCATGTAACACAATGTTCACTGCAGCTCTATTTACAATAGCGAAGACACTGAAGCAACTTAAGTGACCATCGACAGATGAATGGATAAAGAAGATGTGGCACATATATACAATGGAATATTACTCAGCCATAAAAAGAAACGAAATTGAGTTATTTGTAGTGAGGTGGATGGACCTAGAGACTCATACAGAGTGAAGTAAGTCAGAAAGAGAAAAACAAATACCGTATGCTAACACATATATATGGAATCTAAAAAAAAAAAAAGGTTCTAAAGAACCTAGGGTCAGGACAGCTATAAAGACGCAGATGTAGAGAATGGACTTGAGGACATGGGGAAGGGGAAGGTTAAGCTGGGATGAAGTGAGAGAGTGGCATGGACATATATACACTACCAAATGTAAAATAGATAGCTAGTGGGAAGTAGCTGCATAGCACAGGGAGATCAGCTCGGTGCTTTGTGACCCCCTAGAGGCGTGGGATAGGGAGGGTGGGAGGGAGGGAGATGCAAGAGGGAGGAGATATGGGGATATATGTATATGTATAGCTGATTCACTTTGTTATAAAGCAGAAACTAACACATTATTGTAAAGCAATTATAGTCCAATAAAGATGTTTAAAAAAAAAAAGAGGTAAGGATGGAAGATAGTTGAGTCGATATATAGGAAAAGTTTAAATGAATCATAAAGGGAAATGATATAGTAAGAAGGAAGCAGAGAGAGGAGTCCAGACACCATCATCATGTTCTCTCTCCACCCTTTTCTCTTATTGTACCCCAACCTGCACCTGCTTCTGTCATGTGAAGCTACATGCTGCTACATGAACTCATCAATCTTCCCCTCAAGGTCCATCTTCTGCTACCTTTTCCATCTGGTTAATATCAAGAAGAAAAGGGAACTATGTTGAACATATTTCAAAGTAAAGAATCAGCACTGTAGTAGAAAAAACATTTTTGTCTTCACAGAAATGTTAAAAGTAGTACTAAGGTCTTGCTTTCAAGTAAGGGGCTTATAGCCAAGAATTTTGGACTTTGTCAGAAGGTTTTATTTGTAAAGTTTTTTGTTAAACTCTTCCTTATTAGACAAAGATTTACTTAAGGTATGAAACTTTTTATAGAAATTGGCCATCCTTATTAGAACTTTGTCTAACCCATTTCTGATTCACTCTTGAAAAGTTTTAGCTAATTCTGAGACACTGAACATTTAAATGTAAAGTAAGTCATGCATTTATGATACATCTTTTGTCATTGAATCATAACTTGAGAGACGGAAGGAGCCACTTTAAAATGCAAATATTGAAATCTTGGAATGGTTGCTTATTTGTGAAAAAAATTAAAGGTATAGCCATATCTGATACTTTAGAGCAGAACAAATTTTAGATTAATTAAATAATCAAATGTAAATTCCAAAAGAACCAGATGGGGTGAATCCATATAATCTTAAGGTAGAAAAAGCTAAACTAAGCAAATAAAGAAAGGGAGAAATCACAAAACTAGCTCTTGCCAGATATGATTTCATAAAAGTAAAACTTCTGTATGTATATCTAAAAACACCGTCATAAAAATTATGAGGCAAATGGAAATATATAAAAAGTTTATTTAAAAAATCTATGAAACAAAGATAAATACTACAACAGAAAACTGGTCAAAAGTAATAAGTAACAAATTCACAAAAGAAGAAATGGTCAAAAATATATTAAAAAATCATGCCAATCTTACTACTATTTAGATATTGGAAATTAAACAAAAAATACTTTTTTGACTATTATACTAGTTAAAATTAAAAATAAATCTATTGTTGACGGGTGTCTAAGAATGAGTCCTCTCTAACATTTTTTGGCAGAATGTAAATTTGCACGTTCTTCCTGGAGAACAATTTGGCACTATGTATCAAAAGCCCTACAATTTCACCTGCAATTTCTCTAGAGAAAACAATTAGAGATCTACACAAAGATTTTTGTACAACAATAGTTATAATAGCATTATTTGTAAAAAATTCTGGAAATAGCCTAAAAATTCAACAATAGGTTAATTTTTAGAAGTAATAAGTTCATATTATCAAATATTATAAAACCATTAGAGTGATATATAAATAATTATGAGGTTTTTATATAGAAAATTTGAGTATTCTATGTTTAGTTTAATGTATTACATTTAGGTTTAGAAAAAGAACTAGAGTTTTATAAATCTAAATTTTAATAGTGATTAAGTTGAGGTGGTAGGATTAGGGGTAAATTTCAGATTAATCTTTGTGCTTTTAACAGAAACAAAACCAAACAAACAAATGAAACTACAGAAGGTCAGGAGGAGGAAGAAAAGAAGAAAGGAAAAGAGATGTCTTTGTCCAGTAGTCTGCTCTTACAGATCTCTCATTAGATATTTGACCCAAATCAAGTGATTAGTAGCACAGCGGTGACAAAAGCCATGTGTCACAATTCCCTTACTAAACGTTATTCTCCTTGTTCTATACTGACACCTTCATCTTCCATGAGCAATCTCTAGGTATATTTTGTATATCTTCTAGAATGGACCAAACATTTTCGTCCCTATTATGAGCCAATCTTTTCAATCCTAAGCCAACAATTCTCAATTTCACCTCCATCCCCCACTCTACCACTGTTTACTATGTGACTTGATCAAATTATTTAATGTTTTTTAATTCCTCAATTTTCTTATCTGTAAAATGAATATAAAGATAGTACCTATCCCAAGTATTGTGAAGATTAAATGAGATAAAACATGTATAGCACTTGGAACAGTATTGGCATATTAGAGCTATTGGTTGCTACATACTTCCATTGGTGCTTTCAGGAGATGAAATTTCTCTCCTACTCTGGAAAATCATACTGGAATATGAATAAAAGTGAATTTATTAGAGGACAACTGCTCTAATTAAAAATACAATCATACACACACAGAGCTCACTTTTGGTAACAACATCATGGCTCTAGAGATCAAGTGTCATCTAACGCCACCACAAATATCTCTGGGACAGGAACAGATCTCTATCTTCTTTCTTCCTCTAAAACATAAGCTCTGTCCCACTCTATAGAGATATAAAGCCTTATAGAAAGCAAGATGAAATGAGCAGTCATTGTCATAGTAAATGTAATTCCTCATTTTCCAGAAATAGTTGCACCTATAACTGGTGAAAACTCCCCATCTCTCTGCAGAAAAACCTCCCATTATCAGTTACCATTATGCTTTCTGACAGGACACACCATATTTCTAGAAATGATAACAGGTATTATAGAATGGGTATAGACACCCTGGGAAGAAAAACAAGGTAGTGGAAAATCCACTGGACATTGAGAAAAATCTACCATAGCAGCCCCTTAATATGTCAGCAATGTTATGGTCTTAGTTATGGGAAGATGGTGTCAATGGTCTCTTGAGGCTTATGTAATGTAACACCAGGGGTACTTCAATTTGGATCATCTCTGAAGTAACAATTTAGGAGAGGAATGTAAGCCTGTACGATTTCTAATAAGACTCCTCATCTCTCCTTGAGACTTTAAAAAATGTTTACTTACTTTCCTGACTTCCCAGTTCTTTGGTTTATTTAATTCTGCTGAGTTTGATATTTTATTTGGATTTGTGATCAGCTAACTTTAACTCAACTTCAGCAGGTTTTTTGTTTGTTCTGTTTTTGTTTTGCTTCTAGGTTATCAATATATTCCCTGACAGAATAGAAGCCTAAAAAAGGCCTCAATGCTTTTATAATCACCTTGCTCTTCCTTTATTTCAAATATAAATAATATTTTTCTTTTGAATTTTGTATACATAAGGAAAAGATGGAGATCTTACATTTATTTCAAATTAATTAAATAGGAAAAGACAAGCAGGGACAATTCCCACTTAACCCCAAACATATATTAGCTATAGCCAAAGGGTGGGGGAAATGTGAAGAGCAGAAAGATCTGACTTCTTCTTTACCATCAGTGTCCAGTTCATCCTTTTAGTATCAAACAAATAATTTAAAGGAAACAGCTCAAGAGACTCTTTGGGGCTATTATACTGCTGCAAGTCCCAAGTGTTCACTTTATTTGGAATTATGGCATTGAAGTGCTGGTAGAATTTGTGTTCAGCCACTTCCATATTTCCTTTCAGAACTCTGAATAACCTAGTCCTCTCAACATCGTCTAAATTCCACTGTTTTTCGCATAGGACACATTTCTTCTTTCTCATAGATAGAGGGGATTTTTAAGGGTTCCAACTCCTGTTTGACTACTAAAGAGGAATTTCAAAGAGCTCCTTAGAGTAAGCTTTTCAGCTGATGCTTCAACCAGAAAATGGAGATAGTCACTAAATGGAGAAGAGTAAGTTTCAGTGACTGAAAACCACATTCCCTGATGGTAACTTCAGAGAGAATGTGGACTGTAATACTCCTTTTTTCTTTTTTTTTTAAATTATGATTGCTTTAAAATAATTCCATCTTGAAGGAGGTGGGCAGAAGGGAAGTAGGTGTGGATATAAAAGGGCAAGCTGATGGATCTTGGTGCTAATGGAACTCTTATCTTGACTGTGGTGGTGGACACAGGAACCTACCTATGGGGTGAAATTACACAGAACTAAATACACGTGTGTGCTCACACACGCAAATGAGTAGAAGTACAACTGGGGAAATCTGAATAAGATCAGTAGATTGTATCTGTGTCATTATCCTTATTGTGATGCTGTATTACAGTTTTACAACATGCTACCATTGGGGAAACTGGGTAAAGGGTACATGAGACCTCTCTGTATTATTTCTTACACCTGTATGTGAATCTACATCTTTTTCAAAATAAGAAGTTAAAGAAGAAAAACAAGAAATATAATGCACACATAATTCCATCTTAATGATAATTTTTGATATTATCCAGAAAATAATTTCCTGAAACCCAAATTTGTACAGGCTTTCCCAAGGCTGAACCAGAGAAAGTTCGTCCAAAATGTAAGGTATCATGTTGATATTGATGGTGCATATTGATCATTTAGTTGTACTGTATGACTAAGATACCTTTTAGATTTAATTGTAGATTACAGTAATTTTTAAATGAGTGTAAGAAGACAAAGAATTAACTGTAATATTTTATGGCCTATTTAATACATCCAAAATTTGCATGAAACACATATTTGACAGTGTTCTAAAAAGTATAAAATATACAAATAAAAGAGGCTATCCTGTCACTGCAGACAGGATTTTTAAAACTGTCAATATATTTTAAAAACAAAATCAGTGGTACACTTAAACAGGAAATAAACACAAACTAAACAATAAAATAGACATATTTATAGATACAGCTTAATCATTACCTTAACAGTGGGAATAGGCTTTTTGGGGATAAAATGGTTTCTCTCAAGTGGCGGAAAAGTTGCATTTTGTTCTTTCAGTCTAATCTTTTCCTCTGCTATGATTTTCTTGCGCTGCTCAAGATAAGGTCCAAAACTTGGCAGTTTCTAATAGGAAAACACACAAATAAGAAAGTATGTTAGCTCACAGAAGAGAAAAATGTGAGGATATAAACACAAATATTATAAACAAACAAATGTGTGTTTTGAGACTGTTTCACGTATACTGTAACAAGATCTTCATTCATTCTTGAACCCTAGTCTTCTACGTATCTGAGTCCATTAATTATTAAAAAGAACACAATAGCACAATACCTTTACCAAATATGTATGTATTAAATATACAAATATTAATTGAAATACATTTCTAAACAGAATAAAATTCACAATGGTAAACCAAAGCATTCACTTAAAACAATAGCTATTAGTTAAACCATTTGTTTAGTTCATATAGACAGAAGGTGAAACCTATTGATGCTTTTTTTCCTCTTCATCAGGTTTTTAGCACAATATAGACACAGCCTAGTCTCTGACAAATGCTTTTGTCAATAGCAAAGGTACTTTGCCAAAGTTCAAATCTGTATCTCTGTTTTATTGTGTTCAAATTCTTACTACATCTCTTTAAAGATTGTAACTAATGTTGATTGCAGTTTACTGGAATAGCTGAAAAACAAAATGGTAAAAATATTGATTTCTCTGCACAGAAAATAAAGTTTATTTTGCATGAAAGAGGCAAAAGTAGAAATGAAAAGCAGAGGAAATATCACAGTGCTTAAACAAACTCCCTCAGTATTCAAAATCACATTATGGAGCTTTAAATCTCAAGGTTATTCAATCGTACTTTACAAAGTTCATTTAGAAAGATACCTGGGTGTTGTGGAAAAATGCTAAGTGGTTTCACGTTAACATGAATATGCCCTCATACTATTCATTATCCTACAATTATTTCCTCTTCACTTTGTCCTTCTCTCCTAGAACTTTTAATCTTCACTTTTACTGGCATATACTGCTGGTGATACACACCACTGAATTCGAAATGTTCTGTGTCTGCCTGGAACCTGGAATTGCTAGGTCTCTTTTCAAAGACTGCAAAAATACCACCACCACCCCCAGCTCTCCTGCAGAATAAAGCAGATTTACCTAGCCAATGAAGGCTTGGAAAACTACAGCATTCCAAGGTCATCCTGATCTCTGCTCCAGCAAGTAATTAGGTGAAAAAATCACACTTGTTTTAAAACACTGGCCTCTACCTACCAGGTTGCATAACACTCTAGGAAAATGAGTTCTCTGGTCCTTTAGAGATGTCATTACAGTAGGTAAACTAAACTTAAACTGTGTTCCAATTTGGCCAAACTGCAACTGAAAATTTATATTTGCAGAAAATATTCATGTGGAACTATCTAAGATCGTTACTTCCATTACCAATTTACTGTAATTATGTCAAAAAGTTGAGCAAATAGAAACAATGTTATGAATGCCAAATTAATACACACAATTAAACCAGAACTATATACTTCATCTCGGCACCTTAATGCTTTTCTAAATTACAATATTTAATGATTACAGCAACATGAAATGATATGACAGAGGGAGAAAATATATGAATATGTTGTATCTATTTTATCATAAAATAAGTGGTGCTGTCTTGTTAAAAAGCATGAAATAGAGTATAAAACAAATCCTCAATATTATCACATATGTAAGCCCCTTTAATGTAGAAAAGATCGCGCTTGCTTTTCCTATTATGAAATGATTCTTTTCCTAGGGCAGATGAGGTGTTACAGATTACACTTGGTGCCAAAGAAATGCCCCGAGGGTTCTTTCTTTGGTGAATGTACGTCCACTTGATATAAATCTTGTCAGAATATCAATCGCCCCACACTTCTCTTACACATCAAGGACACCTCTACCCTACCTAATCTTATATCCTTGAAGATTATTATCAAGACTTGTTAGTGTGAAACACATGACCTCTGAGTCTAGCAGATCTCTCATGATGAAGGCAAGCTCTATGAAAATCTGAACCATTATCCTGATTCCTTGATGGGGCCTTACCTTCCTCAACACTATCTCATTCCACCTAGATGTTCTGTAAAATTATTCAAAAGAAATTACTCTCAGAACTTCTAATCTATCTTCTTTTAAACATAGACCAGAGGAGATATTTTTTTCCATTTAGATTATTCTTTATCCAAAGAGAAACAAATCAGTTAAATTTAAACTGTGATGATTTCAAATTGTTCCAATAATGGTAATAATAATAATAATTAATAATAGGAAAACCCTTGATTCAGAATAGAATACAGGCTGAATAGACACCAACCACCTGATATTTTCTGTAACTTTTTTGCCGTGGTTGACCACATTTACCATATTTAACTAATGCAGCCTTTCCATAACTAAAGGTGCTATGATTCTAATGGGCTAATCTTTTATAACTAGTCCTAAGGAGAGGTTTTCAATTTAACATAGAGATTCCTATAGGATTTTCTTTGTGTGTGGGTTGAAGAATCAGTGGAAAAAAAAGAAAATGTTGCCAAAGTTTTCTTGAAATTGAAAGCACACCCACACAGAATATCAGTGACTGCCCCCTCGACGGTCTGCCATTTATCTCCAAAACAAAGAGGGTCTATTTGCATGTAGTTTCTCACTGCCATATGGAGATCCCAGAGGCCGAGTGTTGTAGTACCAGGTTCCAAAACTTCAAGGCTGCCATAGTCATTTTGCTTTCTGCATTAGTATGAGAAATTTCACTGCTTTTAAAAAATTATTATTACATCGCACGTTAGAATGCCTCCAGGATAGCTGAGAACTGAACATTTGAAAAGTTAAGTTTTCTGCAAATAAAAAGATCAATTCTCCCTTGTGCCAGAGGATCACATATTACATTTAGGCATATGTTTGTGTTCAGATCTTGCCAAGGGAACAAACCAAAGCAAAATAAAAATAAAAAAGAGTGAAGGTGAAGGCAGAGCGGGCCACTGTATATGTGTGCAATCAGCGATGATTAATAAAGCATTTAGCTCAAATCTCTGTCTGAACATATAGTTAATTGATTTCCTATTGCAGGAGGAGAAGCAGCAGGGCCTGACAGGGCCAGCAGCAGGAGCTTTTCCTCTTCATTCATTATTTTCTTGCAGAAAAAGTTGTAGCCTGCGGTAACTCAAAGAGAGCAGTTTTGAGCGTCATGCTATATTTCTTAAACAAAGGAAAAAGTTCTTTAGGACTCTCAAAAGCTGCTTTGTAACTGATGAGCTGAACAAAGCTCAGAAATGGTGTGATTTTTGTTTCAATGCTTTCTCCAGGGATTCATCATTGATGAATTTGTCCTCACCAGAAAAGCTAAATCCTACTCATTTAAAGATAACAGTATCTCACACTAAAACTATCTCTGTCCAGATATTAAAAGCATTACACTGCCGATAGAAAAGTGACAACATAATGAATCAACAAGGATACCTTAAGCCAGCAAAGCTTTAGGGTAAAGAGGTCTATTTGGATTATAATTTATTCATGGATCAATCTAAAGGTAATTGAGCATATTATGAAGTAGAAGAGGGTTCTTGTTTCTAATAGAAGCAGGCACTAGTATCTTCCCATTTAAATTGCATAATTTTTATGAGAATGGCAGCAAGTTGGCTAATAGCACTGGTCTATAGTGCTGTAAGAGATCAACTCTTATTTTCCTAATCATACTCTCTCATCTGATTTGAAACAATGAGGGCAAGAAAAGTAATTTCTTTGATATTCAAATGGTAATAAGTTAAAAGATAAAATGATTTCAGGTTTATACTGAGTGTGAGATATATATATGTATATATATAGTGCATATACTGTAAATATATAGATATACACACACACACACACTGAGTGCAATATATATGTGTGTGTATTTTAAATTGTATATATATTTTGCACTCAGTATAAACCTGAAATCCAAATATATATGTCTCATTTCTGTGTGTATACACTGACAGATTGAAGAATAAATTAGAGGTAAAGGATATAGTATGCTTCACGACTAAGAATTTATTTTATATTTTTTACAAAAACATGTTCACATATGACTTAGTTACACTATCTATCTTTTGTCATTTATTCAACATATACAATATCAAATGCCTACTCTGGGCCAGAAACTGTCCTTTGCTACATTAAAGGTTGAATAATTTCCATACGTAATGTGTGTAATTATCATTGTGACTAATTTTATAAGTATCCCTTGTCATTCATTAAGGGGTAGTGTCAGGCTGAATTATATGTCAAGTATATCTGGTTATTGCAGTTATCTCTAAAGGTATTGTATACAAAGATCCCTGGAAAACTATTTAATCTCAATCAAACGACCAACAAAGAGAAAAGTGAAGAAAACAAACTTTCAAAGAGTTGATCTTTAACAAAACTCAGGAAGGCAACAGAGTACTCTTGGATACCTAAAATAAAAAATGCAGGAGCACGATGGCTGGGAAACTGGGTTCTCTGAGTGTGTTCCTAGCACACCCTAATTTCAATCACTGTGCACTTGGCGTGATGCAAGGAAGTATGGGAGACAGAGATGAGAGGTCTCTGTTCTGTTCTGTCTGAATTCAGTTACTTTTCTTCTTCCCTTCCTTCAATTATGACAGTAATCAATTACTTACATTTGATCCTGATTTTTATTCCAAAATCTGCTTTCACATAGCTTACATTCAGAAACTCAGATTTTCCCCATGAATAACTGGCTTGTAATACTTAATCACTGATATAACAGTAAGCCATTTTTCATGATATTATCAGATTTGGACAGTGGAAAACAATAAGAAGACAAAGAAAGAAGGACCATCTGTACATTATATTACCATAGTACTATGTGGTGCCCAGTGGTGCAAATTGGGACACTGGAGTTGGACATGCAAAATATATGAAATTAATGAAATATAACTCTTAGTTTAACCTGATAAATTTAAGTGGACAACTTCTGATCAAAAATGCAATGTCTATAGCAGTCAAAAGCAAAGATAACTCATGCTTCATAGTGAAAGCAGAAAGCCAGCATTTGCATAGTGGTTAGGATACTGATTTAGAAGTCAAATTTGAATTAAAATCACAGTTTTACACTCATTAGCTGTGTGACTATGAGCCAATTACTTAACCATTCTGCTACTAATTTTCCTTATCAATGAAATGAGAATGATAGTATCTAAGTCACGATACATTTAATGCTTGGTATAAGCATTAAATGGAATAATATTTGTAAAGTGCATGCCTGCCAATTTATTCCCACAAGCCTTAACTGTTTATGTTGCATTGTGTACCAGGCTCTGTATTTCTACGTTTGCTCATGCTAGAACGAGCCCGCCCTGTCTTTTTTACCTGGTACATGCCCATTTGGCATTTTCCTCTCAGCTCCGTATTCACAGCATTGAAGTAATGTCCTTTACTGACTCCCCTCTGTCCCCAGTGTTAGGGGGGCCTTGCAGTGCTGCAGAGAACTCTGGGCACTTTTTAGCCTTGCACTTATGCCACTGCCTTATCACTATTAGCCTCTGCCTCCAGAGGCTTGAGGTCCTAGTTAGTTTTTGATCCAGCACGTAACAGGTACTCAATATGTTTCTTTTTCCCCTTGTTTTTGGCTTGTTGCTTAGCTTTTTTCTCAATAGGTTTTTCAAAACTTGAAAAAATTATTGAATGAATGCATGCATGAATATCTTGAATGTATTTTAAAAATCCCACTGGTTGTCTGAAATGTCAGACAATCCCAAACAATTACTTTCAGAAAGAAATTAAGTTACAGAAATAAGTTCTTTAAAATAAAAAATTATGTCATACTTACACAACAGCTGTGATTCATAAATTAAAAAAAAACACTTGTAGAGTGCAAGACACTTACAATTTATATATAAAAGACAATCTGTCTCCTTAAAGAGCCTGTAGTTAATAACAATTGCAATACTCCAAGACAGAGGCTGTGGCAGAGGTGACCCAGGATGTCAGATGAACAATGACAATGTGCACCTAACCCCGGCTGAGAGGACAGAACTTTTCTAGAAATGACATCCGAGTTGAGTTCTGAAGGATAGGGTGAAAGTCGGTTGGCAAGTAGTGAAGTTGGAGGTGTTAGGGTCAGGAAAGGGGAGGAAAATCCTCCAAGTGGAAGAAACACCAGAGAGAGAAGGGCGATACTTTGGAAGAGATGCTGGGGGAGCCAGCAGACTGCTGACCCTCTGCTCTGTGTTTAATAAGATACAAAGGGTGAGCAGCTTCTTCCGTGAAGGGGAAGCAGAGCACATTTTGTTGTGAAGTGATGAAGTCGGGGTGTATGTTAGGGAGAATGTCAACCAAGAGAAGAAAATCTAACATGAGTGTCAAAGGATGAAGGAGATAAGACTTGCTTTTTGCCAAGGACTGTGCAGGTGCTGGAGCTGCGAAGACAGCTAGGAGGTCGTTCTTTCCAAAAGCAGTTTATGGCCTGTAGGCAGACTGACTCATATTCAGTGGAACTGAGGTGAGAACATTATTGTTTTATATTGAAATATCATTTAAATGATGTATAGCAGATTCCTCTAAAGAAATAAACTTCATTGCTTAGAGCGATAACTTTTAAAGCAGTATCTTTAGCTTGGAGTTCAGGAGATTAAGCCCTGATGGCATGATAGAAGAGAAACAAAACCAAAGAGTTGGTCAAACCACTATGCATGAGAAATGCAGAAGAATTTTGAAGCAGAGATGCAAGAGGGAAGAGATATGGGGACATATGTATATGTTTAGCTGATTCACTTTGTTATAAAGCAGAAACTAACACACCATTGTAAAGCAATTATACTCCAATAAAGATGTTAAAAAAAAAAAAAAGAAAGCAGAGAGGTGAGGGAAGAGGAACGTGCATGAAGAGAAGGAAAAGCGAGAGATGTAGAGGGAGAAGAGCCTATTGATGTGATGACTGGAGTACTTCTATAAAAAGGAAGCACTAATATCCAATTTTAAGCAATCCAAATCCTCCTCTATGACTCCTAAAACTTTAAAAACGTCTCCTACCCACTTACATATCCTGGAGAGAAATTTGGAAGAAAGTCAGGGAAATAGGGTTGAGTTTCATGGTTGGATTGGCATATAGCTCAAAGAATAGAAACCAACGAGAGACAAGATTTGAGGGAGATTCAGAAATCAGGGGAAATAGGAATTTACTGCCAGAAGTGACATAGAGAACATAATCTCTAGGAATTTTGTAGCAATATCCAGAAGGATGGGACTGGTTGATCTCAGCTGACATTTGGGTTATGTAGGGAATTATAAGGAAGAGATGCACAAACAGTTTGATGTAACCCTGATCTAATGAGCAATTAATTCCAACTAAGAGACTTCTTAGTGAAGGAGGAATTTAAATTGTGATGAAAGATTGTAAAAGGGAGAAATTGTGTGTGGTGTTGGAAAGGGGGAAAAAAAGAGAAAGGAATGGATGAGTAAAGGGTTGAAACATTAAGAAACTACAGAATGAACTTATTCTTACATGACTAAAACAGAGTAAGTGCCTGAGGAATAGTAGCAGGTAAAGCTGGGAAATCTATGAAGGGCTCTGAATTCTGCGCAAAGCAGTTTGGATTTTTATTCTTCAGGGTGTAGGGAAACACCAGATATTTGAAAATATGTAATCAGGTCTTTGTGGTGGCAGAAAGAAGGATGAATTGTGGGTGGGTGCTTTGGCAAAAAGAGGAGAATGATCCAGAATGTTGGAGATGGGATTCCAGTTGTAGCAGAAAAGGGAAATAGATGACATAACATTTTTTTAAAGATTATACAGTACTCTGGGAAATAGAGAGCCAATACTGACTATACATCCCAACTCCAACAGTACACTTGATTTTCACTCCCTCACAACCCACCAGCTGCTGCACCCCTGCTCTGACAGTGACTCCTGCCTGAAACCACCTAGCTTTCATTCTTTCTGACACAGAACCCTCTCTGACAAACTTCTGTCTCTACCTCTTTGCTACTCATCTTTCTGCAAATGACCCCTCCTCTCTCACCATCCCCTGCTCAATCAGAGTCTCAAACATTTTCAAAATCACATGGGAACTGTGTTCATGGGTGGCTGCATAGGCTGTGAACTACAGAAGAGTTACACCTTAGTGAAAATGAACATAAAACAATGGTGGTAGGGAACCTGGGAAGGATGAAATAGGATTCGTTTTTCTTTCCGTGCATTCTGGAGGACTGCTGCTCGTGTTTTGTAGTGATGATGAATTGGGGGAGAAGTGAAGGAAATCAACTTCCTCAACAGTAGCTCTAGTGAGAGGTGATTGTAGGTTCTATACAGGAAGGAACTGCACCATCATTATTATCTTATCAAAATCAGCATATTTATTGAGCATCACTATACACCAAGATCTTTGCAAAGCGCATGAGTACCTAATCTCTTCTTCATTGCAACCCCATGAGGTGGGTATTGTTCTTGTCCCCTTTTACAGATGAGAAAACTGAGGTTCAGAAAGGCTAAATAGCTTGCTCCAGTTTTCCCTTATTAATAAATGGCAGAGCCAGGATTCAAATCCCAGTCTGCCAGATGCTAGACTCTCTGCTACGCGGTCACTCATATTTCGATGTAGTACTACAAAGCTTATTAAATGAGTATTTAATGTATTCTTGATTGTTATAAAGAAGCATACTACACACATATTCCATTCCTTGAAATCTATGCTTCCTGTTTTTCTGTGAAGCAAAAAACACCTCACACAGTAGACATCATTAAAGAAAATGCTGAACACATACCATGCAAAATATCTGTATTAGTTTAGTCCTGTTTATTACTGGCCTCAAGTTTAATGAGCTCAAGTTAATACAGGTGAAAGGCCAGAGTGTTACATGTAGCGGTTAATGAAATACCACAGAGATGCTGAGAAAATGATTAGCAGCCAAATGTGAATTTAATATACTTCATTCTCAAGATGCAGTGCCCCGTGGGAGGCATCTTTCTGGGGGAAATAATGTGGTACATTGGAAGTAGCACTTGCTTCTGAGTTGGGAGATGGGGCTCCGATCTTAGCCTTGCTACCAGCTCTTCTTGTGACCTATGACAGTGCAGTGACTCCCTCTTAGTCTCAGTTTTCTTATCTGTAAAATGAGGAGGTTGGACCAGATAATTTACAAGGTTCCTTCCAGTGTGATGTTTTGTTTTGTTTTCAAATTCAGTTAGAAATCCTCAGGGTTTATGCCCAGGTAGCATCACATAGTCTGTGGATGAAACGTTGGAGTCATAAATTATATTGATATATACCTCTTTCCCTCCTATTTAACTATAGAACATTCTGAATCTGTTGAAGCTGTAAAATATGGATATTATAAATAATGTTTATCAAAATCCTAAGGTTGGAGTTAAACTGTTTTAGGCTTCATCAGTACAACCACAGATAATATTGCTATTTTATCTCATTATTAAATAATGAAATCTGTACAGATAATTAACAGAAATAAAAATAATTTTAAAAAGAAAGCTATTATAATCTGTATAAATTGGGAAAGTCCTACGATCACAACTAACACTACACTGTAATTATCTTTACAAAGTTTGATGTCTAGTTACAAACTCACCTGAGACATACTCTATACAAAATCAACTACACACATATTAGAAGTAGATATAAGTGATAACAGGCATGAAATTGCCAAGTGAGTAAGATTAAAACACAAATACACTTCAACTGCATTTGTGTATATTCAAAGTTTTAGGTTGTTAAAGGAAAATAGAGCCTTCTACTAAAGCAGTGCGATATACAGAATGGTCACTCGTCTTGGGATGCAGAGACTAAGACGCTTAGTTTCTAAGGCAAATCACCTGCCCCCTGTGAGCCTCAGTTGTCATCTGTGTAAAACAGAAATAACAATGACCACTCTTCCTCCTTACTCTTCATAATTTTTTGAAATAGGAAGGCACTAATAGATTACTAAAATACAGCTTTTACCATTTTAAAAACTATAAAGCAGCATAGAACCCAAGTGTTATTTTAATATGAATATAAATATGATTTATGCTCAATATGATAAATATAAAGATGAAGTATGTTGAATTATAAAAATGTCACAAAATACTAGCTACACATGAAGAAAGACCTCCTGAGCTATAGTTCTTCCAATGTTTTAGGACGACTTGAATGAAATAATTGGCTTTTGAAATCCACCTTCAAAATGTTACTGCTTTCATGGCTAAATATTGCATAGAATGTCAAGGGCAAACACCAGTAAGGGAAAATGGAATAAAAATTACTTCATTCAATGGTATGGAAGCAAAGGAAAACAGAAAAATGGAGTGATGAAGAAAATGGGACTGCTGCTATAAATAAGAAAAAAGCATTCAGGATTCAGGCTATATTTGGAGCCAGAGTAGAAGATTAATCAATCTTTTCCATATTTATTCAATATGATACCTAATATTTCCCTACACGAAAACACCTGGATGACTGCTTTAAGCCTTCTTACCTCAAAGTGTGGCACAAGACAAAAACTGTTACATTTTGATCCAATCAAAACTATGTGGAGTTACATTTCAGGACATACTGGAAAAAAAGATCATTTTGAAAGTCAATTTTTAGGGTTTCTATGCTAAGCAGGAGATTTATATTGGAGAGCAAATAAAAGTAAGTGCAGGTTTTTAGTTGAAAGGAAAAGACTTTTCTAACATAATTAATTACCATGCTAGTAGGAAGTATTTAACATGGGAAAAGAATCTTTTATATGCATGGCAAAGTGCTCCATAAACAATAGCTTCTGCATACAGAATAGAAAACACTAGCTAACATCCATCTGTAACATCAGACTCATGTCCAAACCTAGGTCACTACTGAAGGCAATCCTTGCCCCACAGATTCGGATTTTCCTCTCTGTCTCTCTTCCACATCACTTTCTAAACTATAATACCATTATTTGTGTATTTTCTATTTTTCCGAAGAGATCATAAACATTTTGAGAACAGGATAGTTTTTTAACATGTTTTATCATTCCTCTTAATTCTTTGCATATAGTTGGCCTTAATTAAATATTTGATGAATGAATGAAGGATTAAAATCAACAGAAAGCTGTGCTGACAAGAAATTTCAGCTAACCATATGTGGTCACAGCTTAATGATGACAATAAGTGATCTAGTCTAAACACTTTTCATATAAAATATTCAGAAAGATTCTCTCTAGCACAATGCTGGGCAAGAGTGGGATTGATCTAATGCCTAATGACCAGGCAAATAAAATTTGGCCTGGGCCATAATAGTGCATAAACCAATATCTGATAATAACAGGGAATTGTAAAAACAAATAACATTTGTAGTGATAAGGTATTGTAAGGTATAATTCCAGCAATCAATTTATATTCAATGGCTTAGAGCTCAATACAAATAATTTCTTTGCATTTTCCAGGTTCTTTGTTTAAAGTTTTCTATCAAGAAAATAGTAATGACCAACTATTTCATTTTCCTATTCATAATAAAAAAAGCAAACAACAAAACATTTTATAGACCATAGTTACAAAAACCATTATTTTATCAAAAATTTACTTTGAACAATTGTGAATCTAGGCAATCATCACATTAAGTCAAATACTCAGCTTCAGGGAAAGAATAATCTACTTGATTCTGTGGCCTTTACAAATGCCATATGGTTATGCAGTACATGCTACTGTTCTTTTGACCCCCTACCCCAGCCGTTGGCTGCCATAGTCTTTTATAAAGATGAGTCTAATGCTTTGCATTGGCTAATACCACAAAATGAGGACAGCAGTCAAAGAAACCAGCCATTAGTACATAATTTTCTGAGCTTCATCAGACATCAGCCAATTGTTGAATATCACATGTCCTAAGAAGCATTAGCACCAAACTCTAAAACTCTTATGTAGCTCTAAATTTCTAAAACCATAAAACAATAGCGGTTATGGTTTTAGAAATTGTTTTTGTGTATTATCTCAATTTCCACAATAACGTAATTATTATAATATTGATGAAACTTGAGGCCCACAGATGTGGCAAACACTTAATGCCCAAGTCCACATAACAGTAGGCAGCAGAGCAAACTCAAACCTAGGTCTCCCAACTCCAAGCTTAGCCCCTTCTCCTCTATATTGACTGGCCATGTCCTTCCCAAGCTTTTTAGCTGCTATTTCACCAAAAACTACTGTATGGTTTTTGACATTTGACCAAGGGAAAGATCTAATAAAATGTGTTCTTGTGGAAGGCTCATTCTATGTGCTAAGCATTGAAGATATAACAGAGGGCAAAATAGATATGATCCCTATCCTCAGGGAGTTTGTAGTAGTTTGTCATGTAACAGGATTAAACATAAATAAATAATCCTATGAATATATACAACATTTATCACAATTTTCAATGATATATAGTTATCTGATTATTTGTTTAAAGTCTAATCCTATCAGACAGCAACCTCTAACCCTTTGCTTTACTTACCAGGCAAAATCTTAGCCCATATTTAACCCAATTATCCAGCTATTCTATATTTACACTTGAAAACTGAATATGGCTGGAGAATATGACTGCTCCCCATCCCCCAAATGGGCAGTAAGTACCCAATAAGCCTTGGTACGTTACCACTGTCATTCTTGAGCTTCCTCACTACAAAATGACATTCTCATACCTTCTTCTTTCTCCTAAAAGCTAAACTGCCACTCCTTCTCATTGTTAGTTGATGATCTTGGGTAAAGATCATTACATTATTGGTTAACATTTTTGAAGTAATTGTTCTATTCTAAATTTTATAAATCCACCTCATCTGTACTATCATCCTTCAACTTTTCTTCTTGCTATGATGGGAAGTGTCCTGGTTCTTTCAAAGGCTCCACTGAGGGCTCTATCTCACATCTGCCTGGTCATCCAAAGGAATGTGCCTCTGTAATTTTTATCTCTGCCCACCCCATGATTCACTCTCACTTTTATAAAGTATTCCATTAACACACAAATGTGCTTTAACCTCTCATCCTGAAAACAGATACATAAAACAAATAAAATAACTCCTTTGAATCTACAGCCACTTCTAGGTATTGTTTATCTACTGCCTTTTAAATTTCTTTTAAGAATGGTTAATCGTGTCTGTCCTCACCCTCACCTCCCATTTACTCCTCAGTATACTCTTTTCAGGAATTTGGCCTCCATTCCAAACCATGGAAATGCTTTGGTAATGAGGTCAACAAACACCTTTATTTCTCAAATTACGTGGCCACATTTTTGTGCTCATTTTACTTTATCTCTCAGAAATATTCAACCTAGGTAAGCCCTCCCTCCTTCTTAAAATACTACCCTTCTTTTCCTCCTACATCACTTCTGTATTTCTTTTGCTGGTTAAATCTTTCTTTGTGAAACTTAGAATATCCAAGGCTCAGTCCTAGCCACTCTTTTTGCCCCCTCTGTTGACATACTCTTTCCAAGTGATTTAATCTTGTCTTATGGCCTTAAATATCATTTAAACTGTGGCTTTCAAATTTATAGCTCCAGTTCTATTCTTTAAACTGAGCTCTAGACTCTTATGTCCAGCACCTTAATTAACATATTTAATTAAATGTTGAGAAGCAATCTCAAAAATTAACATGTCTTAAGTAGATTCCTTGTTATTTCACTCCAAATAGGTTTCTTTTCTAATCTTTCCCATCTCAGATAATGGAGTGACTGCTCACCCATTTGCTCAAGTAAAAACCCTAGGGTTATTCTGCCTTCTTTCCTTCCCTTACCATCCTGCGTAGATGAATCCTTCAGCAAAACATCCAGGCTCCACCCCCAACACACATCCCCAAACTCCCCACTTCTCACCATCTTCATTGATACGGCACTAGTCTAAGGCTTCACTCTCTCTCACAGTGAACATGGCAACAGCCTCCTAACTGATCTGCCTGCTTTCTCTTTTGACTTGCTATAATGTATTCTCCACATAGTAACCAGAGCAGTTATCTCTAACACAAAGGAGAACAGGTCACTCCTCTGCTTAAAATTCTCCAATGATTTCCCAGTGCACTTAAAATAAAATCTAAAAGCTTCACAATGACTGCAGATTTATCTGGTCCTCGACTACTTCTTCAGTTTTCTTTTTTACTGTTCTCCTCTTAATTCACTATACTGCAGGCACACTGGTCTCGCTTTTCTCAAGTCTTATGAATTCCTATAGCCTTAGGGATTTTACAGTTAAAGTAGGCCCTCCAAATCACACTCTGCATATCTCCCTTTTAATAATAATCCTATAATTAATTAATTAATAAGTTCATTTCTCCATCCTCTCTAAAAGGTATGAACTACCAGATAGGTCGTTCATCAGTTTTGTTCATTGATGTTTCCCCAGAACCTTGAACCCTGACTGACTCATTGTATATTCTTAGTGAATGAAGGTACTGGGTGGCAGTATATTTAGGATAAACAGTGCAGTCCTTGAACTTAACTTGGCTTCCAATCCTGATTCCATTATTTACTAGGTTTTTTTTTTTTTTTTTTTTTTTTTTTTTTGCGGTACGCGGGCCTCTCACTGTTGTGGCCTCTCCCGTTGCGGAGCACAGGCTCTGGACGCAAAGGCTCAGCGGCCATGGCTCACGGGCGCAGCCGCTCCGTGGCATGTGGGATCATCCCGGATCGGGGCACGAACCCGCGTCCCCTGCATCGGCAGGAGGACTCTCAACCACTGCGTCACCAGGGAAGCCCTATTTACTAGGTTTTTGACCTAGTCAAATTTTGCTTAACCTTCATATTATCTCAGTTGCCTCATTCATAAAATGGGAATAACATTTCATAGGGTTGTAGTAAGGATTATATAATTTATACACTGTATATAAAATGAAGCTAGAGCTTTGTAAATAGCAGGCACTTAATAAATATTAGTCCTTGTCTTCAACATCATCATTATTATAGAAATTCCAGCAGTGTATTATAGTTTTTTCAATTATTATCTTACATGTGCTTTAGCATATTTTGCTATGGGCTTACCATTACCCTAGAATTAGCGTTCCCCTCCCTCCAGTAAACTATTTTTCCATCTTTTACAAGGAAAGTCAATGGATTAAGCATATTTTACATGATGGAAAATTGTTTATTTTACATCCAGACTGCATACCCTCTATAAAGTAAGAATTGCTCACATAGTTTTATAATTTTATGCTCCGCATGTTTAAGTAAGTAAAATTAAGGAAATGAAGATTTGATAGTTGAGAAGTAAATGTAAACACTAGTGCTTAAAGAATGAAGGCAAGCCCATTCTGTAGCCTAAAGTGAATGCTGTCACCCGTAGGGGTTGGGGAAAGATCCTAAGATCTGAGCCCATTACCGTGCTACTTCACGAACATCTGGCAGTCTGTCACTTCACAGGCAACAACATCTTCTCTAAACAGAAGAGACTTGAATTCATCAGGGAATCCCATAGTACAGTATATGCTTAATTTAAGTACCTGCTTTCCGTGATTTCCATAGATTATCATATTCATGACACTGTGGAGTGAAAGCATTCTTCTCACTCTCTAACCAGAACATGAAAAAGAAATTAAAACATTGGCAGGCACTTTGTCTCCAGTTTGTTGGACAAGTAAGAAAAGGACTGTCTACCCATTTATGTAAATGAAATTCTGTCAACTCAGCGCATTTTAACAAAGATGACAGCAGTCTGTCTATTAATAAATACCTGACAAGATAACAATTACATTTGAAGTTGACTGTTTTTTCTTTCAATAAATGTAGGTCAGTGGGTATTTTTAAGATTTTGTTTAAAATAAATTTTCAAACCCCAATAACTTTTCCCCTCATCTCCATTAAACCAGAAAGAGATTTCAACATGTACATTCTTGCTTTCTTAGCAGTGGTTTCAGAACATAATGGTCAAAGCCTTTTTAATATATATAACTATGAAATTAAATATGTATGTGCTGGGATTCCCTGGTGGCGCAGTGGTTGGGAGTCCACCTGCTGATGCAGGGGACACGGGTTCATGCCCCGGTCCGGGAAGATCCCACATGCTGTGGAACGGCTGGGCCCGTGAGCCATGGCCGCTGAGCCTGTGCATCCAGAGCCTGTGCTCTGCAACGGGAGAGGCCACAACAGTGAGAGGCCCGTGTACCGCAAAAAAAAAAAAAAAGTATGTGCTTACTGTGTGTATATACATACACACGCACAAACACATGTAAATACGACATGCATACTCTAATGCAATATTTTGCATTCTATAGAAAGATGTAAAACATAGTAGGCTCTCTGGGCTTCCCTGGTGGCGCAGTGGTTGAGAGTCCACCTGCCGATGCAGGGGACATGGGTTTGTGCCCCGGTCCGGGAAGATCCCACATGCCGCGGAGCGGCTGGGCCCGTGAGCCATGGCTGCTGAGCCTGCGCGTCCGGAGCCTGTGCTCCGCAACGGGAGAGGCCGTGACAGTGAGAGGCCCGCGTACCGCAAAACAAAACAAAACAAAAACAAACAAAAAAAAACATAGTAGGCTCTCTGTTGTCCAGGAGTGGCTACTCAGTTTAGGAATTATCTGGGTTCTTGTGCTGCTTCTTCTATTTGACTTTGGATTTTTATTTCATTGTTGACTATCAGAAAGGAAGGGTAAGGATATATAACAAATTAATTAATCTGGTTACCCATCAAGCTTTGGGAATATATTTATGAATAATATATTAATGAATAATTTGAGTTTTGGTGGATTACCTATAGCATTCATTAATCCATCCTGGCCCAACGGCCTATTAGTTAGATTTCAGAAAGTGAGTTTTTTAAACAGAATGAGGATGAGATTTTGAATTTCCTTTTATGGAAGATCATTCCAGGAGAATGTGTTTTTCTCTGTCTAGTGGAGTTTGGGAGAGGGTCTATGTTGATGTATTAGAATGCCAGTTATAAGTACTGGATAATTTTATCTTTATTTATTACAGATTAAAAGTACAATATTGTATTTAATCACATTTAAGATGTTATATTATTATTATGCATGCTATAAAAGGAAAAATATAAGCAAAATAAATTGTTTAAAATATTAATAAAACTTTTTACACCTTCAGAGTCTGCTAATTTAAAGATGCCATCAATTAATTGCAAGATATTCTGATTCAGAGGTATTAAAATGTGAAAAAAAATGCATGTCTTATAATTGATGGAATGCATTATGTTCCCCAAATACTTACTGGTGCAGTTCTAAGGTTCTTTCTCATCATTGTTAGTAGCTGTAACAATGGTATTTCATTATTCCTAGAGCAAAGCTGTGTGAAAATTACATCATCATCCCTAAAATTCTATTATAAATAAACGTCCAAATTTTAGAAGTATAAAACAATAACAAAAACCTTATCATCAGAAAAAGGCAGGGAATAAATATTGTTTTATTTCCAGCTTTATCCCAAAAAATAATGTGAGTATCTGAAAGAGAAGGCAGAGAAGAGAACTCACTGTATGCCTCTGATTTGGGTGGAGTCCAGATCTGAATGCTTCTGAGATAGGTATCTGTTGTTTCCTGAATTCTATTTCCCCCCTATATCTATTCTAGAGGTAGGTAGTGCCATTTAAAAAATAAGAGTAATGTGAGTTCAAGAAGAAATTATCGGGGGCTTCCCTGGTGACACAGTGGTTGGGAGTCTGCCTGCTGATGCAGGGGACACGGGTTCGTGCCCCGGTCCGGGAAGATCCCACATGCCGCGGAGCGGCTAGGCCCATGAGCCATGGCCGCTGAGCCTGCGCGTCTGGAGCCTGTGATCCGCAACGGGAGAGGCCACAGCAGTGAGAGGCCCACGTACCGCAAAAAAAAAAGAAAAAAAAAAAAGAAATTATCATATGCAGTAGTGTTCCTTCGAAGAAAATCACGATATCTGACCATTTTTTAAAAAGCAAAATTCACCTCTTGTATTTCTTATGAATGTCTTTGCATGATCTAAATACCTGAGTAGGTGATGGACTTAGTTATTTCCAGGAGAAACTTCTGTTGATCAGAGTGCAGGGAATAATTCTAGCACAGCCCCTTGGAGATAGTTTTTCTAGGACAGAATGAGCCACAGGGAGAAAGATACACAAGACAATGTCAAAAGATACAGCATCATTATGCCATTTAACGGCTGGTGTGGGTTACGTCAGCCAATAGTCCTGGGAAAGTAGGTTTTCCCTGAATAAAAATGAATCAAAAAGATAATGTCATATTTTATTAGACTCAATAAAATCATAAGCAAATACCATACATTCCTGTTAGTCAGCTAGTGATGGAACTGTGTATGTGATGGCACTAATGGATTCCTTAAATGTAAATTACTGCTAAATTCCTAAGTAAACCGTCCCTCACTTCAGAGTCATTGTAATCCATCTCTTATGTCAGTTGAACTGTGATGCTTATCCTTCTGATCGCACAGGCTTTACTGCTTTTCTTCATTCATCTCTCATACTCAGTCATCTTTTTACCTCTCCTTTCCAAGTTTATAATTTAAAAGCAATCTATTCACTACTGAAAAAAGGACCCTAGTACAAATAAGATGTCTTCGAGTTATGACCAAAGAAGCCATTACTGGTTATACAATGGTCCAGGTTCTATTACACATACGACAATCTGGGGAGCCTCACTGCTTGTGGGCCTTCAGCAATGTTTCGTGTCAACACACAGAATCAAGGCTGGGTACTGACTTTGGGGTCTCCTTCTGTTCCTACTTCTTTCATATGGTCTTACATTTCACGTTTGAGAGAAAAGTCCCAGAGGGCCAAGATTGGCTGCAGTAAGTTCTTTGCTTTGTCATCCAAATGGATTTGATTTTTTAAAAGTTGCAAAATAGTGGACTGGCTACATTGGAACTCATTCCTCAAAATCCTAGATAGCCATTGAAAAGGAAATCATATACAGGAGGATTATAAGAAGTATAGAAAATGCTTACATAATAAGAGAAATAAAAAGCAGAATTAGAGCAGTATATGCAGTAGGATACTAATTTAGTTTGAGAAATTATTGTTTGTATGTGTATACACACACCCGCACACACAGCTGGGATCTCTGAGTAGTAATATTAGCGGTGATCTTTTTTATACTCAATGTATTTTGCTAATTGTCTACAGTGAGCACATATTACTTTTATAATCAGAAAAATGTTATTAAAACAAATATTGTCTTAAAAGGTACACTAATGGGAAATACTATAAAAACCTTTGTGGGAATAAAATTACAGATATCATTATGGCAAAAATTGTTCTCTTTTTTTAAAACTATGAGCTTCCAAAATTAATTTAGAACTGTAGCTACCATGCAAATCTAAGTTGTGGGAGAAAGCATAAGCAATGATGAGACAGAAATATGATAAGCAGACCTCAGGCCAAATTCTAAAATATTGTTAAATACATATTAACTCGGGAATGTTCATCCACTCCAGCAAAGCACTGTGCACATTTGAGGTTAGAGATGTTTATTGCTGAATACATGACTAAATTTCTGTCCTATGTGGGGTGTTGGCAAATTAATGCACCTCCAAGAATTAAAGCAATCTATTCACTACTGAAAAAAGGACCCTAGTACAAATAAGATGTCTTCGAGTTATGACCAAAGAAGCCATTACTGGTAACATAAACTTTTTAAGAATTAAAATTCTAATACTAGCTTTTATTAGAGTGAGTTATTTTTAATTTATACTTCTGAAGGAAGACATACATTTAGATAGATGTACATATAAAATATTTACACACACACTCAGAATAAAACTTTGAGCTACCTAAACAATGGTAGTTCTCTGAATGTCCCTGAGCCTATTTACTGCATCTCCAGAAGGATCTTTGGTGGCAAGTATCATCTGCACTGAACGGAGCTGAGACGAGCTATCAAGCTAAGAGTTACCCTCACATTCAGTTTCAATGGGTCCGTTTGTGGATTGAAAGAGAACACTTTTGACTGGCTAGTGATGTCTTTTATAGGCCAGTCCTTTTATGTAGAAGTCAGTGAGTATGAGAGAAGTTTCACTAGAATAATAAAACCAATTTCTAAAAATATGAAACAAAGACTATACATAGATTAGAAGCCATAGAAGCAAATACATTGATGCTGGAAAAATAAGGTATCAGTAGAGAGAGGATTGTAAACAACAGTTGGTGAGACACACTGAAGACCCATTAAGGTAATATCTACTTCCCAAACACTTAAAAATGGGTATTTGTATTTCACTAAGGCCTGCTATAACACATATATAACATGTATATAAATATATAACAATATATAATATATAAATATATATATTGTATGTGTATAAACACACACATAAGTACACATGGAGAGAAGCCAACTGTAATTTTTTTTTTTTTTTGTGAGGTGGCCAACTGTAATTTAAACTCCATCTTCCTCTGGAAGCAAAGGACAAATGCATAAAAGGGAAACTGGCCATGTGCACATGATCTAAAAAAAAAGATGAAGGAAAATATTAATGAGTCAATAAAATTTTCCCATTGCATATGATATTGAAGTTCAGAAAAAGTAGCTGTGGAAACTCTGCAAATGCTGAGACATCAGATGTGATTTGAAAGCTGAATAATCTTCTGTCTAAATAATCCAGTTAAGTTACACCAATGTTTACTGAGAACCTACAATTTTTTAGGCATTGCCCTCTCACACTGATTCACTGTTCAGCAAGGAGACTCAGGCTGACTGTACCATGGACACCTTCTAAAGGCGGCTATGCTGTATTGTACTGAGACACCAGCTTAGGAGGCCTAGAGACATACAGCTGGTGTGAAATGACAACCCTGGATCTGCTATGGATGCAGGGGAGCTCTTCTCACAGAACTCATTTCTGTACACAATCTCTTTCTCGCAACATTTTGTAGTGAAGATGAATTACCGTTATTGTCTTCTAATATCTATCCCAGCAGATGCTTGAACAAGTAACTCAAGTCCCCATGGGATAAAAAGCATAATGACAGGTTGAACGTGCTAACACTATAGGTTTCCCCACTAAAAACCTTTATTGATTAAATGCCTTATCATCATCAAGAGTCACTCATTTATCTGATGCTTTCAAGTATATGTGACTGTATGGATGAACTACTTTTTCCTGAACAGTCTTCACTAAAAGATCACTTCAGAATCATCAGCTGAAGCTTTATTAATGTAGTATAATTGCAGAGGACACTCAAAGGAAGCTAGGTCAAGCACCGTTACCATCTTTGTCATATACTGATTCAACCTATATACTGGGGTTTATCCACATTCTAGAAAGCTAATACAGAGATTAGAAGAGAAAGTTAATCCACTGTATAGATACATTGCTTGGAACTTTTAGAAGACTTCAGCTTGAGTCTGGCGCCTTAGACCACTCGGCCATCCTGACAGCCCCACTTGGAACTTTTAGTATCATTGTAATGCCAAAGATGCAGTTTTTAATATTATTTGGTTTAGAATTTTGCATCTTTATTCATAAGTTGAAAATGGTCTATAATTTTTTATTGAGGTATTATCTGGTTTTAGTAGTAAAGTTGATCAAGGTTTATAAATTTATTGGGGGGTTTTCTGTATCTTTCTATAAGCAGGGATTGTTTAAATAACATAGAAACTCTGACAAAACTATCAGCTATTCAGTTGCAAAACTTCTCTTGCCTGATATCTTTTTAATGGTAAAAGTTAAAGTTTGCTTTCCAGTTCTATAGATGATAACTGGTTACATATTTCAAAATTTTTGTTGTTTATATTTGATGAGAAATTAGCTACTCTCTCTAGATTTTATTGCCAAAGAGTTATACACAACACATTATTCTCTAATTCTCCTGTATCTGAGGTTACTTCTGGTTTCATTCTTACAGAATACATTTTTACTTCCTCCTTTTTGAGTTTTAATAATAATTTTATCTATTTATTGGCTTTTTTCAAATGTCATTTAAAATTAATTAATTAATTAATTAATTAATTAATTTTGGTTATTTCCCAAACAGTCCTTGCTGACACCCAGGAGAAGAGGATATTCCTTGTAGATTCAGTGTATTTCCCCCTGGTGCAGGCTGACCTTCCCTTCTCTGAGCATCCTGAGCTCTCTTTATAATCTTCAGGTTCTACTGTGAAAATACCTTCTTTCTTTTCCCTTCTATTTTGCCCCTGTCCTTAACCTTCTGCCTAGATGCTCTTTCGTTTTAACACTAGATTTCTCTTTCTTTTCCACATTTCTTTTTCAGGCCAGAAACTTTGGCTTCCCAGCATACAGAGCATTTAAATGTACATGTGTAGAAAGCAGTAGATGATTATAAAATAGATTCCCTCGTTTCTTGGCTTCTGCAAAGAAGTAGGGATGGCAAGGGCGTCAAAAATTAGATCCAGCAATAATGAGTGACATTATTAGGTTTTCTGTCTGTTTACTCTAAATATTAGAGAAGTACATACAGCCAAACTGAAAAACAAAACAAAACAAAACAACAACAACAACAAAAAAAAAACTAATTGTAAGTTTTATGATCTGGTGAATCTGCTTCAAAACTTTGTAAAAGCTTATTTGTTTATTTTTAATAATTTACCTTTCAGTGGTTTAGACCAGGTCATCTGAGGATTGAAGTTTAGTGAGAAAATTACTGTGCCAGTTACAAATGGAAAAGAAGTTTCTAAATTTAGGTTCGTTGCTTTGGAGGTCTTTGACTCTGGGATGAACCTGCTATCTGCACACTGACCTGGGCAAGGAACACAGCTCCCCCGGTGGATACCTCTTAAGTATGTAAGACAAACTATCATCATTTCAAAAAGATGTAATGAGACAAAAAATAATGTAATATTATTTAGTAATAAAGGCAAAAAAACTCCTCATTGTTTTTCACAGGCTTTGGAGACAAAAGGTTCTTGCCTTCAGGTCCTGGCAATTTTGAATAAAAAGCCTTCAGTATAAAGCACACTAGATGTGCTTTTTATTGTGATTGCTAGTGACGTATTAGAGGCCAAGCAGAAGAGTATTTGAAAAGAAAGACCAATGTCGTGCATTCTGTAACTCTGGCTCACAACCAGTAAGACGTCAATTTTATGCCATCGACAACACATCTCATCCCTTCAGTGTGTCCCCAGAAGTCAGGTAGGAGTTCCATGTAACAGCCCTGCACAAGAAGACAGTTGAAGACAACGACATGGAAATTAGCACACTGTGTGTCCCACTTTGCAGCCCAGTCCCTTGATTTCCATGATTAGACAGGAGATGATATCAAAGGCTGAAGAAAGGTGTTAAGGAATAGGTGAGCAGTTAGGATCGCGAGTCACACGCTGACAGCAGAGGGAGTGTCGGGCTACCCGGTGAGTGAAGCCACGGACATGGGCCCTATCATAGAAAATATGCTTTTTGTTAAAGCTCTCAGTATCGAGAGGGAGGAACAACCTTTCTGGCATGAATACTCTACTGCTGTGAGGATCCAGTAAAAGGTCTTCTCAGGGTTTGTTTAAAAAGGTCAGCTCAGGAACTACTGACCCCCATGACTTTATCCTGACAGTTTCAGCCCTCTCACAAAATCACTCTTGTCACTTCTAGCCTCCTGTGCTTTTCTGAAAACAAAACCCTCCACCACCTGCCGTCCATTATTCCATCAGCGAGCAACACGCGCTCTCTTCAGCTGATATTTCAATTTATTTGTGGTTAGATGTGCAATAATCCTCTGACCGAAGCCGAGGGAACAGTTTAAAGATTTAAAACAAAACGAAGCCAGTGCTTCAAACATCTCTTCATGCAATACTTACCAGACACAAAAATGTGGCTAATTCTCATCCACACAAAAGCAAAACTAAGACACGCAGATGGTCAGTGCCTGCCCTCTGCAGAGGGAGAAGCAGGGTTGGCTTCAAGTAACAAATAATTATCCAGGTCCTTTGTAAATCAAGTTGTACCACTTCTCCTGTGAGCATCCACAAAGACGGCTGCATATATTTGCTATTAGCTCCTTCTTTGTCTGGGGATTTTGTTAATGCCCTTTCTTCATATAAGTTTGTGTCGCCTTGTTCTCACATTTGACACCAACTGAAATAGCCTCGCAGAACCTTTGTTTCTATTTTCTTCAAAATGTGTATTCCTCAATGAAGTTTCATCCTAATCTCTTCTTTTCAAAAGGATATGAATTGAACATGCAGAGAATCAGCCTAACAGGACCGATTATCAATTTCCATTTCCTTTCAACGCCTCTGCCACCCGTGGGCCCCCTAGACAGTGTTCCTTGAAGACAAAGGGTGTCTGAAATGGACAACTTTATTTTCTACACTGATCTCTCTTAGTGGACGACAGAGACTCATCGCCCATAATAAATCCTCCCTCTGACCCTTTTATATAATGCACAGCTGAGCTAAAAAGGAAATCAATGTGGCAATTTTAATTTAGCAGTTTCATTCTGTTAATTTATCTAAAAAATCCTATGCCATGACTTCCCCTTGTCAAAACAGCCAATTCCTGTCAATGTGAAAATGTGAAAATGCTTTGAGTTTCTTCCCTTTTTAAAAATAGTATGGCTGTAAAAACCATGGGTCACATACTAAGCCCTCTGTGATTTTCTTGTGAGTGCAAAGCTCCTTTTGAAATCAATGTGAGCACAGCAAGTTGTAGAAATGTGGAGGGTCTCTAGGGAGAAAAAAATCTGGGCCTACATTGTTTGTTAGCTTCGCTAAAGATGCCTGTGAAACACTATGGAAATGGGAGGCCAAGTATCTGCAGTCTGTATGTGGTGGTGAAGCCTGGTCATTTTAGTAAACTGGGGCTGTTTAATCATGATTCATCCTTGGGGAGAGTTCTAAGTAATGAACCACAATGTGTTTTCTGTCAGGGCACCGTAAAATGAGCTTGAGAACGACCGGCAGACAGAGCCTTACTCTGCTCTGGATGCCACGCTGTCGTAGGGGACGGAGGCCACCTCAATGCCACACAGCCATCAGGGCCACGGCGGGATGAGGAGCAGTGGGGCCTGGGAGAGGTGCAGACTCCACAAGGGAGGTGGATTCTGCTGCCTTTTCAGTAGGAACCTCATGTCAAAGGAATTGCTTTTTCAAGTCTTTGTTCAAATCTGAATTTTCCGAAACATCCAATTTAAATTGAGAATTTTTCCTGCCTCTTGCCATTCCCCAGCCCTACCTAGACCACTTACATAACTTTTTTCTTTTTTCCTCCTTAGCACTTGTGACTTTCAATCTCCTTTATAACTTACTTATTTATTTTTATTATCTACCTCCATTCCAAGTAAAATGTTAAGTGCCCTGACTGCTTGTTCACTAAATTATCCTCAGAGCATGGCACAGTGTTTGGCACACTGTATGTGCTCAATAATTATGTTTCCCAAAGAAATGTTACAGGCCTGCATCTGCCAAGTTGTCCTTTGGGTGTGGGAATGGCAGCATTGCACCTCTGTTGTCACCCCAGACCAAGGCCCGCTGTAGAGGGTTTCCTGGAGGCTGACTCACATCCTGGCTGTGTTTGGGAAGAAAATTACCTATTGCTCTGAGAACCCTCAGGACTTCCATAAGAACTGAGACTGGTAGAGGAGAGGAAGCCCAACTCCAAACCAGATCAAGGAACTAGCCCAAGTATGGGCTTATAAATAGTCAGATCCTGGGACCTGGGAATTGTAGAGAGAAACCTAACTGGTTTCAGTTTGATACAAGGCTTCAGCTATTGGGCCAGTATGCTTCAGCACAGTCATTCAGTGAGGGCCATTATGGTATAGATACCATGCCAGGCACTGCAGAGGAGACAGCAACTGGCCTATGTCTACAAGTAGATTATGATGTATAGAAGTTAGCTTATGTTTCAAGTCCAGAGCAAGACATGGGGTTTACGATCTTGAATCTTGAAGAATGGCAATGCTTTCAGTGGCAGAGATGGGATGAATGACGTTAAATGTAATGGGAATGGTGTTAAGAGAAGCAGAATGCATTTGAGGAATAACAATCACATAATCCACTTACCTTGCAGACATGTTTACTGGAGAGAAATTGAAAAGGGAGATAAATCTAGAAAGATCGTTGGCTAATTATATTGGAGATGGGTTTTATATGTTGTATTATTTTATTGGGGAACCATCAATAGCTTTTAAGGAGAGGGCAGAGTCCTTCGGAAGTCTGTGCTTTAGGCAGGATGTTTTATTTTATTTTGTTTTTGTGGGGGTAATGGGGTGGTGGTAAACATAATTAGTTAAGTAAATAAATATTTATGAGTGCTGAACTATAAAACTTAAGAACTATGAAATCCATCCAACTTTTCATCTTTAAGTGATAAAAGAATATTCTAGAATAGAGTCATGTATTTGCTTTTCAAAGACCTCCCAGATAGAGACTTTGCAACTTTGCTCATCAATCTTTCTAGTACTCTGAACAGTTAAGAAATTCTTTATTTCCAAATCAAACCTCTTAACCTTCATTATAGCCAATTTTATCTGACTTCATCCTATATATATACAGAGAATTACCGTATGCCATACAAAAAGTCAGCCTGCTATATGCCTGAAGAGAGTAAGCAAGTAAATTTTGTTGAAATAATCTACTGTTCTCTAAAAACCTTGTTGCTTTAATCTTTCCTAATGTCACTCATTTTATCCCTTCAGTGAAAAGAAACAAAACAGAACAAAACTCTTAGGTCTCTTTGCTATCTTTATATTTCCTTCTGCAGACTGACATTAAAACTATACCTAGAAGAGTATGTCTATTGAAGAGACTAGTGGATGATCATTTTGTGACTGTTTAGTGTCATTGATTGACTTTTTAGTCCTCAATTGCATTGCTCTGATTAGTCTGATTAAATATAAGATTGCCTATACCCTCAGATTTTTCTTTTTTCTATACTCAGACCTAGTTAGATCAGATCATCCTCCATTATCTTCAGAGTAGAGGTTAACTACCATGTGACCAGGGTACAGGGAAACATGGTTTTGACATATTAATTTGTTTTAAAGGTAAAACTCTCAGTTTTAAGTTGATAAAATATAGACTGAAAATCTTAATGCCAACAATAACATTCTGAAAATTCTGGGTATCTTTACATATCAGAAACATATTTGCCTTGCATCCCAGCCAGTACTAAGATATACACACAGAGAGTTTACCACAGTTCCTGTAGATAAAATTTATTTTTCTAATAAATTCTGCCTCTAATAATAAGGTTGGAGTTTGACCAGTTCATTGAGACTTGGTCCTTTATTATCCTCTGAAATTGGTACTATCAAGTGAATTTAAGAAAACCAGTAAAAATTCAACTGAATAGGGTTTGAAATATAGCACCTTCAATAGCCCAGAGCACTCTGCTACTTTCTAAATCCGATAAAAAAAGTAAATATATGAAGAAAAATATATATGCTCCTTGACATCACATTTATATACTAGCTTATTTATGAAACATTTCTTTATTGGTCCTTTGAATGTAAGAAAATAAGAAACCTAGATGCTTTAAAAATGGATGAGAGCACTTATTAACCAAGAAAATATACATGAATGTATATCAATATTTACTTTTGTGTTTTTATTCTTTCATTGTTCCCTAATATTTCTATTTTATTTCCTATCTAATCTTTAACAGATTTTTAGAAAGCTACATTACAACATCCTAAGCATCTTATTTCATATTAAGCCACTGCTGGGCTTAGGTGGATACCTTTTTTTTTGCGGTAGGCGGGCCTCTCACTGTTGTGGCCTCTCCCGTTGCGGAGCACAGGCTCCGGACGCTCAGGCTCAGTGGCCATGGCTCACGGGCCCAGCCGCTCCACGGCATGTGGGATCTTCCCAGACCGGGGCACGAACCCGTGTCCCCTGCATCGGCAGGCAGACTCTTAACCACTGCGCCACCAGGGAAGCCCAAGGTGGATACTTTTATTGAGTTGTCAGGACGCTGAAGGTTCTGAGCCCTCAGCATATAGAAGTCAATATGCAGTAATGAATCTGGGTCCCTGCCAAATATGGCCTGCCATTGTGAAGCTCCATCCCTGCATTTTAAATCGTGCTGGAGTTTCTTGCATTTCACTTTTCCTTGGATTTTGTTTCATTAAACAACTTCGGGAGAAGTATTTTACACTTCCAATCTCTGTGTGAAAGTCACTGATCAATCAGTGGATTTATGGTTTACAATGACACAACGCCTGATATGTAGGAACCAGAAAAAAATTTCATAATTAACTCCTTCCTTATCATTTTACTGAAGCAAATGGCTCCCCCTGCCTTGCTCCAAATAGCACATATTTCTGGCATTTTAATATATCATTAGTTGGACCAGACAGATTTTAATCCCTAATAAAATAATTCTCCTAAACCTTAACTTATTTATTTCTCTTAATACTTTGCTATGAGAAAAGGCAAATAGTCATTTTAACTGGGTCACAATGCTTTAATATTATAACTTTTAGTAACTTTTCTCAGTAATTTTAAAAACACAGAGAGGCACAGTTCCCAACAGACAGCCAAGGGAAACCAAACAAGTAGATTTATTCCAAGCACAGACTCCATAGGTCAATGTCCACATTAGAATTTGTGTTTTGCATTTTATATTATTTCCTTCAACTTGTTTCAGTGTCTCTCAAGGATGAGAAAATATATTTGCCATGGTCCATTTGGAATTTATTCCTCCATATTTGTACAGACACTAGGGGTAAAATATTTGGTTTCCATGGATAGAGGACCACTGAGAAAAACTAGATGCTACTAAAATTTGCCTGCATCTTTGGACATCCTGTATGATCCTTCTCTTACTCTCCTCTTATCCCAAATATCTGTGCATCCACACAAAAAATAGAATGGTTTGCATGCTCTTCTCTTAGTGATTTGCTGGGCAATCTCTGTTTTATGAATTTAGGAAACTCCTTCTATCTGTGGGCCCTTACTTTTTCTACTTGGTGTGAAAGAAAAGCTCTAGTTTCATCCTAAATAACATATGGAGGAAATGAATCAGTAAGGTAAAACCACAACTTCTATAATGTTGTTTTAACCTTGATTTTGAAATCTTTTAAAAGGATTCTTTTAGAATAAATTAACTAGTGAGAAAGAAATAAACCACTTATTTTTGGAAGTAATAAATGATTTTAGGACCCTGTAGTAGTAACTTCCCAAATTAGCTCTTAGATTAAAATTTTCAGAAAAGAGGAAATATTTTAAAATAATCACATTTTCCTCTCTAAGGTGAGGATGGTTTGTTGGTGAATGGAAACTGAACTTGTATCACTATGTCTCCTGTTTTATGTGGATGAATCTCTTTTTCAAAAGACTGTCTCAACCGCATGAGTTCATTTTTTTTTTAACAAACAAACCAAAAAAGTATTGCATCTTAGACGTTCTGATTCTTAGACAAAGCATCAAAGCATCTCATTTTACCACAGAAAGTTAAGTATATTTTGGTTTTATAGTAGATCATCTACATAGGTGTGAAAGAGAAATTCCAGTTTTATAACTTCCTAGTACATATATTTATTAGAACTATGCTGAATACTTGCATAGGCCTGAGGTTTAAGAGCCCTAATTTACTGAACATGACAAAATAAACCATGATGAGCAATAAATTATTTTTATATAAATGCTTGGAAATAGTTTACTCTGCTTAGTGGAGATATAAGTTATACCATTCCTTTCTTTTGATACTATTAATGTTTTATAAATCCTTTTGAGACTCCTAGTACAATGATCAACTTTAGCCTTGCTCTTGTCTCACTTGTCACAGATTCTCAATTTTGGGGATAACAATGAGTGAAATTTACTATATGTGTGAGACTTTTTCCAGAACTGTTCTTTGGCTCTCATTCTAACAGATGTGGTCTTAAGTGATAAATATCAATAGTTGGAGAAACTGAGAGGCAGTAGCTATTTCTCTACTTTCAGCACAAGTTTCCCAGTTGATTTGGTTTGGGATATCCTCTCTTTAGATACTAATATCTATATATAAATCTGATAAATTTGCTTGAGTAGAACTTCTGAATGTGAATATTTGACAAACTTGATTCTATCCTAGTAATTTTTATTATCTGTAGATTATAAAGCATTTGTATACAAATGTCTTGCTGAAAGCTCTGGATCTTAACAAAACAAGCACTTGCTTTTGACTTGCCTCCCTGGCCCCTTCTTCCATACTTAAGCTGCAGCCAAACTAAACTTCTTTCAATCCCCAAATGCTCCATTATGTCTCATGCCTCTCCATCATGCACTTAACTGTTCTCTGGGTCTTACATACCTTTTCTCTAGTCTTAGTCTTGTGAAGACTAAGACTATTTCTTTAGGTCTCAGCTTTGATATCATTTCTTCTAGGAAGCACTCCTGTCAACACTTACTTCTATAGCACCTAGGATTAACCCATTCAGAGCATTTCCTCTGCTACCTTGAGTACCTTAGTTTCCCCTTAGGCTAATTCCTCGAAGGGCAAGGATTGAATGTTGCAGTATTATTAGCACAATGCCTGTCACATAGCTGCGCTCAAATACATTCGTTGAATAAATGAAAGGATGAGTGGGTAGTGAAAACATCATCTTTTCTTTCATGTGCTTTCTGTACATGATTTCCCCATTTCAGTTCTTTTTTTTTCTCCTGGAAATAGTACCTTGAAATGTTCTCAAATACTCTGTTTTCTTTGGAACTTTTCCACCTTGCTCTACCTGGACAATCATTTATTCATTCACAAATATTTTTGAGTTTTGTTTATGTACAAGGCATTTTGCAAGGTTGTGAGAAGAACTCCAAGAGAAATCATACTTGGGTGTGGCCCTCAAAAAGCTTACAGTCTAGGGCTTCCCTGGTGGCACAGTGGTTGAGAATCCGCCTGCCGATGCAGGAGACACAGGTTCGTGCCCTGATCTGGGAAGGTCCCACATGCCGCGGAGCAGCTGGGCCTGTGAGCCATGGCCGCTGAGCCTGAGCGTCCTGAGCCTGTGCTCCGCAATGGGAGAGGCCACAACAGTGAGAGGCCCACGGACCGCCAAAAAAAAAAAAAAAGTTTACAGTCTAATAGAAAAGGAAAGACTGGCATAAAGAACACTATCATCAAAGTAGAGGACAGTGTCAGGGAAAGGAAATGATGTATTCAGTTGGAGAGATAAGACAGGTCTTCCTAAACATGAACAAGGTCTTAAAGCATGTGCAGGCTCTGGACATCATGGCATACAGAGAAAAGACATTGCAAGCAATGAGATAATGTGTGCAAAGAAGAAAGAGGAAAACAGAGAGCATATAAACACAGAAAAAACCTGTTTGGAGCTCAGGGTTTATGAAGAATTGGAACAATGCTGATGGTATGTTGAGAAGGGAGCCTGGGTCTAGATAGTGGAGATCCTTGAATGCTGAGCTAAGAGTTAGATTTTTTGCAGACAAAGGGGACTATTGAAGCTTATGAGCAGAGCCATAAATCTCTCATCATCTGACTGAGTCTTGCTTCATTTTCCTACACAATATTTCTGTATCTAACTTTTTTTTCCTACAAAGCCACAGAAATACTTCTCATCTTGTTCCTGTTCCTTTTCCTATTATTTTATTACATAGTAATTGATTCTTCTAAAAAGCCCCACCTGAAGGCTGCTGGAAAGGTCATTGTCAAACTATTTCCCCCCATCCACATTAAGCTTTATTACTTATATCAAGTTAAAAATCCTAATAATTAGCCTCTTCTGTAGTTTCCTGCTGGCATCCTTCCAATTCCAATTTACCTGCTATACATTTTCCTGGTCCTTTTGAGATCTTTGACTCCAACTCTTCCATTTCTGGAGCCATTTCCTTGTCTTATATACCTCTGTGTTGTCTCTCTTTTTTGAAACACCAACTCACGGCCAAGCTCCCTTGGACATCTTGGATTATGGATAAAGCATATTAAATAGAAGTCATTAACCCCCCCCCCCACATGATGTTATATGTTGCCATAATAAACCTGGTCTGTATTGCTCATCTTGCATGAATTAAGCACATAGTAGTAGGTAATAAGTGCTTAGTGAATAAATGAATGGAATGAATCTTGATTCATGTTGGAATACATGTTCCTTATGAATAGGAATTAATTTTTATATTCTACACCCTCCTCTACTCTCACTGGTACAGACACTCCATAAATGCTAATTAAATGAATGTAATTAATCCTTTCAGAAAAGGAATGCTGTGGAAAAATCCCAAGGAAGTGCCAAAGAGAATAAATTTTCTCACCTCAAAATACTCAGAGCCTCATATATGGTATTTAAGATAATACAGAAATGTACTCTTTAGCTCTCATTTACTGATGCTTGGTCTATATGCTTTCAATAAAATATAGCCATTGTTGATTTTTTTTAAAGCCCACCTCCAAGGTTTCATATCTTTGAACTAAACAAGAGTTCTGGGTTTTTATGACTTGCACAAACAAACAGAAGCTGGATGTGCTTAGAGTTATCCATACCTAATATTTTAATTCCATTGTTCAATAATTCCCATTCCTTTGCATTACTTTTGCTTTATTACACTCTTATAATACTCTCAAATATATCTATAAAACTTTACAACCCTTTTCCAATGGCATATGGTGTGTGTTCTGAAGAGAAACATGTTTATGAGCTGAAAGATGGGAAGAAAATGTAAAGTACTCCTATGGGACTTGGGGAAGGATTACTGCCTGCCTGCATGGCAGGAACCCTGCAGTATATCAGACTCTTGCAACCTGAATCAGAGCTCTTCTGTTTCCGCAATGAACAGAAGTTGGGGAATGTACTATGCCAACTTTGATGCTTTTAGGGGTTTTTTGTTTTGTTTTTTTGTTTTTCCTGCTGGAGACTGAAGTCAGTAGTTCCTTAAATGGTACTTAAATTCTGTGTGCTATAGAATAATATCTATTAGGAAGGAGAGAAATTTAGCATGTGGATAGAGGTATGAAACCAAATACAATTTTACTGTCCTTTCCCATTGGAGCCCCCCGCCCCCCAAGACTTTGTCAGACCACAGTTAGTTCTTGGAGAACTTGTCCTTCCATAATCATTTTTGTAAGCCTACAGATTCTTGTTTTGAAAGACCCTTTTGTGTTCTTAAAATGCTTCACTTGTTGAGCTCTCAATTCAAATTTTGAGCTGCCTCCAATATAGAGTCCCTATTTATCTTTCTCATCACAATCATGGAGACACAGAGTCTAGAAATCTTAGCATGGTCTCTAGCCTTCTTCGTTGCTCCCTAATTGGTCAACAAGTACAGCCATTTCTCCTCTCAGTTCTCTCCTACCCACTTCTCGCCTCCATCTTCTTTGCTCTTCCCTAGTTTTAGCCCTTGACCTTATCTCCTCCCATGGCCTACTTCAGTCATATCTTAATTGATCTCTTCTGACTCTAGCCTCTCCCACTCAGATTACCCTCCAACATGCCACCATAGGAAGACTGTTCCTTTAAGAAAGCCTTAAATAAACAACAGCGCCCCCCCCTCCTGGCTACTAAGTCCCAGAGGACTTTGGGATTGCACTGCTCCACACACTCTTTACATCAGCAGCACTGGATGCACTCAGGGTCTTCTGCACATTCTACTCAACCATAAATCCTCTTGAACTTCTTCACCTCTGAAATATGGCTCCTCTGTCAAATGTGGCTCAAAGACTCTCGTATGTATTCCTGTATTTCTCCAATTAGAAAAAGTCTCCCTTCTACGCTCCCTGACACTATTGTTACCGCATCTCCATTGCAGCACTTTTATTCTGCTTTTTATTAGAATTTGTACCTTTTATTCCTGTAGCACCCAGTGAGTTGCATCTTCCTGTCTTCTTCAGCATCTCCATTATCCATGTGACAGTGTGTTTTAAGTGGACCTAAAATTATCTTTGCAGGAAGTAAAGGCTCTACTCATGAGGATTTTTTTGGTCTATATTCTGACATTTTTAAATGACCCAGCTTTCTTTGTAGATAGTCTAGTAACAGGTAAGATAAAATGGTATGGATCTGCCTTAGCAACACTCAGTGATGATCAAACAGATTTGAAAACAAAATACTCTAGGAGAATGGTTTGAAGGATAAATTTTTCTAGATTTTCTAAATTTTATTTCTAGGTGTTCTAAATTCAAGCTTTAGAGATCTACCTAACTAGATGGTCCTTTGTAAAAATCTCATCACTGTCAACAGTGAAGGACAGTGTAAAGTGCTGCACTAGGAAACCCACTATTGCATTTGTATCAGGGGTATGGCTCTAGAACATAGTATCTTTGTAAGGATATAACAGACATTTCTTGAGGGATTCTTACCAGAAAAAGCTGTGCTTCATTCACTTCTGTTGGTTTATACCTATAGGTATTATGAATTGTATATGTTATTGTTCCACTTTTTGCATTAGTTGCTAGGCAGTTTAGAATCTTATTTTCAACAATGCTTTATTAACGAACATAAGGCCACTCATAGACAATGGCTACTAACTCCATTCCTTTTCCATTTTATTTTTCTCACTTTAATATCTACCCTCTGATTTTTTCCCTTTCTAACATCTATCTATCTAACCATCTATCTATCATCTACTTGTCCAGTTATTACTTATAACTTGAAAATCATTGTAAGAAGTTTTAAATATGAACAGAGTTGAGGAAAAAATAAATATTTTAGAAATTTCTATTTCATACAAACTACATAAGATAGCACTTTATTTGTAGAAGGTACTCAAGGGTTTCCTGACTGAACCCAAAGAATGTCAAAGCACTGAAAAATCCCAGAGAAAAAGGCTATAGGTCAGATGTAATCAGTCACTAGAAGGAACCCAAACAGGTTTTTGGTCAAAGTTGAACACAATAATATGGTACTCATCATTATTGGGTTTCATGTATTTATAGTGACTCATACTTCATAATTTTACATAAAAAGAGTGAGGCAACATATGCAGTATTTTTCCCTACTATAATCCTCATAAAGAGGATCTGAAAGAGAATGGTACTTTTCATGCATGTACTAATACTCAGGCACCACTATATCAGCTAACTCAAACAGCAGTCACAAAAATCACATCAATATTTCTCTTACCTCCACCTGAGAAAGGTTAGTGTTATGGGATGTGCACAAGAAGAAGGGCAAGGAGCATGGATTGCTGGTCCCTGCTGTATGTCAGAGCAAGACAACTGAAATACACTGAGAAGGTCAAGAGCAGTGGAAGCTGAAGAGACAACTGTTTGTGTGTGTGTGTAAATGTTCATAGGATCTGAAGAAACCTCAGTACAAATGTCAGTTTTCATGACCTGATCACATATGACTCAATACAGAGGTGAAATCAAGATGCCCCTACTGAGAAGTTCAAAGTATAGACTCCTGAAGAATAAGACTGCAGCAAGCCAAGGGATCCAGTCATAACGGGAAGGAAATCCATGAACATACTTTTCATATTATGCTCAGTTGGACTAGCAATGAAGATCATTAAAAACTGAATAATTTTAGTTTCTAGGGTTACCTTATTTTATTTTTTTACATTACAAAACTTTTCATTCATTTATTTACCTTTTATTATATGCTTTTTAAATGAAGATATATGGTTGCTAAGGTGTCTACAATTTAAAATACATTTGAAAAGGTTTCTGTGACTTTCACAATTACCATGCTATTAAGAGTGAACACAACTAAAATTGGGAGGGACATGGAGAAAGAAGCCGAGGAAAAAAATTGTTTTTAAAGATGTTTTTAAAGACACACATACAAAATGTAATTCCTTCATTATCTTCATCAGACTTTCTTACATCTCAGCATTCTTTAGGTCAATCAGTCAAATCGCTGTTAATGCTTTCATCAACAGGAACATCATGATTGAGGTTAACACATCTGTGCAAGAGCTGTTACATTATAATAAAAAATTATAATGCTAAGAACTTTTTCCCTTAAGTGATATAGAAAATGCCCCTACAGATAAACTACTATTATATATCATTTCATTAATCTATTCCACATTCATTACCTTGGCTATAGTATAGTTTACTAGGATAGGAAATGAATAAGATGCAGGAAATCTTTATAGTATAAGAAATATGCATAAAACATCTTGTTTCTATATTTTTCAATTATAAAGGTAAAATAATACTATAGAAAAAACTGACACATAGAGAAAAGTAAAAGAAGAAACACACACACAAATCCAGCGCTCTAAAATTGGTATTCTTATGGGTCCTCCTTCCATCTTTGTCATGTGCAAGTCATCATGATGTAAAATTACTGTTAGAATGTGTTTGCTCATTTTGCATTTTATCATGTGGAGTGTGCCAGATCACTGCCTAGAAATTGAAATACTCTATTTAATGATATACCATAATTTAATCAATTTTCCATATTGCTTCCAAGTTTTTATAGTTAGTACTATTTGATTATTAAATAATGATGAAGTGGACTTGTGTGCACATTTTAAAAAAATGTATTTGGGAATATTTCCTTAGAATTAATTCAAAGGCTTTAGATTATAGGATTTCTTTTCCAAAGAGTTGAAACTATTTCCAAAGTTCTCAATATTAACAAGATCATCAGTTTCATACCAATACTTGACATTGTCTTAATATACATAATGGTAATTTTTCTGCTTATTTGTTATGTGATATAAAAATGAGACCTTATCTTTCTTTTAATTATTTTCAAAAAGCAGTGGGATTGAAACATTTTTCTATGTTTTTTATTAGTTGTACTTTTGTTCATGTATTTGACTATAGAGGTATCAAGATATTTTTCTTAAAATTTTAATTTAACCTTTTATTAAATAAAAATAGTAACTCTGCCACATTTATTATACTTTCCCTAAATCTATTGCTAGCCTTTTAAATTCAGGCTATATATTATGTACACAGGTTTTAAAATTTATGCATATAAATCTATAAATTATAATTTATAAGTATATTAATAAATGGATTCTATAATTGTTGGTATTACCTTTATTTTATTTTTAAATTGCTTTTCGATAGTGATAACGTACAGGGATATTATACTTTATTTTCTTCTAACTTTTTAAAGTTTATAGCTAACATATAGAGAAATCTATTTGTTGGTATATTTTTCCTTTTTGTTGCTTTTTAAAATTGATTACCTATAGAAGTTTGATAACTATTCAGTTTTAATTTCTACCTGTTCTCTGGTTTGTTTTTTATATCTAACTATTTAATCCATTTGGAATTTGCTTAGGTGTATGGTATGAGACATTTTCAATTTTTTTTCTACGTAACTGCTATACATTATCATGTAATACATTTTAATTAAAAAATACTTTCTCACTGTTGTATGAAACTTTCTATGATACATAGAATTCATAGAACGTATTATACATACAAGGTTCTATTTTTAATTTTAAAAATTATATTCCATATAGGTAGAGACTGTTCGTTAAGGGCTAATTACATTGATAATATATGATAATTACAGGAAGCAACATTACACTGATAATTTCCTTATCTTCTAGGGAATGACTTTTGACCAAGCTGGAGCTTTGTAGAGTTGGCACTGGGCTGATCATAAGTTTTCAAGAAATGAGAAGAATATTGCCTTCAATTATTTTTTTTTTTTTTTTTTTTTGCGGTACACGGGCCTCTCACTGTTGTGGCCTCTCCCGTTGCGGAGCACAGGCTCCGGACGCGCAGGCTCAGCGGCCATGGCTCACGGGCCCAGCTGCTCTGCAGCATGTGGGATCTTCCTGGACCGAGGCACGAACCCGTGTCCCTTGCATCAGCAGGCGGACTCTCAATCACTGCGCCACCAGGGAAGCCCTTGCCTTCAATTTTTAAACTAAGTTATTATTCTATCTCCAAAATGAAAATAACCCTTCTCATTAAATCTGAGTATAAATGTTTGTTTTCCTTTGGTAAATGAACTGTTTAAAATAAAACTGCATTTTGTATCATCACACAGTATTGTGAGCATGGATTCTGAAGCCAGACTGGCCGAGTATAATTCTCTGGGCTGTACTGACAGGCTGGATAGTTTGGGGCAAATTACTTAATCTCTTTGTGCACTACTTTCCTCATATATAAAATGACAAAAATAATAGTCATTATCTCCTGGGGTTATTACAAGGATTGAACGAATACTTATATTACTTTACCTAGTTTTAGAGGAATAGGGGAAACTGTGTTAACAAAAGTTTTCTAGAAAGGGTTATCATTTGGCTAAATCTTAAAACATTAAGTAGACGTTCACTATTTGAATTTTACGTTTTGACACCAGTTTCGGAAGCTGGTGGTTGCCGATTTAGCAGGGAATTTTTACTACATACCTTTAGAAAGTTCTGCCCAGCTCTGCTGGGACAAGTAGAATATTGCTTTTTCAAAGAAGTTCTAGCATAGGTTTCTCTTCAGATCATATAAATCTTTTGCCTTTTTTTTCCAAAGAAGTCTTAGGCCTAATGATGAAGTATGTCAATACTGCCTTTGTCAGCTATCTCCTCTCAGTAGAACTAGTGCTGAGTGTACCCCAGTGTTGAGAGTATACATGGTAAAAGTTCTGATAGAATAATTTACACACAGGTGAATAGTAGGTAGTGGGTTACTTCTTTTAGGCAGGATCTTATGTACATTTTTTATTTAAAAAGTGTCTCAGAAATAATTGATATTTAAAAATATCACCCTAAAGGGCAGCTTAATCCACTATTTTTCTGGGTTTCTCTAAGCATTAAATTTGGTCACCATGAAGCAATAATCCTAGAGTTATTAGCTTAGGTCTACTAACACACACTTCTACTTAGTTGATTTAGCTAATCCTTAGCTTCCACTAAGAATTGATATGGTATAGTTATTTGAAGGACAATTTTGTATCTTTCACAAAACAGCAGTTGTAGGCATTGTACATTATATTAAGGAATGTTTCTTAAATATGGATCCATGTAACAAAATTTCCCAATATTTAGTGCCTATCAGAGCAAAATATTGTCTTTTAAGGCAAACCTAGACTTCTCTTTTTATCAGATCACAAGCACTGCAAAGCCCATGACCTTCTTTAGTTTCTTGGCTACCATTAAGTTTAAAGCTAAACTTGGTGTCCTGTTTCAGTACTCTAGCTTATCTTTGGTTTCTGATACAAGTACTTCTTACTTCCGAAATGATTCCTGATCACTCTTAAATTAAAAAAAAAAATGGTATTATCTTAAATATTTTAAATCTATAAGCTGTTTTAAAAAGCATATAGGTACATGAATGAAATAGTTATTATCTGTATTCCTCTTTTGACCTTTATTAAATGTTAATTTTTAAAAGACAGTGGTAATTTTTTTCTTTCCACGTAAATTTCAAGGTCCTACAGCAGGATAGGATTTCTTGTTTTATACCTTCTATACCCTTCACTTATAGGCACTCACTAAATAACTTGATTGGCTGATAGCTGTCTTTTAAAAGAGGATGTCTAGCTTTCATTAAAAAATGATGCGTTAATAGAAATATTGAGCCAACAGAGGCTTTCTGTTATTTTCAAATTACTCCACAATGGTCTATGATTATTTTCTATAATGTAAGGGAGAGTATATCCAGGATCACCACTCTTTAAATTGGAAGGGATTTTGACAGGGTCCAGTTCCTTTATTTCAGGGATTGAGAAAACAAGGCCCAGAGAGTTTATATCATTTGCAAAGGTTACATGCGAAGTCATTAGAAAGTCCAGACTGGAATTAAGGTTTCTCATTTTCCAGTCAAGTCATCTGAGGCCAATCTATTTATTCATTTTCTACATCCACACAATAAGAATGACTTGCACACATCTTAAGGTTTGAAATCAAGCATGACCCTAATTAGAATCTTCATTCATAAAACTCTAAGCTTTAAAAGTACTAGGAGTCATGACACAAATAACAAAGTTCTGAGAGCTCACTGTGCCAGGCCCTGTGTTAAACATGTTTTATTATTTCATACAATCTTCACAATAACCTTCGATGTAAGTATTACTGTTATTCCCATTTTACAGATGAGAAAATGGGTGGCAGGCCCCATGCTTAGTACCAAGATTCAGCCGAGCTGAGCTGAGCTCTCATTTACTATGAGTATTGCCTCACAAATCCATTACAGTACATGCTTTCCTTTTTAGATACGTAGATATTTTTTCCTAAGCCAGACTGGGCTACCCTAATAATCCTCTACTAGAATTCTTAATTCCTACCCACTTAGGCCTTTTCCCTGGAAGCTTCCTGCCATCAGAACAGGAATTCATACTCAGGCCTTCAGGACTGAAGTCACAAGTAGTGCTGGATTCCGAGAAAACACCAAGTATTCAGACAAATCGGGGAGGAATCATCTGAATTCCTTCAAAAGTCAGTGAAAAGAAGATGCTGCAATTAAGGAGTACCTTGGAAGAATGTAGGAATCAAATTTGTGAAGAGAAGGAAGGAATCTAAGGTGAAAGCAACTGGATCCTTTCTTTGTTTATGCCATCCTCAACACCAGTAAAGAGTAGCGTACTAGATTGTCTTGGATTAGAAAGAATAGCTAAAATGGACAACTAACACCATAATATTTCAAAGTGAACATATCAGGGAAAGTCTCAGCTAACTAACCACTTCATTCCATAAGTATGATATTTGTGAAATGTGATCACCTGTTAATGTTTCTCATGAAGCCTAAGGGAATCATGTGGCAAATGCTGAGGAAATAGTTCAATTCAAACCAAGTTAATTGTTCACCTGTTGGTGCCACAGTTCTGTGTAGTGGTTGTCGGGTCTTTTTGTAGCTGTGGAATAGAGGGCCTTCTGAAAATGCTGAGAGTGCAGTGTCTTCCCGGAGCCGACTCAACTAGATGCCAGCCTCAATCACGCATGTGCCAGCTAATACCATGCCACACAACCCATCAATGCTTTCAGCATATTTAATCATCTGCCATGGAGAGACAGAAAATATTACTATTGATTTAGCTTGGTGTTTAATGTGGTTGTTAAATTTTAAATCACTGTACAATGACCAATACTTTGGGTAGTAATGTAATTCTTCCAGGTTTATCATCTCTCTTGAAGCTTAACTATTTAGTTCATTGTGTAGCATTAAATTCCAGACAGAGGAATAATTTTTAACAACACAAACACTTAATAGAACAACTTTTCTGTAAGCTTTCTCATAATGGTAACAGGAAAAGACAATTGCTGTCACTGTGCTCCTCTGTAGACATCCTGCCTGCTCTGTATCTCTATCAGTTTTTCCATAATGTGCTCTTGGCACACTTACTTTAGGATTGCCGGTTTGAGAGCACTGCTTTTTTAATCCTTGTCACCAAATGTGATATTTTGAGCATTCAAGATACACTGCAAGTGGGGATAAATATTGAGACTGATTAATATTGAGACTGAAATGGAGAACATGTAGGTTCATCTACCTCTTTATAAAATGAGCCTTTAGGAAATTATTTCATCTTGGGGATATGTCTGGCTATTCTATACAATTTTTTCTAAAAGGCTAATAGTTAATGTGCCAGGCAGCACTCCTTCTGTACTCACTGCCTACAGGCAGAGTGGTCTTGGTAGGTACACACCTTAACATAGCATAACATCAACTCTTGTCTTTCCTACAGAGAGACTGATGGCTCCACTGAGTACACATCCCTGATCCAAGATGCTAGTGAACACATTTCTTATTGGCAGTGGAGCTCTCAAAGGTTTCTCCACTGTTCACCAACCACGTTCCAGTGTGGAGGAAGGATGTTAGCTAGGTATGGGACTAAGCACAGATGCAATCTGGGTATTCAAGCTGACCCTACTGGTGGATGTTGGCTGCACACTGAATGTGGCCTGGCTGAAACCTGTTCCTATATGAGTGTGGCACGTGGAAATTGGAACAGATGGCGGGGTCAGTAATAAGGAACTTGTTTGTTGTTGCTGATTGGAGGCCATTTCTCCTGCCAGCATGACTCCACAGATTTATCCTGGCATTGGTGACCAAGGGGACACAAACAACGTTGTTCAACAAGCATTCTGAAAGATAGCATATGGCCAGGAATAAATCTCTAGAGAATACCAGGATGTGTTGTGTTGTGCTACACTGTGGTAGTATTGCTCCTAAGCAGTAGAGGGCATGGTGAGTTCGTCGGGTTAGCAGTATAAATAGAAGTGACTGAAAACAGCAGCAAATATAATCTGGTGAGCTTGGGAGCAATTGTGTGGTGGGCTGCTTCTAAGATTACTTACTTAATAAACTGCGTTCATTTCATTCTTTCTCATTTTACTACCAGAAAATATCCATATGGGTTGGGTTTTAGGGTGACAAAGTGTTGAGAATGTTTGTTGATTTTATATACATATATATATACACACACACACACACATGTGCGTGTGTATGTATATATGTATATATGTAGTAACTAATAAGCAAGAAGCATTAATGATGCTAGTCTAGAAGCTTAGTTAATTGGGAGTCTCTGGGGGGAGCAACTCAAGTTGGTGTCTGCTAATTAAGGCAATGCATTTTCCAGGGATTTAGAAAACCAAGAGCCCGTCTGACTTTATGACCACTCATGGGTTATAATGCAATAGCAGTGACTAACTTTCACTGATTCTACTCACAGGGCTGACTTGGTTAGATGCATTTCACTCTCACAACAAAAACTCATGGGCAGTAATATAGTAACATTAGTCATAGAATAAAATACCAAGGTGATTCCACTTTAACATTTTTTCAGAAATCTGGAAATTTTGTCATTTAGTTTGGTCCTTTTGAAAAAAAGAAACCTGTCACAATTGCATATTTCTTCTGAAGCTTTGTGGATTCACAAATCTTATTCAAATATACATTAATTTCCTGAGATACCTCCAAATTAGGTATCCTGAAATTCCATTCATCCAGTTTTGATCCATGCCGGCTCTGGGTAATTAGTGCTGAGCAGGTCCTGGTGCCTCAGATGCTTCTCCCTCATTTCTGATGCTATAGCAGGATCTTCCCAATTACAACTGATCAAGTAAATGGGATTTTTAGAAAACTGCAAGGTACTTTTCATTCTTCTGAGAACAAGTAATAAAAATAAAAATATTTACTGTTAAAGTGGTTTCACAAGATGAATCAAAGAGAATTCAAAACATCATGAAAAACCCAATAATACAACTTCCAGATATGCAACAGAAAATTGAAACAGTGCCAAAGCCAAAGACTTGGTTTTATTCATGGATTTAAAAAAATCTTGGACTTCTGGTATTTAAAACTTCTCACCCTAGAATCTGGGTTTAATCCTAACATATGAGAGTGACCAGAAAAGCTCTGAGATCTGCCTAGGGTTTTATCCAAAAGCAAGAAAAGAACCTAGTGGGTTTGAGAGAGAATAGAGATGTTCCTGGCTAGTTTTGAAAGTGAAGCTCATTCAGTAAACTGTAGTATCAGTTTTTCCAAATCTCAAGTAATTAAGTTTTGTGTTATACTACAAAGCTGAACATAAGTGTGAGCTGAGAGTGGGCCTTAAGTCACATAGGTTTGCAAACAGGTGGAGGGTAGGGAAAGCTCTCTTCTGAGTATATATTACACTTGCAAACCTTGTCATTATCATCCCAAACAGGGTGGAATGGGAAGTGCTACTATGGTGACCTGGCTTCATGGAAGAGGGTGCTTGCATTTTCTAGCACAGTTCCTGGCACATAATGGAAGCGCTATACATGCATGTCAGACAGAACTTCAAAGCTTGGGAGACCATGGGGCGGAAGGGCACAGAAGGTGGCCAGCAGGTTCCTGAGTTAGAAGGAAATTAAGTTAGGGCATGAAGATGGGCACCCTTGCTCCACTCTGCCTTACCTCCTTGAATTCATCTCCTGTTACTCCCCCTAACCATTCAACTCCAACACACTGCTCCTTGTTGTTCCTTAAGACTTTCACAGTGCCTGTTCCTTCTGCTTGGAAATCTCCTCTCAGGCATCCACGTGGCCTATTCTTTACACCCTTCACCACTGTGCTCAAATGTCACCTTCTCAATGAACTGCAACTGTCTCCTGACTCCCATACTTTTGTCTGCCTTACCCTGCTCTGTTCTTCCATTTATATAGCCATGTCTCCTAACACACTATCACTTCTTCTCCTTATTGTTCATTTTTTTAAACAACTTTATTGGGGTATAAATGCTTTACAATGGTGTGTTAATTTCTGCTTTATAACAAAGTGAATCAGCTACACATATACATATATCCCCATATCTCCTCCCTCTTGTGTCTCCCCTTATTGTTCATTTTTATGTCCTCTCTCTTGAAGATAAGTTCTACAGGGGTAGGACTTATTTTTATTGATGTGTCCTAACTGTCTAGAACAATGTCTGGCAAACAGGGATTTGATAGTTATCTTAGGTTTCTGTGCCATGTGAACTGAATTCCCTTTGAAGCATCATAGAATATGTGCTGAGGGAAAGTAAGGAATTATTGACTCCTATGCTAAGTAGCTGCAGTGCCTAACTGTGACCTCCTACCAAAAGCCAGCATCCTGGGTATTCGAAAATCACATTCAAGAATTACTCAGTGGCTCTCGAAGAGATATATGCATTCCCATGTTCATTGCAGAAGTATTCACAATAGCCAAGGTATGGAAACAACTTGTGTCACAAATACACACACACAGAGGAATAAATATTATTCAGCCATGAAAAAGAAGGAATTTCTGCCATTTGCAACAAAATGGATGGAGCTTGAGGGCATTATGCTAAAGGGAATAAGCCAGACCAAAAAAAGACAAATACTGCATGGTATTACTTACACATGAACTCTAAATAAAAAGGAAAAAGAAAAGACAAACTGAGAGAAACAGAGTAGAAAAGCGGTTGCCAGGGGCTAGGGGGAGGGTGGTGGAGGAAATTCAGAGAAGTTGGTAAAAGGGTACAAGCTCAGTTATAAGATGAATAAAGTCTGAGGATCTAATGTATAAATGATGACTATAGTTGATAACAGTGTATTGTATATCCGAAATTTGCTAAGAGAGTAAGACTTAAATGTTACCACAAAAGTAAAAAAAAAAGAAAACAAGGTAAATATGTGAGGTGATGTATGTGTTAATTAACTCTATGGAGGGAGAATCGTTCACAACGTATACAAATATCAAATCATCACCTTGAACACTTTAAATATCTTACAATTTTATTTGTCAGTTATATTTCAATAAAGCTGAAAAAAAAAGAGAACTACTCAGGGACTCTCAAGTCAAATGGCAGGTCGAAGAGCTCCTTTGGATTCCTCCTTGGCTGTTTGGAAGCAGGGTCTACTAAATTAGATTTAGAGGTACTCAAGGTTTGAGAGTTATCTCTATATAATGCAGAGAGGATAGGAATTTAGATACCATTGGAAATTAAAATATATTGAAATGGAATCAATTTAGATTATAGTTCTTCAAATCAACTTGCACTCAGAGAACACAGGAGCATTTTGTTGGTCAAAAATAATCAAACTTCACATTAAGGATAAATAAATCTATCTTCAGTAGGACTTCACCAAATATTTCTGGTGTTAGTGTGAAGAACTAACTTGAGAATTTTTTTTTTTTTTTTTTTTTTTTTTTGCGGTACACGGGCCTCTCACTGTTGTGGCCTCTCCCGTTGCGGAGCACAGGCTCCGGACGCACAGGCTCGGCAGCCATGGCTCACGGGCCCAGCCGCTCTGTGGTATGCGGGATCCTCCCAGACCGGGGCATGAACCCGTGTCCCCTGCATTGTCAGGAGGACCCCAAACCACTGCGCCACCAGGGAAGCCCTAACTTGAGAATTCTGGTGAATGTATTTTAAAGAAAACTTCATATAACATTAGGAAAGGAAAAGCAACTCACATCTTTCATATAGTTCTACACATTTAGAATTATAGATACATGAGAATCTCTCTTTTTCTCAAAGACCTAAGAAAAAAAATAAAGAGATAAAGAAATAAAAAGAAAAAGAAAAGATTCTAGGGATTTTTGTTTCAGTCCTCTTCAAATGGTTTATTCTCACAACTTCTATCAGATTTAACTTCCTCGTATTGGTTTTATTTCCCTTCCTCAGTGGTAGACTTAGAAAACTACACTCCTTTAAAAAAAACTTTACATAATAACCCTTTTTAAAAAAGAAAAGTAACAATTTTTCTTCAGCCTTTCTTTTTTTGGCTAAACCAAGTTTAATTTAGTCTACAAGCTAAATAATGCCCTTCCTGATTTTGCTTTTTGGCACTTGAATAGTCTGGATTCTTTTAAATTTGGCTCTTCCAGGGCTATTTTGATAAAATATTTGATCAATATTCTGTTTTTTTTTTTTTTAAAGGTGTCACATTTTATTTATTTATTATCTTTGGCTGTGTTGGGTCTTCGTTTCTGTGCGAGGGCTTTCTCTAGTTGCGGCGAGTGGGGTCCGCTCTTCATCACGGTGCGCGGGCCTCTCACTGTTGCAGCCTCTCTTGTTGCGGAGCACAGGCTCCAGACGCACAGGCTCAGTAGTTGTGGCTCATGGGTCCGTTGCTCCGTGGCATGTGGGATCTTCCCAGACCAGGGCTCGAACCCATGTCCCCTGCATCGGCAGGCAGATTTTCAACCACTGTGCCACCAGGGAAGCCCCTGATCAATATTCTTTACAGACTCCTACAAAACCTTCTAAAGGTACTACTTTCATTTTTAGACTTTGTCACTATAAAAAATATATGTTCACTATGGAAAATTAAGGAAATACAGAAAAGAAAAAGAAGGAAACCAAAATCACCCAGAATGCCTGCTCTCAGAAATGCCAGTTAATATACAGATATCTCCATTGCTTTTTTTCCTGTCCACATATACATGTTTTTTGAACAACGCTGGAATTATATTTAGATATCATTTAGTCTCCTGCTTTTTTTTAACTTAATATGAGCATTTCCTAGGTACAGTGTACACTATTTTTAAATATTATGTTTATTTTAAAAAGGAGTCACTTTCATTCTACTAAGGGTGTTTATAACAAGATATATTTTTGAAATCCTGCTTGGTAGAACAGTTATATAAGAAGTGGAGTATCTCAGCATTTGCTTTAAACACACTGAAATATCTAATGGCCAGTACATTTGGAACTGAGAACACTTGACCAATTAGAGTAAATTCCTTGAACTGCAAAGTAAATAAACCCAGAAAAGTGATTTGAGGACCACTATTACTGATTGAGATATCTGATTCTCTTGTCCACAGTGGAAAGAAACCTCAGGGATGAGTGGACCTAGACTCCTGAATAAGGCATTTTAGTATCATCCAGTGACTGGAGCAATTAGGTAGGCCCTTCTATGCAGTAACTCAGTATATATAATGCATACATTTATAATGCTATCTATAAAATAGCAAATACAATCTTCAACTATACTCCACAAGTACTTTCTTAGAATTTAAGTTTTTCAAGCGTGCACAGGTTAAAAATGAGTTCTTTTTAATCATAAGAATTTTTTTACTATAGCATATTACCAGGGAACTTAGCTAGTCATTACCTCACCGGTTTAGTTTCTGAGGTGAGTACAATTATAAACCAAAAAGCATTCTGAAAAGAAAATTTACAACCCATCTTTGTAGGGCCATTTCTTATATATCATCTTGCAAATTTTACTCTACCAGAATTTGGGCAGAATTATTCTTAATAAGTGTGTAAAGGCTGCTTTTCTGTGTCATCAAGAAGAGTTATTCCCCAGCACATGCTGACTTATTCCTCTAGTGTATGCAGTATCCCCAGTTACAGACCTTTCCTACATGGTAATCATTATTCCTGCTTTGCTTTTCTGGTCATCAAACCCCAGTATGTACCACCATGAAACAAATGTCAAATAAACGATTGTCTCAGGAGAACCCCAGAGCTGAACGTCTGACTCTCAAGACTTTGGAACAATATTCTCTGACTTTAAGGCCTTTGATAATTCAAGTGACTTTTTAAAGCAGAAGGACAAGAAATAGGTATGCTTCCTTAAAGTAGATACATAGGCAAGTGTTTTTCTTTCTGCTTTGCACAAATATAGTAGAAGACTCTTTTATATTCTGGGCAACCAACCAGAACTCTATTAACTGGTAGATGAAGTAAACTAAACTATATGTTCCAGATGTAATAGGGAATAAATGCACTCAATCCATGGAAGGTAAAGTCACAGCCCACAAATAGAAAGAACTAAAAGTTATCCGGTCATTCTACATGAAAAGTCCATTTTGACATTTCTGTTGTATTAACAATCTGTTCCTGCTTTGGTGGCCTTGGAAGAATGAACAGCAATATTCATAGTCTCTACTATCAGCCTTGTTAATTTTTTTGAAGACCACTGGATATTTATTAACCTACGACTTTTCACTACTTGAAGTGTTCTCATTTCTATAACACATAGATTAAAATCAACAGAGAAAAGTTCCAAAGAGTGACAAAGTTATTTGGTTTTCTTGAGATTGTTATGCTTACTTCTTTATAATGGAGGTCCTTTGAGTCATAGTGAAATATCACCTATTTGGAGTCATATGCTGTGCTTTATCCCTTTGGTAGATCAGAAAAAGAGAGAACTTGGGTCCATCGCTGCAATCTGATGCAGCAAAGAGGAGTGACAACTGAAGCAGTCTTAGACGAGTTATCATTTTTTCTTACAAATTACATTCTTATTCATTCTACAGTTATGCCAAAATAGCATTCGTTCTCTCAGCAAATTTAACAAATAAAATAAAATACCTTTCAATGTAGTGGCTAAGATTCAGTGATGTTGAGGGAAGGATGATATGTAGAGAGATGCTAGTATGGTACAGGGTGTTGGTGGTGGGGGAGCAAGTGTGCACCGTTAATAGGAGAAGATGTCAAAAAAAAATGAAGCATAATAATAGTGCAATTTATCCTTGCTAAACGTACTGCAGTGTGCTATAATTAAATATGAAAACCTAAATTTATCTCTATGTTCGGTTGTCATTAATTTAACAGGGAGTGCACATGTTCTAATCTAATGGCTGATTTTTTTTTCTCCATGTGCAGCATATTAAAATGTATATTAGCCTCAAGGTGCATAAACACAAAATAATAGACCAAAGGTTTTGGCCTGTGGAGAAAAAAATCCATGCTCAAAAGCCGTCAAGTAGCTGTGATGCAGGGGAGACACTCACTTAGCCTCATTAAGCCAAAGCTCTCTTTTGCTTGTCTTTTGTTCTGCATGACAGCAGCCTCTTTGTTGTATAATAATTCATTCCGAGTTCGTTCCAAGCTACCGAAACTGGTGAACTGTGGCCATTTTAATGAGAAGTATTGGTGGTATGCATAATCTGGAAGCCACGTGGCCAGACAATCACAGAGCACTGCAGCCCGCAAAATGAGATATTGTCGAAATCACAAATTTGTCAAGTTGTTTTTGGACAGGGTATTATAATAAGCACTAAAATATGCATCCTATTACTCTGCATCTGCCAGTCAAAGATCACAGTAATGAATGCGTGCTGCAGGGTAAAACCAGGCCGTTTTCCTAAGTAAAACAAACCACAGAGTACAGAAAAGAATTATGCGGTAGGTTTTTTAGTGTTGTTTTTGTTTTTGGCATTGCTCGATTTCTTTTTTTAATCCTTTTGCACCAGGAGTCAGGTTCTCCTGGCATGGTGTCCACTGCTAGCAGTGAATACACAGAGCCTTCTGATGCCAGGGAGTTTACGTGAATACATTGCTTTTTAATAGGTGTGCTTACCAATGGAGAATACAAAAACCTCAAACTCAAAGCTTAAACTGAGTCTAATGAAGAATTCCTTGGAGACAAAAGAAAAAAAGAAGGATAAGAAAATCTCTCCCAATGATATGATGCCTTATGTTTTATCCTTTCCTACTTCAAATGGCTTAGGCTTTGGGGCTTGTTTTTTGTTTGTTTGTTTGTTTTTTTCCCTCAGTTTTATATCTGTCTGTTTCTTGCTTTTTTGTCTGTCTGTCGGTTTGCCTTTTTGGATTAACCTGAAGCTTCCATACTAGCCAGTTTAAGAAAACCAATACAGTGTATAAGGTAAGACTTTTCCTTGTCAATAAAAATGGTCCTTAGGGAGAGTGACCATATAATTTATCATCTAACCCAGAACTCAACTGAGAATGAAAGGGAGAGGGGTATCAACAATTGAAGGCATAAAAACCAGGTTTGTCACAGGCAATCTGGCCTATACGATTATCTTAACTGTAGGTTTTTGGATTGGTAAATGTGAAAGAAACTCACAATGACCAAAGGCAGTACAACACATTCTGTTATTTTAGGCAATCTGTATTAAACATGTAGGGGTTTTGTTTTTGTTTTTGTTTTTGCCTTCAGCTAATGGACTCTCCATAAAGCCTGGCTAGAAGTACAATGACTGGAAGACAATTGCAGTATAGGGAGAAGAATCCACCGTTCCACTCTTTTCTAACCACTCATTTAAACAAATTTTATTTGACCAGCAGGCACTATGAGAGACAGCAACTTATAAAACTATGGTCCTCATGGTGTTTATAAACAGGACTGGGGGTGGAAAGATGGTTAAAGGCAAGTACCACAGTGACTCAAACAAACAGGTACACACATAGTAAATGTTCATTTAGGTATAAACTAGATGGTCCCTTAGTTCAGAGGAGAGAAATATACTTGTTGGTGAGGAAAAATGAACAAGCTTCCTGAAGTAGGTAATGATATCCTGAAGAATGAGTAGAATTTCATTAGGCAAGGAGAATTGAGGCAGGGGAATTAATTGCATGTCGTAAGCCGAGACGTTGAGGTTGTGATAGGAAGGAGGAGGGCATGTTTCAGGACCACCTGACTCAGAGACAATGCTGTATGTGCAGAGGAATAACAAAAGTAAGATCGTGTAACAGGTTGCAGTGAGATCCCAAAGAGCCTTGAATGCCAAATAAAAGAATCCCTTGGGCTTCCCTGGTGGCGCAGTGGTTGAGAGTCCGCCTGCCGATGCAGGGGACATGGGTTCATTCCCCGGTCAGGGAAGATCCCACATGCCGCGGAGCAGCTGGGCCCGTGGGCCACGGCCACTGAGCCTGCACGTCCAGAGCCTGTGCTCCGCAACAGGAGAGGCCACAACAGTGAGAGGCCCGCGTACCGCAAAGACAAACAAAAAAACAAACAAACAAACAAAAGAATCCCTTACGTCTATTGATCAAGCAGTGTCACTGAAGGCTCTGAACAGGAAAATGAGTTTTGGAAAGAGTAAACTGGCTGTGATATATAAGAGGGTTGGAGCGGGAGAAGCTGGGAGGAGAAAGCCTACAGTTGAAGAGCAGGAGAGAGGTCGTAAAAACCTAAACTAGAATGTTGATATTTGAGTCAGATAAATGGGGCTCATCCAAGTGCTCCCATTCTTTCTTAAATATTTCTACTGTGAGACTTACACATATTCCCCAAGTTGCATCATATCTTCTCTGTCTTCAGTGCCCTCAGCCACCAATCCATCTTGTTTTCATGTCCATCTCTTCTTGCCTTGTCTCAGGCTCAGTGATGGGAGAGCATGTGACCGGTCTTGAGCTCTACTTTGAAAATGCTCAGGACCAAGAGGGTGAGTCTATGTGACTTGGTATAGCCTAAGCTAGTAGGCATTTTCTTTTGCTTTAATGTTTAAAAGTGTGAGCACTTTGGGGACATAACTACTTTATTTTATAGGTGCAGGTTTGCAAAGGAAGATAAGTGCAAGGCAAACCGGAGCCCTGAGTTTGTCTCAGGAGATACAAGATAGAAGCTCTGCCCACAGTTGAATCATGGAAGCCTGAAAGTGTAACAAATGTCCTGGGATGTAATGTCTGGAGTTTTAAAGCTGTGATGCATGTCAAGCTAAGCTCTTCAGTGCCAGAGGTCTCTGTCTCTGGGGCACTAATACATCCCTCCATTGCTCAAGTATTCTGTTTGGGGTGTATCCGTGTGTGTGTGTGTATGTGTGTGTGTGTGTGTGTGTGTGTGTTTTCCTTTGGGACATTTGCTTTGAAGTCTGGTCATCAAACTAGGCTTTTCCCTGGTGAGAGCACCATCCTATAGAGAAAACATCCACATTTGCCTGCAGTTTGTGTAACTTGCTAAACTGAAGACAGACACACTGAACGGCAACCAGAATGCTTTCATTCACCTTTTAATTTCATTAGATTTGCATCTACTGGTCAAAATTCTGGTTTTATTTTTCAACTCTGATGATGAATACTAAGAATTATTTTACTTATAGCTCTATTTCATTTTGTAGGGAATAAGAAGTATTATGAATTTTTTTCTTTAAAGACCTCAATAATATTTATCTTCTCAAATGGAATCTTCAAATATACCAGGGGTATCTTATGGCTTACTATATACTGGGACATGTCTACTATGAGATCCCTGGAAATATCTGTCTCATTAATATCATTCCACATGCTGATGTCATGACAAAAATCATTGAACACCTGTTAAATAATCAGAAACACTTGATAAAATTTCTAATGATTGTTCTACATAAATGGAATCCCGTACAGTGCATTGCTTGTATTTTCTTTATATTCCTCTTGAATATTCTTCCTTGTCTTATAGCTACTTAAATCTTACCTTTCAACTAAACTATAAGTTCTCAATAGATAACACCTGCTTCACTCTAAGTTCGCAGCACAGAGCCTTTCATGTGCTTTGGGCTAAATAGATATTAGTGGAATAGAAAGGTAAGTCTAAATGTTTCACACTTTTCAGAGTTCCTCTCTATTATAGAAACATAATATGCAGATGTGCTAACAGAGGATGACAAAAAATAGCAGTCTTTTGAAAACTAGTATTTATTAAATGGATGGAATATATGTTATAAGTTAGTGTTGTATAAACAATTAAAATGCTCTACAAGGACCAAAGTGAAAGCTCATATTGGTGGCAATATGATATTGGATTCTAACTGTATTTCACCTGCAAAAGACAGATTACTTTACTCTATCCCCAGTGCTTTACTTTACTCTATCTTAGTCTATGGCAACATCGTCTTGTAACTAGATTTCTCTAACAGCCAGTCCCACCTGCCCAGTGCAAAATAAAAATGCAAGGCCCATTTTTTTAAAAAGCATTAAGAACTTCAAGATGGAGTTAGCAGGGCATTAAACCAAGAGCAGAACTGTTTTGAAGAGGGGAGTGTTGTGAGACTGCACAGGTCACACACCCATGAAGCTGCCCTGGTAATAGTCTTCTAATGATCTCTCTGATTTGATTTTGTGTATTTTCTATTTTCCCACTGCAGCACAATGATGTATTTAAAATGAAATTCAGATAATATCATTGTTTCTGGGCGAAACCATTTGACAGCTTCCCCTTGCACACAATATAATCCAAATTCTTTATCATAAAGCTCCACATGATGTGGTCACTGCCAGCCTCGCTAATCCTATGTGGTGTGACTTTTACCCTCTTTCTCTAACTTTGGCCATACAGGCCTTCTTTCAGTCTGTTAAACTGAATCACAGATGCTTTTCTCTCCCAGTGGAATGCTGTTCCCTGACTCCTCATCCTTCAGATCTCATTTCAAATATCACTCCCTCAGAGAACCCTTTCTTGATACCCAAACCAAAGTAGCTACACATTCCACAGATTCTCCTAAGCACAACTTTTTCTCCTTCATTATAGTTATCACAAACTTTAACTTTTTAAAAAATTAAAATTGTTTCTCTCCATTATCTAACTGTAATCTCCAAGAGGGCCAGAGCCCAGTCTATCTTACTCACCACAGTATAACATCTGGCACAGAGCCTAGCTTACAATAGGTGCTTAATAAACATTTGTTGAATGAATGAATGAATGAACGTTTCATTCAAATGCTCAATGACATTTTTCTCATTCTTTTAATGAAGTTAAGATGTAATTTGCTTGGGCAACCAGAAATATACAAGTTCACTCTGGCATTTGGAGGGGGGAGTACCAGGCTCTGTTCTGTACCCAGGAAGAAGCTATTTTCCCAGGATAATGAGTATTTATTAATATTTATTTTTGTTATACAAAATAGGACCCAGAACTAAGTACATTTTCTCGTCATCTGTTTTCATAACTCCTGGGTGGTCTGAAATATAATGCCTCTTTCTAGGGCCTTCTCCTTCCCATTTTCTATTCTATTTCAGAACAATAAGCTGTTATTTTTCACTAGCCATCTTGTCCTTCTTTGGCTTCAAATAGAACTAGGGCCGTTTTTAAGAAACTACACACAAATAGAGTATATTGCTTCTTCCTGGAATTCTAGTACATTATTATGACAAATGTTTTTCATAGCAATATTCATTGAATTATGTTCAACTGTTTTTGTTGTTGGCCTGGAAATACTAGAAGTATAATTACTAGCTTTGACAAAGTAATAAAGTCAATAGAAAAAAACTATGCTAGGATTATGGCCTCTTGTTAAGAGGTAAGCAGCGAAGTCAGTACATACATGGAAAATTAATATTGATATCAAATCCAGCTATCTTATGCTCAAAATAGAAAATCATTACATTCTTAAAATATTCTTCTATGAAATGTATTCCATTTATAACTTGAATGCTATAGAAAACATTAAAATACTTTATATATATTTATATAGCACCTTACTTCATTTAGAAGCTTTTTATTATATATATGTTTATATTATATATATATTATGCTTACATATATAATATATATTATATATATAAATAATATATATGTGTAAACTTTCTTTTGATTCTCTATAACAGTTCTGTGAAATCAGCAGAGGAAGATTTAGTTATCTCCATTCTCTAGATGAGAAAACTGAGGCTCAGAAATATTACCTATGACCATGCAATCAGCTAATGATAGAGTCAGAATTCAGATCTTCAGATTCCTGTTCTTTCTATTTTACTGTTCTATGTTTAACAAATACAGCAGATATAAAAAGCATTTTAAATTAAAAACATTTTGATGAACATATTCTACTATTCCATGGAAGAACTTAATAGCAAAAAGTTAATTCATGAAGATTTATGATCGTACATTATCTGAATCGGTCTAGTATTATTTACTCAGCCCTCTTCAACCTTTCCCCATCAAAAAGAAGTGTATTAAATTAACATTATAGTTATGTAAGAACTAATTTTTTTCTAGCCTGATTTAACTTTATGGCTAAAGTATTAATTATCATGATTTCTTGGTTTTCCATCAAAATGCAGTTGAGGATATTTAAACTGGTATTTCCAGGAAATTCCTTATGCTAACTTGGTAAAGCATTTACTTCATAGGAAGTATTTTCAATAATTTCTATAGGAAATTACACTGCGCAATTTCAGCCAAAGTTTCCAGGGATATGGAGGATTTATTTCCTGGCCTAAACCATCTCTAAATGAGATTTAAGAGTTTAAAAGCTGGTAGTGGAGGGGAGTAGTGCCTGTGTTCTGGTGGATGAGGTCATACAGAGTGAAGTAAGTCAGAAAGAGAAAAACAAATACCGTATGCTAACACATATATATGGAATCTAAAAAAAAAAAAAAGGTTATGAAGAACCTAGGGGCAGGACAGCTATAAAGATGCGGATGTAGAGAATGGATTTGAGGACACGGGGAAGGGTAAGCTGGGACGAAGTGAGAGAGTGGCATGGACTTATATATACTACCAAATGGAAAACAGATAGCTAGTGGGAAGCAGCCACATAGCAGAGGGAGATCAGCTCCGTGCTTTGTGACAACCTAGAGGGGTGGGATAGGGAGGGTAGGAGGGAGACGCAAGAGGGAGGAGATATGGGGATATATGTGTATGTATAGCTGATTCACTTTGTTATAAAGCAGAAACTAACAAACCATTGTGAAGCAATTATAGTCCAATAAAGATGTTTAAAAAATAGATAAATAAAATATATTCAAATTAAGGGACTTCCCTGGTGGTGCAGTGGTTAAGACTCCACACTCCCAATGCAGACGGCCCGGGTTAGATCCCTGATCAGGGAACGAGATCCCACACGCATGCTGCAACTAAGAGTTCACATGCCACAACTAAGGAGCCGGCGTGCCGCAACTAAGACCCAATGCAACCAAATAAATAAATATATATATGAAAATATAAAAGATATTCAAGTTAAGTAAAATATTTCATGTACAAAATAAATTTGCATTCACAACTAAAACTATTATGCCTTAAAAAAAAAAAGCTGGTAGTGAATGTATGGCTTACATTCAGATTACATTCAGATGAATGAGATTTGCAAGGTCAGTGTCAGTATCAAATTTGGGTGTAAGATGCAAAGGTAGGAAGTTTGATGTCCTCACTTTTTTTAGAAGATGACTGACTCACATTTATTGTGTATACATTTATATGAACACATATATATGCAGAGGCCCATATTTAGTATCTATTAATGTATCTATTAAATGATGGTGTGATATCACATATATATACACACTCATGTTTAATAGATATTAATATATTATATATTATAAATAATATGTTATTAAATATAACATATGCAGATAGGCATACATACAATAGATATTGACATATACAATACAAAATCGATATTGACATATGATATTTTATATATATTAATATATATAATTAGCTATATGATATTAACACTATCAGCTTTTTTTGGTCAAGTTGTTACTCTCTCAGGTATAGCATGACTAAGAAATGGATACTTTTTTAAGCTTATGTTTGATGATTTTCATTGTATTTTCCCACTGATTAAGTAGAATTTTAAATATAACTCGTTTTATTTTTATCTGTCCTCAATTGGAGTGCTTCCTAGTTCATTAAATTTAGAAATCCCTTCTCACTGCCCCTCTGTCATGTACTTAATGATCTGTAAAACACTTAAAAACACTAGAGGAGTTCGTTTTTTAAAAGAAACCCTACAGAGAAGCCTTCTGAAATGTCAGAAAATCTTTTGTAATCAGTGATTTATTTATTTGTGCTTTAACTACTGATGTTCATATAGTAGAGGCATTCTTTTGCAGGGCAAACCTGTAGTATGCTCTGCAGCTTAATCTGATGATAGCTGATACAGCCTATTTAAACAAAAATATTTTTTTGCATTGCTATTGTAACAAAACTAGTTTAGAGCCTAATGAGTAGAATTAAAAGCCAGAACAGGATTTAGGTTCAGCTGTGGGGGAAAGAGAATAACAGCTACACTGCATCCACACTCCTTTTCTAGCACTGTCTTTTTTGTGGACTATTTGGTAACATGGCATGATAGGTGAATTGAGGCCTGGCTGTAGGCTGTAGCACGTGGTGAAGACAGTGTTAAGAGCATGTGTCTAGGTAATCTGCAAAGTAGGTATTCTTGTCCTAGGTACGTTAAATGTGTTTTTACCTGTGTCATCACAAAAGTGGAACAGGCTAGGGCTGTACTAGACTTAACTTTTCTCAAGACCTGGTAGTGAAGTGGGGAGTTGGCCTCTACTGGTTATCTTCTGTGTGGGGTAAGGCTTACCTGGCCTGAATGAGTACCCAGACTTGGGCTGGGTACTACTAGGTATGTGGGATGTAACATTTGGGACACAGTTTTCTGTTTGATTTCACTACTATACATCAAACTTCATGCTTCCTAAAATCAAAGGCTTTTCGCATTTCATATTTCTGTGTGCTGTCATACATCTGACCTTGGAATCATCATTTAAACTATACATAGTTCTTTTCATCTATCAAATTTTATAACCTGTTGTTCTCTGGATCCTGTATGAAGCATGAGCCTTTCTGCTTTTGTGGCCAACTATTCTCTTTGAATTTTCACCTGAGTCATTATCTACCTCTTCCATGGTTTGTCTCTGGATAGGAGGCCCCAAATTGCATTAGCTGTTTTTATTATCCTAATACATTGAAATCCTGATCTTACTATAATTTGTTCTTCATTTTCATCCCAGTTCTAGGTCTCCTGATAATCTGTTTTCTAAATTGTGTCTATTAAATGTCTTATTTGGCATTATTATCTCACAGCTTCACATCTTACATTTAACCAGGTTTCGCTTCATTTCTTTGTCCTTATTTGTAACCTCTTTAGATTCTTTTGTAGAAGTCAGCTTTTTCTGAGAATTGAAAAGTGGCTCTCAAATTATAACCACCTACAAATTTCCTTACTGTTCTTTTGACCTCATTTTCCAATGATTTCATTAAATAAGACATACAAAGTCCTTCCTACTTTGAGATATTACTTTATTGTATTATATATACCAGTATTTCTCAAACTTTAACATACACATCAATCACCTGGAGATCTTGTTAAAATACAGATTGTGATTAAGTAGATCTGGGGTTGGGCCTGAGATTCTGCATTTCAAACAAGCTCCAGGTGATGCTGATGTCGCTGGTTCATGTACCATGCTTTGAGGAGCATTTATCTAGACAATTTTAGTTCATGCAAATAACAAAAATAACCTAACTGATTTCAAATAAAGTTTTAAGGAAACTGTTCATGTTTTTACACATGGAACTTATTTGAAATGGTGGTTACTTGAGATGAATTTCTTTGTATTAGACTTTGTATAGGAGAAAGGATCTTACTTCCATATGGCCTAAGAGGGTGATTAGGATTTGATTTTCCCTTCTTCAGAATCTAGGGTTCTGCTTTGGGGTACGAAAATGCTTACGTGGTTCTTTCAAACCCTTCTTGATGGTAAGCTGTATTACCTAGTGTTTGCTCCCATTCAATCACATGTCACCTTTTCTGCCCATTCATATAACTTTAGAGATCCCTTTTCAGTGTATTGCCATCCTCTTGCCTTTTGCTTATTGGGGAGATTTATCTACTTATGTGGGATTTTATTCCTCAAATAAGATAGGTTTGATTACTGACCCCTGAGGAACACAAATGCCTAGTTATCCCTATTTGTAATTTCCTATTATTAAGTCAGTTCTCTATGCAGGACAACAAAGTCCCTCTCATTTCCATGGTGACTGAATGAAGAAGCAATGCTTACAAGGAGCCAGCCAGAGCATATGAGACAGAAAAAAGGAGGCTTGAAATTTCTCCAGACTTAGGAAATATGTATTCCATGGCACAGAATGGAGTATCACTTCTGAAATATTTCACTTTCCATCCTCTTGATGGATATATTTTGAAGTTGTACAAGCATTCCCATTCCTGTAATATGTGTATAAGCTCTCCTTTATTTTTGACACTTTTATTTACCCTTAATGGTACATGGAGCTAAAAGTGATATATTTTCTAGACATGGCTTGATTTCAGGGGATATATATCTTCAACCAGAGAATAAGATTCTTTACAATGAGCAGTGTTGAATAGGTGCTTCTACAGTAATCAGGCAACATGTATTTGGACTTGACTGCTCAGGGTAACCATATATATTCTTATTGAAGTGCTGGGTGCTTAAAAATGCTTTACTTCATTCCGAAGTTAACAAAAATGACCCTGAAAAGTACACTGATAGCAAGCAATATTGCACCAATTATACCCTTCACTGCATTTGATTGTGGGGTTTTCTCTTTATTAGCTTAAAAGTGAGCAATACCAAGTCTAATTCCCCAGGGCCTTTTGTGCTTCTACAAATCATGTCAAGTTGCTCACAACCACTGAATTCATTGCTCTGATTTAGAGATAGCAGTACATTGGATGAGAATTTAAAAACAACAATAGTAAAAAACATTTAGGTCTTCAATTTATACAAATTTGCAATTTCAGAGAGTTTTATATCTAGGTGAATGTTCTTTTTATGAGGATTCTTCATGTTCCTTATTAACCAGAGATGAATTTTGGAGAGTCCACTTCTGGTAATGGCCAAGTACATTGTGTTGAACTTCTGCAAGTAACTCACCACACACACACATACAAAGTTATCCAAAGGGATTTAAGAATGATTAAAAGAAAGCAGAAACTGAAGGGCAGTTGACATTTGGAAGAAGGGAATAGCACCATTCTTTTTGCTTGAGGATGGGTTCAGGTGGTATCAAGCAGGGAGGTTAAAATTCAGAGAGAAATCCACAGCCTTACTAGTTGAGAAACCAGAGTTCAGTGCCATCAAAGCATCTAGAAACTGGGGGAATTTCTAGGGAAGGGGAGAGCTACAGAGAGCATCAAATTCTGCATATGTACTTGACCCAAGTCTCCGGCTGACTTCTGAGCTATGAATGTGCTTGGCGGACTTCAAGCAGCCCAGCCAAAGCTGAAATAACTGAAATAGCTGAAAAGATATTTCAGCTTCCACTAAGTGCAGAAGGGTCAGAGTTTGGGGTTTGTGTTCACATAAGTTAACTGTCTGCTGAAACAAACAAAAGTCAGCACTCTTAGGTAGCAAATAATAGAGTCCAGAGTCTCCACAACATATCATTAACACAGTCCAGAAACAATAAAAAATCACCAGACATATGAAAAAGCAGGAAATTGTGCCAATTCTCAAGAGAAAGGGCAGTCAATGTAGATCAATCCTGAGACAATCCAGATATTGGAATTAGAGGTCAAGGATTTTAAGGCAGCTATCATAACTATACTCAGGGTATAAAAAAATATAATGATAATGAGTGATAAGAAATCTTGCAGGAAAGAAAATCTATAAAAATAAACGAAGAAGACATTCTAAAACGGAAAAATGTGGTATCTGAGATAAAAAATTTTCACTAGGTGGGCTTAACAGCATAATGGTGATGGTACAAGAAGAAAGATTCAGTGAACATGAAGGGAGATTGATAGAAATTATCCAGTCTGAAAAATAGAGAAAATAAACAACTGAAAAAAATAAATAAATAAAGGAACTTCAGGGACCTGTGGAACAATATCAAACTCTAATAAATATTTAATTGAGTCCCAGAAAAGAAGAAAGAAAGAATGGGACACAAAAACTACTTGAAGAAATAGTAACTAAGTATTGCCCAAATTTAGTAAGATGCATACATTTAGAAATTCAAGAAGCCCAGAGAAACTTAAGCTGAATAAATACTATAGATGATTTTTGAAGGTTTATAACATTTTAATACTATGTAGGGGGCAAGTTGGGGAAAAATTTGGGGACTCTGAATTTGTAATATGTTTGGGGATATGGAAAAATGGGAAAATAACAAAAATGAACTAGAAATGCATTTTGTTCCTTTTAAATCTATTATTAGAATGTTAAACAGGAGTACTATAAGAATGAATTATCCATTGGATAGCTAAATAAAAATAATATTTTTCAGTCACTATGACACTCAGATAAATTCTAAGATTTCCTTTCATTTCCCTCCCTCCCTTCCTCACTTTCTCCCTCTCTCTCTCCCTTTTATCCTGGAGAAAGGCAAAGAACATAATTTTTCTTTTTGGCACCATTAGATTGAAGAAGAAATGACATTTTATTATTTGGGTCAAGAGTTACTGTGATAACCAATAGTTTCATATTTATAATATTGTATATTTAACAAATGTCTCCACAATTATTATACAGTAGAGTGTTAGGATTTCTAAGATGATTTTAAAATAATTTCTATTTAAAAGATATGAAATTAAAACAGAAAATTATTTTATGAAAATAACTGATAAAGGAAAAATAACAAGCAATTTTTCTCTATTTACCATTCAGAATATTAGAATAGGGTGACTGGGAAATTATACTGAAAATGCAAGATAGAATGTTTTCTCTACACTACTCATAGTAGAATGTTAATTATACATCCTCAACTGAACCAATGCCCTGGAGCTTTTCTATAATATTGATAAGAGAGTTCAAAATGAATGTCTCTTTAATGTACCACCTGACAAATATGAGATTAAAGGTCCTGCAGAATTTTGAAGGCCAAATGATGGGTTGTCTGATTCTGAGAGATAAGCTGACTCTTTAAATAGAAATGAAAGATTGCATGAGACTTACCCTCTTCTATCAGCCCCCCTCTAATTCCCAAGTTTTAAACTCAATTACAATTTCATTGGTACTTAAATTTTCCCTTATTGTCACAAATTTTGAACATCTGAATTTCAAAGAGAACAAACACAACAGCCTTACACACAGAATCAGTCATAGTTGGAAGGGTACCACCCAAATTATTTAGTTTTAGTTCATCTACAAGAGACTGTACCATTACTGGGATTCAATAATGTGATATCTGAATAAAAGCCTTACTTTAATTACTGCTTTCATTTTTTTTTCCCAAAGCCCAGTTCTTAACAAATTTTGAAGACATAAATTTGGACCTGGTCACTGTCTGTTCTCCAGTTAATTCTTCAAATAGCTTCAGGATAGCTTTAGTTAACTTGGCAAAATGCCCTCAGAAATGAATTAGCATGTTTAAGAACTTGGCCAATCTCTCCCTCATCCCTACCCCAAGCAAAGCCTATTTAATTTCAAGCAGGCATTTTAGCATATAGTGGTTAAATTCCATCCTGCGTTCCTATCTTGAATTGGCTGATTTGGAGGCAGGCAGACTTCCTTCTGTATCTCATGCAATTTAGAAACAACAGCAGATTAGCGATTAAATTGGCTGAACAACTTCTGGCTCATATCAATTAATTTCTCCAAGGTTTTTTCCTTAAATAAAGCATCTTTTATACACAGCTGCAGGGAATGTCTCAAACAACCCAGCTATATAATACACCACTATCTTTGAATACTTTCATTTTTAATATTAGAAGCTCTGTCATAGAAAAGAGCCTGGAAATCCATCATTATTCTACATTGATACAAGTATAAGAAATAACAGTATCAGTGTTCCAATAAATTAAGACTCTGTAAAGAAGAACTCTCACCTTCTGAAAGGTGCTGCAATCATGAGGGATCTGAGGATATTTCTAAGCCAGTCAAGAAAGAGCTATATATTTGGCATCTGTAGAGGTATTCTCCTTTTTAATGTTAAATTCAACATGAAATCTAAACCATGTGTAGTTAAAGTGATTTTCCAAGTAGAAAGAAAACAACCTACCAACCAAGTCCATACACTGTGAACAGTATAAGAGGAATGGGATCACCCTCCTTTGGAAACAGGGCTGAGAGGATAAAGTTGTGGTATTCACTTGTTTCTGGCTCCTAGAGTTCGATTCTTAAAAAAAAGTAGAAGGTTAAAAAGTTGTATAGTAAAACTGAGTCTTCACTCGAATGGGAAAAAAAAATCACTTTCCTCTTGGGGTTTCCTTAAGATGCTTGGTGGTTTACCTGTACTATCCCCTCAGCCTTTGGAAGCTGATCAACCCAGCTACCTACTCCTTTCAAACTTCTCTATCCTCTCAGTTCAGAGGTACCAGGAATTACCTATCAGGAATTACATTTTGTGTTGAGAACTCTCCAGACATAAGCAAGAATCCAGAAATTTGTCAAATGGGCTAAAACTTTGCTTTAAAGTTTAAAAAAAAATCAGAATTTAATGCAGATACAGGAATATTACCTATGTTCTGCATTATCTGAGCATTTGGAAATTTTCCTTATATTTGATTTTCAGTAATTTTTATTACCACGAATGTTTTCAATAACTTTAGAGAGTATACTAATGCTAAATTAGATAATGGGAATGTTTCTGATAGCAAAAGTTTAGATTTATTAAAACATGGAAGACAGATTTACACATTAAGTTTTTAGTGGCATTTTTTTTTTCTTCTCAGCAGATATCCAGTGGAAATTTTATATTTATCAAGAGTTTTAGTGCAGGATAAAAGTTAGAATTATTCCTGTCATAGGAAGAGCACAGCCAACACTTCTGTGGAATACCTACCTCATATTTATATACTCCCTGGATTTAGTATCCCACTATTAGATTTAAAAATTAAAGCCTGTATCACTCCATTTCCTGTAAGTTACCACTTCTTGACACTGTACAATTCTTGGACATAATTACTTTGAGTCCCTAGAGTAATGTCAGTAAGCAACTCATGAAAGCTTCCTGTTAGAAGCAGATAGAATGAGACAATGACTACATAACTGAGATCAAATTATATCCGCAGGGAATATGGTGCGGTGCTCTCTGTATTCTATAAAAGTCTACATGAAAAGCTCACTGATTTGGATGAATAGCGTGGAGAGTTCTTTCGAGCTGGTGAAAAGTCTGAATTATAGATTATTGGGAAAGAAATGCACATCCACTGGAAGAAACCTCTAACAAGTGCTCATTTAAAACAGTACCTATATTGCTGGTTTTCATAAGCATTTTGATAGCATACTTGAAAGCTGTTAATTATCTAAAGTAGGTTAAACAGTTTCTTGCAAGGTGTTTATACTGTTAATTTGTTTAGCAAAGCAGTCCTTTTTATATCAAATAGCATAAAGGTATATTACAGCTACTAATGACTAAACATCCTGCATTTTAAATTAGTTATATCTCAAATTTACAAGTTTGTAGTTTTTCATTACTAGTCTCTGGAAAAATTCTAGGCCTTTCTTTCAGAGGTCCACTATTCTTATTCAATATTCACAAATATATAACTTTAATTAAATATGATCATATCCTGAGAGAGTTATGTTCTCAAGTTTGGATGACAGATTTCTATAGTGCATGATAAGCTTAAACTTTTTCTTTCAGTCACATAGTCACAGATTCTAATTGTAAATCTGAGGAACTCTGAGAATATGAAACCTTTTTATATGCGTGATATTCTCCAACCAGCAAGTTAAGCTTTTCACAGGGAAATAAGAATATTATGAGGCTTACCTAATTAATACCTATCTTGCTCTGTGATAGTCACCCCTACAGTGTTCAACAGGCTATCACAGTCAAGTGTCAAATAGGTTCCAGAAATCAAAGTACATTTTACCAGCAGCCATTCTTCTCTTTTGAGAAGGATGTGGACTGGTTCGGGTTTGTGTTCTGATTTCCTGTTGTCTGGGTTCAAATCCCAGCTTGGCTCTTTACTAGCCTTGACTGTCTTCTTATCTGTGAAGCAGGGACACCAGCAAGACCTATTTCACAGGTCGGTCTGAGGCTTAAATGTGGCACTCAGTCCAGCACACAGTACTTTGTAGGAACCAGGAGAATGATAACAATTGTTATCTGTTTGCTAGAAACATATCCAAAGGAAGTTAGGTTCATTTGGCATGAACTGTTCTTACCGAATTTTCATTTCTCCCTACCCCTACCCATGAGCATTGCATTAGACAAATTGTGCTTCCAAAAGAACACGGTTTTCCCTTTTTCACAATTATATATATATTTAAAACCAGTGAGTTCAAGTTTTTTCCAGGGGGCCAAATTCAACTTTAATATTCAGAAATTTTCAGAATTCACATTTTTTTCCCTTTGGGAAAATCAATGTATCTTCAAAGTTTTGGCCCTGCTCCCGGGGATGATGATTTCTCAGAGATGACCAGTACTGTGTCCGATCATATTTTCAAGCTCTCTCAGTTCCCTTGATGCAATCTGTCTGGAGCTGGAGACTTGCATTTAAAGTGGTTAAGTACTACCCGACTAAACTTGCTCACATCAAAACAGGGTTTCAATTTCCATTTAGTGATTTTTGTTCTGCTCTTTCCAGACTGAGATGATCCTTCTTAGTGGAGAGGATGGAAATAAAATAGGAGTTGAGTAGTTCTGTCAACTGTGTGTCGCCTGTAAACACTTAACAGTTTTACATTTACTTTCCTAAGAAATGGTCTGATCACTACCATTTTCATCTGGTAACTCTAAAAAAAATATTACTGATGAGATGGATACCATCCATATTACTCTATTTTTTTCTTTCCAAATCAAAATGTCTACATATTAGCAATCTTCTTACATTTTGTCTTAGATGAAGCATCTATTTCTTTCCAAGGCAAAACAGTTGGGGGAAATACCCTTAATATGAAAATGTGCTTACAAATGCCTGTAATAATGTTCAGAGTTTCTTCTATTTTTTTTGGACAAATTGGGTTAAATTTTGAAACACTGCCATACTTTGCTCTTTAGATGAACTCTATTCTCAACTTGAAGCAGTTAATCACTACTGAATCAGGTTATATTGTTCTAACCTGCATTAGAACAGGTGTACATATTTGGCATAATAAATAAAAAACCTCAAAAACACTCTCTGATGGTGAACCGATGGTGTAACTCTTGTATACACCAATTACGCTCTGCCTGGGATTGTCGTTTGACTTTGTACACTCACTATGCTGAAATCTCCTCAAAGACAACCTCGAAGGTCGTCCCTCAACCCCCAAATCCTGCTGCTGCTTCACCTCACCCCACCGAGCTCTGGCATGCTATACCCTGTAACACCAAATTAAAAATAAGGAGTAGGGCTTCCCTGGTGGCGCAGTGGTTGAGAGTCCGCCTGCCAATGCAGGGGACACGGGTTCGTGCCCCGGTCTGGGAGGATCCCATGTGCCGCGGAGCGGCTGGGCCCGTGAGCCATGGCCGCTGAGCCTGCGCGTCACGAGCCTCTGCTCCGCAACGGGAGAGGCCACAGCAGTGAGAGGCCCACGTACCGCCAAAAATAAAGGAGTAGATAAAAATTTTAATTGTTTTCCTGCGAATTTTTCTTAGGTCCAAGAATATAAGGCCAGGTATTCTGTAGGACTTCCAGAAAGAACCTTATAGGAGTAAACACAGGAAATATACAAGCATTGTAAAGCTAGGGCATAGTACCCACATACAGATCTAGGGTACTTTCAAACACCACTTGTAGGTTTAATTTTGGTTCGCTGCAGACCGACATGCACCACAATGCTTGAATAAGGACTGCACGAATGGGGGCTTTGCCTGGAGTATAATGAAAATGTTCTAATGTTCTTGGCAAGTGTATGTAGGGGTTTGCTTACCGTTAAGTATAAATCAGTCATTGCTTGGTACCCTGAACAGTGAAGGGCACTAGAAGCACATAGGAGACTGTGTACCATAGGAGAGTCTAAAGTCCATTCAAATACCAGTTATTGCCTAGATGGCTGATTTTATATGGAATTGAGATGACTTAAGAGAGAAAGAAGGCAGTGTTCACAGTTTGGCTGGGCATCCAGCCAGACGTGCACACAAATCTAGACAGGCACTGCAGCTGCTGAAGGAGAGGCCCGATGCTGGGGAGGGCAAAGAAGTCTGCAGGAGCCTGTGCAGGCTCCTCCCCATTGTCTGAAGGGACATTACCCCCCAGCTCTCTTTATCTCAAACATGTTTAAAGACATAAATCAGCAGACAAGAAGGACTAGATTCATTAAGGCAATTGGTGGGGAAAATATATGCATATAAATAAATATCTAAATTCATAACCCAACTGGAATTATTGTAGAGGAGCGCAAAGTCAAGAAATCCAAAATAAAGAGACAGAACTGAAGGAAGAGATGGGTTTGTGACCTTTGCCTGTAAACCGAGTACATGGTGAGGATCGGGCCAGTGGTCAGGATGGCAATGTGGCTAACGATCTTGATGCCAGCAGTGAAGGGCCTAGGAAAGGAGGTGATGTGTCTGCAAAAGTAATGATTTATCCTGAGTCCACTGAATACAGGTGAGCAAGCAGGTGTCATGTTATTCTCAGTACAATCCACTACCGTAGGTCACTGGAAGGCAGGTAGAAAGTTCACCACTTTGCCCACAGATTAATAGAATCTTAATCTGCTGTCAACCCAGCTCAAATCTAAAGCATTAGAAACAATGATTGTCTCAGCACAGGATGATAAGTAGAGGCAGTGAAGCATAGTGGGCAAGTGTGCAGATTTTGTGAGCACATACACCTGGGCTAGAATGCTATCTCTGCTTTCACTAGCATGGGAACTTGTACAACTTTCTTAAACTCCCTGAGTCTCTTTTCTCCACAGGAAAAAGAGGATAATGGTTCAAACCTTACATGGATTGTTATAAGGATTAAAGTAGGTAACATACAAAGCTGTCAAAACAATACTACACAGCAACCAGTTGAAAGTATTTTTATCATATCATCATAATTATTAATTCTACATTTCTTTGGGCAAATAACTATGAAGTCATGAACTGACTCTAACAGCTTTGTTTGTTTTATAAGATGAACACATACATCACTGAATGGTAGATGCAGGACTTAGCCAGGCTGTGCATTCACTGGGTGCAGTTGAAGGGTATCATTGGCCCCTTGGAATAACAAGACTGATCCCACTGACAAGACATGGGATGATGAGACCATGTAAGAGGAAGCTCATTGGAACAAAGGAATTCTTGAAATGGGAATATTAATGTCTAGAGAAGATGTAAGAAAAATTTCAAGCTAAGGAATCATTGCGTTTATTGCCATGACACAGGAATTAAGAAATCAGGTGAAAGTAGATTTTGTGCCTCATAGAATTTGAAGCACCCTCATTGTCACAATCATAGGTAGATGATGCTGTTACTTTCTTCATAGCCTTTAGAGTCTCTAATAGTGTGTGTGAGAAGGGGATTTGTATTTTATAAACTCCAGAGTACATATATAAATGAGTAAAAAGTGTATCTTACTCTGGCTAACAGTTTTTATTGGACATCCTCCAAGTAACAAATAAAGTACTTAAAACTCGTTGGATTAAGTTCTGATGAGCCTAGAAATGCTAAGGAGAGGGAAAGACATGATTTGATACAGAGTTATAGATCTGATTTCTGTGTGTGGAAATTCATATAAATTTGTTTTTGTCGCACTGATTTTGATAACCTGCCATAAAACTTTTGTTAATGCTAAGAGGAAAGACATAGCTAATGCTATAAATTCATATAGATATCTCTGCCTTACATATTTTGGTAGCAAATTAAATTTATCACTTCATTATCCCTTCCTGGCAGTTGGAAGTTGTAGACTTTAATGGAAGGTGCCAGGGCTGCTAATAGAATCTTCTCGTCACAGATGAAGGAAATGTAAAAGCAAAACTCACAAAGATTTGATGGGTTTTATGCTAAAAGACAACAGCACTCAAAAACACAAGCTAAGAATGAAGCCTGTACTCTATCAGGGGATGGAATTAATTATCTAACAGATTTGTAACTCTTTCTCTGCTATAAATAAAAATGCAGCAGTTTTCACAAGTGATCATTTGGCCACAGCCATTGCCTAGTATAGATTGGAATTAATGAGGACATTTACATAAAGCTTATACTACCATTTTCCACCCTCGAGACAGTTCATCTGTCCTTTCCCAATTGCTCCTCATTTCCCAGACTGAGATGGACACTTGTTCCTTTCTGCTTCTATAACTCCAGTATCATAATAGCAGTTATGTTGAAAGGAGGTATAGTTTAGTGGTTAAAGGCACAGGGTTTTCTTTGTTTTGTTTTTGTTTTGTTTTTTGTTTTTTTCTTTTGCAGTATGTGGGCCTCTCACTGTTGTGGCCTCCGGATGCGCAGGCTCAGCGGCCATGGCTCACGGGCCCAGCTGCTCCGTGGCATGTGGGATCTTCCCGGACCGGGGCACAAACCCGTGTCCCCTGAATCGGCAGGCGGACTCTCAACCACTGCGCCACCAGGGAAGCCCTAAAGGCACAGTTTTTGCAATAAACAGAACTGTGTTTGCATCCTGCTTCCACTAGTAATAACTAAACCTCTTTAAGCCTCAGCTTCCACCTTTATAAAATGAGGGTGTATATACATATAAGTAAATGCATGTATATATGTATATGTGTAGATAGTTATGTAAAGCATTTAATGAATTTATTACTGTTATCTTATTTTTTTTTTTTGCAATTGACCATCCCTTGATGATAAAGGGTTTATCTTGTTCATCACTCAATCTCAATTATCTACCACATGCCTGGTATGTAACAGATACTCAGTATTTGTTGAATGAATATACATATGTTTAAATGATTAAAAGTCAAACTCAAATTAAAGCTTCTGAGCTAAGCAGAGAGACATAAATTCTAGTTAGTTCCCAAAATCAAACCTGTCACAAAAGTTATGAGTTCAGAAAAGATATGTGATATTTGTTTCCAGCCATAATTTTTTAGGAGATGCATCTTAGATAATAGGAAGCACAAAAGCAGAAGCTTGAAGGAAAAAAATACCAGCATCAAAATATAGTTTTGAACTTTTTACAACTTTGCCATAGTAACGCCTCACAAAATGCACAAAATGTACACATGTGAATCGAAATTCAACCTCAAGAGTTTTGTCTTTATTTCTATAAATGTTCTAATTTTATTATCGATTAATCATGGTGCTATTACAAGACAAAATGTCAACGCATATATTAAAGCATCAGAAAGGTATTTGGCTTAAATTTCCAGACAAATGTCCCACTGTGTTTGTCTGTATAAGGGTGGGTAGGACATTAGGGCAAAAGAGCCCAGCCCTGCATGTAACACTCTATCAACAATCAGTTTAAGGTTCTGTTCTGGGAGCTGTGGCCTCAGGCAAGGCCAGCTTTTCTTAACAGAGGCTGCAAGCACTGGCTGATCATACAAAGCAAAAGAAGTTGAAGGCCTACCAAAAGACCTAATCAAATCTTCCATCTTTCTGAAGCAGCTTCTCATTTGCATTGTGATGCCACATCCCTTACCTGTGTCACTCCTCACGGAGCCAGTTGTTCCCCTTCTAGATTTCTAAGCCCTAGCCAACCTCCCTGATGTGCAAGGCCTAAAGTATTCCAATTCCACGCCCAGTTGGCAGAGGGAGTCAGCAGAGGGAAATACATTTGTTTATGTCCCCAGCCATCCATTTTCTTTAAGCTGGTTTCCAGCCAAGATTGTTATCTAGATACCAGCTATTCTTTTCCAATAGTTAAATTCATAAGGTTTTAGTCTCCCAAAGGCTACCTGATTAAAGTAATTGGGACATAAAAAGTGTCTTTAGTATTTCTTGTATGATATATCTTACTTTGTCCCTAGAAATATTACTGAATGCTTAATCTCTAGTTTCTTTCAGAATTAGTTGTTTACTTTTTTAAAAGTTAATTTAAGGTATTTATGTATATTTACACACAGTAAAATACACAGTAGACAGTTGGAGGAGTTTGAATAAATAAATATATCCATGAAACTATGACCCTAATCAAGGTATAGGACCTTGTTATCACTCCAGAAAATTCCCTTGTGCCTTCTTCCAGTCAATTTCTCCTTATCACTGTTGTGATTTTGAAATCAAGTAGGACCCTGTGGGGATCCTGGGCACAGAAGCTTTTCTATGTACTCCATTTCTTGTTTATAGGGAATAGGCTTCAGCTTCCATGACCTTCCCTGAATTCCAAAGGGCAGGTTCAAACTGTTGCTAATCAGGGAAGGGAAGGGATGCAGAGACAAGGGAGCATCAATCAAAAAACAACAGCGCAGGGCTTCCCTGGTGGCGCAGTGGTTGAGAGTCCGCCTGCCGATGCAGGGGACGCGGGTTCGTGCCCCGGTCCGGGAGGATCCCACATGCCGCGGAGCGGCTGGGCCCGTGAGCCATGGCTGCTGAGCCTGTGCATCCGGAGCCTGTGCTCCGCAGTGGGAAAGGCCACAACAGTGAGAGGCCCGTGTACCACAAAAAAACAAACAAAAAAAACAACAGCGCAGCCTTGGGGCAGGGTCCTGCTTCTGCCTCAAGGGATACACATAACAATATCTTTGAGCTCTTCTGCAGAACCAAACCCCCCAATGAATGGAAGATGTTAACTACTTGATGAAGCATTCTTCATTCCAGAGAGAAGGTCACAGTTTGATAACCTCAAGAATCACAGAAGCTCACCAGGAGACCACCTGAGGCCAGATTAAAGGAATACAGGCCCTGCACACACCTTGATCCTTATCAGCAACCCTACCCTTGAACCATTGCTATAAAACTCCTCACCAAATCCCCCCGGGTTGGAACACACAGCTTGGGGGCAGGAGCCTGCTGTGTCCCCCTTTGCCTGGCAAAGCAATAAAGCTATTCTGTGCTACTTCACACAAAACTCTGTCTCCAAGATTCAATACAGCACCAGTGCACAGAGGCCAAGTTTTCAGCATCAATTTCTAACAAAGTTTATTTTTCCCATACTAAAATTCCACATAAAGGGAATTATTTCATAAGTACCCTTTTGTGTCTGGCTTCTTCCTCTTAACATAATGTTTTTGAAATTCATCTATCTCAAACTTTAAGGAGATATGTTTTTATTTCTCTTTGATAAATACCTGGGAGGAGAACTGTTGGGTCTTATAAGAAAGTGCCAAAGAGTTTTACAAAGTGGTTGTAGCATTTTATATTTCCACTGGCAAAATACAGAGGTCTAGTTGCTCCATATTCTTGCCAACATTTGACATTGTCAGTCTTTTTAATTTTAGCCATGACAGTGGGTGTGAAGAGGTATTGCATTGTGGTGTTTCACTGTGCTTTTTTTTTTTTTTTTTTTTTTTTTTGCGGTACACAGGCCTCTCACTGTTGTGGCCTCTCCCATTGCAGAGCACAGGCTCCGGATGCACAGGCTCAGCAGTCATGGCTCACAGGCCCAGCAGCTCTGAGGCATGTGGGATCTTCCCGGACTGGGGCACAAACCCACGTCCCCTGCATTGGCAGGCAGACTCTCAACCACTGTGCCACCAGGGAAGCCCTGCTGCACTTTTTAATGTCACGTAAGCTTTTTCTGTTTTTCCTTACCCAGGTTTGTCAGTTCTTACCTAGTGCTGTCCTTTACTTAGGAGAATATCATTCCTAATCACAGGTCAGGCTACCTAAACTATGGTGATGTGCAAGGTCACCTGTGTGATGGAATATAAGTTGGTGATGACAAAAGATGCATCTACCAAAACATTTCCTTGACTCACTCTTGCTAAGCTTCCTTTGGGTTTTCTAGGAGGGGCCGAATGTACCACCATCATAGATAGGCTTATCAGGCTTTTGGTAAATTAATTAAACAGAAGTCTGCTCAATTTTGGTGCCAAAGGACTAATGGAAGAAAAAAGGAGTGGGGCAAGGAAGTGGGGCTATAGAATGTTTGTCCTTGGACTCTACCTTGTTTGTTTTATTCAATTACTGCCTGCTCTAGGCCTTGACACCTACCTAACCAGTTAATGCATTCCTCCTTAGCCCACGGAAATTATCCTTGAAGTTCCTTAGAATCAAGTGTATCTCTTATTAATTGATTTAAAGTGAAAAAAACTCACCACATTTCATACAATTTAGGCTAAATAAATTTTTTAAACACAGTGCAAATCAATTGAACTGTCCTTTCATGTTGCATCCTTCAACTGCTGAATATTCTATATGGCATTTCACAGAAATATGATTTGATTTGAGAACATCTGCAGCAGTCTGGAACACATTTTCCCCTGTACTTGACTTTTAGCTCATTACAGCTCTCAGATGTTCTCTCAGCAATCCTGTGACATATTGGAGTGTTACTGAACAAACATCACTGAAGCCTATGTCTTGAGTAGTGTCAATCTCAGTTGAAAATGTTTCAGCTTTCTTAGCATCAACACTAGAAGAATTTAATTAACCCACTGAAACTTTCAAAATGATAGTTAATGCATGTAAGAAATGAGAAATCTGAAACGTAGGGGGAGAGTGGATAAGTGCTTAACCTCCCACGAGCTGATGCCTGCCACCCTCAGCCTGCGCTTAGGCAGCCCATGAAAAGCCTTGCTGCTCTGTGCAGCCTCCTAGACTTTGCCATGAAACCTCTGGCTTGCTCTGTCACCCCTCTGGAGATGGAGAAGGTGGAGGTGGCAACCACTGCTGTCACACTCCCCTGGTCCCCAAACAAGGTCAGCTTCCAGCCTCTAATCAGCTCCCATCCAGCTGCTCTTATGTTTTTAGTAGGTGGGGTTGGGAGACCAAGGTCAGAAAAGCGCTGTTGGCAGTGACACGGTTTTTTGCCCACTGCTGCTATTACATTAAGGAAGCAGCTGGTGAGATAATGTATGCCAAAGTGCTTTGTAAATTATAAAGTGCTTATATAATTGTCAGGGATAATCACTACTGTTGTTTTATTCCTAGGTTGCAGGAAGAGCACTGAACTGGGCTACTGGGTGGCAAAGTCCATCAGAAAGCTGGAGAGATGGGCGTGTGGGGTCCAGAGGGGGGGTCTTGGTGAGAGTACAGATTTGGATGATAACAGCAAGGAGATTAAAATTGGCTTCTGGGTCTGATGAGCACAGACAGTAATAGAAGAGCCATGGACAGGGGAATGTTATGTGAGGGCCAATAAAGGGGAGGGGTTCTAAAAGATTTAAGTCCAGGAAGCTTCTTTTCAGACACAGAAATGTTGTTTGACCCCAAGCCTCTGCCATACTTTCGGCCTTAGCTTGGGCCCTAGCCTTCCCACACTTCCTAGACCTTAATTTCAGATTATTTTGGAAAACATTCTCAAGTTCCCTGCCACCCCTGCTATTCTGTGCATATCTCTGTATCACTGTAATTATCATACTATATTATATAAATAACTCTTTAATTGCCTAATTTCCACACTAGTCTGTGATTCTTTTAAAGAAGGCAGCATTATAAAGCCTGGCACATACTAGGTGCTAACAATTGTTTGCTTGATAAAAAGTAAGGGAGAAACCAGGAGAAGAGTGTTCAAAAATCAAAGAAGAAATTTCTAATAGGAAGAAGTGGTCAATTGTTGAATGTAACAAGATCTAGTAAAGACAAGATAGGAAATTACTGGATTTGGTGATCACTAAATCACATAACTTGAACAAGAGCAGTTCTAGTGATTTGGGGGGTGGGGATGGATAGAAATCTAATTTTGATGGGTTGGAGATAGTAAAGCAAGTAAGGAATGAGAGAAATGAGTAAAGTAAGTAAGGGATGAAAGACAATGAGTAGAGATGATGCTTTCTGGAACCTGACCCGTGAAAGGAAGAAAAAATTCAGACCCTGTTATTTATTTTTCTCAACAATCCTATGGGATACCTATTGTTATCCCAAGTTTTTAAACAAGGAAATGGTGGCTAAGAGGAAAGTATGTAAGTTGCCCAAGGCCTTACTACTAACAAGAAAGAAGCTATGTGAAAAGCATAAACTCTGCTCAGTTTCATCAGCTGGATTAAGCCAGTGGTGGGATCTCTTCACAATAACTTATTTAAAACCAGCTACAAAGCAGGAATACATATTTTTGCTGTACGGTTTGGAAACAAGGCTATCTGGTATCTTCCGGCATTTTGCCAAGAGATCGGGCCCAGGGTGGAGTGATGTAATGGAAAACTGCATTATGGTACCAGCTGCCAGCAGGTGGCAAGAGGTGCAGAAAGGAAAGTGAAGGTCACTAAAGAGGAGCTCTTCCGTTTTACAATTTTCAAAGGGCTACAGGGCTATCAGTCCTCTGGCAACAGCTACAAGTTATTTGCAATTCTGTATTAATCCTCACTGGCTGGTTGTACTCTGGTAATAATCATACTTGAAATGTCAGTGACTTAACATAATAAAAGTTGCTTTCTCACTCGTAAAAAAAAGCCTGTTGTGTCTCTGGATATCCTCAATGTGGCGGCTTAGCAATCTAGGCCATCCATTTTATGTTGCCACTTTCTCAACATGAGACTTCAGAGTTTGCTGTGGCAAAGGAAAGGGAATTTAGAGAATTGAGTGCCAGCTGTGAAATGTTTCCACTCAGAATCACATGCCACATTTCACTCACATTGCATCAACGAGATCTAGTCACCTAGTCATATGAAGCATCCAAGAGGCAAGGAGGTTTACTTCTCCTACAGAACAAGGAAATATTAGTGAGCACCACCGATGCTGACCACAAACTCTGAGGGTATGAACAGAGAAGGATAATCCTGCAGGCTTGTTCTATATCTCAGTGAAGAATGTATACAGTAGTCCTGGGATAATTCTATTTTCTTAGGAGGCCCAGATTACCACAAATGCCATATGTTTACTTTCATTAATTTCACTTGGGACCTATATTAAAGGTAAAGAAACATCTAGGCAACATTTGGTAACATTTAGGCTCCAAAAGATAACCAGCTTGATAGCCCTGAAACGATGGGTGACATTCTATCGCTCAGTTGGAATGGGCATATGCAGAGAATAATTGAAAGCAGAGGATCTAGAGAAGCTTCTCTAGTTTGAGATGAAATAGGATAAAATTGATAAGCAGGAAAGACAAGAAAAATGCTTTAAAGGTATATGGCAACAGAGGTTCAGGAGGCACGGTCTTGACGTGGTTTGCCAGGAGCAATCCACAATAGATGGGCCAGCATGGGAGTGAAGCTTCAGGGCACTTCCAAGTCTATGAGGCAACTTCACAGACAGAGCCTGAAGCTGCAAATCAAAGAATTCTCTATGTAGCATTAGCCACGTTCTCTGGGCAGGTTGTAGTCATATCTTCTCAAACACATTTCTAGGGGTCACTTGTGGCCATGAAGCACAGACTAATATAGGGCATGGATTTTAGACACTAATAAGATTGCTTTCCAATATCTATACAGCATGAAACGGAGGGGATATTTAGAAATTAGGTGGTTAATTAGGTCAATATGGCAACCAAATAGAGCAATCAGGTTTCTAAGGAGAAGAGGAAAAGGGATAGATATTTCATCTGGATATCTAAATGGATTTAGTTAATTGGGAGACTGTCAATTATTCAGAACAATTGAAGATATCTTGGCCTATCCTTCCTAAACTTCCAGGGTTCTGGTAATGCTATTCAATGGCAGTTACATGCATATAATTTCAAAAGTAAAAAAATACAAAATACAAAACCAAAACCAAAACCAAAATACAATAACAAAACCAAAGAACTATGGTTTGTCTTGTTTGACGTTTTTGGGGAGGGGGTAAATCACATCCTTCTTTTGAATTTCAAATAGCAGACATTTAATTTTTTTTCTCAAATCTTAGATTAGGATAAATTGTCATAAAGCTGAATATAATCAGAATCTCTGTTGACTCTTTTCATCATCAAAATGACTCCTTTGACTCCTTTAATACCAGAATATTATATCTTTTATATAATGCTCCGTTTATTCAAGTGGACAGTGAGCTTAAACAGAGATATAACAAATGCCTATTTTTTTCTCAGGGGAATCTCAGGGGCGTAGCTCAGAATTACAGAGAGATATTTTGCTTTATTCCATAAAATCAGGATTAGGAACAAAGCTAACTGGTTTGCGATAAATGTTCACTGATTTTGTAGAGTTCTTAGGAGGGAGGATAGGAGATGAGTTTAAGGATAGTATTTGAATTCAAATTTTATCTTACATGCTTATACTAATGGTTTCTTTACAAATCCTCAGTCCCCACCCAGAACAAGAAAAATCCTGATTTTTTTTCCTGGCTTAAAAGTACCATCAGAATTAATGTGGGTAACTTGTGTTTAAGATGAAAAGCACTTTTACACAAGTTCTAAGTATATAATTAATATTAATGAGGTGCATTCTGATTAAAGTAGTATATTTGATGAAGTATGAGGAATTATACTGAACCACTTACTTTCATGAAAGTGACAAAGGGAATAATTTCATTTGTACTTGGCAATTAGATATCAATTTAATGAGTGAGAAGAAATAGGGACTCGTAATTTTTAAAAGCATGACGGAATGCTGGCAACAGTAAAAATGTTGTATGGCTTACATTTTATTTCAGGCACACAGTGGTGGACTGCAACAAGGTGGGTATAATGGTTACAAATTCAAGAGCTCATTGCTGCCCAAATTCCTAAACCAGTCAAGCTGTCAGTGCTCCACACTCCAGGAAGTGCAAAGCCATATCCTGCAACATCTTTCTGTGTCGGTGCCCATGCAGGCATTACCAATTGATCACATACCTCCGCTGGGCTTGGCTTTGAGTTAGAATTCTCCTCTACAAAGTGCTCTCAGTAATTGCCACTAAATATCAGAGTTCCTCTGTGCAAAGAACCCACCTACCCCTGAGATGGCAGAGAAAACAAGCTGAGGAGGTTTATAGGGGCACACACTATTCTGGTTATAAGCAATGCAAAACTATCTCTTCCCATAACATGAAAGACTTCTACCAGCACCTCCTATAATTGTTGATATTAAATTCTGATATAGTTACTCTGATTTGGCAACAAAGTAGGCCCCTCCCTTTCACCTATTTTAGGACCAGTGATGAACCATTCATGCTAGTTTACTGCCCAAACCCCAAATTAACAAATTTATCTCCATTTTGCTTGGAAAGCAAACATTTCTGATTTGTTCAGGAGCTTTTTTGTGTGTATGAAAGGGAATGCTTCAAAGGACAAAGTTGCAGGCTTTTAAGCAGATCAAACAAAACTAACCTAATAAGGGCATGTTATCAATAGAAAGCCAAGAGAATGTATAAAAATAATGTATGAGTATCAGCTGGAAAATCTACACAGAAGATGGAAGAAATCCACTCATAAAGCATTGCTCAAATGTTTATGCTTACCCTAATGTTATCCATATATTTTGGATACAAATATATCACATATGCAAATTACCCCAATCTATTTATCTATGTTAGAATTAATTATAGCAATAACTGCCATGCATTGAATGCCTGCTATGTGCTACATACATCATATATATGATTTCTGGTCCTCACAAAGCACCCATGAAATCAGTATCATTATCTCACTTTGGCATTTCAGCAAAGGAGAACTGTAGGATTCATGTGGTTGGCCCAAGTACACCTAGTAGTAAGACACTGAGGTGGGATTCAAACCCAGACCTGCTGGACTCCAAACACAGTGCTCTTTTTACTACAGCAGCACATTGACTCCTTTGTGGGATTCTTACACATTAATGAGCTGATGAGACACTCAGGACTACAAGAGGGGGATATCAAATCTTATCCAGCATTTTTTGCTTATAAGTAGGAATAATCACCATTTATAACAGGTGATTGCCCTATTCTTAAAGGATACTTGGCAATTCAGCATTCTACCTAAGATACTACTCAAACCATCTGATGATATTTAGAGATGTAGATAAGTTCCCATAATATCTATGCAGTAGACTCATTTGGTAATTTTGGAAAGTTTGAATTTTGAGGAACTGATACTTTGTTTTTTTTGCCATGTTCTATGAAATGAGCTAAAATAATAAAAAAAATATTTAGCCTCATGCAATCAGTCATAGAAAGCAATAATATTGATTTCTATTTCAATCATTACCCAAGTAACTGACAGAAATGTAACATGTCATCTGGAACTTCTCTAACTGTATAATGTATCCCCAAAACATAACCGCAGGGACAAAGCTGCAATGAGAGAAAATAGTATGGACAAGAACTATGAGGCCGTAAGATGAACTTGAAAGAAAATGGCTTTCATCACCTTTTCTCTCTCTTTTTTGGGCTAGCCGTGCAAGTGGTCATGGATGGGAGTTCGCTGCAAGAGCCCACGGGCTCCCTCACAGTGGATTTTTCATTGTAAGATTCCGTGTACTTGTTGATAAGATTAAATTATTTCAAATCCAGTTTACTTTCATAAAGTATTACATATATTTATTCTGGTCACAAGTTCTTTGTGAGATATAAGTATTATGGATATTTTCTCTCATTCTGTGACTTAAATTTTCATTTCCTTAACTTGTCTTTTGATGAGCACTTGCCTTTTGAAGTGCAACTTATCATTATTTTTTTCTTGTATGGTTAGTGCTTTTTGTATCCTATCTAAAATTTTTTCCTTATAAGTAAATATATTTACTTATATTTTCTTTAAAAAATTTATAGTCTTTTTACTTTTATATCTATGATATATTTAAAATTACTTTTGTGTCCTGTGTGAGGAAAGTATAAGGTTCATTAAAATATATCCATATCTATATCTATATCTATATCTATATCTATATCTATATCTATGCTTATCTGTTAATTCCAGCACCATTTATCAAAAGGACTTTCCTTTCTCCATTGGATTGCTTTAGTGCCTTTGTCAAAAATCAATTGAGTGTATACGTGTGGGTTTACTTCTGGACTTTCCATTGATCTATTTGTCTATCCTGACACTAAAACACACTTGCTTGATTACTGAAGATTTATAGAAAGTCTTGAAGGCAGATAGGTCAAATCATCTAAGTCTGTTCTTTTCCAAGATTGTTTTGGCTATTCTTCCACCTTTGAAATCCAATGTAAATTTTAGAATCAGTTTATCAACTACAAAAACGTGTGCTGGGATTTTAATTGGGATTGTCATAACTCTACGGATCAATTTGGAGAGAATTGAGATCTTAACATATCTCTCCATTGATATTTCTTCATTAATTTTTCTCAACTATTCTTTGTAGTTTTCAGTGGGTGGCTATTGCATATATTTTAATTTGTTCCTAAGTACTTTGTAGTTTTTAAATGCCATTGTAAATGGCATTTTTAAATTTAATTTTCTGATTGTTTATTGTTCCTGTTGTTCATACAGAAATACAACTGACTTTTGTATATTGTCTTTTGTCCTGAAACTTTGCTTCATTCATTTATTGACTTTAATAGTATTTTTATAGGTTCTTTAGGATGTTTTATGCACACAATATTACTATCTGCAAATGAAAACAGTCTTAGTCCTTTGTTTCCAATCTGGATGCCATTTCTTTCTTTTCATGTCCTTATTGCACTAGTTAGGACCTCCGGTATAATACTGGATATAAGTAGTGAGCATAGACATTTATGCTTAGTCCTTGATCTTAGGGGAAAAAGTTTATTTTTTTGCCATTACATATGAAATGAGCTGTAGAATTTTTGTACATGCCCTTTATCAGATTGAGGAAGTTTCCTTCCACTAGATTGCTTAGGGTTTTATGATGAGTAAATGATGGATTTTTTCAAATGCTTTTTCTGCATCTAAGGACTTGTACTGAGAACATACAAAGAACTCCTAAAGTTTAATTAAAAATAAACCCAACTTCTAAGTGGACAAAATATTTGAATAGACACTTCACAGAAGAGGATATATGGATGGACAGTAAGAACACAAAGAAGTGTTTAAATCATTAATTTTCAGGGAGATGAAAATTAAAATTGCAATGTCATACCAATGTACATGTACTAAAATGTCTAAAATTAAAAAGACAGAGGATACTAAATGTTGGCTGGAAGAACCGAAACACCCATCCACAGTTGGTAGCAGTGTAAAATGGTACCACCACTTTGGAAATCTGTTTATAGGTTTCTTATAAAGCATACACATCACCTTATAACTCAGATATTACACTCCTGGGTTTTACTCAAGAGAAATGGAAATATGTATTCACAAAACCAGTTATGCCTGAATGCTTATTTCAGATATATTTATAATAATGGGAAAGTGAAAACAGCCCAAGTGTCATTTTGAATAAATACACAAACTGTGGTATATTTATACAATAAAATATTTTTTACCAATAAAAAAAATGAATTACTTAACACTCCCCAAATCATGGATGAATCTCTGAAACACTGTGCTGAGTGAGAGTAACTACAAACAAAAAAACACACAATGTGGAATTCTAATTATATGATGCTAAAGAGTATGAACAAACTAATCTATGTTGATGGAAATTAGATTGTGTTTGCTTCCGGTGGTGAGAAGGAGGGAGAGATAATGACTGGGAGAGTGCAAAAGGAAATCTTTGAGGTGTTGACAATGTTCTGTATCTTGATAGAATTAAGAGTTGCATGGGTATATCATTTGTCAAAACTCATCAAATGGTTTATTTAAGACCTGTGTTTTTAAAGACACACCTTTTTTCTTTATGTAAATTATATCTCAATTTGGAAACATAAAAAGCACGAAAAAATAAATAGCATGAAGACATAAAACTTTTAAAGTTGTGGGTAAACAGGAGATACCACTCTCCTCTTCTGAGACTGTTATTATTAGGACTTTTGTGATGGTCATGCTTATGACATTATATATTCTTTGTGGATACTTCTTTGTTCTCTGTGTTGGATAATATACCAGAGACAAATAAATAGATAGACATTTACATATCAAACAACATAACCAGATAGCAGTAGTTTTAAAAAATCATATTACTTTTGGTTTTAAAAACATGAGAATGATGCATATGGTCATATAGATGCACCAATTTTGGTTTCTATCATCAAAATAAAGCCTTGTTTTATGAGTCATTATACAAGCACCACGACAGTTTCTCTGATTTTACCCTAATGAAAGCTTTTTAATGAGTACACATTATGTTCACTTATTAATATCACTGATATGTATTTCATCATATTTTAATACCTACTGAAAGTAATTTGGCACATTTACTGTTTTCTTCTAAAATGCCTGCTATTTTTGAAAGGGCCTGGCTGGAATTTTAATTATAAATTTGTTTCCTTTTTTTCCTTCTAAATAAGGACACCACAGATAGTCTGTGCAACTTAATTCTATAAACATGTAGCATTGTGCTAGTTGCTTGAAAACTCAAGTGTAAATAAGACATGATCTCTGTTATCAAGATGCTCATAATGAGCTCAGCGATGGACAAGAAGTAATGTTCACTAGAAGATAATGTCATAATTGCAATAGCAGTTATATGAACAAAGGGCTGTAGGAGAAAGGAGTGACAATTTTCCCAGAGGGAGAGGAAGAGAGTCATAGATGGCTTCACAAAGTAAGTGACATTTAAGATAGATCTTTAAAAAACAAAAAAGACTGATCAATATATCATTCATCAATTCGGCTACCACGCTGTTGCTCCTACATGGTAGATATCGGGTCAGGCACTGGCACGTAGTGTGTGGTCTAGGCCCTAAAGAAGCTTACACTCTGGGTATTTTTGCCAATCCTAGAAGGAATGCAGGTTGCTCACTTGCCTATCTCACTCTTTCCACTCTGGCTTCTTTCCATTTCATTTTACTAAACTAGACTTATACACCAAAAGGAACTTTAAGCTCAAAGTTATTATTTTTCTTTTTACATTTTTTCATTTCTGATGTCATGGGAAAAGTGATGGCTTGGTAAGTCATTGACTACTAATATTTAGTTCTACCACTTAGCTGTTTTCTTACAACATTGATTTATTCATTCAGTTACTTATTCGAGCATCATTTATTAAGCCCTTTCTGAGTATCAGTGGGTCCCCAGGAATTGGGATACAAAGGTGAAGAAGACTGTCTGGTAGAAGAAACAGAGATGCAAAAATTCAAATGCTGTGTGATACTCGTTGCAACTAAGGTTGAAGAAGAGAAGGAGAAATTAATTCTGGTGTAGAGGTCAGAGAATAACTCAAAGAGAAGCGGATGCTTTCATTACTCTTTAGTGAATTGGAAAGACATTTCAGATGTAAGGAACAGCATGTGAAAATGAACGCAGAGCCCAAGCAATCAGTAGTGTTGTCCTGTGCTGTTTCCCTTTGAAAGGCTTTTGCTTAGGAATCCTTCATCTCAGGCACAAAGAAGTGACGTCATTTCCTCCCATGCTTTCTGACTGTAACATTTTCTGTTCTAATATTGGAGCATCCAATTTCTTTCATGTTTCTCAAGCAAATAATCTCCACATAATTCTTATTTCCACACCTAAAAATGCCAAATACTAACAGTTTACTTTCTAATGTCACTAAAATATATACTTTGTCTCCAACTCTAAAGAAGAATTTGTGGACAAAGGTATAATTGCAGCTATATTCTCATTTAAGTATTCTTCACAACGCTTTATCTAAAATACTTGGGGCCAAACGTAGCTCAAAATGCAGAATTATTTTTTGGATTTTAGGAAAGAAAAATGGTACACATGCTACCTTTTCCCTAGCACCTACAGCAAGATGTGGTGTGGCAACCTGGACTTCAACACATTCGTCGCTCTGCAGTAAACACGTAAATGTTCACTCTAAGAGGAATAAATAAAGATTATAAAAGCCTCACATCAGTTCAGGCCAGGTTTGCTGCCAAATGAGTTATGGGAAACATTTGGTTTCAGAGCTTTTTGGGTTTCAGAAGTGTTAATGAGAGATCGTGGACTTGTATTGCGGTTATCCTCATTTCATAGTTTTAGAAACAGATTTAGAGAAATTAATTAACTTGTCCAAGTTTCTTAGCTAGTATAGTAAGGAAGCATCATGGAAACCTAACAGTCTTACTCGGAACTCTGTTGGTAACCACTGTTCCATACGTAGCAAGCAAACAGTTCACTTTTATTAAGTCGCCAGGTTTTCACCAGGTAGAAGAGGGGATTAAGGTAACTGAGTATACAATGAGAGTGCTTTGCTACCGATGCGCCTCCTTTTCGATGATACTGTGAATAGCCTCCGCTTCCTTATCCTCACAGACTTCCTCGTTGCTGACTGTCTGCATGGACTCTGGATGTCATGCTTTGAGAACTGTATCTGTCCTTACAATTCTTCTTGCTTACATGTCTTTGACCTAGCTGCTGAACTAACTCCCTGCCCCTGGTTCCTCAATGGGTATTTTCAACCATTGGCTATTCAGAGCCCAGTGTGCTGCTTTTCTGGATTTCCTCTCCTGACTCTCTCTTTCATTTCTCTTCCAGCTCAAAATCACTTCTTACCAGCTTTCTCCCTCAAGAGAAGTTTGTGTTGTTCCCATTGCTAACTTCTCAATCTCTGACTATATTCGGTCGCTATTCTTGCCTTCATTCTTCTTGGCAATGTGGATCCTTGTATGCTTCCATCAGAATCAGGTTGTTAAGATGCAGATTCCTGGACTCACCTTTGACCAATGAAATCAAGATCTCTGGGAGCGGAGCCTGGGAATCTACATTTTCATAAGCATGCCACATGGTTTTTAAGCACCAGGAGTTGGAGATCAATAGCTTTGTGGTGCAGCAGAGCTGGTGACTGCTCTTCCTGTGGGATCCGTTTTCATGCTTGCAGGCACGAATTTATACAGCTTGCACCGTAAGACCAGAGCAAACCATAAATGCCTGACTTCTTGCTCTTCCAAAGTCACATGAAGAAACATTGCTTGGGAAGTTTAATCAATTTATACGTGAGGTATGCATTAGGGAGACTATATTAAATATACTAATTACGTATATTAAATATACTAATTACTTGAAAGATAACATGACTAATTTGGCCTAACTAATTTGTTTCCATGGCTCAAGTCTCATTTTTCCTCCATCTTCAAACACTGTACTGTATTTCCTTTCTTCTAAATTTCTACTCTAATTTATTCTAGCCTGACCTCTGAGCGAAAGATGAAAGAGAGTAACAATTGTACTTTCCAAACAAATTTTTCCTGTCTAAAGAAGCCAGCTACTTCCAGCAGGGCTTTCTAAAAAGGGTCTGCAACTTCTCTTGTCCATTTAGCATGAAAACAGGGTAAGAACCAGCATCCTATTCTTTAGCTAATGAGAATATAATATGAATTATTTTCAAAGATGCACACACACACACACATACACACACACACACCTGCAACACTAGGAAGGAACAGCTAGGAAGCCACAGCGCTTTGATTCACTATTAGGGATATTAACCTAAAGGGGATAGTCACCTATTGTTTGAGTAATGTCAGCCCTCACCAGAGACTCTGGAGCATAGATCTATTACCAGACCATCTGCTTGTTCCTCAGCTTAGTGCTGAGAAATGAATTGCTAATATAATCACATAGGCAAAATCTTTTTTTTTTTTTAACAAATGATAATGCTGGAAATTACACTTTTGATTTTGATGAAGGCTGGACTTACTAAAATAAAGTCTCAATCTAGATTCAAACTATCAGAAAATCAGTTTCCACTTAAGTCACTGACACAAGTGTCTCCATCATTATCCATCTTCTATTTGAATATGTAAGTTTTCAAATGAGTGTTTAAGTCTTTTAAAGACAAAAATGGCACAGTGCAATGCAGCTACTTCCATTTTAGCTTGCATGGTGACTGTGTATATTTGAGACAATGCTTTTATAGACAGTCATAAACTATCAAAACTACCATGTCAGAAACAACTGACTTGATACATTTACATTGGATGAGTGTAAAGTTATTTGTAATTTATTTTTAGTTATGAACAATTTTACGATATTGATGATCACTGATAAAGGCAAGAACACTCACTGTCTAAATACTTGCAGACTCAGTTTATGATAATATGATTAGTTACACTAATAATGCTGCTTAGGCACAGTCTCGCTAATTATAATATTATAAATATTAATGTCACCCAGCCTTTTTGTTTGATTGCCACTCATGGAGTCATTCATCATGATATTTTCCTGGAATCCACACTGTAAGATTTTATTTCTCTCTCCCTTTTATTTTTCATCACTGGACTTGCAGGGATACACGTTATTCTCCAAGAAGCCCTTATTTTTGGCTATCTGTTTGGAGAGGAATAGTGGTATTTCCCATTAAAACTAGCCAAATGTAAATTGTTATATGATGTTTCTCTTATTCTTTCTGAGTCCCTAACCTTGCCATCCAAGGCAGAGTACCCAGGGTTTTTGTTTTCCATTCTTTTTCATGTGACCTGTTTCAAGTTAAGATTCATTTGAATTATTAAATGCTTCCTTAAAGAATCTTTTTACTTGCCTCTCTTTTTTTTTAAAGTTAATTATTGATGTAGTGACAAGCTGAAAAGACTAAGAATTATAATTTTTTCCTCCCCTCATTCAGGACTCAAGAAATGTCTTCTGACAATGGTTATCTATTTAGAATAATACAAAGGAAATACAAAGGCGAAATGCTGAATGTTGTTTTAGAAAAGATTTGCTAAAATCACTGTATTATACAAAATGTAAATGTAGTGTATATTTCTCTGAAAATAGCAGTTAGTGAGAAAGTTGGGACATAACCTTTAGAGCCCAGGTTTAACCACATAGCAGAAGCAGTTACAAAAGATACTGATTAGATTTTAATTTTAAAAACTTCATCATATTATTCAGGGCTCCAGTGATTTGATTGTCTTGAAAATAGAAAGGTAATGTTATAATTTCCAGAGCTTGTTAAAGAATAAAGAAATCTCCAGCCTCCCACTGGAAAGAATGCCAGTCATCACCACAGTAAGCAAGAATTTGGAGCCACTTTACACTATAAACTTCAATCTTTTTCTTTTATATGACCTTGTGTTATATTGGTTTCATAAAAATGTAACTCAGAGACCTATCATAGAGTTGTAATCAAGCCTCCTTCAGAACGATTCTACAGCAGAAATCACATCAAATGGGCACCGTGCTTCCTCTGTTAGTGAGATGGTAGGAGGGCAAACAAGACCTGAAATAGAAAGTGAAAAAGGCAGAGTTCTCAAGGACAACCCAGGAGAGGTGGCCACATACCTTTCCCAAGAGTTCAGCAATGCGAGGAACTGGTTTCCCTTTCTGGTGACTCATGGTAGCTGGACTCTGCCCATCCCAGTCTTGTAGCTCTTCAATGCTTTTCAGATAAAGCAAGGCTTTGAGGCCAGTGCAGTAGTCTTGAATGACAGTGAAATCCTGATTCTGAACAGCACTGCATACCTAGAAAAGGTAGAGCAACCAACTAAAAGTCAAGCTAAGAGCTAATTCTCCAAACAGCCTCACTTTTCATATAGTCAACACAATTTATTTTATGTGCCAGGCACTGTTCTAAGCATGACAGGTCAATTGTTGCCTGGAGGGGATGGGAGTGGTAGGGAGGGAAGGACTACAAAAGGGACAAGGAAACTTTCAGGGACTGTGAATACTTTCATCAGCTTGATGTGGTGATGGTCTCACAGGTATACACATATTTCAAAACATCAGACTGTACACTTTAACTATGTGTGGTTTACTGTATGGCAGGTATAGTCAGTATGGCTGTAAAAAATTAGGTCCACCCAGAAGAATTTCCCAGGAGTTAAATTTAGCACAACATGAGAATGGACATTTTAACTCTCTCATTCTCCCTCCGTTGAGACGTGCAGCCTGGACGTGGTTCTCATGCGAGGAGGTGGTCCTGCTGAGCAGGAGACCCATCAACTCAGCCCTCATGTACCACTGCCTGCCTCTTTAGCCTCATCTATCACTGTCCGCCTTTGTATTCACTGTGCTCCAGTCACACAGGTCTTTCCTCTTTTCCTCGAATTCGCCACATTCTTTCTTTGCCTTAAGACCTCATAAGATCTCACCCCTTGAAGGTCTTTCCCTTCTACATATGGCTAACAGCACAGCTTCAGTCTCATGGGAATTATCACTTCCTCAAGGAGGCCTCCAGGGGCCCAAAATAAGTTAAGACCTTCTTTAGCTCATATATTTTTGACTTCTAAGTCTTGCAAGGTTATTTGCTCCCTCCCCCAAGAGACTGAATCTTCAGGAGGGCAGAAGCTATTTTATTTTGGTCAACATATTATCCCCAGTGACCAGCAAAGAGTTTGTCATTTATTCTGCTCTTCATAAGTATATGTTGAATGAATGTGTAATTCAGAAGAGGTTTTTTAAATTTGAGTGACATTTCTTAGAAAATAGAGATTTAATTCTAGAGTTAAGGAAGGTTGATTCTGAGAAATTAGGATCATTCAAATAAAAATATACTTGAGAGTCTGTGTTAGGATTTGAGTTAGAGCTTGAATTTAGTGGACTTTGAGAAACACTCCAAGTTGATTATTTACAAAGATACTTCTCCAATTTTGATACCATACATAGTCTCCAGAGACTCATTTACAACTGCCAGTAGGACCTCCTCACCCATATGGCCCATCATCACTTCAAATTCAAAATTTACCATATAGAATTCAACACCTCTCCTCATCCATATTTCAAATCAATCCAAAGAAACAGCTATCCAAACAAAACTAAGCAAAGCAAAACTCACTTCTATCCTATCTTCCCAGATGTTAAATTCTTAGCATATATCATAGTTGCTGGTGACTGCAGCCAATAAAGAAAAACCATGTCATACATGAATGAAGATGAAGAAATACCTGAAAATAGAATAAATCATATTCTATTTCAAGTTCTGTTAAAGCCTCCTGAGTCTTTAATTAATACATTTCATTGTAATCCTCATGCCTAGTGCACTACCTGATACCTAGCTATTGCTAGGCTGGTTGAGAAAATTCATTGAAAACACACTAAGGGGTTCCAGAATAGGGAATGGGAAGTAGATAGAGACAGAGAAAGGGCAAGAAAAATATATACCTAAGAGTTCTCAGCAAAAAGTGGTAGTGATTTCATCATATATATGAAAAAGAAGGCCAAGGAAGACCATGAAGGACACTAAGCAGAAGAGATACAAGACAGCATCGTGGAAGATGTCAAATGCTGCACGAAGGTCAGTAACATCAGAGGTGAAAAGTGATCGTTAAATTTACCAATCAAAAGACTTTAGCTTTTATGGGGGAGAAGCTCTGCAACAGGGCAGAAGCCATCTTATAGCGAGTTGAAGAATGAATGAGGATAGAGGACGTGACGGTATGAAGACAGACTGCTCTGATGAGAAGTTTTGCTCCTATTAAGAGAAAGAAGAGAGCTAGGGGTATAAGTAGGAGAATTTTGTATCTTATTTTTATAAGGATGGAAATAGCTATGTTTTAGGGGAATGTGGACATTTTATATTTCAGAATAGGAGAGAATGGCTTCTGTATATTAAATTTCTGTCAGAATTGGCTGAATGATGGTGTGGTAAGAAGAAAACAATGTAACAGGAGATGAGCTCTTACTATGGGCCACACACTCTGTTAAACACTTTTTAATGTATTGGGTTGTCCAAAAAGTTCATTTGGGTATTTCCATAAGGAAATTATACCATTTAGCCCTCAAAATAATGCTGAGGTAGGTTTAATTTTTAGCCCTATTTTACAGATGAGGGAAGTGAGATGCAGAGGCTTGCCCCAGGCAGGCCACATGGTTAGAAAGTGGATTATACTGCATAATTCATGACCATGCAGTCTAAGGTGACTAAGGTATAGACATTCACAAAGGAAAACTCTTTTCATGTAACTACAATTATCTTTTCCATGACCCAAACACAGGTATATATAATTTTAAATGATCATCTTCAACCCAAATATAACTATTGTTTTGAAAAATCGATACTGCTAGATAAAAATTGTCAATGTCTTCCTGTCTTATTTACTTCTTACTTGTACAGCATGAGTAAAAACGACAAGGCAAAACCAAAAACCAGAAATAAAATCCTTTCATTTCCTATTGTGAAGGGCTGTATGTTACCACAGTGCAGGAAAGAACATTGAATAACCACTAAATACAGACAAGAATATTTTCTAGGAAGTCCATTTATATCACATAAAAAAAATTGTTTCTCAGGAGGAACAATTTAAGCATTAATTAGGCCTGTTATAACTTTCTTAGAGTTGATTTTCTTTTCAGAACAATTATAAAGAACATCATTATAATTTCCTCCACAGAATTTTTTTTTAACTGTAAAAGTCAACTGATGCTTTACTTAATCTTCTTTGCTCACTGTGAGATTCTATTTTTTTTTGTAGTATATGTTAATGCATATACTTTTACTATAGTCTTAAAATAGTTCCCCATATGAACATCACAAGAAATCAGATTTTGAAAATCACATCATGTCATGTAATTTATGGGATGTTCATGACTGCTGTGAAAACCTGCTGCTAAAAGGACTCTAGATACTCTGCAGTGTATGAATAGTCAAGTTGAATCTCAGTCCTCCCTAACTTTTCCAATGAGAAGATACAAGAGCCACTACTTCTCTTAATCCACAAACATGGCACCATTTGTATAGAGTAGACTCAGCCAAGTGGTGCTGGAGTGATCACAAAGTAGACTTGTGTATTTTAACTATGGAAGAACATGTGGGGCTAAAGACTAAAAAGACTCCCTCTTTTCCCTCCCTCTTGTATGCACTTTACCCTATAGTGCTATCGTTTCACATGACTGGGAGCTACACTGAGCATGTGAAGGGGACACAGAACTTGAAGAGGTAGGAGAGACTACCAGATGGCGACTGAACATGGCTGGGATGGTGTGATATGCTGGAAACCCTGGATGCCACCATCAGGCATGGTTGTCAGAGGGGACCACTTCAGATATGTTTCATCATCAAGCAAATGTCACACTATTTATATACCTTCCTAAAGTGAGTAATTTACCTTTTACTATCCATAAGATTAAATATTAATTTTCTGATAGAATTTCTAATAACAGAAGCTTTCACATTGATATTTCTTTGAAAATTTTAATATATATACATTATCGGAGGGTCTTATTAAAATGCAGATTCTGTTTCTGTAGGTTTGGAGTGAGGTCCACGATTCTACATTTGTGACAAGCTCCCAGGTGGTGCTGATGTCGCTGTCTACACTTAGAAGAGCAAGGATTTAAGCACTGGTGGGGATGAATCTCATCTTATCCTGAAATGCTGTCTGCAAAGTAAGGTTCTTCCAAACAAATAATTTCTTGATTTTTACTATTAGATTGTAGCAACATTTTCATGGCCCTTGAAAGCAGCACTACTTATAATAATAAGTCATGTCTGAAAAAAAGAGAGTAATTTTCTGATGAAATAGTAATGAGACCCAAAATAAACTTAGGATGCAAGCACACCACTGGGAACAGAGCTTTGTTCATGGGATCTGATGCTCAGAAAATGGATTTGCTCAGAAAGGTGCCTCGCTCTTGCCTAACCTGCACTGAGGGCTTTATCTCTATCTCAAAGGCAAATGGTTCCTTTTAAAACTCCAAACATGTAGCTGCTATTCCTAAATGGGTGTATTTTATATGACATCTCTTAATTGTTTGTTTAACAGCTCTGATTAGGACTCTTAATAGCTGTTAACATGTTTGCTCAGTATAATTTGTAAGTTCTTTATGGTGAAGGCTGGTTTATCTTTCTTCGCAGCAGGGCATCAGGTGCCATTATAAGGATCATTGCCGCCATTAATTATTTCCATAAGCGTGAATCTCCCTACAGTGAGCTGTTCTAAATAGGAGCCCTTGGATTCTCAGCAGGACCAGCCCTGTGCAGGAGCTGAGTAGGTGGTGACCCCCTGTGCGGCATGTTTTGAGGTGTGCTGTAAAGCTCCCATGGCCACCGAACAGTCTCCTCTAGAGGTCTGACACAGTGCCCTGAATTTTCACTTTAGGTGCAGCCACATTTAATTGAAGCCTGTCTATGTAAAGCAACTGTAAAAATACCTGGGAAGTGATAGAGGGTTGAGGGGTGCTAGTCCTTTCTCATTATTTCTCATTAAATGAGATTAACCATATTAATAGTAAATCACCTATTTATGGTGATTTATATTTTAAAAATCTCCTTTACATACATTATTTCTTTCAATACTCCTTATAAAACTATGAATTAGGCAGGGGAGAGGATAGTATTTTTACTTTAACAATGGAAAGAGCTTGGACTTGAAGAACTGTTTCTTAAAGTCTAATTGAGTCATTTTTATGCCATATCAAGTAGTATAGCCTAGGGGTTAAGAGCATACATGTAGAAGTTTGGCAGAATCAGGTTTAAACTGCATCTTAGCTGCCTAAGTGTGAGCAACTTTCTTCACTTAAAAATGGAGATTAAATACTTAGCACATAGGAGAGTAAAAGGCAATGTATTTAAGTGTATAAACTAGTAGCTAGCGCTTAGTAAGCTAGATTGGCACCAAAAATAAATTTCATAACATGAATAAATCATTAGAGCATGAATTAGGCAGAATATAATTTTTTAAATCTATACTTTTTTGGTCTAATGCAGTAAAAGAAGGTCACGGATATTATTTTTATTTACATTAAGTAATGACCTCAAAAAAAGCTCTGGTCTTGTTGTCAGAAGACACGTCTGAGACCCAGCTCTGTCCTTCAGCACCTGTGTGACTGAAGCTAGTCTTTTAGCTTTTTGATTCCTCCTCTCACGCCTCCCAATCTGAAAACAGTGGATGATGATAGCTAATTCATTACTGTGAGGATTAAATTACCTCATGTAGGTGGAACTGCTGTGGAAATTATAGTACCATTCAGACAGAATGGTATCAAACCTCATAATTATTATCAGGTAATCTAGAATTTAAAGGGCCTGGTGGAAGTCAAAATGGAAACTTTTGCCTGTAAAGGAAAACAAACTCCTTGAAACGTAAAAGACAATGTACTAGAAAACTAGCAAACAGAATTCAAACTGGATTAAAAATACTAATCCCTGGCAAATAACTTGGCCAAGAAGAGTTCTATAGAAATAGAACACTGTGGGGCTGGCACTTGTTTTTGTGCAACAGAGTAGCACCTTTTTCAAATGATATTTTGAAAATGTGACAAGGTTCTTAAATAGAGATCTTGAAGTATCAGACACAACTCAGATGAACCCATGATCACAATGATTCCTTTTCATTTCTTACCACATAGGTGGACAAACTACACTCCAGGTCTCAGAAATGTGTGCCACCAGACTATAAGCAAGTAAAATACATGTTTACATTTTAAGTCCAAAGTAGTCTCAAAGTTTCTGTACATTCATTAGTAAGAGGGATATTGGAGAGAAACTACATTTAAGCAAAACTGGAAATTCTGCAATGCTTATCACATTCCAAAATATACGAATAACAGAGTCTTATGTGGCTGAAAGAAGTTCAAGAATATTCCCATGAAACGAATCATAGATGAAGCACTGAATAAGGAGGATTATCCATCTAATTCTTAAAAGATTTCCCAGAAAAAGAAGAAAAAAGTGATCCTATGATCTCTCTTTACTAATCTCTTTTGATAAAGGGTTAATCTGTTTAAGCAATGTAAAACACTTGCAATATTTTACATAGTGCTTTCTTGTTTTCAAAGACAAAAGGGAATCTAGACATTTTTCAGACCAGCCTCCATGTTTCACAGCTTAGGAGTCCAGAAAGGTTGAATGATCTGTCCGTGGTCACACAGGTGGAGGCAGGGCTGACCTCCCCACCTGGTCTGAAGCTTTTGGGCTAAGGCACTGCCTTTCAAGTGTCATCACTTAGTCCATACACCAATTCGGAGAGGAAGACAGAGAAGGTGCTATTAAATGTTTAGTGAGTGAAGAAATGGAAACTAAACACTGAATGTCCCAACTCAAAAGATTAGTAGGTGGTTGAGTCAATGGTCAGATTCAGATCTTCTGACCTCTGCTTTTATCTTATTTCTCTAAATTCCGAAATCTTAACTGTAATGTGTTCATTACATGGTTCAATTTGCTCATATTTATAATTTCCATAAGAAGAAGCACATTATTGAACAATGATTTCAAATTTATTATTTAATGAATAATGGCAGAAATCCACAGATTTTTTAAAAGCATCCTCAAATAATTGGAGGACTACTTGAAGGTTTACTACTAAAACTGGAAAACAGACCTCTACTGTTGTTGGAAGAAAATGCAGTTTCCAATTCCACCTGTCCACACCCACTGATTAAAAACATCAGATCTTCCAAAGGCATGGAATCAGTCACTCCTCACTGAACTGAGTTCTGAGCAGTACTGATAAACATGTATAAAACTACATTGTACTTTTGAAACCGGTGTACAATACATACCGTTAAAGTAATAATTCAGAATAACAATATCCCCTTGTGAGGTTTTGGTACTACATAAACATGGTACTGCTTACTAGAATTCATGAATAAAACACCAAAATTATGATTTTATAACGCTATAGGTGAAAAGACAGCCTCTGGAGATACATAGTACATAGGGAGCTAGATAGGGATATATTTGCATATCCACATAAAACCACAAATCTTAGTAGTTCTGTCATATTAGTTTCCATTTGTTGGAGCTGTACAACATCAAAGTTGTGATGTCCCTATATACTGCATTTAGCAGTAATGTAATGGACTACGTGAAGAAATCAAAGTGAGAGTTTCTAAGTAGTTTCCTGGCAATTGAGAGAGCAGGCTCTTTCATGTGCTCTGTAACTGTAGCAGTGCATTGAGTTAAACTCCTTCTGAGATCTCAAATGCTTTTATACTCTTAGGTCTCCCAAGCAGCTTTTTTTTTTTCAAAGTGATAAAATTCTAGCATTCAGCAGAATACCATCCTGTTTGCCCCAAAAGGAGAGGGCTTATTTCAGCTTTGCTACTAAACTGCACAGGATCACTAAGTAAAATAGCTGTCCAAATGCCATCCTATTAAGAAATCTGGCTTTGAGTTCTGACCATAGCAAATTGGATTGGGGGAAAAAGAACAAAAAACAAATAGCCCCACAGATGTTGTTTTTGCGAAGGTTCAGTTCAGAAAAAGCCCAATGGATAAGCAGTTAAGCTTATTAATTTTTTTCAAACTTGTCCTTTAATTGCTACTCATTGATAAATCCTAAAGGTATAGGAGTCACTTAATTTTTGTTTTGTATGTCATCTATTTCATTGTCGATTACATTCCTTATCCTCTTATCTAGCCTTTTAAATTACATATTTTCTGACAAATTCTAAGTATATGAATACCTCTTTTTTCCCAATCAGGAAGGAATTTTATGGAGCTTGAAAGGCTATTTTTCAATGTCCATCTGTGGTCATTCTCTATCTGATTAATTTCTTAACTCACATTCAGCTGAAGACAGACTAAAGAGAATAAAGTGTTTCCAAGGTATTTTATACTGAGATTCGGACCACATTTTGCCAACCAGAATATATTCATCTATTCTCCAAGTACTTTCTTACAGGCAGCACAGGTGATGGGCCACGCCCTCGACTATTATTCAGAACAGCATTGTGGGACTGATCTTCTCACTTGTACTTTGTTGATGACACAACTTGACTGAGATGGCCTGGGCTGATTAGTCAAAGGGATGTGCCCTGCAGGTGAGATTGCCTCTGTCTCCTTCCTTATATTGTCCTTTACAAAGTCAGTTCCAACTGGATTCAGATCTCAATTATGACCTGAACCAAGAAATAATAATAGAAAAGAATCATACAGAGACACAGCACCGCTGTCTGCCTTTTATGAGGGGCTAGAGATAAAAGGGGTAAGCCAGGCACAACATGTAGGGCCAAAGAATGGTGACTGCTTACTTGCCTCCTCAAAGACATTGCTGTTGATGGACATGCTTCCCCACAGACATAAATACAAGACAAAAAAAAAAAAAAAAAAAACTGAGGCAAGGCCTGGAGTCTTCTGCACATCAGGGTCTTATGTAGCCCATTCTTCAGTTAGGGGCTGTGGCTGCAGTTTGAGGAAGCTTGGTCCCTTTTGCTTCAGAAGCAGTAGGATTTTTCTACTAAAAAAAAGAATCTCACCATCCTGGGCTATTGCTGTGGTGCAGCATCAGTTACCACAGTAGTTTTCAATTACTCTGCAGTAACACAGGTGGTGGTGCAAGGGTTTCACAGAGCATTGTGCAAGCTCAGCACCTCCCCTGATCAAAGTGGGGCAAGAAAAGGAAACTAAATATCCAAACAATAGCTGTCAGATGACTAAAATCCATAATTTTAGGCAATCTCTCTTTTTCAACAGTCAACACAGCTGCGAAAACTTGACTTACAATATCATTTACTAAAATACCACATGGGGTTTGGATGACAGAAGGAGAATAAGTCATAATGCCTAGAAAGGAAATGTCTATTGGGCAAATTATCCCATGGAAAATTTTTTCTGGATCTTGAAGATGGATAAAGGTATGTGGTTATTCAACAATATAAGCAGACATTCACCATTCCAAGAAAAAAGGACTATTTGCCTGCAACGAGAAAAATGCTATTAATGTGAAAATAGCATCTCAAATAATACTGTCCACTTCTTAACTCAAAGCCCTCACAATTCAGTAGTTGATTTTATGGTTAATGTATTATTGATGAAAACACAAATTTGGGAGAGTAGTGTGTAGCTATTATCAGTGAGTCAAGAATCATAACTGAGTTGCCGATATAGTCTGGGACAAAAAAGTTAGACAAGGGCTTCCCTGGTGGCGCAGTGGTTGAGAGTCCGCCTGCCGATGCAGGGGACACGGGTTCGTGCCCCGGTCCGGGAGGGTCCCACGTGCCGCAGAGCGGCTGGGCCCGTGAGCCATGGCCGCTGAGCCTGCGCGTCCGGAGCCTGTGCTCCGCAACGGGAGAGGCCACAGCAGTGAGAGGCCCGTGTACCGCAAAAAAAAAAAAAAAAAAGTTAGACAAAGTTCAGCTGATTGAGTGAATACTTACAGAGTTAAGTGCTATAGAAAAAAACCCTACCAATGTTCAAGTTAATATACTGAAAGCACTCGTATACACCGATGGAAGGCTGGAGAAGCAAAGTAAAAAGGTCTGTAGTCTTAAAAAGATGTGTTCTTTTTAAACATTAAAGACCTAAAGACAAAGAACATTAAAGACTTGTTCTTAATTCCTTTACAATACAGGTAGAAAACATGAGGCTCACAAAGTTTGTGACTTTGTGGAAAGACCAGGGAAGTAAATTGTATACTAGGTTTTTATTTTTTAAATTAATGAAGACCAAGAACCTGAAAACGAAATGCCTGGTTTTCAAGCTTCCACAAATGGATCGCTGGAATATGGTTACACATGAATGAATGCAATGACCAAACAAGCAGTTTTATTTCTGCATTTCTCACTAAAAGGGCACATATTTTATGATTTGTGAGTATGAGAGTTAACCGGAAGGAAGATAACAAACACCAGAAAAAGTTCTAGGCTGAGAGTTTTAGGAGGATACTCAGAGGTGATCATATGATTTACTATCGAAACTATGACACTTGAGAGTAAACAGGGCAATTATTCATGAAAACACCAGGACAATCAGCATAAATTAAAATTGTCCTAGACAAACCTAGATCTATGATTTCCTTACTTATTAGAAGGTTTTTTCCCCCATGTTTAGATCAGAGGGAGATTTTCGCTTATCCTCATGGAATGTGTTCTGAAATGCTCTGTCACTTTTGGTTTGGTTTAATATTCTGGTCCTTCAGGTACTTATGCAGGCCTCAGAACCTTAACAATGGATTGAAGTCACAGGGCCTTTACTGCTTAGGTGGGAATTTGGAGTCTTGGATAGTTGACCTGATCCAGATAGCCCTAGGGTTCAAGGGGCCCTCTTGGCCTCCAAGGGTCTTTTGGCAGAAGAAGAACTCAAGAAGAAAAGAAACAATAAGGACTGTTCCAAATCTGAATCTTGTAAGCCAGAATCTTGTAAACCACTCTTAAGGGTGGAAAAATCTGATGTACTTTACATATTTAAGAGTCTGTTCTTTTGTAGCTATCATTTCTTTATACTTTACTCAAATTCCTTTAGGCTTACTGTGCTTTGAAATTTACCTAGTGGGTATTACGTTCCAAGTTCATGTGTAGCACCACATTTAAACTTCACAATAACACCATGAAATGTGGTACTATTTTCTTCAATTAGCAGATGGGTAAAAGAGGGTCAGAGAACTAAGGACCTTGACTAAGATCATACAGCTAATAAATAGCAGAGCAAAGGTTCAAATCCTGGGTCAGTCTGCTTCTAGGACCCTTCCTCATAACTACTGTGTACTCTTGCTTTTCCATTGTAACCACTACAATCACTCATGTGGAAACAGGGATAAATAAATAAATAAATTTTGTATTATATATATTTATATATATATTATGAATCTATCTATCTATCTAAAATAGAACTCTTGTGAGGAATACATCGAATAAAATATGTAAGTATCTGGGTCAGTACCTAAAGTACATGTATGGTAGGTATCATTGTCTGGATCTCATTCACCAGTTTTCAGAGACACAATAAAAGGATAGGTACTATATCTGTTTTGTTCATCACTGCACACTCACATAAAGATTTGTGCTTGGCATGTGATTTGTTCAATGAATAAATGAATGAAGCAAGATAAAGATATCAGAGCAACAGCACTCAATGATGAGCACAGTTCTCCTTCATTTTCTGTCAATAATTCATTTTCTCTTCCTCTACAATAAGATATTTTTATTTCAATTTCTATTGCATTTAGAGTCTGTTCCATTCATTGCACCATTAAACATTAATTTCTTTGCACTTAACTCTTTCCTGGGAATACCAATATATTTCTAGGATGCAAAGAAGCAGCTCTACTTCTTTAGCATTCTCCTTGATACTCAGCATACTGTTTGTCACAGCCAAACTTGGCCTGTATTTGGATTATTACTTATCTGCTGGTCCCACTCTAGATACCTGAATGTTGATAGCAGCTGTCATTTGATTTTTCTCTTCTAGTAGTCTCCTTTAATAACAACTGGATAAACATGTAATTTTTTATTCTATAAAGACCTCATTTAACGGTGACTGAACTTATAGTATCATGTCCAAATTATGCAATGTTCTAAACTACTAATTTTCATTCATATATGCATATATGTTGAAGTGTTTATATATAGCAATCTAGATGCTAGCCATGGTGAAGAACAGATAAAATAGAGCCAGGAGAAACCAAGGGAAAGGTCTCTAAGTTCATTTGTGTCTGGATTCGCTTATTTAATTTTTTTTGTTTTTGTGTCACTCATATCCAGTTGTCTCCTTGGATCAGGACCAATATTTCCATTCTAAAGAATTCTTTCTCTATCTTTGATTATTTCAAGTTCATCTTTTAAATTTAAAGTTCAGAACTTCATTGACTTACTCTAAGTAGTTCAAGGTAAATAATCAAATTTACTACTGAACAGATTTGTGGAAACACTGGCATTCAAAACAATTTGCCCTCCTTTAAAATATATCCTGCAAAATTGCTGCATCTTCCCAGTAAAGACTTTTTCTCTCTATTTGCTTGGGATGTAGCCAGGAGTGTTTAATAGATCATTATGAATTTTAATCATAAGAGAGCAGTTTTATGACATCATTTCTTCAAAAAAGTTTTTACCCAAAAATTACCCACTCATTCATTTATTTTTTCATTCAAAGATACTAATTTATGAACCAGTCCTCTGGTTTCTTTTCAAATTCTATTATCAAACAAAACTTCTGGGCTTCCCTGGTGGCGCAGTGGCTGAGAGTCCGCCTGCCGATGCAGGGGACACGGGTTCGTGCCCCGGTCCGGGAGGATCCCACATGCCGCGGAGCGGCTGGGCCTGTGGGTCGTGGTCGCTGAGCCTGCGCGTCCGGAGCCTGTGCTCCGCAACGGGAGAGGCCACACCAGTGGGAGGCCCGCATACCGCAAAAAAAAAAAAAAAAAAAAAACTTCTGACTGCAGCATCCTGAGATTATGCTGTTTGTTTTATATCTATCAGAATCAACCTTCCTCAAAAAGATGTTGTCGGGACAAAATGAGATAAGAATTATGAAGAACTATATACAGGAAGGCTTTCTTGTTATATGTATGACACAGTGGGTTCATTCAGAGGTAAGAATAAGTATTCAAGTTTTTAATTGTGTATCTTGATGTGAAACTAGTGCCTTTTGAGTTTTCTTTCCATAATGATTAATTTCTAAGATAAGTTATTACATTGAGCCCCAGGACTAAAATTATCACATCTATGTTGTAAGCAATTGGCTTATCACACACAGATGAATATATAAGATAAAATGTGGAGACCAAGAAATAACTGAATTTCAACTGTCATGCTTTGACAACATAAACTAAAATCTGATTGCTATCCCCTCTCCACAAATCAACATACTGCAAGTTTTAAATCAATTAAGAATATGAATTAGAATATGTATATAAATTAAAGGAAAAGATAAATAAGGTAAATGCAGCTTAAGTGAATTTTATGTGTTTTACATTTCAGTCTTACCTATAAAATGTCACACTGTAAGTTAAACTATTGCTTACATCCTGAAGCTGTTATTAGGAACAGTCCCTAATTACATAATGCTCTAAAATGCAATAGAACTGGCTTATTTTTTTTAATTCTCTTTAGATTACTCACATTTACTTTGTGTGTTTCAGAGACATCATGCTCTATGAATATGCAACATTATTCTTAATTTAGCTCTGTAAAACCAGGCATGTGCAATGTGTGGTGTATTTGGCCATGCTGAATTCACCAGTGATTAAACTGATTTTTAGCTTGCGTCATTGTTTTCAGGCCCCATGATGAGTCACGGAACTTTTCTCTCACCTCATATATATTACTGCATCTGGTATCATTAGGATGGAGTTAATGTCCAGGAGGTAGTGATTGATTTAGGGAGATGATAATGAGATTATGGCTCATGCCCTTAAAGCATGACAACTGAAATCCTATCCTTTTCCACATGAGGAAATATGCTAAATATTATAATATCTGACACGTCTATCACTGGGGGATTAAGCCAGCTATCTGAAACAGGGTTGATATTTTGATCCTTAGACATATTATCTTCTTCGTCTTACAAACACAGAATAATTGATTCGGAGATAATGAAGGTTTAAATCTGCATACCCCAATTTTTAATTCCAAGAAGTTTTTAGGTCCTCTTCGTTCAGATCTGTCAGCTTAAACAAAAGAAGCAAGCAACCATCACTGTCTCTCTTTCCTCTGATTTTGTGGGGCGGGATCAGTAAACAGGATAAGAGAGGTGTTTAACTAGGTGGTTAACTAGGAATATGTATGTTTCAGACCAGGAGAATCTGGTATGAAAGTTTTCAAAATACCCACAAGTCACAAGAACATTAAATGTGTGGGAAATCTGACCACTTAAACACAACAGAGAAGCAATATTTCCTGAATGTTTGAAGAAACTGAGTTAGGGAAATGGATGAGCACGTTTTTAAAGACTAATAAATTTAGGCTTTTTTTTTTTCCTTTGGAAGGAAATGTTTTCTAGACCTTTTATTTACTTTATTTAAAAATATACGTTTGATGCAAATTTCATTTCTTTTAATCTTTTCATCTAACATAATCTTCTAGAACTCAGCTTCAGGATATATATATATATATATATATATATATATATATATATATATATATCAGATATATATATCTGAGAATGATAAGGGGTAAGTGAAACTGCCCTCTGAGCTATTCAACACCCAGACACTTTTTGTCTATTTCTAAACATTCACTGATAGAGACATCTACCCACTCATTTCTCAGCATCTATACACGAGCATGTATCCATGTACCTACTTTGTGCCTAATCACTACCAGGCATTCATAAGAAATGGAAAGGAATATACGTCCTAGCTGAGAGAGAAGACATATATTTATGGGTTATACATGCATTTGAAGGCTCGGTACATCTCTGGAAAATAGGATAAAGAAAAGGAGATGCAACTGCCTATCTGACATCTCCACTGAGATGTCTCCTAGGCATGCTAACTATGGCCAGAATAGCATTCTTAATTTTCCCACTCCTTACGACCCACTTCTCCAATAGTTCAAAACTTAGGAATCATTCCTTATTCCTTTTTTTAAATTTTTTTTTGCGGTACGCCGGCCTCTCACCGCTGTGGCCTCTCCCGTTGCAGAGCACAGGCTCCGGACGCTCACGCTCAGCGGTCATGGCTCACGGGCCCAGCCGCGGTGGGATCTTCCCGGACTGGGGCACGAACCCATGTCCCCTGCATCGGCTGGCGGACCCCCAACCACTGCGCCACCAGGGAAGCCCTCCTTATTCCTTTTGATTCCTGCCCACAAAATTCTAATCTCTCAGCAAGTCTTGTCGCACTCCTTCAAATATATATTGTGAATTGCTTCATTTCTCTCCACGTCCATTGTTTTTTTGTTATTCAAGTCCATCATCATCTCTCACCTGGACCATAGGAATAGTTTTTACCTTCCACTCTTGACCATCTCCAAATTAATTACCTACACAACAACTAGAATGATTATTTTATGATGTAAATTAGATCATATTTCAATGCTGCTTAAAACCAGAAATGTCTTATCTCACTTTGAAAAATGTGAACACCTGATATAATACCTGACAAAGCCCTGTATGATCTGGTTCCTGCTTACCTCTCTTACTAATGCCCGATATGCTCTAGCCACATTGGCCTTTTCTGAGCGTGCCAAAAAATGGCACGCCTTTTATTTTGTCACTCTTGCCTTTATTTTGGCCTTAAGCGTTTTGCCTTATCTGCCTGTAATGCTCTTCTCCATATTTTCATATGGCTGGGTAGTCTTCTCATTCAGTTCCCCTCTTAAATGTCACCTCTCCAGAGAGGACTTCCCCCACCAGACAATCCAGCCACCCAGTCACTATTTTCTATTTTAAGTTTTCTGCTAGCACTTTCCACTACCTGTGGTATTTTTCTTATATGTCTGTTTCTTATTACTGTGTCTGATACATATAAGATACTCATTAACTCTTCAGAGAATGAATGGACATTATTTATAACCACGACCTAACACTGCTTGATAACACGAATCTCATGACTGAAGTTCTCAACGCATTAGTTATCAATACCATTAAAGCCAATCTCTCCCTGATGTGTTTAACTTTTCCTAAATAACATAGAGTTTTAAAAATTAAAATACTTGCATCAGACATAAACAGTTATACCAAGTATGATCTATGTTTATTTATAGGAAAATAGTCTAATTTTAATACTTTAATGCATAGAACACATTTATGGAATCTAAGAATGCCTCCGCCAAGGATGCCTTGATTAGGCAGACTCACTTGAATGTGCTTACTTTTAAGTTAGGTAGGGCTCATAAACATTTATTTAATTTGATTACATTTGAGATCATAATATCAGTATAAATATTAGTGGATTCTTATAAAAGGTATTATGTCTCATTTCCCAGTAAAATTAAAGAAATAGAACTCCTAAGCATTATTGATATCCCTCGTGCTTACCTTCCAAGTTTTTCACTGTGAATCACTATTAATCCAGATTTCAAACCTTTATATTTAATAATTTTGTTACATACAGTACTCAAACAATCTATCTCTAAGTATGTGCATTTAAAAAAATAGCATTAAGAAGGTATAATTTAATACCATAAAACTTATCTATTACAAGTGTAATAGTCAATGATTTTTAGTAAACTTACAGAGTTGTGCAGCCATCACCCCAACCCAATTAAAAAATATTTCCACCACCCAAATGTTCCCATGTGCCCTTTTACAGTCATCCTCCCACTTCCTGCCCAAGCTGCCAGCAAATGCTGATCTGTATTCTGTCCTCATAGATTTGCCCCTTTGGATCATTTTCATATAAATAGAACTATGTAATACAAATAGTACAGTATTTTGTGTCTGCTTGTCTTCACTTAGCATAATGTTTTTACACATGTTAAAACAATCTATGCTGTTATGGTATCAGTTAATTTCACTGCTGAATATTATGCCGTTGGACGTACCACATTTTGTTTATCCATTCATCAGCTGATGTGAATCTGGATTTTCTCCATTTTGTGGGTATTAGGAACAGTGCTGCCATAACCATCTGTGTACAAGTCTTTGTGCGGATATATGTTTTTATTTATCTTGGATAGGTACCTAGGAGTGAAATTTCTGGACTGTATGGTAAATTTATGTTTAACTTTCTAAGAGCTGTCAAACTGTTTTCTAAAGTAGTTGCACCGTTTTACATTCCCACAAGCAATACATGAGGTTTCCAGTTTCTCCACATCCTCACCAGGACTTCTGTCTGTCTTTTGAAAATAGTCATTCTAGTGGGCAAAAATGTCAATATAGCATAGTGGTTAAAATCAGAGATGCTAAGCCAAATTATGTGAGCTTAGATGACAGCTTTGCCACTTACCATCTTGTTATTTAACATTCCTATCTATAGAATGGGGACAATGCTAATATCTATCTCAGAGGATTATTGGAGGGGTAAATGAATTAATATAACTAATAGCTTACAAAAGTATCTGACACATAGTAAATTCTGTGTAAGCATTAGCCATTATAATAGCTTTGTTATTATGATTTGCAAAGTTATAATGTACTATGTATAGCCTGTTTGTGGATCATAGTGAGGCTGTGGGAAGCTATTTATGTTCTCTTCATTAAGAGTTTCTTATATGATGTTGGGCTAAGATAGTTATCACAAAATCCAGGCACTAGAATGTCAAGTTTTATAAAAATCAAACTAAAGATCTTACACATAATTAGAATGGGTAAGACTCCAAATGGCCAGAATGACCTATCAGACAACTTCGGTTAAAATTGGGACTTAGACTGATTTAAGCAGTAGTTTCATTTATTCATAAAATATATCTATCCATGGAAAAAAATGAAAAACTAGTATAGACAAGTTGTTTTCCTATATAAAGTTGCATTCAGTTCTAAATTACTTGACCATAAGGACTTTCTTCCTCCCTTTTCTTTACCTGTATATTTGTTTCTTTGATTCCTTTTTTCCTTTGCTTGACTGTTTGGATGATTAATGAATCAATGCGTGCTTCAACCAAGGAATGAATGGAGAAACAGCCAAAGAATGATATTCCCCCTTCTCAAATCACTACAATGCTCATTTTAGACACTTTTCCAGAGAGAAACAAGTCCCATCTTCTTATCAGGTATATTTCTGATTAATAACTTTAGAATATGTTTTGCACACATGCTACTCAGTTTTTAAATATTACTGAAAGCATTTCAGAGCACTTCCCCTGGGTTTCCAGGTATAAGCAGGAATCACTTCTGCATGCTTAGGTCACTGCTGTCCTAATTTCTCCAGGTTCCAGAAAGTCTTTGGGTACCCATTTAATTCTCTCACAGCAAGCTATTCCTACTTGAGAGCACCCAACTTCTTAGCTCTCTGTGTCTCATTCTGGGAGTGAAGTGATCTAGGTTATCGTGTGGTAAAAATATTACTATAAAATTGTACACTATTTTCATATTTACCTATATTACCACTTATAACCAAAGAAATGAACAGTATGAATATAACATTTAACTGTTTCTGTACTGACAGGGTTTTTCTCCATTTCTGAAATTCTATGCTTTTACAAAATAAGATGAATATATTCTGTTTAAAAAGAAGTAGTAAGGCCAATGGATGAAAGATACATTGAAGTAGATTTTCCACAATATGAGGCAGAATTTGCTTATGATTTTAACTGGATAACTTGTAAGGTAATAAGTTATCTGTCACTGTGAATATAGAGGCTTGATAGCCAGATGTGTAGAAGAGATTAGAATCCTGGATGAAGTGTCACAATGGGCCACACTACAGTTTGTAGGAGCCCGCTTTCACAGGGTGATAAAACCCAGAAGGAGGGAGAGTTAACTCTCCAGATGGATGAACTTTAATGAATGGGAGAGAGAAGGCCGAAGGGAATGGCAGATAAATTTTTTCTTCATTTTCCCTGTGACGGATTTTCCCAAGGCACAGTTGTGTTTGTTTGTTTGTTTTTTGCCACGCCATGCTGCTTGCGGGATCTTATTTCCCTGACTAGGGATTGAACACAGGACACTGCAGTGAAAGCTCTAACCACTGAACCACCAGGGAAATCCCCTAAGGCACTGTTTATCTAGTCTGTCTGGAGGCAGTCCATGTGGCCAACTGACTGTAGCTTCTCTTTGCATCTTGTGAAGCAGTGGCCAACTCAGTAATGCATTAACTTGTATTCAAATCGCATCTTCCTCTGTCTCATTTCTAGTTTCTTTTACTCTAACTATCCTAGATTTTACCATCCAACAAAATATTAGCACTTGACCTTTCCCTCAGGCTCATTTTCAATCAACCTGAGCTAAGACTAGCTACATGCTAGTCAAAAGCTAGAATAGAGGGCTGTAAGTTCTGTTTTAAAATTCTTTGTAAATATATAAAAATGCTAGTGGGGGGGCTTCCCTGGTGGCACAGTGGTTGGGAGTCCGCCTGCCGATGCAGGGGACACGAGTTCATGCCCTGGTCCGGGAGGATCCCACATGCCGCAGAGTGGCTGGGCCCGTGAGCCATGGCCGCTGAGCCTGCTCGTCCGGAGCCTGTGTTCCGCAACGGGAGAGGCCACAGCCGTAAGAGGCCCGCGTACTGCAAAAAAAAATCCAAAAACAAAACAAACAAAAAAAATGCTAGTGGGGGATGATGATGATGATGATCATTCCTATCTAACATCTGTGGGGTACGTTTTGCAGGTACTATTTGAAGTGCTTTACATGTGATAACGTTTAATCTTCACATCCATCCTACGAAGTAGGTATTACTATTATCCCCACTTTACAGATAACAAAACTGAAGTATAAAAAGTTCACAAACCTCATAAAGCCAAGGTCATATAGCTAACGAACAGCAGAGCTAGGATTTCACTCTAAGCAGTTTGATGCATTTTTATTTGTGTTGAAACATAGATCAGTAAGGTGCAGTCCTCTGAGGTCCCCTGTGCTTAGCTGGCAATTCTGAGGCTGATATCATTGCCTGTGTAGCCGACTCTGGACAAGGCCACTTGGGTCCTTGCCACACTTTTATGATTAGAATGTGGTCGCTAAAAAGCTGAGATCCACTTGCTTTCAAGAATGCGTGCTTGGGGCATCAGACTCTCTACCTCCCAGGCTACTTAGCTCACACGTTCAAAAGGAAGCATCGTAAAACACACACTTGGTTGCACCAAAGTTTCTCATATCTTCCTGCATAGAGGTTTATTACAGAGACCTGTAATAAAACAGACTCTTATTTTATGCTTAATTCAGGGCATTTGTAGTTTCACCTTGCATCATTTTTACCCACCATCATACAGCGCATATTACATCCATCCTGCACACGAACAGACATGCCCACGGTCAGGCTCATTATACTTATGTGACTACTACAAAGGTTCCTACTTTGTGTTGTGTAAGATACTTACAGCTGAGAGTGACCTATACTTTCGTTTTGCCTTTCTCTTGCTCTATTTAAAATAATGACCACAGAATGTCTTTCAACAAAAGGTCATCTGGGTCTTTGGACAGAGGATCAGATCACCTGCCATAACTGTAAATTAATGCTCTCCTGGTAATGCATTAACTACACACTATTGATCTACAATTGAATCATAGAAGAACTACTGAGAAGTGATTTTACTTTCCTATTTTTTTGTGCTTTTATTGCTTTTTCCATAACGCATTTTTCTTTCAACTGGAATTTTCTCTAATTGTCTCCATTTTTAACTTCCCACAGTGAGATGACTTCTAACTTGTAATTAGAATCTGTAAAAATTCATGTCTCTGTCTCAAAAGGCTTTTGGAAATCTACTGAACTGTAACTTTGATGCCATAAGACATGTACATGATGCACAGATACATATTTCTAGAGAGCCAAGCTTTTGAATGATTTTTTTTAAACTTAGATAAAACAGAAATCCATTTGGTCCTCTATCTGAAATTACAATTTGTTGAATAGTCTGCAATAAAATATTCAAAATTTTCCCCTAAAAGCATTTTGCTTGGGAGCATTGATGATGTGATTTCCCTTCCTTGAGCAAACTTTTAACATATAAGTAAACCGTTTCTATCAGATACATTTTTTAAAGGAGTGTAAATGTGAGAGGAAGATGCAAAAATCCAGTAAATATTTATACACATCTGCACAGAATACTTCTGACAAAATCCAGATTTCCTTTTGTTTGTGGCAAACTCAATTGATAAAAATTCTTCTACCGAGTGGAGCTGATCATAAATTTCAATGCTGAATTTGATCATGCTCCTAGTTTATACAAAGGTCATCTGGCCTAAGCCTGGTTCTGAATTGTGAATTAGGAGTCACTTGAACTGGAGACTGAAATTTCCTGACAGAAATTTCCGGTACTTCTCATACACCTTAAACTTATCACTGATTTTTTTTAAACTTCTAAATGGGAGACATAGTTGTGATTTCTAATAAAAGTCTTTTAAGAATGTTTTAGGCCTATAAGAACTTTGATATTTTACTGTAATTTCTTTCAAAATCACTATTTGAATGAGTCCCAATCAATACTATGAAAATAAATGTGCATCCAAATTATTTGCTTATTCTTTAATCCTCAGTAAATCACTGTCATCTGTAGCAAGAAAACCTCTAATAAATGTCAATTAAATGACTAAAATTACATGATCTTGGTACTCTTTCTTCTAGGAGTTTATAATGAGAGACCAACACAATCAGAGTTGATATGCATTTTCCAACCAATCTGAGAGCCGGACCAGGGTGCTGGAGCCTCCCTGATGTGCCAGGCATCGCTGGATGGCAAGAGGTTGGCAGAATCAGAGAGGCTGGAGCAGGAGGGAGGCACTAGACGTACTGGGACTCTGAATCGTGATACTTCTTTTAACATATAAAATATTTCTCACAACAACCCAATAAGGTAGATACTATAACTTCTATTATACAGATGAATAAACCAAGGTTTACAGAGGTTAAATAATTAGCTTAAATTTATTTAGTTATAAAGTGGTTGGGTTTCCCTGGTGGCGCAGTGGTTGAGAGTCCGCTTGCCTATACAGGGGACATGGGTTCGTTACCCGGTCCGGGAAGATCCCACATGCTGTGGAGTGGCTGGGCCCATGAGCCATGGCTGCTGAGCCTGCGCGTCCGGAGCCTGTGCTCCACAATGGGAGAGGCCACAGCGGTGAGAGGCCCGCGTACCGCAAAAAAAAAAAAAAAAAAAGTGGTGAGTCCAGGAGTTGAGCAAAGAATTGTAGAACTTCAAATCTCCTTCTCTTAACTACCATAATATACATGGCAATACAACCAGATCTGGATACATAACAGAGGCACACAAATACTGTCAAGAATCTTCAAGACTAGAATAAACAAAGGTTTTGAAAAACGCTAGGGACCAACAACAGGCTTTCTTAACTGAATGCATTAAGAGCAAGGAACTTGAGACACTGGTTGGCAAGATAAACAAAACAAAACACCACATATTAGACAATGATATAGAGGTATAGGGCAGAACTGTTCAGCTTCAATTTTACCGCACTAAGAAGAGATCCCACTAACCTTCTTAAGGTAGCTCTCAGAGCTCAGTTATATCTTTGGTGCAGAGCCCTAGGTGTCCTGTAGTGCAGCTACTGCCTAACAGAGTCGCCCCCCTCTTCATCTACCTTAGACACATCCTGTATTAAGATCAGAAAGTGAATAAACAAATCTTCACATTTCTAATCTTTGAAGATGGTTAGAAATAAGACTTTTTCAAGGCTACTCCGTAAGAAATGAGCTAGGTGTTCATATTTTAAATACTGCATGTTATACCCAAAACAATATTTTTAATAAACAGGACAGGTGAAAATTCATATTTGTATGCCAATTATTTGTAGTGCACAAAGGCATATTCTTCTTCATACTTATTTCTTCTCTCACAAAAGAGAAAATTAACTCTGTAGTATGCTCTAAGTAAAAATAATTTGTTAAATACACAAATTGCAAAATTGTAGGATTTATTTTAATTCACAGAGTAAAATGTCTTTTGGAATGTTCTAATGTGAATAAATCCAGGTTACCGTGGTCAAAAAAAAAAAAAAAGAAAAAAGAAAAAGAAAAAAAAAGAAATGAAAGAAAAGAGAAGAAAAGTGATAAAGAATTGGGATAGCACATACAAAGCAAAATAGTAGAGTTCAAAATTGAATGTCAGTCCTGGAAACTGTTAGGGAGGTACACACTTATGAGAAACCAACTGTGAAATGTCTTTTTGTGGTCTGTATTTTCATTTTTTCTTGTAAGAGAAATATTTAGAATCTTTGTGGTCTGCATTTCATTTTTTCTTGTAAAAGAAATACTTAGAATGGCACAAACAATCCATTCTGATCTGAACTCTTGGGGAAAAAATTCAAATATATTAAGCATGTGATAGAACTGAATGATTCCGGAAAGGGATTTGTGTTAGTCTGATTTTTAGATTCATATTTAATAACATTTTTGTTGTATAGAAAGTTGATGATGATGTTCTACCATTAACAGAACATGTACTGGGAGATATGTTTTTTTCTAGAAGTGATGGATTTGTGTTCATAAAAACACATTTTGGGGAACATCATCCTTGGAAACAGTAAAATAAATATTTGCAAGGCAAGGATGAGGGAGGCTGGCTGCAGCCCTAGAAGAGAGGAGAGTTGAAGCACAAAGGATAAAAACCATAAATTAAAAGTGAACCATGTGCTCTGGAAGTTCAAAGTAGAAAGGGCCCACTGAGCATTTATTTGCTCCTGGATTTGTGGAGAGAGACAAGGGGTATGGTGTCAGACTGTGAAAATGTAAAGACCTTGTCACTCTTTAATAGCTTCCCATTAAACAGAGAATAACATCTAAAATTTTTATCGTGGCGTACAGTACCCCACAGGATCCACCTCTGCCTGTGACTGCCCCTTCATCTCCTATCATCCTCATCTCTGCTGTGTCTTTCTGTCCTGAAACAAGACAAGACTGCTCTCACCCTTGTGCACCAGGCCTTTGTATTTATGATCTTACCCTTCCTTCTGCCAGGAGGACACCTTTCTCCCAGACCTCTGCATGGCTGACCTTTTTTTTTTACTCATCCGAATCTGGGCTCGATTATCGTATCACTCCTTTGAGGGGGCTTCTAGCATGCAAGGTTCCTAAAAGCATTCTCAGTTGTCTGAAAACATCCTTGTACCCTTGGGGCTAGAACTATGCCTGGCACATAGTGGGCACCCACCACGTGATAAATGAAGATGTCATCTGATGTGAGTTCACTGAGGACATCATTTCCCTTTTACTAAATATCATATCTCAAATACAACTAAGATCACATCAACATTTACTGGGAAGCTACATCAATATGCTATTTTTGTTGACCTTATTGTGAATTACATCCCTCCACAGATTTTCCACAAAATCTTCTCTTTGCCATAGTTACCTCTATTTTAGATGTATAATTAAGTTTTTGCACCCAAGGATGGGACTTTATATTTATCAACAACCAGCTTTATCTTCTTATATGGTATGAGTCACATATGTGTCTCTTGCTTTTCCTGAAGCTACATTGGAACTTACTGTGCCTCCCTATTTCACGTTACTTAAAAATTTGATCAACTGGATTTCTATGTTTCCCGCAAACAGAACTCAGGAGCCCTAAATTAGTCAGCTTTCTAGAAATCTCATGATTTCCTTTACTCAGCATATGAGAAAATTTATTAGAATTTAAAGTAATTTTGGAAACTGAAGAATTCAGGGATGAATTATTTAATAAGGAGGAAGCAGTTCACATGGAAAATTATAAGACTGGGGTAAACAAATGATACACAGGTGTAGTTCAAGAGTTGAGAATGAATCATCAGTTAATAAGTCAAGGACAGAGCATGCATTCACGTGTTTGTGAATGATGATGAATTTCTTTTTCATTTTCTAGAACATTTCTTGAGCACAATAACATGGATGGTAGGAGATGCAGAGACAAATCACGGGGTAGAAATCAGGAAACATGGTTTCTAATCATGCCAGTTAGCCAACTGATGAAACAAAGTTAAGGTAATTACAAATTTGCAAATCTACAAAATAGGGTTAAAAATGCTTACTGATATGCCCTTAGCTTTGTAAGAGCCAAATGAATTAATAACTAGAGAGGACTTTTTGAAAAACAGATGGTAATTCATCATTAATATTCTTTACAATATTTTGCTATGGCCTAGCATTTTCTAATAACTCTCTATTCAGTCTGAATTCTGAACCCTAACTTAGTACCAAAACAAGTCTCTAAAATATTGCGGTGGATTTTTAAACAAATACACAATTATACACATCTAAATTAGTTTGGGTTTTTCAAAATAATGTTGGTGGATGTTGGCACTGCTCAGAATAATTTTGTTACACATTTTTTTGAACAGTTTATTAAAGTCAGTTTATGGACTGACAGAAAAGGAGACTTATGACTTTGTATACCTAACTCAGTTCAACAACCAACGTTGTTCATGTGGCTTGGCTCTCTTTAGCTTTGTTTATAGGAAATGAGATCCATTCTCAAAGTATGAAGAGTAGTTACTGATGGTATTGAAAACACATTAGCTCTCAAGTGACTATTTCTAATAGTCATTTGGGTGGATAAGTTATGGAATGATTATTAAAAAATTAGTTATGTTAAATCACAATTCATTTCAAATGATAAATTGATAAATTGGAAAGATTCAGATAAAACCAACATAGAAAACACAATGTTTGGAAAATAATACGTGAAATAAGAATATCTAAACAACTGGGATTTTTTTTAAACTGAACAATAAAAAGGTAAATAGTAGTTTAAAACTTTGGTCAGACATATGAAGATTCTTTGATGAAGAAGTCAAACTAGTAACTAACCATAGCTCTGCATACAATGCAAAAAGGAACAGACAATATAAAGGATCTGGGAGGTGGGTCCAAAAGGATCTTGCTGTGATTTATGTCATAGAGTGTTCTACCTATGTTTTCCTCTAAGAGTTTGATAGTTTCTGGCCTTACATTTAAGTCTTTAATCCATTTTGAGCTTATTTTTGTGTATGGTGCTAGGGAATGATCTAATCTCAAACTTTTACATGTCCCTGTCCAGTTTTCCCAGCACCACTTATTGAAGAGGCTGTCCTTTCTCCACTGTACATTCCTGCCTCCTTTATCAAAGATAAGTTGGCCATATGTGCGTGGGTTTATCTCTGGGCTTTCTATCCTGATCCACTGATCTATCTTTCTGTTTTTATGCCAGTACCAGACTGTCTTAATTACTGTAGCTTTGTAGTATAGTCTGAAGTCAGGGAGCCTGATTCCTCCAGCTCCGTTTTTCGTTCTCAAGATTGCTTTAGCTATTCGGGGCCTTTTGTTTTTCCAAACAAATTTTGAAATTTTTTGTTCTAGTTCTGTGAAAAATGCCATTGGTAGTTTGATAGGGATTGCATTGAATCTGTAGATTGCTTTCGGTAGTAGAGTCATTTTCACAATATTGATTCTTCCAATCCAGGAGCATGGTATATCTCTCCATCTATTTGTATCATCTTTAATTTCTTTCATCAGTGTCTTATAGTTTTCTGCATACAGGTCTTTTGTCTCCTTAGGTAGGTTTATTCCTAGATATTTTATTCTTTTTGTTGCGATGGTAAATGGGAGTGTTTTCTTGATTTCATTTTCAGATTTTTCATCATTAGTGTATAGGAATGCCAGAGATTTCTGTACATTAATTTTATATCCTGCTAGAAATGGAAATAAAAACAAAGATAAACAAATGGGACCTAATGAAACTTCAAAGCTTTTGCACAGCAAAGGAAACCATAAAGAAAACCAAAAGACAACCCTCAGAATGGGAGAAAATATTTGCAAATGAAGCAACTGACAAAGGATTAATCTCCAAAATTTATAAACAGCTCATGCAGCTCAATAGCAAAAAAACAGACAACCCAATCCAAAAATGGGCAGAAGACTTAAATAGGCATGTCTCCAAAGAAGATATACAGACTGCCAACAAACACATGAAAGAATGCTCAACATCATTAATCATTAGAGAAATGCAAATCAAAACTACAATGAGATATCATCTCACACCAGTCAGAATGGCCATCATCAAGGAATCTAGAAACAATAAATGCTGGAGAGGGTGTGGAGAAAAGGGAACACTCTTGCACTGCTGGTGGGAATGTGAATTGGTACAGCCACTATGGAGAACGGTATGGAGGTTCCTTAAAAAACTACAAATAGAACTACCATATGACCCAGCAATCCCACTACTGGGCATATACCCTGAGAAAACCATAATTCCAAAAGAGACATGTACCAAAATGTTCATTGCAGCTCTATTCACAATAGCCCGGAGCTGGAAACAACCTAAGTGTCCATCATCGGATGAATGGATAAAGAAGATGTGGCACATATATACAATGGAATATTACTCAGCCATAAAAAGAAACGAAACTGAGCTATTTGTAATGAGGTGGATAGACCTAGAGTCTGTCATACAGAGTGAAGTTAGTCAGAAAGAGAAAGACAAATACCGTATGCTAACACATATATACGGAATTTAAAAAAAAAAATGTCATGAAGAACCTAGGGGCAAAACGGGAATGAAGACGCAGACCTACTTGAGAATGGACTTGAGGATATGGGGAGGGGGAAGGGTGGGCTGTGACAAGGCGAAAGAGAGGCATGGACGTGTATACACTACCAAACGTAAGGTAGATAGATAGTGGGAAGCAGCCGCAGAGCACAGGGAGATCAGCTCGGTGCTTTGTGACCGCCTGGAGGGGTGGGATGGGGAGGGTGGGAGGGAGGGAGATGCATGAGGGAAGGGATGTGGGAACAGATGTATATGTATGACTGATTCACTTTGTTATAAAGCAGAAACTAATTAAAAAAATAAATAAATAAACTTAAAAAATAAAAAAAAAAAAAAATAAAAAAAAAAATATAAAGGATCTGGCCAGAGTCGGAAAAAATTTAGCCAAGGAAGTTTATACAAGATCAGAAATTTCATATGGCTAATTGCAAACATCTTAGCTAACTCATGGTTATTTTCTCACATAAAATAGTCATTGTGTGGTAGAGTTACTTTTTCTTATAGTAAAACTGTCATTCAAAAAGATTAGATTTAATTTCAATTAATTTCTTTTGAATCTAGATATTAATCTTTCTATCAAGTGGCGAGTGTGTAATCATTCGAAAGCCTAGCAGGTTTCCATTTAATTTCCTCTGTTTGCTTATAAACAACATTGTTGAACTGCAATCAAGATACTTTTCAAAAATTAAAACCTCTTCCATTAAAGACACCATCCATTAAAGTAATTTAAAATAATGTAATAACTGACACAGTAATTGGAATTTCACTGAATGCATACTATTTTTTTCCTATATATTATTCTACTAATATAGGGTTTCTATTTTTTAAAATAACTACTTGTGTATTGTTCTTAACACTGTACATGAAACACTCATTAAAACTAGGAAACAAGAAACTGCATAGTGAAAAGAAAAAAGTGTCTATTTTAACTAGCTATGTGAAATAATTCTGATGCCATTTAAAATAAGTTTGAATGGTATCAACTATTCTTCCTTCATGTATCATAGCCTGACTTTAAAGTGAAAGGTGATTAAATAAAAAATAAGAAATAATTCAATAAATATATTTTCCGCTTACCCAATAAGAATTTAAAATATAGTATGCAAAATTTTTACCATCTAAAGACCCCCATTTATATAGTTGAAGCACTGCAGTCTTCCTGTGCATTATGACCAAGAGAGAATGTCCATAACGCATCTGCACTCATGTGGAAATAGTGTCATCGTGCTGCTTCAATTACCTCTTTTTCTCTAGTTTCAATAAAATAATACATCTTTTGATCACATTAAAAAATTCCATTTAGCTTGAACTAGCTCCATCAGAGCAGCTAATTATTGTCAAAAATTGATTTGGTTATATAACTCTAGTGAGTGTCTGTCACATGACCATGACTCACAGCAAATGCCCACTGTACTCCCTCTTTCTGCTGTATTTCAGGATTTTCTATTAACTTCAGTGACAAACCCATACAAAAGAAATGGAATAAAAAAACCCACCCATACAATCTCAATGAAGGCACAGGTCATAACTCTACATGAATGAACTTCCTATAATTTCTGATGTCCTGAATCAAAGTCCTTAAAAGATTGAATTGTAGTGGCAATATCATTAAATTAAATTATAGAAACCCAAAGTAATTCACTGAAAAAAAAGGTAGTATAGTACTTATATCCTCTATCTATATACAATAGAGGAGAGTGAACATTTTGTGATGAAACCTATTACTAAAAGCAACGGACTCCGTCTGGGTTTCGGTTGCAATAGAAATCCCTAAATAGTTTTTATTAACAGAAATTGTAGACTAGTACTTAAATCAGATGAAGGGGATACAGAATTTATTCTGAAGGCTAGATCTGGGACAAACAACTTAAACTACAAGTTTTTTAAAAAGCCAGTGTTAATTTATTAGTCTTTTCAAACTGTTTTAAAGGGAAATTATTCAAGTTGTTTATTTACTATGCCTTTCCTGAATAACTAATTGGCAGCCAGAAGCAAACTTCCTTTTTTCAGAGTAGCCTTTCAAAAGATTTAAGACCTCAAGAGTTTATGAAGAGTTTGAGAATGTAATTTAACAAAGAGGTATTTATAAATTTCAGTGTTCGGTATCTTAAATTTAATAATAATTTTCACTTAGAATTTTTATAGCTCTAACTTGCATATTCTAACTAATGAGAGCCTATCAAAAAATATGAAAAATAAGATTTCAAAGACACTGGGGTTCACTTAAATAAATTAGAAGTTAGTTGGGTTGACTGACAAAGTAATAAGAGCAGCTACCCAAGAATACACACCCATAATTAGTTTTGAACCCCATTTCTTGGCCAAAGTGTTGCATCTGGTTCTGTTGTAATAGTCATTTTTACTCCAAAGTTGTTCCAGGGAAATGATCTGGAATACTCAAATTATTCTCTAGCTAACTCCTTAGTTTTTAAATAAAACATTAACTGAAGCATTTTTAAGGTAGGGTTATTGGATGCTTTACCGCTGAAATGTTAAAATCCTCATCAAAGCAAGTTGTAGAATAAGGTAATAGAAATAAACAGTGCCAATGAGAAATGGTACATTCCTAAAAATTGTAAGAAGACTTCAAAAAGCAAAAAATTGCCCATTAAAATGCAGCCTGAAACCTAAAAGGCATTTTCCATTTTTAAACTGGAAGGTGGTCTACAATATTTTGTGATTTTTATATTTCAGTTAAACTCTCAATTAGCAAAAATTTAAGCAAGTGATGCTATAACCTAAGTATTTTAATTCAATAAAAATTTCCCTGATTCCTTGCCTTCAGTTTTTTATACAAATATTACCTTTGCAATGAGACGTCTTTTTTTTTTGCTTTTTCACAGCACATATCATCTTACATACCGGATAATATACTTACGTTTCATATTTACTATGTTATATCTTTGTCCTCACTAGAATGTAAGTCCCATGAGGTGATGGACTTTTATCTGTTCTACTCACAGAAATATGTATTCCAAATTCCTAGAATAGTGCTAGGCATGTAGATTCTCAATAAATATTTACTGAATGAATAAATGAATGAATGCTTCTCTGTGATGCATACTGATTAACAAGAAAAGAATGTTCTATCACACTTATCAAACTTATGAAAAAAATTTTAGCTTTCCATTTTTGAAATGTCAATACTTTTTCTAAAGTCACATAGAAGGTCATGGTTATTAAATTCACTTAAAAATTGAATTTGAAATTGCTACTTTGAGAATAAATCCTTATTCCAGTAGTGCACTCGTCTATCTACATAGTTTATTTATGTGCATCAAGAAAATCAGAATCAAATGTTTCATTTATATCACTATTTCTGTTTATTACTTCTCTTTCTAAACTCCAGTATATCAGCACCATCACACTATTTAAATACATATCATCGGTCTGATTATGTCTTGTAAAAAAATGCATCTTGTCAGTATATACTTTACATCTGAGTAGAAACAGAAAGGTAGATTTGATAGTATTCCACCTTAAGATATGTAAGTGGATGAGCTCTTCAAGGGAAGTATTATAGAACCAGAGAAGGGGAATGAGGTGGGCAGTTAAGAGCCAGTGAACAAATGGCAACAGAGAAATGGGAGGGTGATGATGGAGGGATTTAGGGCCTTGAGGTATACAAAAAAGATTTGAACCAACTGCCAGAGGGAATTTGATGGGAAATTTTTTTTTAAAAGATGAATAAAAACTGATGCTTACTAGCATGCCAAGGCCCAGCTGACATTAAACACTGTGAATTTGGAGTAAATTCAATTGGCAAAGTTACTTGAATTTCTCTAATAATATTCAGCAACCCAGCAGTATAGAAAATGAAAGGTTAGATTAACCCAGGACTAGGGAGTGGAACAGGGTAAAATTCAGTTACAATGGAAGAGAGATAGAAATATTATACATCTCCACCCCATTCAAATGCCAAGCCAAAATTGTATATTCAGGGATTTTCCCACTCATAACTGTCCTGAATATATCTTAATACTGATTTTAGTTCAAACTTTAGCTAAAATTGGTTTAAAAATATTTTCTGGCTGAATTAAAACGTGACTAAAGCTAATGACACATAATTGATACATAATCTGTAATTTTATATCAGTAAAAGCCTATGTGTGGAAATTTACCTTTTTAACAACATCAATTGGGAGTCAATATTTTACACAGTTGGGAAGTTTCTGGGCCATTCCTAGCCAGAGCTGAAGGGGCAGTGCTTTGGCAGCCACTTTTTAATACCATGTTGACCTTCTCATCCCCTCTTCATAATCTGGTTTAAAAAAATGACAACTCGAGCATACTCATTTAAAAATTTCATTCAACAAATATTTAATGTGTTTTTCCTATACCCTGGTCAATACATCAGGTGATCAGTGTTCTAGGATGAGGCCTGGAATGAAAAGATACATTGAGCCAAACAGATTTCCTCTTTTGAAAATCTGAGCCAACAGATACTAAGCTGGTGAGGTATTTCATGTAGAAGGTGGAGCTGAAAGACCACCATGTGGAATGGGTCCATGATGAGCATGTGCTAGGCCGAAGCTCAGAGGAGGCAGGAACAAGGAGTAAGTCCTGGAGACAAAGGATTGAACAGAGCTATAGATTCCTTTGAGGGAGAAATCACATGGCTCACAAAAGAGATGGAAAAGGTCTCTGCCCAGAACTGCCCCATTGGTTCTTGCAGTTCCTGTCTCCATTAACATATAGAATACAATAGGCTTCATTATCTTCAAGTAGTTTGAATGAGTCTCTGCTTCTTGATCCAAGATGAGCCTAAGCAGAAACTGCAATTTGAGTGATTATTTCACCACACGTTTTTATGAAGACACAAAGTACTCTATACATTCATATACCAGGGTCCATAAACTGAGTGCACATCTGTGTTTGGAACATATCATGTTATTTATTTTTCTATGTTCCCACATTTCTTCTCTTCTTTGAATCCTTACTCTAAGAATTAACTTGTAGCCTGAACATGTAAGCTTTGAGTAGATGGGGAAGATCTGCCTATTACTGCTACTCCACCTTAGAGGTTCTGGGAGGGGGACAGGCAGTATGACCAGTTGGAAGAGCATTGGCTTTGCAGTCGAGAAACTCAAGGTTTTAGTTCTGGCTTTAGTGCTAGTCATGTGACTTTGGCTATACTACTTTCATCCTCCAAGCCTCAGATGATGTCAAAGAAGTATAAAATGATTTCACTCTCAGGTAGGCATGGAAATACTGTATCTAGCAGTAGGTAGAATCAGCACACGGTAGACAGTCAACAGTTTCCTCCCCTCATGTGTGACTCAACCAAGCTCACATGTCTGGAGATGAGCAGGAGTCCTTTCTGGAACTCACTCATAATGCATTTTTATCCTTGAGTTCATGTACTCCTCCATGTTCATGAAAATAAATTCAGGTGATATTCAAGCCTAGACATCCATTATCTTCCAGATTCTTCTTGAAGATACTGCTCTGTATTCTCCCTTCATTTCTGATGCCCACAAGTCCCTTCTTTTATCATTTCCCTTCTTCTTAAGGACATTCTTTCAGTCATTCTTTTAGTTATGCTTCCTGGAAATAAATTCTTAGTATTTCTTGAGTTAAGAATGTCTTGTTTTATCTTTCCTTCTTGAAGGAAATAGGATTATGGGTTGATAGTTCTTTTCTTTCAACAGTTGAAAATTTTGTCTCACTTTCTGGACTTGATGTTTCTGATGATGAGAAATCTATTGTCATTATAATTGTTTGCTCCTTATAGGTAAGATGTCATTTTTTTCTTGCTTTCAAGGGCCTTTTGTCTTTAGTTTTCAGAAGTTTGATGATGATGTGTTTTGGTATGGGTTTCTTTGGATCTCTCATGTTTGAGATGCATTCAGCTTCTTGAATCTTGTAGGTTTATGTCTCTTGCAAAACTTGGGAAGTTTTCAGACATTATTTCTTTTTCATCCCCTCCTTCTTTGACCTCTCCTCTGGCACTCTAACATGAATATTACACTATTTGTTATACTCCCACAGTTCCGTGAGACTCTGTTCATTTTTTTCCTTTCTGTCTTTTTTCTCCCTGTTTTTCAGATTGGTTAATTTCTACTGCTCTATCTTCCAGTTCACTGATTATTTCTTTGTCCTCCCCATTCTTTTGTTGAGCCCATCAACTGAGTTTTGTATTTCTTATTATATTTTTCAGTACTGAAATTTCCATTTGGTTCTTTATGTCTATGTCTTTTTTGAGACTTTCCATATTTTCCATTTGCTTCAAGCCTGTTTGTAATTGCTTCTTAGAGCAACTTTATGATGTCTGCTTTAAAAATCTTCATCAGATCATTCTAAATCTCTGTTATTGCTATCTTGGTATTGGCATCTATTAATTGTCTTTTACCGTTCAGCTTGAGGTCTTCCTGGGTCTTGGCATGATGGGTGATTTTCAATTAAAACATTGACATTTTGGGTATTATGCTAAGGGACTCTTCATCTTATTTAAACCTTTTGTTTTAGCTGGCTTTTTTGGATACCATTCTGGCAGAGGAGGGCAAGGATGCTGCCTCATTACTGTCCAGATGCCCTACTTGTCCTTCGTTGACACCTGAGGGACATAACTCCTTGTTACTGCCAAGAGAAGATAGGAGTTCTGGCTCCCCTCTAGGCCTCATCTGATACCAGGGGGCTGTGACGGGTGGGACAGAGTGGCCTTGTTACCGCTGGGTGGTGATGATAAAAATCCTGACTCTCCATTAGACTTCCTCTGACAAGACCCCGGGGTGGGGGAGGAGAAGGGACACCTCATTACTGTCAGTGGGGTGGAAGTCCATGCCTCCCACATATGGGAGCTCATTATTGCCCAGGAGTGATGCTGGGCGCCTTGTTACAGCCTCCTGAGGCTGGAAGTATAAGACCCATGCTTGTCCTTTGCTTGTGTGGACAGGTGTGGCGCTGCAGTTTTTAGCTGTGGTGTTTGGCTAGAGAAAAGCAGTTATGGTCTAAAAGTTTTCTGTCTTGTTAGGCTGCCCTTTCCTGGTTCTCTGGCTAGAAAGAGTAGGGGTTTTTTGTCTGCACCTGTTGTTTCTGGGTTGCTGGCTTCTTTGGCTCCAAGTCTGGGATATATGAGGCAAAAAGAAAACCCAGGAAATTCTCCACTGTGTTGTGCCTTGGGTCCTGAGATTCCTAGCCAGACTGCCTTCTTCCCTCCTTTCAGAGTCTCTTTATGTTCGTTCTAGATATATAAAGGTTTTTAATTGCACTTACTCAGAAGCATAGGGAAAAGTATACCTACTCCATCTTCCTGGAAGCAGAAGTCCTCCTCCATTAGCATTCTGATATATGTTATTTCCAATTTATATTTCATAACAGGATGTTAATTCTGATTGTTAAATTGGCAACACAAGATACTGCACTCCACTTTCTTGCCAGAGAATATAAGTGATGCTAAACACTCTGCTCCCTAATTACCATCAATGTTAGGTAGTAAGCAGCCATATTAAAGTGGGATTTACCTCAGAGGTCACAGTCTAGTCCTCATATGAAAAATTTTACCTGGGTCATGTCAGACCATCCAAACCTGCATATCTGGTCCCTGAGAGAAATGTTTATGCTATAAAGTGCTGAGGCACTGTACTGCATCTATGTTGAACAGCATTATAATATAAAAAGCAAGTGTATAAATAATAAAAAATTAAGTAATTTCTAAGTTATTTGTAGAGGGCTAATAAGAGTATGATGTACTACATCTCGAAGTATCACTTTATGAAGACAATGGATGATTTTCCCTCAGCTTTGTACCACAAGAAGGTAAACAACCAATTTATTTCTATATTTTGAAAGCTGTGATTTCTTTGTTTGGCTACCAGGAAGTTCACAGTCAAGTTTGTTAATGCCTCCAGTACCATATGGCATAGATTTTGTGTATTGGCCTTGCCCTTGGCTTCTTTTATTTTTCAATCAAGATTTTACTTTTACCCAGAGTTCCTCATATATTTCGTTTTTATTCAGTAGTACAGTATACATTTTGGGACATGATCTCATTTATTTTAGAAACATACAGGTGAACAAATATGTTAAAAAAAATAGAGGGTTTGTAAGCCCTCAAAAGGACAGGAAATGAACCTCAGGTTTGTTCTCAACTAGTAATAGAAACTTAATGAGTGCCATGCTTTTGATCCCGCAAGGACTCTTTCTCAAGAGACCCTACAAGAACACACTTGTTGTCACATAATTTTCACTTCATTTGTTAGATGGAGTTTTGTGAAGGGACAGACAAAAACAAGTACTACCTGGAGGACCGAAGCACCACTGTGCAGAAACTGAAGACCACTTTCAGCTGAGTCAATTCCACCAGCGGCCAAAATGGGAAATCCAGGCAAAGCGTGAGCAATGGTGGTCACAGCTCTCAAAGCAATAGGCCTGATGGCTGTGCCTACAGAAAATGAGGATGATTGATGGTTAGTATATTGACCACTTGAGCATATTGCCTTATAATCACTATCACGTGATGGCAGTGTTGTACTAGACAAAATTCAATTTTATCTCTACTTAAGATATATACGTATGTAATATACAAGCATTGCTATGTTTCAAAGTATGTTAATTTGTAAATGGATGTGTACTTATTTTAAGGACTTTGATGCTATTATTGCATGCAGGCATGTTATGCAAGTGGGTATAGCAACTCTAGAACTCTCACATAAAATATATACATATCACAATTTGATATACAGTAATGTGTAAAAGATTGTATGGAACACTTGAGCATCTGTTTGAAAAAGAACAAGGAATAGCAGATTTTGTAAAAGTAAAACAATCACATACAGTGCATAAATAGACATACAGCTCTGTTATGTTTCCGTGAAGTATAAAGCAGCTGGTGTGAATAGAGATACTGCAAAAACAAGCAAGGTGCTGATGAACTTACAGATTCCATATTGCATTTTACATGTATTTCCCAAAATCTGATAGTGATTTTACTCAAACATAGTGAGCCTAATCTAATTTTTCACACATTAGAACATTTTAATCAAGTTAAAGAGAATTTACTAGAATTCAGTAATTAGAGTATGCGTTTGAGTTTGTATACATTATTTAACCAAACATTACCAATACATTATTTGCTAATTGTAATAAAGGCTGTATGGACGGACAGAACACTCTGAGGTCATTTTTTACATGATTATACTGTATAAGGCTGCTTAGGCTCTCAAGGGTTAACCCAATCGGGAGTAAATTAATGCTCTCATAACATAGTAACATAATTTGATATTTCTGATGTACTCTCATAAGCCAATGGTCCTTTAAAGGCATTTTCTTAAGTAAAAATAGTTCTTTTTGTGCAACAATGTGGCATTGCCTCAAATAAGGGCTCCACAAACAACAAAACAAGCAAAGGGTAAAATAAGCCTCATGTGGTGCGTACTCTGGCATCTCCTCCACCACCACAAGCATCCTTACCAGCATTCTCAATATGTATTCATTGGTGCTCCTATTAAGGAAACACAAAGAGCTTTCATTAAAATCGGTGGTTTTCTTTTTATTTTGTTCATTTCAGATGAAACTGAATATACATGTAAACTAATGTTTTAGCACTCAACACCAAAAATGTTTGTGGAAATGTCTACTTGGTGCTCTGACACCTAAAAAATCTTCCTCTAGATAATAGAGTTTCTTAGTCAAGAATATTCAATGCTGACACTTCAGGATTCCATAACTGACATTTAAATACAAGGTAGTAAGTTAGGGCAAATTAGAAACTGAACGTTAAGATTCTATTTCTATTTCAAAATATTTATCAGTGACTTCTTCTTAGTCTATATGTTTTAACTATAAAAAAGGCTAACATAGTGGACAGGAGAATGCATGGAAAGAATACACACACACATATTTATAGAAACATATCTTTAGCTATACTAAAAAGAAATTCAAGAGTAAAAGTTAGAGGAAGGCATTTTTAAGTTAAGTTGTAACTTAAATAAACCTTTTAGACAGACATACAGCTATCTTGGCATAATATAACTAATATGGTCAATATATGCTAAGTTGATGGCTCCTTTACACACATGTTACTTTGAAGTAATAAAGAAATATTGGGATTCTTTTTTTTCTTATTTAGTTGACCCTGGAGAGTAAAGGAAATTTTTGCTAAGCAGATAAATAATTTATTTCTAACTGCACTGTTAGAAGACTACCATTAACACTAAGGGGTAAAATTTCAAAGTGGTACACAGGGATTTGGCCACATATTCCAATTGATATTAATGGACATCAAATGGCAAAATCTCAGAACACAGCTTTGAAAATTTAACCAGTTACATTTAAAGGGCAACATTATTACACAGGTGTTAAAAAACATCAGTAAATCCTCAGTGGCATTTGAAGATGTTCAATTAGGTCAATAAGACGTTTTCTATTTGATGTTTTTCTTCTTTTTAAAAACTTTTCTAATTTACCTAATGAACATGAAAACCTTTCAAACTAATAAAGGTATCTTTTCAAATTAAGAGTAATTATGTTCTCTGAGGAAATGGGATCCAAAAATGAAGAAATGGATCCTTCTGTTGCTGGGTAATAGTAAATTCAGTTTTAATTTCCATTATAAATTCCATTTGATTGGTTTTCTTTATAACTCAATTGATTTAGTATGAAATATAATCTACCTGTTCTCAGCATTTTTATGGGGAATAGATTTTAAAAATGACTTTTATTCGCCATGAAAGGTTTTTGGAAGGAAACTGAAGGTATGTAAAAGGATCTTTCTAAATTGTTATACAGAAATTTTTTAGTTTTAAAGTGACAGAAATGAAAAAATAATAGATTCAATATAAAAATAAAACTTTTGGTGTAAAAGAAATACATACATCAATACCATATGAGATTGTACATATGTTAATTAAAATGCATACAGATTTCCAGAATCACAGTTATTGAGATAAGAATTTTTAAAACTTTGTCACTGCTACAGTAATTAATGATTTTAGACCAAAGACCAGGGAGGAAGAAGCCAGTTGAGAAGCTCAAGGAATTAAAAGTGGACTCCATCCTAAAGGAAACAACAAGGTTTAAATCAAAAAACTGAAATTCTATAAGCTTAAATTAATTAATAGGCAACGTGCAATTTAAATTAAGCCTTCAGCTACATGGGGTAACCAGATGAACCTGATGGGAAATTAATTACATCAAGTCTTTCTGTTTCAACAGTGTGGGAGGTGCCAATGAAAGTCAGCCATTCTGAATCCCCACATTTTGAAACAAGCTGCAGGTTCAAACAAACAAAAAGTGAACTAGACCTTTGAGTTCCAACATTGCTGTGAAGAGTCCTGATTTGTACCAAAGTGGCCCTAGCAGAAAACCTGGGGGACTAGAATGAACTTTTGGTATCTAATCAATCGAGGCCCTCCATATAGTCACATCCTAAAATGCAAATCAGTATGTTGAATTCATAGATCTTTGACAAACCTCATATTACATTTGATTGATTCATGATCTAGAAAAACATTTCAGTAAGCCAGAGATGTTGAACTCAAAGGTAACCAATCTGAATTCAATGATTTTTTTCTTAAGAAAATACTTTCTTATTTTAATTGCAATTTCAAAAATGCTACCATTAGTAGTAGCATTACATATTGATATGCAAGTAAGAATTAATGTATTATGACTTAGGTTCCTTACTCAGGCCTCATTTATCCATTCATCTGTTCATCTGTCTATTCAAGAAATATTAAGCACCTGTGCCTTCTTTTAAAAAAGACGTAATTGTAACTGAATTGGAAAAGCTTAAAAGACAATCTCAGGTAATCAGTTTATGTTGTAACCATATTGTCACCCAGGGTGGATACCCAAAACACCAGCCTCAATGATCTTAGGAGGTAGTTTCAAGGTAAATAATATGAGTTCAGTTATTCATTCTGTACACATCCCATTAGGAAAGCTTCACATTCATTTAAACATCATGTATTTTATAATAACTATTAATATAAACTCTAGAAAGAAGGGAATTTGAGGATGAATTAGTTACATCCGAGAGACAACAGGGTCAACTTCTTAGGTTCAAATTCTAGCTCCACTATTTACAAGCTCTGTAATCTTGTGAATTTCTTAATCTTTTCATCTATAAAATAATAAAATTATAATAACTTCATAGAGCTGTTTTGAGGATTAAATTATTTAATATATATAAAGGGCTAGCACATAACAAAGATTATATAGATGTTTGCTATTATAACCTGTACTACATAGGAGGACAATTGATTTCAGAGGGAGCATTTTATTTAGTTTACTTTGTGCCTTTTATGCTGTTGCTGTGTGCTTAGTAATGCAAAGAAACCTTTTTCTTTTTTTTTATTGGAGACAAGATTATGATGCCTAGGATGATGAAACTTTATAACCTCTGCTCCCTTAGGAGAACCACACATCTCCCTCTCCCTTTTCCCCTCTCCAGCAGCTTTCATTTAGTGGTGTCACAATGTTGGTAGGATTAACTGACTCCAAAGCTAAAAATCTCAAAGACAGACATCCATATATTTAAGATTTTATTTTGAGAATCAAAAGGTCCATGCACTAAATCAATATGCAAGACTTTTAATGACAACATCAGAAGTTAAGTTTATTGGTGAGAAGGAGGCAGAGCTTTACTTAGCATGACTAAATCCTTGAAGAGAAAAGACATTTTTAATGGGCAAGGTAGTGTGGAACATATGCTAATTTTGGATAACTGAAATTTTGAATAATTGAGTTTAATTCTGTTTGTTTTTTCCTTAATCATTTGACTCCTAAAACAGCTACTGTTACAGAGTTAATTGTTAAAGCTAAGTCCACAATAAACTCCCTGATAATGGCTCTAGCTGGCAATAAAACAGAATTGGGTTATAATACTCACTCATGCTCACTGTGTACACAAAAAGAAAATGTAGTTTTAATTTGCTTACATTAATTAAAATATAATGAATTAAGTGGATAACAAATTCCTTAGAAATTGAGCTTTGACTGTCTAATTGTTAACAGTTTTAACATCACCCAGAAGAAAGAAAATATTAGCAAATTAAGAATTTCAGGGATTTAGGAGTTGAGAGATTGATTTTTATAAAATAAACATAAATCAAGCACCAAAAATTTATCCTTTAAAACAACTTTAAAATATTAATGAACCTAACATATTGATAAATATGTAAAGCACATATACACACACATATATATATATATATACACGTATATACAATGGAATATTACTCAGCCATAGAAAGAAATGAAATTGAGTAATTTGTAGTGAGGTGGATGGACCTAGAGTCTGTCATACAGAGTGAAGTAAGTCAGAAAGAGAAAAACAAATACCGTATGCTAACACATATATATGGAATCTAAGAAAAAAAAAGGTCATGAAGTACCTAGGGGTAAGACAGGAATAAGGACACAGACCTACTACAGCGTGGACTTGAGGATATGGGGAGGGGGAAGGGTAAGCTGTGACAAAGTGAGAGAGTGGCATGGACCTTTATACACTACCAAACGTAAAATAGATTGCTAGTGGGAAGCAGCCGCATAGCACAGGGAGATCAGCTCCGTGGTTTGTGAACACCTAGAGGGGTGGGATAGGGAGCGTGGGAGGGAGGGAGACACAAAAGGGAAGAGATGTGGGAACATATACATATGTATAACTGATTTACTTTGTTATAAAGCAGAAACTAACACACCATTGTAAAGCTATTATACTCCAATAAAGGTGTTAAAAAAATAAAATAAATAAAAATACATCTTTACACATAGATTAAAGTCCTCTGAGAAAATGACCATAATTCAACTAGAAACTGAAGTACTACAAAGATCCAGGGTTATATCAAGAGATATGAAATCTAAAGAGGAGAAATGGGAGAAAGAAAACCAATTATTTTACGTTGTTATTTTAGGTTTATTGAAAAAGCTAAAAATTTTCTTATGGAAACGTTTTAATTTTTGTTGAATATTTCAAGATATTGTTTCTGAGTCCTCATATCTTTATAGCTGTTTATCTGCTTCATAACATATTCAATATATTCATAGTCAATTTATATTCAATAATTTGGTACCTAGCATGTGCCAGGCATTTTATTTTAAAGCAATAGAATTAATACTATTTACCAGAGAAGGGGCCATTTTCCTTTCTGAGCATTTGTTCTTGGAGTGATTTCCATAGCCTGACACGGAGACTGGGGCTTCAAAAAGTGTGTGATTTAACCCTTAGAGTGCTGTGCAGGGAGATGCTATCAGCTCTGTTTCGTATACGAAGAAAGGGAAGTTCAAGCTGAATAAAACTTGTTTTATGCCACAGTTTAAAAGTTTAAACACCAAGTCTCTGTGACTATCAGAGTCCATACTTTTCAGCTGCTACTGAGAAATGACAGTGCAGCAATTATGACGAGGATCACTTGCACATTGTCTTTGCCTAAGAAAACCAGTATCAGTATCGTCTGTGGTCTAATGCTCAGAGCACAGGTTCTAAAGTCCAACCAATTAGGTGTGTAAGTCTTTATTCTATTACTTTACACAATTGTGACTTTGAGCAAGCTCCTTAGTTAGCTTCCTAGAACATCAGTTTTCCCTATCTGTGAAACAGGGACATCACTAACAATAATATCATAGCAACTTGGGGACTATTACATGATACAGTTTGTGGAAAGCACTCGGCACAGGGCCTGGTTCATACTATATATAAGCTAATATTACTATCAAAGCCAGAGAAAATTGATCAGAAGAATAAGCATTTACTATAAACATGTGGGGATAAACACTTAATACTTAAGGGGTGTTAATTAATCTCCTAGATATTAAATTTGGAGATCCTAAGTCATTTCATTTCTAAAAATTATAGTTTGAGTCTATGATTGTAAATGCATATATTTTTGTGAATAACTCTTTATTAGATGTATAATGCAACTGCAATATCTAAATGTATATGTCTTATCCAGAAACTCTATTTTGAGAAATAAAATCCATTAGTGCATAGACATAAAGTTACATGTACAAAGATGTTCCTTGAAATATTGTTTCTTATAGCAAAACAGTGAAAACAACCTAAATAATCACTAGCAGTTACGCTAGTAAATAAATTATAGTTCATCCATGTATGTATGATATCACAGGAAACCTTTAAAACTGACGTGGAAATATCTCTAGGATACGATGTTACGTGTTAAACGACAGGTAGCAGAATAATATATAGGTTGTAGTCCCATTTTAGGTAAAAAATGTATGATTACATTTAGTATGTGGGCATGTAAATGCAAAGAATGTTGAGTTTTAAACTGCTAATAGTTATTTCTGGGGAACAGGTTGAAGAGGAACTTTCTAGTTCGATATCTATACATCCATATTATTTAATTATTTTAGGTAAGAAAGTGTTTATGATTCAATTCTGCAACGAAAAGTGACTATTTTTTATAATGCTTCTAAAACAATACAGGAATAGACATTTTCAGATTCTGTGCTGTGAAACATATATGGGATGTGCAATGATCCTACCCTCCGTACATTCGGAAGAGCATATTTGGTTCTATATCCAATATTTTAAGTAAAATATTAACAAACTTAGAATATATCCAAAACAGGGTGAATAGAATGATCTCTCTCTCTCTCATCTCCCCACCCTGCCACATACACATAAACACATACACACACACACACACATAATGGGATGGACCCAGAGATGGAAAAAGCCTATGAAACGTTTTGTTTGGAATCAAATGGTAAGCAAAACCAGTAAAGCTAAATTTCAGTATGTCAGTTTTCTGAAGTAGTTTAGGATATGGTGATTTAGAAGAACACAGAAAAGCAAGAAAGTGTTTCACACATATCAAATTAAGGATGTTGAGTTATGTTACTAGTGTATGAAACTTTAATTTTAACATTATCTGCCAAAATAAACTTTATTCCCCATAACTTAAAATGCATATGTATATATATGTATATATAATATACATATATTATATAGAAATAGCTTATTATGTACAGTTAATTCCACTGTTATGGTGCAATAAGATTGATTTTGAAATAAAAATTTTTAAAAATAATATGTGTGTATGTATAAAATGGCTGAAAGTAATCCCAATAGTTGTTCTTCAAATATTTAAGGGATAACCATAAAGAAAGGCTTCATTTATGTTTTCTTCAAAAGATAACTAGAACAAATGGTTAAGCACACACTACTGGTTTTATTATTGTTATTTTTATCATTAATTTGTTGTAAATTCAGCAACAGAAGTAGCTACATTTGGATGCCCATATCCCTTAAACCTAAATGGATATTTGGCAGGTAGTGGCAGGTAGGATGCAATAGAAAAGATCTGTACTATAGAAAATATTGGATTAGATGATCTCTTCCAATTCAAAATTCCAGGATAATATGAACTTTGTCATGATATTTTAAGGAGCAATTTTATATGCTCTGTGGTTTCCCAGTAGATACCAGTGATGAAGTTAACTTATAAAAGGATTAAGTATGAGTTAAAGTGAAATTTTAACATGCAATACATTCATTATAGAGACTCCTCTTTTGAGTGCTTTCTAATTGACAGGTGTTTTCCTAAGTGTTTTCTCATGCATTGTCTCAGTGACATTACTTTAGGTATTTTTTTGTCCTCATATTCTTAGATATGTAAATGAGATCATAAGAAATAAATATCTCACCCTCAAGGTCACTCAGACAGTGTGGGTCCAGTATTTGCATCTAGGTCTACCTGACTCCTAATACCATGCTCTTAACCACAGTACTATATTTCTTCCCTATTTTAATTGTTTGCATATTGATTAAGTTATAGAGTTAATAAGTTTTATAAATAATAAAGATATGTTGTCCACATATGATAAAACCAAGAATATTGGCATTATATTAATTGTTGGCTAGTAACTAGATAGAAATGATAGCTGTTAGTAATTGGTATAACTAGGGAGACCATATGACCTGGTTTGCCCAGGAGAGTTCCAGTTTATCACACCTATATTTATTTGTAATTACATGAAGTAATTATAAACAGCATCCTCTTTCACTCTAAAAGTAATCTAGTTTGGTTAATCAATTATAATGATAATTGTATCTAGGAATTATAGGACAAAGATAATTATGGAAGCAAAGTGAAAGTTGATTTAGAACAAAACCATAATCTATGAAAAACTTAGAAACTAACTACACCTTCCAAGACTCAAAGGATGGCACGAAGAGATAAATTTCCTTGAATTTGTTACTAGAGGGAAAAATATATGGCATTCATATGTGATTATCTAGGCATAATTAGTCTATATGTTCTTTCTGTTTTCAACCTGTAGGTGGCCACCACAAGCTACACTTATTAAACAACTCATTAGTAGCATTTTCAATACTGTCATCTTCAGATAATTAGCAATTTATTTAAATAACCAATTTCTGTAGAAATAATTGCCATGAAATGCCCTGAACTTACTTTTTCATAAACTATAATAAAAGTGTTAAGATAATCCCTGACATTTGCAAATGCCATTAGTTCACCTTTCCTTTTGATAGTGCTATGGCATTATGTTTAAACAATTACCCGATAACACAGCAGTTTAATGAAACAGTACAGTAAGCACATTCTTCAATATGGCCAGCGACGACATTCAGATTTAGAAAGAAATCCAGACATGTTAACATAGAGGAAAGACACACAGACAAAAGAAAAAGGATTATTGAAATAAGTACATTATTGCTATTTCCAACTTGGCTTAGTTTTCATAGTAGATGCTACAACATATGTACTCTCTTTGGAAACAAGAATGGAGAGTTTTGTAAATTGTTTCATGTAATTGGATGGTGTCAATTAAAATCATATGAATCTATGAATATGTAAAATATACTCATCATATTATTTGTTCAGTAATCTCCACACACAAGAAACAAGTAGGGAATTTTTCTTACTCTCATTTTTCATGTATTTGTGTTTTTACTTACAAAATGGTGTAAAATTTCAAAGTAGAGTCATCAAGGAAGAACTATAAATGGCTTTTACATCTCAGATGGTATTTAGCATTTAAAACGGACCAGGGTTCTAATCTCAGTTTCTTCCTTGTTATTTGGCTCCCTATTTTAAGACCTATTGATGAGGGCTGATAGTGTTTCTGAGTTACCAGAGATAAAACTCTCTGAGACCGTCACAATTTTTAAGCTGTTGGTCTTCAGATTGGGATTGACATATACACACTACTATATATAAAACAGATAACTAATAAGGACCTACTGTATAGCACAGGGAACTCCACTCAATACTCCGTAATGGCCTATATGGGAAAAGAATTTTAAAAAGAGTGGATATATGTATATGAATAACTGATTCACTTTGTTGTACACCTGAAACTAACACAACATTGCAAATCAACTATACCCTAATAAAAAAAAAACTATAATTCAACAGCAATGACAATATCATTTTACGACTAAAAGGAAATAATGCTGAGAACCTACTGAATACCAGGTGCTCTGCTAAGTTACTTACACATTATTTATATCCTCACAGGTCACATATGCATTATCCTCCTTGTACAGATGAAGAAATTCAGGCTCAAAAAAGTTAAGTAGCATATGTATATAAGAAAGGCAGGGTTGTGTAGTAAAATAACACATTATAGCAATAAAACAATTAGTTCACAATGTGACCATAAAATTCATTGACGGATTTGAATTTGAGGGATTTTCTTTATTTCCAGATTACCATATGCCTCAGTCCCCCCCCTTATAAGTACTTCTGGCAGTACTGTAAGCTTATAAATATAATGAATTTACCTATTAATACATGACTCTTTAAAAATACACATATTTCCTTAGAGAAGAGATCCTGAACCATGACAGACTTAGCAAACTTGCTGTATAAACATCTCTCATAAGATTTTGCCTAAGGATGTTCAGGGCAAATGTTATCATACCACATAAAAATCTCACAGTCTATGAGTATTCAAAAATGGTTATTCGAAGAGAAGAAAGAGAAAGATTAACATGATGATGATAATGTTGATGACCAGAACTAGGCTTTGCTCTTGGAGAACGCAGGACAATTAGAAGGGGGCATTTTTCTGAAGACATAAAAAATAACAAAAGAATTTCCACATCCACTAGGATCATATTATCTCTTTCTTTGTAAAGCCATGATTTCTTTCCTCTCTGAAATTCTGTACTCTGTTTACACTGTGGGTGGTTCCATGGTCAGGGTGTCCATGGTAGCACTTGCCCTACCGTCAAACTATTCCTTTTATTCTCATTCTCTTTTTCACTTTACAATGAATTACATGTGTAAATCTCTGGGCCTTGTGATAAGGCTGCATTCCACAGAGTCTGCTGAAACCCAGGTTGTACAGCAAGCACTGAGGTTTTGTTCTCTCCTCTGGGCTGGACATCTCTCAAAGATATTAATGGGCTTTAACATATTTTTTTATTCAAGTATAGTTGATTTACAGTATTATATTAGTTTCAGGTGTACAGCACAGTGATTCAGTACTTTTACTGATTATAGTCCATTAAAAGTTATCAGAAGAGAATCGGTTAATTTCCTGTGCTATACAATATATCTTTGTTGCTTATCTATTTTATACACAGTAGTTTGTATCTCTTAATCCCATACCCCTATTTTGCCCCTCTCCCGTTCAGTAACCACTAATTTGTTTTCTGTATCTGTGAGTCTGTTTCTTTTTTGCATATACATTCATTTGCATATACATTCGAGATATAAGTGATATATAATAGTTGTCTTTCTCTGTCTGACTTATTTCAGTAAGTATAATATTTTCTAGCTCCAACCACGCTGCTGCAAATGGCAGAATTTCATTCTTTCTTATGGCCGAGTAGTATTCCATTGTGTATATCTCCCCTTCTTTATCCAATCATCTCTTTTTTTTTTTTTAACATCTTTATTGGAGCATAATTGCTTTACAATGGTGTGTTAGTTTCTGCTTTATAACAAAGTGAGTCAGTTATATATATATAAATATGTTGCCATATCTCTTGCCTCTTGCATCTCACTCCCTCCCACCCTCCCTTTCCCATCCCTCTAGGTGGTCACAAACCACCAAGGTAATCTCCCTGTGCTATGCAGCTGCTTCTCACTAAATATCCATTTTACGTATGGTAGTGTATATATGTCCATGCCACTCTCTCACTTTGTCACAGCTTACCCTTCCCCCTCCACATATCCTCAAGTCCATGCTCTAGTAGGTCTGTGTCTTTATTCCCGTCTTATGCTTAGGTACTTCATGACCTTTCTTTTTTTTTTTTTTTTTTTTTTAAGATTCCATATATATGTGTTAGCATACAGTATTTGTTTTTCTCTTTCTGACTTACTTCACTCTGTATGACAGACTCTAGGTCCATCCACCTCACTACAAATAACTCAATTTCGTTTCTTTTTATGGTTGAGTAATATTCCATTGTATATATGTGCCACATCTTTATCCATTCATCTGTTGATGGACATTTAGGTTGCCTCCATGTCCTGGCTATTGGAAATAGAGCTGCAATGAACATTTTGGTACATGACTCTTTCTGAATTATGGTTTTCTCAGGGTATATGCCCAGTAGTGGGATTGCTGGGTCGTATGGTAGTTCTATTTTTAGTTTTTAAGGAACCTCCATACTGTTCTCCATAGTGGCTGAATCAATTTATATTCCCATCAACAGTGCAAGAGTGTCCCCTTTTCTCCACACTCTCTACAGCATTTATTGTTTCTAGATTTTTTGATGGTGGCCATTCTGACTGGTGTGAGATGATATCTCATTGTAGTTTTGATTTGCATTTCTCTAATGATTAATGATGTTGAGTATTCTTTCATGTGTTTGTTGGCACTGTGATATCTTCTTTGGAGAAATGTCTATTTAGGTCTTCTGCCCATTTTTGGATTGAGTTGTTTGTTTTTTTGATATTGAGCTGCATGAGCTGCTTGTAAATTTGGAGATTAATCCTTTGTCAGTTGCTTCATTGGCAAATATTTTCTCCCATTCTGAGGGTTGTCTTTTGGTCTTATCTATGGCTTACTTTGCTGTGTAAAAGCTTTTAAGTTTCATTAGGTCCCATTTGTTTTTATTTCCATTTCTCTGGGAGGTGGGTCAAAAAGGATCTTGCTGTGATTTATGTCATACAGTGTTCTGCCTATGTTTTCCTCTAAGAGTTTTATAGTGTCTGGCCTTACATTTAGGTCTTTAATCCATTTTGACTTTATTTTTGTGTATGGTGTTAGGAAGTGATCTAATTTCATACTTTTACATGTCCCTGTCCAGTTTTCCCAGCACCACTTATTGAAGAGGCTGTCTTTTGTCCACTGTATATTCTTGCCTCCTTTATCAAAGATAAGGTGACCATATGTGCATGGGTTTACCTCTGGGCTTTCTATCCTGTTCCATTGATCTATATTTCTGTTTTTGTGCCAGTACCATACTGTCTTTCTTACTGTAGCTTTGTAGTATAATCTGAAGTCAGGGCACCTGATTCCTCCAGCTCCATTTTTCATTCTCAAGATTGCTTTGGCTATTCGGGGTCTTTTGTGTTTCCATACATATTGTGAAATTTTTTGATCTAGTTCTGTGAAAAATGCCAGTGGTAGTTTGATAGGGATTGCATTGAATCTGTAGATTGCTTTGGGTAGTAGAGTCATTTTCACAATGTTGATTCTTCCATCCAAGAAAATGGTATATCTCTCCATCTATTTGTACCATCTTTAATTTCTTTCATCAGTGTCTTATAATTTTCTGCATACAGGTGTTTTGTCTCCTTAGGTAGGTTTATTCCTAGATATTTTATTCTTTTTGTTGCAATGGTAAATGAGAGTGTTTTCTTAATTTCACTTTCAGATTTTTCATCATTAGTGTATAGGAATGCCAGAGACTTCTGTGCATTAATTTTGTATCCTGCTACTTTACCAAATTCATTGATTAGCTCTAGTAGTTTTCTGGTAGCATCTTTAGGATTCTCTATGTATAGTATCATGTCATCTGCAAACAGTGACAGTTTTACTTCTTCTTTTCCGATTTGGATTCCTTTTATTTCTTTTTTTTCTCTGATTGCTATGGCTAAAACTTCCAAAACTATGTTGAATAAGAGTGGTGAGAGTGGGCAACCTTGTCTTGTTCCTGATCTTAGTAGAAATGGTTTCACTTTTTCACCATTGAGGACAATGTTGGCTGTGGGTTTGTCATATATGGCCTTTATTATGTTGAGGAAAGTTCCCTCTATGCCCACTTTCTGCAGGGTTTTTTATCATAAATGGGTGTTGAATTTTGTCCAAAGCTTTCTCTGCATCTATTGAGATAATCATATATCTTTTCTCCTTCAATATGTTAATATGGTGTATCACGTTGATTGATTTGCATATATTGAAGAATCCTTGCATTCCTGGAATAAACCCCACTTGATCATGGTGTATGATCCTTTTAATGTGCTGTTGGATTCTGTTTGGAGGTATTTTGTTGAGGATTTTTGCATCTATGTTCATCAGTGATATTGGCCTGTTGTTTTCTTTCTTTGTGACATCTGTGTCTGGTTTTGGTATCAGGGTGATGGTGGACTCATAGGATGAGTTTGGGAGTGTTCCTCCCTCTGCTATATTTTGGAAGAGTTTGAGAAGGGTAGATGTTAGCTCTTCTCTGAATGTTGGATAGAATTCACCTGTGAAGCCATCTGGTTCTGGGCTTTTGTTTGTTGGAAGATTTTTAATCACAGTTTCAATTTCAGTGCTTGTGATTGGTCTGTTCATTTTTTCTATTTCTTCTGGGTTCAGTCTCGGCAGGTTGTGCATTTCTAAGAATTTGTTCATTTCTTCCAGGTTTTCCATTTTATTGGCATAGAGTTGGTTGTAGTAATCTCTCATGATCCTTTGTATTTCCACAGTGTCAGTTGTTAATTCTCCTTTTTCATTTTTAATTCTATTGATTTGAGTCTTCTCCCTTTTTTTCTTGATGAGTGTAGCTAATGGTTTATCAATTTTGTTTATCTTCTCAAAGAACCAGCTTTAAGTTTTATTGATCTTTGCTGTCGTTTCCTTCATTTGTTTTTCATTGATTTCTGATCTTTATGATTTCTTTCCTTCTGCTAACTTTGGGTTTTTTTTGTTCTTTCTCTAATTGCTTTAGGTGCAAGGTTAGGTTGTTTATTTGAGATGTTTCCTGTTTCTTAAGGTGGGATTGTATTGCTATAAACTTCCCCCTTAGAACTGCTTTTGCTGCATCCCATAGGTTTTGGGTCGTCGTGTCTCCATTGTCATTTGTTTGTAGGTATTTTTTTATTTCTTCTTTGATTTCTTCAGTGATCACTTCGTTATTAAGGAGTGTATTGTTTAGCCTCAATGTGTTTGAATTTTTTACAGATTTTTTCCTGTAATTGACATCTAGTCTCATAGCATTGTGGTCGGAAAAGGTACTTGATACAATTTCAATTTTCTTACATTTACCAAGGCTTGATTTGTGACCCAAGGTATGATCTATCCTGGAGAATATTCCATGAACACTCAAGAAAAATGTGTATTCTGGTTTTTTTTGCATGGAATGTCCTATAAATATCAATTAAGTCCATCTTGTTTAATGTATCATTTAAAGCTTGTGTTTCCTTATTTTATTTTCATTTCGGATGATCTGTCCATTGGTGAAAGTGGGGTGTAAAGTCCCCTACTATGATTGTGTTACTGTCAATTTCCCCTTTTATGGCTGTTAGTATTTGCCTTATGTATTGAGGTGCTCCTATGTTGGGTGCATAAATATTTACAAGTGTTATATCTTCTTCTTGGATCGATACCTTGATTATTATGTAGTGTCCTTCTTTGTCTCTTCTAATAGTCTTTATTTTAAAGTCTATTTTGTCTGATATGAGAATTGCTACTCCAGCTTTCTTTGATTTCTATTTGCATGGAATATCTTTTTCCATCCCCTCACTTTCAGTCTGTATGTGTCTCTAGATCTGAAGTGGGTCTCTTGTAGACAGCATATATGCGGGTCTTGTTTTTGTATCCATTCAGCCAGTCTGTGTCTTTTGTTGGAAGCATTTAGTCCATTTACATTTAAGGTAATTATCAATATGTATGTTCCTATTCCCATTTTCTTAATTGTTTTTGGTTTGTTATTGTAGGTCTTTTCCTTCTGTTGTGTTTCTTGCCTAGAGAAGTTCCTTTAGCATTTGTTGTAAAGCTGGTTTGGTGGTGCTGAATCCTCTTAGCTTTGGCTTGTCTGTAAAGGTTTTATTTTCTCCTTTGAATCTGAATGAGATCCTTGCTGGGTAGAGTAATCTTGGTTGTAGGGTTTTCTCCTTCATCACTTTAAATACGTCCCGCCACTCCCTGTGGCTTGCAGAGTTTCTGCTGAAAGATCAGCTGTTAACCTGATGGGGATTCCCTTGTGTGTTATTTGTTGTTTTTCCCTTGCTGGTTTTAATATGTTTTCTTTGTATTTAATTTTTGATAGTTTGATTAATAAGTGACTTGGCATCTTTCTCTTTGGATTTATCCTATATGGGACTCTCTGCGTTCCCTGGACTTGATTAACCATTTCCTTTCCCATATTAAGGAAGTTTTCAACTATAATCTCTTCAAATATTTTCTCAGTCCCTTTCTTTTTCTCTTCTTCTTCTGGGACCCCTATAATTTGAATGTTGGTGCGTTTAATGTTGTCCCAGAGGTCTCTGAGACTGTCCTCAGTTCTTTTCATTCTTTTTTTTTCTTTTGCTTGCAGTAGTTATTTCCACTATTTTATCTTCCACGTCACTTATCCGTTCTTCTGCCTCAGTTATTCTGCTATTGATCCCATCTAGAGTATTTTTAATTTCATTTATTGTGTTGTTCATTGTTTCTTGTTTCATCTTTCGTTCTTCTAGGTCCTTGTTAAACATTTCTTGTATTTTCTCCATTCTATTTCCAAGATTTTGGATCATCTTTACTGTCATTATTCTGAATTCTTTTTCAGGTAGTCTGCCTATTTCCTCTTCATTTGTTAGGTCTGGTGGGTTTTTACCTTGCTCCGTCATCTGCTGCATGTTTTTTTGTCTTGTCCTTTTGCTTATATTACTGCGTTTGAGATCTCCTTTTCGCAGGCTGCAGGTTCATAGTTCCCATTGTTTTTGGTGTTTGTCCCCAGTGGCTAAGGTTGTTTCAGTGGGTTGTGTAGGCTTCCCGGTGGAAGGGACTAGTGTCTGTGTCCTTTGCTCAGACAGGATGGGGTTAAAGGAGCAGCTGCTTCGGGGGCTCTGGCTCACTCAGGTTGAGGGGAGGGAGGGGTACGGATGCGGGGCGAGCCTGCGGCAGCAGTGCCTGAAGTGCGCCATGTGTTCTCCCGGGAAGTTGTCCCTGGCAGTGCCAGGCTGCACCGGCTCCCGGGAGGGGAGGTGTGGATAGTGACCTGGGCTTGCACATAGGCTACTTGGTGGCAGCAGCAGGAGGCTTATCGTCTCTTGCCCGTCTCTGGGGTCTGCGCTGATAGCCGCGGCTCACGCCCATCTCTGGAGCTCCTTTAAGCAGCGCTCTTAATCCCTTCTCCTCACGCACCAGGAAACAAAGAGGCAAGAAAAACTCTCTTGCCTCTTCGGCAGGTCCAGACTTTTCACAGGACTCCCTCCTGGCTAGCCATGGTGCACTAACCCCTTCAGGCTGTGTTCACGCAGCCAACCCCATACCTCTCCTTGGGATCGGACCTCTGAAGCCAGAGCCTCAGCTCCCAGCCCCCGCCTGCCCTGGTGGGTGAGCAGATAAGCTTCTCGGGCTGGTGAGTGCTGGTCGGCACCAATCCCGGGCGGGAATCTCTCCACTTTGCCCTCTGCACCCCTGTGGCTGCACTCTCCTCCGTGACTCCGAAACTTCCCTCCTCCGCCACCTGCAGCCTTCACCCACAAAGGGGCTTCTAGTGTGTGGAAACCTTTCCTCCTTCACAGCTCCCTCCCACTGGTGCAGGTCCCATCCCTATTCTTTTGTGTTTGTTTTTTCTTTTGCCCTACCCAGGTATGTGGGAAGTTTTTTGCCTTTTGGGAGGTCTGGGATCTTCTGCCAGGGTTCAGTGTGTGTTCTGTAGTAGCTGTTCCACGTGTAGATGTATTTCTGATGTATCTGTGGGGAGGAAGGTGATCTCCATGTCTTACTCTTCTGCCATCTTCTCATATCTCCATTCATCTCTTGATGGGCACTTGGGTTGCTTCCATATGTTGGCTATTGTAAATAGTGCTGCTATGAACATGGGGTCCATGTATTGTTTTGAATTAGTGTTTTCGTTTTCTTCAGATGTGTACTCAGGAGTGAAATTGCTGGATCAGGACTGTAGTGCTATTTTTAGTTTTTTGAAGAACCTTTATACTGTTTCCATAGTGGTTGCACTGATTTACATTCCCACCAACAGGTACAAGCATTCCCTTTTCTTCACATCCTCTACAACATTTGTTATTGGTAGACTTTTTGATGATAGCATTCTGACAGGTGTTAAAAGATATTAATGTGGACAAGGACATTTCCAGGTTGACTGATCAGACCTCTCTGAGTACCAATGCTCTCTGTAAACTGACCAGGCACTTAGGAAAGTAGGGGTTCTACTCATTAATATTTGCTCTACTGATTAGTAATTGCTCTCTCAGTTAGTTAACAATAAAATTTCTTCCTAAATTACAATAGGGTAAAAAAATGAGAAATCATTTTTAGTCAAAAGTATTGCTTGTACCCAGCACTATGTCAGTTACTGAAAGGCAGCAATAAAGGTACTTCCTCTCAGCAAGCTTATGAGACTGGGTAGATGTGTGAAAACATGGGCAATGCATGTCCACATCCTGATTATGTCGAGCAAACTAAAGAATTTCTGAAACTCAGAGCATGGGACGATCCAGGAAACTGAAGTGGTTCGGGAAGGTTTTGTGGGATGGGAGATGCAGGATATCAACTGGGCTCTTAAAAGATGGATAGGTAGGTATGGGGTTAAGAACTAGGATATTTAAAATTCTGGCAGGGTTTGGGGACAAGGTGAGCAAAACTGCAGATACAGTAATGAACAATTCCTGTTTGTGAGACACAACGTTAATAGCAAAACTAAAGCAGAGTCTCAGGTTGGGATATGGTATACAACTCATTTGGGTGGGGAGAGGTGTTGCCTGCTATACAGAGGGACAGCCCCTCCCCCACTCCCCCAGCTATCATCATAAATTTCTGTATGATATTTTATTTAAAAAGACGATTTTTAAAATATTGACCTGGCATAAGAATTCTTCAATTCTTATGAATTTCAACACTGTCTGAACAAAAGGTATAATAAAATGAAAGAAGTCCAGATTTATTTCATTGTTAATAAAAAATATTTCTCTGAGGGAACTAAACAGAATATATAGTCTATGTACATGTCCCTGGCAATAGCCTTTATATAGATCATGAGGATCTTTTCAGTTAGATTTAAACAGTAATAGGATTTTTATCAGTCAGAAGAGACAAAGGTAACGTTTAAAATAGTAAGATTCCTCTTTCTACAATGTAGAGACCTTATGTAATGGAAGAGTGTACAAGTTCCACTCCATTCAACCATTCAACAACTGTCACCAGTATCACACATTTTTATTTTCATAAATGCATTTATACTCTTAACAAACATCATAAATATTGCAGAAATCTGCAGCAAGCATAAAATAGAGCATGTGATCGAGCAATTAGGAAAGGGAAAATAATTTAACATTGCATTACTTCAGATAAGATCTTCCAAAGTATTACCTAGAGGAGCTCTCATACTATACTAGACATTGGGGATGTGCCTCACTCTGGTAACATCTTCTACCATGCCAGAGGGCAGCTAGGGGCCTAAAACTGGTCATCTAGTCTCAACATGTGCCTATCCACGTGGCCCCTGATATTTTAGGGCTTTGGACTATAAGCAAGGATGTTCCTCAGGCAAGTGGGTAGTTAGAAACCATCAGCTATTTGGATAACCATATAATGGGAAAGAACATTTACTGGACCTAAATAGAACCAGGTAAAATCAAATAAAATAATCTATGTAAAGCAAGTAGCACAGTGACAAGCACATATTAAGTGCATAAAGCAGTACCATCACAACAGATTTTAAAAACAATAAAAATATAAGGGAATACTGTGAACAACTTTCTGCAATAAATTCAAAAACTGATATGAAATGGACAAATTCCAAGCAAAACACAGCTAACCAAAACTGACAACAAAAAACAGGAAGTCAAAATAAAAAACAACCCCATAACTATCACAGAAATTGAATTCATCCTCATCATCAAAATAAAAAACATTTGTACCAAGCAAACTGCAGGCCCAGATGGCTTCACTGGTAAATTCTATCAAGCTTAGGGAAGAAATAATACCAATCTTACACAAACTCTTGCAGAAGATAGAACAAGAAGGAACAATTCACAACTCATTTTATGAGGCCAGTATAATTCTGATACCAAAACCCAGCAAACACACTAAAAGAAAATAAAACTATAGGCCAATATCCTTCATTAATATAGACCCAAATATCTTTAATAAAATTCTGGTAAACTCTCTTTGAAGAAACTGATAAGCTGATTCAAAAATTTATATAAAAATATAAACTAGAATCACTAAAACAACTGTGAAAAAGAAAACAGAATTCAAGGATGCTATTTCATTTCAGGACTTGCCAAAAATCTACAGTATCAAGATAATAGTATAAAAATATAGAACAGGATGGAATCCAGAAATAGTCCCTATGTATAAAGTCAATTGATTTTTGACCAAGTCACTAAGTTAGTTCAGTGGGGGAAAGAAACATCATTTTAACAAATGGTGCTGGAAAAACGGGATATTTGTAAGAAAAAGGGGGAAAAAAGAACATTAGTTGTTATCTTACATTATACAAAAATGTTTAAAGATTCAGAATGGATTGAGGACCTAAATGTAAAACCTGAAACTATAAAGTTTCTAGGAGAAAAACATAGGAGAATATCTCTGTAGTCTGGAGTTAAGCAGGATTTTTTGGGAAAGAATATTAAAAGCACTTACTAAAGACAACCCTCAGAATGGGAGAAAATATTTGCAAATGAAGTAACTGACAAAAAATTAATCTCCAAAATACACAAACAGCTCAAGCAGCTCAATATCAAAAAAACAAACAACCTAATCCAAAAATGGGCAGAAAACCTAAATAGACATTTCTCTAAAGAAGATATAGAGATTGCCAACAAACACATGAAAGGATGCTCAATATCACTCATCATTAGAGAAATGCAAATCAAAACTACAATGAGGTATCACCTCACACCAGTCAGAATGGCCATCATCAAAAAATCTACAAACAATAAATGCTGGAGAGAGTGTGGAGAAAAGGCAACCCTCCTGTACTGTTGGTGGGAATGTAAACTGATACAGTCACTGTGGAGAACAGTATGAAGATTCCTTAAAAAACTAAAAATAGAACCACCATATGACCCAGGAATACCACTACTGGGCATATACCCTGAGAAAACCATAATTCAAAAAGACACATGCACCCCAATGTTCATAGCAGCACGATTTACAATAGCCAGGACATGGAAGCAACCTAAATGTCCATCGACAGATGAATGGATAAAGAAGATGTGGCACATATATACAATGGAATATTATTCAGCCATAAAAAGAAATGAAATTGAGTTATTTGTAGTGAGGTGGATAGAACTAGAGTCTGTTAGACAGAGTGAAGTAAGTCAGAAAGAGAAAAACAAATACCATATGCTAACACATATATGTGGAATAAAAAAAAATGGTTCCGAACAACCTAGGGGTAAGACAGGGCATGGGGAGGGGGAAGGGTAAGCTGGGACGAAGTGAGAGAGTGGCATGGACATATATACACTACCAAATGTAAAATAGATAGCTAGTGGGAAGCAGCCACATAGCACAGGGAGGTCAGCTCAGTGCTTTGTGACCACCTAGAGGGGTAGGATAGGGAGGGTGGGAGGGAGACACAAGAGGGAAGAGATATGGGGATATATGTATACGTATAGCTGATTCACTTTGTTAAAAAGCAGAAACTAACACACCATTGTAAAGCAATTATACTCCAATAAAGATGTTAAAAAAATAAAATAAAAGCACTTTTAAAAAATTTAAATTTAAAAAAATTGATAAACTGGATTTTATAAGAAATCAATAAAGAAGCCGAAGTCTAGAAAAAATATTATATTTATATACATAAATTTGAAAAACAACTCATATCTAAAATGTATAAAGAGCTCCTATAAACAATAATTACAAGATGAATAACAGCTAAAATAAGCAAAACTTGAGCAGACGTTTCAAAAAAGAAAACATATAAATGGGCAATCAGTACATTAAAAAGGTACTCCATCTTAGGGAAATAAAATCATAACCTTCGTAAGACTCCATTTCACACTTGTTAGAAAATAGGTAAAAATCAAGAAGGCTGATAACACCAAACGTTGACAAGAGTGTGGAACACGTAGAACTCTCATATATTGCTAGTTGGATCATAAAATGAGAAAATCACTTTGGATAATTGTTTGAAAATCTCTTTAAAAATTAAACATACATCTATCCTATGACTCAGCCATTTCATTCCTAGATTTTTGCCCAGGAGAAATGAAAACAAGACTACAAAAGTGTATGTACAAGAATGTTCACTGCAGCCTTACTTATAATAGCCCCAAACTGGAAACCACCCAAATGTCCTTCAACAAGAGAATGGATAAACAAATTGTGGTCAATTAATTTACTGAAAATTATCAATAAAAAGGACTTGCCTACTGATACTGAAACAACACAGATGGTATAAAAACTATTATGTTGAGTAAATGAGACCAAAGAGTAAACACACACACACACACACACACACACACACACACACAGTGGTAGGGGTGTGAGAAAGAGAGAGAGATCACAGAGAGAGAGAATGAATACTTTCATTTATATGAACTTTAAGAATAGTTAAAATCTATATATATCTACAGAGACATATATATAATATGGTGAAGGAATTAACTGCCAAGCAGTATTAAGAGAATTTTCTGGTATGAAAGAAATATACTCTATATTATTTCAAACTGTAGTTACTACAGATGTATACAATTGCCAATGCTAATTTAGCTGAACACTTAATATCTGTGCATTGTACTGTATGTAAATACACTTCATTCAAAAAATAAAAAATATGTAAATACATATTAGAGGTAGCAAAAATGTCCATCTTAGAAGTAAGCATCTCCCAGTTGGATCCACATTTAAGAAATCTTTGATGGTCAGTATGAGAGCATCTTCCCATTAGCGGGCAGAAACTACATCCAAGAGAAAGTGAATCTTATATTTTAAAGGTCCATAGGGGGCTTCCCTGGTGGTGCAGTGGTTGAGAGTCTGCCTGCCGATGCAGGGGACACGGACGGGTTCGTGCCCCGGTCGGGGAAGATCCCACATACCGCGGAGTGGCTGGGCCTGTGAGCCATGGCCGCTGAGCCTGCGCGTCCGGAGCCTGTGCTCCGCAACGGGAGAGGCCACAACAGTGAGAGGCCCGCGTACCGCAAAAAATAAAATAAAATTAAATAAAGGTCAATAGGACTAAAGATCATATATGCAGTACATCATGAACAAGAAATCCAGAGAACTGCATGACCCATCAGGAGCACTTTTTATGATATTGTTGGCCTCTTCAATGCTTGTAATCTCCATGAAATTTTCTTGAAAGCAATGCTTTTAAAGAAGCCATATATATCCCATATAAGCATGTACAGGAACATATACACATTGTCAGTGATAAATTACTGATGGTTAAGAATAAAGATACATGGAGTATAAAAATGATGCAAATATTAAGACAGGTATTACGGCCAGACCCTAGATCTAAAGCACAGCCCCTGAACTAGCCAGGCATTGTAAGCACCGCTCCATGTAGAAAGACACAGCTCCAGTAAGCTGCAAAGGCAATTTGGCCCTTTGCTGACTGTTGTACTAAATTAAGACCCCAGAGCCAAATTTCAAAAATGTCATCAACTGATCACAAATATTGTTAACATATAATGAGAGTTTCTGTTTCTGCACTTTATGCCCAAATTGCTGTTTGAGTATATCTTTATCTCTCCAAAACAAGAGAGTGAGCACTCAAGGGTGTTATTCCTATTAAAACCTTGTAATCATAAACTGATCTTCCCAGCCGAATCTTTAAAGAATATTTGGCTTACAGCTTATGTCAAGTCTATGATGGGTTTGCAATGAAAAAATCCTCTCCCTATTTGCTGCTTTTCCAATCTTTTATGTTTTCTGATGAAATTTCAGCCTCTTGTCAAATTGAGGTCGTTACTTTGTAGATTGGCAAGGCTATTTAGGCTGAATTGGCAAGTGTGCAACCCCGGATGATTCAACTCATTGCCAAATGGCAGTTAGCTAACTTCTGCATGCATGAAAAGGAGACAGCCTATTATCAGAACCAACTTGGTGGAAAAGGATATATAGTCAGTATCTAATGCACGTATCTAAGCAGAAATGTGATGCATATGTTTTTCCTCATTCATAGATGCTCATTCAGTTTATATTGTTGCCGTAAGTGTTTCATCATCCAAATGCTTAAATTGTGCATAATGATTCCAAATAGCATTGGACCATTCAGAATTGGGCATTGGGCATCACAGATGTGCTAAATCCAGCTACAGTGGCATAGCTAGAACATGGTTTCCATGCCTCAAGGGGAGAGACTTTTTTAGTAACCTTTGCCCAAACTGCTATATATTGTTTTCTCAACAGAGTTCAGAGACTCTTTGTAATTGTGTAGAAACTGACAGAAATCATATAGGACTATACCAGTCTTTCAAATCTTTTCAAGTATATCTGCAATGGGTGTAAACAGGGCCAGCAGTCACAGTGTATTTCTCTTTTCTAACACTAATATTTGTTTTACTCAAGGCAATAAGAATAAGGTGTGAGAAATGGCAGGCTCACAGGCAGTAAGTGGTTTGAAAAAGGTCTCCTGTTTGCATTCTAGAAGATCATTTATTTATAAACTCCAAAATACAAATCATAAGACTCCCAGAGTTCTTATTTACTAAAAGCTAAATTGTTACAGGGCAGCTCTTGAAATTTGAAATTTTAAAATGGCAAACTATAAAAAGTTTCAAGAAAAAATAATGTATGTCCCATATCTAGCACAAACTGAACTAGAGAAACATATTTGTGATTGCCAAAAAGGGCTAGCACTCTAAAGACTGTAGGCAAACAAAATGCTAACAAGTTTAATTATTCACAATGGCACATTTATGGAGAGTATAATGCCGCAATCAATAATTACAAGCCCACACAAACAGCATTGTAATAATTCTACAAGGCGTGTTCAGAAGTGAAATAATTTAGAATTTGAAATCAATAGCATTTATAGACATTGGAAAATGTCAAATGGAAAATGAATGCCAGTGTTTGTATTCTTTCTGGAGCATTCTCACTATTCAGACTTTAATTATTCCTTAAAAGATTTCCTAGTACCTAAAAGCAAAAGCAAACATTTGCCCTTTCATGTCTCAATTAACTCTTCCAACAGACTCAGATTTGTCGGGAGCTGTTTTATACACAGGAAAGTGACAAGTCTTCATGAGAACTAAGGTTTGTCCCAAGTTTTCCCCTTTAGTCTTTGTCCCTTTTGGCTTATCTCCCTTATGACCTTCTCAAGCCTCCAACCTCACTTTGCTCCCTTTGTTTCAATTCAAAAACCTCTTTGTTAGCATGTCGGAATAAAGGTTTTGACACAAATGCTTTCTATCACAAGATATTACTTTGGTAAATTTGTAAATTAAAATGCTCCTTATAATTAAAAATAAAAGAAACTGTGTGAGGAGTATAGGGAAACTGAGTACTATCTTTTCAACTTTTCTTTAAACCCCAAATCATTTCAGAACAAAAAGTTTATTTTGAAAAACCCCTTATACAGCACTTGAATTCTTCCTGCTCTTACAAAAATATCAGTTTGTCTACATTATTTGGCAAAAATGAAGACACAAACGTGCATACTGGAAATAGTTTTTTTAAAAACACAGTACTTATAGTTGTTTTTATTAATTGCCATTTCTTATTAAGAAGTAATAGCAATAATATCTTTTATTGAACTGTCTACTATGTGCAAAGCCCTCTATTAAGGCTTTTACTTAAATAGTTTCATTTAAATCTCAGAAAATCCTTAGGAGCTATTACTTTTGATGCTCAAAATGGTTAATAATAATAATGTTCAAACTGGTTTATAATAATAATAATGCCCTTGTAATAATAACTGAAAGATCTTAGTTTCCACCCAAATCTGTTGACTCCCAAATCAGTGCTGCTTTCCACATTGCCTCACTTCAAGCAGTTAGCATTTGTGTGTACTTATATTCATACTAATATGATTCCAGGCACTGTACTAAGTTACATATTTGTAAGAGTGCTCAAAAATAACCCTGAAAACAAGTTGCTATTAGTCCTAAAAACAAAAGGAAACACCCTGACGTTTTCTAGTAAAAGCTGTTCTAGTTATGAAAGCATTTCACTGTCAACTCTAGTCTTTGCTGACACTTCTTCAGGTTACTAAAAAAAAAAAACTATATTTAGCCATTTCTTCATTAATGGATTGATGTCCAATCACCTTATGTATCACCAAGTTATCTATCAACTGAAAAAGAAAAAGCAGAAAATTTAATTTCAGGTTACTCCAGAAACTATGGCAACCAGGCTGTTTGGCAGTCAAAGGGTGTAAAATCCAGATTAGATAGATGGATATATTTACATATTCACTTTTACATTAAACAGAGTGGATGACACATCCCTGTATAAAACCTATTATTTAAACACTTCAAGTGAAAAGTGTTAAAATAAATGGCTCACGACTTATGAAGTGTTAAAATAAACGTTTATTTCAACACTATACATGTCATAAGCCATTTATTTCAACACTTTCTACTTAAGAAGGCTCACCCAGACAAAAAGGAAAGATTTCCTTTGCTAAGATATGTCAAGAGGCCAAGACACAGAGGCTAAAATTGGAGTTTCAATGCTAGAGGTATGGGTTTGGAGAGGCTAGACCAGAAGGTATGGTGGGAAGTTTGATGCTTCACACCTGGTAAAAGCTCTATGCTTGTGGTAAGCAACATCACCCACATTGACTTCATTTAGACATCACATTTATCTAAACCGATTTTGAGGCTTCAAGGCATGCCTGAGCATCAAACTGCAAATGAAATGTACTGTTTGGTGGTATTTCTACAAAGAAAACATATGTTCTATTTCATGTCTCCACTAATTAGAAGAGTCTGATGTAACCCAAACTCTGCAGGAAACAAAGCTTCCAAGAATAAAGGCAGAGTTTCATAAGTATAATAAAGCTTATAGAGCACTTCTTATATGCCATGCTTCATTCTAAGTGCTGTACAAATATCAACTAATGTAATCCTCACAACAATTTGGAGAGGTGGGTTCTCGTATTTCAGCCTTTTTTTTTTTTTCCCAGATGAGAAAATTGAGATACAAAGTGGTTGAGTAACCAATCCAAGAGAAACCAGTAAGTGGTGGCACCAGGATTTTACCCCAAGCAGTTAGCACCAGAGTCCCCACACTTCATCACAGGGCTAGGCTGCTGCCTCTTAGAAATAGGATAGCAGACTATTTCGTGTTATGGTTCAGAAGTTATGTAAGCTTGAGAAGTTGTCCAGTTCATCAATTCATCTTCAGGCAGAGCCAACCTAAATAGGTGAAAATTTCTCCGCTTTGTAAATAAGACATATAAACACAAATAATTAGTGATGTTTCTATAAGATATTAGTATTGACTGATGACTGATGGCGGTTATGAATTCTTTCAGTTTTGCCTATTTTAAGATTTTATTTTCCTACAAAAGGTCAAACATCTATGGTTAAAATGAGAATGTCTGATAGTGACTAAGTTATTTCCCTCTAGGATGTTTCTATGGCCTCAAGGCAAAAATGCTGGCAAATGTTTCCATTTTCAAGGAAACCCAACAGCAGTAGACTTCATATTCTGAACATCTCTCTGGGGTCTCTTTTATAATGCCTCTAATCCCATTCACGAGGGCGCCACCCTCATCATTTAATCACCTCCCAAAGGCCCTACCTCCTAATACCATCACTTTGGGTGTTGGGATTTCAACATATGGATTTTGGAAGGACACAAACCTCCAGTCCATAACACCAACAAATCCCTTTGACAATCTCAAGGCCAAAAATTGGTAAAAAGAAGTCAGGAGACAGAGGGCATTGTGACATATGAAGAACATACTTTTAACATACCACAATGGGGAAAAAAGTTCTTAGATTATTATAGGGGTATCTGGCATTTCAAAAGAGAAAACTAAAGTGTAGAAAAATTATGAAATGTATTTCACAAAAAGAGATGTAGGATTCTTTTTCAAATGACAATTTGGTTAATATTAAAATACATACAAACATGTTTAAAATCTCTACATTTGATATATTATTAGAATATAAACTAATACTTCAATAGTATAATTTTGATAATTATTTATCATATATTGCATACACTAGATGAATGAGATCTATCTTTTCATAAAGAAACCTGATATTTAAGAATTATTATTGAGAACAAATTTTGTTTTTACTACTATAAATATATATATATACACACACACACACACACACACATATGTGTATATATATATATATATATATATATATATATATATATATATATATATGGTGTCTGAGTGTGAATATCTTAACAGCTTTTCCTCAGTTTAAGAAAAGTTTCAGACCTTCAGCCAGAAAACAAAGTTTAAATTAAAAATGAACTTTTATACAAATTTAAAGTATACATTTAAAGTATTCAAATATTTTCATCCATTAAATCACCAGACATTTCTTGAAAGCTAACTATAAAGTAGCTATTATGTTTGGAGGTGGTGAAATAACATTAGCATGTAATACATGTTAATGGCTCCAGAAAAACCTCAGCAAATGACCATGACAGCTCAGAGGAAGGTGCAGTAGTACACTTTGTTGGGTCATCTTTAAGATAATATGAGCTAAATCTTAAAGGAGAAGTGGCATTTTAGAAGATGGAGAAGGCAGGCAAAGGAATCACAGATAGAAAGCACTGCATGAGCAAAAGATCAAAGATCTGGAAGTAATCGGAACATGAGATGTGTAACAAGGCCTAGAGTAAAGGATGGATTAGGAGAGACAGGAAGGGGACAAGTCTGAAAGGAGGGTGTGGCAGGTATCTCTGTGACCCACATCTCACATCCTTAACCACCTCCGATTTCAACTATTGCTGCCATGGACAGTTCTATGCCAGCTATTATTAACCCAAGAAGGCAGAGGCCCAGTCTGAGCTCTGCTAGTCTTCTTCTTTGTGCCCCAGGGCTGCTGCTGACACAGCAGAAGCCTACCAGGTCTGCGCAATTGCATCCACAAAAGTGCCAAGCAGTTAAAATTCCCTGGACAGCTTTCAAGTAGGGGGTGATGGGCAGCCCTGGATAAATGCTTCGGCTTTCCATCCTTCAGGTGGAAAATTCAGCAAGACCCTCTGCCGTCTCCATACTTCTCAGGAGTTTGCAACTGTGATCTCAAAATAACACTCTTAATTGGTTTTTGCTTCTTCTTTGCTTTACTCTCCTTCCTCCCTAAGGCCTGCTTCCTGAGATCAACTCCCAAATAAACAACCTGCATCCAAGTTTTTGTCTCGGGGTTAGCTTTCAGAAGAACTCAAACTAAGGCAGTGAGAGTTACAACAGGGCCAGTGTGTGAAGGGTCCTGTACTCCACTCAGCATTTTGGACTTTTTCTTACAGGAGCAGGAAAGCCTCTGAGAACTTTGAGCAGAATGGTCACCAGATTAGATGGTATTTTAGAAGTTATAAATGGTAGTGGTGTTAAATAAGGATCAGAAGGAGATGAAAGTGAAAGTGAAGAGATTATTAAAAGGTCATTTAAGAATTAAGTCTCTTGGAGTAAAAAATGTAAGTCCCCAAAGATACTCTATACAGTAGCATCCACTTTGTATAAAGTGCAAATCCAAGCATAATTAAATATTATATTGCTTAGGTGTATTACACACACACACACACACACACACACACGATAAAATTAAAGAAAAAACAAGAACTTGGTAAACATAATGATAAAATTTAGGATGGTGGTTATCTCTTGAGTGTGAGACAGGAGAACGGGATAGGGAGGGCCAGCTAAGTGTCGGTTATTGGCAACATTCTAGTTCTTACATTGGGTTAGTGGGTCATAGACTTATAATATTAATGAAATAATGAATTAATAAGTAAATAAAAGAGTACCATTCATGGACCAATCATGATTGGGTTTTGTGACTGAAGACCCATTTTTGTGCATCCGAGGTAATCCAAACAAATGAACCCTGAACTAGTGAGATTAAGCAATAAGTATATCTTTGTAGAAGAGTTCCACGAGGTTGTTTGCTGGTGAAAAAAATGTGGAATTAACTATTTTCCACATATTTTACTTCAGCTTTGAAAAAAATCCATTGGAAGCTACTAAAAAAAATAACTACTAAAAATAATAGTAACTGCAGTGAAATGAAGTTACTTAAAGTGTACACTGCTCTCTGATTGGATAGTGGCTAAAACAGACATGATTTAAAAAAAAGAATTAAGTCATCATCTGTAAGTTCTGGTCTTGGACTAAATCAAGGTTATAGAGACAGAAAATGAGGTAAAAGAGTTCTGTCACACTCAGAGATGGATCATATTGTGCCTTGTGATTAATTAGATATACAGAATAAGAGGCTGGGAGGTTAATGTTATTAACTATGATAATTTTTAGGGTCTGCAGAAGATAATAATTCGGATTTGGGTGAGTACCTGAGGTTATCTAGATGGAAAACATCTGAGCTACTTAGGAACATGAAATATAGTCCATTATTTATATTTTGGTTTGCCATGCATAGTGCACTGTATAATTGGGATTCTGTAAATGTCTTATTTATATATAGTAGCCTAGGGCTGAAAGAGGATGTGACAGTGTTGACTACAGGAAAGCATTTCCTAAAATGTTGTCCAGTTGAAAAACCATCTATGGACTTTAGTGTCGTAAAACCTTGGTATAAATTCTGCTTTCCTCTCTTAATAGCCACTGTAAGCTGGATTTTAAGCAATCTAAAAATAAAGCTAACCACACCTACCTCATAAGGTGGTTGTGGGAATCAAATGAAATTCTGAAAATGCTTTGAAACAGTGAAAGTGTTACACAAATATTAGTTACCACATAATTTTAAAAATAGCTTTGGAAATTGATGAATATATAGCAACATGGATTCTGATGTTTCTGATGATGATGATGATGATGATGATGAAAGCTAAAATCTATTACCCTTACTATCTGCTAGCTACATCTTTAAGTACTTTATAATGATTATCCCTTAATGATGATGGCAGAAATTGGAGTGATAGACCAATGAACCAAGGACCAAAGTGTTCAATCAAGGTGAGAGAGTGACTTAAGGACAGTAGATGAGATCACGTGGCATAACTGAGGCAAGGTCAGTGCAAAAAGTCGAGGTGGTGTAAAGAAGACCAGAACTTCAAAGAATGGTGATTGAAGACCATACAGCAATAATTCGGAAGGAGTAAAATAATAAAACAATTATATGAACATCATTAATTTTTGATCGCATTAAAACTCAACAAGCTTTGGACAGTGGCATATATGGATAGATAGGTACGTTCACATACCTCTACATATATATACAGTTGCCTGCCTTTCACCACTGTCATTTTTGGCAGATAAAACACTATAATCATTTTATAGTTGAATGGCAATATAATATAATGCAATGAAAGGCCTTTGCAGGAAAAAAAATATTATGTTTTCACCCTTTTACTTTCTTTAGCAGTGATTAGTTCCAGAAATATAAGGTATCATCACTTCTCAAAAAGCGCTGTAGGCTATAAGGCTGCTCCTCTGAAGTGGGCACCATGTAATAAATGTGCTTTATTCCTAAACATCAATCAGTTTCAAGAATGGCAGCTGCTTGTAGAATGGTAATAATAGAAATAGTCAGCTAAGAAGTATGCTAGGCTTTAAAACACTGGATGACAGATGTGAAGTCTTCTTGTTATAAAAGAACACTCTCATATAATTATGGTTTATAACTAGTTACATCAGTTTCTAAATATTTAGTTTTTAAGATTTCTGTATCTTTTCTGTAACGAAAATTATATGGCAGTGTTCTGTACTGACATAAGAAATAAGATATAGAAATATATTCAAGAACTATATGAAAGTATTCTGGATAGGTGTGGTGGCTCTAGGTCATTTAATCTGAAAACTACCCCATTTTAATGATTACTATAAACATGATTTGAGAGTATTTTAATTTACTGCAAAAGTATGGACTTGAAGTAAGAATGTTTGTGATACATCTTGCAATTACATGAAGTTAAAAGCTTAAGCAATTTATGAAATAGATACGTATACTTTCTTTCTTTCTTTCTTTCTTTATTATTATTTTTTGCGGTACGCGGGCCTCTCACTGTTGTGGCCTCTCCTGTTGCGGAGCACAGGCTCCGGACGCGCAGGCTCAGTGGCCGTGGCTCACGGGCCCAGCCACCCCGCGGCATGTGGGATCTTCCTGGATCGGGGCACGAACCCGTGTCCCCTGCATCGGCAGGCAGACTCTCAACCACTGCGCCACCAGGGAAGCCCTCTCCGTATACTTTATTGAATTTGCTCTTTGGTAAAAACCATGACGATTTTTATTTTCAAAAGCAAAACTTCATTTTGTGTCAAATACATAGAGAAAGTGGGTCCCTTACCTAAATTGAGTTATATTTTGCTGGAGAGAGGGTTTGCAGACTGAACCTAACTATATAATGTAACATATCTAAATGCCAAAGAAATACAGTGGACAGTTCTAAAGGAGATTAAAGAGCAGGTGAATTCCAGGATGTGCTGGGAGAAAGTGATCCTCAAAGTACAAAATGAGATAAGCGGACGTCAGGCATTCCAAACTTCAGAAAGTTTTTGAAGGAAGGCATGGAAGTGAGAATGTACACACTGATTTTACAGAACAAGGAGATAAGCATTCACCTTGGGTAGACAGTGTGTAAAATGATCACTGAGATGTAAATTGGGAAGTAATGCTTGCTAGATTGTAGAGATTTAGTCTAGGATGACTAAGAAGTTTGACAAACAGGACATTGGCATAATACACAGAGTTCTTTCTGTGTGGCATTGAGCAGATTTTGAAGGGGATTTTAATATAAAGGTGAAGGGAAAGAAAGGGAAGGGGAACTAACTGGGTGCCTCTATGTGTTGGGCAGTGTGATAGGCAACTTTGACTTTAAATATGTCATCCTTATAATTATACTTTATTATTAATATATGTATTTGAAATCACATCAATTCAAAATTATTTTAGAAAACCAATCGCACAAATATGGGAAAGTTTAGTACTAAATGACGCTTGCTCATGGGGATGAAGTTATGACAACCCTCTTTGAGAAAGAGATAAAAGAAGAACTTATATATCAAGAATCAATTTGCATCTCTCTCCTACCGTGCTATAGGAGGAAGGAAAATTAGAAGGAAAACTGTGCCAAATGGTTGTTTTATTTTAAAAAATTAGTTTCAGAAGGTGGTTCCAAAATTATTTCTGAAGGTTGCGAAGGGTATGATTTTACTTGAGAAGATAACAGTGTTCTTAGAATTGAGAAGTAAGAGTAGGCCAGGCATTCGGCCTGCATTATCTCATTTATTCCTCATAACAGCTCTGGGAGGACTGATTTTGAGTATTATCTTCAATTCACAGTGAAGATACAGAGGTCGTCAGCTGGTAAGTATGCTTTTGACGTTTAAATTCAGTAAGGTCTTTGCATCATTTATGCGGCCTCCATCCAGTAACTCCTGAAACACTGAATTATCTGCAGTTTCTTGAGGAGATCATGTTTATTCTCATCTCTGTGTCAATTCTCTTGCTATTCTCACTGCCTGAAATGTTCTTCACCTTCTTCTCCTATTCCTCCTTTGAGGCCCATATGAAATGTTATATCCTTTGGGGGGCCCTCCTGGATCATCCCCAATCACCACATTCCTTCCTTCTTGTTCCCTCTAGCACTAGCAGCCATCACCTTGAATGACAGCCAAACAGGCATGCATGCCTCTTCCTTTGTGGTATGAACTCTAAAGGCAGGAGAAAAATCTAGTTACTACCTTGTCTGTGGGTGTATCCATGGGAAAGAAAATGAAAGGAAGCTTTAGGAAACACTGAGCATGGCTGGATGAGTTCATGAAGCTCTCTTCAGTCTGTTTCTTCATGTGTTAAATGGGGCCAATGGAAAACCCCACCCACCCCAGGGTTAAACAGGAAACTGCGTGTAAAGTGTTCCACATAGAACCTGCCACACTGTAAGCCACCAACGAGCGTTATTTCTTACCACCGCTGCCACTACCATCATTATTCCTAGAAAATTCATTCCTTAACTTCCTAAAAGATCGAAAAGCATTACACTTTCCTCTATAACTTGAAGACAATTTTAAGTTTTATACAAATGATTGTCATTGGGAGATTGCCATTTGAGTTTTAAATGCCACGATGAAACATAAATTAACTTTTATTTCTTTTATAATTTATATTTTGTCTAAACTTTTGATCAAAGCCTCGACAGAATTAGCAATTTGGGGTATGTTAACTTTTACCTAGAAGATACATAAAGGATAATATTATCCTTCTTATTTCTCTTTCTCTGTTAGGAGGTGGAAATTATAAGACATTTTTCCGGTAGAAAAGATATCAGACTTAGGTATATAGTCAGTTTTGTTCTGGATCCATGCTGGGAGAGAAAACAATAAATGTTCCACTTCATTTATGATTTCCACTGTGAAAATGATAAGGACTAGTATATTCTCAAATCAAATTAATCTATAGTTGTAGCATTTAAGATACAGTGAAAATCCCTAATTCAAGGGATTCAGTATCACCTATAAAGCCAAAATAAATGGGGTAAGATAAGAGTTCTCAGTCTTGGGTTATAGTGTCAATGCAAGACTTGAGCTGTGTTAATTCAACAAGCTTGATCTTGATTGCCAAAGCATGCTTGTCAATATTTAGCTCCCAGGGGGCATGTCAGGGGCCTTTACAGAAACTAGCTTAAATACAAAATACTATAGGAGGATTTGTGATCCTTTTCCTAACACTCAGATTAAACTGCTGATTTTTTTTTCTTCTAGTTTTTTAAACCAGGGATGTGTTTTCCATATTTCTACAGTAACAAGAAGAGGAGAAATTGCATAGAAGAATTGCAAATGCTGTTATTAGGATTTCTCAAAACCCAGATAAAATTCTGTCACATGAAATCACTATAAGGCTTTTATCTGAGGTTTGAAATAGAATTTCCCCACCATGATTACAATATGGGAAAAAGTGTGGAAAAAAACGTTAATCTGTATTGAGAAATAAATGTAATACAGATGAGATGACGGGTAATGATTCCTACAAACTTAAAAACAAATGGCTTGCAATTTAGTAACTCTATACTTAGAATCTTCTGCTACAATGATGCTGTAAGGTTTCTAGACTTCTGTAGCCATTATTCCCTACCTTTAAGAAAATATAGTGAGGATCGATCTTATAATGAAGAAAACCTACAACCTCCATGGTGATTAAGAATAAAACATGATATGAAAATAAGCATTTTTTCCCTAAACTAATACATTTCTCTTTCCCATCTGACTTTTCTGGTTTAATAGATAGAGGTTAGCAATCTACATTTCCCTTTTATTGAGCCTGACAAAGCATTTATGAAATTGAGTATGATGAAGATTATGGAAAAAATAAAAACAAAATGTTAAATGTATATCTCACATAATTGAAAAATTACCCCCTTCACTTGGTGATCAAAATTTTTATATATGTCAAGTCCTTATAACATAGCAGAAAATGGCCTTGATGTCATCTATCTTAGTTTGTACCCAAAATAATGACTAAAGATGAAATCAGAGCAATGCTGCACTAGTGAGAATCAGGCTGAAATGACCAGAACCAGACCATGATCCAGCTATTTTCGGTTAGCTATAGACAGCTGTGATCGACAATACTGATTCTTAATACACAAATGGCAAATTCCTCTTCTCAGTCTACACGTTTCTGAATTGAAAACTCTGACGATTCATTGAAACAACAGTTTTGATTTATCATATTTGTTTTACTAAGGCAAGACAAATGTCTGAGATATATTCTTAAATTCTATTTGAACTTTTATGTAGTGATAAATCTTCCCATCATTGTCCCTAATTTAAGCTTCCTAAATGTCAGTTGACCCTCATAACTATTATTATATTTTATAGATGGATGGATCAAGTGAGCACAAGGTAGTACCAGAAAGCTACCAGTATTTAAACGAGGACTTGAACCTGGTTTTGCTGATTACAACCTTGGGCTCTGTCTTTATCAACATAGAGATTTCTTGATTGAAGCAAAGCTTGCATACAAACAATGATGAGACTTCCAGACCTAAAAATGGTTTTGGTTTTAGAGAAACGTTACTCTTCCACATGTGTCAAAGATTTAGTTAGGGAAAGATAAAACATTATGGTTTTCAGTTATATTGTGTGTTGTCTTTTCTTAGAAAACCACTTCAATTTCCCCCCAGTAGATGACAATGGCAAATCAGTTTTTATTCACTATCCCTTTTATCCTTGGACACTGCCTTATTGGATGCTGGGAATCCTAACTATAAATTACACCCTACTACTCTTGCTGTGGTTTACCATACTTCTGCCTCACTAGTATTTATGTTTCTTAAATTCCTAAACTCGTGGTAGTAGGTCCTTTGCATGCCCTCTTCCTTCTGCCTGGTGCTATAAGTATCCACATGATTGCATGATTGGCACCTTTTATTCACACAAGTCTCAGCTCAAATGTTTTTTCTCAGAGGCACCTACTCTGAGCCCCAATTTAAAGCTCCACCCCTTTCTTCCTCTATGAAAATTATATCACCTAGTTTTTCTATATTCATAACAGTTAGGAGTATCTGAGATTATCCTTACTTATTGTTTATTCCTCACCTCCCGTCCTGCTCATTGTTGTTTGCTCAGAGTCTAGAACAGTACCTAGCACATGGTAGGCTCTCTAACAAATATGTTTAAAGGATAAAGAATTGAATCTCTTTAACATCCAAATATCATATATCCCACAAAAAAAACCTCATTGTCTATTTTCTATTATGTAGTGTATTTTTAATATAAATACTGATTTGAGATAAATCTGGTATTTTAATCTTTCCACTCAACTTTTTTTTTTTTTTTTTTTTTTGCGGTACACGGGCCTCTCACTGTTGTGGCCTCTCCTGTTGCAGAGCACAGGCTCCGGACGCGCAGGCTCAGCGGCCATGGCTCACGGGCCCAGCCTCTCTGCGGCATGTAGGATCTTCCTGGACCGGGGCACGAACCCATGTTCCCTGCATCGGCAGGTGGACTCTCAACAACTGCGCCACCAGGGAAGCCCCCCACTCAACTTTTAAACACAATATTTCTTTAATCATTTCAGGTCGCCTACTGACTAGCTCAATTTCAAACATGTAACCTATCTATTCATAAGTCAGAACATTTTAGTATTCTCCACTTAGATAATCAGTTTTCTAAGAAAACCCCATTCCTTTATTATAGTATAAGTTTGATTCCTCCACTCAGAATTTTATAAATTAAACATTCCATATCAGATGTATTCTACAACATTTTTATTGAGAAAAGTAATATATTGTACTTCAAGTAAAAGTAAAAATTACTTTTAAGTCATATGAATTTAGACAAATAGCAGTATTGAATGAAGTTATTATTACCAGATATTTTAAGCTAAAAAGATGGAGATATCCAGAAATAAAGAACTTAATCTAAGTTTCCCAAGAATTAGCTCATAATTTTAATAGAATATGAATTTCAGAGAAATACTGTGCTATAAAATCTGTATGATTTGTCCGAGTTCAGAAGGGTATTAATAAATGTCCCTAGGCAGCAACTTCCACTTGGCTTAGGATGTCAAGGGAGAATACTAGCCAGGGAATGAAAAATAGTGCAGTTGTGCTCAGAATGCTCAGTTGCTAGGAGAAGAAATCTCTGCACCATGGACAGAGTGCACAGGAAGCATCCAGACAGACTCTAGGAGTGTGACCCAATACCTGATTAAATAACATTGCTGTGGCCTGAAATTCAGGGTCCTGGATCTTTGGCCTTCCCATGCAATTCAGTTCAATACTTCATTATACCTTGTCAAGGGATCTCTGGTGGATTTGCAGTTTTCTTCATCTTTTATGTGAATATTTCAGATGAATGCTGTATCATCTAGTTCTGCCCCTCCCTTTAGCAGACTAGTGAGAAACAAGAGTTTTATTTAGGTCAGAGTAATTTAACTGACCCACAGCAGAAAGTTCCTGAAGACCTCAGCATCTTAGCTCGAATGCTGATTTAAAAAGAGAGATGGAGTTGGAAACACATTTTTTTTTTTTTCCTCTCTGAGCTGGGACAAGCCTTCAAGGCAGCCTGAAGTTGTAGGTTGCAAAGGATTATATTCCAGATCATTCTTTAATTTTGGTGAGGATAAGTAGGATTAAGACCTGATTTCATGTCTGTTGGCTTTGAAGAAGTGCAGAGTTAGAAAACAACCTCACAGAACTCCATAGCCAGTCCGAAAGATCAGGTGCTAGATTACTTTTTCTCAGCAGTGTGCTTTCTGCTAAGCCACTGAGGAGAAGCTTTATTGTCAGTGGAAGAATATTGTACTTAACACCACATCAGAGTCCTTTAATTCTGTCTCATCATTTAGCATACATGGACAACCACTTCCCCTTTCTGAATCTTGGTGCTGTTATCTTGAAGTGTTCATTAGGATTCTTCAGAGGATTAAGTGAGAGAAGAGCATGGGAGCTCTGAGTGTCATAGGGAAGCACATTCTTTGGCTTTTCTGTCAGCTTTGTTAGCTAAGCACAAGGTCTCTACTAGCTATTGGGGGAGCTCAATGTTTGTGCTCTGGACAGGGATCACACCAAGGAGAAATCTGACTCAGCAGTTGTCTTTTCTTTGGGAATTGTCACCATTAGTCCCTCAAGAAGAATATACTTGTCAACAGCTCTGGCTGGCTCCCCACTTGCTCCAAAGGCTAGATCTTTGAGCTAATAATAACTTTTCAGTGTGTTTGCTATTTTTTCTTATATTCTAGGCAATCTAGGGATATTATGCAATGATTACAAATGATAATCATGATAATTTTTAATTGCATGGCAAAGTACTTATGATGATATAATTTTAAGTGAAAAAGAATGCAAATAAAATTGAATATATAGTGTTTTTCTATGATGATAAAATATAAATTGCTTGTGTGTATACACATACATATATATAATGTATGCATGCACACACATATATTAATAGTGAATAGAGGATAGAATTATCTTTTTTATATATTTCTCTATTATCCAGATAAAATTTTTCAACAATGTCTGTTTTGATAATAATTTGGAGGTGTCAAATCCATTGGCTTTGAGATTATTACAATTTGGAATGATTTGGTATGAGGACTATTTGTTATATTACTGGTAGCCTTGTCACTCACTGCTGAAGTCTCTTCCCTTTCCCAGCCTCAACTGGGACCAATGCATGGATGTAATTTCTGACATCCAAGGGTACCATAGTTAGCCATAAAAAGGAGGAGCATTTTATGTCTTTTCCCCCAGATGCTTCTATGACAACTTGCTTTTTACCATTAATTCTTGCCTGCTGTAAATGTGTACTTACACATTGTATTAATCAGGTAGGTTGGGCTGCCATACCAAAATACCATAGACTGAGTGGCTTAAACAGTAGAAATTTATTTCCCAGAGTTCTGGAGTCTGGGAAGTTCAAGATCAAGGTGCCAACTGATTCAATTCCTTAGGAGGGGAGGGCTCTCCTCTTGGCTTTCAGTCAGCAGTCTTCTTGCTATGTCCTCACATGGAGGAGAGAGAGCACTCTGGTGTCTATTCCTCTTCTTATAAGGGCACCACCCTTGTGACTTTATTTAAGTTTCTTACTTCTTAACATGTCCTGTCTCCAAACACACTGGGAACTAGGGCTTCATAGTGAACATGAATTTGGGGGCGGGGGGTGCATAATTCAACCCACTTAAACTGAGCTAAAGTATTCAACCGTACATAAGCACTCAAACTGAAGATGAACTGTAACTCCTCAAATTATACCACTGAGAAGAGAGTTACCTATATTCAAGTCCTAATAGTCTTTCCATTATGCTGTACTCTCCCAATAAACTTATTTTGAAAAGGAAACAACTTAATATGATATTTTAGATATGTGAGTGTTTATCTGATAGAATTATAAGCAGGCAAATATTTTTTAAATTATTTAATCATTATTCTTGCATGGTGGGGAATGACCCCACAACTGAAAAGGCTGGATATTAGAATAAAAATCAATTTAACATTTAAAAGTTGTAGAGATCATGACTGTATCCGTACATGACAAAGGGGAAAAAAGACAAAAATTTAGGTGAAATGGCATTTGCAGCTTGATATAAAATTTTCACTGACAAAATTACATATGATTTCAAATCTGTTTTATGGCAAATATATTAGATATAAGTAAAAATGTCTTTAGGAAAACTGTATTGGGTAACTAAAAAGTAGCTTCCTTGATGAGAAATCACTGTTATTGATGGTGTGTGTGAGAGTTTGAGTAAAATTGTTCATGAAATGAACATGAGAAAGATTACTTCCAAATTAACATATTATTTTATACACAATGTACTTTTATGTATGTATAAGGAAATTATGATATTGAATATTATTATTAAGTATTTGAAAATTTTCTTCACATCTTATAATTTGTACAATGTACAATTTATTTATTCAAATTGGCTGAAAGCTTTTTTTCTTAATCATCTCACTCAAAATAGAGGATTGCCTTAGAGTCCTAGGCACCTTGTATTTGGACATAAACTGCCTTTACCCAACACTTAATCCACAAAAATTGTAGTGTGTGAACTACACAAAAAATAGTGTTTTAACACTAACTCTGTGGATATTATATTGAAACGCTGTAGAGAGATGCTCATCTAATTGATAGTTTTCTTCATTCACTTAGCACAATTGCAATTATCTTCTAAATGTTCAAGAGTTATTCCCTTACTTCAAGGTTATTCCCATTACCTTGAAGGCTTGGGGCTGTACATGTTTCCTTCACTTCATTCCAGCAGATTGTCTGGCATATATATTTCTTAAAGGAAGGAAAGAGGGTGGAAAAGTTAGCAAGAAGCAGCAGAATCATTAAGCACCTAATAATCTTCCACTAGGAGTCTGAATTCATAAAGAGTGGGAGAATGAGTTTCACTTTCCCCAAGGATCTATGCTATTGTGGTGTTGAAAGACAGAATGCTACTGCAGAAGAATGTCTACAGACTCTAAACCTCGATCCTTCTCTCTCCTCAAACCTGCCTCCTTGCATTTCTGAACCAAGTGCTGACACTCCTCGTATATGAGCTACTCCTTTGGGTTACATCACAGATCTCCAGAAGAATCTAATTAAAATATACATACATTATCTGAGGAAGTTAATTAGCTAAGCCATTTACGCCAAAGCTCACTCACATGGACAGCTATGATGTCTGTGAGGGGATAAAACATAGAACAGGTAAATTCTGCTGTGAGTTTGGGGCCAGAAAATATTTGGAATACAGGCAATAACTACCTCAAGGTGGGGCTTGGGAGACAAAAGTTGGGCTCAAACACTGAAAGGCAATATGGACACCGGGAATTTGTCAGCTAAAAGAGGAAGTAAAAGTGAGAGAAACAAAAACTTTATCTAGTTAAGTTCTTCTAGAGTACAGCCCTGCCTATGCTGAACATTTTAAAGGAATTAGTTATATATGTTCTCTCACAAACTGTTTTATGTGCTTTGAGTAATTTTAGTCAGGAAGATTTCTGTTCTTTACTTAATATCCGTCTCTTGTGTTGATTCCCTAAGCTGTTATTGAGTGTCCACTACTACTGCTACATACCAGTGACTTTGTTAATAGAAGATTAAAAAAAAAATTGACCAAGATAGCTAAAAGATCTTTCAGACTACTAAGAGAGAGAGATGTAAACAAATAATAACCACACAAATGATTGACTTCTTTGACAGAAGCACACGGAGAGTAAGTGGAAGCCATTGAAGGGAACATCTAATTTAGCTAGAGAGTTCCCAGAGAAGATTTGTTTGCACACTGAAGAAAAACTGGGATTTCCCCAGACAGGGGAAAAGCAAGAGATAAGCGAGAAGCATGGGACCAGGGAGCATTTGAAGACCAGAGAGTGGTTCCCTGTGACTGGAGCACAGCTGAGTCTAGGGAGGTGGACAGGCAGAAAAAACTAAGGCTAGAAACGTGCTTAGGAATGAGTTTGTGGGCGTAAGGAGTTTGAAGATTAAAGAAAGTTGTCTGTAGTGTAAAGAAAGAATAGACAGAAGATGGGAGAGAAATCATGGAAGTAAAATCAGGTAGGAGTTTATTTCAATATTCCCAGTCAGCAATACTCTTGGGGGTTAGAAGAAAAAGACCAGCTCAGAAAAACATTAAGTAAGTAGGATTTTTAGGCTTTAGAGATCAATCAGATATGGTAAGCTTATCATAGCCTCCTCTTATCATTTTGGAAGAGGTAATGTGCATTGAAGGTAAAATTGTAGTGCAAGTCAAAGAGGCTGTCTTTTTAAATTCAATATTTTTCAAGAAATCTGCGTATTCTCCACTCTGATGATACTATATTTTGAAAGCCCCGCGAAAGCATCAATTTCATTAATGCCGATTAAAATAATGTAGGGAACAAATTACTAAAGCATAAATATACAGACCATTTTTCAATTTATTGCCCACTCACTACTGTCTTCTACTTCACCACATTCCATAATAATTGTCTGTATTCCTTGTTCTCCCACTTGGTGAACGACTGAATCACGGTGTTCAAATCGAAGGACTTCCACACTTTGAATAATAATAGATCTCAAGCATGGTCTCTTAGGACTTAACATTCACTGTATTCTTCTCTCTGAAGTGTTTTTATATCAGTAACTGTAGCTTCATTGGCCCTTATATCACAGTGTTCGTATTAAGAGCAAACCAGTACCCTGAGATAACTGTGAGCCTCTTTTTGAAAGATGACTTGTTTCCTGCAATTTGAATTTAGGGCAACAGATTTTGTTAAGGGCAAACAAGCACATTTTTCTCTTTTAAAAACCCAAGTTTTGAACATCTGTGAGAGGTCTCAATTCAGTGTGACACTCCGCCACGTCCTAGAAAAACCCCAACTCACAGTCATGTTTATTTCTTCTCTACTTTTTCTCCAACTTCCATTACATTTTAAAATTATTTCCTGACTAAATTAATAAAAACAAATTAAAAGATGGCAGAGAGCACAGGCATAGAAGCTTATCTTTTTTTGAGAGGGCTACATTTAGCTAGAAGCATATTCTGTTGCTTCTAGTTTGAATCTTTATTTACACAACAATTAATCAGCTATAGTATGTCTTTTATCTGAGTAAATGATCAACAACCCTTTCTAAATATGTTAAGGAGTTCATTTCCATCTGAATTCTCCTGACAAATACTAAAATAGATAACCTTAATAAGGCACTAATGAGATCATTATAAGTAGTTTTGTCTGTATTTAAAGCACAGATTTAAGATCTTCATTAATGATTAACTACTGGAAAACTTTGTCCAATCCCTTGAGTTATTTTTAAATCTTCATACACTATAATTACATATACTCAATCATAAAACTTTCCTTGGTGCTGAACACAATTGAACTTTGAATAAGAACAAGTATGTTACAAATCTTGGCTGTTTAAAAGGTTAATCTTTAAGTAGATTAATGATGTAGTGATATTTACTCATTTCAAGCTTTTTTTTGACTGTGGATAAGATACTTTACTTACAAGCTATCGCTCTGACCAGACTTACAGGGATAATTTCTCTAGAATATTTAACAACAAACACCTTGAACTTTCTGATTATAAGGTGTCTCTGAAATCAGATAAATTGCATGTGGTCTATCACTAGTCTTTATTTTCAGTTGTAGTAAAATAAAGTGCACTTTTTCTCATCAGTTTTGAAGGAGTGACAATTAGTTTTTAAATTATATTTGAGCTAAAATCAATGTGCAAGACTTTAACCCTAAAGTTACCTGACAAAATAAGGGCATTTTACATGTGGTACCACAAAATTAAAAAAACAGAAATACTTGATATTCCCGTTCATTAAATATAAAATAGTTATTTCAAAAAATAACTCGTAGGTGACTATATTTTAAATTCATAATGTACAATTTCAGAATTAAAGTCAGTTTCAAAGCAAATTAGCTCGTAGTTTCCAGCAAAGAGGTGAATTTAAGAAATGTAATTTTCTAACGTAATCAAGCCTTTCAAAACATGGTTTGCCACGGGCCCAACAGGGCTAAGGGTAAAACTCAATATTTTCTGATCTCTGCAAAAAAAGGAATGCAGAAAATCAACACAGAAGTTTAAAAACTATACTAACATACTAATGGGGCAACATTGATATTCATCTATAAACTATTCCCTCTCACAAGATATCATTTTTTAATACAGTACAATTACCTCCATAGTGACTGCAAAATAGCAGTTAAAGCTTTAAAGTGTAAATCTTTACTTTTGAGTGTTTACCAGGCAGGGCTTTAAAAAGTGTTGGAGAGGACTAAGGAAGATGGTAAGCTATTTATAAATTGGAAGGTCTTTTGCATTTGTCTAGGAATATATATTGTTAATATGTGATTAAATTACCATACCAGTTTTCCTGGAGGATTTCTGTGTTTATTGCTTTTTTTGGTGAAACATTTATCCAGCTCTCTCAGTCTTGTCCTCTTTCTTGTATGAATTCACATATATTAAAATGCAGGTGTGGGCTTCCCTGGTGGCACAGTGGTTGAGAGTCCGCCTGTCGATGCAGGGGACACGGGTTCGTGCCCCGGTCCGGGAAGATCCCACATGCCACGGAGCGGCTGGGCCCGTGAGCCATGGCCACTGAGCCTGTGCGTCTGGAGCCTGTGCTACTCAACGGGAGAGGCCACAACAGTGAAAGGCCCGCGTACCGCAAAAAAAAAAAACAAAAAAATGCAGGTGTCTTACTTGTCTGATATATGTCATTTGCATTATTTGAAATCCTGCAGCCCCCCAATTTCTTGGAGTCCGTACAGTTCAGGAACAAAATTATTTAGTAATAAGATTCTAAGGATAAGACGATGTCTAATGAAACATACATATAACAACAACTTCACAAGCAATCTTTTCAATTTTCCTGTTGAATTTTAGGAGTAAAGTTGGAGAAAATGTCTATTTTGAAGGAAGCACAGACTAAATTATTGTCATCATAGCCTGTGAATTATTATTGGATGTCCATTTTGCTCACAGGAGACTTTATACACCATAAAGTTAAGGCAATCTTTATTTTAGAAGCTTATACTTTAAAGAATAAAATGAAGTAAAATAAACTTTACTTTGAAATAAGTAAAATAAACATTAGCTCAGATACATACATCTAAGTGCAAGTAATTTGGAACTCTATGAACAAGGTACATATACTCATTAACAATGATCATAATAACTAAATGTCCAATGAGCATTTACTAAGTATTGCTATGCTAGAAGCCCCACGGGGACAAGGAATGATCAGTGTTAGTGACCACTGTATCCAGTATGTGGGACTAGCATCAATTACATGCTAGGCAAGTCCTTCTCTCCTGAAGTTCACAGTCTAAGGAAGACAGACAAGAAATTAGAAGTAGAATACCATAGAACCGTGATAGAGAGATGCATGGTATGCATGGACTCAGTGGGAGGGGCTTCTAAAGTGTTTGGGGGCGTATAAGGAAAACAGTGGACTTTGTCTTGAAGAATACATGAAAGAGTGGCTCTTAAGGTAGGAATGCCTCTATGTCTAAGGGAGCGGTATGTTTGTAGGTGCATCAGCAAGAGAGAGCTTGGCATGATGTAGATGTGTGACTAGCTCAGCATGGTTGATCATGGCCCAGGGTAGCTGTTAGGAATGACAACAGATGAGGTTGACTTGACTGGGACAAAATCATGCAGGGCCCTGGGATGCCATTGTAAGGCAACTTTTATCCTGGAATTTTATCAATTTTATAAATTCTGGTTAAAAATGATACCTCTCCCACAAACCTTCTCTGATCCTTCCAGAGAGAGGTGAGCTCTCTCTCCATGGAGCTCCTACAGAACTCTCTTTGAGTTGATCTTTTGGCATTTACCACATTTTCTCTTGCAATAGGTGGTGGAATGAAAAGAATAGGGAAGTAGGATTCAGAAGGCAAGAGGTCTACTCTCAATTGTGCCTTTGGACAAATGTGTTAACCTTATTAATTCTGGGTAACAATACTTATAAGCATTTACCACACAGGGTTATTGTGAGTATGTGAAAGTGCTCTAGAAATTCTGAAATGTTACTTGAGTTATCTGGGTATATATCATGTATTTCCTATAAGAATGTACACACCTTTAAAAGGGACAAGAATTAGACTCTAGGAGGGGTGGACAGTAGTTTGCCAATTATTTATAAGCCTAAAACCTTGAAGATTAATCTCAATCTTTACTTCTTCCAGGAAATCTTTGCTTTGTCCCTCTCCCTGATGCGTTACCTCCCCTCTTCTTGATTCACACACATGTGCACAGCTATTGCATGGTGCTTGCCATATTATGCCTTCTAATCTTCCTCCTCTCAGCTTCCTTTGCTGGATCCTCCTACTCTTCCTGATCACAGAATGTGGAAACAGTCTTTGGATCTCTTCTTTTCTTTGTCTGTATGCATTTCTAGTGTATCTTATCAGGTCCCATGATTTTTAAATACCACACACTGTTTACAGTCCGAATGCTCTATTTATGTCTTAAGCTCTTCCTTTACCCTGAGCTTCATAATCAAATATCCAATCAGTGACTATACATCTTTGCTTGCATTTGTAATAGACATTGTAAATCCAACACATCCAAAATGAACTACTGATCTTCTTCCCCACTCCCCTGCCATAAAGCTCTTCTTCTTCAGGTTTCTCCATCATTTTAAGTGGCACCATTATTCATTCAGATCCTTGACCCAAACTACTTGGAATCGTCTATAATTTCCCTTCCTCTCATTTCCAAAACCCAATCCCTCAGCCTGACTTACTTATAAAATATACCCTGAATGCAACATTCCCACCCTCCATTGCTTCCATTGCTACCTCACTAGTCTAAATCACCATCATCTTTGGCCTGGATTCCTGCATTAGCTGTCAAAATGATCTCCCTGCCTCCATTCTGTCTGCCACAGAATAGCTACTGTGACATTTGATTTAAAAATGGAAATCAGGTCATATACCTACCCTAAAAATTAGAATAAAATTCAAAATCCAAAGAGGGCCTACATGATCTCTGGTTCCCCCTCTCATTGTATTATCAGACACTCTCTTCCTTGTTCACCTTACTTCACATCACATATCCTCACTGTTGTTCCCAAGCGTTCCGCCATCTCAGGGCCTGTGTGCTGTGCTTCCCTTTGTAGGTGAAAACATGGCTTGTGCCCACATTTAATTCAAGTCTTTTCTGACCACCATCCTTTCTAAAATTGTGATTATATACTTCCCTTGCCCCTTCTCTGATCTTTTCTTTACAGAACTTATCACTATATTGCATTAGGTATCTCTTTACCTATTTATTTATTCCCTCTCTCCTCTATTAGAATGTTAACCTTCGTGATACCAAAAAAGCTTATCTACCTTGTGCAGTCCTATATTCCTGAGCAAATGAAAATAGCAAGACTGAATACTTATTGAATAAGTATTTAATTAATAAATGTTTAATAATGCAGGTATTATAAATATATTTGAATAACTGATTTCAAGTAATGGACCAGTTTAGCATTTGGATGCAGTCTGATCAAGATCATGCTCAACTGTCTCTTAATCCACCAATCTTTTCTTCATAATTTAACTGAACATTCCTGGCTGATAGCTAACCTTCTAGGTTTCCTCTGTAAGGCACTTTCTTCAACATGTTTTCTTTTGGTGGTGCTGATCTATGTATTTAGTTTGCTATTGTTCAGTTCAATTTATGTAACTAACTCTGACTAATGTGCCATGTAAGTGTCTACTGTCATTCATCTCATGACTCAGCCTGTTCCAGGAAATGCAAAGATCAAAAAAAATTAATTTCTCTTTGATTGTGGCTTAATATTTTTCATCTTCAGAGATGTATTCCCCTCTGACTTGAACAACGTCTAATGTCAATGAAAGTCTGTCTACTCAGGGACTTCAAAGCCAAAAGTACTGTGCCAGTCTATAACAGAGCAGTGTCCTTTGAGGTCCCAATTTTTAAAAGTTAACATTTACTACTTGACTGCCCCTTTACCACATTACAATTAAGGGCAGGACAACCAAAAACTCCAGAAGGTGAGTGGATAGGGAAAGAGATACACAATTGTTGTTGATAATATAACAACACATGACTAAGCTGCACTAGTTAAATGTTCCTCAATGTTCTTAACTCAATGCCTAGATTTAGAAAATCACAGATCAGGAGTCCAATTATGCTGAATTACCTGGGTATTACTAACCCCCAAGCCGACTTCCTGTCGTTGTTCTCCTCTAAAACTGTGTAGAGGAAAATGACAACCAAATCAGGCTAATTTCATGTGCATAATTGGAAAGAAAGCATCATTTAAGAAAAAAAAATAGTTTCCTGTCATTTGGCAATGACGCAAAAAGCTAGAGAAATCTAAATCGTGAATTCTGTGCGGAGAATATTTTCCTCACACAAGGAAATTTACTAGTTCCACATCAGTTTTAATTATGTGTGTATGTGTACACATGCACAGACAAAACAACACACATACACATACATACACATTACACTGTTAATAAGACAATGGTATTTCACAGAAAATTTTCCATAGTTCTTTGTAGACATTTAACTTGAGCTTAGAATGGCAAGAATTTACTTTTAAAATATAATGTGACATGCTGAATCTCTAAGTATCATGGTTCTTATATTGAAATTTTTCAAAGTATTGTTTTTTAATTATCTAAAAATGTAACATATTTTGATGAAACATTGCAGATTCACCACACCTATACACTCCTTCTTGAAAACCCCACCTTAAGGACAGAAAGTAAATATTAAATGAAAAAAAAGCATAGATGCATGGAGACAAAGAGAGTAAGGAAGGTAAGTTCTATAGATGAAAAATTTTGGAACTTGGAAAGTGAATTGAGAAGTGGTAACTGACGTAGTAGAAATCTACAAACATGCATGGCGTGGAACTCCCAGAAAGGCTCAGGACTGTGGAACGCAGAAATGCAGTGGAATGAAGGGCCCACAAGGGACTAAAAATGGGAACATCATGTGAAGATTGATATGTAGAATCAGCAGGACCCCAGGTCCCCTCTCCCACTCTTTGCAGTCAGATTTCTAGTAGTCCGCTAAAGACCAGAGATTTATTTTTATGGAGAAAGTGTACTAGAGATACACCAGATATCAAAACTAGTGGAAGGCTGTGATTGAGATGATAATGAAAAGTAGGGAAATGAAATGCAAGTCTGCATATTGAACACTGAGACTACCATTCACCCTCCTTTCCTTTTACATCAGAGGACATGTGCTTCCATGATAGGAGACTTGAGAATTCTTTTCCTAAGAAACTATTTGTTCCTAGAGAAAAGACCCCATATTTATGAGCCCCAATAAAAAGGACAGCTTACTGTTCAATCATTCTACATTTAAACTCTATAACTGCTCAACTTCACTCACAAAATCAAAGCTTCCAGTCAGCTTTTTAGTGTCTCACACTCAAAGCTGATCAAGAAAAAGAGCCCTGGATCTCCAGGCATTTCAGAAAGTCTCCTACATGAACTAGAGAAACCAAAACAAATCATCAAAATAAATAAAAGAATGAATAATGAGGAGAAAATAGTAAGCATATAAGAATTGAAGGAAAACTGAAAGAAAAAAAACAAACAGTTAATATCCTTTGGAAGAGTAAGATAAGGCATTGCATTTAAACAATCAGCATGCAATAAAAAAGAAACTATTGGAAAACAAGAAAGAATTTTAAGAAAATTAGAATACAACTACCAATAAAATAATAGGTTATGGGATTGAAAATGGTATAAAATTATATCCCAAAAGATAGAATAATAAATCTCCCAAAAGACAGAACAGTAAGATTCAAGTAGGAAAAAAAAGATTTTTGAAAATTAGCAAGGAGAATGATTAAAAAAGATTGGAGAAAAATGAAGACAAATTATAACAAAATAACACCAGAAAATTTCTTAGATCTAAAGGTATAAGTTTTCAGATAGAAAAGACCTGAGAGCTCAACAATAAATTGAAAGGAAAATCCTCTCTACAAAAATCAGATCACAAGGGGTAAAGAGATCTGAAAGGGGGGCAATATATATATATAATATAATATACCATATATGTAATCTTAAAAGAGTAGATATTAATTGCAATCAGATTTCTCAATAACTGATAGAATAAATTGGAATAATGGCTTAAAATGTTTAGTTAAAATGACTTTAATGTGGAAATTTATGCTCAATCAAATTATTAAGTATGAAAATAGAATAAAGATATTTTAAAATATGCATGAGCTGAAAATTTATGAGTATGCTTAGACTATCTCAGGAACTTTTCAAGCTAAGTTCCAGAAAAATATGCTAAGTAATTACACTAAGAACGAGGAACATGGAGGAAACAGAAATAGAGAATCCAACACAAGTACTAAGTTAAGGGACATTCCTAAATGATATCAAATAGGCATACAGAGCATAGGATTTGTTTTGAAAATGTATATCAAGTTACAATTCTACCAATCAAGTGTCAAAATCTCTACTTCACCACCATTTTTTGAATTAAATATTCCCTTTAAAATATTTTACCAATTTGATACTTAAAAATAGCTCACTGCTGCTTTACTTTGCACGTCTCTTGTAAACTGAGTTTTAAAAGTGTTTTTTTCCTTGTGTTATTATCTATTTTCCTTTTTTACTCAAAGAACTTTAAAACTCCACCTCTAGTTTAAGACAGACCAGAAAAGAGCTGCTTTTTTGACTTACACCTGGATATTATGCTATAAACTGAGGGATGTCATTAGAAAGTCAACTCACTGGTGATAGCATGTTGGCTGTTAATCCTTTTGTTGAGGATAGAACTATTATATTATATGGTATTCACTTAATGAGAGGGCATGCATCTTGGTTCTGAAGCAACTGCATTATTATCTTATGAACACTTTTTACATTCATATTTTAGTTTTGTTCATGTTTTTAAAAAATATATAGATGTTTAAAATTACATGCAAACACATTCAATGTCTTCACTGTGATATTTTTTCATTTCTTTCACCTTTAGAAAGCTTTTCTTTTCCATTTCAAATACGGTAACTATCCACCTATTTTTCTTTTTTCAATAGTTTAATCTAGTACAGTTCTTCTTTTAGGTTTTAATATAAAACTTGTTTTGATGTACAGTATGAAGAAAGGATACACTTAGATTATTTTTCCCAAGGAGCTAATTTACCCATTCATTATAAGTTTAATAAAAGATCTTTTCCCAATTGACTTGAGAGTCTTCTTTTATAATATGTTATGTTCTTTGGAATATAGAGTTTCAGGCCTTTCTGTTCTGTTCCTTGGTTTTTCATTGATTGTTATGCCAGCAAACATTTAAAAATTATCATAATTTTGCAATTAGCTTGTATCATCAATTGTGTATGTCCTTGTTCACCTTTCTTCTGGTTGAAAATATTACTTAGTAACTTTTTTTTTCCTATTTTCTCTTGCTTCTGAACTTTAAAATAATTTTGTATGTCTTAGAAAAAAGCTTACTGTAATTCTGTAATTGCATTAAACATACAACTTAATTTGAAATAAATGCCATATTTACAGTACTGAGTCTTTTGTGACAGTGGTTCCCAACCTTTTTGGCACCAGGGACAGGTTTTGTGGAAGACAATTTTTCCATGGATGGGGGTGGGAGATGGTTTGGGGATGATTCAAGCGCATGACATTTAATGTGCACATTATTTCTATTATTATTACATTGCAATATATAATGAAATAATTCAACTCACCACAATGCAGAATCACTGGGAGCCCTGAGCTTGTTTTCCTGCAACTAGATGGTCCCACCTGGGGGTGATGGGAGACAGTGACACCCAAAGTGTGTTGCTTATGTCCATTCTACTCTGTAATCTCGTTTTGGTTGCTATCACTGCAGAAAACCCTGCTTCACAAAGATAGGATGTTGGAAATGGAAGCAGGCTTTTCAGTGTTTTTGTGGCAATCTCAGTATATTCCGCCTTGACTTTAATCCAGAACGTATGGGGATTTGAAGTTGTCTCAAACATACTTTTAAGGCCACCGTCATTTGTGATCTCAAGCAGTTGATCCTCTTCTAGCATGGACAAAGTCGATTCACCTGGCTTATTCACAAATGGGTCGCAGATCCATTCCTTCCCAGTTTGGGGGTCTTTTGTGGTTGGGAAGCAATGCTCAAAGTCTTCTGAGAGCTGAGATAGGTGATCATGCACCAGCTAGGAGAAAGAAGGCCCTGGCTCAGTCTCTTTCAAAATTTCTGCTAATGTTTGAAGCATGTCAAAAATCCCAGTGTTCACTTGTCGCCCCCATAATTCCAGTTTGGCTTTGAATGCAGCCACTTTATCCCCCGACTTGAACACAATTGTCATTCTCCCCTGAAATGACAGATTGAGTTCATTGAGCAGGTTGAATATGTCACACAAGTAAGCAATTTTGTGACCCATTGTGTGTCACTGAAATGTGCTGCCAGTGGTGACTGTTTTTCTAAAAGAAATCTCTGGAGCGGCTCTCATAGCTCAAAAACTCTGGCCAGTGATCTACGTTTAGAAAGCCATCTCACTTCTGTGTATAAGAGAAGACATGTGTGCTCCGCGTCCATCTCCTCACAGAGCTGCGTGAACAGACGTGAATTAAGGGCATGTGTTTTAATGTGGTTGATAATTTTAATCACATCCTGCAAAACATTGTTAAGTTCAGGTGATATTTTTCAGCTAGCCAGCATTTCCCTATGGATGACACAGTGCGTAGACTCACATTCAGAAGCGACCTCTTCGACCTGATTAGTGAAACCAGGAAGCTGTCCAGTCGTGGCAGCCACTCTGTCCGTGCATATACCGACACAAAATGACCAGTTCAGTTTTCCTGATATGTAATCATTCAAAGACTTGAATAGTTCTGCAGCTGTGGTGTTGGTTGGCAACAAAAGTGCACATAACATATCCTCATGCACAATCTCCTGAAAAATATATTGCACATAAACAAGCATTGTTGCCTTGTTGTCAACATCAGTAGACTTGTCAACCTGGATTGTGTACCACGGTGACTCAATCCTCTCTAACAACTGTGCCTCAATATCCTCTGCTATTTCATCAGTTCATCTAGTTATGGTGCTAGCTGAAAGAGGAACACATGTCACCTTTTGAACTGCAGCCTCTCCTGAAAGTTCACGACAAACGTCCTTAGCAGCAGGCAGGATCCACTCTTCACCAATAATAAAGGGCTTCTTAGCTTTAGCAATGCAGTTAGCCACCAAGAATGATGCTCTCAGCGTAGACACATTTGACAAAGTGGTGGCCTTCAGTAATTGCTTCTGTTCTTCATGTTCACATTTTTTCCCTTTGAAAAACTCCAAAAGCTTGTTTTTTAATGCAGGGTGCTTGGTCTCCATGTAGCGAAGCAGTTTTGAACGTTTCATGGCTTCATTGGATAGCCGGTCGCCACATATTATGCAAAGCGAGCTTGGAGAATGTGAATCACCTGTTGCAATGAACCCGTAATTTAAGTAGGACTTTTGTTTTTCTCTTTTAAATGCAGCTTTCTTTCTGTTGGCAGTCTTAGAGTCTTCTGCTCTCATCACTGGGTCCTTTCCCCTTTTCAAAGAAGCTCTCCAGCGACGTTAGTTTTTTACTCATTTTGGCTAGGGTTAGCCTGTGGGCTTACCAAAACTGTGACTGAGACAAGTGCACAGTGCAGGAAAGAGGCATGGATGGAGGTGGTAAATAAAACAATGGGCGGGCCACGTGCGGACTAAAATAAGTGTCAGATTCTGACTTAAAGCCTGCCACCAGATGCAGCTGTACAATTGAAGTACATCAACTCACTTGCCACTATAAAGTCTGCCACCAGATGCACTTAATTGTCACTTGCCACTCACTGATAGGGTTTTGATGAGTCTGCAAGCAATTGATTTATTATGGTCTCTGTGCAGTCAAACCTCTCTGCTAATGATAATGTGTATTTGCAGCCGCTCCCCAGCACTAGCATCACTGCCTCAGCTCCACCTCAGGTCATCAGGCATTAGATTCTCATAAGGAGTGCACAACCTAGATCCCTCATATGTGCAGTTCACAGTAGGGTTTGCACATCGTTGAGAATCTAATGCTGCCACTGATCTGACAGGAGGTGGAGCTCAGCGGGTAATGCAAGTGATGGGGAGCGGCTGTAAATACAGATGAAGCTTCGCTTGCTCACCTGCCGCTCACCTCCTGCTGTGCGGCCGGGTTCCTCACAGGCCACAGACCAGTACCAGGGTTGGGGACACCTAATTTACTACAAGGGTGTACTATGTTTTGTCATTTATTCAAATCTGCTTCTCCATGCTCTGCAGTTATGTTGTTTCTTCCATTCAGCCTCCATATATTCTTTGTTAAGGATGAATATTTTATGGTTTTTTTTTGTTTGTTTTTTTTTTGCTAGTGTGAATGTTAGTGCATAAGAGAGCATCTCATGTTTGTATGTCTGCTGTATGGTGCAGGCCCTACTGCCCCAAGAGCATAGGCTTGGGAACCAGGCAGACTTGGCCTCAAATAAAAATGAACCTGAGTCCCTGGCACAATTTTCCTCATTTATGAAATAATTCTTTGTAAAGGCTGCTTAGCTCAGTTCCTGGCACTAAGGGGCCCTTTAATAAAAGGTAGCTGCTATATAATATCTTAGTGCCACCATTGTCATTAAACTGTCCTATACTCTTATTAATTCTAAGATTTAATATTTCATTTTGCATTTCATAGGTATATGAGCAGAGCACCTCCAGGTAAGTAGCTATATTTTCTAAAAATTCATATCTCTTTTTTTCATGTAACATATGTTACACATAACTTCCAGAACAACATTAAGTAACAATCTGATGATATTATTTAAATAATATTCATAATATTAAGCCACCCTTGCATTCCTGGAGTATTATTCTTTGGTCAAGATGGATATTTTAATATAGTATTGAATTTAACTTCTTAGTAATTAATGTACATTTAGATTCATAACTGAAACTGATCCAAAATTTTTATTTAGTGCTTTTTAAAAAATCAACTTTCTAGTGTGCTGAGTTTCATAATTACTTCCATTACAGAAACATTCTGGTACTATTTTTGTAGTATTGGCAAAGAGGAAGCACCTTATAAATGTAACCATTTATTTGATACATATCATTTAGTTTAACCATCACAAAAACCCTCTGAAGTAAGCCTTATTCTTATTCCTATTATATAGATGAGAAAACGTAGGAGATAAATGTTTCCCAAGGTGTCAAAATACATTAATTAAAAAATCTGTACTTTTGAGCACTACGCTGCTTAACATGACTTTCAAAAATATTACTTTCTAATTATATTGCAAGACCACCATTCTTTATGTCAGGTCCCAATTTTTAATATTCATTCATTCAACAGTGTTTATTGAGCAACTACTATGTGCCAGCCACTGTTCCAGCAACAGAATATATATCAGTAAGTAATATAGTAAAATATCTCTGCTCTTGGGAATTTTACATTTTACTGAGTAGTAGCAGACCATAAACATAATAAGTAAGAAAATCATTTGTGGGCTGTGTCTAAAGCAACACTTAGAGGGAAATTTACAGTTTTATATATTTATATTAAAAGAGAAAAAAGTATAAAGCCAATTATCTGTACATCCACTTTCTACTCTAAGAATCTAGAAAAAGAGGAACAAATTAAATCCAAAACAAGCAAAAGGAAGGAAATAATAGAGGTAAGAAATGAAAAGAGAAAATGAACAAAAGCTAGAACAAATCAATAAAGACAAAAGGTGGTTCTCTGAAAAGATCAACAACATTAATAACTTCTAAGTAGAATTATCAAAGAAATAAAAGGTAATGCTCAAATTACTAATAATAGGAATGAAAGAGGCTAATAATTATAGATTCTAAAACATTAAAAATAAATATTAAAAGAATTATAAATAAGTATATGTGTCCTCTTTCCTTCCAGTTTTATTGAGATAAAATTGACATACAGCACTGTGTAAGTTTGTGTACAGCATAATGATTTGACTTACATACATCATGAAATGATTGCTACAGTAAGTTTAGTGAACATCCATCATCTCATATAGGTACAAAAAAAAAGAAAAAAATCTTTTTCTTTGTAATGAGAACTCAAGATTTACTCACTTAACAGCTTTCATATATAACATACAGAAGTATAATTTTATTAATCACATTGTATATTACATTCCTAGTACTTATTTATCTTATAACTGGGAGTTTGTACCTTTTGACCACCTTCATCTAATTCCCCATCTCCTCACTCCCCACCTCTGGTAAAATCTGATCTCTTTCTCAGTGAGTTTGCTTCTTTGTTTTTGACATATAATTAATCTACAACATTATGTTCACTCCTGATACACACAAAAAAGTGATTTGATATTTCTATACATTAGAAAATGATCACCATGATAAGTCTAGTTGTCATCTGTCATCACACAAAGATATTACATTACTGACCATATTCCCCACACTGTACATTTCATACTCATGACTCACTTATTTTATAAATGAAAGTTTGTACTTGTTAATCTCCTTCACCTATTTCTCTCTTCCCCCATCCCCTCCCCTCTGGTAACCATCTGTTTGTTCTCTGTATCTATGAATCTGTTTCTGTTTTATTATGTTTGTTCATTTGTTTTGTTTTTCTTAGATTCTACATATAAGTGAAAATGTTATTTGTCTTTCTCTGTCTGACTTATTTCACTTAGCATAATACCCTCTAGGTCCAACCATGCTGTGGAAAATGGCATAATTTCATTTTTTATGGCTGAGTAATACTCCATATATATATATACCACATCTTCTTTATCCATTCATCTATTGATGAGCAATTAGGTTGCTTCCAATCTTGTCTATTGTAAATTATGCTGCTATGAACATTGGGATACATATATCTTTTTGAATTAGTGTTTCTGTTTTTTTCAGATAAACACCCAGAAGAGGAATTGCTGAGTCATATGGTCGTTTTATTATTAATTTTTCAGGAATCTCCATACTGTTTTCCATAATGGCTACACCAATTTACACTCCCACCAAAAGTGCATGAGGGTTCTCTTTTCATCACATCCTTGTCAATATTTTCAATTTGCTGTCTTTTTTATAATAGCCATTCTGACAGGTGTGAGGTGATATCTCACTATGGTTTTGATTTGCATTGCCCTGATGATTAGTGATGTTGAGCATCTTTTCATGTATTTATTGGTCACCTGTATGTCTTCTATGGAGAAATGTCTATTCAGCTCCTCTGCTCATTTTTAAATCAGGTTGTTTGTTTTCTTGATGTTGAGTTCTATGTATATATTTGCATATGAAACTCATCAGATATATCATATATCTTCTCCCATTCATTAGGCGGCCTTTTTGTTTGGTTGATAGTTTCCTCTGGGTGCAAAAATTTTTTAGTTTGATGTTGTCCCATCTGTTTGTTTTTGCTTTTTTTTTTTTTTTTTTTTTTTTGCGGTACACGGGCCTCTCACTGTTGTGGCCTCTCCCGTTGCGGAGCATAGGCTCCGGACGCGCAGGCTCAGTGGCCATGGCTCACGGGCTCAGCCGCTCTGCGGCATGTGGGATCTTCCCAGACCGGGGCACAAACCCGTGTCCCCTGCATCGGCAGGTGGACTCTCAACCACTGCGCCACCAGGGAAGCCCTCTTTTTGCTTTTTTTGCCCTTGCCTGAGGAGACATATCCAAAAAAATATTTCTAAGACCAATGTCAAAAGTACTGCCTGTGTTGTCTTCTAGTTTTATGGTTTCAGGCCTTACATTTAAGTTTTTAATCCATTTTGAGTTTATTTTTGTTTGAGAAAGTAGTCCAGTTTGCTTCTTTTGCATGTAGCTGTCCAGTTTTCCCAACACCATTTATTGAAGGGGGTATCTTTTTCACATTGTATATTTTTGCCTCCTTTGTTGTAGATTAATTGACCATCTAAGTGTGGGTTCATTTCTGGGCTCTCTATTATGTTCCATTGGTCTATGTGTCTGTTTCTGCTCCAGGACCATATTGTTTTGATGACTATAGCTTTGAGTTTGAAACCAGGCAGCATGATACCTTCAGCTTTGTTCTTCCTTCCCAAGATTGATTTGGCTGTTTGTAATCTTTTGTGTTTCCACCAAATTATTTATTTTAGTTCTTTGAAAAATGCATTTGGCATTTTGATATAGATTGCATTGAATCTGTAGATTACCTTGGGTAGCATGGTCATCTTAACAATATTAATTCTTCCAACCCATGAGCCTGGTATATCCTTCCATTTTTTGTGTTGTCTTCAATGTCTTTCATCAGTGTCTTACAGTTTTCTGAGTACAGGTCTTTTACCTCTTAGCTAGATTTATTCCTAGGTATTTTATAGTATATGTCCTTTTTAAATTTCACTACTTCAAATAATAATTATCCTTAAATTTTTCAAAAGGCTGCTTCAAGTTTTTAAAATTATCTACGTCAAGAGTGAAGCAAAAAAAGTCTCCAATTTAGGATAAGAAATTTGCACAGCTGAATTTCCACCCACCTACTTTTGTTATTTCTCACAAATTATTCTTTGTTAAAATAATCTGGAATTTAGATCTAAGTTTTTCCTTTTAAATTTTTGTTAATATTTGTCGCTTCTTTTTCAGGATTAAGTTTTGACACAGGCATTTAATTTTGAAACTTAATTTCCAATAAATATTTAGGCCTACATATATGGTTAACATTTTAAAAGCTTAACATTTATGCAATGTCCTCCTAACTCTTGGATTCATAATTTAATTCAATGGTTCTCATACTTTAGTGTGCATCAGAATCACCTGGAGGGCTTGTTAAAACAGACTGCTGGGCCCTACACTTCAAAATTTCTGATTTAGTAAGTCTTGGGGTTCTCCCTGAAAAATCTGTGCTTCTAATAAGTTCCCAGGTGATACTTACTGCTGGTCCAGAATCCATAATTTGAAAACCACTGTTGTAATTTATCACTCAGTTATTTAGTACATATATCTTCAATAATATATATATAGATAGATAGATATAGATATAGATATAGATATAGATAGATATAGATATAGATTTTTTTTTGCGGTACATGGGCCTCTCACTGTTGTGGCTTCTCCCGTTGTGGAGCAAGGCTCCGGACGCGCAGGCTCACCAGCCATGGCTCACGGGCCCAGCTGCTCCACGACATGTGGGATCTTCCCGGATCGGGGCACGAACCCATGTCCCCTGCATCGGCAGGTGGACTCTCAACCACTGTGCCACTATGGGAGCCCCAATAATATTTTTAAAGAATGATATATCTTCTGATCCCTTTTATATCTGAGAATTTTCACACATTAATATCAACTTGGATATTTGATTACCCTTTCTTCTAAAAATATGTGCCACTCCATTTTCTTCTGCTATTTAGTGTTCTTGAGACCATATCTGTGGCTAGCCTAATTTTATCCATCTATTCTTGTAATTCAAAATATTTTGTAGAATGTGCTAGGTAAGTCTCTTTACAGATTTTTTTGGTAATCAGTGAATTCTTTCTAATTAGTTTTTAATTTAGGAAAGTGTTTTAAAAGTTTAAAAATATATGCCTTTCATTATGAATTAACATATGGAAAGTGCCTATTAAAGAAACTAAAATTTAGAAAGTAAGCTTAGAATAGTGACTGGTATTTTTTCTTTAATTACCTGCTGCCCCACCCCCATTCTGCTACTTTCATCAAGAATTCCGTTTTTGGTTGTCTGTATGTCCATCACCTCTCTTTCATGATATTGACTTCTGTGTCCTATTTGTCTACATTTTGGAGAGATTCCTAAGGCCATCCTTCACAACACTGATTTGAGTTTCCATGGTTTCAATTTTTCTCTGTCATAAAAGCAATGTGGATTTTATTTGTGCTATTGTATTTTTGCTTTTTTACTATTTTTCCTTTTCTCAACTATTTCCCTATCCATTCTGCATCTTCTAATCTCAGTCCAGCATGAATTGCCCCTGTTTTTTCTGTCTGCATGGTTAGGCAAATCCCCTCTTCAGGACTAAAGGTATGTGCAGCATTGATGTTCACATTTCAAAGACAAATTGGCAGAATCTAGCAGATCATGGGAGTCTGTGAGACTTAAGTGGGAAAGTTTTATTTTTTTCTCCTTGCCTTGATCTCTGACACTCTTTACAGATGGAATATATGTAAAACTACATAATTCCCAGTGAACAGACACTAGGAGTCTTCGAGTCTCTAATTCTACTTGAAGATCTTAGCTTATGAGGATTAGAGCTCTTAAACATTAGGCATTGCCTCCAGCTACTCCTGGCCACCCCTCACAGAGAGAGAGATATGAAGTTTTCATTCATTCTAGAATCTATCTTAGGGCACTGGAACACAGCAATGCTGCTTGCCTTAAAGTAGGTATAAAAGTGCTGAAAGTGCTTCTTGGCTCTGTTTTTATCTATTCCTGGTTCAGAAAAACAAAAAAATCATCCAAAATATTCTCATAAAAACAGCTCTTTTGATACATCCAATCATATGCACATTCTCAGAAATACCTGGTCAGGAATCCTATAGGAGTAGCAAAGAATGGCCTCTAAAGATATATCCCATTACCCCAAATTTAATACCTATATGTAAAGCTCACCAAATAGAAAGTTAGTAAAAATTGCTTGACAAGTGTGACATGTGGCTAAGAGTTAAGTCAACATTTTGCTGTTCCTTTGAATATTGTCATTCTTTATTTGTTCATAAATGTTAGTGAGAATTTTGGAGAATCCTTCTGAGGGTCTACTCATTTAAAAATCTAAATTATTATTAGAAAGATCAATGACTAAACTGAACCATCAGCGATATACTGGTTCACTTCATTCTCCTTAAAACAAACATCTCAAAATTTTATGCAAAGTTTTATACCTTGTAATGGTGACATTCCCCCACATTAAAATGCCCCTGCCAACCCTGTGCCAAATGGGGACTGAAGATCACAGGTGTCAGAATACTCTGAGATTCTTGTTGAGAAAAGTATGTATTCCTGGCCTCACCTCAGATCTACTGAATTAGATGCTCTCTCGGCCCAGGAAGTGGCATATTTAACAAGCTCCTTGGGTGACTACTATCACACTAAACACTTTGGTGATCCCTGCTATATTATAAACCTATATAAAAATGGTGAAACTAAAGAAAAGTCTTTTGGGAATGATTTAGAATAATGGATAAGGAACAAACATGCAAATACACACACACACACATTATTTCTACCAAAAAGTTACCATACCCCCATCAAGTATAAACTTGCTATTAAAACAAGGATTTAGGGAGCTAGAAGGGCCAAGGCAAAAAGATACTTCTGCTACTCAAACTGCTATTGTTAGCCCAATTCTTTTCTATTATGTTTTATTTTACACTATTTCAGACAGAAATTTATAATTCCATTTTAACATTGGACTAAAGTAAAAGACCAAATGTTTGGAGGTAGTGAATAAAAATCCAGCACAGAAATAATCTGATCCATTAAACCTTTGGCATCTGCCTTGAAAAGTACATATGTTTCTTTGTGTTATTTCTCAGTATATTAATATGAGAAATGCACGAAGCACAGAGGTTAACAGGAATACTGAGAGGTTTGCTAGGCCACTTACAGTATAATTGTGACCTGTCATTACTCTGATGTTTTTTAAACAGTGATTAATCTTAGTGGCATATTTATAGATTATTTTCGGTCTAATTTTTTTTGTTGTTGTTAAAGAAATACAGAAGTGGGTCTCTGTGTATTTTCATCCTACAGTATATTAAGAACATTACAAAAGCATAATAGAGTAAATTAATACAGAATGAGCTGGGGTAGGAAAGTTGCTATAACATAGTGGTTAAACTCATAATATCAAGAGCCAGACAGGGCTTCCCTGGTGGCGCAGTGGTTGAGAGTTCGCCTGCCGATGCAGGGGACACGGGTTCGTGCCCCGGTCCGGGAAGATGCCACATGCCGCGGAGCGCCTGGGCCCGTGAGCCATGGATGCCGAGCCTGCTCGTCCGGAGCCTGTGCTCCGCAACGGGAGAGGCCACAACAGTGAGAGGCCCGCGTACCGAAAAAAAAAAAAAAACCCAAAAAAGAACCAGACAGCATGAATCCCAATATACCTAGATATCAGCTGTATGACATTACAGAATTTACTTGACCTTTCTGTGCCTCAGTTTCTTTTTCAGTAAAACAGGTCACTAACTGAGACCACCTGACCAGGTTATAATGATTAAATGACATCACACATGAAAAGTTCTTTGTATCTAGTGCACAGTAAGATGGCCTATAGTCTATTAGAATTTCTTACTCAGTTACAAAAAGCTCACCAGCAAGTCGAGGTGGATGGCAGAGATTAAAAGTCTGATTTCTAAAACCTTCTGAATTCTACACAGCTGAAAATTAAGAATCAAAAAGGGGCTTCCCTGGTGGTGCAGTGGTTGAGAGTCTGCCTGCCGATGCAGGGGACACGGGTTCGTGCCCCGGTCCGGGAAGATCCCAAATGCCGCGGAGCGGCTGGGCCCGTGAGCCATGGCTGCTGAGCCTGCACGTCCGGAGCCTGTGCTCCGCAATGGGAGAGGCCACGACAGTGAGAGGCCTGCGTACCGCACAAAAAAAAAAAAAAAAAAAAAAAGAAAAAAGTAATAAAACCAAAGTACTGTTTTGCTGTCATAAAGTTGTGTGAAGATTAGATGAAATAAGCTAGCACTCTTGTCCTAAAAGTATGTATACTCAGTGATGTACTTCATATGGCAGTATGTATCCCATGGGTAAATTAATATTAAGGGAATCACTTTCTAGATCCCATATTTCCATATGTGTTATTTCTTAAGTTATATTGCCTGAGAAAGAGTACAGTCAAGAGATCATGTTGGCTCTTCTGTTCCCAACTCCCGTGTCTCAACATTCCTTTCCACCTTAGAAAAAAAGCATATTTCTCAGTGATCTCAAATACTGCAATGGTATATTGCCCTGTGGTGTAATGATTCTAGGGTACCAAATGGAATGATAATTCAAAATGTTGGCGTTGGTCTATGATTGAGTAAAAACTATTTTTGCAAGTCAGATGACTTCTAAGTTATTTCTTCAAAAAAACTGAAAGAGAAACTCATCAAATTGTTTAAGTATTTTTGGTTAAGATCAATAAGTAATGTTTAGCTTATAACATGAAAGGTGTCCAAAGATTTGAGTGAAATGACTATGATATTATAAAACTCTTTCCACTCTAAAATTAAAAGTATTTAGATGAACAAGGACTTTCAATGTTCACATCTACAAATAAAGCAGGATAAAATGATGCTGAACCTGGACATTTTTAGGAATAACATGCATCAGTGGATACATGATCAGATTTTTTTTTTAAAAGCCATATTTTTCTCATTAAGAAATGCATTTCCAATAAAATTAGTTTCATGTTGAAAAATAATCAAAACTTATAATACATTTATATTATTATGATAAAGTATAAAATTTAAAGTCTAACAATACAAAAGAAAAAACATGTATCATTTAAAGTCTTAACCCAGAAATTTAAAAAATATAAATGTCTAGTTATAGACATATATTTTGTTAAAGACAAATTCCATAGAGGGGCTTATAAAAGAAGTTCAAGCTTAAAAAATAGGAAAACAGAATAAAATCTGGTGAGAAGTTCAATTAAAAATATTAGTTCAAGGGAACAAAAATCTATGTAAAACTTTCAACTATTATATAGAGCTTGTTTATGTATTTTTAAATAAGATGATGAGTATAAAGTCACTGCTCTTTAGACTCTATTAGGTTTATTTACAAGAATGATGTAGCAATTTCATTTTAAGAATGAATATTTGCAGAACTCGGGAAATTCTGTCTTTTGCTATCAAGTAAACTTATAGTCAAAATTTGTAAAGGTCAACCTAAAATGAGTGAAGGGTACATGGTATATAATTTTTAAAGTGTAGGGTATTTGTGAGCATAAAAATTTGAAGACCACAGACATAATATGTATAGAATCCTTAGTATACTTTCTGCACCAAACTGAATCAAAGTGCTGGACTTTTTGCAAGAGCATAGCAAAGAGGTTAAGCTGGCCTGACCAGATTCCTTTGCCTCCTCTATTCCAATCCTAACTCTTCCTGCACCATTACGCCTGTACCATCTTGGCAGTCTGTACCTTTAATGCATCAGATACTGCATGGGTCTCTCAAAGGTTTACCATGCCCTACACTTAAGGACCTCTCGGAACTTATCAGGTATTCACATGATACAAAATTGTCTGGGCTGCACACCAGGATACTCCTCCATCCAAGAAGGCTGTAGGCAGCTTCCATGGTTGATGAGCGTTATGGCAAACAGGCTATAAACATGACTTTGGAAGACTCTCAGTGCATAGTGTAGTCATGCAAAGAGCAGGGATACTGTACACTGAAATGGCTTATCTCTGCAACATTGGTTATCTCTTTCCTTTTACTGCTAAAAGGATACCATTGTATGGGGATGACAGGAAAGAAGTAAGTGAAGAGAGAACAGAAGGCTACCAATACTGTTGTCTTCTATATTTTAAGAGTCTGAGAATGTAACTTAGGTTCATTGATATTTAAGTGCTTGTCCTGGGAGAAAACTGTTATTATTCAGTATGTTAGTATCTACACAAAGTCAAAAAGGAAAACATAATATTTCACAGTCGTGAGCTTAATTTTACCCTTGTCTACCTCTGACACCTTCAAAGAATTACTAATATCCAAAAATTGTCTTTAGTGGCACTCAGAATGGATTCTCTTCACATAAACAATGGTTTGCAATCAACATTTAATCTGGAATGGGGTGACATATTCTTTCTATTCTGAAACATCAAATATTGTGCTCCAAACTTTTTCTAGGAATTAATTCTGACCTTATTATCTACAATTTGTTTCAGATACTTAACTGTGGGCAGAGATTCTGCATTTATTTATAGAATACCATGCTTCTCTAATTTTACCTTGGATTGAAGCCTTTTAAGTTATTTGAGAAGTAAGTTATTCAAACCAAAATGTTCAGTGACACTAACTGTACTTCATCTACTGTTCAATGCATATTTTCAGGCCCTCCCATACTTATGTATCAGAAATTCAAGAGGAAGACTCCAGCAATCTGTATTCTAATAAGTCCTCCAGGTATTGGTACACATTAAAGTTTGAGAACCACTGATCTCCTGGAGTCTCACCTCACCAACAGGACTTACATAAGTAAAAACTGGCTACAGTTTAGAAGTTAAATAGAAATATTTCCTTTATCAACATACATGAATCCTGATACATAAAGGAATCATATATACAAATCTTAAGTCCAACAATTAAGGGTTAATTTATTTTCTATTATGTGATCAGGCATTTGCTTCTAGAGGGTTTCAAGATCTTTAACTACTGAGAACCAATGACATTTTGATAGTTCTCTAGATGTTAGGAATAAATTTGTTAGCTTTTTAGTCAGAGTTTGCTGGAGAGTTTGGGCCAATGCTTACAGATTTAAGCCAATGAATGGATAAAGATGGTGAAGAATCTCATTCTAATCATGCCCTCCTTTCCTAATTTCCCTTTTCACTGTTTGGTCTTCTTCTCCTTTTCCTTAGGGAGCCGAGTGATTGATAGCCTAATCCAATGACTATTACAGCTGCCTCAACTAGGACTCTTTTCCTTATCATTAGCTGTTAGCCTATGGTTAAATTCACAGCTCACTGCTTGGTACAGCCCCTGAGATTTAAGGGTCTGGCCTTTAGAAAATATTTAACATAAAACTGAAATCTTGACATACTGCGAACTCAGTTCTCTGCAAGGCTTCTTTAATTAATCCAATGTACTGTACCATTGTTCTGTATGAGACTGTGACATGGTGAACTGTTTCTGAAGCTTACAGAGATGTGTAGCTCTAAATTAAACAGTCACTGACATGTACCTACACTGATTTTTAGTACAGTAGATATGCATGAATCTGTGAATATTTAAATTCAAGCTCAAACAGTGACAAACTACACTCTAGTTTTACTTTCATAATAGAACATTTTTGATTAATTTCAAGCTTGAAATCATTCTTTATGAAAACACACACACACACACACACACACAAGAAAGAAATTTAATAATTCATTACCATTGCTGCAAAGGTAAGTTTTCTTAATATGCTTGTCAGTGTCCTTTAGTTTACAAAGTCTATCAAATATTTTCTTAGGAGCTGGTAACAGACATTAATTTATTTTCCTAATTTTGAGCAAAGAAAACATATATACTATCCAGATACCCAAGAATTTTTTGGCTCTTACACATCATTCGATTTTATCATTTATCTGCAGTTATTTTAAAATACCTAAGGAAAGAATATAGACCTTGATCTATGCTTTAAACCTTTGCCCTTGCTCCAGTCTGTCGATGAGCTGTAAGCGTCTATGAATATGGCAGCTGAGTCCCAGATGAAAAATTATGCATCTCATAAACTGCTATTCTGCTGAAATGTCAAGCCAAGGCAAGGCTGTACCTCAAACTCAGCACTTGGCATTTTCCTTCTGTCTGCTTTGTTGCCGTGAAGCAAACATGAACAGTGAGGATTTGTGTAGGGCAGGTAGCAGGCGAGCTCACTGTCAAAAATCTATTATTAGGGCTCTGATCTCCTGCATAGACCAACGACGGCCAAACAGTGAGAAACTCCGGCTTCGGGAAAAGCAATATAATGCAGAAGGGGATTCTTTGTCAGTCTGTACATGAATATATTCAAATAAGCATGATTTAAATGAGAATAGTTCTAATGGTGAGCTTCTCTCAACTAAACTGATAATTTATAATGAAAATTGTAATTCAACATCTTTATTTGATATGCCTACTTTTGACTATTCTGCAATAATAGTACATATATTTATACAACAAGTTCTTTAAGAATTTGATCAGTTAAACTTGTGATAGTCTAAGAATGTCTTTACATATGTGAATAATAGACTAGAATTTCTTGCATTATGTTGGTACATATAAAAAAAGAAAATAGATAAGTGAGTATAAAATGGAAGGCTCTCCTTTTAATTATTCTTTTTGGCATGATTTATTACTGCTTTTTTATTCATTTAAATATTATCTTTATCAGGTTATTTTAGATATTTCAGTATTAAAATCTAAGCTCTTATTGATAAAGATGGTTACAATAGATAGTTGAAATTTTATGACGGATAGTAGGTGTGTCTTTCTGAAAGGATTATATGCATCAGTAATCATGTGATTGACACATAAAAAAATCCAGCCCATTAAAAACTACTTCCTATAAAAAATAGCAGTACTGCATTTTATGATATAATTGTAACATATAGTATAAGAACTTCAAGCAATCTTACCCAAATTTTCAGTTGCTTGCATGTGTGAAAATAGTTATTCAAAGCAAAATGTAACTGAAACTTCTGAGTTTCCAATCTAGTATATGTTTTGTCATCTTCTCCATTTTACACAATAGTCACTAATAAATACAACAAAATAAGTTTAAATTTATGCTTAGAGTGGGTTACATTGGATTTGTGTTTATATAGTGCCCAGTAGTTGAGTGCATGCTGCTAAGTCCCGGCAACTCTTGAGTAACTATTTTAAAGACAAACATAAAATATGCAGTGTGGAGCCAATGCTTAAGATTCTTTTTTAAGCTACTATTGATACATTATTGATACATCAATTCCCTCAAGTTTTCTGAACTATACACTTTGTACTAATTTCTAGCCCTACATTGTCATAGAGTTACAAATTACTAGCAAATTTCTAACTTGCACCTTCTTTTGTTGGTAATTCCCATATTGATTTTACAAAGAAAACACCTTTAGGCTTGTAACTATAAGAGCTCAGTTAGTGTTCACTGTCCAATAGCCCACATAGCTGGATATCAAATCATATATCATTTATTTGTAGAATGTAAGAACATTTATGGAGTATACCATTATCATTTGTTGAGAAATACACCATCATTTCTTAACCTCTGTAATCTCCTTCACGTGATTAGTAAAATATGGGTTCCTGAAACAGAGATCAAATCTTGAAGGCCGTCTTTGATGAATTATTCAGAAATCAGTATAAAGTTTATAAGTATTAGTAGTGAATAATAATAGTGTTCTACTGTTTTAACTAAGTTGATACAGAATCAATAATTTCAAACATCTAAAATTTGAAATTGAGGGCAAGAATTTCCCTTTTTTGATAAAATAAAACAAATTTAGCAAATAATTCAAAATGAGTTAATTTTTCAACCTTGTAGAAAGTAAATTATATTGAGCCTAAAGTATCTATCATCATCTCAAAGTGCCTTCTGCAGAGAAATTTCAGAACTTTGCCCTATATGTGTGTGTGTGTGTATGTGTTTTCATGTAAAACAAATGAAATATGTGCGGGACAACGGAATAACAACAAACCTAAGGAATATGCCCATCCCCCATTAATAAAAAGAACCTTTTAAAACATAATAAGGAACAATAACAAAAACTCCTTCAAATGAGTTTACCCCATTGCTTGATTACTATTCCTCCCGATGCAGCTATAAATGAATAAAAGTTATCCTTGTGAAGTCAGTTGCAAGAAAGACATATCTTTAGTTATGCCATGCAGGACTCATTTTTAACCATCTCTAAAAGAACCTTATCTACAGGGAGGACTTCATGAGAAAATGTCCCACCACAGCTGGATAACACCATTTATACAGGTGACAGTAATCACTGAGTTAGGGGCAAGTTTAAGATACCATTATTTTGGGGGACAAGGTCAAGAAAAGGGTCAAAATTTGAAGCTAAATCAAGAAAAAAATAACCAAACTAAAACTAGGTAAAATAATGAGTAATTCACTTGAGGACAGAGTTTATAAATAATGTTCCTGATGAGATTAGTGTTCCTTCTAACCAAATAAATAAAGCCAAGGAATTTTCTCCCCTCCCCCTCAAAAAAAACCAACAATAATTTATTCAACTGTGTAGTGATACATGAACTAATTGCTATTTGATGTTAAAAAGTGTTCTGCATGGATTCTAGAAAAAAAGAAAGTTAGGTGGTAACAACTTACAGTATTATGCTTCTACTGTTCAAAGAAAGGTAGAGAACGTTGATTCTTTAGAGGCAATGATTTAGACAGAAGTACTTGTATGGTGGAGAGCTTACTTAGTCATCCTAGTTTCATGAAAATATTCCTTATGAATACTGAACAAGCTTTCTTTTGATACTGTTCTCACTATGAAATCACCTTTAATAGACTCCTACTGTTATCACAAATCTTGCCAGGTATTTCTCCTACAATTAAAATTTAGGTTTAGAAGTCATTTTACTATGAATTTGATTCTTGTGTTTGACCACCTTCCCCACTCCAATCACCTACAGATGAGTTGGAAAATGCAGTTTCTAAAATAACAAAGCTGAGGATGAGACCTTGGAATGAAGTCCTAACTCTCCCTCTTGATATAAATTTTAAACTTCAACAAGTAGAAGTTACTTCACTTAATGACTTCTACAGGCATAATGACATCTTTTATTTAACAAAGAGACCTCCCTCTAAAACAGCAGCTTTCTGACATTTTTGAAGTTAACCACAATAAAAAATTCATTTTACATCATGACCTAACACAGAAATATATATATGTGCACATTACATGTATAACTAAAAAAAGATGTTTGACCAGTGTTTATCCCAACTGTGTGCAAAGCATTCTGACAGTTTTTTCTGTTCTATTTCATTAAAAAAAAATTTTTGTTCAGAGTTCATTAAGCTTGATTCCATAATACACTCATGAGTTGGGAACCAAAGTTTGAGAAACATTGCTTTAGAATATTCTAGAATCCAGACTGATCATATTTGAAATAATTAAACTGACATTCCTTAGCTGAGGTTCTGTTTTTGAAGCTAGTCACTGCACCTTACTAGCTAATATGTTTTAAAAGAAGGACATTATTGAAATGTGACCATTGTTCTATAGCACGTGCCCTACTCTAGTTCCTCACCATTTCCCCATTGAAACAAAACAAAATATTCATTTCAAATAGCAGGGATCTTATTCTGAGAAAAAAAAAAAAAAGACTGATAGAGAGCTAGAAAGTATTGAAAGAGAAAAATAGCCTTCCCTGGTAATGAAAAGTACGTACTGTATTTCAGGTGGCTATCCAAAATTGAACTCTTTTTAGCTTTCACTTAAAAAAAAATCTATGATTCAAGCAGCTCTTCTAAAAGTAGATATTCCAGTGTTCTGAGAGGACACTTGGGTAAGTATTAGCACTGTGCTGTGGGAATTTTTTTTTTTTAATTTTGTAAAAATACCTGGCATATTTTGTGTAGTTTTCTATATTGAAGCAGCATAATTCATAAAACTAGGAATGGTATTTAGCCATTTTGATATTTTCATCACTCCTAAAATTTGAAGCCATTATTATTTAACACATTTTTGTTAGGCTAGGTTTTGTTATAACTCATTCTGAAGGTACTTTGTTATAGAACTTACTTCTGTCCTAAAATATATTATCATTGCCTGTTTAAACTGCTTTTCAGATTATATTACCTTTAAATTAAAGCAAACATTGCTTTAAAGGAAAAAAACTATTAATTTTGTCAATATAGAGAGAGTCTATTTTCAAAACAAATTGTTTATAATGTGAAGGGACTTATTATAGAACCTATTAGAAATGAGGTACAAACCCTTAAAAATGTTAGGGACATTTTGTTGTTTAAAATGAAAGTTCTACCCAGGCTTGGTTGAGTTTATAACCCAAGTGAATATTTATAGATGAATTTATAAATCTTAGAAATAGAGTTTTATGGAAATGTTAACGGGCCCTGAGGTACAGCTAAACTTGTTTGCAGATGCTGCTATAATTTCCAGTGTGTGTATACTTAAAAGACTGCAACACAAAAGACTTTTTCTAATGCTGTAATTCCGTCAGTTTATTAGTCTGAGTTATAGTATGGGAGAATATTCAGAAACTGCAGCTTAAATGAGAAAACGCGAACGGTGTTACTTATATAAAATACTACTGCAATAGTTCTTTTATTAATTTTTAATGTTCAGCACCCTCTGTGACCTCCTTTATTCTCTTGCTGTCAACATGGCAGGCTGGAAAAATTGAAATGGGCTGACAGAAAACATAGTGCACGTTACAGCCCAACTCTGGAATCTCTCGACTCTCTTTCTGAGACACATGCTAACTTGCTCCATGTTATTCTGCATTACAATAATATTTAAGGCCCTGTTTGATAGCTCCTGATAAAAGGGAGTTCTGTCTGGACCCTGAGCAGGTGCTCCTCGTCAGCCTTCCTCTTTCTGACACTGTGGGAATGGCATTCAATTAAAAGCAGAATATACTTTTTTTTTTTTTTTTTTAAATCATGGCTTATAGGCACACTTCACGCTCTCAAAACGTAATACCTCAGCATGGAGAGAGCTTTATTTGTGTCTATGCAGCCTCTTCCAAAGGCACATTTTGGTCTGATTCAGCAATGCTTTTCTTGAACAGTGGGACACTGCTATGTTATGTATATTTACCACTGTCTCTATCACCAAGGAGACTAATCCCCATACCAGTACAGTCAAGAACCTCACAGCATTGTCTTTACAAGACCAAGTTCATGTTGTCACAGCAACAGAGTGCACAGGGCAAAAGATACTGAACAGGACTTTGGGATTAAAACTTCTCTTTCTGGTTCAAATGCAAGTGTTTTATGATGAGAGAAAGTGTGCAAAGGTATGAGGTCTGCAAATATCTTGTCAGCTGAAGCTATAAATGTAATGTTTTAATTATTTATTTCACAGTTGTGAAGGTAAGATTTTTGAAGAAGGTAGATTTCAAACTTCTAGGAAGACTGGAAACTAACCCAGACTATGAAAAAAGATATTAAAATCAGGGTGCTTATATTCTTCTTTTAGAAGGCCTTGTTATTAGCCTTTACTAATTAATGATGAGACAATTGTGACAATGAGAAATTCTGAGTAATGTACAGACTGCAAGAGAATAGAATTTGTATGAAACCCTATCTTGGTATACTCTCCTCTTGTGCTATCAGTCACTTGATCAATCTGTTCCATCTGTCATACCTATTAGGAGTTTTGACCAGCAGTGAGTTATAAGAATTTGGAATCATAAAAGGCACAATATTCTTGCTTGTAACATGATCTCTTGATTTTTCACCAACCTCCAAGGAAGCAAAAATGCAAGGAGAGGGTAACACCTACCGGACACTCCTCCGTACGTAGTCCGTTTCCCAGTGCCCACTGCTGGCCAGGGTGTGCCATCGGCTTTTAATCCCATGAGACCTGAGACGGTGTTGGTGGCTGTAACACCGTCTGCGCCACCTATGAAAAACACAACATTTTTCTGCAGTTCTTAAAGGGACGATTGCTACAACCCATTCAAACCCACACAACCCAGAAAAATGCACACTCTACTTTCTCTTGAGAACATTTCCTCCCCTCAAATATATTCACTAATTTCATTCCTATAATTATACTTAAAATGCTAGACATAAAAATTTTTAATTAACACCACTTTATTTTTCCAATTATTATACAGATTTGTGGATGCCAAATGTTTTTTATTCAGTGTTATTTTCCAGGTAATTTACAATATCTTTACAAATCAGGATGCAATTTCCATTGGATAGCACACAAGCATATATGATTTGTAAAATCATGCATTGACTGTATGATTTATGTATTTAAGATATTTATTGAGCATGTGTTTAAGGCAGTGTACTAGATCCCATCAAATATAAAGGGAACTCATAAGAAATTTCACCTGTGGAAGCAGCTATCTTTTTAAAAAGTTTCATTAAAGGTTCAGGTGCTATTGCTGGACTGTTATATTGTGAAGTCATTCATTTTGGAGTGGTTTGTTGTGACTGTGGCTTCGTTTCACAACTGTTTGTGTGTAAACCAGGTGTTTATTAGGAAAAATGATAGATATTCTTGTATTCCCGGGCCACTTACTAGCTTGATTATAGGTATGGATCTGTTACATTTGTGAGGTCAAGGGCTCAATTTAATACTTTTCTTAAAGTTTAAAGAGAGGTATGCACACATATTTGTGGATAAAGATATACTTTAGTATGGCTATGAAATTTAGGCCCATACTTACATAACGAGGCAATTGATGTAAGTCAGGTTCTTACCTTCCTTTGCAGCTCTGGCAATGCTTACGATATCAGTGACATTTGGGGTCAACTTGGCAAAAAAAGGAATCTGAACAGCTTGCCTAACCCAGCGACAGATGTTTCGCACCAGCTCTGGATCCTGTTCAAATAGGTCAGTTAAATATAGAACATAATTAAAGAATTGTGATCAAAATGTGTGCTGGAACAACAGCAAAGCTGGAGATGTGCAAGACAAATCCAACTTGACAATGAGCAACATGATATATTTCTCAAATTCCTCCTCAGTATTACATCTAGACTCATTAGGGAACTAAGGTTAACACACTTCAAGTGAACTGCAAATTCATCACATAAAGGTTAAATTCCTCAAGGGAGCCTTTGGAAAATAAAATTACAAAGAACCAAATGGAAGAAAGTGTTTCCCACTTCCAGTTCAATAATGTCAGAAATAAAACGTAAACTTCTGGTGACAAGTTCGGGAACCATTACAGAATTTCTAACGACCTCATTGGTTTAAGCCTAATAAAAATATTTGAATAGCTGACTCCCAGGTGAATGGTATGAAATCTGAAGCCTATTGTTTTCATTATTAGAAGACTTAGTCTTGTTGAATTGTATTCAAAAGAAAATATGTGACTTCCTAATCAATCTAATTATGGTATATAATATATGCTAATATGGGGTAATTCAGCCTTAGGTTACACACGAGCTGATCAGTAACTTTAGCTTACTTTTGCAAATGTTGCCAAGAGCTGTGTAGCACTTTTCAACATTGGTCAACTTGAAAGAATTGATTAAAATGACAAGAATGAAACAAAATATCAAATGCTCATTTTTAAAAGCAAGGAATAGATGTTTTCCTGCGCCTGCTTCTTGTGATTTTTCAGGCTTCTATTTTCTCATGGGACAAGTATCATTTAGAGGGCAATCACCTATCCTTTCCATTGAAAATAACTCAGCAGTAGTAATGTTCTTTGATTTCAACACATACAATAGTCCTTTTTTTCATTACTTTTAGTGCAAAATTTATTCTGACAGGTACTGATAATGTGCTTTGATGAATTACATTAAAATATGCAATAGCAATTCATTATTGAACTTGGTAATATTATCTTAGGAAGTTAAAATGCTTTTTTAAAAAAATAAAAGATCCACCCAGAAAAATGCAGACATATATTTAAACTATGAAACAGTAGGTATTTCATTTGTAATTAATATTTTTATATGTAAGAAAGTTGCTCTTTGCATTTTAACCTTTCGAATTCTTTTAAGATGAGATTTCTAATGTTATAACCTTTAGAAAGAACCTTTTCACTTAGGGTTAATGTATCTTGATCAGTCATCTTGTATTACTCTACAAGTTACGTGTTTGTGTGCTAAGACACTGTGATGAGGTAATTTCTGTTGATTGTTATTGTCGCTATTCAGCAAAACTAATCATTTCAACAAGAAATCTTTGACTTGGCTTGTTCTCTTTTCAGAACAGTAATTTCTTCATTAAACATAAATATTAAAAAAGCACTATATGGAATGCTCTACAGGGCATATTGTGTATTATGAATAGTAAAATCTGGAGACTTAGCTGTACAAATTCTAACTCATGAAAATGGAGACCTGCCCCTGCCCATGCAATGCTCATGAAATATTTATAACCACTGCATTGGCACTATGAAGACAGTTGCATCTTTGTGACTTTCATTTTTAAGTTATGAATTTCCATGGGACTTAGCCTAGAAATGACAGTAACTCTAGATGACATCAATTGCATGTCCTTTGTGAAAGCTCTCTTTAAGGTAGAATTTGCCAATAATTTAAAGATCACTTGAATTGCATAATACATGGAGGGTAGCCTGATAAGAATTAGTAAAACAAATTTAAAATATTATCTGGTTCCAATAGAGTAAAGACTAATAATCTGATATAGGTTTCTAAGTGGCTTTCAATACTATTGACCACCGTGTCTTTATATTTACTTTGAACAACTGTCACACTTTTTTCTGTTGATTCTCACTAGCTGAATACTTTAAATGGATGCCTCAAACATTGTTTAACGATTTGAAATTTGTTCAGAGTTTTTCAGTTTTTGTTAAAAAATATGGTCCATTGGTTACCCTTATTTACTTGAATCATCTGCTGCTATTTTGAGATACCATAGTTTAATCCTCCGATAGTTCTATGAGTAAGGTTTATGGTGTTCAGATATATTTTACCTGTCTTCCTACTCAGTTAAGCCAGCTGTTTACTAATCCTCATACCCAGCTGAAACACAATTTGATTACCTGAGAATTTTAAAGACAACTTATAGCCAACATTATTATAAAAATTATTGACTGTCCCATAAATTGCAAAGTTCTGTTTGACAGGCATAATAGGGAATATTCTAATACAACTAGAAATGTGATGAGGCTAATAACATGAAAAAATGAATCTGTATACTTTGGAGAAACTATTCACACATTCCTAATTTCCTCACATTTTTGATATGAATGATCGAGATCTACAAACAATTAATAGTGCTTCTGCATCTTGACCTTCTCATTTGCTAGTGATAGCATCAGGTGGCATGGCCCTTCCTAACAAGCCAATTTTTAGAATCTTATTGAAATGAATAAATTTTAGACAATTTCTAATTCTCCCCTCCAAAAAGTCTTCAGGATAGGAAATACACAAAGTTACTACAACCTCTCAGAGAGACTGAGACTTTAACATTATCCACACCAACAAAAATTAAATAAAAGAAGACAATTCTGGATTGCTTTTCTACTTCTAGGCATATAACATTGTAGGCACTCAAAAAAGTTTGTTGTGTCAATGAAAGAAGACTAAATGATAACTTGGCAGATTTTCAATTTATTTCCTTATGTATCCATCAATTTATAGATTATGTTTGGGTTTAAGAAAAACACAAATATATGTTATGATAGATACTGTCTAAAAGAATGAAATTCACTAAGACTTCTTTACAAAGCAGGAAAAATTCTGAAGAAAAATGGTAGATAATCATGGATAAAAGAACAGCTTAACAAGTCTTTTAAAGTGTCTAGTCCACAAAAAGCCCCCCTGTATCACCAATTTTTTACTGGCTCTTCCTGCAGATATTCATAATGCCCATTCCTGATCATGATTTGTAATCTCTTCCATAGCAACTGCTTGTGTGTGTGTGTGTATACTACTTTAATACCTGTTAACCCTTTTGTTATTTATATGATCACCAAAGAAAGCTGTGAGGGAGCAGGATGGGTTTTCCTGTGATGGAGGTGTGTGATATTACTAGCAAGAAAGCAGTGAAGCCCTTAAAGGAATGAGTGACAGGTCTGGGGAGCACGTGGTGGTCTTGGGGTTACTACATGACGTGAAGGTAACAGATCAAGCTTGTGAGGTGCTAAGAAGAGGATAAAAGCAAACTAGAGATAAATGTGGCCTCTGACAATTTTAATGAGGAGCAACCCTGTGTCTGTCTGCAATTAATACACTCTGGAATAGATTCCTATGAAAACCAAATGACAGTGACAACAGCAAAAAGCAGAAAATGTAGTTCTGAGCACATTGTTTGTTGCAGAAATTTCCATTGTCCAAAACTGGCTTCTTTTAAAAGCTTAATTTTCTATCTGGGCCACAAGATAATAATTTTTAATTCTGGTAACTAGCATGTCTCTAGTTACACATTAAGGGGGGTTCTATATATGATGCACCCTGCTGCTTTTGAGGACCCTTAGATGACCTCTCCATTGTAGGACAGGTATTTTCACCAATTACCTAGGGCATCAAATCTCACTGATTTCACGCCCTGTACACAGGAATAAGCACTAGAGAATGAGATTGTGAGAATTTCTTGATAAGTTAAATTACTAGTGAAATTTTTGACTTTAAGAAACATTTTCTCCAATTTCCCTGGTAATTTCCACTCTGCACAATTCTTTTCAAAATGGTTTTCTTAGAAGGTGGCATTTCAATGAACTCACTGAAAAATTTTACCAGTTATAAAATGTTTTCTACTAAGGAACTCTTAAGTCTTAATTCACATGGCATGCTGGGAGGTAGCTAGCATTTTTATGTCCACTTTTCTGATAGACAGAACTAGGGTCCAGAAGATCAATCTGAGTACCTATTTCACCTTCTTAATTTTCTTTCCCATTATCATGTCCTAAATCATCATCTTCTTTAGCAAAATTGCTCCTTAAAGTAAAATGCAGCCATCAATTGTAAACTAGAACTATAAAAGGCTTCTACTTCATTTATACCTGTAAGACTAGCTGTAGCTTCAGAGTAATAGGCAAAAGTGATATATTTATCCTTCTATGTCAGTAAAGTAAGACAGAAAGAGTTAACTACTCCAGGTAGAATTATTAGTAAATGAAAAGACTAGGCATCAGAATGGGGATGTTTTAAATTAACTTACATTTTAGCATGTGTCCTTCTTGCACCAGTTTTCCTGATTTAAGAATTCTAACGATGGCACAATCACCTTGGAAAACCGTTTGGCAGTTTCCTCTAAAGGTAAATGTGCACTTACTAATCCATGCAGCAATTCTACTCTGAGTTATATATCCAAGAGACATGAAAATATATATCCACACAAAGACTTGCACACAAAAGTTCATAGCAACTTTTTCAAAATAGCTCCAAATTGGAAACAACTCAAATATCCATTAGTATGTGAATGAAGTGGCATGTCTACACAACAGAATACTATTCATCAATTAAAAAAAAAACTAAACTACTGAATCATGCAACAATTTGGACTTAATCAAGGAAACATTATTCTCAGTTAAAGAAGTCCACAAAATGGTACATGCTGCATGATCACATTTATATGAAATTCCACAAAGGAAAAGCTACGCTGACAGAAAGCAGAGCATTGGTTGCTGTCACTGAGGTTTGGGGATGGGAAAGAAACTAAGTGGGAAAGGGCATAAGGAAATTTTTTAGGGTAATGGAAATGTTCTGTATCTTGATTGTGATGGTATTTACATGAGAGTAGACATTTGTCAACACATATCAAATTCTATACTTAAATATATTTTTTTCTGTTATAAGTAAATTATACCACGACAAATTTCATTTAAAATTTTAAAATAATTCCAAGGGTGTTCAAATATAAATAGAAAAATTAAAGACAGTGGCATTCTAGGCAATGTGGGTTCTATCCTTTTAACAAATTTATTTACTGACGACAAGGCACTGCAACTAGCCTATGCTGGAGACCAAGATGAGTGGGACAAGGAAGGCAGAGTCTACTAGGAAGTACAACCCAGGCACATAAATAACATGTATGTTGGAGGTTAAGTATAAAAAAGGAGATCCTGATATGCTCTCTTATTTCAGAGTATTTCAGAGCATGTAGCACAGAGTTCAGCACATAGTAGGCAGTCAACAAATACCGTCGACTCGATAGAGCTCACATTGCATAAATTAACATTGGCTTTCTTATTTCTATTCACTCAGAAGAAAGCTGGGAGTATAAAATTACTGGTTCCAAGATAACCTAATAGACAACTGTTTCAGGCACTATGTATTATGTTAGACAATGGTGTTAAAGATATATAATACACTATCTCTATTCTTAAAAACAAAACAAAATAAAACACTTCATAATCCAGGGGGGAAATGCATATAACAAACATATAATATGAATATAAAATGCTATAAGTCTATAGCAATGTATCTGTATATGCATATAAAATATTATATATATATATATATATTTTTTTTTTTTTTTCTCCACTTCCCTTGTGCCTTAAGTTGAAGATGACACAGAACTAAACTGCTTGTGTGTTCTCTCCTCCCCAGGCACCCGTAGCCTTCTCCATTCTGATTCTTGCTTCAGGCTTTTCTTTCTCTCTCTCTGCCCAGAATGTCCTTCATCTCTTGTCCCTTGGATAACATCACTTCCATCCTACCTCAACACAGGATGGATTAATAAATAATGACTCCCTTTTAAATACTCTCATAATGTTTCTTTATTACTCATTTATCACAGTGTTTTATAATCATGTTTTTTTTTTTTTTCGCCATCTCTACCAGACTATTAGTCTTTTAGGGGATATATCCTACTCTTTTATCCTGATCCTCTTATGTAGAGTCTAAGACACTAAAGATAATAAATGCTGTGTTGAACAAAAGAATGAAGAATTCCTAAATGTGGATCAGGTTTCCACAGTGAGCAAGATAACAACTGTCCCTTCCCTTCAATGGAGCCAAAATAAGCTGGAGATATTAGTAGTTCTTGCTCCATAAGCCAGTGGAATTTGGAAACAGTCTTTTGCTGTTCTCTACCAGCTAGCTGAACTGCCTGGAAGACAGTTGTGCCCTCCTGTGGCCCGGCAATCCATTAAAAACTCCCTGAGGTCCCGATTGCCCATGGCCCTTCCTGTCTAAATCTTTAGGATATTGAAGATTTTCCAGTCTGCACTCCTAACCTTGCCTCAAGTCCCAGTCCTTGGTCCCTGGGCCTGGTGGGGAAGTCTATCCATAGTTTTGCCAGTTAAAGGGAACTTGCATTCCTTTAAATACCATTTCCTGTGACTATGGTTTAATGCTGCTGTTTCTTCCATTCAGACAGCATTTTCCTAGTGTACCATTCCTCTGATGTCAGTGTTCCTCATTCCCACACACTTAGTTTCAGAAGCTTAAACCTTTCACAAATGAATGAGAATTGCCATGAACTATTTAGATAATTCTTAAGAAGTAGGTAGTCTTTGAGTCATTATTTTTATCCCCTCTGATGACTAGCCCCTCTTTATCCCCTCTGGTCCACTAGCTCACTTCTTTATTCCCAAGTGGCAATGTAATGATGGAAGTCAGCTCTGAAAACGGTTCAAACTTCAAATCTTCCCCTCCACAATCTGTCCCTATGGAAGCAGACTCAGATTTCCTCAGACTGTCTTGATCCTATCTTAATCCCAACTAGAAATCCACTGCCTCAACTGACCATGGCAATAAAGTGGGAGAAGTACCTGTTCAGTAGTCAGGCCAATGAATATCTCCTGCTCACAGGTCCACGTGCTATTCTAGACAATGAGTGTCTTGGGGAGGCTCTTCCTCACAGCACTCTTGCTGTCTTATTATACAAATACTTTGAGTCTCTATTGTAGGAACCCCAAATTATAACAAAACAAACAAACAGAAAAATAGAAACTGATTCTGCAAGTTAAGGGGTCAACTTTTTGAACTGTTGAAGAATTGTATGACCTTTCACTAGAACAATGAGTAAATACACTAAGGTGACTTAACTAGGATCCGAAATGTTCTTTTATGGAGTACACGTAGAAGCAAGCAACTATGACAGACCCAGACATGCACCACTCAGATCCTCCTTCAGGAAAAGACTTGTGCCCAGCTGCTACAGTGTGGTGAGCTGACAACTTCTAACTGGTCCCTCCTTCAGATCCCCTTCAGCTTTCAAGCTGAGGTCAGGGTCCTCTTGGGGAGGCCCCAGCCAAGACAGCAAAACTGTGGTACAGGGGCCCAGTCATTTCTATCCAATGCAGGATTTCCCTAGTAGGCCATCTTTGCCCTAGGGCTCTCTGTTGGGCTGGTGAAGATTCTTCTCATATCTGTTTCAGGGTCTGACTGCTCCCCTTCCCCAATCCTGCTTCATCCCTATTCGTCCCTATTCCTTCCACAAGTGTTACTCCCCAATAAACCTTTCGCACTTCTAACTCCATCTATGTGTCTGATTCCTGAAGGCCTCAATTCCTTACTTGAATTTCTTAATTCTCTCTGTGATAGGGTTAGGGTGTATTCTAAGAAAGTCAAAGAAGAAAAAGAAGCTCACCCAAATGACCCCAGGGTATCTCACTGAGAAAAACTCAAGAAAGCTAAATGGGATCCTAACAAAGCTCTTAAACCCCCCGGCTTCCCTGGAAGGTCCTGGAAACAATCAAGCCAATGGACAATATATGCTTCTGGGTAAGAAAGGGTTCAATATCAAGAAGCAGGACTAATTTTTCCTGTGAAAAAGACTGCTTTAAGGGACATAGTAGCAGACAATGATTGGGTGTCCTCTGTTCAGATACAGTTCAGAGTCATCACTGGAGAGTTTAGATACCTACTTTATCTTTTGACTCAGAACCTGCTGGAAAAGTCACTGCTGTGATGTGGGACACTGGAAATGACTGTGCAAAGTCTACAGATAAAGGAGATGATACCTTTGTGTCTGAAAAGCCAGGTCTACCCATCAGGGAAGTATGGCCAGGGGAATCAATGCCTATGCTAATCCCTACCCCAGTGCCATATCTCTTGTTGATAAAACAAATTAATAACAACCTCTTTAAAAACATCATGAAGAGGTCATCTGGAAACTTCCGGCAGGTGTGTTGGGTCTCTAATATTCTATTCTAAAGTCTGCTTTTGCTTTCATATCCATTCTCTTTGCCTGAACTCTTGCATTTCTGGACTTTATCCTTTGCCCACTTCTTTCTGGATAAGACCCCTTTGAGTCCTGATGCTTACCTGAATTGGCCTGCAGGTGCCCTGTTTGCATCCATATTTGATCCATGACTTATTGGTCAGTTATAGGCAGTCATTCCTTTCTGCTTCACAATGATTTTCCTTCACCTCTGCTGGATATTTCCATCTCTACTTCCCTTTTATCATCTCTCTCCCCACCCAAATGAAGACTGAAGCAGGCTCCATGTCTGTCTTCATAGGCAAAAAATGCCCTTTGAGAACCATACATTGGCCATAGTTCACAGAAATTAAGACACTTCAAAATCCTCTACATTAAAACATTTTTGAAAGTGGCTTATTCTTTTTAGCATTCTTTACACTGAGCCCCCCCAAATACCTTGATCTTTCCTTATATGTGGGGTGTCATTTATTTGTGAATTCAAAAGTTAGTATTGTCCATGATGCAGAAAAAGTGCTGTCCATAGTCTGTTAATGAAGTTATTCAGTGTAACCTGAAAAATCTTATATGTGGACAAACAGGCTATGAACATGCTTTGCTGATACCACCGGTAGGGGTTCAAAATTGTGGACCAGCTGAGCCAAACTGAAACTCAGCAGGCTCCTCCATCACTGCTCAGAACACACCAAAAAGGCTTCAGTGGGTAATGAAGTGACAGCAGTCACTTGCACTTCTGGGTATGGATTCATTTTAGATAAGGGCAAGTAAGTATTTAAGTGTACAATGTGGAGTTTTTATTCTTTGCAGACTTTAGGCAGCTTGTCATTTGTTTTCTTAATGCAAAGCATTAGTGTAAGCAGTGTAACAATTGATATTTTATACATCTGTTGGTCTACTCACTTAGCCTATGTTTTTGAGTGCTAGAGTTAGAAACCAACCAGAAGCACAAAACCTCAGTATCTTTATAATTCCCTATGCGTGTGACACAGGGAGGAGACTAGTGTAAAACAGCCTTCTGCCCTGGAGCACCCATGATGCTGATACATTTAAGATGAAGAGTCTAGGGAAGCCATGCTTCTGTCCTGGGAACTTTATGAAATCCAAGCAAGAAGGAATTACTGTTGAGGCAATTTTAAATAACGTATCAGAGAAAACCTCAATCCCTTGGCAATGAATGGTTTCAGCTAAGGGGAGCTCATCCGTAACAAGTCGGTACAGTTCCTTAAGGGATTTCTTCCTTCTGCTGCTGGAAGAGCTAGAAAGAAATATCTAGGCCTTTGTTTGTTTTGCCAGCTCAGTAGACTGATTTCCCTCTTTGAGCTGAAAAGGATTTGGAGATAACTAAAAGTGGGGTGACTTTATTGAAAAGTGTTTGCGTGAAAATGTGGGATGGGGAAGATATTAAACATGACCTTTTGTAAGTGTGATGTTAACAAATTCTTGATAGAAAATTCATGGATGTTAGATTTTACCTCAAATTTTGAGCAATCTGGACCTAACTTAATCTTTATCAATATATTTATACTCATGTGGTTTATAAGAGTACACATCATAAAGTGTGTGTGTGTGGGTGTGTATGTGCATGTGTGTGTAAAAAGAGGATTCTCTATTTTAAAGTCTTTCAGGTGTCAAGGAAAGGAACCATGGCAAGCCTACTCCTGCACCACCCCCCCCCCGCCCATTACCGAGGGCTTATTACAAGTATATATGGAGAAGTAAGATGGTAAGTGAAATGTTTTTGGCAAAGGAATATCCAGTCCTCTGGGGTCTGGGATGCCTGTAATTCATCTTGTAGGACACACAGCAGCTCTGGTGACCCACAAGTGAAATCAGTGACAAAGAGTAGCTCTTACTTTCTTGTTTTTCCTTTAAGAGTTGGTGTTTATTGCTTTTAGGATTAGAAACTCTGTGATACTAATGAATCTGCTCTTACTTTTCAGTATCTCTTTTTCCATTTCTACTTCTACTCACTTTCTCTTTTTTCTATATTGCCTTTTTGGTTCTCCCATTCAGTTTTTCTACAATCCACCAGAGAATCTATAGATTTCAAAACCAAACCCACAGAGAAGATCCTCAGATAAAAACAGAGTAATTTTTTTGTTTTGTTTTGTTTTTTGTTTGTTTTTTGTTTTGTTTTTTTGGCCGTCCTTCCTATTTCACACCCTTCCCGTTTATTTTGTTAAATTCCCACTGTATGAAGTATTGGTGGAACACAGAAACTATCTCCACTATGGAACCCACTGAAAAGAAAATTTTTGTCTCTCTATTCTCTGGCAACCAAGAAACAATTACATGATTCTCAGCATGGCCAACTGATGCTCCAGGCAAAATTTCAATCTCATAATCAGAAAAGTGGCTGAAGTTTCTTTGTGGTAGTGTGTGGTGCAAAGCCTCTTGACAGTATCCAACAATGGCAGTAGTGGCAGATAACAGCACTGGTACAGGCTGTGCATTATCTGGGCAATTCTTGCTACCCATTCTCTGGATCCATTTGGTTTCTGACACTTTTCTAAGCCTGTTGTTCCTGCCTTCCCTGATTCTCTAAGACATCTTGTATCCTGCCAATAAATCTTCTTTTCACTTCTGACAGCTAGAATCAGTTTCTGTTGCTTGCAATTAAGAGTGCTAAATGATAGTCAGTTAGCCAGTACCCAGTATAGAGTGACCTTATTGCTTGTACCACCCTCCCTGAAAGGCTGCTTATCTCTTTTTATTTACACTACAGCTGGTCACTTTTTGCTCAGGATACAATATCTAGTCCAATGAATTGTGGTCAAAGTATCCAGGACACATGCTTTTGTGACAGCTTGTATTCAAGATATTGCTCTTGGTCACTTCACTTTAGAAAGGAGCTTTAGGTGTGGCAGGTCCTTAGCTACATGGATTGTGTATAGTAATAAATAAATAACACTTTTTATTTAGCTCCTAATAATTAACCCGAAACATTCCATGAAATGTGAAAATTACAAAATTAAGGTGTTAATTTGTCCTCAAATACAGTCAAATTAGATCACTTAGGGCACTAAAATTTGGTCAAAGTCAATAGAATATATAAATGGCCTTTGGGATTAGTATGTGTCATTATTTTTCTATAAATCATTTAGCATTTGAATATGTCATAATAAGCAAGATGTCATATAACTCAAGAGACCCTTGCAGAAAGAAGTAATACATATCACCCAGGTACAGGAAAGCTTGATTTGAAATGTATTAAGAGTAGCTATGAGTTCTTAAAAGATGGATATGTAAACAGAGAATGGTAATATAGCCCATAAGAAAAAATATCCTGAGGCCCTGAAATTAATTTAAAATATGATCTCCCTTTCACTCTGAATACCTGCATGATTACCAATTCGACAAGGATCTTTCGTTTATCCCAACTCAACTCTACTAAGGTGCCTGCAGCCTACATGGTTGATAAAACAGTTAGGAAGCTTGCATGGGGGGAAAAATCTTCAAACTGCTTGATACACAAAACCGTATTAGTATTAAAAACAGGTGAGTATTTACTTTTGTAATATTCAAGAAATGTAAAGTACCCAAAGAACTGCTAAACTTAGATAGCTTAAAACTTTGCATTTTTTTTTCCACTTAAAAATAAAAAGTGTGGTAAGCCTTACTGGGTCATGTAATTAACGTCTAGATGTTGCAGCATATAATTAGGTTTTTAGAATATTGGGCAAAGGCAGCATCCAGCATCAAAAAATGTTTTACTCATACATTTCCAGTTGCTAATATTCCTAGATTTTAACATGCAACAGTTGAAATCACAATCGCGACACAGTTACTTCTTACTTTATCCTTTCTCTGCTAAGTAAGGTATTTGTGGGAATTCAAAAACTATAGAATCTAAACCTTACGGGACATTTGCAATCATCCTGCAGTTAACCACGAAGACTTTATGAATGGTTTCATTTTGGTATAAGAAAAAGACATAAAAACAACCCCAAGCAATTTGCTCTCCTTGAAGTGTGTACAAATAAAGTGGGAAGTTAGTGGTAGAATGATTACTTTTATTTACTTCTAAAGTGTGTGTGTGTGTGTGTGTGTGTGTGTGTGTGTGTGTGTGTGTGTGTGGCAGGGGGGACTGGAGTCTTGAAAGAGTCACAAAATGGCAGCAACTGGATTAGGGCTTGTGGAGAAACACATGGGTAAGGAATGCATAGGAAGACTCTAAAGCATGGGAATGCACTGTGTGATGGGAAATAGAAAAAAAAATTCCAAACTATTGCTTATGAAGGAGCAGAGAGGAGATATGGCTAAATGGTTCAACTAGAGTTTAGAGTCAGCTTCCTACAGATTCTGTGCCTTATCCTTTAGACAATAAGAAAACACGAAAAGCCACATGGTTAAACCTCTGTTTTAGAAATATAATTCCATATATGTCTGTGGGTTGAGTAGGATAAGATACAGAGCAAGCAGGGACACCAATCTGAAAGAGAAAAAAAGCCTAGTGCTAGTCAAGAACTTCAAGTGGACTAGAACATCATTTTAAGGATGAATATTAAAAACTTTCAAGATTAGTACAAATTGGAGTTGGCAAATGAAAATCAAAAATAATTCTGTGGTTTGTCATTGTAGGAGAATAGCAATTTCATCAACCAAGTGAGGAAATACTAGAGAAGCAGGTTTGGCAATAAAATGATGAATTTTAGATACATTGAGTTTGAGGTCCCTATAAGACACCTACCTGAAAGAATCCAGTTGAGAGTTAATAGGAATCTGGATCACAGGATCACTAAATCATAGATTTATGAGTTGTTAGTATGTAGTTGGTGGTTGAAATCTTGTGAAACGCTTGCTATGTCAGAGAGAGAAGAGAACAATGAGGATAGATCCAAGGAAGAAGGGAAACCCCAATAAAGAAGATGTAGATGTAGTTCTTGATATAAAATACACCAAAGACATCAGGTAGGATGAGGACTGAAATGTAGGCAATAGATTATACCCCTTAAAGTCACTGGTAATTTATGGCACATATAGCTAAACATAATAGGGATGGAGACAGATTAAAATGGGTTAAGTAGTTATATCTATAGATACACACAGCCCAAGAAAAGCAATAAGAAATTTAATCTGAACTATCAGAGCTTAGACCTGTGCTTGACATAAAAGGTGTATGCAATGAATATGTTGAGTAATTATCATTTTATTGTTATCACAATTAGAACTAATGACACAGTGGAAGATCATTTGCTATGTTATGAGGCAATGCATATATGTAAGGGAGACTATATGACATTTTTAAAGGAATCGGTTATAGTTTAAACAATATCTCTGAATTCTAACAATGTGAAATCCATGACAGTCTGAGATCTAAATAATTAGCTTTGATAATTAAATATCTTATTGAAATCACAGGCTTAGATAGGACTCAAAGAGGTTATTTAGACCATTCTCAGGCAATATTAAAAATAACAAACATACAACACAGTGATTTACCAAGTGCTCTCACACATTGTAACTTAATTATCCTTAAATCATTCTACGTTTTGTTTTCTATCAAGTTATCCCCAGTGAGAGACACAGTAGACCCACTTCTCACAACATTTGAAGACAAATTCACACAAATCTCTTTTGCACCTTAATACAAATTAAAATCATATATTTCTGTTTACCTTGAAAGAAAAAAAAGAAAAATTGTTTAATATAATTTATACATTATCCTTGCATTAAATCTTTCTTCAAATGTTATTTTTAAGAAAGTTTTCCATGATTATGAAAGGATGATTTCATAACTATTGTGGAGTAATTTTTTGAATAAATTATTAAAAAAATTATTGACTAAGAAAAATAAAAATTACTCATAATAAAACAACCAAACAACAGCACTATTAAAAAGGTTTATTTCCTTCTATTTTCTTGGAGTAAGAATACAGTTTCCTCAAAAGTTAATTCTTACCATTTTTACAGTCGTATATCCTTTATTTTTTTCATTATATCATGTGCACTTATGTCATTCAACTTCTTTAAAAATACTATTTTGCTATTCATAAAATATTTCATCATATAGATATACCCTATTTTATTTAATTATTTCTCAATTTTTGCACTTTGAGATATGTCCAGTTCCCATTATAAATAACATTGAACTAAATCTCTTCTGGTGATTGGTGCTCCTAATTCCCTTGCTTTTGTTCCTAGGTGCTGTGTTTATGGATAAAATATGAATTCTCTTAAAGCAAGCAAACAAAATCAGACATTTAGAATACATAACCCCTTAGAGGAGCCGGATGGTCAATAGACCTGGGCCTGACACTTGTGGAAACTTACGTTGCTATATGTTATCATGGGAGCAACTGGTGAGGGAGACAGAATTGGATTTTTCAGTTGATGCAAAATAGGTGAGAGCCCAACCACAATCAAACAATCAGCTTTTAGCCTCCCCCCCATTCCCCCCCCCCAGACCTAGAGCACACAGGGCTTCCATGTCCCACTCACAGATGGATCTCTTCTCAGTTAGCACATGTACAATTTGGTTCCTCCACAATGTTTAATTTAAGTCAATGCTATTCATAATGGGATTTTCCTGAACCTTATATACCACAGATATCCCTAATAAGAGATAAAATGATAATGCTATTATACTGTGGCCACAGTCATTTCTAAATAATTAAGAAATAGACAATAACCTATGCTGTACATATAAACCATGATATGCAGTCAAAATCAGTCACTACGTAATTTTAGAACAGTCATGTTAGCCCACTTATGTTTAACTACCAGACCAGAATTTGTTAATACACTTCCTCCATCCACAATATACTTCCCCATTCATATCACACACATTAGTTCCAACCCCTGAGAGAATTAATTTCTTCATTTATCTTTCCTTAGGATTTTATATATACTTGTATTTGGATTGCTCAATAGAAATGTATTAGACGAATGAATATTATTTGCTATGTAACAGGATAATATGATAAAAAAAAAAACTTTAAAATGTCAATAGGGCTATACATTCCCAAAGACACATTAGTTAGAAAAAAGTAGGACAACATACTACAAAGTGAAAAAAAAAAAGGTCAAACTACATTACAGGCATGCTTTTATAAAGCTTCCTTATGTAACCTTTAGCTAATTATCTGAGAATCATATATTTACTTTTATACAATTAAATTTCCTTAAAATTTGCCGAAATTTTACTGTGATTATGTTGCAATCAATCCTTACAGAAAAGAGTTATCATTTATAAATTCTTAGGTTAGTTTTATTACATCAGTTCTTCATAACCAAGAGGCTTTTTAGTTTATATCTTTGTTCTATTTCACTTTTAATTAAAGCTAACAATTTGTTTAAAGTGTGATACATTAAAGAAAATGTTTCCCAAGTTGAGTGAGAGACAATTTTTCAATGTTACTTCCTGGATTTTTGGGCAATTTGGTAGGATGAACTTAATAGCCTAAAACAGCTATTTAAGAACAAGAGAAAAGAAGAATAGTTGTAAATCTGAATTTTGTTAAAATTGCACGAATAGGAATGAGCATTAACAAAAATATGTTTTGTAATATGGAATTGCTACCAATTTGAAGTATGCATAAATTCATTTTTATGGTTATGCCATTAACTTTGAATTATCCATATTGGACTGGTAAGAGCCACTTATATTATAAGCAAACTCAAAAGCAAGTATATTTCTCTTTGGGATGTAATCACAGTTACAAACGTACACTTTTAACTTTCTTTACTTCCAGTATTTAATCCTGGATTAAAGTGATGCTTTAATCTCTGCTGGTTACTAACGGGTAAGGGTAAGAAATATCTTTGAGTCACCATGCATGAATGGGACACTAAATAAATATCTTACTCTACATTAAAACAAATACACTATCAGATTATCTTATACCATATTTGTGAGTTTGATCAATACTAAATATTAGCATATTCAAATTTACAAAAGAATATACATACAATGATCTTTTATTTCTATGGTATTTCCCATAACTTCTGCAATACCAAAAGTACACTATGTGTTTCAAGAACACTTGACAATTTATTTAGACTTTCCAAAAATTTCAAATCAGAGCTTTAGTATAAATTTTATTATTAGTTATACATATAAAATCTTAATATACAAAGAACATTTTACATATATTCCTCTCTTCTTAATAGGAAATGGAAAAACGGACAACTGTTTGAACATTAAATATCCTATAATTCATCCTGATATAAAAATGAAGGCCTGAAAATAAATACTGATTTTCCTGTTTATAAAAGAAATCAGGCTGAGTCCCATGTCAATAAATGAGTTTGCAGCAGCTCTAAAGGAATTGTAAAGACGATCAGTCTATTTTCTTTTTTATTGTTTTCCTGTCGTTTATTGTCACAGTTGTTGCTTAATGAAGATGTGAACTTGTATAACTAAAATCTGCACCACAGTAAACAATAAGGCATCATCAGCCATATGCAACTTATTTGCATAGTAGTGGGCTGTGCGTTGTGTAACCAGTTGTAACCATCTTTTCCTTAGTTGGTGATATTCATCCATTCATTCATTCATTCAACAAATATATATTCAACTACTATCTTAGTTGCTGGGGTAAATAAGTAAATAAGTAAAGTGAATAAGACAAAGTTATGGTTCTCACGGAGTTTTCATTCAACTGGGAAATACAATAAGGAAAAAAGAAATAAATATGTAACACAGTTTCAAGTAGGTAATAGAAAATTTAGAGCAGGGTAAGAAGATAAGGAGAGAAGGAGTGATGGGGCTGTGGGTATGGTAAACTGAAGATGGGCTGCTTGGTTTAAACCTGAGGAAGTCACATTTAAGTTTATGTATATTCTATGACCAAAACAAATAATCACTTTGCTTTTATAGTACCTTAAATTATTTTAATTTCATTTAGTTAATTTTTTTTGTTTGTTCCTAGATTTTGAATTGTTTCAAGTCGGGGACCATTTTTTTTTTTTTTCATCATGCAATATCATCCATAGAGGCAAGCATAATACTGATATACAATAGGCACAATAGATGTACTAATCATTGACTAAATACTCATCACTTTAGATAAAAGTTTATTAGAGTGAAATGTGATTTCAGAGCAAATACTATGTTGATTTTATATGATCACTACCTGTTTCTATTACCTAGTTTTATGTTTAACACAATAACAGGAAACTGAGATGCAGATGTTAGCTAGTAGAATGCTTGTAAAAGTTAGACTAATTCTTAGCTAAGTGATTCACTTACACTAACCTTAATGTACAATTCAAATATTCCTTGCAAAACTATACACTGCTATATTTTATGTGAGATCACTCACCAGTAGTTACAACTGCAAATGTTCACACTCATGTTAAAATGGGTCATGGCTAGGTAGTGAGATTTAAGGAGAAAAGGAAGAAAGGTAGGAAGGAAGGAAGGCACATAGGCAGGTAGGCAGGCTAAAGAAGACTAGACCTAAGTAACTGAATTAACTCCTCCAAGGCATCATGGTATTTGGATTTTGTTACAAATTAAATGATAGTGCCATATGTTTAGAGTGGTTGAAGAATGACGGGTGGTTTTACTTTTTCAGACATAGATATAGAATAGTATAAGATTAATTGAATGCCTGCTTTTATTAAGACAATAACTTTAAGTTCTACTTAAAGTTACATAATGCTTATGCTAGAGCAGTTGTTCAGAGAAATACAATTCCATAGTACTAAGGGAATATTCTTGGTACTATGTATCTATTACCCAGGAACTTTGACATTAGAAGAAAGAATACCTTATTTCTCTCAGCTTTAAGTTTAATATTCCAGGTCCTTTTTATTCCATCTGAGATGCTACTGAGATAATCACTGTTAATTAACCTCTGATTGTGTACCTAGGAACACTGAGAATACACTTGGTGTTTCTGGGCCTTGAAACACCCCTCTTGCCTTGCTGTGCTATTTGGCGTTCTGAGGTCTCAGCTACCTCCTTAAAATGATGACACATCTGTCTGTATATGAGGTCTTTGAGCCAGTTCTCCTGTTTCTGTTTTACAACTTATATAAATATATATATATATATATATGTATATATACACAACCACATATATCTAGTAAACATATTAATAGTGGAAGTAATATGAAAGTAGGACTAGGGCTAGCATCACTATAGGCAAATTTTTTTTTAACATCTTTATTGGAGTATAATTGCTTTACAATGGTGTGTTAGTTTCTGCTGTATAACAAAGTGAATCAGCTATACATATACATCTATCCCCATATCCCCTCCCTCTTGCGTCTCCCTCCCACCCTCCCTCTCCCACTCCTCTAGGTGGTCACAAAGCACCCATCTGATCTCCCTGTGCTATGTGGCTGCTTCAAGAAACGAAATTGAGTTATTTGTAGTGAGGTGGATGGACCTATAGTCTGTCATACAGAGTGAAGTAAGTCAGAAAGAGAAAAACAAATACTGTATGCTAACAATATATATGGAATCTAAAAAAAAAAAAACTTGTTCTGAAGAACCCAGGGGCAGGACAGTGATAAAGACACAGAGGTAGAGAATGAACTTGAGGACACGGGGAGGGGGAAGGGTAAGCTGGGACGAAGTGAGAGAGTGGCATGGACATATATACACTATCAAGTGTAAAACAGACAAATTTTTGAAGTAAGAATTCTATCTCTGAAGACCTGACCATTTTGTTTGATTCTCTGTCTTAAAGGCATCTTCATCTGCTCTGAGCCAAATACCCTGTCTTCACGTTTGAGCATGAATATAATTCAGGATAGTCATCAACAAATGATAGTGGTGATGTATCATATGACAGGGACTAAATATTTACCATTTATTGAGTCCTGGCATATTATAAGCAGTAAAATAAATCACGAGCTCTGGGGAAATAAATTGTAAGTTAGGAGTCAATAAATAAATAAATTCCTTATGATTACTGATGTACACTGAAGAACAGAAAAAGCAAGAAATAAAACTACTACTTAATATAGTAAGTCTCTGATATTCATAGACTAAACATTTGAAGTCTCAACTCTTTGTGAATGTCCCATAGAGCATATATTAATATATAATTTTATATGAAACTTGGATGATGTTGTCAGCTTGGTGTGAGTGAGTCACCTGGCCAGGAATAAGCCTAACTTAAGAGCTTTTCTAGCTAGCACCTACGCTGAGGTGCAGGCTTAACTTTTTTTTTTTTTTATACTTAGAAGTACAAAATAATTTTTGAACGTGTCAAAAGACTTTGTGTAGAGTGAACCCCAAAGAAAGCCAATTGTTAATTCTCATGATGGAAATAAGGAAAAAGTGAAACAGTTTTATAAAATTGTTGCATCTTAGAAAATAGAAGTTCTGTATAAATTTGGTGGTGACTCAGGCAAAAATTAGTAACAATATGCTCTATATGGGAAACAAGAAAGTGATGTTTGAAAACGTTTCGGCCAGTGCTCAATTCAGAATTTATGTTAATAGCATTATAAATGACGTTAGTTCTGTTTCTATAGAATCATTAGGGTCTACAGGGACCATTTAAATATTTCAGTTACACTTTACTGCTTTTTATGAGGAAAGTTATATATTATAGTGACACTTAGGGATTTGAGAAGGTCTTGGGACCTATCCCTCATTAATATTTAAGTCTCAGCACTTGTCGATTTACTTTTCTGCTATAATTTCCTGTTGATTCTTCAATAATTGCTAAAATTTGGCTTATTCAGCTTATTATGGAACTCTTTATGAAGATGCAGAGTTTTCTTGAAAGTTTTTGTTAAATTTGGCACTACAATGCATGGAAACTTAGGACTTAAGATACCTTAAGAACTGCAACTTCTCCAAATGTATATCCCCAGCTGCTGATTCCTGCTGTTTGGTCATTTTTTGACTCATTTTTGAAAACTATGGCAGACTTTATGGGATTTCACACACAGTCTGTGGTCATACGTAGTTTATAGTCTAAGAGGGAAGCAAAGCAGGTAATCATAGTATAGGCTGGTATGGGATGCTAGAGGCAGCATGATGGCATAATGAAAATATGGGATTGGAGTCAGCTAACCCTCTGTTTTCCTGGATTTGTCACTTACCAGCTATATGACAGGTACCAAGCACATAGCAGGAGGTCAACATACAAGATAAGCAGCACAAACTGCTGCCAAGTTTAGAGAAGGAAAGGGTCATTTGGGGCAGCGGTGGTCAGTAGAGATTTTTTTTTTTTTTCGGTACGCGGGCCTCTCACTGTTGTGGCCTCTCCCGTTGCGGAGCACAGGCTCCGGACGCGCAGGCTCAGTGGCCATGGCTCACGGGCCCAGCCACTCCGCGGCATGTGGGATCTTCCCGGACTGGGGCACAAACCTGTGTCCCCTGCATCGGCAGGCGGACTCTCAACCACTGCACCACCAGGGAAGCCCCAGTAAAGATGTTTGACTCTATCCTTGGAGAACAAACAAGCTTGACTGGGCAGATGGTGGAAGGAAATCTGTTCTGTGGCCCAAACACAGACGAAGGTGCTGCAGGGAACAAGAAAGTGGGGTGCATACTGGGGAAAGCAGAGCATGTAAATGTTGCAACATGGAGGTTCTGTGGACAGGTGAGGGGAAATCAGATCAAAACTGCAGATTTTGAAAGAAAGACAGGTTGCCTATCTCTGTGATAAGCTTCTAGAGAGGGTACTTCCTTTGTTTTTCATCATGCTTTCCTTGGCATCATGCACAGGAAGCTCTGCTGTCAGCTTTTTGTAGAGGCTGCTTCCTAAATTTAATTAGAAGATGCTTCCTAACACAGAAGCAGAGCCTCCCCTCTTCTTTCCATTATTGCACTTTATCTAATCAAACTCAGCTCCTCAAATTTCCAGCTTAGGTGTTTTCAACACTGCCTGTGCATCAGAATCACTTGTGGAGTTATACACACACACAGGCCTTGGGCCCAGACTTCTGGACGAATCTAGGGAAGAGGGGTCCATGCACATTTTAAAGAGAGTTTCATTGGTGATTTTAACCTTCAGAAATGATTGGGGGAGAACTTGTAGCTCATATCTTCTTTCTTTAAAATGTGGGTCAAAGGTAGTCACCTGTTCAGATAGAATAGCATGCTTATTTCTCCTTGGGATAACTGTACATTTCTCCTTAAAATAATGGAATATGTCACCTTGTGGATTAATTGTAGAGCTGTCAATACCCAAAAGCCTACTTTATTTACCACAGCTCTGTCTGACCCGGTGGGTCCCCACAGTCTTGCATTACCTCCCACTTGGCCAATTCAACAGATAGGACCAAGGATAACTAAATTTCTTACATTTTAAAATAACATACTGGAAAATATACCAGTGCAGTTGCTGCTCTCTTAAAAGTAGTACATATGCCTTTTTTTTTTTTGCGGTACGCGGGCCTCTCACTGCTGTGGCCTCTCCCGTTGCGGAGCACAGGCTCCGGACGCACAGGCTCAGCGGCCATGGCTCACGGGCCCAGCCGCTCTGCGCCATGTGGGATCCTCCAGGACCAGGGCACGAACCCGTGTCCCCTGCATCGGCAGGCGGACTCTCAACCACTGCACCAACAGGGAAGCCCCCATATGCCTTTTTGAGGCAAAGACACAACGCAGTGTACTCTTTCTAATATTCTTTATTCTTCCATTCGTCTACCTTCATCCTAGTGACTTGAGGCTACCGAGACCTCCTTCTCCCTTTACTCCCACGGCTATTTTCTTTATTCAGTGCCTTATGTCCTGTCTTACATCTCACTCTCTCTCTTTAAGGTAACTAGTTTCATAAATTTAAATCATGAAGTTATAAATAGATTAATGATTTTTCCTTATAAAGAATAGCCACATTTTAAAAGATAACTCCAGAAAACAACAATGTAATAGTGTCTTCACCTCATAGAATGACTCAGTGATGGTGGATAGTTCAGACACCGCGGCACAATAGTAGGAAAGATACATTTGAGCAAGTATGCCTTTACAAAGCGTCTCTGGAATTACACCTTGTAGACTATTCTAAGCCTGACTAGTAGGTGCTCAATAAGTGTTTTAGAATGAAGAACTATGCCAACATATTTAAATAATGTCAAGAAAAAAGAATTGAACCAGGAGCCAGGAAACCTGAGTTCGAGCTTAGGAACAAGATGAAAATGGACCCGAAAAGGGGGGAAACAAGTGCTTAGAGAGATGGGAAGTGAACCAGAAAAGTACAATTTTTAAAAGAAAGGAAATAATTTCAAGAAGGGGTTCTAAATAAGGTCAAATTCTGTTCAAGAGATAAGAACGTAGACGACTGTGAAAATGTTACTGGTGACATTTTTGATAGTATTTTGACTAGAGTGAGAGGAAAGTCAGACAGAAGTTTGGAGTGTATAAATGGTGAAGAAGTGAAGACAGTTTTCTAGATGATTGGAAATGAAGGGATGAGAGAAAAATAAAAAACGGACAGGTGTACTGAGAGGGTGGTAGGATTGGAACAGGGTTTATCTCAGGATTTTGTTCATGCACGTAGGAGATGGGGAAGGGGCCAAGGTGAAGGAGGAATGAAAAATATAAATATGGGGAAGAGAATGAGATATTAAAGAAGTAGAGGAGGTTGGGATTAAGCACTTGAGCAGAGGGGTTTGTCTTGGAAAGGAGGAGGGATTCTTATCTGACATTTGGGTTAAAGGAGAATGCTGACTAGAAAGATATATTTCCGGGAATGTCAGAGCAATGAGGAGGCAGAATTCCTCAGGCCTCTACCAAATATTTCCTGTTGTACTCTCTGTTCCAAGAAAAGTACTCACTGCATCTCGCTGAGGACACCACCCATAGGCCCAACTCTATGGTATAATGTACATATTCAGTTAGGTCTCCCAGGACAGACCCCTACTGTCTCCCACTGCTCTAAGGCAGAAGACCTATGAAAGACATCTTAGCTGATGGGCTGAACTCCTAGGCTTTTTGTGAAGAAGCTATTAAGGCAAGTCTGAATTGAAGAATTATGACTCAACACCATTTTGGGAATTGGTTTCCAGCTAAAAGAGTGCCTCAAATGAAATTAATACAGAGCTGAGTAGGATTCTGAAGGACTATATGGCCAAGAATCTCTAAGTCTGGCAGAATGGCAAGGGATAGCTTAATAGCTAAATACCACTTAACTATATTAACAGGCTTGGCTGTGTCAATACTGGGCAAGAACTATCTCCCAGCAACAGAATCTGAACCCATGGCAGCCACACTGGCTAAATAAAGAACTCGGTTTACTTCAAAGGAAGTGAGTTACCACTAAATCGGCAAGCAGAAGGTGGGCCCTGCTTAGTTCCATTGACAGCTATATCTTGGTTCCCTTCTTCCACTTTTCTAAATGGGTGGCTCCTGCATGACTGTTTACTAAGTACGGCAATTTCTGTATTAAAGAATTTTTTTGTAGATGAAGTAGTAGGACATCATGATCCCATTATTTTGACCTGCCATTTTAATCCAAAAGATACTTCGACTGAAACTCTGGGAAAATTAGACTCAGTGGAAAAAAAAACCCAAACAAAATAACTGTGAAAGTGAAAAACTGTATAACATTAAAACTATACACTTGATGGCAATATTTAAAACTGTGAAAACAGATTCTGGGAAGATAGAAAGTTGCCAGAATAACACAACACCTAAAGAGGCTTTGAGCTCCCCAGAGAAGAGAGCAAGTATGAGGCTTCATTAACCTTGGGAAGAGGAGACAAGCAGAAGTCCCACTAGGTCTGAAGTTAACACAGCATTTTTTTTTTTTTTTTTTTTGCCACTGGAGAGGGCTCAGCCAACATATGCCAGTGATGCTCCAACCTTGCACATCTGTCAATATTTCACATGGTCCTCTGGGAGGCTACATAATCCTGCTAGGGCTGACAGACCTGGAAGGGTTGGAGGGTGGGGAATAGGTGGAGTAAATTGCTCCAACCGTTCATATTTTAGGAGGAACTTACCTTTTCCTACTTTCACCTATAGAGTCTTAGGACCTGGTCTTATACCCTTCTCAAAGAAGGGGTTCAGGTATGCCAGTGTGTGATCACTAGCTCACAAGACAAAACCTCTGCATCATCCACAACCTTCCACTTGCTCAAGAGAACCTCAAATCCTGGCCTGTTCTTGAGTGACAAAACCTACATTATAGGGAAGTCAAAGGAGAATTACTACCTATTTCATAGACTCTGTAAGTTGTGGGAAGGAGGTCAAGCTGAACCAGTAGCTACTATTAAAGAACAGCTAATGAATTAGATAGAGAAGAATGTTAATTTACATGTAATGAGTATTCTCAAGGAGTTGCAATTAGAAAATAAAAATAATAATCACTTGAACTGACAATAATGATTTTCAGAATTCTAAAACCAAATAGAGAAATTGAAAAAGAGTGTAGCCACTGCTGAGAACTGAATTAGTTGTCTGGATGATCAAATAAAAGGGGGAAAAAAAGAAAATTAGCAATAAAATAAGAGACTTAGAGGAAGATCTAGGTGACATAATACGCAAAGAGGAGTTCCAGATGGGGAAAAATTGAGCATGGAATAGAAGTGATAATCAAGGAAATAATAGAATAAAAATTCCCTGAGTTGAAGAAAAACTTGTGTCTTTTGAATGAATAGGCTCACTAAGACTCAGACAGGATTAATTTTACGAAAAGCCACACACCTAGACATAATCAGGGGAAATGTCTGACCTCCAATGCTAATGAAAAAAATTCTTTCTTCTACCCAGAACAAAAATAGTTTTCTTACAAAGGAAAGATTATCTGACTATGTTATTAAAAGAAAAGGCCTACGATCCAAGAATCTTTATACTAGCCAATATAATACTCAAATGTTAAGGAAAAAGCACAATGGTTTTCAACATTCAGGGATTCAGAAAATATGCCACCCATGTATTGATATCTTATCTGTAGAAAATACTCAAGGAAGTACTCCCAACCTCATAAAAATTCAACCAGAAGCAAATCTTTACTTACTGAGAAGAGGAAAGAAGAACAGTACAATGAAATAGTGTTAAGCAACTTGTTTTAATTTATATGATGACAATTCTACAACTAAGATTTAGAATAGAAGTTATGACAGGGTTCTTAAGAAGTATGTATTCTTAAAATTATATGCTTAAAATAAGATATATATGTGTGTGTATATATATATATATGTGTCTTAAATAAGTTTAATAGAAACTTACAACTTAATTTTTTCAGCTACTTAGGAAACCCAGGAATTGTGGAGGGAAGAAAGTAGAGGGAGAAAGGCAGGCCAAAGCCTAACGGTCTCTACAAACAAATAGAAGGAGGAGGACTTCAGGGGTAAAATGAGCAAGTAGGCTGTTCTAGTAAGGACATCATAATTATTGAACTTGATATACTAATTGAGAAATATTGCTTTACACATCATTGTGAAGAGAAGAATAAAAGTCCATATTAGAGTAACAAACAAACAAACAAATAAATAAATAATAAAACAATGGGGGAAAACTTCAGCAAAGTAAGCAAATAGTAAACACAAAATAATATGAACTATTAAATCAAATAGATCAGTTACCACTATATGTGTGAGTAGGCTGAATTCCTTATCAAAGTAAAAAATATCCAGATTGGGTTTAACAAATCAAATCAAATAGCTAAAATAGAAACAAAAAACAAAAAGCAAAAAAGAATGTAGGAAGAGCAATTTAGTTTTGAGTGAAAATCTAGACCAAAAGCATTAATGAAGATAAGGAGTGATATTATATAGTGATAACAGACATGATTCCCAAAACTATATGCATAAACTATACAGCAAACAAGATAAGGTATATAACATAACTTTCAGGCATGAGTTTAGCATAAGGCTTACAACCCTAGGAAACAAATAGGAAAATATATAAAAACACAATGATAATTGGAGATTTTAATAGATGTCTTTTAGATGTTGACTGAAAAATAAGTAAGGATGTAGATAATTTGAATGATACAATTAACAATCTTGATCTAATAGATAATTGTAGAATTATGTAACAAATGTAGCACATGTATTTTTCTCAGATAGCAATGTGAATACTCTGGGCATACAACTGGCCACAAGAAGAACACCTCAGCGGTTTCTCCCCAAACAGTGGTTTTATTCACTGAGTTCTTTGAATAGAAATTAATAAATTTATGCATCAACCACTAATCGATGACCTACCACACTCCTTCATCCATTGCTGACATTGTAGGAGAGTGACAACAAAGCTGAGCTATGGAGAGAAACTGATTCAATAGACAGAGAGGGTACTGAGGCGTCAAGTTCTTGTCTCCACTTTTCCCCTGAGTCAGCTGTACTGTCATTCCTGTGGTTTGGCTCAAGTCAACATTTCCCTCATTTGGCTTAAGCATTTATATTTTCATCCAAAAAAGGGGCCAACTAACCCAAGGTTCTCTCTCTCTCTCTTTCTCTCCACACATACATGCAAACATGTATACTGAACTTATACAAACACCTTCAATTATGTCATGTTGAATTACAAAATTACAAATGAATGCAGATATCCTCAGATTTATATCCATATGCACAAGGCTTGACAAGTTAGACTTTTCTCATGAACCTTCCTTTTCTTCCCCAGAATAGCATAATTTAAGAAAAAAATAATTTGTTGAGTATACTTAGGAATCCATGGAATTTTCAAGTTTCTAAATTCTTTCACTGAACACAGACTACATCATTAAAAATAAACATTTTGAGTTATTTGGCTTAGAATTTAAAAAGGTGAAATTTACCTTAAAGACTTTTCTGTTTTACCTACAAAGTTAATGGTTCTCTTTTCCTTTATCTCAAAGCAGATAAGCATGAGGATGTGAAAGAACAGCTGGTCAGCCACTTTATCACTCTGTGTTTCACTCCTTGATAAAGATTAGCCCATCTTTTTCTGTTGTCAGTGTTCTAGTAGTGCTCATAGCGGCTGCAGAACTAAGTCTTTCATAGATGAAGCCTAACTATTCCAGTGGTGGGCTGGAGCCAACTCTATATTCAGTGACATCAGGTGAAATTGGCCATAGTGGGAGCATTTACACCACAGAAACCACAAATGCTACAGATCAGGGGTTCATTTTCCATAGAGCTAGTTTAACAGCACACTACTGATTTTTGTTCCAGGTAGTTGATTTGACAAAGTTTGGAATCTCATACTCTAGTAGGAAGAAATAAAGTAGAAAAAAGGCCTATCAGAAACTTATTATGTTCTGCTTGAGTAAATGAATTTATTTCTGAGAAGTATAGTTTTTTTAAAAAGTCATGGAGTCCTTAAACTAATAACTTTAGGAAATGTTAAGTCTGAAAAATCATCTTATAAATTATAAGCTTAGAAAAAAATTGTACTTTTGCCTAAGGCAAGTTAAAAACATGATCTTGTCTACTCTCCTCTTTTTAATCTCCTATATTCTTGTAGTAGTGAATCTTTCTAGTTTCTACTTCCAAGAACAACTAATTTAATTTTTCAAAGGATGGTTAGAATGGCATTTTAGTGAATAAGAATTTTTCATATTATGCCTTAATAAAACTTGGAGACCTGTTATTATTCTATGGGGAAAAAAAAATTACCAAAGCTTTTTCTTTCTGATAAAGCACTGAAACATTTTTATTACTTCATACAACTTAATAATGCTAAGCAGAAGTGAACTTATGTTCTTAATGGAATTAATCAATGTCCAGCTGATTATAACCAGTATTAGGTTCAGGCTGGGCACAAGTGCTTCTCATGTGTGGGAACATGAACTGAAATCCCTTACTTTTCATCCACAAAATGTCCAGAAAAGTAAGAAAGGTAAAGACAAGGTCAAAACCGAGCGCTGAAAGTTGAACACCAATCAATGTGCAGAAGTCTAAGAGGGATTTGTGTTGGGAGTTGAAGTCATGATAAGGGGCTTGTCAGGAGGAGGCAGAGCCCTGCTCTAAGGGGCTTGAGCTGTTTTTATTTAGCAGCCTTTGTAATTTCTGCCCTTGCCAGCTCATGAAGGGGCTTATCATTAGCACCCCACCACTCACTGTCACCACCACTCTAAGAAGGACAATTCAATTTATTTTTATGGCAGAGACCAGTTTTTGAGGTCTGGATGAAGTCTGCTACCCCCTGTATTTGACTTACAGTTTCAGGTATTTAAGAAATGTTGTTAAAACAAAGAAGTGAAGAAAAACACCTCCAAAAATGACAACAACAAACAAAAAACAACAACAACCAAAGATAAAACCAAACAACTTAAAAAAAGCCTTATAAAAAATACTGAAAATCAGTGCATTTCCTTAATGTTATAAAGGTCTTCTGAGATTCCTCTGTGTGTGTGTGTGTTTAATTGTCTCAGCTATCTTCTATGAACCGAGAGAGACCTTCTTTTGTTCGAATGTGACAGATCAGTTAGAGCTGTGGCAACTACCATTTACAGTTATTGATTTCCATGTGACATTAAAGGCCCCAAATTCAACCATTATTCTCTTCAATTGTCACAAACAAAGGTTAATAATAGTTGAGTTTGGACTGAAGGAATCAAGTAAAGATTGCCAACTGAAATTAGCACGTTGTTCCTTTCTGAGTCTCAAGTCAGTATGAGGGTATGTGTTCCACAGATTACATGTATATTATCACCCTTCTAAAATGTGCCTTTCTCCCAAAAGTAATATTCAAAATACAGAAAAGGAAAATGTAGTTTCATAAGAAATCAAGCTATTTAAAATAATAAATAATTTAAAAATATATTTCTCTTTGCGCAGAGTAAAAACATTTTGTTTTGTTGCTTCTATTGCAGCAAAATAATGTTTCTCATAACTGTAAAAAGTGGTATGTAGCATGATTAAACAATATTTCAATCCCTTAGTTCATGCAGAGGTTACCAGCTAGAGGGGAGAAAGGTTTGATTAAGTTTATGTCTTCCATGAGGAATTTTAAAGGAAAGCATACAACTTATTTAATATATGAGTGCTGAAGCTACAAATGGCTTTCTTTCATGGGTAGGTATGAAAGAATAAAGTCCTTTTACTATAATAAATAGGCAAAAAATAGCTGGTAAGATATTATAAATCTTCACAAAAGCAATGGCAAATTTTAAAAGTCTACAAGTCTTTACAATTTCAACTTGCTTATATTTATATCATGACTTACTACTTATTTATCCTATTTATGAATGGTAAATAAAGATTCATGTGCTGTGTCCACTGTAAAAATTTTTTAACAAGTACCTTATTTTGAAAAAAATATTTCAATAATTTTAATTATTATTTATTGATATATTATCATTAAATATTTATATAGCACTATCAAATTACAATTCTCATTAGATGGAAACTAGTCATTTTTGGACTATTTCATAGACAGGAATTCTAGATCAAATAAATGAGTTTAGGATAATTTACTGTAGATCATTATTTCTAAAAAAAAATGAGACTCCTCCCAAAAGTTAACCTGTGGTTGTTAGTAATCATTCTAAGAAATTTTGGAAGTGTAGCAATATATTTCCAAGTAAGCCTGGTTTATTCTTTGAATAGAAAAAACACTGGGCCTGACTTAATGTCATGCAATAGCATTTCATAGTTTAATAACAACAGTGGTAGTGAAATGATTTTAACTAAAGGATCCTATCCTGTGCACTCAAACATAATATCCTTTTAAAACCCGACTGAAATTTTAAAACGCCCAAGAATTAACAATTGTTCCTTTATAATTGTATAAAAGAAGAAATAAAATTCCCCCCTTCCCAATCCCAGAGTTTCTAACCACTAGGAACATTAGTGTGTATTCTTTTCATTTTTTTACCCTGTGTTTATATAGGCCTATCTATATATACTTATGTATTATTGTTATTTAACAAAAATTTAATCGTTTGCTTTGTTCTCTCTCTCTATATATGTATATACATATATATGTATGCACACACACACACACACACACACACACATATATATACACACATACCACATACATTGATATACGTGACATGTTCACTTTTTCCCCCTGATTAAAACATACAGATCTACCTCATTCTTTTTAATAATGGCAGAGTATCCTGTTGTATGGATGTGCCAGTCCCTTAAAGATGAACAATTAAGTTGTTTCCAGTTTTTGTGTTTTTACAAATAGTGCTGCACTGAACTATTTTCAACATGCTTGTGCATGTGCTAAGATTTTTATAGGATAGATTCCTAGAATTGGATTACTGGGTCTAAAAGTTCATGCCCTGAAATTTACTCAGATTCAGCAAAACACTTTCTCAAAGTGTGGTACGATTTACTTCCCCATTAACAAAATGTGAGAGTGACTGCTTCCCCCACATCCACAACAACACAGAAGGTTATCACTCTTTGCCAATTTAATTGATGAAAAATTTAGTATCTGTGTTGCTTTAATTTGCATTTCCATGCTGACCTACTGAGTTGGCTATCTTTTCATGTTTACTGGCCATTTGCAATTCTGCTTCTTTGAATTGACGATCCATTTTTTATTGGGTTGTTTCTCTTCTTCTTCTTAATTGGCTAGAAATCTTTTTTTCTAATGTCCTTTTCTTCCTGCTTATATGGATAAGGCATGCTCACTTTAGAAAATACATATAGGCAAAAACAAGATTAAAGCTGTCCATATTGCTACCCACATAGAGAGGAATATTTTTGGCATATGTTTTGTTAGTAGCATGAATGATGAGGTGAAATAATTGTGTCCATTCTGTTATGTCACCTCTTCTATTCACTCAACGACATAGCCTTGGCATTTTTCTATACTTTTAATGTTCATTCACAACTCAAAATTAAAGTTGAATCAAAGCCGAGCTGCTCAATCAGCTTCCTCTCATAACTCATATCCTGTACTGGATCATGATTACTGTGGGAATGCAAGAAAATGCCTTTTAGTTGATAAGTAGAAAACAGCAGGAAGAAAAGTGACAAGAATCTTAATTGCAATTACATACGCAAGCAGACTATTCTTCTAAATATTTACATGTATTTTAATCTTCACTACAACTCTATAGGCTGAATACTATTATTAATCAATTTTACAGAAGAGGAATTGAATGCAAAGACAGTTGCTTTATATAGCATATAGTATGCATACAGACTGAATCCAGTAATCCAGTTTTGTAATCTGTGCTCTTAGTGACTATGCAACCTGCCTAATGGAAGTATAAAAGCAGCAGTGAAATCATTTGCACTTGGATTGGTGTTTTCTGAATTATTTTTCCCAAGACATTTTTCCCATTGCAGGGATTTTGAACATAGGGATTTTTTTCATTATTTGTCTTTCTGTTTGTTTTTACTTTTTATTTTATATTGGAGTATAGTTGATTAACAATGTTATGTTAGTTTCAGTTGTACAACAAAGTGATTCAGTTACACATATAAATGTATCTGCTGTTTTTCAAATTCTTTTCCCAATTAGGTTGTTACATAATACCGAGCAGAGTTCCCTGTGCTATACAGTAGGCCCTTGTTGTCATCCATTTTAAATATAGCAATGTGTACATGTCAATCCCCAACTCCCTAACTCTCCCTCCCCTCCACCCTTCCCTCCCCACCTGTAACTGTAAGTTCGTCTCTAAGTCTGTGAGTCTGTTTCTGTTTTGTAAATAAATTCATTTGTATAATTTTTTTAAGATTCTGCATATAAGTGACATATTTCTCTTTCTCTGTCTGACTTACTTCACTCAGTATGACAATCTGAATAGAATAAATACAAAAGAATATTTATAAAATATATTTTTTTACAAAAAAATACTTGTGTTTCTCATTTCCTTGCTTTTTTAAAATTAGTTTTACCATATACATTTACATCACTAAAAAACATATAATTTAATATTAAATGATTTTATATTATTGGGTTGGCCAAAAAGCTGTTCGGGTTTTTCTGTAAAATGTTACAAAATCCCGAATGAACTTTTTGGCCAAGCCATTATATATACATGGAATTATATTCTTTCTTATTTATTCTTCTGCAACTTTCTTTTTTAGCTCTATATCAAATTTCTAAGATTCATTTATGTTTTTGCATGTAGCTGTGTACCAATCTTTTTTATTGCTGTATAGTATTTCACTGTATAACTACATTACAGATTTTTCTATCTTTTTTATTGTGGATGGGCGTTTGGTTGTTTATAGTTTTTATGTTGTCTCTTAAGCGGCTGTTCAATTCTTCTGCCCATTTTTCAATTGAGTTGTCTTTTTCTTGTAAATTTAAAGAAATGCATACATTCTAAATTTTACTCCTCTGTCAATTGTTTGTAGAACAAATGTTTACTCCCAGTTTGTATCTTGCCTTTTCACTCTCCTCATGGTATCTTTTGATATCAATCTTTTCTTTTATGATTTGTGCTTTTTCTGCCTGTTTAAAGAGAGCTTCCAGATCATGAGGTCAATAACACATTCTTCAACATTGTTTTCTAAATTTTTTTTTTTTTTTTTTTTTTTTGCGATACGTGGGCCTCTCACTGCTGTGGCCTCTACCGCTGTGGAGCACAGGCTCTGGACGTGCAGGCTCAGCGGCCATGGCCCACGGGCCCAGCCGCTCCATGGCACGTGGGATCTTCCCAGACCGGGGCACGAACCCATGTCTCCTGCATCGGCAGGCGGACTCTCAACCACTGCGCCACCAGGGAAGCCCTCTAAATGCTTTTAGTAAATGTTTTTGCCTATCACATTTAGGTCTTTAACTACATGTATTTGATTTTTGTGTATTGCTAACAATTGTCCTAGTACCATTCAGTTCATAGTTCAATATTTTTGCACTGGTTTGCAATTACAGCTCACTTAAATCAAGTTTCCATATGTGTTTGGGTTTTTTTCATGAATTCTCTATACTGTAACTTTGCTTGAATATCTAAACCTGTGCCAAAACCACTATCCTAAGAGCTATAGCTTTATAAGAACTTTTGATAGTGGTTAAGGCCAACTCAATATATATTAGGTACTTAGAACAATGTTTAGAACAGAATAAATGCTATATGAATCTTTGTTATTATTATTGAATGCCTTGGCTATTTTTTTGTCATCCATATAAACTTTAGACTCAGTCGGTCAATTTCAATGAAATAATTTTGCTGGGATTTTGATTGGGTTTGCAATAAACATGGAGATCTACCTGGAAAACAATGAAAATCTTTATATAGCAATATCTAATTCCTGCAGATGATATTTTCCATTTTTTTACATCTTTTTAAAATGTCTTTCAATAAAAATTTTTAAATTTTCTACAAAATGATTATATACATCTTTTGTTAGATTAAATCTATTTATTTATTTTTTTAACGCAACAGTAGTGTATAGTTTAAAAAAATACATTACTAACTTGGTGTAGTTAGTGTATAGAAATGAATTGATGTTTGCATATTGATTTTTTCCCTAGAAACTTTCTAAAATCTTTTTAATTCTAATAATTTATCAGTGGATTAGTTTAGAATTTCACTATAGATAATCAGAAGATATATATCATCTAATTTTTTAATCCTTATATTTAAAAATTTTTATACTTTTAGTTTATTATAAATTGATTTTATAATATAAAAATTAATTAGTCACTGCACTGACATTTTATATCTAGTACAATGTAGGACAGATATGCAAATAGCAGGTATCCTTGTTTCACTACTGATCTTAAAGAAATGCTTACCACTGAGTTTGCAATATATATTATTGCAAAAATAATATATATTGCAATTATTTTGCAAACATGTTAGATCACTTTAAGGAAATTCATTCCTATTCATAGTTTTCTAAGATGGTTTTAAAATTATGAATAGATATTGAATGTTTTCTGTAGCTATTGAGATGATCATATGAATTTTTTCCCTTTTGACTGTTTATGTGATGATTTACCTTAATTATTTTTTTTCTTTTTCGGTTAAACCAACCTTGCTTTATTGAGGTAAGCCCCAAGTGTCATGCTATGTTCACATTTTTTATGCATTGTGGGATTCAACATGTTAATATTTTGTTTGGTATTTTGTATCAATGCTCATGAGTGAGATTAGCCTGCAATTTCTCACACTGACCTTTCAATATCAAGGTTATGCCTGCCTTATAAAATAAGTTGAGAGGGGGGTATTCCTTTTTTTGCTATAGTCTGTAATACTTTAAAATCTTTTCTCCAAACACTTCCCATTTTTTGAAGCTAGTTTTGGAAGGGCTGCTTTTTCCTATGCACAAAAGACCGATCTGACTGTAATGTTGGTCAGCCATTCTATAGTTAAAATGAAAATTATGAGTCTTTTTGACTAACTAGGTTTCAAACAGCTTTTGGTTATACAGTATATTCATGGATGTTAAGACAGTATTGTCACAATTAAGGTTTTTGAAAAAATCCTTTCCAAGAGGATGTTTTCCATCAATAAACAGAGGTAAAATTAAATGCCCGATTAACAAACATAATGTCCTCTTTAATAATTCTCAGCACTCAGGTAATTCTTCTAATATTACTGTGCTATCTACAACTCTTTCCTTTTGTTTCATGTTTTGAATAATTCAATTAAAGGTCTGACAAAGCAATAACAAGGGATTAAATGTTGTAGAATTGTAATTCGAAATAAAAACATAAGCTCTTTGGAAGTATTTATTAAAAATTCTATGAAACCTTTTCAAGTATATGAGATTCTTGGATTCTATAAAGTTAACTGCTTAGCCAAGTTATCCTGCTTCCTCTTTTGTATTCAATTCCAGTAAACAAAGAAAATAAAAATGTGTAAAGCTGAATGACGTTCTTGCAAAACAGACTACTAAGGAAGGACTCTGAGACTTCTCTATTTGGCCTACATTGAAGGAAGGATGATGGCTTGCCTTCTTTTCTCCTGTATTGTGAGAAGACTCATCTGTTGTAAGATGAGCACTGAACAGCAGGGTTTATAATTTTGACCCTTTATCTGGACACCATTAAGGTGCAAGGCAATGAGGAGGATATGAAAAGGAATGTGATATAGACCTGCCGTTAGAAAATATTTACTTTAGAAATGGAGGTAGGACAAAAGTCACTTTCATGCATAAACTAACCTCATGTGGTTGGTGGGCAGAAAGGAGCCAAGAAAATATGCTAAGGAGCATATGGATCAAGATGTCAACACCACAAGATTCAAACCTCCCATATAGATAGAGTTCTGCTCTCATCAGATTTAATGATGAGGAAAGATACAACGAGGAAATCGCTTATTCTTACATCAAGATTAAAAACAAATTAATATAACATGGCATTACTTTAGAAGAGGAGCTATGGAGTAGTGGTGAAGTGTACATGCCTGTAGTCACACACCCTGACTCTGAGTCTTGGCTTGGCCATGTCTTGGCTGCAGGATTTTGGACAAATTGCTTAACCTTTCTATGCTTCTATTCCTTTAGCTGCAAAAATCAGGAACACGGTAACACTAGCTCAGAGGGTTGTTTGAGGATTAAATAATATAATCTATGTAAAATGTTGACACATTTCCTGGCATATAATAAACTCTCAAAAAAACAAGAGCTATTTGTTGCTAGCAATGTAACCCAATCTTACAAATTCTTATAAAAAAATCAGTGATGATTCTATGGGAATCAGAAACCATAAGACACATTCAAAGGAGAAAAATGCTAAGTAAGCAAAAAAAGAAGAAAAATATAATTAAAGAAATAAAAGAAAGTAAAACATGAGAATTTTTTTTTTTTTAATAAATCTTGAGGGATGAAAGTAGTCTCAGACCTTGGACTGCTCCTCTTCAGAGCAGGAGAGAGAGGTAAGAATGACAGGGAAGGGGACCACAAAAGAAAGGGAGTCATGAGGAAATCGAAACTTCCTTTTTAACAAAGTAAATTAAACTTTATTATAATACTGACCGGGGTATTGGTGGTGAGAAGGAAGAAATTAAATATTCAAGTCATAAGATTTAGCCCCAAATACGTTACTTAAACAGCTTCCTAACCTGAAGTGTACCACTGTGTACAAACATTTAAAAAATAATAATATCGCCCTCTAAATTTACCTGCTTTCTCTATTTTTATGTTCACAACTTATACCAGAATGTGTGTTGCCCATGCCAATTTTATATTTACTAATCTACATATAAGACTGGATAACTTTTGTAGGCAACTATTCCATTTGACAAATTTGAGGTGATCTAAAAGTTTGGGTACAGGAGTCAGCCAAATAAGCTAACTGAAAAATTAATGGTTTAATTTTGGAGAGTTTTTTATCTTTTTAAAGATGACAGGTTTTATATTAAGACTGACACCAGTCAAGGAAGGCACAGGAAGAAGTGAACTTCAATTATTCATGGTGCTATAAGTCACAAAATCAGGAGAAAACATATGATGTAATTTTTTGGATTGTTTTATATGTTGATTTTAAAAATGTTATCATTTAGTCAATGGTTTATATCATAAATGGAATCCGGTTGATAAAAATGCAATAGGAGATTCAAAAGAGATTGATACTGTAGACTTTTAAAAATTAGGACATCATGTCAAAGGCACACAAAACAGGAGCAATGCCTAGTCAAGGCTGAGCCATTTAGTAATGGGATGAATAAAACTATAGAGGGTGAACTGGGTTAACCTAATACAAAAGTCAGTTTTGTTTGGTAGAATCAGCTACAAAAGGCCTGCTTTTTAGGAACAAATCTGTGGGAGGTTTCTTGAACTTCTCATCTTCTATCTTGTCACCAAAAATATTTCCCCCATGACATCCTTTAAGGATGCAAGTGTCCTAGTTACCACATTTGCTTATTTACTTTCAGTTTATTATCTCCCTTTCACTTTGACAACATCTTCATAGCTCTTTATATATGTTCCTCCCTCTTCTCTTCTCCCAACTAAGAAAGACAATATTAAAAATGGAAGTGTGAAATATATGAGAAAATAACATGAGCATTTTACTGCATCTGGAAGCTGACAGGACAACTGACTTATTCTTTTGGGTGCATAAAATACACTATATTACAAGTTTGAGGGTTTACTCTGAAGGCCAATTAGTAAAAATAAGAGAAGTTGTTCCAACGGCATTTGTAAAATATTAAAGGAACCAGTGTCTCTTTAAAAAAAAAAAAAAACTGATATAGGAAAAAGTTAAGGGGCAGAATTCAAAGTGGCAAGAAAAGAGAAAAAGAAACCGCAAAATGAAGGAAACACTTAACTAGAAATTTGGAGACATGAGGAAGAGTGGAGAGATGAAAAATATAAAGAAAATGATTATAGAGATAGAAGAAAATCATTTCAGTGGCAAAAAACAATAAACTAGCTTTTCTGAGCTACTAAAGCAATTCTTATTTAAAATATCAAGTAAAAAAAAAATAAAAACAGCAATAATCCTGGAATACAATAAAGTAAAAATAGAGAATGAAAATATAAAAATACAGTAGAGATAGAAACAAAACCAAATGTGATTCAGGAGAAACCAAATTAGAAGATAGTGATTTTACAGAAAGAGAAAATAAACAACCAAATAAAAGCAAACAGAGGGAGAAACATTTAAAAGGAACAAGGAACTAAATGCTGCAAAAGGAAGAGTTTAATTATAGATTTTTATTTAATTACACTAATATTTAATAAGTATACATATTAATACAATTAAATTCAGCTACTGTAAATATTACAAAAATCCATAATCATACCAGAGGTGAGAATACTGTTTATGTTTGTCTTTAAATGCAACTCAAAAATGAGATTGAAGAATCTGGCATATTCTCGGATATTCACTGCCAAGGAAATTCGAGCTTTCTAATCCAATTTAGGAAGAAAATCAGAAATTCTTTGTAAATAAATCTAGATAAAGAATAGGAGTTCTAGGTCCAAAAGGATCAAGGAAGACAAAATGGAGAAGGCAGAATAACAGATAACAATATGAGGTGTCTACAGAAAGAGGAAAGAAATTGGGGATAAGGGACATGACTAATTAAAGAATGCAAAAATGCAAAACAAAGCTGATGGTATCCAGTATCCTCAACACCTGCACAATTCCTGCCACATAATAGTTGCTCAATTAATAACTAATTAATTAATTGAATGAATGGATGTTTCAACTACCAGACTATCTTTTCAGGCTGTGTTCATCAATAGAAAAACAATGAAGGAAAAGCAAATAGGTAGGTTTGCCAGGAATAGTATCAACATAATTGCCACTTTGGAATAATAGACCTACTTTTGGGAAAAGATGAAAACCCTGAATAATCCAGAAAATTAGGAACAAAAACATACAGATTCTATGTGAATTGATCTACAGGGAAGAAATAGGTCTGCACTCTTCTCAAAGAACAATTCTTACTGGTTGCTTTGATTGTTTTTTATTGTCATCAGCCTTGGCACTCCCCTGAACGTGTGTGTAGGATCCTTGGAACCAAAACGAATATCACGTACAGTAAAGTGCACCTATCCTGAAGGGAAAATGACAACCACATAACACCATGTAAAAGAATGCCAACAAAAAGAGAATTTGTTTTTGCGTTATATGAGACAATAAGGCAGAAGGAGAAAGAAAAGTAAAGCAAATGACTGTGTGACAGAAAAGAACAAGGCTCACGACATACAAGACCAAGAAAAGGAGGTGGGGGAGCCCACGAAGGCAGAAACAACGTAACAAAAAGGACAAAACCAGCAGTAGAAAAGAACTGTCAGACACAAAACCCTCAAAACAATAGATACGAAAAAAAGGATCAAGATGACAGGAAAAGAGCAGCATGGAATCTAGTAAGAAAAAGAAACAAAAATGTCAAATAATGGATTTTCTAACACCCCCGCTGTTCCACCAGTGCATTGTGTCACAGCCTCACAGAACAGTGCATAATTTATTATGGTCACTCGCTGCCAGGCTGTTCTAAAGGGCAACAGCTATATGAAAATACTCCCCACCGTTGGATGGCTTAATGATCCACCCTTTGTAGAGGGGTAGGGCTGTGGAATGGCCGGCCGAGGACAGAACCATTTATGGTCAGGATGGTGCTCTGCATACTTAGTGCTCTCTACCCTGTGAAGAAAGGGCGAATTAACTCTGGGGCACCTCTGTGGGAGTTTTTTCACTCCTCTTCAGCTTCTCCTGAATAATCACCATCTATCAGGAGTAGTTTCTGAATGCCCAGTATCACATATTGCCTCCTCTAGGGGAGGGATGATGTTAAATAGAAACAAAAAAAAAATGATTTTTAGAATAAAAACAGTCCTTGAAAATGAACATTCATGGCTGTAAAATTGCACTGTATTTTAATCACGTCTGGGGATTTAAAAAAGAACTGTTAGGGCTTCTTTTTAGAAATGAACTTGGATACAGAAAAAATAAATATGACATAAAAATAAAGATCATTCAAATTATTTTTACCAATCATTTTCAGGAGCATGGCCTTTTCAGTAGTTTATATAGAAGAGTTTTCATTACTTCCACAAATAGCACTATCTTCAAAGACATGCATCATTAAGATATGTATCCATTTCTATGATTAGTAAAGCCAGGGATTACTTCTTTAAAATTCTTTTTTGAGGGGCACTAGTGCCTGAGGTTGGGAGCAGAGGTTCATGAATCAGATGCCCAGGATTTGGATCCTGATGCTGCCGTTTACTTGCTATGTGACTCTGCCACATTACTTACACTTTCAGTCTCTGGACTCTCCCCTTTGTACCATGGGAATTAATAATAGTACATATGCCATAGAGTTGTGGTGAGGATTACATGAGATAGACCTTGAATCAGAGCCTGGCAGGTGTCAGTGATGGTACCTGCTCTCAAATAAAGTGTGAGGGGACATTCAGGAGGCATTTGTAATCCGGAACTGTCTGCCATTAGGTGGTGGGCATGGAGACAGGAGAAAATAATGTTCTGCTCCAGATCTTCTTAATGCAAATGGCACAAAAAACCACTTTGTATGAGGGCTTAATTCATCCACTTATTCATTCATTCACTCATTCATTCATACCTTTATTAATCTGTCCAAAAAATATTTACTGAACATAGCATGTGTCAGAATAACATTAATCTTGGGGGTTCAATGTAGAGCAAGTCACTCTAGCCATAGTTCCCTTGTCTGTAATATAGATAATGTCCTATCTTCCACCTCAAAGTTTATTGAGGAGTGGATGTGATCCCATGCATAGAAAGACCTAGCAAATTGCCTAGAATAATATGGGCACTAAGTGAATAAACTCAATTTCTACTGTTCATAAAAACTCTTCATGAATTTATTATCTTGGTGTATATATATATATATATATATATATATATATATATATATATATATATATATATATATATATATATATATATATACCATGGTAATTTTCTTTGTAGCCACCTCAAAACTATAATTCCTTATTTACTATCTATTGGGAAAACTGTATTTCACTTTACCCTGAATCTATCATTTCTATAGAGAAAGTGAATATCTAATATATATAATATTCAAAATTTTATATGTGTAAGTTTTTAATTGTTTAAAATAAGGATGGCTCCATTTAGAGGAAAGTGTTTAATAAGAGCTTAGTGATAAGGATTGGAGAAAGTATACTGAAAATATCAGAATCACAGATATCAGTTCATGGTTCATATTGGAAAAGTAAAGATCCCCTGATGGTTGGGATTATAAACCATGGATTTGTCTGGGGCTAGGTCATCAGATGGATAAAGAATGCTTATCTGTTGTGGGTAAGAATGAGTCACTCACTACACCATGGAATGAAGAAGAGAAAGCTGGAGAGAGTGTGAATGCTGAAGGCATCATCTGTCTTCCTGGATCCAGACAATCATGAAGTCAACTTCAACCTCGTACCATCAGTTACATAAGCTAATATATCTTAGTTTATAATACGAGAATTCCTCCACCTGCAGGAGACAGAAAGCTAAGAACTATCTTTCCACTTGTTTCTTCCTTAAAGCCCATAGCCAATTCATCCTCAATTGCTGTTCAATATACTCCTTACCTTTGGCATATCCATTTCTCTATCTCCACCATCATTTTCTTCATCTAAGCTACAAACCATTGATATTTTTTAATTGAACTACTTTCTGCAAGAGATTTCAGCTGGTCTTCTCAAGTTCATTCTCATGCTCTTCTATTCTATTCTCTCAAAATGAAAATATAATCCTATCATCCCCACCATTGTCACCGCCCCACTCATCAAACACATGCACATGTACATATGCACACACATATTCAATAAACCCTTTAATAGCTTTCCACTGCTGTTTGGATAAGATCAAAATGCTTAACAAGGCCTGGTTATGGGGTCTTAGACAGCATGACCTATATTTTCCTCTCCAGTACAGTCTTGTGCCACACACATCTGCTCTAAGCACCCCATTCTTATTTCTTGCCCTTCAACAGGAGTTGTTTCAGCCACAAGGCTTTTGCTCATGTTGTTTCCATTGCCTGGAATGCTATAACCCACCCCAATCATTTCACTTAGTTAAAAATCCTCTAAATATTTCAGTTATCAGATCGAATATCACTTCCTTAGGTTATCCTTCCTTGACCTTTCAGAGTAGCCCAGAAACTTCATACTACATGCTCTTCAAGTATCCTGGACCACTGTTTCATGGTTACTATGCCAGTCATACTTTATTGTTTGTGGGGTTATTCATCCAATATCTCTCTACTTTACTAAATGGAAAGCTACATGAGGAAAGAGAACATGTCTAATTTTGCTCACCATTATATTCTTAGCATTTCACACAATTTTTGGTACATGGTAGATACTCTAAATATTTGTTGAATGAATGAAAGTAGAGAAATATATGATGATTTGGGGAGTACAAAATAGGGTCTCTAGAATCTATTTCTCCTAGATAAAAAGGCTAGTCTCTAAGAGTTTGAGACCTAGGTGATAGAACATAGAAGGAGAATCAAGAGTGAACGCAGGAAAGAGGAATAGAGAACAGACACTAGAAGTGAAGGGAGCTAACTGTTCCTTCATATACCAAGTCCCATATTAGGCAAAACATAGTTATAGAAAAAACAGGAATGGAATGCCTACTATGTTGCCATACGACTTCTTGCATAGTCAAGAAAAGAAAAATGCTGGCAATGGGAAACTGGCAACAGAAATCTCATTTGATAGAGGACTAGAAATTTTACAAATAAGAGAAAAAAATCTGCATTCTCTTTTTTGATGAGTGATTAACATACATTAAATGTAACTGAATTTGCAGTTACCTTTGATCTATGAGGACCTTTAAAGCTGAATACACCCAGGAACAAAAGATAGGGAGGGAAGAATAAACACCCAACCTATCAATTCTAGAAAAAATAAATAGCAAGTAATACGAGGAAAGAACCAAAGATATTTAAGACATATCAAAGTGGCTAAAATTGACAGTCATGCTTTAAATTGGTATCTCTTTAAACAAAACTTTTTTTTCAGAGTACGTATTAATTAATCATATTGCTACTTGATAAATTGACTTTTTTTTGAAAGGACAAAAACAATGTTAGCTCCAAACATGACTGTCATTAAGATCTCTGCAGTGTGATCAATGTCAACACAGACTTCATGTTTGTGTAAAATCCGTGATTCCCCATAAGGATATCCTCATGTGTTTCAGGAGATGGGGGATGTAACAGGTCCCTGGGAATGTGACTGCCGGACGATGGTAACAAAAGCCATAGAAATTTCAATTTTGAATCAGTACTCCTAGGCTGTAAAATGCTATGAGTTTGATAAATCTATTTTCTTTGACTTACTTTTCTGGGGGGGGAGGGGCAATATTTTCGTCTATAGTCAAATAAACCCATGTGCCTCCTTCCTAACATTGCTCACCTACTCCCAGCTGGAAGCCTTAAACTGATTGTACTTTAAAAGATTACTTCTACCCCAGCGAGAAATGTGTAAAAACTTTCTCTCTGATGTAGAAGTTGCCTTAATTTTACGGTCTTCTTCAAAGTAGTGCCTCTTACGCCTTCCCTTGATTTGCCTTATTCATTATCCTCTCTCTTGCCTTATCTTGAACTCTGCTGCCTCCGAGTCTGTTAGCTCCTGAGTTCTTATTAGTTTTCTGGTCCAATCTTGCTTTTTAGCCCAAAATGCAGTGTCCTTTTTTTCCTGGGTCTTTTGTCCCTTTTAATGCAGGACTCAAGTCCTATATGCCAGTTCTTTCAAATATTCTAGGCTAGTTGGATCCCATGACTGGACCCGCCATTCCATTGCCAATATTTCTATCTTAGTAATTTTGGTTTCCAACTTTGTTTCTATTCTGCACTGCTGATAACTATTTATTCTGGTGTGACATTATGGTATACAAACTGCATGATAGCACAGACTAAGATCATAGCCTCTCCCCACCTCATTCCCACATCTCTCTCTTTAGGTCAAACATATTTTTGGTTCATCTTTGTGCTATAGTCACCAGACATATAGAAAACTCTCAAATTCACTGCGATGTGATCATCTGAGAGTGATTTTAAAACAATTTGAAATGATATTGCTGTTTTATTTCAGGAATATAACATGATGAGTGTAGTAAAAACCACATTAAGTTTGAAAATACATATTTAGATGTTTTTCCTGCAACCATTCACCAGGTCATTCACCTATTTGTACTAAATATATACATATATATATATATATATATATAATTTTTTTTTAACTGACAGACCCATGATTGTTATTCTAGATAAAAACAATGACACTTCCTGATCTAGAACTAGTATCTCAGTTAGATTTAAAGGGTGTTGCTTTCTACTAAAGATTTATTATTTGTAAAAGAAAGGGATCATTTTTATATCATTAACCAACATTAATAACTAAAATTGAAAAACTCATAGAGAACCAGCTTAAGGCAAAATATTGGCAGTTCTGTAAATGCCTCTTACAGATCTCCTGTAGTTGTCTACTTATCCAAGCACCCATGTTTATGCGAATGCCTGGGAATTAAAATCAAATAAAAAATTAGGCAACATAATATAGTGTAAAGCAAATATTTCTTTTTAATAGATATATTCTTTCTCATAACCAAGTTGATAATTTATTTTAAAGCACTTCCAAAATTATACCGCCAAAAGGAAAAATAAAAGAAGGCAGGATAGTAAAATGTATTTGGGTAATATCAGATTTCAGTCGCTTTTGCAGAAGCTTATACCATGCGCCCATTTCTTGTCTGTCTCCCAGGAATGAGGTTATTTTACAGTGCAGTGGTTTCCAAACCTGTGACGTCTCAGGGGCTCAACCCACTGAGGCTAACCTAGCTCACATTTAGCCAGTCAGCTCATAGGCATCAAGAACAACTTCCTAGCCCGAACTTACATTCGTCCTTGTTGATTAGAGCAAAGTTAAACACCACATTCAGGACAAAGCAACACTTTGACACCCATGTTTCTTAGAGAGGCTAGAGTCAGAAGGGATGAGAAGAATCAAGAACCTTAAACAGAGGAGGTCTCGTGGGCACATACCTAACCAGTATCAAAAAGAAAATTTAACTCAGCAGTAAGCCTCACCTTAGATTCCCCCAAGAGATGTCAGAGAGGTCACTGTGACTTGAATCTGTTGTATTTTACCACTGGTGGGGCTCCCACATTTCTTTCCCTAACCTTTAAGATTTCTCATACTCTTGAGTTCTTGCATTTCACCCCTGGGAAATACAGGAAGTGCTATCACTTGTCAACTGTTTTGGCTTTAAAAGAGGGGTCTTTTTTTTTTTTTTTTTTTTTTTTCTTTTTGCGGTATGCGGGCCTCTCACTGTTGTGGCCTCTCCCGTCGCGGAGCACAGGCTCCGGATGCGCAGGCTCAGCGGCCATGGCTCACGGGCCCAGCCGCTCCGCGGCATATGGGATCCTCCCAGACCGGGGCACGAACCCGTATCCCCTGCATCGGCAGGCGGACTCTCAACCACTGCGCCACCAGGGAGGCCCTAAAAGAGGGGTCTTTATACTGTCCCCTCCGCAGACATTCAATGGGGACCAGATTGAGGCAGGGCTGTGGTCATTGTTCCCTAGACCTTGTATTGCATATGAGATAGAGGGTCTGTTAGCCCAGCCGCTGGAAAAAGGTTTTATTTCCTAAGGGAAGTGCTAGCACATCTGGGGCAATGTGGTCCTCACACTTAGTTTTAGATTCTCTCCCTGGTGACAGACATCTTCTGTCTGGCAAGGACAAGAGCAATAATCTGTGTTTTATGAAAAATGTTGGCATGTTTTAACAGAAGCAAACCTTTTCTCTCTTTTTTAAATAAAAATACAGAGTTTATGTAAATTAAATTTGGACACAGAACAGATCATGAGGGAAATATCAAAGTGTTGCTTTAGGTGATCTTAATATAACTCAACAATTATTTAAGATCACTGAACATTTTAAGATTTACCACTTTTAAACTAGCTTGTTTTGCTTAGCTAAATCATCATCAAAAGCAGGACTGTATATGTATTTCCTGATGAGAAAATTAATGTTAAGACTGTTTTAGTTGAATAATCCAGTGTTCGGAAATTCTATGCAGAGAATGTATGTAAATAAATGGAGAGGGTTGTGAGAGAGAAAGACACAGCAGGTGATGATGGTGGCACCGCCATCTTTATTCAGAACTCTGCTTTCCCTGTAAAGCTAGAGTAGTCTTCTCTCCAATTACATACTATCATTTTGGAATTTTCCATCCAAAGGAATTGTTACCAAGCTGGTTGTGCACTATTTAGCAATCACACCCACAATGAAGGCCAAACCATGGCATCCAAAACACTGAACAATGAGAATCCTCCAAGGGCCAGATAAATAACATCTCTGTAGCCTCCTAGAACTGTTAGGTAAAGAAATCCAAATTCATTGACAGTGATTCAATCTCTAGGTCACCATAGACTGAAATGAGAGTATGCACCTAGTTTCTATCTTTAACCCGTTCATATATAAAATATTATTTTTCCTTTCTCATGGAAAATTTGTTTGATTGATAAAACATACCCAATTAATGAATTAGATGTCATTTGAAATAGAATTAGACAGGTGGTTTTTATTTGAATAATTTCAGTTGAAAAGATACGAATTCCAGGCGGAGGGTATAATAGTATTCAAAAAGGTACAGAGTAAGAAGTTTCCAGGGCAACTGAATGACTTATTCAGTTGACTAGAGATTTGGTTACACCCAAATGACAAAGTAGAAAATACTGGACAGAACACCGGATGGGGGTCAATGACAAGGGTATATCATAGGCTCTGAGCCTTGTTAGTTGGTTACCTCAGGCTAAGGTTATTTAGATCACTTCCAAGTCCCCAATTCCTGTCCTCTAAATAAGGAGGCTGAACTGGGAAATCTTCAAGGTTCCTCTCATTTCTGAGAGTCTGTGCCACATCACTGACTCAAGGCAAAGAAGGAAACAGCTGGTGTGAAAAGTAGCTCAAGAAAAGACTTTAAAAATGTATGCTTTCTGATGGCAAGGACAAAAAATCATGGGGATTATGTAACCAGTATTTTAAAGTCCTGTGGAGCATGTTTCCTCTTGCTCTCCTTTTTTGCTATGTGGAAGATAAAATAGGAAGGTAGGAAGACAAGGCAACTTATCCCATACCCCACGCCGCCCCCACCAACTATTTTTCTTTTGGTAGCTGATGGAGGGTCTAAGAATTAAAGGCACTGCTGGCTGAAGAAGGCAGCCTAGAGAATCTTCAATGTCAGGAGCCCAGAGGATTAGCAAAAATGCTGGGAAGGTTTGGTTTCAATACTTAAAGGCTGAAGCAGACAGGCACATACTGATCAAATCCATGTTGCGAACTGAGCACTTACCCTTGGTCAAATGTTTGCTGCTGTTTACATGTACCAGATACATTGTTAAAGGAGCCTAATTAAGCTCTAGTTCCTCACTGCTGCATGGCAGTGCAGGCCAAGTGTGGCCATACCTTCCTTATTGCAAGAGACCTAAGAAGTAGAATTTTTTTGTCCAGCCACCTGTTTTTAAAATGTTGGTAATAATTTCAAAAACAAAACAAACACAACAACAGTAGAAAGCTACTCAAGGTCTATTCAGCTTCTGTGTGAATCTAGGTTAGGAAGTTCTACAGGGTGGGAGTAAAAATATTCAGTATAATTCTAAAAGGACAAAAGAGGGATATTCACTTAATGCCCTATGAACACTTAGCATTTCAGAAAAGGAGAAGACCTCAAAGAGGTGCCATTTCATCTGGACTTTGTAGAATTTATTGTAGTTCAAGTACCTTTATAAAGTAATATGCTGCCACAGGAAACTGGTTTACACAGATTGCATGTAGACAACTTTAAATTTGAATGTCAAGACATCAGAGAAGCTTCCTTATTCCCAAGAGACAGAACACCTCAATAGTAGGTTCAGGTTTGTTTGTGACTTTAGAGCTGACTTAGTCCTGCACCTACTTTTAAATTAATAATAATAATATTTATGCTAATATTCAAGTACTGATTGATTAGGAACTGTTCTCCATGCCTTTCCTATATTCAGGCTTACATGCTAATTAAAGCTCAGGCCCCAGGGGCCGCTGACCAGCTTTGTGACCTGGGAAACATGGAAGCTCAGGTTTTTTGTTTCTTATTTTTTAATTTATTCAATGGGATAAAAACTCATCCTACTTCAGAGGATTGTTAGGAGCAGAAGGAAGAAGACAGAAAAAATTTTCATGTTGTAATATAACTCTGACTCTTTGGAGTATACACAACCCAAACTAGAGCACATTTTCACCTTTACTTGAGCAATAAGTAAAACGTTGACTTTTATGCAAGCCAGGGAAAATGTTAATGTTTTTAAAAAGAACAACATGATATGCATTTATTTCTTTAGTTGTTCTTGTTTTACCAATGCTCTTTATGGGTAGATTAAAAAATTACATGTTAGTCTGCTGCCTATAATGTTAGCATTTAAAGAACATTAAAGCTGGAGGGGATTTAGAGATCATCTAGTTCAAATTCCATGTTATAGAGATGGAAACTGATGCTTTAGGAGAGTAAGTGGCTTGATCAAGGTGACATAGATGGTTGATGGAAAGAATAAAGAATGAGACTGCCTTTAAACACTTAGAAAGTGTCATGCTAAGTGTTTAAGATTTTATATGAAGTTTCACTATGCAGGGAATATACAATTCAAATTCCCAAGGTCGGCTTGAGATATCATTTATTTCTATAAATTCCATAAATATATATGATGTCTCTGTGCTGTAAAGGTTAGAGCCTTTTCTATTCATATATTTCACAATTTTTAGTCACTTATGGAAACATAAAGAGTTTAAATATATATGTATATGTTTAAATATATACAGCTAATTTAAAAGCACTTAGGTACAAAGGCAGTATTTTTCACTTATTTGATATTTGCAAGAAAATATTTGAGATAAAGGAGAATAAAACAGATGTTTAGAGAGGAAAATGTACTGTATTATGATACCTTACCTCATCTTAAGGAGGTAAAATCACTAATGTTTCTAGAAACACCAGAAATGTGGACAGTACCAGAGAGTGTTTCCAATGGATAAATATTCTAGCCATGGAATTAAGGTCAGTTTGTTTCATTCATGAAGCAAACATTTATCAGGCTCTGGCGATACACACAAGTCTGTGCTTGGCACAAAGGGAGCTTTCAGCAGATGGGATTCTGGATCACACTGTGATGGGAAAAATGAATTGGAATGGCTCCTCAGTCCCCCTACACTGAGTACAAATTCCCCATCCCACCGACTTGCAAGTGTTTAAAACTATGAACCTTAGGGAGGGAAGAAGAGCCAGTGGGAACAGGAGGCAGAGAAAGGAAAAAAGGAAATAAAAGAAAAGATGAATAAGTCCCAGATGTTTTTGTGCCCACTCTAAATATTAGTGCATTTTTTTCAATGCACTAATATTCTTCCTTCCTGCTATTTAAAATATTGAACATTCATGTGTCCCGAGGCAGAGTAATCATTTAAATTATGTTGGAGCAAAATGATTAAATTAGCTTTATTTTCCTATTGTATAATTTGAGGATATAATTCAAAAGAAAATTTCTAAACTTGGCTAATAGAAAGAATTGGTTATAGTTTTAGAGATTATAACTAATAAGTGAAATGGAAATAGTTCTAAGTTTCCTTCAGTCTAAGATATAATGGTTTTTGGAACATATGTTTTCCATGAGTTTTAGAAATCTTAATGATAACTGACTGCAAAATTTTAGCACTTGCATCTTCATTCAGCCAAAGGCTGTGAGAAAATTTGTGTGGCTAAATAACTTTCTGGAGAGGATACGCCTAAGACACTTAACAGCTGGGTAAGTTTAGAGGTGTTCCCAGAGCAAAAGTCTACTCTAAAAAATAAACTCAAGGCTGGGCAACATTTTCAAAATAATTGTCATATTTGTGGCAAGGAATATATATTAAAATACATCTTTCTTTTAAAAATTAGTCAATAGATTTAAATTTTCCATAGCTGTTTTAATCCATGTAACTAAAAGATATTTTGGTTCTAAGTTTCAGACACTGGGAAAGGGGTAAAGAGAGAAACTCGACTCCCTCAGGCCCTGCTGCAGGTGTCCTTTTAGGAACCTTCCTCATTTTAACGAAGTTACACATCTTGACACACTGACTGTTGCCTAATCATATGACTTATAAAAGTCATGATTTAATATAACGGTATTTTTCCTCTACAGGTAATTCTGAGGCTCGTTCTATTACCACACTTCCGGATAATCTGTTGTGAGTGGAATAGAGAATGTACTTGAACAACATTTGACTAGGCCATCCTTTCCTGCTGCCATAAAAGAATGGTTTCTTCCTAAGTCACAAATCTATTCTGAATGTTAATTAAATATTTACAAGGTACTTTAAAATCCTCCCTGAATGCTAATATAAAAAGAGCAACCTATGTTCATTCGAATAAGCAGAAATTTCTGCCCAAGTTAAGGGCCTCTGGCCTCTGAGTTTAATTCAAATAACTCTATGACTTGAAAAAAAAAGAATTGAAGAATTGAGCACCTACCATGTACAAGGCCCTGTGTCAGATGTGGAAATAAAACTAAACTTTCTAGGACTAGGAAATTTGTCATAAATTACAACATTTTGTATTATTTAATTCACATCATTTCCCTCTGGGCTTAAAAGCTAAATTAGATGCAAAATACTCACCTTTTTGGCATTAAGCTTTTACATTGTTCCTTAACGTATAACACTGTATCTAGTTACACAAAGATGCAATGTTTTCTACATACTAACATATATTTCCACATTTTATTCATTAGGTTTTTGAAAGTATTTTAGCATGAAGTTTCCATTTATTGTATCCAAAAATAAAAATAGCATCAAAGTCTTTTTGCAACTCCCAAAACACAGTTAGGGAATAATGATCATATGCTAAAAAATGTAAAATGCAATTTGTGCTGTGCCCCATTTACTACAAAATCACTACGAACAATGCATTTTGTACAGTATATTGCTCCAGGGAAACTGGATCAGCATCAGGAATGAATAAAGAACATTGCATTTGAAATCAGCTAATTCTGCCTCAGCGCTTTTAAAAACTATTTGTTATGATATTACCTTCTGTCAAGCACATAATGTGATATTTTCCTCAATAAACCTAAACAGTTGCTGTAATTTCAACTTCTCTCATTTTCCACTTTTTAAGCACTAAATATTTAAACAATGCAGACCTGGAAGTCTCAAGCCACTCATCTGATCCTCCCATCTTCTGCCTAAGGTATAGTAACTATCCGTACAGGGCTTGTTCTGTCACACAGACATACATAATGGCAGCTGTTGAGGTCCTTACCTGCCCGCAAGCCAGGCCCATTCCTCTTTCTCCCATGCCATGTGGACACGATAAATTTAACTCCAGGGCATCTGCTCCAGAAGCCTTTAAGATGTGGAAGGAAAATGAAAGTAAAGGCAAAGCTTTATTCGTGCACTGATAGGTTTCACCACTGATAACTCAACAAAGGTTACATTTGCCAAATTTTAACTACTCTGCTTTCTGCACCACGGCTACCTTGTGAGGTATATTCCGACTCTCTCAAATGAGAGTGTGTATGGCAGCAATAATAATAACAGCAAATATTTATTGAGTGCTTATAAGATGACACTCACTGCACTATGTGAGTTATATTTGTTATCTCTGACTCTCATAATCCTTGGATTATTAGGGTACCAATTTTACAGATGAGGAGACTGAAGCTCAAGGGAATTAAATGACAAACCTGGGTATCAAACGCCACAGCAGAGATTTTAACTCAGGTCTGTTTGACAGCACATTGATTCTGCCCTACAAAACTTCTATTTTCAAAGAAACAAATCTTACTAATTCTGGATAATTGGTACTGGAGGTAGCAGTGCAAAGAAAAATGTAGTAGGCTAGCTGGAATGAATTTGAGTAAAATTTTAAATGTTCCCCTTTTATCAGTTAACTTTTATTATTCATTAATACTGCTTTCATATGCTTCAGAGCATTCAAGCATGTTAATTCCCCAAACTGGAACTACATTCATTATGTTCTATGTTGCTTTAAAAAAATTTAAAAGTAAAATAAAATTTTGGTAACAGTTCAAATTAAACCAAAGTATAGAAAAATATAAATAGTCTTTCTCTTCTCTCCTTCAATTTCCTACCTCTAAAGTAATCAATGTTAACAATTTAATGTGTAATTTTCTACTTTTTCTATGTATATAAAAAAGTAAAACATACATATAACACATGCATCGGGCTGCTTTTTTCTTCTTGGTTTTGCTCTTTATATTTTTCATTTTTTTCTTCCAGTTTCATTGAGATGTAACTGACATATAGCACTATATAAGTTTAAGGTGTGCAGCATAATGATTTGACTCACATGCATAACGAAATGATTACCACAAGAAGTGTAGAGAACATCCATTATCTCATATAGATACCAAATAAAAGAAAAAGAAAAAAAGCCCTTGTGATGAGAACTCTTAGGGTTTACTCGCTTAACAACTTTACATATGACATACAGCAGTGATAATTATATTAGTCAAGTTGTATGTTACATCCCTAATACTTGTATATCTTATAACCAGAAGTTTATGCCTTTTGACTGCCTTCACCCAACACACCCTGACTCTGATAACCATAAATCTGATCTCTTGTTCTATGAGTTTGTTTGTTTGTTTATTTTTGAAGTATAACTGACCTACAACACTGTGTTAATTCCTAGTGCACAACGTAGTGATTCAATATTTCTATACATTTCTATACATTACAAAATGATCACCATGGTAAGTCTAGTCACCATCTGTCACCATATAAAGATATTACACTACTACTGACTATATTTATCATACTGAACATTTCATACCCATGACTCATTTATTTTGTAATTAGAAGTCTGTACCTCTTAATCTTTCTCTCCTATTTCTCTCATGTTTTTTAACTGATAATCAATTTTATTGTATTTCTTAAAAGTCCATGCTAAGAAACATGAAGTACAGATAATTTTGTCTTACTTTAATAATTAAATGGGATTCTTTCTTATTTAACTCATTAATTCATTAGTATACAAATGTGTCTTAACAAAAATGAAAAGAAAATTCACGCTAAGCATTCTTATAATAATTGGAGAAAGAATTTTTGAGAAGTCTTCTGTAAAAACTCTAAGAACAGATAGAACACTTTTTAATTTGAGGAATGGAGGATAAACTAAACAATTCTTTTATCTAACTTCTGGAACTCTTCCAATGCCACAATTTCCTCTTAAGTAAGGTAAACCAGAAGCTTGAATCAGTTCCCATAATATTATAACATGTCTATAGCATCACACAAAGACTTTAAAAAAAGTTCATTATTTTCTAGGTGTACCAAACCTTTCTTTAGGCCAACAGAGTCTCTTCAAGTCTCTCTTTTCTTCCTAATCGATCAAGATTTTAGCCTATTTTTTCCTGTTTCATGAATTTTAAATAGGACCTCAACAAACTTAAAAATTCTAGTTAGTTCTTTCTTGGTTGACTTCCTACCCACCTTTATTCATTAGTGAGTCTGCTTTTTCTTCTGTACATTTGGGAAAATTCATTTGCTCATTCAGCCTATTTTCTAACATGGTTTTATTAAGGTTTTTGCTTCTTTAATTCAATTTTAAAATGCTTCATGTTATTTGAAAATTACCATGAATCATGCTACATTTTTTCCTGGTGGTTTGGTGGTAAGCTTGGACAAAGCACAACCTGCTAAACTCTTGAGCTCTAATCCTAGAGCTGCTAAGGAATTTGGGCAAGTCAGTTAACTTGTTTTGTCTCCATCTATTATTTATTTATTTATTTATTTATTTATTTATTTATTTGCGGTACGCGGGCCTCTCACTGTTGTGGCCTCTCCCGTTGCGCAGCACAGGCTCCGGACGCGCAGGCTCAGAGGCTATGGCTCACGGGCCTAAGCGCTCCGCGGCATGTGGGATCTTCCCGGACCGGGGCATGAACCCGTGTCCCCTGCATCTGCAGGCGGACTCTCAACCACTGCGCCACCAGGGAAGCCCTGTCTCCATCTATTTAAGTGTAAACCGGCGATAATATGACCTATCTCAAAACCATGTCATGTGGGAATTTCCAGCTTAATTAAAACATTGTACATTGTAATTATATACAATACTGCACTTTTCTTATTATTTCTTTGTTATTTCAAATACTTCTTTTAGACTTCTTTATTTCTTTTAAATTGCTAGTTGAATTGCAGCAATTAATAATAAATCAACTCAACAACATTTTGGAATAAGTTTTAGGTACCATTCGCATACATATTTACATTATACATATTTCCTAAATTGTAAGTGCAAGTTTACAATTAGCTATCATAGTAGACAATAATAACTAACATTTACTGAGTACTTACAGTATGTCAGACATTTTACTAGGCTCTTTGTAATGGGATATACCATTATCCCCATTTTGCAAGTGATAAAACCAAAGTACAAAGAGTTCAAGTGACTCACTTATTGTTCTATAGCTTGTAAATGAGAGCAGGGTCTTGAACCCAAGCATTCTGAGTCCAGAGCCTGTATTCTTAGTCACTATCATAACTGATTAGAAATCACTTATTCCATGGCTGGAGTTGTTTCGGTGTGTTAAAACATTACAACTCGACATCCTTAAAGCTTCTAAACTTTAAATAAATATTAAAATCTTGTAAAACCACTTATCCAATTTAAAGTCTGTTCAGTGTCTAATTGTTAAAAATGTCCCCAGTGTTATACATGTATACAAACACTGACCCACCAAACACACCTGGAAAGACCTTTGAAATGAGCATCTAGGCTTCAAAAACAGATAATCCTGCTCAAGGTAACACCAAGAGATGGGGAATATTCAATTGGCCTCTGCTTGAATATTTCTGTTATACGATGTGCACCACCTTAAAAGGTAGTTAATTCTATTTCCAAGCAACTATATGCATTCAAAAAGCCTTAATTGTTGAATTTGCATGAAATGTTAAATTAACTGAAACTGGGCATGCATTCTTACTCTTGTTAGTCACAAGCTTTTTAGTTTAGTCACTTAGCCCAGAGTTTATTCTGCCTCACCTAAATGATTATACAATAAAGTAATCTAGTGAAGGCAGTGACAGAAAATTTGCTGTTTCTAATTTCATATATTATCTATCACCCATCTATCATCATGAAATAGAATGATATGTTAATAGTGTGGACTATGGAGCCAGAGTTCATGGGTTTGAATCCCAGTTTTACCACATACTAGCAGTGTGAGTGTGGGCATATTATTTAACAACTTTTGGCCTCAGTTTCCTCACTTCTAAAAGGTGGAAAACAATGAAAGTAACTCGTAAGGTTGCTTTTCTAAGGTATAAATAAATTTAATCAAAGTGAATGACTTAGGAAAGTGCCTGGACTACATTAAATACTATGTGAGTGTAAACAATTGCTATCTATCTACCTGTCTCTCAGTCCATCCATCCATCCAGTTAGAATCTCCAACTTGCCCTTCCTCAGCTTTGATCTGAAAAACATTTAGAGTAGCTATCCATACTTCAGGGGGAAAAAAGAAAACTATTCTAAGGAATTCTCAGAGTAGTGGTAGTAGTGTGATTTCTAAAATTTTCTGAATCATTTAATAAAAACTCTCAGAGAAACTAGGGAAGCAAAACCACAAACCCTTGTACAATATATATAGCAAAATCGGGTACACAGCTCTTTCCCTTCTCCTTTCCTTACCTCTCCCTTCCTTCCCGATCAATGTAGTTCTAAAGTCATTGGTTGGGGCAGAGCAAGGTAGGTGACTAGGAAGATCTAAGGAAGAGCCATGAGGGTCCAGTATGGGATATCAGAGCCCGAGCACAGTGAGAAGGATAGACATGTGGAAGGTGGCTTGGTGTCATGCATCAGAGCCCTAGTGGGAAGGGAAGTCTTCCATGGATCAGGGGAACAGGCAAAGGACAACAGAGCCCAAGCAGGGTGGAGAGGCATGAAGCTACACTTTTTGGATTCTCTCTTAATTTCTTCTGTTAAAAGAATGAGCGAGGTCCACTGCCAACTTTCTATGTAGCAACAGTGCCAACTAGTCTCAACTATCCAAAACTGGGGACACAAGTTTTCTGGGACCTTAAACCACTTTGAAGTGGACGTGGCACAGGTAAACACTGAACTGGCTTGGGACCCACTGGGCACAAAGTCTGTGACTATCTCTTGTCTCCAACTAGGTGTCTATCTTCCCTGATTCCATTCCGTCCTGCTTACTGTTAGTGTTCAGGGACTTATATCAAACTGGTCCTACATATTTCTGTAATGCACCTCTCTCTGCTTTTTACCTCAGCCTATTTGAGATTTCCTAACTTCAACATCTATTTAATTTTATGATATACTGCTAGCCCAGATCCAGGTCAAAAATGACAAGAACCTGGCTTCAAAGTGGTTTACTTGGACTCTCTGCTAGGAATAGCGTGGCCACCTGGTTTGACATCTATGCCTCTCAGCTGGGCCCTCCTTGCGTCATCCTACCAGTTACAGCCAGACCCTTGGCAATCCCTCATCAAGTCCTTGACTTAAAATCTTCAGCTTTGGATCTTAATCACCTCAAGTTCATTGGTGCCCAATAAAGTGCACTCTTCCCATTTATTGTATAATTGCTTCCTTTTTGTTCATCACATGCCAGTATGCCAGCTCTGTGCCTCTATTTTGCTTCACTCAGCAAAGATCTGAGAACTATCCGCTGGCTGGCAAAGCCATATGTTTGGAAATGGGAATTAAACAGTGGACCAGATGGGGGTCTCTACACCCCCCACCCCCAGAGTTTGCTTTGTCATAAGGAAGATAGGTTACAGGGCTGATGACACCACTGTTAATCACCATTTTATTAAATGCTGCAGAAAAAACGTACAAGCAAAGGTAGACCCAGATTTGGCAGAGCCTGAAGTTTGTACAATTTGGGGAAACTTCTTTAAAAATGAAAAATAACTAAAAAATGACAAACAGAAAATTAGTACAGGCGCTTGGAAGTAGCTTGTACAAGTCAGAGCTCTGAAACTTAACCTTCATTAGCTTTATGGTAAACCAGTTCCTGAGGACAGGATCTTAGAAGGAGTAGGACAGGGGGGTTAACCTACTAGTTAGGGAGCTCAGAGTGGAGGAAGAGGGAATATTCCAGGCCAGGGGAACAGCAAAGGCTCTGAGGTGTAAATGTATTGGAGGAGTGAAAGAAGGCCATCGGGGACTGGAATGTAAAGAACAAACCCAAGATGACACTGGGGAAGTGGCAAGGTACCATACCATGTAGGTCAGGTCAGGAGTTCTGCATCTTCAGAAAGGTAGCAGGAAGACTGTGGCTTGATTGAGGGAGAGATTAGTGGGGCATCCTGAGATAAACTTAGATTAGGATGGTAGCAATGCTTATTGAGCCACACCTAATTTATATGTCTCCTCAAATCTGATGGCCTTAATTGCCACCCAAGCTTTTGCCACTAGCTTAAAAAGTGCTATCCTACATCTCCCATCATTGCCAGCTCTCACAGCTCCCTCAGGATGACAGCGGGGCTCTGTCACAGCCTCCACTGTACCTGTCAGAGTGGGAGCTCCAGGAGGGTCAGTGCCCTCAATATGCTGTGGGATTTGACTTCCCTAGCAGCTACCTAAAGGGGGCAGGACACATAACCCAAAAGTGCGGAAGAAAGTAAAGTGTTGTAGTGTAAAATTTTGCCAATGAGAGACAGGAGACAGGAAGGAACCAGTAGATAGCTCCCTCACCCTTCTTCTCCTCTAAACTGCTGTGAGGCAGGACAATTCCATACAGCCCTCCCCATCCCACACGACTGAGCGATTGGCTCCATCTCCTTGGGAAGTGGCGGCCAGCTCTGGGATGCACCATGCTCTCTCTGCTTTCCCTTCTTCCTATTGCCTTTCCCTGCCCTCACTTTTACTGCTCTGGAATTGAATCCTTCAATGAAGCATCTTCACATTAATTTTGACTCAGGTTCTGTTTTCTAAGCTAACACGCATTAAGAAAGAAATGGATTCAAAAATCTATTCAGGGCTTCCCTGGTGGCACAGTGGTTGAGAGTCCGCTTGCCGATGCAGGGGACACGGGTTCGTGCCCCGGTCCGGGAGGATCCCACATGCCGCGGAGCGGCTGGGCCCGTGAGCCATGGCCGCTGAGCCTGCGCGTCCGGAGCCTGTGCTCCGCAGCGGGAGAGGCCACAGCAGTGAGAGCCCCGCGTACGGCAAAAAATAAATAAATAAATAAAAAATCTATTCAAATGAGTTCAAGATCTATTCAAGACCTACTATTGTGTATGGTTCAATTTGGTATACACATTTAAACTGTAAACATATCTACACAGATGAGGCTCTCCCTTATTCACCTTTGTTTTGGCTGGCCAGGGACTCTGCACATGGTAGGTGCTTCATAGACCTTCCTTATATGGAATTGGAAGAGGTTATCAATGTCCTAGAAAAGTAGGATAGTGTGTGATCGGATAACTGAACCAAAAAATATTGAGCAGAGCCTAACCATGTTACTGATTTGACACCAAGCTGTAAAAACTTTTCCAGAGGCTGCTTCTGTTTTATGGTGTTCATAAGACAAGACAAATGAAAACCAGGTTGAGGAATGCATAAAAGAAGACATTAAATGTGTGGGTATTCTAACGTTAGAGTGAAAAGGAAGGTTTGGTTCAACATGGTTCTATTTCCAAGAATATGCATGTGACAAAAAAGATATACTGTATGTGCATTAACTTTTAAAAACAGCATTTAGTAGAATTTACCATATTTTAAGAATGTACTAGGTTCTTTTTTTTTAACCACCCACGTGGTCTTAAATGTTTATTCAAAATAGTGAAATAAAATGGTAGCCTCTGGTGAAACAACTAATAATGATCCCTTCTTGTGCAAATTTTCATTCTGATATAGAGTTTCTGTCTCTATTTTTTCATGTTTTTATACAACTGGATCTGTTCTGCTGTTACACATGTGCATTTCTGTTTTCAGATATAACAGTAAAGAGCAGATTTCCTCAATTCCCTACTGCGTAATTCAAGAATTAATCTACTCTAAGGAGAAGAACTTCATGAATTTAAAGTATACCCATCACCACATAAAGTGATTTGCCGAACTTAAAAGCAGTGGCTCGCTACAACAGCTGGTGTGTTATCTCAGATTTCTTACCCATCATTATCACCACGCCGAAAGAAATGTACATTCTAAGTGGTATAGTAACTTTGGCTTGAACACTTTTTGTTTTTGTTGATTTGTTTTAATGTGGGCTCTTCCATTGTAAGAAAATCTGTTTTAATCTGTTTTGAAGCACGTGTTCATAGAAACAAAACCAAATACTGACTCTAAAAAGCTTTACTGGGTGTCCCCCATATAAGCTGTGATGAAATCATGCTGCCTATCGCTGTCCTCCAGGGGGATGTGAAGACCTGGGGATATTTCCTTCATGTGCTATACCCTGAGTTGGTCCATATTTTAAGATTAGAAGGAAGAGTTTTTTTTTAATTGACACCATCTATGGATTGAACTGCTTGATATGTACATTGCTTTCCTGTGGAGAGATCCCACAGACTGTTTTGACTGAATGGAAGGCATATCTTTTTTTTTTTTTAATGTTTTCCTTTTTTTTCCTCCTTACTTCCCCTTTTACTTTTATTGATTGATTGATTGATTGATTGCTATAAGAACCTAGAAAATGGTATCAAATTGTACTTTTAAACTACAATTTAAGAAAGAGGTATAGAATGTGTGAAATATGAAAAATATCTTTAAGTTGGTTACATGTATAAAGGCTTTTGACTTTTTAAAAGTAAAATTTGCTTATTTAAAAATTAATGCTCATTACTGAAGAAAATTCTTTAAGTATTTTATTCTATAGAAGGCAGAGAAGCTAGTAGCGTGATAAAGCAATTCATCATAGTCAAGCTTTAAATTGGCAAAACTCATGCCAAACATGGGCTCTGTGGAAGATTTCATGGTCAATTAGGCAAATACATGTATGAAATGGACCCAGCTACAAAGATCATAAAGCCAATTACTGATCATGTTAATTTCACCCCTCTAAGTCCCAGAAATAATTTTTGCCCTCACAGTTTTAAGATATACAAATAAAATATACGATCACTATTTTTGAACACTATAGAAAGCTTTATAATATTTTATAATGTAGAGTCCTTAGTTTATAAGTATTGTTAGATTTAGTCTTCTATATTTCTGAGAGGTTTTCAAGAAACCCCAGCTCAAGCTGTCTACAGTATTTTTCATGACAACACGATGGACATAAGTATACAATTTTAGGTATGTATTTTTCCATTTGAAATACAAATTTGAGGCACATGGTTAGTTGTTTGCATTTGTGCAAGATTCAATTTATATTATAGAAAACCTGCTGACTAGTGTTCCACTCAGGAGCATTCTGTCCTACCATTTTATGCATGTCTGCATTCAAACTAGAATAGTATTAAATGAACCTTTTATATTTTAAATATTCAAGAGTTTTATATTCAAAGTTTCTTCTCTCGCTGTCAAACTAGTTTGCCTAAAGGCAAGGTAAGATCAAGTTAGACTCTCAAAGGTAGAATTAAATTTTATCATGGCATCCATCATAATATACAGTTTGCTTAATATGCAAATAAAGAGTATATGGATTCAAAGAATAAAGGATTTTTAGGCAGTGTGTGAAATCCAAGGGACCACTTTTATAGAATAGATTCCTTTTAAATTTACATTTCCATCATTTTAATGAAAACATAGGGTAAACAAATTACAATAGAAATATTTTAGGTTACTATTTTCCATTCAATTTTACTTCTACTGGGTTATTTTTCATGACAGCTCTTTATTTAAAACTAATAAAAATAGAAGAGAAGAAATAAAATAAATATACTAGAAAGAAATCATTACCTCAGCCTTTCTGGAGAGTTCCATCCAGTCATTTTTGTTGTAACTGCACATGATGCTAGCAATCACAATCTTTAAAACGAGAAAGGAAAGAATATTAGATCAAATAGTTATGCCTTTGTACACAAGGGTATATGATATATATATATATATATATATGTTTATGATAAACTATATTATAAAAATTAGTTTTCCATCTGTTGAAAGAAATCATTTAAAAAAACAGCAGGGCATTATAGTGAAGCAAAGGATGAGAGCTGGGGCTTCAGACTTATGTTAGAGACTTTCTCATTTACTCTCTTTGAATACTTGAGCAAGTTACTTAACTTTTCTGATCCTCAGCATTCTCTTTTTTTTTTTTTTTTTTGCGGTACGCGGGCCTCTCACTGTTGTGGCCTCTCCCGTTCCGGAGCACAGGCTCAGCGGCCATGGCTCACGGGCCCAGCCACTCTGCGGCATGTGGGATCTTCCTGGACAGGGGCACGAACCTGTGTTCCCTGCATCGGCAGGCGGACTCTCAACCACTGCGCCACCAGGGAAGCCCCTCTCATTTTTAAAATGGAGAAAATAATACTGACCTTGCCAACCTCAAAGAGTGATAGTTGGAATTACATGGATTTGTGTATGTGAAAGAGTAGTTTAAATTATACAGTGACACAGAAATATTTATTAATATAATTACTGGTATAGCTAAAAGATTTCAAGGTATGGAAAGGAAGTAAATTAGTGTCTTCTTCAATCATATCTTATTATAGTATGAATAATAACACCTTACATATTCAGAGTGAATTATAGTTTTAAAGTTTGTTAAATGTTGATTATTTAACTATAGTCTTACAGTAACCTTATAATGGAGGCTACATAGAGTAGTATTTACTAGTAACTGCTCTGAAGCCAGAATGTCTAGATCAGAGCTCAGACTCTTACCACTAACTGTGGCCCTGGGCAAGATATTTAGTTTTCTCACTGGTAAAATATGGATAATAGGACCTTCCTACTTAGAAAAGTGATAATTGAATTGCTAAGATTTTATGGCTCTAATGATGTGCCAGGTAATGTTTTAATGGATTTTACTTTATTAATTTAATCATTCTCAACATTACTCTCCCCATTTTACAGGTGAAGATGCTGAGGCACTGATATGTAAAGGTCACAGAGCTAATAAAGAGCACAGCCAGGACTCAGACCCAGAAATTTGACTGACAGTCTGTGCTTTTAACCACTAGGTTTTGCTGGCCTAATGTAAATACTCAATATATGTCAGTAGTTCTTTTTATTATTATCATTTAAAGACTATGAGATTGTGACACAAAGAGTTTGTGCCAAGCCTAAAGTCACAGAGTACAGTGGAAGAGTCCACTAAAAGCCACTGGGCTCTCACCACATACAGGTTTTTAATGTATGTCTAAAAAACAAAACAAAACAAAGATGTGCTGTACAAGTCAGATGAATGCTTTTAATATTAAGAGAAAGACAAAATACATTGGAGAGAGTTCTGAATACCAGAGTTCGAAATACTGAATAAGTCTGTCCTTAAGATTGGGTCAATTTTTTCTCTCCTGATAGACTGTAATCTCCATGGGTGCCTGGACTGCTCTGCATCATGCATCATTTTATCTACAATAACCAGCATGATGTTTGGCACATAGTAAAACTGAGTGAATAAATGTACGAGGGCACTAAAGGTTTAGGAACAGAGAGTTGCTTTTTCAGCTCATCCTTTTAAAATTAAGCAGAAATGAACACCATGAGTTAGAGAAGGGAAAAAAATAAACAACTGGTGAAAACTGTTGGCAAATAATTATTATACGAGTCAGAGTGAAGAGTGAGCAGGGTAGTTGCGAGTGCTGGTCTTGGCGATAGAAAAAAAGGTCAGATGTCAAAATACATAGAACTCGTGAACTAGAAGGAGCAATTAAGAAAGAAGAATCAGGGGCTTCCCTGGTGGCGCAGTGGTTGGGAGTCCTCCTGCTGATGCAGGGGACATGGATTTGTGCCCCGGTCCGGGAAGATCCCACATGCCGTGGAGTGGCTGGGCCCGTGAGCCATGGCCGCTGAGCCTGCGTGTCCGGAGCCTGTGCTCCGTAGCAGGAGAGGCCACAACAGTGAGAGGCCCACGTACCACAAAAAAAAAAAAAAAGAAGAATCAAAAAGTCTGAGAGGCTGATTCTGAGTTAGTGAGAAAATCTCAGAACTTTAGTCAGATAAAAGTAGGACAATGCGGAGAAAAAAGGAAGCCAGGAGAAACAGTCTATTCAAATAGATTCCTCTGTAGACAAATGAATAGAGAGAGAAAAGTAAAAGTAGGGAGTAAAAAAGGAGGGAGATTAAGAATGCATAGAGTTCAGGATTCAACTTTTGTGTCCAGTTAGGATGCAGCTTTAAAGAATTTGAGAGAAATACATAAGAGTGATCCTTGGCCTTTTCTCTAAGGGCTAAAAGAAAGTGAAAAGTCAAATTCCAAACTTGCCAATTTGCAAGCAAAAATGGGTCACTAGCATAATTGTGCATCTTCAGTAATAGATGCTCTTTCTGCCATTTCCACGTGCTCTAAGATCTGGGGGATAATCTGCCCCACTCTCCAGGTAGAAAACAGACCAGGGAGGAATTCCACAGGGGACACCAGATCTTCTGGGACTAGATTAATACCTCCTTGTGTGTATCCTTGCATGAAAAAAAAAGGGGAGGGACCTCATTTGAAAAGAAAATCAATTGGGATGAAGGCAGGGGGCAGGTGACAGATTCCTATTGTCTTCAGTGGCCTTGACGTCAAGTAAACAAACAAACATTTTTTAAAAATGGTTAATCTAAGGATTTACGGGAGGAGCAAACTCCCCAAGCTTGTTGGTAAAACTTCAAGGGCAGGGTTAGATCCAAAGATTCAGACTTAAAAAACGACTTTAGCATTAGATATTAATTCTCCAGTGGTGAAAGAGACAAACAATAGACCTAGGATTTTAGGGAATTTTACTACTCAAAGCAAATCAAGACAGACAAAAAACAAAAACAAAAACAAAACATGCCTCCAGTTATGACAAAGTATCCCCGAGTTCACATTCCCGTACAAATATGAAGTAGCTGCTAAATCAGCACAGCATCCTACTCCCCAGTGTTCCTCTCAGGGTGCCACAGAGGACAACAGGGGAGAGGCTTCTACTGGGCAGGATCCAGGTAGGCAGATGGGCTGACCAAGAAAACCACTTCCATGGAAGGAAGGTTTACTAGCACTGACAACTGGATATGATAGATGCGCTCAACTAGTGACTAAGATGGTTCCTCTTTACTAAATGGTGATTTTTATTTTGATAAAGCTGTTTTTGCTTTAAATATATATTGATTGTGCCTGGATTGGTTAAAATTGTCACTTGCCTTATAAGGACTGAGGATCACAGGAGCTACACTTGAGCTCGATGGACAGAAATAAGTATCACCCAGAGAATTTTCCTGAACTTTGAGAACACTGGTGCCATCAAATGCCTAGGAATGCAGTGACTAGACATGATTTGGGGCACACTGTCATTGGGGAAGGGTGACCACAGGTGGGAGAGATACATTACGTTGAACAGATACAAGTTTTATTTGTATGCTCTGAGCAGCTGAGCACTACCCTGTTCTTTCCTCATCATCTAAAAACAGACTTTGCCTTCTTGCCCAAAAAGCTGGGAAAATATCCCCAACAGGGTTAATCACAGTGATCAACTACTCTGGTCTCATTAAAGTCCTTCAATGGAGCTGGGGAGTTAAAGGCTTTTTTCCTCTTTGGCCCCTGAACTAGAATGAAGGATGTTCAGAGTAGCTGGTAATCACTAACTGCTTACCTAACCAACCCAACCCTCCCACTCCTACCCAAGGCTAGCTGCACTAGGTAAAAACAAAGCAGAGACAGAGGAAAGTAGAGATGCAAGATGGAGAGATGTTTCCACCACTTTTAAGTCAGGTGTACCACTAACATGCTTGTACAAGTGAACCAATAAATACCACTTTGGGCTAAGAAAACCCAAGTTATATTCTATTTTCTATCACTGACAGTCTTGACAATTACTACATGCAAAACTAGAATTGTCACTTTTAAATAACTTCTTAAGCATTTTTTTCTGTCAAGTAAATTTAAGGGAAAAATAACTTTATACACTATTTTTAAATGCTAAATTACCTAAGAAGTCTAAAAATCTTTACCTAAAACCAAGGGATAGTTTGTGAAAATATACAGTAACCTTCTATTTCAGAGGAATAATGATGACTCCAAATCATTTTATTGTTTATTAAAAGATATTAGGATTTTTCAAAAAGTCAGGCTATTAAAGACATTAACTATGTCTATAAAAGACATTAACACTAAAAGAACACTGGACAGAATTTAATCTTTTTTTGATGATTAGAAAGCCCTTCAGTGTTTTGCTGTGCTTAGTTTGTAATCAAACAAAGGAAGATAGGTTACTTTTTTCCTATGGAAAAAAAAAAGAATTGATGTGTATTTTACATTGTGAAACATCATGAAATGTTACTAGAAATGAATACCCAATGAAACATTTTTAAAACCAAGTAACATTTCCCTATCTTTCATTTAATTTATGCCATTTCTAAGTGCTCCGTTTTTCATGGCTAAATTTTAAAACATTATTGAATGAGTCTATACATAACTATATCCTACATTTTTTGATACACAGTCTAGTGAGAGATTCAAACAATGTCAGTTAATCAATAAATATGGAAGCTGAGCATCTGCTGTGGTAGGCACTGGATGACATGCAGAGGAGTTTAAGGTATTGATTCAGAGTTTTTGTTTATCAACATTGAACCAGTATTTTTTGAGACCTTCTATGCGCCAGTAACTGTAACTCAAAAGTGATGAGCAAAAGAGGAAAAGTCCCTACCTTCCTACAGCTTACATTTTTAGGGAGGGAAAAAGTCATTTAAAAAATGCATTATTAGGACTATTTCCAGGTCAAGATTAAAGAAAAATAGAGGGGAGCAAGATGGAGAATCACAGGGGTGCACAGAGTCTCATTAGTTGATGGTCAGTAAAGGGCTCTCTGAGTTGAGAAATAAAAGATAAGAAGGCACCTCACACAGAAGAATGGATTGGGACCTGAGTGAAAAATGGCATTCCAGGTAGAGGAAACGGCATGTGCACAGACTCTGAAGTAGGAGTGAGCATGATATACTTAAAAAGAGGAGCCCTTTGTAGACGGTATTCCATGACAGGGCAAGAAGAGTGTAAGAGGAGACGAGAGAAGCAGGCAGTAGCCATATCTCTGGGACCTGAAACCTGTGGGAGTTTGGATTTTATTGTAGGTATAATGGGAGACCACTGAAAGGTTTAAAGGAGGGTGATAAAATGATCTGATTTACATTTTCAAAAGATGCTTCTGGCTACTTTACAGGGAACGGAATGAGGGGCTGTAGGGTAAAAGCAAAGAGTCCTGCTGAGTTGAAATAATGTGGCTTGCATAATATTCATGGAGATACCAAGAAGTGGAACCCTGAGCTAAGACCAACAAGGGGAATCAATGGTTAGACTCAGGAGGTGAGAGGAGAGAAAAAATTAAGGATGATCCCTAGATTATTGGCTTGAGCCACTGAGTGGAGCATAGACAGTTCACCAAGATGGAACAAAGCGTAGTGCAGTAACAAGTGGGGGACTGTTAAGAGGTTCAATTTTTAATATATTACATATAAAATGTCTAGCAAGCATCCCATTAGTGATAACATCAAGTGAGCCACTGGATACATGGGTCTAGAATTCACTGAAGAGGTTAGGGATGAAAGTGAACATTGTAGAGACTTCAACATATAATGGTATTTAAATCTACCTAGCTTAGTGACTTCTAAACAGAATAGAATAAAATAGAGAAAATGAAAGAGATGAAGATTAACCCAGAGCCACATGAAAATGCTAAGAGAGGGAAGTGTTCCAAAAAGTAAGGAGCAATCAACACGGATGAATGCTTCTGGCAGCTGGTGTAAGAAAACAGAGAAGTGTTCACAGGATTTGGCAGTACAGATGCCATTGGTAAGCTTTACAAGCAGGGTGGCAGTGAAACAGGGAAGACAGAAGTCAGACTGGAGTAGATGGAATGAACAGAATATGAAGGAGTGAGAGAATTGATACACAAAGCTCTCTAATAGTTTTTGTGGGTTAGCTCAAAGAGCAATGAGGCAGCAGATGAAGGGCTGTGGGAGGCCTAGTGAGATATATATTTTTTTAAATGGACTATATTTGAGTATGTTTTTATGCCGGTGGAAATGTTGTGGAACAGAGGAAGAAGCTATTGAAAAGGCAAGAGGTGATGATGAATCTATAATAATTTATGAATCAAATTTTGGGTGTTGTTTCTCCCTGAAAAATACTTCAGAGGTTAAAAATGACAGGACACTTACTCTGCAACAAGAAAAAAAAGTGTTAAGTGGCTTCAACTGTCATCCTTCCAAACTTTTAAATTAAAGACTCACGATTCATAGTCAAATTATTCTTTTTATAATTCATTTCCTTATGGAATAAATAAAATGATTTTATTAAGTATTTATGTTTTCAATCTGAATGACAGTAAAGTCTGCACATCAGAAATTAAGGTGGACTTCCGGGGAAGATGGCGGAAGAGTAAGACGCGGAGATCACCTTCCTCCCTACAGATACACCAGAAATATAGCTACACGTGGAACAACTCCTACAGAACACCTACTGAACGCTGGCAGAAGACCTCAGACCTCCCAAAAGGCAAGAAACTCCCCTCGTACCTGGGAAGGGCAAAGCGGAGAGATTCCCGCACAGAGGATCGGTGCCGACCAGCACTCACCAGCCAGAGAGGCTTGTCTGCTCGCCCGCCGGGATGGGTGGCGCTGGAAGCTGAGGCTCGGGCTTCGGTCAGAGCGCAGGGAGAGGACTGGGGCTGGCGGCGAGAACTCAGCCTGAAGGGGGCTAATGCGCCACAGCTAGCCGGGAGGGAGTCCGGGAAAACTCTGGAGCTGCCGAAGAGGCAAGAGACTATTTCTATCCTCTTGGTTTCCTGGTGCGTGAGGAGAGGGGATTAAGAGCGCTGCTTAAAGGAGCCCCACAGACGGGCGCAAGCCGCGGCTGAAAGCGTGGATCCCAGAGACGGGCGTGGGACGCTGGGGCTGCTGCTGCCGCCGCCAAGAGGCCTCTGTGCGAGCGCAGGTCACTGTCCACGCCGCCCTTCCGGGAGCCTGTACAGCCCATCACTGCCGGGGTCCCGGGATCCAGAGACGGCTTCCCTGGGAGAACGCATGGCGCGCCTCGGGCTGGTGCAACGTCACGCCGGCCTCTGCCACTGCAGGCTCGCCCCGCACTCCGTGCCCCTCCCTCCCCCCCGGCCTGAGTGAGCCAGAGTCCCCGAAGCGGCTGCTCCTTTAGCCCTGTCCTGTCTGAGCGAAGAACAGACGCCCTCCGGCGACCTACACGCAGAGGCGGGGCCAAATCCAAAGCTGAGACCCAGGAGCTGTGGGAACAAAGAAGAGAAAGGGAAATCCCAGCAGCCTCAGAAGCAGCGGATTAAAGCTCCACAATCAACTTGATGTACCCTGCATCTGTGGAATACATGAATAGACAATGAATCATCCCAAACTGAGGAGCCAGGAGTCAGTGCTGTGCCTCTGAGGTGGGAGAGCCAACTTCAGGACACTGGTCCACAGGACACCTCCCAGATACACATAATCTCAAACAGCGAAAATCTTCCAGAGATCTCCATCTCAACACCAGCACCCAGCTTCACTCAACGACCAGCAAGCTACAGTGCTGGACACCCTATGCCAAACAACTAGCAAGACAGGAACACAACGCCACCCATCAGCAGAGAGGCTGCCTAAAATCATAAAAAGTCTGCAGACACCCCAAAACACACCACAAGACGTGGACCTGCCCACCAGAAAGACAAGATCCAACCTCATCCACCAGAACACAGGAACTAGTCCCCTCCACCAGGAAGCCTACACAACCCACTAAAACAACCTTAGCCACTAGGGACAGACACCAAAAACAACGGGAACTACGAACCTGCAGCCTGCAAAAAGGAGACCCCAAACACAGTAACATAAGCAAAATGAGAAGACAGAAAAACAAACAGCAGGAGAAGGAGCAAGATAAAAACCCACCAGACCTAACAAATGAAGAGGTAATAGGCAGTCTACCTGAAAAAGAATTCAGAATAATGATGGTAAAGATGATCCAAGATTCTATTTCCAAGATCCATAATCTTGGAAATAGAATAGACAAAATGCAAGAAACAGTTAACAAGGACCTAGAAGAACTAAAGATGAATCAAGCATCAATTAAAAACACAATAAATGAAATGAAACATACTCTAGATGGGATCAATAGCAGAATAACTGAGGCAGAAGAATGGATAAGTGAGGTGGAAGATAAAATAGTGGAAATAACTGCTGCAGAGCAAAATAAAGAAAAAAGACTGAAAAGAACAGAGGACAGTCTCAGAGACCTCTGGGACAACATTAAACACACCAACATTCGAATTATAGGGTTTCCAGAAGAAGAGAAAAAGAAAGGGACTGAGAAAATATTTGAAGAGATTATAGTTGAAAACTTCCCTATTATTGGAAAGGAAATAGTTAATCAAGTCCAGGAGGCACAGAGAGTCCCATACAGAATAAATCCAAGGAGAAATACGCCAAGACACATATTAATCAAACTGTCAAAAATTAAACACAAAGAAAACATATTAAAAGCAGCAAGGGAAAAACAACAAATAACACACAAGGGAATCCCCATCAGGTTAACAGCTGATCTCTCAGCAGAAACTCTACAAGCCAGAAGGGAGTGACAGGACATAATTAAAGTGATGAAGGAGAGAAACCTGCAACCAAGATTACTCTACCCAGCAAGGATCTCATTCAGATTTGATGGAGAAATTAAAACGTTTACAGACAAGCAAAAGCTGAGAGAGTTCAGCACCACCAAACCAGCTTTACAACAAATGCTAAAGGAACTTCTCTAGGCAAGAAACACAACAGAAGGAAAAGACCTACAATAACGAACACAAAACAATGAAGAAAATGGGAATAGGAACATACATATCGATAATTACCTTAAATGTAAATGGACTAAATGCTCCCACCAAAAGACACAGATTGGCTGAATGGATACAAAAACAAGACCCATATATATGCTGTCTACAAGAGACCCACTTCAGACCTAGAGACACATACAGACTGAAAGTAAGGGGATGGAAAAAGATATTCCATGCAAATGGAAACCAAAAGAAAGCTGGAGTAGCAATTCTCATATCAGACAAAATGGACTTTAAAATAAAGACTATTAGAAGAGGCAAAGAAGGACACTACATAATGATCAAGGGATCGATCCAAGAAGAAGATATAACAATTGTAAATATTTATGCACGCAACATAGGAGCACCTCAATACATAAGGCAAATACTAACAACCATAAAAGGAATGATTGACAGTAATACAATCATAGTAGGGGACTTTAACACTCCACTTTCACCAATGGACAGATCATCCAAAATGAAAATAAATAAGGAAACACAAGCTTTAAATGATACATTAAACAAGATGGACTTATTATTTATAGGACATTCCATCCAAAAACAACAGAATACACATTTTTCTCAAGTGCTCATGGAACATTCTCCAGGATAGATCATATCTTGGGTCACAAAACAAGCCTTGGTAAATTTAAGAAAATTGAAATTATATCAAGTATCTTTTCTGACCACAATGCTATGAGACTAGATATCAATTACAGGAAAAGAGCTGTAAAAAATACAAACACATGGAGGCTAAACAATACACTACTTAATAACGAAGTGATCACTGAAGAAATCAAAGAGGAAATTAAAAATTACCTAGAAACAAATGACAATGGAGACACGACGACCCAAAACCTATGGGACGCAGAAAAAGCAGTTCTAAGAGGGAAGTTTATAGCAATACAATCCTACCTTAAGAAACAGGAAACATCTCGAATAAACACCCTAACATTGCACCTAAAGCAATTAGAGAAAGAAGAACAAAAACATCCCAAAGTTAACAGAAGGAAAGAAATCATAAAAATCAGATCAGAAATAAATGAAAAAGAAATGAAGGAAACGATAGGAAAGATCAATAAAACTAAAAGCTGGTTCTTTGAGAAGATAAACAATATTGATAAACCATTAGCCAGACTCATCAAGAAAAAAAGGGAGAAGACTCAAATCAATAGAATTAGAAATGAAAAAGGAGAAGTAACAACTGACACTGCAGAAAAACAAAAGATCATGAGAGGTTATTACAAGGAACTCTGTGCCAATAAAATGGACAACCTGGAAGAAATGGACAAATTCTTAGAAATGCACAACCTGCCAAGACTGAATCAGGAAGAAATAGAAAATATGAACAGACCAATCACAAGCACTGAAATTGAAACTGTGATTAAAAATCTTCCAACAAACAAAAGCCCAGGACCAGATGGCTTCACAGGCGAATTCTATCAAGCATTTAGAGAAGAGCTAACACCTATCCTCAAACTCTTCCAAAATATAGCAGAGGGAGGAACACTCCCAAACTCATTCTATGAGGCCACCATCACCTTGATACCAAAACCAGACAAGGATGTCACAAAGAAAGAAAACTACAGGCCAATATCACTGATGAACATAGATGCAAAAATCCTCAACAAAATACTAGCAAACAGAATCCAACAGCACATTAAAAGGATCATACACCATGATCAAGTGGGGTTTATTCCAGGAATGCAAGGATTCTTCAATATACGCAAATCAATCAACGTGATACACCATATTAACAAATTGAAGGAGAAAAACCATATGATCATCTCAATAGATGCAGAGAAAGCTTTCGATTAAATTCAACACCCATTTATGATAAAAACCCTGCAGAAAGTAGGCATAGAGGGAACTTTCCTCAACATAATAAAGGACATATATGACAAACCCACAGCCAGCATCGTCCTCAATGGTGAAAAACTGAAACCATTTCCACTAAGATCAGGAACAAGACAAGGCTGCCCACTCTCACCACTCTTATTCAACCTAGTTTTGGAAGTTTTAGCCACAGCAATCAGAGAAGAAAAGGAAATAAAAGGAATCCAAATTGGAAAAGAAGAAGTAAAGCTGTCACTGTTTGCAGATGACATGATACTATACATAGAGAATCCTAAAGATGCTACCAGAAAACTACTAGAGCTAATCAATGAATTTGGTAAAGTAGCAGGATACAAACTTAATGCACAGAAATCTCTGGCATTCCTGTACACTAATGATGAAAAATCTGAAAGTGAAATCAAGAAAACACTCCCATTTACCATTGCAACAAAAAGAATAAAATATCTAGGAATAAACCTACCTAAGGAGACAAAAGACCTGTATGCAGAAAATTATAAGACACTGATGAAAGAAATTAAAGATGATACAAATAGATGGAGAGATGTACCATGTTCTTGGATTGGAAGAATCAACATTGTGAAAATGACTCTACTACCCAAAGCAATCTACAGATTCAATGCAATCCCTATCAAATTACCACTGGCATTTTTCACAGAACTAGAACAAAAAATTTCACAATTTGTATGGAAACACAAAAGACCCCGAATAGCCAAAGGAACCTTGAGAACGAAAAATGGAGCTGGAGGAATCAGGCTACCTGACTTCAGACTATACTACAAAGCTACAGTAATCAAGAGAGTGTCGTACTGGCACAAAAACAGAAAGATCAATGGAACAGGATAGAAAGCCCAGAGATAAACCCACGCACATATGGCCAACTTATCTTTGATAAAGGAGGCAGGAATGTACAGTGGATAAAGGATAGTCTCTTCAGTAAGTGGTGCTGGGAAAACTGGACAGGGACATGTAAAAGTATGAGATTAGATCACTCCCTAACACCATACACAAAAATAAGCTCAAAATGGATTAAAGACCTAAATGTAAGGCCAGAAACTATCAAACTCTTAGAGGAAAATATAGGCAGAACACTGTTGACATAAATCACAGCAAGATCCTTTTGGAACCACCTCCTAGAGAAATGGATATAAAGACAAAAATAAACACATGGGACCTAATGAAACTTAAAAGCTTTTTCACAGCAAAGGAAACCATAAACAAGACCAAAAGACAACCCTCAGAATGGGAGAAAATATTTGCAAATGAAGCAACTGACAAAGGATTAATCTCCAAAATTTATAAGCAGCTCATGCAGCTCAATAGCAAAAAAACAAACAACCCAATCCAAAAATGCCAGAAGACCTAAATAGACATTTCTCCACAGAAGATATACAGACTGCCAACAAACACATGAAAAGATGCTCAAATCTTTACTCATTAGAGAAATGCAAATCAAAACTACAATGAGATATCATCTCACACCAGTCAGAATGGCCAGCATCAAAAAATCTAGAAACAATAAATGCTGGAGAGGGTGTGGAAAAAAGGGAACACTCTTTCACTGCTGGTGGGAATGTGAATTGGTACAGCCACTATGGAGAACAGTATGGAGGTTCCTTAAAAAACTACAAATAGAACTACCATATGACCCAGCAATCCCACTACTGGGCATATACCCTGAGAAAACCATAATTCAAAAAGAGTCATGTACCAAAATGTTCATAGCAGCCCTATTTAAAATAGCTCGGAGATGGAAACAACCTAAGTGTCCATCATCGAATGAATGGATAAAGAAGATGTGCCACATATATACAGTGGAATATTACTCAGTCATAAAAAGAAATGAAATTGAGCTATTTGTAATGAGGTGGATGGACCTAGAGTCTGTCATACAGAGTGAAGGAAGTCAGAAAGAGAAAGACAAATACTGTATGCTGACACATATATATGGAATTTAAGAAAAAAAAAATGTCATGAAGAACATAGGGGTAAGACAGGAATAAAGACACAGATCTACTAGAGAATGGACTTGAGGATATGGGGAGGGGGAAGGGTAAGCTGTGACAAAGCGAAAGAGCGGCATGGACATACATACACTACCAAACGTAAGGTAGATAGCTAGTGGGAAGCAACCGCATAGCACAGGGAGATCAGTTTGGTGCTTTGTGACCGCCTGGAGGGGTGGGATAGGGAGGGCGGGAGGGAGACGCAAAAGGGAGGGGATATGGGAACATATGTATATGTATAACTGATTAAATTTGTTAAATAAAAAATAAATAAATAAATAAAAAATTAAAAAAAAAAGAAATTAAGGTGAAGAGCAACACAAAATTTCCAAGTAGTTACAAGCAGGCCGTCTTGTCAATTTCCCACATACTTATAGTCTATGCCTAGAACACACATTGGAAACACTGATTTGGTATTCTGTAATTATACTGTGAAGTATATTGGAAATTCAGTCAACAATTCAGCTTCATGAGAAACTAAATTTTTTAGTATGGAAAAACTGCAAAGTGACAAAGGTGAACAATTGTAAATTACAAGTGGCCGAGTTAGGTTTTTTCAAACAATTTAACAAAATCATTGCTAACACTACTGGGATTATATTATATTGAGGAGGAAAAACAGCATGGGACATGTGATTTTCAAAGACATTTAAAACTAAGAAAATATGTTTACTAAATATTAATTAATTGTACAACATTCAAATTGTAAATGTTCTTTATAACACTGTACAAATATACTAAAGTGAGATTGGTACAATTTTCCTGAAATGTACACATTGAGAGTAGAACATTAAAAGTAAAACTCATAAGCTCTTCAAATTTTATATGGTTACTCCTAATTTAATGGTTGCAAATGAGAATAGTACTCTTAAAGCTATCTTCTATATTATTTTAAAATTTATCATTTTCTTTGCTTGTTTTGCGATCCACAACTACCTTGCTTACACAACTATTCCTAATACAGAAAAGTCATGTTTGAAGTTATAAAATATGCACATAGTGTCCATAGAAATTCAGAGATGCTTTCACTAGAACAAGAAATAAAAAACCACTGTAGACTATTCAGGAACTACAGTAACTGCTGTTTTTTCCTCTCCTTTCATCACTTCTAACTAGGTTTTTATGTAGTTTCCATCCCCACTGTATTTAGCAACTGATCTACCCTAGGTCACCAGTAACCTTGGCAAAATTATTAGATACTTTCAGCCCAAATCTATACTGGAACTCTTTCCAGCACTGAGATGGTTAACCACCTCCACTTCCTGAGACCCTCCTCTGTATGAGCTTTGGAGATACCTCCTTTTATCCCTATTTTTCCTATTTTTGCTATTCCTTCTCAGGCTCTCCTGCCTTTAGCCACCTTTCCATGTTGATGTCCCCAGGTTCTACTCATGGTCTTCTTTTAATGTAGACATCATGTTCACAATGAATTCAGAGAATACCTATATGCAGAAAATTCACAAAGTAAACACCTCCCACACGTGTCTTTCTCCTGAGTGCAAGAACAGCATATTCAATTATCTTTAAGCACCTATGTTCAACTTGCCCCAAATCAAACTTAAATTTCTCCACCCTGAATTTGCATTTTCCCCACATTGAATTTGCTTATACTCTACCCTTTTGTCCCATGTTAGAAAACTAGGAGGAGATTTTCTTTCTTCATTTCTCCCTCATTGCCTACATTCAATTATTTGCCAAATACTCTCTAGTCCACTGGTTCTCAGACTTGGCTGAGCACTGAAATCACCTGGAGAGTTAAAAACATAACCCCAAGATCTGTATGTAGTTAGGCCCAGTCATCAGTGTTTTGTCAAGGATCTCCAGATAGTTCTAACATGCAGGACAGTCTGAGAAGTATTGCTCTAGTTTACTCATCAAATATCTCTTCTAGGTGCTCCTGACTCTTCATCATGACTGTCTTAGTTAAGACCTTCACCACTGCTCCCCTGGATTACTGAAGTACCTTCCTTAATAGTCTCCCCATCTCTGATATCAGCCTATGCTATCTGCCAGATCCGTCTAAGAGACAAACTTGATCATATCACACTTCTGCTTCAAATCCAAATTCAAGAAAAAATCTAACTCTTTAATATGCTATACAAGACCACAATGGGACATTTGCTCCAACCGCACTGAATTACTTTGCTTCTTTTTTTTTTTTTTTTGCGGTACGCGTGCCTCTCACTGTTGTGGCCTCTCCCGTTGCGGAGCACAGGCTCTGGATGCGCAGGCTCAGCGGCCATGGCTCACGGGCCCAGCCACTCCGCGGCATGTGGGATCTTCCCGGACCGGGGCACGAACCTGTGTCCCCTGCATCGGCAGGCGGGCTCTCAACCACTGCACCACCAGGGAAGCCCTACTTTGCTTCCTGAATGTAACATGTATTCTGCATTCTCTTGACCATATGTCTACTCCTTTTGTCTGAATGAATAAGGAATGGTCCCTGTGCTCATATGGTATAATAAAGGAGACATGTAAATTGATACAAAAATAATTATAGGGTATGAACCAGAATACAGTGAGAGCAGAAAGGAAAGAGTGATTATTTGTATCTGTGTGAAGCAGGGAAGGCCTCAGAGAAAAAGGACTCTTAATCAACTATGAAATCATCCATGGGTATTTATTGGAAACTGATTAGAAAAGAAAAGGTCAAGAGTACTCCAGTTGTAGTAAGCAGCAGAAACAAAGGCACAGGGTGCTGTGTTTAAGGAATATGCTCTGCTTAAGGAATATCAAGGAGTTCAATTTAGTTTTGGGGGAAATGAATGGCTACACTTCGAGGGCATGGAGCTGGATGCATAGGTGGAAACCAGATTTATTCAGGTAAGGGGCTAAAACAATGGTTTCTAATCAGCTGAGCATTTGGCCTTGAATTTCAGATTATTTTGTCTAGTAAATTCCTGCTCCTCTTTTGCCCATTACATTTCCCAGGAAGGCTTACCTGTTCACCCTTCCTCCCCTGTGTCAGGCACCCGTCTTCTGAGATCCCATAGCACCCTTTGCATGTCTTTATCATAACATTCACTATATTGTACTAAATTGTGGTTTGTATGTCTTTCAAAAGATGACCAAAGTTTTTGGGCACAGGGCCCAGTTTTTCATCTCTATATCTCTAGTATCTAGTATTGTATCTTATATTTAATTAGGATTCAAAACTGTTTGCCTCAAAAGAATAATGAAACAGGTAGCTGAGAAAAGAAATTGCAAGTAACACACACTGCAAGTAATCCAAGCAGTTAAATAATGTATTGCATTACATTTACAAATATCTAAATGTAAGTAAATTTCTACATTCTACAGAGAGAATGAGAAGGACAGGTAGGTGGTACAAGGTAAGAAGTTCAAGAACCTCTTACATTTTATAAAGTATACTTTATATCAATGAATAAGAATCCATTATATTTGTTTATAGATTTACACTTAATACACATTTTTTTTTTTTTTTCTTTTTGCGGTATGTGGGCCTCTCACTGCTGTGGCCTCTCCCGTTGCGGAGCACAGGCTCCGGACGCGCAGGCCCAGCGGCCATGGCTCACGGGCCCAGCCGCTCCGCGGCATATGGGATCCTCCCAGACCGGGGCACGAACCCGTATCCCCTGCATCGGCAGGCGGACTCTCAACCACTGCGCCACCAGGGAGGCCCCACATTTTCACATACATTATCTCATTTATTCCACATAATAATTTTGAACTTAGAAAACCTTATATTGAGAATAATGAGCACAGATAATTTACTTTACCAGCATAAAGTAAGTCAATAGCAGAGGCAGGGATTAAGCTCAGGTCTTTTGACTCCAAGTTTTTCTTGACTACATCAAGACTATACCATATTGATTTCCTATCCTTTCAGTTTACATTAGAGATTCTAGCTGATTTTGTGTCCTCAACCCTGTTGTGGTAGTCTATTTGAAAGAAAGTGTTCCCCTCCCTTGTATCCATACCCCCTTGCAAAGTAACTGTGCAGCTACTCTGATAAAGTGGGGGATTTATTTACCTGAATAATGCCTTTTGAATGTGGGCTTTGTGACTTGTTTTAATCCATAGAATATCACAGAAGTGATGTTGTGCCAGTGTCAAACCACAGCTTGAAGAGGTCTTATCCTCTTCTGTTTACTCTCTTGAAATCCTGCCTAGCCATATGATCAAGCTAGTACAGCCTGCTGAAGGATCAGAGACCACATGGAACAGGAATGAACGATCCAGCTGAGGCCACTTGGGACCAGCCAGCACACAGCCCACCTGGAAGTTGACTATAGATGGAGTAAGACCAGCTGAGACCAGAAGAACCACACGGCTTAGCTCAGCCCAAATCGCTAACATGCATGCAGAATTGTGAACTAAATTCATAGTTGCTTCAATCAGCTAAGATTGGGGTGTTTTGTTATGTAGCCAAAGGTAACTGATACAACTTTTATTAAGTTTAACAAGAACAACAAGAACTAGCACTTGCTCTGTACTTGCAGGTGTCAAGCACTCTTTTAAGCATTTCACGTGTATTATCTCTAATCATGATAAAGTGGAAATTATCAGCCCCAATTTACAGATAGGAAAGAAAAAAACTTATTTAAAGAGGTTAAGTACTCAGGACTGTACAGCTAACAAGAGTAAATATAAATCTTAAACTCTCTACCTATAATGTATTTTCTCTGACTCATTTTTCTTTGCTCCTTAAACACACATATATTGAAAACTATGTGGGTTTATTTTTATACATGATGCATTTCATTCAATGTGTGTCAATTTTTATTACTTTTATTTTCAGAGACTAACCTTATTTCTGTGTTCTTGCTCAATGTATTATTTCACCATAAGTACCATCTAAGCTAGATAGGCAGACTGAACTGCCTAGGAAATCATGAAGTCAAAGGGAAGATCAAGTGAGAAAGACCCAATGAGATGATCGCTGTTTCCTAACCACCTAAACATGTTAAGGAATGAAAACAGGGTAGTGTTGGCTCTTTATAATTTGGCCCCAAATCACCTTGCTGCTCCTTATCTTGACACACCAAACTGAATACACTATATATACTGGCCACCAGACTTTTCTTGGCTTCCATTCTTTTCCCTGTGCTGATCCTTCTTCTTATAGCCCACCCTACTCCTCTGACAGTATATCTCCTATTCATTCTTCCAGTTCTAACACAGAGCTAACTTCTACCATACTTCCCTCAATGATCTCAGAGACAGAATTACTGTTTTTACTAGGTATTTGAGTGTGATGCATCTACCTCTATTTCAGTTTCTATCACACTATATCACAGATGCATATTTATTTATACCATTGTCTTCCCTTACTCCACTCAATGGGAAAACATGCTAATTTTTATTCACCTTCATTTTCTTATCATTTGGTTCAGCATTGAATAGCACCTAATGTGAACTTAACACTGTCTGTAGAAGGAAAGATGGCCTTTTGTTATTTTTTATTAATGTAAAAAATTTTCTAGTTCATCCCTATAAAGATTATAGTACTTGCTGCAACAATGGAGAAAAAGTACATATATGAAACTACCAAGACTACTGTATATTTTCATACCTATAAGTCATTTACTGTCTTCAGAGCATGATTTTGGCACTGGCTTTAATCTATGACGTCTAACTGGATTTAGGTTGTTCTATCACTGTTGACCCTTCACTGAGGTTACAGTAAGTCAACTGAAGTCATAAAATTTGAATTCACTGTACACAAAAATGGTGTCACCTACATAAAACCTGTGAACAAGATTTGATTTTTCTTCTACTTAAAAGATCATGATATGTTGCCTGTATTGATGTGGTTCATTCAGGGACACAGCCTTTCAAAGGCACATAAAGGAGTTGATTTGAAATATGTTATAATGTATCTGTATTCCAATTTTAATCTTTTTCTATTTAGAGGCTATAACAAATATTCATTTAATGAAATGCCTTCATAAATTAATAAGGTTAATAAATACAGTATTAAAATGTGATATAGGAATCTGAGGTTAAAAAGCAGGTTAAAAATAAAGTATTAATAAAAAAAAACCTCTCAAGATAATTACATGGAATAATGCGCTACCATAAAGTCTGGGCGCTTCTTCCAATACTATACATATAACACATGGGCGTTATAAAGATTATTGAAACATTTTCTGTAAAGATTTTAAACCCCAAATGAAAATTTTATGTAAATACTGTTATTGTAATTATTTTATGAGATGTAGCTCTTTTGCTCTCATTAACTATGATTGCACCTTTAATGCATCTTCAATTAGATAATCCTGTTGTGTAAGTTAGTGGTATTGTGTCTTTAGTTCTGGATGGTAAGCTTCTGGAGGACGTTGGCTGTGTCTTCCACCTCAGCCTATGTCCCTTGTGGGCTGGGATTGCCTGTCCTGTTTACTAAGGTACCTGACACATCTTAGGAACTCACAAAATATTTGTTGAGTGTAGAAGTCAATAAAAGAATAGCTGAAATTCAATAAATGTTTGTTAAATGCAATGTTTTTAAGAAGTCAGGGACTTCTAAAAACAAACAACTTACTCTTTCCCAGCTATATGCTATTACCTCACAGAAATTCTATAGGAAGCCTTAAATCCAATTCACTGTGGAACATGCTGCCCACCCTTGGGAGACTCTGACTCTGTTCTGGGGACTTCTTCAAACTTACATATTCTCTCCTACACATCTACAGGCACTCTCCCACACTTCCTTCCATTCTCTGCTCAAATGTCATTGCCTCAGTGACACTTTACTTAAGACTGCAAACCATCCTCTCCCAGCTCTATTTTCTTTCCCATGGCACTTTCTATTATATCATTTTATTTAACATAGTTAATGTCTTTCTTGTCTCAGTGTGAATGTAAGCTCCAGTAAAGTAAGAATCTTTGTTTTGGATACAGAACAGTGCTGGCATATATGGTAATGCCCCTTACTTGTGAAATGAATAATCAAATACTAACATGTCATTTAAATGTCTTTTTGCATCAGCTACCTGATCTATAAAATGGGAATAACTTGGCTTCCCACACTTTTTTCATAGGGATTATTCTGAGAATAACATGGTTTTATATATTTGACATTAAATACTTTTCAATGAAATTCAATGATTTTTTATGACTAAGAGAATAATGCCATATTCAGATTTGCCATTTTCTACAATTTAGTTAGAGTGCAAACAATGACATTTTGAAATAGTGCACCACTTTGGTTTTAAACATCCACTGATAAGACTTTTAAAAATATGTCACTGGAAAGGGTAGAAAGCATCATCTTTATATGCTCCTCTGATCTTTTGGTAGTGTCATCTTGTGGGCATATTTGTAAATTAATGCAGTTTAAAAAAAAAGAGGCAGACCCACAGGATCAAACTTTATAGATCGATTCACATTTTATAGATATTTAAAAATTATTTTTAGATTTCACTGAAATATTAGGAAATTCACTAATATCTAGCACACATTTTATTAAATTATGTTTCTTGGCTTAAATTGTTTTATCAGAATTGAGATTAAAATTTTTTTCCTACTCACTCAGAAAAAATTCTAAGAACTTTGAGCCCCAGACACGTATGATTCCCTCTTTGGAAGACCCAAAGAGGGCCAATACTGCAAACAAGTAGCACGCTAAGGATAGAGTAGTGTGCTGCAGTGAGGAAAATCTGGAGAGTAGGGGAGGGGTTAGCAGCCATGCCCTTTTCCTGAGAGGTCTGAAGAACACACACTTTAGACCATAAAGCTGGAAGCTTTTCTCCTCACCCATGCGCTGCATGAGACACGTGTATTTCCATTGCTCCTGTCCGTCCCCTATACACTTCTGTAAGTAGTCATTCATCACCTTTCTCCCCATGAAACCACCTGCTTCAGTGCCCACCTTGAGACAGGCACAGAGAAGGTGCTGAGGGAAAACTAGATGACTGACTAAACTGATGATCTTGTGCACTCTCTTTTTACACAAATAATGCCATCTTCACTTTTTTTTCCTGCTTTCTTTCTCCTCTTCATCATATCCCATCCCCACCACAGTTTCCCTCACCTCATCAGACCTTTCTGAACAGGAAGCTATTTCCATGTGGGGACACATGTGCTTCCACCTCCTCCATCTGGAGGAGCCGCATCTGCCAACAATGGGCACCTTGGTAAACAGCAGTAGAAACAAACCCTCTAACACGCTGCACTTTTCAGGATAATGATTAATGATACTCAACTAATAAAACATTCATTGTATCATTGAATTTTGATAAATGATTCCCTGCCTTAATATGCTGTCGATACTTGGGAATCAACCAAAGATATTTCCACATTTTGTAAACATCTTAGGGTTTCATCTATATTTCAAATTTCAGTTCAAAATGTTCCTTCTCAGAAGCTTGGCATAGTGATTTACAACAGAAATAATGACAGGATCTTTTTCAAAGTGATTGGAACCTTTCTGGTATAAACTTTACACAGCATAATGAATGTGTTGGCATTTTGAACTTATGTGCATACTATAAAAATAAAAGAGTGTACAACAAAGTCCCCGTTAAATTCACGTTGCCTGTTAAATGAAGATACCAAAAGGCAGAGTAGCCTAATTAAAACCAAGAAATGCTATTCAAGCCATACTTATATGCCTCTAAGATAATACATATGCACTAATATTTACAAAGCATGAAAAGGGTATACATCTCATTAAGCACATGGGAAAAAATCCCCAAATTTCTTTGCTTTAGTGAGTTATTTCATAAAATATTTCTAATATCGATATTTGCTATTTCAACTGCTGAGGTAAAGTCACATTTGTCAATAATCAATGTATTAGCACTTCTAATCCAAAGCAAACTCTGAAGGACATTTTCAGAGTTTAAAATTTGATGTTTTTTCACAATGATATATTTAAAGTTTAAAAATTAAAAAGTTTTTCTCTTAAATGTTCTTTTTGCTCATTGTTCATACTTTCCAGCTTGCTCATGATTGTACAGATGTGATATAAATGCTGTTTTTAAGAAACAGCAATGAAGTGTTTGTTTTGTAATCTTTTCTCTCCCATATCCCACATATAATTACATGATCTTTGAAACATTCAAAAAAAATAAAAGAAAAGTAGCCTTTCAAAATAAAGTAATTGTATGGCTGGAATTTGTAGTCCTCTATATTAAAGGTGGATTATACATATTCCCTACTATATAAGATTTGCCAATTTGAAAGTTTATTTAAAAAATAAATTTATAAGCATACACGTCTTAGGAATTATTGTATAAAAGTATACACGATTAAGAGTTGGGAAAAAGGCATAAGACTGAAATTTTGGGTCATCAAATGTTTTGTTTTGATAATTACTATATATTTTCAAAGAGCATTATAAAAACTATAGCACTGATTATTTTAATTACTTAGAATATGGCAGAGAACAGCCTTCATAATAATTTGATTAAAAAAAACAAATTCCTGTTTAGACCTTTTGAATTATTTACAACTACCTCCAATTGTTCCGTCAGTTAACGAAGGAATAGTGAGGTGTCCTTACCTCCCCCACCAAACAAGTCATCACAGTAGAATACCATAAAAGCATGTGATGAGGATTTTAGTCTCAGATGCAGCCCATGTCCCCACATGTCTCATGAATTCTTCTAATGCACTTTCACATGCATGATCATGAATGCCTATCCAGTGAAAAAGTTTACCATATGTTACATTTTTCAACAACCAAGAACAAAGAGCAAATGGTTCCTGGCCTTGTATATGGAAAAAAAAGCATAAAAGCAAAACAAAAACCTCTTACATTTTTACTAAATAAAGGAATGAATGCAGAATTGTAAAGACTGAGTGGAAGCTTCTTTGGGCACCATGTTGTTCTTTTCTTGAGACAAAAGTGTTCAATGAGAGACAGGAAGGAAAGGAGATACAAATGTAGACCTCATGTGTCACTCAATCCATCTTCTGCTTAGTAAAAACTGTTTGCTACGGTATAGTATTAAATGCTTCCTTCAGTACACTTTAAGTAACATAAATTTTTATTATTTCTTTAGGAAGAATTCACAATATAGTAAGTAGGAAATTACTGTCAAGAGTTTTTTTTTTCCTTTCCCCCTTCAAGATACTCTTGGGTATGTCTCTTGAATCAGGCTGAGCAATCCCTTTCCTCTTTTAATATGTTCTAATGACTTGGAGTATTATTTCTCAGTAGATATTAATCAGCCAAGCCAGAGATACTTACTGCATTGGCTAAATGTATAATATATTCCTCCAAATTATTTATGTAAATAATATATACATATGTATGCTTAGAAATCATATATATATTATACACATACATATACACATACACTTCCCCTTAATCACACACACACAATTCTATAAATTGAAAGGAAAAATACTTAACCTTAAATTTTTGTCCTATCTAGGCAAAGTCCTTCTTATTGAATTGTGATTTATTACAATTAGTTTTTTTATCAACTGGTTACCAGCTTTGGTTGAGTACACAAGCAATTTCTGGTAAAGGACTCATTGTATCAACATACCTTAACCAATAAGCTATAGGTTCTGAGAACCTCATTATATGGGAAATTATCTCTATCATATACTTTGGTCTTAAGAACTGCCAGAAAAAATTCACTCAAAGCAAATTAGTGGCTACATTTCATGTATTAAATGACATGTATAGTTTTGGTCTGGTGTCAGTTTCATGGTGTCATTTTACTGATGTGCATCAGAAGGGACCCATGGTGGAAAATTAACTTGGGCTTTTTAACTGGCAGAGCAAGATGCTCATCTTCTAAAAATACTTATGCCTTAATGGTGTTTTTTTTCTCATATAGAATTACTCTGCCCCACTCCATTTCTTACTGCCTTCTTATTTATTTGCAGAAGAGCTATCACTCTCCACTGAATATGCTGTAGCTATAATACTGCTAGGAATCAAGTCACTCTAGGTGCAAAGTATTTTAGTTCACAACCTGTATCTTACTATGCATGCTAACAGCAAGCCGTATTGAAGCATTTCTATTGACTGACTTGACCTTTGGTCTGGTTTAAAGTGTCAGCTTCTTCCTCTGTTCATTTCATCTTGAATAACTCTGTCAATGAATATATTTTTTAACATCCTTATTGGATTATAATTGCTTTACATTGTCGTGTTAGTTAGTTGCTGCTGTATAACAAAGTGAAGCAGCTATATGTATACATATATCCCCATATCCCCTCCCTCTTGCGTCTCCCTCCCACACTCCCTATCCCACCTCTCTAGGTGGTCACAGAGAACGAGCTGATCTCCCTGTGCTATGCAGCTGCTTCCCACTAGCTATCTAATTTACACTTGGTAGTGTATATATGTCCATGCTACTCTCTCACTTTGTCCAGCTTACACTTCCCCCTCCCCGTGTCCTCAAGTCCATTCTCTACGTCAGCATCTTTATTCCTGTCCTGCCCCTAGGTTCTTCAGAACCATTTTTTTTTTTTTTAGATTCCATATACATGTGTTAGCATACAGTATTTGTTTTCTCTTTCTGACTTACATCACTCTCTATGACATAAATCACAGCAAGATCTTTTTTGACCCACCTCCTAGAGAAATGGAAATAAAAACAAAAATAAACAAATGGGACATAATGAAACTTAAAAGCTTTTGAACAACAAAGGAAACCATAAGCAAGATGAAAAGACATCCCGCAGAATGGGAGACAATATTTGCAAAGGAAGTAACTGACAAAGGATTAATCTACAAAATATACAAGCAGCACATGTAGATTTCTAGTACATTTCTGGTAGCATCTTTAGGATACTCTATGTATACTATCATGTCATCTGCAAACAGTGATAGTTTTACTTCTTCTTTTCCGATTTGGATTCCTTTTATTTCTTTTTCTTCTCTGATTGCTGTCGTTGACTTCTAAAACTATGTTGAATAATAGTGGTGAGAGTGGGCAGCCTTGTCTTCTTCCTGATCTTAGTGGAAATGTTTTCAGTTTTTCACCATTGAGAATGATGCTGGCTGTCGGTTTGTCTTATATGCCCTTTATTATGTCGAGGTAAGTTGCTTCTATGCTTACTTTCTGGAGGGTTTTCATCAAAAATCGGTGTTGAATTTAATCGAAAGCTTTTTCTGCATCTATTGAGATGATCATATGGTTTTTCTCCTTCAATTTGTTAATATGGTGTATCACATTGATGGATTTGCATATGTTGAAGAATCCTTGCATTCCTGGTATAAACCCCACTTGATCTTGGTATATGATCCTTTTAATGTGCTGTTGGATTCTGTTTCCTGATATTCTGTTGAGGATTTTTGCATCTATGTTCATCAGTGATCTTGGCCTGTAGTTTTCTTTCTTTGTGACATCTTTGTCTGGTTTTGGTATCAGGGTGATGGTGGCCTCGTAGAATGAGTTTGGGAGTGTTCCTCCCTCTGCTACATTTTGGAAGAGTTTGAGAAGGATAGGTGTTAACTCTTCTCTAAATGTTTGATAGAATTTGCCTTTGAAGCCATCTGGTCTAGGACATTTGTTTGTTGTAAGATTTTTAATCACAGTTTCAATTTCAGTGCTTGCAATTGGTCTGTTTATATTTTTGCTTTCTTCCTGGTTCAGTCTCAGAAGGTTGTGCTTTTCAAAGAATTTGTTCATTTCTTCCAGGTTGTCCATTTTATTGGCATATAGTTGCTTGTAGTAATCTCTCATGATCCTTTGTATTTCCACAGTGTCAGCTGTTACTTCTCCTTTTTCATTTCTAATTCTATTGATTTGAGTCTTCTCCCTTTTTTCTTGATGAGTCTGGCTAATGGTTTATCAATTTTGTTTATCTTCTCAAAGAACCAGCTTTTTGTTTTATTGATCTTTGCTATCAGTTCCTTCATTTCTTTTTCATTGATTTCTGATCTGATCTTTGATTTCTTTTCTTCTGCTAACTTTGGGGATTTTTTGCTCTTGTTTCTCTAATTGCTCTAGGTGTAAGCTTAGGTTGTTTGAGATTTTTCTTGTTTCTTGAGATAGGATTGTATTGCTATAATCTTCCCTCCTAGAACAGCTTTTGCTACACCCCATAGGTTTTGGGTCATCGTTTTTTCATTATCATTTGTTTCAAGGTATTTTTTGATTTCCTCTTTGATTTCTTCAGTGATCTCTTGGTTCTTTAGTAGTGTATTGTTTAGCCTCCATGTGTTTGTATTTCTTACAGATTTTTTCCTGTAATTGATATCTAGTCTCATAGCATTGTGGTCAGAAAAGATACTTGATACAATTTCAATTTTCTTAAATTTACCAAGGCTTGATTTGTGACCCAAGTTATGATCTATTCTGGAGAATGTTCCATGAGCATTTGAGAAGAAAGTGTATTCTGTTCTTTTGGATGGAGTGTCCTATAAATATCAATTAAGTCCATCTTGTTTAATGTATCATTTAAAGCTGTGTTTCCTTATTTATTTTCATTTTGGATGATCTGTCCATTGGTGAAAGTGGAGTGTTAAAGTCCCCTACTATGATTGTGTTACTGTAAATATTCCCTTTTACGGCTGTTAGCATTTGCGTTATGTACTGAAGTGCTTCTATGTTGGATGCATAAATATTTACAATTGTTATATCTTCTTCTTGGATTGATCCCTTGATCATTATGTAGTGTCCTTCCTTGTCTCTTGCAATAGTCTTTATTGTAAAGTCTGTTTTGTCTGATATGAGAATTGCTACTCCAGCTTTCTTTTCATTTCCATTTGCATGGAATATCTTTTTCCATCCCCTCACTTTCAGTCTGTATGTGTCCCTAGGTCTGACGTGGGTCTCTTGTAGACAGCATATATACGGGTCCTATTTTTGTATCCATTCAGCCAGTCTATGCATTTGGTTGGAGCATTTAATCCATTTACATTTAAGATAGTTATTGATATGTATGTTCCTATTACCTTTTTCTCAATTGTTTGCGGTTTGTTATTGTAGGTCTTTTCTTTCTCTTGTGTTTCCCACTTAGAGAAGTTCCTTTAGCATTTGTTGTAAAGCTGGCTTGGTTGTGCTGCCTTCTCTTAGCTTTTGCTTGTCTGTAAAGGTTTTAATTTCTCCGTCAAATCTAAATGAGATCCTTGCTGGGTACAGTAATCTTGGTTGTAGGTTTTTCCCTTTCATCACTTTAAATAGGTCCTGCCACTCCCTTCTGGCTTGCAGAGTTTCTGCTGAAAAATTAGCTTATAGGGATTCCCTTGTATGTTATTTGTTATTTTTCCCTTGCTGCTTTTAATTTTTTTTCTTTGTATTTAATTTTTGATAGTTTGATTAATATGTGTCTTGGCGTGTTTGTCTTTGGATTTACCTGTATGGGACTCTCTGTGCTTCCTGGAGTTGATTAACTATATCCTTTCCCATATTAGGGAAGTTTTTAGCTATAATTTCTTCAAATATTTTCTCAGTCCCTTCTTTTTTTTTTCTCTTCTTCTTCTGGGACACCTATAATTCGAATGTTGGTGCATTTAATGTTGTCACAGAGGTCTCTGAGACTCTCCTCAATTCTTTTCATTCTTTTTTCTTTATTCTGCTCTGCAGTAGTTATTTCCACTATTTTATCTTCCAGGCCACTTATCCGTTCTTCTGCCTCAGTTATTCTGCCATTGATTCCTCCTAGAGAATTTTCACTTTCATTTATTGTGTTGTTCATCATTGTTTGCTCTTTAGTTCTTCTAGATCCTTGTTAAATGCTTCTTGTATTTTCTCCATTCTATTTCCAAGATTTTGGATCATCTTTACTATCATTAGTCTGAACTCTTTTTCAGGTAGGCTGCCTATTTCCTCTTCATTTATTTGGTCTGGTGGGTTTTTATCGTGCTCCTTCATCTGCTGTGTATTTCTCTGTCTTCTCATTTTGTTCAACTTATTGTGTTTGGGGTCTCCTTTTTGTAGACTGCAGGTTCATATTTCCTGTTGATTTTGGTTTCTGCCCCCAGTGGGTAAGATTGGTTCAGTGGGTTGTGTAGGCTTCCTGGTGAAGGGGACTGGTGCCTGTGTTCTGGTGGATGAGGCTGGATCATGTCTTGCTGGTGGGCAAGACTGTGTCCAGTGGTGTGTTTTGGGTGTCTGTGACCTTAGTATGATTTTAGGCAGCCTCTCTGCTAATGGGTGGGGTTGTGTTCCTGTCTTGCTAGTTGTTTGGCACAGAGTGTCCAGCACTGTGGCTTGCTGTTTGTTGAGTGGAGCTGGGCCTTAGCATTGAGATGGAGATCTCTGGGAGAGCTTTTGCCGTTTAATATTATGTGGGGCCGGGACGTCTCTGGTGGACCTATGTCCTGAACTTGGCTCTCCCACCTCAGAATCTCAGGCCTGACACCCAGCCAGAGCACAAAGACCCTGTCAGCTACTCAGCTCAGAAGAAAAGGGAGAAAAAAGAATGAAAGAAATAAAATAAAATAGTTATTAAAATAAAAAAAATATATTATTAAAAATAAAAAAAAATTTAAGTACTTTAAAAAAAGAAAGAAAGAAGAGAGCAACCAAACCAAAAAACAAATCCACCAATGATAACAAGCACTAAAAACTATACTAAAAAATAAAACAACAACAAAGACAGAGAGAACCCTAGGACAAATGGTAAAAGCAAAGCTATACAGACAAACTCACACAAAGAAGCATACACATACAAACTAACAAAGAGAAAAAAGAAAATAAAAAGAAATAAATAGGAACAGAGCAACCAAATCAATAAACAAATCTACCAATGATAATAAGCTCTAAATACTAAACTAAAATAAACATAAAACTAGAAAAAAATTAGATTCAGAAAGCAAGCCTGAAGTCTACAGTTGCTCTCAAAGTCCACCGCCTCAATTTGGGGATAATTCATTGTCTATTCAGGTATTCCACAGATGCAGGCTACATCAAGTTGATTGTGGAGATTTAATCTGCTGCTCCTGAGGCTGCTGGGGAAATTTCCCTTTCTCTTCTTTGTTCGCACAGCTCCTGGGGTTCAGCTTTGGATTTGGCCCCACCTCTGCATGTAGGTCGCCCTCTGGCATCTGTTCCTCAACCAGACTGGAGGGGGTTAAAGAAGCAGCTGATTAGGGGGCTCTGGCTTACTGAGGCCATGGGTGGGAGGGGTATGGAATGTGGGGTGAGCCTGTGGAGGCAGAGGCCAGTGTGATGTTGCAACAGCCTGAGGTGCGCCATGTGTTCTCCTGGGGAAGTTGTCCCTGGATCATGGGACCCTGGCAGTGGTGGGCTGCACAGGCTCCCGGGAGAGGAGGTGTGGATAGCGACCTGTGCTTGCACACAGGCTTTTTGGTGGCTGCAGCAGCAGCCTTAGCGTCCCACGCCCGTCTCTGGTGTCCGCGTTGGTAGCCACAGCTCCCACCTGTCTCTGGAGGTTGTTTAGGCGGTGCTCTGAAGCCCCTCTCCTTGCACACCTGAAAACAATGGTCTCTTGCCTCTTGGGCAGGTCCAGACTTTTTCCCGGACTCCCTCCTGGCTAGCTGTGGTACACTAGCTCCCTTCAGGCTGTGTTCACACAGCCAACCCCAGTCCTCTCCCTGGGATCTGACCTCCGAAGCCCGAGCCTCATCTCCCAGCCCCCATTCACCCCAGCGGGGGACCAGAAAAGCCTCTCAGGCTGGTGAGTGCTGGTCAGCACTGATCCTCTATGCAGGAATCTCTCCACTTTGCCCTCTGCACCCCTGTGGCTGCTCTTTCCTCCGTGGCTCTGAAGCTTTCTTCCTGCCCATCCCTCGTCTCTGCCAGTGAAGGGGCTTCCTAGTGTGTGGAAACTTTTCCTCCTTCATAGCTCCCTCCAAGAGGTGTAGGTCCCATCCGTATTCTTTTGTATCTGCTTTTCCTTTTTTCTTTTGCCCTACCCAGGTACGTGGGGAGTTTCTTGCCTTTTGGGAAGTCTGAGGTCTTCTGCCAGCATTCAGTAGGCATTCTGTAGGTGTTGTTACACATGTAGATATATTTCTGATGTATTTGTGGGGAGGACGGTGATCACCATGTCTTACTCCTCCGCCATCTTGAAGGTCCCTTATAGCTTTGAAAGGATTTCAGACTGTGTCATTTCATCTACCTATAAGGTCTAAATTCACATGAATTAGACTCTCATTCATTAGACTGTCACTCTCACTCATCACTCATGTAATGTGGTACAGAAACTTCTTGTCTTGTCAATGGTTCATGTAGAGCTATAATTTGGAATATGTTAAAGAAATGTATCTAGTGACTGTTCATGGTGCTAGATCCTTCCAGAATCATTGACTGAGTAAATGCTTAACTCTCTGATTTGCCCTATCCCTAAGTATCAAATTTTGGACCTCCCTCATTTTTAACTTTAAAGGCACTATTTTGTTTTAGCTTCTAGCTATACAGCAACATTTTCCCATCAGAAATGGATCCTAGAATACTTTGAAGCAACTGGCATAGAACTTCTCTCGACATATGTCTTGTGGTAGTTAGCAGTTGCCAAAACGTCACATTATTCTTGGTGAAACAGAAAAACTTCTATCTGGAAATCATTAGAGGTCCATGACCTATAAAGCTATTTGCAAACCCAACACAAATTTAAACAAATGTGAAAGTGTTGCTCCATTCATCACTCGGATGGAATTAATCCAGAACTTCTGGGATATCCTTAACTGAGAGGTGGTCACTGAATCCCCCCTCTAATTAGGCCCTGGCTTCATCACAATTCGAAAAGATTTCTTATTGACTCGTATTTTCCTACCATTGGTTCTCAACATTCACCCTCTAATATAATATAGCCACTAAAGATTAATTAATTAATTTTAAATTTTCTAAGGTGTGTTCAGAAAGATCTTTGACTCCTGTCTCCCTTGCTTGTTAGCTGTTTTATCACTGACAGGAAACATACTTCCCTAAACTCTACAAGGGAGGTCACATGACATAGTGAAAAGAGCTTGGGCTTCCACATTTATTAGCTGTGGAGCTTAGGTAAATTTCATAGTTCCTTGGGAAGTCAGTAATTTCTGTGAGACTCAACTTCCTTATCAGTAACATGGGGTTAATAATAGCTGCCTTAGTGAATTCTTGAGCTATTTTTTAGAAAGCTTTTCTATTTATTTGTCTATTTCTATACCCATCTCTGTCACTTTCTCTAATCCTATCTCCATCTCTAATTCTACACCTGTATTTCTAAATGATAAACATAAAACACCCAAAAGTATTAGCTAGCTCCTTTGACTCTGTAATTATCTAAAATTAGCTCATATTTCTTATATACAAATATTAAATCCAATATGTAAATTTCAATTTCAACAAATAACATATTACAATACATGCCTTTAAGCAGGAGAATTGCATTAACTGAATGGTTGAAGGAAGTATAGGAAATACAATTTCTTTTAAACAAAACTGCATATAGGAAGAAGAATATTCTTTAAATAGACATAGTCTGTTGCCTGGTAAATCTGATTTTGATTTTATTTTACTGTGTGTTTTCACTTCATTTTTTTTCAATATTGAAATATAAATATGCTTCTTATTAAAAACTACCTAGAACATCAAATCCCATGCAGTAAGAGTGTTAACCATTGTAAACCCTGTCATGTCTCTGAGAAGCAAAGGAATTATCTTGTTATCAATTTAATAACGGAACATTGAAGTAAATGATGCCATCCACTGACACCAGTAACACTGTCTCTCTGGGGAAATTCATGTCTGTGAGAACTGTCAATCCAGATGGATATGGACATATTAAACATACTCCTTTCAATCCATAAATCTACCCTTTCTGGGAATCTTAATAAAAAGATTCCTTATTTTGATAAAGACAAGCTACACAGAATATCTTGACATTACTGATCTATAATCCTTTTATTTAAAAAAATATTTTGTGGAAGGGGTTAGTAAATAATTTAACAAATTTTCTTCTTCTTCCTTTGTTTGCTTTAACATAACCTGCATGTAAAATATTATTCTGAGGTTTTAGATGAATGAAGTATTAATAATTACATAGATGTAAAAAGCAGATATAAGGTATTGAGATTCACCTATTTGCTTTAGCAAGCTTTCTGCAAAACATAGTTTACCTCTGCTGTTTTGCATTAAAATTGCCTCTAGTTCTAATTCAGATGGATATAAGATGATTCTTTATATTAAATGTGTCATACATTTTCCCATGAGAATATATGACAAGAAAAGTAAAAATCGTTAAGTATAAATATATCAATCAAATATACAGTACTAGAAAATAATGAAAATCTTCTCAGTACAAAAATACATTATAAGAAGAAGCAGAAAGCAAGAAATCAGTTCCGTTGCATTGTAAAATTACTGAGATGTTTTAGTATCTTAGATTGCTGGTGATATTAAATTGCATTAATGGACACAGGTTTTAGCCAAAACCTAGAAGTAATGACATCCTCAATGCCTAAAAACTGTGGAAGGAAGAACACATATTGATAAGGGGAAAAGAAGTTCAAGGTGGAAGTAAGGATTCTAGAAAATGTTCTTGAAATTTCCAACTGATTTTGAACTACTCCCAGCGTCTCCACCCCAGACGATTATATTCCAGGGTGAAGAGAGGGCTAACTTGCCATGAGATCATTCGACGTGCTCTTGTCCAAATGCCTTGTGGGCAACCCAACTAGATATCTTAACAGGCACCAGAAACACTATGTACCCAAAACCAAACCCACCATTTCCCTCCCCAGATCTGTGTCTCCTGCTACATTCCATCTTTAGTGAACGGAGCCATCAAATACACAGTTATGTAAATGAGAACTGAGAATCATTCTATAATACTTCATTTCTTTATGCAATAAGCCCTACACTGGCTACTTGAATAGTCACTATCTCTGGCAATTCCAACTGTTACACCCTCTAAAATTTATCGCCTCTTCCATGTCCACTGCCCTTGTCCAGGTTGTTCCCAATTATTTCCTATGTCAGGTCCTTCTATAGACCTGGTACCTAATAGCTACATAAGATATACTATGGCTTTAATTCTCACAACAATTTTACGACATAGGCACAAATATTCCCATTTTAAAGATTTTTTTAAATTAAAGATAACTTGTATTAAAGTTTAGATAATTGCAACAGTTTAGAAAAATGCAATATGAAGAATAAAAACCTACCTCTAACTCTATTCTCTACCTCTAGGCCCTTTTTCCACAAATGTGAACACTATTAATGTTACTTATCTATTTAAAAACATACATTTTTACACCAAAGAGGTCATATTATGCACATGGTTCTGCAACTTGAACTTCAATTCCAAAATTATCTTTGATATTTATTAAATCAGCCTCTATGTATTTTTTCCAATTTTTAAAAAACCATTAAACAATACCACCGAAACTACTTTTGTACACATATGTTGGAGATTATATCCACTGAGTAAAATCTTAATGAAGAGATTTCTGGGTCAAAGGGCACTTGCATTCAAAATTTTATTGTTATGGTCAAATTCTTCTGTAGAAAGTGTGTACTAATCCCACTATCAGCATATGAAAATGCCTATTTTCCCATATTCTATTATATTAATCAGAATCCTGGCAGGAAACAGATGGCACACTCAATTTGAGTAATTTGAGTAAAGATTAATAAAAGGGCTATTTACAAAGTGGTAGCCTTGTGGAGCAAAACCACAAGGGACAGTGGAGCATACCAAAGGAGCCAGTAGGGAGTCATTACCATCCCAAGACCTGAAGGCTGGTGAAGAGGAAGGGCCATCAGACAGGAGCTGAGATTTAGTGGCATTCACAGCCACCTCACAGTGACTCTTCAGGGAGGGAGCTCCCAACCTTTCCACAATCTCTCTGGTCCTCCTGACTGAGCCCAACTGGAAGCCAGAGGACAAGGTGGACCATTGATGTGGGTCAGCCTTCCAGATCCAGATATGGTGTGAAAGGGGAGAGTGGATCTGAGCAGCACACTGAAGATGTCGACCGGACCTTATAACTTTCCAGAGTTGAAAGTTAAAAAGGGTTTGTGCATAATGTTGAAGCATGTGGGTATTTCTATTCTGTCATGTTGCTTTCTGAACTATTAAATACTCCTTTGCTAAGTGGTTTTGGTGTCTCTACTTTTTTTTTTTTTTTTTTTGCGGTATGCGGGCCTCTCACTGTTGTGGCCTCTCCCATTGTGGAGCATAGGCTCTGGACGCCCAGGCTCAGTGGCCATGGCTCACGCGCCCAGCCACTCCGCGGCATGTGGGATCTTTCCGGACTGGGCACGAACCCGTGTCCCCTGCATCGGCAGGCGGACTCTCAACCACTGCGCCACCAGGGAAGCCCTTCGTGTCTCTACTCTTGTTCTTTTTCCAACAAGTTTCGGTAGAGCTACTCAGGGATCTTTCCAAAATGTAAGCGGGGTCATGCCATTTCTCTGCATAAAATCTCTCTGTAGTTCCCCATTTTTCAGGGATAAAGTTTAAACTCCTAGGCAAGAATAAATGGCTTTCATAATTGGGCCCCTGTGGTCTGGGTCCATCTCTCTAGCCATCATGCTTGTTACAAAAAAACTGCTCGTTTGTATTCAGCTCTCAAGCACTGCTGAGCCATTTGCAGTTCCCAGTTGTGAACCATTTTCTCACACTTGTGTGTGACTATATTACTTGATCAGCAAAGCCAGCTCCTCCTTTGTACACATGGTCAACTCCTATTCATTCTTCAAGATGCCACTCCAGAGTCCCTACCTCTGGAAGGCCCTTCCCAACTAACTCTCTTTTGGCAAAGTTAGACACTCGGTACTCTCAACCTCTATGTGACATTGTGCATTTCTCCCTTGCACACAGTTTTCTGAACCTGTTTACTTGCTTATCCTCCCCTTTAGATTGTGAACAACTTGAGAGCAGGGCTTGTTGCTTGCTCATTTTTTCATCTTCCTCTTTGGTATAGAGCAGAGACTCTGATGTCTGATGAGTGTGAGTCCTGGGGCCTTCACTAATTTACTCTGTGTACTTGGTAAAGTCCTTTAATTTCTCCAAGTTCCTTAGCTTACAAAATGGACATAATCTTAGCGCCTCACTCTTACGACTGTTGTGAGAGTTAAAAGAGTTTTAAGTTTGCCAAACCTTTAGCACTATGTCTGGTATAGAAGCACTCCATAAATCGTTAGTCATTAATCTTGTTTGCTCTAGAATGTTTACGTATCATATCAAACCACCAAGGATTCCATTGCCAAGAGGTTCACAGCGACTATTTGCATGAAAAAACACTACCTTTCCCTAGAGTAATGTGAAAAGGTTTGAGGCCTGACATTAAAACTCCTGAGGGCATCAAATTTAACATTTCTGGACAAACAAAAGAAACAAGTGGTTGCTCAAATCTCTGGGTAACTAGAGAAATACAAGGGTAGACTTGTTTTGTCAGTTATTGTTCATTGTGTAATCCATAGCATACAAGAGTGTCTAACACATAATGGGGGATAATAATATTTGGTGAAAGAATGCATATGTCTTAGGTTGGGGGGACACAAACTGCTTATTGATATGAACCACTGTTGTGGCCTAAAGTGCCACACAAGCCCATTGTCAGTGACTGGGAAATTATTGCAACTCCTCAGGAGGGTGGAAACACCACTCAAAAAGCATGGCAACAATGTAGGGTCTTAAAAACTGTTATCTCTGGTGGGAAATTCTCCCTCAGCTTTGAAGACCTGATGGCAGAATCAATAGGAAGAATATTTCCAAGAGCAGAAGCAGGAAGAATTTCTGTAAGAGGTGAGGTTCTAAAATAGTAAGACATGTAAAGTACTGAGGACAGGAGCAAGGAGATAGAGCATAGAAGCAATGGGGATTGGAGTTCTGTGTTAATACTGAGTGCTGCTTCTGAGTCAAATGCTGCTGAAATTCTGATTCATTCTTACTCCTTGTTTTATCTTTGAGAAAAGGGAGAGAAATAGAATTCTCCTCACCATTAATTCTAAGTGGTATTATGAATAAACTAAAAAAATAAATCTGATTTTTAAATTATAATTTACAATATTAAGAAAAGTACCACTATTTGGATACAGTTTATAAAATGCACATTTTAAACAAATAGCACAGTCATTAGGGAGAGTTATACAATTAGACGGAAGAAGGCTCTCAGAATTTGATTATTTAGTCCTTATCAAGGCACCATGAAAATGACTGGATTGAGGGCAAATGACAAGGGCAAGTGATATTAAATGAGGGGATTAAGGTCACATTTGCAGACTTCCTCTGATAACATGTCCACTGATGAGTAGGGATTGTGGTAGGCTGACCTAGGAGACCACGAAATCAGCAAACTAAAGGCGGGGTAAAGTACCATAAACTTTTCTCATCATGGTCTAAGACATCCCACTTCCTACTTGCATGGTGTTGTTAGGTCAGTGGCATTGCCTCAGATCCTGCAGGTCAGAATACAGAGTTTTAGCACATGACAGGGTGGTAGGCTCTGGTGCTTCATTCACTGAGCACCTACTGTTTGCCAGGAGTTGTGCTAGGTTCTAGGTATACAACAGTCAAGAAAACAGATGTGATATCAGCATACATACCTCAAGATTACAGTCTAGTGAGGAATAGAAGCACTCAAAGAACATAAAATGGTGTATGCCTACAAACTGTGATGAGTGCTGCAAGTAGGTTGTTATGGTATCCAAACAAACACATACATACAATAATGGGCACTTGACATAGATAATCCTTTCAGGTAATGTCTACCCATAGAAGTGACTTGCAATTGAAAATCTGACAGATGAGTGGAATTTTGGGGGGTGAAAAATGGCCAAATTCAACTAAGCGGACTATCATGTATCAAGACCCAGATGCAGTGAGAACTAGTCATGTTTAAATACATAAAAGAAGACTAGTATTGCTGGATGGTACTGACAGGAGGGAACGGAATAAGATGCTGCCAGGGAAGCAAATAGTAACCATAGTAAAATGTTGGTTCCAGCAAAAGAAACCATACTGTGATGATCTTATGAGGAATTAGCTAGAAAACTCTCTAGCTCTCCCATGCTGCCCATATGCCTATGTTTTTCAACTTGAGGGTGGAGTTGAACATCACTGAATTCTTGATTTCATTCAAGTCTGCAGGTAACCACACATCCATACTGTAAGCTCTTTTTCTGTCTGGTGTGTTATCTGGCCTAGGGGGAGGAGAAGTATGATTATGGCTAAGTGGGGTAGGTGAAAGGAAAGCAGCAACTTCTTTTGTTCCTTTCCTTTCAGACCTGATTTTATCCTGAAGAAGAGAATACAAAATGACATTGCATCCCTCCTGCTGGGGAGAGTGCAGAATTGGTCATGGGCAATTGTGAGCACTGAACTGACATAGTACCCTGGTGACCCGAATGAGTTAATGTATTGTCCAGAAGCTCTAATTTACAACCAGGAAGAATTTGGGGTATTGAGAGGCAGATTGAATAGGTCCATTTTGGCCCATTGTGATTTCAGTGACAGGTCCAGTTTGCTCTAGTCTAAACTGACTCACCGAATCATGCATTCAGACAATTAAATCACCAACCCTTTGACATACTGTAGGATTCCTGCAATGTGACACAGCCCTGTCACTTCAGGTTCCAGCTTAATGTGCCCTTTACTTTCCAGTCCTTTCCTCTTTTCAGGCACTCTGTGCTGAAAATATTCTTTGACATTGATTTTAAAACAAGATATGCACAGTGTTGCTTATCTTTCTATTAACCTATGAATACAAAATCTTGCCTATAAGCTTGTAATAAAACCAGATATATAACTAGAAATATAGCTAGCCATCTTGATTCTAAGATTTGTACCTTTTTAATTAACCAGCACTATGTCATATCTGTTTGTCTTTTCTTGTGGAACTTTCTTAGTATATATCAATAATAACTATTACATTTATTTTTATCTATTGATGATAAGAGATAATTCCAATAAAATACATAGTCAAAGAGGATTTTAAAAAAACACTTCCAGAGTGGTTCATGAAACTAATAAAAATGATATCTGGGAAACATTTAATACTTTTTCAATCAAAATATCAGTGGGAAAGTAGTCCCTATAATAATGGGTGTTCAGTGGTTACATGGGAACACTCCAGAACTTTTGCTACGGTGGTTTATTCAGAAACAGTCATGGTGCTGCTGGATGGAAACAAGATGGAAATGAGTCTTTCATCACACAAGTAGAAAAGACAACTGAAAGTAGAGTGGTAGTCAGAATACTATTGGCAAAGAAAACACAGACACGTGGCTCTGATAAGAATGAGAAGAAAGAGAAACACCATGTGGAAACTGACCTGCTATACTGTGAAAGAAAGATTCTTTGGCCCCAGTGGTTAAACTGTATCACCAGAACTATATAAAGGAGGAAATGAACATTGATTATGATACTATGCATCATTTATTATTTGTTATGCAAATACTTATAGTGAAGTTCTCCATAACACTCATTACTGAGTTTGGGCTCAGTTATTCTCAGGATCCTCCTGTCACCTTAATAAGATCAATTTGAAAGAGGCTTCCTCTTCTCCAGACACTGATATTAGTATATGACCTAGTGGGCCCTTGAGTATTATATTTGAAATTCTTGTGCCCACAGTGAATAAAACCCTTTTCCAAATGCTGTTCTAGTGAAGATTAAATTTTTCTTAGATTTTTCTAAAATATAAAAACCAAGCAATTAAGAATTCTTAGATTGGCCATTCCCGGCATTCCACATTATCTTTATTCTAATATGTTCCAAAGGCATCAAGTAACCAATTCAGTTTTTCAGATTTAAAATTTTCCTTGTTTTAAAAAACATATAAATTAAACAAATTGTACCATGTTTATTGAATATAGATTACATAGATAATGAGTTTGCCTTAAAAATTTTAGGGCATATCGTGACTATGCTTAGGGTAGTGTATTATAAAAAACTGATAAAGTTAATTTGAAATCCCTAGATGATAAATACGTATATGTTTGGCATACATAGTTAATTCTTTTATTAAGTGTATATTAAAATCAGCAGGATAACTAGATGTTACCAAAATATTCCAACTCAAGAAAAACAAAGAAAACTATTTAGTTTCCTCTTTACAACAATACAATAGATTATTAAGCTGATATCTTTAATAAACTGATGATTTGTATGTTTTGGTAGAACACAATTAGGCAAATCAAGATATTTCAGTATGACAGCAACAATTTCAAAGTAAAGGTAGAATTATCATATTGTCTTATTAATTATTGGGAATATTTTATTACTAAAAATAAAACTATAAAGATATCAGAAGAAAGGGGGAATTGGAGATTTCTACTCTCCTTCTATGACAACAACTTCTTGAAAACTCTAATCTCCTATAATGATCCAGTTCTTTGTTACTCCAGAGGAAAATTTAGAGGGGACATTTTATAGAAACAGATGTCTGACTAGTAAGGTTTCACACATGATTATGCTCTTAGATTATAGATAAACTTCAATGGAGATAAAAGTATATTTGACATTTTACAAAACAGCCTTCATCCAAACATGCTATGGCTTCAAGCCAATCCTCCAACTCTGGTCAAATCATTCTGTATTCGATTCTAAAAACATTCTTACTTGAACCTTTGGCAGCATTCTTTTAATTATTCCCCTTTTCACAACTTTCATTCCTTACTTGCATTATAACTGTACACTTTCATACATATTATATCTATTGGCTTCAGCTAACTGAAAAAGAAAACCCATGTCTTCTTTACAGCTATAATGTAGACGTCACTATTTAGGCCATTTCGACTACTTAGGATTTTGTTTTATATGATGTTCCTGCAAATTCCTATAGCATGAGAGATTTCAGATTCAGAGTTGGCAGAAGAGCTTCATCATTTATGCAGCATTTAATATATGAATTAAGTTGTTTTGATCCTGCACTATTTCATGTTTGATCCTCAAATACATTCTTTGAGAAAATTTCTATCAACAACCACTGACTTGGAAAACTCTGAGGCCAAAGGAAAGGCATATAGCCAAGCCTTTGTCCTTTGTTTTTTGAAGTTAATTATCTATATGTTGGTAATCCAGTCAAAATACAAGCTTTCTGATATTGGAAATCTTGAGAATTGGACAAAAATGACTTTCTCGATTTTTTTTCCTGGTTATTATCTCAAGAGCCAACATAAACCTATTCCTATTTCTGCTTGGTCAAATGACTGACATTTTTGTGTGTCCAAAGATCTATACCTTCATCACATATAAGCTATAATACAAAACTCCTGTTTGTCTATTCTAGGAAATTACTAAGAAAACATAACCCCAATCCTTCACTCTACCCTAGGTACCAAAATAATTTCACAGCTGATTTAAAACTCTTACCCTCATCTTCATGCCCCAAGTGCAATGTGACCTGTCTAGCCAGGAAACTAACAGAGCATTCTCTCTCTTCCTCTTTCTGCCGTGTGTTCCCCAGCTCCCAGCAGTGGTCTGTTCCCATAGTTAACCTCACAGACAAGATAAAGCTTTCTTGCCCAATGAAGCAAGAAGAAAAAAATTTCTCTCTGAAAATGTGCCTCCATCTCAAATTTTTTTTTCCAGGAATAGATATTAATCCTGCCCCTTTGCCCACTCAGCCAATAGTCAAAAAATCTCTGAATATAAAAATTCTCAGTAATTTTCTGTGTTGCTCCCGTCAAACTAGTTCATTACATATGACTAAAATGGAGTAGGGAATAGAAAATAATATGTATTCACCTCTGGAATGATCTCTTATCTTTTCTGAGCATGAGATCCCACTGGCTTCTCTTATGTGCAATTCAAAGATGCCTAAAAAATGACTAAGTATTTATGGTTCCGTTAAAATATAAAAGCTCTTTCTTCTGTTATTCAATATCCACTGCAACAAATACTACTGCAATGTAGGTTATATGGTACAATAAGATTTCTCAGCCTCAGTGAGAGATCTTTTTAATCAAATCATTGTCAGACATGTAGTATCTTTAAGGCGGTGATAGCATCACTCCATCTGTTTGTTTATGGGTGAGACTGTGATTTGGCCAAGTCATATAGCTGCCAACAGAGCTGCAAAAGATTGTAGTTCTTGCAGACTGGGCCCAGCATTTATTCATTTATTCCCTACACTCCATGATTGTTTCCCAAGCTCATCCTCCTTTCCCCACTCCCCCCCACCACCAAGCTGCCGACTCCCTAATCTCAGTTTCAATCAGTTGCTTGAAATTATTTTGGAAAGAGAAGTAGTTCTTCAAATTCTAAACCTGAAAAGGAAAAACAATTCAAAAAGTTAATAGCCAACAAATATTTATTTGAGTGATTACCATGTGCCAGGCACTGTAGAACAAAATTAATAAGGTGGAATCAGTAGAGGTAGAAAAGCAGCAGGTTTTGTTCACACAAGGAAGTTTCAAGAGTTTGAGCTCATTACTTAAAATAACAAGGGGATCATGTGATAGGAGACAGTTAAGACAGACATCCAATCAACCAGCCAAGGAGCTACAACAAAAACTAAAAGCTAAACGACAACAAAATCTACCTGAGGTCCTTAAAAAACACTTGATAACATCACTTACACAAATAAGTGATTCATATAATTTGAAAATGAACACATTCAACATGCATCAAGTCCTTAAGTTTTTCTGAGTGTGTTTAGGTGTTTTTAAGTCTGTTCATGTGAGTACCAGTAAGAAAGGTTTCTTTTCAAAGTGCTTATATGGTTATAATTAAATGACAGTATTAATTTGGATTGAGAAAATGGTTTACTTTGCTAAACAGAATATTTGGTAAATAGAGTATTAAAATTTTAAAACATTTAGAAAATTTTACAAGGATGCAAATGACATCAGAATATCAGTTCAGGAAAACTTAGTAAAATAGTGAGCATTTTTAGAAGTGGACATTAGACATAAATTTGGATTTTGGTAGAATTAATACAAACTATTATGCCACCTTTGTAACTATACAGAGAAATGTTAAATGTTTAGTCAGACTATTAATGGTATAATATGATATAGATCTTGGTAAATTTGAGTTAATGTGGACTACAATTTGTGCTATGTATATGACTGTAAAGATTGGTATGTGTTATAACTTGTTTTATTTCACATAATTTGATTTTATATTTCACTTAACTTGTATGATTTTTAAATTTCAGTAAGTCAATAATATATTGGTGAAAATATTTTATATAAGAAATAAATTCAGCATAACTTTGTCTGCCTTAAACCTAAATACAAAGAAATATCTGTCATTGTGGTCTGCAATTTCTTCCTTTTTTTTTCTTTTTTTCTTGTCTTTCCTTTTCCTTCTTCCTTTTTGTTTTGTTTTGCTTTGCTTTCCAGTCAGGAGGTATGATTAAGTAGATATTGTTATAGGTAAGTGTTGCATATTGGTGAGACTGAAAGCTTTGAAGTTAAATTCCTGGCTTTGTTACTTTCTAGTACTTTTATCTTAGGTAATTTACTTATTTTTTTTAGGATTAGTATGCACACTTGTAAAGTGAGGAAGATACTTTCTGTTTAAAATTGTGATGTGCATTAGTGATAAACTAGGTATTACTCAGCATAGCAACTGGCACAATAATGGGCAATTATTACTAATTAATTTAGTCATTGTTAATTACCATACCCTGACTAATAGATACTGACAACATATAAGTCTAAAGGATGTGCACCTGGATTTTAATTGTATTCTCTTGGGTGTGTTTTATTTGGGGGTGGGGGGAAGGGAAGGTTAGCAATAACCAAAAAACATGTATTTAGGAAAAGAGGCATGAGGTGCTTAAGAAATGTGGACAAACTGAACACCAGTTTGCATGACTTGGGTACCAATATATCTAAACTTCATTTTTCTCCTTAGTAAACAGATTGAGCCAGATGATGCTTGCTAATTAGTGATTCAAAGATTCTGGCATTCAAGGACCCTGTGACTTAACAATTCAGTTACATTTATTGAGAATGATAAAGAATGGCACCTCCAACTTTTTTCTACCATCATCAGATTTCTAAGATTAGAAGGCTGTTTCAGTGATGATTGGAAGTAAATCTTAATATAAATCAGAACATCACAGGAGATGCATAGAAGTTCCTTAGTTAGAACTATGAGAAAGGAATATTACCCTTGGAAAATCCAAGTGTGTGATTTGATATAGCCTATCTAATCAATCACTGATCGACTTAGACAGATTTGGTCACCTGTTTGTTAGACTCGGCCAACATGGCCTAGGGGACGTGAATTTTTAAATAAGAATAATAATTTAAACTAAGTATTTTGACAGTTGCCTTTTCTTTAAAAAAAAACAAAAAAACAAGCAAACAAACAAAAAAAACCTTTCATGGCATGAGTCCTTTAATTATATGGCTGATTTTCAATAAATTATTGAAAAATTGAAGAAATGCCCACTTCCACATGAAATTAAACAACATACCAAGATGTATATGACAGAGAAGCAATTGAACTTGGCTGGGCATGTGCCTTGGCCCTAGGAATACCAAGAGACCACTATCTGGAGGGAAGAACAGAGACTTATATGCAAATAATTACAAGATAGAGTTATATATGCATTGACAGAAGTACCATTATCCTTCTCCCATATCTAGTTCCTCTTATAAATATTCTGGTTTACATCTGTACACCTTTCTGTATCTGTAAAATGTGCCTATGTGAATCAATCCTTTTGAGAATGTAGAAGTGGAGCCTGGAGCCTGGGGCTTAGAAAGAACAAAGAAAGAGAAATAGTACATAGCAGAACAGGCTTAGGTGTTTTTGTCAGACAATCTTTGGCAAGACACTATAAAATAGGGCCTAAAACTATCCCTTAGAAAAATTCATTTATTCATTTTTCTTGAGATATATTAATTGAGTCCCACTATGCACAAGCTACTGTTCTAGAAGGTCGAGATACAGGAACAAATGAGGAAAAATAAAAAAGGTCCCTACCCTTATGAAATTCACACTCTAGAGAAGAAATAAGTTTTGTGAGAAAAGGGACAAATATATTATTGAATATATACTGAAATACTGAAATATACTGTCTAGTTGAATATTATATTCTAAAAAAGTTTCTGACACTTAGCATATATTCAATAAATATTGGTAGAATAAAAAGAACGGGACAATTTTGATAGTAATGAGTACTATTGGAGTTTGTCATAGGGGACTGCTCTCCACATGACAGTCAAGGAAAGCCACTGTAAGATAGTATTATTTGAATAGATAACTTGTGCTAGAATCTCTCATTTCTTTATAAAATTCAATTATATGAATGTTAGAGGATTTGCTATTGTCCCACAGATCTCAGACACTGTGACATATTTCTTCTTTGTTTTCTCAGTTTGGGTAATTTCTTTTACTCTGTCTTCAACTTCACTGATTCTTTTCTCTGCTATATCCAGTCTCCCTCAAGCCTATACTATGAATTCTTTATTTCTGAAATAGTATCTGTCATATATCTCTATTTGGATCTTTTTAATATTTTACAACCCTCTGATAAAATTCTACCATCTTTTCATGAATGTTTTTCCACTAGAACTTTTTTTTTCACATTTATCATGTTAATTCTAGAGTCTTTATCTGATAATTCCAATTCTATCTCTGGATATGCTTCTACAAACAACTTGTGAGAAAACTCTCTTGACCTGGGTCACATTTTTTTTTTTTCCTCAAACCTTATAACATTTCATTGTATGTCTGATAGTTTGTGTAAAAGAACAGTAGAGACTTAAATAAATAAAAATTATCTCAGAAAAGGGTGTACCCCTCCTTATGAGGCTGCTAATGTAGGAGACTGAGTTGATCAAATCTGTAGTTAAGCTGAGTCTGGGCTTTGTGTTGATTTTACTAGATCTAGTTCTCCACTGGCTTCAAATGTTTGAGTGTTGGATTAGAAATTTCTCTTCAGTAGGACTTGGAAACTGAGCCCCAGAAAGACTCCAGGGTCTCTTTATTATGATTAGTCCAGCCACCAACTTTCCAAACCATGGGATGTCTCTTGCTGCCTGCAGACCAGCTGCTAGCTTTTTGTGTTGCCGGGGAGTTCTTTTTGCTCTCTACTTCCACACTGGCCTTCCGTGCTTCAGAACATCTTTCTGCTGAGCATGCCTTCCTCAAGCCTTCAAAAGGGCTACTGCAATACAACTGGTGAAGGCTTAGAATGCCTTGGAGAATTTCTCTCAGGGCTCTTTCCCCACCCCAGGCTTCAGTAGGCCTCTGCCTTGTAATTGGAGAAGGTCCTGATTCCCTTCAGGATGATCTCTCTGGGCTCTGCTGCCTCAGCCCCACATCTGGTAGGCAGCTCAATGAAATAACATGGGAAAGAGTTGGTTGCTAATGGCTGACAAGTTCTCTGCCTGGGCTCCTTGAGGTTCTCACGCATCATACGACTCCAAACACATCCATTAAACATCCTTTAAATCTTTACTGGTTTCTCTGTTGTGGTTTCCTTCCCTTCCCACCATTCCTCCAGGGAGCAAAACAGTCAAGAGTCTCTTCTCTCCCAAAAAGAGCTTATCACTTTCTGGAATTTATTTATTTTGGGTTAATCTGCATGGGTTAAAAAAAAAATCCAATTTTGCTGATTATCTGACTTACTCTGGTTTTTAGGGTGGGAGTGTAATCTCTTCTGGCTTTCTATCTCCTAACTAGAAGCAGAAGTCCTGCCTGAAATTCAAAGACACAATCTAATCATATTGTGTCTATCTATCCTAGCTGAGTTTGAACTGAGAAGGTCTTGGAAGGTGTTAAGCAGAAGTAAGGCAAAAATTCTGAGTCGTAAAACATGATACAAAAACTTATTGAATAGTAAGTAGGAAAGTATGTTAAATGTAAAGCATTTGAAGTGTAATTATAGTCTGGGTAACAACAAAAATTATTGTTATATGTCATTTTCACATTGATTTCTAATCTGTTTTCTAATAATTCATCTAAAAACTTATTGCATACATAAGTTTTCCAGTCTATAAATGTGTTCATTTTCTATATTGACACCTCCCCCCCAACCTTGCAACCCAAGAGCCATAACTAAATTTACAATTTAAACTAAATCAACCACAAAACAGTTACTGATCATTTTAATATTAGGGATTTTAAAGGACACATTATGAAAAAATTAAAATGCAAAAAGAAGCACAAAGTTAAATTACTTATTATGGAAAGATTAGTTAATCTAGTTACTTCTCTAAATTTTTCATGAATAAAATATTACACAAAATTTCCTTTTGGGTGATCAGTATATAGATCAGAAACTCCCCAAAGAAGCTGTATTAATAGTTAACTCATTCTTTATTAATACTCTAGGCATTTTAACAACATGCAAAGTGAAGTATCTACTTCAAAAATGACTTTAATGGTAAGTTATTTCTTTGCTTCATGTACATTATGGATAATTAGCTTAGGAAAAATCTCAAAGGGAGAAAAAATATCCAACTGTGAAATTCACAAATACTTTCCTTGGACTGGGTGCAAATGCTATTCAGGCCAATACCAGGGATGCATAAATTCTCTCTATCTTATTTATAATCCAGTCTTGATTAGTTAGGAGCTCATTTTCCAGTTTGTGAATTATCTAGGTCTTTCCTTCTTCTCTTCCCTCTGGCTGATTACCTTTCCCATTTCTCTGCTCTTTAGCACCTCCACCAGAAGGGGAGGAAAATCCAGGTGAAAAGAAAAAGTGAATCATACATGGACATTTTTAAGTATTCTAAAGCTTGACTTTAAAAAATAATATTTTTTTTTCTATTGTGAGTGTTTGTACATCAGACCTCTGTCATCAATTTGAAATTTTACCACTAACAGTCTAAGAAATATCCTTGGGAAATTACCTTCATCTGGATATCAGATTCTAATACAAAATGGGGATGATATTCATGTATTCCTTACAAGGTTATTTGAATTCATAAAATCTCTTTGTCAAATTCTTGCTTCTTTTCCTTCTGTTAAGATTCAGGGCTTGCCTTGGGAAATGGCTCCTTGCCAAAAAATGCAGGTTTTTTTTTTTTTTCTTCCTTCCTTCTTTTTCTAAAATCTCACTTCTCTTAACACGGTTATGAAATGCACTCTTGGTAGAAAAGTAGAAGCTACTGGCAAAAATACCATATCTTTACTGTTGTATTTCATTCATAATTCTTCTCTATCTGCTATTAAGAAGATAATCACAAGCTACCTGTATTAATGGACCTCATTTTAATGTATATTTTCATGACTTTGATTCTTAAAATGAAGACACATCCCATAGAGTGAAATTTTAAGTAAATGAGAGGGTTCATTTTACACATTTGTTCTATTAAAGTTTGCCTCATTTGTGATATTTTAAGGATGAAGTACTAAATTTGCCTAGTGATTAAATTAGAAGTCCAATGCCTCCGTGACCATTCTCCTTTTAGATTGTTTATAATTAATTAGATCATATTTGTGCATCACAGGTATAGTTTTAAATTCTGATTAAATTGAATCAATTACCCAAACATAAATAATGGTTGAAATAGAAAGACAGTTATTAAAGAGCAGTCAATAGACCTTTAAAATAGTACTAAGTATTTATTTTTTTGAAAACTGTCTTAAAGTATAAAGAGAATAATTTTAAGTAAATACCTTAGAAGACCCAAGGGGAAAAATATGAAATTTGTTCCTTGTGAAAAATAAATCTCTGGAATATTCCCTGTATGGTACAGTGTAAAAGAATAAAATGCCCAGTGGCAAAAAAAAAAAAAAAAAAGTAAAATAGAATAAGTAGTTTGTAACAAAGTTAATGCAACACACATAACTATAGTATCTTATGTTAAATAACAGCCTCTATTTAACAATCTCCAACTTTTAGCCTCTCATAAAACGTTGGTGATTTTTAAAAAAACTAATAAATTAAATGGGCCCTTCAAGTAAAAAAAAAAAAAAGTTACAGTTAGGGACTTGAGGGGTCAGGGGCAGTAAGAGGTTTTACTTTATCCTTTCTTTCTCCTAGTTTCCCTAATACTTTAAGAGAAGAATGCATTAGAGCTGATTTCTCCACAAAAACAGAACACTGACTGATGTGAAATATTACCAAATTGATATTAAGTAAATGAGTCCACTGAGCAAACCTCTTCAGCAGTTTGAGTATGGGCTTTGTTTTTAGTTTATGACATGGTTTGGTTATGTAGCAAACATATATAATTGATAAATTGTATCCATTGCCTCTCTCATGAGCTAGTATATAACCAAGAAAGAGTCTAAATTCAATGCAACATCGCCATCCCCAGGGTCTCTTTCAAAATGGTTCAGTGTGTTGGATGCTATACTTCCAAACTGAGGAGACAATATTGTTACCCAAAAGGCAGCCTGACAAATTACAAAGTGGAGGAGAATTTGAGAAAAAGTATGTTGCAGGTAGTTAATGCTTGTGTATATAAAGTGACTAAAAGCTTTGATGGATTTTCTTAAGATTTTTCCTTTACTGAATGAGATAAAGCCCTAGCATTTTAATCTCCCACAAAGCAGAAGCTTAAAAAACCCACCCAACATTTCTTTTCTTTCTTTTCTTTCTTAACACTGTATAACATCATTTTTAACCTCACGTTAATTCCCGTGTCTCCATATCAAAGTGAATACAATCAAAACACTAGTCAATTTCACGAAAGGTAATAATTGACTGGTGGCTTGGGCAATGGGTAGGGATTGAACAGCCGGGTGACAGGGGTTTAGCCATTTAATCCAACCTGGGATTAATTCCCAGGGTACATCCCATGAAAAGTGCTTTTATAATTTTAAATTTAACCTACTGAATATGTTAAAAGAGATTTATTGAAATATAATTCTCTATATACTGTATATTATATAAAGTATAACATATAATAATTGCACATATTTAAAGCTTACAATTTTATATACTTTGAAACTATCATCACAATCAAGATAATGAATGTCTATCATGCCCCCAAATTTCCTTGTGACACTTTATAAACCCTCCCTCCAACTCCTCCCCTGTCTATGAGGCAACCATTAATCTATTTTACATCCCTATAGATTAGTTAACAGTTTCTACAGTTTTATCATAAAATATGTATTGTTTGAGGGGGAGAAGGGCTGGCTTTTTTTTTCTCAGCATAATTTTTGAGACTAATCCATGTTGTATGTATCAAATAGTTCATTATTCTTACTACTAAGTAGTATTTTATTGTATACATACACCACAATTTGTTGATCTATTCAGCTGGACATCTTAATCATTCACAGTTTTTTTGCTATTACAAATAAAGCTGCTGTGAACAGTCCTGTACAAGTCTTTGTATGGACATATGTTTTGGCGTTTCTTGGGTAAATAGACAAAAGTGGATTATCTGGGTCATATGGCAGGTGTATGTTTAACTTTTTAAGAAACTACCAAACTATTTTCAAAAGTGGTTTCACCACTAGCAATGTATGAGAGTTCTTGTAGTTCCATATCCTTGCTAACATTTGATATGATCAGTCTTTCAAATTTTAGACATTCTAATAGATGTATATCTCACTGTGGCTTTAATTTGGATTTCTATAATGACTAATGATGTTGAGCACCTTTTCTTGTGCTTATTTGTCATTCATGATCTTCTTTGGTGAAGTGTCTCTTCACATGTTTTGCTCAAAGTGGGAAGGGTTGTTTGCTTTCTTATTACTGGGTTTTCAAAGTCCTTTAAATATTTTGGATACAAGTCTTTTACTAGATACATGATTTGCAAATATTTTTCCTAGTCTGTAGTTTGTATTTTCATTTTCTTAGCAACAGGTTTGAAGACCGTAGTTTTAATTTGGAAGAAATCACATCTTTTTCTTTCAAAGACTATACTTTCGGTATGCATCTGAGAAATATTCAGTATTTCTCTAACCTAAGATAACAGAGCCTTTCTCACTTTTTTAAAGGAGTTTTATAGTTTTAGGTTTGTCATTTGGGTCTATGAATATTTTGAGTTAATTTTTATATGTCATGTCTTGACATGAGCCATTTATTTTATTTTTATTTTTTGCATATGGATACCCAATTTTACCAGCATCATGTGTTGAAAAGACTAAATGTTGTCCACTGAATTTCCTTTTAGCATCTTTGTCAAAAATCATTTGTTCATATAAATAATTTGTAGGTTGTTTTCTGGACTTGTTATTCTGCTCCATTAATCTATTTGTCTATCTTTATGCCAATACCACACTATCCTAATTACTGTAGTTTTAAAATGTCTTGAAATTGGAAAGTTTTAGATTTCCAATTTGGTTCTTTTTAAATTATTTTGGCTACTGTAAGTTCTTTATACTTCCATATGAATTTCAGAATCAACTTGTTAAATTCTGCCAAAAAAATCATGCTAATATTTTGATTGTAATTTCATTTTACCTTTTAAATCAATGAGGTTACTTGACATCTTAACAATAGTCTCTTCTGATCACTGAACATGATATAGCCTCCCATTTACTTAATTCTTTAATTTCTGTCGTAATATATTGTAGTTTTCAGTGTTCACATCTTTCACATCTTATGTCAAATTTATCCCTATTTCATTTTTTTGCTATATTGATATATTGATAAGATATATTTATTTCAGTTTCCAATTGTTAACTGCTAGTATATAAAAAGTACAAATGATTTTTAAAAGTTGATCTTGTATCTTCAATCTTGCTAAACTCACTTATTATTTAAAGTTGTATTTTGGCAGGCCAAGGCCAGGTTGAGTCGTTAGGCATTTGCCTGGAGTGCAGAATTTAATGGAGTGCAAGAAAAGTTAGTAATAAAGATAAACAGTATTTTAATGCAACTCTTTAAAAAATCAAATCTGAAAACAGTAACTTGTAAGCTAGCTGCCTGTTTTTGTAAATAAAGTGGTTTTTATTGGTATATTCAGTCAGATTTTCTACATAAATAATCATGTCATCTGCGAATAAAGGTAGTTTTACTTCTTCCTTTTCAATGTGCATATCTTTTATTTGTCTTCTCTTATTAAACAGTACAGGAACTCTAGCACAATGTATACTAGAAATGGCAAAAGCAAATATCATTATTTTATTTCCCTTAGGAAGAAAGTATTCAGTCTTTTACCATTAACTAGGATGTTAGCTCTAGGGATTTTTTTTAAATGCATTTTAGAGGGCTAAGAAATTACTCTTATATTCTTAGTTTGCTGAAATTACTTAAAAGTTAGGAAAGGATTTTTGAATTTCTTCAAATGTTTTTTCCTGTTTTGTTGTTGTTATTATTTAGTTTGCAACTTATGTGAATTATATTATTTTCAAATGTTAAACCTACCAGAATTCCTGGAATAAACCTCATTTGTTCATGAGGTATTATATTCTTTATATATTGTTGGTTAATATTTGTAATTTGTTTAGAACTTTTGCATCTACATTAATGAGGAACACTGGTCCATAGTTTTCTTTTCTGGTCCTGCCTTTATCAGGTTGTGATATCAAAGTGTGGCATTACAGATTTAGTTAGTAAGTATTTCCTCTGTTTTTCTTTTCTGAAAAAGTAGGTGTAGAATTGGCATTATTCTTTCTTAAATGGTTGGTAAAACTCACTCATGAAGCCATCTGGGCTTGTAGTTTTCTTCATGGACATGTTTTAAACCAGTAATTCAATTTCTTTAATGTTATCCATTGCTTCTTGAATACACTTTGAAAATTTGTGTCTTTAAAGGAATTTGTCCAGTTCACCTAAGTTGATTATCTGCATAAAATTCTTCATAATGTTCTGTAATTTTCTGTTTTATAACTGTAAAATCTGCAGTGGTGTTACTTCTCTCATTCCCTTTGTTGGTAATTTATGTTTCTTCTCCCTTTTTTTTCCTGATCAGTCTGGCTAAAGTTTTATCAATTTTATTTGTCTTCTTAAAGAATCAGCTTTACCTTCTTTGACATTTTCTATTATTTTTCTGTTATTTATTTCATCAATTTCCTCCTCTAATCTTCATTATATCCTTTATGTTATTTATTTTAGGTTTAATTTTCTCTTTTTCTAGTTTTTAAAGGTGGAAGTTGTAGTCATTAATTTGAGATCTTTCTTCATTTCTGATACATGTATTTGATGCTATAGATTTTCCCTCGAGTAATGCTTGCATCGTATACCACAAATTTTGATATTTTGTATTTTAATTTTCATTCCGTTCAAAATAATTTTTAATTTTGCTTGTGATTTCCTCTTTTAACTGAGGGTTATTGAAGTATATTATTTATTTTCTAAATATTTGGGGATTTTCCAAATACATTCCTGTTTTTGATTACAAATTTACTTCTGTTGTGGGCAGAGTATATACCTTGGATGATTTAATTTTTTTTTTAATTGTTGAGACTTCTTGTATGGCTCAGAATATGGCTTATTGTAGTAAATATTATGTATGTACTTGAAATGACTGTGTATTCTGTTGCTTTTGGATGGCGTGTCCAATAAATGTCAATTAGATAAGTTGATAGAATTTTTCAAATCCTCAACAGCCTCATTCTATTGTTTTATTAATTACTGACAGCAGGTATGGAAATTTCCAATTATAATTTTGAGTTTTCCCATTGCTCCTTGCAGCTCTATTAGTTTTTTATTCAGGTTTCTTGAGTTCTGTTATTAAGTCATAAAACATTTAGGATTGTTATCAACTCTGGATGAATTTTTTTCATCATTATAAGTTGATCTTTTTTTGCCCCTGATAATATTCTTTGCTTTTATAACTACTTTGCTATCAGTATTATGAGATTGTATTTGAATAGAATTACCATTGTATATCTCCTTCCATTGTTTCAATATTCTCCTATTTGTGTCTTCATATTTTAAATTGTTTTTTCTTGTAGGCAGCATACAGTTGAATCTTGTTTTTTTTTAACCAAATATGAAAATCTCTGCCTTTTAATTGAGATGTTTAGACCAATTACATTGAATTTGACTACTGATATGGTTAGGTTTAATTTCACTTTCTTTTGGTGTGAGCACTTTGCTTAATTCTATCTTACACCTTTATTTTTCATGTTTTATCTGTAACTAAGTCACATTATTTTAGTGGTTGTATAGATCTTAGAGTATATATCTTTATGTTATCACAGTCTACCTTCAAGGGATATAAAACTTTACATAAGGTTTTAGAAGCTTACAGTAGTATACTTCCTTTTTTTTTTTTTTTTTTTTTTTTTGCGGTACGTGGGCTTCTCACTGTTGTGGCCTCTCCCGTTGCGGAGCACAGGCTCCAGACGTGCAGGCTCAGCGGCCATGGCTCGCAGGCCTAGCTGCTCCGCAGCATGTGGGATCTTCCCAGATCGGGGCACGAACCTGTGTCCCCTGCATCATCAGGCGGACTCTCAACCACTGCGCCACCAGGGAAGCCCCTATACTTCCATTTCTTCCTCACAACTTTTGCACTATTGTTGTCATATATTTTACCTTCATGTATGCTATAAACTCCCCACACTATCTTATAATATGTTTTTGTTTAAACAACCAATTCCCTTCTAAAGTGAATAAATAATTAAAAAAATATTTACCCATGTAGTTACAAATCTTGGTGCTCTTTACTCCTTTGTGTAGACCCATATTTCAACCTGGCATCATTTTCCTTCAACATAAACATTTTCTTTTAACATTGCCTGTAGTGCAGATTCCTGGTGATGAATTCTTTCCATCTTTTTATGATTGAAAAAGTACTTATTTCACTGTATTCTGAAAGATATGTTACTGAATTTTGAAATCTAGGTTAACAGTTTTTGTTTGCTTGTTTTTTAAATCTTTCAGCACTTTAAAGATGACCTCTAACTTGCACTGTTTCTGATGACAAATCAGAGCAGTAACCCTTATGTTAGGTTCCTCTGTATGGAACATGCTTTCTGTCCCTGACTGCTTTGAAGTTTTCCTCTTTATCACTCGTTTAATTAATTTGATTATGATGTATTACCTTGGTGTAATTTTATTCATGTTTCTTGTGCTTGGAGTTCATCAAGTTTCTTGTTTATTATTTTTATTTGTTTGTTTTTGTTTTGTTTGCATAGCGGGAGGCTTATAGTTTTAAGAAAAATTGGGAAATTTTGGTCTGTTATTTCTTCAAATTTCAGGAATTCCAGTACATATTAGGCCACTTGAAGTTTTCCCCAGCTCACGAATGGTATGATTACTTTCTTCTCTCTCTCTCTATCTCTCAACCTCTGTGTGTGTGTATGTGCGTGTGTTCGTGTGTGTGTGTGTTTCACTTTGGATAGTTTTTATTGCTGTATCTTCAAATTTACTAATTATTTCTTCTTCAGTGCTAATATGCTGATAATAACTTCCGGTGTGTTTTCCATCCCTTTCGTTGTAGTTTTCATGCTTGGAATTTTGATTTAGGTCTTTTATCTATCTTCCATGGCTTAACTTAGCCTTTTGAATGTATGGAATAATAGTTTTAATGTACTTGCCTGTTAATTTTAACATCATGTCAGTTTTAACTGATCAATTTTTTTATTATTTTGGGCTATTTTCCTATTTCTTTACATACTAGGTAATTTTTAATTGGATGCCAGACATTGAACTTTATCTTGTTTGGTACTAGATATTTTGTATTCCTATAAATATTCTTGAGCTTTTTTCTGAGTTGCAGTTAAATTACTTGGACATATTTTTATCCTTTCAGGTCTGGTCTTTAAGGTTTGTTGGGCATAACCAAATTAGTGCTTGGCCTATGGCTAATTGTGAATCATTTTGGATTTGTTTTGATTTTTGTATATTAGACAGATCTTTTTTTAAAAAAATAATAAAGTAATGCCACTAGATAATTGTCCTGGATTTTAGCAAAAAAGCGAGGTTGGGAAATATCTATGTCCTCTGGAATAAACAAACAATATCACAAAATCATTACTTAAGCTGTGGTGTAAAAAAGAGAAGAGCTTCCTGGAGGATATACTAGGCTTCCCTTCAATACCTGATCCAGCAGTTTTCTAATTTATTTAAAATAAATTATCATGGGAATATGTAGACATTTACAGAAACAGGGACATTATAAGCTCAAATAATTCCAGATGGAGCAAAGAAGGAATGCTTCCAGTTGCAGAGACTCTTATGTTTCTGTTGGTGAATACCCTTTTTGAGATACGAGGAGAGAAGAGCTAAGGTGCTATTTGTGCTTTGTAAACTCTGTGATCAGAAAGCAAAAGTAATGAACTTACACTGATCATTGCTTCCTGACAATATATTGTAGTTCCATTTGTTACAAATTTATCTGAACAGACTGAATGGGTTACACAATCCCCTATTTCTAATTAGCTGGACTTAATTATACATACTTCAAAGAAAAGGAAGACCACTTCTGCTGAGTTGGACTTTGTGGCACCTGTAAGAAGACTGTGCAGGAGTAATGGGGTGACAAATGTCCATTGAATAAGTAGGGAACATCCTCCTGCTTGGAGGATACCTAGATCTGAATCAGTCCCTCGACTTCCCTATTTTCAAATACAGAACTTAAAATGAGGCCAGGTGACAATTCAAGCCAAGGTCCACATTGAGTCACTGGCATTGTTTTCTATAGACACCTACATCCCTGCAAAGCAAAAAGAGCTGAGCTATAAAGTGTTCTTCACTGGAACTAATGACAAGATAATGATTGACTGATGACAGAACTTTCTTTGTCAAATGAAAAGTTTTGTTTTTTTTTTTCTTTTGACAGTCTGCAGTTGAGAAAGCTCAATCTAATTGGCCCATCTGAGTGGGTTGACAAGGGAGGATTGTAACATGTATGTTGTTAATTTCTCAGGTTCTTTATTGTCAAATAGAACACCTCTTCATGGTGTAATGGAAAGATTTCCAGTCCCAAAGCATTTACTTACTAACTGTGTCATCTGGACAGTTAATGCAGTGTCTCTAAATGTCACTTCCCTCAGCTGTAAAATGGGGAAAATCTCTGTCTCACAGATACATAAAACCCTTAGCACATATAAACAGCTCCCAGTAAATAGTTCTGGTATAGGAGTTTTATAAATATTTAATGATATATGTCAAAGTTTATGAGTGACATTGATGGTATATGTAGTAGAATCAACTGAGGAACTTTATAAAAAATATAAACACACACACATACACATATACATATCTATACACATACTTACATACACACACACAGATCTATATTCACTGTATCCATGCCAGAATTCTAAAATGATTCAACTAGTATAGGGCCTAACCATAAATATCATTTTTGAAGCTCTCTAGGAGATTCTAATATGCAACCAGAATTGAGAAATGCTGGACACAGGTTCTTAATCTGAGGTCCTTAGAACCCTTGATAGAAAACAGAAAATTCATGAACCTGGATGGAAAAAAAAAATTAGGTCTTTATTTTCACTAGTCTCTCACTGAAATTTAGCACTTCCTCCATCATGGAGCAACAAACCAGTGTGCTTTGCACCAACAGAAACCAGAGAAAATCACATAGAGATGTAGAGTTGCTGCAGCTATCTCAGGGTATCAGTTGGAGTCACCATTATATCAAGACAGCAGTAGGTATTAGATCTGCCATTAGATTGTATTTTTAGTGCCTTATTAAAGAGTAACATATTTTACTACATCATATTTTTAAAAATATTTCAAGAATTTTATTTTAATATAATGTGAATCCTTTATTACCTTATGAATATTGTTTTATGCATTGAAAAACAGTATTCTAAAAGAGGCTTTTAGGCTTCACCAGGGTGTTTATGGAGGCCATGGCACATGCACAAGGTTAAGAACTCTGTATTTAGAGGCTACTGGTCAGGAAAGCATCTTCAGAATGCTGACGGAGAGCAACTTCTTTGGAGTCATTTTGAACATAACATGTGCAATGCCGATCTCTCAGTAATAAACTGAGAATGGGTTTCAGTAGAAATGAGGTGTCTTATAAAAGAAGTATATTTACATACCAGTTGTTCTTCCCTTATTAATTTCTCTAACAAAGCCATCATTCCCTTTTCTAACTTCACCAGCTGATTCACTGATGAATCCCTATCTTTTGCCTAACTCTCACTTTAGCTGCCACAAATGATAGAAAATGCCAGTCTTTGCTTGCTAATTCAGTGCATTCAGACACAATGCAGCATGTATTTCTTGGTAAACATTTTTTGCAAGCCTAAAGTATATGATGTCTAAGGTTTTTGCAGTGAGAATTAAAGGATTCACTTAAAATTGATTTCTGTAAGCCCTAATTACACAATACATTTCATAATAAGCATTATAAAATCTCAGCTTAGGAAAGAAAAGAAAAACACTCTTAGTAATAAATTGTCACTACAATGATCAGTGTGCCAAGTTTAATTCACAGGTAAATAAAAGGAAACCTTGAAAGCCAAGCAGAAATCTGGTATAAGTGTAGGCTTTGGTATAATTCTGTGACAGTTAAGAAACAAGCTCTTAACAATATATTTCAGGGGGTCTTAATGTCTTTATATTCAACATGTTCTTCCAGCTGTCTCCTCTAGTTCATGGTCAACTGGTGCCTACTTTCTCTGGAAAGAAAGATACTGGCTGCTGATGTTAGCTGAACTATATGCCCCCCTGCACAATTCCTTTTTCAGAAAAGTTAGCCCTTGCTTAGAAGCTGCCATAATAGGTTGAATTATCTGATCCCTGTCATTAAAGGTGGCAGCCATGCACTCGAGAATGATGTGGGAAAACTCCAGTGAGAGTGATAATTAAACGTGGAAAATGAAGGGTCATCTTCTTTCATTCAGCTCATTGGGTTTGGCATCAGAGTAATTCCAAAACAGTGGGGGATATTCTACTCTCAGCATGGCAATATCTAGGTGCACACATAATATTTCTATGGGTTCAAATGGGAATGCCATTTTAATTGTATTTAAAATGTTATCTTTGATATGGGGAATAAAAATGTTAGAAATTAATTCTAAGAATACAGAAAAAGAATAATGAATATAATCTAAACGGTGAAAGAATTAGAAACAAGAAAAGCTGCATTGTTTTCTCAGAAGGAAAAAGTGTTATAGGAGAAGAAAATTATTTCCAGGGAAATTGAAAAGAACATTTAAGTGTGTTCAAGTCTTTCTGCTTGACTGTAGGATCACAAAGCAAGGGTTTTGTCTCAACTTTCTTGTCTACTTAATGTCATTTCTTGGAGGCCATTATTATAACATCTTATTCCTCCTCAAGAGAGCATAGAAAGTATCAGGTGAGCTTAAGACAAGTTATTGGTAGGTGTTATTTTCCAGAAAAAGGGATTTTTTTTCAGATACATTGGCTCATCTAAATACTATTGAAAGAATATTTCATACTGTTCTTATTTTGCATTAACGTAAGTAACACTGAGCCTTTAAGGGCCTGAAATGATATTGCAATATAAGCAGGTGCACTAGTGAACACTATTACTAGACAGGAGCATGGATGCTAAAATCAAATTTCAATTTCAAATTCTGGCTTCACCATATAATAGCTGTGAATCTTGGGCATGCTACTTAACTCTGTGTGCCTCAGTTCCTCATCTGTGAAATGGGGATAATAATACTACCTATCTTATAAAGTTGTTGAAGAATTAAATAAGTGTTAAAATACATAAAGCATTTATAACCATACCTAGCACAGAGTGAATACTATGTAAGTGCTCACACTTATTATCATTTATTATTATTTTATTGCATGTTCAGTACCTAGCATAGTATTACTTAACACTGTAGACTGTTTAAAAATATATTAATAATTATTTCTATGGTTGACCATTTTTTGTCCTTGTCATTCTGAGAAAAGCTTCCCAAAACATGTGGATTCTTTAAAACACAAATAGTCCAACAAAATTGTTACTAGAGTTGATTACATAATGTGCAAAGAGATAATTGCAACATCAAGCTCAGGAAGTGAAAAATTCCTGAGCAGAAGCTATAGATTTCAGATGGCCTTTATAGTTCCCTTTACATCTGAAGGGCTGAATTGAGGAAGATAAATTGTATCTTCTGTGATTATATTTTGTTTCAAGATAAGAGAGAATTTTGAAACAATTAGAGCCTCCTAAAACAGAAGAAGAAACTTGATGAGCTAGGTGATAGTGTGATAGCTAAAGTTTCTTCGTAAAATTTCCTGATTTATCAGTTTGTGGGCAAACATCCACAAATTTCATTAGATTTTAAAATATTTATTATTAGAATACTTGAAGTGTTCTCATTTGTCTTTGAAATCTTTTCTACAATGCAAACATGCATCACCCCAAACTTCAACCTCAATTCACCACCAGCTCATTGAGAGAGAGAGAAATGTGTGTGTGTGCACGTGTGTGTACGGTGAAGGGGGCTAGGGGGAGGAGGAGGAGGATGAATGAGTGACATTAAAGACAACACTAACCAATTATTGAAGAGAAAATACTATCTGTGGACTAAAAAACTATAGACAATATATAAAAATCCACTAAAAATGAAATATCATACATAAGCCTGATATTACTGTAATATTTGTGTATGGTACTTTAGAAGAAAAAAAAACATTTTATAAAAGATAGTTGACTCATTCAGAATAAAGGTGTTAAAATTATTTGGTGAATTATTTCCCACTGAAAAAATCTAAACTATACAAGAAATTCTGCTTCTGCCTCAGCTTTATATTTAAAATGATTTACAGTCTGCAATTTCTTCCTAAGGTCATCACCTTCATAAATACTAGCCACATACACTGAAAACCAACTCAATAAAATGAGTATTTCATTTCTCTTCCTCCTGCTTATGTAGATACTTCTTCCATCTACATGGTACCCATTTATAATAAAGCCTCACATTGTGCAGATTTTTATGAGTTCTTGAGCACTTCTTTCTTTTTTATCTTTCTATGCATCAACAAAGCAACTGGCAGATTCTTTAATAAAATATATTATACACATTAATATTTATAAGCCTATGAATTGGATGTTTAAATAAACATTCACCAACTTATGCCAATTCTTTTGTTTTAGACGCTAAATCACACTTACATTGTCTGGAAAGTCAGCTTTTAGTTCAGTGACACTTTGACACCAATATGCAGCTGTTTTTTCACTGATGAGCTCAATATTCAGGAAGGAGCTTTGTCCAGGGCCATACATGGGGCCGGAAGTGGTCCCCCGGATGATTCTTGGTGAAACATTTGTCACTATGTCCTGTTGAAAGAATAAAGATATTGGGTCTCCTTTCTACAAAGGAAAAACTATCTTCATTCTATGTTCATTTCCATATGACAGTATTCTACTAAGTCCTGCCTCACATTTTTAGTATATTTTAAATTACAGTTGAACATAAAATACTTTCAAATGAAAAAGTAAAATAAAATATTTGTTATCTTTATTTAAATTACTTCTTATAATTGTAAGGTTAGCATAGTGGAAAAATATGTAAATTCATTTACACTGGTTTTGGGCATACACACTTTAATTTGTCTGCAATTAAATAATAAATAAAAATGCGATAAGTAAAATGTAAGAAAATCATTTCAGTCTATTTAATCTAAGCATCTCCAATGAGATTTTAACTCAAATAAGAGTTAATGTTTGTAAGGAAAAAAATTTTTTTTTCTAAAAAGTAATTTCAATATAAATCAGCTAAGGAGTACATATTAGCATTATTGGCTCATCAAACTTTAACACACATTCTAACAAACTAACTAGGTTGACTTACCTATATGATTCTAACCATAAATTCACATTCAATGAGAACTAATTTTTCCCAAGACTGAAATGAGGATATCAATAACTTCCTGATAACTATAAACAGTAAACAGTCAAATTAACTTGCTTGTTAAGTGTAATTAACAATCCATACTGCTTCTAAAGCTGTATTAACAAAGAAGAGTAACATTCTTACATTGCTAAAAACTAAAAAGAAACAAAGACAGAAAAATGTTTCTTTAGCCAGCTTCCAATTAAAATTAATTTTGAGTAAAGGTCATTTAGTTAAGGAGCTATCAGAATTATTCCTTTAAGTACCCTTCCTCACCATCTTGTCACTTTTAGTGAGATAACATGAACCCCCATTAGTATATAGCAATTAAGGTCAATTTACATATTTTAATTAAGAACCACCCCATATAAAACAATTAGCGTAATAGGCATACTAACTGGATTTCATAACATTTGGACGTTTTTCCAACTAGATAGACAGGAAACCTTAATTAGCATTAATTAGTGCTGATCTGCATATGTTTGATAAGGCATACCCTTGCCACAAAAGATTATTTATTCCTGAATCTGCCAAATGCTACAGTTGCAGAGGATAAAAGGACTTTTCTTCACATTGCATGTTAATTTCTGGCAATTTACATTCACTTTTACATACGAATTAGTATATTATAAAATAAATGTTATAAATATTACAATAAGCCACCTTAAATATGTACATTTTTACTTATAGGAATCCTGCCAGTTAATGTTTTACTAATTAAGCCATTCTACTTTTATTGTAATTGTAGGAATACCATCAGCCTTACTTTGATTTGCTATTGTGAAACCATGTTACACGATCTTAATGGGTAAAATGACAAGTGGAGTCACTCCAGGAAGCTCAAGCCTAGTGGGTCCAATTTCTATCTTGGCAAATGCTTAAATGTGTGCTCTGTGTACCTGCAGGTGGCTTCTGTGCAGCTCACCCAGGTAGGTACTCTCATGCTGTCTTGGTGAGAAAACAATTCTAGAAATGTGTCATTCAAATTAGGCTGATTTTCTCTTAGGTTTCAGTTTTCAAGAGCCATACATTTAAGCCTTGAGTTCCTCCTTTCCTCTGCCATCCCCTCTACTCTAAGTTTTCTTTACCTAGATAAATCCAGTCTAGGTCACAGTCTGTGCTCTGCACAGGAGAATTGGACCAAGGAGGTGAAGAGAGTCCATACTCAGTTTACCAAGTCATGTGCCTTGGCAATGGGTAGTTCCACAAATGAAAGGGCACCTGTTTTAAATGACCATTTTGTAATTTACTGACCTGTGTTGAGGAGGAAGAAAACTTTCCTCTACCCTTCTAGGTTTTTCAGGCTGGTCTAAGAACTAAATTGACATGAGATAAACAGGAGAAATGGAATTTAACTTCATATGTACAGGAATCCTACATACATGAGAGGGTCAGAGTCCCCACATACATGAGAGGTTCAGAGACAGAAAGGTTAAATGAAGCATAAATGCCATCCTGAGCTAAGGAAAGAGGTAGGGATCTGGGGCGTCCAAGAACAGAAGGGTCATTATAGGACAATAAGAAGAAGAGTGGATGTTTGGTAACCAGATGTTTGCCCTGTTCAATAGATGGAGACACTTAGGTAAATAACCCTTTTCTGGGAAAAATCTCAAATTTAAATTCTTCTAGGTACTTAAAGGAGGGGTAGTAGTTTCTATTGAACCTGCAGGATCTTGACTGCCTTTATCTCAAAGTAACCTTCATGCCAAAGTGACACATTTTGGGGATGCTAATTCTGAACCACTACATTGGAAGTGGCACTTTCTGCTTATTCAACAAAACTGACTCATGTATTAGACTCCCTGCTCCTGCCCATTCTTCAGGTCTTAGCTTAGACTTCAGTCTATTTAGGAATCTTTTCTGATCTCTCCAGCACCAAGTCTTAAGCTGCTCTGACTCACACCATCATAACAATAACAATGGTACCAAGAGTACCATTCCCCATTTGGAACTCTTTACATTCTGTATTGTGATTGTCTATATTCTTGTCAGTACTTTTCAAGTAGAGTGTAAACTTTTGAAGAGAAGGAACTATATCTTGTTTACTATTACATGTCCAGCTTCTAGCCTGGCCTTTAGTAAGTGCTTATATAATGTATTTTTCTTTCTTTCTTTCTTTCTTTTTTTTTTTTTTCAATTGAAGTACAGTTGATTTACAATGTTGTGTTAGTTTTGGGTGTAGAGCTAAGTGATTCGGATATATACATATATATACATATACATATATATACATATATATACACATATACATATATATGTATATATATTCACACATATATATATATATGTATATATACTTTTCCAGATTCTTTTCCATTATAGGTTATTGCAAGATACTGAATATACTTCCCTGTGCTATACAGTAGGTTCTTGTTGTTTCAAATAATGTTTTATGAAGGAACCTAAACTAGAACCCTAGTCACTAGAATAGGTCTTGTCCTGAGGCAGGAACTATAAGGTATTTGTTGCTGGCCTCATTCTGTTGCTGAACAAACAAATGAGTTTGGGCTTATAGTCAAATCTTAGGAACTCGTTCTTTGCTTAAATCCTTTCCTACTATACCATTTACTTGCTTCCCCTGATCCCTCAGGGACCCCTTCTTTGAATATAGTCCCCCACCCCACACTATGGCTAGATCCCGATACCAGCATGCAGTGATGTAGATTGCCCATTACTCCACTTCTCCCCATCCTAGCCTACTGCAGATCTTTGATGACAGAAAGCACATTTGAACTTGATCACCCTGTAGCTTCTAAGACCTTTCTGACTGTTGACCCTAAGTTGCTGGATTTATCTGGCCTCCAGGATCCAAATATAATGGCCCCATTCAAATATAAACCAACTCTTATGCTTTTCCAGTTCAAGTGGACAAGAATTCCTAACCTGGTCCATGGCCACCTAGGGGACTTCTTGGGTTAAGAGATTTCTTAGGTCAAAGTCCTGATAAGATGATTTCTTCCTATCAGGACCTTAACCAACTATAGTTGCTTCTTATATCTGTGCCCTAGACTGTGCCCATATCTTCATAGAATGTGTAGATATTTTTTTAATATCATAAAATAAAAAAGACATGAGTGGAAGAATCACAGCTATACTGAATAAGGAAAATCTCAATAGTCCAGGAATTTTAAGCCATATGCTATTTTACAGTATTCCTCCTAATAACAATTCGGCCAAGAACTCACAATAGCCAAAAGGGTCAATAAGATGAAAACATTTATTTGGAGGACAGTAAAGTCAATGCTTCTTTCTTCAAATGTCCTCCCTCAGTGATACCTTAAAACCTCAAATTCTTCCACTAGAGATTTTGTGTACTGTGAGTTGAATTTATTGTTAATGTTGGGATTGTTTTATTTTCCTCTTGTATAATCCAATGTTAAACTGTAAATATACTGTGGGAGGATTATCAATGATTTGTTTAACCAAGATCCAATAGGAAGTACAAGGCAAATCAAAGGGAAATTTTATCTACTGTATGACAGGGACTGTTTACTCATTTATGTTGATTTATGACAGGTAGTGCCTCTCTATACAGGTCAGTTTTCTCTCTCCTTAACTCAAGCAAAGAAAAAGATCCTTAATAACGGCCCAGATTACAGCCACCTATTGTGTATAACTTGACAACTATCCATGAGTCAATTGTTACCATCACAGCAATTAAAAAATTCAGCATATTCCAAATTCAACTAAAGTGCCAAAATTCCAATATGGTCATCCAGTGATAAATCAATAATATAAATTTTATTCTAGGTTTTGTTTCCCAAATTCAGTCATATTTACCACTACTTTGTCAAAAACCTTCTCCACTGACTTGAGACTTAGACTTTTTAAATTAAGTGAAAGATGAATGAAAACTTGGATATCACAAATTATCCTTGGTTATCTGATTAAAGTTGGAGCTTCAATAATTGGGCAATAACTTACTAAAGCATTTGATCTGAGAATACTACAATCTGAGTATGATTTTACAAGATTATATTTTGCTTTAACATATTAGCATTGCTTAAGGGAGTTAATATAACAAAATAAACATATTCAAGAATAGTTAGAACAGATAAGAGTTTATTCTCTATAACAAAGAAGATGAATTACCATAGTTCTAGTGTTCAGTACATTAGCAATATTCAGACTTTTTAAAAAACTGATGTTTATTTATAAGAAATCATTAGGTGATATCACTGTTTCATGTGATTTTGTAATTACCATTATAAAATGGAGTGCTAGTGACCTCTTAACATTTGAAGTGATGATAGTGATTTTTCAGCACTAGTAAAGAGATTGAAATGGTAAATAGGCTGATTATATTTGTTTGTTTAAGTTCATTTACTTGACCTCTCTTATCCTAAAAAAAAAAAAAACCATGCTGTTCCCATGGTTACTGCTGGAGTAAGATAGTCACAATGGGCTCAATGAATAGGAAAAGGAAACTTTGCAGAGACAACTTGGTAAGAAACTAGGAAAAGAATTGGGGTCTAAAAATGGTAGCTGAAAATGAAAAATAAAATTTGCACAGTGAACCACAGCTACTATACTACAACAGATGAATTTTAAAAATGTTGTTGAGTGCAAAGAGCAAGATGTAAAAAAATATAGAATATGATACCTAAAACATATTTCTGTGATGAAATTAAAAATAAGTAAGAGAATAATTTAAAAAAATTACTTTTGTTACTTTTTGGAGTAGGTAGATGCTGGGAGAGAAACTGGAGATGAGGAGCAACAAAGGCTTTCTAAAAGTATTAGTGATATGCAATTTCAAAGAAGCTTTATTCCTGAACTGTAGAAACACATGGTAGAATGAGAAATCTGTTTAATGAGCTTTGTGCTAGCATAGTGAATACTGTTATAAGCTATCGCCAAAGGTTTGTTGGTTTACCTGAAAACCTGTAAATCTTAGGGATACTTGTTCCTTTTTAATTTCCAAGATTCTGCTGTGAACTGGTTGTTTTTTATCCAAAAACTCTTTTAATTATTTGGTTTTAATAACTAGAATTTCAAAAATGTAATGCACTGCAGGAAAGATCGTCCTCTAAAATATATCATCTTCCATATAAGTGGGATTTAAGTATTCATTATTCCATAAAAGAGTAGACTCACTTTACAGATAAATCTAACAACAAATATCTTGTTACATAATATGATTCCATCATTATAAATCTGGCATACTGTTACCCTGGTAATAGCAAAAAGTAAAATAAAATTCAACAGTGGCCCAGTTTCTAGTGCAACTCCACTGTTATGAAAGAACCCTCTAACATTTTGTTTTCTTCATGAACTAAGTATATTAATATTTGATTACTCCATAAAATAAACTTTATAAGGGTCAGAATAATTTCCACTTGGTTGTTTTGGAAAGGTGACATGGGTAGGATGAGAATCTGTTCTTAATACATCAATTTTCCATCTTAGTATCTTATACAATGATAGAACTCAAAAACATAAATTAGGGCTTCCCTGGTGGCGCAGTGGTTGAGAGTCCGCCTGCCGATGCAGGGGACACGGGTTCATGCCCCGGTCCGGGAGGATCCCACATGCTGCAGAGCGGCTGGGCCCGTGAGCCATGGCTGCTGAGCCTGCGTGTCCGGAGCCTGTGCTCCGCAATGGGAGAGACCACAACAGTGAGAGGCCCGCGTACCGCAAAAAAAAAAAAAAAAAAAAAAAAAAAAAAAAAACCCAACCTAAATTAGAGACAAAATTTACCCATTTGTCATCAGGAACTTTAAATCTGTCTATCCACATGGAAAACACAGTAAATAAGATTAACAATGTTATCCTACAAATACAAAATAATTTATCAGAGAAACAGTGGTGTTGAAAATGCAGAAACAATAATAATTTAGATTTGTATAGCACAGATCTTCCACATAGATCATCTATTTGATCTTCACAACTCTGTCATCATGCAGTTAATGCTACAACCATGTCTTAGAGAAATTAAAGTGACTTGTCCACTGTTGCACAGCTCTAGCAAGCATTAGAGATGAGACTAGAATCTAGATGTATTTATGTGATATGAGTAATAAAATTATTAGTGATTTAACATTTGATGTATATGATAATAATTAGTAGTAATTTTAGTTGCAAGAAAAATAAATCAACTTGAACAACTTAAATTTAAAAAGTGGGATGTGGCATATAGAAATGTATTACATAATGCAAGAATGTTAGGAATGTTTCTCTGTCTCTTTTCTCTGCTTCTATTTGCATATCTCTTCATTCTTTTCTCTTTCTACAGAGGGCTTCCTCTGTCTCAGTTCTTATGATAGAACACAGGCCTGTGACAGGTCCCAAGTTACAAGATGTATAGTCTCTCCCCAAAACTTGTAATCTCTCAGGCCCACCAACCCCTGTGGCAGAGACTCTGACATGCTTAACTTGGGTTTGATAGTCACCGTTTGTCTAATTAACTGTATCTAGCAGGGTAGAATTACTCAGGATTCACACAGATGCTCATGTAAACAAAGATGTAGTAACTGAGAGCTGAACAAGTAGTCTTATTAAACAAGTCTTCTACCCAGGACTAGTCTATGCAGGTCCACCTTAGAAAGAAGAAATTATGATATGGGCATTCATAAAGTGTCATTAACTTGGAAAATGGCTGCAAAAAGACAAAATTATCATTTAGTGAAATTAAACTTTCCATAGTCTTGAATCAACCTTGATAATCCATTTCTTATTCCTGTGGTCCCAAACTTTTCAAGATCAAAGTCCTAAGAACCCTTTGAAACCTTCTCATGTTTTAGAACACATTGGGAATTCTGTATTTCCAGTGTGCTGGTGTGCTGACGACTGTCAACACAAATGGCCTGGGGTGCACTTAATCTCAATCTTGGGCTGGACAGAACTGACCGATGGCTGCCCTATGTAAGGAAGGGAAGACAGTGGAGGGAGCAAGAGGAAAAACAAACAACAGCACAGTGTGCAGTAGAATAATTAGGGAAACAGTTTAGAACCTGATTAGGCTTAAAAAGGAAATGATGAACAGAAACTAAATATACTGAATGTCTATGTCAAGGAAGGAATTTTACTCACATGCTATTAGCACACACCTGGGGCCAAATGTCTTCCTCCTCCCGGATAGTGTTAGACATCTAGAAGATTTGGTTTCTCACACGGCACAAATATGGAGATTTAATTTTTGAATTTTATTCATGTCTGACTGGTAAAATTCTGGGTCACAGATTTGTAGCTTTTTGTCTTTCCTCTTGCCCCTTTTCAAGGAGTTTATAACTTTGCAAACAGGACACTAAAAAGTCATTTGATTTGCTCTTTGACTTTTTCATCTATCAAAATGGCTTCACTATATCACAGAGAGGTTGTAGGATATTACATGACATAATAGAGCACATGGCTGACGTGTGGTATTTGATAAATAAATATTTATTCATTCATCAATTCACCAACTTTAGAGACAAAGTAGAAGTTGTGAAAGTTCAGGCAACTGTGCATGGGCTGAAGATGGGAACTCAACAGGAAATTAGGATGGGAAGATTGCATAGAGTTAGGTCAAATTAGAGAGTCTTGAATGACTGTTTTAAAGAGTTCAAGCTTCTTTCTGCAGGCTTTGAGAATCCATTGTGTTCTGTCTCTTATTCAAGTTATTAATACCAATAGCTCACAGCAGCTGTGCATTCACAGAGATAAGTCTTACAAGAAACAGATGAAGAGCTTTTTCAGTGCTGATATCAGATGGATTAGAACGTGATTAATCAGCAGACAGACTGATTAAATTATTGGGTTCACTGTTCAGATAAGAGGTTTTGGATATACTCTGCCAAACTGTAATTAACTTAGAAATTTCTGCTGGCCTGCTCATAAGATGATCATGTGATATGCTTTGAAGAAATCTTTTAGGGCCCAAAACAGCAGCTGTGAAGGTATAAGCATGAGTCAGTTCTAATAATTATTAAACATCTTCAAGTATTAGGGCAGGATTTTAATTGAAAATGATAAATGTTAAAGAAAAAAACTTTAGTTTTTATAAAACTTGTATAAATGCTGTGGTCTTACTTGAGAAGCCACTGTAAATGAAATGGCTATTATTTAAGGAAGGGGACATCTAAAAGAATCAGACAGGAGTTCTCCATTTTTGCATTATGATGAATAAGATATTGAAAGAAAGCCCTTACAATAGAGTGCATTTAAAAATACCTGACAGGATATGAAAAGCAAAAGCAAAAGATGCACAACTGTACCTGTGTCAAAATAAGGAAATTTGTCAGAGGTCAGAAATGACAACCAAGCAGAGATCCACAAGGCAAACCAGTTGTAGGGTGATACTTGCCCTCAAGGTTTCTGCCAGTCCCAGGTGGCCTACAGCCTGAGTTCTAATGGCTTAGAAACATCTGAAGGAGCTACATAGTCAGGGTACAAGCACGGTGGTCTTGTGACAAGAAGCCTCCAAATAACGGTAGCACCAACAAAAAGTTATGTTCTCATTTTCTGAGCTAAAGAGTAACTATAGAGTAATGATGGGGTATGTGTCCATTTGAGCCTAAATAGTGCATGAGAAAGAAAATATCTCTTCTAAGAATACAAACTTGTGTGAGCCCCAAAACCACAAGTTGAAAATTTGGTTTAAAAATGGCTCTTGGCCATAGTGTCTTCAGATAATTAGTAGAAGCAGTATCAAAATCTCTCCAGAGGAAATTTTACCCCAGGGATGTGAGTTCACAATAGATTTCTACTAATCAAATGAGGGGAAAAAAGGCATCATAAATGAAAGTCAGTAGGAAGAAAAAGTTATAAAATCAAATCTACAAAACAAAGCAAAACAAAAATCCCCCACAGTTACTGAGATTTTCAAATATGGAATGTAAAAGTTTAGTATGTTTGAAAAATAAAAGAGAGGATTGAATGTATAATCAAAGAATAAGAAATTCAAAACTTACCTTAAAAATCTTAAATATAAAAAAAAGAATTTCTAGAAATAAAAAAGTAATAATTGGGGAAAAAAGAACCTTATTAGTTTGGGGTAAATAAGAGATTAGACATAGATGAAGAGAAGTAGTCAGTTTGATGATATATCTGGCAAAATTACCTGAAAGGTAGCACAGACAAATGAGATGGAGATAAAGAGACATGAAACACAGATTGAGAATTAAAGGAGAAAGCTAACTGGAGTTCACAAGAAGATAATGGGGACTATCAGAAGAGAAAGTATTTCAATATATATTATCAGAGATTTAATAGAATTAATGAAAGATGTCAGTCTTCAGATCCAGGGACACCAAAAAACTCAAGGAAAACACATTAGATCAATGGAAAAGAATAGAGAGCCCAGAAATAAACCCACACCTACATGGTCAATTAATCTACAACAAAGAAGGCAAGAATATACAATGGGGAAAAGATAGTCCCTTCAATAAATGACGTTGGGAAAACTGGACAACTACATGCAAAATAGTGACACTAGACTTATTATCTTATACCATATAAAAATAGACTCAGAATGGATTAAAGACTTAAATAAGATCTGAAACCATTAAACTTCTAGAAGAAAACATATGCAGTAAGCTCTTTGACACTGGTCTTAGCAATATTTTTCTGGATCTGTCTCCTCAGGGAAGGGCAACAAAAGTAAAAATAAACAGATGGGACTACATCAAACTAAAAAGTTTTGCACAGTGAAAGAAACCATCAAGAAAAGAAAAGGCAGCCTACTGAATGGGAGAAGATATTTGCAAATGACCCATCCAATAAGGGATTAATATCCAAAATACATAAAGAACTCATACAATTGAATTACAAAAAACACACCTGATTAAAAAATGGGCAGAGGACCTGAATAGACACTTTCCAAAGGAGGTGTACGGACGGCCAACAGACACATGGAAAGATGCTCAACATCACTAATCATCAGAGAAATGCGAATCAAAACCACAATGGCATATCACCCCATACCTGTCAGAATGGCTATTATCAAAAAGACAATAATAACAAGCATTGTTGAAGATGTGAGGAAAAGGGAACGCTCATGCACGGTTGGTGGTAACGTAGATTGGTACAACCACAAAATATATAAGTTCCTTATAAAATTAAAAATAGAACTATCATATGACCCAGCAGTTTCTGGATATTTAACCAAAGAAAACAAAAACACTAATTCAAAAAGATATATGTACCCCAATGTTCACTGCAGCTTTATTTACAATAGCAAAGTTATGGAAGCAACCTAAGTATCCACTGATGGAGGAATAGATAAAGAAGACATGACACGTATATACAATGAAATATTACTCAGCCATAAAAAAGAATGAATTTGCCATTTGCAACAAGATGGATGCACCTAGAGGGCACTATACTAGGGGCAATGTCATACAGAGAAAGAGAAATACTGCATGATTTCACTTACTTGTCAAATCTGAAAAACAACAAACAACACAAAAGAAACAGACTCACAGATACAGAGAACAGACTGGTCGTTGCCAGAGGCAAGGGGTATAGGGAGATGGGCAAAATAGGGGAAGGGGATTAAGAGGTACAAACTTTCAGTCATAAAATAGATGAGACAGATATGTAATGTACAGCATAGGGGATATAGTCAATAATATAACTTTGTATGGTGACATATGGTAACTAGATTTATCATGATGATCATTCCATAATGTATAAAAATATTGAATCAGTACATGGTACACCTGAAACTAATATAATATTGTAAGTCAATTTTACTTCATAAATAAATAAAATTAGTACCTTGTAGTAAATAAAGCACTAAAAGCAAAGAGAAGACTTAAGAAGGAACCAGTTAAAAAGACTACCTACAAGGAAAAGCAGATTGATAGTGAACTTCCTGACAGTGCCAGTGGAAGTCAGAAGAGAGTAATCTATTTTCTATAAAGAAGAAATGTTGACTGAAAATAACTGTATACCTTCAAAATTATAACTCAAAAATGAGGATAGGGACTTCCCTGGTGGCACAGTGGTTAAGAATCCACCTGCCAATGCAGGGGACATGGTTCAATCCCTGTCCGGGAAGATCCCACATGCCGTGGAGCAACTAAGCCCGTGCACCACAACTACTGAGCCTGCATTCTAGAGCCCATGAGCCACAACTACTGAGACCGTGCACCACAACTGCTGAAGACCATGTGCCCTAGAGCCCATGTGCCACAACTACTGAGCTCATGTGCCACAACTACTGAAGCCCACACAATCTAGGGCCCACGTGCCATGACTACTGTGCCCGCGTGCTGCAACTACTGAAGCCTGAGTGCCTAGAGCCCGTGATCTGCAACAAGAGAAGCCACTGCAATGAGAAGCCCAAATTATAAATAAATAAATAAATAAATAAATAAATAAATAAAATATTTTTAAAAAGAATGAGGATAAAATAAAGACATTTTCAAATAAAAGGAATGATGAGCAAATTGTATATGGCAGTGACAATGAATGAACTAATGCTAATTCAACTAAAATAAATGTGTAAAACAGAAGATTAAACAATAATTGAAAAGCATAAAAATATAAACTGTGTGATCATACCTATATAAAGTATTAAAACGGGCAAAACTAAATATACTATTTAGCGATTCATATGTGGCAAAACATAAACAAAAGTAAGAAAGTGATTATTCCAAAATCTAAGTTATTACCTCTAGAGGAAAGAGAAAGGAATGCAACTGAGGAGGGGTGCATAGAGTCAAAGGTACAGAAATGTCTTATATTCTACATCTTAACTAGTGAAATGAGAAATAATGAACTCATTTATTATTACTTAAACTATATATCTAAATTACACATACTTTTTTGGTATGCATGCTATGTTTCATGGTTTTAAAAAAAGTAAAACAAAAAAATATATCAAGCAGGAAAAAGAAAAACTGATAGGATGTAGACCTGATGGTAGAAGTATTCTAAAGTAAGCCATCTAAAACTCTAAGATTGGTGTCTTCTTCCTCAACCTTAACACCTCTGTTGATATAGAGACCTGTATATTTTAGAGAATACTGGTTCTAGTGTCCCTCTAAGAAAATAATGAGGTTGTATGACATGATCCCTACCATCACTTTCGCCCACCACTGATTAGGATAGCAAAAAGTCATTTATCCATAAAACTATAAAACATTCAACATGTAAATCTTTCAGATTAGAAATGTTACTATCTGAACATTTTCCATCCATGACACAAATTTGTGATTTTGGGATAATCTCAAACTCATATTAAAACCACTTTAGGTAACACACACACACATGCTGTGGCTATCTTAGGGAATCCTCCCCACCAATATTATACTGACTAAAATAAGAAGACGCAATATGAGGGAGAAAAAAGAAGTTTATTTCTGCCAAGAATCTGTGAAACCAATCAGCTAACAAAAAATCATTCATCTGAGCAAATATACAAAGTCAAACTCCCCTAAATGTAAGTTAAGCAGCCATGAGATTTAATAATTGAAATAATAAAGTTTAAAGTCTATTTTTTCATAATTCTAACACCCCAACTCAATAACATTCTTTCATATATTAGACCGTAAAGATGCTTGCATTATAATTACAAAACACCATTTAAAAAAAAATGTATTATGTCCTACAGCACTTAGCCTTGACAAACAATTACTGGATATCACATTCAATTGAATACAAAAAGCAATCTTTATCACAGGTTAAAATTAGCCTTGGAACAATAAATGCTTTCACAGCTATTATAAACTCCAAACTGCTTTGTACCAGTCTCTTCTGAGGAAATGCAAACAAGTAAACTGAAGGACATTTGAAAAACTTCCTGTCTGTGTCCTCTAGTTTTTCAAGTTGTTTTTTTTTTATTTTAGTTTCATAAGGAATAATCATTCATGTTACACTTAAAAGGTGGTCGATACAGCTTCATAGGGAAAGGCTTTACAAATTAGAATAAAATAAAACAAGAACAAATAACCAAGCAAACAAAGAAACTGAGAATTCTGAAATTCAGAATGTGTTATTCATAGTAGCACTCTATTTTAATTATCAGGACCACTATTTAGGCATTACTGTAAAAAAGAAAATTGAATGGCAAAGTCTTTGCTTTGATGGGTTTCAGGGACATGCTACCCCCAAATATGGCACATTGGTGTATTTTAACACCTTAAGCTGAAGAAATTGTTTAAAATGGCAGAAGCAGAAAGGTCACGCTGACCTCATTCCTCTCACCCTTTTCTCCTGAAACAGGTTATACAACTTTCATGTGAAAAGTACCCTTCCTGTACCTGGAGGAGGGAGACATTCTTATACCAGAGATGGGGAATTGGGGTCCAAGAAATCTGTACAAAATAACCTTGTTAAACTCATCCTTAACTTCCTAGTTATTCCTTCACCACTTACTACCTCCTAGTCCAAACTGCTTTGTCTTGTCCATTCTTCACAAATTTATTGTTTCTTTGTCTAAAAGGTATTAAAAGCTTCCTGCTCTGGCCACTTCTTTGGGTCTTCATTCTCTTGTGAAGTATTCTGTGTACATGTAAAAACTCAACAAAATGTGTATGCTTTTCATCTCTTAATCTGTCTTTGTCAGTTTAACTTTCAGAACCCAGCCAGGGACCCTACGAGGGTCCAGGAAAACTTTTTCTTCCCCTAGAAATGGCTTTGTCAGTTGGTTCAAATCCAGTATTCTGAGATAATATACTTTCTTGTCCACTCATCCTTCAGAAGACAGCATGAACTGTAGAATTTCACCATTTAAATTACTTAATGAATTACTTTAATCATAATAGTTATTAATTCTGAAAATGGTATAATCAAAATCATAACAGCAAAGTGGTGGGCAGATGCAAATGCTGGATATAACCACAAAATATTCTTACAGGTTGACCTAAAAATAAACTGATTCCTGGTAGAGATGTTACAATCAAAATCTTCCATCACTTTGACTAAAATACTAATTTGAGAGTCTACCACCAGCTTGCTGAAGTAGCCTTAGAGATCATTAGATGGTTAGAAGGAACAATCCAGTGCTCAGTTTTCCTTTGGGCTGTAATCATGTTCTGACTTTAAGTATATTCCAAATTAATTAATTAATTAACTATAATAATAACAATGAATATATTTTAAGTAGCAACTAATTCAGTCACTTAAATGCCTGTCCAGGTGCCAAGACTGGTAAAAGTCCCTCCAAACGATACCTTATATTTGTATAGTGCTCTACAATATCTTCTGTGCTTTCACATATACAATAAAATTTAATGCTCTTAAATGTCCTATGAAATGAAACATTGGCCAAGGGTGCTTGCTGGGATATTTGGGTATGGATGGGAAGTTCTTTGACCATACCTCCTTGGGAAAACATCAAAGTTATAGCTCCTCTTGGTGATTCACAATGCACCCTAAGCATATGAAAGGCCATACAATATCCAGTACTAAACCTATCTGTCAACTTTTCCATAATCCATTATCTTACAAACCCACAGGACTCTGAAACTTTTTCTCACATATTGCCAATTAATACCCTGCATACTTTAATATTTTATAGAAAACAGATTATGATATACATATATGGCAGTGGTCTTTAAAATTTTTTATCTTGTACATATCAATAAGAGCAAACATTTGACCAGTCATCTCCAAATAAATAATTTGCAAAAATAAAATATTTTCCTACTTTCTTACTATATCCCAATGCTTTAGGGATGTTTGAACTCACAGTGGACAGGAGGGCATTGAAAAATATCTCTCTGGAGTACAGAAAGAAGAAAAATCTGTCCAGAGAGAAAGCTTAAAATCTTACAAAGGACAGGAAGATTGTCCAGAGCAGAGGTCGGTAAACTTCTATTGTAAAGAGCCAGGTAATAAATATTTTAGGCTTTGTGGGCAATGTGATCTCTGTCACAACTACTCAATTCTGCCATTGTCACATGAAAGCAGTCATAGACAAAATGTAATGACAAAGCAATCTATGTTCTGATGAAAATATATTTATGGACACTGAATTTTATTTCTTACTGCTACTTACATACATTTTATATAATTTTCACTACCTACAATATTATTCTTCCTTTGATTTTTTCCCCCCAAACATTTAAAAATGTAAAAATCATTCTCAGTTAATGGGCTGTATAAAAACAGGCAGAAGGCCAGATTTGGCCAGTGGGCCAGTTTCCAGACCCCTTGTCCTAAGTGTAAAGGGTCAGATTAAAGAGCAAAGCAAAGAATGGGGATGAGGGAAAGCACCATTTTGATTTTCCTACAAAGCTTTACAGGGTGAAACACAAATAATTAGATAAAGATGATTCTGTTTCTTAAGGTTTAGTAGGCTTAAGACATTTAAGCTGCTTGACAGTAAGCAGCAATACGAAATACAGCTGGTCAGTATATAACTGATTCCAAAATATAAATGTATAGAGGAATACTTTCCAAAATATTTTTTAAAATGATGGCCACTTTGACAAGTTTTCAGGAAACTCCAAGATTAGTCAGAGCTGGCTCCATGGTCCTTATGGCCCTCTGTGGAGAATCAGCACCAATGTTTACTAGTTGGACTTGTCCTTGCAAAAATGATACAAAGAAACAGCCTTTTAATATATCAACCTCATTAGGAACAAAATGCACTGCTAACATCTGTAATGTTTCATAGCACTACATATAATGATTTTCAAATTTAGGTGAGGGTTACACAAACATCATAGATCTCCAGAAGCCTTTTATCTGATATATGTAAACATAATAAAACCTCATGGTTCTGATTACCAAAGGCTAAAGAATGAGTAATTTATACACTGCAGGCCTACAGATGTACAATTTGTGTGATAAAATAGCCCTAAGGGGAAGTTCCAATTGCAAAGACAAAGGACATAAATAAAATGCCATTATTTCCTCAAAAACTTTTTTGGTTGTGGTTGATTTTTTAAAAAATAGTATTATTATTTCTGATTTTCCGGTAGCAAAAATAAAACAGTAGTTACAGGCAACACAGTTTAAGACTAGTTATAAACAAGAGAATGTTGAATTTCATTCATTAGCATATTGATAAGTTTCTGTTTCTATAACAAAATTAAGTTCTACTAACAGTTCACAACTTAGACTGTAGATACTAACCACAGCACCATATAATGATCTTATAATTGGATTGCAATGTCTTGGGTCAATTTTGTAATGGGAGTAATTTCAAAATAATCTTATTTCTGTTTTGAAATGGTTACAAACCTAATATATAGAGAAATGTGGAAGATCCCAAGTACCTGAACCACAGCAAGTAAGGTATCTGATTGTTCCCTTAGATAAGATGAAGGATATGAGGTAGGAAAAAAAAAAAAACTTAAATAATTGCTTATTCACATGGAAAAGGGTTTCTAATATTGAACAAAAGGGCTCCACTTTCAGCCAAGTCATGTTCATCATTTTTATAAATAACTGATGGCAGCCATATAAAGCCCTGAATACAGATATAGAGAGATCATATTTATTAAATTTGCTGATGGTATTGAGGGGAATTAGAAGAAATTACTCCAATGGACTAAGAGACCAGATTAAGAGACACAGGTCAATACTGATTACCATAAACCTACTGCACCCATTCCCCTCGCATTTTCAGAGGCTTTTTTTTTTTTTTTTTTAATATGAAGAGGCAGTATGGTATATTGTTTAAAAAGAATAAAGTCAAACTACCTAGTTCACATCCTAATTCTTTCATCATACTAGCTGTGGCACCTAGACAAGTTACAACCTCTTTCTACTTCACTTTCCTCATTGGTAACATGAAGACAGTTAAAGATAACATTTCAAAAAGTTATCTTGGATAAGGTAAAACAAGGTACATGTAAAGTACTTGGAACAGTATGTGATAAAATATAAACATTTATTATAGTTCAATGGTCTCCTGTGCATTAACATTCTTTACCCTCCCTCTAGTTCCAATATATATGATATAATATTGATGTCAACCTTATTTTGGTGAATTGCTACTGGGTATTGGGGAGCTTGTGCATCGCTCAGAGTAGTACACCTGCACAAAGATACTGGGAGAACTCTGGTCTTCAGGAGGGCTTCTGCTAATTTACTGAAGCTGCACATGTTAGCTGACACAATGGACCCACAAAAGGATTATAAGATTTCTGAATTAGTTCTCCTGATAACATGCCACACTGCTTGTCCTGGTAAAGGGAAAGAATTTAAGCTGGAGATTGTGAGTGCTACAATGTGGCAAAGATCTAGGTCATACATACCCCTTTTTTTTTAAACATCTTACATCTTTATTGGAGTATAATTGCTGTACAATGGTGTGTTAGTTTCTGCTTTATAACAAAGTGAATCAGCTATACATATATATATATATATATCCCCATATCTCCTCCTCCCTCTTGCATCTCCCTCCCACCCTCCCTATCCCACCCCTCTAGGTGGTCACAAAGCACCGAGCTGATCTCCCTGTGCTATACGGCTGCTTCCCACTAGCTATCTGTTTTACATTTGGTAGTGTATATATGTCCATGCTACTCTCTCACTTCATCCCAGCTTACCCTTCCCACTCCCTGTGTCCTCAAGTCCATTCTCTACATCTGCATCTTTATTCCTGTCCTGCCCCTAGTTTGTTCAGGAACTTTTATTTTTAGATTCCATATATATGTGTTAACATACAGTATTTTTTTTCTCTTTCTGACTTACTTCACTCTGTATGACAGACTCTAGGTCCAGCCACCTCACTACAAATAACTCAATTTTGTTTCTTTTTATGGCTGAGTAATAGTCCATTGTATATACTTGCCTTTTACACATCCTTTCTCTCTCAGGGTATGGTGGAGATTTTCAGAGTCTACATAGACTCTAGTGTCATTTCTCTTACGGCTATGTGTATTTTTGTGTTTTCTTTTTTAAAAAAAACTTTGTACAAAGCTTGAGATGCCTACTTCACTTCTGCAAATGTGTATAATGAGATCAATAAAGTTTCCCCAACAATCGCAAATTACACTGTCTCTACCTTCAATATGTTTTAAGGGAGATCATAAAGACTAAGGTGGACAGTCCCAAGACAGGACAAAAAAAAAAAAAAAAAAAAGCTAGAATCAGAAAGGGAGACCAATATATTGGATACAGAATCAAATTCCAAAGAGATGTTGATGGGCCAGAATGATAGACTTAATTTAGCAAAACAGCATGTAATGAGTAATTATATTTTGGATCTAATACTCCAAATACACAAGTACAAGATAGAAAAGGCATAGTTCATCAATGGAAAAAAAGATACTATGGTGATTTTATTTCAACATGGCTATAAAGAAAAAGGAGGCTACACACCAAAAAATAGTGACTATATTAATAGTAAATTTCTATTAGAAAAAGGGATGTGATTGTCCCACTCTTTTCAGAGCTGTTCAGAGTACTGCTTCCAGTTTGGGGCAACTGAACACTTTCATTAAAAAATAACAACAACAAAAATTGGTTAAGAGACTTAAAATATCATATGAGGAGTAATTCAAAGAAGTAAGTACATTTAACTTAGATAAGGTAAAACAAGAGATATATAAAAGCTTTGATCATTTATCTGAAGGACAGTCATATAAAGGAGGTTTAGACTTTTTCTCAAATTACCTTAAGAAGGAATAACTTGCACAATAATTAGAAACTATTCAAAAGAATTTCAACTATGCTTTCTAACGTCCAAAGCTGTTTAAAGAGGCAATTATTTGTCTCTAGAGAGTTCCTCTTAACTGAAGTATTTGAGAATGTAGTAGACACCTACTAGATTAACTACCCAGCATTTTTTCTGAGAACTGTCTTTTCTCTCCTTCACCCACTTGGTTGTGGGAGCCCTATACACAACTTTAGATTGATTTGGGGGCAAGCATTTTAAAGAGAGTCCAGACATGGTTGCAATTTTTAATTACATTTTCTTCCTTAGGTGAACTGATGTCTTGTCTTTGGAATCCTGTAGGACATCCCATTATATACTTCTCACTTAGACTTAAGTTGCTGCAACCAAAACAAAACTAACATACCTACTGGTATGGATACTAATTGATAACGATGGAACACGCAGATGACAGCAAATAAACCTGCAAATCCTCTTCCAGCTGATATTTTGCATTTTTGTGTTAACTATTTTCAATAAACATCAATTTTTAAGAGTGGGATTTAGAAGTTTTATCACAAACCCCAACATTTACCCAAATCTTGTTAGCTCACATAGCCTTAAAAAGAGAAGAAAATAGGATAAAATGTTCCCCAAATCATTAAAATACTGAATTTTTGAGAAATAATTCCCCATTTTCCCTCTCCCCTTAGTTCCTGGCAACCACCATTCTACACTCTGCTTCTATGAGTTAACTATTTTAGATAATTCACATAAGTGGAATCATGCAGTATTTGTCCTCCTGTGACTGGTTTATTTCACTTATCGTAATGTCCTCTAGGTTCATCTACGTTGTTACAAATGGCAGAATTTTATTCTTTTTCAAGGCTAATATTTCATAGCATGTATATACTACATTTTCTTTATTCATTCATTTGTCAATGGACATGTGGATTGTTTTCATTACTTGACTATTGTGGATAAAGTTGCAATGAACGTGTGGGGCACAGATATCCCTTTGCGATCCTGATTTCAACTGTTTTGGGTATATATCCAGAAATAGGATTGTTGGACCTTATAGTAGTTCTGTTTTTAATATTTTGAGGAACCTCCATACTGTTTTCACAGAAACTGTACAGTTCCACATTCCCACCCAACAGTGTATAAGGGTTCCATTTTTTCCACATCCTCACCAACAGTTGTTATATGTTTTTGTTTTTTTAGTAACAGCCAGCCTAACAGGTGTGAGGTAATATCTACTTGTGGTTTAGGTCCAAATTTCCCTGATTATTAGTGATGGGTATAAAATTTCTGTTATACAAGATGAGTAAGTTTTAGAGGTCTGCTGTAAAAAACTGTACCTATAGTTATAATAATATGGTATTGTGCACTTTAAAATATGTTGAGGATAAATCTCATGTTAAGTATTCTTACCAAAAAATAAAAATAAAAATCCACAAAAAACAAAGGAAATTTCTGGAGGTGATGAATATGTTTAGTGTCTCGGCTGTGATGATAGTATCACTCATGGGTGCATGCATATGTCCAAACTGATCGAAATGTAAAAACTAAATGTGTGCAATTTTTTGTATATCAATTATAGTTCAATAAATCTAAAAAAAGATACTGAATTTTTGAACAGATGTTAAATAGTGATCACAGGTCACTGAAATGACAAAGTCGAAGTTGTAATAAAATATTCTAATGATGAACAATGCAGTTTAGGTAGAAAGAATAGAAATATAATTGTTTCAAATTCTGAGTATAAATATGGACATTAACACAATGAAGTGTGAATGCCAATACAGCCCAGGTATATATACTTTCACTGTTTGATTACATATATGAGAACATACCAAAGATATATTTTGAATTAGATATAGATCGGGAGTTCTGATAGATGTTATTTCACATTTTAAATTTCTGGGACTATCTCTAATAACTTTTAGATATTTGGTGTTCTTTGATTAGCGTCTAGGTATTAAGTCAACTCTTCTTAAAATAATGTACAGATTAATTTTATTTGTAGTAATTGTATATTAGGTATTTTGAATATATTTACGGTTCATTCATTCAGTAAAAATTTAGAGGGCAATTAGTCTGTAAAAGTTACTTCCCGTTAAAATTAATAAATAACCCTCAAATGAATAATAAACATATAAGATATGTGTTTTTCATATTTAGGTACAAAATATTATGGTGGTACATAATGTAGAAAATGCATACAGACGTAATTTTGTCATTTTGAATATCTTTCCTAATCTTTTATTTAGCCTGAACGAAACATATATAATTATAACAAATCTTTTTTCTTGTATAAATTCTATAAATCATGAATAAAATGCAATTCCAATAAAAATTCCTTTGATTGACTTTTGGAATTATAAGAAAAATGATTCCAAATTTTACCTATAAAAATAAAGTAGCGAGAATAGCTAAGGAAATGTAAAAAGAAGAAAAGGGCAATAATATATATTAGTAAAATTAACACATATAATAAAAATCAGTAACTTTAACAGTATGGTTTCGTTACAAGAAGAAGCAGAAAGAACAATGGAGCAAAATAGGAAGCCAGTGTATGTGGGCATGTGTGTGAATATGGTGGATAGTTAGGCTATAATATTCAATTAACGGGAAAATATGAATTAGTCATCAATTGTCCTAGGACAATTTATAAATCATTTAGTGAAAAATAAGCTAAAGATAATTATGACTTGCCATACACCAAGATAAACACTAAATTTTATAAAGTAAAAATAAGTAAATGAACAAGAGGAAATAGAAGAAATATGTTACAATGTACCTCAATTTTATATGTTGATAAATTTTCTAATTATAAAAGCAATGAAAACAAACAAACAAATAGGACAAACTAGACTTAATAAAATTTTAAAATATCTATACTTCCATACCATATAATCATAAAAATACAAATGAAAACATGGGAAAATGTTTGCAGCATGGAGAGCTTGGATTAATACTCCATCTCTTGGAAGGAAAGGATTAACAGCTGAGTTGTGGACTTTCTTCTAGCTCCAGTGTCAGCAAAATTTTTTCTGCAAAGAGCTATTTAGTTAATATTTCAGTCTCTGTGGTTCAAAAGTCTCTGTCATAACTACTCTGCAACTGTACCATGAAAGCTACCACAGACAATATAAACTAATGGGTGTAGCTGTGTTCCAATAAGACTTTATTTACAAAACTAGGCAAGGGGACAGATTTGGCCTGTGGGCCTTAGTTTGCTGACCTTTGTTCTAGCCTCAGAGATGCCTAAAGACTTGACCTCTGGCCAAATTCTCCCTGCAGCAGTAATTCAAAGAATGTGTATCCCATACAAGTTAAATGAGAGTCCTGCTGAGGTTATGCTCTACTCACTGGATGGGTGCACCTTGTTGCTGAGCTTGGTCATTAATTAATTAATTGATGAGAAGCAGCTACATCAAAGGATGTACCTGCCACTGAGAGAGCCATAACTAGCAAGGTAAAAAAGACTGGATGGATCCGAGAGCTGATGGTGCCTCTGAACTGAGAGTCCTCACCCAGGCAGCCTCTTTTATAGTAACCATGGAAGTCCACAGTGCAGAATGATTTGTGCATATTGGAAACTCTGCCAGAGACTCATGCCACTTCCACTCTGCTGTCACTCTGCATGCTGAACAGAACTGTCCCAGATTTTTTTCAAACCTAAGTAAACCTGATACTGAGACTCTGAGCTTGACTATCAATCCAAATCCAAAGACAACTGCTGCTGGGAAGAGTAAAATATATGTGTGATTATAAAGGGTTTTAAATCACTAAGAAAAAGATGAACCTTCTAATAGGAAAATGGCCCCAAAATATGAATAAACAGCTGACAAAATAATATTTCATATGAAAAATAAAAAGAGAAACAATAAAAATGTTTTACCTCATTAGTAATCAAAGAAGTAAGCTTAAATGACACCCCATTATATACCTATCAAATCAGAATTTATTTTAATGATAAAACTGTGTATTGGTAAAACTTGAGGGAATAGGAAACTTCATGGAGTTTACACTGGAAAACTTGAAAGAATTTAGCAACAGAAGGTGAAATAAAATGTACTTTTTGAACAATAATCTCATTTCTGGGATTTTATTTCAAAGGTAAGTAATATAAAATATGTGTATACAAATAATGCACAGCAAAGAAATTATTTGCAAGCAAATAAATTAAATACAGCCTTAAATGTCAAATAATAAGTGAAAAAAATTATATCAAAACCAAATTCAGCAGACATTGTTCACTGCCTATCTAATATCCAATCCTATTTTTGTTCTTACTCACAGAATCCTGATATCATTTAGGGGAAAATGTGCCCAATTTAAGACTTGTCTCTGTATATACCCTTCCACCTAGGGGAGGCCATTTGACATAGATCTGGTCAGTGAAAAGTAATCTGAGAATTTCTGGAAAAGCTTTGCTTCCTGATATAGACATTGCACTTTCCTGCTTTTCCTTTCTTTCTGCCTGAAAACATATTTCTCAATAGCAGCATTTAAATGATAAAAAGCAAGGAGAAACGCCTCAAATTTTTGAAGAGAAATAACTTTTAAGCTAGAAATTTAAAATCAATAAGAATTCTAAAAATGTACCTACTATACAGCCTTTCTGCGGAGCTTTCCGGAGGATTGGTTTTAGGAAAATAAGAGCTCAACCAAGAAAGGAAGAAATGGGATTCAGGAAACAGAGAGAGTAGCATAAAGTAAATTGAATACTCAGAAATATGAGTATAGGTTAGAACAGGAGAGGGTGGTCTCCATAAGATGAATAAACTGACTGAATCTTTGGAACATTTTGTGGAAAAACTGCTTATGCATATGTAAGAAATCAGGTAAAATATATAGGAAAAAATAACGAGTTATATAAAAAATAAAACTTTTTTAAAAGGTGCAATTATTAAATCCATGTAAAACAAACATTTGTAAGTCAAAGGAAACAATCATCACATACAACTTGAGTCAACAATGAGCAATATTTACATAGACAAAGTAAGGTAAACATTAATAATTGAGAATGAAATTCTTAGGAACTGTAACAGGAAGTCAATAGAAAATGTATAACTAAAAAAATGCAATGTAAGTGCATTAGACACATACTTTTTTTTTTTTTTTTTTGCGGTACGCGGGCCTCTCCCATTGCGGAGCACAGGCTCCGGACGCACAGGCTGAGCGGCCATGGCTCACGGGCCCAGCTGCTCCACGGCATGTGGGATCTTCCCGGACCGGGGCACGAACCTGCGTCCCCTGCATCGGCAGGCAGACTCCCAACCACTGCGCCACCAGGGAAGCCCGACTCATACTTTTTTAAAAACCTAAAAAATGGTAAAAATTGAAAGTAGTTGCTTTGCAATAGCAAGAAAAAAAAAGTGTGAAAAGGTGGGGCAGGGAACAGCTGAATTTCATAAAAATATTTTTAGTATTATTTGAGGTTTAACTTTGGGCACATATTACTTTGCTAAAAGCAAACTTTTGTTTTAAAAAAGTTATAAAAAGTAGGCTAAAAGAAAATATGGTATAAAAACTACTATGCTAAAGATTACTATACTCTGTGCAAAAACACCCCTCAAAATATTAGAGACATATAACTCAATAGAAAAGTAGTCAATATTTGTCAATTATTCCTCAATAAACTTGGGGAAAAAACATAGTTAAAGGAAGTGCACAGTCATGTCATAGAGGAAGGAAGGTAAATATTGATAACAATATAAAAAGACACTTAAATTTACCAGTAGTCAGGAAAATGCACATGATAACCAGGAGATGCCATTTTTCACCCATAGGATTTTGCAATATGGTGTGTGAAAATAAGTAAAGAAAAGTTCATTTTAAATGCAGTTGGAAAGCCCTGAAGGGGGAGCTCTCATGCACCACCACTCCCAAGATTTTCTCCTTGCCCAGCAATAGCCCAACCAATGAGACACAGCCACATTCAACCAATGAGAAACTGCCACTACCCTAAACTCTTGTTCTCCTCCAATGAACTTTCATTCAAACAGCCCCTCCCAACTCCCTCCTTTCCTCTATGAAAGAACATTCATCTACTTTGTTCTTCAGACACGTCTGTGGTTCACCCATAGTCAGCACGTCCTGAATTGCAATTCCTCTGCTATTCCCAAATAAACTTGTTTTGTTGGCTCAACTGCTTACTTTTATGTTTTAAACGTTGATAGTCAAAAAGTTTAAAAGATTGATATAACATTCAATGCTGAAATTCACGGTGAAGATGGATACTTTTACATTATTGGGTGTGTGAAATGATAGGACATTTTTGAAAATTAATCTTCAGTGCTTCTCAAAATTAAATAATACATATACTTTTGAATCAAAATTCCCCTTATAGGAATCTAGTTTAGAGAAATAGTCCAGAACACTAAATATGAACATTTCATAGTGACAAAAATTTATAAAACCCTAATGTCCATCAAGAAAAAAATAGTTGAATAAATCCTGCTATATCCAATCCATACTATGAGAATTAGGGAGCCATTTTAAAAAATGAGTGAACTTGCTTACATTCTACTTTGAGAGGTAGACCATAAACAGATAACTAAAACCGCATATATTAATATAACCATCTTGTTAGAACCTTAAAATCTTGATAAAGTTAAAGCTATTTTTTAAAGTTAAGAAGCCATGGTTCCTTTGGTGGTTTCATTTATCTAACTGATACCTGCATTGGCACATATTTTTATCTAACAAGTATTTTAAATTACCAGTTCCTCTTAGAAAACTGTATGAGCTCCACTTTCTCCTTCTCTCTCTGTATATGTATGATCATTCACACACAGAGATATATTAAGAAACACACACCCATTCCTAGAGAGAGAAATTACTGATAGTGGATTATAAATCATCATTGCCTTGAAAGTTTTTTTTTTTTTTTCTTTTTTCCCGTATACCTTTTACTAAAGCAGATGCATTACCTTCTATTGTAGGGTGGTGAGGGCAGGGGGAGAAGCAAAGGTCTATCACGTTGAAAGTTATAAAAGTGATACTACATGTCGACAACAATTGATGAAGCACAGTGCTGCTGTTGAGAGAATGGTCTAGGGAATATATATATATAAAATCTAGATATAAAGATTTACTGTCAATCAGTGAACTATACAGTTATTTAATATGTGGATGTATCCAGTTCTTCCCATTGCATTAAATTGCCTTATTCCTCCTTTAAAGGAACATACATTCAATTACATTTTCCACTAAGGATGAACTGCTAAAAATCAATGCACACATCATAGACACCTATATTTTTCTTTCTCCATTAGAGTTTAAGATTGCTACAATTCTATAAGTATTGACTCACTTCATTAGATTATTTTGGGTGAAGAACTTGAGGCAAAGATACCATTTCCATGTGAGTACTTTAATAGAAAATATATACTTAAATTCCACTCTTTTTTTCTTCAGGTAAAGGCTGAACCAGATTCAGGTACACATGGGTAAAAAACTGGTTTGGATAAATAAAGGACATGTGCAGGCCAGTTTCATTAGCGATAACAAGGAAGAATTTTTATCATTTTATTGGGAATCAAAGACAGCAAATTTAGTTTTCATAATAGGAGTAGCAACTAAAAGAAAAGTATGTATTTCTGGGTACTGAGAATAGGCCAGTCACCTTTGTGCAGAAAAAGTCCCCCACCTCCCTCTGTCTTCACCTATAATTTCCCATTACGAAAGTTAAGATTTTAGTTCTTTTTTTATTACCTCTCATGCAAACTTACCCTCCTTCAACCTCCCAACATATCTGAACACATTTTCAGTTAAACCTCCAATCAATATTTTTATGTTTGTAACTAGGTAAATATTGGGATAGAGTGAGAATAGGGGGAAAGAACAGAACTACAAGCTTGACTTTTTTGACTATATCTTATATACATTTGACTCTGGACCAGGCACATATTTTCCATAATTTAAAAGCAGCCAGTGGCATAACCACACAGAGAGGTGTTACACAACACAGCTACTTTAAAGAACTGTGACTTGTACATCTCCAGTGGGACAAAAACAATGGCAAACAAAACAAAATAAAATATATGTCATTTTTTTTTCAGTATTAAACTTGTTGGGATAGTGGTTTGGCTGTGTATAGTATAGAAGAAAGAAAGTATAGATGTAACATTGACAATGTCAATTAAAAATCATGTAGCTCTGAACTGGAATTGGAAATAACAAGTATCATTATTTATTTTATTCTAAAACAATTAATATTCAGATCACTGTCTACTAAAAAAGCCTAGAAGCAATGACCAACCTAGCATCAGTGGGCAGCCCCAGGACCCAGATTATGGTCTCTAAATACTATTTTTTTATTAAGTGGAACCAGATTACTCAGAGAAATGACTTTCTACTTCAGGGCAGGAAGTAAGCAAAGTGAGCCTAGAACATTTTGTCGCATCAAAAAACAAGGCAGCTGTCAAAAAATACAAGCGTATTAGAGTCATGTGAAAGCTTATAAATAAGTGGAAAAAAATAAAGCATTTATCCTGCTTCTCCTATATGAACTCTAGCTCAGTGTAACCAAATAATTCATGGTAGGAAATTACTCTTTATAGAATTCTAGTTAACATTTGAAGAAGGTGAGATAGAATTAAAGTATCATATTTATGCAATGCCATATAAATTAATAGATCCATATAGAATAATAACAAAATTTGTTTTCTAAATCAGTGTACTGTTGAGACACTGGAAAAAACATATGTAACCTGGGTTCTTTGGGATGTATGATTTCTTGAGATGGCCAATAGTTACTTACAAGCATCATCAATAGAGAAAAGTGGCTATTTTGTATACCCTGATAGATTAGGATAGATACCTCCTAGATATTCTTGCCAAAACAACAACAACAAACACTATCAATCCTCTAGATCTAACCACCACATTACAATAAATCTAAGGGTCTAGAGATAATTTAAATGAAAGCTCAGGGAGGCAGTCAAAGAAATCTAGGCTTTAAAAAACTCTAAAGGACAGATCAGCTGGCTTTTCTAACAAAACTGACAGAAAAAAATTTTAAAGAGGGAAAATTTTAAAGAGATTTAAGAAATATCATACAATTGCTATTTAGGGATCTTATTTGGACATACTAATTCAAGTAAACAAATAAAATTAGAAGCAAACACAAAAGTTGACTAGATATTTTATGATATTAGGGAATTACTGTTAATTATTTTTAGTTGTTATTCCAGTACTGTTTTCATATTATAAGAGAATCTTTTTAGAGGTATATATTGAGATATTTACCAATTAAATCATAAAACAACTGATATTTACTTCAAAATAATCGGGAACAGGAAGAGTGGTGAGGTAAAAATGGATGAAAGTTGGCTTTGAACTTATAATTATTGCAGCTTGGTGATGGACATTTTTTTACATTTTGAAATTTTCTGTAATTAAATTTTTTAATATGACATGAATACTAAGCTTTGTTATCCCTTTCAGATACTCAAAATGGGTTCTATGAAAATCTGTATCTAATATCTCAATCTGTGTCCCCATCTTAAATGATTATATATATCAAAATTTGTGCCTATTGTAAATTTAATCTCTATTTCATAAGCTAACCACAAATTGGTATGAACCTACAGGTATAAAGTTTGAAAAACAGTGGCTCTGACTAGATGATACCACTGTTTGAGCACATAAAACTTAGTTGAAAAGACAATCCATAGCTTCGTGAAACTATTTATACTTGCTGATATCGGACACCCTATTTTTAGGAGAAATTATTTTGAGGAAAAATATATTTTTAAGGAACTAATGAGTTTGGGGCATGTGCTACACTAAAGAGTTAATATCCAAAATATATAAACAGCTCATACAACTAAATATCAAAAACCAAACAACCTGATTAAAAACTGGGCAGAAGACTTGAATAGACATTTTTCCAAAAAAGACATAGAGATGACCAACAGGCACATGAAACGATGCTCAACATTGTTAATTATTAGACAAATGCAAATCAAAACCACATGAGATATCATCTCACACTTGTCAGAATGGCTGTCATCAAAAAGACCACAAATAAAAAATGTTGATGAGGATGTGAGGAAAAGGGAACCCTTGTACACTGTTGGTGGTAATGTAAATTAGTGTAGCCACTGTGGAAAATAGTATGGAGGTTCCTCAAAAAACTAATTTGCAAAGATTATTTACAATAGCAGCATTATTTACAATAGCCAAGATATGGAAGCAACCTAAGTGTCCAGCAACAGATGAATGGATAAAGAAGATGTAATATATATATGTATATGTGTGTATATATATATATATATATATATGTGTGTGTGTGTGTGTGTAGTGGAATATTACTCAGTCATAAAAAAGAATGTAATTTTGTCATTTGCAATAACATGAAGGGACCTGGAGGGTACTATGCTTAGTGAAATAAGTCAGACAGAGAAAGACAAATGCTGTATGATATTGCTTATATGTGGAATCTAAAAACTAAAACAAACAAATGAATATAATGAAACAGAAAACAAAAGATTACAGCATATGTTCTTATTTGGACATCAAGGTAAAAGCTCAGTTCTAAAAACTGGATGAATTTAGCACAGCAAAGTCAGGGAAATCCTAACTCAGTAATTCTCAGACTGTCCCTGAGGGGTCTATTCACATCACAGCCACATGTGCTAGAGTTACTCTAGGACACATCACAGGCTTGACCTGAGGTCATCGCCCTGGTTAATCCTCTCCTATTATCATGAAGATGAGAAAATATGTCAATAATGATAGTTACCCTTTGTTGAGCACTTACTATGCCCTCAGCACTTGTTAAGGTTTTACTTCTATTACTTGCTAGAAATGTACTTGACACATGGGTGAACTCAGTAAATTATAGTTATTACTATTTCATTGCAACAACTTTACAAATAGGAGACTGAAACTTAGAGCTGAAATAACTTGCACAGAGTCCCCTAGCAAATTGGGACATGAAAGGGAAACCTGCTACTGAATACATGAGATGTATCCATAATAAGTCCTGTTGGTGTTTAAACCAGCTTGAAAATTCATTCCCAATGGCAGTGCTACCATGAAAGTTGGTTGGTGAACCAGAATAAAGCAGAACTGGGCTTTATTCATTAGTTTATAATTCAACAAAATTTTGATTCTTGCTCTAAACATGCACCTTAATAATGTTACCCTTAACATTTTTTGACCACTTACTAGATGCCAAGAAATATATCTAGTATTTTCATCACTATGCCAAATCAACCACCACGGCATGATGTTGGCTGGGCAAACCATTAACCTTTCTGTGACTGTTTCCTTTCTATAAAGTATTGATAATTATAGTACCTTTACTAGTACATTATCATAATCATCACTATCATCAACTCAGTGACTATTCACAACAATTCCTTATGGTAGATATTCTCATCTGCTCTACCACTTACTAATAGCTTCATTAGAGCAACCATTCTGTGTCTCATCCTCATCTACTGGATGGGACTAATATTAATATATACTGCATAGCCTTGTTGTGGAGATTTAGTGAGTACATTAACCCACAGCTCCTGGAATATAAACACACAAGAATTGTTTTCAATTGGGTAAGGTCCTAGTGAATGGGGGAACGGAGCAGATATGAATGGCTTTGCCCCTGAAACCAAAACATAATTAAATATCATATACACTGTGCAACTGTGAGGGCTCACTGCTCTTCTGTGTCATCATTATTTTCTTAAGTTTCTTTTGATGCCATTTTTAGAGCAACATTTTTTAAGAATAAGGGGAGATAGTGCTGTGTAGTAGAAAGACATTGGTTTTGGAGTAAGGTAAACCTGACTAAGAATTCTGGCTTCACCATTTAATAGCTGTGTGACCCTGAATAGTTTACTTACTTCTTTGGGATTCTGTTTCCTTAATTACAGTATTATGAAACAATATGAAAAGATATAAAATTCTTATTTCTAAGAGCTGTCATGAAGATTAAATCAGATGATCTATGTCATAGTAATGCATAAACTGTTTCAGTCATATTTTCCTCTGTATCAAGTTTTTAGAGGAAGGTAGGCTCTACAAAAAGATTTGATCCTAGAGTTTTGAATCCTCAGATTAAATATTTTTTCCCCAAAAGTTGCAACATCAGCAGATCCTCCATCCAACTTTCATGGTAGCACTGCCATTGGGAATGCATTTTTAAGCTGGTTGAAACATCAACAGGACTATTATGGATATATCTCATGTATTCAGCATTCAGTAGCAGGTTTCCCTTTTGTCCTAATGCCTCAAAAGGAGCTCTTCTGATACGGTATTTTTGATTCATTTCCACTTGTTAAGAAGGGACTATCAGGTTTTATTTCAAATTTGTGTCATGCCATTGCTGTGCGTTACTTCACATCACAAAAGATGACGCAACTTTCCACATATTAAGCTCGACACAGTCATAAATTTGCACTCCAAGCCCTCACCGACTTCAATAGGGCTTCAACTTGTAGAATGATTGCAGATCAAGCCATTTTGATATAATGTAATTTTTTTAAGTAGCTTTTTTCCACAAGTAGAAACATGCTGGAAACAGCAAACTACCTGCATAGCATACACACAGCAGTCAGTAATCCTGCTCCTTGTCAAAACATTTTCTGTTCATATGGGAGTGTTGACTGTCATCAGAGACTTAAAAAGACTTTAAGGAAAACCTCTGTAGCCACACTCTACTCCCTATTAGCATAACACAATTTGAGGAGCTTCATTAAAATCCATTCTTACAGAACCACACCTTGGATGCTTTATTACAAAAATTAGCTACCACTGTTGAACTTCTATGCATGCAAATCATAGTATGTTTTCCTTCATTTTAAAATCAGCTTTTGTTTCCAAATTAAGATTTATTTTGCCAGTTGATCACAGCATAAATCACAAAGAGCATAGCCTGCAAACATATGTCTCAAGTTCAAGCAGCAATGATCTGCTACTTACAACCCTGAAGACAATAAACATTTTTATCCAATCAACCAGAGTCTAAATAAATTCAAAGAATGAAAAGTCTTTGAAATATACAGGCTTTTGGATATCAAATTACCTTCGAAACCCCCCACCCAGAAGTATCTCTAACAAAATTCATTTGAAATACTGCTTCAATATTCTAAAAAAATCAATAATTTAAACCACAGGTTGAACATTTTTACTTCTTCTACGGCAGACTGTCATTTTTCGAAATGAAAATGCTAATGATACCGAAGGGGAAAGCACTAAGCAGAAGAGATGCACGAATGAAACCTTGGATTGGCTAGACTTGCTGGCTTGATGTCTTTCTCTCTCACTCATCTGTGACAAAATGTCTTTTAAAATCAACAACTTTCATTTCAGTGTTTCTAAAAAATGCACTTCTCTATTGTACATTACCTTCTTTCTATAGGAAGTTAAGGAATGTGCTATAGCAATACATTTTATAGTAAATATGAACACAAAATGTTATATCAAGTAGGCTCTATTATTTCAGCATAATTTATAACGTCAGGACACCTTTAAATATTGCACAGAGCACTAGGGAGAGGATATTCGCCTAGTACTACTGGTTTTCATATTCATACCACTGTACGAAAATATAAGCAATGAAGAAAGCCATGGAAATCCAGAGCCCAGAGGAGTTCAATTCAGAAGAAACTTTTTTGCTGCCTCTGAAATTATGTGCAGTGCTTAAAAATGTTAAGAAATAAAGGTGTGAGTCCAGGGTCATCACCTTCCCTGTGAGGGAACTGGATTTCAATGAGCTCTACCTAACATAAAACGTTGCTAGTAAACTGGGTGAATGTTGGAGTTGAGTCATTTTTGTCCAAGAGCTGGGAATTCATGGGGTGTAAAACATCTTACTGAAACAAGGGCCAGAGAGATAAAACCAACAAAACAATGATGACCAATGAATAGTCAAACATGATCCCAAGAGCAGTGGGACTTACGAGGGAGAAATCTTGTCCCATAAAATAAGATAGTTAAAAAGAGACCGATAGTAAATCTTTTAATAAGTTTCCCATTTCTTTCCTAAAAACCTACAGCAACTTAAATTCAACCTATAGCTAAATTATGAAAAAAATATTATTGATCAGTTTGTATCAAATGATAAATTACATCATATTTCCATCTGGAAGAATAAAAATCCTAACTTAAAACAGAAGAGAGGAATTTGGCTTTTGCTGAGTGGCGGCTTTGTTCATGGCACTGAACTATGACTGTAGCAGACACAAAGAACAAGGGGACTCAGAAATTGTTAAGCTAGCATACACAAACTACTATATATATATAATAGATAAACAACAAGGACCTATTGCATAGTACAGGGAACTATATTCAATATCTTGTAATAACATATAGTGGAAAAGAATCTGAAAAGGAATATATAGCTGAATCACTCTGCTGTACACCTGAAACTAACACAACATTGTAAATGAACTATACTTCAATTTTTAAAAAAATGGTTAAAAATTTAGAAAACAAAAAAATTGTTAAGCCTCAGTTTATCCATGCAGTGGGGATTATGACATCTACTGTAGTGATTTGTGAGTAGTAAAAAACAAAATGTAAATTATGTGGCTTTCATAATTCCTGACATATATATACAAGAAATACTCAATGCTAGTTTTTCAGAGGAAGATACATCTGGAACTCAGATAACTCTAAAAAATTTTAAATGTTCTAGTTAAACATTTAGCATGGTAAAAGAGAAAAGAGCTGGCTAATAAGTTGGTTCACCTACCTTCTTTTACAAGGTTATGTGTTAGTTGCAATTTTTGTCTTCTTCCTATTAAAAGAGGCAGTTCAAGGATTCCAAAGGTTTATGGGAATGCAATTTTAAGGGAGGAGAAAATTTTCAGGAAGGGTTACATCTAAACTGGCTCCTGAGGCTGAATTGAGTTTCCCATAGGCAAAATATTGGGGAGGGGTCTTCAGATGGAAGCTCACCACATGAACAAGTGCTGGGGGAAGGCAGCACCCGGCATCTTCGGGGAACGTGAGGGTGCCCTCAGGCAGGTGTGACTAGAGCAGTGAGCAATTTATAAGCCTTGTGCACAAGCATAGTCTGTAGATTGGATAATAAAAAGAACACACAGGGTCTGAGAAAGTGTATATTACACAATTGTATTATACAATTATAGGAAATTGTATAATTGTATATACAAAGGGAACATTTCTATTTAAAAAAAATCTTAGACTCTCTGTTACCAAACAGGTGGAGTGGAAATCAAGGCTAAGAAAACATTGGGTTGAGATGACAGAGGGCCTTGCATGACATGGTAAGGAGCATGAAGTTTCTCCTACAGGTAGAAAGGATAGTGACATGCCCAAATATACTTTAGGGGGATAAATTTGGTTGAAAATAATCGCATTAACTTCTGTTGGGAGAGGCCATGGAAATTAGACCCTTTAAGAGGTTCATGAAATGTTCGAAGTGAGGACAAATGAGGCCTTGAACAAGGAAAGTCAGAGCAGGGATGGAAGATAATGTGTGAGGAGTGTTCTGGATTTGGTAACTGATTCTATGGGAATAGTCAACACTCCATTTGAGAAAGAAGGAGAGAAAGAAGGAAAGAGGGAGAGGGACAGAAGGACAGAGGGACAGAAGGAGAGAGAGAGAGAGATCGATCAGTTTCCACATCTTAATAAACTGTAAAAATGTTTCTCATGCCTTTCTCTCTGCTTCCTCTTTCCTTCATTGAAAATCAAGAGTCAAAATGTAGATACGGATTTAAATGGATGAACAGTTCTGTGCTGGTACTTTATCCACTTGTGAACTCAAAGTTTTAATAAATTTCCCTTCCTAAGCTGCATCAAAGATTTTTGTTCCATTGTTGATTTTATTATTATTGATTATATTATTATTACATTAGCATTTGAATCTGTGAAGTGCTGTAAGACAGTTTGTTAACAATTTGTCATGATACCTCTGATGGGTGGGAGGATGACACACATCATTATCATTATTATTAAGATTTTCTTTTACGGGTGGTACCATGATAAATGATTTACAGATAAACATAGCAATACTCAAGTTATTTATATCAAGTTAATTAATCATATTGATTTAACAACCTGTTCTGTTAACTTTTCCCCTGTAGATGTTAGTTTTAGATCTAATTTTAGAATAATTAAATTGAGTTCAAACTTTCAAACTCTACATTAGTACCTATATCTCATCTGAAAAATTATTAACATTTTCAGTTCAATTTTAATAACTGCAATTCTTCTAGCAGGGTGACCTTTTCCTTCCAAATATTTGAAGTAATTATAGCTGGAGAATTAAAGTGCCCACTGACAATTTTCTTTTGCTATTGAAAAGTCCTACTTCAGTGACTGGCACAGAACACAGAAACCATGTTTTTCTCCTCCTATCTTCACTTCCTTTATGAATGGGGCAACCATAAACAGCTGCCAAGTCAGAGATCCAGGAGTCGTTCTTGCCTTGTCCCTCCCCACCTCTAGCTTCATGCAATCAGTCACCAAGTCTGCTACTGCAGTCTCCTTTATACATTTTATATAGGTTCACGTTACTCAGTCTACAACCTTGGGCCAATACCATTTCTTCTCCAGTAGAATGCTCCTGTAAAGTCCATGAAGACTAGATGTTCCTTGCCATGTTCCTCACCATTCTATCCTCAGGGTCCACATACAGCACTTGGAAATAGAGTAGCTTATAAATACTTGTGGAATGAATACAATGATCCTCCCCCTCTTGCATAGAATGAGAAAAGTACCAAGTATGGCAGCAGAGAGCAGAGAAAAACATTTGCTCCAGACTCCTAGAGTGATATTCTTTAGTCTTGCTATCTAGAGTGTATTAAATGTTTCTCCTTAGGTTTCTAATTTAGTAAGTTATGCTCATAATATAGCTTGGAACACTTATCCATTTCCTTGAACTATATAAATAACCAAACAGTAAGAGAGTACTCTTTGAATATATGACATCCTGTAACACTGTCTCTCAAAGGCCGGGGACCCATAAAAACTGGCTATTCTTTACAGGTTGCCTTCTACCCCGCACCCTAAACTCTTATTTTCAGAAAGACTTGCTCTCATGTCATGCCTCCAGTGGAAGTGGATAAGCCTTTCCTGATGATCGCACTTCCTAGATCAAGAGAAAAGAGTGAAAAATGGCAGCTATTTTAACTGCTAGTTATGACAACTAGTTGTTATGGTGATATGTTATTAAGAATATTAAGGCAATCCCAATCTCCCAATTTATCCCTCCCCCACCTTTCCCCTGGGTAACTGTAAGTTTGTTTTCTACATCTGTGACTCTATTTCTGTTTTGTAAATAAATTGACATATACACACTACTATATAGAAAATAGATAACTAATAAGAACCTACTGTATAGCACAGCGAATTCTCCTCAATATATGTAATGACCCATATGGGATAAGAATCTAAAAAAGAGTGGATCTATGTATAGGTATAACTGACTCACTTTGCTGTACAGCAGAAACTAACACAACATTGAAAATCAACTATACTCCAATAAAAATTAATTTTAAAAAGAATATTAAGGCAATTATTAGGCTTTCATACTTTTATTATTTAGTTATCAATTATACTAGAAGCGAATATCACAATGAGAAACAACTTCAAACTCATTCTGATAGCTATAATAAAAAAGACAACCGGGCTTCCCTGGTGGCGCAGTGGTTGAGAGTCCGCCTGCTGATGCAGGGGACATGGGTTCGTGTCCCGGTCCGGGAGGATCCCGCATGCCACGGAGTGGCTGGGCCCGTGAGCCATGGCCGCTGAGCCTGCGCATCCGGAGCCTGTGCTCCGCAGCGGGGGAGGCCACAACAGTGAGAGGCTGGCGTACCGGAAAAAAAAAAAAAAAAAGACAACCAACAATGTTGGTGAGTATGTGAAGCAACTAGAGACCTCATACACTGCTGGTGGCACTGCAAATTGGTGCAGCCATTTTGGAGAAAAGTTTGGTGATTCAACAAAAGAGTCACCGTCTTACCCAACAATTCTACTCCTAGGTATATTCACAAAAAAATTGAATACACTCAAAAACTTATCCATGAATGTTCAAGAAGATACTACTCATAATAAGCAAAAAGTAGAAAAAGACTCTAAATATTCATGAACTAATGAATGGATAAACAAAATGTTAGTATATCCATAAAAAGGAATGTAGTTTTGATACATGCTACAACATGGATGATCTCTTGAAAATATCATGCTAAGTAAAAGCAACCAGACATAAATGGTCACATATTGTATGATTCCATTTATATAAAATGTTCAAAATAGTCAAATCCATGAAGATAGAATGTGTATTAGTGGTCTCCAGGGGCTGGAGGGTGGGGGGAATAGGGAGCCATTGCTCGTAGGTATAAAGTTTCTATTCTGGAGTGATGGAAATGCTCTGAAATTAATTAGTGTTGATGGTTACACAATTCTGTGAATACACTAAAAAACGTGGAAATACATATTTTTAAAGAGTGAAATTTATGATATATAAATTGCAAAAGGAAAGAATTCTAGAATGAGGTTGATAGCTAAGGTTGCTAAATATTGTATTTCTTTTTTTTTAATTTCAGGGATAAAATTTTCCAAAGAATTAAAAAAAAAACTGTGATTACATAACACACACACACACACACATATATATACATATATAAAAAATATATATATTTTATATAATATACTTAGACCAAAGTAAAGTATTATACGTTCTCAACAGATAACTATATGATTTCATGATATACATATATATACTTTATTCTTATGATAGCTATATATAAATGGAAATTATCTAGCTTTTGAATTAATAGAAAAAACATTGAAATTTATATGTAAATGAGGAATTTTTTTTGAAGATTGTGTTTTGTAAAAATTCTTCTTTAAAACTTTACCAACAATGATAGACAGATATACGTGATTTCTTCTTATGCAAACTTATATCACTTACAATAAATAAACTTTTCATATTACTCTCTAAGGAATAAAATGAAAAACTGAGTAGATCAAAATGTAGAATGGCTGGAGTTGCAACACTGACCTCTATCTGATTTTTCTCCCTGAGGAGATATACCTTTAAATAAGCAATTTCAGTGTTTAGCCTTGTATTCCTTTGATAAATTCACTTTTCTTCTATCTTACATAATTTCTTTATAAAGACTTCATAACCTAAGACTCCAAATGGAATGAATATGATTTTTCTTTACCCTTGAAATAAAGAATATTTCATTTTACACCTTTTTTTAATATCTGTGACTTAATAATTTAAGGTATTGCTTTAAGACAGGTTGAAAAACACCTTTTGTGTTAAAATAGCAAATATTTTCATTTACCTTGCATGTATCTCCAAGGTTAATGCTAATTCAAAGATATTTTACAGAGTATATAAAGTGTATTTCTCTCTTTCTATTTAAAAACATATAGCATACACACAACTTCAAATCCTCCATGGAAAACAGTGAGAATAAAAAACATACACATTCATCTAATCACAGGCACACATGCATTTTATTTGCTAAGAAAACAATAAAAAAATGTTGACACTATAACTTAATCAAGACCTTATCTTTCAGAAATCTGTTTTGAAACACTTAAAATTTTATCTTTCTTCGTTAACATAAAAGTATAAATCCAAGATTTATTATGCATCTGTGACCCTCTGTTTCAACTGCAACTTAAAGTTCTATTCAAAATCTTATTTCGAAATCCTCAAAAATGTTGGAATCTAGAGGCAAATGGCAGAAACAATCATTAGTATTCAGGTCTCTTTTAAATGGGAGATGTATGTGTATACCTAACTTCATTTATAAAGGGCCTGCATTCTTCAGTGGATTAGTTTAGTTTATTTACAAGGAGAATTTTCATGTTTGTATTTCAACCATAGATAACTTTCTGAAATGAAAAGTTATACTTCCTCAGCTATAAAGAACAAAATAGCAACAAAACAAACTTCTAGATCTTCTATTTTTAAGGCACTAACATTTTGCAGGTTATAACTCCAACAGTACTCACATGCATTCAGAAATGAAATACATGTAATTCAATACTGAAGTACTCTGTTCTTATATTTTACTAAATTTAAGCAAAAGCCATTTGTGTGGTAAAATTGTATAAATGATAAAACTGAAATTCTCCCATTACAAATAAAATTTTTTTATTTCTTAAAAGAATAAACAAACATATCTGTAGTATGTCTAATATTTTATGGTTCTTGGTGAAGCATAAATTAAAAATTAAATAATTAGGGCCTCCCTGGTGGTGCAGTGGTTGAGAGTCCGCCTGCCGATGCAGGGGACAGGGGTTCGTGCCCCAGCCCAGGAAGATCCCACATGCCGCGGAGCAGCTGGGCCCGTGAGCCATGGTCGCTGAGCCTGTGCGTCCGGAGCCTGTGCTCCGCAACGGGAGAGGCCACAACAGTGAGAGGCCCGCGTACCGCAATAAATAAATAAATAAATAAATAACCCCAAATTCTTACTTCTAATGTCTTTTAATCAGTCATATTTGTTGTCTTCTCATATTTTCATAAAAGAGGCATTTTCCCCTTAGATGCATGGAATTTTTTTTTTTTTTTTTTTTTTTTTTTGCACATGAACTCCAAATAACATGTGTTAGAAGGGGGAACTGTAAAAACACAATGTGTATATTAATATAATATGATATAGTGTATCAGAGCTGATAAATGCCAAGCAAACAGCATATTTAACATGTTGAAGCACATTTTAAGCCTTCCTTTGCTCACATAATCTAGGCTTCAAATGTATTTCTCAATTGCTCACTGCAGAATAGCTGCAGAACTGAAACCAAACTTTCAGTATAAAAATGAAAACCCCTTTGTTTCCACAAAAATCCTTATTCTGTCATCCACTGGCATGAGCTTTCCAGTCATGTTCTCTGCCAGTCCTTACCAGTTTGCCAATTACACAAGCTGCTTCCCAGACATCAGACACAAATTCCACAAGACTGCTGTGCAAGCGTACCCTAATTAACCATCAGCTTAATTAGACAATTTACTGTGTAATTAGCAGGCAATTAGTCAACACCTCTCAGATCTTATTGACTGCTGTGACAGCCTTTCCGTCTCTCCACATTCCAATACACAACAGCGACCATGTTTCTAGCACTCCTAAACCCGGTATGACATGGTTCTGGATGGAGAAGTGGGTAATATTATACAACAAAGGAAAAAATCAATATGTAGTCTGTCCAATTATTGAACTGCTTATAAACTTGTCTTTTATTTAATACTGAAAGTTCAATATTAAATATACTTTAAGTACTTGCTCCAAAAATGGCTATAGCGGCAACTTCTTAATATGTTTTATTTCATGTTTTAATGTGAAACACTGCAAATTACATGTACTACGAATTATGCTCCATGATTGACTATGCCTATAATAATTTGAGTGAATTTTCTGATCTGTGTGTAAGAGAACCACGCAATTAAATCCTATTAATGTTAATAGCAGTTATAGACACAAACCCCATACAAACTGATGGAAGGCGTTCTAGAGTTGGGAAGCATTTTCTAGTTTTCAGTGAATTATAAACAGGTTCAGAAATCAGGAATCACAGCTTGGTGTTTTAACATTTACATTAATACTTATTAAGTTTAGATGAAAAAAGCGTTTTTAAAAATGTTTTTCTCTGAGCCTGTATGTATGTTACATAACATCCACTGCTCTTTGCAGTGCAATTTCTGATCCTTATAAAATCCTTTCCTTTTTTGGGGAATTTTATGATTGGCAACTAATGAGATTCCAACAGCTATAAGAAAGAGCAATTCTTTATCTCTTTTGCTTTTCAGAAATATTAAAGACAAATTTTATTGAATGATTTAAAAGTCACAAATCTTCTGCTATTTGAAAGGAACAGAAAAGAAGAATATGTGACCATTCCTTCACAGTTTAATTGGTCAGTTGTCATCTATATTTTCTGTTATCTGATAAACTGCAATACACATAAAGTACTTATTACAATAGATTTTTTCCCATATTATTTACACTTTCCCATTAGCAATGATTTTTTCTTTCTTCTTTTTGAATGTAAGGGCCCAAAAATTCTAGGCAGGAAGAACAATTAGTGAAAGGCAACAGGTGACAATGAGGTTGGCTCATTGGAGAAAACTAGAAAAGGCCATTGTGGCTGTAGCTTAATTGGTACAAGTAGACTGAGATGAGGTAGCTTAATGTAGCTTCATTGGTACAAGTAGAATGAGATGAGGTCTGAGAGACAGGCAGGAGCTATATGTATGATAAAGCGATTTGTACAAGAATTTTGGATCTTAGTTTACGGACTATGGAAAGCCATTAGAATGTTTTAAGCAAAGGAGGGGCATGATATGACTTAGTTTGTAAGAGAGCACTTAGACTGTGGTATGGAGGCTGGCATAGTATTCAGTGAGAAATGATGGTGGCTTAGATGTGGGTGGTATTAGTGGAGATAAGACCTTAAATGAGAAGGGCAAAAATATAGTGATTTTCTATGCTTTAAAAAAATGATTACATAACTATTAATGTTTTAGTTCGGCATGCAGATTGTAGTAACAATAATGACAACTCTACTGATATGGTATTTCACATGTTAGAAAATCATTTTTACAATTTTTTTTAAATTCAAACTGATCTTCACTAGAATACCATAAAGAAGGGAACGCAGATATTTTGGTCTTGTTTTACCAAAGGTTTAGAGAAGTATAGATGTATACTATAAGTATAAGGTATAGATGATACAAACATAAGCCTTGTGATTAGACTGGATTAATCAGAAAAAAGAGACTGTGTTGGGGGGAAGTGGAAGTCATTACTGAAATGGCGAATGGGAGTTACATCATGATTAATAGTGACTTCCAAATTGAATTATGTAATTCCTCTACTTAAAACCTCTTTAGTTCCCTGTTGTCTATAAAATCACATTTAAATTCCCAGCCTAACAGGCCTTTCCCATAGTCACCACAGATACTTATACCACCCTGTGATGCGTTATGCTGAATCTTACTTAAGATTCAGCTGCTGAATCTTAAATATGCTTGGCACTCTCAAGACCATGGATGTCCGTGTGCTATCCTTTCTGCCTAGAATAAAGATACAGCTCAAATGTGAAGTCATTTTTCTTTTTAAAAAACTGAGGAAAATACTGCTTTTGAAGTAACATTTTTAGTCTAAGAATCTCTGCTGCCTTATGTCAACATTTAGTCGGTCTTCCTGCATCTTTTTGTTGTATATTCTGAACGAGTTTAAATCTTGTAGAGCAAAAACCATTTATACACATACACACACACACACATGCACACCATATGAATGGTCAGTGCCTAACAAATGTCTGAGTGAATGAGAAAAAAAAAGTGTATATAAAGACAACAACAGTTCTCAAAATACATCCAGTCTAGTCAATATACCTAAAAGTGACACTTATGACACTTTTAGATAAATTTTAACTTTAATATAGAGTGAATTTGGCAGAAGCTAATGATAAATTGTTCCAAACATATGGGATATTGTGGGAAAACATGCAAATGAATAAGCAGAGCAGGATGAAAAGGGCAGGGATTTAGCTGAAATGAAAGAAGCAGATGGGGAAGTCGGGTAAGTAAAGGTAACTGATGTATGAAAAGAAAGTTTGGCTGAAGGTTTCTCTAAAAAAACAGTTACTTCCTTAAGCATCTAGTGACACCTTATTTCAGAAATAGTGGTGAATGTGAAGTGACAAATATTGAACATGAAGCTCATCGCAAGTCACCTAAGAAAAAGGAACACAAATAGAACTGCAATTTAAAACTGAATAAGTTCTTATAACAAAATAGCCAATGTAGGTATAGCTTTAATAAAAGTTTGACAGTGAGCTAATCACTGGGTTTTATATTTAAAGTTTTTTTTTTAAATGAAAGTTAAAGACTATCTTTATGTAGTATGACTAGAATCTTGTTAAAAATCAATAGAGAAAATACAAAGCCAAGTATGGTATTATGGAATTCAAGTCATCTTAATTTCAACCAAGACTGCATCATTCAAACATTCCCAGAATATGGATATTTTTCAACTAGTTAAATTTAAAATCTGCAAAAAAATTAAGTGAGATGGGATGAGGGTAAAATCAGTTTACCAACAGCAGGACTATACTCTAAGGAAATTTCCATTAGCCATAATTATGAGACTTTTCCATTATCCTTGACACTAGTTGCTTAAGAAAAAAGGAGCTGAATGACAGGTATTTTCCACTACAAGTTAGGTTCTCTACCAGCTAACCCAGATCAAAACTGTACACATCAATTTATATTATTAAAAAGCCTATTTGAGTCTCACCTTGTCCACTCTACCAAAATGATTAACTAATTAACAAGTGTGAAATCGCAGCCTGAAATGGAAAAGAGGTGAAGACGTAATTATATTGGAAAATTGATTGGTCTCTTTCATAGTCGACTAGCCCAAATTGTGAAATAGAAGGCAAAAAAATTTGAGAACGATTTAAATAACTTTAATAATATACTTGGTTAAAAATGCTACTTTGGTTACAATTAAAAGATTTATGTTTAATATTAGAAGTATGTCAACCTGTTTGGAAACATCATAATCTATATTTTACTGAACAAACTAAGCCTGGCATACATGGCATGCTTGAAAATTATTCATTTAGAACTTTGGGGAGAGGTAGGGAGTATTTTTATTGGATTCTAACTTGCAAGACTTAGCTTCATTATTGCAAGTGTACACACAAATGGGTATGCAAGCACACACACACATTCTTTTGTTGTTGAAGTGATCAAGTTTGCTTCAGAGAAGAGCTTGCTAAACAGTCTTGAAGTGAACATTTGGATGAAATCTCCCCTAAGACTACTACGTGTGAACTGTAGCCTTTTAAAAAACCCATTCTTTATAATCTGAGGGTGAGTCAATTTTATGAATTATGAATTCAGTCAAAATTACGAATACAGTTCATCTAAATAACAATTAAAGAAGCTAACCAGTGAAAATCAAACTATTACTACACAGAAATCACTTATGGTTTTAGCATGTTAAAAAGTTTCCCAGGGGGGCTTCCCTGGTGGCGCAGTGGTTGAGAGTCCGCCTGCCGATGCAGGGGACACGGGTTCGTGCCCCGGTCCGGGAGGATCCTGCATGCCACGGAGCGGCTGGGCCCGTGAGCCATGGCCGCTGAGCCTGCGCGTCTGGAGCCTGTGCTCCGCGACGGGAGAGTCCACGGCAGTGAGAGGCCCGCGTACAGCAAAAAAGAAGAAAAAAAAGGTTCCCAGAGGAAAAGCTTATATTGAATGTGTTTAAATAATTATAGTCCTTAGTTAATGTATAGTTAGATATACAATAGGAGAATAATACTACACATTAAAAAAAAAACTATTTATGTACTAAATTTAAAGCCAGAACTATAGCAGTGAAAATAATGCAATGGAATGTTGTTCATTCATTGTTTCATAGACTTTCATGATAAAGTAATGTAGAAACTTAATAATAATAAAATATATTAGTTTTGATATAATCTTTTAAAAATCCAGACCTTTATTTCTCATAAGGCTGTATTGTAATCCAAAGAGAATTACTTAGGCTCTAAAATATAATTATGTATCATATTTGTGAAATTTTTCTTAACATCTTTAAATATTATTTTTTGCATTTATAGTCCTGACAATGTTAGTCCTGATTTTTGTCTGGTTCATAGGTGCTGGCAATTTGTGCAAATGTAGGCAACTTCCTCTCAATTAAGATAATGAGGATCGAAACAAGTTTCTGGAAATCCACATGGGAGAACCGACAACCGACACGGTGAAAAGTCTGCAAACCTTATTATGGGAAGGAAAATGGGACTATTTAAAAAGGAAAAAGACAAGGCTTGCAGATAGGACATGAGAGCTGTCTCCAAGTAACTGAAGAGCTGTCATGTGGAATTGTGGTTTAAATTAGAATCCTATAATTATTCATTCATCTAACAAGTATGTATTGCATCCTTCCTATCTGCCAGACATGGTTCTTGGCACTGGGCATACAGTAGCAAACAAGAAAGATAACATCTCTCTTCTTATGAAGCTTACTTCAAATGGCTAAAACAGAAAATATACAAGTAAATAAATAAATGATTAAGAGCATGGTAATTTCATATGGTGCCAAGCACGGTGAAGATAAAACAACCAGGGAAATGGGGGACAGACAGAATGAGTTTTGAGTGGTCAGCAAAGAATTCTCTGAGGAGAGAATTTTTGATGTGAAAACTGAATGGGAAGCAAGAGTAGCTGTATAAAAAGCTGAGGGCAGAGCCTTCCAGGCAGAGCAAACACAAGCAAAATGGGCCTAAGAGTTGGAGGAGCCTACCATGTTGGAGGACTAGAAGGATGGCCAGGGTGGCTGGAGAAGGATGGTACAGGAAGATTGGCTTTTCATGACAATGGATTCCCAGAGGTTTTTAATAAATCAATCTCTCTCTCTCTCTCTCAGTGAAATGGCAGATAGAACCAAAATAGATATAAAATCCTAAGTGCCACTCTGCTTGAAGCAGGGAGTGGGAGGCCCTCAGTACACCTGTTCAGCTGAACTGCAAACACTGATGGAGTCAAACTGCCTTCATTTTAGACATAAAGTAATGAAGTCCAGTGAGGATAAATTAGGAAACAGCATCATATAGAGCAAAGAGCCTGAAATAGACCAAATAGACCTTGGTTCAAAACCTGCCATGGTAAATTTAAGCCTTTGGATGAGTAGAGCCATTTCCATGCTCCTGGGTCTTGTCTGAGGACTGAAGCATGTGAATGAAGCCATCAGGGACAAGCCAGCCACCAAGCATTCTGTCAACTGGCCACAAATGCGCTAGTAAGAATAAGTAACATCACATGGGGCAAAAAAGGCTTACCCAACTGAGCCCTGACCAGATTACCAAACTATAGGATCAAGAGCAGATTACTTGTTGCTTTAAGCCACTAAATTGTGGGGTGGTTTGATATACAGCAACAGATAAATGATACAGAAATATCTGCTAGCCTAAAATCGAAAACATGCAGCACCGGATCTCAGATTGAGAGGCAGGCAGAGGCCTCTCTTAAAAACTAAAGAGTAGTCTGTTAGTAATCTGGAAGAATGTTAGTGGAGGCTTAAAACACAGTGTGAAAATTGCTATTGGAGGCTGGGAAAAGAGTGGCCTTGGGACTTCCCTGGTGGCGAACTGGTTAAGAATCCGCCTGCCAATGCAGGGGACACGGGTTCAAGCCCTGGTCCAGGAAGATCCCACATGTCACTGAGCAACTAAGTCCATGTGCCACAACTACTGAAGCCCGAGCATCTAGAGCCCATGCTCCGCAACAAGAGAAGCCACCACAATGAGAAGCTCCCACTCACCGCAACTAGAGAAAGCCCGCACGCAGCAACGAAGACCCAACACAGCCAAATAAATAAATAAAATTAATTAATTAATTAATTAAAAAAAAAGAGTGGCCTGTATTACTCAGTGACAGAACAAGTGGCAAGAATGTCACTGGTGATCATTCAGAAGATAGAAAATGTACATAATGCATTTGTGGATCTGACTAAAGAAATCTCTAGACAGAATGCTGAAAGTGTCAGTTGAGTGTTTCTGCCCAAGGATAGTAAGGTACTGTAAGAGAGAAAAGAGCCAAATAAGGACATATTTGACTGCTAGCAAACTTAGAATGAGTAAAGCAAAGGAGCCTAGGACTTGCCGTGTTGGAAAATAAAGCTATTCTTCACACTTCATCTCTCCTGGAAAGAAAAAGATTTTCCAAGTAAGAAATGACCCTGGGGTAAAGGTCACATCAAGAGCGTTGCTATATGATACTTTGTTAGGACTTTACAAAGATTTTAATCTGGTCCTAGTAGATTCTTTCAAGTAGACAATATCGATTCTAAGAATCTTTAGGACACTGTGCCACAGCAGCAAGACATATTCAAAATGGAGAGAAGTCTGTCTCAAAAAGACTTATGGATGTGGCTTTGGGGCATGGAGTCGGCCCTTAACAGATCTGAAAAGTTTTTAAGAGAGTTTTGTGGTGACATCACTATGACCTAGGACTAAATGGGATAATACAAAATAAAGGGAGAAATAGGGATTCCTAACTTTCTATGGTCAGAAACAGGCTGAAAAGGCTACTCCACTGCCAACATGGACCATCAGTGGTCATTTCTAAACAAAACAAAGCAAAACAAAACTCAGAGGACAGAAGCAAGATCCCAGAAGTTAGGGCCAATAGTGGATAGGAACAATGGATTAGGGAACCACTACTAGAGAGTAGAACTGGATCTTAATTAAGTAAGGGGCACTGACAACATGTGCACAACTGAATTTCAAAATTGCAATGGACAAGTGATTGCTATTTTCCTTCCATTTCTTCTCTTCCTGAATGAGAGTATCTGCTGTGGTTCTCATGACCATATCATTTTATGTTGGGTGTAGAGCAGATAGACAACTTGTCTTTCTATTTCACAGAATCCTGGATAAAGTGAAGGTGAACCCGAACAGCCTTATATGGGTTAGGACCTGATACAGATCACTAGATCATAGACATTGAGCCCCAAATCATGATTGGATGACATTTTGAGTGTCTTGGAATGGGGTGGATGCATTTTGCACGTGGAAGGGATGTGAATTATTGTGACCAGAGGGCAAGTTACAAAGACAGCTGCAATAATCCTTCCATGCTGTATGCATGCCCCTTAGTGATATGACTTTGCTGTTCTTCCCATCAATGAGCAGATGGTATTTACCTACTTCTTGAATACAGCATGTGTATTGTACCTTGTAACTTGCTTTGTCACAGAAAGTACAGTGGAAGTGACAGTGTGTGACTTTTGAGGTCTCAGCAAGGCCTTGCAGCTTCGAGTCTTGCCTTCTTAGAACACTGCTACCTTGTGAACAAGCCCAAGATACTCTCCTTGATGTTGAGATACCAAGAGACAAGAGAGATTATGAAGAGATGGAGAGACGGGTCCAGCCATCTCAGCAATTACAGCAACTCCAACCAGACACATGAGTGGGGCCATCTTGCCTGTCCCCAGGCATTCCTCCAACTGACTGCAAATGCATGAATGAGCCCAGCAGACATCATGTGATGCAGAAGAACTCCCCATATGAGCTCAGCCAAACTACCAATGTGCATAACTGAGTGAATAAATAATTGTTGTTCCAACTCCTGGGCTACTTATTTAGCTTTCTCAGACTATTACAGTTGATCCCTGAACAATGCAGACTTGAACTGCGTCCACTTATATGCAGATTTTTTTCAATAATTAAGTACTACAGTACTATATGGACCCATGGTTGGTCCACTATGCAGATGTGGGACCACAAATACGGAGGGCTGACTATAAAGTTATAAGCAGATTTTCGACTTTGCAGGGGGTCGGTGCTCCTAACACCCGTGTTGTTCAAGGGTCGGCTATATTTCATCTAAAAAAATTATACTGTCTATCTTATAGGGATATTGTGAAGATTCAATGAATAACTTATGAAAAGTATTTGGCAGTATCTATACATTCTAAGTAATTGATAAATGGTAGTTAGTAATGTGTATAAAAATAATAATCATAACAACGACCTGCAATTTCAAACAACATGTTCAAGATAGTGATATAGAAGTAACTTTGGACAGAGACTGTTGTTGCCCAGGTCAAATTTCTTTTCCCTAGATGGCACTGCCTCGCCATACTTGTTAGCCTTCCTCTACAGTATTTATTTACTTGGAAGGAAAAAAAGAAAAGAACACCATATTTTAAAATCAACAATTCATTTATGTTAATAAGTTAGACTAATTTATGTCATGATGTCTCCGAGGGCAGAACTATAAAATATGGATGCAACTTATGAGAAGGCCGATTTGGGGACAATAAAATGAATACATATCTAAAACAGATCTTTCTATAGCTATAACAGGCTGCAGTGCCTTAAAAGACCTAGCATGTTCTGTCACTAAAGGCATTCAAGAACAGGCTACATTTCTTCTGTCAGGGCTATTGACACATAATTTGGCCAGATAATTTTTATTTCCCATTCTAATACTGTACAATACTTATTCTGTTTTCTCAAAAATTCTCTGCATTTTAAAGGCTTAGTCAACAACCTAAATCTTAATGTACAATCCATGCATTTAGAAATTCCACTGACATTTTCATTTTTAGACATGTATACATGTACTATAAAAGCAACCTGGGATATGAAAATTTTAAATTGGCCTTTTCTCCCTTGATTGAGATCAATACTCAGAACAATCCATTTTTTATGTGTTAACTGTCTGTTCACAAGGCTAGAAGAAAAATAAACTCAATATGCTGTTGCCAAGAAATCTATGTATTCATTTACTAATTCATTTATCCAAAGAATATCTATGAAACATTTACCAAACTCTTCCTATACACTAAGCATCATGCTATGTGGTATAAGATTGTATTTTATGCAAACAGTTACAATCAATACTTTGATGCCAAAGAAATAATGAAGAACCTTAAATATTTCTCAGATTTTAGTTTTCAGTATTTTATGTTGAGAGAGACTCATTATTTGTACACCTACATACCTAATTATTTGATACTTATTAAAACAAAATATATGCATTCAAGACATTTTCTTACTAAAAATCAATTACAAGTGTACTGTAATAGCTATATATAGCTTATAAATGAAGTGAACTTCTGCTTAGGCTTGAATTTGATTTATGATAGTTAGAAACACTTCTGAGTTTATCTGTGTAGTGATGAAGATATATGCACCCTGTAGTTAGATATTCTATATTTGCAGTATATAATATGTGGCTACCTATGAGAAAAAATTTATGATATAATCAGCAAAAATGAAGTGTTTTATCTATTTCTTATCAGTATAATGCAAACAGGTCAGGAGATTATTTTATGTGAAATCTAAACAATTTCTAATATTCCCAGTTAAACAGAGCATTACTCTGGTTTGTCAGGACACTTTAGCTTTAATTAAGCTTGACAGATTGATTTCTCCCCTACCTTTTTAAACTTGAACTCAACATATATTTATGTTAAAATTTATAATTATATTTTAAATATTTTTTTCATGATATTTCAAATATTGTCTTATAACACATAAACAGAATCTCAAGAAAAGCAAGCTAGGTATTTTGGGACACTCTAGGAAAGTCTGATTTGGGAAGGAAAAATATAGTTAATAAAAGCCACCTTTGATGTTATTTAACACAAAAGCAAACATAGATCTTTTTATATTTGACATTAAAAATCTTATCATTTGCCTCCCTAAAGAAAGCACATACAGCTTTTATACAGACTGCACAGTAAAGAATAATAATATTTCTGTTTACTGAGATAACAACTGGCATTTCACTGTAAGTCAATGGTCTTTCGTTGCTACAGCATATTAGACCTCAATCTGGCATCTACAAATGTCGAGCATAAAAAATATATATATAGGATGAAAATCAAAGCGTGTTCCAAACTCCCCCAAAAAATAAAAAAAGGGAAACAAATTTCACCTAAACTTATTTGCTGCAGAAATCAGTGTAATATTCAGCTGTCAATCTAGAAAAACAATGAGGGAGCCACACTGTCAGTAGGACAGGATAATAAAATTTCCAGCAGATGTTCAGGCAGGGCTCTAATTTTTACTGAACTCCCTTGGCAAGCATTTAATTTCTTTATCATATGCAAGCTCGGCAAATTGTACTTCATCAAAACTGTATTGTGAAATATTAATATTTCATATGATAACAAAACTGCATAGAATAACCTTTGTCATATTAAGAGCATCCAAATTTCAAATGTCAAGACTCTGAATTTTAATACATTTTAAGTAGACTCTTGAAATTGCATACTAAACTGTAATAAGGCTAATCTAAATTGGTATGCTATAATGCCACACAAATGTATAGTACATATAATACTTTAATAGATGTCTTTAGGAAGAGGCTGTGAAAAACATGGGTTTATAATACTGAGTTTTACACCACAATATTTCACCAATAAGAAAGCACAAAACTCATAAGACAATAATAAATTCACAAAAAATTAATCACTAATTAGAGACAATATAAGAACACAAAACGAAAAGAAGTAGATCTCTATGAAGCAAAATGACTACTTTGCAAAATCAAGTACGGCAAAAAGTCATTTTTGAAAATAGAATTATATAAGCCCAAGGTGGCATTGTTATTTATGTGATTACAATCTGCACAAATACATTTAAAATAGTTTTTGCACAAATATTTTGTTGTACGCACCATCAATGTAAGTAAAGTGGAGCTTCCTAAAACCCCCGTCATTATATTTTATGTGCCAACTTTAATTTGCATTTGTCCATAACTCTCCTTTTGAACCAGCATCACAGACTTCTGCATTGGTAGGTTAAATTCAAATTGGAGGTTCAGAAGGAAGTTAGCTCCCACATTTATTTCTGCTGGTGATCCTAATAAAGGCAACTGCTCTTAGGTTATTGAAAGAGACAGCTTCACAAATCAATGCATGTCACCAACAGAGTAAAGACAGATGTCTCTGATTAATCAGAATTCAATTTTTGTAAGCAAACAGGAAGTTCAAAGCAAACACTTTTTTTTCCCCTACAATTCTTCCCTTATACCTGATTAGCCACCGATTTCTGTTTACATATAAAATTTTTTAAATAGCATAACTAAAGTAGTCATTAAGTGATATCAGAGACTCAGTTTTTCTCAACGGATTAAACATTTGGTTATAGCTTCCAAGTAATTCTTAAAGGAAGAATTGAAATAAAAACAAATGTAATGTCAATATTCTACAAGGTTGTAAACAATGGATTAATGATATTCTAAAGCTAAATCCAATATGTTGTTTATTTTTACACTTTGTTTAACCAAAGTATTTCTAAGTATTCAGCCAATTTATGAAGAAACCTCTCTTTAGCTATTTAAACATAAAAATATTTAACTTCCTTTTTCATGCACTAGTTTTCTAACTTTTGAGGGTTCTCTAGATAGTCTTGATCACACTTACACATAGCATCTTGTAAAGCTGTCAGAATAAAACAGCTGTGATGTTTTAGCCATAATAATGCCAGCTATTGATCCTAGTAAGAGGTGAAAGAAGAAGAGAATGTGCTTGATGGGGCATATTTGTTGTATATTATTTTCTTTGCCTAAGGATAAGGCTGATTTAAATAATGATACTCTTTTCTCAGTCAGTAGATTCACACATTCTTATACATTAATTATTACTAACTACTGGTAAGTACTAAATATATCGATAGGTGTAGCATTTAAAATTTTATCAATAAAGGGCCTAAAAATGTTAAATTTTGCTGCTTTTTTCTAATCCAAAACCGTATAAGGATGAAACCCCCTACTGCATAAATTATTCCACTTTGAAAACATTCACTTATATGCTTTCTGTACTTTAAAGAATCAATCTGAAGTTTAATATGCAGTTTATTTTCTACTAAGTATGTCCACTTGCATTGTCAGTACAAAGTCATAATATCAAATTAAACTCAGGTATTGTATTTGGGGAAAGGTTTCTGTATTTAAAAATTCAAGAAGAATCTTATTCCCAGCACCAGTAGTTACAATAAGTGATTTTTTTTGACACGACTTTGATTCCAGGATTATGTGCAAATAAAACTCATTGTCTCACTAACTTTCAGTTGAGGCATATGTCCTCATTCACATACATCCAGAAATCACAAAACAATTAATAATGCCAACATAAGAATAAGTGAGTTTGTGATTATTAAATGAAATAGACACTCTGTAGTATTTATATTTTTGACGCTTCTTAGACAAAACACAATGAAAACTCTATGCCATTCCACCTCTATGGGACAGAAGGAATAGAAGGAAATTAAAGACTCATTTGTAATAATAGGTTTTATCCAGTAGTTTAATAGCAGTTATTTATAGGTCAGAAAAATCTTCCCATTATAATATTTATGCCCTAATTAAAATACATGATAGATATTTAAACATGACTTCAAAAATAATTTCTTACCTTATCAAGAGAGAAAGTTTTGGTCACAGCAAAGCCCCATCCAGCTTCAAAAGCTCTACGAATCATTGATGAACTGGTAGCTGGAGTTGCACTGGCAAGACCAAAAGGATTTGTAAACTTCATTCCAGCCATTTCCACACTAATATCCACCAGATCAATAGGAGTATAAAAGAGGGGTAGTTCAGGCGTGGCAGAAACTGAAGCTCCATATTGTGACTACAAAAAAACAAATAGCCAATAATTATTCTTGTATCACATCTGATTTTTCCATATAATCTTTTACAAAAATCACTTCAACACAGCATTTAAATTAATATAGATTACTTCGGTCTGTTTGGAATGATGAAAATTAGCAAAAAAGTCAGTTAGCAGAGAACCAAATTCATATAATATCATCTTTTTCTAATTTAAAAGGTAGTTTAGAGAGTACTAATGGAAATAATATCAATTAAATAAACAATAAAACTACACTAAACATTCTGAGATTCAAACACAAAAGGGAATAATTTCAGAATTTATCTCCTTGGTCCCATTAGCCCAACCTTTTTGTACTTAATTTGCGGAAATGTCTTTAGTGCTCAGAGGTACAGGCAACAGCAAGTCAGGAGTCCTAAATTCAATTTCCAGTAACCTCACTCTATTTATGAGATTTTAGGAAAGGCACCTAACACATCCTTTCCTTTTCTCCTTTACCGTTTTCAGTACAGCAGCATGAATGCTGGTTGCCTAATTTCCTACCTCCTAGGGATACTGGAAAATTCAGGAGATCAAGAGCCACAGGGAGACATCTAGTTTGGAAAGTGGGTAATGTATTCATGTGCATGAGGGGACTTTCTTCAGAAAACAAACAGGTTCCAAACAGTATAGAAATTTCAACTGTAATCTCTCAAAACTGTAAAACTACCTTTGTTAAATGAACATAGTAAAAAGCAACTTTGCATTACTGGAAAGATTCAATCAAAAAACCCTTTACAAAGTGCATGGCCCACAGAAACATAGTAGGTGCTTGCTAAATGTTGTCTCTCTGATTGCAGAGGTTATTGAACATTTCATCAGGTCTTTTGTTTGTAAAATGTCTCTGTCTCGGAGGAGCTTCAAGATGGTGGAAGAGTAAGACTGGAGATCACCTTCCTCCTCACAAATACATCAGAAATACATCTACATGTGGAACAACTCCTACAGAACACCTACTGAACGCTGGTAAAAGACCTCAGACCTCCCAAAAGGCAAGAAACTCCCCACATACCTGGGTAGGGCAAAAGAAAAAGAATAAACAGAGACAAAAGAATAAGAATGGGACCTGCAACAGTGGGAGGGAGCCGTGAAGGAGGAAAGGTTTCCACACACTAGGAGCCCCTTCGAGGGGGAGACTGCGGGTGGCAGAGCAGGGGAGCCTCGGAGCCACGGAGGAGAGCGCAGGAACAGGGGTGCGGAGGGCAAAGCGGAGAGATTCCCGCACAGAGGATCGGTGCTGACCAGCACTCACCAGCCCGAGAGGCTTGTCTGCTCACCGGCCAGGGCGGGCGGGGCTGGGAGCTGAGGCTTGGGCTTCAGTCGGAGCGCAGGGAGAGGACTGGGGCTGGCGGCGTGAACACAGCCTGAAGGGGCTAATGCGCCACAGCTAGCCGGGAGGGAGTCCGGGAAAAAGTCTGGACCTGCCGAAGAGGCAAGAGACTTTTTCTTGCCTCTTTGTTTCCTAGTGCGAGGAGAGGGGATTAAGAGCGCTGCTTAAAGGAGCCCCAGAGATGGGCGCGAGTGGCGGCTAACAGCGCGGACCCCAGAGACGGGCATGAGACGCTAAGGCCGCTGCTGCCGCCACCAAGAAGCCTGTGTGCGAGCACAGGTCACTATCCACACCTCCCTCCCGGGAGCCTGTGCACCTCGGCACTGCCAGGGTCCCGTGATCCAGGGACAACTTCCCCGAGAAAACACATGGAGTGCCTCAGACTAGTGTAACATTAGGCAGGCCTCTGCCGCTGCAGGCTCACCCCACATCCACACCCCTCCCTCCCCCTGGCCTGAGTGAGCCAGAGCACCCGAAGCAGCTGCTCCTTTAACCCCATCCTGTCTGAGCAAAGAACAGATACCCTCAGGTGACCTACAAGCAGAGGGGGAGCCGAATCCAAAGCTGAACCCCGGGAGCTGTGTGAACAAAGAAGAGAAAGGGAAATCTCTCCCAGCAGCCTCAGGAGCAGCGGATTAAATCTCCACAATCAACTTGATGTACCCTGCATCTCTGGAATACCTGAATAGACAATGAATCATCCCAAATTGAGGAGGTGGACTTTGGGAGCAACGATATATATATATATATATTTTTTTTTTTCCCTATTTCTCTTTCTGTGAGGGTCTATGCGTATATTTCTGTGTGTGATTTTGTCTGTATAGCTTTGCTTTTAACATTTGTCCTAGGGTTCTGTCCGTTTTTTTGTTTGTTTGTTTTTTTGGAATAGTTTTCAGCACTTGTTATCACTGGTGAATTTGTTTTTTGGTTTGGTTGTTCTTTCTTTTTAAAATTACATTAAAATAATTTTTTAAAATTATTTTTTATTGTTTATTATAATAACTTAAAAAAAAATCTCCTTCTTTCTCCCTTTTATTCTGAGCTGCGTGGATGACAGGCTCTTGGTGATCAAGCCAGGCATCAGGGCTGTGCCTCTGAGGTGGGAGAGCCAAGTTCAGGACATTAGTCCACCAGAGACCTCCCAGCTCCATGTTATATCAAATGGCGAAAATCTCCCAGAGATCTCCATCTCAACGCCAAGACACAGTTCCACTCAACGACCAGCAAGCTACAGTGCTGGACACCCTATGCCAAACAACCAGCAAGACAGGAACATAACCCCACCCATTAGCAGAGAGGCTGCCTAAAATCATAATAAAGTCACAGATACACCAAAACAAACCACCAGACGTGGACCTGCCCACAAGACAAGATCCAGCTTCATCGACCAGGACACAGGCATTGGTCCCCTCCACCAGGAAGCCTACACAACCTACTGAACCAACCTTAGCCACTGGGGGCAGACACCAAAAACAATAGGAACTATGAACCTGCAGCCTGCAAGAAGGAGAACTCAAACACAGTAAGTTAAGCAAAATGAGAAGACAAAGAAACACACAGCAGATGAAGGAGCAAGGTAAAAACCCACCAGACCTAACAAATGAAGAGGAAATAGGAAGTGTACCTGAAAAAGAATTCAGAATAATGATAGGAAAGATGATCCAAAATCTTAGCAATAGAATGGAGAAAATACAAGAAATGATAACAAGGACCTAGAAGACCTAAAGAGCAACACAATAAATGAAATAAATCATGAGCAACACAATAAATGAAATTAAAAATTCTCAAGAAGAGATCAATAGCAGAATAACTGAGGAAGAAGAATGGATAAGTGACCTAGAAGATAAAATAGTGGAAATAACTACTGCAGAGCAGAATAAAGAAAAAAAAAATGAAAAGAATTGAGGACGGTATCAGAGAACTCTGGGACAATATTAAATGCACCAACATTCGAATTATAGGGGTCCCAGAAGAAGAAGAGAATAAGAAAGGGACTGAGAAAATATTTGAAGAGCTTATAGTTGAAAACTTCCCTAATATGGGAAAGGAAATACTTAATCAAGTCCAGGAAGGACAGAGAGTCCCATACAAGATAAATCCAAGGAGAAACACACCAAGACACATATTAATCAAACTATCAAAAACTGAATACAAAGAAAAAATATTAAAAGCAGCAAGGGAAAAACAACAAATAACATACAAGGGAATCCCCATAAGGTTAACAGCTGATCTTTCAGCAGAAACTGTGCAAGCCAGAAGGGAGTGGCAGGATGTATTTAAAGTGATGAAAGGGAAAAACCTACAACCAAGATTACGCTATCAAACAAGGATCTCATTCAGATTTGACGGAGAAATTAAAAATTTTACAGACAACCAAAAGCTAAGATAATTCAGCACAACCAAGCCAGCTTTACATCAAATGCTAAAGGAACTTCTCCAGGCAGGAAACACAAGAGAAGGAAAAGACCTACAATAACAAACCCAAAACAAGAAGAAAATGGTAACAGGAACATACATATCGATAATTACTTTAAATTTAAATATATTAAATGCTCCAACCAAAAGACATAGACTGGCTGAAGATATACAAAAACCAGAGCTGTATATATGCTGTCTACAAGAGACCAATTTCAGACCTAGGGACACATACAGACTGAAAGTGAGGGGATGGAAAAAGATATTCCATGCAAATGGAAATCTAAACAAAGCTGGAGTAGCAATTCTTATGTCAGGCAAAATAGACTATAAAACAAAGACTATTACAAGAGACAAAGAAGGATACTACATAATGATACAGGCATCAATCCAAGAAGAAGATATAACTATTGTAAATATTTATGCACCCAACATAGGAGCACCTCAATACATAAGGCAAATACTAACAGCCATGAAAGGGGTAATCGAAAGTAACACAATCATAGTAGAGGACTTTAACACCCCACTTTCACCAATGGACAGATCATCCAAAATGAAAATAAGTAAGGAAACACAAGCTCTAAATGCTACATTAAACAAGATGGACTTAATTGATATTTATAGGACATTCCATCCAAAAACAACAGAATACACTTTCTTCTCAGGTGCTCGTGGAACATTCTCCAGGATAGATCATATCTTGGGTCACAAAACAAGCCTTGTTAAATTTAAGAAAATTGAAATCGTATCAAGTATCTTTTCTGACCACAACACTATAAGACTAGATATCAATTAAAGGAAAAAATCTGGAGAAAATACAAACACATGGAGGCTAAACAATACACTACTTAATAACCAAGAAGTCACTGAAGAAATCAAAGAGGAAATCAAAAAATACCTCGAAACAAATTACAATGAAAACAGGATGACTCAAAACCTATGGGATGCAGCAAAAGCAGTTCTAAGAGGGAAGTTTACAGCAAGACAATCCTACCTTAAGAAACAAGAAACACCTCAAATAAACAACCTAACCTTACACCTGAAGCAATTAGAGAAAGAAGAACAAAAAACCCCCAAAGTTAGCAGAAGGAAAGAAGTCATCAAGATCAGATCAGAAATAAATGAAAAAGAAATGAAGGAAATTATAGCAAAGATCAATAAAACTAAAAACTGGTTTTTTTGAGAAGATAAACAAAACTGATGAACCATTAGCCAGACTCATCAAGAAAAAAACAAAGAAGACTCAAATCAACAGAATTAGAAATGAAAAAGGAGAAGTAACAAATGACACTGCAGAAATACAAAGGATCATGAGAGATTACTACAAGCAACTATATGCCAATAAAATGGACAACCTGGAAGAAATGGCCAAATTCTTAGAAAAGCACAACCTTCCGAGACTGAACCAGGAAGAAATAGAAAATATAAACAGATTAATCACAAGCACTGAAATTGAAACTGTGATTAAAAATCTTCCAACAAACAAAAGCCCAGGACCAGATGGCTTCACAGGCGAATTCTATAAAACATTTAGAGAAGAGCTAACACCTATCCTTCTCAAACTCTCCCAAAATATAGCAGAGGGAGGAACACTCCCAAACTCATTCTACGAGGCAACCATCACCCTGATACCAAAAACAGACAAAGATGTCACAAAACAACAAAACTACAGACCAATATCACGGATGAACTTAGATGCAAAAACCCTCAACAAAATACTAGCAAACAGAATCCAACAGCACATTAAAAGGACCATGCACCATGATCAAGTGGGGTTCATCCCAGAAATGCAAGGATTCTTCAGTATACGCAAATCATAATAACAAATTGAAGGAGAAAAACTATATGATCATCTCAATAGATGCAGAGAAAGCTTTCAACAAAATTCAACACCTATTCAATAACAAAATTCAACAACAAAAACCCACCAGAAAGTAGGCATAGAGGGAACATACCTCAACATAATAAAAACCGTATATGACAAACCCACAGCCAACATCGTCTTCAAAGGTGAAAAACTGAAATTATTTCCCTAAGTTCAGGAAGAAGACAAGGTTGCCCACTCTCACCACTATTATTCAACACAGTTTTGGAAGTTTTAGCCACAGCAAGCAGAGAGGAAAAAGAAATAAAAGGAATCCAAATCGGAAAAGAAAATAAAGCTGTCACTGTTTGGAGATGACATGATACTATACATAGAGAATCCTAAAGACGCTAGCAGAAAACTACTAGAGGTAATCAGTGAATTTTGTAAAGTAGCAGGATACAAACTTAATGCACAGAAATCTCTTGCATTCCTATACGCTAATGATGAAAAATCTGAAAGAGAAATCAAGGAAACACTACCATTTACCATTGCAGCAAAAAGAATAAAATACCTAGGAATAAACCTACGTAAGGAGACAAAAGACCCATATGCAGAAAATTATAAGACACTGATGAAAGAAATTAAAGATGATACACATAGATGGAGAGATATACCATGTTCTTGGATTGGAAGAATCAACATTGTGAAAATGACTCTACTACCCAAAGCAATCTACAGATTCAATGCAATCCCTATCAAACTACCACTGGCATTTTTCACGGTTCTAGAAGAAAAAATTTCACAATTTGTATGGAAACATAAAAGACCCTGAATAGAAAAAGCAATCTCAGAAAGAAAAATGGAGCTGGAGGAATCAGGCTACCTGACTTCAGACTATACTACAAAGCTACAGTAATCAAGACAGTATGGTACTGACACAAAAACAGAAATATAGATCAATGGAACAGGATAGAAAGCTCAGGGATAAACCCACACACATATGGTCACCTTACCTTTGATAAAGGAGGCAAGAATATACAATGGAGAAAAGACAGCCTCTTCAATAAGCAGTGTTGGGAAAACTGGACAGCTACATGTAAAAAGAATGAAATTAGAACACTCCCTAACACCATATACAAAAATAAACTCAAAATGGATTAAAGACCTAAATGTAAGGCCAGACACTATCAAACTCTTAGAGGAAAACATAGGCAGAACAATCTATGACATAAATCACAACAAGATCCTTTTTGACCCACCTCCTAGAGCAATGGAAATAAAAATAAAAATAAACAAATGTGACCTAATGTAACTTAAGAGCCTTTGCACAGCAAAGGAAACCATAAACAAGATGAAAAGACAACCCTCAGAATGGGAGAAAATATTTGCAATTGAAGCAACTGACAACAGGTTAATCTCCAAAATTTACAAGCAGCTCATGCAGCTCAATATCAAAAAAAACAAACAACCCAATCCAAAAATGGGCAGAAGACCTAAAGAGACATTTCACCAAAGAAGATATATAGATTGCCAATAAACACATGAAAGAATGCTCAACATCATTAATCATTAGAGAAATGCGATATCATCTCACACCGGTCAGAATGGCTATCATGAAAAAATCTACAAACAATAAATGCTGGAGAGGGTGTGGAGAAAAGGGAACCATCATACACTGTTGGTGGGAATGTAAATTGATACAGCCACTATGGAGAACAGCATGGAGTTTCCTTAAAAAACTAAAAATAGAGCTACCATACGACCCAGCAATCCCACTACTGGGCATATACCCTGAGAAAACCGTAATTCAAAAAGATTCATGTACCATAATGTTCACTGCAGCTCTATTTACAATGGCCAGGACTTGGAAGCAACCTAAGTGCCCATTGACAGATGAATGGATAAAGAAGATGTGGCATGTATATACAATGGAATATTACTCAGCCATAAAAAGAAACGAAATTGAGTTATTTATAGTGAGGTGGATGGACCTAGAGTCTGTCATACAGAGTGAAGTAAGTCAAGAAAGAGAAAAACAAATACCATATGCTAACACATATCTATGGAATTTAAAAACAAATGGTCATGAAGAACCTAGGGGCAAGACAGGAATAACGACACAGACCTACTAGAGGATGGACGTGAGGACACAGGGAGGGGGAAGGGTAAGCTGGGACAAAGTGACAGAGTGGTAGTGCATATATGGACATATATACACTACCAAATGTAAAATAGCTAGTGAGAAGCAGTCGCATAGCACAGGGAGATCAGCTCGGTTTCTGTAACCAGCTAGAAGTGTTGGATAGGGAGTGTGGGAGGGAGGGAGGTGCAAGAGGCAAGAGATATGGGGATATATGTATATGTATAACTGATTCACTTCATTATAAAGCAGAAACTAACACACCATTGTAAAGCAATTAGACTCCAATAAAAATGTTAAAAAAAAAAAAAGTCTCTGTCTCTCTCCTTCTCTTCCTCCCTCCCTTTCTCTCTGTTTATCTCTGAAAGACAAATAATACTGGCAAATATAAAGAGGATGAATTTTCTCAGCCAAAGTGGTTACTGAATGGACAGGTCTAGTTAATTCTAAAATTAGAATTCTTTTCTCTTGTGAATCATCACTCAAAAGTTGTTTGAGCAGAACTTTAATTTTACAGGAGTGTGTCTTATGTAGATAAAGATTGCCATGACCTGCATAAAAATTATTTCTACACCTCCACCATTTATTATGCAAAGTTAAGTTCACGTAATATGTAAAAAGGCATCAAACTTGTCAATTGAAAGACTAATGTGTCTCTGGTGCCTGCAAAGAGGTACCTGATGGCATCTAGCCTTCAGCTGCGGCAGGCATCTTCTGCCAACAATATTTTGGGTTTCAAGGGACATTTCTGAATATTGTGCATTCCTATTGTGAGCATAATGTCTTCTGTTCTCACATGGATGGCAATACTATTAAAAGGATTATTAGCAAAGACAAAAGTTATAATGTATAATATAAGGAAGTGAGGGATAATCTGAGTCATGTTAATTTGAGGTGTGTCTGTGTCTGTGTGAGTATGTACAGGGATAGGTGAGGTAATAAACACCTTCGGTGAGATTTTCTTAGCTCTGAATAATCATAATTTAAATTGAATCAAGGAATTTCAAGGTTAGACTATGGAAGAATTTCCTGACACCACAATTTGGTTAACACCAGGGAAATTTTAGAAGCACCTTCCGTGTTTGAGGAACCTTAGAAACTTTGGGCAATCTTTGATCTGATGATGATAGCAGAAATACTTATGGTTCCATGTTCATTATTAGGTGAGGTGAATGACACTACATTTTCTCCTTTTTTCATGACTTTGTACTGAAATAACTAATCTCTTCAATCTCACAGATGAATTTTAGTTTGTCAATAATTATAGCTATATAGCATTAGACAATAGCCCAAGGACGTAGATATATATGTGTAGTTTAACTTGCATTTCTGAATTTATGTAGTTTTAAATACATAAAGTATTGCTTTGGAATTCTTAAGAAGGTTGCTGCCTTAATATTTAGAAAGGGAATGATGTGGTCAAACTCTGCAAGATTTTCCTTAAGCTTCAAAACAAAAACGAAAAGCAAACAACAAAACAAATAACAAAAAAATCAATATACAGACAAATGTCAAATGAGAAGTATACCTTCTTATAAAAATGTGTATTTTATTTCATTGACAAAACTACTACTGATGTATATGCAGATGTGACATATCCTAAAATCTTTAGTTGTAATAGGGAGTCTTTTTTCATACTGTACATACAGGGCTATTTTTTTGTTTTGTTTTGTCTGTGCCTTCTTACCACAGTGTGGTGCTACAGCAAACCAGTCTGGTCAACCTCATACTATACTCAAGCCTTAATGTATGCTTCATTTTCTGAAATTTAAAAGTTCCCCTCTGCACCCTTGCTCAGGGAACTTAAGCATCTCAGATTTCAGCTCTCACCACAAGGCTAATTCCTCCCAAATCCAAATTGCAACCTCCAAATTCAGATTTCCAAGAGACTTCAAGACCTTTGGATGGGGATGCTTTGTCGTTAATTCAAACTCAACTCCTTCAAAGTGTACCTCATCATACATTCCCTTCTAAAGAATATGTTATTCAGATTTTCAGTTTCAGACTGTATTATTTTTCCAGTCATCTGATAGTGTTAGTAAGCAATGAATGTAAGAAACAACCTAGATGTTGATTAATGAGGACTAGCTCCCCAATGATACTACTGTACAAAGAATGTTATACTGGTGTCAGGAATGACACAGAAAAAAAGAACGTATTGACATAGAAGAGTGATTATCCTGTAATAAGTGAAAAAATTAGTGATGAACAAAACAGACAAGGTCTCTGGAGCTTACATACAGAAAAATGTAAATAAAACTACCAACCAACCAACTGAACACAAAATTAAAACCACAGATCATTCATCACACTGCCACTTGTCTCCATGCATTATCTTAGGTATTCTGGCTAGTCTGAAATATAACCTAACACTTTCTTCACCCATCAAGCTCCTAATCATCCTTACAAACTCAACTCATTCATGCAAGAATATGCTTCCTGGGGCATTTCCTTAACAGACTTCATATAGTTGTCTAAAGTAGCTGACTCTTTTCTTTGATATTTTATCATTTAAAATATGGCTGTACCTCAGTAGTCATCATACTGTGCAGTACATGTTGATTTTCTCTTCAAACAGAACATAAGCTCCTTGAGGGCAGTGACTATAACCTATTCAAATTAGTATCTCCATTAGAATTTGAAATATTTGCAAAATATATGTTTAGATTACATTATATCATATTATATATAAAATACTTACTCTTAAAGGCAAATCTGCCCCTTGTAGAGACAAAGATAAATAAAATCACTTTCCCATAAGGCAACCCTCATTATTTATATATTTATAATTATTTTTAGTACACAATGCTTTTTGACATTCTCATTGTCCTTTGTTGGATAGCTCATTTACCTTCTATTTTCTGAAACTGAGGAGTCTGCTAAAGTAGTTAAAAGGGTTAAATACAGGAACTTGAATTTAAAAAAAATTCCCCCTTCTTGCTGCTCTCTAATTCAGGAATCAACTTATAATCTGAACATCACCACAATATCTCTGGTTGTTCAAAATGCACTTAATAGAAACCAAAAGAAAACTACAGAATCAAAAGAGACTGAAGTGATAAAGAACTGAGATCAGGATGGAGGGCAAGGGTAAAAATAGAGATTAAGGAAAAACTAAATATTCAGCAGATTTTTAGAGAGTAAAAATAAAAAGTAACACTTCTTTTATAAAAGCCATTGTCAGCCACATGAGATATTGAGAATGAGAGAGATGTCTAAAGATGACTTTTGTAAAAATTTGCTTTTTCCCCCTCAGAATTTTTTAGGGGAGACTGAAAAAGATTTTAGTTACTTACAATTCAATCTAAAAAAAAAACTCGATGACATGCATGGACCATGAGAGTTCCCAAATTTATATGAGTTACACGTAAATGTTCTCATTTCATTTCCATCTACAAAATCCTTCAAGGAGCTTCACTACCTGCAGAATACAGCATAATCTCTTCAGCACTATATAATCCCAGTTGTGATCTGGGCTCTTCCCTTTCCCTACACTTTCTAATCACATCTTTCACCCTTTCTAGTCTCATCTACTACCATTCCCTCACAACATCTTATGCTTCAGTTTATTAAACCACTTATAATTTCTCAAACAAAACAATGTCATTAATGCATCTATGCATTATGACTTTTTATTTTTCCTAAAATGTTACTTCATGCCTGGCTTTTCTGCTCTGAAAATTCCAACTAATCCTGCAAGAGTCAGTCTTGCTGTCATCTCCACCAGGAAACTTCCCCAGCATTCCACAAGCTCACTTGTTCCCTTATCATACTCTGTACTTGGTTGCTTACATGTATGTGTCTCCCATCTAATTTACTTTCAGCACCAAGCATAAGACTTAGCAGAAAGACGCTTAAAATATTTGTTGAATGCATCAGACTACTGTCTATGGGTACTTAGCCTCTTTTTTACATCAGTTCCCATAAGATGATAATCAGTTTAGATGAAATAATCATTAACTGTATCCCAGATATTTTAAAAGTCCAAAATTCTATTATTTTAATGTAGAGTAACATTCAACTCTTACCTCTTGAAGACTACTGAATTTAGCAAAGGCTCTCAAAAGAGCCATCTAGTAGGAATGGTAAATAACTGCTCTAGGCAATCAAGTTCCTATGTAAATACAGGTATTCTATAATTCAGTCACACAAAGTGACGTAAAAATTCACCTCACAATTTTGCCAGGATCCAGCTTAAAATAACACATTTTTCGGTCCTCCATGACTTTTAACTTCCAGATTCAAATGGACTCCTTTGGTTCCAAGTAACAGAAACTAGGTTCAGAAGGTTATTATGAGGGTATAGAAGTATCTCATGTAACAGTAGGAAAACAGCAAGGCATCCAGGAAGGGCTGGGAATCCTCAAGGAAAGCCATAGGATCTGTCTCTTGCTCTCTCTTCTGTGTGCATCTAGGTTTATTCTGTCTCTGCAAATTGACTTCCTCTGCTTCATTATCCAGAATGGTTGATATTTTATAGGTCTAGCCCAGACATTTTTAACTCTACTTTCTAAAACATTTGGAGAGTTTTTTAAAATTCTGATGTCTTGGCAAGAGAGAGGCCATGCTAATTACATCAGAATTGCTCTGAGTAGGACTCAAGCAGTGTAATTTAAAAAAATTTCTCCAGGAGATTGCACTGTGCATCCAAGCTTGAAAATTATTTCTTTAGCCATATTAACGCTTCTCCTAATTCTTATTCTCAAGTGAGACATTCATGTTTAGCCACCATCATCTTAAATGTCTACATTTTTCAGATAAGCTGGGCACATACTCTAAAAAGTGCTTATCTGCTTAAAAGGCATTAGTTCTGACAACCATCAATACATTTTCCAAATGTTAAGGCCCACTGTAAAAATAGGTCACTTACTTTATTCTCAAAATGAACAAGATACTTGTCTATTTGCAAATAATACTTATGCTGGGCCCAGTGATAAGTGTTTTGTACTTATTCTCTCTTTTTGATCACAACTCTTCATGTTAGGCATCATTCTCCTATTGAAGATGAGAAAAGTGAGGTTCAAAGAAAGTAAATTACTTGTCCAAAGATAAGCAGCTAATACATGGTAGAGCAAGATCTGAATTCAGAGCTTTCCCTTACTACATTATATCAAGTTGCCCTATTTACATAAACATTGTTTTTCTAAAGTATTAATGCCCTCAAAATAGGAAACTGACTTAAAAATTATTCATGATGGTTTGATTAAACACACACACACACATACACAAAACACATGTACACATGCACTGAAAAACCTATTATCAAAAATGAAAAACAGGGCTTCCCTGGTGGTGCAGTGGTTAAGAATCTGCTTGCCAACGCAGGGGAGATGGGTTTGAGCCCTGTTCCGGGAAGATCCCACATGCCGCAGAGCAACTAAGCCCGTGCTTACTACAACTACTGAACCTGCGCTCTAGAGCTCGCAAGTCACAACTACTGAGCCCACATGCCACGACTACTGAAGCCCATGTGCCTGGAGCCCATGTGCCTGGAGCCCGTGCTCCACAACAAGAGAAGCCACCGCAATGGGAAGCCCACGCACCACCACAATGAGTAGCCCCCGCTCACGGCAACTAGAGAAAGCCTGTGCACAACAATGAAGACCCAATGCAGCCAAAAATAAAATTAATTAATTAATTAATTAATTTTAAAAAACCAAACAAACACTGGTGAACAGACTCTTATACCTAAGGTCCAAATTAAAAAAAAAAAGAAAGAAAGAAAAAGATACACCAGTCAGCTATTAATGAGATAATCAATCATAATGGCTTTCATTTGAGAACAGAAATAAAAACAAGTACAATGCTACACTACAATGACCTATTATTTTATTATTACTCTTTATCACTGGTATTCTTCTATTATACCTGGCTGGGTCATGGAATCACAGACAGAGAAATTTGCATATATAATTGTTATTCTGTTGAGGGAAAAGCAAATCACATCATAATTATGTATCCCAATTTCACCTTTTCCTTAATTTGCTTTAGTAGAATGATTTTTTTTAAAGAAAACACTGTTAAAAGCAAGACTATTGGTAGTGTTATGTTTGATTGAAGAAGAGAAAATAACTATCACTATGTTGCTTGCTTCCAATTTAAAATTCTCAAACAGCTTTCACTTACTCATTTTATTTATATTTCATTGTGATATAACTATAATGGTCCCTATCTTGGGGTACAGCTGCTCTAGAAGCATCCATTCTGAGATTATTTTAAGGCAAAGAATAAATAACACTGTGCAGCTACTTACAGCTAGATTAATTCATAGGTTGGATTAATGCATTAATTAACTCCAGCTCAGTTACTTTGCCCTTTGAAGAAATATCTGAGGGAAAAAACTTACAAGGCAGAAATTAATTTGGATTAGCTGTTTCCATGATGGAAAGGCCTAGGTACAGTGATTATAATTATAACATAAAATCAGATTTCATTTCTCCATTTGGAGAAATTATTGTTTATAATGAAAATTTTGGAAAGATATGAGTCTATAAAAAAGTTTCTAAAAAATAATGATCCCATTTTATTCACTTATTGCTTTTAATAAGATATTTGTAACCTGAACACAAAATAAGGCTACAAAATTAAATGATATTAACTCAAATCAATGTGATCTTTTTCTCCGTCTAAACCCTACCTCCACCCCTAACTACCAGCTGTTAAGCAACTTAAAGTAGTATCATGCAAACATTCCTCTGTTCTTCAATAAAAAAAAAAAAACTATTCCTCCCTTAGTTTTTCCCATTTACTTTATTATGACACTGCCATTTATCCAGCTTAAGCCAAAAATCTGTGAATCGTTCTTGATATTGTTCTCTCTCATTCCCCATTTCTCTTCCACCAACAAATCTAATGACAGTGTCTCCAAAATATATGAATCCAAGCACGTCCATCCATTTTCACTGCCACCATTATCTCTTACTGGGACTATTTCTTACTGGTTTCCCCAGTTTCCCCATTTTCCTTGCCTCCTACTGAAATCCACTCTTTACTTTGCACCAGAATAGCCTTTTAAATACATAAATTTGATTGTTTAAAAATTTTCATTGGCTTCTCATTGCATTTTGTTAATATTCAAACTCTTTATTATAGTCTACAAGATCCTTCATGATTTGGTCCTCTGTCCCTATCCAAACTTACCTTATTCCACTCTCTATATAAGTATACATATCAGTCACATGTGACTTCCACCAAACTCTATCTTTCCCTGGGGGTCTGCATGTACTCTTCTCTCTACCTGGCATGTTTTTTTTTTTTTCTTTAATTCTTCAGTTTCCATGTAAAACTTTACTCCCATTTCCAAGTACCAGCACTTTTAGCAACTGCTATGGACTGAACTGTGTTCTCCCCAAATTCATATATTGAAGCCCTAACCCCCAAGGTGATGGCATTTAGAGACTGGGCTTTTGAGGGTTATTTAGGTTAAGATGAGGACGTGAGGTCATGGAGGTGAGGCCCTCACGATGGAATTAGTGCCCTTATAGGAAGAGACACTGACACCGGAGAGCTAGCTCACAGCTCACTTGCGCTCCTCTCTCTCTCTCTCTCTCTCTCTCTCTCTCTTTCTAGCTCACTCTCCACCATGTGAGTACACAGCAAGAAGGTGGCCATCTACAAGCCAGGAGAACCCTCACCAGAACCCGATCATGCTGGCACCCTGGTCTCAGACTTATAGCCTCCAGAAATGTGAGAAAATTAACTTCTGGTGTTTAAGCTACCCACTTCATGGTATATTGTTATGGTGGCCTGAGCTGAATAATAGAGCAACTCAATGTAGAATCACCAATGAGTCAAGTGAACTTGTAAAACGTGCTTCCTAAATCTCATGTGTCCCATGACCTAAAATGTTTCCTAGGCATATTCAATTTTTCAACAATATTTACGAAGTGCTTACTATATGGTAGACATTGTGACCAGATCTAGGGACACAGCAGTAAACAAATTACACTTTCTAGTTTCATGGATCTTATACAGAGTGATGGGGGCTAGGGGGTGGGAGACAAACACAAACATAGATTAGTGTATCTGTGTGTGTGTGTGTGTGTGTGTGTGTGTGTGAGATAGTGTGATTCATAATGAAAGATATATATTTGGTCTTTGTTCTGTTTCTGGCACATTGCTCCTAAAACTCTTGGACTTTCCTCAATGATGAAAACAATCGAAGTCTCTTTTGCTATGTCAATGAGGTGACTTTTGGAAAGAACCAAAGGATGGGGGCTGGTTGCCAGGAGAATCAACTTTGTGGTAAGTTGGAACTTTCAGTCCCACCCACCTGTCTCCCTGACCTCAGTGGAGGGGAGAGGGGCTGGAGGTTCAATCAATCGCCAATGGCCAATGATTTAATCAATCATACCTAGGTAATAAAGACTCTATAAAAATCCAAAAGAACAGGATGTGGAGAGCTTCCAAGGTAGGAACATCAGATTTGGGTGAGAGTGGTGTGCCTGGTGAAGGCATGGAAACTCCATGCCCTTTTTCCATATCTTGCCCTATATAATAATTCTTCCATCTGGCTATTCCTGAGTTATATCCTTTTATTATAAACCTGTGATCTAGTAAGTAAAATGTTTTTCTGAGTTCTATGAGCCACTCTAGGAAATTAATTGAACCCAAGGAGGGGATCATGGGAACATCTGATTTATAGCCTGTCAGAAGTACAGATAACAACATGCTCTTGTGATTGGCATCCTAAGATAGAGGGGGGTCGCTGGAACCTCCAATCTATAGCCTATTAGTCAGAAACACATGTGATAACCTGGGCTTGGTGACTGGTATCTGAAGTGGTAGAAGGGAGGAAGGTGTCAGTCTTGTGGGATTGACCTCTTCCCTGTGGGATATGACACTTATCCCCAGGTACACAGTGTCAGAATTGAGTTAAATTGTAGGATACCCAACTGGTGTGCTGAGCATTGCTTGGTGGTGTACAGAACCACTCCCCCTCTACACACACATGTTGGTATTAAGTCCAGGGACCCAAAGTATTGTGTCTTAAAGTGGTTTTTCCTCAGAAACAGAATGCAGAATATGTGGGTTAGGAAATAGTATGGATGGGGTCAGGGAAGTTTTCCATTTGGTACCCACAGAGGCTTCTTTAATAAAGTAACACCTGAGCAGATACCAGAAGGAGGTGAGCAAAGGATCATGTGTGTATCAACAGAGTTTTGGTATACCCTTTTCATGACGTTGAAATGAATGGCCCAATTTATCAATTTAGCTACAGCAATAACATTGGTTTCTACCTTCTACTAAGTATAATGTCATCCATTAAGAAAACAGAATGTGTCAGTCTCCCGAGGCAATAGAAATAAAAGCAAAAATAAACAAGTGGGACCTAATCAAACTTATAAGCTTTTGCACAGCAAGGGAAACCATAAAACAAAAAGACAACCTATGGAATGCAAAAAAATATTTGCAAATGATGAGACTGTCAAGGGATTAATTCCCAAAATATACAAAGAGCTTATACAGCTCAATAACAACAAAAAAATAAACAACCCAATCAAAAAATGGGCAGAGGACCTAAACAGACATTTCTCCAAAAAAGACATCCAGAGGGCCAATAGGTAATTTCTCAACGTTAATTATTAGAGAAATGAAAATCAAAACTATAAGGAGGTATCATCTCGCATTGGTCAGAATGGCCATTAAAAAGTCTACAAAAAAAAAAATGCTGGAGAGGGTACGGAGAAAAAGGAACCCTCCTACACTCTTGGTGGGAATCTAAATTGGGGCAGCCACTGTGGAAACCCATACGGAGGTTCCTTAAAAAATGAATAATATAATTATCATATGATCCAGCAATTCCACTCCTGGGCATATATCCAGAGAAAACTCTAATGTGAAAAATACATGCACCCTAATGTTCATAGAAGCACTATTTACAATAGCCAAGACATGGAAGCAACCTAAATGTCCATCCACAGATGAATGGATAAGGAAGATGTAGTATATATACAATGGAATATTACTCAGCCATGAAAAAGAATGAAATAATGCCATTTGTAGCAACATGGAGGGACCTAGAAATTGTCATACTGAGTGGAGTCAGACAGAGAAAGACAAATATCATATGCTATCACTTATATGTGGAATCTAAAAAATAATACAAATGAACTTATTTACAAAACAGAAACAGACTCACAGATATAGAAAACAAACTTATGGTTTCCAAAGGGGAAGGGGGGACAAGGATAAATTAGGAGTTGGGATTAGTAGATACAAATCACTATATATAAAATTGATGAACAACAAAACCCTACTGTATACCACAGGGACCTATATTCAATATCTTGTAAAAAATTATCATGGAAAAGAATAAAAATAAAGAATATATATATATTTGTATAAATGAATCACTTTGCTGTATGCCAGAAACTAATACAACATTGTAAATCAACTGTACCTCAATAAAATTAATTAATTTTAAAATTAATTAAGTTTTAGAAAAGAAAACAGCATGTAGACTATCACACAGAACCTCTACTTCATACAACCATAAGGGTCGGTTAAAAGGATAATACAGTACTTTAAGAAATGGCTTCTGTTAGCCAAGGATCCCTCCCAAATAATAAATAACATGTTGACAAATTTTCGAAAGTGTCAGTCAAGAAGGTAACAATTGCCATATTCACAGGCCCAGGGGCAAATGCAGCGACACTGCTGACAAGATGTCAATGACTAGTGTAAGAAAAGCCTGGTGACCAGCACAAGGTGGTGCCTGACAGCAAATCCATGTAGTACAAAGGAGTCAGTATGAGCAAGGTGAGAGTGATGAAGGTAAATAACAGAAGCTGACATTTAAGAAAGGTGACAGCAGCAATGTTAAGTATTAAGACTTGGAATAAAAAGCTCAAAATTGTAAGTCAACAACCTATCAGGCAATCCCTGCTTTTGTGTTAAGCTATTAACTCTGTATTTCTAGGAGGAGAAGTCTCTGATATAGGCTAAGGTGGGGATAGGATGCAGGGAGAAAACCAGTGCAGTCTCTCAGAGGTTATTTTGCCACGCTCAACAAGTCAGTTAGGCCTCTTTAAAACTCATTTGTCTCATCTTTAAAACAACGATTGTGAAGGATGTTGTGGGAATCAAACGAGAAAAATTGTAACACAGTTCTGCTCATTTTCACCCTTCCATTTCCATGTTAACTGTACCCCACCACCTGTTTTAGCAGTTGAAAGTAGCATTTATCACCAATGATCCGAGGGCATTTGTAAGATCTACTTCCTAAACCTCATGTGCCCTGTAATCCTCAGCATATTCAATTTTTCAACCACAGTTATCAAGTACCTACCATATGGTAGGCGTTTGTTGTCCAATCACCTACTATAACACAGGCGTTGTTCTAGGCATTGAGGATACCATAGAGAACAAAACTGACAAAACGTCACATTGAAGGCTACATTCCCATGGGATGTTGTCCTGCAGGCAGTGACTATGCAATATATGCTAAGTCATCCAAAAATGAAATAACATCATTTCGAGGGGGTGGTTGTATGGATTACAAAAGCCCAGTACCCTTGTTCTCATCCCCACTCTGGTACAGAGCTCTCTGATGACTAGCAGGAACTTACCTACGTGTTCTGCCTTCCATAAGCTCAGCTAAAGTTCAGCCAAGAGAACACCACGAGGAAGAGGATGCACAGTTACTGAAAAGAACAGCAGGGCTGAGGATGAAAAAACTTGGCTACAGCCCCAACATGGCCATCACACAGTTTCAACACCTTAACGATGGCATTACATTTCTCCTGTTCTTTTTTGTGGATCTTATTGCTGTCTTTTATCTCTTTGAGGATCTTTAACATACTTATTTTAAAGCCCTTTCAGAAGATAGTTCTATTATTCAATTCTCCTATAACTTGAATTTAATCTTTCAAAGTCTGTTCTTCAGCTTCCTACCCTATGTATTAAGTGGTTGAATCAGATGATATTCATATCTCTCTCAACCAACTTCAGCATAGGTTTTCTAATTTGTAAAATGGGGGGAAAATGGTTACTCCAGGGGTAATTTTTCAGTGTAACATGAATGTTAAGCTCCTAAAAAGGAAATGAGCATGTAGCAGGTATTCAGTAGATTAGATTCTTTATTTTTAACATGTATTATTTGGATTTCAGAACCATAAAAAATTATAATTTTGTCCTTTTAATGGATGAAAATAGTGAGGCACAAGATAACACATCAGAAACTTTAACAGGTTTCAAGTCTTTAAACTGGGAATTCCACCTCTATAAGTACATTGTGCTGTCTCAGAGCCATTAGTGAGATAACCAAAAGGCAATATGACATTCCCAAAGGTCTGAAGGGAGAATTAATGAATAATTAAGTCAGGGCTTGAACCCAGGTGTCTTGACTTTTAGGTTTCCATTACATCACCTTATCAGGATAATTTTCTTTTTTTTTTATTCTTATTTTATATTGGAGTATAGTTGATTAACAGTGTTGTGTTAGTTTCAGGTGTACAGCAACGTGATTCAGTTATACATATACATGTATCTATTCTTTTTCAAATTCTTTTCCCATTTAGGTTATTACAGAATATTGAGAAAAGTTCCCTGTGCTATATACAGTAGGTCCTTTTTGGTTATCTATTTTAAATATAGTAATGTGTACATATCAATCCCAAACTCGGATTCTTTACAACTTGTATAAAAGTCAACTTTACTAAATCATTGAATGCAGAGAATAAAATTCTAGCTCAAATTTTCAACTGAGTTATTTTGCATTTGAATTTTCCCCACTAACCTAAAGATTTTTAGTTCTTTGTTCTACTGTGATATTGTCCTTAGCACCATACAGCTCTAGGCATTAAGGTGTTAAAGATTTGGCATAGAATTCTTAACACCTATAGCCCACTTGGACCAAGTGACACTGCAGTGGCTAAGTTCTTTCATTCAACATCAGCACACGCTGAGATCAGGTTCTGTATGGCATGGATCAGATTTTTCAGAGTTATTTTTTCTACCCATTCTAATCTTGAGTTATCTGCCTGAAGTAGCAATCTACAGCTATATTGGTAAGGAAATATTCTGCCTTTTGGAGACAATTTCATTTTAAATTACTTTTCAGGTCAAATGCTGCCATTTAATAAGGTTTGGAACCTTATACAAAGTCAATAAAAGGCGTTAAAATTACTTATTAGTCATGGCATTTTCTTCCCCTATCACCAACTAGATAGTTTTGTTTTGATAGCTCCATTAGATATAGGCTCATTCCTCATTTTTTCCTTGATTTCCTTTTACAACATATAGATGATATGAAAAATAAATCTCCCTTCATATACAAAAAGCTACACATTATTAAAATTGAATTTTTAATAGAAAAAGTATTGTCTCTGATACTTAATAATTACTTTAAACATTAGCTAGGGAATACACCAAAAATTAACATGAATGTACCACCAAAGGCAAATTCTATAGATAGCACTATGGGGTTTATTGTATGCTTATTTACAAGCACTTAAAATGGACTTTATTTTTCAATAACTGTAAGCAAATTTAACTTTACTACTTCCCATTGAAAGGGATAAAAATGAGATCATATGCAATTCTGATTCTTTTTCAGTCTAAAGGTCCAGTTTCCCAATGAGAAATTGGGCTGAAGTCATCTCAATACTGTGATCCTGACCAAGTGGAAAAACTTAGCATGGAAACAGCATTTAGCCATGACATACTTCAATATTATTTTTCGGAGGCTATCACTATCTCAAACTAAATCCATTATGATTTAAAACTGTCTTTTTATTGATATTCATTGTTTTTCAACCTGACTGTGGCCAATGATTTATACCAATTTTCTTTTAACACAGGAATTAAAGAGTTTGAAATATATTTTAAAGGACACTTTTTCAATAGGCCTCAAGATTTTAATACAGCTGTCATTTGAATAGCCTTACCTCCTCTCAGTTGGAGAAGGGTTTAGAGAAGAAACCAGCTCCCTTGATACGACTGTTTTTATTTGAAGCAGTGGAGGATTCAAAAATTAGTATGACATATTGATGATGCCTTTTTTGAAAGGCATTTTTATTCCCTAAGTAGAAGAAAACTAGCTGGCTGTCAATCATTAAACCACAAATGAAGTCTTTGCCTGGCTAAGATATTTGCAACTATACCAATGCTGGTAAACTAACCACCAAATTATAGCCTTTTCTCTTGCCTCACCCAGATTTCACAGGGGCTGCACACCCAAATAAATGCCTCTTGGCTACCCATTCATCTAACAGCTGGAAAGATGACACTTGACATTTGGAAACTTTCCTGTGAAGATTGCTGCAAGGCTTTCCCATTAGCTTCCTGGTGAGACTGTAAGGTCGAATAAGCTGCCTCAAAACCTGCAAAGGGTAACGGAAATACTCTAATATTAAGCCTGTGTGATTTAAATTTCTAATTCTCAAATCATAGGTCTTCAGATACTGTAGAAACCACTGGTATATTTCAGGGCAAAAGAATGCCTTTGAAGATGTGAAATTAAAGTGATATTTTAAGCAATGATGATGATAACTGCCTTTTATTTAAAGTTGGCACTGAAGGTCTTCTAAGCAAGAGAGACTTGGACATAGATAATTTCTTCTAAGTTTGTTTTCTAAAATCCCAGACTGTCATATTTTTTTTAGCAACTGTTCATCTTTGTCCAGAACAGAAATCTTAAACATAAGGCACTGTCACTACCATTCTTTGGGCTTTATTTTCACATCATAGATGTTATGAGAGATAGGTTTAAAATTTTAACAATCCAACAGTGTGGGTTTGTTTGGAAAATCATTGACCCCAATATAAAATAAAATTGTAAATATTCCAGTATTAAGAAAATGCTGTGATCTTATAAATCTTTCAAGTATAAACATAGGACTTTTTTCTCTTTAGAAAGAGACCTTTCGAAGAGACCCCCAAATCAAAAAGTTTTAATAACCTGACAGTTCACTAAAGGTATTAGATAGATAAAATCCTTCACATAATCTCAAATCCTAAAGATGGCAGAAGGTGAAAGATTTCATTTATTGATATGAATGCACATAATTCAATTAGCTTTATAGCAATGATCCTTCTGCACTGTGCCCAGTTTTGAATTCCCCATCTTCAAAGTGTGCTTACAATTTTCTATTCTTGGTTGTTAACTCAGTATTTCCCATGTGAAAGATTCACAAGAATGAATAGGCCTCTCTAAATGTTCAGTCATATGTCCAAATGTAGATAAAATTAATTATTAAAGAGGAAAATGAAACATTTAAAAAATATATGCAGAAGGGCACTGAAGAAACAGCAGACATGAATGATGTAACTTTGAATCTTGAATTAATCACCATCTGAGACTGAAATCACTTTTTAAAAGTCAATTTAGTGAGGCTGAATTTTACCCTATTAGTGACAATGACAGATAGGGATTCCTCTGGATGGGAATCTCATGGCCCCAAATCACAAAAAAAACACGAACACAAACCTAGCTTTCTCACAACATTCCATTAACAAATCCACCAAGAGGAGTCTCAGCTCACAGAGAGAAAATGAAATACTTAGCAATGACTGGATGACTCTTTTCTCTTCAATTTAAAACCACAACTACCATGTTGTACTCACTCACTATATGGTGGGACTATGGCATATCTCTCTCTCCACTAGGTACTGAAATCACAAACTTGTTTCACATAGCCTATTGAACTACCATCAGATAGATGGTAATGGCTTTCTGTCACTCTTGATCTGGGGCAGATCTGAACTAGTGACCAAAATGTTGTAGGCTCTGTATCTCATTACTAACCCCCTGAGAGATCTAGTTCTCTCAACAACTAACTATTCTTTTGTGCCTCAATGACACCAAAAGAAAATACACAAAAACCTCAAGCAGTAGAGAAGCAGGTCATCCATGCAAGGAATTTATGATAGTTTTGAAGAACTTTACAAATACCTATTTCAAAATATACCCATATACTACATACATTAACTGTGAGAGAAATTCATTATAATCTTCATTAAAATATCATATAAGCTTCACTGAAGCCGAACGACACTGTAGAAAGTTCAGCTGAAAAAACACTGTAGAAAACTAAAACTTAAAATATACCTGTGCTCTGTGATCTTACAGGGTTAGGAAAGACATTTTAGATCTAGTATGATGCTCCAATATTTATGTGTGTATCCTGTACATACATTCTAAGATAATTTTGCCACAAGAATTAGTTTCAGGAGGGATTGACAAAATGGAAAGTATAACATAAAGAAATAATCATAACAGTATCAGGCACTTTAACATGGATACTTATGATAGGAACACAGCTTATTTAATTAAGGGTAAAGTTTGAGAAAACACAAAAAGAATATCATTTGGGAACATGCATGTAGACAAACTCATGTATATAGAAGGAACACTGAAACTAAACCAATAAAAAAATTAACTTTTTGTTGTAGAAAGTTGACCTCAAATGCTGACTGCCAATAAACAGTATTCTGTAACTATTTAACTTCAACTATTCTGTAACTAAGTATTCGTTGACACCTAAAGTCACTTGTAAACTGAGTAACCAAAACTTTTTTTTTTTTTTTTTTTTGCGGTACGTGGGCCTCTCACCATTGTGGCCTCTCCCGTTGCGGAGCACAGGCTCTGGATGCGCAGCCTCAGCGGCCATGGCTCACGGGCCCAGCCGCTCCATGGCATGTGGGATCTTCCCGGACCAGGGCACGAACCCGTGTCCCCTGCATCAGCAGGTGGACTCTCAACCACTGCGCCACCAGGGAAGCCCCCAAAACATTTTTTTTAATGTTTCATGACCCAATGCCTCCTTCCTTACCCTTTGCAGTTTCTCATGAACTCTACCTAGAAGAAACCAGGTGTTATCCTTTTCATTTCTTGCCTATAGTTGAATAAGCTCTATACAAATTCTGTCCTTTATTTGAGTTTCTATTAATTCCATATTTATCCTTCCACTAATAACTCTTGTCTTTTGCCTTTCAATATTTATCTTTGTACCACAACTGCTTTCATAGCAGCAGCATGTACATTTAGATAAACCCTTCCACTACCAGTAATAAATATTGTTTTTTTTAATGTTACATATAAGAGATAGTGAATTTAAAATAGAATTCTGAATCACAGAATAGTGACATGACTAAAGGATCACTCTAATGATGTAATCAAACCAGTGACTTTTGAGATAATTTCCATATATTTAGATTGCTTTATTTGACAAAATGTCTCATGTTTACAAGATCATTTTCTGAGAACTACCATGATTACTTTAGGAAAAATAAACTTCTGATCTAGGATTAGACTTAGAAGAATTTAGCTTGTATTCTATCTCCAAGTTCTCAGAGAAGGCCATAGCATGGTGAGATATCATATGGCCTTTTTTCCCTCTACGTTTTGTGACTAAATTTTTGTTTGTATGTCAATACTAGAACAAAGTAAGTGCTGAATCTTCTGAATGATTGTATTTTTGTAAAGAACATTTGGTATTAAGGTATTAAGGTCCTCTTTGGTAAAGTAGGACCTTAGGCACCTTTTACACTCTCTTAACCAAGTTCTTTGCACCAAACAGATTCACTAGACTAGTTTCTTCTCTCCTTTTCCTCTGAGATATACAAAGGAAAGCCAAGGAGTACTGAATCTTTGTAATGGGTGGGATGCTCCTGTGTGCCTATGAACCTTCTACTCCACCTGTTGAGTTGTGTGCTTATTAAGAGTCACTTGTACATTCTTTACCCCATTTGTGTTGGCTCAAAGTGTTAATAAAAGTTATATAAATCAATGAGCTATACGAATGTGAAAAGAAAGAGGGTTGATTCTGTGAAAACTAAGTTGATTGTTTTCAAAAGATATGATAAAAAGGTGAGTTACTAAAAAACAAATGCTGTCAAATTAAGTGTGTCAGAAACAACTGAAATGACTTATTGCCCAGAAAATTGCTATGTATGTTCCTTGAAAATGTGGCTCCACTTTAAAAAACAAAAATGGAAGTTGTAGACAATATATTATACTTAGGTTTAGATAAGAAATATTCTAGAACTCCAGTGACTGGATTGAAAAGATCTTGGCCCTGCTTACTTTTTTTTAAGAGAAATGAAAATGAGAAAATATCTAAATGCATTAAAATAAAATGATATGCTTAATATATGTGTATATCCTTTTTATGCATCCCCATTCTAACTTTTTCGGATTAACCAAAAAATTATTGATTATTGTTTCATAGGACAAGATAACTTTTTTGTACTCCTGTGTTTTTAAATAAATGTTCTGGATTTAACCAATTTATCATTGATAAATGGTCTGGATTTACCTATATAATTAAATGTCTAATTTTTACTCCAATTAATAATTAAATAGTCTTTAATCATACTAACTGAGCTAATTATCCCTCTATTTTCTTTCTCTGGGAAGTTCAAATTCCTAGAACTTTTCTATACACTTAATCATTCTGGTTAAGGTATATTTTTAACCAGAATTAAGTTATACACAGACTACAGCCTCCAATCACAATCTTCTAATTTCAGTTTCAAACTACAGAGGAACTCTCAGGAGAAGCTCTATTGCATTATTATATTTTTAAATTTTAACACATACTGCAGGGGAAGATATCAAGGACTGCTGCTAATTGGCAAGAAAACTAAGATTCCAGAGTTGAAAAGTACCAGGGAAGTAGTTTAGTACAGGGGAACTTAACAGTTAGACATTTGTGTGTTCAAATCTTGGCTTCATTTCTAACAGGATACTGACCTTGAATAGGCCTATCATTTGAGCCTAAAGTAAAGTAGGTAAAGTTGGTAAAGTATTTTTACCAGCTATGAAACATAGATAATGATGCCTGTTTAACAGGGTCATTATAACCAAAAACTGTACAATGTATGATAGATGCTAAACAATTAGTGGCTGTTATTTCAACGGTTGACAAGTGAATATAAAAGGCATGTTCCAGAGAGGATAAAAATCAGGGACTACTTCTTTTGAGTCTTCTCTAATAATTCTAGTCAACATTGATTTCTGTTCTTTGACTAATTTAGCATTTATTTGTTATAGTAAATTTAGCTTTCTATTACATCATATATATTTTTCTCTAACTATATCACATGGATGAAATAATTGAATTCAAACATCATTATAAGCTCCTTTAGAGAAGGAAGGCTGATGGGTTAATGTGGTTAATTTCTTTTTTTTCCTATTACAGTACTTTTTATCTATCCATCTGTCCACATACATGCACACACACACACACACACAGACACATACACACACACACACTAGTTAAATAAATCCATTACAAAGATACAAGTACAAGTGCAAATTTGAAAATTTATAGAATTTTTTTGTTTACCTGTAGTCATTCTTTCAGTTACATACTCTTTCTTTGGGTACACTGTCAAAATTATCTTAGATAGTCAGTATTCTCTTTAAGTGAAAGAAGAAAACTCAAATATGTTTGGACTCCACTAATATCATAGTATTATAAACAAGTAAGGTGAAGTCATATTGGATCATTTATTAGTACAACTAAAGAAGAGGAAGTTTAATATTTTAAAATAATGACTTACAAGGAGGGAAATGTTGACAAAATGAAAAATATTTCTCTCTCTATAAATTCCAGATCTGACACTATCACTTCTTTATTCAAACAGTTCCTACCACATTCCTGCTCATTACATACTCCAAATTAAATTCCCAAACTGGGTATTCTCATCATGTTCTAACGCTAGTATAATAAACCCCAGATCCTTTCTCTCATTTTTCCTATATAGTCTCCATGTTCAGGGCCTCCACTAGCCCAGACTGCCTTTTGGTGAAAAAAAAAAAAAAAAAAAAAAAAAGCTGTAGCACAGGTGCAAGGCTTAGGGAGCAGGCAGAAAGCACCTTTGTGAAAATTCAAGGAAGGCACTCCTGCCTCTGAATAGAAGCAGCACAGCAAAAGATGCCATTGTTTGGTGAGTGGAGCTTGGTCTGAATTTCAGCCAACTGGTACCCTTGTTTGGGTAGCCCTTGCACAGTGGGCAAGCTATGCAATCTTACCCAGTAGGTTTCTTTAAGTTCCAGCGATTCAAATCACTCAGTATTCTTCCAGTTTTTCTTATCTTCCCTCTTTACGTGTATCTTGATTTTTATGAAGTCTGCTCACTCCATATCCTGATACCCACCTCCAGGAAGAATCGATCATTATCTCTTCCATACTGCCTCGTGCCTTTACATTTTTTATTATTGCATTTGTTATTTTGTATTATATGTATGCTTCCATAACTATTTGTAAAGCACCATTTTAAAAAACCACTGCTTATTGAATGAATGAATGAATCCATGCATGAATGACTACATGGATAGACAGATGGATGCATATGGATGAATAAATGAATGGCTAGATAATGGCTTATCGTGACCTGAAACAGCCTCTTTCAATCTTCATCTGTTAAAATACTATACTTTGACTTTCTATTCAAATCTCCTATTTTATAATTTTTCTCTGATACCATTTTAACAGTCCAAAGGGAATAATCTCTAATAATTCACAAACAATAAATATTTAGAGCTCAGACTCTTTACTAAGAACTTTCCATAAATTCCCTTATGTATTCTTCCCTGAAGCCCAATAGGGTAGCAACTTTATTATTGCTCCTTTATTAATAAATCATTTCTTTACCCCTAAGAAGACCACGTCTTAGAGAAATGAAGTGACTTTACCAAGGTCATACAGTTTGAAAGTATTGTTGAAATCAGATCTGTTTAGTTCAGAGCTCAAATTTCTAACTACTCTATTATACTTCTCCTCATTTATTCACTATGGTACCCTCCCAAAGTCGTGTTAGACCCAACAGCTGGTACTCAATGATTAAATTAACTAATAAAATTTAAGTGAAGCTCACTTCAGATAACTATGGGAATTACTGAAATCCCAACATGTGTGTCTTTAAATAATCACATTTACCTGAAAAGGTGTATTTCAAAGAAATTCTAAATATCCAATTGCAATGATTGAATTGGATTTAATACTATACATTGGATATACATTTAATACTATACGTTGGAATTAATACTATAATGTATGTATAAAATCATTTTTTAAGTCCACTATCTAGTGTTGCATGCTTCCCCAAAGTATAACATAAGACAAGGTGTTATAAACCTTCATTCATGAATACACTTCAGGCACTATATAAATTTTTCTAAACTAATGCTACAATGGTAAGAAAACACTAGTTATTTACAGTGCTAATTAACTTATATAACAAATATATTAGTTTTCTTAATTCTTCTTTAAATTCCTTTAAGATCAATTATCCCTAAGTTTTTTCCTATTTAATGATGAATACACTCCTTAATTTGAGTGTACATTAGTAAACTAGCATGCCACTGGCTTGTGTAGCATCAGACCAGTAAGAAGGCTTCAATCAGGGAAACAGGATGCTAAAGAACACACTAGAAGGAAAGTGTTTCTGGAAGAGGAGAAGGAAGCAAAACCTGAAGGACAAGCGTGATACAGACAGGTGAAATGGGTGGAGTTGGGAAAGGCCCAGATGTAGGAGATATCTTGATGTGTTAAGGGAAATTCAAATTGGTATCACAAGCTAAGGAGTTTGGACTTTATCTTGAGTATAAAGAGGAGCCTCTGAAGATTTTTTTTTTTTCTTTTTTTTTGCGGTAAGCGGGCCTCTCACTGTTGAGGCCTCTCCCCTTGCGGAGCACAGGCTCCGGACGTGAAGGCTCAGCGGCCATGGCTCACGGGCCCAGCCGCTCCGCGGCATGTGCGATCTTCCCGGACTGGGGCACGAACCCGTGTCCCCTGCATTAGCAGGCAGACTCTCAACCACTGCGCCACCAGGGAAGCCCAATGATTGCTCATTTTTATCAGCACACATTTATCAGATTCAGGGAAGTAGAAAGGTAACAGTGAAGTAAAAAAAAAAAAAAATACCCTTAAGAATCTTTCTGAATAATAATTGTGAAGCACTACAAAACCACCATCATCATAAAATATAGTAAACATTCTCTATGTCTTTTAATTTAAAAGCTACAAATGGATTTAAATATTTAGAAAACAATAACACACGCCATTCTCCACTTGCCTATGTTCAATTTTACCTTTTCAAATCTCTCTAGCATCTCTGCCTTCCCACCATTTTCACTTCTGCAAACTGAATTCACATCTTCACTAGGTTTTATCTGGCGTAGCACAAAAGCCTTTTCCCTTCTGGGTCTACTTTCATTTCTTCAAGGAGTTAACAGACTGGTCAGTGAGATGTCTGGTCAACCAAAAATCATATTTCACACAAAAAATAAGCCAATTAAAATAAGTGTATGAAAGTCTTTACAGGGATAGAATTGACCAGGCATATCTGAGAGAGAGAAGAAAAGAAAATTTAGATAAATAACTCATAAATAAGGGTGTGTATAGCAGTGTTGTTTTATGAGGAAAATAGGTGTGTGAACACACTAGCATAAATCTTTCAACTGTGTTTTCTTAAGAATTATCTCTATTCTGAGACTGTGCTGATTCCTACTTTTCTCATAAACTTTCTTGTTAATAAATGCGAGTAAATATTATAATTTCATGTGTTTGAGTGTTTATTTTAATGCTGTTACTCAGCAAAACAAGAAGCAATCAGCCCTATATTGGTTTCCAAATTGATTTTGAAAATTTTATTAGTCTGAGTAATCCAGAGTTTGAGGACCATTGATGTAGAGGATTTGACTCTAGGAATCAGAAATGTTAAATACTGGAGATGAAACAAGTTTAGGAGATCATGTTTGGTTTAAAAGAAGTGAGTCTGAAGTGTAGGTAAGATATATATCCAAATGGAGTGGTGAATTTGAAATGTAGTTTAGACAAGTGAAGATGTTCAGCAGACAGCTGGATCATGGAAGAGAATGCCCTACTGGAGATACAGATTATGGAGTTACGTGCTCAGGAGCCTTGGGATAACACTATGAAAATAAGAAATAAGAGTAGAATGAGAAAACTAGAAGAGTGATAAGTTTGGGGACAGAAAAAGTGAAAAAGCCAAAGCAGGAGTCCATCCTGGGTAGCTGTCTTGAACTGTTCCTGCTGTGAATTTCTGAGGCCATATGGACTCTCCAAAATACAGATGCTGCAGCAACTAGAGCCAAAACCATTACCGACATGTCTCCTTTGTATTCCCAGATTTCTGTCTGTTAAAATTTCATTCCTTTTCCCCTTTTCTTCCTAGCCTAGTCCCTTTGGATTTATGAATGATTTGGACAGAATTCTTAATTTTAGATTTATCATCTCCCCAAAACACTGCTTCCTTTGTCTCTATGCACAACCAGTAGGCTGTGGTTTACACCCATTCTTAGAGCTTTACCTCTATGGGACAACACACCACCCTCTGGCCCAGATCCCAACATCTCAAGCCCCACTACTCAGAGATGCTGAGGTGAGGTGGGAGTAGGTTGGTTAACTGAATATAAAAAATATGATGTAATCAGTACCAAGTCCAGGCCCTACCTAGTAAGTAAGTAGTCATGGATGAATTACAGAAAGAGTAGAGAACAACCAGAATAGACTAAATGGTGGTGACAAAGAGGAAGAAAAATATTCAAGGAAACGGAAACATTAAAGACAAAGTGAATTGTGCTAGCATGTGAGAAACCAAAGAAACCAAAAGAAGGGAGGCAGGAATTATTTCGTGAATTTAGAGCCTTTCTTGAATAGGAAAGAAAAATAAGGATTTTATTTACAAGAGCAAACTTTTCCAGAAACATTTTATGTAAATGAGGTTACTGTGTCTACATTTAGTTAAATTATAGAGCAAGAAAAGAACAGAGTAGGGCTTCCCTGGTGGCGCAGTGGTTGAGAGTCCGCCTGCCGATGCAGGGGACACGGGTTTGTGCCCCGGTCTGGGAAGATCCCACATGCCGCGGAGCGGCTGGGCCTGTGAGCCATGGCCGTTGAGCCTGTGCGTCCGGAGGCTGTGCTCCGCAAGGGGAGAGGCCACAACAGTGAGAGGCCCGTGTAACAAAAAAAAAAAAAAAAAAAAAGAAAAGAACAGAGTATTTTGTCAAAAAGTAAGACAACTGATATCTAGTAGATATGGCTTTTCTCCCCAAGAGCACAAAACTACTGTACCAGAGTACGTTTAACTTTATATTTTATCATTTTTACATTCTGCATTTGTATCATAACAGCAAATAGTGAAAACATAATTACAATTGAAATTTATAAAATATTTGTTTTCTTTTCAATTAGGTGCATATAATTTAGGAAGTGAATAGGAACTCACTGATCCACATGGACAGACAACATAATTTTCTGGACTGTGCAAGATTATTAGGAATATAGATTCTATATCATACTGCATATCATCCAGATTTGATAAATGTATTATCTATGTCTTTAAGCATTGATAACTATCTTGAATACAGGACAAATAACTTCATAGTATTCCACTGGTAGGAATGCACAAATGAATTTTCAATCACCTAAACAGGTCTGCTATCCAGTCCACATTAAAAAAATTTTATCCAAGTAAATATGTATGTGACCTATTGCATATATAATTACTATATACCTTATAGAAATGCTCATATGAATGAGTAGCAAAAATAAAGAAGTACTTATCCATTGGAAAAAATTAACTGAAATTGATGGCAAACACCTACCTGTATATATTTGTGAATGTACCAAGAGGCTTGCTTTCCATCATTCACGGATTCCACTGTAGTGTTAGCCATGCCAACAACATCACCACCTGCAAACACCCATGGTTCACTGGTTTGCATAGTTTCTGGATCTACTTCTGGGAGATCCCATCTGTTAAATTTTATAGGGCTCAAGGCTTCTTTTACTGGAAAAAAGTGAAAGACAACAGGCAATGACTAATCTGTGCATCACATAAAATTAATTTAAAAATTAAGAAAAATTATGATGTAATTATTGTTCTAGGGATTCAAACAACTGTTTTTAATGAACCATAAAAATGGAAAGTTAATGAAATATCTTAGTTAACAACACATTCAAAGTGTACTGACTTAACCGATTCAAAATAAAACTCACATGTAGGTGTTAAAGACCACAGATTTGGGCAATGTTTCAGATCTGGTATTTATGTGTAAGAAGTTTGGCAGACTACAGTCCTTTAAATATTCTAATGGTTATAAAACGCATTTTCTAAAACTTTGTCCATTACCATTATTTTCACAAATTTGTTACTACTCGTATGATCCCAAATTTATTCCTGTGTAACACAGATGTAAGTTATATTGTGAATTTGAATCAACTGCCAATCTCTTTCTTTCACAGCAAGTTTTATGAACAAAACAAGACAATATCTTCTACGTTTCCATCAAATTACTTACACTTCATGTTAAGAGATTTAATGGACCCAGAATACAGTTACATTTAGCCAGCAATTTCTGTTTTATTTTGTAAAAATCTACAAATGCAACCATTAACATTAGTTCCTTGTGGAAATTGCTCTGTAAAAGAGATTTAAATTATCTGCTAAATATGCTGTGTTCCAATGAATCTAAACATGTCAGGAAAAGGAAGAGGTTGAGTCCCTTTAAGAAAAATTACCTAAAGGAAACTCACTCGTCACAGGATCTGGATATTTGGAAAAGATAAAAGAAACTAAGTTAGATTAAGGGGTTGATCTAGAGAAGAAATAAAGAACGGTAGACAGTACCATATATGATGGAGCAAACTGAGCCAGTGTTTAAGATAAAATGTTCTTTCCAGGTATTCATATCATGAATTTTAAGCACAGCTTCTCAAGATAGACTAAGGGAGCTATTTTTTACTCCAATTGAAAAGAAAATATAATAATATAAACAGAAGGAGAAAATATTGGAAGTTCTTAGAATACAAAAATTAGTTGTTGAATAGATGAATAATTTAAGTTTAAAATAAAATAGCCAAATGTTATTCTAAAATTATTTTTTTCTGAGCAATAATAGAAAAAAACCCATAAAAATAAACACTGGTGCACATTTGTAGCTTTCTACTTGAAGAATATTAGAATTCTAGAAAACTATTAAGGGACTACTGTTGATTGTGTTTTCCCCACAAGACTGTAGGTTCTATGAGAACAAGATGCTATGCTGCTTACCACTGTGCCACCAAGCCTAGCACAGCACTTAAAACATAAGAGACACTCAATTCAATGGATGGATGGATGGATGGATGGATGGATGAGTAGATGGATCAATGCCATCATGCTCAGGTTTTTATTTAAAAATCTTCTATTGTTTGTATCTCTGATGCAATTTCACCCTTCATTGAGAGTAAAATTAAATATTCATGTAATTATTTTCAATACAGAATGGCATTCTGAGAAGATTTTTCTATTGTCTTTAAAGGTCACATGAAAAGAGACCTTTAGCATTTGCTCCCTGTTGCATAACAGATCATCACTACCATCTGTTGACAGTAACCTGAGTTGCAAAACGTCGATAGTGAGCATGGCTCGTCAATTCAACCTATTATAATAATGGTAACTGTAACACACCATCATTGAATGGTATAGAGACATACACACACACACACACACTCAGATGCAAGGGGTAAAAAATAATTCTCCTGTATAAGAAATGACCTTATTTGTCCAAGACTTTGATACAACCTTGTCCTACATAGAGATCTGAAATAAAGACGGTCTTTAAATGAGAAGAAATTCAAAATTATTTCACTAGGAGATCAAAGCTCTTTTATACATTTTCCTCATTTTTTTACAAGAATATCCTTGAAGATTAGCACAGATTTCACTCTAAGCTTGAGCAATGCAGGGATTATGCCTTAGTTATCTTTGATTTCCCACAGCAGCTATTAAAGTCAAAGACATATATACTGTGAAGTTATTGAAGCCTAAGCTTCAGGGTCCCTCACTTGCATGGGCCTCTTTCAAGACCTAAATTTGAATTTGTAACTTTTTTCTTTTTTATAGAAAGTCCTCAAGTTATATAGGCTTCAGGTCTCGCAAAACTTGAATCTACTCTTCAGTAAAGTGCACCTTAAATAGTAGATGCTGAATAAATGCTTGCTGAATTAAGTTGAAGTTCATGAGTAACGTGCTTTATAACTTTTTTATGATTTACAAATGCATATGGTATGATTCACTTTAATATTAGAGCTCTATCACTAACTCAGTCAATAAATAGGAGACATTACTAGAAGTTTAATAAGTAATTCTTACATTTCTTAAAATATTTAGCACCAACACTATAAGTCAACCTAGGAATATTTATTTGTGAATTCAAAAGCACTATTCTACTCATGGGTCTTTCCATTGGATACACTTTGTATTACTTTATGTCTCTAAACATTCATACATACTCATGTTTACTTTTTAAAATATGCTCTCTTTCCTCAATATTTAACTCAATTATAACTTGAAGTCAGACCTGAATATAAACTTTTAATTTTTGTATCATTTGTAACATCCAACTAACCTCACAAATAATCAAATAACTATGACACTGTATTCCAAAACAGAATTTTTCTCTCACAGTAAAAATTATCTCAGACCTCTTTTGAAAATCACCTATTTAATTTTCCCCCTACTCTTTTTAGAGTTTAACATGTTTAACATGTTCATAGTTTCATTTAAGAAATAAATAGAAAAAATGAGATCAAGTAATTGGTTATGATGTTATTAAATAGTATAGCAAAGCTTACATCAATCAAAATAGAGATCATTTGTTTGCATTTTAATATCTAATATTTTAACTTTTTCTTTGTCCAAATGATTAAGGATCATTGAAAAAATTGAAAAAATTGAAAAAAATAGAACATGGACAGCTTATAAGAATATAAGCGATGCTTTAGTGGGTCCGAAATGTTTTCAATCAGTGGCACTAAGCAGCTAACACAAGAATGACTATTCATTACAACTTGAACATCAAGTGATTAGGATCGTTTCCCTGTAGGCACAGTGGACTCAATATTTAAACATGAGAGACAGAGAGAGGGGATTAATTAATTTTTTGAAACTTTGTTGATTCTGATTGTGGATCCTAATAACACTTTTCACGATTTCGATGACTCTTTTGAAATGTAGCTATTTCTATTACTTAATCATATTTTTAAAGCTCCAAAGTATTTAATTTAGAACTCAAATTAAGGATTCAGTGAAAAAAATCTATATGCTTTTATTCATAATTTGTCAGGAAGGAGTTCATTTATTTAGCTGCTTCTTATTAGAGGGACTTTCATCCTCCTCGTCATTGTAACTATCCTTCTATGGACTCCTCACAGCTCTCTTACATCTCTGCTGATACGTTTAACTTGGAATACAATAAAAATAAGTCTCAGAAGGACATCTTCTGTTTTGCCTTTATCTAGCTTGGAAGGAATGAAAGCATAAGTGGATGAAAAATGTATATTTACATTTGCAAACCAAATAACTGCTTGCCATATCCTATGAAGTGTTAAATGAATATTAATAGAAGGACTGTATTATTTTCTTTCTTGTTTATAAAATAATAGGGGTGGGGGAAGAGGGATTTTCTGTTATGATCATACACAGTTTCCCCACAGATTTCCATGAGATTGCATCCTGCTGGAGACTGCAGCATATGTCCTGGTAGTTCCAGAGATGAACAGAAAAAGAACTTGAAAAAGAATCCCAAAACGTGCTTATTCACAGTCTATATTATTCTGCAAATGGGATAGAAATGTGTTAAATGTTATGGTGCCTGAAATTTTATGCAGTCTTTAAAAGGAAGGAAAACATCCTTAATTCATACCAAACATTCAAGATTTATGTTAATTTTCTGCTTTAATCACTACTATGTTCGAATGAGCTTATTTAAAAAACAAAGACACTCTGAGGTAGCTTTAAAACAAGAAATGGTTTTGAAATAGGAACTTTTAGTCAACTTAATGTTATGCATGAGATGATTTTTTTATATAGACTTAATTGTATTGTGACACACAAGTTCTTCAATAAGCCACAGCTTAAAATTGCAGAAACCGTCCCTCAGGGACACATCACTGGCAGATGCAGATTGCCAAGGTCAATTAAACTGATGTAGCTGTGCTGTCACATATGTAGAAGAGAAACCCACAAGCATATGACAAGTATATTTCTCAGTATTTATAAAAAGATGTCAAGAATGTTATATTTTAGTACATAAATATAAATTAATTCTCCATAAACAATAAAACAATACAACAGAAATCATAATGAAGAACGATTATTAGTATTCTTTGGAGAGTTTGAGATTCCTTAAAACAATGGGAGGAATAAAAAATTTCAACATTTATAATAAAATATCTTGAAAACAGATGAATTCATCAATGTGCTTGTTTAATTTTACGTAACGTATTAGCCAAGAGGACCAAAGCACAATGAAACAAAAAGGTGAGCTGAGGCAATAATCTCAGTAAATCAGAGCTGAAAGCAAAATCTCAGCAAGAGTAAATAAATTCTAATTACAGGGCCAGGATCTCAGAGTTGTGTTTAAATAGAATAACCTGGGGTAAGGAGGGGACAGAACCACAGAATGCCTTCAACTAAGAATATCAAGTCTGGTTGGCACGAGCTTTGTTCTCACACCTCCCTTCTGCCTCTGAGTATTCGAATCAATATGCTGTCCATTCCCAAACACAATGGAGCGGACAATGCCAATTCATCATTTTCTTTCTGTAAACCCCTCAAATTCAACCTTGATACTGTACCTTCCTGCTCCTACAAAACCTCAAGTACCTCTGATTGGTTTTTTTTTTTTTTTTGCGGTACGTGGGCCTCTCACTGTTGTGGCCTCTCCTGTTGCGGAGCACAGGCTCCGGATGCGCAGGCTCAGCGGCCATGGCTCACGGGCCCAGCTGCTCCGCGGCATGTGGGATCTTCCCGGACCGGGGCACGAACTCGTGTCCCCTGCATCGGCAGGCAGACTCAACCACTGCACCACGAGGGAAGTCCTCTCTGATTCTTTTTACACTATTGTCTTTCTCATATTCTCCTCTCTCATCTCCTATGTTGAAAAACTGGTCTTAACCTGATTCTCTCTTCTCACTGCCATTCTTACATCTTCTTTTATCTAATTTCTGGAGTAATTTACACTACCTACATTTTTTACCACCCAATTATTCCCTCCAGTGTATCCCTCTTATGAAAATTTGGTCTCTACGGTCACCAAATTCCGTGACTTCAGTTCTTCTCCTTTTTGCCTTTCTATAGCATCCAATAGACGAATCGGTAATTTTGATCTCCTTCTCTGATTTGCGGAATGCTACTCTATCCAGACTCTCCTCCTTTTTAAACTGTCCTTAGGCTCTATCTGGCTCCTCCTCATCTTGTCATCATCCTCTTCCCAGCTCTCAAATATTGTCTACTACACTTTTCTGTGTCAGAAATTATAGTTGTCTTGTGCTTTTTAACTTCACCTCTCTGGAAATGACCTCAAACATTACCTTCTGCTTTTTTTATTCTGACACTTCTAGCTGCCTGTTAGAGATTCCAATGTGGATGCTCTACTGTCCCTTCTAAATTGTCACATCTAAAACCCAGTTCACAAGCTTCCTGTGGGATTTTCACATTTCACAATTATTAGGAAGCTTGCTTTTTCACATCTCCTACTCAATGTGACCATCAAAGCTTCACTGAAACTCTTATCACTAAGATGATCCAGATTGCCACATCCAATGACCCTTCCCGTCATCACCTTACTTCAGGAACTACGGTGGGGTGGGGTGAGACACCCAGAGAACAAGATTTAAGAAGGTCCTTAGGCTCAAGATCGTGCAAGGGCAGGTCGGTGCCTCAACTGTCTCACCCTACGCATGGCACTGTCTTCCTTGATTTCTCAGTAGCATTCAACAGATGACCACTTCCTCCTCATAAAACTCCCTTGGCTTCAATGACACCACACTTTCCGCTTTTCCATTTGCCTCCATGATCACTCTTTAACCTTTACTGCTGCTTTTTCCTATTCTTCCTTCTCAAAAAAACCTAGAAATAGATCTTAGTCTTGGCATAATCTTTGTATCTTTTCTCTCCACTTATCTCAACATGCAGTCAGTTACCATGTTCTAACAATTCAACCAAAGGAGATTCTCTCCTAGTTACTTCTTACATCTCATTTATATCATCCTCACCTAATGAAGAATGTTAAGGAAAGCAATCAGCATTCATTGATCCCTTGTGTGAGGCAGACATGATGCTGAATATTTCCATACAGTAGTCTCATTTAGACCACAGCACAACTCTTTAAGGTAGGTATCAGCATCCTAAATATAGCCAAGAGGTGGTAAAGCCAGTATGTGAATCCAGTTATTTCTCACTCCAAAGCTCTCCTTGCCACCGAGCCTTGGTGTGAGGGAAAGAAAAAGCCAGGAATAGGCCAAAAACAGTCTCTTAAAGTTTCACTATTGGGAACCATGGGAATAATTAAAATGAAGCAGACTGGGGTTGGAGGGGCAGCAATTATCTTTCTTCTAGGTCTTATTTCCACAATTAGAGAATCAGCTCATTGTAGAGAAGAAACCCAAGTATTTTCCAAAAGCTTCTCAAAGCTTCTAAAGAAAGTCTCTACAGTGACAAACACACTGGTTAGAGAAGAATAGGCACTTGGCTAATTTCTTTTGATTGATTTAACTATTTGACTTTCCTGCTGCTATGGTTAAATAATGCTCAGTTTGGATATGCTTGTAGAATTCAGGCAGTGTAAAAGTACAGATTTAATTTTCTTTCCCTCCATGCCCAAGACAAGCTGAGGCTCCCCAAGTTAAATACAAAAGATGGATGTCAATAATAGCCTGTAGCAACTCCTTTTGTTTTACTTGTATTCTATAGGGAGTCTCATTCTCATTTCCTAAACTGACCAACTAATTAATTCAGAATTAAAATTGTCTAAGCACTTCACCTTGATTTGCTTATTTCTCTGCAATAATTCCATCTATTTAAAACACTAAACTCCTTGAAGATTTGATTTCATTTTCTCTGTAAGAGATCTCCTCAAGGAGGTCAGTGTCCTTGAGGAAAATACATGGGGATTGTTTTCAAATTCTCAGTTGGATTCCCAAATGCTGCACTTTGATTTGCTTATTTATATTCAACGATACCATCTACTTAAGACTACAAACTCCTTGAAGGAATAGATCATCCTTTAATCTGATTTGGACCATAATCATCATAATTCTATGCACATTTGGGTGCCTAATACCTCTTGATAATTAGGAGACAGTGAAAAAAGTGGAAAGGCTACTGAAATATTTTACGTATACTTCTCAATGAAAGAACTTTTTTAAATGCTGGATGATACCATCAAGTGATATAAATAACTACAGAAAGGGGTTAAAAAATGTTTAATATAAAATCCTCATTTGCTGCATTTAAAGCATAAATAAAAACAAATAGAAAGCCAGAAGTAAATTACACTACTTGTGAAAACAATATTATTAAAATATAAGTGAATACTGAAAAATATTTTAATTAACAAAATAAATCAAATGGAAAAGATTCCCTAAATAGAGCTTTAAAAGTAAGTCTATGTGTGTTTGACTGCCATGACTAATTATGTATCCATGTAATGTGTGTTCAATTTGGGCTTATTTAAATAGCAGAAATGCTCATTAGCTGCAGTATATCTGTGAAGCTTCAGTAAACAGTTTAATGGTTTTTATGTTTAACCAATTTCATAAGTTCCTGTAATTTTAGCTTTAGCAGCTCATTAATGTTACTTTTTGATATCCATCTTATGACTTTTTTTTCCCTTGTCAATCGGCTGTAGGCATACTTCAGTGCAAAATTAAAACATACAGTAGAATTTATTTTAAACAATTTTAGCACATAAGTAAATGCACAATTCAAAAATATAGCTTCTTTATAGAGAGTACTGGTTGTATTACCATGCAGTCAAGAACTATCTTTGGTATTGACAAAGGCTATATTCAATAGAATTCATGACGACAATAATGACAAACATTTATCGAGTGCTCCAGGAACATGTGGTTGGTTTTGGATGAGGCAATGTATATGTTATCTCACTGGATCTTCACAGAATAGGTATTATTTTAATTTTACAGCTGAGGAAACTGAGACTGAGATAAGCTACACAGATCACATTCTCAGGATTTGAACCTAACTACAAATGCACCACAGCTGTACCAACTGGGAATACCTTCAGAGGCATTTGGAGATAAACACCTAGACCTTAGTAGAGGGCCCTACATCTTGGGATTAGATATAGTCATATGATGGATGAAATTCAAGAGAAAGAACACAAACCTGGGTAAAAATAGAATGAACCATTTATTTTTTAAAGTGGCAGCAATCACAACCTGAACTAAAGCCAGAAGAGGAATCATCAGAGTTTCATGAGAATCAAGATGTTTCTGAGCCATACAGACAAGAAGTGATCATTTCAAGAAATGTCAGATACAAGAGAAATGTAACGTAGGTAACCAGATTTGGGGATCTGGAGTTCAATGAGCAGTAAAAAGATGACATGTGCAGGTAAATGATGAAGGCAAAAGGCAGAATAAAAGGGGTTAAGGAGAAAGGATCTGGCACAGACAGCAAGGCAGTGCATACAGGATGTTCTTCTGGGACTTTAATAATGATTGCATAGGAAAAAAATATGGCACTAGCTTGCATTGGTTCATTCAATTAGCAAATATTGTCTGCCGTGTACTAAATCCAGCTGTAGGCACTGTAGTAAACCACAGATAAGGGAACTGTCCTTGTGGGATGTACATTTCAGTTGGCAGAAGATAAAAAATAAAAGGTAAACAAGTAAGTGAACTATATAATAGTGACAATGGCTATGAAGAGAGATATATCAATGAGAGTGTTATGAGGTGAGGGGGCTGAGAAATGGAAGATCATGGTGGGGATGGAGGGGCACAGACGGCTCTTTGATGAGATGACATCTGAGCTAAAACAAAGGATAAGAATGAGCCAGCATGTGAAGACCTTGAGGCAGATCATTCCAGGCAGAGGGAACTGTTACAGAGGAGTTAGAATGAGCTGAAGTTGATGCACTTGAAGAGTAGAAGCGAGGCTTTATGTCCGTGGAAGAAAGCAAGCAAGAGAAGAGGAGAGGGGGCCTAGAGATAGGCAGAGGCCTGATCAAGGAGGGCTTCATAAGCTGTGGGAAGAATTTTATTCTAAATAAAGTAGGAAACCACTGGAGGGTTTGGAACAGGGGAATGAAATAATGTAATTCCTGTTTATAAAGCTGATTCTGGTAGGATTATAAGGAAGCAAGAGTAAATGCAGGGTGACCAGTGAGGAAGCTACTATTTTCAATGCAAGTGAAAGTATCAAGCATCTGACCATTCCCTCAACAGAAGGAGGACTTGCTGGTCTTCACGTGATACTTTACATAAACATTGCTTTCATATGCTTTTGTCTTTACTGTGAATTTTCTGTAGCAGTATTTAGAATAAAGCAATCATTTCATTCTATTCATCCCAACATTTATCCATCTCTTCATTCATCCATTTATCTACTCATTCAGTGAACCCTTGAGACTGTGCTGGGTACTTTGGGTTAAAATATGAATAAATTACTCTGCAGTCCTACTGTCAACATAATTTAGAGTATATAAGGTGTATAGGTTGAAATAGGAGAGAAGCAGGGGCCAAAAAAGAGACACAAAATTAATTATATGTTTCCCTCTGTGTGTGAGGGGAACATATTTTATTGACATGGCCCTTTAGATTTCAGGTACCCACCAACTTTAGAATAAAATTCAGATACTTTAGCCTAACACTAAGACATGTTGTGAATTAGCAATGATACATTTCTCCACCTTTACTATTTCTCGTTGTGTGCATTATGATCTAGCCAAAGGAATTACCCCTTGTATGTATCTAGCCTGTTCACTGTGATGAAATGTGCTTTCCTATCTCTAGTCTCTTAATTCCTGTCCAGTCCTCATCTCTATTACCAATGCCACTGCCTCCATAAAAACTTCTTTGATGCTTACAATCGGAAGTCATCTCTCCACCCTGTGTGTTATGCTAGCAGTTTATCTATTTCTCCTTGAGTCTACCTAATGGCATTTTGCATTTTCCCCTCTCTATTAGACTGCAAGCTCCTGTAGACAGGGACAATGTATTTTTTTTGTGTGTGTGAACCCAGGAGAACCTAACCCAGAATGTTGTAAACTCAACAAATATAGAATGAAAGAATGGGAAATAAGGTCCCACAAGTATGTAGGAGGGCAGATTAGAAGGGTGTTAAAATTAAATTGAAGCATTTGGTTTCAATTCCACCATCAGGGGAGAATAATTTTAGATTCTAAACTATGAGAGTAATACAATGATACTGGTGATGTAGTAGCTCATTTGGCAGCAGTGTGCAAATACAGGGAAAACATTTGGCCATGTTAATTTAAACAAAGTGAATTTTCAATACGCTTTTCAGAGGTCTTGGAAAATCTCTGGATGTTCACTGAACATAATATGCTTGACACTCTTTCGTCCACTTGTATGGAAAAAATGGTTGTGTAAATGAAAGTCCTTTGAAAACATTTGAAAAGCTTCATAATTATAAAATATTATAAGAATGGCTAGCATGGAAAAAAGGTTGGCACTGGATAGCATTAGGACATATAAAGCTTAGGTGAGACCTCTGAATGTATGTTCAAGTAAGTGCTGGCTTTCTCCTCCAGCAATGCCAGCACATTCGGGACACCTAATAAATTACATGTGAATATTACATTTGAATTAGATAGCTTCCATACTGGGGGGCTATCTATTAAATATGATTCAATGTAATTTTCCAACTGATGAAATTACAACTTACATGTATGTAGGTCAATATCTAATTTAACCAGACTATTTTAAATATGTATACTGTTATTTTTATTTTGTGATTTGAGCCAAGAATACAAATGCAAAGTAATTAACAAAAATAATCTGTAATACCAAATACATATTACTAAGAACATTAGTAGACAATCTACATCATTACTAAATTTATAATTTCACTATATTTTACATCTTGATTTTACAATCTCACAGCAGCAGCTTACTGTAGTTTAACACTTCGCAAGAATATTTGGTTGCAGAATAAACCTTTAGTATACCATAAGATAACTAGTATTTAAAAGACAAATATAATAGGCTATGGTAAACAAAGCTCTGGACATGTATTACACTCACTCTATGTTGAATAACATTTTCCTACGTTTTAACACTCACTCTATGTTGAATAACATTTTCCTACGTTTTAAGATTTCTGTTCTCTGAAACAATTATGTTATTTTGTCCATTTTCTACCTTCTTTCCCCAGCAAAACTTGTTACATGCCGCTGCTCTACTTCTTGTATGTAATCTTTGATTTGATGGAAAAGTACTGATTTATCCACTGTCTCCCTGTAAGAATGCATATGATATCAACCACTAGTGAAACCTGGAAAACAAAGATAAGGGAAGGCTCTGAACAGAGCTATTCACTGGGGAAACAAACCTATTCCTATGCAGTTATTAGAGGGAAGTAAAATAATTACAGAAATATCATGTTGGGCTTCAAATGGATGTCTAAGGCAGTTGTAAGTGATGTGATGTTGAGTCCAAATCACTTTCAACACTGTTATCAGTTTGACCTCCCTCCTCATCACCTTCACCCCTTTAAAATAATTCCAAAGAAAAACTGTGCAAAGATTCCATTATTTTGGATGGTTACTCTGCAGAAATGCCAGGACTTGCTTTAAATCCTACCACTTTATCCTCACTCTGCACAGTGTATTCTATAATAGAAAGACAATAAATCTTTCAGCCAGAAAAAAATCTGATAATTAGGACAATTTTTAAGAAAGTATGTACAGTTTTACTGTTGGTTTCCTGAGAATGCTTCTTGCCTAAAATACAGTTAAAAGCCAGACAATGTACAGGGAGGACTAAAAAAAAGATTCATTCTCATCACTGGGCCAACGATACAAAGGATATATCAATCTGTTATTACTCAGGCATTATGAAATGAAATGGTAGCATCAGGAACCAAATGCATTAGTGAAAGGGGGAAGGTACAGACCACGGATTAAAACTGTCTTGATGCCATGTCCTCCAAAGATATTTACCACCTAAAAAGCAGCAATAACAAAAGCTGATTTTTTTCCTCTTCATAATATGGTAGGTGAGATCCTACTGGATTTCCAAATACCACATGTCCTCTTTCATCATACTTTTAAGAAGTTGTTATCTAAAGTACAAGTTATAACAGCTTTTATTCACTAATTCAATCAATGAATAACCACTGTTCTGGGCACTAGGTTATGACAGTGAAAAGATAGACAAATGATAGATAATGATTCTTAACGTCTCTTTTCAATCAGAATGTTCTTAGTTCTAGTCCTATTTCCAGTTGTTGAATGGATTAGCAAATCCAAATGACACACACCACCATTTCCCTCAGATCTGTTCTGTCTGCTGCATTTGTGAGTCCTGTAGGCATTATGGATATCTGATCAGATTCCCATGCTACATACTCCATATTCCACCCCTTTATCAGATGACCAAACCCTGACTGTCTGTGTAAAAAATATGTCTGGAGTCTGAATGTTCTTCTGCAGTTCTATGTCCTTTAACTTAATCTGGGCCTTAATTAGTAGCCACGCAAACTGACAACAACAGTCTTTTAACTGGTTTCATCAATACTATTCTGTCTTAATCCCAGGCCACCTTGGAGCAACATGCTTATTCCACACTCCTGATGCTTCCTTCCATGTGGGGAAACAATTATTGGTATAACACTCGTGGTGTCTCTTTGTATCTTACTCACCTCTCTCAGAAAAGCTGAATTCAGTAATTATAATTAGTGGATCTGGAAGAAGAAATTAGGCATGCATGACACACCCTTGTCAAGCCTATAGCTTGGCAGCTGCCCAGTTGAGCACAGGTTGTCTCCCTCCCTGAACACTGAAAATCTTACTGCTGCAGCTTCCCAACAGGGGACCTGCAATTGTTGGATCTTACCTGTGACTGGTGAGTAACTTTGCTTATTTCAGGCATCCAATACTAGGAAACACACTTGTCTTCTGATATGAACCACCTCAAGGGTGACTTCATGGTTTCTAACTCCCAACTATTTGAAGAATATTACAAATGCTGCAAACCCAAGCAGAGAGATGGAAGATCCATCACCTACCAGAATTACCTCATTAACATAAAGGTCTCTCCCATATTTAAACCCCCTCATTTGTCACCTGGGTGTCTATAGGATAAAATTCAAAACCCCTGGCTTAGCATATAAGTCTCTTAACTCCACATAAATTTGTAGCCAAATTTCCTGCCATCTTACCCCTACCCACTTCCCACCTTATCTTACCATACAGCATCTGTTCCAGCTAAACAGACTTTCTCACTATTGTCTGGTCACCTGAGGCCATTCATCAGCTTGTACTTTGTGTATGAATATTCCCTCTAACAGAGAAACTCCTACTCAAGCCCTAAAACCCAGTCCAAATATCATCTCAAATTAGCACATTATGCTACAATTTATGTATTTACATGCCTGTTTCTCTCATTAGCCTATGAGTCCCTGGGAGCAAAGACTCTCTTTTACTCATGCTTGTATTCTTAGTGACTGGACAGGGCCTATAACATATTTGGATATTATAAAATGTTCATTGTATGAAAAATAATGAAAATGAATAGTAAAAATCATAAAATTAAAAGTTCAATTTTAGAAATAAAAATGAAAAATTCAGACCTTCATTTATAAAGATGAGAACATGCATGAAATAAGTAGGCTGATGACAACTTTCTAAAGACATGCTGGTTTTTTTAATATAGCTTTTAAAAATGACTGTAAAATGACTACTTAATCTAACAGGATGGTGTTGAGCAAGTTGCATAATCTCCCCGTGGCTCCCTCCCTTCCACCCCCATTCCACCTGGAAACTCCTACACAACACTCAGCCTTCAACTTACAACCCACTTCCTCTAGGAAGTTTCTCTGAACCTTCAGACTATGTTTTGCGCTTCCCTGGGACTCTAACCTTCTCCCAGCACAATTGATTAAACTGCATTCCTGGAGACAAAGTTTGCATTCACCTTTTCCACACTTTATTCCCAGAATACAGCCCAGGGCCTGGAATAGCAGGCCATCAGAAGTCATTAGCTCAACAAATAAATCTGTGAAATTAGAAGTCTAGAATACATTATCTCTTAAATCCCTTCCAGCACGTTTGGAAATGTATGTAAGGAAAACTTCAATGCAAGTTACTGTATTGTAACATATCCATAAGTTACATTGGACTGACAACTTTATTTTTCAGTTCTTTCTCATCCATTCTTAGTTGTATTAATCAGTAGTGAGGCCCTTCCTCTAACATTTGTGCCATTAGTTAAAAAGTTCTCCGACCTATCAATAAAGTGCAGTATTCCTTAACCTGTTCTTTGAAACTATACTGTAAACATTTCTGTTTATAAAAATGCATGCAACAGGGATAATCTGACCAATTATGACACATTTTCAACTTGGTACTCCATTCCTTCCCCTTCCTCTTTATTTTCGGTAAGGCAGAAGAGGAATGATGAAAGCTGAAGGCCACAAAGAGTGGGCAATTGTTCAAAGAAAAGTTTGCTGAATCCTAAGTGCCATGAGTGGCTTCCGAAGGACGTACTTTATTGTTTGAAAAATGAAACATATTGGTTAAAAAAAAGGGGGCTATTAAAATGCCTCAGTGTTCCCACTTCCATTAGAGAAGTAGCATATAAGTAACATTTTAATAAGGAAAAAAAATCAAACATACTGATGCCATGTCTTTTCAAGCAGAGGTAACTATTATTATTGGGCACTTGACTCATCTAGTGCTCAGTTTAAAACATCTTTTCTAGGTTTTTCCCAACACCTAAAATAATTGAGGAAAAAATGGGCCCATTTGAAAAATTTCTGAATATCTGCATTGTCACAGTCTCATGCACACCATTTCTTGCCTACCTAGCAATTTCTAGCTCTGGCTTAGACCAGAACAAGGCAAACTAACCCATGGCCTGCACGTTTTCTCAGGGTGGGAGGCAAGTGAATCAAACTACACTTGAAGCTAGTACTGGCAGAACCTTCTATTTACCCCATGAGGTTTTGAAATAATTTTCTGAGGGAACTGGTAAGCAATTTTAAAGCCTCTCCACCACCGTCCCCCTCCCCCCCCAACTCCCCCCCAAAAAAAAATCTCATTCCCTTATGGAACTAATTGCAACTAATGCTATGAAGGAAGTTGCTTTCTGAGGGTTTCCTTAAATCTTCAGAAAGAACTGGGCTTCGTGTTTCCTTGTCTCTAGTAAGATGAGCAGGAAGAAACTGTAGGCACTGGGTGAAGTGTATAAACTCCTTTCCTAGAAGAAAAGCCATGCACTCCCTGCTATGCCCGGAGAATTCAGTCACCTTGTGATTTGCTCTCCTGATCAGTGCTGTGCAGCATTATCCCGAGTCAGTTTTACACACCACTCATCCTATCTTTCCTTCCAAAAACAAAGGTTTTTAATCTTAGTTATCTCATACCACAATTTTCAAATGCTTAAGAGCTGAAACAGTATCCTCTAAAGTGTTTCTCTTTCCATTTTAAGATAAAAGTGAGCAAACAAACCAAAGATTTGGCCCAGTTTTACCATGTTTAAGAGGAAAAAACAAAGATATTAAAAATATCCTCTGCTCTTTATATACTTGATTTATGAAAACACAAAATGGAGTTTTCTAACTACTAAAAATTAGTTGAAAGAAAATTCCTCTCAGTGGTATGAAAATCATCAGAATTGATAATAAAACATTTTTAAAACATATGATACAGTTACAAGCTGTGTAATCTTTTTTCTGTAAATAAAAATAACCAAATATAGGAAACATCTCCTCATTGAAAAAATCATAAATTATAAGAGCATCTGCTTGACTTATTTTATAAAGACATGTGGACGAAGCCTGCAGGGCCCCAAATGAAGTCCTAATTTTCAAATGCTTTTATTCCTAGACAACATTCATAATGTCATAAGGGTGTAATATAACTCAATTTAATTATTAAAATATGATTTTGTTACACAAGCAAAATATCCAAAATGTAAGAGATGCTCACTAAGTGCTTTACATATATTATTAATTTATTTATTCTTAAAATAACTCTAGAAGGTAGATGCTACAATCTTCCCTCGTAAAAGATCAAGACCACAAGACCACGAAGTATGAAGAGACTAAGGGAGCCAGATTTCCAGCTGGGTAGCCTGGCTCCAGAGCCCCTGCTCTAAGCTGCTCTACCAGAGGGACTCTAATTAGTGTCCTATTTATTGGATTATAAAGAATGCAACAATTTATGCCAAAACAGGGGAAAAAATCAATAGCAATAGAAAAATAGAACTACTTGTCTAACATTTGTGCTTTCTAAGAAAAGTAAACCAAACTGACCCCACAACAGGAAAAAATAACAACTAGGTGTAACAAAATTAATATCTTAACATGAATCAAGTCAAGTCAAATGCACAAATATATATTGTGCATCTATTATGGGTACAATAATATGTTGGCCACTATTGGGACTACAACTTGCTATAAAGGTACAGTCTATGCCTTTTTGGGGTTTACAATCTAACTGGAAGATAAATTATAATAGGTTCTGGAAGATGAAAACACATAGCTCTTTTCAAAGTGGACACTTCAAAAGAATGAGAGGATGACGTGGTGTAGTGTATGAAAGAGGCACAGAGGTCATGGCACAGGCTAAAGTGCCTTCCTTCAGCTGTCTGAAAGCATAGTCAAAGACACATAAAACTGTGTCAACTAGATCTCCTAGGAATGTGAGGACAAGGTGACTGTTATCACCTCCATTGGAAAAATGAAACTGTGAGGTCAGTGAAAATGGTAATGCATTCTCATCAATTCGAAACCAACAGTGAAGATATGCACGCTTTCACAACTGGCAGTTTGCTTCAAAGCAGAAAGAGAAGGGAATAAAATAAGGAAAAAAGTCTCTTAAACTTGACATTGTCCAAACGAACAAAAAGAGGCAAAATTCAATTCCATAAACACTGCCATTGGTGTTTAATAGAAGAGGAAACTTCCTATATTATGAAATACATACTTTTAAAATAAATAAATAAATGATTTTAAATTTCCAGTGAAGGGCAATATTTGTGGAGTAGAAATGCCAGTTAAAGGTAGCTTGTGCTTAATTTACTGACAGCCTTTAATATCAGTCTTCAATACTAAAATCCAAATTTGAGGTGATTTGGAATCTTACATACTTAGAGAAAATGGATGAGAATTTTGAAAACGTGGAACCACTCTCAGTTTTTCATAGGAAAGATATTAAATAAGACTAAGACTTTATCACACCAATCAAATTAGAAGTTGAACACCACACTGCCTTTAGAATTTGGACCATAGTTAATGAAGGATTCAATTAAATTGTGCTCATAATAAGCACACATATATTCCATGCACAGGGATGTGGAATACAGAGTCTTTTGTTCTTATTTCCCACTTACTACTACAATCCAAAAAAAAAGAGAAATAAAATAGCATTAAATAAAATAATGATGATTACTTGTAATTGTTATAAGCCTTAGGAACAATGAAATAATTAGCAACTGTAATCCAAGGATATTATACAAATTTGTTTTATAAATTTGACGTACTTATCTTTTCTTTAAGCTATTGAGGCACTTACTATTTTTCTGACATGAAATATTTATTACAGATATATTGGGTGCTCAATACTAAATAAAGTTATTTTATATTCTCCTTTGCAAAACACACAAATTAAGGGACTTGCAAAAGTGATGCAGTATATCAGAAAAAAATGAGATTAAAAATTTAATTTTCTGCAAATTCCCAACTTAGTTTACCTTTACAAATACCTATTATTGATATAATTGAGACACTACAATTTCATTTCACTACTATTTTCGTTTAAAATATTATTGTAATCAGACAATGCTGAGTATAAATTATCACTGTACTTTATGTACTCTGTCAAGTTTATTTCATTCCTTGAATTCTTCAGCATATATTTACATAATGCATTCACCAAGGACTTTCTAAATTAACTGCTTTGGAATCCACCCTATATTAGATACTGGGAGGAACAGTTCAACAGGGAACAGTGGAATGTAAAGTCAGGCACGTAGTATACATAAAATCATTTCCTGAAGTTCTCAAGTACTAAGGGGTAGGCACTTCATCCTATTGTGAAGGGTAAAATTGTTGAATTTAATGAAAAGTAAAACTGGAATTAGATATCTGAATCTGGGACACCATTTTTGGACTTCAGTGACAGGAGAACTATGGTATGATAGCGAACTTGAGAAGAAATCTGCCTTAAGGAAACCTGATGAGGTGATCCTTCCTTACTCTGGGCCTATCTCTCTAAATGTATTCTTAACTTGATAAAACAACTATTTGTTTGCAGGTCTGCCTCCAACACCAGTTTGTGCGGTTTTTAAGTATAAGGAATGCATCATTCATTTTTGTACTCTCCAGAATACAATTTGGTATCTGGCATTCTCTAGAAACTCACTAAATCATAGTTACATGCATGAGCATAAATATATGATGAAATGTCTTCTGAGACACAGAGAGTGGAGAAAGAGATTGCAGAGTCATTTTACACAGAAGTGCAATAGTGCCTACTGTAATCTAGCTATTACTTGGCACATAGAAATTGTTCATTAAATATTTCTTACAGGAATTAATGTGTGTATGAATAAATGAATGAATGAATGAATCAGTTCAGTGAAGGAATAAATATATTAAGAAGAGAAACAGGCAAAGTCTGAACTTTGGAAAGCTAGAGGAAGAAAAGCAGTCAGTGACAGTAGGAAAGGAATAATTAAAAGAAAAAGCAAGAAAATGGAGTGTTGGACTTCCCTGGTGGCACAGTGGTTAAGAATCCGCCTGCCAATGCAGGGGACACGGGTTCGGAGCCCTGTTCCGCGAAGATCCCACATGCCGCGGAGCAATTAAGCCTGCGAGCCACAACCAACGAGCCTGTATGCTGCAACTACTGAAGCCCGTGCACCTAGAGCCTGTGCTCCGCAACAAGAGAAGCCACCGCAATGAGAAGCCCAAGCACCGCAATGAAGAGTAGCCCCCGCTCACCACAACTAGAGAAAGCCCACTTGCAGCAACAAAGACCCAACACAGCCAAAAAATAAATAAATAAAATACATAATTTTTTTTTAAAAAAGAAAATGCAGCGTCATAAACAATAATAATGTGTTACAGTTTCATTTCCAAAGCACTTTCCCATTATTTCATTTTAATTCTGACAACAGTCCTGAGAGGTAGGAAGAGTATATATTATTATCATTGTTTTTTTATAGAGGAAGAAAGCTGAGGCTCAGAAAGGTTAAGTGGCTCGGAAGAGAGTTTTTCACACAGAAAGAAATATTTAACACTGTCAAATGCAGAAAATAGAATATGGACTGAAAAGATGTCACTGAGTTTGGCATGAAGTTCACTGGAGCCTGTGCAAAGTGAGGTGGGGAAGGACGGAAGAAGAAGGGTAGAAAAGCAGGTTGATGTTTAAGAAAAGAGATTATACGTAAATATATTAAAATATATCATACCACATATGTAATAATCACAAAGGTACCACACATAAATCACATCACATGGGTATCAAGATGGGATAAAATTCAGGGTAGAAGAGGGAGACATGAATATCTTCTCTTCTTACCCAAATGGACAAATTGCTTCCTATAAACTGATTTTCACTATACCTGATACATGTGCACATGAAAGTTTTCTTTGAAATTATTATTTTAAGATTTTAAATACCATTTAGATAAGGTCTTCTTGATCAACTTCTAACAAATAATGATTCTCTCTACTATTTTTTAAATGCTTTCCATTCAAAAAACAATATTGAATATATTTAGAAAGCAGTAGAGACATGAATGCTATTTAATATTCCAACTCTTCCAGCTCCCTTCTAACTTGAAAGTAGCTCTTATTAATGTCCATATTGAAGGGCCCTCGTAAAGCAAGTAATTCTATTTGAGGAAAAATTTCCCAAGCAGTTTGTGTTTCAAGTCAGCAGGAGGGGGGAAGAAAGGAAAGTGAAGAACCATTTTTCCTTGATTTCTCTAATGTATAAGGGGTAACACATGTAGAGCACTGGAAGAAACAAATACAAGTAAATTTTGGGATAAAATACACAAATAAATTCTTAAATGACTTTGTCAAATAAGCACAAATAAATCAAATTCTCTTTTCTTCTATTTCATATTTTAAATACTAAGTTAAATCTTTCACACACACAGGAACATAAGCTTCGGAAAGCTGTTTTCTATGATCTTCTAAGTCACATCTACTTTAAGTTTGCTTAGGAAAAGATATATTTTTCTTAATATTAGAGTTGTCAGTTGTGGAACATAAATTTAGATGGTAAAATAAATTATTTTTTGATAGGCAAATAATCAACAGAATTGCAAGTTAAATATGATTCAACTTTTTACTCAATTTTTGGTCATATGCAGAGCAGTAAGAACAGTATGTTTTTTTAGATAATAGAATGCAATTTATACGTTGTTCTTTTTTTCCTTGCTGAACTCATCAACAAATAACAAACCACACTGTGACTATGTCTACATATCACATAAACATCTAGATGAAAAGTGACAAATTCAGGCCATTATCCAGCTATTCAAAAACATTTATCTTGATGACATTAAACATCTGGATGTTTCCAAATACCAAGATGTTTGATGTCCTGCAGATAAAATATCTTGATGAGTGGTTAAAATTTTCACTTATCTGTTGCAGAAATATGAACATTTGCAAGCATATATCTCTTTCTATTTCAGACACAAAATGTAATTTTAGCATGGATATAATAGGAAGTTATAGGAATCGTCAGGTTTAGATTTTTTTTTTGTTACTGTTTTTCTTAATGAATCTCTGACCTAGAGAAACGTCTTTCTTTTATTTTCCTTTTAGTTAATAAAATAGTTAATTGTCATTTTGACAGTGTGTAGTAAAAGGTAAAAGATTTGCAAAATGAAGGCATGGGGAGGTACCTAAGTTTTATATACAGTGGCCCATAAAAACACTGTGTGTGGGGAAAACAACACAAAATAGTCTTAGTTGATTGACTTATTATTCATTTGGAATGCTATATAAAACATTTCCTTTTCTCATTATCTTTTTTTTTAAGCATTTTGTTCTTTCTTAGCATGTCCACTTATGCCATTTAAATAAAATGACAGGAGTTCAAACTTCCTAATTTGATAATTTTGATGTTCTAGTGATGATTTGGCATGAAGATAGTAGTCAACATGAATTCTATTTTTGACTATTCATTAGATCCTAATTTTCTTGACTCATTGAAGACTGGCTTTTACAACTTAACTGTCACATTTTCTTACTCTAGGTCTAATTGAAGAAAAAGCTATTCTTATAGAGGAAACAAGGCAAAAATTATTACAAAGTAGAACATGTATTTTGATTATAAGCTTAAAAGAAAGATTAATGTTCTTTTCAATTCCCACTACTTTAAAAATAATTCTCTATAAACATTAAATACCATTTCTACATCTTATAAATCAAGATTTCTTGCATTCCATACTAGAAGAAGGAAATGAATGTTCAAGTGAAAAACAATTCCCTGAAAGCTGGAAACCATTATGGCAGTAAAATAACAGACAATTGCATAAAACATTTCAGCTCCCGAGCACTCTACCTTTAGGATCACTCAGAACTGAGCCAAAGGCACTGATGACCACATCGGCTTTCAGATGGACTATCTGATCTTCATCTTCATTCCATTTTCCAGTTTCATCTTGCTCTGTCCGAACAAACTGAACAGCAACAATTCTCCCGCCTTTTACTATAACCTTCCGTGGGGACAGGAAAGGCAAAAATTCACATTTTTCTTCCTTCGCAAGCTCCATCTAAAATGAAACAATAGAGAAAAACTTGAAAATGTTTCTTCTTTATTTAATATCTGATTTTTAATTCAATTATACATGTTGAAGCTTATAATGTTTAAATAAACATGAAGTTTTTTCTTTCACCAAAGCTGAGATTCAGTTATCAGCTATTCACATTTTATAAACCACTGACTCAGGAGAGTCTTAGACGGAAGTTGTCATGTGGAATTTTATAGATCATGGCATCACAAGATACTTCTCAAGTTTTAGGTTGTGCATGTCCTACGGTTGGTGATGTGTGAGGTTTCTCACTATAGTAGCCTGGTCTCCTTACGCTTTCATTTCTGTAGGTTAAGTTCTCTTTTTAATCCTGCATTATATGAAAATAAATTCTTATTATTATTACCAGACTGTATATATCTAAGCTGGAAAAAAGTCAATAAAGTGGGTGAGCCAGTCTCTGGAAGTAAGTGATTAGAATGGTAGGTAGGAAAATAGATTAGAGGAATTCTGTAGAACCAAGAAATAAATAAGATTTATTTTTACTTTTCGTGTAAAAATATGCATGAAAATTTCAGGACACAAGCATGCTCCTCTTGACAAATTCCCAGTTATTCCACATATCTCACATAATTTATTGTGCCATAAAATTAGACAACCTAGTTTTTGTTTGTTTTCGTGCCCATAAAGGGACTTCTATTAAGACAGAATGTTGATATTTATTTATTCCACTTATGTTTTGGAGGAAATACAGGCATCTGTTAATGTGATCCTAACCAGTATGTTGAATAGTCTTTTTCAAAATATGTAAAAACATCCCACTAAAGAGGTTGAGAAGGTGCTGAGTCTTATTCTTTCCCTACCCCATGGAAGACAGGTAGATTCTCTGTTGACAAGTGAGGCTGAGAAAGTTGTGTGTGTAAGGCTTCAAACCAGGAATTATCTGAGCTACATCAAGATGAAAAAACTGAGACATAGAGTAACCTGCTCAATGTTCTGAAGCCATGGACCCATCTCTCAGCACTCTATCCATAACTAGTGGTTCCAAACTTTAAAGTGCATCAGAATCACCTTAGAGGGCTTGTTAAAACACTGCATAGGCCCATCCCCAAGGTCCCTCGTTCTATAGGACTGGATGAGTCCTGAGGATGTGCATTTCTAACAAATTCCTAGGTGATGCTTTGCTGATGGTCCAGAAGTAACATTTTGTGAACTACTGTCATTTTAGATTATAGCTGTCTCTGAACTTAATAGATCTATACCATGTATTCTCCATGAGACTAATAGTGCCCAAAAGGGAGCAAAATTGATTCTTGGGGAAGAAAAATTCTTAGATAACATAAAGCATAGAGCCATAGCTTATAAACAGATATACAGAATATCTAGTATATTAAAATAACAGTGTGGGGGTAATTAGAAAAAAATCTAAAATGACTCCTTCAAGGGATGATAATTTTTTTTTTTAATTTGAGAAATGCAATATATTACCAAATATTGGCATGAAGCTATTTCAGTCTACATCTTATTTAGGATATTTTTTGAATACTGGTTTTAATGGCTTAAACATTGGACTACCTAAGCTATTATCACACAATATTTTACTTTGCATTATAAAATTAAGAGGTTAGCAATAGCAAAAGTACTACATAAGTGGGTAGTGTGGGTGTTAAGTATACAGAACAGTGGATCTCAAACTGCTCATGGTTTACAAGGAAAATAGAAGTAAGTGGAACTGAATCAGTTTTGAAACCCACTTCCACTGCTTATTTGGGAAAGTTGCTGAATTTCTTTGACCTTCAAGTTCCTTATATATAAAAAGGGGATAACAATACCTAACTAATTGGTATGTGGTGTTTTTTAAGGCAATTCAGAAATGTAAAACACCTAAAGCAGAACTTAACATGTAGAAGGTGAAAATAAATGCAATTTATTTGTAGTTGTCATTTTCTGAATTCACTTTTTCCCCAAATCATTCTTTTTTTTTTTTTTTTTTTTGCGGTATGCGGGCCTCTCACTATTGTGGCCTCTCCCATTGCAGAGCACAGGCTCCGGACGCGCAGGCCCAGCGGCCACGGCTCACGGGCCCAGCCGCTCCGCAGCATGTGGGATCCTCCCGGACCGGGGCACGAACCTGTGTCTCCTGCATCGGCAGGCGGACTCTCAACCACTGCGCCACCAGGGAAGCCCCCCCAAATCATTCTTCAATCTATTTAGTACCACTTAGCAATAGGATTATGACTCCAATACAAAGGTAGCCCAAAAACAAAGGTAAAAAAAGGACAGGCCCAAGAAACTTGGACTACTCTTTAATTTTCTAAAAAATAAAAATGTGTGATGTCTGGAAAGCAAAATATTCCTTAAATACCTCAAATTACAAAATAAATAAAACATACCATGATATGTTTTCTGTATCACTTTTGTCCCATTTGCGTAATGCAGTGCCTTATAGCTCAATATAAACCAGTTATTGTGTTTCAAAAATGTCAAGTGATGCTAAATTTTAATGATAGTGCCAAACTTGACTGGATAACAATGCCAAATGTTTATGGTTTGAATAAATTAATACATGATGTGTATTTATAATAGTACTCCTCTCTGTGGAGGGCAGAAATAAAACCCTGAACTTGGCTGTACACATATTGGGAGCATGTCTCAGGCTGATATAGGGTCTGCTTTGTCCCACTCTACTCTTCTTAACTATGAATACTTAGACAGTATATATTATTATATGTAGATAATCTCACATACTTTTTGCCATATTTGGCATTTAATTTAGAAACAAAAATTGAACACTGCAAACAAATCAAAAATTTAAGAATTTAAAATAAGGTTACCAATGATTTATGCTTGAACATGCTTTGGTAGTACTCTTACCATGGCTTTTGACTAAAACCTATAGTCTAAAACCTACGTAGAGTTATGAACATGAAGAAACCATATGTTAATGTATCCTTAGCTCATATCATAATTTTCCATATATGCCAGGGTTGATACCAAATATTTAGTATTCATGCCAGCTATCTGACAGTGCACGGAAGTCAGCAGGTATATACATTGGCCCCCAAAGAGACTATTCTAAAATTCTGCTTTTGAAACCTGCAATGTTATTTACTTTCTCAAGCATTTAAGATTAGACTATTGGGCAGCAGACACAAATCACACTCCTTCCTGCTATTTTACTATTAGGTAACTAGATTTTTCATTTTACATAAAAGAGAGGAAAAAACTTTTAAAGGAAAGATAGAAAGACATGCTGAACATATGTAATTATTTGGAAAGTATTGATATTACATTGAAAAAAGAACTGAGATAATAAGATATATCTTAGTCAATAGGGGAATATTAGGAAAATGAGAATTGAAAGTAAGTGAAGCCATATGTTAAGTGAAATATCCTTTGCATTATTTGTGGACAACAGAGGAATTTACTTTCACTGTTTAAGAAATCTGTCTGACAAGACAAAAATAATAATAATACTTATATAGCAGCTACCCTTTAAGTGCTTTATACATAACTCATTGTAATTTTCACACAGGAGATATGACACCTATTTATTAGTTATTTTTAAAGTATTTCTTCAAACCAAGTTTTTCTCCCTGTTGTGGCTCAAAAGGCCAATAACATCCTGGATATCATCATGATTTACAGATTTATCAACCGACCTCAGGCACTCTGCTGCTTGCTGGCCTCACAACCAACACTTTGTGGGAAGAAGTATTATTTCCTTCCTACAGAAGAGAAACTGAGGATCAGAGAAACCAAAGGTATATTAAGAGATGGCAAAGCTTAGCTAAAATCCTGATAGGGCTAGAACAAAATCCTGTGGTACTCAGTTTTATTCAAAGGCAGAAATTGTGGTATATTTGAAATAATGAGACTTTGTATGGTTCCAGTTGTTGACTCTCAAAACAAGGTGAATTAGAACAGGAAAGGATCTAACCAAAGGCTAATTAAAGGTAAGGAGTTGGCTGGATAAAGGCTGCCTTCAGTGGGAAAAGGAAATCCAAGCTTCCTAGTCTAAGTAAGTTTAGAGGTACTATATAATCATGAAATACAGGAAACAAGTGATGGACTTATGAAACCAATATTGTAAATTAGTTAATGGAGACTCCTTGAATCCAGAGGAAGGATAAGTTTAGAACAAAGAAGTACTACATCATAAAGCAAATAGTAGAAACATAAAACATATTATCTCAAGATATAAAGGTGGAAAATTAAAATAGAATTTAAATACATTTATTTGTTAGACAGTAAACTTCAAAAAAAACTCTTTAAGTACAGAAAGAATATCTTACTAACTTTCTATCCCCAGTGTCCAGGAGTGACATTCAAATATTTAACAAATGATGAGCACAAACAAATGAACATTCAGACAGATGCCTGGCAAATCAGGATATACTCCAGCTGATATGCCACATGGAAGGTTATCAAGTGAATTTCAGCCGTATCAATATCTATCAAAATAACTGGCACACAGTAGACACTGAATAACATTTTGTTTAGCAAAATGAATGACTAATATGAAAACCCAGAGGACATTCAAGCTAACAAAAGGGAAACCAATTAGTAGTATGTGGAGTCAACAGCTACTAAACATCCATCCCAAAGCAAGGAACACAGAGCATGCAAAAGACATGCTACCTGACCAGAGCATCCTATGCTGTGAGTTTGAAATCAGAAAGCAAATGGTACTTCTCCTCAGTTGTCAGTTACACTGCCATATGAAAGTGATGGACCAAAGTGACCAGTGGTCTAACCTCATGCAGTGGGTCTTAATATTTTATTGTTCAAATTAATCAGCCTTCTGTGCTAAGTAGTTCACAGATGTCAGTGTTAGTGGCTTTTAATACCTAATGTTTGTTAATGATCATTAATAATCAGCAGCTCAGAGTTTGGTATATGGACACTTCTGTTCACGGCACACATATTTATTTACTTGTTTGATGGAGCCTGTTCTTATGAGGAACAACTGGTACATCAAGCAAACATACAAATAAATATCTCTTGTCTTTTTCTCCACCAATAATTACACAAGGAAATAAAAGACAAAAGCATCTATAAGGTTCCATTTTTGAGGTTCAATAAATCAAATTGTTACTTTCTTTTCATACTGTATGAGGAAAGTGGAAAAAAAAACCACTTCTTGGCTTTGATTTTTACCACCATATTCAGGGAAAATATGTGGTTGATGCAGAGTGAAATAAAAATAGAGTGCTATAACATGCAATAATGATCATCATTTTAATGATTAACTTTATGTAATGTGATGATTTGGTCTGATTAATATTACAGGCATCATACTGTGGAAATTATGAAACAACTTAATTTACTATAATTAAAAGCATGATGTCAACTCATTTTTAGATTGCATATAGGCAAAGTAAGCATAGGTTATAAACCATAATTAGCAGAATTCAAAACTAGCATACATTAAACTCTAGTTGCCAAAGTTTGAGAAACGATATGAAGAAACTATATTCTTTGTAAAGATTATCCTCTAATAGCTAGACATTTAACAAGTTATCAATTCTGTATGAACATGAGGACCTCAGAGATGGTATTTCAAATCAAAATTGTCTGGTAGTCTGCTTTGGCCAGTGATAATCCTGGACAATATTATCTTTTATTTCATCGCTGTTAAATTTATTTATACTACATAATGAGTCCAATTAATTTGTAAATTTACCATACATTTATTAAGTACTTATTATGTACAAAAATGGTGTAGGTGCTGCAGTTAATAAAATAATCCCTACTTTCAAAAATCTCATAGGGGCTTCCCTGGTGGCGCAGTGGTTGAGAGTCCGCCTGCCGATGCAGGGGACACGGGTTCGTGCCCCAGTCCGGGAAGATCCCACATGCCGCGCAGCGGCTGGGCCCATGAGCCATGGCCGCTGAGCCTGCGCATCCGGAGCCTGTGCTCCGCAGCAGGAGAGGCCGCAACAGTGAGAGGCCCGCGTACCAAAAAAAAAAAAAAAAAAAAAAAAAAAAAAAAATCTCATAGAGGCAGACAAATCTGCAATTATATCGTGTAATAACATATAAACACCTTCTGTTCTAATGACAGATAAAAGGGCATTTTACACAGCAGTTGCGCAGGTCAAGAAAGGTCAGCCTGGAAAAGATACAGCATAAACTAATTTTGAAGGATGAGTAGGAATTAGTTACTGAGAAATTCTGGTATGGAATAGATTAGCTTCCTTTGGTGAGGGAAGATGTAGGATGGTAAGAGTTAATCTCAAGAAAGAAAGGAAAATGACCTGGTTAAATCCCCTTGTAAACATGCTAATGGAAAACAAACTATCAACCAGCATTTGCAAGTGGGAGAGCCCTTATCTGTGTAAAGCTTTTGGCAAGATATACCTGCTAGTCTAGGACTGCTATGGTAAACAAAACCAGGGAAATATGGACTTATACAGCAAGGCTCTCTCTAAAGAGTCAAATAACCTATGTAACTATCTGAGTATAAACTGGAGATGTTTTATAGTTAAAACAGCTTCTTTTTGTGTAAGTGATGGAGCTACAAATGTTACTTAGAGACACTACATTATTCTGGATAAAAGCACATCCTGATGCAGCAGGATGGGACCTGGAGAACTGTACTAGCAGTCTTGCACCTCTTCTTGTTTACCCCACACTTCATGTTTACTTATATCCTTGAAATTATTTATAAAGCTCGATGCAAGTTATATCTCTAATTCATGTGAGTTTGATTTCACAATCCAATCTTCTGGTTATTTTGGTTACCAAGGAGACGAAGGAAGATAAAGAGTCAGTAAGCTCTGACGATCCACTCTTGATCTCATCTTTAATTTACTAAATACTTCCTAATGTATTTTGTACTCTTTGGTTTATACAGACTCACAGTCTGTGGTGGAATGCAGAGCAATTTTGATATGCTTACCACTCTCTGGAATCTACAAGCTAATTCTGCAATTATTATTTTCTTGGGTGAAAAAGTTTGCTGAAACCGCAAGTTGAGTTTCCTTCTTTTAGTACCTCCTATGGTGTTACAAGCATGTGGCTTCTTTTAATTTTAAGCTTTTAAAATTGAAGAATCTTGAACAGAAGGAAACATTTCTTCACATGAGAGTTGTACTACACATTTGATATAGTTGCTCCTTAACTATTTTGTGTCATGATTGAGCTGCAAAAACCAGAAATGCAATGCACACATAATTTATAGGCTTAAAATGTCTTTGCACAGGTATCATAAAACACATCTTTTCTAACAAGAAGAGGGCATTTTTAAACATTACTCATTTATGATTGACAACATTTTCTTAAATCTGACTAGCTCTTATTGTTCCTCATCTTATATTTTGCTACAGTCAAGCATTCCTGGCTATTGTTGGAGTATCTCACAAAATTACTTTCTGCATAACTTTGGTGCCTTTGCAGTATCTTCTCCCATCTTGAAATGCCTCTTCATATAAATTCTGTACAAATCAGGATCCTCTGTTTTATGCAACCCGCTAATCCTCTCTGATTCTACAACTTTTTATTCATTTTTCCTTTGGTTTCATACATTGATTGGTTGAATTTCTTTTTTTCCTTTTTTTTTAAAAAAAATTCTCAGCTATTTTTTAAGAGACTGAAGCCCAGGAACAATTAACATTTTTCAATCTACTTTTAATACTAGGTTGATATTGTAATATAATACATTAAAAAATTTAAATTAAAATATAAATAATTAAAAATAACTACTTATTTAAAAGCTATCAGAAGTAATTTTGAGGTATATGTATATATATAAATATAAATTATATATTTTGAATATTTCATATTCATTTAAAGTCTTCCTATAAGGTTTTCAATGTCCCTAAAATATTTTATTCAACGTGCTTCATTGATCTGTTGTCTTGGATCAAGCACTATTCTATACTTTCAGTCAGACCCAAGTTGAATGAGCCAATCCATTTGAAGGAGACTGCACTTTAATTTGTGGGATGAGTATAAAGTAATAACTACCCTATGCGGTAAGTGCTCTAATATAGGAAGCATAAAGAGCTATAAGGTCTCACAGGAGGGAGAGGCTAATTAGAATGGGATTAAGGAAGCCTTCAAAGAGAAAATGACATTTAGAGCAGACCTTGAAGGATGAGCTCACCTCTTACGAGAAAAAAAAAATCACTCTAAAAAGAATGACAATTTTTTTTTGGTTTTTGCATTAATCCATGCATGGTTTTCATTTATTTGTATCTTTTAAATTGTGTGCATGTCGAACATGTGTTTAAAAAATTATACAAATTAATTTTTAACATTTTCTATTTATATAAAAGAAAAGAAGATATTGGAAAGCTGAGATGAATATTATTAATGGGAGAAGCGCTTCTAAATTTCACATAAAAGTTAATAGAGTAATAGCAACGTAAAGTTTAATAGAGTAATAACAAAATATCATTATTTAATAAGGTTTGATAGTGACTTGATACCAGTTTAAAATGTTCACTGTTAATGGATCTGTGTGTATATATGTGTATATATATATTTTTCATATATATAGTATATATATATATACATTGGAAAGTTGGTAAAAAAAGGTACATAGTTTTTAGCTCTACAGATATTCCTAAGTCAACACAATGCAGCCACCCCCTTGGGTTTTTTGAAAATAATTAAGCTTTTAGAATATATAATCTTGAATGCCCACAGGATTTATTGGCTCCTGGCCTTTTTAAAATTCTTTTTTTTTTCCACTCACCATCTGAATTATCACATGTAGTGCAGAATTCTGACAACCACACCTGTCAGCTTCTTTGATATCCATGTCTTGAGTGCAGCAGAGTTTACCTCACCAACTGAGGAAACATTAATTGCAACTCGTTTCAAGTGTAATATTTATAGATATTGCTAATATTTTCAGTACAGAGTTGCTCTCATTCCATGAAGAAAGAAAGTATTCCTGTCCAGATTCCATATCATTCACAGATCTTTCTCTAAATGTTCAAAATACAGAACTTGGGGAAATAGAAGAAACTCTGAGAAGCATCGTTATAACACTGATTTTACAGATGGGCACATCAGACTAGAATATATAACCTAGAACCAAGTACTTCAACTTTTAGTTAATTCCTTTTTGACTGTTCCATTCTACCTCTCATACTACACTGAAATTTCAGGCTTTTCAAAATGTAAACACATACAGATCCTTGGAATGTCATTCCCACATCATCATAAATTATTAAAGGCATACTTAATATCTTAGTAGCAAGGGAGTCATTAACTACCATTAATTAACTTTGTGTTCCTGGGGACAATTGTGTGTATGTGTTTGTTTGCAGGTACCTTCATATCTCCAACCATGCTAACAGGTCTTTGATTACCTTCCATGGAGAAAGTCAACTGAAATGATGTGCAGGTGACAAATATTGAAGAGCTGCTATAAGCATCACTCTTACTAAGTAAAATTAAATTTGCCAGCTTATAAAGTTTATTTTCTAAAAATAGTGCCACGGTCATACCTCTCATAACTAAAAAACTAGAAAACGTTAGCTACTGGTAGGAAAATGCATGTTTAGCTAGCCATAGTTAGATGATGAAAGTATCTACGGATGTAGCTTTAACATGATCATTTGATATTAAAAATATCTGAGGGGAGACCTATGGATCATGCCACATGAATGATCTATTATGGGGCATGCTGTGTGGTACCAGAAGGATTCAATTAAAATGTACATTTTTTCACACTAAGATGTGTTATTTCAGAGTTTTAGTAACAGTTGAAGAAATTTTTGACTAACAGACCAGGCAATCTGGTTCTGTTATTTTATCATTAAAAATAATAAAGTAGCATTATCAAAATAGTTGACCTTCTGAATAGCTAAAATACATAGAAACAGGCATTATCAAAGTTAAATCAGTTACCATTTTGGCAAATAAATAGGGGGGAAGCCAAGGGGTGCTAGGGAGTAAAATAGAGAGCCCATTTAAAATATAGCAGAATTGGGCTTCCCTGGTGGCGCAGTGGTTGAGAGTCCGCCTGCCGATGCAGGGGACACGGGTTCGTGCCCTGGTCTGGGAAGATCCCACATGCCGCGGAGCGGCTGGGCCTGTGAGCCATGGCTGCTGAGCCTGCACGTCTGGAGCCTGTGCTCCACAACGGAAGAGGCCACAACAGTGAGAGGCCCGCGTACTGAAAAAAAAAAAAAAAAATATATATATATATATATATATATATATATATATATAATATATATATATATAGCAGAATTAAAGACCTGTCATGTTTTGCTGCCATTGGGAAACTGACTATGTGAACAATAGATTCTTGGTATGTTCTCTGTGTTTGGGACTACGCTATTAAAATAATTCTGTACCACATTCTTCTCAGTAATAATTAATAAGAACTACAAAGTCCTTCCCTAACCTTATCCTTTAAATTTATCAACTCAAGAGGGTCTGTTGAGTCCTGACCTTCATGCCTCCTTCTAGGGATTCCCAACTGCCTAAAGCATTCTTGCAGTTCTATCTGATCTGTCAACAACTTTTAATACCAGCGTTTTTGGGGATTCTGTTATCCTGTGAAATTTAATCTCACCTATTTAAGCTTGCAGAAAGTTCTGGAGGGAATTATTAACAGATTTTCCCTCATCTTCTTAGAGGACAGTGCTGAATGATTGGCTGGTTTCCCTAAGGACCCATGGCTGAGCAGTGCTAGTTTGTCAGTAGCATCCTATTTAGCATGTGTGTGAGGCCACAACGGAGACTGAAAGACATTTGGAATCAGAATTACATCAATATGCTGATGATGCCTCCATATCTTCATTTCATCAAACCTTATATCCGGTAGCATTAATGCTTTCTTAACTAAGACGGAAAGTGCCCTCAAACAGCACACTGCTTACGGCTCTAACTAGATAGCTGGAAACTACATTGATGATACACTAGAGCAGTGGATCAGCAGCCTCAGAATCACCAGTGAACTTGTTAAAAATGCAAATTCTCAGGCCCATCCCACAGCTACTAGATCAGAAATTGGGACTAGGGCCCAGCAAGCTGTGTTGAACAAGCCCTCCAGGTGATTTTGATGCACACTGAAGTAAGAAAACCTCTGCATTAGAGAAATGGGATGTGCTTGTCACTGCAGAATCTATTAGTAGTGCCTCCTAACTTAGTAGATGAAAACATTTCTGGATCTAATTATATGGTTCTTTGTTACTAACCATGTAACAATTCCTTGTTAAGTCTAACTGGCCTATGTAATAATTCATATTTGCCACTAAATGATGGGAAAACTTTATATTGTCCTGTATTTCCCTCCTGCTTCAAAAATCATTTGAGAATTAGACCACAGCTTTGGATATATACATGCTGACATGCCTGACAGTGAGGCCTTTTACCAACAGACAAATTATGTTATTTCCAAATTCCATCAAAGAGCCGAAGCCCAATAAACAATATACATATTTGAGAAAAACTCTAAATATCAATCTTCATTGACTTCAAAGAAACCAGTGTGACTGCAGTTTGTGTGTACTGGGGGTAGAAAGCATAGGAGGAATAGAAGAAATACAAAGAAATTGGGTTTGATATTAAATTCTTCATATAGGTTGAAAATTTGTCTGAGAACATTCTTTCAAAACCTGTATCTTGAAGTAGATGATATTGACTAACCAGTTTCATAAGTGTTAGCACTACCATGTCTTGGGCCTCTTTGATGTATACCAAATCAAGTAATTACATTTAACTAAGTAGGAAACGATGAGCCTTTTTAATGCTAGAAGCCCTGGATGCTTATTCTCTCCAGAAAACGTTCATTCCACAATTATTTGTTGAACACTTTTTATGTGGCATTCACTGTGCTAGGCAGGGGAAGAAAAAAGTGATGATCATGGCACTGTTCTCATAGAGCTAACAGCTCAGTAGTTTTAAGACCATGTAAACATTTTAGTTTCTTGTAAGCTAATAATAAGCATCCAAACATTTGTTCTTCTAGTTTTAATTAAGCCCCAGATCCGCTTGAGTTCTACTAAGTTCAACTGCAGGCATACGACAAGTTATCCCACCAACCCATTGCTTCCTCCCAATACTTGGGAGTTCATCCCACCAAGCTTTGGCCTTCTGACTGAGCCATGCCTGGACTCTGATCCTTTCCTTCCTATAATCCAGCCGCTTTAACAATTAGCCCCTGAATAGCCTCCCTGCTTCTGACCCAATCCCCCTTAGTCAATTATCAGTAGAGCAGTCCTTTTAAAATTTAACTCAGATCTTGATGTTTGTCTGCTCAAAACAGTTCAGTTGTTTCTTCTTTCACTCAGTAAAAACTAAAGACCTTAGAACACTTATAAGACCTCACCACATACTGCCACATACTATCCTCGCATACTCTGTTCCAGTTATGCTGACTTTTTTTTTTTTCTATTCCTAGAAGTCCAAGAACCTTCCTCAGTCAAGGGTGAATGCATTTACCTTGACATGGAACCTTTTTCTCCCAAATGTCTACATTCCCTCAATGTTTTCATCTCTATCCCCGAAGTCATCATATTAGAGAGGCACTCCTGGGCCACCCCATTTAAAATGGCAAGTCCTGGGCTTCCCTGGTGGCGCAGTGGTTGAGAGTCCGCCTGCTGATGCAGGGAACACGGGCTCGTGCCCCGGTCCGGGAAGATCCCACATGCCACGGAGTGGCTGGGCCCGTGAGCCATGGCCACTGAGCCTGCGCATCCGGAGCCTGTGCTCTGCAACGGGAGAGGCCACAGCAGTGAGAGGCCCATGTACCGCAAATAAATAAATAAATAAATAAAATAAAATGGCTACTCCTGTCTCCTCTTCCACCACACCCTCTCCCCAAATTCACGCTTTGCTTACTACTATTTTAACTATTTTCTCCATTGTATTAACCACTGTTCAACATACATTTATGTGACAATTTATTTGTTTGGTTGAGTGTCTTTCCTTACGAGGTATGAGCTCCATGAGGGCAAGAATTTCTATCTGATGTGTTCACTGCTGTATTCCAATTGCCTAAAGCAGTGCTTGATGCACAGTGGATGCTCAATAAATGTAGGTTGATTAAACAAACAAAAAAACAAACAAGCAAACAAAACTTCTACTTCTACTTTCTCAAGTAATTAATTATCTGGTCTCGTTTTGTGTGTCTATGTGTGTTCTACTTATGCAGAAGAAATAGCCACTACTCATTTCTAGTGACCCTTGCCAATGGAAGATGACTATAATATAAAGCATGAAGTAAACTGACATTGCCATTCACGGGTGTCTTCCCTTCCAACTTTCAAGATGTAGCCTTTCATAATGAAAACTTCTCTAACTTTAGATTTAGAAAAATAAGATTTAAAATATTTAGTTCAAAACATATTGCTCAAACACTTATTCTTTGCTGAGGTCCTATGCTATGCATGAGGATACAAAGATGAATCAAATTAGCTTCTGTCTTTTTTTATCTTAGGCAAGTCACTTTACTCCAGTACGGCTGTTTTCCTTTTATTTGTACCATGATAAGATTGCACTAATTGATGCCTAAAATGGTGCTCCAGAGAGGGTGTGGAGAAAAGGGAACCTTCTTGCACTGTTGGTGGGAATGTAAATTGATAAAGCCACTATGGAGAACAGTATGGAGATTCCTTAAAAAACTAAAAATAGAAATACCATACAACCCAGCAATCCCACTACTGGGCATATACACTGAGAAAACCATAATTCAGAAAGAGTCATGTACCAAAATGTTTCTTGCAGCTCTATTTACAATAGCCAGGACATGGAAGCAACCTAAGTGTCCATCAACAGATGAATGGATAAAGAAGATGTGGCACATATATACAATGGAATATTACTCAGTCATAAAAAGGAATGAAACTGAGTTATTTGTAGTGAGGTGGATGGACCTAGAGACTGTCATACAGAGTGAAGTAAGTCAGAAAGAGAAAAACAGATACTGTATGCTAACACATATATATGGAATCTAAAAAAAAAAAAAAAAAAAAAAGAAGAAAGAAAGTGGTCAGAAGAACCTAGGGGCAAGAAGGGAATAAAGACACAGACCTACTAGAGCATGGACTTGAGGACATGGGGAGGAGGAAGGGTAAGCTGGGACAAAGTGAGAGAGTGGCATGGACATACATACACTAACAAATGTAAAATAGATAGCTAGTGGGAAGCAGCCACATAGCACATGGTGATCACCTTGGTGCCTTGTGACCACCTAGAGGGGTGGGATAGGGAGGGTGGAAGGGAGGGAGATGCAAGAGGGAAGAGATATGGGGACATATGTATATGTATAATTGATTCACTTTGTTATAAAGCAGAAACTAACACACCATTGTAAAACAATTATACTCCAATAAAGATGTTTTAAAAAAATAAATTACATAAATAAATAAATAAATAAATAAATAATAAGTAAAATAAAATGGTGCTCCAGAAAAAATTCCTATGATTACAAGACTATCTCCACCTTGGATTTTGGAAAAGTCTGAAAGGATAGTGTGGATGGAGAAAATCCTGGAGAATAAAGTTGACATTTTTAACTCAGTCATGAACCAGTGGTGACTCTGATATTTTAGTGAGATTAACCTGTAATGTGGTTAGTCTATATGTGACAAATTACCTATTGACTACAGTTATAATTCTTTCCTAGAATAGAGACTCCAAATATGTTCAGGCATTCTAAAGCAAATCAAATTCATAATACTGATTTGGATAAAATGAGTAATTTATCTTTCTATAAATACATTTGGTTCTTGTTCTCAGAACCAATACCCTTTATAGGGCATTATCTTCCTTAACGTTAAAATCTGAGAAGTCTGTGGTACATGTATCCAGCTGATGTTTCATCTAAGATTAGTCACCAGTCACCTGTTAGAATGAAATGATTTTAAATGTCATTTTTAGTAAGTTAACTAATTATTAACTCTAAATAATGCTTACATTAGAGCTCTTTTAAGAAATAAATGGAAATCTCTTTGTTCTACTGCCTTCATAGCAGAATGAATTAACTATAAATATTATCTATATCTATATCTATATCTATATCTATAGATATCTTTGAATGCAGCTTGTAAATTTGACTTATGGAAAATTCCAAATGTCTCTAATTAACACATTCTCCTAATTAATATCCATATATTTTGTGAAGAGTATCTAGTATTTGGATATGTAAGACTTAGCACATTCCACTGTTACTAGTTAAATACAGTACCTTTCAAAGATATTAACCCTGAGAATAAGAAGCACTTGTGTATTGACAAAGATAAACTTCTCATTGTATCCAAATTAGTATTATAAAATAATTTTCTTTTACTTTGAATGTCTGTACTAGAAAAAGCAACTATGGGCAACCCAGAAATTTTTAAATGTGCATCTCACAATCTGAATAACATTCTAATGATTTAAACTAGGAGACTGCACATTAACAGCTACATCTTCTAAAATTTGTTGCATGACAACTCCATATTTTCTGATGGTTCCATTTTACCTCCTCAGGGACAGCTCTTATATGAACAAAGCCTTTTCTGAAGACGATGAACACTCGGCGGGCTCCACAACGTAAAGCAGATGTTGCACAGTCGAAAGCTGTGTCTCCAGCTCCGAGTACAATCACGGCTCCCCGTATCGATGGCAATGGAGAGTGACAGGCACACATTCCTGAATGATGAAAGGAAAACCCCATTTTCAAGTAGAGAAACCATTTCTGCATGACAGCTCAAAAGATACTTGTACTCAAAGCAGTGTAAAATTGCATCTTGCAGTTTTCGAGGATGGAGTGTCACTATCAAATTATTCTGCTTCATTGAAAGACAGTTTTATTCCCACTTTAAAAATATGCTCATACATGTAATTTCATAGTCAATACCTTTAACTTCTTTTTTTCCTTCTAGAAGGATAGATATAACACATTTTGAAGAGTGTGGGTCATAATAAACTGGAATCAATCAATTTAAACTCTCTGTCAAAGTTGTGATATGTATTTTTAACTTATTGTCATTAAATTTGTTTGTTAGAAGAAAAAAGTGATCCTTGTGATCTGAGTTAATAATTTGTAGTATTTCATTAAAACCTTTTATTTAGAAATCATCTTATAAGATTTCTAACATATAGCCCTGCTGTAGAGTATATTTAGTAAGTTTTGAAAATTAACATGCTGAATATGTTCCCTTTATGTAACTGAAGAATTTCTGAGAACTATTTTCTTGAAATAGTTAAAATAAAACTTTCTCCCTTTTACTGCTTTTTTCCTGATTTTGTTTGTAAAACTGAGCAATAAAAGAAATATGACTCTCCAAGTGAACATTTCTCAACAGCATTTATATGAATATTTGATGTCCATATGAAGATTCTTTAAAAAGTAAAATGCAGGTGTTCGCTATGTATTAGGTAACACTGTATTATTGGATTAAATAAAACTGTTGACAAGATAAATTGCTATAATTTTTGAAATGGCACCACAGATAGCATAATCATTTTGCTTGAAAGAGTTTGTATTTGGGATTACATAATTAGCCTTTTGTAATTCTCAAATACATGCTATGTGTACAGTGATCTTCCCTAGCAAGCATCATGTTCTCTTGGAAGGAAGAGGACGAAGATGGTACACAACTTCAGCTGTAAAGTTCTACAGATTGATCTAAGAGAGAAAGTTTCTTATCTTTTTCAATTTTAGGAGAATAAATGTAGATTCTTATCTTTTCCATATGTAATTGATGTTAGAATATCTGAAGTTCAGAATTCTTTAAAAATATATATTTAAAGGAGTTTGACAATCGGGTTTTAGGGAATATATTACAGCTTCTTTAACACTAAGATGATGACTCTAGCCCAGTCAAAGCAGAGGACGGGCATAGCTTCCAGTTCTTCCTTTGGTGTGTGAAGTGATTTCACACAGAGACTAGGTATTAGGGTATCCATCAAAGTGTTTTGTTTTAATTTCATAAAACTGTGGTTCAAGAAGAGACTGAATCTTTCAGCTGGTGTGGATACAAATCATTGAAGACATGATCAGTTGTCCTATTTTAAACAACAAAAAAAAACAGTTCCCAAAGTGAAGTTCCTGCCTTTTCTTTTAAGAACATCTTCTGATGTTTGTTAAGGACACTCTTATTTTGAAGGAACTTTTCATAATGCAGTTTAGACCTGCATAAACACAGTGAAAAATCCTTATGATGATGTTTGATTGGGAGGATGGACAAATAGATGATTCTGGCCAACAGTAATGTCAGATTTTTTTTTTTTCATTTTACATTGGTGTTATAAAGGATGAATTGGAGATCTGGACAATTTCCTACTGAGCCTGGACTTAATATACATTCATAATACACATAACAACATAGGTAACATTAGGAACAGAAGACAATATGTGATACCTGCTTTACTGCTTTTGGCTACAAGTGGCAGAAAGTCTTTGGATGTATAAAACCCCTGGTCCTGTGTCAGGCCTTGGAAGATGTGATCCTTTTTGGGTTCTGGCAAACCTAAGTAAAAAAATTTATAAAATATCATTAGCAGGTCGGAATTACTTTTCCTACTGACTATTAGAAAGAAAGTAGAAAGCTGTAATCATTAAGATAATGTGGTTCTTAGAGGAAAAAAATCTATAAGCAAATTAACATAAAAGAATGTACATAACACAATGTAACAGACCTCAGAGTATACCTTTAATACATAACTAAGAATACATCATAAATCACACATTCATGTGCACATGTACATGTACAGAAACATGTATACTCACATATAGTGTTAAGGGGAAAATCCGGTTATATTCTTTCCTCATGTCATAAATAAAAATAAATTTCAGGTGTATTAAAGTGCTAAATATAAAAAATTCATCACAAAACCTAAAAGAAAATATTTAGTTTTATCTAGTTCCTGAATATGGAAGGTCTTTCTAAGGGGAGGGGAGAAAGACTAAAAAATTTCGAAGGAAAAAAAAAGTATTTTACCACAAAAATTCAGCTAGTTTTACACTTCAGAAATATTATAAACAAATTAAATGCCAAGTGATTAGCTAGAAGAATATTTTAACAAATAAAATGTCTTTTCTATATAAAGACATTTCTCAGTTTTAATGAGGAACATATTAACTTTTCAATAGAAGCATAAACAAAAGGTAACAAAAATTGGGATAAAAAAAATATAAATAGCTTATTAGCACCAAAAATCTTAAATCCCCTAGTAATTTAAGAACTGTAAGTTAAAACAATGAGATATTGATTTCTCCTCTATTAAAAAGTAAAGGGTTTAAGAGAATTACACTATATGGCAAGGTTAAAGATGTGATTTGTTATGCTCTTTTGGTAGAAACTGGTGCCTAATTCTAAAAAAACAGTTTTGAATCTATCATAAGAAAATACTAAGACATGCAAATAAAGGTTTGATGTACAAAAATGGTCAGTGCAAAAAAAAAGATAAGAGAGAGAGAGAAAGGGTGGGGGAATATCAAAATGCCAACAGAATGAATAATCCAGTTTTACTTTAAGAGATGAAAAACATGACAGAACAAAATGCAGCCATTAAAATAAACATTTGAAAAATGTGGTAACAGACTGTAGTGAAAATACAGTATTAAACTAGCAGGACATAAAACACTGTGTATAGTATGATTTAAGTTTTATAAAAATATATAAACTATATAATCTGAACAGTAATCATTTCTGGTGGTGGGATTGTGGATATTCTGGGTTTTTAAAAATTATTTCCGTATTTTCCAAATGTTCTATAACATGCATGTATCAACTAGTTAGGAAATAATTGCCAACATTTTGAAAAGAATATGAATAGCTGGTTAAAATGCTTTCAAACTACAAATGAAGTAAATCTGATAGCTTTCACCCCATTACAGGAAAGCTTTTCATCTCAATTCCAAAAGGGGGAAATTTATAGTTTAATGTTATTTACTATCCAAATCTCAGTCTACCAATAGGGCATTCCAGAGAAATAGGAGTTTATTTCATAGTTAAATGAAAGCCAATGGTAGCTGCTGGTAGACACACTGAGTAAAAAGCATGGCCCAGGAGATGAGTTTTGTTGTGTGCAATAAGGTTGATACTGTATCTGACCTGAAAACTGAAGGTGCTGGTGGATTGAGTGCATAGCCAGCAATAAACCACTGCTGTCCCTTCAAATTAAATCAAACATTTTTCTTTCCTGTCTAGCACCTCTTTCATTTACTCCCCCCCAAAAGATTTGCCCTTTGTTTTTAGGTTATTTGAAGACCATTTTTAAAAATTATTTTAATTATCTAAGAAAGTTAGGCAAGTCATTTGACTGGTCTTTGCTCTGGCTTCTCTATAAACAAAACGGGGATAATTTTATTTCTTCATTTTCTGACACAGAGGAATATCCCTTAGTCTATTTGTAACATGGAAACTATTACATAAATGTGTGGTTATATATATTAATGTAATTCTTTTCGAAGGACTGAGATGGGGGTGGTTACAGTTACATAAATATAGCTGAATATGTACTTAAAGATTCTAATGACAAAACAATTTTTCTTGAAAGCTATTAAAAGATGATTGTAATTTAAGCTACACTTGATTAGTGAAACCAACATGTATCATTTTATATATATATATATATATATATATAAAATATATATATTTAAATAATAAGGACCTGTCTCCCCTTTCATATTACTATACTATAGAGATTGCATATGTTCTGTGGTACTTCATTTTCCCATTTTCCTGTTAAAAAACCACAACAAGGAAAACAATGTGAAGGGTTTTGCAATTTCAAGGTGATATGATAAGCAAAAACCTGTAAGACAGATCAAAAACAAAGCACAGAGAATATAAGTGGTGGATAAGAATAAAATTTCTGGTAATGAAGTCTAAGATCCTTCCTTTACTAATTCCTAATCTGAGCTTTTTCATTACTTGCCATGGTTAAGGTAAAAGGGAGATTTACATCTGTGCTTATTTTCTATGACCCACTGCTAAAATAACTGCTATATAAAGAAAAGCAAGGCATTCGTATTAAACACACCACCTGACCCATAGAGATGACTTTTTCTCTCCTGCAAGAATTATTTCACAAGAAAAAAGCTTCGGTAAAATTTAAATTTCATTTTTTCACTTGAATCATACACTGACAAGGACAACTGAGTTTCCTGTGCTTTCACCCCACTCTGCATTTATCACTATAATGAATTTAACATTTACTGGGTCAGATTCTCCCTGTAAATGTTCAAGAGGGCACCAGCTAAATGTTCTGACCTATAGATACTGGCTTGAGGACAGGAAAAATGAGCCAGTAACTGGATGGGATGATTATGATTGGGTTATCTCTGCAGCCTATTTAGCCACACCTCAAGTCATGCTCACTTTTAGATTCCCAGTGTCCACGGAGCCCTTCTCCCCTACCTGGGTAGCAGATCATCTATTAGGACCATGTATCTGAAGCTCTGCTCACATACTCTTTGGCAGTCCAGCCCAGCTGGCAGAAGTACCCTATTCTCTGCTAACTATGATGCTGCTGGGTGATTAGGAACAGGGTCTTTGTCATCAGACAGAGTTTGGTGTGAGTTCTACCTCTCCCATTTATCTGATTGTGATCTTCTGTAAGTTCCTATGATGGTTAGTTTTATGTGTACATAGCTAAGTACAAACATCAAATTATCCAATCAAACACTAATCCAGGTATTACTGTGAAGGCATTTTATAGATGTGGTTAATATCTATAATCAGTTGATTTTAAGTAAAGGAGATTACCTCAATAATCTGGATAAGCTCCATCCAATCAGTCCAAAGGTCTTAAGAAAAAATTGAGGTTTCCTTAAGGAAGAAGAAATTCTGTCTGTCTGCTGGCCTGGCCTACAGATTTTAGATTTGACAGCTCCCGCAACTGCATAAGCCAATTCCTTGAAATAAATCATACCACTCACTCAATCTATCTATCTATGTATTTATCTATTTTATATATGTCTTAAAGGCTTTATCTTTCTAGAGAGCCCTGAAACAATTCATTAATTGCTCTGATCTTCTACCTCTGCATTTCTAAAACAGAGGTAATAATTATATTTCTCTTCTCTCATAGATGTGCGACTTAAAGGAATATTTATCTATCTATCTATCTATCTATCTATCCATACATATATATATAAAGCTTTGGGACCTGGCACATAGTGAATGCTCAATAAACACTATCTATTAATATTAAGATAGGTTTATTATTCTGTAGTTTATAATTTTTTTTTCAAATTCCACATCTTGTGGCCAGGAAGAATAAATCTTAAATCAAAGTAAAGTATTAAAACCTTAGCAAATTTAAACAAAGTGCTACAAAAGAAGAAAAATGAAGCAACCTTAAGTGAAATATGAAAGATAATGAAACTTACAAATACCCATCTATCAAAGGAAGATTTCCCTGAGAGTAGGTGGCATATTAATAAATAAGGTATGTGTCTATACCAGGATGATTTCAAAATGACACTGAAATGACTTTTTAATTCACCTTTCAGTGGGAAGAAGGAGGTTTATGAATAAAGAGGAATTGACAAAGATTTGACAAAGAAAACAGCTCAGGGTAATATACATATAGTGTTCTTTGTCTTTCAAGAAGGCCAGATAGCTTCTTTGTTCCCCTAGAATAGTTACTGAAGTTTTTGGTGTTTCAGCATGCATTTATACAAAGGAACACCTTCGTAAGACGTACTGAAAGATAATCATTTTCAAGTTCTCCAAAAAGAAAAGAAAGAAATAAAATGTTGCTTATACTACAGAAAATCTAACTTAACATGTATTGATTACTTATAGGCACTGTTCTAAGTGCCTGACATATAGGTAGGTGATTTTTATATACTAACTCATTTAATTCTCAAAACAACTCTAAAAGACAACTCGCATTATTATCTCCATTTTAGATATGAGGAAACTGAGGCACATAAAGATTAAGTAACTTTGCTGAAGGTCACAGACAAGAAAGTAGTAATGCCAACTTCTAACCTGGATGGTCTGGCTGTAGAGTGTATGCTTTAACTTCAAAGTGCTGGCTTTGCCATGTATAAGGTTATAATTAAGCCCTGTTATAATGTGTTGCTACATAACAAGTGATGTCTAAAGTAATCATTCAACATATATGTATTAAGTTTCACTGTAAGGCTATGGATACGCATACAACAGAGAATGTTCCAATCTATTATTATTATTATTTTTTTTTTTTTTGCTGTATGTGGACTTCTCACTGTTGTGGCCTCTCCCGTTGTGGAGCACAGGCTCCAGACGCGCAGGCTCAGCGGCCATGGCTCACGGGCCCAGCCGCTCCGCGGCATGTGGGATCTTCCCAGACCGAGGCACGAACCCGTGTCCCCTGCATCGGCAGGCGGACTCTCAACCACTGCGCCACCAGGGAAGCCGAGAATATTCCAATCTAGTGGTAGAGAAAAGTCTGGCTGCTTCTCTGGGCTGCATCTTTGTTTTGGGATTCTTTTCTCTAGCACAATTCCTCTCTAAAATGTCTTCCTTCTTAACTGCATTCCCCTTGGGTATCTGCTGGTTATTTTTCAATATTTGATATTCTTTGAAATCTGTATCTTTGCTTTGTTTCCAAAGCACCTCCCTCTGAAACAACTACAGAATAAACAACAGCAGTGTATTTAGTAAATTCTTTGTACTCATATTAAGTTCTGCACAACTTCAATTAACATTAACAAGATATTAAATATTCTGTTTTGTGTTATCATCTAGTAAGTAACAGATGAGGAATAAGTTTCTAAGGCTGAGTCTTCATAGCTATTGTAGGACATGTTTAAGAATTTCTCAGATTTTATAATGTCTGCATGTGTTACTTCACTGGGTCAACTCATTCAGTGTTAATTGAATTGAGCAACAATTTGTGTGACGCCTCTCATTCTTGAAGGCATTCACTTGAATGACAGCTAAGCCGTCATGCGGAAGATGGAGATCAGACAGACGTGTCACGGGAGACAGCCTCACACATCCCATCGAAGTGGAGAAGACAGCACAGAACATTGTGAGACTGCCTCAGGTTCCTGGCTTATGGAAATGGGCAATGTTCTAGTATTCTGAACTCTCTCTGAGGTATACTGTTGTTATTTCACACAAGTGCTTTTTCAATAACATTTTAGTAGACATATAAAATCCCTCTGATTATGTCCTACTCTTAAGTTTACTGGCTGAGCACAGCAAAATGTAGTTGATGGCAAATGTCCTAAGTTTTTCACTTTTCCAAGTACTTTTGTGTCTGAGATTTTGCTGTCTTCTCAAAGAAGAAAGCACGTTGTGTGATCTCGGTCCTCATTGCTAAGCCTGGTTTGGGGAATGGTGCTGCATGAGGAAGAATATTAACATGTGAAGATTAAACATGGATTCATTAAACAAACCCTCACTAAGGGACACGAGGCTATCTACCACAGCTATGCAGTTGTGTCTTTGTAAGAAATGTCCCTGTGTAACCATTGTTTTTCTTTATTTTTGTTTATTAAATCTTTTAAAAATATCTTAATGCCAACTGACTTATTTCTATCATTTGTAAATACAGTGTACTAAATAAGAGTGAAATCTCTAAGTCAGACTTTCTGTGTTAAAATTCTCATTCTAGCTCTTACTAGCCATTGACCTTGGCAAGTAAATTATTCTTTCTGGGCAGCAGCAGCCTCATCATGGAATTGTTAGGAGAGTAAAATGAAAACAATATATGTAAAGCTCTTTGCATAGATGTGAAATAAATGTTTCCTTTTATTTGCATTCTCTCCCTAAAAGCCTTTGTTTGATACAATGAAAGGATACATTCGGATAGACATAAATTAAATGTTCATCTAATCCATCATATACACAATTCACACTGTTGGCACATTTAAGTGGTCAGTGTTGGACAGATTGGTTAGAATGAAAGGCTGTGGTAAGACAAGGGTATTCCTCTAACCTCATTCATTCTACAGACTACAATGGATGCAAACCATATGTGCTTCAAGACCAGGAAATAGCAACATTAAGACCCTCTGTTGGTTAAGGCATCATTCAAATTGCAGCAGTTAGTTAACATCCTGCCTGAGAGAACACTGACCTAGGAGTCTGGAGAACTGGGTTCTAGTCTCATTATATCCCCTTTCTAGCTGTACTTGGGTAAAATTACTTTTAATACTGTGGCTGTCAAATTCCTTTATTTTATCTAATTATGTTTTATTAAGGTATAATTGACATATATTAGTTTCAGGTGTACAACATAAAGATTCAGTATTTGTATATATTGCAAAATGATTACCACAGTAAGTCGAGTTAACTGCCTTGATTGGAACGAAGATATCTCTGACTTATGTATAGGGTTGCTCTGAACTGAGGTGGAAAAGTACACATAAAAGCACTCTGGTAAATCTAAAACAACATTCAAATGTAAGTCATTATTACTGTCTTGGGTAAAATATAAAAACTATGGAAAATAAAGACTCACATTATAAAAGATTCATAGTATACACTTTCACAAACAGAAGATACTGCAATTAATCATAAGAAGATATTTAAATGGCTGTACATAGATATGTAAATGTAGGTATAACTCATAAATACATGTATTATGGATATATGTGTTTATATACTTACTAGAAAAAGTAAACTATTTCGATATCAAGGCCAAACAGTTGAAATTACAATATGGAAATAAAATATTCTTTTCAAGGGCCTAAGCATTCCACAATTTCACAATGGATTATAAAGTTCTTCATCTGTCACTTAAAGATCACTTATATGACTCAAAGGATTTACTTCCAAGGGAAAACAGTGCCGTAAGGTTTATCATTCTAAGATCTATATATGGATTAGAAAGAGAACAGATCAATGATGCCCTATTGTGATTCTTTTCTCAATAAAACTCCCCATCTTTTTCTGACAACCCACTGTAAATGCGTTTAGCTCTTGGGTGTTCAGACTGAATTCAGAAAGAGTGGAGTGATTCAATATAACACATATGAAATCAGATCACCATATATCACAATAGTATTCATTTCATTGATTTTTCAAATCCCCATTAAATATCTGTTCTGTATAACTGCTCTCTAGTCTCTCTCTCTCTCTATGTGACCACAAGCATTAATTGTATGGATCACATAATTCGTTAGAGCATAACAAGATGAAGAGCTTTTAAAAAATGTTATGAATGAAATCACCATCTCAAATCATATTTTTTTCCCATTACACAAGGTATTTTTCTGTACAGAAACATATAACAGTAATGACATCCAGGCCTAAGAGGAGTAAAGAACACTCATACAATTTTGAAAATCGGAGAGACACTGAACTAAGATCTTCTTTTTGTATTTAATTATGAAAACAGTATAATTTTAAAAGCATTGGAGAAGAGAATAAAGTAAACAAATGTAATAATTCCTATGAAGTTACAAACGTATTTCAGTTTGCTTTTATGATTTCATGTAGAAAATATGTATAAGTTCTATTATACCAACGAGATCAGTTCATAAAATTTCATATTAGAACTTAATATCAGGCTCCAATTTAGAGTTTGTATGGGTGACAGACAATATAAACATATTAATAAAGCAATGTGTTCACAAGATCAACACATATGAAGTAAACTGAATCTAAGTGGTTAAAATTCTTCTAGAGGATTTTTAATCTGTAATAAAATATCTAGCAATTTCATATAACAAAATGAGAATAAGGTTCACTATGCATTTGTAGTCTCATAATTTTTACTCCTTTTACACATTTGGAAAAAATAGAGAGAGAGAGAGAGAGACCTTATTTTAATTAATAAAATATTTTCCAAGAACTCAAAGATGGATAAAATATCCTTGAGTGTTTTCTACTTTCCTGATAAATAATTTCTATATTCAGGATCCACCTTATCTATTGTTCTTTCTACATAAAGGGACATATGAAGGAAACAAAACAACAAAATCCTGGACCAAAAAACAGAAGATGAACTATTTTTCTTTATATTTTTGTAATCCAATTTTCTTGTAATTAGCAGAAGTTATTTTACTAACTAAAATTTAATTTTAATATAAAAATAAGATCTCATTAAAATCCCTCTTCTAGAAAACCTATGTTAATGTAATTTTCTTTTTCTGCCACAAAATTATACATATCCCTTTGATTTTTGGTATTATTTATTAAAGTGTGCTTTATCTCTTGGGCCTTTTCTATTTGTTTTCCTCCCTTCTCTTTTCTCTGTTTCTCATTCTCATTTGGCTTTTGCTATAAAACAATTTCCTTCCATTTTAATCCTCACATCATGAAGTAAGGAGGGTAAGCAAAAAAATTCAAAGAATATGCCTCAGGCGAAGATTTTTTTTTCTTAATGACTGGAATTCTTAGATGGTGTTAGAAAATTACTATTTAGGACTATGTAAGTATACTATATTCCAAAGTAAAGAAATCATTAATAATAAAATACTAAAAAGGAACAGTTATATTACAAAATAAATCTACCAGGCTTACAAAGAAAACAAATTTGCTACAGCTACCTGCTGTGGAGATGAGGCAGTAATCCCAACAGCAGGAAATAAAAGAGAAGAGAGGAGAAAAATACAAAAGCACAGACATTAAAAAAGTAATTAAAACACTTATCTCCATCGACATACATTACGAAAAAAAACCCTCAACCAACCACCTAACACCATACTTTATTGAACTGCACAGCAGGAAACAGCATTAAAGCTGCCACCGTAAACACACATTCTGTAGAAGGGAGAACACCCCTTTAAAAATGTAATCTCAAAAGTATTACTAATGTGTTAATCACCAGTAAATGTACCATACATTCATTGTATTGTATTAGTTACTTTCTCAAAGGTATTTATTAATTGTACTTCTAAATTTTTTACTCAAATAAATTCTTAAATATACATACTGGTAACCTGTTTATTTGTAATCGTTGTAATCAATTTTACAGCTATATTGTGAGGCTAAAATATTCTGTATATCAAAAACTTTATGTAAAATTTTTTAATATAACATGCATTTATAATAGATAATGCAGTTAAACTGTTTTCTTTAAAGTCAAACTAATCTTTGCTATAGTACTGAAATAAAAAGAGTGAAACACAATGCAAGAGTTGAGGTCATGGATTAAAACTGAAATAAAAGCTAAGAATCACTCTGAATTACCCAAGTATGCTCTGGCCTTCAGAGCTCTGCAAAGTGAAACAATACAAGTCTGAGGAAGCAAGTGGCAGGCCTTAAAATAAAGACCATGCACCAAATGTGCTTGGTGACTCTCTCAGCTGCTGAAACTTGTTTTTGCATCTACCTGATTCTCCCCAGGCATGTATGTGAAACAATGGAGAGCTCCCTGATTCAGAATCAAAAGATTTCTAATGGACTCCTGACCTTTACGTTTTAGCTATTAGCTATAAGCTCATGCCTAAGTCATTAAATTTTAAACCTCAGTTTTCTCATCTTTAAAATTAGATGAATTACAAAAATGCATTTCCTTATAGAACTGTTATGTGGACAAGTAAGCATAGTACAGCTCTATATTGCTGAAACAACTTAATTTTACACGTAGAAAATATAGATATTGGTTTTGCTACCATATAATTCTTTTATCTTTTAATTATGCATTTTGTTCTTTACTCAAATGATACATTTCTGTGCAAATCTATTTATCTTATTCTAAGTCACTACTGGGTTTTTTATAAATCTTACAAGAAAATACTTATCTTAGTAGATTTTTTCAAGAAATGTGTATTCAATAAGAAAAATATTAAATTATTTCCATGATTAAATATACTTGGAATGTGCTCAGTATGACCAATACATTGCTGAGTTAGAGTCCTGAAACTAGAATACTTTTCTAGGAATTCAGAAAATTCCACAAAGTAATCACTTTCCAAAGACACTCTTGATGGATAGACATGGTCAACCATTTCAGAAACATATGGTTGACCTTGAACCTCAGTTTGTTCATCCACAAAATAGGCAGATTATCTAGAATCCAAATTCTGAAACTTGCCTGTGATTTTCAAGGAATCCAAGACTATGGAAACGTATCTTTGTACATGTGTGCATTTTATTGTGTATGTGTACAGGGGGTCCATACCTTTCATTATACCTGCTACGCAGCCTGTGACTCAAAAATGGTTAAAGAATCACATTCACTAAGATTAATTCAACTATACCATACCACTTATCCAGCTGCCATTTCAAGTGCATGGAGTGTGGTCTCAAATGCCAAAATGCAATGAAATTATCCACACCTGACAACTGTTACACACCATGAATAAATACCATTTTATATAAGAATTTGTAAATATATTAAGGTCTGGTAAAATAAAGTTATAGTTTTGATGTCAGACATAACTATGTTCATATTATTACTCCACTATATATTGGCTGTATAACCTGCACAATCACAGTTACTTAAATTTCAAGTCTCAATTTCCTTATCTATGAAATCAGGTAAATTAATTTAGATAATATATCTCAATAATATGATAAATGCTTACCACAGTGACTTGCATGTGGTAAATACTAGTAAATGAATTGGCTTTTATGTATTTTAACTTCCAAAATCCTATTACTTTCATACTTGTACGTTCCTTGATATTTTTCTTTCTTAATACTTAACATAACTTTAATATAAAACACCACAACAACCACCAAAACTACAGATAATTTAAAAAACTTAATGCCAATTGAAATTTCCTTTCATATTGGTGATTAACCATATAAAACTAGGCAGATTCAATGTATATTCACTACATATCCAGTTCTGAAATGTCTGTTACTTAAAAAAGCCAAGCAAAACTACAGTCTATTCTGTTCAACTTTCAAATTTGGATACTAGTTGTGATTTTTAATTGTTATTAAGATAAGATGGAAATAGAAATTTTGGATGTTTCATTTATTTAAGCACTTATTCATTAATACCTATTGAGTGCCTACTGTACTTGGGATACAGAGGTACTTGGGATATTCAGAGATGAATAGCTTCCAATCTAGTGGGAGAAGAACATATAACCAGAAATAGAAGAAAGCAAGATAAGTGCTATGACAAACAGATGCATAGGTAAGTGCATAGGAGCCCTTACAAAACACAGTTCACCTCAGCTGGTGACAATGATACTTATGCTCAGTCTTGAAAGATGAATGTTTCCCATGGTAGAAAAAGAAAGAGGAAGAATGGGCAACATATACAAAGGTGTGAAGGCGTAAGAGATCAATCTGAGTGAAACTAGGATGTGGTCAGGGGAGCAGATAGGAGAGAGGGAATAGCAAAATTTGAAATTTGACAGATAGGCAGGCCCCAGACCATAAAAGGCCATGCAAGCCACACCAAGGAGTTTGGATTTTACCCAGAGGAAACACTGCAGGGAAATGATACAGTCAGCTTTGTATATTAACAAGGACAAATTGGTAGCAGTATGTAGACCTGATTTGCAGACAGTGAGAATGAAGGAACTAGATCATGTAAGGGGATGTTGCATAAATCCAGATAAGACAGGAACACTAACCTTGTACTTCTCAACCTGGATTATTAGTAACCTCCACTAACATGGCATTGCAGGGAGTGTCCACAGCCTCAGTACAAACACAGTCTACTTTCCTGGGGCAACAATTTCAAGCAAAGATAAGTACTTTAAATTATGGTGTTTATATTAAGACAAAAATGGAGATGTTGAGGAATGAAATGCAAATTTCGAATAAAATTTTACTACTTCAAAGAAATTCTGTATCTGGGATTTGAAACTGTGCCTCTGGATTCCTTAGAGGTATGTTTTCACTTTCTTCTCCTATTACAGTAACTTTAATGGGGGAAAAAAAAAGGATTGATTCACACTAAGATACTGACAGTGGGGATACATACAGGAGAATAAAAACATATCCTGAAGGTCTTTAAGGGTTAATTTCATTGGATTTGGCACCTCGCGGTTGAAAGGAGTAGAGGGAAAGGAAGGGTCACAGCTGAGCCTCAGCTTCCTGTTTCGGTGGGTTCCTCAACAGTGGTGTACTTGACTGTGGCCCAGGACAGTGGAAGAGGAGCAGATGCTAGGGCAACAGTACTGTTCCACTTTGAACATATTTAATGGAGCATGGGACATCCAGTAAAGTCATTCTACAGATAATTAACAATTAAAATTTCAAGTCTGAAGCTCATGAGAGAAATCTGGTCTGGACCAAGAGATCTGAAAAGTATCAGCAAAGAGACTGTACTGGAAGCCATGAATGCTAATGAACTAATCCTGAGGAAAAGAAAGCCAACAGTGGAGTCCTAGATAACGTATCAACATTTAAAGGAAGAAAGAGGAAAAGGAGCCCAAATGGAAATTGAGGAGGGATCAGTCAGTCATGAGAGGCAGGAGAAAGCAGCATTCTGGAAGCCAAGAGAAGAGAGGTATCAGTTCAGACTTTACATATATATATATATATATATATATATATATATATATATATATATATATATATATATATATATGTGTGTGTGTGCATAAAAATGTACCAAGAAACAGGTGTTTAAAGAGTACTTTTGATTTTAGGACTCATCCTTCTTGAATTTTAAGTATAGTACAAGATCACTATACTATAATTTTGGAAATAAAAGCATTAATTAATTAATTAACTGTTTTTTGAGATAATATAACTAAAGGAGATTTATTGAGAGAGAACATAAAAGAGAACAAAAACAACAAAATAGAAATATATGCATTATAGCTATGAAAATCAATTTAAATGAGGCAAATCAGAACAGGAAGAGGAAACAGGATAAACCCTATACTGACACCCACACTGCAAGGTATTCTAGTGGTAATGCCTGCCAAGGTATGAAAAGATTTTGCTAGAAGAGAAACATATCACATGCCTTTCTAGGAATCAGTATCAGTGGAGAATATATTCATACTAAAATGCATTCTTAAGAAAAATGAATTAGTCAACAATGGCAACTCTGCATTAATTAAATTCTGAGCGAATAACAGAAAATGGATGTAGCTTAGCTTATATAATATTTGTTTGATTAAAAACTGCCTTTAGGGCTTCCCTGGTGGCGCAGTGGTTGAGGGTCCGCCTGCCGATGCAGAGGACGCGGGTTCGGGGACGCGGGTTCGTGCCCCGGCCCGGGAGGACCCCGCGTGCCGCGGAGCGGCTGGGCCAGTGCGCCATGGCCGCGGGGCCTGCGCGTCCGGAGCCTGTGCTCCGCGGCGGGGGAGGCCACGGCGGTGAGAGGCCCGCGTACCGCAAAAAAAAAAAAAAAAACAACACCTGCCTTTAGGAGGGCTTCTTAAAGAATTTCGTCAAAACTGAAGCTTTGAATTAGGGAGCTGTTGTTCCACCTCTAGTAGGTTTGGAAATCCCACAAAAGGGCCCACTGATATGTGGTTCACCCTGCAACAAATTTTCTGACTTCTGAAAGCAAAACCAAATAATGACTCCCAGACAGGTGAAGTACATGGCCAAGGTAGCAACACCTATGTTTGCTCTCAGTTTCCCCACCTACTTGCTGTGTGATGTGTAGCAAATTAGCCTATTTCTCTGTACCTTAGCTTTTACTTTTGTAAACTGAAGCTTTTAGCACTTCGTCCCCTGAGCTTTTCCAAGAACTCTTGAATCACAAAGCATTATACAGACATAAGAAATTTAATAATAATTGAAAATATTTTCATTATAATGGAGTCTATTACATAGACGAAGAGTATCATCTTCTCTTTTACTACTACAAGGTGAAGAAACTACAGCAACAGTGGATGGTGGATTAATCAGGGAGATCAAACTGAAATTCTGGGTTGCTCTTTGGAAATGATTTAAATTCCCTATGAACTATGCAATATACACACAATCAAAAATTAAATTATACTCAAAAGCACCTGAACCACTCTAACCATGGTATAAAAGCATATATCTTGACATCATCAATAAAAATCTTACACTTTTTAAAGTCAACATAATGAATTCTATCCCAAATGCCTGTGGTTTAATGAAGTGAGCAGTCGATGTTTGATCTTTTTTTTTTCAGTTTCTGAAATGTGATATTAGGGTCATTTCTTATAAATATTTTCAGTTTTTTTTTAAAGAAGTCAGAGTCTACTGCTAAGCTGTTTGAGTTCTGCTGCTTAGAGCATGGTTCATGTAAAACCAATATCAGCAATTTCATCTAATCCAATAGTTGTAAATTCTAGCCACGATGAACACTTTTGTGACTCTAACTTGCTGTCTTGCCAGTGGACTCTGTAGATTATGAAGGAGAGGAGACAGAATGCAGTTCAGAAGCTCTCTTCAGCACCCCCTGTCCTAAATTCAGGCTCAACTTCATATAAGCTCAGTAGTAATAAATATTTTGAGTTAACGTTTGTAGCGTGTTTTGCCACTTAACAATAATTCTTGTGTACTGGAGCTCCACAACAGCTTTATCGGCTAGGCATCTTTATGACCATTTAAAAAATGAGCAAACTGAGGTTCAAGGCAGTGAAACAAGCTTTCTGAAGTCCCATAGCTAGTAAGTGCCAAAGCCAGAATTAATCCAGCAAAAGCTCTTAAATACAGTGTTTCTTACACCATTACATAGAATATATGCTTAGGATAGTCTATAATCTTTATTATTAGGGGAAGAAAAGGAAACATAACCTAGTCTTTGAAAATTTAGCATACAATGATCTGTGGCACCTTACATTTTCTGAATGTTAATACAGTAGTTTTATTCATAAGAAAGATAAAAACATGCTTTACAGATTAGCAGGTAATTATTCACATATCCCACCTACGCTACATTTTCAAAGATTTTAGGTAAACTATGCCTACTTAAATTTAAATGATGTCTTGTAAAAAGGATTTTCTAAGCGTTATTCATTTGTTTAAAGCACAGATCTACAATGACAAACCTATCATCAATTCATTTTGTTGAAAGGGTAATAATGAAAGCGTTATTTTCCTTCTTTCACTGCGAGTCATTTGACCTATGTTAAATCAACTCTCAAATTTTCATTCATTATTTCTACATGAAGGATTTTGCCAGCTCAAAAAAGTATAAATCTTCATTTGTCAAATTTAAACGATCCCTGTCCCAGTTGCTATCAAGGCTCATAGCTCTTATCCCTTAAAAAACAGGAAAATATTGTCAAGTCACACAACCTCCCCACAACCTCAGATGACCCCTGGAATCAATAATATTTGTAACTTGTAAGTGCACAGTTAAGGAGATCAGAAGGCAAGCGCTGTCCTCGTTAACCGCATTGAGCTGTGATACTACAGCCGACTCCCTTGTGTGGTCTGTGATCAATTTTAATCTCCTGACCAAGAATAAAAGAATGCAGACTCCTGATTCTGGATTCATCTTGAAAGGAGAGTATAGATTTGTATGTCTGCAGTGGGAATGAAAGATTTAATTCAACTGGCATTCCAGGAAAGAATACATCTAAACTATCATTCCTCCTCATTACCCTCACTGTTTCCAGGGTCCTCTATCGACAGAGCTAAATACTGAAAAATGTGTACACAATGGGTTAAAAAGCAAAGCTGTCTTTGTGGACATATGATCAACCGACTACTGAAACAGATTTTATAGTGATTTGTCTTATTGCTACATGATTTAAAGTGGAATCACTTTTTCTACCTTGAATTTCCTTATAAAGGTTATAATTTTGTACCAGACTTCTTTGTGTGAAAATCTTTATGTTTAAGCAATTAAAGAATGCATAATTTACTAAAATCATCATTTAAAATAATCATGATTAGTTGTTTTCAAATCCCTACATTTAGGTACACTGTTACATTTTGGGAACTTTAAATTGCAAATTGATATGAGAAGAAAAGACATCACCAGTTTGTTAGTTTTATATCTTTATATCTATACCCATGTCTCTCTCTCTCTATGCACTTACATATATATGATAATGCATTTACAAACAAATGCAGAAATATTCTTATTTTTCTATAAAAATAAGAAATAAGATATTTTATTGTTAAAAATAAAGTGTTCTTGCAGTTTACAGGGACAATTCAGGCAATTGTAATTTGAAAATTCCCTAGTTCCTATAAAATAGCATTTTCAATACATCAGACAAAAATTCCCATTCCACATCATCACCACCATCATTGCAGCAAACAGTTTCTGAGCATTCATGATGCATCATGTACTGTGCTAGACAAAAACAAACAAACAAACAAACAGAGCAAGGTGGTGAAGAACATGGACCCCAAAGGCAGAGCCTAAGTTCAATTTGCAGCTCTGCTCCTACCAAGCTGTTTGATCTTGAGCATATTAATTTGCCACCTTTGCCGCAGGTCCCTCATCCGTAAAGCAAGTATAAGGTCATGAATAGCACTGAACTTAGCAGAGTTTTTATAATGACTAAATGAGAGAACACAGACAAACATGGAAGTATGTGTGGTACTTCATGGGTATAAAATAGGTGTTAGCTATAATAAACTGTATTCTGGCTCATTCATTCATTCATTAATAAACATTCAGTAACTGCTCCCTATGTAAAAAGGACTGTGTTAGGAAACAAGGATGAGCAGAAGACAACAATCTGACGTTTGCAAGCTGTTTAACTTTTGGACATCAGCCTTCTTATTTACAAAATTAAGATATTAACATTTGTCTTGAAAGACTGCTATAGGGATCAAATAAAATTAATTACATAAAGTGTCAATCATAACACCAGCTACATATAGGGGGTGGTCAATAGATGTTTATTGAATGAAGGAATAACGAACTGGATGGATGGATGGATATATGTTATGCCTTAGGCAGAGAAGAAACAAGAGTGAATTAGTCATCAGCTCAGAGCACACATTTTTAAGTGAATTTCAAATATTTCTAGACTAAAAAATTGAAATATAGCAGGTAACAAGGTTTTTACATGAAGTCCTGGCAAAAAGTACATTTGTCCTGTTTCCTCCCATAGAGAAATCAGCATCTAGTGAAAATGCAAAGGATAAATATAGATTCCTTTCACAGGAGCTGCCTTTTCTCTGTTTATTAATTGTGTAATGGGTTCACAGTTCAAAAGGCCCAAATTTGGCAGTGGTAGACAACTGATATTCTAAAACCAATAAAGCAGGGTATGGTGCTATTTACCAGTGAGGAGTGATTTATTTTATCATTTGATTTTAAATATTTAATGAAATCCATGACATTTTGATTGGCTTGAAAACTCTGGAAAAAAAAAAAAACCCAAGAAAACAGAAGTGGGAATCATCTTGACATTTTTATTTTAAGAACAATGACTCCACCTCAGCCAACAGAAGTGAATTACTAAAGGAATCTGTTTCTCTATGTGAATTTTAGTAATGGAAAATTATGTTTATTCTGTCTCTTAAAATGACTATTAACAAGATAGTTAAATTTTATATTGATTTGAAAAGGATAGTAACATTTTAACCTATCCAGTGTGCCAATTCAGTCCAATTCTGTTCTATGTATGCTCAAAGCTGATCAGTTTTAATGAGCTGTTCTATGAAAATAATACCACCAAGCATTCATTTTTTTCCTAGTTAATGCCATGCTAAATTAATGGTATAATGAGAAAGAACTCAGGGGTGTGCCAGCATCTTAAATGGTAAAGAAATTGGGGGCTATCAGACCCAGTCAAGTGGTAAGTAGAATGATAAATCTAATTGCAATGTGCTCAAGTAAAAGACACCCAGATTCAGGTAGAAGAGCATGAAACTCGGAGTCCAGATCTGGCAGAGTTGGGTAAGGGGCAGAAAAGAGGGCATTTAGAATAAAATCAAGTAGCACTTCTTGAACACTGGTTCAGGAAAGCTTTGTGGAACTAAAAACATTTCTTTTAGATATCTTAACAGTACTATACTATCTGACCAAAAAAAGTGCTATTGACTACTGTAAATGCCAGCTTATGTACAGAACTCATCTCTTGTTTTTTTGTTTTTGTTTTTTGTTTGTTTTGTTTTGGGGTTTTTTTTAAAAATCTATTTATTTAGACTGTGCCAGGTCTTAGTTGCAGCTTGTGGACTCTTACTTGCGGCATGTGTGTGGGATCTAGTTCCCCGACAAGGATTGAACCCAGGCCCCCTGCCTTGGGAGCTTGGAGTCTTACCCACTGGACCACCAGGGAAGTCCCAGAATCCAACTCTTCTTAACCGAGGATAGACTTTGCATATGTGTGTACATGTGTGTGTATAATATATATTATGATGCATGCAAACATATTCACAACTACAGGTACACAAGCAACTCCATATCTACTTACCTAGCTGTATATGTATATGTGTATGTATGGTTTAGAAGTATTAGTTAGTAACAAACATATTGTAGCTTTATCAAAAAGTAAAATACCTATCCTTCTCAAACTTTTCCAAAAAACTGCAGAGGGAGGAACACGCCCAAGCTCACCCTGATCCCCACCACCACCCTGATACCAAAACCAGACAAAGATATCATAAAAGAAGAAAATTACAGGCCAATATCACTAATGAACATGGAACCAAAAATCCTCAACAAAATACTAGCAAACAGAATCCACAAACACATTAAAAGGATCATACACCATGATCAAGTGGGATTTATGCCAGGAACGGAAGGATTCTTCAATATATGCAAATCAATCAATGTGATACACCATGCTAACAAATTGAAGAATAAAAACCATATGATCATCTCAATAGATGCAGAAAAGTTTTAACAAAATTCAGCACCAATTTATGATAAAAAACTCTCCAGAAAGTGGGCACAGAGGGAACCTACCTCAACATAATAAAGGCCATATACAACAAACCCACAGCAAACATCATTCTCAATGGTGAAAACCATGATTCGAAAAGATACATACACTCCAATGTTCCTTGCAGCACTATTTACAATAGCCATAATTCGAGAAGATACATGCACCCCAATGTTCACTGCAGCACTATTTACAATAGCCAGAACATGGAAGCAACCTAAATGTCCATTGACAGAAGAATGGATAAAGAAGTGATACATATATACAATGGAGTATTACTCAGCCATAAAAATAATGCCATTTGCAGCAACATGGATGGACCTAGAGACTGTCATACTGAGTGAAGTAAGTCAGACACAGAAAGACAAATATCATATGATATGGCTTATATGTGGAATCTAAAAAAAAAAAAAGGGTACAAATGAACTCATTCACAAAAAGAAGTAGAGTCACGCATGTAGAAAACAAACTTATGGTTACCAGGTGATAAGGGTTGGGGGGGAGGGATAAACTGGGAGATTGGGACTGACATATACACACTACTATATATAAAATAGGTAACTAATAAGCTGTATAGCACAGGGAACTCTATCAATACTCTGTAATGGTCTATATGGGAAAAGAGTCCAAAAAAAAAAAAAAGTGGATATATGTATGTGTAACTGATTCACTTTGCTGTACACCTGAAACTAACATAACATTGTAAATCAGCTATACTCCAATAAAATTTTTTTTAAAAAGTAAGACAGTTAATTGACTTATCTCATCCCCTCTACCAGCTCGAAAATCATTCACAAGAATCAGTAGGTATAGCTGCTTTAGGTAGAACGGTCTCTCTCCTTTCCTACCTTTATCTCATAACCTTCTTATAGGATAGAAGTCACCAAGAATCCATTGACTGCCATTATCCAAGGTGGTTGAAGACACCTAGACAAATTAGGGATAAGACGAACACTAGGCCAGGCTAAGTTTTAGCCAAACAATCAAGTCATTCATCACCAAATCTTTTATAACCGATGTACCTCCTGATTGGTCTGTGCCCATGCTTTGCTGGTTAGTCAATATTTGAATGTCACTCCTGGGATCTAGCCAAATTAAAGTGAACATGAGGATGAGAGGCCAGGAAATATTTTCTATGCTAACATGGCAACAAGGTGGAGTGGGATGGGGTAGGGGTAGGAGTAACAGAGAAATGAGAAGACACAGAAATACTGTCCCTTGCCTCTTATCAAAATATATAACAAAATCTCAGAGTGCTTCTATTCTTCACTGACTCCTTAATCCCTCCTTCTACCAAATGAAAGTAAATACTCCCAGAGATTTATTGTTAACATGACTTTCAAGCATTAGTTTACAACTAGAAAAAGCATGAATGGCTCATCTATTATTTGGGCCATAATGACAAATATTTAGAGTGTATCCTATTTCCACAGATCTCTCCTTAAAACCTGCATTTATATAGTAATTGGCATTAAAAGTAGAAAGGGTTAAGAGACTAACTTAATCCTGTGTTGCATTTGTTAAATTCAGCATATTAATGCAATATGATATTGTCTCTGTGGAGTTTCATTTCACATGATAAAAGAAACAAGAAGCATCTGATCAATAAACAGAAAATCAAGTTACATATTCCCACTAGGTTGCTCTAACAAGGATTAATCTCAGAAATGTTGGTGCACGCCTAACGTTGTGGCTTTTAATCCTCTCACACCAGTGGGTCTAAAATACTTGCCATTAGCACTAATGTAAAAAGAATTAGTATTTTACATATGGATATCCACTCTACTCAAATGAAGGGGTCAATGGTAAAATAAGCCTTTAAAGATGTAAATGATTCCTCCCATGTGGCTGGAAAATAGCTCAAGTGTTTTTCATTTAAAATTATTAACATATAGAAACATTATTATCTCTGCAGTTAATATGCACCTCACTGAAAATCTCATGGTCTGCAAAACTTAAGGAAGGTAGCATCCCTAATGAAGTTATAAAACATATATCATTTATTAAGCAACAAATTACATCTTTAATTTTGGCTTTAATATATCTTTAATTTAAGCTTTAATCATTATATGGAAAATGCCTTCCAAAGCCCCAGGACAAATTATGTCATGGCAATAGGGTTTGTTTCTTCTACCCCCTACCTTCCACCGACCCCTAGTGCTAAACAAGGTTGTAATTGACCTCAAGCTTCCTTTTTATGAGCAGGCACTTCTCTGAAATACTGAGAAAATCAAGGGCAAGACAACAAGATATGAATGTTTTTCCATTAAGAGTCTAATTGTAACTAATTTTGACATTTTTTATTGATTAATGTAGAGTATTGAATAATCTAGTGAATGTTATGAGTCAGATTTTCATTGCTTAAAATGTGAAATGTTAGAATAAAAAGGTTAAAGCCAAATTAGGCATACATTTTTCTTCCCTCCCTCCCTCTCCCCCTACTTTCTTTCTCCCCTTCCCTAGATTCCTTCCTGCCTTCAATAAATATTTATTAAGCAGCCTTGATATGATAGGCATTGTTCTCTTCTGGGAAAATATATCAAAATTTGTTTTAAATCATATACTAATTTAATGTAAAGTCTATTTGCACAATCAAAGCATAATTTCAGTTGTCAATAGTTGATAAAGTTTGTCTGAAAAACCCTCTTTCAGAGGAAAAATATTTTATGTCTTGATAATACAAGGGAGTAAACTCTGTTCAGTGTGCTTATAGAAATCAATCATACTTCTCTGCAAATAACTAGGGAAGAGTGTCCATGTCATTAAAATCTTTAATCAATTATTTATCATTGTTCATCCTCTAAGACAATGCTCATCACCTGTTTTACATAAACAGGTAGTTTCAATCACAAAATGTTAGCATTTTGATGCTATATGTAGAAATTTTGGTTACATACCATTTCTCAAATGGCAAATATGCTTTTCCCTGTGTAGCAGGTCGAGGTGAAGGATGAGTCAGCTGAAGGAGGAGAGATATGTTGATCCTGGAGGAAGGAGGGCAGGAGGAGAGGACAGAGGAAGGAGCACGCTGATAGGTGCTGGTGAAACTTCCAAAACAACTGTTACTAATCCTGAATTGCCAGTATGTGTCTAAATCTGTTCATTTATTTTATATACATTTACAAATTAAAATTACAGTTTTAAAGAGGTAGGGTATGAATATAAACATATATAATGAATTAATTCTAATTTATAAATTTTATTAAATTAAATAAATAATGAGGGTATCATTACATGTCAATTAACACCAATAGTGAGTAAGGACACAGTATAGAAAAGAAAATGAAATTAGATTCCTTGAACATACAGAGGACAATTGCACAGAGCCAGAAATATGGGCACCATACAAGTGGTAGTTACTCTACAGTTGACCCTTGAACAATATGGGTTTGAACTGGGCAGGTTGACTTATATTCAGATTTTTTTTCAATAGTAAGTACTATAGTACTACATGTTCTGACTTTCGGTTGAATCTAAGGATGTGAGACTACAGATATGGAGGAACTGTGGATACAGAGGAACTGCAGATACCGAGGGCCAGTTATAAAGTTGTGCCTGGATTTTTGACTGCATGGAGGATTGGCCCCTCCAACGCCCCAACTGTTTAAGGGTCAAATGTATTTTCTTTTGTGTATACATACAAAATTATAATTTTCTTTGAATTTTTGCTCCTGGATCATCTTTTTCCAGCTCATGAAGAGCCAGAGAGACTGGATCTTACTTATAAGCCCAGCGGTATCTCTCATGGAGTCAATACTCAAATAACTGACCTATGGGAAATTTTATACTGCACCTACAAAGTTCTACTCATGGCACTGAAATATAGTGATTTAAAATATAATAAATGTTTTTAAATGAGCCAAATCTTTAAAGTTGATTTAAATTTTCTAACAAAGTTTTATAACAGGTGTATCAAATCAGGTTCCCACAAGAAACAGATTTCACTCTTAAAGGATAATAACTCCAGGAGATTTTATTTACAAAGGAAAAATTACAAAGGTGCAGGTAAGATGTTAAGGAATTACAAGGGACAGAGACCTGGGGCTAGAAGAATTAATCTAACATCAATGGTTCTGCCAGATAATCTAACACTTTCATTCTGTTTTCAGTAGATCAAGAGTCACCTATTAGATATTATAGCATATAGTATTTACAACACAGTGAGGTTATTTCCCCCATAAGTTTGACAGAGCAAAATCAAACATAGAAACTTTTTATAAAACCAGATAAAACTGAGATAAAATGTACTTCAAGGATGATTTGCTCCCAGAAGGGGCTTGACTTGTCCAAAACTGCATAGTCAACTAAGTGACCAAGCTGGGGTCTGGACCCAGTTACTTGATTCTCAGATCACTTGATTTTCATTAACAATGAAATCATCATGATTACCCACCAAAAGAAATCAAATGTACATCTTCCCTACTCACCAAAACATGCACCTTTCAATGTATTTTTAAAAACCATGTTTAAGTTTGAATATACAGGATTATTTAATGTTATAAGTTGCAGGACCTTGGATATCATCAGAGCTCACTGTCTCATTTTAGTAGTGAGAAAATGAAACTTACAAACTTTTTAAATATTTAGGTACCAAAAGCTAGTTAAGGGCAAAACTAAGACTTCGAGATCTTCTAATTCAAACATCGATGCTCTTTCCACAATCAAAGCTGCCTCTTATTTTTTCCTTATTTATTCTATAATGATCTACTTTTTTCCCCAACTTTATTGAAGTACAATTGACAAATAAAAATTGTATATATTTAAGGTGTCAAATGTGATGATTTAATACACATATGAAATGAAATGATTATCATGACCAAATTAATACATCCATCATCTCACACAGGTGTTTTTGCTTGTTTGTTTTGTGTGTGTGGTGAAAATACTTAAGATCCATTCTCTTAGCAAGTTTCAAGTGTACAATACAGTATTACTAACTATAGTCACCTTGCTCTACATTAGAACCACAGAACCTAGTCTATACTGAAAGCATGTACCCCTTGACCAACATATCTGCATTTTCCCTACCCCTCAGTCTCTGGTAATCACCATTCTACTCTCTGGTTCTATGAGTTTGACCTTTTTAGGTTCCATATATAAGTGAGATCATACAGTATTTGTCTTTCTGTGATTGACTTATTTCACTTAGCATAATGCCCTTCAGGTTCATCCTTGTTCTCACAAATGGCAGAATGTCTTTCTTTTTTTTTACTGCTAAATACTATCCCATTGTGTGTGTGTGTATGTGCGTGTATATGGATATGTATATACGCACACACACACAATGGGATAGTATATATGTGTGTATATATACACACATACATATATTATTCATATATATATACATATATATCACGTTTTCTTTAGGAAATGCACACTACTAGTAATCATGTAAATTGATACAGCCATTAGGGAAAACACTATAAAGCTTCCTCAAAAAAATTTTTTTAAGAAAGTACTACCATTTGATCCAGAAATCCCACTTCTGGGTATATAGCCAAAGGAAATGAAATCTGTATCATAAAGAGATATGTGCAGTTCACTGTTTAATGCAGCTATTAAAAACAGCCACCTCACAACGGTCAGAATGGCCATCATCAAAAAAATCTCTCAACAGTAAGTGCTGGAGAGGGTGTGGAGAAAAGGGAACCCTCTTGCACTGTTGGTGGGAATGTAAACTGGCACAGCCACTCTGGAGAACAGTATGGGGCTTCCTTAAAAAACTAAAAATAGGGCTTCCCTGGTGGCGCAGTGGTTGGGAGTCCGCCTGCCGATGCAGGGGATACGGGTTCGTGCCCCAGTCCGGGAGTATCCCACATGCCGCGGAGCGGCTGGGCCCATGAGCCATGGCCACTGAGCCTGCGCGTCTGGAGCCTGTGCTCCGCAACGTAAGAGGCCACAACAGTGAGAGGCCCGTGTGCCGCAAAGAAAAAAAAAAAAAAAAAAACTCAGAAGAGAGCTACCATATGACCCAGCAATCCCACTACTGGGCATATACCTGGAGAAAACCATAATTAGAAAAGATACATACACTACAATGTTCCTCGCAGCACTATTTACAATAGCCATAATTCGAGAAGATACATGCACCCCAATGTTCACTGCAGCACTACTTACAATAGCCGGGACATGGAAGCAACCTAAATGTCCATGAACAGAGGAATGGATAAAGAAGATGTGGTACATATATATAATGGAATATTACTCGGCCATAAAAAAGAACAAAATAATGCCATTTGCAGCAACATGGATGGACCTAGAGATTGTCATACCGAGTGAAGTAAGTCAGACACAGAAAGACAAATATCATATGATATTGCTTATATGTGGAATCTACAAAAGTCTACAAATGAACTTGTCTATGAAACAGAAATAGAATTACAGATGTAGAAAATAAACTTATGGTTACTGTGGGTAAAGGGGGGTGGGATAAACTGGAAGACTGGGATTGACACATACACGCTACTATATATAAAATAGATAACTAATAAGAACTTACTGTATAGCACAGGGAACTCTACTCAGTATTCTGTATTGGCCTATAGGGAAATGAAGCTACAAATGAGTGGATATATGTATATGCATAACAGATTCACTTTGCTGTACACCTGAAACTAACATAACATTGTAAATCAACTATACCCTAATAAAATTTTTTTAAAAATAGCCAAGATATGGAAACAACCTAAATGTCTATCAGTGGATGAATAGATAAAGATTTCAGGCTTTTAAAAATTTAGAGCCATTTCAAATTTTTCATATATGCCTAAAAGAATTAGCTTAGGCTGCTAAACTCTGAAATATTATTGAATGTTGTTGGCAACTATGATTCAAGTTAACACACATTTAAAGACTGTTGAATAAAAAGAGGTGATTAAGACATGATTCTTGTTTAAAAAAACTCATATATCCATGTATCCAATTACTTACTGAACATTTTCCACTGGTTGGCCTAATAATACATCAAATTCAACATGTCCAAAATTTGATCCATCATTTTCCTCCCCAAATGTACTCTGGATCCTATCTCCCCTTTTTATGAACAATAAGTTAATCATTCATTCAAAATATATTTATAGAGCACCTACTATGAGCCTGACAGTGTGCTGAGAATCTATGCTGACCAATACTGAATTGATGGCTGCCCTCATGTAAAAAAAAAAGTGTAGTGCAAAGTATATACCAACTATCCAGCTCATCAGATATGTAGAAAAGTAAGAATCATCCACCTAAATATCTCCCTTGTCATCAAACCTCATTTTTATTAAATCACAAAATCCTACTTTTTTCACTTAATAATTTCTCAAGTTAACCTTCTCAAACTCACTACCATAGTTCAGGCCCTAACCATTTCCTGGCTGACAAAAATAATCTCCCAAACTGATCTTCCTGCTTCTAGCTCATCTTTATTGGAAACATTCCCCACCATACTGGCAGAGAAAATTTTCTGAAATGGAAAATTAGTCATATCACGGATCAGGGACTCCCCCGTGTTTAACTCCTTAGCATGGAATATAAGGCCCTATTCAAGTTGTTTGAACTTTAGTCTCATCTCTCCTATTCTTTTAACAACTACACTTCACTTCCTATAGACTAATTTGACTTTCATCGTGTAGTACCCTGAACACAGTATTCTTTCTCATTTCTCCATGTATTATTGATTCCCTCTGATTGGAATACCATGCCCTCCCTCTTTGTCTAGCTATTTCTTACCTTGTCTTTAAGAAGCAAATGATAAATCAACTCCTCTGAGAAGATTTACAGACCAGTGTCACCCCCTACCCCAAACTGAGATATGAAATTCCCACTCTGTATCCCCCTTCTTTATTATTATTATAGCCAGCGTTTGAGTCTATTTTATCGGTCTTTACACTACACTCCAATTTTTTATTTTTTGTGTGTGAATTCTTTAAGGAGAAGTCCCTGCTTTGTTATTGTCTGTATACTTTCTGCCTAGTACACAGTAGGTATTCAATAAATACTAATCCAATGAAGGAATGGTAAATTCAGTTGTTTGTTCATTTTTCATTTACTTTCACACTTTTCTCAGTGTCATAAAAAAAAAAGCCTTCCCACGTATGTGAATGATTCATCCTTTTTTCTTTTAACATTCAAGTTTCCAAATGTAATTTTAGGATAATGAAATTAGAAATTATTCTAAGAAGAGAATTCTTCTTCAAATCTTTTTGAGACAAAATAGGATTACTATTCAGAGACCAGAGGCACAATACAGAGACTCTGGATAGTTCACTTAATCATTCATACAAATAGTTTGGATGTTGCACTAGAACCAAGATTTCCAAGCGAGGCAATATATTAAACCTAAGAATGAGAAATATTAATAACTGTCACTACTCACGTATCACCTCAAATTACTTAGAGTGCTTGGGTAACTGTGATGACACAATAAGTAGAAAACTGATTCACACACAAAATATATATATATACACACACATATGTCCTAGGTGAATGATTTGTACAATAGTAAATATTATAATTATAATTTTTCATTTCAATTTTAACATTATTGACAAAAAGAAAGCCCAAAGAATGAATATGCTACAGTTGTGTTAAAATTTCTAAGTTTATTAGAGCAGAGATTTGTTCTAAAACTAAGGTTATGAAAATATTCTTTCTTTTCTTTTCTCTCTTTCTCTGCTTTCTTCCCTCCATCTTTGCCCCTTTCCTTCCTCCCTCCCTCCATTCCTTCCTGCCTTTCTTTCACAATTCATAAATGATCAAAAGGCCCAACTCCTACATATTAAGATGAGGATTAACTATGAAGAAAGAAAAAAATGCACAATGTACATGTTTACAACGCTTACACTTTCTTCATCAAAACCACAAGACCACGATTCCATGGAAGTCAGTTTTGAAAAATGTACAAAATACTACACAAGAACACTAAACCAATTCACAATAAAATAAATTGACAATAGGCTATTGATTTCAGGCATAATTATAAGCCTTTTACCAGGCTCATAGATCACTAAGATACGGTGACTGGAACACACCAGTCAATCTGCCCTATTCATATTTGCAAGTTAGCATTAAAAAAACAATTTAAACTTAAATAAAGTTAGGCTTACACTAGAATTTCTAGACCCTTGGCCTTGCTGGATCTTTAACTTTTGGTGGTTTACATGTCCAGTAAAAAACACCATTATTGAGGATGAGGCCAGGCTGAGGATGAAATTTGTCTTATGACCTAGGGAGAGTTACAGACTGTTTGCAGGAAGATTCTGTCTCTGAGTGGGCCGTGTGTCTGCTGCTGGACACTTAGGTGGGAGAGTGTATCTGAGAAACAAGCCTTGTTAAACCCTTGCTTCTCTAAGCAAGGTCAGCAAGTCTGCAGCATCTACATCACGTTAGAGCTTGTGACAAATGCAGAAACTCCAACCTCCACCCTAGACCCACTGAGTCAGCTGGAAGCACATCTCCAGGTAATTCGTATGTACATTAAAGTTCGAGAAGTACGATTAAACCATCAGTTCTCACCCTGAAGTAAGAATAAATTTTTATTAAAAAAAGGAAAAACTTCCAACCTGCCTTCTCTTGAAAAATTCTTGTTTGACCCTTGGTCCCACTGAAACATAGGTCATACCACAGCTAGATCTGTTGTAGGTTTCATAACTGCATAAGAAACCAAATAGGCAAGTATATAGAGAAAGAATTTTGGGAATGCTACAGTAGACCCTTTTTAATGCTGTCACCTAAAAGGTATAAAAGTCATTTCCCTTTCTTTCTGTCCTATTTCACTGATGAGGAAATTAAAGCATTGCTTAGTGCTGTTCTAGATCAGTGTTTCTCAAACTCTCTGTGGTGAGAGACCAGTCTTCTTTAATTCCAATCCATTTCAAAAAATAATTTTGGTAAAACAATATAAAAATAAATTACAAGAAATATGAATTCAAAAAAATAGCAAGCATACAAATGTATGCCCTGATATTTTACTATCTGATTCATCATACATGAAATTACTCTGTCAGTTATTATTGACCAGGTTATTATTGACCAGTAACAACCACTTCAGAGACTGGCACCAGTCTATGGTTACACTGTCCGTGGCACTGCTACAGATCACATAGAATTTGAACCCAGGTTGTCATACACTTCAGAAATAAATAGATTTGAATCTAGATAGGCCTCAAAAGCATCACTTTCAACCATGGCACCATCATCATTGACCTGTGAAAGGCACAGTCCAGCTGGAGCACAGGGTTCCCTTGCTTATAGACCAGTGCTTAGCTTTTGTCAATGAACCAGATCAAATCATAAGGCAGTGTAACATAGAAGAAATAATAATATACCAGAAACATCAGAGTATGTAGTTTTGTGTTTCAGTTTTGCAACTAGTATGTAATTTCAATGAAGATGTTTTTATTTATCTTCATTATATTTATTTATTTATTATTATTATTATTTTTGCGGTACGCGGGCCTCTCACTGTTGCGGCCTCTCCCGTTGTGGAGCACAGGCTCTGGACGCGCAGGCTCAGCGGCCATGGCTCATGGGCCCAGCCGCTCCGCGGCATGTGGGATCCTCCCGGACCGGGACATGAACCCGTGTCCCCTGCATCGGCAAGCGGACTCTCAACCACTGCGCCACCAGGGAAGCCCCTATCTTCATTATATTTATTTTGTTTATATTTGGTGTGTGATATACTCCAGACAGTATCCGACTAATGTATCACATAACTGGGTTGTTATATGGATTATATACTTTGACCAAGTTTTATTATTTTATTTTATACAGATTGTTAATTTACAAAATCTAATCTTCTATAGAAATGTAATCAATTGTTTGGTTTCCAATCAATTAGGTAGTCAAAACATATTTTCATTTCTCTTATAATGGCTAGAGATGCTTAATAAAATTATTCCTAGACAATTTACATCAAATTATATGCGAGAATCTTATTTATATCAAACTGACAACTACCGGTTTATGATCAAAATGGATATGCTGGGCTTCCCTGGTGGCGCAGTAGTTGAGAGTCCGCCTGCCAATGCAGGGTACACGGGTTCGTGCCCCGGTCCGGGAAGATCCCACATGCCACAGAACGGCTGGGCCCGTGAGCCATGGCCACTGAGCCTGCATGTCCGAAGCCTGTGCTCCACAACGGGAGAGGCCACAGCAGTGAGAGGCCCGCGTACCACAAAAAAAAAAAAAAAAGGATATGCTGGTTGGCATGATAAAATACAGTGTTCTGATTAATTCAGTTGCCTTTAGCATTTAGTAATATGTAAAGATAACAAGTTAACTACTTTCCATGCAATTGGAATGAAGCGATTTTTTTTGTGGGGGGGGCTACATTGGCTCTTCGTTGCTGCGTGCGGTGAGCGGGGGCTACTCTTTGTTGCGGTGCGCAGGCTTTCTCATTATGGTGGCTTTTTTAGTTGCGAGCACGGGCTCTAGGCACACGGGCTTCAGTAGTTGTGGCACACGGGCTCAGTAGTTGTGGCGCACGGGCTTAGTTGCTCTGCGGCATGTGGGATCTTCCTGGACCAGGGCTCGAACCCATGTACCCTGCATCGGCAGGCGGATTCTTAACCACTGTGCCACCAGGGAAGCCCCTAAGCACATTTTTGTACTTACTTGTTTATAATGTCACATGACAATTCTGAAAAAATAATTTCTTTTCCTTTCAAATGTGTTACATATATTCAGTCCATACCCATGTTTTAATCAATGCAAGAAAAGCTAACTAATGATATTGTTAGAACCATTGGTTCTATTTTTACAATACTTACCAGCATCAAAAATCCAGGAGCTATGTTTTCTATTCCTTTAAAAAGTTTCAGTTTTCCTCCTTAGTTTTGGTATCTTTTGTATTTTTAACATATATACAAACTCAAATTTCACTTAGTTTCTAGGAAATCGGGAAGCAATTTTTATCCATTAAAAATGAATATTTTTAATATAGCAACATTATTTTCTAGGCTTAAAGCATTTTTAAATATTGCCAGTGGTATTTGTACCTATACTATTTGACAGCTTTTTCTCATGCTGAAAAATAGATTTGGGGAAGTTAAAGCAAATTCACACATCTGTAATTGCCATGACTGATTCAAACTATAAAGTAGCTGAATGCTATGAGAACCAAGTTAGTCATTGTTTTTTATTTAATGTTATAGTTAGGCAAAATTCCCTAGAATAAGTAAAAAATATATGTATATATAGGAACCCTGGAATTATTACCCTGGATCAAACTCAGATTCCAGGGCTACTTGGCTACATCACTATCTCAAGGTATACACAGGACATTAATCTTAAAGTTCTGCTATGTATCGGTGTTTCTATACCCATTTGAATATATTTAGATTTCTCACTAAGAGCATCTCATTGGTTATAAGAACCATTTCCATATCACCTTCTCAAAATCAGGCAAACATAATTGGCCAAAACATTTCACTCAAGCTTCAAATAGCTTACAGCTTCACATATTAGACCAGAAATATTTACTTTTTATACTGTTCACTAGTGTATGACTTTTATTAGTATATGCTCTTTCATTCTTCAGTCTCCCAACACGTGGAGGTCTAAACTTTTTAGGCTTCCTTCATACTTCTGCCTTCATCTAATCATTTTAATTAGAGTTTTATGGTTCCATTTTTATTATCATTTTTAATTAAAAAAATCAGCCTCCCATTTGCAAATGTACTATAGCTTTACATGAACTTGGATAATTAGAACTTTTCATCCCATTAAAAGAACTATCATATTTGCTTCAAACTCACCTATCTAATAATTGGCAAATTTATACACCTACCATATAAGAGTACCTAAATTCATAATGATGGCCATGTCAACATTGTAAGAAGCTGAATGTCTTTTGAATATCAAAGAAATTTGAATTTGAGTATAATAAAAATATTAACTATTTTTAGCATAAACATTGAGAACTTACTATAAATTTATCACTCTTCTAGGTACTTTGAGTAGTACAGAAATATATGTACCTATACTTATATATTATTTTATATTTAATGTGTTAGGATAGGGATATGAGTTAATTTGAATACCACTATACATGTACAATGGAATTGAACAATTAGGTAAATCAATGGCAGATGATGGGAGTCAGCTTTCTCACTGTTGGCATAGGAGGATATAGGCAAATAAAGGGAAGATGCTAAAATGACCAAGTATTAATGAATTAGAGCTGGAGACACCAGTATGTACTCATGTTCGGCTTAGTATAGATACAGATGATTACACATTTATAGATATATGTATGTACACAGGTGAGTATATACATATATATTTTCTTACTCTGTCAGTTAAGAGGTCCTAGAAGCAATAACACTGCAGTAGCAATGAGCATACTTAGCTCCGAGATCTTCGTTTTTAATAAAAGGACCTTGGAGAAATGGCTGATTCTAGGACTAGGGCAAAACATATACAAGATATGCCTGTAGTCTCTTGTAGTGCCAGAAGTTAAGTGCTAAAACACAAATATACACACACACACACACACACACACACAGAGGGTGATGGGCATACATCAAAGAAGCACTGGAGCCAACTTACAGAACTCCTAATGGTCACAGCTGGAAAAATTAGAGCAACAAAATAAATAGCTTAATATTAGATTATATCCCAAAGCACAAAATAAGCATCCTTGAGTTCATACTTATATAAATTAATGATTAGATAAATGAATAAACAGGAAGAATAGACAAATCTCCACACAGTATAATTCCAAATAATTTATGTAGGTACTCTATTCTCAAAGAAGGGGAGCATAACTCCCCAACTCTTAAGTATGGCCTGTTCATAGTGACTTCCTTCCAAAGAGTATGAAAAGGAGGCAAAAGAGTAACTTATTAGTGGGGAAACGTGGCATACACTACTTTAGCCAGGTAGACTAGAACAACTTATTGAAGGTGGACTATCATAGAAAGTGAAAAGAATGACCAGCCTAGAGTAGAGATGATTCACTGCAGAATAACCGGAAATAAATTTGGAACCATAGAGTGTTCAGTTGTTACCAAGACCTCATAAAGTCAGCCCTAAGTAATAGGGGTGACTTTTAATGAGGCGTTTTTTGATCAGGGACACAATATAATGAAAAGAACTATTAAGGAAGATAATTTTATGAAATGAAATGAAAGAAGAAATTCTGATACAGAGAGCCTGTCTATAAGAGAAAATATTATTGTTTATAAACATCTGAAATAGAGTAACAGCAGATACAATAGAAGAAAAAAATGATATAGATTATTATAGATTAATTGTAGATGATATAAAGGACAGTAACTGTTATGGTCTGAGTTGTGTGCCCCAAAATTCATATGTTGAAGTCCTAACCTTTAATACTTCAAAATGTGATTGTATTTGGAGATAGGGTCTTTAAAGAGGTAACTAAATTAAAATTAAGTTAAGGTCATGGGGGTAGGTCCTAATCCATTAAGACTGGCATCCTTATAAGAGGAAATTAAGACACAAACACACACAAGGAAAGACCATGTGAAGACAGACACAGGGAGAAGATAGCTATCTACAAGCTATGGAGAGAGGTCTCAGAGGAAACTTACCCTGCTGACACATTGATCTCAGACTTCTAGCTCCCAGAATTGTAGGAAAACAAACTTTGTTGTTTAGGCCACCCACTTTGTTATGGTAACCTTGGAAAATTAATATAATGATAAAACAATAATTCTCAATTCTGAAGTTTTGCAACCTAGTACAATAACCACGACATCACTAAAAGTAACTGGGAAAATCGAGGAGGAAGTTCATGTGGGCTGTGGCAGATGATAAATCCCTCAACACAAATCATTGTCCTCTTTGGGTCATTTAAAAAATCAAGCATAAAATAAGCTTGTCCTCTTGACTGTGTACCTACTAGCCTGTGGGCAAAGTGAGGTCTGAGACCACTTCCTTCTTATTTTTCACTCTCTGTGATCTTGAAACATAGCAAGAAATATATAAATATTTGTTAAGCTAATGAAATTATATTTCCCACAGTGCCAAACCCAAAGTGTCTTGCATTTATCAGTGCTTCATTAATGTTTGTTGAAACAAATCAATAGGAAAAAATGTATTAAGCCCTAGTCAAAGTTATAATTATTTTTAAATGTCAATGACACCAACATAACTTAAATGAGAAAACAATTATTAAAGTAATGGGAAAAATATCATGCAAATATCCAGCTACTTCAGGTACTTTAAGATGACTTTAATCTCAATTTAATTTGGAAGTGAATACTTCCAATGCCTATAACTGGTTACTCCAAATGACAGGAAAAAAAGCAAGCAATGACTTCTAAGCCCCTCCAAAAACCTCTGCCTAACTGAAAATGGGTTTGTGTCCTCTCTCACATTTCTACTTCAGTCTATTGTTTCTAAATATGATGTACACATTTCCAACATAAACAATAGTCTTCTAAAACAATGTTAAGTTGCTATCAGTTGTTAGTATTTGCCTGACTCGTATAGGTGAGAAGGATCAAGTCTTATCATGTCTCCCTTCTGTATTAGCTTGACAACTGTCAAAATGAAAAGACATAGAAAGGGAAGAGATTGGAGGTGAACTATAATTCTTGAAATACGTATTATGTGCCAGGTATTTTCTAGGTGACACACATTCAATTCCCACAGCATCTCAGTGAAATATATTACTGTTTCTAGTTTATCTAAGGGGGAATTGGAGCTTAAATATGTTGAAATAACTTTCCAAGGTATCATATTCACTAAGTGGCAGATCAAGGATTTGGCTCCAAAGCCTAGATACTTTAATTTACAGCACACTGCCTTCCAGGATTAATGAAACTTTGTATGTAAATATTAACAACAATAATTTAATAACTATAATCATTTCAATTATTGCTTCCAAGTAAGTAAACTGCTGTTACCTGCATATAGCCTCTTCTTGCATTATAAACTGAGAGTGTGAGGACCCAGCCTGTGGCAACTCACATTGTTTCAGGTATTCTTCCCAGATCACCCTCCTGCTCCTCAATTTCTCAGGTTTCTAGGTACCAAAGAATGTATGCCCCCTCGCCTTCCCAATTATGACACTGCACTTAGAGGCCCAACTATGCTTTTGTCTGTTGCAGGGCCAGCAAGTTTGTAAGTTCCCCCATTCCCATCTTGCCTATGACAGAAAATCCTGCTCTGAAAAACACTTATTTCCTTCTCTCTACATACTGTGTTTTGGAACATCTTTTCCAGACTGGATGACTTAGGGGGATTGAGCACTATCAACTGATTATCATTCGACACTACATTGCTAATTGCATTGAATTATAATAATATATATTTATATATATAGCATATATAATATATACAAATAAAATACATTATTATAATTATAATACTATTAGGTTCAAAAAGGCAAAATTATAAAGAGCCTTTTGAGCCACACTAAAGACTTTGGATGCCATCCTGAGAAAAATCAGTTTGCAAGCTGAGTTGTAACTATCTAGTAAGGAAAAGATAAGCGCTAGGACTAAGGAATGATAAGAAAGGGACCCATTTTAGAGACATTTAGCAATAGACTCTTTAGGATATGAAAACTGCCTGGATATGGAAGGAAAGGGAGAGAAAAAGTCTCTGAAACTTTGGTCACTTCCATTGACTAAATCTTCAGGAGCACTTGCTTCCTGGATTTACCCATTCTATTGCCCCAGCTCTCTAATGCCCTCCATCTATACTCCAGGAACCTGTTTCCATATCCTGCTTTAGCTCACGCCTGATGTGTATTCATCACTCCTCCCTGCATCTTGATATATGTTCCATCCCCGGATATCACCCAATATACACAGTGATTCCCTTATTGTGTATGCCAAAGAGAAAAATTTCTCAGACATTAATGGTTAAATTGGCATTTGAAAATCAACTAGTAATAAGAAAAAATGCCTTTGGCATCATATATGTTTTGCCTGCTGTTTTAGGTCCTGCAGTCAAGCACATAGCAATAGTCTCAAACAACTGTATCAAATAACAGTTAATTATAGGAAATCTAGTACCACTTCGAAATCTTGCCAATAACAACAATGATAATAATAATACCTCTTCATAATTTTTAGGAGATGAGAACAACCATGATTTGTGAGGTGACAGCCAAGTCCTACTTTGACTTACAAAATGATTTATATATGCAAAATAAAATGGTTAAAAGGAGAAAAATTCAGGATTCTCATGTCATTATATGAGAAACAGAACTAGTAAATACTAATGTATGACTGTGCTGTTTTATGGGCCATGTATTATATGTAAAAGAGCATTATGTGCTTAGACTTTGAAACTAGACACCTGGGTTCAAATCCTAGCCTCTACATACGAACCAAAGGACCTGGGATGAATTTTCAACTGGGAATCCCAATGATGGGGAGATACGCATAATTCATTTGACTTAACATGTGTAACAGAATTAGAAGAATGCCTGGCCATTAGTAAACTCTCACACACATTAGATATTATATCTGCTCCTTTTAAGTTCATAGTTATCTTTAAAACAAACAAAAAAGCAAATCACTGATTTATTTGATTTTCTGTTTTCCTCCCAGACCATAACTACTCTAGCAGAAAATGTTATCTGTCTGCCTCTAAGTCACATGCTAGATCTGACATCTTTTTACCGCTTAGGTTGCTACCACCTGGTTTGGGCTTTCCCAGAAACAGCCTAAGACAAGAAATCAATTGCAAGTACTTTACTTGGGAGATGATTACATCCTTGGCGGATGAGGACATGAGTCAGGGAAGAGAAGAATGAAAACAGAGGGTGTTTTCCAAAAAGTTAACCCATGGGTAATGAGCTCAGATCTGCTAGGGATTCTGGGAGACAATGTAGGACACTTGCCTCAGAGCTATCCCATCCTGGGGATCTGGTAACTGGAGCATTTAGGGGGCATCAGTGATAGTTTGAAGGAGGCTAACAGAGGCATTATTTCTTTTGGTACATCCTGCCTCTCCACTGTCGTCTCATACTGGCCCCTTACTTTTTAGATTGATACAGCCATATTTTATCAAATGTAGTAAAGCCAGCATGACTCACATCCTCACATAATTCAATTACTCAAGTGACTCTCCTCAGAGATGCCATTTCTGATCATTCTATTTAAAATAGCAGCCCACTCCCCTTAAAAGTCAAAAATTTATTTCAAATGTTAGCAATCTTTTGTTCAAGGTCAATATATTCAGCAAATTCTATGAATGGGTTTTAGAAATTAGAATCTAGACAACACTATGATTTATACAAATCTTTTAAATTTTATTATTGTACCTATAAAATGGGGATAATAAAATATTTTCAGGGGTATAAGAATTGAATGAAATAATACAAATATGCTATAAAGTACTATATAAATGTACTACAAATGCAGTGTTCTTATACTTAACACTTTTTAATATTTTGTACTAAAGTTTTCCATACGGTTCATTTTATTTTATTTCCATCTTCCTTCCTTAACCACTTACTTCTGTCTGTTTTGTTTTGTTGTTTGCTTCCTATGTCCCTTCAAATACTCTGTATGCCATCTCTTATGTGTCTAATCTGGCGCTGCTCTTTTGCTCCATGACTTCTCAGTCACTCTCTTTCTAGCTCCCTCCACATCCTCCTCCTGGAGGGTTTGTTCCTTCCTCTGAGCATTCTGCAAGTATTGTCTCTCCTGCCGCTTGAAGCTAACAAGACCCTGAACTGCTGCTTCTCTAGGACCTCGGAGCTTAATGTTTTGTCAGCTTCAAGCTGTTTTGGAGAAAGTGTTGGCTTATTTCTCAGCTGTAGCAATGACTTAGCAAGTCTTTCTTCTAAACCTGTAAATAATTCATTTCAGGTCAAGTTTTTGTTACTAGAAACTTTTCCCAGTAAATAAGTTTCTTTATCTCCAGTACGAAAGTATGGTTTGGTGGTACTAGTGCTAAGCAACTTATTAATAAAAGATAAGTTCTATAATAGGAAGGCATAAGCCTTCCACTTCGGTACAACACTATTTGCTACTATTTTTTTTTGTTTTGGGGAGCAAAGCAAAGAATTATGGTGGCAATACAGCTTCCTGCCCTTCAGAAAGCCTGTCAATAGGCGGTGCTGTCAAAAGCTTCAAGACATAAGCCAAACCTCAATGGAACACTAATACTCCTGTTGTCTTGATATGTTTCATTCTAGGTTCTATAATAACTTAAATAATTGAAGAAATGGAGGTAGTTGAAACAACAACAAAAAGGTAGGTACGTAACAGGCTTCTGAGAGTGGCTTACCGATTTTCATTTTGCTGATACTACACCTAATGTGGCTTACAGGGATCCCAGAAGGACTTCCCAGTCACTTCAAACTGTCATAGTCTGAGCTGCCCCAATGATGGGAGCGGGATCAAGAGTACTGGGCATTCTGTTAGTCACTCCAAGCCCAAAAGACTGTAAGTCAAGAACAGGCACAAACTCTCTTCTGATCGGAAAAATTGAAAGCCCAGCCAGCCACTATCAGGCCAGCTCAGAGTATAGTTTATCTTCTCTTGTCAATCTAGCAAACCCTATTTGTTGCTGGCATTTCAACAAGCAAGATTTATTAACGGTGAAATGTCAATCTTGGGCCTTGCTCCACCTTGTCCCAGGTCAGTAGGCAATGAAAGTGGTCATTCTAGAAAGTGGCATTTTGCAATCATAAGCACTTATGTGAAACCAATTTGAGAAATGATTTATGTTGACAAAGAGTAAGAGATCAAATGCATAAGGCAATAAAGAGATGGACAAAAAAATATGTGCTTCTAAGGAACTTGTTATTCAGAACTCAGTCAAAGGAATTTCATGTAAAAAAGTAGATATGAATTAATAACTTTTCTATGTTTTATTCAGGAAAAAGGAAACACATGCAAACTGCTAAAATATAAAAAGAAATGAAAATGGAATTTTCTTGAAACATAATTTGCAATTTTGGACAAATGTTTGCTCTTTAAATGTAGGGGAGTAGGAAACAAAATTTGTGGAGAGATCTTTATAATACAGTAGGGGGATAAAAGAGTCAGAGAAACCATAACATTAAAAGATGCAAAATAAGAATATTAGATCACTTTATGGATAACACAGTTATAGATTTTTAAAATGATTTTTAAAGACCCCTTTGAAATTGAGACTTGAATTATACATAAATACAGCCACAGGGTTGGACACCTAAAATTCCATACCACCACTCAATTGTAACCTAGAAGTAATGCCAAGAGTACATAAGCACAAGACCATGTAACTTCTTCCATAGCAAAAATAACTAATATAACAGGGAGTGAAATGAAAAGAGCTGGCAATGCATTTCCCCCCCAGCATATCAAGCAGGTTTTCATAAGGAAGCTGTGGTCATCAATCACTACCTCATTACCAGCCTGTCATCTGGGCTTAGGCTAAATGTATTCTGGCTGGCTGCCATACTAAATGTTCAGTGAAACATCCTTAAGGCTCTCTATAAGTTCAGCTGAAGTCGCACATGCTATACATCAAAGAGGAACATTAGCGTTATCATAGCTTAATAAATAGTGCCATTCTGGCAATGTAATCTTGTGTTCTAGAGCTATCTACCATCCCCGGTATTATACTGCTTAAGTAAACAATCTTGCTGTCTCCTGTGAGGTTTATTTAATGATAAATGCATATAGAGATAATTAGTCATACTACTACAGATATACAGATATACTGCCAAATCTACTCAAAAGCTGGACATAAATGAGATTAACTAAATATTTTAATAAACACACATGTAAAAAAAAATCTATCTGGGAATATAAGTCATACATGTCCATTGCTATTCATCATGTTTGACTCTCACTGGAAAACTTTTCAGCCAAATAATGGCCCCAATCTTGCTGGTGACTTTCACAATTTCAACTAACACAGATATTGGGTGATATGCTCGTTGCTGAAATGGTTGCTCGCTGTCATTAGTCTTATAATGATAGTCCCAGAATTTTTAATAGGCATACAGGTGTCATAACCTTCACTTGTATAAACTATATACCTAAGTTTGAGGATGGGCTATTTTTTAAGGTGAAATGTGCAAAATGGTTTCAGAGCAGTCAACATCTTTGCAGTTTCTGGTTATTCTTAGTTTGGTCCTTAAAGCCTAAGGATATAGGCAACATGCACATTACTAAGAAAAAATGTCCCTGGCTTCTTCCCAAGTTTCAAAAATATATAAGTAATTCTAACACAAAATTGTGGGGCATGCTTTTTTTAACACTAACAAATTTGCTGAAGCCACACAACTTTCTTTGGTTTTCTCGCTAATTACATGCTTTTGATTAAGAGTTTCCAAAAAAACAGTGGTAATATTTAAGAGATCTGAAAGCTAAATCTAAAATGTGAAGTCAAACATATTAATAAGAATTATGAATCAAGATGGGATATGCCAACAATAAGTAAATTTTAAAAAGAAAAGACAGTGTCAAATATAAGGTGAAGGTCATCTTGGGCCAGAAAATGAGATAGAAATACAAAACAGCAAGCAATATTAAGGCCCTCATAAAGTAAAGGGCACTAAAAATGAGATAAGTATATGGAGCCAGGTTTACCCTGAAAGTCTAGGTCTGGGGCTGGGCTAACCTGCCAGGGAAAAGTGACCAAAACCATTGCCAACACGCCATCTGGAACTATGACATTTTAAAATGTGAGCCTACAGGGGATAGCTGGGCATAGACACAGCCTCTTCATTATTAATCAAACCAAGACATCAACCACTTCAGACATTAGATCACTGTGGGAAGAAACCCCCAGACACATTATTAAGATGTCAAGGAGGAAAACCGTTCACTCTATCCTTAGATTCAGTGTCTGGGACCTGTGAATTCAACAAATAAAAGATTAACAGGAGAAAAGGTGTATGGTTTTTATTAATATTTGCATGCATAAGAGTTCACAGAAAATAAGCAAAACTCAAAGAGGCAGTTTGACTTGGGGGCTTATATACTCTTTTAACAAAGGAAAGGAGGTTTGTGCTACAAGGGAAGATAAATTATGGGGAAATGACTAAGAAATATATGAGGGAAATAAAGAAAGATAAGGGTTATTTTAGTAAAGTCTGTTTATGCACACTCGTCTTGTGTTGAATCCAATCTTTGGCATTGAGGTCCTCTTCCCTTCCTTTCCTGGTGGGCAGGGCAGGGTGGTCAGGGGCATGACTAAGGGGCACTTCCACAAAGAGAAATTTATGCCCTGTTTTTAGGCAGATAAGGGGAGGGCAGAGTACTATTCCTGTATCTGTGATTCTTAATTGCTTTCAATTCAAAATAATCCTTATGCCTAAGAGGCATATTTTGGGGAGGAATATTCTGATTCCCTTCAAAGACCTGACTCAAGACTGAAGTTCTAGAGGAACAGATTAGGAAACTGCAAAACCACTGGATAGGGAAAGGAGGGTACAGATGAGGAGAGAAAGAAAAGTAAACCAACACAAAATTTATAAATTCTATTAAAAATGAGTATGCAAAAACAAATGTTATAAAGGATTCAAATGCTAAGAAAGAAAACCATCTAAGTCAATATGCGAAACAGGAATTACAAAAAAATAAACTCATTTTATGGAACACTCTGACAAAAACGTTACAATAAGTATGTCCAGAATGCTTAGAATAGAAAATGATATATTGTTTTTTCTTAACAAAGTATCAACTTCTGGTACAAAAAGAGGGAAATTAAATATGAAACAACAGATTTGAAAAAAATAATTGATATAAAATAATGGAAATAAAATACAATTAATAAAATAACAATAAATGAAAAAATAAACCTTGCTCTGAAGATGTCAAAAAGATAATTAGAAATGATACTGAAAAACTCATCCACAAGGCAGAATAAAAACTAAAACATGAATAAGTAGGTAGAATATATTGAAGCAGGAGGAAAGGAGGCAGGGACAACCTTTAAAAGAATGATATAGCCATAATACAAGACAAAAACTGGTTAGAACCAACTGGGTCCCAGATGAAGGAAGATTCGACTTCCAGTGGACCTTGAGCCTCATTATATGCTCATTGTAATACATTAGCATGCTAAATGACACACCCACCAGTGCCCTGACAGTTCTGAGGCCAACCATAAGAGGTCAAAAAGTGGGCGGTGGCCCAATTCCTAGAAATCCTTGCCTCTTCCCCAAAATAATTGGAATAATCCTCCCACTCATTAGCCTATGAAATTACCAGCCCATAAAAATTAACCATGCCATACTTCGAGGCTCTCTCTCACCTTCTGAGATGGCCCACGCTCTGTCTGTGGAGTGTGTTACCCTCTAAATAAATCCACTTTTTACCTATCACTTCATCTCTGAATTCTTTCACAATGAAGAAAGAACCTCAAATTCACCAGGAACAATATGAAAGATACCAACAGATGTCTTTGAAGTTCCAAGAATAAAATAGAAAAATAGAGAAGTATGATTTAAAAAGATAGTAGGTGAGTATTTTACAGTATTTAACACTGGTTGCCAAAGTGGGCACTTATGTTTCCACAAGGCTTATAGAACAGTGTCAGAATAAAATCTATTCATGTCTGGGTATAGTACAACTGACAAGAGGAGGATTTTTAGGGACAAAGAAAAACCCTCAGGACCAAATCTAATCTCCTCCATCTAGTTGCAATTGCCTGAAATTCCTTTAACTGGAGACAAAGCCTTTCAATCTGTAGATAGAGATAAAAGGCTTAAAATGCAAATAACCAGGACGAAAGAATGTATTCAGTCCATGCTCTGTTTACTTAGATGGGGTGTTCAAAAAAGTGAAGAGGCACAAAGCACCTTAAGAGATCTGTTGAGAGTGATGTCTTTGAAGAGAGGGTCTAGAACAGCACTGCCTTCAGACTCAGTCTGTCTGTGCCCCTGGCTCTGTATTTCAGAAGGTAATGTTCTAGTAATTTTTTGGCTGTACTCCAAGGGGTGAGGTGTTCTGTAGAGCCTAAGCTATGTGCCCACCTGGAGTCCATGCTTCGGGATGGAATTCCTTTCACCAAAGGCCTGAGCCTGCTTCCTGGGCCTACGGCCTGTTTGGTTTTTATACCATCCTTAGCGTCATGTCTGCAAACCAAGGGCTAAGGGTGGCCAGGGTGCAGCTATTGTTCTCCCCATTCATAAAATGGGAATAAGACTCTATTCTAGAATTGCCACAATGATTTAAAAAGTCATTGTATATGATTGATATATATAAATATTTAATAAATGCTCATTCCTTACCCCTTATTGATAATGCTATTATCATAAAATAAATGTATGTGTACTGAATTAAGAATAATGTTCTATTATCTTCTGTTAGCTACTGTCTCATGGCTCAGACACTGAACAAAACTACCATACTATACTCAACATTAACTGTTATTTTGCACATATTTATTTGGTTGTTTCCTCCCATCCTGTATTCTTCTTATCTATTACAGAGATTTTGGAAATAAGAATTTGTAAGCACTGTGCATTTTAAAAAGTATAAATAAGAAACAGTTGAATTTTCTGAAAGTTTAAAAAAATCTCCTTTCCTAATGATCATTAAAGTGATGTGTTATATCAATAATCAATGGACTCATTAAAAATGACAGCAGTCTTACAAATAGTCTATGAAGCTGGGTCCTTGAGTTTCAGCGGTGTATGTCTGTGTATTTAATTTCATATAATTGGTAGGTAAACAAAGAAATAAGATTTTCAGCTACGACATTGATTCCAATTATCTCATTGTTAATTTAAGGAGCCCACTGGAAGCTTAAGATGCATTAAAAAAATATAACCAAATGAGATCCTCAAACACATGTATGCATCACTAAATGATGCTTCACATTCTTATGCAAGCTGATATGATTTCTGAGTGACACTGATAAGGTCAATAGTCATGTGTAAACTGGTTCTTATTCTACTTAACCTAATTGAAATATAGGGACAGAAACTGTATTATTATAATATCACATAAAAGGAGTTAACTATTGAAACAGAAGTAACCCAAGGGCAATCAATCATCAGAGAATCTATCTCTTTATCTAGTCTGCAATATATAACTGACAACTCATCAAAATATTTAAATATATATAACTGAAGTCAGGTTACACAGTGACTTGCAGAATTTAAAGAGTACAAATTCATTGATTTGTTTTTTAAAAATAAATTACTAAGGAGGAGAAAGGGCATTTTCCAACTCCCCTTGAGGCACTTAAGATTTTTTTTTTTTTTTTAGTATTGCTTTCAACCTCTAGCAGAGGTATTTTTATTGACATATTTATTCTGTTAAAAGATCATGTGAGTCTGTAATTGTACCGGTCGCATAACAACACCATGGCCAACAAGGCCAACATCCAACACCATGGCCTAACCAGTGTAAGCGGTTCCCCAGTAGTTTTGGAGAAGTTAGGACACAGCCTACATTTGCAACAACTGTCACTGCCTGGAGGCTCCTGACCCTTCACAGATGCCATGCGTCATGGAAATTTTCCCTGGGTGAATAAAATGGTCATTTTTATAGAAAAGTCACAGAGGTCAGTAAAGTGATAGCAGAAAAGGGTGACTCATACTTGACTCTGGTGCTCTAGCTCTAAAGTCTGAAAGTTAGTCTAAATATCTTGTTTATTCTTGCCTGCTATGACTTTAAGAGGTCAATCCCCTTAAAGAGACAGATCCCAGTAGCTGGTCTTCTAGCATAAAATGTTTATTATGAAGTCAATGCTTCACTTTTCCTCTTCAATTTGAAAAGTGATTTTTAGCTTCCCTGTCTTTCTTAGATGAAGATTATGACTGCCTAGCTGACACATGCATGGAATATAAAAGACATATGTCACTGTTTAGCCTGTCCCAAGTCTTGCAGTGGGAATAAACCAAATGATTCTTCCTTTGGACACAACTGGTTGGATGGGGGATGAATGTTTAATCCAGGTCCTAACCTCTGATCAGTCCACCCAGATACTACATGCAGTCTGTAGTGGGGAATTTGGTTGATATCTGTAATGCAGAAGGTTAAGGACCTCTTTTGGAGACAAGTACAGTAAGCACATGTAAAGTTATAGGAAAAGTAGAGGATGAAAATAGCAGAAACAAAAAGAGACAGATCAGATACAAGAGTGTTTGGCAACCAAGAAATGAAGAGCTTTATTTCTGTTCCTGATGCTTTCTACTTCCCATAAAGCCTGGCAACATCTCATGTCCTATATTTACAATGAATCACTCTTTACTTGAGCTAGCTTCTGTGGCTTTCTGCAAAGAAGACTACCACTGAGAACAACACAGAAAACATATTTATTATTATTGTCTATAAAATTTGAACTAGAACTCTCAAGCTCCTCCATCTCTAAGATGTAACTTTGTATAACTACCAAACTGTCATGTTAAAATGTCTTCCCATTGCTTTCTACCCTTAGTTATCAGGGCTCTAGATGTTGCAAATATTTGTGTATATATATCAGATGATAAGGCACTACAGAGTGAAACTTATCACGTTTTTAAAGGAAAATATTTTAAAGTTACATTTTGAGATATGTAATACTTTCACATAGTTCAAAGATAAGATACAGAAAGATACATTGTGAACAGTCCCTCTTCCCTATTGTCTTCACTGTTTTAACTTTTTTGGATAGCACTGAGTATATGAAATTTTCATGCATACACAAGTAAATATTCTTATTACCCTATATTTTGCATAAATGACAGCATATATTGTTGTACACCAACTTTTTTCACTTTACTGATCCATCTCAGAGATATTGCCCCATTGGTATATAAAGATGTTCTTCAGTATTTTTAAAGCTTCCTAGTATTCTGTTGTATAAATATACCATAATTTATTTGTTGATTATTAGCTAGTCTCTCAGATGGACATTTAGGTTGTTTCCATTACTTTGCTACTTTAAAAAATACTGCAGTTAATAAACTAGTAGACACATCATTTCTTATGTGTAAAGAAATTTCTCAGAAGTGGAATTGATGGTTTTACATAAGCATTGTATGAGAGTGTCTGTTTTCTCACAGCCTCATCAACAATCTGCCAGTCTAATAGATAAAATGGCACCTCAATGGAGTGTTAATTTGCATTTCTTTTATTATGAGTGAAGTTCAGCATTTTTTCAACTGTTTAAGGGTCACTTTTTATTTCGTTTTCTGTGAAACATGCTATTCTATCTTAGTGTACGATGTGAAACATAGATCCAACTTTATTGCAGAGGATATCCCAGTTATATCAAAACCATGTAATGAATAATATGTTTTTCCACACTAATTTGGAATACTACCTTTTACATATACTAAATTCCCATGTGCATTTGTGTCCATTTCTGGGGTTTTCTAATCTATTCTGTTGATCTGCCTTTTCATGCACTGATACCATATTATTTTAATTGATGAGATTTAATGATGTTTTAGGTTTATTACAAAATATTTTAACTTCTGTTGCTCTTATAAATACATACTTTCATTTTACCACATCTTCTAATAGGTTAATTAGAATCATTTTTTGTTTGCATATATAAAAGCTACTGATCTCAGTACACAAATTTGGAACTCCAGTTTTCCTGAAATTTGTTTGTGAAAGTTTATCAGTTGATTTTTCTTTGGTACTCATCTAGAATGAAATATTTTTTCTCAACCAATACAATACTTATATCTCTATCTTCTTTCTTTTCCCTAAGTGTTGTGACTACTACTTCCAGTAAATGTGAAATAACAATAATGATAATGGACATTATTATTATTGTCTTGGTCCTGAGTTTACTGAGAATGTTTCTCCATTAGAGAAATGCTATGTTAGATTTGCATTAGGATACATATATATTTGTGTTAAGAATATATCCATCTCATTCTACTTACAGTATTTTTCTTTGAAAATCAATAATGACTATTGAACTCTGTCAAATGATTTCCCAATTTTGATATAAATTATCATATTCTCCTTAGACTTATAGTATATCACTAGCTTTCCCTAATGTTGAACAATGCTTATATTCTGCAATGAACCTCCCTTTTTCCTTGTGCATTATTCTTTAAATGTGTTGGTGGAGTCTACTTGATAAATTTCATTTAATATTTTGTGAGTGAGATTGGTAAGACTCGTACATAGTTTTTTTTTTTTTTTTCTTTTGGGGAGAATTAGGCAATTTTTGTCAGGTTTGGCATAAAAGTTATGAACATTATAGGAAAAACTTTAGAAGTGTTCCTTACTTTCCAAGCAATTTAAATAATAATGAAGTTGTTTGCTCTCTTATGAAAATTTCTGAACCTGACTTTTCTGAGGTGAACTATGACATATTTTTCTGTTTCTTTGTGGAAATCAGTCAACTCTCTTTTTGAGGTAAGTTTTGGTAAACATTATTTTAGTAAAGAATTATACATTTCAAATGTATTTGCCCTGAATTTTATAAATAACTTTTTATAATTTACTTAATTTTTTCTGTTATTTATAGTTATTTAGTACTTAGAGTTCATATTTTTTGTAGTTTTGTTTGTTCACTTTTTCCTCCTTTCCTAATTAATCTACTTGATTTTATAGCCAAAGACTAGCTATTATTTTTTTAATTATATTTTTCTGTTTTCTAAGTCATTAATTTCTGAGTTTGTCTTTATTAATTACTTTTCTTTTTTCTCAATTTAATTATTTTTAACCTAACCTTCTGGGTCAAAAGTTTAAATCTTTGTTTTATTCTTTCTTTTTTGTTGATAAAGTTATTTAAGGCTACAATTAATTGTATTTCACAGGATTTTATATGTAGAGTTTTGATCTCCCCCCTACTTATATTACAAATTCTGTTATTTCAATAAGTATTTCCTATTTGACCCAAAGGTAGTTTAAAGGAAATTTCTTCCCCTGTATTTCCCAAACAATGTTTTTACTGTTTGTTTGTATTTACTCCATCATGATCAGCTAATCAATATCAATATATTGTTACAGTGTGATCAATATTGTGTTTACTCATGAAAATTTACTGAGATTTTCTTCATAGCATAGTACATGCTCATTTAAAAATTGTCCATGGGTGCTTTAAAGGAAGATGTATTTTCAGTTTCAAGGTACAGAGTTTTGTTTACGTGTTTTAGTAATTGATTATTATGTTATTTAATGCTATCTCACTTCTGTCACCTTTATCAGCTTGGACTGAGAGTGGTGAAATAAGTTTCCTACTAGTAATGTGACTACAGGAAATTTGCTGCTTTTGATGCAAAAATTTTCATCACTACTACATCTTCATTGTGATTTTCAGCATTTGGTATTAGAAAGTGCCCTATTTCTCATTTTATTGCTTTTGAACTGAATTTCACCTTGCCTGTTAGTAGCATCATGACCCTTGCTTTACTTTTGTTTCCATTTACTTGGTGTAACATTATCATCCTTTTATTTCAGCCTTTCCAATTCACTTTGTTTGAGCTGTACCTATTAAATAAAGCATAGAGTTGGGTCTTGATTTGAGATGCAATCTAAAGGATTTGTTTTTGTTTTTGTTCTGTGCCTTTTATGATATAATCAATATAGTTGGTCAGCTAAGTCATCCTATTTCATGCTATTTTTTCTGGTTTTTACATATTTTACCACTTGGTCTGCTGCTTTCTTTACTTTTTTTTTTTTTTTTTTTTTTTTTTTGCGGTATGTGGGCCTCTCACTGTTGCGGCCTTTCCCACCACAGAGCACAGGGTCTAGACATGCAGGCTCAGCGGCCAAGGCTCAAGGGTCCAGCTGGTCTGCGGCATGTGGGATCCTCCCGGACTGGGGCACGAACCCATGTCCCCTGCATCAGCAGGCAGATTCTCAACCACTGCACCACCAGGGAAGCCCTGGTCTGCTGTTCTCTAAAAATTTTAAATGGGTAGTGTATATAAGTCCATGCCACTCTTTCACTTTGTCCCAGCTTACCCTTCCCCCTCCCCATATCCTCAAGTCCATTCTCTAGTAGGTCTGCAACTTTATTCCCATCTTGCCCTTAGGCTCTTCATGACCAATTTTTTTGTTTGTTTGTTTCTTTTAGATTCCATATATATGTGGGAAGCAGCCGCATAGCACAGGTAGATCAGCTCGGTGCTTTGTGACCACCTAGAGGGGTGGGATAGGGAGGGTGGGAGGGAGGGAGACACAAGAGGGAAGAGATATGGGGATATATATATATGTATAGCTGATTCACTTCGTTATAAAGCAGAAACTAACACACCATTGTAAAGCAATTATACTCCAATAAAGATGTTAAAAATAAAATAAAATAAAATGGGTAGTTCTTTCGATATTTTTACAAAAACAATACCCTCAACCTACTAATATTTTAGATAGCATCAATAGTTCCCTAATACGAAAAATGATAAGATTTCTTCCCCTAACACCCATTCTCCACCACTGGCCTTTAGTCAATACTATTTCCATCCTTATGTTTTTCCATTACATGTAAGAGTAATGTGCTTATGTTAAGCTCAGTGTGCTTATACTTCTATTGAGTGACTCAGTCAGCTTTAAATGATTACATAGCTATTAAAGATAAAGCCTCACACTGTTTCCCACTTTTCCTCCATAGTTGTTATTTTTATCATTTCAGCATTATCATAGCACATTTCATTCATATTCTGTTCTATCACCATGATCCCCACATTTGTTCTAGACTTTATTCTTCAGTTATGTTTGTAGCACTCACTAACACTTTTGACCCACCTTTCAGGATCTTTTCTGATTGACTGAAGTTTTTTCTCTAATAATTTCACCAAGAATGGTCTCCTGAAAACAATCTTTCCTGAGTTCTTGAATGTTCAAAGTGTTTGTCTGTAGACTTTACACCTGAGGACAGTTTGGCTGAAATAAAATACTTAGCTCATATTTTCTTTCCTTGACTCTCTTGTAGGTATTTCTTCAGTGTTTTCTGTTCTAGAATAATGCTGCAGAGTTGTATGAAGCCAGTCTAATATTTTTTCTCTTAAGTATGACATGATCTTTTCCCCTACATATCCAAAATATATATTTTTTTATTCTTTAAAAAATCCATTAATTTTCCTAGGATATTTCACAGTCTTAGGCACTCCAGGGTAATTTTTCCTGGCAAGACGTTCAAAGTATAATTTATAATCTTTTATTTCATGCATAGAAGTTTTCTTGAATTATTACTTCAAATATTTGTTCTGTTCCATTGGAGGAGGAAGAGGCTTTCTTCTGAAGGACCCCAATTATGTGTATGTTAGATCTCTTTTCACTGTTTCTTATAGTTATTATTTTCTCTTTCAATTCTTTCCTTTTATCCATATTATTTTTTGCTGTTTTCATTTCCATGTTATATGTCCTTTACAGTGCTTTGCAATCTTTATTACTTTTTCTTCCATTCTGTCGTTATTTCAGTGATTATGGGTTTTTTTTGTCATCTTTCTTATATTCTGCAAATTCATTTTCTATCTCCTCCTATTTTTCTGCCTTGGTTCTGTCACTTAGGCTTTACAGCTTTCACTCATAGAGGTGATGATACACTAAGTTTTCTTGTTTTAAATAAATAGCAAAATATGAGTCATTATTTTTATATGTTCAACTGCAGTATGTTTCTGGAGAGTATGATTCATCTATTGGTAAATGTATTTGCTTTTTTCCACAATTTCTTACAGTATTTATGTTTTAAGGCCATAATAATATCTTATTACTCATTACCTAATGTTTTGACTTCGTTTAGACTAGTTATTTAGAGGATGATCCTGCAGAGGTGGTTAGGCAGTGAGAGGAGGTAACATTCCAAGATTATTAACCCAAAGGTTCTATCCTTTTTTTGCAGCCATGCACACAGATGGCTTCCTGCAAATATAGCTTTTTTATGTGGGATTCCTTGAGTAATTTCACCTACTCTGTTTTGCTGAACAAAATCAAGTACAGGAAGAGCTTTTTGTTTTTGTTGTTTCCTATGAGCATTGCCCACCCACGTTCCAACACTTATTTATGCAAAGAAGGGCAAATTACCATGCTGTCTGAGATCTCTCACTTCTGACTCTATAATATTTGTTTCCACTTTCTCTTCTACAGTTTTTGTCTGATTTAAGCAGCTCTTGGCAGCTCCTAAAATACTTTGGAGTATACCAGTTATATCTATATTCTGATTTTACTGAAAAAAAATGTGTTTGGATGTGTTTGATATTACTGATGTTGACTTTAAGAAGAAATGTGAGCTAGCTTACTAGAAAATATAAGTTTAAATATTTTAGTGTCCTTTTCACAAATAAAGAAAATTAAATTGATGTATATTATTCTTAAAATTTAACATGAGTTTATATATTTTTTCTAAGCAAATTTTATATTTGGCCGCCCAAAACAAAAGGAAGTACAGAGCCCAATTATTTATCTGATTAGAAATAGAAGACAAATTCCCTGGAGGTGAGATATACCATGTATAGAACTAGGAAAAACAAAAATAACAGTATAATATACAGATTTTATTCTAATATATACTTATATAGTATGTGTTTCTTACTAAAAGCAGAAAGCTTTAAATCCAAGATCACACATGTTTTCAAAGAGGGAAATTTGCCTATTATAATGTGCAATAAACTATTGAACATAATTTCATTCAACAGTGCTACATCTTTATAATTTCTCTAAATAAGCCAAAGAAAGTTTATCTTAAAATACTTATCAGACTATATTATATCTGCATAGTACCTTTGTATAATTATATAACTTCTGAAAATAAAGATATAAAAATTGACTCTATATTTGTTTTCCTAACAAAATATTAAAATTATTACACTGTCAGGTACTATATCATCATAAAAATTATGTCCAATAGGATTACCAAAACAAAAGTCTCCTCAGACTCTCCTCCACTTTTTACCAATTCATACTTTTGATGTTTTGCCAGTTACTGATGAGTCAACTCTGCCCTTTCTCTTTCATTCATCTTCTCATTTTCATTTCTGCTGCTACTACCAAATCAAATTTTCATTATCTTTCACCTTGACAATAGCCTCATAGAAACATGAAAAGTTATTGTTGAAGGGAACTTTGCAATCATATCTAGGCCACCAAATATCAGGTCTGGATTTAATTGCAGCTGTTACTAGGTGATGGTTTGAGACTATCGGTATAGTTTAGGTATAACAGAAATAGTAGTAAGGAATCTAGGTGATGCAATCCATCCTGGATTCAATCAAGTAGCAGCTGTCATGCAGAAAACCCAACCTTTGACAGAACTGTGGAAATCAGTCTGTGGTTTACAGTGAACGTCTAAGGCACTATGGGCAAACTAATCTAAAACTAAAGTAAAAGTGTGCCAGGTGCTGTGGACTGTGTTAACATAATAAGAAAAGGAATTAGGGACCTGAGCTTTAAAAGCAACTTAATGCCTGTGCATCATCTCATTAGGTATTATGTCTTGGGCTTGATAGGAAACCAGATACTTGGGGAATAAACTTTATTTCTGTTATATGAATATGGTTAAAATCAGTGTTTTGAGAATAAAGTTTAGAACATAATTACTGAAATAAAGTAGCTATACAAGTAAAAAGTAACAGAAAACAGGTAGCAATACAACTAAAACTAGAGATTATATTGATTTATATCATAAGGACATATAGTTTTATTCACTATTGAGAACTGGAATTTTTGTTTTTACATTTATCTCAGTGTATTGTAATGGTTCATTTTAATTAATTTATTTATTTATTTCTCTGTTTATTTATTTATTTTTAACATCTTTATTGCAGTATAATTGCTTTACAATGGTTTGTTAATTTCTGCTTTATAACAAAATGAATCAGCTATACATACACATATATCCCCATATCTCTTCCTTCTTGCATCTCCCTTTCTCCCACCCTCCATATCCCACCCCTCTAGGTGGTCATAAAGCACCAAACTGATCTCCCTGTGCTATGCGGCTGCTTCCCACTAGCTATCAATTTTACATTTGGTAGCGTATATGTGAATGACACTCTCTCCCTTTGTCCCAGCTACCCTTACCCTTCCCCATGTCCTCAAGTACATTCTCTAGTAGATCTGCATCTTTAATCCCATCCTGCCCTTAGGTTCTTCATACCATTTTTTTTTTTAGATTACATATATATGGGTTAGCATATGGTATTCATTTCTCTCTTTCTGACTTACTTCACTCTGTATGACAGACTCTAGGTCCATCCACCTCACTACAAATAACTCAATTTCGTTTCTTTTTATGGCTGAGCAATATTCCATTGTATATATGTGCCACATCTTCTTTATCCATTCATCTGTTCATGGATACTTAAGTTGCTTCCATGTCCTGGCTATTGCAAATAGAGCTGCAATGAACACTGTGGTATATGATTCTTTTTGAATTATGGTTTTCTCAGGGTATATGCCCAGTAGTGGGATTTCTGGGTCATATGGTAGTGCTATTTTTAGTTTTGTAAGGAACATCCATACTGTTCTCCATAGTGGCTATATCAATTTACATTCCCACCAACAGTGCAAGAGGGTTCCCTTTTCTCCACACCTTCTCTAGAATGTATTGTTTGTAGATTTTTTAATGATGGCCATTCTGACTGGTGTGAGGTGATACCTCATTGTAGTTTTGATTTGCATTTCTCTAATGATGCTTGATGTTGAGCATCCTTTCATGTGTTTGTTGGCAATCTGTATATCTTCTTTGGAGAAATGTCTGTTTAGGTCTCTGCCCATTTTTGGATTTGGTTGTTTGTTTTTTTGATATTGAGCTGTATGAGCTGCTTATAAATTTTGGAGATTAATCCTTTGTCAGTTGCTTCATTTGCAAATATTTTCTCCCATTCTGAGGGCTGTCTTTTCATCTTGTTTATGTTGTCCTTTGCTGTGCAAAAGCTTTTAAGTTTCATTAGGTCCCATTTGTTTATTTTTGTTTTCATTTCCATTTCCCTAGGAGGTGGGTCAAAAAGGATCTTGCTGTGATTTATGTCATAGAATGTTCTGCCTTTGTTTTCCTCTAAGAGTTTTATAGTGTCTGGCCTAACATTTCGGTCTTTACTTCATTTTGAGTTTATATTTGTGTATGGTGCTAGGAAGTGGTCTAATTTCATTGTTTTACATACAGCTGTCCAGTTTTCCCAGCACCACTTATTGAAGAGGCTGTCTTCTCTCCATTTTATACTCTTGCCTCCTTTATCAAAAATCAGGTGACCATATGTGCACAGCTTTATCTCTGGGCTTTCTATCCTGTTTCATTGACCTATATTTCTTTTTTTGTGCCAGTACCATACTGTCTTGATTACTGTAGCTTTGTAGTATAGTCTGAAGTCAGGGGGCCTGATTCCTCCAGCTCCGTTTTTCTTTCTCAAGATTGCTTTGGCTATTGCTTTGGCTATTCAGGGTCTTTTGTGTTATCCTCAATGGTGAAAAACTGAAACCATTTACACTAAGATCAGGAACAAGACAATGTTGCCCACTATCACCACTATTATTCAACATTGTTTTGGAAGTTTTAGCCACAGCAATCAGAGAAGAAAAAGAAATAAAAGGAATCCTAGTTGGAAAAGAAGAAGTAAAGTTGTCACTGTTTTCAGATGACATGATACGATACATAGAGAATCCTAAAGATGCTACCAGAAAACTACTAGAGCTAATCAATGAATTTGGTAAAGTAGGAGGATACAAAATTAATGCACAGAAATCTCTTTCATTCCTATACACTAATGATGAAAAATCTAAAAGAGAAATTAAGGAAACACTCCCATTTACCATTGCAACAAAAATAATAAAATACCTAGGAATAAACCTACCTAAGGAGACAAAAGACATATATGCATAAAATTATAAGACACTGATGAAAGAAATTAAAGATGATACAGACAGATCAAGATATATACCATGTTCTTGCATTGTAAGAATCAACTTTGTGAAAATGACTATACTACGCAAAGCAATCTACAGATTCAATGCAATCCCTATCAAACTACCACTGGCATTTTTAACAGAACTAGAACAAAAAATTTCACCATTCGTATGGAGAGTTGGGATTAAGATATAATACTAGCTAACACATGTTAAGCATTTATTTTATGCCAGGCATGATTTTACACATTTTATCTGTACCAAATCACTTAATCCTGTCTATGATCCAATAAGGCAGTTATATTATTTTCCAGACTTAAAGTTAAGAAGACTGAAACAAGGAGTTACTGAGTAACTCATTCAATAAAAAAAACTTAGTTTAAACCCCGGCACTACAGTTCTGGAATCTTCAATTATAATCATTTGGAATACATGGTTCTTTGAAACTGTGCATAGGCATATGACTCCTGCTATCTCATTTCAGTCAGATGAGATCCTGAATAGAACAGTTTTCATGCAGGAAGCCTTTGCTGAAAGAGAAACCACCTGAAAAAAAAATCTACTTTTTTCTTAATATACCATACTACCCGTGGATTGTAGATTGTTTGCACAGAAGGCCATAAGAACCCCTTCCATCCTTGTATGCATGACCCAATGTAGATGACTTTGCCATTCCTCTCCTTAAAAGTTAAGGGGAATCTATGACCCTGCCCTTGCATTTCGATTATCCTGTAACGACTGCTTTGACCAAAATAATGGGGTGAGAATAACGCTGTGTGACTTCTAAGCCTTGGCTTCAAGAAGGCTTGAAGCTTGTACATTCATTCTCTTGGAACAAACCTACCTTGTGAACAACTGGGCTAGCCTCCTTGAGGATGAGGTACCATGTGAAGAGAGATAGAGGATGGGATATCATGTGAAGAGGGATAAATGTGTAGATTAAAAAAATCCAATTACTCCATTGTAAAGCAATTATACTCCAATAAAGATGTTAAAAAAAAATCCAATTTTCCCAATTGACACCTGAGACATGTGAGAAGCCCATCCCAGGCCAACCAGCCTCTAAGCAACCACCCAACTGATTCCAATTCATGTAAAAACAGCTGAAAACATGTGTAGCAGAACTTCTGGTTGATCCCAGATCAAAATGCCATCCATGGAATCATAAGCAAATAAATGTGGGGTTGTTTGTTATGTAGCAATAGGTAACTGACACACTTTAAACACAAAAATCCATTAGAAAATTGGTCATCCTGGTTATTCCTCCTGATTGGTTAATTTCATAATCTGCTTGTTGACAGTGATTGTTTAAATTAGGTCTTTCTTGATATTTTGTTTTATTACCCTCTATCTTTCAATACTTTCTCAAGTCCTTTGGGCTTTACTCTCATTTCCAATATGACTGGCTTATACTATATAATTTCTCGGGGGCTTCCCTGGTGGCGCAGTGGTTGAGAGTCCACCTGCCGATGCAGGGGCCACGGGTTCGTGCCCCGGTGCGGGAGGATCCCACATGCCGCGGAGCGGCTGCGCCCGTAAGCCATGTCCGCTGAGCCTGCTCGTGAGGAGCCTGTGCTCCGAAACAGGAGAGGCCACAGCGGTGAGAGGCCCGCGTTCCGCAAAAAAATAATAATAATAGTTTCTCTGTCTCTGTCTCTCTATATGTGTGGGTATGTGTGTGTGTGTGTATAAAATATTACATACATTATATATAAACACATATATAAAATATTGTATGATTTTATGGGGTACTAGTCACCTCAACTTCTCTCTTTAAATCCCAAAATCATTTAGTTCAAATTATTCTGAGATGACAGCTTTATATGTGTGTATATGTAGAAAGGAAATGAGAAAGACTATTTAAATAGCTATTTAATACAGCTATTTAATATTCACTGTCCACAATCACTTTCTGAACTATCTCCCCCAAAGCACATAGGTATCCTTTTGTATGTATTCATTTCTTTCATACTTTTATTACAAAATAACCTAAATTATGGTTCTTTCTCTTGTTACCCTGGATTCTTTCTTAGAACAGAAACCCTACTGAAAGTGTAAACTGTCAAATTTTCGTCCATTATGAAAATCTCTCAATACTGACAATTAGCTTCTAGTTGTTTAAATCACCAAGTGTTACCTTCCATCCCCACAGCCAGCCTAAAAAATGCCCCACAATGTTAAGTCAAAGGTACAAAACCTTGCAAGAAATAATCTTAATGTGGGATTGGTTGCTCTTCAAATTTTCTTATGAAGGATGCACATAAGGACATAGAGTCTGCTTATGCCATTTATATGAGTCTAAAACTATGCTCAGTTTTATAGGAGATGAAAAGTGGGAATCAATGTCAGTACCAACAATTAATATTCATAAGGATTACAGACTGATGCATAATTATCAAGTTTTCACATGTGTCATTTCTTTTCATCATCATATCAACCCTGCATTTGGGGCCTGGGAAGGGTGTGACTTGTCCAGGGCTGCAGATCCAGTTTAAAGACAGAAAAAAACAGAAACCTATATTTATTATGAATTCTTATTAGATTCCTACTAAGTATGCCGTGGATCTTAATTTTGTTTTACATATGTTATATCTACATAATTAGAAAGAAGGACATACCTCTGTATATACTCTGATGTTAAGGATGCTAGGCAATATTAATATTTGACATCTTAACAAGGAGTTCTAAGAAAACTCTTAAATCTAGAAGGCTTATATTTTCATATGTTTGCCTACATATTTCAGTTTAATTGAGGAAGCAATTTTTAGTCTTTAATTAATTGGAACTGTAATTATTCAGCCTGGAGAAGTCAATTTAATGAAGATTTTCAGCTACATAAGGAGCTCTCAAGATGATCATGCCTATTTCCACTTAAAACTGATTTATAAGTAAAGAAGATGAGGAAAATATTCCTGACAGTGAAGGTTAGCAAATTTTAGAAAACACAAAGGTTACAGAAATTCTTTCATGACTGTTATTAAATAAATCTTCATATTTCTTATTCTAGTTATAATTTTGTCTGCACATGAATAAGTTACTTAAAAATAATGTTTCTTTTGCAGTTTTGAATGATTCTGTGGCTGCATATAGTAATGTATTTAAATCTGATCACAATGCAATTAACCATGTATTACTATTTGGTAATTAAAAGATGGTCATTAATTTTTTTGACACTTCAGGGGAGTCAAACTTTTGAAAATAAGCAAAAAGTATAAAGAAAACTTTGGGGGGACTGTCTTGTTGCCAGACAATATTCATGTGTTTAATTTAAATGCTAGTTAAGATTTCATAAATAATTCTAAGTTAAATATAAGAAGGGGGAGTTGGGAGGTACCAAACAGTAATGATGAAAAGCCCCTTATTTTTAGGCCATGAATGCTCCCAGAGAACAGAGAAAATGAGAGACAGAAAATCTCGACAGACAAACACACAGCAGATGAAGGAGCAAGGTAAAAACCCACCAGACCAAACAAATGAAGAGGAAACAGGCAGTCTACCTGAAAAAGAATTCAGAGTAATGATAGCAAAGATGATATAAAATCTTGGAAATAGAATGGAGAAAACACAAGAAACGTCTAACAAGGATATAGAAGAACTAAAGTGCAAACAATGTTGAACAACACAATAAATGAAATTTAAAATTCTCTAGAAGGAATTAACAGCAGAATAACTGAGGCAGAAGAACAGATAAGCGACCTGGAAGATAAAATACTGGAAATAACTACTGCAGTGCAGAATAAAGAAATAAGAATGAAAAAAATTGAGAACAGTCTCAGAGACCACTGGGACAACATTAAACGCACCAACATTCGAATTAGAGGGGTCCCAGAAGAAGAGAAAAAGAAAGGGACTGAAAAATATTTGAAGAGATTATAGTTGGAAACTTTCCTAAAATGGGAAAGGAAATAGTTAATCAAGTCCAGGAAGCACAGAGTCCCATACAAGATAAATCCAAGGAGAAACATGCCAAGACACATATTAATCAAAAAATCAAAAATTAAATACAAAGAAAAAATATTAAAAGCAGTAATGGAAAAACAACAAATAACATACAAGGGAATCTCCATAAGGTTAACAGCTGATCTTTCAGCAGAAACTCTGCAAGCCAGAAGGGAGTGGCAGAACTTATTTAAAGTGATGAAAGGGAAAATCCTACAACCAAGATTACTATAACCAGCAAGGATCTCATTCAGATTCAAAGGAGAAAATAAAACCTTTACAGACAAGCCAAAGCTAAGAGGATTCAGCACCACCAAATCAGCTTTACAACAAATGCTAAAGGAACTTCTCTAGGCAGGAAACAAGAGGAGGAAAACTCCTAAAATAACAAACCCAAAACAATTAAGAAAATGGAAATATGAACACACATATCGATAATTACCTGAAATGTAAATGGATTAAATTCTCCAACCAAAAGACATAGACCGGCTGAATAGGTACAAAAACAAGACCCATATATATACTGTCTACAAGCAGAGACCCACTTGAGACCTAGAGACATATACAGACTAAAAGTGAGGGGAAGTAAAAAGATATTCCATGCAAATGGAAATCAAAAGAAACCTGGAGTAACAATTCTCATATCAGACAAAACAGACTTCAAATTAAAGACTATTACAAGAGATAAAGAAGGACACTACATAATGATCAAGGGATTGATCCAAGAAGAAGACATAACAATTCTAAATATATATGCACCCAACATAGGAGCACCTCAACACATAAGGCACATGCTAACAGCCATATACGGGGAAAACGACAGTAACACAATCATAGTAGGGGACGTTAACACCTCACTTTCACCAATGGACAGATCATCCAAAATGAAAATAAAGAAGGAAACACAAGCTTAAATGCTACATTAAACAAGATGGACTTAACTGATATTTATAGGACATTCCATCCAAAAACAACAGAATACACTTGCTTCTCAAGTGCTCATGGAACATTCTCCAGGATAAATCATATCTTGGGTCACAAATCAAGCCTTGATAAATTTAAGAAAATTGAAATCGTATCAAATATCTTTTCCAACCACAACGCTATGAGACTAGATATCAATTACAGGAAAAAATCTGTAAAAAATACAAACACATGCAGGCTAAACAATACACTACTTAATAATTAAGAGATCACTGAAGAAATCAATGAGGAAATCAAATAATACCTAGAAACAAATGACAATGAAAACAGGACGACTCAAAACCTATGGGATGCAGCAAAAGCAGTTCTAAGAGAGAATTTTAGAGCAATAGAGTCCTACCTCAAGAAACAAGAAACATCTCAAATACACAAGTTAATCTTATACTTAAAGCAATTAGAGAAAGAAGAACACAAAAACCCCAAAGTTAGCAGAAGGAAAGAAATTATAAAGATCAGATCAGAAATAAATGAAAAACAAATGAAGGAAATGATAGCAAAGATCAGTAAAACTAAAAGCTGGTTCTTTAAGAAGATAAATAAAATTGATAACCCAATAGCCAGACTCATCAAGAAAAAAAGAAGACCCAAATCAACAGAATTAGAAATGAAAAAGGAGAAGTAACAAGTGTTACTACAGAAATGCAAAGGATCATGAGAGATTACTACAAGCAACTATATGCCAACAAAATGGACAACATGGAAGGAATGGACAAATTCTTAGTAAAGCACAACCTTCTGAGACTGAGCCAGGAAGAAATAGAAAATATAAACAAACAAATCATAAGCACTGAAATTGAGACTGTGATTAAAAATCTTCCACGAAACAAAAGCACAGAACCAGATGGCTTCACAGGTGAATTCTATCATATATTTAGAGAAGAGCTAATACCTATCTTTCTTAAACTCTTCCAAAATATACCAGAGGGAGGAACACTCCCCAACTCATTCTACAAGGCCACCATCATCCTGATACCAAAACCAGACAAAGATGTCACAGAGAAAGAAAACTACAGGCCAATATCACTGATGAACATAGGTGCAAAAATTCTCAACAAAATACTAGCAAACAGAATCCAAGAGCACATTAAAAGGTTCATATACCATGATCAAGAGGGGTTTATCCCAGGAATGCAAGGATTCTACAATATACGCATATCAATCAATGTGTTACACCACAGTAACAAATTGAAGGATAAAAACCATCTGATCATCTCAAGAGATGAAGAAAAAGGTTTTGACAAAATTCAATACCCATTTATGATAAAAACTCCCCAGAAAGTAGGCATACAGGGAAGTTACCTCAACACAATAAAGGCCATATCTGACAAACGCAGAGCCAACATCCTTCTCACTGTTGAAAACCTGAAACCACTTCCACTAAGATCAGGGACAAGGTAAGGTTGCCCACTATCACCACTATTATTTAACATAGTTTTGGACGTTTTAGCCACAGCAATCGGAGAAGAATAAGAAATAAAGGGAATCCAAATCAGAAAAGAAGAAGTAAAACTCACTGTTTGCAGATGACATGAGAGTCTACATGGAGAATCCTAAAAATGCTACCAGGAAACTACGAGAGCTAATCAATGAATTTGGTAAAGTAGCAGGATACAAAATTAATGCACAGAAATCTCTGGCATTCCTATACACTAATGATGAAAAATCTAAAAGATAAATTAAGGAAACACACCCATTTACCATTGCAACAAAAAGAATAAAATACCTAGGAATAAACCTATGTAAGGAGACAAAAGACCTGTATGCAGAAAACTATAAGACACTGATGAAAGAAATTTAAGATGATACATACAGATGGAGAGATATACTATGTTTTTGGGTTGGAAGGATCAGCATTGTGAAACTGACTATATTACCCAAAGCAATCTATAGATTCAGTGCAATCCCTATCACACTACCACTGGCATTTTTCACAGAACTAGAACAAAAATTGTCATAATTTGTATGGAAACACAAAAGACCCCGAATACCCAAAGCAATCTTGAGGCAGAAAAACGGAGCTGTAGGAATCAGGCTCCCTGACTTCAGACTATACTACAAAGCTACAGTAATAAAGACACTATGGTACTGGCACAAAAACAAAAAATATAGATCAATGGAACAGGATAGAAAGCCCAGGGATAAACCCATGCACATATGGTCACCTTATTTTTGATAAAGGAGGCAAGAACATACAATGCAGAAAAGACAGCCTCTTTAAAAATGGTGCTGGGGAAACTGGACAGCTACATGTAAAAGAATGAAATTAGAACACTACCTAACATCATACACAAAAATAAACTCAAAATGGAGTAAAGACCTAAATGTAAGGCCAGACACTATCAAACTCTTAGAGGAAAACATAGGCAGAACACCCTATGACATAAATCACAGCAAGATCCTTTTTAACCCACCTCCTAGAGAAATGGAAATAAAAACAAAAATAAACAAATGGGACCTAATGAAACTTAAAAGCTTTTGTGCAGCAAAGGAAACCATAAATAAGACAAAAAGACAACCCTGAGAATGAGAGAAAATATTTGCAAATGAAGAAACTGACAAAGGATTAATCTCCAAAATTTATAAGCAGCTCATGCAGCTCAATATCAAAAAAAAACAAACACCCCAATCCAAAAATAAGCAGAAGACCTAAACAGACATTTCTCCAAAGAAGATATACAGATTGCCAACAAACACATGAAAGAAAGCTCAACGTCACTAATCATTAGAGAAATGAAAATCAAAACTACAATGAGGTATCACCTCACACCAGTCAGAATGGCCATCATTAAAAAATCTACAAACAATACATTCTGGAGATGGTGTGGAGAAAAGGGAACCCTCTTGCACTGTTGGTGGGAATGTAAATTGACATAGCCACTATGGAGAACAGTAAGGAAGTTCCTTAAGAAACTAAAAATTGAACTACCATATGACCTAGAAATCCCACTACTGGGCATATACCCTGAGAAAACCATAATTCAAAAAGACACATGCACCCCAATGTTCACTGAAGCTCTATTTACAATAGCCAGGACATGGAAGCAACCTAAGTGCCCATCGACAGATAATGGATAAAGAAGATGTGGCACATATATACAATGGAATATTACTCAGCCATAGAAAGAAACAAAATTGAGTTATTTGTAGTGAGGTAGATGGACTTAGAGTCTGTCACACAGAGTGAAGTAAGTCAGAAAGAGAAAAACAAATACTGTATGCTAACACATATATATGGAATTGGAAAAAAGAAAAAAAAATGGTTCTGAAGAACCTAGGGGCAGGACAGGAATAAAGACATATGTAGAGAATGGATTTGAGGACATTGGGAGGGGGAAGGGTAAGCTGGTACGAAGTGAGGGAGTGGCATGGACATATATACACTACCAAATGTAAAATAGATAGCTAGTGGGAAAGAGCCGCATTGCACAGGGAGATCAGCTCGGTGCTTTGTGACCACCTAGAGGAGTGGGATAGGGAGGGAGGGAGGGGACATGGGGATATATGTATAGCTGATTCACTTTGTTATACAGCAGAAACTAACATACCATTGTAAAGGAATTATACTCCAATAAAGATGTTAAAAAAAAAATGGAAATCTGATTCTTTCACTCTCCATCCAGCTACCTCGCCTCTTTGGCCACTAGTCTCCTTTCTTTGCTCTTTCCCCGCTCAGCTTACATGATCCCTCCCGTGTCTCCCACTCAGGTTAGGTCTCCTTGGAATGCAGCCTCATAGTTCTTTACATTCCATTATATCACTTTTAAAATTGTTTCACCATGTGGTATGTGTTGTATTTAATATTTGTCTCCCACCAGCCTAGGATCTCCTTAAGAGCAGGGATTATGGGTGTCCTCTTCACGTATATATTTCCAGAACCTGCCCAATGCCTGACATGAAGCAGGTTCCCCAGTAGCCTGTTAAATGAATGAGTACATTTGCAGTGAATAATATTTTCTTTACTAATCTCTTCATTTATTCAATAATTCAATTAAACATTTAATAAGGATTTAGTTTATGCTCAGTCCTAAAGCTATCATGGGCAAAAGGGATGCATAAACCTTGCTCCAATTTACTTTCTAATTCATTAAGAATAACATATAATAAGTTCCATAATATTAAAAAAAATTCTTTCATAGAAGTTAGTTTTCTTATGACAGTGATTACATTTTTAAAAATCTTGATCTGAATAGCATGTTCCTCGTAGTAACAACACCCAACTTTGCAAAAGTGCCTTTTAGAGGTGAGTTAAACAAGCAGATATATCTCACAAACCACACAAAAAGGAATTAGTAGTCCTGATAGCATAGTTCTTCTACTGTTCCAAGTTTATTTTCACATTGTTTTTCATTGGGTTTAACCCACTATGACTATTATCAGGTTACTAGTAACTTGAAAGAATTTTGAATTTTATTTTCTGAAATAATTACCTAGTATATGTGAAATATAATGTAACTACTTTTATAGAAAAGGTATAATTTTTACCTAAGCAACAGTGAATAATTCCAGGTGTGTACACACTCACACACACAACACACACACACATTAGAACTCCAACAGCAGTGCTTAAAATAGTACCACTCCCTTCATTGCATTCTATTATTTATCATATAAAATGTCACCTAACTAAAAATTGTTCAATCATAAAATGATAGATTATTCAAACGTCTAGCTATAATAGTTGCAGTGAAATCCTTAACTTAGAGTATTTGATGAGTGTTAAGACCTCAAGACTTCAAACCTTGTTTCTGTTTGGGGACTGTTGTTTCAAGTATCTACAATTTATTCATCTTTATACATAAAACATATGTTCAATTTTAATAGTTGTATATGATGCAGAATTTGAACATTTAAGGGATGTTGTTACACCACATTAAGTTTAACCCTCATTTACGTCTTGGATGATAGATGAAAGAATTCCAACTGAGGCGATTTTATGAACCAGTTAAATGATTTGTATTCAGAACAGCATTAAAAGTCCCCATGACAAAGTGTACTTGAACAAAAATACCCTGCTTGTGACACATCCTTTACAAGTAAAGCGTTTTCATTTTTCACATGTTGCATCTCATTTATTTTACTCAGGCACACATACTTAAATCTGCAAGATACTGCAAGCTTCCAATACCTTTGAAATAATAAATCACTTCTTGCAGATATTTTCACCCACTGCAAGGCTGCCGTTCATTAATCAAACATTATCAGTTTCTATCATTGCCCAGTGTTAAACAGAAAAGGCACTTCATTTTGAGTTCTGACTTTCATTCACTGGTTAGTCCCTGACCCCACAGTACTCACTGTTTTCACTTTAGAAATGTGAAACCTCCTACAGTGTAATAGATTTTACAGCAAAAATCCTAAATGGTATTATATTTTTTGGATTCTGTATTGCCTTTATCCTGAGCTAAATCACACTACATATCTAAAATGGCAAATAAATGCAGTCATAATATCCATTCAGAATTATATCCACAAAAATAATAAATTTATAACGTATGCTGTGTTTCTATGAATATGCCTAACATCAAATTTCTAAAACACAGGTGCAGGAATATACTTTTTTAAAAAATTTGCTTAAGCTATTTAAATCATTTCAGAAGACAATGAAGGGCAATTTGTCTACCCACAGTAATTTGTAAGCCTACAAAAAGAAATTGGAACAAAGAGACAACTGTAAAATCTTTCTGAATTTTTTTTCTCTCTAGGGAAACACATTATGGAAAATGGATCGACTTGTAATACAAGATATTATGGATGATCTTATGGATCATGAGTCACTGGAGACACCCTATAATATCCTTACGACCTAAAGAACAGACAACTGATGTAAACTGCATTTCTTTACTGGCTTAAAAATAGCCCAATAATACAGATACTACAAAAAAGAATTTGAGCATCATTTTCATTTTCTTTTAAAAAACAGTCTCATGTTATTCATTCTCTTTGACTAACAAGTCTTGTACGATAAGAACTCAAAGCCAACTCTAAGACCAAAATTGATTTTACAATAAATTAATGAACTGGAGACTGCCATGCAATTAAATTTATTTATTTATTTTTGACTGTGTTGGGTCTTCGTTGCTGCACGCGGGCTTTCTCTAGTTGTGGTGAGCAGGGGCTACTCTTTGTTGCAGAGCACGGGCTCTAGGCACACCAGCTTCAGTAGGTGTGGTGCACGGGCTTAGTTGCTCCACAGCATGTGGGATCTTCCTGAACCAGGGCTCGAACCTGTGTCCCCGGCATTGGCAGGAGGATTCTTAACCACTGTACCACCAGGGAAGTCCCCACCCAATTAAGGATAAAGGAAATGCTTTATAAGTATTTCATTTCACCAGTATGAGTCAATATCATTAGTGATTATTCATAAACTTTCTCTCATTAAGGTATGGTGCTAAAAGCCATACATATTGATATGGCCCGTGTTCCAGTAAATTTATAATAAAAATTATGTGAATTTTTGCAAGATCCTTTTTCAGATCAAGATCTGAGGGATTCAAAGTCAGTAAGAAAAGCGACATGAAAAGCATATTACCATGATTTCACTCAGGTATCAACTAACCTTACAGAATATTAATTTGAGGGCAGAAGGGAGAGTAACAGTACCATGGCAAGTTTTTTTGTATGGTGATGCTCCTAAGCCTGGAGGCCTAAAGCATAGAGGCTCCGATGTCATCAATCCAGAAATCCAGATGCCTCCCACTGCCTTGGGAATAAATCCAAACTCCATAAACTTCTTAACCTCATATATGACCCATAACAAGTTATTCATGCCCTACTGTCATGCCCTATCCCTGTCATATACTTTCTTACCCTTCTGCATGAATCTTAGGAATACATCATACAATACCTGCCACAGTTTTCAAATTTCACTCCGTTCTTTCAAGTTCCTGTGTTGTGGTGGACACGATCTTCTCTGCCAGCAATGGAGTTACCTCACCTCCTCTGTCTAAAAAACTCCCACCCTCCCATTTGTACAGTAATTAAAAAAAAAAATTATGAGAGTCTTCAGGAAGTATGTCTAAATAATCATGGAATTGTTAGTGACTAGTAGAGTGCCTAGACCAATAGTAATTTTTAAAAATATGACAAATAATTGAATAAAATAATGGACATGGGTAAAAGTTGTCTTTAGCAGTCAAAATTTGAATTTCTTATTTATGCCTTGATGTGTTCTAGTCCTTACATTTTCATAAAATCAATCCCTCCCCCCTTTTCTTTCTCTATCCATTCTATCTTCTCGTTTTAGTTTCCCACAAGGAAAGGATCTGAAACACTTTTGCATTAGGTTTAAAATAAGTGATAGTGCTAAAATTTTATTCTTTCCATACACATATGCATTTAACTAAAGATAAGCATATGATGTTGTCCTTATGCTAAATAACAAACCTTTAGCTGTGAAATTGTAGGTTTGGGCTTAAAAGTGTTTGAGGAGAGAAATCAGACTCAGATCTCTATTTAAGTCTGAACTTAATGTCTACCAGTGATCAATACTGTGTATGTGCTATCTGTATGTACAATAACTTATCAAGGTGTCATCTATAGTTTATAACCCTCATCTTATCTCAACTAACCCAACAGTCTCAAAAATTAATGGGATAAGTAGAGATGCCATTCACAAATTTGTGTAAGGTTAAATAGGTTACAGATATGTAGCTATAATATATATTCTCCTGCTTTCATAATGTATTTGAGATAGTATAATATTTGAGATAATCTAATAATTGGATAATTACAATGATTGAACACTCACATTAACTCTGAGTTTCCTGGCAATGGAGTAAAAATGAGATGATTATAAACTACATAGATATCAATATCTAATGAAAGAAGGTTTACCAATTCATCAGGAGAGACTATTTTTTTCAAGGAATTTTGTTATACCAATCAATATATAAAATTTACTGACCAATATAACAATGTTCAATAGTAACTGTACCAAAGGAGTAAGATTTCTTTACTTGGCTTTTTAATATTTGAAGAAGTCTTGGGAATTGTAATTATATATATATAGATAGATAGATAGATAGATAGATAGATAGATAGATATTTCCATATAATTTTCAAGATTATGTGAGATATCTTATTGTAACCTTTACATAACATTTGTAAGGCTATAACCTAATATCCTTATAACATTTCTGTACAGAATCACTAATATGTATTATCTGATCTGAGCAGCAAATACATACCTTTAGAAAAAACAACTCGATGACTATATTATCCTATCAGAAATATCTTTTATAAAAATAAGTAAAATATTAAATAGCAAACAATAACAAAAATAGCTTGAAAAATAATCAATCAAAATCAAATATGGACTACCATAAAAGGGATATTTTCTATCTATTGTGTTCTACTTGAATATACACAAATATGATTAAACACTTGCATTTCCCAAGAAAATAATCTTGACAATTAATTTTGCTATGAGGCATTTTGAAAATAAAATCCTATGGGATCCCACTATGAAGTGTCATGGATTAGATTTTTAAAATTACTACACCACTTTCTTACAAACTAGTACATATCCCTTTTTTCCTTAGAGGCTTAAAAACATGGTCTCACTGAAGCTCAGCTCCACTTCTCTGTTAAGCCTCAAACAGTGCGAGACACATTTGTGACTGCTATTTCAGTGCTCAGAAGATGCTTTTTGTGAGTTTCTTTCCATGTTGCCTGCTGAAACACATGTAGCCATCCCAGCTCCAAAATGAGAGTGGTAATCTCTCACGGAGTGTCACAGTTTAATTTTGTTTTTGTTTAAACACATTGATTCCTAAAACTCAGCTACGGCAAGGAAAATAAAACCTTTGGGATTCAATAATAAAAGTTAAAATATTTAAAAATAGTCTTCTTATAGAAGAAGCAATCAAATGAGTGTAACACACACATGAGTACACAAAGTGCTGGCATCTCCTCCCACTCAAGAAAACAAAAACTTAAAAATTGTACACATTTGAGATAAATATGAATGGACTTGTGTTATCTTGTGTTGTGAGGCAATTAATAAAAATATTGACTTTTAAATATTTTTCTGAGTCAGCTAGCTTTCACCGTTTGCAGGGAAATAAGGCTGGAAGGGGGGAATAGCATGCTTAGGAAACTCAAAATAAGGACACATTTTCCTCTTTAATTTTTAATGAAAAATAATTGCTAAAGAATATCATTATTTCTTCTGCAAGAATGAGGACTTAGAAGATTGAAGGAACTTTTCAAAAAAGCAACATCTCTTGAGCTCTGACGTTATTGTATTTCCATTTCTCTTATAAATCTAATGTACCATTTCCCATTAGCTATTGATCTCTTTACAAGTCATAACAACACATCTTATATAACAAACAACCATGCCTAACTGTCATATTCTACCTACAAAGCAGTTGCTCTGAAAGCTCAGTGAGAGAAGGGATAAAAAGATTCTCGGGCTTCCCTGGTGGCTCAGTCATTGAGAGTCCGCCTGCCGATGCAGGGGACATGGGTTCGTGCCCGGGGAGGATCCCACATGCCGCGGAGCGGTGGCCTCTCCCGTTGCGGAGCACAGGCTCCGGACGCGCAGGCTCAGCGGCCATGGCTCACGGGCCCAGCCACTCCACGGCATGTGGGATCTTCCCGGACCGGACACGAACCCGTGTCCCCTGCATCGGCAGGCGGACTCTCAACCACTGCGCCACCAGGGAAGCTCTCCTGCTACCTCTTAATCATTCTTTCAACTCAGTAAAGATGCCACTCCCTCTAGTAAGTATCCATGACTCCCTTCCCCCACCCTAAAAAACATTCTTACACTTAAATTCATCAGGGCCATGGATAATGTTGGGCATCCCCACTGTGCCCACAAAACTGGGCAACTCTCAGTCACTATATACATTACCAAGATGTTTTGAAATTATGTTACTCTACATCCCAGGGAGTCTTTAGTCTTCATGAAGCCAAGTACAATGTTTTCCCCGTTACTGAATGCTTAACAAGCAGTACCTACAATTTCTTTTGTTCGATACAATATCTATCAAGATCCATCCATGTTGTTTCATGTATCCTTAATTCATTCTCTTTTGTTGCTGAGTACTATTTCATTGGTGAATATTCCAGAATTTGTTTAATCCATTCATCTATTAATGGGCATTTGTGGGGGGTTTTTCCCCATTTTTGACTAATATGAATATTCATGTAGGAGTCTGTTGTGGACATGTTCTTATTTCTCTTGGTTAAATATCTAGCTGTGGCATCACAGGGTAGGTATATGTTTAACTATATAAAAATTTACTAAACTGCTTTCCAAAGTACATTTTACACTCCAACCAGGAATGTATGAAAGTTCCAGTTGCTTTATACTCTTGCCGATCTTTGGTATTATTAGTCTTTTTACCTTAGTCATGCTAGTGGGTGTGAAGTGGTTTCCCTTTGTGGTTTTAATTTGCATTTCTCTAATGATTACTGATGTTTAGCATCTTTGTCATATACTTATTGGCTAGTCCTACATATTCATTTTTCTGTTCAAATCTTTTGCCTCATTTTTTTTTAAACTGGGCTATTTATCTTATATGCCGTAAAGAATTCCTACCATATTCAGGAAATATACAAATTCTCTCTCTATATATAGAGTATTTGCCATTTCATTTGAAGAGCATTTTTTAATGAAGTACAATTTATTTCTCAAATTTTAATGTTTCATTTTTTAATTTTCCTTTCTCACAAGTATTTTTTAACCTATCTAATGATCCCAAGGATTTTAAGGGAAATCCATAATTTCAATGAAAATTATACTAACAACCACTGAGCCCTTGGTACTAAGCACTGTGCTAAATTAAGTTAATCATCAGAGTAACCCCCATGAGGCAAATTATTATCTCCACTTAAAAGATAAGTAAACCTAAACAATGAGAAGTTAAAAGAATTTACTCAAGGGCACACAGCTAATATAAGACAGAGTTGGGATTATATTCTGGTCTTTCTAACCTTGAATTCCCTGCTCCTAACTTTTATTGCTTTACTGCCTCTATAATTCCAGGCCCAGGTGATAATTCACTGGAAATTTAAAAAATCTGGAATGTTTCTACTGCTAAGAGAGATCATGGGAAATATCTGTAGGATGAATATAAATTTTTGATATAATTAGATACATCCAAATAGGCTGCTTGTAAATTGGCACTCTGGAGATTTGGGAGAAAGATTCCAATGATCTTTTTTATATTACATAATACAGTTTGTGCACCAGTATATGGGTGGTGTCTGCTCCATATATTCAGTAATGGAAATTCTTTGGTTATCTGTATTGTTCTGAATAGTTATAGTTTAAAAAGGTCAATCCATAATAAGAAGTAGTTACCATACTACATATATTGAACTATTGTTCTTTAACATATGGCTAAGTCTTTGGCAGAACTCACTTTTTTCTTTTGACTAAAGTTTTGGCCTAAAGGCTTAGCTCAAAATGAATTACCTCATTTTTCAACTCAGCAAATAAGACTTTTTAACTTATTTTTTTTCACTTATGCTCTATAGTTGACTTAGATTATTTAAAAGTGAAATACATGCACAAAGTATAAGAACTCAAGTTTTTGAATGAATGCTCAATTAGGTCATTCTTTATTGAATTTTACATACATTTATTTTGCTCTCTTGTCTCTTTCTCCTCATTCACTTTCATTTCTTCCATTTCCACCTCCTCATACATGAGTATTGTACATTCATATAGTCATCATTCATATAGTACATTCATTTTAGTCATCCAGGTTACTGGAGCCTACAAAGCTCCAGTAACATAGCATAATACACTTAAGGATGAATTTATCTTCAATTTTTAACTTACAAAATGCCCTACATTTTTCCTAATAGTAATATTCTCTAACGGCATGGTGGCAGATGTCATCACTATACTCAAGCAAAACACAAGCTCTTGCTACGGACTAGTAATTTGCTAAAATACTACTGTTCCTGCATTTTTGAAAATAATATATTTTTCATAATAAGTTACTAACGGGGTTATTCAGTGACCTGATAGTATTAACTCCTTTTCAAAGCAATTAATTATTTATAGCTGAGTATAACTTATAGCTAGACAAACTGGCTCAAACCAGCTTTGTGTGTTGGTTTTATTTTTATATGCTCAAAGGGATAACAATTTTGTAGATCTCTTAGAATTCCATTGAAAAAATAATAACTTATTTCATTGTAATACATTCAAGAGATATTACTTTTTTTAAATACAAATAAAAAATAAAACTAATGTTCAATAAAGGTATCATTCCCACTTGTTCCATCTGTTATAATAAAATGTTTTATTTTGTTCTTTTCTTCCTTCTATCCCATAAAAGTTAACTGGCTAAGACCTCCCATAAAGGTAAAAGTAGTTAAGGAACACTTTAATGTTCTTTGTCTATATTTCTCTACTTTGCTGTGGAGTTTCCTTTCCCCACATAACATTTTCTGTTGGGTGTGCTCCTGGAGATAAGGTTTTCTCTTCTCTCTCTCTCCCTCCTCCACTCCCCCGCCCGCTCACTTGGCTCTCATGTTCTACCTTAGAATTTTTTCCATCATCACTAAACTCTCAATGAGGAAGAGTATCCTTACAACTTTCAAACAGTAACACAGCTGCCTATGCTGTTATTTTCTAGTCTCTTATTCTTCCCCACCTTCTCCTCTTTAAATATTTCAAACTTTTGTTTTCCATTTACTTCTTGCCATGCCAGAAAGTGTATTCAGATTTCTCTATTAAAGCAATAACTACAACTTTCTCATCTCTCCTCTTTCCTTAAGCCACTTTACCACTCTTTACTTACTTTCCTGTGATTATTGTATGGGGTACTGTGGAATGGTAAGAAGAACACAAAGTTTGGATATATGCTTTAGTTCTTGAGATCCTTGGTGACCTTAGGCAAGCCACTTTTCCACCTAGACATAGTTTCTTCAGCATTAAATTTGATGTAACGAACACCTGCTCCCTGGGATTATAGTGCAGTTTACATGAGATCCAATGAGATCATATGTGCAAGGCCTCTAACACATAGTAGGCATTCAAAAAACAAACGTTAGCAAAGCAATTAGGCACTGATGGCTCAAGCCAAAGTTGACATGTACAATGGGACAGATGTGATTTATTTACATTACATAAGAAAAACTCTCAAAAACACCAAATGTACTTTCTAGAATTATTGGTTTTTCTTACTTTTCTCAAGTTTATCAAGTTACTGATAGAGCTTTTAAGGCTCTTTCAAAACACTCAACAAAGGCAATTACCACAACTTAGATTCAGGACCCTAAAAAAAAGCTGCATTTCAAAACAGTCTTCACAAAGTAATCACAAAACATTTGCTAGCCTGATTAATAGACATTTAAAATCTTCTGAATGACTTGGCTCAGGATTTTAGTTCATTTCCATTGTAACCACTTGAGGAGAGCTCACATCTGAGATCAACAAGCCTGTGTTGTGTCCTGTCATTCAGCTACACTGGTTGGTGGAATGATCAGGAACATGGTAAAAATTCCCGCAGGATCCCAGAATCCTTTCAGCATCCTGTTATAAATAAAAAGGAACTCTCCACTAAAGCCAATTTGATAAGAAAAGTATACATCACTTTTCAGCTGAAAGGTAGGTGATTTTAATAGCAGGTTTAAGCATTTTTGGAAAATTAGTTATTTTTTAATAGAAATAAAACCAGTGTAATTTTAAAAATTGAATACAAATAATGAATACCAGTGGTTAATATTATATATTGTTACCAGGATTCTAAAAAGTTACAATGTTGAGGGAAAAAGAATTTAGCAAAACAACAATTATCAGTGTTTAAAAATATCTGTTTATTCAATTTAACATAAATTATGTCTGTAGTAATAAGTACTAGGTAGAGTTTAATGCAACTCATTACTACAAATTCATTTTGTCAAGAGGGTAAACATAAACCCTGAGATCATAACTTGCCTAAGATTTTCCTCCCCACTCCTTTATTTCCTCTACCAATCAACCTACAGTGGTTTGTGGAGACCATATGTTCAGTTATTCTGCATTATGAAAACTTAAAAGAATCTGAGAGGGTTTATTTTACATTTCCATAATACATAATGTATATTTTCTTGCCAGATGTTAGGGGAATACAACACTGAACTCTAATGATGGCAAAAAGTTAATTTTAGAGATGTATCTATTTAATAGTTATGTAATTAAGAGAATTTCTAAATGTATTAAGCCATATACTAGTAATATATTTTGATAAAAGAGAAAATACAGAAAGCCAGTAAGAATACTCTAGGGAAGAAGCAAACTTAAAAAGGAACAAATTATGGCAAAATTGAATTTCTTTTGCAAAATAATTTTATTGCTTATTGAAAAAAGGATGGTAAACTCACATCTCACTTTATATGATAAACATGTCTCTAGCAAAAAAAAAATCAATAAATTTTATAAACTATATCTTCTGTTAATTCTTGTTAACGAAATTTGATTTTTTAAGGACTGCAAGATTATGCTTTTAAAGTAAAAGTTTTCTTTCCCAATTCATTTATTTTCTAAATATACATGTATTATACAAAATTTTCTTTTAAAAGGTATATATTCATGTAATTATTTAATATTTCCAACTTACTTATGACAAATATCCAGTATTTCCAAGTCAACTCCTTAGCAAGTAATAACCAGGTTTGAGAATACCGGCTCTGTACATCAGCAGCTAATACTAGCATCACGCTACAGAAGTTCAGTACTCATGTGAGTTAACTTTACTTTTTCTCTATTATCACAAAAGATCCCTCTAACCAGAGAGTTATCTAATCTATGCTAAGGTCAAAAGAATAGGACAATAACAGAACTAAAAATAACTATGAATAAGTCATGTTGAAATAATATCCCTAGACACAGAATTAGAACATAGTCATTGCAGTGTGTCTGAATATTGCACTCTGTGAGCGTGGGCAGTCATACAATTTCACTGGGCCTTAGTTTCTCACGCCACATAGGGCGGTTATGAAGAACAAATATGTAATCCCACTGATGCCATGGCTTCACCTAATACCTATAAGCTGATAATACTAACGATTGCCATTTTTTTATTCCTACCACATGCCAATTTCAGTGAAAAAATAACTTACATTATTTCTATTACTCCCAATAATCATGAATGGTGGAATAATAACTGAATTTGACCAGCTTTAAGGCTTACAGTTTTTCTGCTAGAGCATACAGCAAGTAATACCAAATCCACCTCTCCTGCCCACACTTCACACTTGATTTACAGACATAATCAGGTATACCTGAGGGCTTACTGGATCTTTCCACCAGGATATCACAGGAATCCTAAACATAAGCGGTCAAATCAGAACTCATAATGTTCCCCTCTCTTATTCTATTGGTAAACTGACGCCACCATGCAATTGATCAAAAGAAGTGTTGAAGACATCCTGACTTAGAGCTATTCCTTAAATTTTGCACCCGCCTTGCTGATTCTTGCTCCTATTCTTCTGACCATATCTAATCAGGTGCTAAGAACTACTCATTACACTTCCTCACATTTGCTCCCTGCTCTCAGCTCTCACAGCCCTACTTCAGAGCCTCAATTTTATTCTACCTGAATTATTGCAATAGGTACAATGTAAAACCTCCCAGTATCTGATCTTCTCCTTCCCCAATCCAATTCCATAGTGCCACTAAATTAATCTTTCTCATCTCTTACCTCTCACATCCATTCCTTCATCTTCTACAGTAAAAAGGAAATACACTAACTAACTAAACTAAACTCACAGGCATATCATGCAACATCTGCAGAATCTCACTGGGTTATATCTGTTTGACTATACTTTCTAGCACACACCCCTGGCAGTAAAAGCTCCAGCAACAATATGGAGCTGTTCCAGATGATATTCCCTAAACCTGGTGTCCTCCTCATCTTCTGCCTCCTACATGTTTCCCTGACTTGTCTTTTTCATATAGAGGCTAATGGCTAGGATGAATTAACAGGAACACATATAAGTAAGTGAATACAGTGTTTAGAGGCTGCGCCACCATGTTACATATTGTAGGAAAGAAAGAAAGAGTTACCTGGGGAAAAATCAGGAAATGTTTGTTTATCTCCCCTTAAAACTGCAAGCTTCTTGATAGCAAGGACATATTAATCACCTATCAGGAATTTAATATTTACTGAATGAACAACTGAATGAAGTAATATAAGCAATAATGGGAGTGAAAGCCTTAGCATTATAAAAATTATAAGAATGAAGGTCATTTATTATTGTTAAATACTTTAAGCACATGTCTGTTGATATTTTTTCCAGTGATGCCGGAGTTGGATCCTAAAGATAACTTATAAATATTAGATTTTTCAAGTAGCATTTTCAGGTTGTCTGGGCATAATTAAGTAAAAAATACAGCTACATATGTCAAATTATTCAAAACTATTTTTTTAATATGATGTTGAGTCAAAACATTTTTTAATCTTTGCCTCATTTTGGTCCCTGTTCTTAGAGGTCTTGATTCTTAGAAAACTTTTAAAGTCTAGAAGTGAGGTTTGCTTCCCCTAGACTGCTTTTTGACTCTTCTTCCACAGAAAAAAAGGGGCAACAGAATGAAAATAACCTTAAGATTATGTTGCATTTAAAAAATTACTCTTTCCCCACTTTATCCTCCTCAAGCTTCCATTTCTCAGAAAGTTGAGGTTGAATTGCAAAAGGCTGGTAGCTAAGAATTAAAACAAAACAAACAACCCCACCACCCCTCCAAAAAAACCTGCCCAGACCAGGAAGGATTGTTTCGTAACTTATATGTGCATGTGTGTATGCAATATAATATGTGTATACCATACACAGAAACACACACATACGTAGAAGAAAAAAGAACACATTTAAATATAATGGAAAATAGTTGCAAAGAAACCTAAGACAGGTTTAGGGCCAAATCTATACCACTCTAATAGGAAAACTCTCTGTTGAACCAATAATTAGAGACTTAGTTTTCTTTAGTCCCCATATGATCCACTCTACAGTAGCCCAGAATTTTCCCACCAGAAATTCTAGTCAATAGCTACCAAATATGTAAGCACAGATATGTAACAGTGATTCAACTTTCCCTAGAGTCCCCCATTAATCAAGCATTTATAGTCAATAGCAGAGGAAAACGTATATATGCAAACACAACACCAAAAATTTACTTATTTGACCATATCAGAGTGGTATTCTTTAGAAAATAACTTTAGTCTATATACACAAAAGGTTTCTATTTTATAATAATAATATAATAGTAACTGATTATACCTTCCAAAACATGACAATAGGATTTTACATTATTAATCTTGGTTAGCATTTGGGTTTTAGTTTTCATATCTTTTTTTTGTTTTGGCATTTTTCTAAGTAGCATAAAGGCAAACCTGAATCCAGTTTAAGGCAAATTTAAGAAAAAATAAAAATTGAATAAATCAGTCCTGAATTCAATATATTTTTACAGTAGGTCAAACAGATAATGAAAGAAAATAAAACATGACTTGTCCCACCAATTAGCACAAGAAAATGCATTTCTACCTGATCTTACTGTCTTTAAAGTTAAGAAAAATCATAAGTTCTATTCACTATCCACATTCTTTTCTTATTCAGTATTTAGTTTAATGTTATCTCTTTTCACTTACCACTTATACTTCTTCTACGGTCTTTAATAAACTTTGCTACATAACAAACACCTTATCTGATTTTGTATAAGACGATGGATACACTTACATAAAAATGTAAGGATATGTTCCAAATCATGTCCAGCTTACTTCCCTGAGTACCAAGAATAAGAGGAATTACGGTCTGAATGGCTCTTTGTTACTTCTGGGCTGAATCAATAGGTGCTAATTGTTAGAAATTATAATGGAGAGTTGAGAGAGAGGACAAAATAACGTAGAAAGGAAAGTTACATATATTTAATAACTCATGTCCTAGCCTAGAAACAAAGATTTTTACTGTGTGTGTACGTTTCCTATTTACCTATCAAAAATTGATGAGATACAGCAGGAACAAACACAACATTGTATATATCCTTCAATAAAAATTCATTTAAAAATTGACAAGAAAACATAAAACTAAGCATGAATCACAACTTATAAGATTACACCTTAGAACCATCAATCACTTCACAGACAACTGACTAATTTCAGTTCTCAATTCCTGCTGTGACTTTAGTTCATGGATGTGTTTTTATTTTTTCTTTGTGAAACTAAGCATATACTATTTACTGAAGACTACTTTAAAAGGATAAAAATTAAACCTGAGGAAAAAAATAGCAGGTTTACCTATGTTAGTAATGTTTTTAAAAAATTAATATAGGCATGGCATCAGGAAGAAAAATATTTCTGTATACACCTTTCAGATAAGCTATTTGCTAAAATAGTACCTAAGATGTGAGAAAGCCAGGTGTGTGAATGAACACGAAAATGTGGGGACCCACCTACAAACAGCTATTTTAAAGAGCTAGTACAATATAATCAGTGACGGATAGATCTTCTGCTTCAAAGACAGGTTTTATATTGGTGTTCTTAAAAGTATTCAACAAACAGGTCCATACTCTCAAAACAATTAGGTGGTATTAGACAAAAAAGTTAACTTGATTTACACTGCATGTGGACGTCCATGTAAAGGCTTCTCTTGTCTTAGAACTATGAGAAAATATAAGCAGTCAGTGTTCTTAAGTAATTCCTTGGTCTACAATCTGCTGTGCAAATCTGGCCTTCCACCTACAATATAGTTTTATTGACACAGCGAGCTGTGTTCTTTTGTTTACATTTACTCTTTTATATGCCTGCTTTTGCACTATAAAGGCAGAGACCCATGGCCCACAAAACGTAAAATACTTGCATTTTTATTTTTAATTTTATTATTATTTATTTATTTTTTGTGGTACGCGGGCATCTCACTGTTATGGCCTCTCCCATTGAGGAGCACAGGCTCCGGACGGGCAGGCTTAGCAGCCATGGCTCACGGGCCTAGCCGCTCTGCGGCATGTGGGATCTTTCCGGACTGGGGCACGAACCTGTGTCCCCTGCATCGGCAGGTGGACTCTCAACCACTGCGCCACCAGGGAAGCCCACTTGCTGTTTTTTAACTAAAAATTTTGTTGACTTCTCATGTAACTTTTTTTTCCCACTAGATAGAAGCTCAAATAGAAGATATTTAAGTTTTGTCTTCTAATATTCCTCTCTCCAATGTACCCTTTTTAAACTGATCTTCTTGCTGTATTTGGCCCTCTTTCCCTGTCCTTTTGGCTTATAAACCAATTGAGGTCCCCATGACATCAAAAAGATAAATACAATTTCATTTTTACTCAGAGAGGTTTTTATCTGCTAATCCATCTTCTTGATTAATTCTGCACTTAACATATATTTTTAATATTCATTACCTCTATATTACTACTCTAAGTTTTTGTTGGTAATAGGTAGGATGCAAATAAAAGTATTAAAAATCATTATAAACTACCTCATACCCATTACGATGGCTACTAACAAAAAAATTAGAAAATAACAAGTGTTGGCAAAGACACGGAGAAATTGAAACCCTTGTGCACTGTTGGTGGAAATGTAAAATGGTTCAGGCACTACGCAAAATATTATGGCATTTCCTTGAAAAATTAAAAATAGGATTACTATATGATCTAGCAATTCCACTTCTGGGTATATACCAAAATTAAGTGAAAGTGGGGACCTGAAGAGATATTTACCCACATTCATAGCAGTATTGTTCAAAACAGCCAAAAGATGGAAGTAATCCAAGTGTCCACTGACAGATGAAAGGATAAACAAAATGCAGTAATACATAAAATGAAAAGTTGTTTAGCCTTAAAAATAAAGGAAATTCTGACACATGCTGAAACATAGATGAAACTGGAAGACATTTGCTAAATAAGCCAGCACAAAAGAACAAATACTGTATGATTCCACCTATATGATGTATCTAGAGTAGTTGAATTTATAGACATAGAAAATAGAATGGTGGTTGCCAGAGAATGAGGGAAGGGGAGAATAGGGAGCTGTTAAATGGGTATAGAGTCATTTACCATTGCAACAAAAAGAATAAAATATCTAGGAACAAACCTACCTAAGGAGACAAAAGACCTGTATGGAGGAAACTATAAGACACTGATGAAAGAAATTAAAGATGATACAAATAGATGGAGAGATATACCATGTTCTTGGATTGGAAGAATCAACATTGTGAAAATGACTATACTACCCAAAGCAATCTAAGATTCAATGCAATCCCTATCACACTACCACTAGCATTTATCACAGAACTGGAACAAAAAATTTCACAATTTGTAGGGAAACACAAAAGACCCCGAATAGCCAAAGCAATCATGAGAAAGAAAAACAGAGCTGGAGGAATCAGGCTCCCTGTCTTCAGACTATACTACAAAGCTACAGTAATCAAGAGAGTATGGTACCGGCACAATAACAGAATTATAGATAAATGGAAGAGGATAGAAAGCACAGATATAAACCCACGCACAGATGGTCACCTTATCTTTGATGAAGGAGGCAAGAATATACAGTGGAGAAAAGACAGTCTCTTCAATAAGTGGTGCTGGGAAAACTGGAAAGGTACATGTAAAAGTATGAAATTAGAACACTCCATAACACCATACACAAAAGTAAACTAAAAATGGATTAAAGACCTAAATGTAAGGTCAGACACTATCAAACTCTTAGAGGAAAACATAGGCAGAAAACTCTATGACATAAATCACAGCAAGATCCTTTTTGACCCACCTCCTAGAGAAATGGAAATAAAAACAAAGATAAACAAATGGGACCTAATGAAACTTAAAAGCTTTTGCACAGCAAAGGAAACCATAAACAGGACGAAAAGACAGCCCTCAGAATGGGAGAAAATATTTGCAAATGAAGCAACTGACAAAGGATTAATCTCCAAAATTTACAAGCAGCTCATGCAGCTCAATATCAAAAAAAACAAACAACCCAATACAAAAAATGGGCAGAAGACCTAAATAGACATTTCTCCAAAGAAGATATACACATTGCCAACAAACACATGAAAGAATGCTCAACATCATTAATCATTAGAGAAATGCAAATCAAAACTACAATGAGATATCATCTAACACCAGTCAGAATGGCCATCATCAAAAAATCTAGAAACAATAAATGCTGGAGAGGGTGTGGAGAAAAGGGAGCTCTCTTGCACTGTTGGTGGGAATGTAAATTGATACAGCTGCTATGGAGAACAGTATGGAGGTTCCTTAAAAAACTAAAAATAGAAATACCATACGACCCAGCAATCCCACTACTGGGCATATACCCTGAGAAAACCATAATTCACGAAGAGTCATGTACCACAATATTCATTGCAGCTCTATGTACCATAGCCAGGACATGGAAGCAACCTAAGTGTCCATCAACAGATGAATGGATAAAGATTTGGCACATATATACAATGGAACATTACTCAGCCATAAAAAGAAACGAAAATGAGTTATTTGTAGTGAGGTGGATGGACCTAGAGTCTGTCATACAGAGTGAAGTAAGTCAGAAAGAGAAAAACAAATACCGTATGCTAACACATATATATGGAATCTAAGAAAAAAAAAAAAAAGGTCATGAAGAACCTAGGGGCAAGATGGAAATAAAGACACAGACCTACTAGAGAATGGACTTGAAGATACGGGGAGGGGGAAGGGTAAGCTGTGACAAAGTGTGAGAGTGGCATGGACATATATACGCTACCAAATGTAAAATCGATAGCTAGTGGGAAGCAGCCGCATAGCACAGGGAGATCAGCTCAGTGCTTTGTGACCACCTAGAGGGGTGGGATAGGGAGGGTGGGAGGGAGGGAGACGCAAGAGGAAAGAGATATGGGGATACATGTATATGTATAACTGATTCACTTTGTTATAAAGCAGAAACTAACACACCATTGTAAAGCAATTATACTCCAATAAAGATGTTAAAAAACATTCAAAGAAACTATAAGACTAAAAATAAGTGCATGCATGCACAGTTGGGGCAAATTATGGAAAACAAGATACAAAAAGACCAAAAACCCATTTGTCACTTCTGAAGAGCTGGGAGCAAAAGCAGGGGGTCCAGAACAAAATCAAGAGTACTGTGCATGCCCCCTGCACACAACACTACCAAAGTGATGGACAGACGCCCTAAACCACCCCTCCAGACCCAATACCTGGACCCACCCCTACCCTCACCCTCTATAAGGAACCAGCTAGCCCCACCTCAGTGAATAAGCAGAGAAACTTGTTACTTATTTTCGCACAGGAGCCCCATTAAAGCCTTGCCTGGAAAAAAAAAAAATGGCTGTAGAGTTTCAGTTCTGCATGTTGAAAACTGTTCTGTGGATGAATGGTAGTGATGGTAGCACACCAATGTAAATGTACTTAATGCCGCTGAACTGTATATGTAAAAAATGGTTAAAACAATACATTTTATGTTATGTGCATTTTACCGCAATTTTTTAAAATGAATTTAAAAAGCTTAAACCATTATATATGAGCAACGCCATCTTATTGTATTTAAGAGTAAGGCTTTGGTTTCAGATGGACCTCCATTCAAATCTAGGTTCTAGTACTAAGAAAATTACTTAACTTCTTTTAGACACAATTTATGTATGTGTGAAACAAAAGTATCAGTAATACCAATCCAAAGTTACTTCAAGATAATTAAAATAATTTATACAAAGAATATAGCCAATACTCCAAGAAATTTAGCTACTATAAATATTACATTCATATATACACAATTCTTATTTATTAATTGCATTAGTTTTGTTTTTCTAAATGAATCATAACACTTTAAATTTATTTTGTAATCTATAATCCTTAGCACATATGGTAGAAGTTTAATAATATACTTTGAAATATGATCAGCCAATGTAAGATTAAAGTAATAAGAACAGTGGCAATGCACCTGACTATGGTATGGTCTTTATAAAATATAAAAGAAAGACTGTTTGCTTTCAGTAAAAGGGAAACAACCATAGAGATACTAAATTGCAGTCAATTTTAAAATACACTAATCTGGCACTGATAAATTTATCAGTAAAGTATAAATACTAAGCTTCAAAAAACAAAACCATCATGTACATAAAAAAAGGAAAAGTAGAAATACAAAATAGTAACTTAAAGAGTCAAGGAAGTAATTTTCCATTTAATATGACTTTTTTCCACTAAACTAGATGTACTGACATAATCTTTGACTGATTAACTCAATATCAATATCTTCTCCAAAGTTAACATGAATTAAGAGTTGGATGCACAATTTATCTCAGTAACACAAGCAAAGTGAACATCTGTTAATTTTCTGTCGTGGAAGTTTTTGTTTGGGGAGGTGGGGGATGTGAACAGAGCCTCTGATGTGTAATGTTCTTTCCATCTGCACACCAGGAGGCACTGCATGGCTAATCAGAAGATGACACACACCAAGTTTCTCACATATTTTGAGATAAGTAAATAAATCAAAATTTTGTTTCAAAATTGTTTTCTTAAATGTCCATGGCAAATATGCTTAAAAATATACTCTAAAGGTTTATGTTATTTGAGGTAATAGTTATAAATTAATCATGAAGTATTGTTTTCCTCATAAATAATATTACAAAGTAATATGAGTTTAAGAAATTACGAAGAGTAATGTAACCAAACTAGGTTCTCCCCCATTGATTTTCACTTATTCATTTAAATAAATCTGTGTCATACAAAAGAGCCTTGGGGAATTCAGAACATGATTTTGCTGGAGGCCCCTTAAACGATTCAAAGACAGGATCTGGAGAAAAACTGATTTGATATAAATTTCCATTGAATTGCTTCTAAAATAGATGTATTACTTAAAATACAATGTCTTAATGAAGCCTCCTCTTCAAAGCACTTGTCTTGCTTTAGAACATACTGTTTTTAAGCATTTATGTCAAAGAAGGTGTTTAAAAGTCCATGGAAAAGAATATTAGTTCATTTGATCCAGTGCTGCTGGCCAAAGATGGTATAACCTAACCTGTATATATAGGAAATAAGTGATAAATAAGACACAAACTAGCCTGCAAATTTTCTCATTTCTATTATATGGAAAAAGTATATCTAGAAAGAATGTTAAAGCACATGTAGAAATATACCTACTTTCCTCTAACTCGCATCAACTCTGCCATTTCCATATCATTTCTCATGCTTCTCTTATTAATCTCTCTTTCATTGTGTATAATGGACTCCCTTATTTTACCAACTTTTACATAGAGTGATTTAAAAAAGGGTAAGATATGCAGAGTTGTGTAATTTGTAGTATGAATAAAGCTATCTAGTAGTATGTCTCAACTTTAATTGGAAATCACTAATGTTTTGTACATATGTGTTCGATGTAGTTGTGAATTTCAAATTCACTGAATTGCGGGGTTGGGGATGGAGGTTGTGTACTGTGCCATTACTTAATACTTCTACGATAATATCCACTATCTTAGTGACTTCTAATTTTGTTAATTATTCTGAAGTTTATCCTTCGACATCAACATTCTACCTCTAGAGGACAACCCATACCTATTGGATGATTAGTACATTTAAAAACATCCATTGTGTTGCCCATAGTGAATATTCAATAATATCCCCTTCCAAGTTCAGATGAAGATTTTCACCCATCAAAAGATGTAACCATTGGCCATAAGCCATTGGGAACTGCTAAAAAAAAAAAATGCTTTAACAATGTGCTTCTTTAATTTCAGCAACTACAGCAAGTGAAATATATTTGCGTTTCATAAAATATGTAGAGAAATATAATAAAAATTCCTCCATGTCTCCATCCAAAGAAATCCAAAGATGTGTTCAATATTCTAAAATATAATCTACATTCTTTTACAATTTTTTAATAAAAAGAACATGGGCTACAGGATATTTTAAAATAACCCTCTGCTAAATATATTACTTCCTCTTTGACTACCATATGAAAGCAATCAATATGTTTTAATTAAACAAATGGTTAATTCAACAGATATTTATTGAGCACCTACAATATTCCAGGAATTTTACCAGCAGAAAAAGCTATTTTTTAAAAAAGATTTTCCTGTATCACCACCTTCATCATAAAACACTTATTAAACACCCTCAAGCAAATAGCTTTGCCTTTACCAAAAATGCTCAAAAAACCCCTAATATTCAATTTAGCAGTGTAATACTTGATGTAATGATAGACATAAGTGTAAGAATGACATTCACTATAACATTTAGAATTTTAAAATTATTGCCTTTGAGTGGGTAATCAAAACCATGAACACGTCTTTGCATTTCATCAAAAAAAAAGATGCCTGAAAGTACATGGATTTTAAAAAAGGTTAAATGATTAAGTATAGTTTCAAACTTCTCAAGAAGTTATGATGCTATTTTTCATTTTTTCCTTTATTTCTCTTTTCTTTTCACGCTTCCAATTATTTTACTTCAAAAAACTGTATTGATATACTATGTGTCAAGAAATGTGCTGAAACTGTAGAAATACAAAGATTTAAAAAAATAATCTCAGTTCCCACAGGTTTTAATATTGCGTATTTGTGCATGGGGCGGAGAAGTGGATATATGCACACACCAAAAATAAGAAGAAAACTAAATTCAGTCCTATAAATGACATATAAAACATTTTGCTATGTGTGAACATACAGTGAACATTTATCTCAGCAGGATGAGTATGACAGTCTCATGTAGGAAGTACCATTTGAGATGAATATTATATGTATTGACTTTACCATACGGGGACAGACTGAAAGTTTTTCTCAGTAAAGGAAAGAGTATAAGCCAAGGTATAATGGTGGTTATAAAAGTACAGGTTACTTTTGAGGAATGGCTAGAGATCTGGTAGTGGGAGAGGTCAATAAGGGGTGTATTTTTAAGGAAAAAGGGTATATTTGGACAGCTATGGTAGCCAGTTGAAAGTCATACTAAGAAAATTAGACTTATTCTGAATGCAGTGACAACCACAAAAATGTTTGAGACATTTATAGCTTATTTTATGTAGTGTTATCTCAGGTGGAGAGTTCTTCAAATTAGAATATCACATTACTCAGAGAAGCAGTGATAACCATCCTAGGGACCAAGATTACTCTTACCAACATGATTAATATGGTCTCCTAATATAATCAAACTGTTTAGGAATCAGTGCCAGCTTGGTGAACTTGAAATTAGAACAAGGAGATTTAGGGATCTTTATTTATTTATTTATTTATTTATTTATTTATTTATTTATTTGCAGTATGCAGGCCTCTCACTGTTGTGGCCTCTCCTGTTGTGGAGCACAGGCTCCAGACGCGCAGGCTCAGTGGCCATGGCTCACAGGCCCAGCCGGTCCGCGGCATGTGGGATCTTCCCAGACCGGGGCATGAACCCATGTCTCCTTCATCACAGGTGGTCTCTCAACCACTGCACCACCAGGGAAGCCCTTAGGGATCTTTAAAATGGACTTACTATGTATCTTCATGATAGGGGCTCAAATAACTCCAGGTTCATTGATTCATGTGCCTTTAAAGAGACACTGCCAATATTTCCTCAGGTTCTTTGTTTTTTTTTTTTTTTTTTCTATTTCTATGCTTGGAAACTTGACCAGCCCCTATTACCTACTTCTGCAGATTAAGATGCACTTTCTATAGATATGTTAATATGATCAAAGACTAATTGCCCTACATCTATTTTATCTCCTTCTGGGGGCTTTGCTTGAACTCATTAAGTGATGATTTAATGAACTCTCAGCTGGAATTCTATTTCCCTCATTTCTGAATTCTTGGGAGCCATCTAACAATTATACACAAGTACTTACAAGTGACACTAGATTAGACATTATTACAAATTTTAAAAAGTGGATTGGCAAAATATCCATGCCCTTTTCTCACTTACAATTAAGACAGGTTTATTATTTTAAAATAATCTATTCAGAATTGTGCATAGTTCTTAAACAACTTCAGTTTTTATCTGTAGACAGAAGTAAACTGGGTGGTCTAAAAACCTATTTCATTTTCTTCTAAATAAATAGGAAGTATACATGACTGTGTACAATTTAGAAACTACTGATTAAGAAGCTGATTAAGAATAACTTACAGAGAAGAATTCTGGCTCTAAGAAGGCACAGGAGATTTAACTAAAGGCCACACTATAGCAAATTTAACACCATAATCTCTCCATGGATTTTCTTAATTGTAATTATCTCTTCTTCAACTGTTACAATATTTGGGCTTCATCACATTTAAAAAATATTCTTTTCTGACAGTAATGGGAGAAAAACAGTTGGTAGTAACAATGAGAAAAGTGATCTTAACTAGAAAGTCTAATACTTGCAGATTATTCAGTCACATATTCAAGATCATTAAGCTGGACTCATCCATGTAAACAGGTGTCATCAGCTAACTTGCTGATTTTCAGTCATTGCATCTGAAACACTTTTGTTAACATCTTTATTGGAGTATAATTGCTTTACAATGCTGTGTTAGTTTCTGCTGTATAACAAAGTGAATCAGTTAAAAGTATACATATATCACCATATCCCCTCCCTTGTGCATCTCCCTCCCACCCTCCCTATCACACCCCTCTAGGTGGTCACAAAAGCACCGAGCTGATCTCCCTGTGCTATGCAGCTGCTTCCCACTAGCTATCTATTTTATATTTGGTAATGTATATATGTCAATGCCACTCTCGTTGTCCCAGCTCACCCTTCCCCCTCCCCATGTCCTCAAGTCCATTCTCTACATCTGTGCCTTTAATCCTGTTCTGCCCCAAGATTCATCAGAACGTTTTTTTTTTTTTTTTGAGATTCCATATATATGTGTTAGCATACAGTATTTCCATTTCTCTTTCTCATTTACTGCACTCTGTATGACAGACTCTAGGTACATCCACCTCACTACAAATAACTCAATTTCATTTCTTATTATGACTGAGTAATATTCCATTGTATATATGTGCCACATCTTCTTTATCCATTCCTCTGTTGATGGACACTTAGGTTCTTCCGTGTCCTGGCTGTTTTACATAGAGCTGCAATGAACATTGGAGTATATGTATCTTTTTGAATCATGGTTTTCTCTGGGTATATACCCAGCTGTGGTATTGCTGGGTTGTATAGTAGTTCTATTTTTAGTTTTTTAAGGAACCGCCATACTGTTCTCCATAGTGGCTGTATCAATTTACATTCCTAACAACAGTGTAAGAGGGTTCCCTTTTCTCCACACCCTCTCCAGCATTTGTTGTTTGAAGATTTTGTGATGATGGCCACTCTGACGGGTGTGAGGTGACACCTCATTGTAGTTTTGATTTGCATTTCTCTAATGATTAGTGATCTTGAGCATCCTTTCATGTGTTTGTTAGAAATCTGTATATCTTCTTTGAAGAAATATCTGTTTAGCGCTTCTGCCCATTTTTGGATTGGGTTGTTTGTTTTTAGATATTGAGCTGCATGAGTTACTTGTAAATTTAGGAGATTAATCCTTTGTCAGTTGCTTCATTTGCAAATATTTTCTCCTATTCTGAGGGTTGTCTTTTCATCTTATTTATGGTTTCCTTTGCTGTGCAAAAGTTTTTAAGTTCCATTCAGTCCCATTTGTTTATCTTTGTTTTTATGTCCATTTCTCTAGGAGGTGGGTCAAAAAGGATTTTGCTGTGATTTTTTTTTTTTTTTCAGTACGTGGCCTCTCACTGTTGTGGCCTCTCCCGTTGCGGAGCACAGGCTCCGGACACGCAGGCTTAGCGGCCAAGGCTCACGGGCCCAGAGGCTCCGCGGCATGTGGGATCTTCCCGGACAGGGCACGAACCTGTGTCCCCTGCATCGGCAGGCGGACTCTCAACCACTGCGCCACCAGGGAAGCCTACTGCTGTGATTTTTGTCACAGAGTGTTCTGCCTATGTTTTCCTCTAAGAGTTTGATAGTGTTTGGCCTTACATTTAGGCTTACACCCATTTTGAGTTTATTTTTGTGTATGGTGTTAGGGAGTGTTCTAAATTCATTCTTTTACATGTAGCTGTCCTGTTTTCCCGGAACCACTTACTGAAGAGGCTGTCTTTGCTCCATTGTATATTCTTGCCTCGTTTATCTAAGATAACATGACTATATGTGTGTGGGTTTATCTCTGGGCTTTCTATCCTGTTCCATTGATCTATGATTCTGTTATTGTGCCAGTACCATAGTGTCTTGATTACTGTAGCTTTGTAGTATAGTCTGAAGTCAGGAAGCCTGATTCCTACAGCTCCGTTTTTCTGTCTCAAGATTGCTTTGGCTATTTCGGGTCTTTTGTGTTTCCATACAAATTGTGAAATGTTTTGTTCTGTGAAAAATGCCAGTGGGAGTTTGATAGGGATTGCATTGAATTTGTAGACTGCTTTGGGTAGTATAGTCATTTACACAATGTTGATTCTTCCAATCCAAGAACATGGTATATCCCTCCATCTGTTTGTATCATCTTTTTAATTTCTTTTAGCAGGGTCTTACAGTTTTCTGCATAGAAGTCTTTTGTCTCCTTACATAGGTTTATTCCTAGGTATTTTATTCTTTCTGTTGTAATGGTAAATGGGAGTGTTTCCTTAATTTCTCTTTCAGATTTTTCATCATTAGTGTATAGGAATGCAAGAGATTTCTGTGCATTAATTTTGTATCCTGCTACTTTACCAAACTCATTGATTAGCTCTAGTAGTTTTCTGGTAACATTTTTAGGATTCTCCATGTAGACTATCATGTCATCTGCAAGCAGTGAGTTTTACTTTTTCTTTTCCAATTTGGATTCCCTTTATTTCTTATTCTTCTGATTGCTGTGGCTAAAACTTCCAAAACTATGTTGAATAATAGTGTTGAGAGTGGGCAACCTTGTCTTGTTCCTGATCTCAGTGGAAATTGTTTCAGTTTTTCACCATTGAGAATGATGTTGGCTGTGGGTTTGTCATATATGGCCTTTATTGTGTTGAGGTAAGTTCCAACTATACCTACTTTCTGGAGGGTTGTTATCATAAATGGCTGTTGAATTTTGTCAAAAGCTTTTTCTGCATCTATGGAGATGATCATATGGTTTTTTTCCTTCAATTGTTAATATGGTTTATCACATTGACTGATTTGCCTATATTGAAGAATCCTTGCATTCCTGGGATAAACCCCACTTGATCATGATATATGATCCTTTTAATCTGCTGTTGGATTCTGTTTGCTAGTATCTGAATGAGGATTTTTTCATCTATGTGCATCAGTAGTATTGGTCTGTAGTTTTCTTTTTTTGTGACATCTTTGTCTGGTTTTGGTATGAGGGTGATGGTGAACTCATAGAATGAGCTTGGGAGTGTTCCTCCCTCTGCTATATTTTGGAAGAGTTTGAGGATAGGTGTTAACTCTTCTCTAAATGTTTGATAGAAGTTGCCTGTGAAGCCATCTGGTCCTGTTTTTTTGTTTGTTGGAAGATTTTTAATCACAGTTTCAGTTTCAGTGCTTGTGACTGGTCTGTTTATATTTTCTATGTCTGCCAGGTTCAGTCTTGGAAGGTTGTGCTTTTCCTAGAATTTGTCCATTTCTTCCAGGTTGTCCATTTAATTGGCATATCGTTGCTTGTAGTAATCGCTCATGATCCTTTGTATTTCTGTAGTGCCACTTGTTACTTCTTTTTCATTTCCAATTCTGTTGATTTGGGTCTTCTCCCTTTTTTTCTTGATGAGTCTGTCTAATGGTTTATCAATTTTGTTTATCTTCTCAAAGAACCAGCTTTCAGTTTTATTGATCTTTGCTATCATTTCCTTCATCTCTTTTTCATTTATTTATGATCTGATCTTTATGATTTCTTTCCTTCTGCTAACTTTGAGGGTTTTTTATTCTTCTATCTCTAATCTTCAGGTATAAGTTTAGGTTGTTTATTTGAGATTTTTTCTTGTTTCTTGAGGTAGAATTCAATTGCTATAAACTTCCCCCTTATAACTGCTTTTGCTGCGTCCCATACGTATTGGGTCACCATGTTTTCATTGTTTGTTTCTAGGTATTTTTTGATTTCCTCTTTGATTTCTTCAGTGATCTCTTCATTATTTACTAATGCACTGTTTAGCCTCCATGTGTTTGTATTTTTTACAGATTTTTTTCCTGTAATTGATATCTAGTTTCATAGAGTTTTGGTCGGAAAAGGTTCTTGACACAATTTCAATTTTCTTAAATTTACCCTGGCTTGATTTGTGACCCAAGGTATAATCTATCCTGGAGAACGTTCCATGAGCACTTGAGAAGAAAGTTTATTCTGCTGTTTTTGGATGGAATGTCCTATAAATATCAATTAAGTCCATCGTGTTTAATGTATCATTTAAAGCTTGTGTTTCCTTATTTATTTTCATTTTGGATGATCTGTCCATTGGTGAAAGTGGGGTGTTAAAGTCCCCTACTATGATTGTGTTACTGCCAATTTCCCCTTTTATGGCTGTTAGCATTTGCCTTATGTATTGCGGTGCTCCTATGTTGGGTGCATAAATATTTACAGTTATTATGTCTTCTTCTTGGATTGATCCCTTGATCATTATGTAATGTCCTTTGTCTCTTGTAAGAGTCTTTAATTTAAAGTCTATGTTTTCTGATATGAGACTTGCTACTCCAGCTTTCTTTTGATTTCCATTTACATGGAATATCTTTTTCCATCCCTGCACTTTCAGATTGTATGTGCCCCTACTCCTGAAGTGCATCTCTTGTAGACAGCATATATATGGGTCTTGTTTTTGTATCCATTCAGCCAGTCTGTGTTTTTTGGTTGGAGCATTTAATCCATTTACATTTAAGATAAATATTGATATGTATGTTCCTATTCCCAGTTTCTTAATTATTTTGGGTTTGTTATTGCAGGTCTTTTCCTACTCTGTGTTTCGTGCCTAGAGAAGTTCCTTTAGTATTTGTTCTAGAGATGGTTTGGTGGTGCTGAATTCTCCTAGCTTTTACTTGACTGTAAAGGTTTTAATCTCTCCATCGAATCTGAATGAGATCCTTGCTGGGTAGAGTAATCTTGGTTGTAGGTTTATCCCTTTCATGACTTTAAACAGGTCCTGCCGCTCTTTTCTGTCTTGCAGAGTTTCTGCTGAAAGATCAGCTGTTAACCTTATGGAGATTCTCTTGTATGTTATTTGTTGTTTTTTCCCTTGCTGCTTTTAATATTTTTTACTTGTATTTAATTTTTGATAGTTTGATTAATATATGTCTTGGCATGTTTCTCCTTGGATTTATCCTGTATGGGACTCCCTGCACTTCCTGGACTTGACTATTTCCTTTCCCATAGTAGGGAAGTTTTCATCTATAATCTCTTCAAATATTTTTCAATCCCTTTCTTTTTCTCTTCTTCTTCTGGGACACCTATAATTCAAATGTTGATGCATTTAATGTTGTCTCAGAGGTCTATGAGACTGTCCTCAATTCTTTTCATTCTTTATTCAGCTCTGTGGTAGTTTTCTCCTCTATTTTATCTTCTAGGTCACTTATCCGTTCTTCTGCCTCAGGTATTCTGCTATTGATTCCTTCTAGAGAATTTTTATTTCCATTTATTGTGTTGTTCATCATTGTTTGTTTGCTCTTTAGTTCTTCTAGGTCCTTGTTAAATGATTCTTTTCCTTTCTCCATTGTATTTCCAAGATTTTGGATCATCTTTACTATCTTTCCTATGAATTCTTTTAGGTAGACTGCCTATTTCCTCCTCATTTGTTTGGTCTGGTGGGTTTTTACCTTGCTCCTTCATCTGCTGCATATTTCTCTGTCTTCTCATTTTGTTTTATTTAGTGTGTTTGTGGTCTCCTTTGTGCAGGCTGCATGTTTGTCATTCCTGTTGTTTTTGTTATCTGTCCCCAGTGGGTGAGGTTGGTTCAGTGGCTTGTGTAGGCTCCTAGTGAAGGGGACTGGTGCCTGTGTTCTGGTGGGTGGGGGTGGATCTTGTCTTTCTGGTAGGCAGGGCTGTGTACAGTGTTGTGTTTTGGGATGTATGTGAACTTAGTATGATTTGAGGCAGCCTCTCTGCTAATGGGTGAGGTTCTGTTACTGTCTTGCTAGTTGTTTGGCATGGGGTGTCCAGCACTGGAGTTTGCTGGTTGTTGAGTGGTGCTGGGTCTTAGTGTTGAGACAGAGATATCTGGGAGAGTTCTCGCTGACTGATATTAAGTGGGGCGGGGAGGTCTCTGGTGGACCAATGTCCTGAACTTGGCTTTCCCACCTCAGAGCCTCAGGCATGACACCCAGCTGGAGCACCAAGACCCTGTCAGCCACATGGCTCAGAAGAAAAGGGAAAAATAAATAAATGAATAAATAAAGGAAAAAGAATAAACTTATTAAAATAAAAAGTAAAAAAATATTAAAATAAAAAAAATTTTTAAAAAGAAAGAAGAGAGCAACAAAACCAATAAACAAATCCACCAATGAGGACAAGCATTAAAATCTATACCAAAAGAAGAAAAAAAATAAATAAATAAACAGACAGACAGAACCCTAGGGCAAATGGTAAAAGCAAAATGGTAAAAGCAAAAATCATGCAAAGAAGCATACACATACACACAAAAAGTGAAAAAGGAAAAAAAAAAGAATATATATATATATATATATATATATATATATATATAAATTTAAAAAAAGGTAGAGGGCAACCAAATCAATAAACAAATCTGCCAGTGATAAAAAGCTCTAAATATTAAACTAAGATGAACATAAAACCAGAAACAAATTAGATGCAGAAAGCAAACCCCAAGTCTACAGTTGCTCCCAAAGTCCACCACCTCAATTTGGGATGATTCGTTGTCTATTCAGGTATTCTACAGATGCAGGGTATATCAAGGTGATTGTGGAGATTTAATCCGCTGCTCCTGAAGCTGCAGCGACAGATTTCCCTTTCACTTCTCTGTTCGCACAGCTCCTGGGGTTCAGCTTTGGATTAGCCCTGCCTCTGCATGTAGGTCACCTGAGGGCGTCTGTTCCAGCCCAGACAGTATGGGGTTAAAGTAGCAGCTGACTTGGGGGCTCTGGCTCACTCAGGCCAGGGGGAGGGACGGGTACGCAATGCGGGGTGAGCCTGCAGTGGCAGAGGCTGGCGTGACGCTGCACCAGCCTGAGGTGTGCCATGTGTTCTCCTGGGGAAGTTGTCCCTGGATCACGGGACCCTGGCAGTGGCGGGCTGCACAGGCTCCCGGGAGGGGTGGTGTGGATAGTGACCTGTGCTTGCACACAGGCTTCTTGGTGGCTGCAGCAGCAGCCTTAGGGTCCCATGCCCGTCTCTGGGGTCCGTGCTGATAGCCGCGGCTCGTGCCCATCTCTGGAGCTCGTTTAGGTGGTTCTCTGAATCCCCTCTCCTCACGTACCCAGCAACAATGGTCTCTTGCACCTTCCGCAGATCCACAGTTTTGCCCGGACTCCCTCCTGGCTAGCTGTGGCACAGTAGCCCCCTTCAGGCTGTGTTCACTCAGCCAACCCTAGTCCTCTCCTTGGGATCTGACCTCCGAAGCCCGAGCCTCAGCTCCCAGACCCCGCCCGCCTCAGCGGATAAGCAGACAATCCTCTTGGACTGGCGAGTGCTGGTCGGCACCGATCCTCTGTGCGGGAATCTCTTTGCTTTGCCCTCTGCACCCCTGTTGCTGCACTCTCCTCCGTGGCTCCGAAGCTTCCCCCCTCCACCACCCGCAATCTCCTCCTGCGAAGGGGCTTCCTAGTACATGGAAACTTTTCCTCCTTCACAGCTCCCTCCCCAAAGTGCAGGTCCCGTCCCTATTCTTTTGTCTCTGTTTTTTCTCTTTTCTTTTGCCCTACCCAGGTACGTGAGGAGTTTCTTGCCTTTTCGGAAGTCTGAGGTCTGAGGCCAACATTCAGTAGGTGTTCTGTAGGAGCTGTTCCACATGTAGATGTATTTTTGATGTATTTGTGGGAAGGAGGGTGATCTCCATGTCTTACTCATCCGCCACCTTGTAGGTCCCCCTGCAACAACTTTTTATGTCGAAGTATGGATGTTTGCATTTATTACATTTTTCCTACATTCTCTATATAACTCACTTTCCATGTTTTGGTTGCCATTTACTTGTTTTCTTTAACTTTGCTTAATCTTAATTTCTTATCCATAAAATGGAGTTAATAATATCTACCTCAAGGGCCATTTTAAAAGTTAATGGCAAAAAGTATATTAAAAATTGAGAATGGAATATTTTAGCTAATACTGCTACTACTAGCATTATCACCACCAGTCATATCACTATTCCTACTTGTTTATTTCATTTATAGTGTAATACCAACTTTAAAATTATGTAGTAGCTATTTCCCCTTGTGTTTGGTTAATATTATAATACCCCAGACTTGCCAACATATTTTAACATCCTATCAATTTATTTTGGCAAATAGTCAAAACGATTGCATAAAAATCAACAGTTTAAAAATATTCATAGACTTCCTACTATTTGCCAGGGACTACACTATACACTGAAGATTTATCAGTGAGTAAGGCAGACAGACTCTTCAACCTACAACAGTTTAACTTCTACTGGAGGAAACAAACATGTAACCAGTCAATTATAATACATGGAAATAAGTGCTAAAGTCTGATCTGAACATCCAGAGAGGGAACAGGGACATAATGGTGTGAGGATTGGTGGTAAGGAAGTGGCTTCGTTCATCCAGGCTAAAGAGTGAAGGTAGGGAGTGGATCGTCACAAGTAAAGAGAACTCCATGAAGTAGAAAAAAGGATATGGAAGAATTCAAATATGAAAATAATGACAGTTCTGGGTCCAAGCAACAACAGGTCCAAAAACCAAGTTTAAAAAATTGAGATGAGGTAAAAGTGAAAACATTTCAAATGTCTGCAACACCCAATTTAATAAGTGACTAAAGACATAAGTTGTGAATAAATCATGAAGAGCCTTGAAAGTCTTATTTTAAGGAGTTTTTCCTGTATCCTGAAGGAAATAGCAAGCTAACTGGGTGGGGGGTAGGGGCGATTTAAATGAGGGAATGACATGATGAGATTTAATTTTAGAAAGATCACTATTTCTGTTGTGTAGTTAATGGTGGCCAAAGAGACTGGTTAGGAGGCTAAGGAGTAGCCTAGTAACACGAAGAGAGGCGGATAGTGATAGTGAGAAGTGAATTCAAGAGTCGACACAAGTAAAGCATACAGTGGTGAGACAGAGACTATTCAGCTCTATAATATCTTCCTGCAGCCTCTGCTCCCTGTAATTATGGATTTTACTGATATTTACCCTGTAATTCCTTCCCTCTCTCAAGTATTAAAAACAAAAATTCAGAAAAAAAAATACTTTGTCAGAAGAATCTATAAAGTATTACCATTTTTCTGAGGGTGTCTTAGTGGATATTCTTTACCTTACATGCTTGCTTAGCCTTTTCATCACTGCCATGTTTTGTATGAATATAAGAAGTAAAGTACCATAAAATGGACAATCAGAAATGGGAAGGGAAATAGGCTCCTTTGAAGCCAAGATTAAGGATTCAATTCTTCAGTCACCTAGAACAGTGACGCTTACATTGGCTCCAGAATATAATTACGCAAAGAACTTAAAAATATATATACCTAAAACATTGTAGTCACTCAATACTTATTTAATTCACTCAACAGCTGCTTATTGAGAGGTGTTGGGCATACTATGGGGAAAAAGCAATTAGTACTTGAGGGTCTTTACAACGTATAGCAGTGGCTTTCAAGCATTGACTATTAAGCTGCATCTTAAAAACACATTTTCCACATAATGCAGTATGCATGTGCAAGCACATACACCAAAAACAAATACACATGATAGAAAAACATTTTTCGCAAAATAACACTTACCACAACAATATGCAGCACACTTTTTGATACTTTCTATTTGTTTGTGCTCATTTTTTAATAATAAAAAATGATGGTTGTAAACCATTATATTGATTTCAATATCAACCAAAGAAAGCCATCAAATACTCTGAAAAAAACTCGTACAGGGCTTCCCTGGTGGCGCAGTGGTTGAGAGTCCACCTGCTGATGCAGGGGACATGGGTTCGTGCCCCGGTCCGGGAAGATCCCACATGCCGCGAAGCGGCTAGGCCCGTGAGCCATGGCTGCTGAGCCTGCGCGTCCGGAGCCTGTGCTCCGCAACGGGAGAGGCCACAACAGTGAGAGGCCCGCGTACCACAAAAAAAAAAAAAAAAAAAAAAACAAATCCTCGTACAGAGGATGTTCTAACTCTATTTCTGAACACTGACAGTAACACACTGTGCCAGTGCTTTTATTTAAATAAAAATACCAATTATCTCAAAGACAACTCAATCCAGTTTGAATAAGACACAAAGCTTTATCTCACTTACCTTTATTTCACTTAGAAAAAACTAAACATCTCATGGGTAAAGAGATGTACTCTTTCAGTCTCACAATGATGTACATACAATGAGATAATTTCCTTAATGGATTCTGGAATTAGTTAGGGAAAAACCTAAAAGTGAGCAAGTTTTCACCAGCAATATTACACACAATACTAAAAATCAGGAAACATGAGAACACACTTCTATTAATGCAATGGATTTATAAAGCTATCCTTACTAAGTCATATTTAATTAAAAAATAACTTTTTTTTCTTTTAGAGAAACTAATATAGGATGAGATGGTAATTATAAATATAGAAGAGCTATAATATGGTATTCCCAATTACAGAAGGAGAAAATACTCTTTTATCATTAAGTGACCTATGGAACCAGCATGCAAGTACTAAGTTCCAAGAGTTTTTTCTTTGCTATTAACTGCTTTACTGATTTCTCTCAATAAAGATTCCATGTGTCAGATACAAATGATGATGCACATGTATGGCAGAGACCTCTATTTTCTTCCTCTCTCTATACCTATTATCCCCCTCCTCTATAGAGACAGAAGTTTAATGGACCATTATGTCCACTCAGCTAAAGGCTTTATGTCCCAACATCCTTTGCTGCCAGGTATGTTTATGTGACAAGGATATAGACAATAAGATACAAACAGAAGTGATATGTGCAATTTCTGGGTCATAAACTTAAAAGGAAAGGAGTCTCTTTCCTTATTTCCAATTTTTGTTAGCAGGAATGTGGAAATATTGGCCACCTGAGAACCAAAGATGGAAGTCTGGTGTTGAGGATGGTTCATACTGTTAAAATAAGAGAGAACTAAACTTATATCTTGTTTAAACCTCTATTATTTTCCTTTCTTAAACTGGTCAAACCTATATCTTAAGTAATGTAGAATTCCTGTTCCAAAATGTACTCCTCTATACTGAGTGGGAAAAAGTAGATAAACAAAGTGAGTGAAGTTTAATTACAACATAGAAGCATGGTGAATGAACAAAAGCATGTAAGGATGTGAGGCTGTCTAAGTAATAGGCAGTTATATGGTAATAGAAAGGTCACAAATTCCCAACTCGGCAATCAAGAGTGTCAAGTAAATACTTCCTGGAGAATAAGGTTACTTGTCTTCTACACACAGAACCTTTTTTTTTTTTTTTTGCCAAAATGAAACTTTCTTGTATACGTTTCAGACAAAATACTGAAATAGAACATAACTGCATTCTTCACATCACTACACCAAAATGTCAAAAGATTCACTTCTCAGCATGAAAATGCACAGAAACATAAATATGGAAGGATTCACATTTTAAATGTTTTATTCACACCTTAGTGCAGAGTCAAATGGAGTATTGTGAATGGGATGTAGCACTATCAAATAACATATGTAAGGGGACTTAATGGAATAAAAGAAAAGAAAGCTCTGAAACATTCCTGATTCTTGCAGATGGAAGATATCTCCATGGCTGAAAACACTCAGAGTGATAAAATTCAGCTCTTCCAAATTTTGTTATAATTTGCTTCTTGAGCAATTAATTTGGAGATATTTCAATGTATTGGTTATTTATTTGGCCCCTATCTCTTCAGTACAGAGATTCTTTGTAGACAAAGTTCATAGATATACACTAAACTGCATTAGCATATACCACTCCATTAATAGAAAATATATCTTTTACATACAACTGCTGCAGGAAACCACAGTGGTGAATTTCAAATAGCTATTTGAAAACATTGCCAATGTTTCAGCGATATTGCCTGACTAAATTTTTCATTTATTATTAACCAAACATTTTTTAATACACATTTGTTGAGAGTAACAGCAACTTACTGATCCAATTTTGCTGGGGTTTAGTAGAATATACATCAAAAAAGATTTGCCCAATTTCTTTAAGTAAAATTCTCAGTACAAATGTAATGTTGAAAAGTAAAACCAAAATCAAGGGTAGTGCTGCTAAAAATGGAACCTAGAGTATATATCCCTAGATATTTTCTCTTTCCTCTTTTTATCTACGCATGATTATTGTACTTAGATAACATAGGGAACTACTGCTGACAATGGCACTCAAGTTTCTGAAAGAAAGGAGGCTCAGTAAAGATATTTAGGAGCTAGAAGGCAGGAAAATTCATCTTCCTCTTCATAATTTTTCATTTAAGTAAAGGGAGTGACAGAGTTGATCTTAAACTTGGTATCAATTATCTAGTAAGAGAACACATACCGTTCTGATAAGAAAATTTAGTAGACAGTAAAGCATTCCTGATTATTTTACTCCAGAAACACTATGAAAAAAGAGAGCCCTAAAATAAATGTTATCCAGTGTGTGATTACTTAAAGAGATGGAACAGTTTTCACCTCTGTGTAGGTTTATTAGACATTCCTATTCAAAGAATGTGAACCAGAGAGGAGACAAACTAAAAGACATGAGGATGCATTTAGTTTATACGCCATAATTGTTCATAGTATGATCATATAAGAGAATAAATACAAAGGTCATGAGACAAAGAATAAATTAAACCAACCATTTGCTCTTTCTGGTTTCTCAGTATACAGGAAGTGGAAGGGAAGAGTATTAGAAAACTCAATCTCCATGGGATATTTAGGCAAAATATGGAACCATAAGATACATTAATTGCCTTAGCAGTTATACACTGTCCATGTGACATTCAGAACTATGATTAAACGTCTTTAAAATTCAGCCAAATATGAAAAGTCTTTAGAAAATATTGAAAAAAATAGAAAAAGAAAATGAGCTAAATCTCTTCTTTAATATCAATTTAACCAATTTGTTTAATCATAAAGAGAAAGCTACAGCATCAAGATATTTCTAAGCCCAAATTCTGAGCTTCTGTGGCATGAGTTGCAAACACTTTGCTTCCTAGATGTTCGCTGGTGATGAGAGTATGGTGAGAGAATGGGAAGATAAAGACAGTCTTGCCAAAGTCAATCCATAATGAGGTGAGGTAGTGCAACACGTTACAAAATAGGAAATTTTCTTTGGCCATTCATATCTGTCTGCTCCTCCCTGAAGAGACACAACTTCTACCATGAAAATATCTGAAGGTAGTTATTCTTCTGGATATTATCAGGAAGTAAAAAAATATTATAATGAAAAATATTTTAAAGTAAGCTACTCACCTATCCCAATGAAAGCAGCTTTGTACCCTTCTTCTTTCAAAGTGCTAAGGGTAATTTCATTCACTGAAAGGCTTTTACCACAAATTATCTGTAAGAAAAAACATTTCTGTAACTGTATTTTGGCATTTGAATGATTAAAACCTTAATCTTTAACATCGAAAATAATAAAATCTCTGTACACACATATATATAATTCCATATATACATATGAAAATATCTTTATCTTTTAGTATATAGGCTTATGTATACTAAATAATATATAAATAGAACAAACATGTTTTACTCAATAGCTAAATGCATTTTTGCCTTTTAATTAAGTACCAGAAGAAAGGCTAGTGTATTTAAAATCAAGTCAATAAATTTTCACAGCTTAATTAGTATGTTCAAGGCACTATGTGGGGCATTTTAAAGAATAAAATGATAAATGAGACACAGTTTCTGCCTCAATGTACAGTCAAGATCTGTGCAGAAGATGTACAGAAATAAGTATAATAAATAACAGAGTGTGATCAGCACATATCTACAAGAACTCAAGGGATGGTGAAATTCATTTTGGCTGAGGTCATATAGATGAGAAAAAAAGAGAGGTAGTGGGATTTCAATAAAGCCCTTTTTAAACTGAAGTATAGTTGATTTACAATATTGTGTTAGTTTCACGTGTACAGCAAAGTGATTTGGTTAAACATATATATGTGTGTATATCTATATTCTTTTTTAAATTCTTCTCCATTACAGTTTATTGTAAGATATTGAAAATAATTCCCTGTCGATAAAGCCATCTTAAAAAATGGATAGGATTTTGACAGAGGACATTGTCCAGGGAAGATGAGTAAAGTCAGGAGTCAGAGGGTAGATACTTCTATTAAAAATCACAGTACTTTGCTTAATTCCAGACATGAGCCTATTTTCAGATCTTGAACCTGCTGACTGAAGAGGTTGTCAGGCCCCTAGAAAGAAAGACCCTGAAACATCCTGGCAAGTAAATACTATAATGATTCCTCTATTCCTTCTCCAAAGGGAATTACAGCCATTTACCCAGGTGACTGTACACTGGGGAAGGGAGCATAATCACACATTTCAAGGACACTGGACAAGGTTCTTCACTGACATTGATACCTGAAGAGTGGGGACCTACAGTGATAAGGTGAAAAATGGAACCTGGATAAACTCTGGTTCACAGTGGGTCTAAGGGGATCACAGACCTAGTTAGTGGTTATTCCCAAGTCTCCAAGTGTATAATAAAAATTGTTATACATGTCAGTAGAAATAATCCCCACGTTGGGTATCTGGTCTGCAAAGTAAGAGCTATTATAGCTATAATATTGGGAAGGCCAGAAAACTTCTGAAACCCTGGTCGAGAGAGTAAATCAACCACAGTGATAGCCTGGAGTCGGTGGGATGGGGAAAGATGGTGGTGGTCCATGTTATACTTCTGTTTCATTTCCCAGTCTGGCCCTGCTGAGACTAGATGATTTCTGGAGAATGACTGTAAACTCCTGCACGCTTGACCAAAGTGAAGCCCTGACTGCAGTGTCTGTGACAGATGTGGTATTATTGCAGATTAGTAAGGCCACAGGTACACTGCACGTGGCCATTGATACGATGAATGCACACGTTTCATCATGTTTCTGTGGAAAAGGGATCAGAAACAGTTCACATTCATGGGGGCAAGATAAGAATATTCATTTACAGGTTTGCCTCAGGAATATGTCAACTCTCTTCTGTAATAATATATATAATCTGAAACGATCTGGCCATACCACAGAACATCATTGTGATCCATTACACTGAGAACATCCTGCAGAGTGGACAGTATAAGCAAGGGGTAGCTAGTATGCTGGAGACTTTAATATGCCTGCCCTCCACAGGGCAGAAGATGAACCTTATGAAGATCAGGGACTAGCCACTTGAGTGAAGTAAAGGGGTCTACTTCTCAGGTATGTGCCTGTATATACTCTCTAAAATACAAGACTTTGCTTCAATTTTGCACTCATTTACCATTATACATAAGGAAGCACAATGTCTGGTAGGTTTGAGTTTTGAAGTCAACATGTTCCTAAAAACAAAAGTCTCTAAACTGATTCAAAGCAGAACAAAGTTTACCCATTAAAACAATAATTGCACCTAACTTGCATAGAGTACCTAACTAGGTGCAAGACTCTCTTCTAAATACTGCATAGATGGACTTCTTTCATCCTCACAATAGCATTATGGAGTGGTATCGTTATCCTCATTTTACAGATGATGATACTAAGGGACAAGAGAGCTTTGACAACCTTTACCAAAGTCAAATATGTAGTTTAATTGCAGAACCAGCACGTGCAACAGTTATGCTCTAATGTCTCTTGAGAAAGAAGGGCAGAACCAGCACCATACTCAAAGGCACAGAACAACATACTGCATGTGGAGAACTACTTGAAAATGTAGTGTTTCTGGGGTATAAAGTGCAAAGCAACGAAAACAAAGAGAAAGTAAGGGGATAAAATGACTTTGGATATAACACGGGGGGGCATTTTTGTTTTACTAAAATACTAGTTCTAATTTTATTGGCAGATAAAGGAACCACTTGAAAGTTTACAACCAGGGAACAACCAAGGTGAGATTAACAACTAATATTCAGAACTCGGGAACATATCAAATACCATGAAATAAACTGGACAATTAAATAAACACATATTATTAAAAGTATTTAGTACTAAGTATCTAATAGTGGTTATTACTATTAGAGTTAGTAGAGTTAGATGCTATTAAAAGTAACAGATAATGAAGTTTTAGAATTTTAATTTATGTTTCAAAGAGATTTTTTATTAAACTATTTCTGATCATAAAGAAAGATAAAAAGTTCTAGTGCTTATTTTTTGAAATGACCTCAATAACAATATACAATGAAGGTTAGACATAAAAGAAAACTACAGGTCCAAATATTCTAAATAAAATTTTAGTAAACTGAATAATACTACAATTTCCAAAGCTGAGCAGTGGCGTGCCCTGCCAATGGGTCTATCAGTGGAAGTGATACTCAGAATACTTGACTTTAGGTTTGGTTTATTAATTGACTCAGCAAAAAAATCGAAGAAATACCCCCATCCTTCCTGAGGTAGTGTTTGTGTGCATGTGTGTGTGTGTGTGCGTGTGTATGTAGCTGAGTAGTGGAGTTATGTAATTTATCAAACGGGACTGAAAATATCCCAATTTTTCCACCCTGATAGAGTGAACATGTCCCTGAATTTGTAACATACAGAAAGGATGCACAAACATTTTGTGTTTCTCGGTCTGTTTCCACCCTAGCAGGCAAGAGCATGCAACTGAGGAAGCAAAAAAGTTGAATTATACTTTTGTGTATCGAAAACTGGAAAGACAAGTAGCTTAACTCCTAGTGTTAATTTACTGGGACTGGGACCAGTAAGACTTTACTTACTGTAGCCAGACATTGTGGGATAGGGGGAGAATATCCATCACTGTGCAGTAAGTAGCTCCATGGTGCAAATGAGAACAAAGCAATAATAACAATAATCAGTGGACTATTAATAATCAGGACTCTTCCCTATGTTGGGGAATCTAGTCAAATTTCCCTTTTCTAAAGTATAAAACCCCCAAATATTTGCCATCAAATCAAAAACTCACTCTCAGAAAGAACAGGAGAAAGATTCTTTGACAAACTGTTAAAATTTTGCTTACATTATGCCTTAGGAAATTGGACCAAGTCATGTAAAACTTAACTAAAACTGGTTTATATGACAACTACAGACATCAAAACATTTTGTGGCTGATATACTATGAAGTCCTAAGATTATTTGTTAAATATATATTATGTTAGAAAAATCACGTAATGGGCATTTTGTTTGTGTTTTTGCTCCTTTTTCTCCCATATTTTTTATATATGTAATATTTTCTGTCATGATTTTCTTAGATATGAATTATAGCATATATTAACCTCCCTCTAATGGCTTTAATAATATATGCCTGGGTACTCAAACATCCCAGCCAAATTGAGAATAAAATTTGCTCCACATCAAGCTTAGTGTAAGAGTTATTACTATTTCAATAGAAGGGCTGAATATAATAAACCCTGAGCCAAAGTTCCACCTAATATCTACTCCGGGACTTGACAAAAACTTTCTTTATGCATCCATAATATGTCTTCATACATATAATAATATTTTTAACGTAGGATTAAGGTTTACAACGTTTTTGGTGTGGAACTCTTTTTTTGAAATGAACTATGTGACACCCATTATTAAAAAATGCAGATAATAATGTACATGCTCTTCACATTTTTCTGATAGAAAATTTGGCTCAGACTCTCTAACATAGAAAATAAGACAAAATAATTTAAAAAATAAATTCAGCTCTTTTTAGACACAAAATTATTTTGTTGGCTCTTAATACACATGTTTCTCGCCTTCCAGTAGAGATAAAATATGACTTCATATCAGTTTTCAGTAACATCCTATAATGATGGAAATGCTTGCTGCAAATAAACATAATGACAAACAAGATGATGTAGAAAATTTATCAAGAAAGATAGCTCAGATATTTTTGTTCAAATTATGAAGACAAATTCCTAGTAATTATAAATTTAGTTTAATCAAAATAGAATTCTGGGGCTTCCCTGGTGGCACAGTGGTTGAGAATCTGCCTGCTAATTCAGGGGACACGGGTTCGAGCCCTGGGCTGGGAGGATCCCACATGCCGCGGAGCAACTAGGCCCGTGTGCCACAACTACTGAGCCTGCGCATCTGGAGCCTGTGCTCCGCAACAAGAGAGGCTGCGATAGTGAGAGGCCCGCGCACTGCGATGAAGAGTGGCCCCCGTTTGCCACAACTAGAGAAAGCCCTCACACAGAAACGAAGACACAACACAGCAAAAATAAATAAATTAATTAATAAACTCCTACCCCCAACATAAAAAAAAATAGAATTCTGTCAAAATACTGAAAAATAACAAATATACATATTTTAAACATATTTAGAAAAATGTAAAATCTTTATGGAGATTTACATTTTTAGCTTTAAAAAATAAAGTCAGTAGAAATATTATAAAGACTGTGAAACAAGAATATTTATATATACTTAAATTCTGAATTGCAAAACAGAAAAAGAGTATTTAGTCTAAAAGATTGGTAACATTTTCAGACACAAATATCACAGGAGACTTTGTTAAAGTCCACCTAGGGTTAAAAATAATTGACAGTGGGTTATGCTGAATTTTTTATTCTAAAATAAATAGTTTTATAAAAATATAACAGCTTAGAGGCTATTTCTTCTAAAGAATATTTTTATTATACTAGGAAAAATCCTTTGATGTGAAATTAGTTGAGAGTATGCTTGATAAGTTAAAAATCTTATAACTTACTGATAAGTAAAGTAAAAAATTAAAATTTGAATTCTATCACAAGAATACAGAAGCAAATAAAAATATTATCCTAAAAACTCTGTTTTAAAAGGGAAAAATTATTCAACCTAGAAAAATTAAATCAGTATGCAACTCAAAAGGTTGAGAAAGAATAACAAGCAAGTGTAATCATAGCAGGGGGAAAGAATTAATAGAGTCAGCAATTAGTGAATAAGCAAACATAAAACTCTGAGACCTGATTCTTTCAAAGAATACATTAACTAGAGAAACCACTATCTAGTCTTATCAATAAAAAAAGTTAAGAACACACAATATACAAGTTTTAAGATGCGAGAGCAAATACCATCACAGGTACAGATGAGGTATTTTTATTGTATACTAGAATAATATGTTTAAATCTATGCTAATTAATTCAAAAGTCTCAATGAAACAGAAATTTTTTCTAGGAAAATATATACTGACCAAATTAGCATGAGAATAAAATAGGTGGAAAGACTGGAAGATTTTTTTAAAACATCAATGTTCTGTTTCTCATAAAAAGACTGAAATCAGATGGATAAAATTTTCAAATTTAGGAAAAATATAAGTATCAAGACAATATTCTTCCCAATAATAAAATAATGAAATGCTTGGAAATTTATTTCTATAAAGCTATCATAACTCTATAACCAAAATCTATAGCATAATCAAAACTCGCAAAGATAACAAATAAAAACTAAAGCAAAACAAAGACAGACTTTCAGTAGCTTTGAAACTCTATAAAGCGAGCAACAGAATCTATTCCCTGTTTTATTTACAGTTTTAATATTCAGTGCATAAATAAGTGAATGCAAAAGAATATTTTTTAAAAAACTCATAGAAAAAACCTAGTTCTAGATGTACAGATATAATAAAACATGATGCAAAATGTATATATTCCAGAAATGCAAAGATTAAATAACTCAATATATTATCTGAACATCAATTTTCAAAAGGGGCAATTAAAAAATTTAACACCCCTCCTCTGTTAAAATAAAACAAAATAACTTAGAAAATGTTACTATTCTAAGTCTAGAAAAAGAAAACATTTACTGAATATGATAAAAATACTATTTCATAGATCAGAAAAAATGCCATGCATTACCACTTTTATAACATACTAGTGACAATGAAACAGTGGAAGAAAAAAATATATATATATATAACATACAAATAGAGGGGTTTTTTGTGACACAATATTTGACTGGAAAAATTCATCTTTGAATAAACAAGAACTAATCTATCAGCTATTAGATATGAAATACATTGAAATTACTCAACAAGAAATTTAGCTGAAGAACATAGTTGGGAGGGAAGATGATGAATTAAACTAAGTTTATATATGATGAGTGTATGTTATTTGGATGATAAATGTGTTCATTAAACTATTAAGATTACAGGACTGCAGTTCAAAAGAAAGATGGTTCTAGACAAGTCCTTAGCACACCTCTAGGCAAAAGTAAATTCTCAATAATTATTTATCAAATAAATGAAACAAACCTACTAGAAAGAGAAAAAAATCAGATAATAACCAAGATAATGCTAGATCATGAAAGCTAAAAATACATACATACATGAACATAAATGCATGCATAGATACATACATGCATGCATACATATCAGAATATATCACATGCTGCACAGGAGCCAAACAGTATAAACCCAGAGAAAAATTCGTTTCATTGCCAGGAAATTATTGTTGACTTTAAAATATACAGTGTTAGTTGAGAGGTAAAAATGGAAGGCAGGTTATAAGAAGAATTTGGTGATGAGAAAAATGTGGTAACAAGTGTAGAACATTTTTAAAAATATATATCCTTTCATGGATAAAGTTGATAAGTCATAAAAGATGCATGCATTTCATCAATGGATACAAGTCCTCAAAGCTGAAAAAGAACCTCATTACTGTCTCTCCTCAGAGTGATGGACAAGACAGTATTAACCTTCTCTTTAATTCAGGTTCTAATTCTTTCCTGATAATTTAATAAATTAATAGGGTTTAAAATTCAAATTTACAAAATGGTGATAAACTCCTTCCTACACCTTCCCAAAGGCAATCTATACTATCAGATTCTATACATTTCTAGAGCACATATATTTCCAGGCATATATAAGCAGATATGTTTATATTTTACACAAATTGTAGTACCATACTTTTCCCTTTGAACAAATGTTGACCAAGGCAAGGGACATTAATTGACTTTGTCAAGGTTGTCTGACTATAAAATTAGAAAGTGGCATAATTGTAGCTGAAATGTACATTTTCTGGCACTCAGTGCATTGACTACTGTTATGTCTTGAGTTTGCTAGTAAGAGAAATGGGTATGCCCTAATTTATGCAATATATCTGGTACGGTAAAAATCAAATGCAATTTTGTAATTACTTATAAGATGAATTCAGAGGTGTCAAATTAATTTTTGATTCATCTTCAATTTGAAGTATCACTTAATATATGAGTTTGAAGTCTCAATAATCATGTTCTTATTTAATGAGATTTAGGTAAGAACTTGCATTCAAAATGAAATACATTTAACGAACTTTTCAGAATATATTTATATAAAGCAAGTAATCACCCTTAAATCTATTTTGAACACTATTTTTGAACTCTGTTTTCATAAAGTTGTGCACATCTGTACTGCATACTTGTTATAAGATTACTTGTTTGGTGATTATGTGTAAATGTTTCATTGCCTAACCACTGCCAAATAAGATGTAATTATAAGTGTAAATGCACAAAATACTGTTTTGAGTGTTTCCCTTTTTATTGGTTATTTTAATTTTTATTTCTAAATGCAAGAGCCATGAATAGTTTGCACTTTTCAAAATAGCTCCCATATGTACTTACAGAATGTATTATGTAAATCATAGTACTTTGTTAATCTATTATCTTATACCTATTACAGAAAAGTAAAATTTTTGAAATAAAAATAGGAATATGTTCAGGTGAAGAGCCAGAGTACGATACTCTTAAATAATACAAAAGAATAGGAATATCTAAAGCTATATTACGAAAGTAAAATGTATTAATTTTTTGACCATCTTTAAAAGAACACAATATTTATTTCACAAAACAATCAAAAATACAGAGCTGTTGCTTTCTACCTTGCTGAGTAACTGTTTATGTTGAAAAAGGATTATCACAATAACACTATTGACGTTACGCATATAGTAAATAAAATAAACCTCTGTAAGAAATTATGTTCCAAATTGTGAAATACAAATGTTTCAGAGTGCACAAAACTTGCATGAAAAAAACGTGATTAAAGCAACCAAATCCTTCTATTAGCTGCACTGAACCCCTAAAGCAATTTAGGAATTTGTTTCTTACAGACAATTAATCACATGCAGGCGTGCCAGATGAGAACTATTGATTGCCCTTTTCCAGGCTAGTGGCATTCAGACAGTAGACAGACAAATGCCCTAAGCAAGGAAAAGCATCTTTCTGCTTCTGCCTGGTGTAGCTTTTAATTGTTCTTTCCTAAAGTGTGTGACATTTTGTTGTTAATCTTTAGTGTAGAGCTTACTCCTTTCTTTTGGAGCAATACACATGTAAGTGTTATGTTTTTCACTTACCTTTACACCAAGGTCCTTCATAAGTTCAATCTCAAAATTTACTACATTATATGGTAGCCGGAACTGAGGGATTTCAGAGATACTAAAAATAAAAACGAGAAGCATTTGTGGGAAAATCACCAATTTAAAAAATGCAACATGTCTTGATTGATCAGTATTAAAGGAATAAGTATCTCTTCTGAGGGTATTTTCATATCACATAACGTGAGTGTGAGGACATCCACATTTTTATATGCATGACAGAATATGATATGGGTTACAAGAGAAACAGTAGAAACTGATGTGCAAATAAATAAAAACAATGAAAAACAAATAGTGAGTACACAATTGGCCTATACTTTTAAGTTTATTACAGTATTTAGTTGATTTATTTACTAACACTTCTATAAATTCCTAAGAAAAGAAAATCTTAAAAAAACAAAAATTTGGGCCTCCCTGGTGGCGCAGTGGTTGAGAGTCCGCCTGCCGATGCAGGGGATACGGGTTCGTGCCCCGGTCTGGGAGGATCCCATATGCCGTGGAGCGGCTGGGCCCGTGAGCCATGGCCGTTGAGCCTGCGCATCCGGAGCCTGTGCTCTGCAACGGGAGAGGCCACAACAGTGAGAGGCCCGCATACCACAAAAAGAAAAAGAAAAAAAAAAAAAAAAAATTTGAAAGTATACAGTGTTTAATATACATAACATATATACATACACACATATATATTCTATAACTATACCTCTAGCTTGTTCAAATTCAAATCTGTAACTTTGTATTACCATGCTGTTCAGGACATTACAGAATAAGTTCCGTAATGTGATCTACAGAATATTTTTACAGTAAAACAATCTTCTATGAAAGCAATGTGTCCCAAAAGGGTTCAGTCATTAAAAAGTAATCCTATTTGATATCAGTGCTCATTGTTTTCTGTCTTCAAATACAATCACTTCAAAAGTTAACAGTTCATACATAGTATTAAAGGTAAGTTCAAATAACTTTTCAATATCTTATAGCAATAAAAAGGCTACATATGTTCATGAATATACAGCAATTCATGTAGTCATTCATCTATTAATCCAACAAGCATTTACAAAATACCAGGTACAGTGTTAGCTGCAGTGATTTAATGCTGAATTTGACCAAATTACCACTATTAATAAGCTCTCATTCTTGTGAGCAAAGATACATAAACAGATCATGACAACAGAATGTAGTACATTCAGTGGAAGAGCTATATCCAAGCACTATAGAGATTGATTTGTAAAATAAATAAATAACTGTTGAAGATGAACTTTCTGGATCACTCAGTGCAAGGTCTTCCAAAGTGCATCTGTAGTATTTTCATTCTTTGGTGACTTAAGAACTTGATTATTAAATTAATTTCCATCCATCAATCAGCAAAGCACCATGTTCATCTCAGTGCTATAGAAAATGCAAAGTACTGAACAGTACAAAATCAAGGTCCTATATTAAAGGAGCTTTCTATCTAGTTAGGGCGTAAGATTATACATAAGAATGATTTAGGGCATAGGTTAAGAAAGAAAAACCACCTAAGCTGATCTTTGGACAACCATACTACCTCAGCGGTTATCATAATGCTCTGGGCACCACACAGGACTCTGCCTTTGTAGGGTAGCAGAATATGCCCCTCCCAATATGCCACTTCGGCAGAGGATTATTTTGAGCTGAAGACAATTAAGAAGAAACAGATACAAGAAAAGCTCTCCAGTCCCCTATTATCTGCCAAAAAGCAGTACGTAAATTTGCAATGCTGTGTCTTCCTTTCCTGTACCAAGAAGGGCAAAACTCTTAATCACCAGGAGACAACTGTAGACCCCTACCAGCCCAAAGATGGGCACCAAGAGGAACTTACATTACAAGCCTTACTAAATAACTCATGTTCCATTAGTTTCCCCCATATATTTACCTTCTCACAGTTTGCTGTCCCTAAAAGCATAAACCCCTTTTCCTTTGTCTGGTCACTTCTCCACAAATTTATCATTCTTTGTTAAGATGCTACATAAACCTCAAGCTCTGACCCCCCTTCTCTGAATGACTCATCACTGAGTTATCCCACATGTTTGTACAATACATGTGTTAATAAACACTGTTTTTCTCCTTAATTTGTATCATGTTAGTTTATTTCACAAGGCAACTACTGACCTAAGAGGATAGAAGTTATTTTTTTCCTTCCCTGTACCTTCCGAGGCTAAGGAGAAAAATTCTTAAATAGTATGGATTATAAGTAGGCACAAACAGACACCCAGTCTTGATAGGCCTGGGGGTCTGCGGAAGAGAGACTGAAAATGGACTAACATTGGAATCTGATGAAAGTCCTCAAAAGGCTAGACATGAAAGCAAAAATTCTAGCTAAATAAACCAACCACAGCAAGATGAGCCTCTAAATACAGACAGATACACTGTGAGGCTGAGTACCTTCCTCTGACTTGGGATCTTTATGGGCTCTGAATAGAAGTATATGATATGTAAGAAAAAAAAATGATGCTAGTTTAGGTCAATGGTTCTAATTTAAGATATGGCTCTGAAACAGCAGGTTAATGAAGCAGGAACAATTTTTCTATTGACAGAAAGAAAGGAGAACACTCTCAACCTAACAAGAAGAAACCAGAGCAAGGAGGAAGTATAACTCTGAAAACTGAAGTAGCCAACAGAGCAAATGGAATGCCAGGCTGCTAGCTAGGGCTTGAGCAGCTCTGCTTAGAATCACATACTGCCCTGAAAGCATTGTAGCCAACACTTACTTAGCACATGTGTTATGAATAGATGTGTGAGAATCACATTTCCAAGAATCTTCTACAGGAAATAAGAGTAATGTGAGATACTAAAAAGAGTTAGATTTGATCATAATCAAGTAGGCAGGGGATAAGGAGATAATTATTGATTGTTATAAACATGACACAATTATATTCACCAATGGATGAGGTCAGCAGATGGGTGATACACACACACACACACACACACACACACACACTCTCATGGTACAACGTGACAAGTATCAAATACCAAATGTAAATGAGAGTGTTTCAAAGGAGAATTAGCTTATTGCAACATGAGATAATCAGGTGAAATGTGACATATGATCAGCTTTCAGACAAATGAAGGCATCTCAAGATGAGGAAAATGATAAGGAAGGAGGAACAGAAGGGGGAGGAGGGAAAAAAAGTGTACATGCTGTGTTCAGGGGACGGGCAATGGAGCAGAGGGGTCTCAGCAGGCTTTAATAGGAACACTATCACCCCAGATACCAGGCAAATTCCTCATTTCAGAGCTCTAAATGCCATCCCTATGTGACGGCACCCACATTTTTATCCTCAAACCTAAATTCCAGACCTTTATATTCACTTGGACGTCTAAGAGGTATCTCAAATTTTTTATACCCCAAACTAAACTTTGGTTCCTCCACCCCAACATACGTCCTCAGACAACTCCTTCCTATGAGCTGCTCAACCCTAAACTCGTACTCTATTCCTTTACCAGCATCACACCAAGTCCAGGCGCAGGCAATAAGGAGGTGCACTGTTTTTAGACGATTTAAAAAGTTATAAAACTGACAAAAATAAGCCTTTTTGTATTATCACCATGAGCAGGTGACTCTAAACAAGTCAGTGATATTCTAAACACCATCTCCCCCCAAAAAACTCTTTGGTGGATCTAAATTCTAAATAATGGCTACAGTTGCTACAGAGTTTTAGTAATAAATGTTTTTAAAATAAATATCCACATGCGTCAGGTCTACAGTCCTCTGCTCTACCAGCTGAGCTATCGAAGGTGAAGCAATTATACTCCAATAAAGATGTTAAAAAAAGTGTAAGCTTTAAATGATCCCAATTTTATTACTCATTCATTAATAAACTGAGTTCTACAGAACAGTTAATATGGAGAACTCCAGTTAAACAGCAGCCACTGGCACATGCTGATTCACCTACAAGCATATTCCTCATTCCAATGGCCATAGGCAGCATGTGTCTCCACCCCTGCAAGACTACGTATTCCAATGTTTAAATAGTTGATCTGTGATTGATAAAATAACACATGAAGCAACATGAATCTACTTCAATTCTATAATTTTGTGTGACCAGAAGTTTTTAACTTGGGTTTAAACTTTAAAATAGTGAAACTGTGAACTATACCTTTAATATTGAAATTATTTTGTTTTGATTGTTAATATTCTGTTTTATGGGAGTGAATAAAAATAATTATAATCACCAATTATTACATAATTCTCTTTGAAGATTATTTTATTGTACAGACTAGAGGATAACCATATTTTAAAAATTATCTATTCCATATATCAAATGCTCGAGGGACAGCACTAAACTGCCATTTTTGAAACCCCCTCATGCATTTATAAACACCTGACATACTCTATAGTTGGTTTATTGTTGCTTTATTGTCCACCCCCCCACTACCAGAATACGAGCCCCATGAGAACAGGCACTTTGCTTTATTTACCTTTGTATCTCTAGGGCCCGAGACAATGACCAGCACATAGTAGGAGATCAATAAATAAAAAAGGAAGGAAGGAAGGAAGGGAGGAAGGAGGGAGGAAGGGACAGAGGGAGATTACCCTCAAGACTGCGTGTTGAGAAAGGGGATACAAGGATAGAAGATGGAATTTAATTGGAATGGTTATTTCCCAAGTTTGTTGTACTTATAAAAAAAAACTTTCATTCTTCTATATGTGCTCTTTTAACAATCTAAAGTTTTGAAAGAAATTTTCCTTGTGGCCACAAATCCTTTAGTACAATCAGTGGAATGCCCAGATAACCTAAAAAAATAATCGTTCTTATATGTTCATGTTTCTTTTATCAAAATGGATTTAACCAGTAACAACCTCCTTCCATTCTTTTTAAAGCATAATGTTCATACTCCGATAGAACTTTGCTTTAGTTTATTACGCTACAGGTACCACACTTTAAATTTGTGTTACATCACACATGTTCTCAAAATATTTTCTATGACCAAATCTATTTCACCTAAACCCCATTTCCTTATTGTGAATCCATAGGTTGTCTTTTTGTTTTGTTGATGATTTCCTTTGCTGTGCAAAAGCTTTTAAGTTTGATTACGTCCCATTTGCTTATTTTTGTTTTTATTTCTTTTTCCTTGGGAGACTGATCTAAGAAAATATTGCTAAGATTTATGTCAGAGAATGTTTTGCTTCTGTTCTCTTTTAGGACTTTTATGGTGTCATGTCTTATATTTAGGTCTTTAAACCATTTTGAGTTTATTTTTCTATATGGCATGAGTGTTTTAAGTTCATTGATTTACATGTAAGCTGTCCAGGTTGCCCAACATCAGTCGTTGAAGAGATTGCCTTTTCTCCATTGTACATTCTATAGAGTTCCATTTATTTTAAATAAAGCAAACTCCATCCAATTTCTAAGCTTAATATGAATTTCTGAAAATCAGATACAAAGTGAATATTTTCCATTTCAGTGTATGAATCTTCATGGGAATAAATGATTATGTGACTGAATCCTGGTTTAATAACGATGCTGATTAATAGTAAATAATAATATGGTATCTATGAGATAAACACTGCATAAATGTACATTAAAATGGAGCATTTTTAGTAGACTCTAACATAATTGTAATCAAATGCAAAACTTAAAGAGATTGGAGAATGAAAACACGTGACCAGGACAGCACGTCTGTGTACACAACAAAATGAATCATCCAATATTCTGTGGAGTTTGGTTTCCCCATCTCTAATTTGCATAATTTTCACATATATATATATATCGCCATTAAAGGAAAGACTCACAGGGGTAAAATAAGCTTTCTTTTTTTTTTAAGATTTTTTTGATATGGACCATTTTTTTAAAGTCTTTATTGAATTTGTTATAATAGTGCTTCTGTTTTATGTTTTGGCTTTTTTGGCCACGAGGCATGTGTGATCTTAGCTCCCTGACCAGGGATTGAACCTGCACCCCATGCATTCGAAGGCAAAATCTTAACCACTGGACAGCCAGGGAAGTCCTAAAATAAGCTTTCATATGATTGGTTCCTCTATTCATAAAATATTTTGCTGAGATTTCTCTTAAATTCACAGAACTAGACAGAGAAATTTTAAAATAAATATTGCTTAAAGCCAACTGCAAATTTAAAGTGAATAATGAAATCAAAATTTGAGCATTTGGAAAAAGAACACTTAAAATACCATCTGTGAGCCTGAAGTTCCTATACGATTACGAACCAACAATATTCATAATCATTTTACCCCATCATTTTTGACACTGTGAACATGAAATAAATGTAGGCATTACCTTAAACCACCAACGTATTCTTGTTTTTCAAATATAGTGATGTCAGAGTAGCCTAATCGAGCCAAGAAGGAAGCACAACTTATACTTGCAGGCCCAGCACCCAAAAGAGCAATCTTTGCAGAATAGGCTTCAGGCATTTTTTCTGGGGGAGGCAGAAAATGATTCCTGATTTGTGGGATATTCATTGCTTTGAACACCTACGGAGAAATCAATTGGCATGGTTAAAATTTTTAAGCTGACTTTTACGTCCTCAAACATATTTTTAATGTTTCCAATCCATTTGTGCTTTTAATAGAAATAAGCAGTACATTTTAAGTATTACCATACTTAGAAGCTATATTGGGTCAAGCCGATGGCAATTTATGCTTGACTAACTCTTTCTCAATCTTTGAAATTCCTGTCTAAGGTCCTCTAGGAAGCATTCCTGACTCACTTTCCCTACTCCAGCCCTGGTCCAAGTTAAGTGCTCCTCCTCTAAGCTCCTGTATCATACTGTGTATGCTATTAATGAAACCATTTACCATGTGTGCCACGTTTCCATGTTAGTCAGCGGAACATTAGTTCTTGAGTCAGAGAATATGTCATATATAAAAACACACACATATAACTTACTATTTGCTTTAAATATTTTTAAAAACATGTTACCATTGTATAACCAGCAGTGAGAACTAACCTGGCACACAGACATTCAGTAGATAATTTATGACATCTGCTTCTGGTTATGATAGATTAGCTTTTGAAGGATAACATTTCAAAAATATGTTGGAAGCACTGGAGAGCCTCTGAAGTAAGGCTGACTAGAGGAGCCAAGATCTCAGAAAAAAGGGAATAGCAGAGAAGTGAGGTGACAGTTTAGGAGTTACTTTTACCCTGAGGGAATTTGCCACTTCTTAGCAGAGTGAAGGATCTTGTAGATAGATGACCACGGCTCAGAAGAGACAGAAAGAGAGATTTTAGCTAATTTTCTAGGACTAGAGAGACACAGTGTTCATAAACAAAACAAATCTCTATAAAGCAGAAGGGAGCTTTCTGCACTCTGAGAGGCCAGAAGAAACAACTGGAGTACAGGAGTAGCTGAAGAAGAAAAAGTCCTAGTACACACCTTAGCATACAGCTGAAACTTCTGGAGGGCTGTACTCTGCAAGTGGGGCAAACCAGAGGAAGACATGTAACCCAGACTGATTTAGATGAAGGTGATAAGGTCTCACTCTTGTCTACCTCCCAAATGATAGGGTGAACCTTCTGTGGAGGATAATAAGTCAACTACAACATCTACAAATTTTCATCTACAAGGCCTGGCTTTTGATCAAAAAAGCCCAGGCCTCTCATTAACTGAGAACTAAGAACTGCCAGTAACTCAGAAAACATAAAGATATGCATACATAATCCAGTAAGTGTAGTTATCAAAGATAGACTTTAGAATAACTATAATGAACATGTTCAAAAAAATACATAAGAATGTGAACTTCACCAGGAAACTTCAATTTGTTTTAAAAAAAAACAAATTTTAGAAAAGAAAAAAATTCAAAATTAAAATTGAAAACTAAATAAATGTACTTAACAGTAATTTGAACAGGTGAGCAAAAATGGACTCATAAACTGAAGATTGGTCAATGTTTTGTTCTGTTATTTGTAAATTATTATTGCACTGGATTTTCTCCCTTAGTTTTATAGTAGGGTGCATCAACCTTGGTAGTTTTTCTGATGAACTGAATATTTGAATGAAATTTTGTAAACTTCATCACAAAAGCAACATGTTTAGAGATCTGGCTTTAAAATTATGCTCTTGGGGCTGAGTCATGACCTCCATCATTCTCACGGTGTACAGTATTGAATAAGTGTTTTAACATCTCCATGCTTCAGTCTCCTCAAACTGTAAAGTGGGGTTAATAATATCTATCTCATAGGGCTAATATGAGGATTAAATGAGTTAATACATGTAAACCTAATCTGAGGGTTTCTCTTCCCATCTGTAATGAATGCCAGGGCACAGTAGAATTGTACCACATAGTAGTAGCCATCCAGCAAGATTTTGATGAATTTCAAAATTCTTGAACTCCAGTGATTGGTTTCAACAAATGAGTAACACATGCAGTTCTTCCTCAGTGATACAAAAGGATGGTTATTTATAGGTTATTTGTAAGTGAATAATCTTGAGGAACATTTTAAATAGATTTCCTTGTATAATCGCCCTGTGGTTTCTGACTTTTCACTCATCTGGAAAGTGCATTTCTTTCATCACTCCATATTGACTTTACTAGCATTTTCCCCATAATTTTCATATTATTTTGAGGCAAGGGAGAAATTATCCTGATTTTAAAAATGGAATGACTGAGACACAGAGAGAGGCCATGTAATATTCCCCCAAGCCTCCTCACGTTCTGGAGACAGAAACAGTATAATTTTCTAATAATTATGCAGTGTTCTCTAAATGGAAAAGGACAAAACACGGTAAATGCAAAGATATTTACCAATTCTAATTTGAGAGTATCCTTTTTCTCATTTAAATCTTTCTTACTTTTTAAAATGGTACTTAATGGAAATGAACACAAATATTTGGTAGCTATATTTTTTCCTCAATTACTCTACTTGTTCTTATTAACCAAGCAATAGCAACTATAAACTATAGGGGAATCATGACAAAGTTTTCTTGGATATTTCAGAATATCTCCACTAGTTGAGGAATATATTATAAAAGGTTAGCTGTATTCAACATATCCCATAAGAGTTTTATATTTTTGCAAGTATTTAACTTGATTTTATTATAGAAAAAAACATAATTTCTGGTCATTTCTGAAGAGATACTATTTCATCAGTGTAGGTCTAAGAGGAACCTTAATAAAAATAATACATTGGTTTCATTTTGCTGGTTTCAGTTTCTTTGAGTTAATTAATTAGCAATATGACAGTCTGGTTACCTTTTGAATGCTTAAATGGAGAGAGATTGTTATTTGTGCATCCAAAAGTAAGTTACCTCAAATTACATGCCTTTAGGAGACATTTCTATGTAATTTTCTTTGTAACTTGCTTCGTTTTGTGAAAGAAGTCAAAGGAAGTACTGAGTACATACTATTCAACGCACTCATCCTTTGAAAAGAAATATTCTTGGGCTGTCTGACAGTTTCTTCACCACAACTAAACAAGGGACACCAAAAGTGGGAACTGTGTTTCAAACACATCAGAAACAAGGAAAACTTCATGCTATGGCAAAATTTTAGTTATCAAAATTATTAATGCATTAGTGATTCTTAAAAAATGTTGTTTCATTATTTTCTTGTTATTAAAATAGACATTATTGTGAGACATCACTGGCATGGTAAAAATACTGTGTAATTTGAAATCAGAATATTCTGTTCCATTAAATTTCCACCTTAATTTGGTAAATATCTTTATGTGCCCTCTATGCACTAGATACTAGTATGAATAAGACAAACACAGACCTTCCAGTAAGTAGTTCCCTGGGCAACAGGGTACTCATATGTCTTAAATATAGAAAAATTATTACAATGCAATCTGTCCATGTGTAGGGTTCATTTTTATACATGGTGCTGTTGGAGCTGGTGAGAAAGAAATGTTATCTCAGAAGGGAAGAAGATAACACCTTAGCCAAATCTTAAAAAAATGACACATGTTATTGTGGAGAGGATTTCACCTCTCTAAATGTCAGCTCTAAAATTAAGAGAGTAATAATTACTTCAACAACTTATTGTGAAGATTGAATAAATCAATGATGATAACCTCCCGGGATTAATGCTTTCTCTTTATAAGGCACTCACGTAGGAGCTTAACATTTATATCTCCAGCCCTAAAAATCTTTAAAGTTAGGTATGATTGCTCATTTTATAGCAATTTTATATTGCTATATTTTATATTCCCCCATTTTATATTCCCCCGTCCTATCAGCAGAACTGATTCCTAACTTATTATTCTACATTATAGTTCATATTTTTATTATGATTAAACTATATGTTCTATTTGCGATTTAAGGCTACAACTGAATTAAATAGTTAAGTTGACAAAATTCAATTAGAAAACATAGGTGTGTGTACTTTGGTTATGAGCAGCTTTACTGATCCAAAATCATATGTAGGTTCAAACTAATCAGTGCAAGCACTCATTTGCCTTCAGAATTTGCTTATGCTGTTCTCTGTGCCTTGAATTCTCACCCACTCCCAACTTTAACATACTTGATGAACACCTTTCAGGATTCGGTTTAAATTTCACTTTCTCAACTCAGCTTCCCCTCCCTGCTAGACTATCTGTTAGGGTTCCTAGCTACTGGCTCCCACAGTATTGTCTGACTGCCCCCTCTCCGCACTTCATTGCAATTTGCTTGCTTTATTGTCTTTCTCACTAGGCAATAAGCTCCCTGAGGGCTAGTATCATTCCTATGTTGTTCATCACTGTATCCTTAGCACCCAGACACTGCCTAGTACCTAGTTCGTCACTCAAATATGTGCTCAATGCTGGAGTTGGAAAATAAAGCTGCTGGGGGTCAGGCAATCCATGCTACAGCTTGCTGGGGACAAAAGGAGAGCAGGGAGGCAATAGAGAGTGATGGAGACATGGTAGACTGGAGAGATCATTCCCCCGTCCTATCAGCTTCAACTGATTTTTAATATGATTTTTCTAGAAACGGCAGAAATGCTTAACTACTTATAAGCAGGTCAATAAAATAAAAAAAGAACAGTAATTAGAAGGCAGCCATAATTGAAATGTACTGGTTGTTATGTGATATGCCAGATAATCATTTATTAAACGACTTTAAAAAAAGCCAGGTTTTCTTTGTAGATCATCATTATTTTTGCTCTCATTTTCTATTTCATTATTTTTCTATTATTTTCAGTTCCTTTCTTCTACTTTTTCCTCATTTACCACCAACACATCCCTTCTCCACCTGTTTCCTCTCTCTCTAGCTTCTTGAAATGAAACCTGCTTACTTATATATAATCTTCATCTCTTCTGTTATATATACTTAACACAATAAATTTTCATGTAAAAATGGCTTCGGCTACATTTTACAGGTTGTCAATGGAAATTGTGTCATTCAGGTCTAAATATTGTATAATTTCTATTGTGATAACCTCTTTAACCCATGAGCTATTTACAAATGTGTGTTTTAAATTTGTTGCTATTGCCTTCATTTTGACAATATTTTTATTTTTGATTTCTAATTTAGTTGTGTTGCAGAAAAATGCAGTCTGTATGTATTTATTTGGAAACAGTATATACATATATATCCACACACATATATATCTATATGCACTCACTCTATATTACTTGGGTACAGGAACCTTTCTTGATTTATTAAATCAATCTAATAAACTTTATTCAAAAAAATCTTACAAATTTTGAGTAAGGCCATATTGTAATGTATATGTAAGTTTATGAATTTTATATTTTTAAGACATTTATTCTTCTTTTCATTAATTGTTTTTCTCTTTATTTTTATTAGTACTTTCCCTAAAATTCCACTTTTGTTACATATGAATATGACTACATTAACTTTTTTATGGTTACTATCTTGCAAGGTATTTCTTTTTTCAACCACCTTATTTTCAAGTTATCTGATAAGGTCTTTCGCTTTTAAACATCATATAGCTGTTTGGAGTATTTTATTATTATTATTATTATTATTATTATTTATTTATTTATTTATTTATCTATCTATTTATTTATTTGCTGTACGCGGGCCTCTCCCACCGCAGAGCACAGGCTCCGGACGCGCAGGCTCAGAGGCCATGGCCCACGGACCCAGCCGCTCCACGGCATGTGGGATCTTCCCGGACCGGGGCACGAACCCGTGTACCCTCATCGGCAGGCGGACTCCCAACCACTGCGCCACCAGGGAAGCCCCCTGGAGTATTTATTTTTAATCCATAATAAAGTCCCTTATGTTTTAATAAGTAAACTTAATAAATATAAGTTATTATGATTAATTATATATTTGTATGTATTTCTACTATCTGCTCTGTGCTTCCTGTTTACCATATTTTGTATTTGCTTCTCTCTCTCGTTTTTTATTTTTCCTTTCCTGTCTCTCACTGGATTAAGTTTTCTACCCACCCACCCCTCTTTGATTCTTAGAAGTTACAGGTGGTATTTCTATATTTTTTGTGATTACCTTTTAATTTTTAACATAGATATTTCAATGTTTTTAAAACACTGAAGAGAGATATCAAGTATCTCTCTCCTCCCAACACAAAAGGCCCTTAGCACCCTTAACTGTGCTCTACCACACACACCTCAAACACCTTCCTTGTCAATTTTATATAAAATTTTACCTCTATCTTTTTTAACACCCCAAAATGAGTTGTTATCATTACCTTACAGCCAATAGTTAATTTTATTTACCACCTTATTTTTCTGGTTTATTTGCTCACCATCATTTCTTACATCTCTCTTTCATTCCAAGTTTGTCTCAGTCATGCTGAAGAATAACTTTTAGCAGTTCTTATAACAAGGTGAGTAATAAGTCACCTTAGATTTTAAATGCTTAAAATATCTTTACTCATGCTTGTATTGTTAAGGGAGAAATACAGTTCTTTATCTTAGTTCTTTAAATAAAGTGTTCTTGGCTTCTAACATCTATGGATGCTGATGAAAAGTCTGGGGTCAGTCTAAACGTTGTTTGGTTTTAAAGTAATCTGTTTTCTCTTTTTCTGGAAGCTGCTTCTTTTGAGATCTTTGGTATTTCACAATATTATAATTGTGTGTATAATAGAGGGGCTTACATCTTTCCTTTCTTTTGGAAAATTCTCTACCATAACTGCCTTTAGGCTGCTCTTCACCAATCTCTTTCTATTCCATTTCTAAATTTAACTTTTTACTCGTATTTTTATTACAGTGAATATTTCCAATCAACTATTTTTCATAACAAATTCATTGTTTTTTTCATAATTTTACGTTATTTTTATGGATATTATTTTCTGTCTGTTTATTTTAAAGGCCTGATTATGGTAGTATTTGGCTTCATTAGGATAAAATCATCTATAGGTTGAGTCTTTTGATTATCACTGGCAGCATTAGCTTTTTTAGTGTGGCTTTGAACTTTCTGTTCCAGACTTATTCTGAGAGAAAGTTTTCTGTCTTTGCACTTACTCTCTTGCTTCTTATGTACAGTACATCATGACCTCCACCCAGCATCACTCCTCTCCCTCTACCCCACTGCAGAACCAGGTCTCTAACTGGAAGCTCAGGGTTCCAGTCCCCAGGTGATATTTAGAGATAACACAGAAGCAAGTTACTGGGCCACTACGCACATGCCCAAAACACTGGGGCACAGCTCTCACTGCTTATCTTTGTAGCTTCATATAAGTCCTAGCCCTGCACCTATTTTTTAAAACACTTTCTACCAGGGTTAGGTAAATCCAGTCCTCTACAATGCATAATGTTTTTGGTACTTATTATCCCACACCAGTCAAACTCCCCAGCAGCCCCTGATTGTTTGCTTATGCAGAGCCTAGCAAACGGTGGCCCAAGTCCCCTGTCTACTGTTGAATATTTCTGTACCATTTCTGGCCCCAAAAGGTATTTATCTTCCTTTTTAGTTCAGCTATTAACTTTTCTTGTGTGCTTATTATATTTCATTTATAGTTACACTTTGGAGCAAATGGGTATTTAAATTTTAACTCCCAGCATAACGGCTCTTACAAGTGATTCATGCTGATACACTATTACTGCTTTGTACTAATTTATACTACTACTCATCAAATATATTTGTGAAAAAAATACATATTTTTAAGTTGTTAGGATTCAAACGAATGAAAGTCCACCCTTCTACACTGTAAGGTGCCCCCAAGAGTATATATATTTGAACTTGTAAAAAACAAATTCAAAAAACATTAATAGCAAATCTTAATAACCATGTGATTTCAGTAAATTTCAATGTTATTGCCCCAAATCTCTGAACATATTTTTATGTGTTAAAACTCCAGATACTAATATATAGTTTTAAGACAAACTAAAATGTTGTGATGAAAATCATCTAACAATTTATCCATCCTGCAGGTTTAATTATTCATCATTGTGCCAGCACTGAGTATTTTTTTTAATTTTTTTGGAAGATAGTTGCTTTACAATGTTGTGTTAGTTTCTACTGTAGAGCAAATTGAATCAGCTATATGTATACATATATCCCCTCTTTTTTGGATTTCCTTCCCATTAAGGTCACCACAGAGCACTGCATAGAGTTCCTGTGCTATATAGTAGGTTCTCATTAGTTATCTATTTTATACATAGTATCAAGAGTGTATATATGTCACTTCTAATCTCCAAATTCATCTCACCCCCCAACCCCACACTGAGTATGTTTAATAGATTTCTAAAGATTTTTGGAAAAGAATGTCAAATATTTACCGAAATCTTTATCAAGACATTATTCCTTTCTATTAATCATTGCATTAAGACCAAAAGGAGAGACATAAATCAAGCCTGTACAGACATTACTTGTGTTTGCATCCCCAAGAGCAGCCCTCTTGATTTTATTGATACAAACTGATTTTATTACTCTTTAATGCATATCTTTCATGTACGTCTTATTTCTCTCAGAAATACGCTTTTTCTTGTCTATGAACAGTATTCACAAACTACTGATAACACTGTTTTCAAATAGGCGTAGTATGGAGAAATTTTATTCAAAGATGATACAAGTTTGGGACAATAAGGCAAGTGTGAGATGTCATCAAATCTAACAACTATCGCTAATCCATATTCTATTTATAGATGAACTGCAAAAGGCATTAGCCATAAATATTGGTTATTATCCATAAATACTGGTTATTATCCATTATCATGGTAATATATCTTAGATTATACACATGAACTAGCAGATCTTATGAGCAGTTTGCCAAACTGTATCATAAATGTGTTAGACTCATTCTTAAAAGTACTTATAGACCAGTTATCACAAAATGATGCTTAGGTTTTCCTAATTAATATAAAACTTTAGGTAAAAGCTTAAACTTCAGAGATCTCAATTGCACGAGTCCCTTCCAAGGCCCTGCATTTAAATTCGTAGCAGTACTTTTGTGTAATTCTTCAAAGAAGGAACCCAAAGTTTATCATCTCAGGCCCCATGAAACCTGAATACTGGCTATATAATAATCCTTCAATTCCAAGAAGAAAAGAAAAAACAAAAGCTTACTGGTAACATATATAAATAAAGAAAATGACTAAGCCATATGTGTTGGTCTTACACAACCTACTTTAATATAGTTGCTTCATATCTAACAGAAAATGAGGTACAGTGACCTCAGTTTGTGAGTTGTAAGGTACAGTGACTGAGGTATTTGTGGCTGAGTCAACAAGGTGTAACACTGTGAGCGTGCAGCCAGAAAACCCAAGTTTACATTGACTTTGTATCAGTGACTTATAACATTAGGCAGGACAAGTGACAGTTTGTGAAATAATGGGAATTAGATGCTTTGTACTCTGGATCTGCCTTTTATTACATGTGAACTTGTGTAAGCCTCTTGTTACTCATACAAAAAAATGAGGGTTATAACATTTACCTAGAGGGTTATTTTGAGTATCAGTCAAGTTCTAAGTAAAGTACCTAACATTGTCCAGGGCTAAAGGAGTTTGTTTAACAAACTATGATTTTCTAATCATTTTGATCCTTGGTTTCCTCATGCCCAAAATGGGAAAACCATTGGCTAGTTTACATGTCTTAATGGTTGTTTTTCAACATTTTAAAGTGAGATACTATAAAAAAGCATTGAAGTGCTATGCAAATATGGAGTATTATGATGCTACAATTTCCCCCTACCTGATCCCTATCCTTTGTACTAAGGTCTAATCACCTCCAAAACCAAATATCAAAAATTAATGAAGATTAGAGAGGGGAGACAGCAGACACAAGAAGAACTACAATCCTGCAGCCTGTGGAACAAAAACCACATTCACAGAAAGACAGAAAAGATGAAAAGGCAGAGGGCTAAGTACCAGATGGAGGAACAAGATAAAACCCCAAAAAAACAACTAAGTGAAGTGGAGATAGGCAACCTTCCAGAAAACGAATTCAGAATAATGATAGTGAAGATGATCCAGGACCTCGGAAAAAGAATGGAGGCAAAGATCGAGAAGATGCAAGAAATGTTTAACGAAGACCTAGAAGAATTAAAGAACAAACAAACAGAGACAAACAATAAAATAACTGAAATGAAAACTACACTAGAAGGAATCAATAGCAGAATAACTGAGGCAGAAGAACGGATAAGTGACCTGGAAGACAGAACGGTGGAATTCACTGCTGCAGAACAGAATAAAGAAAAAAGAATGAAAAGAAATGAAGACAGCCTAAGAGACCTCTGGGACAACATTAAACGCAACAACATTCACATTATAGGGGTCCCAGAAGGAGAAGAGGGAGAGAAAGGACCCGAGAAAATATTTCAAGAGATTATAGTCAAAAACTTCCCTAACATGAGAAAGGAAATAGCCACCCAAGTCCAGGAAGTGCAGAGAGTCCCATACAGGATAAACCCAAGGAGAAACACGGTGAGACACATAGTAATCAAACTGGCAAAAATTAAAGACAAAGAAAAATTATTGAAATCAGCAAGGGAAAAATGACAAATAACATACAAGGGAACTCCCATAAGGTTAAAAGCTGATTTCTCAGCAGAAACTCTACAAGCCAGAAGGGAGTGGCATGATATACTTAAAGTGATGAAAGGGAAGAACCTACAACCAAGATTACTCTACCCAGCAAGGATCTCATTCAGATTCAATGGAGAAATCAAAAGCTTTACAGACAAGCAAAAGCTAAGAGAATTCAGCACCACCAAACCAGCTCTACAACAAATACTAAAGGAACTTCTCTAAGTGGGAGACACAAGAGAAGAAAAGGACTTACAAAAACAAACCCAAAACAATTAAGAAAATGGTCATAGGAACATACATATCAATAATTACCTTAAACGTGAATGGATTAAATGCTCCAACCAAAAGGCACAGGCTTGCTGAATGGATACAAAAACAAGACCCATATATGTGCTGTCTACAAGAGACCCACTTCAAAACTAGGGACACATAACAGACTGAAAGTGAGGGGATGGAAAAAGATACTCCATGCAAACGGAAATCAAAAGAAAGCTGGAGTAGCAATACCCATATCAGATAACATAGACTTTAAAATAAAGAATGTTACAAGAGACAAGGAAGGACACGACATAATGATCAAGGGATCACTCCAAGAAGAAGATATAACAATTATAAATATATATGCACCCAACATACGAGTACCTCAATACATAAGGCAACTGCTAACAGATATAAAAGAGGAAATCGACAGTAACACAATAATAGTGGGGGACTTTAACACCTCACGTACACCAATGGACAGATCATCCAAAATGAAAATAAATAAGGAAACAGAAGCTTTAAATGACATGATAGACCAGGTAGATTTAATTGATATTTAAAGGACATTCCATCCAAAAACAGCAGATTACACTTTCTTCTCAAGTGCACACAGAATAGTCTCCAGGATAAATCATATCTTGGGTCACAAATCAAGCCTCAGTAAATTTAAGAAAATTGAAATCATATCAAGCATCTTTTCTGACCACAACGCTATGAGATTAGAAATCAATTACAGGGGAAGAAACGTAAAAAACACAAACACATGGAGGCTAAACGTTACTAAGTAACCAAGAGATCACTGAAGAAATCAAAGAGGAAATCAAAAAATACCTAGAGATAAATGACAATGAAAACACGACGATCCAAAACCTTATAGGATACAGCAAAAGCAGTTCTAAGAAGGAAGTTTATAGCTATACAAGCCTACCTCAACAACAAGAAAAATCTCAAATAAACAATTTAACAAAAAAAAAATAATAATGAAGGTTGGATTATTAGTCCAAATATGCTAATGTAAATGCATATGCCTTATTAAGTTTGTTATGAAATTTCATTGTTGGTTTGTATTATTTCCTGAGAAACTACAATGTTTCTCAGGACATGTAGTATGTAGAAGCAGCCTACAACAACACTTAATTCTAATCAATGTTCAATCAATGTTTGTTTGATTAACTGAATCCTTACCTAGTGGGAGCTTAATACACTGGGTGTTTATACAAGCCAGTTTTCCTGGTATAGTCCTGGTTTGTTTCTGTTGCCCTGAATTAATTATTAATAGTGTTCTCATTCACTCTCCAAAGTATCTCGGTCATTTGTTTTATTAACTGATTTATAAAGCAATCGACATAACACACAGAGTATATCCAATCTCACATTTCAGTTTATGCACTTTTTCTTAATAATTGATTTTAATATGTGGACTGCATCTAAATTTTTTATTCATCTCTACTTATCTATTTGATAGATGGGATGCATCACAAAAAAACATTATTTGAGAGAGGACAAGCAATACTCTATTATTTATTAGTGTATGTGTGTCTATATTCTCCTCCAATATACCTGTAGAAGGCAAAAGTTTAAGGCTTTCAGTGACTCCATGTTCAAGATGAAGATATGGTAGAAATAATATTTGTCCTATTAAAATAATCACTAACTCAAGTAATCATGTTCCTTCTTCATTCACAATTCTTTAAAGCATTTATTGCAGCATTTAACAAAATATAAATATTGAAGTCATTTAAGTAATTTTACTAGGTTACTTAATGTAGCCTCATAATACCTGGCTGTTTGAATTATATCAGTGTATTTTTTTACTATATTATAAGCACTAGTCAATTTGATTTCAACTGTGCCTACTCAATAAAACATAGAAATAAATACAAATAGTATATGATGGTATATAAATAGTATATTATGGTACATAAATAGTATATGATGGTGGGCTAAGAACTGGGTATTACAAATGAGAGGTGATATAAAAAACCTGCTGAGAGATACAATTAGAGAAAAATCTAAAGAGTAATTCTGTTCTCAGTGAGTCACCTGATTTAGTCTGGAATTCCGTTTGTCAGTTCCATTCTTAGCTGAAAATTTGAAAAGTAAACTAAAAGTACAGTGTCAAGAAGTATATGCCACACAAAACAGTATATTTAATGGGTATTAAAATAATCTCATAAAACATTTACTGGGAAAAACAGATACTGTTTTTAGATACCAATTTCATAAACTAATGTATTCCTAAAAATTCATAATTGAGGCAGCAATCTTAAGTACTAATCCTCTGAACCTCATTCACTTTAAGATTTAGAGTCAAAATTTAGAACCTTGGACTTTCAATTTTAATTTTTCTAAATTGTCTCTAAAACTCTCTAACATCAGTAAAAGGGAAGTGATTTGACATGCAGCTAATTATCTACTTATAGTTGTTTTTCAAACTTTAGAAATGAGTAGAAAGGTGCATTCTCATTTCATTATCCTTTTGCAACAATTCATCAGTTAAATTTGAGAGGTAATGAGAGTCTAGTTGGTTTATTAAATGTGATAAATATATGATTTCTTAAAAATTCAACTAAATGATCAAACACATTTTAAAATAAAATTTTCAAGTGTTACATTTGTGTAGAGAAATTTTTAAGACCCTGATGAAATTGATAAGAAAATCCACAGCAAACTATTATTTCCAAAATTGTTTTATTGAAGCACTATTATTATACCTAACTGAACTAGGAAAAACTGGCTCTAAGAGAGATTTGGAATAACCCTGTAGCCTGTTTGTCCCACAAGCACACAAAAGTGTATGAAGCAAGGTCACCGAAGATGTGAGGACAGCAAAGGACTGACAATACACAACAGAAAGAAAGTAGCTGAGTAGCTGGTCTCCTGATTCTCCTCATGCTATCCTTTGTGTGATTTATTCCTTTTCTACCAAATCATATGCCCATGTTCAGATGGAAAGGTGTAAGGTATGGATTTAAATGATAATGGCAGACTACAGAGTTGATATTTTAAAAATCACTTATAAGTTATAGGAAAAACAATTTTGAAAAATATCATACTGTTTTACTCTGCTTTCCTAACCTTTGCTTAATTTGACTGAAAAATAGATTTATATTTCTTTAAAGGTCAAAAATCAATCATTGTTTTATCAAACAACCAAAACATGAAATTATTTGCATCATGTTCCACTTTGACATAAGTATTCATGTCAGTAGTTTAGTAGTTTGAAAGAATAATAGTATTTTGTATACTGTTATTTATAATTTAATCATTTAATATTTTTATTTTAATATTATTTAAAATATTTATACTTTTTCTTTTCACTAGAAGTCAATTAGTTCATTGTATTTTGCTTATTTTTTTAATTGAAGTACAGTTGATTTAGTGTTAGTTTCAGGTGTACAGCATAGTGATTCAGTATTTTGTAGATTGTACTCCATTTTAGGTTATTACAAGATAATGAGTGTAATTCCCCGTGCTATATAGTATATCCTTGCTGCTTATCTATTTTATACATAGTGGTTTGTGTCTGTTAATTCCATACCCCTAATTTGTCCCCCCCAATCCCTCTCTCCTTTGGTAACCACAGGTTTGTTTTCTATATCTGTGAGTCTGTTTCTGCTTACCTTCACAACTTTGACAGCTGGGTAAATTTAAGTAAACAACCCTTTCACAGAACTCTCTAAAATAACTTGCCCTAAGTAGTCAACTTAAAAAAAAAATGAATGGAAAGCTTTTCTATATAGTTCCACTGCGAGATTTTTATTTATGATTTGATAGATATATTTGAAGCCACAGTAATACAAAGTAAAAATGGAACGTAATAAGATACATTCCTATCTAAATTCCATGAGTCACTTAAAATAAGTTTAATGCCATTCTAATCTATGCTATGTCTTAAATAAACAGACTGCTTTGGAAAGCAGTGGTAGTAACCTCATTAAAACCAAGTGAGAGTTCTCAGAAGAATGGTGTTTCCCTCTCTCTGTTTCCTCTCTCCTGCGCTCTCTCTCTCTCTACCCCCCTTTCCTTATCGCTCTCCCCCTTTTGCCTTCTCCCTCTCTGTTGTCAGGTCACTGACAAACTAACAAAATTATTTTAACTCATTTTGTTTTGAAATGCAGTGTTAGTTCATATACATATTATGTGACCTTTTACTTAATACATCCTTGCAAGCTTGCCCTGTTTTAATTGAGGCAATGAGTCCCCAAAGAAAAATGTGGAAGAATTCAAGTGAATCTTCTCCATCAACTAAGGATTTTCTCAGGTTGTAAAGATCATACCTTGCACTGGTCAGGTAAGCCTAATGCAATTTTGAATTTGGTAGGAAAAGAAATTAAATCCAAGAATTTATTGCAACAACTCACAACCACAAATTGTTTCTATTTTCTCATTCCCAGGAGCCCTTCCTTAGAATTAACCTGTCAGAAAGCAGGAAGGGAATAACCCTGATTTATTACTAAAAGCAAAGTGAGATTTAAGTTTGAGGGATACTATGGGAAGGGTCCTAAAAAGAAAGAATATATTGCATTTAAGTTGACAATATCAGACAGGGAAGTCATTAACTAAAAATCTAGTGCTGACAGGCATTTAATTTGGTATTCTAGCCAACTGGACACCAAGGATTACAAAATTTTACTGGAACCTGCATATAAGCTGGTCATTTAAATGATACATGGGAATTGACCTGTTAGTTGACTCCAAAAAGGACACCCCAGAGAGAATAAGATGTCCCAGAGAATCAAAGTCATTTAAAAAGGATTCATTAAAAGAGAAAGACATGGCACAAACTTACAGGATAAATAGGGACAAAATGTTTTCATATTACTTCATTATAAATTTGCATCCAAATAACACACCGGCTTTTAATCCATAAATTCACAAAAGCTAATGTTAAAGAATAGTATTCAGTTTCAGGGTGTTTGATAATTCTACAACCTCTACTACTCAAAAAATATTACAGAAGAATACTGATGCATTATTTCAAGCTGTAAAGATTAAAGACAATTTCTGGAAAAAGAATCAGTTAAGCAAGATAGTCTTTTCATAATGGGGGCTCCTAGCCACATTCCAATGTAAAGTTAATGAATATATCCCATTTTCAGATCCTCCACTTTATATAACTTTCAGTGAAAGTATTTTAATAACCTTCTGGGATTACAATTAATTTGACATATGGTTTTAGAAAACTTCATTTTTGAAGCCAAGTTGTTGAATAAAAATACTGTTTATGGCAAAAAACACTTTCACTTTACCTGTATATCACACTAAAAATATTGGATATCAACAAAGCATCAAGAATTAAAGTTATTTTAAGATTTTTGTGCTTTGGGGGGAGAACAATGTATACATCTTACATACCTCAGTAGCAAACTGTTGCAATCCACCAATATTAATTGGTCCCTCTTCAGTGGCATATAAATTGCATCCACCTACACAAAGATCAGAAGTTGGACATACCATTCCACAGGTCAGACCAAGTGGGTTATCAGAAAAAATCATCTTAGCAGCTCCATAATAGTTCTGCAAAAATAAAATAAAATAAAATTTTCTTACGTAACAATGTACCTTTTAAACATTCAAATTATGACCTATTTTTTTCTATTAGATTATTGGATTGAAAATCAAGATATGTATAAGATGCAGAGGTTATAATACTGTTTACCATCAGAAGCTATAAATCAATTATTGGCAAAGTAATATATAGGAGTATTCAATATACATCATATTAATAAATGAATACTTTTGGTATTCGAAATTTAAAATATGAATGTTCTGTAACTATTTTTCTTTAACAAGGCATCTAACTCTATCCTGCTATAAATATTTCTTTACAGTTTTAACAAAGGTTATTTAAGTAGATTGCTTGAACAAGCTTAAAATCTAAATCTTAAGAAAAAAAAAAAAAAAGATTATGCTCAGGTTATCCAGGTTATCCTCCATTTAACTAAATTAAAAGCAACCAGGGCTCTATTTCCCTTCATTTCATCTGGCCTGTCCATGGATACTATGTACTGTGACACTCTTTGTTGACTATCGTCCTTCAGTAGAATCCTATTAACCAAATATGCAGACGAAACTCATTATACAGGACCAAACCTTAACAAGTTCATCCTTAATCACTTCCTTCCACACATTTGACTATTATAGATTAGCTTAGAATCCTTTACATTTCATTAAGAATTTTGGGGGACTTCCCTGGTGGCGCAGTGGTGAAGAATCCGCCTGCCAATGCAGGGGACACAGGTTCGATCCCTGGTCCGGTAAGATCCCACATGCCGCGGAGCAACTAAGCCTGTGCGCCACAACTACTGAGCCTGTGCTCTAGAGCCCGTGAGCCACAACAACTGAAGACCATGCGCCTAGAGCCTGTACTCCGCAACATGAGAAGCCACCACAATGAGAAGCCCGTGCACCACAACAAAGAGTAGCCCCCACTCGCCGCAACTAGAGAAAGCCTGCGGGCAGCAATGAAGACCCAATGCAGCCATGAATAAATAAATAAATAATTGATTTTAAAAAAATCTTTAAAAAATGATTTTTGGACTAAAAAGAGAATTGCCATATGACCCAGCAATCCCACTACTGGGCATATATCCTGAGAAAAACATGAGTCATGTACCACAATGTTCATTGCAGCACTATTTACAATAGCCAGGACATGGAAGCAACATTAAGTGTCCATCGACAGATGAATGGATAAAGAAGATGTGGCACATGTATACAATGGAATATTAATTACTCAGCCAGAAAAAGAAACGAAATTGAGTTATTTGTAGTGAGGTGGATGGACGTAGAGTCTGTCATACCGAGTGAAGTCAGAAAGAGAAAAACAAATACTGTATGCTAACACATATATATGGAATCTAAAAAAAAAAAAAAAAATTGTTTTGATGAACCTCGGGGCAGGACAGGGATAAAGACACAGACGTAGAGAATGGACTTGAGGACATGGGGAGGGGGAAGGGTAAGCTGCGACCAAGTGAGAGAGTAACATTGACATATATACACTACCAAATGTAAAATAGATAGCTAGCGGGAAGCAGCTGCAGAGCACAGGGAGATCAGTTCCGTGCCTTGTGACCACCTAGAGGGGTGGGATAAGGAGTGTGGGAGGGAGATGCAAGAGGGAGGGGATATGGGGATATACCTATGCATATAGCTGATTCACTTTGTTACAACACTGTAAAGCAATTATACTCCAATAAAGATGTTAAAAAAATTATTTTTGGAACCCGACTTTTTCATAAATTATACGACTACATCATTTACTAAATAATAAATAATAAGTTGAATATTTCAGAAGCATGTTTTCATCTAATGAAAATTAAATTATTGGGCCTGACCAGTATTCCTCAAAGCTGTCAAGTATTTTGTCAAAAATAAGGAAAATTTTGAGAAACTGTAACAATCAAGAGGTCCCTAAGGAGATGTGACAACTAAATGTAATCTGTTATTTTGGACAGGATCCTGGATCAGAAAAAGGGCATAAGGTGAAAACAGAGGAAATCTGAAGAAACTATAAACTTTAGTTAATAATAATATATTAATAATGTTTCATTAATTGTAATAAATGTGCTATACAATGTTAGATGTTAATAGTAGGTGAAACTTTGTATGGAAATTCTCTGTACCATCTTCACAATTTTTTAATAAATATAAAAATGCTCTAAAAATACTTTTTAAAAAAGAGATGGTAGAATGTATTTAACAATATGAAACAAATTCATTTATTTTTCTTTTGGCTTTTGTTTAAAGTACTTTGAAGGTCTTCAAAAACACATACATTGCTTCCATAACTAACTTCAATGATAAATACAAATTCCTATATAAAATACTGATGATAATAAACAACAACAATCATCTTTACTATTTATTGACTCTTTACTACATTCCTAGAACTTTACTAGGTCTTTAATTAAGTTTTAACACCAATCATCTTATATAAGATGTCCAGCACTAAATAAAAAATTTCTAGGCATAAGAAAAGACAGAATTAAATCCCTGATAATCAGAAAACCAAATAAATAAATGAAGCAGACCCACAGGTGATGCAGAAAGTAAAGTTAGCAGATGAAAACTTTAAATTAATTTTAATAAAAATTCAGTCTAAAAAGACACACAAAATAGATAAAACAATAAAAATATAATTAGAATATTGTAATCTGTTAAAAAAGAATCAAACTGACATTCCATAACAGTAAAACATTTTAAAATAGATCTAAATGCATGGTTTTAACAGCATTCATGGTGGTTTAACAGTATTTCTCTTATTCTCAGATCTGTCTCTCCACTCCATTTCTGTGCTTACCACCTTATTTCAGGCACTCAAACCTCTGTCTGGGAAAAGGAAATCATTGTGCAATGTTGGTGGTAATGTTAATTGGTGTAGCCACTGTGGAAAACAGTATGGAGGTTCTTCAAAAAACCAAAAACAGAACTACCATGTGGTTCAGCCATTCCACTCCTGGGCATATATCTGAAGAAAACGAAAACACTAATTTGAAGGGTTACATGCACCCCATGTTCATAGCAGCATTATTTACAAAAGCCAGGATGTGGAGGCAACCCAGATGTCCATCAATAGATGAATGGATAAAGAAGATATAGTATACAATGGAGTATTGCTCAATGGAGTATTGGTCTTCTTAGAAACCAACAGTCACAACTGACACATGTAAATGTTTCTTCAGTACATTTGGAAGCCGAATGACTTTTTGGCCAACCCAATATGTTCAACTGATTTTTAAAAGGGTTCCAAGACAATTCAATAGGTAAAGAACATTCTCTTCAACAAGTGATACTGTAATAACCAAATTCCACATGCCAAAGAATTAAGCTGAAACTCTACCTTACACCGTACATAAAAGTTAACTAAAAATGGATGATAGATCTAAATTTTAGAGCTAAATTTATAAAACTCTTAGAAGACAACACAGGAGCAAATCTTCATGACCTTGGATTAGGCAATGGTTTTTAGATATGACAACAATGCACAAGCAACAGCAAAAATATAGATAAATTGGATTTCATCAAAATTAAAAGGACGCCACCAGAAAAGTTAAAAGAAAACCAGAACAGGAGAAAACCATACATAATAAGAAATTTGCATCTTGAATATGTGAAGAATATCTACAACTCACTAATAACAAACAAATAGCCAATTAAAACGAGCAAAGTATTAGTATAAACATTTCTCCAGAAACATACAAATGGCCAACAAGCATAAGAAATGACATTCAACATCATCTGTCAGAGAAATGTTAGCCAAAATGACAATGAAATATCACTTCTCACCTGCTTAGTGGGCTATAGTTGAAAAGACATACAGTGAAAAGTGTTGGCAGGGATGTGAAGAAATTGGAACTCTCATAGGCTACTGATGGGATTGGAAAATGATGTGGCTGCTTTAAAAAATAGTTTGGCAGTTCCTCATAAATTTTAAAAGTAAAGTTACCATGAGATTCAGCAATTTAACTCTTCAGTGTGCACCCAAGAAAATTCACAACATATATCTATGCAAAACTTTGTACACTAATGTCCATAGCAGTATTATTCCTAATGGCTAAAATGAAAACAACTCAACTGGCCATCAACTGATGAAAGGCTAAAAAAAAATGTTGTATATCCATATAATTGATGTTATTTGGCAATAAAAAGAAATGAAGTAATGATAAATGCTACGACAGGGCTGAACCTTGAAAATATTATGCTAAGTGAAAGAAGCCATTCACAAAAGCCTACATAATATATGATTCCATTTATAGAAAATATGTAGAATAGGCAAAACTAAAGAGACAAAGCAGATTGATAATTGCCTATGACTGGGGGTCTGAAACGAAATGGAAAACAGCTGCAAATGGGTATACAGTTTCATTTTGGGATGATAAAAATATGCTCAATTTGATTGTGGTAACGATTGTAACTCTGCAAATTTATTCACCATCACTTAACTGTGCACTTTACATTGGCAAATTGTATGGGATATGAATTATATCTCAATAAAGCTGTTATTTTAAAAAGTACACTTACAGGACTGGGAATTATATAGGCAATGTGTAAGGCAATAAAAAAATCATTCTTGTAGAAAATAAAAATTTTTTATAAAGGAATATTTGAATAAGACTGCTAAATTAGATGCAAAACTGGACAATATCCTAGAAGGCAATAAAACATCACTTTTGGAGTTATATTTCCTACTGAATGGAAATAATTTGCATCTCTACTGTACACAAATCTAAAAGTAAAGATGTAAACTTGCAGTCTAAAATTTTAATTAATGTTACAAATTAATAGTTCTTTTTCCTAAAAATTAAATAATACTTAGGTGTCACCTTGGATTTACTTACAAAATGCTTTAGTATGATAATGGTAAACAAATACAGACATCTCATTGGTCGTTGGTCTGGTTTTGGATAATTTTGCCTAATAGTAGTAAACATGAAACAAACTGTTCATAATGAACAGTTACGAACTTAAAATTAATTGGTCTACTCCTAAGCAAACTTCTTTAGTTCCTACTTAACCCATTGATCCACTAACTCAGCACCTGCAATTAAGCAAGCAGTTAATCACTGCCGAGAAAATCTCAAAGTCATTGTCAGTATTCTTTCCTCATCTTACTTGACACATCAGGAACATCTGACATGACTGATTAACAAATATTTACTGACTCACTGACTAAAAAATCCTATTGCATAATTAGAAGTTTTTATAATATAAAAAGAGTATCATAGCAAAAAATGTCAATTGCAGATAACTTTAAAGGATATTTGAGGAAAAAAAATGCAGAAAGAATATAATCTACTTAAACACCTAAGGATCTTTCCACAAGAATACTGATTGTTTTATGAGCCCCAAATTAGTTTCAAGACTGCACATTAAATAATGACAGAAGAAGAGAAAGAGATACATATTTTTTTAATGCAACAAATAAAACATTTAAAATTACACTTATGGCTCACAATATGCTACTGCTGTCAAACTTACTAGGGCCTGATCTATCACAGCCTATCATTGACAATAAAACTGTCTAGTAATTCTTCAGCACTCTCATAACTCCAAGTGTAACCCTTACATCAAAATAAAATCATAGGAGGCTATAATTTTTTTTTAAATTAATAAGAATTACTGAATGTTTCTTAAATTACAAAAATCACCATGACAATTTTTTTAAAGGCAAATTTACGTTCCCTGATATCAAAATGATTTGCTATTGGAGTAAGAAGTCATTTCAGGCTAAGGTTTAGAATCAGTTTTAAAATTGGTGGCATTCAAAATGACTCTGGAGGTGACAGACCTAAGAGATGAGAGGGAATGCCATACAGTCATGGTAGATTGAAATGAGTAAATAATCAGAAAAGTTCAAAATATGTCTTGGCGTAATGACTTGGCAGTTTGCCTAGAGTAGTTCATTCATCCACTTAGGAAATGATTATTAGGAGATATATTTGGAAAATATGTTTGGACCAAATTATGGAGAATCTTCACTGTCAACTTAAAGGTTTGGTATTTAATTGAAGTTTTTTAATAGAAGGGTGCCAGTACTAAGGGACTAAGTAGGAAGACTACTGTATAGATGATGTGGAAATTCTCAGAAAGGGAGTGGAAATACAGGGAATTTGAAGAAGAAACAATTTAAACCTAAAAAACGGAAAGCATTGGCATATATCACAGAATATAGAAACATGGTTTTGAAAATGGGCTAAGCCAACATTAAGCAACTATTCAGAAGTCACCTTTGCAATTGACCTCTTACAAATAATTTTGAAGAAACAGTAGATAACTCCATGTGTAGAGATCTGGGTACTCAGAGTCAAAGACATTCAGAAACCTGTTAGAAAGGAAACACTTCCTCAACTCTTCCCATCAAGAACGTCAAGATCAATATCAATTATTTCTCTCATCGTAAGTGGGAAGATTTCTTGAGCCCTCCTTCTAAACTAGAGTTTTGACTCCTATTCTGTGAGCTCTTAAACCTTTCTAAAAGTAAAGGCTATAAAATTTAAATTTAGAAGGGTACTTTAAAGACAACCCAGCAGTCTCCTTCTAGAAAATACACAACCACTTCAACTGGTTTCTTCACGTTATTCAATCAGTCACAAGTATTTTAGTCTTCTACTGTGTGAAAGAAAAAATGTACAGGGCTATGTTAGGAGGGATAGAAAATAAATATCTGATCTTTTGTGCACAGATTTATTTTATATATAAAGGATGATGACTTTTACCCTTCTTTAAACAAAAATCTAAAAGACAAAACTGATGTTTGATATGTTTGCTGTTTTTATCTCAACACAAAAGAACAGGCATTGACTGTTATCCCGTCCATTAACTTACCCAGTGTCTTGTTGGTGGTGAATTTTCTATTACTCATTGGGATTTTTAAAGCATATTCTAAGGTACAACTTGTGCCATTTACGTGAGTTAATTTTAAGATAACTTCAACTTTTATTCTTTGTTTTTCATTTTAAAGTTATAGCTTGAAACTTCATTAGTGTCATCCCTCTACAATTTAATGATTTTTAAAGTCATTATCAAGAAACACGAAAAACTCACAAGCCAGCTATTCTCTCATATGGTATAACTATTTTAACAAATAGTTCTATCATATTCAGGCCTTCATGTCACTGCAGCATTATCAATACAGCTGGTGGATTTATTTTAAAGTGTTCTTCCTTCTTCCAATGAGTGTTTTCACAGATGGAAGCACCCTTCCAAGATAAACTTCAATCTGTTGCATTTAAAAAATACTTGGGCTAAACTTCAATAAGTTTGCATGTGTGAGAAGGGTGAATTAACATTACTTGTATTTCTGGATTGAGCTATATAATGGTGAGTGTCATGATGTACACTAGTTGAATAGAAAATATCTCTAGTAGCACATACAAAAGTATATGCAAAAGGACATCTCTCTGGCACTCACCATCCCTCAATAAACAATCTATGTATCTTCACATATTTGGCAAAGGAGAGGTAGGGATATATCACGAACAGAATACACAAAAATCCCCGCCCTCACAGTACTCACATTCTTGTAGAGACAAGTGGAGATGGAAGAATAGATTTGGATGTTTTTATTCTGAAAATCCTCCCTTCATACCACATACACTAAATTTTACAACATTTTTACATGAGTAGACTTTAGAACTATGAATTTATTTTAGTCTCAATGCGTAAGGAAATAAAAAAATAATTATTGTAGAAAATAAAGTTTTTATCTGACCTTGAGAAGCTAAACTAGAAAACACACGTTCAAGTGTGCGCATGCACACACACACACACACACACACACAGGCTTCTGAGCCATATGCTCCTGGATTTGAATCATGCTTATACCATATGATTGGAGGAAAATGTAATTTCTCTCAGCCTCAGTTTCATCACCTAAGAAATACAGATCAAAATTCCTTCTTAATTAGTCATATTTATGTTAAATATTGTTTAAATACTTGACACAGATAAGATGCCTAGTACATTATGGAGCATAGGGCAGATTTAATGAATTTAAGTACCCACCCCTTCCCCTAGGCTTTTTCTCCCTAAAAAGGTTTTCTTAACATGTTAATTCTAAGAGTTTAACATTTTAACACTTATTAAAGAAAATTCATGTTAGGAAGTAGAAGACAGCAAAAAAGAGCAAAAAGTACAGAAAGAAAAATTATCATCAATCTACTAGGTCATAAAAAAGAAATGGCATGGAGGCATGTAAGTAGAGGCATAATAATTTATATACATTATAGAAATGTAAAAATGTCACTTTTGCTTCTCCAATTTTCTGCACCCTATCCACCTTTCTCTATTAAATTGACCTGAGAACATATAATACTACCCAACTTAGTTAAGATAACTTAGTGTGTATGTGCAAATGTACTCAATTCACTAATCATCCAGTATTTACGAACAACTACTCTGTGAGAGGTCTTTTGGTAAGCACTAGATACGCATGAAGAATCAGTATTTTTGCTCTAGATTGTTCCGGTTAAATGGAATACAATTATCATCTATACCAATATCCATCCTATTCATACCATATATCATTGTTCAAATAACATTTCCTTTAAAAAGCTTTATCAATTTTTCACCATTTTCCAACCAGAAGCATAATGCAGGTATGTCCGTCCTTTCTTTGCACTACACCTTTTCAACCACTGTATTTGTTAATATAAATTACAATAGTTGTATATTTTTCTGATGTGTCTTTTATTAATTTTTTAAAATTTCAGAAACCATGACTAATCTATAATCTTTGCCTCTAAGCAAGTAGTAGAATATTAGAAACTCAATTAATTAGCATTTCTCTTTTAATATCAAAAATAAACATTTAGGCAAAATTCAAAAAGTGTAAAGTACTTCACAGTTTTGAATGATCATTTTAAAGTAAATAATGTGAATATCTGTTGTGAAAACTAACAAGCCCACTTTATCCAGAGAAAATAATAAAATGTGCAATAGATTTTATAAGAAATTTACAAAGGTATAATTTTATTCATTCTTAGAGAGAGATTAAGAAGCACAGAAATAAACAATAGAACATAAGATTATTTCATTTAGTGTATGCTAGAGTTCGCATATAGTAATTTACCATAAGTCATGATATAATTTCTTCAAGGAGATAGGATGCCTTTCTACATCTAAAGTGCAATGCAAATATAGAAACACATATGTTAGAGTCATGATCATAATGTTAGAATGATCATTAAAGCTAAGAAAAAAAATGTAGCAGTAGAAATCTACAAGTATCATTTATAAATATTACATAACTTGAAAGCAAATAGAAATATTTTAATTTGAGAAATTATTGAAGGTGAAGTAAAATTAACATTGATAGAAACCTCTATTTATAAACTACATAAAAATGCTAAAAGATGTTTCTCTAATTTTATATTATAAATTTTATTTTTTACTGAGATTATTTTTCCTTACAACCCAACTAAACTGTACATCTTTTTAAAAGTAACCAGAATTCTGGCTTAAATTTGATTCTTTATACTTAAACAAAAATATACACACATTCTATACTAAAAGGGCATTTGATGTCTAAAAGTTTGAACTAGAAATTTAGGAACTGGTTGTATTCTTGCACTTCATATGTCCCTCTCTTCTGAAAGACTTTACACTAAAAACAAAGCTATATCACATGAGCTGCCTACTCAGCAAATAATTGAGAATTGTGTCATCTCGGATATAAGTTAAATATACTGGTTACTAATATTTGGCTACAAAAAGAAAATCTGTGGAGGTTTTGTTGTTGTTTCTTTGTTCATTAAAAATCTTTTGTTATTGAAAAGGGCAAAAAAGTACAAGTCAATCAAGTTTTTAGCCAAGTTTTAAAAATAAATTTATATTTTCAATAACAAATATATATAATAGTTAAAAAAAAAAAAAAAACCTGAAGGTAAGAAAGAGCTCACATAATCTCACTCCAAATCATCTTACCCCAAACAAGATTTAAAACAACAAACTCAGTGACTGTTGTTGAACATCATATATATGATAATAACTTGACAGAATTAGAACTAGACTATAATTTAACACTCCTATTTTCTTCTATTCAAGCAAAATAAAGTCAGACTATTTTATGAAGGTTTGCTCTTCACTGACAGAAATGAGAGATTTCTTAACTGACAGGGTGTTTTGGTGTCTAGCATAGTGTGTTATTATATATGGCTCATAAAACCAGCTGTCAGTTACAATCTGTACAGTGGGTACAAATAGATTTATCAGAAAAGTCTCCTTTCCAAGTGCATTAATTTAAACGCAAACTACTTTCAAAATTATAATTAGCCTTGATTATAATAATTTACTTAAAAATCTTCAACTTATCAAAGTAGTTGTCTAAAAATGAAACCCAAATTTCTTTAAGATGACGTCTACTGTGTTATACATTTTGCCCACTCTTCAATATATTAATACTACTTATAAAACTCTGTCAGGATAGCAAATGTGTTACTTATTTAGCTCTTTATATTTTAATGCTGACTTATAAATATACATACTTCATTCATATAAATAGTGTAGTGTGATGCAAACAAAAGCACACTCAACAAGAAAATGCACACTCAGGAAAATCCAGTTACATTATCAAGTGGTTCTGTGATCTGGGATAAATCATTTAACCTTGCTGGATTTCAAATTTCTTCTCCATATAATGGGATGGTTAGTTAGATTAAAATTCCATTTGTCTAGATTCTGTTACACTGAATTTTACTTATTAATAATGACAAATATTCTAAGTAGTATCTCATGTGTTTATATAGATGTTTCTTTGTCTTGATTATACTAAAGAAAAAAGCCGTAATTTCAGTTTAATTTACATATACATATATAGAATATAAATCATTGTTCTGTTTAAAAAAATTAATTTTTAAAATATATTTACAATAGCATATGTTTAAATGTTTCCAAACATACACACAACCACAAACAGTGTGGCTTTACCTGTCTCATATAAAATTGGTTTCATATGTACAATGAATATCTCTTCTCATTTAGTTGTATTACTTTTAGATTTTATATTGCTTATATTTTGTAATGGATTGACTAATAATGCTTTGTGTTATAGGTTTTCAGAACTAAATATTAATCTTTTGAAGCAAATACGAAGAAAAGTAGTTAATGTTACATGTGTTGGCTGTGATTAAAAGTAAAAATGTAACCTTTTAAAGGCCCAAAGACATATATTATAAAACAGAAACAGGACAGACTTTGCATAAGCATTAATGATTCAATAGACAATTTAACATCCATCTATCTTTTCCAGTACAATGCATTAGAAAAGAGGGGACATTTTGACAATATTATAGTCCTTTGTCTTTATCACTAGTAAATTTAGCATTCTACCATTTGCTAGACTCAAAACTGAGACGCTATATATTACAGGCTGAATTCCAGAAAATTTAATGTTATACCAACTGATAAATGAATGAGGTAAGATAAGCATACATTTGCATTAATAAATTTAAATTAATATATTAGAGTCCAAACACAGTGTTCAATAATTATTTTATAGAGCATCTTTCCATTTCATAAAACTAATTTTGCATGTTGAGAAAAGTTAGGATATTCTGAAAATATATATACTATCAGGGGAATAAATATAGAATTAAGTATATGATAGATGTGGCATTTCAGAATAGTGGGAAATGTATTATTCAACAGATTTGAACTATTCGTTACTTAGAAAAAAAAAAGGCTGAATCTTTCTCTCATCCTTTATACCAAAATAAAAACTCAGAATAAGGCCTGCACATGTTACTCTGTAACCCCTTAGCTTTATTTTATTTTACTATTGAATTTTAATTTATTACTTTTATTAAAATTATACATTCTGGGACCTCTCTGGTGGTACAGTGGTAAAGAATCTGCCTCCCAATGCAGGGGATGCAGGTTCCATCCCTGGTCAGGAAGCTAAGATCCCACATGCTGCAGGGCAACTAAGCCCACGTGCCACAAACTACAGAGTCCACGCTCTCTGGAGCCTGAGCCACAACTACAGAGAGAAATCCCATATGCCACAACTAGAGAGAAGTCCATGTGCTGCAACGAAAGATCCTGCATGCTGCAACTAAGACCCAACACAGCCAAAAAATAAATAAATAAAATAAATAAATATTTTTAAAAATATACATGCTCATTGTAGAAGTAAAATAATAAGGACATTTATAAGAAAAATGTTAATAACCTCTTTACCCTGCCCTCAACCTCAATCAACTGAGGAATATAAAGTTTAAGTTATTTCCTTCTATGCCACTTTTAGCTTATATATAAATTAGAATTTTTTTCTAAAGATAGTGTTATGTTATTCATATTAATATGCAACTTACTTTTTTCATTTAATAGGGATATCTCTCTAGATCAACAAATATAATAATAATGCATAGCGTCATAACATTCCATAATATAAATATAATCTAATAGATTTATCAATTTTCCTAATGATGGATGGCACTATAATTGTCTCAAGTTTTTGCTACATCAAACAATGCTATGATTGGTATAATAAATACTATTGTACATATGCCATTAAATGGTCATACTTTTATTTCTCTAGGAAGAACAGATAGCAAGCAGTGCTAGTACAACAGTATACATATTTGAAATTTTCAAATACATTACTACTGTATGAGACTTCTTGCTTCCTTTCTGCTAAATAGCATAGGAGGTTATTTAACTTTTTAACTTTAAAAATATGATGAGAGGGCTTCGCTGGTGGAGCAGTGGTTGAGAGTCCGCCTGCCAATGCAGGGGACACAGGTTTCTGCCCCAGTCCGGGAAGATCCCACATGCCACTGAGCGGCTAGGCCCATGAGCCATGGCCGCTGAGCCTGTGCATCCAGAGCCTGTGCTCCGCAACGGGAGAGGCCACAACAGTGAGAGGCCTGCATACCGCAAAAAATATATATATATATATGATGAGAGAAAACTGGTGTCCCACCCTTTGATTTACATCTTTCTGGCTAATATGGAAGTAGGACATCTCTAATATGGCCATTAATCATTTGCATGACCTCTTCTTTAATGTTTATAACTTTTGCCCATGCATACACAGGGTCAGGTTATTTTTTCTCATTTAAATTTTTAGGAACTCTGATTTAAGAGAAGTTACCACTTAGCCTAAACATGCAGAGCAAAAAAAATGTTCACTTGGTTTCAAGTTTGGTTAGATTTTATTTTAAAATACATTTTAAAATGTGTGTAGTAAAATTTTCTCTCACATATTTCACAGCTTCAAAATTATCCTTAAATCTTTTTCTTTTTATATTTAAAAATTTAGTCCACCTAAATTTTATCTTAGATGGCCTGATGAAGGGTTCTAAAAGTAAAGTAAAAATTTTATCAGAACCACTTTTCAAAGAACTCATCATTTTCCACTGAATTAAAATGTCCTCTTCATTATATATTATGTTCTCTTACTTACTTGGTTCTATTTACAGACTTTCATCAGTTCCAGAAATGTGCATTCCTATACCAACTCTCTATTATCTTGACTATAGTAGCTTTATAGTGAGTATCAATATCTGATGACAAATCTTTTTGTCTTTTTTTTCAACAGTTTCTTCCATATGTCTCCTCAATTACTATTCCAGTATTTACTAATAAAAATGTGGGTTTCAATCATTCTAGACTACCCACTAGATCTTAAATATTTATAGCACTTTTCCACATATATTGAGAAATAGTTAGCTACTATGACTCTTCTCATTTAAAAAGTTAAAATTATAGGTAAAATATGTTTTTTGCTTTTTTTTTTCAGCATGCGGGCCTCTCACTGTTGTGTCCTCTCCCATCGTGGAGCACAGGCTCTGGACATGCAGGCTCACGGGCCTAGCCGCTCCGCGGCATGTGGGATCTTCCCAGACCGGGGCACGAACCCGTGTCCCCTGAATCGGCAGGCGGACTCTCAACCACTGTGCCACCAGGGAAGCCCTAAAATATGTTTTAAAAAGTCACTGTGAACGCATCCATGAGCTTTCATGTCCAGGGACTGAAAATAACAAGGCAGTAAGCAGAGAAATAAGTGGAACCATCTTAAAGGCATTCGTCAAACCAGGTGAAAAAGGCTTTCGTTTTCAGGGCCTTTGAGAATATAGCAAATATAAATTCCTTCTAAAGAAATATGTCTTCATTGCTGTCCTCAAAGAACTTCCACAGATAAAGCCTCAAAGAAAATGAGCAACCAGAGTTAAAAAATAATAATAAAAAAATTAAAATTAAAAAAATATATTAAACATACAGGGAAACAAAACACTATGAGTGGAGCCAGTAGACATCACAGACAATATAATCAGGCTCACAAATACTTTAGATAGTGGAATTCTCAGAGTACAAAAATAAGTAATTTTATCTGTTTTAAAAAATTAAAGATAGGCTTGAAAAATAAATAAAAAGCTACCAGATTTTTTTTAATGTAAAAAAAAAGGACTCATAGAAATGAAAGATAAAATTGTAACTACAAACTCAGTGGAGCATTTTAACAACATGTTTGAAATTGGTAAAGAAAGTGTTAGTAAACCTGAAAGTAGAATTGAAGAAAATGATCTAAGATGTAACCCCCAAAAAACAGAGATGAAAGTTTAAAAAATAAATTGAGTCATTGAGACTAAAGTAAGAATGTTTAACATATATCTAATGAGAGCTCCATAAAGCAAGGCAAAGACAATGAGAAATCCCTGCAAATGATGAAAGACATCAATCCACAGATTCAAGAATCACAAGGAAAACCAAGCAAAATAAATAAAACAAAATCCAGACTTACATAAATCACTGTAAAACTGTTGAACACTAAAGATAAAAAGATCTTTAAATCAACTCCCCTCCAAAGACATTATGACTCTCAAATGAGCAATAACTAGGCTGCTGGTGACTTTCCAATAGCACCAATGCATGACCAAAGACACTAAAATGATATTGTCTGAGAGATGAAAAAAAATAATAACTGCCAACCCAGAATTTTATACATAGTCAAACTATTTTTCAAGAGTTACAAAATGTATAAACAGTTTCAGAAACAAAAAGAGTTGGTCAACACCATACCCTTACTGAATAAAGATTTAAAGTATTTATTCTAAGCAAAAGTAAACTGATTTCCCATGGAAATCTCAACATGGAAAAAAAAACTGAAGAAAATAGGCAAAAATTTGAATAAAGCTAATCCAATACTGGCTAATGAAGCATTAACAATACTACTGATCAAGTTTTAAAAGGATAGAATTATTACATTATGAGATAGGGAGGGGCTAATTAGAATTACAGTACCTTAGTCTATGCCACAAGATCCACTCATATTAGGTCCCCAAATGGCACAGACTCAGAGTATTTAGCTTGTTATAAAATTTAGAATACAATCAGTCCTAGAAAAAAAAATACATCTTTCACATTACTCAAAAATTGGCATCTCAACTGTAAGGGAAACTGACGGACAAGTTCAGAACTACTTATTTAAACCAAATGGCAGATTTAACTCTGAAGGATAATGGCTTGTTAGTCCTCTTGGAGCATCACATAGAAATTTTAAAAGCTGTGTTCCCTTGAACATAATCTTATGGCAGGTAGGTAACTTTCTGTCAGTTTTCTTGGGATGGATAGAGGTGCTCACCCTATCATCTGGCAATAAAAGTGAAGGAACTAGCCTTGTGTACCAAAGAAAACCTGAAATCTCATCACTACATTTTGTTTTATTTATACAAAATATTCATATTTTTTAAATTACTGAGTAATAAATTATGGACTTCCTAATACTTTTTTTTCATCTGCTTACTTCTCTTTCATAATAGTGGGAGAAAGCCCAATTGGCTTAAATAGTAGGTTATGTATTGGGACATTAGTTTCTAGGCAATGGGGAGCCACTGAGCTTTTTGAACAAGGGTGTAATGTAATTAGAGTTACAATTTAAAAAAATTATTCTGAAAATGATCCACATGTTATTTGATAAGGGTATGAACCACTTAGCCATTGAAATTGAAAAGCAAACCCAAAAGGAGGATGGACTAAATCTATTGATTGCATTTGTGCTTTGTAACCTTTGTGCATGTGTGTGCATATGCACACACACACATATATCAAGACAACATATTTAAATAAAAATATTGTTATCAAGAATATTTATCAATAAATTCTGCTGGTTAAATTGTGTTGCTCCTCTGACTTCTTGTTACTTTCAATAGGAATCTACGATAAAAGAAGAGTCTTTTATTTTACATTGACTCATTTCGTCAGTTTTTTTTCTAATGTATATTATTAAATTTATCTAGATATAAAAGTCACAAAATCTAAGTACACAGATTATGTAAAGCATGCACATCTGTGGAAAAACCAAAGCTTTACAACTTAATATAAAATTTGGAAGAGAAAATAACTATTGTTTGAAATAAAGCATCATGAAATGAGAAACATTTTTTAAGTCATTTTTCACTAAATTTATAGATTGACCTTATGCATACTGTTTTTTCAAAAGAGAACTATTGGGCTTCCCTGGTGGAGCAGTGGTTGAGAGTCCGCCTGCCGATGCAGGGGACATGGGTTCGTGCCCCGTTCCGGGAAGATCCCACACGCTGCGAAGCAGCTAGGCCCGTGACCCATGGCCGCTGAGTCTGCATGTCCGGAGCCCGTGTTCCGCAACGGGAGAGGCCACAACAGTGAGAGGCCCGCGTACCGCAAAAAAAAAAAAAAAAAAAAAAAAGAAAACTATCAAAAAATATAACCTAGTATTCACAGTTTGATTAATCTGAAACTTGTACTCCCGACTGAGAGATACAATTGCAAACAACAGCCTGCACGAACGAAGGAGAGAAAAACTGACTGAGGAGGTACGATAGAATTGAGTGTACCTTTGGAAACTAGAGCTGTAATCCAGTTTGTAAGAAAGTAAAGCATGGAAGTACTGGCCTAAACTCCACTGAATCACAGAAACCTAACACAATACAACACAAGTGACATCCTTTTCTCAAAAAGGCACAAGGTTCATTGAGTTGGGTGATTCAATTACCCTCTCAACCTGGAAAGAACTCCCCTCCTGATTTGAAGTCCACTGGCAAAGCAATGTGGGACAGCCTACATTGTACACAGCTGGTAAATAGCTAAAAAGCTGCAGGCTTTAAAGTACAAGTATCTCCGACCTTTCATGATTGGAGCAATGATTCTTCAACAAAATACTACTTACAACAGAGTTCCTTAAAAGTCTGCAAAAGATTACATTTTCAATTAAATACCTCCAAATATCTTCTCTTCATACGGAAATCTGTTTAAATAAATACCAAAGTGCAATGCTTCATCAGGTAGTAAAGAATTAATGAAACAACATTTTTCCTAAAATAGAAATGATTCTAACCTTGTTTAGACACTTTATAAACTTTTCAAAGAATATCGTTATTCGCATTTTGTCTTTTTTTAATAAACTTTTGTAGACCTTAAATGAATGTGCTATACACTAATTAGAATCACAAAATCAATCAAGACAGTGTGGTACTGGCACAAAAACAGAAAGATAGATCAATGGAACAGGATAGAAAGCCCAGAGATAAACCCACACACATATGGTCAACTTATCTTTGATAAAGGAGGCAGGAATGTACAGTGGAGAAAGGACAGCCTCTTCAATAAGTGGTGCTGGGAAAACTGGACAGGGACATGTAACAGTATGAGATTAGGTCATTCCCTAACACCATGCACAAAAATAAGCTCGGGCTTCCCTGGTGGCGCAGTGGTTGAGAGTCCGCCTGCCGATGCAGGGGACACGGGTTCGTGCCCCTATCCCGGAAGATCCCACATGCCGCGCAGCGGCTGGGCCCGCGAGCCATGGCCGCGGAGCCTGTGTGTCCGGAGCCTGTGCTCCGCAACGGGAGAGGCCACAGCAGTGAGAGGCCCGCGTACAGCAAAAAAAAATAAAATAAAATAAGCTCAAAATGGATTAAAGACCTAAATGTAAGGCCAGAAACTATCAAACTCTTAGAGGAAAACATAGGCAGAACACTCTATGACATAAATCACAGCAAGATCCTTTTGGACCCACCTCCTAGAGAAATGGAAATAAAAACAAAGATAAACACATGGGACCTAATGAATCTTCAAAGCTTTTGCACAGCAAAGGAAACCATAAACAAGACCAAAAGACAACCCTCAGAATGGGAGAAAATATTTGCAAATGAAGCAACTGACAAAGGATTAATCTCCAAAATTTATAAGCAGCTCATGCAGCTCAATAGCAAAAAAACAAACAACCCAATCCAAAAATGGGCAGAAGACTTAAATAGGCATTTCTCCAAAGAAGATATACAGACTGCCAACAAACACATGAAAGAATGCTCAACATCATTAATCATTAGAGAAATGCAAATCAAAACTACAATGAGATATCATCTCACACCAGTCAGAATGGCCATCATCAAGAAATCTAGAAACAATAAATGCTTGAGAGGGTGTGGAGAAAAGGGAACACTCTTGCACTGCTGGTGGGAATGTGAATTGGTACAGCCACTATGGAGAACAGTCTGGAGGTTCCTTAAAAAACTAAAAATAGAACTACCATATGACCCAGCAATCCCACTACTAGGCATATACCCTGAGAAAACCATAATTCAAAAAGAGACATGTACCAAAATGTTCACTGCAGCTCTATTCACAATAGCCCGGAGATGGAAACAACCCAAGTGTCCATCATCGGATGAATGGATAAAGAAGATGTGGCACATATATACAATGGAATATTACTCAGCCATAAAAACAAACGAAACTGAGCTATTTGTAATGAGATGGATAGACCTAGAGTCTGTCATACAGAGTGAAGTAAGTCAGAAAGAGAAAGACAAATACCGTATGCTAACACATATATATGGAATTTAAGAAAAAAAAATGTCATGAAGAACTTAGGGGTAAAACAGGAATAGAGACACAGACCTACTGGGGGTGGGCTTGGGGATATGGGGGGGGCTGTGACGGGGCGGGGGAGAGGCATGGACGTGTATACACTGCCGGCCGTGGGGTGGATGGTTGGTGGGGGGTGGCCGCGTGGCGCGGGGGGATCGGCTCGGTGCTTTGTGGCCGCCTGGAGGGGTGGGGTGGGGAAGGTGGGAGGGAGGGAGACGCAGGAGGGAGGGGATGTGGTAACAGATGTATATGTATGACTGACTCACTTTGTTGTAAAGCAGAGACTAATAAAAAAAAAAAAGAAAGAAAAAAAAGAATCACAAAATCACTACTGAATTATAGAATATCTAAGGAAAATTTAGCTAGCATGGATCATAATTCTAGTATCTCCTCAAGCATGAAGCCAAGAATACTACTACCTTAGATATAATTTTAGCCAAAACACTTTCTACTTCAAATTTTGGACATTTTGTTTTACTCCTTTTCTCATGAGGTTATTATTAAATAAATGAGATTTCATGCACACATTTCACATAAATTATTCATTCTCACATACAAGACAGAGATCCTGTGACGATAAATGTTTGGGATACTACAAAGTTAGTATCTCTTTTCAGATTTCATCTCATTTACAACACAAACATAAATCATTGATGATTTCCTACTATCTACAGAATTAAGTCTCAAATATTGAGCATAGAATTAAACTATTTTCATGACCTAATCCCAACCTAATTGTCTGGTCTCTTTCCCATCACTCTTCTTCATGTAATCTAGGCTTCATTTTAGCTACACTGAATTTATTATATTTCTCCAAATATGCCACGTATATACCCATATTCTTGCTTTTTCATATTCTGAATACTCTTCCTGAACTGCATGGATTGCAGCACTAACCATATTGAATTATGGCTAGGTTTATGTGTTGCGTCATTTTTTAATGTATCTGGCTTTGCTTATAGATTATGAATTTCCAAAAGGCAAGATCATAGCAGAGATCCTTTCTTACCGAGTACCTGTCACTGTGTTTGGTAGATAGTAGGTGTTCAATGAATAATACCAGCTACAAAAAAAGTAATCACTTGTATAGTATTTACCATATTGAATGAATAGGGAAGTTAATCATTCCACATCAACAAAATATTTGTTGAATAATTACCATATTAGAGATTTTTTTCACATACAAATATCATTTAGTTTATACCATAATCCTGTAAGACAGATGCTACCTTTCTTTCATAAATGAAGATAAAGAAATAAGTAATTTTCCCTGGGTTCACAAGCATTCAATCTAAAAATTCAACCTGGACTTCAAATCCTAAAAAAACTGACCATGTAGACTAATACCATGTCCTATACCTAAGTAATAACCTCTAATTCTTTTGAAATCCTAAAGCTATATAAATTTATAATTTTTCTCCTACAATATTTTTTAAATCATTGACATATTGAGAAATGATCTTTATATATTAAAAGGTACCTGGTAGTTGAAGGGGCACTTTACTGGATTTTTGCAGCATTTTAGAACATAAGTGTTAAACCCTGTGAAAGGAGGGATTTGCTACATCTTTACGGGAAGATTCCTTCTGCTTTTGCTCAGTTAAAAGATAAGATACTTGGCTAAGAGCTTGTAATCTTCCTTTCACAAACAAAAGATACTATTAATTAATTATTCAATCAATAAACCATTCTCTTAGTGAATAAAAATTAGGCTTAGCCTTACATTGATTTAAAAAAAAACAAAAACTAAAAGATCAAAATTCCTTTTTTTTCTACTCATGCCCATAAAAGTCTGTTTTATACTTTTACATTGTTGGGGGGGGTTTGGTTACAACTCTATCAGTCTCTATGAATTATTCCAAATCTTAAACAAATTCCCTTGATTTGTTTCAATGTGCTAGAGTTAATACCAAAGCACATTTTAAAACAAAGATACGGGCTTCCGTGGTGGTGCAGTGGTTGAGAGTCCGCCTGCCGATGCAGGGGGACACGGGTTTGTGGCCCGGTCCGGGAAGATCCCACATGCTGCGGAGCGGCTAGGCCCGTGAGCCATGGCCGCTGAGCCTGCGCGTCCGGAGCCTGTGCTCCGCAGTGGGAGAGGCCACAACAGTGAGAGGCCCGCGTACCGCAAAAAAAAAAAAAAAAAAAAAAGATACCTCACAAATTTGAATGTGTTTTGATAATCAATGACAGTTCCTATCTATAAGCATTTAGCAAGTCTAAGCTAGAATAAATCTAGCTTAGAGTAAATGCTTTGTATTAAAAAATGACTAATTTCAACACGAACTAATTTTTAAGACAATAAACAGTGAATATGCATTTCACAATAATCATATAATAAACTGAGAGACTAATTAATAAAATGTGCCACATTTTCACAGGCCTATAGAAATCATATTTTTAATACTTTAACCTAATTTACTAAGACAAGCTTTATGCTTTAATCATGGTCATAATAGATAGAGAACAAGATCAAAGGCTGTTATTAATTTTCACTTGCAGAACTGAATCCAAATTTACCTTGTTTGAGATACTTGTGATGAACGATTTAATATCTAGATTAGTTGGACAGCTCTTCTGACAGGGGGCATCTGCACATTTCAGGCATCTAGGGAATAAAATAACTGAATGAAAGAAACTATAAAGTAAGTGAGATAATATTCTATATATTCTCTACCTTATACCCATTCAGAGTTAGTGTCTAGTAAGAACAAATAAAATTATACTATTTTTAGATACAAAAATTTTTTAAGCAATAAACATAGAGTACTTGTGTTTCACTTTTTGCACACCTCCTAAGGTGTATGAAATGGCACCACTGAGGCTAATAACTGCCCTTTCTCTTGGTGTTCCTCCTAGAGTTTAAGAAGGTCATACTTATTTAAGATACATCATTCATCCATCCATTTACTAAATCAGTCTTATTTGGATCCCTCACTACACTGATAATGCTTAGAGAATGGAGTCTTTTATGATAAAAGTTTTGTAGGCCTTTTACACCACAATCATTATACAAACACAAAAGTAAAGTCTCTCTTTTTACCACTTGTAAATTCCTTTCTTCCTCCATTCATCCCTCCCACTTTTCCACCCACCTCTCCTCCCAGCCTTCTTCTTGCCCTGCCATCATCCCTCCCTCCCTCCCTCCCTCCCTCCCTCCCTCCTCCAATTTTCTAATGTCTTTTAACCTACACATTATTCACATGGCAATTGGGCTTTGCAGTAGATGCCTCAATGCATAGACCAGATCTACCCCCTTTCAGATTGAAGCATTTATTCCTCCAGCTGCTGTGCCCTCACCTGAAGAGAACAGGCTGAACCAAGGTCATGCCTCCTTTCCAGCCACAGCCAGTTTCCAATCAATCACAGGTCAGCGAGGGGAGGTAGAGGCCCAGTCTCCTTGCCCCCACTTGGGGAACAGGTCTGCAGGGATCTACTGCAGCCTTTATTGTAGCTATGTCTGTCCAATCCTGATTCCTTCACTCTTGTACAGATGTGGATCTTCTAATAAACTTCCCACATACTAATCTCATATCAGAATCTGCCTTCTGCGGAAATGACCAGAAACATGTTCAAACTTCAGTGTTCCTAAGAACCACCTGGGAAGCTTGATAAATGTCATAATTTCCACAGAGAAGCCCCTCCTGAGTCTGAGTTATTGGCCTCGGAATCTGCATTTTGGAAAGATGATTCTGATAAACATGGTTGGAGGCACACAGTGAGAATCACAGTTCTATAATTACTACTTTAGGACTGAAACCACTGGTTAGAATGGTCTTTAATTTGTACATTCATATACGTATTTGTGTATTCATTCGATAAATATTTAATGAGCCCTTGTTACATGGCAGAACCTGGGATATGAGATTATAAAAGTGATGAACAAGACCACCATGGTCCTGCTCTCATGGAACTTAAAGTTTGGAGGAAGTTCAGACATATAAAAGGCACTTGTAGTGGTCAGTGTAGTCAATGTGAATTTGGGTAAAAACAGCATGCTAAGGGAGCATATATAAGAGGAACAGTAGTCCTGGAGGGAGAGAGTCAGGCAAAGCGTATTGGGAACAATAACACTTAAAGGGATGACTGAAGAATGAGTGGGCGTTAGGGAAGCAAAGGAGGGTGGGATTTGGAGTGCAGCGTTACTCAAGAAAATGACAAAGGATAAAAACAGTACGTGCCAAGGCCTGGAGAGAAAAAACATGAGAGGGTAGGTGAACTAATGGAATCTGGTGTGGCATAAAGTGAAAGTGGAAGTAGTGAAAAATTAAGCTGGTGATCTGAAATTTAACATAGACCATTGTCACATCTGTCAGAAGATGAGAATTCTCTGAGAATTTCATTGAGAATGAGTCCCATGTTGCTCAGTGACAAAGGTCACTAGCTGGCTCATTTTCTATCCACTTCCATGTGTAAAGATGTTGGTTCATTTCCTTCAAGAAAACAATACCGGTCTCCTTGTCATTCTTTTATGAGTCAGAGAGTCCTCTTCATTGTCTGAACCAATTTCTCAGTACCTAATTAATATCTTGTTTTTAAATCTGATCTCTTCTCTCTGGTTTGTGCCCTTAGCCTTCTCTCTAAATTAAATTTTACACAATGAGTACCGAAGGCTTTTCATAATCAATTGTCCTCTCTGAAATGCAGTCATTAAACCTCTCCCCTATCATTTCACTAAATGCCACTGTTAGATTCACATTTATAATTTAGTTGAATTCCTATCTTCTTATACTTACGTGTTTTTTTTTTTTTCCCTAAAACACTGTCACTGAGTTTAAAAAGAATTTCTTAGAAGTATGATCAGTAGGACAACAATCCAAAAAGAAAACAAAGCATGGTCTATTTGGTCCTTGATGTTGAAACAAGGTGATACTTATATGTGTTATCTTCACGTGGATAAATATGTTGTACATTAATAGTGGTTTGAAAGGATTTTTTATTATGTGGTAAAATAAAGTAGCTAAAATAAAAATAGCTATAAAATAATATGCAATCTTAAATGTCTTCTGATTTGTAAAAAAGTCATTTTGACAATTTTTTAAATATCTGCCACTCCATAAGAATAAAGCAACAAAAATACTTGTTATGATAGATAAAGATATAGATAAATAGATAGAGGATTCTGGTTATCCCTAATGAAGTCACAAGTTTTCGGCTTTTCTTTTTTCTAACACCCAACTTGAATAATAAGGCAATTAAAAAATAAAGTTATAATGTCAGCAGGTATGAATGAGCCAAATTAATTCAAAGTGTATTTTTCTGTTCTTCCAGAGAAATCTTATATTCAACATAAAGAGATTCACTTAACAGCACTGACAACACAAGGAGTTTTAGTTGTGGTTATTAAGCCTCTTTACCAAATAATTCTCCTTTTAGTATTGAGCTAGTTCACAAATAACAGCTGTTGGAAATGTCAAATGTTAATGAGGCAGGGCAATGGAAACCTGAATTGTAGCATTCTTTTTTTCTTTGGTGCCATGAATATGCCAGAATGGGCAGACTCTGATAATAATACCATCTTGCAATTCTCTAAGCGCTCTGCAGACTAAAGTGCATCAGGCTGCCATTAATCCCACTTATCACTCTGACAGCTCAGTAATTACACTACTGCTATAGCCAGGTAGTCCTAATAAAATATCAACCACTGCAGTGGAATGCATACTGGGGAGATGTTTTATTAAACTTGGGGGGGATTGATCATCAAGTGACATTAGTGTTGACCTATTTTTCTATTTGACAATAAATTATCCTTTGACCATGCTGTAATAGATATTACAGAGTGCATTTACTGTACCAAATCAGAAAGGTACTGCATTACAAAGATGTAGGCAAATGGTGTAAATAAAATAGCAGAAATGCATGTCAGAATGTATTACCTAAATTGCTTTAAATGATTGATACCATGAAAAATCACAGACACAGTACTTAGGGGAATATGTCAACAATTATTGTAAACCACAGTCCTACATAAATTTTTCATTAGAAGTAACATTTAAATTACACTTGTTTTTATCCTCAGTCATTTAATTCCCCTTTTATGTTTCAAAGTTACTCTTTTATAGTGCAGTTTATTTTTAAGTGCATTGTAAGGGGCAAAACTTAATTCAGATAAACATTTATGTAATATTTTAATTCCCAAATAATTACATTTATACTGAGTATGCTAAATTATTTTTAAAGCAATAAAAAGTCTTAGACTTTTTACCAATGATGAACTTTTTTTCATTTTTATATTTAATAGAGAGGATAACTACAGATTTCATTAAAAGCAAAATATAAAATCTTTAATAATGTTAATCCTTCATGATCCAACATCACCATAAAAATGTATGAAAACTTTAGTATCGCTACTTAAAGGACAAAACTATTAAAGATATATTGATCCAGGAACTTTCTCTAGGGAAAGAGAGCTATGATTCCTCTCCCCAAATATCAATGAGGCTGGACAGTTTTGCGGTACGCGGGCCTCTCACTGTTGTGGCCTCTCCCGTTGCGGAGCACAGGCTCCGGATGCGCAGGCTCAGCGGCCATGGCTCACGGGCCCAGCCGCTCTGCGGCATGTGGGATCTTCCCAGACCGGGACACGAACCCGTGTCCCCCTCATCGGCAGGCGGACTCTCAACCACTGCGCCACCAGGGAAGCCCGGAGGCTGGACAGTTTTACTCCACAGTATGACACCAAAAAACATTATAGTGAGCAATGAACTAAAGCATTTCATTCTTCACACATCTGAGAACAGATGCCTGCTTCTTTTATTGTTAAGCATACATAGCAGTTGGAATAGTAACATATGCTTGTTGAAGAATTTTCTAATCCATGAGTTTAAATAATAATTTCTTTCTCAGCTTAAAAAAATCACACAAATCTGTCTGAAAGACTTGAAGACTCACATTGCATTGTCTTTGTGTTTTCTGCTAGACTTTGGTTCAATCAAGTCAGCACTGTTTCATCAGGTTATGTATAATCTATGTTAGCTTATATAATCAAACTGGGCAAGTCAGTATTTACATTAAAAAATTTAAATATTTTCTTAATATTCATGCTGTATTTCCTCAGATCTTTGATATTCAGTACCTTTATTTGGAAGGTCTAACTACTTCAGGTGTAGCAGTGGGTACAGGATCTAACTTCTCCACCCTATTATAAACAGTGTAGGCAAATATATAGTCTAATATCCTTCCCCAACTTGGCAACATTTCTACTGAAACTGGGCAGAATGGAGTATCAGATTGAATGGAAGGTGTGTGAATCAAGAAATGGAGATTAGAAGTGTCATACATATATCTGAGTTCCACAGCTTACATCACTTGCACCCAGATTCTGTCATAATAAAAGGACCCAAGAAAGCTGGTTGGCATCTTTAAAACATGATGAGACTAATCCAATGTTCTGATGCATTAAATATACAAGAGCCATTCTCAGCTTCCAATAATTCTCCCTGCTTCTCTCAGTATTCCATTAACAGCCTTTCCTATATACTTTCTGACTCTGCTTCTCTGATTACACCAGAGGTTCTTACTAGCTCAAGGGTATTTGGAACTAACTTTGAATATTCCTAATATGCATCTTGTCCCAGTTTCTACATTCCACTGGGCTGGAAAGCTATGGCAACATCATTTACAATAACTGAATTTTTTTATCCGGTGCACCATTCTGCCTTTTAACCCCACCAATGATGTTCATGTTTTAAGGCTTTTAATATTTATTTGATTGTATAGGTTAACAACAAAACAATTTTTAAGTAAAGATATTTATCCACTAGAAATTTCCATTCACATGTGGGTGCTCCAAGACAGTTCAAAAGAAGCAAAAATTAAGGCTTCCCTGGTGGTGCAGTGGTTGAGAGTCCGCCTGCCGATGCAGGGGACACGGGTTCGTGCCCCGGTCCAGGAGAATCCCACATGCAGTGGAGCGGCTGGGCCCGGGAGCCATGGCCGCTGAGCCTGTGCATCTGGAGCCTGTGCTCCGCAACGGGAGAGGCCACAGTGGTGAGAGGCCCGCGTACCAAAAAAAAAAAAAAAAAAGAAGCAAAATTTAGAACAGTACACAATTCACACAATCAATGCTCAAAACATTTTGTTGGATGATCATGAGTCTAGGAATATAACATAGTTAAAAACTTTTCTACAATATTTCTATAGTCTGTGTCAAAAAATTGTTTGCCTCAAATACTAATAGCTAAAAATGTGCATTTTACACTTTTTGCATATTTTGAGTTAAATGAAGGAACTTAAAGTTAAAAATAATACTCATTTTTCATCTTCATATATAACTGATTCTTAAAAATTAGTAAGACCACTTTTATCTCCACTTCATAGATGAGAATATTGAGCCTCTGTAAATCTCCCAGAAGCATAATGAAACCAGTGGCCAAGGCAGCTGAAGGAACTACTGGAACATATTTACCATCTTACACCCATCTAGCCCATTCAGGTATGAAGACAACTCAAAATTTTAAAAGGTGATGTTTTACTGACCTCATCTCTCGACAACACTAGTGCCTCCTTCCCAGAGTAATTTGAAGACTGAGAAAAAAGCAGTTGAGAAGTCACAGCTAGAAAAAGGCTATAGTATCCTCTCTCCTAGAGTCCAATTTTAGTTCAAGAAAAAAAAAAGTGGAAGGTAGTCTTAACCATCTCCTCAAGAGGCTTCTCAAGTCAAGATGAAAACATTAGAGTTTTATGATATTACACAGTTTCGAAGGCTAATTCAATTACAGCTTTAAACAGCTTTGGCTATAGCCACTTCTATTGGAAAGATACTTTTCGAGCATATTCTTATTTTTGAAAAAACTGTGTGTGCCACAAAAACCTCAACAGCATAAGCCATAAATTTGCATACATCTTGTCCTGCAAGCAAATGAAACACTTCCATAAGAATTTAGTATATATTACCTCCTGAAAAATTTTAAACAAACATATTGTCCTATTTTACTACACAAAGAGAGTATCATAATGAGTATCTGAAGAATGCTGCTCTTAAACTTAGATTTTTCTCTTTCTTACAAGAGCCAATGGGACTTTAAGTTTTTTGTTGTACAGAGGTGGAACAAGAAGAATGTGATGGAATCTGTAAATATTATAAACTGCAGGAAGTCATTAAAAAAAATAAACACACCATGCGTATATGCATAAGACAGAAATAATTAGGTATGAAAAGAGAACCAAGTACACTTAAAGGAAGTGGGGTCAGTCCTTAAGGCTTTCAGAATCTACTGGGGCTTTAAGATACTAGAAATAGCAGTTTTAAATAATAAGCCAAGATTTAGATACCAATACCAAAATCTAAAGAAAATAGGTTTATTTGCCAAATGTAGGTTACAGCAGTGAAGGAAGAGTGCCCCCATTTCCAATTTCTCTCTTATAAATTTATTTGAAGAGTACAAGATGATGACTTACAAACTGAATTGTTGAAATGGAATAAAAAATGTTATTATATTGTAACTATTACAAGTAATTAGGGACTTCCCTGGTGGTCGAGGGGTTAAGACTCTGTGCTCCCAATGCAGGGGGCATGGGTTCAATTCCCAGTCAAGGAACTAAAATCACACATGCCACGTGGCGCAGCCAAAAAAAAAGTAAATATTACACATTCACAAGTTTTAAAAACATGTCAATAACACAGAAACACTTAAAGTCAATGAATACAGAACAAATCAAAGTATTTATTAAATGTTTTTTTCCTGCCAAGTAGATATCTAGGCCCTAAAACCTATGATATAATTTTATCCCTGTCATTTGCAGCTACAACAGAGGTATACTTTGATCAAGAAAACCAGAGAATACTAATAGATAAAAGTCCTGCTTTATGTCTTGGAGGGATGGTCTGCTTGGCAACACTCTTAGGAAACCATTTTTTATCCACCTTAAAGATGGTGGCGATTGAGAGTATTTAAAGGGATTGGAGAAGATGGCCAGATTCAAGAAGAAGATAAAGAGCTTCCTCTGTCTTGCACTAATGAGAGGGTGATAAGCCATGTAGCTGGATAGGGTTACTTGTGAGACTTGGTTATACTAAATATAGGCAGCATAAACAAGCCAGATTATACATAGCATATAGGTATGATATACAGAGCATGTGTGTGCACACACCCAGACTTATGTGTACACTAATATTAATTACTAAGTGCTCAAATGTGCTTGCTTGTCCTAAGCCTTTAAATGTATAACCTCAGAAAGCATAGCATAGAGGTTAAGAGAACAAGCTCTGGATCTTGATTGCCCATATTTAATTCTTGACTTCACTGTACTGGTGTTAAGACTTTAGGCAAATGACCTAACCTCTCTGGGGATCAGTTTTCTCATAGGCAAATGGAGATAATAATTTGTACTTCAGAGGTTTGTTGTGAGAATGTTTAAATATTATACACTTACACCAAATAGTATGTACTTCTTTAGTTACTTAACAGGCATTCTCTATAACTCTCAAAATGCTCTGAAAAGTTATGCGTTGCTTTCTCTCCTTTAATGTGAAAGGGGTCAGTGAAGAGTCACAGTATAATGTTTTACAGTTATTTACATACATTAAACGTAGTGGATATCTGACAAACATAAATATATGCTTTAAATCTTCATTTTCTCCTTATGGGACTTCAGAAGAAGGAAAAAGTATTTCTACTTCAAGAAAATCAGAGAAGCCTTCTCAAACAAAGATACTTAGGATTTTACTATGGACTAGGATTTTATATACTAGTATCCTAGTATTCTAGGATACTAGGATTTTACAAAGATACTTAGGATTTTACTCTGGACCAATGAGTCTACTAGAGCTTGATATTGATAGCAAGTTATGGATGCATATGTGGTTTCTCCGTATTCCACACAGCAGCTACTACACCATGTACATTTTACCTGCCCAATAATATAGGAGGAATGAACGAATAAAAGGAATGAGAGGAAAAGAAATTCTGTTGCCTAATACAATTCATTAAAAAAAAAAAAAAGATTATGGGTTCATCCAGGGCAGAGACTATATAACCCATCTTTGGTTCTCAGTATTACTCACAAATGTTTATGGAAAATTCCTATCAATGCACTTCTTCAGGAATCAGACTGCTAAAATACATGTCAATCTCATCAGTGACCCAATGTCATTTATATAGAATCCTTTCCTCATGAGGTTTCTGGTTGTTTCTTCATGCTAATAGTATGAGGCAAACACATTCTTCTCCCCAAAATCAGTTAAATTAAAGATGATAGGTTGGGCAACTCAGTATACTGTGAAGTTTCTGCTTTTGAAAAATGGATATATCCTAACTAAAAATGTAAACTGATCTTTATTATGGATGTATAGTTGAGTAAGTAACTAACAAAAGCAATTAGCAAATATGAGAATCCATGCGATGAAAGAGGCTTTCCTTCATTCCTGCTCCACACATTATCTCCTAGTACTTCTGTATTTTCAATGCCTGTGTAAGGCATATTTCTCCCTTCCCCTTTTCAATTGCTGCCACCTGGTGAGATGGTGACAAAGTATTTCTTACCCTCCAGGGTAGGGTAGCACTTTGTCCTGACAAAATATACTATCTATGCACAAATAAAATATTTCCTCAGGTAACTGCAAATAAGAAAATACCTATATTTTACATACCATTTTACTTTGAATACATTTATATACATGTGACGACAAACATCCATAATAAAGATCAGTTACACGTTTAGTTAGCATGTAGTCATTTTCAAAAACCCAAGATTCACAATACATTTTATAGTCTAGCCTACCAGTTTTAACTACAACAAGCCATATGTAATTATTTTTCAAACCAGTATATTGTTGCTCAGCACAATTGTGGTTCCCCTCACATTCTAGACATCTGTTACCTGATGCTCAATACACTTTTGATCCTTTACAGACCTTAGGGAGAACTAGGTGACAGTACTGACAGTTTTTATTATAGCTTTCCTACTACTCAATAATCTTGTTTAACCTGGACTATTTCCCCAGTAGTGTCATAAACTCTTTGATTTATACTGAGAATCCTTCCAGGCTTCTTAGAAAAAAGAAATTATTTTTCGTAGCATGTCCATATGCTGTGCAAATTATATTTTCAAACTTTGGAACACCTGTTGTATGTTTATCTTAACGTCAATGAAGCCCCTTTAGGAAGGGGCTTCCTGAAGTAATTTATATTAGTAATTTATATTAGTCATAGATGCTCTAAAAGCAAAATTTTCAGCAAATTTCAAAACTGAAAAGGCTTTATATTTTATGACTTTTTGCAGGCAATTTCAGAAAAAAATATAATAATAATAGTAATATTGACAGATCTTTGATTTCTAATAAACATGTAACAGAGAAACAAAGTCAAACAGTTTAATCTATAAATAAAATACAATTCCTAGATATGTGGGATATATTGATCATGAAAAAAAGAACATTTGTGTAAATATGTAAACCTACTTAAGTGCATGGGGACTAAGATTTAGGATAGATTTTACTTTTTACAATGTTATATTATTTGAATTTTTTGCAATGTGTAAATAAAACATGTAATATAAAAAATAAGAAAGACTTAGAAGTTGATTGGCAACTAAAATCATATTATCTTGTGTAATTTTCATTTTGGTCATTTGAATTGACAAGGCCAAAGCCAACCCACGATGCTCCCATATCCTCTTTAGGTTTTACAAGGGGCTAGTCGAAGGTTTTAATAAGAAGACCACAATGAAGTATACTTCTGAGTAGCTGGTGGTTCACAAGGCTAACAGAACAAAAGGTCAGGTCTGGCCAAAAGAAAAAAAAAAAAAAAAAGAGTGAGTGAGTGACAGCACAAGTGCTGGAGGGAGTCATTAATTAAGTTAAAATAACAGCTGAATAAAATACTTGGCCTTAAAATTATAAGATGGTATTTGCCAATAATAGTATTTAAATTTATCCAAATCTCAGCTATCAAAGTGCAGCAGGAATGTAGGAATACATTTATTAAAAAGCCACCATGTTCTAAGTTCTGTGCCAGCAAAGGAGAGAATTCACTGAAACTTACTTGGAAGATGTTGACTTAAAAATATACTGGACTTACTTCATGTAAAAGAGATTTTTGTTCAGTTTTTTTTTTTTTGCTTTGTAAGTGCAACAGTGATTGCAATACTTTAGGTGCTGAAAGAACAGATTTGGAGAGCAAATGCCATATCTGAATTTTCTTCCTGTTGGAACTAGTATTCAGTTTCAAGTGTGGAGCCTACACAAATTTATCTAAAAGTTTTACTTCATAAAAATAATGTCACTCCTCCTTTTTTAAAAGTAAAAGTTTTTAAGCACACTTTAAATTAAATTTAAATATTCATTCCTTTTACTTAGTTAAATCTATGTTGATTACCCCAAGTAAAAGAAAACTGTATTCAGCACAAATTTTTTCAGGTGTTTTACACAATCCTGGTGATCTTTTTAAAAATCCATATCTCATCATGACATTCTCCTGCTTAAAGGGAGAATTGGCATATAATGACCTTTGAACTTGCCCCCTGCCTATTGCATTCCTCCAGCTCCAGCTGCAACACCTGCCCCACTCTAGAACTCTGTAGTTCTGTGAGCAGGTCAAGTCATTTTTCAACCTCTATCTATTCCAACAGGCTCCTCCCTTGCCTGAAGAGCCGCACTTCAAACCTGCTGCAGAATTCATCTCAGCTGTCTCTCATGAAGCCCCCTGGTTCTTACCATTCTGATCTCCCAGAGCACCCTGTGGAGTTCTTTATCAAAGTAATTAACACATTGGACTATAACAGTTGATTTTCTGGTTTCTCTACTATTTCTTCCTCCAGTGAGAAAATGGTTGGGTCCCTTGTCTTTGCTGTTGGTCTGCTAGGAAATAGATTCATTTTAAATTGGCTGAAAAAGACAACCAGAACTTTGGGAATATGCCAGTTATTGTTTTTAATGTTTGGGAAAATTTATTTTAATAATTGACTTTCAAACTTATGTAAATAACATATACTTACAGTGAAAAATATTTATATTGGGTTTAATTTATTTAATAAATACTTGTGTAGAAGTTGCTATATGCTAGTACTATTGTATGTGTTTTATAAATATTAACTCATTTAATCTTCATAACCACTCAGTGAGGGAGACATAAATATTAACTCACTATATCTTTATAAGAACCTGATGAGGTAGATACTGTTGTTATTCTCATTTTACAGATAGTAAGGCACAAAATCTTCTCTGATTTAGGTTTGAAATATTTTATTGCTTATTTCTGTGATCCTGGTGATTATTAAGTTAATAGACATTTCCTAAAGTCCTGGGATTCCCAATTTTCTCTTCTACTTCATTCTAAAATCATAATAGTGTATGGTGATGTCAGGGCTTGCCTCACAGGTTGTAAAAGCTGAATTTAGGACTATTATCCAGGTGTGACTTTCTCCGAAGTCCAGTCTGTAGGTATCATCATTTCATTTCTGCAGTATTTCTCATAATGATAGCCAGGAGCCCCAGAGAACTTGAGAAAGTTTCTGATATAATATAAGAAAACCATATATGTTATAGTCGTTATTATACAATATATGCCATATATGGCTGGCTTCAACTGCAATCTAGCAAAATTCCTCATTTGCTTTACGAGGTACCCAGTAATAACACTTGCAGATCATGTTATTCTTTACAAAGTATTTTCTCATATGTAAATTACCTACAGAAATCACTAAGATCAATATTTTCAGTAGAAATACCAGATAGACAAAATAAAAGCAATTAGAAACATCCTACATATATCACAACTATGAGTCAAAATAGATAAACTAAAAATGTATTCAACATCTGTAATCATGACCAGCCTAAAATAATGTCACTATAATTATAACATTTGGAACATTATATATTGTGGCAAAAAAAAAATTAAGACCAAAATTGTTCTGTTAAAGACGTTGTCCAGACCACTATGACTTCCCACTAGGGTTTGTGTGAAGTGACTTAGACACTATTTCAGTACTTGGGAGTTTAATGCCTAAGAGTCAATGCTGACATCGCACATGAAGGATATGCAGAAATTTCAGGAAATTAATAAATATCGGAGAAAAACAGATAAGAATATAAATGTTTAATCTTAATTTAATTCATATCTTAAGGTGGACCAAGGTTTCAGGTAATAGCACTGCTTGGAAATGAACTAATGTTATGATGGTCTGATCATTATCAGAATATTTTGAAAAACATTAGCCTAGAAGCCAAAGGACACAATGTTCAGAAATAACATCTTGAACATTGTCATCAAAACTAGCTGCCTACAGCTAAATATTATTTAAACTCTAAAAACAGCAAAATAAAAAGCTAAGGCCACATTATATATATTTTTGTAAAAATGGAAAATTCCATTGACTACGTTTCTAGTGAAATGCATTACAACACTGACAGTGCTGTCACAGTTTGTCACAAGCACCATTAAATTTAAGAAATTTAAGTGAAGAATTTGAGTGGAAGTAATAGAACTTAAATATGTTTGTGGTCTATGGAATCTTAACACATCATTTCCTTCGTTTTTTCATTCATTTCCTTCCTTCCCTTTTTTCTCAACCAACGGATATCTATAGAGCACTTGTTATTTGCTAAGGATTTGTAATCTGCTGCATTCTGGAGTAAACAAGATGAGAAAACCTTGGATTCTGCCCTCAAGAAGCTCACAGTGGAGAAGTCAGACAAATAAATACACATTCTCGGGGCTTCCCTGGTGGCACAGTGGTTGAGAGTCCGCCTGCCGATGCAGGGGACACGGGTTTGTGCCCTGGTCCGGAAAGATCCCACATGCCGCGGAGCGGCGGGGCCCGTGAGCCATGGCCTCTGAGCCTGCGCGTCCGGAGCCTATGCTCTGCAATGGGAGAGGCCACAACAGCGAGAGGCCCGCTTACCGCCCAAAAATAAATAAATAAATAAATACACATTCTCAAATGATGCGAAGGTGTGGCAATGGAAAGATGCGGGATGTACACACTCACCCAGTCTGTTCCCTCCTCTTTCTTAGTATAATGCTAAGGACAATGTACAGATTTGTTTCTCTAGGATGTGTGTGTGTGTGTGTGTGTGTGTCTACGTGTGTATAGGTGTGTCCTGTGGATAGGCCAAGTAATACAGGGCTTGAGGAAGATACAAAAAGTGAGGAACTGGAAGTATTTGCTACTATCTACTGAAAGTAGCATAGAGCTCTCTGCCCAATTACTTTTAGATTCACCTCAATCACAAACACATCATCTCTTTCAAATGATCTCTCTTCTTTTACCCACACACCAGCCAGCAGGTACTCATCACAACACAATACCATAAGAGACAATATAGTTTGATGGATTCTGGACTTAAATCCAGCTCTATCACTTACTAGCTTTGTGATCTTAGAAAAGTTACTTAAATACTTTGTGCCCCTAGCTTCCTCATCTAACCTGCTAATTATAGGTTAGACATCATACACCTATAGGGAGGACTGCATAAATTAATACATGTAAAACATTTAGTGTCTGCCACATAATAAATGCTCAATGATGTAAATCACTGTTGTAAATCATTATTGTCTAGGAACAATGGAGAATGCAATGGAATAAATGAGCACTGTTTTTCCACAGCTAATGGGAAGTGCAATGTTATGATGAAACTGTAAAATAATGACTAGCACACAGGTTACTGTGAAAACCAAATAAGACAATTATGAAGAGGACCAACAACAATGTTGCCTAACAAATGATAAGTAGAAAACATTTAACAAAATATCTTCCAAGCCACTTCAAGGGAGTTTGTGGAATACAGAAGTGAAGTGGTATCATACTGAATAAAAACAGAATGTGTAACCATGCAAGATTATATGAAATAAAATATGGAAGATGTGTTATGTGCATCCATAAGGTTTATAATGAAAACAGCAGCCACACCCCAAAGCCAAAAATAAACTGATCTCTACAGATACCCTACTAGCATGATGGGTCAAACTTAGAAATGACTTGGCAATCATTACCTCGTTTCTCCAAATGATCTCTTCTTTAGCTCATTATTAATAGTTTTAATGAGACTGTGTTAGTAACCAATTCTGTATTTGAGTAGTTAGTATAGGCAAATTTATATGTTAACAATGAAAAGAGGTACTGGAGCCTAGGGTGGTGAGAGTAGACAGGGAGGCAAATGAATCTTGCTTTGTCAAGGAAAGCACCTCTGATAGAGGTATAATTTTTTGCCTCTTTTATTTCCCACATCTAGAATGGATATTTTTCCAATACATGAACACATTTCATATGATAGGACACCTAAATTTTCTACTTTAAACAGAAAGAGAAAGAAGAGAAACTTATTTTCAAAAATATTTTTAGAGAATAATTTTTCTTATGTACTACCTTTTAATTCAAGCTGTGAAATGACCCACCTGTTCCCTTCTTGATATTTTTTTAAGGTGAACTTTTCAGAACAATCCCACGGAGAGGAAATTGCTTTACAAGCTAGGAAGATATGAATCTGTTCGCCCAGTAGAGTGAGTGCATAAATCCTTTTTTATTTAAGAGGTGTTGGTAAAGTTCTATATATAAGACGACAGTACGGTATTGATTTTGGTAATGCTGATAAAAAAGCAATATTTTTATTTAAACATGCCATATTCTTTCCATTTTCCTGCCTTTGCTCTTACTTTTCCCTCAATATAAAATGGATGACTCCTCACTCATATTCCTTGTCTGGCAAATTCTTGAGCATCCTTCAGGATGCAGAATAGGTATCATCTCTTGAGAAGGCTTCCTCAATTACCTCCTTTCCCTGCTTAAAGGTTATTCATTTACTTCATATCCCCACATTTTTCACACTATACTATAATTATTTTTTAAACTAACTATATCCCCAAATAGTTGATAGGTGTCAGAGGACATTCATTCATTCAAAAAATATTGATGGCGCATCCATTAGGAATAAGGTCATGAGAAAATAATGGCTGAAACAACAGACACAGATACTTCCTTTCTGTAGCTTAGGGTTAAACAAACAAACATTTCATTGAAGATGAAGAAGGATTATAATAGCATAGAGCAGTGGGATCAGGGGATCAGGGAAGTCTTCCTGCCATCTCAAGGATGAGTAGGAGTTACCCCAAGCGAAAAGAGGAAGGGGGAAGGCAAAGGAAACGTGCAAATGCTGTGAGATGGCAGGAGGCTCAGAGGTTGGAGGTTTTGAAGGAAGATGCTGGTGCCTGGAACAGGAAGTGAGCGGGAGGGTGACTAACAAGGGCTCGGAGACTTCAGATTTATTCTGGGACTTCCATCAGATAGCCATACCAGGGGCTCAAAAAATGTTTGCTGAATAAATAAATGAATAATAATAATAATAAAAAGAAGACTATGTACTTGCTTGGTTTTTGAGGGCTTATATTATTTCTATCTTGAGAAAATTAAAAATTTTACAAGGTAATTTACTTCACATTACTATAAATAGGAATGAATATTTTTGCCTTATTAAGACTTTCCCCTCTTCATATATTTAAAAGTAATTTAGAGAGCTATAATTCAGATTAAAATACAGTATTTATGATGCAGCTAACTTGAAAAATAGGCATCTTACATACATCTGCTTCCAGAGGAAATATTTATAAAATTTACAAAGTTTCTGTGTGAATTCCAAGAAGATGAAATTGTACAATCTCCTTAGGAGAAAAATTATCATTTGCCACATAGCCTTACCAAATGAATGCCCCCAAAGACAGCTTGGCACTAACCATTTCTTTTGTCTGCACTACTGAATTCCCATAATATACACTACCCAAGAAAAAGGAACACCTGCCCCTGACTGATCATCTCATTATAGACATTTCCCATCACGAAGTGATTCAGTCATGAGGCAAAGACACCTAAAAATAAACTCTCAGGGGAAGACAAATTCAAGAATCTAATCCATAATTTTCCTCTGCATTGAAAGAGCACTGGACAAAGAGTGCCTTCTGGCTCCTATTCTGTTGTGAACAAATTATATAACCTTGATCACATCATTTCACATGATCAGGCCTCAGTTTTCTTATCTTAAAGGTATGGGTGTATGATTAAGTGGTCTCTAAGTGCCTTCTAACATAAAAGGGCCATGGTCTGATGTCCTCTTCACATGTTTCTCAAATGTTATGAGACTAGGAGAGTAAAATTCTTAAGAAAAAGTATAAACACCATTCAGTTTTCAGTTCTGGGAGTCAATAAAGGATCACCAAAATTTTAAACTCTAAATTTTTTTAAATGAGAGAAATGAAACTTTTAATAAATGGAACATAGTTTGAACCCAATAGTGAGACCTGTCCTAAAATTTCATTAGTGACATGGAAACCCTTATTTTAAAAGTAATGTGAAGAACACGAAAGAAACCCAACCCACAGTAATAAAAAATGGTAAAATATTTGACAACCTTGATCTGGTCCAAAATGTTCGGCTACATTAAGTGATGAGGATATAGAACGTTTCCAGTTCCTCCACCCTGTATTTCTTGGCAGTCTGACTTAATTTGGGATTAAAAATTCCTTAAGAAAGGTATTTAATTCCATTTTTAAGTGTTAGGAAGTGACCGTCTCTACCTACACTACAGTCTGAAGTTCCCATTTATTTCTATCTTCATCATGCCATTTTAGTCCTTTCTAGAAAGTGTATCAAAAGAAAACAGTTTGGGGCCAGAAAATATGGGCTTATATCCTGTCACTGCTACTTGAAGGCTGTGGGGCTTGGGTAAGCCACCTAATCTTTCTATGCCTACCTTTTCCCATCTGGAAAATGAGATAATACTTACCTTAGAATCATGAGAATTTAATAATGCACATGAAGGGCTGAAGCCCAAGTAGCTATTCAAAACAGACATGGATTCACTTACACATTCTGTTTGCTGGTGTTCCTACTCATCCCAGCAACACCTTACCTGGAGCATGTCTCTCGGGGACTAAGTCCTTTGACCTGTATTTTGTTTACTTGTTGCCCAAGCTATAAGCCAGAATTACAGAATCCCACAGACATACACCTTTTGCTGGGTTGGTATTCAGAAATATTTCACTAACTTTCCTAAGGCCCTAAAACTCCAAAGATCTGTTGACTACTCATTAGGTCAGATTTTTTATTTCTGTCATCCTGTCTCTCTCCGTCTCTAGTCTATACTTCTTAAAATTGCTAAAATCCTGAATTTTGAGTCTTCACTGACAATTTGGCTTTTATTATGCTTATCTATTCTTCGATAATCCAACAGATTTATTCATGTGGCTTCTTATAACCTCACCACTCTCTTTGATATTTCCTTTCCTTCCTAGCCATCAAGTTATGTAATAGTGGAAAACAGCATTTGTCTAAATTAACATTCGTATATTTCTCTTAGAAGACAAATAAGAAACTATATTTTTGCTTAATTTTGTATATAAACCACTACATATCATTTTTTTTAAAAAATGATATTTTGTTTTAGATGAATATTTGTAAGACACAATTTGTATACTGTATTGCCACCTTCTATAATCTTTTATATATATGTGTATACGTATATATTTGTATTAAGTCCACATTCCTAAACTGAGATGCTATTAAGAAAAGACATGACTCTAATTTGTTTCAGCAATAACATCATATTTACTTATCAGGCATTTTCTAAGTACCCACCATGTGATAAACACACACCAGGGTTTTAAAAATGAATAGAATGTGATCCATGGCTTTATACAATAACCATATTGTTGTGCAGCAAATATTTAAACACCTAATCATGGCTATATATTGTGAGATAAATTAAAAGATAGTATGAAATGCTCCAGAAGCAAAAAGAAAGGAGTGATAAGTTTATACTGGGGAGAAAGTGGCTTTTAATCAATCTGGTCTTAAAGAACAATGACTGTGACAGAGAGAGAATGAAAGTAGGGGGGTATTCTGGTGGAAGAAACAAAAAGAGAAAAGGCATGGAACGTAAAACTACATGGTGTGTTCCTGAAAAAGCTGTTCTACAGGAAGGTTAGAGTAACAGGTACCTGAGAAGCGGTAGCTAGAAAAAAATGTCCAGAAATATAGTCTGGATTAGAACTAAGTTTTACTAGTCTTCTAAGAATTTTGGTTAAAATGACATTGTAAAAATTTTTTTTTTTAATTTTTTTCCAAGGATGGGGTCTTTTTTTTTTTTAATTAATTAATTTATTTATTTATTTTTGCTGTGTTGGGTCTTCGTTTCTGTGCTAGGGCTTTCTCTAGTTGTGGCAAGCGGGGGCCACTCTTCATCGCAGTGCGCGGGCCTCTCACTATCACGGCCTCTCTTGTTGCGGAGCACAGGCTCCAGACGCGCAGGCTCAGTCGTTGTGGCTCACGGGCCCAGTCGCTCCGCGGCATGTGGGATCCTCCCAGCCCAGGGCTCGAACCCGTGTCCCCTGCATTAGCAGGCAGACTCTCAACCACTGCACCACCAGGGAAGCCCCGACATTGTAAAATTTTGATTTGAAGTTCATCTTCATTTCAAATAGCCACATGACATCCTCTCTCTCTCTCTCTCTCTGCCTCCCCGTCTCCCTCCCTCCATATATACATGTTAAAAGTGCAGAGGTAACCTAAAGAACAACTGAGATACCTCAATGGATAGGAAAAGAAACAAAACCACAGAGTAGCAAGCAGATTGGAAGCAACAGGTCTGATGGGCTCCAAGGCCCTGAAGCAAGCATAGAGAGCCTAGAATCAACTCTTTAGGTATAACTGAGACCAAAAGTGCCCCACCTGAGATGGGGGACTGGAATACGACTCTCTGCTTAAAATCATGGACCTTTACCATGTAAGGAATTAGAAAAATACTGAGAGTTGTGCTAATTTGAATAAAGACTCATATAAAGCTTTATGCCAAATAGAGACAGAAGGAAGCTAACACAGACTTGATTCTAAGACATGGGTCAAGCCACCTCTCATGTGGTTACCACAGATACAACATCAACACAATATTACTATGGGATAACTTCCAGAGCCAACAATAGAAGACATGAGATCCATATTGAGGCAACCATGGAATTATTACATGGGAAGGGAAGAAAAACATATTTCATCAAGAGAAAAACAAATAAGCACAACAATCACTCAATATACATGAACACACAAAATTTCTAAAAACAGACAATGAAAAACTTAGGTAAAAGACTGCCAGTAATCAGGAATTGAATTTATTACAAAGTGAATACAGAGTAATCTGAAAATTTCAAGATTACTATGTTTATAATCCTCATAATAAAATAAAATAATGGAGTAGAACCTGCTGTATATAGTACAGGGAAATCTACTCAATGCTCTGTGGTGAACTAAATGGGAAGGAAGTCCAAAAAAGAGGGGATATATGTATACACATAGCTGATTCACTTTGCTGGTACAGCAGAAACTAACACAACATTGTAAAGCAACTATACCCCAATTAAAAAAATAAAATAAAAAAATATTTTAAAAGTTCAACTGTAAAAAAAAAGTAGTAAATACCATTCCTTAAAAACAAAAGAATAACATATGAAACAAAAACAAGCAGAAATGTAAAAGAAATGGGAGGATATTGAAAAGAACCAAATAGAAAATCAGGAAATAGGAAGTTTTGTCGTTGAAATGAAAGTATAATAGATGGGACACATTCTAGAGTGGATGCAGTTAGAGAGAAATTTACTCAATTGTAATATGATATTGGAGAATTCATATAACCTGCAGCACATAGTGAAAAACATTAATACATTTATATTCTGGGATAAGGAGTTTAAACATCATTGTACAGCAGAGAGTGGGAAATTACTATCCAGAGGATTCTTTAGGAACTAATTCTGGTGTCAGTATAAAGAATGAACAACAGGTCACTGTCATATTCCTGCCAAGTCATGATGAGGTCATGAGCAAATAGGTAGTAGAAGGAATGGAAAGAGATACATTGTTTCCCCCAGCTTTTCTCTCACTTGATTTAGTTTCCATATTTTAAAAAATTACTTAGGTTAAAACTTCTTTAGTTATTCTCTGAATCCTCTTTCTTGGCCTCAGATTCTTTCTCCACAAGTATTCCTATCTTCATTCTTTCCTTCCAATCCCCCTAGCATAGAGCCTTATTGCTACCTACTACCCAGAATATTATTTATATTCAGTATGATTGGATATCTCCAATCATATTATTACATGGCAGTCATACTATTTTCTAATAACTGTCAAATGAAGTGCAGACTCTTGAAAAATGATAATAGAAATAGTACTATCTTAAAAGTCAAATGGATCTGGGTTCAAATCCTGTCTTTTCCACTTATTAATGTGACAAGTCACAACTGTTGTGAGCCTCACCTTCTGAATCTATACAAGTGGATTCATAGAGTTATTATCAGGACAAAAGGAGATTAAATACTTACAGTCTTGCTAAATATTTGTAATGTAGTAAGTGCTTAATAAATGTTACTTCCCCATCCCCTTGAATACCCAAAAAGAACAGCATTCTCTAACATTCCTGATTAACCAAGAAAGAAAAGACCAATGCCCCCATTGTGTCTTACCTTTCTCTCTTTATGTATTTGGTTAAACTAATTTATTTACCCAGCTGTCTCCCTTTCTAGTCTATAAAACTTTCAGAGCAGTGCCCACTTTTATTCCTCTCTTCATCACTCTGTATCTAGCAAAGTGTCCAGCTAATAGCAGAGGCTTAATAAATGCTAGATAAACAAATTAATGTATTTACCATCTCATTTATCTCCCACTCACTGCCCCTACATGCAACCATTGCTTTTTAAAACTGTACAGTATGATATTCTTAAATTACTTTTACAAGTCTCTCCCTCTTGTTCTTCTATCATTCCCCTCGACTTTCCTCCTCCTAGCAAAAGCACATCCAATCTACCTCTTCGACTGATTTTATTATCTCCCTCAAAACTGACCTATCACTTCTCTGAATTCCTCAATCAAGAAAGAGAAAGGATCTTCATTATCATATCCAATAATATATTCTGTTTCTTAGGCTAGTTTATCACACATAGTAGGAGCTCAAATTTGTTAAACTGACTTCAATAATCTTGCCAAGTAATTAAAAGTTTTTTCATAGCAGTAGAATGCATCATAAAAAGATAATGAATATTTTAAATCATTATGATTTATTAACTCAATTATTTTGATTTATGCCAGGGATCTGAAACGAGAATTTAAAAATCCAAATAGGACATTAAGATTCCTAATATTCATTCAAACATCTATTATGAATCTTATTTCTCTCTGAAAGTAAAGCTTCATACCAACCTAGTTAGCATGCATTTATCGTGTGTGAAAACATCCTCAAGGATTTTACTTTTTGTTCCAATCAGGTCATAATTGCTTGTACTAATAGCTACTAAATATTTTATTAATTTAGAATTAACATAAAGTAAGATAACACTATATATAAAAATTAAGAGAACACTGATGACAACCTGTTGAGGTAAGAAGGAAAGCATGAGAAAGAGGGGAGAAAAGGAGAATAAGAAACTGGAAGGAAGAGGTGATAATGTTGAGAAAAAAGGAAAAACAAAAAGAACAGAATAAAAAAGGAAAAGAACTGATAAAGGGGTGAAAAAGTAACAATGAAACAAGAAGGAAGAATACAGAAAGAAGAGAAAAACAAGAAAAGAGAACAAAGCATAGAAAGAGAAAAAATGTTAGATGCATATGGTATTTATTCTAGCCTTATATATAAAATTCTAGCATTATGAAATTAAAATATAGTATAAGATAAAATGACTCATCTTTCCGGAGACAGTTTTTTACTATTTGGTCCATTTCCAGCACAGAAATTGTTGTGAAATTCCAAAACCCTTAAAAGATGAGATGTGGATTTAGAGTACAGCCATCTATTTTGGTTTAGCATAAAGGCAACATTACATATACATGTTCACATTAATATCAGTGCATACTTTCCACCATTTTTCATGCAGTTTCAAGCCAGAGAATAAACTTTTAACTTTATCTCTTTACACAAAATTATCTGTCAAATCGTATTTTCATATTTTAGGTTAAAAGAGGTAAAAATAGTTCCTATTCATAATTAGCCCATACTTTACAATAATTTTAAAACTCTAGGAATAAGACTGGTTTTCCTAAGAATAAATATTTATACTACTTTATTTGGACCTACAATACTGACTTATGAATAGCTTCTCATATTTTGTGCATTAAGATTTATTTTATACATTTATTTTATAAGTCTTTCCTTCTTGAAAGTGAAGTTAATTCTGATTCATGGTGCACCTCTCATTCTTTGCACAGTACCCAACAATTTATACATTCAACAAGTGTTTCTTGAATGAATGAATGAATATACCAATGAGATGTTAATGGCTTAAGTATTTTTGATTAATTCTTTTGTGAACTAATCTTTTCACATTTGACACATTGTATCTGCTTCTTCCATTCTAGCCTACCAATTACTACCAAGCTAATTTTCCTTATTTATTTTTTAATATTATTTATTTGGCCGCACCAGGCAGCATGCAGGATGTTAGTTCCCCAATGAGGGATCAAACCCGTGCCCTCTGCGGTGTAAGCACAGAATCCTAACCACTGGACGGCCAGGGGATTCCTTAATCTTCTTTAAATACTTAGTTTATAATGATATTCTCCGGCCACAAAACATTAAAAAGACTCATCCTTTCTGAGGCTTAAAAGTTTAAATCCCTAGACCTCCTTACCATTCAGTGATAGATTTAAATGTTCTCCAACATTTAACTTTCACTCTAATGAGGTTCTTTGCTTTTTGTTTTAAGTATTAATATATGACACTGTCATAAACTTGTGGGAGTTCTTTATAGAGTTTGTGGGAAGAAAATGCTTTTGCAGATTATGTTTCATTGCTTGAATATTGAACAAACGACAGCAAAATGTCTGAAGAAATTTTTTGTTTAATACATTTTTATGCACTGTGGCTACAGACAGGCTATTGGACCACCTCAAGGTCACTACACTCAACAGCCATTACACTAAGGTAGGACATCTGAGAAATTCAGGTGCAAGCTCAGAGGACACAGATCAGCCGTAGAACACAAGCCAGCTGTGGCAGGTAATACCACATAAGAACACCACTCAAGAATTTCCAAATTCCATCTCTAGTCAAAAACTCACACCCCGCTTATGTTGTAAGGTGGGCTTACAACATAAGCAAGAGAGTACCTGGTAGCCTTACTCTTTTTATTTTCTTCTTCTTTAACATCTTTATTTGAGTATAATTGGTTTACACTGTTGTGTTAGTTTCTGCTGTATAACAAAGTGAATCAGCTATACGTGTACATATATTCCTATATCCCCTCCCTCTTGCATCTCCCTCCCACCCTCCCTATCCCACCCCTCTAGGTGTTCACAAAGCTTGAGCTGATCTCCCTGTGCTATGTGGCTGCTCCCCACTAGCTATCTATTTTACATTTGATAGTGTATGTATGTCCATGCCACTCTCTCACTTCGTCTCAGCTTACTCTTCCTCCTCCGTGTCCTCAAGTCCATTCTCTACATCTGCGTCTTTATTCCTGTTCTGCCCCTAGGTTCTTCAGAACCTTTTTTTTCCTCTTTAGATTCCATATATACGTGTTAGCATACAGTATTTTTCTCTTTCTGACTTACTTCACTCGGTATGACACACTCTAGGTCCACCTACCTCACTACAAATTACTCAATTTTGTTTCTTTTTATGGCAGAGTAATATTCCATTGTATATAGGTGCCACATCTTCTTTATCCATTCATCTGTCGATGGACACTTAGGTTGCTTCCCTGTCCTGGCTATTGTAAATGGAGCTACCATGAACATTGGGGTGTATGTGTCTTTTTGAATTATGGTTTTCTCAGGGTATATGCCCAGTAGTGGGATTGCTAGGTTGTATAGTAGTTCTATTTTGAGTTTTCTAAGGAACCTCGATACTGTTTTCCAGAGTGGCTGTATCAATTTACATTCCCACCAACAGTGCAAGAGGGTTCACTTTTCTCCACATCCTATCCAGCATTTGTTATTTGAAGGTTTTTTGATGATGGCCATTCTGACGGGTGTGAGGTGATGCCTCATTGTAGTTGTGATTTGCATTTTTCTAATGATTAGTGATGCTGAGCATCCTTTCACATGTTTGTTGGCAATCTGTATATCTTCTTTGAATAAATATCTGTTTAGGTCTTCTGCCCATTATTGGATTGGGTTGTTTGGTTTTTTGATATTGAGCTGCATGAGCTGCTTGTAAATTTTGGAGATTAATCCTTTGTCAGTTGCTTCATTTGCAAATATTTTCTCCCATTCGGAGGGTGGTTATTTCATCATATTTATGGTTTCCTTTGCCATGCAAAAGTTTTTAAGTTCCCTTCAGTCCCATTTGTTTATTTTTGTTTATATTTCCATTTCTCTAGGAGGTGGGTCAAAAGGATCTTGCTATGATTTATGTCATAGAGTGTTCTACCTATGTATTTCTCTAAGAGTTTTATAGTGTCTGGCCTTACACTTAGGTCTATAATCCATTTTGAATTGATTTTTATGTATGGTGTTAGGGAGTCTTCTAATTTCATTTTTTCCATATAGCTGTCCAGTTTTCCCAGCACCACTTATTGAAGAGGCTGTCTTTCTCCATTGTATATTCTTGCCTCCTTTATCAAAGATAAGGTGACCATATGTGCGTGGGTTTATCTCTGGGCTTTCCATGCTGTTCCACTGATCTATACTTCCTCTTTTGTGCCAGTACCATACTGTCTTGATTACTGTAGCTTTCTAGTATAGTCTGCAGTCAGGGAGCCGGATTCCTCCAGCTCTGTTTTTCTTTCTCCAGATTGCTTTGGCTATTCGGAGACTTTTGTTTTTCCATACAATTTGTAAATTTTTTTGTTCTAGTTCTGTGAAAAAATGCCATTGGTAGTTTGATAGGAATTGCACAGAATCTGTAGATTGCTTTAGGTAGTATAGTCATTTTCACAATGTTGATTCTTCCAGTCTAAGAACATGGTATATCTCTCCATCTATTTGTATCATCTTTAATTTCTTTCATCAGTGTCTTATAATTTTATGCATACAGGTCTCTTGTCTCCTTAGGTAGGTTTATTCCTAGATATTTTATTCTTTTCATTGCAATGGTAAATGGAAGTGTTTCCTTACTTTCCCTTTCAGATTTTTCATCATTAGTGTATAGGATTGCAAGAGATTTCTGTGCATTAATTTTGTATCCTGCTACTTTACCAAATTCATTGATTAGCTCTAGTAGTCTTCTGGTAGCATCTTTAGGATTCTCTATGTACAGAATCATGTCATCTGCAATCAGTGACAGTTTTACTTCTTCTTTTCCAATTTGGATTCCTTTTTTTCTTTTTTGTCTCTGATTGCTCTGGCTAAAACTTCCAACCTATGCTGAATAATAGTGGTGAGAAAGGGCAACCTTGTCTTGCTCCTGATCTTAGTGGAAATGGTTTCTGTTTTTCACCACTGAGAACAATGTGGTTGTGGCTGTGTCATATATGACCTTTATTATATTGGGGTAACTTCCCTCTATGACTATTTTCTGGAGAGTTTTTATCATAAATGGGTGTTGAATTTTGTCGAAAGCTTTTTCTGCATCTATTGAGATTATTGTATTGTTTTTATCCTTCAATTAGTTAATATGTATATCACGTAGATTGATTTGCGTATATTGAAGAATCCTTGCATTCCTGGGATAAACCTTGCTTGATCATGGATCTATGATCCTTCTAATGTGCTGCTGGATTCTGTTTGCTAATATTTTGTCGAAGATTTTTGCATCTATGTTCATCAGTGATATTGGCTTGTATTATTCTTTCTTTGTGGCATCTTTGTCTGGTTTTCATATCAGGGTGATGGTGGCCTCATAGAATGAGTTTGGGAGTGTTGCTCCCTCTGCTATATTTTGAAAGAGATTGAGAAGTATAGGTGTTATCTCTTCTCTAAATATTTGAGAGAATTCCCCTGTGAAGCCATCTGGTCCTGGGCTTTTGTTTGTTGGAAGGTTTTTAGTCACAGTTTCAATTTCAGTGCTGGTGATTGGTCTGTTCATATTTTCTGTTTCTTCCTGATTCAGTCTCAGAAGATGGTGCTTTACTAAGAATATGTCCATTGCAGCCCGGTTGTCCATTTTATTGTCATATAGTTACTTGTAGTAATCTCTCATGATCCTTTGTATTTCTGCACTGTCAGTTGTTACTTCTCCTTTTTCATTTATAATTCTGTTGACTTGAGTCTTCTTCCTTTTTTTCTTGATGAGTCTGGCTAATGGTTTATCAATTTTGTTTATCTTCTCAAAGAAACAGCTTTTAGTTTTATTGATCTTTGCTATCGTTTTCTTCATTTCTTTTTCATTTATTTCTGATCTGATCTTTATGATTTGTTTCCTTCTGCTAACTTTGGGGGGGGGGTTGTTCTTCTTTCACTAATTGCTTTAGGTGTAAGGGTAGGTTGTTTATTTGAGATTTTTTCTGTTTCTTGAGGTAGGACTATATTGTTACAAACTTCCCATTTAGAACTTCTTTGCTGCATCTCATAGGTTTTGGGCCGTCGTGTTTTCATTGTCATTTGTTTCTAGGTATATTTTGATTTCCTCTTTTATTTCTTCAGTGATCTCTTGGTTATTTAGTAGCATTGTTTAGCCTCCATGTCTTTGTATTTTTTAGTTTTTTTCCTGTAATTGATATCTAGTCTCATAGCGTTGTGGTCAGAAAACATACTTGATTTTTATTTTCTTAAATTTACCAAGGCTTGATTTGTGATGCAAGATATGATCTATCCTAGAGAATGTTCCATGAGAACTTGATAAGAAGGTGTATTGTGTTATTTTTTGATGGAATGTCCTTAAATATCTATTAACTCCATTTTGTTTAATGTAGCATTTAAAGCTTGTGTTTCATTATTTATTTTCATTTCGGCTGATCTGTCCATTGGTGAAACTGGGGTGTTAAAGTCCCCTATTATTATTGTGTTACTGTTGATTTCCCTTTTTATAACTGTTAGCATTTACCTTATGTATTGAGGTGCTCCTATATTGGGTGCATACATATTCAGAATTGCTATATCTTCTTCTTGGATTGATCCGCTGATTATTATATAGTGTCCTTCTTTGTCTCTTGTAATAGTCTTTATTTTAAAGTCTATTTTGTCTGATATGAGAATTGCTACTGCAGCTTTCTTTTGATTTCCATTTGCATGGAATAGCTTTTTCCATCCCCTTACTTTCAGTCTGTATGTGTCCCTAGGTCTGAAGTGGGTCTCTTGTAGGAAGCATATATACGTGTCTCATTTTTGTATGCATTCAGCCAGTCTATGTCTTTTGGTTCGTGCATTTAATCCATTTACATTTAAGGTAATTAGTGATATGTATTACCATTTTCTTAATTGTTTTTGGTTTGTTACTTTAGGTCTTTTCCTTCTCTTGTGTTTCCTGCCTGGAGATGTTCCTTTAGTATTTGTAGTAAAGCTGGTTTGGTTATGCTGAATTTTCTTAGCTTTTGCTTGTCTGTAAAGGTTTTAATTTCTCCGTCAAATCAGAATGAGATCCTTGCTGGGTAGAGTAATCTTGGTTGTAGTCTTTTCCCTTTCATCACTGTAAATAGGTCTTTCCACTCCCTTCTGGCTTGCAGAGTTTCTGCTGAAAGATCAGCTGTTAACTTTATGGGGATCCACTTGTATGTTATTTGTTGCTTTTCCCTTGCTGCTTTTAATATTTTTTTCTTTGTATTTAATTTTTGATATTTTGATTAATATGTGTCTTGGTGTGTTTCTCATGGATTTATCCTGTATGGGACTCTCTGCACTTGCTGGACTTGACTATTAACTTTCTCATATCAGGGAAGTTTTCAACTATAATCTCTTCAAATATTTTCTCAGTCCCTTTCTTTTTCTCTTCTTCTTCTGGGACCCCTGTAATTCGAATGTTGGTGCATTTAATGTTGTCCCAGAGGTCTCTGAGACTGTCCTCAATTCTCTTCATTCTTTTTTCTTTATTCTGCTCTGCAGTAGTTATTTCCACTATTTTTTCTTCCAGGTCACTTATCTGTTCTTCTGCCTCAGGTATTCTGGTACTGATTCCTCCTAGAGAATTTTTAAATTCATTTATTGTGTTGTTCATCATTGTTTGTTTGCTCTTTAGTTCTTCTAGGTCCTTGTTAAATGTTTCTTGTATTTTCTCCATTGTATTTCCAAGATTTTGGATCATCTTTACTATCATTACTCTGAATTCTTTTTCAGGTAGACTGCCTATTTCCTCTTCATTTGTTTGGTCTGGTTAGTTATTACCTTGTTCCTTCATCTGCTGCATATTTCTCTGTCTTCTCTTTTTGCTTAACTTACTGTGTTTGGGGTCTCCTTTTCACAGGCTGCATGTTTGTAGTTCCCGTTGTTTTTGGTGTCTGCCCCCAGTGGGTTAGGTTGGTTCAGTGGGTTGTGTAGGCTTCCTGGTGGAGGGAACTGGTGCCTGTGTTCTGGTGGATAAGGCTGGCTCTTGTCTTTCTGGTGGGCAGGAGCGCATCTGGTGGTGTGTTTTCGGGTTTCTGTGAACTTAATATGATCTTAGGCAGCCTCTCTGCTAATGGGTGTGGTTGTGTTCCTGTCTTTCTAGTTGTTTGGCATGGGGTGTCCAGCACTGGAACTTGCTGGTCGTTCGGTGGAGCTGGGTCTTAGCATTGACACGGATATCTCTGGGATAGCTCTCGCCAAGTGATATTAGGTGGGGTCAGAAGGTCTCTGGTGGTCCAATGTCCTGATCTAGGCTTTCTCACCTCAGAGGCTCAGGCCTGATACCCGGTCGGAGCACCAAGACCCTGTCAGCCACACGGCCAGCCTGCGGTCCCCAGGAGGGTCGCGCCTTCAGTCAGTGGGACCTCTTCAGATCTGGCAGCAGAGTGTGGCTGCCCTGCCCTGGGGCTCAGGGGCAGCTCAGTGATGGCAGAGGAGAGGGACCTCAAGCCAGGAGTTCCAGCTCTGCCCAAACGCAGGCTCCATTCTGGTAGCCTTACTCTTGAGGAGATACTAACAACTGGTGCAAAAACTGGTGAATGAATCAAAGCTAATGCCAATCTATTGGACTCTCCATCCAACCCATAGTCTGGTAAGCAGTAATATATGCACATGGTTCAAACCAATGAGCTGGGGGTGGTTTTTTATGTGACAATAGCTATTTGATAGGAAAACTGTACCTAGAAGTTCAGTACTATCATAACAAAAACCTAAAATATGTGGCACTGGCTCTATAATGAGGAGGTAGTCAGAGGCGGAAAATTCTTACAAAAGATAGAAAAATGGCAAAAGAATTATTAGTAAAGGCTGAGAAGGTGCTGGAATTATTAGGGATGCTGGAGAAATAATGGTTGTGTGGGCTTGTGTTTTGTAGCAGCAAATGTAACACTGTGCCCTGTAGTAAATCTAAAGCAAGATATTATAATATACCTAATAAATTTATGGACCTTGGCAAGATGACTTTTCAGGTGATATATTCAGAATGTCAGTTGGTCTTACTACATATAAGGTATATTAATAAAGAGTGAATCAAGAAGGTACTTGTCCATTTGCAAGTCGATTTTAGAGGGAATATAGTGAAGCTGAGGATAGCTAAGGTTGAAAATAAAATTTTTCTCCTCTGTAGTCTTCCCAGCTGGCAAAAGATTTTCAAATGAAATGAGGCCCAAGGAGTACAATCAAATCAAGGCTAAGGTTGTAAGGCCCTTTGGTAAGATCTCTAAAAGAATTATGTGGTGTCCAGTGGGGACAGAAAGGATGAGGACGAGGACATGGGCTTCTAGCAATGTTTAACGTGTGGTCTCACAGACACCAAATCAAAAAAAAAAAAAAATAGCAATAATAACAAGTATAAAGAGAAGCATTTCTGGAAAACAATTGTGGTTTGGCTTTTGTGGTGAAGAGTAAACTATACCAGACATAGAGAAAGCCCACAAAATTTTATAGTAAGTTTCATAGGTAAAAGAGCCACCAACCTGTAATAAAAGTGATTTAAATTTTTCAAATTGCAAAACATCTTCTGGGCCTCTAACTTTCTATGAGACGAGTAAGTCTAAGAAAACTACTCTGGTCACAAAATGGACCTGAGAAGTATTTCTTCAGAAGTAGCCGAGAAAAGTAACAGATTAGGAAGGACAACACAAATAGCAGAGCAAAAACGTGAGAAGGGGCCATGGGGAACAATGAACTGGAAACTTACTCCCAAGAGGAAGAGTCAGGACCTAATCAAGGAACATTTCCTATTTTTTGGAGTTGAGGAACTTGATAATATTTTTCCAGCATAGTTCCAGAATTACGGTGGACCAGTGACTGTTTGGTGTCTCTCATTTTCCCCCCTTTTGAAGCTGTGTCTGAAGAATCACACCAGAACTTTATGTAGTTCATGAGACCCTATAATTAACATGATACTAGAACTGGACAAGATTTCTGATGGTGCTGAGTTGGGAGTGAGGAAATTTTGCTTTTGGGAGAGACATGTGTAACTGATGCAAGAAGTGGTCTATAATAGAGTGGTAGAAAAATGGACCAGTTTCTTCACCCCTTCCCATATCTACACCCTTTGCAATGTGACTTTGCAGCTCCTTTCATCAAAGGGTAGATTTCCCAAATCCTTGAATTTAAGCTGATGCTGTGAACTGCCTTGGCCAAGAGAATGTGGCAAACCGTGTGCCAGTTCTGAAGCTAGGCCTCAAGAGATCTTTCATGCTTATGCCCCCTCTCCTGGAACCCTGCCATTCCTGTGTGAACAACTCCTATCTACCCTGATGTAGCTAGTACATAAGTGACCACAGGGAAGAGAGTCCAGGCGTAAAAGCCAAGGCTACCCAGACCTCCCAACAGACCGCCAACCTCAAACATGTGAAAGAGTTTAGTCAAGATCAGCAAATCTATCTGCAAAACTTAGCCCTGACGGGATGTGTAAGTATACTCATGTACAATAATAAGTACTATTGTTTTAAGCTTCTGAGTTTGGGGATTGCTTGTTATGCAGCAATAGCTAATTGATACATGCAATGATCCTCTAAAAATCTCAAATGCAGACTAAATAACAGCCAAATTTTTAACAACATCTAGAATTAATTTCAACAGTCCTCTCTTTAAATAGGGCCAGAACCAGATGGTCATTTTAGGTTCTTTCATCTTATGACTTTGTTCTTTCTGCCAATGCACAACAGAGAGGCTGAGATTTGACAAAGTTAAGAGAAAACACACTTTTACAATATCGACTTTTTACTTAAATGTTTCCATGAATAAATTTATAATGGCTCAATTTAAGAAGGAGATGACCCAGAAAAAGAGCAATCAGTTCCTCTGAAGTTCTGGGAATCTGAGAAGAATTCTCTCAAATATGTACATATATCCCTTACTAATTATGGAAATTATTGAGCAAGCATCTTCCTATATCTAAAAGTTCTAGATTTTGTAACGCCAGGAGACACATAATTTACAGTTTTCTAAAAAGTACTGTGTGCATATTTGTGTATTAAACATAATAATTTTAAAATTCACTGTAATCAGGCTACAGTCCTGGGAAGCAGAAAATGTACTTTTACCCTGAGTGTGCTCTTATCAGCATTTATTTCTATGTTAGCTGATTCTAAATACTCTTTTTATACAAGCAAGCATTGCCAAACATCATTCTATAGGAAAGAACTTTCCACAAATCATAGATTGACAGTGAAAGAAATTCACTCATCCTTTTTATTGGCATTTTAGAAGACATTAAGATCTGTGATAATGTAAAAATTTCAAGTATCCTTTCACATTCTAAATTTAGTCATTTTCTTTGCAGTTTAGCAGTTAAGCAGTTATTTCACGTGTGAAAATGGGAATATTTCAATTACAAAAGCTAATACTACAAGAGGGATAAATGTTCAACATTTTTTGCTGTAAGTAAAACTACTTTTTATGCCTGTAGAACTCCCAAAATCACAAATATTTATTCCAAAATGCATCTTTTCCTAATAAGGAAAAGTCCATATCAGTCTACCACTTATTGAAGGTTAAATGAGAGCTCTTTCAAATTTAGCCAAATTTTACAAAATACAAGCTATTTTATCAAGATATGATATTTGTCATATAGTAATAAAAGAAATAAGAAATAAAATTATATTTATAATATTAACTATATCACATAATCCCCCCCAAATAAAAAATAGAATTAGATTTTTAAAATGAAAACTCTATTCAGTTCTTCATATAAAATTACCAAAAAAATAGCATTTACTAGGTTATAACTTATGACTTTCTATAGCCATTCATCTTTCTATTGACAAAATGTCCCAGATTCTTACAAATTAGGTAGAAATTGCTGTTCTTACCTTGATTTCCATTTACTAGCACTATTCTGCAGGAAGGAAAAGGATGTTTGGGAAGAAATGAAGTACTCTCTGGTATAACAATTTTCATGCTCAAAGAATACAAGAGCTGGATACAATTATACAAATTTTTCTAAAGCAATAGAACAGCAAGTTTCAACCAATTCATCATGGGTTTTTTACCTTTAAAAAAATCCTCAATTTTTTACCAACAGTATTCAAGCATAAGAATAATCTCCACCATACATTTGAGTTATAAAACAACATTTAACATACCAGGTTGGAAAACATTTGTCATTGAGTAATGATGTGTTCATTTTGAACAATTATGAGACTGTGACTGTTAAATCATTACATTTTTAGATTAAAAAAAAATTTAACACTGTCAAAGATCTCAAGACTACCCTCAATATATATACTTAATTTAGAAATATTTCTTAGCTGTTAAATATAGATGCACGTATTTTCAAACTTCTGCCACAAATTACCTGCTCATTCCACATGGGATAATAACTTTAAAATATTCAAACATTATTTTTCTCCATAACTTATAAAGAACACAGTGTCTGGGGAAATAAAGCAGAAAATAGGAGACATTAGGAAGAAGTTATCATCCTTCCACTTTAAACCTTCCATTTTGAGTGGGAGTGGAGGTTGGGAAAAATAAAGGAATAAATCAGTAAGCAAATTAATCATCAATATGATTTTAGCTACTGATAAATGCTTTGAAACAAACCAAAAACACACACACAAAAAAGCGATTGACTAACAGGAGCAAGGATCATTTAGATTAGGTAGTTGGGGCTTCCCTTAAGACACAATATTTGAAGTAAGTCCAAATGATATTAAAAAACCAGCTATCGGAAGACCCAGAAGGAAGAGTGTTTTGGCGGGAGGCTCTGTAAATGCAAAGTATCACTGCTCATTACCACGTTCATGCTGCACTTCCATAACTAAACTGCAGTTGCCTGAGTTCAGAGATTACGTTACCCTAGTTGCTTTATATGAACATTATTATCAGTATAACTCTACATTTCCAACAGTTGATTAATAAAAGTCTATTAGTTAATGAAAATAAATGTTTTTGTAGCAGTATGATATATGAGTGTGTATATTGCTTTTAGCTATTAGAAAAAGATAAAATGTCATTATTTAAGCTATGTAAATAAGGAAATGACTGATAACATTTAATAAATTATTCAAGAACAAAACTTTTTCAAAAGTTATTTAAAACTTTTGCATGCATTTTTTCTATGAGTACCAACATTTTCCAAATCAGAACATATAAAAATACATATTTGCATAATTAATGTTGTGCATGTGAATGAAAAAATACCCACTGGAATAAAAAGCACCTCTATGTTCATTACAGCATTATTTACAATAGGCAAAACATGGAAGCAACCAAAGTGTCCACGGTAGATGAATGGATAAAGAAGATGTGGTATATATATACTCAATGGCATATTGCTCAGCCATAAAAAATAATGAAATCTTGCCAGTTGAGACAACATAGATGCATCTAAAGGATATTATGCTAAGTGAAAGAAGTCAGACAGAGAAAAACAAATATTGCACTATCTCACATGTGGAATATAAAACACAAAACAAATGAACAAACTAAACAAAACAGAAACAGACCCATAGATACAGAGAACAAACTGGTGGTCACCCTAGGGGAGGGAGGTGGGGGGTTGCTGAAATAGGTGAAAGGGATTAAGGGGTACCAACTTCCAGCTATAAAATAAATGTCACAGGGATGTAAAATGCATCATGAGGAATGCAGTCAATAATACTGTAATAATTTTGTATGGTGATAGATGGCTACTACACTTACAGTGATGACCATTTCATAATGTATTTAAATGTAGAATCACTATGTTACACACCTGAAATTAACATGATATTATATGGCAACTATAGTTCAATTTTAAAAAAAAGATAATTGTAAGTGACTAACACCTTACATGAGAACATACTATTTTGAATAACTAGAAAACACACTACATTTTCATGACAGCTTTTTTTTTTTAATAAATTTATTTATTTATTTATTTTTGGCTGAGTTGGGTCTCATTGCTGCATGTGAGCTTTCTCCAGCTGCAGCAAGCAGGGGCTACGCTTTGTTGTAGTGTGCAGACTTCTCATTGTGGTGGCTTCTCTTGTTGCAGACCACAGGCCCAGCTGCTCTGTGGCATGTGGGATCTTCCCGGACCAGGGCTCGAACCCACATCCCCTGAAATGGCAGGCGGATTCCTACCACTATGCCAACAGGGAAGCCCCATGACAGCTTTTTGATATAGGCTCTGTCTAGGATGACTGGATAATATAACAGTCATTTCTATTTTATTAAACTGGGAAAATTCATAATACTCTTGTAAATAAATCTTTATAAGTATTAGATCAAGCACAGGCAATGACATGAAATATATTAGATATGATATCCAAAATCTCAGTGTAACAATTTATTTACTGCACAAGTCTCATTCATATATTCTATTTCTTACATTTATTTATTACATCCTTAATACATCTTAAAACATTAAAATATAAAATATAAATATATATGGGCACACACATATACATCTATACATATAGGATATATTTATTTGTGTGTATGTAGATAAAATAGACCATAACACTATAAATTGGCAATTGTGAAAAACAAATGGCCATCCATTTGAGATATTTTAAAATATTTAAACTTAATTTTATCAAAAAATTTACAGTTAAATCACAATGTAATTTTTCCCACATCAGATTGGCAAGTATTAAAAAGTATCCACTGCTGGAAAGTAAATGGGAAACAGACACATTAATAATCCATCAGTGGTTATCAACTTTAAAGAGCTATTTGACATTTATATTAAAAAAAAATACTCCTGCCCTGCCTCAGGTGGGGCAATAACTAGTAATTTTTCTGCATCTATGGGTAGATCTCCTTCCTCATTTCTAATATTCTGAATTTATGTTTCATAGCATTTATTTTTATCCGTTTGGTATGTTCTATCTAAATAAATGATTTATCTTTTCAAAAAATCAGCTTTTAGACTGTTATCAGTTTTTCATTTTTTATTTGATATCTTAATTTTTACTGATTTGCCTACTGCTATCATATTTCTCACTACTCTTGAGCTTCTATCAAGTACCCTAATTTTAATAGTTTTCTCATTATAAATAGTGCAGTGTTAATTAGTACATAACATTTTTCTTTTTTTTTTTTTTTTGTCTCCCCAATGTTCTACAAGGCACATATTCTACTTTGAATTTTTCTAGTTGTTCTCTTTGTGTTTTATTTAATAGCATAAGTGAACCTACTTTTCTCCTGGTTAGTTAAAAGTAAAATTGTATATTTTTGACTTCTTTAATTTCTGTACTCCATAATTACTCATTCTTCATTATTACAGTCTGGGGTCTTACATGCAAATTGTCATCACATGCAAATTATCGTCATTATATTGACATGTTTGCATTATAACCTATTGTTTCAAGAATATTTGTCTTTTACATTCACTTGTACACAAGATATTTTAAACTTCAATTCTCGATTTCTCAATTTTTTTCATTCAGTTGGAAAACATTTTCCAGTAATTTTCCATAATAGGTTAAACGGTATATATTCTGAACACTTGAATGTTTAAGAACATCTTTCTGTCACTACCATAGATAAACATCTTGGTTTTTCATAAAACTATTTAACACAATATATTTTTTCCTTAAAATTCTATAGATAGGATTTCTCCACTGTCTTCTGACATATGGAATTGAAAATAAGATGTGTGAAGCTGACTGATATTTCCCCCTCTTATAATCTGTTTCTTTGGCCTAGATATTGATAGAACTTTTCTTAATTATTGCAGTACAATAATTTGACAGTAACAAAAAGAAAAATAAATCACTGGCAAGATAAATAAAATATCATTCTATCATGCCTCTGATTATTGTCTCATTTCCACATTTTTGCTTTCTCTTTGAGGCACATCTATTTCTGCCCCCCTACTCTCTATTCCCTTACTCTGCTCTTTTTATTTAAAGTATTTATCATTCCTAATGTATTATATATTTCTATGTCCCCATGTCTATAATTCTTCATCCCTCCACAGGATGTCAGCTCTGTGACTGCAGGTACAATATTTACTTTGTTCACTGCTGTGTCCCTAGAGAATTGACTGAGAACTAGTATACCTAGAATGTAGCTAGAATATAAATGTTTTGAGTGAATCACTGAAATCACATATATTGGGCCATCATTTTATCCTTAATATAATTGATTGTCTCATGTTACACATTATAATTTTCATCTGCATTATTAAGAACTGCTCAAATTTCTTCTTTTTAGCACAGATTTTATTTTATTTTTTTAGCCCTAGTTCTACTCATTACTGTCTCCAATGTGGGATATTTTTTTTTTTTTAGATTCTTAGCAGTTCTGTCTTACCTCTCTCCCTTATCTTATCTCTTCCTGTATTCTGCTCTTTTTTCATAGAAGTCATGCCTTCATGACTGTGTTGAAGTCCTAAAATTCTTCCAAGGTGCGTGCAAGTCTATGTACTTATCTTTTTTTTTTTTTTTTTTTTTTTTTTGCGATATGCGGGCCTCTCACTGTTTTGGCCTCTCCCGTTGCGGAGCACAGGCTCCGGACACGCAGGCTCAGCGGCCATGGCTCACGGGCCCAGCCACTCCACAGCATGTGGGATCTTCCCGGACCGGGGCACGAACCCGTGTCCCCTGCATCGGCAGGCGGACTCTCAACCACTACGACACCAGGGAAGCCCTATGTACTTATCTTTAAACAAAAGATAATGGGCAACAGTTACAGGCATTGCTACCAGAGTTCATCTGCTTCACATGACCAAGTCCTGTGACTATCTTGGGACTACCTTTCAAAGAAGATCCTATGACTTGATTAGTTTTGAAGACTTCCTATCCAGTTTCTCTAGGACTTTCTAGATCTACCTATATGTAGAAGGAGGAAGGAGGCATGGTGGAGACAGGAGCGAGAGTCTAGAGCAATGAAGCATCCTCCTCCCTCAGTCTCAGGCAGTCTTTATGATATAAATTTCAGGCACAATAAAAATAAGAAACCTGGCCAAAGTTTTCTTAGGGGAATTCCTTCTGATGTATATGTAGTATGTAATTCTTTAAGACTATTAAATTGTCCATCAGACTTAGTTGTCACTGTTTTTGTAAGGTTTGACATTTTTAGTGTATCTCCTTAAGAGTTCATAAAGGCTGGAAAAGGCTACATTTTAATTTTAATTAAAGTAGTATTCAAGTTTTCTGACAGATATTATATACTTCTAACAAAATTACCTTAAATACCACATGAAGTGTGGATACTATTTACCATGATTAAACTACTAACTACAATTAATAATTATTTATTTATATGTCTTTCTTCCTTTTCTTCCCTGGGTAGTAATTATTTGCCACCTACCAGCTGGTGGTGAAAATCCATAATGATTCATTTTTAACCCAGATTATTTAAAATATTAATATTTTAAAATTTATATATGCCAGGCTTTTTCATATTATGTATGTCTGATTTTTCACTTGCAATATAGAAAAATGACTTTGTAATGAAAATGACTTTCCCTTTGCTTATGAGCAACGATAAATCTGTCTCTTGGAAACAGTGTCAAAGATACTCCAAACACCCAAGCCCACATTAATTTCTCCTTACTGCACATTCACTCACTAACATGCAATTCAGTGCTTACTTATTTGCAAATTCATAGTATGAAATGTTCTTAAGATAGAAGTGCCAGAAGGGACCTTACAGATTATCAAGTTCAATTTACAAATGAGAGAACAGAACCACAGAGACATATTCAAGATTGCAAAGCTAGCTAATGGCAGAACTGAGGCCATAACACAGGTCTTACCATTTCTTTTCCAGTTTTATTTTTCTAGCCAGATGGGAAGGTATTTAAGGACAGAGATCATGTCCTCTATGTCCTAGTAACCTCTTTCATAATATGGGAAATAAGTGAAAAATGTTGAAGCACTGATAAATGAGGGATGATAAGCAACACATGCTTTTGTTTTTCTGTTGCTGTTCTACCTTGACTGCATGGTTAAGTAGCAATTATGTACTATATCATAATAATGTGACAACTAAATGTGATAAACCTCAAATGTGTTCTCCAAGTAGGGTCACATCAGAAAATACTTAGAAATTAAAAAAAATATTTTCTTTGGTTGTAATAATAATTAACAAAATATCTCAAAGTTTAGTAAGCACATCAATAATATCATCTCATTTAATCTTTCAATGGCCTTATTTAGTAAACATTATTATTATCTCCAAATTACTAATAAGAAGAAAAATCTCAGAGACAAAGTAACTGGCTCAATGTCTCAAAGCTAATGAATAGGAAGGCAGGAAATTAAACTTAGTCCATTTCATTAAGAAGCTTAAATTCTTTCTATCACTTCTCCACACACGAATGTTGTTTATTAAACCATGTCCAAAAACTCCTGTATTCAATACCACCAAAATGAAAATTATAATTATTACCCTCAACATTCAAAATTACTATAACCCAAGATATATTTCTTAAAATGTGTAAACTTAGTTATCACTTCTCACTAAAACATGTCAATGATTATAATAGAAAACATTTCACTGTTACGTCATTGTATATAGGCACAGACAGGATGAAGGGAAAGGTTTCCCTTTATGCAGCAGTGAATACTTAAACCTATTTAACAAATTGGAGTTAGCAATGGTAAAACTCAAAAGAGTAGTATCTTTGATAATTTTCCACATATTCCCTATGAAATAGCGGCTCAATTTTCTTCAAAAAAAAAAAAAAACCCTTAGGTACAGTGAATTTTTATGTACAGCACAACATTGGTTAAGGAACCACTTGGTGCAACAAGCTCTCTTTCTATACTGATGGTTATCATTGAAACATACTGCCACCTTATGACAATTCTTTTTATATCTTAATTTTCAGAAAACTCTGTTTTAAAAATAAACTCTTGCCAGGAATATGACCATGAAGTACAGAAATTATCTAAAATTTAAAATAGACAAATAAAATAAAATCCCTAGCTCTACTGAAAACAGACTGAGAGAACAATGCTATATTTAAAATAATATTTTTAGATTTTGAATAACAGAATGATTTTGATGACATGATGTAAGCATTTTTTCATTCAAGAGACCAGGATATAACTGATTGCATGCTAGCAATGGACTTAAATTTTGAGTCTACTTTCCAATTATAGTTTGAGAAGTTATATCCAAAGCTTTAGTCCCTTATTTTATCTATCATACTGCATACACACACCCAAAAGATATAAAAATTGCAGTGGTTCTGTTTGGAAGTATAGGGGAAAGAGAAACTAAAATTAAGAAAGACGGTATACCTGAATAAAGTCTTTATTATGTGAAGTATACAGTAAAGCAAAATAAGTATTATTACTACTGCAAATTAAAGTACTGATTTACATAGAATCCTCTTTTTGTTTCCACAGTAGAAATTTCTATTGTACCAGAAAATGTGAAGCTTTTATCCAGCAGCTGGCTTATTTTTCTCTATGGATCCAGTGATTCATGTCTGTATTGGGTTTTGTTTCCTTTTTTGCATTAGCTCCTAAGGTACTTATAGACGAATTTATGGTTCATATTTATCAAGTACATAAGGAGTCATTCTATGCATTTTGTACTCTACTATCACTCCTGGCTACACCTTATTTTTCTGCCTTATTTTTACTTTGGCCTGCCTGATAGTACCATTTACTTTCATTTTTATGTATATACTTGGTACTGTGGAATGAGTATGGATTTTGGAAGCTGAACAACCAGAACCAGCTCTAACTTTTACTAGCTGCAGGATCCTGATAAATTACTCCATCTCCAGAATAAACTATAGATTTGTCATTCATAAATTAGGGTTAAAATACCTTCTTTGTGCAAAATTATCGTAATGATTAGAGACAATGATTAGAGATACCTAATATCTATTGAGTGCTTGATATGTAATGGTTACTTATATAACTTAATTTCTACATTTTTATTTCAATAAAGCTTCTGAAATCAAGTTGTATTTTATAATTGCAATTAATACAGTAGTATTCTTTCAAAAAAGATGTTTTTAAATCAGTGATGTCTTAGAATCTAGGAAAAATAGTATTAACTTATTTGCTGTATTTTTATAATCACCCTCATGCTCTTTTTGAACTAAACAGAATTATTAACAAAAATATTTCAATGAAATGCTCAGTTGAAGTTAAATTATGAATGAAGGATAAACAAATAAAGGATGTAATAAAGACTCTGGTTTTATAGTTTTAAGGGAAAAAGTTGACAATTCACTAAATTTTTCTATTTTTGTTTAAAATTATGAGCAAAGGAACAAAATTTTATAAAAGAATTTGTGCACAATAACACATTGCTTAGTTTAGTTACTGACTTGCTGTTTGCCCAGTTTTAATCAAGAGAGTTCTTACATGTGTATACCAGTGGAGACATCTGTAAAAGTTAGTGCCACGTTAACTCTTCTAGGCATTGCAGCACCTGGTGACGCCACAGGGAAGAAATCATGGATACTTCTTGAACATACTGCAACAGCTGTCAACTCAGAAGGAGGTATATTCTAAGTTCTACCAAGCAAGTAGTATTCTACAAAACCTCATTCTATCCTTTAACTGAAAAGAAGCCAGATGGAAACATGCAACTTGTCAAATGGCAAATAAAGAATTCATATAAATCGTATTGCATGGGTCTCTTTATGTTCAGCTTTAAATACTTGGTCGCTCAATTCTCAGAATAATTTCACTGACATTTTAAAATAAAAATAAAGGTACCAGATGCCTTTCCAGGTTAAGAAAACACCACATCTCTAAGAGAACACAATAAATGTAAAGACAACGGTAATATGATTGTATCTTTAACAAAATATCAGAATGAAGAAATGAGACATCATTCTACAAGCTTAATAATGTCCAGAATGACTGTGACTGCTGCATGACTAGCCATCTCTCCCAACAGTTAATGGTGCAATCTGCTTGGAGCACACAGCCACACAAAACCAGAAAACAAGCATTTTTATTCATGATATAGCAACCATAGCTGTGCTGCTAGGGCTAAACTTCCACCTGTATCTCCATTGCAGACTTTTATTTCCATCCATTATATGAAATTACCATAATAATTTTAAATATACTGTGGCCAGATTTAATCGTTAATGTATACAAAGATCAGAAACTAGTAATTTTGTGATATATTATTGCTACCAAAAATTACTTAGGATTTTAAGATCATAAGATGCTTTTCACAAAATTGGACATATAATTATTCAATATTTAGAGTTCAAGCTTCACTATTTCTGAGGTGCCACTGGGAATGTGTTAATTTGTCCATCCATTCTCTTATGGCCGCATAAAAACATTAGTTGAGTACCTACATATAACATACACCATGCATTTTTATTTACACGAAGCCATTCCTTAAACATCACTAAACATTTCTTTTATAGCTGAAGTCTAGTTTAGGGCAGGAAAAATACCCTACAAAATCTGAAAGAGAATGATTTGTATCAAGAATCTGAATCATGTCGTAAATGGTCTCCATTGGGTATGATGTCTTAATGATGGTGTGATAGAGATCACTGGATCCCCATGAGCATTCATAAATTTCTCACTAAACTCACTAAATTGTAGTATAAACAATTTCCTAAAAGCTTCTTAATGACCAAATTGTTTGCTTCTCTTCTACATAAAGCCTAAGAATTATATAAATGATTTTAGCAAGTCAACTCTCATTTTTCGATACCAGTAATAACACATCTTAATGTGGTTAACCAACAATAAGCAGTATTTTATTAACAATATTATCCACTTTTCAAATGCTTAAAATTTTACATTATTTAAATACAACAACCACATCATTCATGAGAAACAGACCCAGCACTACAGATGAGGAAGCTGAGCCTCACAAAGGTTCAGAGAGCTACCTAAGATCACACAGAAAGTAAGAATACTGGGGTTTTGACTAACTGATTCATGTTTGTGTCCAGCCCATGTCTCATTCCAGTCCTTTATCCCTTGATAAAGCTTTTAGGCACAAAAGTTAAATACTAGAATCTACTCTTCAGTATACATTGTAAAGGAAACTTTAAGGGACAGAAAGATGGCACTTAAGATGTTGAGGCAGGAAACCCAGCCACTATTTTCCACTTTCTCTCTTTCTTATCCTCTCCTGCTAATAGATGCACAATTAAACCACTGCAAACAAAGAAGTTCTATGTAGCAGGTGTAGTTCATACTGCCCGGTTTCTGTGAGTTACATAACTCACTGTAGGAGGTATACTCATAACTACTACTTCTACAGTCCTCACTTCTTTGCAAGTCGTTTTACCTCGCCTTTCTTTTCACACCCTCATCCCATTTCCTTTTGTGGCACCAGATAGCTGCTGTGGTTAACAATATAAACGATGGCAGTCACTGCAGACTTGCTTGGCACATGCTCTATGGAAGGTCCTCATCCTAGTAGCTACCTCTTTCCCAGAAAATGGAAGCCTACCACAGAGAGCTCTTGATTATCTGCAGGTAGAACATCTGCATTGGGAATTACCCATTTGCTCCAGACACTGCCAGGCACACACTTTTCTTCCCACCCTACCAAGCTGCATTCCAATTTCATTCAGTTGTCTATTTACATTTAAAACTTCGAACAAAAGCACAGAAAGTGAAAGTAGTGAAAAGGCAAGGGGGTAGGTGGGGAAGGCCCACTCAGAAAAAGGCCATAGAATCATACTACTATTGTATATATACCCACTCTAGCATTAACAGGATTAGTCAACTGCCTTAAGTCATTAATAAAGAGTAAACTATTTTCCTTGCCTATACTTGAAAAACAGAATAAATGACTAAACTCCTTTCCTGCATTTGTCTGTATGAATCAAGCTTTAGAATATACTCCCTGAATATCAGCTGGTAGTACCATCAAGGTGTTGCTATGGTTCTGTGTGACTCAAAAATATAAAATGTGAATCAACATAATGAAGGCACAATCCTAGAGAAATGTGCAATGATGTGACAGGCACTCAAGAATTCTTGGAGAGTGGGGGAGCATTGAGTAAGGCAGAAGCACAAAATGTTAACATTTATAGTTCCTGTGTTACCTATCTCTCCAACATTCTGTTCCTAGTTCTTATAGAATCAAGACTATGGAACATAAAAACAGAATAGAAAACTTTGATCTTGACAAAATAATTTTTGAATAATTATGACTATAAGTGATTGGCCCCTTCTACAATATTAAGAACTCCATGGCTCAGTTTTGTGTAGATATGTATTGATCATCTTATTTTTAAAAATCCTTCTTATTTAAAAAAAATATTTTTATACAAGTGGACTCGGACCATAGGAAATAAAATGTACTTTCATTCTTGGGTTGAAGGTGAAGGGGTTGTTACCCCAGGAATGATGTTCTTACTTTCAGGCAAGAATAAGAAGGCATCATTTCTTGGGGATCATAAAGCTGGAGATAGAACCTCATGACAACTTGTTCAATGGAAGGCCATACCTCCCTTAAGATCAGTACTTTATCCTAAATCCCAGACTTGTCCCCAAGTCAGTAATAGGAAACATCAGCTTTTCCACACAATCCCTCATACTTCTAATAAAATCATGCTTCCCATGTCAATAGATGATATCTTAGGAGAGGCAAGCTCAGAGTAGAAACAATACACGTAATTGTGGTTTAAGGAGCAGGACTGATACTATACTGACCTTATTATCCTCTTACCTTTTTTGTTAGGAGTAGTAGTAATAGTTTACAAGAACATGAGTCACGTTATGGTATAACCAATCTGATGCGAAATATTTGATCTCATTTGAATTTCTATCCCCAAGAGACAAAAAAATGTTCAATATAGAAGGAATAGTAAATAAAAGCAAAACTAAGGACATCTCAATTCCCAGTGATCATTATCTCTCCAAGCAGTAGTGTTTCCTTAGGCATGAGCCATGCTTTTCCTTTTCCTTTTTTTTCAAATTACTTACAGTGAAAATAAAACCAATTTTTCAGCTTTTCATAACAACATTTGAAAGTATAGATATCTATTCAGTAACCCAGTCTCCCTGGCAAAAAGCTCTAGGGATATATGAAGAAGCTCTTTAGAGGAAAAGGACATACAGAACAAGAGAATACACTTAAGTCTCTAAGTGTATTAAGGAAAATGTAAATATATACAATTTTACAAGACTAAACCATTGTCTTCAAGAAATGGAGCACAGGGCTTCCCTGGTGGCGCAGTGGTTGAGAGTCCGCTTGCCGATGCAGGGGACAGGGGTTCGTGCCCAGGTCTGGGAAGATCCCACATGCCACGGAGTGGCTAGGCCCGTGAGCCGTGGCCGCTGGGCCTGCGCGTCCGGAGCCTGTGCTCTGCAACGGGAGAGGCCACAGCAATGAGAGGCCCACGTAATGCGAAAAAAAAAAAAAAAGAAATGGAGCACACAATGTATTCGGGGGGGGGGGTTCTCATTTAATACAATAGGCTATGAATCAACCAGATTATATATTTCCTCTTACTCATAAGGGCACTAGGGAAGCACTGTTTCTCATAGATGGTTTATATTAAAAAACACAGCCCCTCTCTTTGCTCCCCTTTCAGAACACTCTGTAACTACTTCTATGAAAAACATGCGAGGGATTCATATTACCTGACTAAGCTGACAGATGTTATCCAAAGTGGCATTGTTATGAGACTGTGATTTTGACAGTCATCTATATCAACTTCTTCTTAATGTCTCATTTTTCACAGTGTTAAGTACATAGGAACAAAGGCAGCCAATACATAAAAATGTGTGTCCAGAGGAATTTTAACACCAACAGAAGCTGGGAAAGTAATTCCTGTGTTGGCAACTTTTGTGTCAGGAAATAATGTAGAACTATGGTGTACGTGGCGCTCTAACTTTAGTAAACACAATGACATTTGTTAGATTTTTGTTGTGTAATGAGAATTAGATTTACATCTTGCTGTTTAATAAAATCATTAAAAGAGAATATAACTAACTCAGACTTTGTATAAGGGAAAAAAATATAGCAGAAAAATAAAAATACACTTGCCTTTCCAACAAGCTTCAAGCACCATGAAGTCCATTAAACATTTAATTAATATGCCTATTTCCTTGGTGATAACATTTACTGTTATAACATTTACCATATTTTAATATGCTTTACTGAATATGAGAAAGATCAAATATGTATCTTTTGGAGTATGTACCAGAGATATAACACACATTTCCTCTACTAGTATCATATGAAGCAACTTGGGCCATTGTTTTATGATATGCATATTATTCATTTTGAATATATATTTAGAGTAGTATTTTCCAAGTGGAAGAAGATAACTACTCACATGCATTTGTGATTCAAAGCTTTCATTTAGGCAATGACACCCACCCATCAATGGTCTTTCATGCCATATGTTTTTATAGCAGTTCTCTAAACACAAAGGGAACCTAAATATTCAGTGAGTTTCAAGCACATCAGACACCTCTGTGTTTATTAATAGATCTTTATGTGAGTTGAAAGAGAAAGATGACCTTTCCTTATAGGTCACTGCCTCCTGACTGAAATAATGTGTGCCCAATTTGGCCTTTAAATCTTAGGTCAACGATATGCCCCAGCCAAATTAAAAAAAAAAAAAAAAAAAAAAAAAAGGCTCAGCATTTCTCCAAAAATACTCAAGACAACCTCACGGAAGATGAATGGCATTTAAATCTTATTACTCTGAAAAGAACAAAGGCAATTTTTTTAAAAAGCATTCGCTTCTCTTTTTATAACATGTTTATTAGTAACCATTACTTTACCAATCCTATCAAATATGATGGTTGGTGCCCCAAAAAATTTAATGATATTTCTAAGGAAATCCATGCCTTCTCCAAACATAAAAATGAAAAAAAAAATAGGGTGATATGTAAAAATATTTACATTTGTGACTTGTGATTACCCTTCATTTCTACACAAATGACATCACCCTTGCAAATATTTTTTTTATAAAGCAGAAAGATAAAATGTGTCCAGTCCACTCTGAATTACTGTAATGTTCTCATTTAAAACCACCATCTGTCAGAGATTATCTTATTTTATACCAAGGGAACATCCATTAAATATTCATCCTCCTCATCCTGGAAATATGCTCATACAAGATTAGGGCCCTACCTGAGGAGATATGAATATTAGTCATTTTATTAGCTCGTCTCTGAATGAACCTTAGAATAGACACCTGAGAAGTTTACACCTAAAGAGTATCATTCTTTTTAGGCTAAAGAGTGTGATTTCTGAGGGCTGCTATTAATTTACACATTCTGAGGCCAATGAGTTAATTTACACTATCTTGGCAACGAGCAGTTATCACCTATTTTGTTTGATTTTAAAATAGCAAAAATTTGCAAAGGTAAAGTTTGTTAAAATACAGCATATAACTGCAAGAATTTGGGTGGAAATAAAAAGCTAATGTTGGCATAACTGCTGAGGGGGAAAATTGGGTAAATCGTTCTCTTTTTGCATGGAAGTTCCTAACTTCTAGACTACTTAATCACAGCTTCATAATTTACGCTTTATTTCCCTGGCTTTGGGGAAAAAAATACACAGGTCACTGTGAACTAAGAGCAGTCCTTAAAATATTCATGCCGCCTTCTATTCTTCATACAATAGTAATGAGAAAATTGAACATTTTGTTCAATTACAGAAAAAACTACTAAAAATTTCAAGTTATATAGGCAGACAAATAATATGTAAATTCAAGAAGAAAATAAAGCCTCCCCTCTCATTTCCCAGATTTCCCAGGAGGATACTTCACATAAGCAGTAAAAATATTTGAAAGCATAACTTAGTAAGTCATAACTGCATCTATATCTAAAGTGAAATGGAAAAAGTGAGACCTTCATCCTAAACAGTGAAATAGATCATAATGACACTTTGGAAAGAAAGAAGTTTCAAGATGCTATATCATAACTGCTGGCTTACATTGTCAACCTGCATTTCTAGTCTTCATTTAGAATAGTGGCAGTCTTTCATGGCGAGGTTTCCCTGCTATTTTGTAATACATGAAAAAGAAGAAAGAGGTCTATTTACAAGATTCAACTTACCCGTAGGCAGAGAAGTAGCAAACACTTTAAAGAACGATTCTTGGCAAAGACTAGAAGTCTAAGATACAAAATTCAAAATAATGATCCTTCTGCAATTTTTATGATGTCCTTTACTTAAAAAAAAAAAAAAACTAAACTCTGAACAAACAGAAGTTCAATTGAGTAAAACTACGGTAATAAACGTACTTTTAAAAATAGAGCTAATGACTCTCAAAATGTTCTTTTCTGAAAATAGAAGATATATATACATTAAGTGCTAAAATATAAGTGTGCATTAACATTGATATTATCATTATCAATACCTTTGCCATTGACTGAGTTCACTTTGCCATTGACTGTTATTGGTCACCTACTGCACACATTTGAAAGACAAATTTTAATAATAAGTCTTCCCCTAGGGAAAATTATACCACAGTGGGGAAATATGCATGAAAAGGTTGGAATAATCATTGCAGTACAATGTAACAAGTACTTTATTATAATATGTGATAGATTTTCTTCAGAGGGTACCAACAATCCCTCCCATCCTTGTATGTGCATGCCACTCCTCCCTTTAAGAGATGGGATCTTCCCTCTTGAATGTGGACTGCATTTGTGACTCCCAGTGACCAATAAAATGGTGGGAGAAGTGCCACTGAACCAGTTATGAAACAAGGCTTTAAGGGGCTCAGCAGCTTTCACTTTTTGCTCTCTTAGAATCTAGCCGCAATGCTATGTGATGCTAGTTTAGTCTATTGGAGGATGAGAGGCCATGTGGGAGAGCCACGTGAGTGAGACCATGCTGGTATTCCAGCGCCAACTGAGGTCCCACAGGACTGCAACCACACAAGTGAGCCCACATGAACACAGCAGAACTATCCAGCTGAGTCCAGCCAAAGGAATTATAAGAAACAGTAAACTGCTGTTTTAGGCCACTAAGTTTTGGGGTGGTTTGTTATGTAACAATGGATAAATGATATAAAATAAGGAAAAAGTAATCATGGCATTCATAGACCTATAGAATCTAATCTAATTTTCCCAAGAATAATCAGCTAGTAAAGGACAAAAAACCAATTCCCCTGAATTTCCACCCAAGATGGAAGTATAGTGCAAAGGCAAAAATACAAGCTCTATTCTCAAGTTGAACACAAAATCCTGTGCCTGAATATGAATCATATTAACCAATACAAAAGATGACCTACATTGGTGGGACACATTAGTATCCTCACTCAATAATAAGTTCACAGTGATCCAGAATCTGGCAAAGATTCATGTAACAGCCCCAATTTAAAATATTACAAATAATTTGCTAACTATTCAGTATTAAAATTTTGAAAGTGATATCCACATATTATATTTCAGAAACAAATATAATAGGACCATATAAGCTGAGCCTCCTTCAAAACTACTTTATATGAGATATGGTTTAATGATAAGGTTTCTGACTGTATTGGGAGCATCAATCATTGAACAGCATCTCTTTCTTTTCTAAAACTGAATGATAAGCTATTACTCACATACTTACTATTGATCACTAGGATACAAAAACCTGTGTGGTAAATTCTAGTAGTTTAATTTCTGGGAAAATAGTTTGTGAACATGAATTTTAGGTTTTTCTTCCCAGAAAATAAATCATATTTTTTATTATAGATGTTAAGCAAAATTTTAAATAGCCCCATTTCTTTTTTTCTGCTTTTCTCTCACCTCCCACACTTCTTTCTCAGCCCATGGGATCTCATGCTGGTCTGAGTTCCTTTTGCTATTTCACAATTTTCTCAGTTCCTCAGAAGAGCAATATTTGAATAACAAAATTAAGTATAACATAAATATGTCTTTTTAGATACATCTCCCAAAGAACTCCATGTCCCCAAATCACTCAACTCTTTTCCCCAAATCAACACGTTCAGTCTCTGAATACAGCTGGTATCAGCTAGTTATTAGCAAGAAACCTTCAACACATGGCTAATAAAAATACCTTTTTAAATCTCTGATAGACTTAGAGATGGATGCTTTGAAAAATCAAGGAGGGTGGCCTTCAATAGTGCAAGGGAGAGAATCAAGTCAAAGAGCAGAGAATCACACCAGCAGTACCTGAGGATGTGTGCAAGAGGGAAGGTGTGCCTTTGGAGAAGGGAGAGGTTACTGAGGATCCACATTAACAGGAAGTTGGGATGTGTGTTGTAAATCCTTCACTCACCTCCCTCAGAAAATCTTCAGTAATTTATCCACTGCTTACTAACAATTTCTAAGAAAGAACTCTTTCTGTTGATGGAGAAAAGTGATAAATTCTGTCTCAAAGTTACTCTGGGCTCACAACAGATACTACTCATAGACCCAAGCGACTTCAGGATTATGCTCCTTTTAAACAGAAAAGGTGTTGCTGGAAGGGGCCACTCTTCTTGCACAAGAGGGAGAGCAATGATATTAGCATTTTAGTCTCTAAAAGTTCTTTCTTACACATATTGAAAAGGATGGTACAACGCCTGGAGGGATGCCGCATCAGGACCCAGGAGAGAACAGATATTCTACAGAATCTATGCATTTCAAACAGAAGTACCATGTTTCCACGGAGGGCATAGAATATTCTGCAACAATGTGATTTATATGGTTCTCTTACTTTTTTGACATTTGTTTCAGAGCAATTGCCTGAATACATTCTTTTTTTTTTTGGCAAAATGTGGATAATAACATATGTTGAAAAAGTAAAAAACAGTGTGATTATTTTCTATGTTAGCTATCATTTGAATCTTATTTGTTACTCTCTTTACATCTCTTCTTTACCCTCTTTACATTTCTTCAAAATATTAGGTTTATGCATGATCATTTATATTGGGAAAAGTACAATTACTACAGAGGACATTCTGTTGAGTTCAAAATATTCAATTAGGAAAAAAAATCGAAACATCATTTAATCACATTTATAGTCATGATTAAAGATTATCTACAAGTATCACACGGTAACTGTCCTTTGCTTTAGTATAAACTGCAATCAAAAGGTTTCCAATTATCTATTAAATTATCATAATGTTTTATAAATAGATAAGCTACTCTATTGAGCTTATAACTTCTTTATTAATATGTATACATTCAGTCAGGAAATAGGCAGTTGGTTCATCCAAAGTGTCTAAATAAGAGTTATATATATATTATAAATTAATATCCAATATGACAGGTCAGTTATACCCACAGTTTCTTAAGAGGCATCATTCACATTTTGTAAGGAACATCTCTTTTTTGTACGGGGGATGTCTGAGATCTGTGATGCACTCTTATTAGATGCCAAAGCACCCACCCATCATTGTGACAACAACCAAAAACGCCTCCCCACGTTTTCAAATGTCCCCCTGAGGGGTAATAACACCTACTCCCCCAATTAAGAATTACTAGATTCACTTTATAATTCAGGAGGGAATAAAAATATTTTACAAAACTGAAACCAATGAAACCTCTACTTAACTTGGAAACCATAGTACTCTGCTTTTGCAACTGTAGCATTAGCAGTACTGTAACAAGTTTTATGGTCTAGTGTGTATTTATAGTATAGCTGTGCTAAACATTTTTGAAGGAGTGAGAAATTTGCATTTGTGATAATGCAGAAAGCTTACAGGGAAACTATGCTTAAGTCTAGTAACTATATCATGGTCTGCTCATGAATCAATTGGCCCCAGGTACAGTTCTTCTTACTACTTTAAAATCCCCTTTCTTTGAGAAAAAGAATATTTAAATGTTACACTAAACTAATTCATTCCAATCAGTATCCCACATTAGTTGACAACACGAAAACAAATATTTTATAGAGTTGTCTAAAACTATTCTGATCACTGAAATTTGTCCAGTTAAATATTCAGCTACATCAATATTTTATTAGACCTTTCTTTTTTTGTTAAATTGTGGGGGAAGACAAGGAAATAGGAATATAGAAAGTGAGTTAGTAATGGGAAAAGAGAAAAAAACAAAATCTTCTTGATTCTTAATTGCTCTAGGAAGCACAGTGTTCATAATATTTCGGGTTTAAGAAACTGATTTCAAAAAATTATAAGTATTTTTTAAATGAGGGAATAAATTGATGCTTCTAATAGCTCTCAAAGAGAACTTTCTTCTGCTAACACTTTTATGCAGTCATAATGCAGTATAAAGATACTTCAACTAATAATTGTTCATTGTAGGCCCATTAAATACAAAGAAGGACTATACTATCAGAAGACCTTAATCAGAGATACCTTACCTTCCTGACACCAATTTAGTCATAGGATTTTCCCACCTCCCAGAGGAAAAAAGAGAAAGATACTGCCACTGACTCTTCAGTCTGCAGCGGGCCTTTCTTGCGCTAAATACTTTTTACATATTTTTTTCTAACTTAGTTCCACAGCATTTCAGCAGCAGCATCTCCATTTTACCAAAGATGAAGCTAAGCCTCAAATATGTCACACCACACATAAGTGTCATTAAAATAATATAAGAAAACTGATGATTAATAAGATAACCAGAAAGCTCAGTTAAAGTCATGCTCCTTTATGTAAGTTATCAGTCTTGCATAATTTCAAAATGGGTAGCAGAAAAATATAGGAGAGAAAATAGTTTCTATTTGTACTTTCCTATCCTCTCTAAAAAGAGATTCAGCAACTGGAGGCAGCTTACTACATATTCATCATAATTCATTCACTCATTCAACAAATGTATCTACCTACAACAATATGATCATATTATTTTATTCCATCATTTATCAATTTTTTAAATGCTAGGGATATGTAATTTAAAGTGTTGGAAATAATAAATAACTATGCAATCAACTATTGAACATTTAGTGAAAAATATTAACTGTAAGTCATATGTGGGTCCTTCTAATAGAATACATAAAATATATTAAAAAGCAAACTAAAGTAGAATGGAGAATAGTATACATTACAGCAAATAATCAGAACATATATTCTTACATAGATTTGAATTTATATACTTTTACCTTTATCTTAACAATTTCACTTTTTGACATAGCAAATAAAATTTTGCATTCACCATTGCAGTTTTTTTAAACAATGAACACAGTATACACATTTCTATGCATAAGAGTGCTTAACTTTTCTTTAATATATGTATATGCTCAATAAAGATAGTATAAAATAGAAATCTCATTCTCTGAGGAAGTTATTTATTAAAAATAACTGTTATAATAATGACTGCATGTCTCATTTTGTTGTACCAAGATATAATGAAATACTACTCATTATTCTAATAAAATGCAATAAAAATGATCTTTCCCTGTGTTACTGTTGTGATTTTAAGGTCTCCCTATAAATCTTCTCCTACTAACAAAAACAGTACTTCATCAATCGATGCCCCCATTAAAGACACAGCAATGATGGTGACATCTTAAAGCTTTTATTGTACTGTACAGTTTAATTCACTTTCTCTTTTAATCTACTTATCAATTCTGTTAGATATTATTATTATACCCCATTTTACAGACATAAATATTGACACTTAAGGAAGTTTTTTTCTGTGTGTGTGTGTGTGTGTGTGTGTGAAATTACACAGCTAATTAAGGAAGTTAGGTAACATTCATTTTTCTTCAGGGCTTTTAATCACATTAAATGGATTCCTCTATTCAACATATGGATTTAATTTTCTATGAAAATAATACTGTAATTTCTCATTCCACACTAATCACAAATTTAAAATATCCTCTCAGTACACCAGGAAAATCTATGTTTTAGTACTTATATAGTAAACATCCTAATTATGGACGTGACTCACATAAATAAGTTTTCACCCCACTTCACTGTAACTCTTTCTTAATGCCAGTATAAAAATTACTCTTTATTGTTACTTGTGAAAAAAGACATCAGGGAGATTCTGAACCAACAGAGGAGGAAACTACAGGAAGGGAAGGGGAAAGAGAGATAAGGAGGGAGAGACAGAGAAACAGAGAGAAGAGAGAACAAACATCCAGCAGTAGTGATATGAGTTTTTTTTTAGTTATCACAAAAGTAATAATTACACTGTAACTCCATGGGAACAATGGTAATTTCACAGTAGCTCACGTTACTGTTATCATCCTGTATCCTGATAACTGTGAAATTAATTTGTGGCACTACTGTAAGTGTTGGCCATAAGCTGTTCCCTTGGTAACAGTATTATGCTACCATAGAGAAGGAATATTTGGCAGCAAAATGGACAGCAGCAAGCTGATAACACATGGGAAAGCTTCTATCTAAATACACAGAGCATAGCAATCACCTTTGGAGAAACTACATGGCTTTCCAAAAGAGTTCCCTCTGTTCACTGTCCAGTATCTGTTGACTATAGTTAGTTCAAATGAATAGCAGGTAATGATCAAATTACCAGTTCATATTTAGTAACAGGGCCTTCTTATCTTTAAAAAATTGCAAGGAGAAAGTACAAAAATGTATTACATTTATCTTGCTCTCTTTTTTCTTTCCTCCCCTGAAATTATTACATGCCACGAGAAGCCATACCAAACGTATACACACACACACAAACATACACAGTTCAATGAAAAGCATGCATGCAGCTGATAGCTAGGCAACCCTTAGGTATAAACAAAGATACTAGGAATATTTTTAAAACTATTTTGCTTAAGGATATTCATTTAAGGAAGATCTTTTACATCTGCAGTCTACTACCTTCAAAGTCACAGAAGGAAAAGTTGAACATGCAGCCAAAAGTCTAGTAGCTTACATTTCTACTTTTTCAACAATAAAATACTGAAGAGAGTATACACTAAAGTGGAAGAGCATTAACTGTGCGAGACCACAAGAAATTCTGAATTAGAGATGTGTATTTTAAAAGCCATGCACACCAAGCTTTTGATGGCTTAACAACCCAGAGGCAAAGGGCAGATTCTCCAGCTCGCCCCTTCTTTCATAACACTAAGCAGGCTGAATACCACTCCAGGACAGCAACAAATTGGCTGGGCACACTGTTTAGATTAGCTAACGTTTATGTGTCTGTGCTAAACTAAGCATCATGAGACTGGCACTGTTTTGTCATTTTTCAGATAGAAAATTCAGATATGAGTTCTTCAGAGTTCAGTAAGTCTATTTTAAAATCTATTTTTGCTTTTGATATGATCAAACTGTACCTAGAGATATAACTGCATCTTAATATTTATGATAAGCTTTTGCTGAGTAATATTTTCCATATATATGCAATGCAAGGTCAATAGTTACTAGAAAGCCCTTTGTTTGGCGTATCATAGATTCCTGTCAGCCTAACTTCAGGGACTATTAGGTTCTGACAAGTTCTGCAGAAAAGTTAAATCACAGACAGAAATGTATTAAGCTTAGTTTGCTCCTACCCACCAATCTTTTTTTTCCCCAAAGTACCTGGCACAGAGTAGGTTTACAATATTTGTTGAATAATTGAATAAATATTCTCAAAATCCTATTTGGCCATATTCCCCATAACGACATTGTCCTAACCTACATTTAGAGTCATCTCTTCTGACATCTATTTCTCCAGAGTTATTCTCCTAATTTAGATCTCTGGAGATTCTCTCTGTAATATCTTGGAAAAGATCAATGAGAATAGGAATTATTGGATATTATTATATTTTATTTTATTTTTATAAGAACCACACATAGGCTAACCACAAACTAAGCTAATAAACCATGGTTTAACAGAATTCTCCATAATAACCCAATAAATAGTGAAATAGTTTTTGCTATTATGAAGTTACCACCTATTCAGTGTATGATCATAGGAAAGTTTCTTGACGCACTTGAATCGCAGTATCTTCATACATAAAATGGGTATAATAATAGTACCTACCTCATGGGATTATTATTAGGGAGAAACAAGATAATCCATGTAAAGTATTTAGCATAGTGTTGAAAAACAGGAAGATCATATTAAATGTTTATGTTACTGTTATAATATTATATTAAACAAGTCAAAAGTATCGATACTTAAGATATATTCACTTCGGTGTTTAAAGTTTTATCTACCATGTCACCTAGCCTGGATATGTTCCAAAACCTTTGCTGAATAATCTTCTTTGTACCAGGAACTAAAGGTGGTATTGAAAAGAAACAGATATTGTTGTCAAGCAGACAAGAGTATAAGTTATAGCTTTGTCACTTAAGAGAGTTCTCATCTGCAAATTACTGAAGCTTCTTGAATGTTAATTTTCTGTTAAAAAGGGTAGAGGTTGTAAGTGTCCACTACTTTCTTCTGAGTTTTAGAATAAAATTCATACTCCTTTCAATAGCCAATGGGTCATAGAACTCATCTTCCTCCACCAAACTCCATCCACGTTGCTTTCTTCAGAGTTCTCATACATGCCAAGCTTGATATCCATTCAAGGTGAGCCTGGAAACCCACATACTTTACCTCAGTGGTACACCTCCCCTCACCCATGGAAGGCAACATTGAGGCATAGAGGATTTATATAATGATTAGTTGGGCACATTATGTCAACTGAAATAAGGTTTCCAGGAAGTTTGTATATTTGAGTAACTTCAGTATTTCTTAGGAATCACAAATGATTATCCTAGCCTTAAAATAAAATGTGACCCTGATTTGTGTGATCAATAAGCAAATTTTCCTGGAAATTACTGAGTATATTACAGTAACTTCTAGAGGCAAATTTATACCTGCATGAATAAGTTCTCATCCTGAAAAAAAATTACCTTCTGAAAGTCCATGCTAGTTATCTGAAATAACAAAGGTGAAGTAAAAACTATGTGATCCATCATAACGTGAAATAAACATGTATTGCTACTCTGTGATTTTGGTCTTTATCTCTGTCTGACCCATTTCTTGAGATTATTACCTCAAGATGCTCTCCCATGGAGTTTTCACTGAGAATACTTTAATCTAGTTTCTTAAAAATCCATAACAAATTACTAGGGTCTCAATGACTCAACAACACTCCTATGTTTCAAAAATGATATATAAAAACATAATCTACAGTAAGTGTGACTAAAGTATTTTATACCTGCAGTGTTGAATTGTTCCACTGGAGGAGAGCAGGAAAAAATATAAGTTCACATGCCAAAACTAGAACCTTGTTGTCACTTTAAAGTGTATTCTCTCTGAATTTACTAATTCAGAATCCCACAATTCCAACATGAATCTCTTAGCCTCCCATTTTGCTTGCTCAGTTTCCCAGTTACTACTGGTCTTTATGTTCTTCAAGATCTCTGCTATACTCTGTGTTGAAAAATAGATAAAGTAAAGACACGCAGAACTAGACTATCAAATGGTTCAAGTCCCTGATTTGTTATTCATTATCTGTGTAACCTTAGGCATGGTTCTCTTAACTGTGAAATTAATGTAAGAATAATACCTTGAATTTTAAGTAATAATAATACCCACCTCATTGTATTGTCACAAGAATTAAGTGAGTAATCATATATAAAGTATTTAGAAAAGTTCCTGGCATAAAGTAAGCAATAAATTACAGCTATTATGATTGAGTCCTTCATTTTTTCTTTATCTATTTTCGTTCCTCCCTTTTACTTAAACTCCATTTTAATGATTTTAAAGAACCTTCTATAAAGATGCCTATCCCCTTGTTTCCCAGTTCTTCCATTATGCCTTTCTTAGAAAATTCACATTCTGAATGAAAACTTTCATGCCCACAGAGAAAACCATATATACATGCAGAAAACCAGCATCATAATATAGCCAGTGTCACCAATTATCTGAGCTCTCAAGACTCCACAGAAACGGAACCTATTTCTTTGGTCAACTTCTCATTCTTCCATTCTCCAGAACAACTGTGGAAAACTTTCATCTTTCCTCCTCACTGCCAAGCCATTTCTGTTCCATTCCTTTATCCTCAGCATGATAACCTTCCTTTTTATTTTTGTGACAAAAGCCTTTAGTTGGTGCTCCCTAACAGAGCTGTCACCAATTCTCTAAACCTGCTTGTAATGACCACTGTTTTTCTTCTGCCCCTTATCATAACGGTGTTTCTGGTCCTCTTCCTATCAAAGGCGAATCCCCACAAATGTAAATGGATTCCATCTCCTTCTACTGTCTCTAAAGTCACATGCTTTCAATTTTCACCTCTTCTTTCATCTCCTAGAACCTCCTTATTAGCACCTAATTCTTTTTAGTCACTCCAATGTAATAAGATTCTTCTCTGAATCCTACATCTCCTTCCTCCTATGAACAGCCAAAAAGGAGAAAGAAGTCTGTTATCTATACTGACCATCCCCATTTTCTTCCTGCCTACTTATTTATTCATTCATTCCAGTCTATTCCGGTCTAGTTTCTGCTCCTACTTCTCAATGGATACACTCATGTTACTAAGTATGTCCACACCATTCAGTCCAGAGAATACGTTTTCAGATCTCCTCTTATTTAATCTTTCAGAAGCATTCAATAAAGTTGTCTACTCTCTCCCTCTTAAAGCATTCTCTTTCTTTCAACTTTAAAAATAGTATATTTTCCCCTTGCTTTTTTGGTCATTCCCCAGTCTCCTTTATTTTCATTTGTGTTTTCCCATTCCTTTCCTAAATAATTGTTAATATTGGCGTTCTTCAAGATTCTACTGTGGTCTTTTGTCTCATTCTGCACTCATTTTCATAGCTTCAATTATATCTCCATACTTATCATCTTTATGTCCTGCATTCTCAGATCTCCACACTACAGCCCATCTCTGTCCTTATCTTTGGGCATGTATGTCAAATATAATTATTAATTCCTTCATTGTTCATTCAACAGATACATAGTGAACATTTGTCATGCCCCAGGAACAATTCTAAATGGTAGGGATGTACATTGAACAAACACACAAAACTTCCTGCCTTCACAGAGCTTTATTCTATTGAGGGAGTTACATTAAATATAAACAAGTAATATAGACAGTATATTAGATAGTTGTGAATTCTCAGGAGAACCATAAATTAGGAAAGATGAATAAGAAACATTGATGATGTAACTTGGGTTATGTTTAGATAGCAGCCAAGGAAGGTGTCTCTAAGAAGGTAAGATTTCAGTTCTTCAGAGAGAACTGAAGACTGAGAGGAAGCAAAGGGCATAGAGAATGGCAAACTCCTGTGTTCTTTGAAACTTTTTATGATTTGCCTCCTCCCTCTCTAATCGAATTTTCAGCCATGTATATTAACTATTCACTGCCTAGCATTTTAAAAAAATTTCTTATGCCTTTCTTAATTGTTTCCTTTGCAATAAATGATAAACATGATCTATTTTATTATTTGAATAGTAGTGTCTTATCTTCATGCAAACAGATCCTCTTTTATTTTAGAAGTAAGCAGGATATAAATAATAAAATAAATCAAAGTAAAATACATCAGTATGTGAGTTGAGCTTTTACTTTGTAAAGAAAGGGCACTATGCTTAATAGAAAAAGAGATGCAAAGAAGCCGGATTGTAGTGGGTAGAGGTATGACTGAAAGGTAAAGACATGGAGTCACACTGTTTAGATTACTTATTCCAAAAGGTTGGCAGTGAAACACCTTCCAGATAAATTTGAAGTTAGATACAGCACAATTCTGACAGTTGGCTCTTAGTGAATTCTTTCAGGTTTTTAAAACTATTTAATTATGAACATAAGCCTTAATTAAGACAAATCTTTCTTCTGCCTAAATAAGAAACTGCTTAAATGTCGGAGGGCAAGACTAAAAGTTTCTGTCTAAACTCATTTTACAGTCTCCATATTTACATACAACGTGCCATGCTACCAGGAACCGCTAAGCACATTCTCACACAGGTTCAGGGCCATCCATGCTCCAGTAAGAACTTTGAACTTGAAGAAATATACAAGAAACCACTGAGTCAGAAGCAATTTCTACTACTCAAAGTACCATTTGTTGCCCTTTGAGTGTCCCAGATATATTCCTCAGATATTTCTGTTACCAAGACTCCCAGCTTAATCTTTGCAAGACTCACTATGTGAGATCGTGAATTTAGGGACCTTATTCTCTTTAGTGCAGATGTCAGAGCCGTCTTACTCATCATTCATGCCTTGACTGATCTTTCTGGAATCTAGAACTTTTACCATTAAAAAATATATGTTTTACATGTCTACAAATCTATATAATGAACATATTTATCCCTCTCAGGCTACAGTCCAAGGTATGGCCCTGAAATGGCTTCAGGTTTTTTCTTCAAAAATTCTATAGGATCCTATATCAGTTTTTCTTTTTTTTTTTTCCTTATGGTTGTTGTTGTTGTTTGATTTACCCCACCAGTAACATTTTTTTCTCAAACTAAACTGAACTGGCTCATCAAGATAGAGTAAAGTAAAAAGACATCTACAAAAAACTTGATACAGGCAAAAGCAGCATTTAAATGATTCAAAGTTTTGTTCTTACATGTCTTCAACATACTAGTTTATTATTCTTTTCAAAAAAACATTATTTTCTCAAACCAAAGGTATGAAATTATTACAATAAAAGCAAATTAAATATATTAAGTGCTATATAATTATCTCATTTATATGGCTAAGGTTATTAGATTATATATAATGTCTTTAAAATAACTCCTATTTGCAGTTATGTTTCAAACTGCAGATTTGACACACCAGCCAGGAGGAATGCTACAATTCCTACTGTGCTAAACTTACTGAAACAAATAGAAAAAACACTTTATTTTGTTTTGTTACTGTTTTACTATTTTGTAATTGGACTACCCTACAGGAAATACTCTTCTTTCTATCACTGAGTTAGTATAATAATCTTGTTTCATGCTCTTCCTTTATATACAACATAAGGATTTCTGAATTATTATTTTATATGAGATATAATATATAAAAATAATATATATATAAATATATATATATAAAATAATGACACAAAAAATTTAAAGATATTAATCAAAAGGTATGTTAGAACTACTTGTGATGGCAAATGTTCCTAATAATATGACTGAATGTATTTTTTGACAATGGAAATATGGGCACACATACTTATATCCACGTATCTATAAAATGCGACTACACAGTGATAGAGAGATAAGAAGCATTCTGAAAAAAAAAGTGTCTTCTCCAAATGTTTTAAATGATTAACACCATATATCTTACTATTCAAAGATTACAAAGTTGTTGTTTTTTTCCTTTCAATTATTAAATAAAATAAGGGTAAAAAGCAAAGTCTCCTTGTATACAAAGTAGTCTTGTAATTTATATCTGGAGACTATCATTTAGGGTTATATTCAGTGATGCTTATATATTATGTGTTCCATGGTTAATTTTGTCAAAATAAATAACTTTTATGAAAGTGCTAATATCTTCATAGAAGAATTAAAAACGATCTTTAGAAAATGCTTGATAACTCCACTCCATCTCTCCCTGGATTCCACATGTTAAGACCACCTTTAAAGAGAATTTTGTCACTGAAGTAAAAAATTCATTTACAAGGTTTTTAAGCTGGAGTAGCTTTATGAACAGTTGTGCTAACAGCAATGTTATTTCTAGTGAATAATGAAAAGTCTTATCACATTCTATTTAGAGAAAAAACAAACTTGTTAATATGCTAATTTTTTTTTTCTTAACCCTAATTCTCATTTAATGCAGACATCTTTGAGGGGGAAAAAAGGAGTGCATATAATGGTATATAACATCTAATTTGGAATTCTATATAAATACCACTTGTTCCTTAAGTACTATCAGCACTTACTGAGGATCAGATTATAAAGATACCAAAAAACTTTATTTTATATAAAAGCACACATAGAATTTCTTCAGGAACAGACACTTGTGAATGTAATAGTAACGAAAAATAAAAAGGAACTAAATATAATTTTGCAAATTACATCCTAAGGTATCATGTCCTAAAGCTCTATCCCAAAACTCACTATTTCTGATGATTTTACCATGTTATACAAATTCATTAAGAAAAATAAATAAATGCATTTATTTCATAAAACTTTAATTAGACACATCCTACAACATGTCTCTGACATTATCTATCCCTACAGAATCTCATTGATATTTCTCTTCCTACACCAAAGTCTATGGCATTTGATGGTGTTCACCCAGGTGTAGCATACTCAGTGATACAGAACTCTCTCCTGAGCAAAGAAGAGGGAATTAAAGAAATTAGAAGATAACAGGTTGCATATTCTAGTTGTAAAAAGTCACTTTAGGAAAAGTAAGTGCTTAAGTGGTCATATAAAAAGCCCAATTAAAACCAATTAAGTGGGCTTCCCTGGTGGCACAGTGGTTGAGAGTCCGCCTGCCGATGCAAACGACACGAGCCCGTGCCCCGGTCCAAGAGGATCCCGCATGCCGCAAAGCGGCTGGACCCGTGAGCCATGGCCGCTGGGCCTGCGCGTCTGGAGCCTGTGCTCTGCAGCGGGAGGGGCCGCAATGGTGAGAGGCCCACGTACCGCAAAAAACAAAAACAAAACAAAACAAAAAAAACAATTAAGCTTTGTCTCTTAGGATTTGTAAGCCTACATTTTTGAGCACTAAACTGAGTTGACAAGACCAATTAATAACATTCTTATCAAAGTAGAGAAATACTTCATTTACATTTACAAGTATATTATTTTGGTTTTGAAAAAATAGATAAACACTAACTTGACACTTGCTAAAATATTCTGTTAAAACAAGCAATGACCTGGGGCTCTATTTCGATTCATTTAAATGAAATATAAATTAAAAATGTTTGGAAAAATAAGGCTCATAGACGTTAAGAAGCTTACTAAAAATTACAGTGAGTCCGAGGGACAGAGCCAAAATTAAAACTCTGGAAGGATAGAAGACCGACCAATTGAAAGGTAAAGCAAATTAATTTTGGTTTAAGGCAGTTGAGTTTTGCATGACAAACATGCAAATGTCAAATAAGCATTTAGAGCTTTGGGTCTGGGGTTCAAGAAAGTGATATGGCAGACAATACAGATTTAAGAGACAATAACTAACACATAGACTACGAATAAAGGCAAAATAAGGAGGTATGATCACTAAACACATGAATGCAAAGTGAGAACAGGACCCAAGAGGAAAAATATTTTAGAGAGAATAGGAAAAAAAAAAAAGTGGATTAAATATTCTGCTTGAGGGAAGGAGACACAAGAGGGAGGGGATATGTGGATATATGTATACATATAGCTGATTCACTTTGTTATACAGCAGAAACTAACATTGTAAAGCTATTATACTCCAATAAAGATGTTAAAAAAAGATATACATATAAGATATATGGGGCTTCCCTGGTGGCACAGTGGTTGAGAATCCGCGTGCCGATGCAGGGGACATGGGTTCGTGCTCCGGTCCGGGAAGATCCCACATTCCACGGAGCGGCTGGGCCGTGAGCCATGGCCGCTGAGCCTGTGCGTCCGGAGCCTGTGCTCCGCAACAGGAGAGGCCACAACAGTGAGAGGTCCGCGTACCGCAAAAAAATACAACAACAAAAAGATATATGTATATACATATTTATGTGTATATATACATATGCATATATACACAATGGAATATTACTCAGCCATAAAAAAGAATGAAATAATGCCATTTATAGCAACATGGATGGACCTAGAGATTATCATACTAAGTGAAGTAAGTCAGACAGAGAAAGACAAATATCATATGATATCCCTTATATGTGGTATATTTTAAAAAAGGATACAAGTGAATTTATTTACAAAACAGAAACAGTCTCACAGGCTTCAGAAACAAACTTATGCTTACCAAACGGGAAAGGTGGGGGTGGGGAAGGGATAAATTAGAAATTTGGGGTTGACATGTACATACTACAATATATAAAATAGATAATCAACAAGGACCTACTGTATGGCACAGAGAACTCTACTATTATTAGGATATTATTTAGGATAAGGATATTCTGTAATATCCTAAATGGGAAAAGAATAGATACATGTATATGTATAACTGAATCACTTTGCTGTGTGCCTGAAACTAACATAACATTGTAAATCAACTATGTCAATATAAAATTTTTTTAATTAAAAGAAAAAATATTCTGCTTGAAATGAATAAAATAAACAAAAGAAAAACAAGATTTGTTTTTCTCTAAAGTTATAATGACATGTAATTGCTTATATTCAACTAGTACATAAATTTAATAACCAACACAATGTGTTAAGGTAGACAGAGGGGAACTTCAACTTCTAGACAGAATGTAGTAGGTCACAGTAGGTCAATCAATGCTCTAATTGCCAAAAACTAGAAAAAGCTCAATAAACCACAAACATTTTCAGAGGCATCAGAGATCTGAAAAAGCAAGGAAAATTACACAAACTAAATTTCTTGAGAAGGGAGAATGTTCTCAAGATGAGTTGAGGAGAAATTACCAAAACTTTTAGTGATCATTGGCACAAATGAAGGGGTGCTATAAGTGGAACATTAAGAGGACAAACATGTCTGTCTCCCTGCTGGATATATGCAGAATTCTAGTGTTGTGTGGGAGGCTTATGGAGACTAAAAAGTTCTAAAAGGCAAACAGTAAAAAAAAGGAGGGGGGGAAGAGGGAATAGGGCATGAAATAAAAACTGTTAGAAACAAAAGGAGAAAATTGACAAATCTCAAATCATACTTGAAGAGTTTAACAACCCTCTCTCAGAAAAAAATAAATATTTAAATAAATAAAAATCAGTAAGGATACTGAAGATCTAGATAACACTATCAACTGTCTCTAATTGACATTTATAGGACACTACAACAAACAATTGAAGAATAAACCTTCTTGTCAAGTCAACATGAAATATTCACTAGGCATAAACCATATGCTGAGATAGAAATCAACTTTGAAAATATTAAAATCATAGAGATTTTATTTTCTGGCCATAATCTTTTACAATTGATAAATCAACATTGACACATCTTGATCACCCAAAGTCCATAGTGTACTTTAGGGTCACTAAAATGTTCAGGTCTTTTGCCCATATATATATATATATATATATATATATATATATATATATATATATATATATATATATATATATATATATTTTTTTTTTTTTTTTTTTTTTTTTTTTTTTTGCGGTACGCTGGCCTCTCACTGTTGTGGCCTCTCCCGTTGCGGAGCACAGGCTCTGGACGCACAGGCTCAGCGGCCATGGCTCACGGGACCAGTCGCTCCACGGCATGTGGGATCTTCCCGGACTGGGGCATGAACCTGTGTCCCCTGCATCGGCAGGCGGACTCTCAACCACTGCGCCACCAGGGAAGTCCCCCATTGTATACTTTGAGTAAAAGTCCTTTATCAAATGTGTCTTTTGAAAATATTTTCCCAGTATGTGACTTGTCTTCTTATTCTGTTGGCAGTGTCTTTGCAGAGAAATTTTTAATTTTAATGAAGTCCAGATTATCAGCCTTTCTTTCACAGATCATGCCTTGGTATTGTATTTAAAAGTTATCAGTGACTCAAGATCATCTATGTTTTCTCCTATGTTCTGGGAATTTTCTAGTTTTGCATTCTACATTTAAGTCTATGATCCACTTTGAGTTAATTTTTGTGACGGCTGTAAGGTCTGTGTTTATATTCATTTTTATGCATGTGGATGTCCAGTTGTTCCAGCCCCATTTATTGAAAAGACTATCCGGTATCCATCATATTGCCTTTGATCCTTTGTCAAAGATCAGTTGACTATATTTGTGTGGGTCTGTTTCTGGGCTATCTATTCTGTTCCATTTATCTGTCTGTTCTATAGTCAATACTACACCACAATATTGTAGCTAGAATGTCTTAAAATTAGGTAGTGTAAATTCTTTGACTTTGTTCTTCTCCTTCAATGTTGTACTGGCTATTCTGGATCTTTTACCTCTCTGCATATACTTTAGAAATCAGTTTGTCAATATCCACAAAATAACTTGCTAGGATTCTGACTGGGATTGTACTGAAGCTAAAGATCAACTTGGGAAGAAGTGATATCTTAAGAAAACTGAGTCTTCCTATCGAGGAACATGGAATCTCTCCATTTATTTAGTTTTTCTTTGATTTTGTCCATTGGAGTTTCATAGTTTTTTTCATATAGATCTTACATATATTTTGTTAGATTTATACCTAAGTATTTCATTTTGGGGGTTGCTAATGTAAATCATAATGTGTTTTGAATTTCACATTCCAATTGCTCATTGTTGGTATGAGAAAAACAATTGATTTTTGTATATGAACCATGTATCTTGCAACCCTGATATAATGCTTATTATATCAGGAGGTTTTTTTGTCAGTATTCCAGGAGGGATTTTTGTCAATATTTTTCAGATTTTCCACATAGACAATCATGTCATCTGTAAACAAATACAGTTTTATTTCTACCTTCTCAATCTGTATACCTTTTATTTCCTTTTCTTGTTTTATGCATTAGTTAGGACTTCCAATATGGTATTAAAAAGGAGTGTTAAGAGTGGACATTCTTGCTTTGTTCTGAATCTTATCAGGTAGATCATCTTTTTATTTGGGTCTTTTTTCTTTAAAAATTTGGGTCTTTTTTTCTTTAAAAATTTAAAAAATTTAAATAATAAATAATAAATTTAAATAAAAATTTAAAATAATGATGTATGCATCCATAATCTTTTTTCTTTTTATTTATTTAGAAAATTTTTTATTGAAGTATAGTTGAGTTACTATATCATGTAAGTTTCTGGTGTACAGCAGAATAATTCAGTTATATATATATATAAAGATATCCAAAAATATACTGCTGCAATTTATGTCAAAGGGTGTCTTGCCAATGTTTTCCTCTAGGAGTTTTATTGCATCCAGTCTTACACTTAGGTCTTTAATCCATTTTGAATTTATATTTGTGTATGGTGCTACAGAATGTTCTAATTTCATTCTTTTACATGTAGCTGTCCAGTTTTCCCAGCACCACTTATTAAAGAGACTTTTCTCCATTGTATATTCTTGCCTTTTTTGTCATAGATTGACCATTAATTGATTAATTAATTGATTGAACATTAATCAATATCTTACCACTTTTATTCAACATAATTTTAGCCACAGCAATCAGAGAAGAAAGAGATAAAAGGGATCCAAACTGGAAAAGAAGGAAAACTGTCACTGTTTGTGGATGACATGATACTATATACAGAAAATCCTAAAGACACTACCAGAAAACTTATTAGAGCTCATCGATGGATTCAGTAAAGTTGCAGGATAAAAAATTAATACACAGAAATCTGTTGCATTACTATACATTAACAATGAAAGATCAGAAGGATAAATTAAGGAAACAATCCCATTTACCATCACATCAAAAAGAATAAAATACCTATGAATAAACCTACCTGAGAAGGCAAAAGACCTGCACTCTGAAAACTATGACACTGATGAAAGCAATCAAAGACACAAACAGGGCTTCCCTGGTGGTGCAGTGGTTGAGAGTCCGCCTGCCGATGCAGGGGACATGGGTTCATGCCCCGGTCTGGGAAGATCCCACATGCCGCAGAGCGGCTGGGCCCGTGAGCCATGGCTGCTGAGCCTGCGCGTCCGGAGCCTGTGCTCCGCAACGGGAGAGGCCACAACAGTGAGAGGCCCGCGTACCACAAAAAAAAAAAAAAAAAAAAAAAAAAGACACAAACAGATGGAAAGATATACTATGGAAGAATCAATATTTTAAAAATGATCATACTATCCAAGGCAATCTACAGATTAAATGCAATCCCCATCAAACTACCAGTGGCATTTTTCACAAAACTAGAACAAAAGATTTTTACTTTTGTACAGAAACACAAAAGAATCCCAAATACCAAAGCCATCTTGATAGGAAAACATGGAGCTGGAGGAATCAGGCTCCCTGATCTCAGACTATGCTACAAAGCTACAGTCATAAAAATAGCATGGTACTGGAAAAAAAATACACAGATCAATGAAACAGGATAGAAAGCCCAGAAATAAACCCACTCACCTATGGTCAATTAATCTTTTTTCCAAATATAGTAAAAATGGTAAGGGTACTTTAGTTTTGTAATAAACTGTGAAACTGTCTTCCAAAGTGTCTGTAAACTTTCCCCTAAATTATGCTTTAATTGCATCTGACATATTTTGAAGTTTTATTTTCATTATTATTCAAAATGTTTTTTAAAATTTCCCCTGTGATTTCTCCTCTGAACCATGGTTATTCTTAAATTTGTTGTTTAATTTCTAAATAGTTAGGCCACTGTAAGTAAGTGGCTGGAAGTAAGCAAGAGAGAAATTGGCTGGAAGTAAGTAAGTGGGAAATTGAGTCACAAAATATAAGGTCAGAGAATCAGTCAAGAGAATCTGAAATACAAGGGGTATTGTAGGAATTTTCCCTTTTACTTTAGGTGAGGTAGGAAGCCAATGAGGGGTTTTGATCAGAGGAGAAATATGATCTGACAAATTAATAAGGTCATTCTAGTTGCTGTGTGGAGAACAGACTTTATGGAGCCCATTTGGAAGTATAGTCCTCAACCTTGGCTGCATTCTGGAATCACCTGAGATGCTTTAAAAATACTGATGCTAACTAAAGTCTCCACAACACACACACACACACACACACACTTCTCACTTAATTGGTCTGGAGTTTGGCTTAAAAATTGGAAGTTTTTAAACTTCCCTTGTCCCCATGGTGATTCCAATGTGCATTCAAGGTTCAGAACTACTGAGTTTGAACATTCTGAATATATTTTCTGAAGAATTCTAATAGAGTGCAGAGTATGGGAAAAATGAAGAATAAAAAGTGTCAAGAATGACCCACTTGTTTGGCTAGCCTGACTTCTGGTAAACTTCAAGGTGAATTAGTGGTAATGGAGAGGTCTAGGTTGGCTGAGGTTCCTTTCATGTACCATATTCCCAAAAACTGTGCACCACAGTGGTTTCCCATTTATGTCTTCACCTTTTCTCTTAGCCTATAGTCTCCTAGCCCTTCTTCAGAGCTCAGCTCAATTAACTCCCTTGGGGAATCTTCCTTGTCAAATCATCCTATAATCTACACTCTTACCAATACAATTCTCCTTTGGAGAATTATCTTAGTTACAATTAAATATACATTTATGTGGTTATTTGATAAATGCCTACCTCTTCTCTCATTACACTATGATGATAAAGCTCATGAAAATTTGCTCAAGATTGTAACTCTCGTGCCCGATTGTGCTTTGCACACTTAAGAATTTAATGGGGCTTCCCTGGTGGCGCAGGGCTTCCCTGGTGGTGCAGTGGTTGAGAGTCCGCCTGCCGATGCAGGGGACTCGGGTTCGTGCCCTGGTCTGGGAGGATCCCACATGCCGTGGAGCGGCTAGGCCCGTGAGCCATGGCCGCTGAGCCTGTGCGTCCAGAGCCTGTGCTCCGCAATGGGAGAGGCCACAACAGTGAGAGGCCCGCGTACCACAAAAAAAAAAAAAAAAGAATTTAGTGAATATTTGAACCATGTCTAAGAGTAGCTATCTCCACAAACTTTCAATGTCATTGTGTTTTCAGTGGCCTTGTATCTATTATACTAGAATCACCCTTTTAGATATAAATGCTAGTAAAGTTCACAAATACATACATTTCTCAAAACAATAAAAAAATTAGTGTAATAACAAAGCCCTCTTTCTTACTCAAATCTGCTAAAATGCCACAGATGAGATTTGAGACTCTTGTATGTAAAGTATAACTTCACTCTTTTTTTTTTTTGATCAGTGTTGAATTTTTATTTCAGAAAAACATCAAAAGTTATTGAGTGGAGTATGTTAAAATTATCCTTTTCTTAAAATTAATTTTTATTGGAGTATATTTGATTTAAAATGTTGTGTTAGTTTCTGTTGTACAGCAAATTGAAACAGTTACACACATACATATATCTACTCTTTTTTAGATTCTATTCCCATATAGGTCATTACAGAGTACAGAGTAGAGTTCCCTGTGCTATACAGTAGGTCCTTATTAGTTATCTATTTTATATACATAGCAGTGTGTATATGTCAATCCCAATCTCCCAATTTGTCCCTCCCCCCACTTTCCCCTTTGGTAACCATAAGTTTGTTTTCTACATCTGTGGCTCTATTTCTGTTTTGTAAATAGGTTCGTTTGTACCACTTTTTTTAGATTCCACAGATAAACAATATCAAATGATATTTGTCTTTGTCTGACTTACTTCACTCAGTATGACAATCTCTAGGTCCATCCATGTCACTGAAGTGGCATTATTTCATTGTTTTCTATGACTGAGTAATATTCCATCGTATATATGTACCACAACTTCTTTACCCTAACTTCATTCTTAAAATTCAATAAACTGCACTATCAATTAGTATATTTAATTACACTCCAATATACACACAAAATTTTTAAATTCTATTAGAAAACATAACCATGTTACAAATATATATATATAACTTATCCTAAATTATAATCTCAAATTATAAATTGAAATTCAAATTTTATGTTAAGGCTCACTGTAATTCTTGCTACAGATAGTCCTAATAAATCCTAATACCATTTAATTTCCAATCTAATATAAAGAGCCTGAGGTTATTAAAGAAATTAATTAAAACCACAAATAAACACCTGATACATCTATATTTCAAGAATAGCAGTCAAGATCAAAAACTGAGTATATAAACTGAAATTTAAAAAACCAATACAAGGAAATCATCCCTTGATGATGGTAACTTGTTTTCTTATCAATAACCTCCTAACTGTGACTGTTTCTAGGGTTTTATTTTATTCTAGGGTTTCTATTGCTCCTCACCACTGGTTTTGTTTTAATCTTCTCTTATGATTTTAAAATTAATAAATACATGTTAATGACTTACAAAATGTTCTGCACATCACTGGATTCTATTTAAACACTTTATACAAGCCATCCCTTTTACCGGGAGTCCTACCCCAAGGCACTATGCTCTGAATGCAGAGGTTGAGGGCAGTTCACCCCTCGACTCTGGCACCCAGCCCACACTTGGTATTTGGCAGGCCCCATAATTGCACTGATTTGAATAATCAAGAATAGAAAAAAGCTTGCCTACTTTTGTTTTTAGGAAACATATATGATAACTACAATCACTTCTAAGCACAAGATAAACCTGGAATGTGATAAGACATTCAAAGATATTCAATTGAATTATGCTACAAGGAACATGTAAGTGTGACTCTGTGTGTGTGTGTGTGTGTGTGATATATATGTTGTGTGTGTGTATTTAATAGTTATATGTTTTCAAACACCGAGGGTTTCTTTCCAAAGTGCGTTTTAAAACCTGAGTACTGTAACATTAACAGATGAGCCTGGATTGAGTCAAGTCCAAATAATCTACCATGTTACATACTTATGAGGATATAAAATATAAAACTTAAGTTAAGGAATGTATTCATATCCTAAATAGACTGTTTGGAAATTTGTGTAAATATACTACTTCTGTGCAACATCATATATAAAATGTATTTATTGTTACATATAAGCAGATAAAAATAATAAATAATAAGAGGCATACAATAATTTAGCATGTTTAGATAATCTTAAGCTTGCTCATATATTTATAGATTGCAAATAGTATGTATTAGTATTGATATAGTCAAGATATCTTTCTGGAATAACTATATCACCTATAGAAATATATGGAACAAAAATATTTATCATGACCCTTAAAAGCAGGTAAATATTTTGGTGGAAGTGCTGAAAGAACAATCAATTCTCTAAAAATTTCAAGTGAGCAGAATAATCCTGAAGAAATATGAATTGCAAGACAAGTCCTGTATTACTACCAAATAAAAATAGACTTTCATTTTAATGGAATGACTGAACCTAAGCAATGATTCTCAGGCTTCAATTAATGCTTCTAACTGGCTCAAACTTGCTACCCAATGATTTTTAATTATTTAATATATTTTACTCATATGCAATCATTTAACTATAATTATATGTCAAAACTAGTAATTTATTTCTTTACAATGAAAAAATTTCTTACCCTTGTTTCACTATTAAAAAGAAAAAATCTGATTCCTCAAACAGCTTTTTCATCCAAACTGTTTAAATTTCAACACAGTTCTTAGCCCTGGGTGAGAAATGTCTCAAGCAATATTCCCTTACAGAATATGAAATTATAAGCAACATCTAAGTGGATGAAGGAAGAAATGAAATATGGAGGAAAAATATGACAATGACAAATATAATACCAGTAAGTAATTTAACCTTATTGTAAATCATTTTTCTTACCCATCTTAAAAAAAAAAAAAAAAAGAAAGATTGCTCTAAACTCTCCTCAAAGATAGAGGGAGATACTGGCAGGATAACTGGTTTGTAAACACAGCACAGATATCAACTAAAGGTATCACCTATGATGTCCAATGACAGACACCCATTTCCACTAAAACTTGATGGAAGTTGATGTTATGGAAGACTTCTGAATAAAATGACTACTATTATTTATTCTATTTGCCAGCCAAAGTAATGGCCCTTAAAATGGGTGAGAACTATAGGGCTAAAAGTTAGGACATGTACTAAATTAACTAAATTTCTTAGGAGGTTTCTTGGAAGATATTAGGAAGGTTGAAATTTAAACATCAGGAGCATTTTTTTTTAAAGAGTACAGAGTATACCATATGGCCTCTCATTGAATCCTAGAAAAAACTTCTTTGTGCACTAAGAAAAAGATTTATTCATGATTCACTGATTTATTAAGTAAATATTGATTGATTAAATTTTAAAATAGAGGCAATTCCTCAGAGAGTCCCACGGGTACAAAACTTTATAAAGGAGTTAAATAGACAAAAAACACATCACAATGAATATTTTCCAATAAATATCAGCTATCATGTATGTACTTTAGTAGATGCCATGATTCTTCATCCATTTATAAAAATAATTGATAAACTATAATATCACAACATTGAATTTTCATAGGTACCTCATTGTGGTTAACTAGTGTCAAACCGGAGAGTAACATTATACTGTTTCATAATGTACATGGTTCTTCAACCACAAGCATAACAGATAAATGCTAACTGATTCAGTGGCATTGACATGGATACCTCAAGTTGGCTGCATATTTGTGATTTTAAAATTGCAACTGACGATTTAATTCTTAATCATGCCTGTTCACTTGCATGAGTAATCTAGGAAATGTAACTTATTCAATTTCAAGAAACAGCCCAGAAACTAGGAGATATGACACCTCAGTAAATGTTCTAAGTCACACTTATTAATAACATTGGAAGAGCTTCATAGTATTTTTACTATTAATCAGAGAAAATCACAAATTCATAATATATGTACCAAACAATTCTTTGAAATTTATTTTAATTGGTTTATGTCAAATTTGCTCTTAACGAGGGGTCAGTGAACTATGACCCATGGGACAAATCCAGCTGGCTGCCAATTTCCATAAATAAAATTTCATTAGAACACAGCCACAACAATGCAGCCACACCCGTTGGATGATATAGTCTATGTGGGTGCATTTGCACTATACCAGCACAACTGAATAGTTCCAATTAGAGACCATATGACCCAGAAAGCTGAAGATACTATCCAGACTTCTACATAAACTGTTTGCTTACTTCTGCTTTAGACTATCAAATTACCATGTTCTGTTTATTGAAGCAACAAATTCAGAAAAAGTAAATCTAACCAGTTAGCTATCTTCACCAGTTGTCAGAATGGGACACATTTTTTTCTTCCCAAAAAATGGAGTAAACACAAACACTCTCGATGGATAGAATTCATTATACATCACAATAACCTGTAGAAATAATAGATAAGAAAGGGTAGAAATTTTCTTTTAAATGTAGTGTGCTGATATATGAGAAATGGTAAATAGAAAAACTAAACTGCAATGTATATCTTCTAGAAGAGAAGACTATTACAGAAAAAAAATAGAATCAGCTATTGTGTTATATGTGGAATGAACCTAAATTAATTAGAATGAGCAATAACAAAATATACCAATGTACTTATAAACAATAATGAATTATCTATAAACCCATTCTATTATTCTTCTTAAGATGTAGAAAATGCCAAATATAATTACAAAATACATATTCAAAACATGTAAACCACTAATTTTCCACTTGTAAAAGCCTGATTCAAAAAGCAATTTACTTTATGGTTTACTTAAGCTTTGTAACTACATTAAAATATGATAGTATATACACAACAGCTTGTTAACAGGATTATCATAACATTACAATCATAATGTGGCACTTCAATTATGGATACTTAAAATTAAAGCTAATCCTCACAGTACCAATTTTTATCTCCTAAATAATTTTAGCTATTAGCTGCTCATTCAAAGTCTGTATCTAAAATGATAAGCATTCTAGAGTAAGACAGCTCTCTGTATTTTTCTTTGGTAGCAAAACAAAGGCTGTATCCTTTCTCTGTAGTCTTTAACACACAATCTTTTGCTACTAAGGGAAAAATGCAATTTTTTTTTACCTTAGTTAAATACTATCTATTTATGTTGTTGCTAATGCTGTTGTTTTAAATAGTAACTTCTAATATAATAATACATATTTTCTGTTTTGGTTTTATCATTCTAAATGTATCAAGTGGTCATAAAATAGCAGTTACAATATTAATTTGATTTTTTTCTGTAAATATTTCTTTTAAGAAAATATTGTCTAGTTACACAGTGGGCACCAGGTTGAAAGAACCAATGCTCAGATTAATGAATATGATAATGCGTTTTATAAGTATATAACTGCATCAAGTCATGCCTGATTTACTTGTGCTGTTGTTTCCCAAAATTTATAATTAATAAGTATGCAATCATTTCTAACATTCAAGTACTAATTAAAGTTCAAAGTAGAGGGCTTCCCTGGTGGCGCAGTGGTTGGGAGTCTGCCTGCCAATGCAGGGGACACGGGTTCAAGCCCTGGTATGAGAAGATCCCACATGCCGCGAAGCAACTAAGCCCGTGTGCCACAACTACTGACCCTGTGCGTCTGGGGCCTGTGCTCTGCAATGGGAGAGGCCCCCGCTCTCTGCAACTGGAGAAAGCCCTCACACAGAAACGAAGACCTAACACAGCCAAAAATAAATAAATTAATTTTTTTTTAAAAGTTCAAAGTAGAGAAAAACAGTAAATTAACATAGCTCTTAATTCATATATACCAATTGCTACCAAATCCATAAATAATCCACAAGTATTAGGTATATATTTGGTTTTATTAAACATTAGTGAAAATATAGAACTTTTCTTCTACTTCCCATGAATGGTGAAAAAATTAAATTATCTTTGGCCCATTTGAAACTGAATGACAAATCTTGCTTTCACTCATCCCTGAAGTGAATGAAAGTAACATTCTTAAGTTATGCAGTAAACAGATAATACCAAATGTATGTGTGTGTGCATACACGTGTGCATATTTGCACACATATGTGTAAACTGTGTGTATACATATGTATTCATAGTACACAAATTACATTAACTTAATTACACGGAATATATAATCAAATGCAATTAATTACATATATTTTTACATAATTAATCATTTTCCTAATGCTTAACCTACGTTTTCTAAGCTGCATTTCAATAATGTTATTAAAGTAGTTCCATCATCATTATCTAGAAAAAGTGATGGTGTGCTTTTGTCTTTATATTTTATAAAATTTGAAGATATTCAGCCTGGTTGCCCTCTTTCTGTTAGGTGACACAAACCATAGACACGTGCTTATGTGCATAGTAGAGTGTGTGCCTCTCTCTAAGAGAAATGAAAAAGATAAGATATTCTCCTCTGCATGGAAGAAAAGAGGATACTCTTGTAACCTGCTTACTGGGGGCGGAGGGTGGGGTGTGTTTTCCAGAGATTCCTGCTGATCCCTTTAGCAAAAAAAAAACTTGGAGAAATATAATTATTATAGGATCAAGAAATATGATTAAAATAGGAAGCTTACGCATTGCTTCTGCATCCAATTTCACAGGTCAAACTTTGCATGTAGTTAAAACACACACATACACACACATGGGCATTTATAATTACCTTTATTTTTGTAAACTTTGAAAACAAAAATATGTTACTAATATTGAATATGTAATCACTGATCATTATATAACATATTCAGGACTTTAAACAATTTGTGTTTACTTTTCATACCATTAAACAACCTGATTTCATTAGAAATATTTTAATAATTTCTCATTTTATTTTATACTTCTCTTCAACACCACTTCAAATTTTCTCATGCCTTAGATTTGTTTTCTAAACTACTTATTCAATTCACTATTCATAAATATTTAGGTTTCCTTCTCTTCCCCCTCCTCTTTTTTTACCATTATAAAAGAATTTCATTGAAAGTTGTGCATAAAACTGTAATTCTAACAGATATGTCTAAAAAGCAAATGAATCTCCAAACTTCAAATGCTGTCAAGCTGCAAGATTTCCTTGACTGGGACAGGGAGATTCATATAGAGATAGAAATAAAGATAGAAATTAATAGAGATAGAGTACATATATGTGGACATATATCTATATATATACAAACACACATTTCTGCATGTTATATATATATATATATATATATATATATATATATATACATACACACACAAATTTATCTACAAGTGTAAGGTTAAGTAGGATAGTGATAATATTCTTATCTTCAAGTCTTATTCAGATGGCCAAATTACTCATAGAGACAGTCTTTTACTTCAATTCATGTGGAAGTACCAGTTAAAGAAATACCAGTGTAGTTTAACCATTATGCTTAGCAAGGGATGCAAAATTAATATAACTAAAACAATAAGCAACTAAAACAATATCTAGGTACCAGGAGTAACACATCCCTTAGATCAGATGGCAAACAGCCTCAGTACCACTAGATATTAACAGAGGAATGAAATTAAAGTTGTATTTTGTAAACTAACACATCTAGAAGGGAAAAACTGAAAAATACTTATTTTTAATGTCTTTGAATCTCTTTTCAGACCTCACTCTTTCAATGAAAAGTTTAGATTGCTATTTATATTCCTTCTACCTCTCAAAGTCTAAAGTAAAGCAATAGCTTTAAAGGATTTTTACCTTTCGACTTAAATGATATTTAAAATGTACTGTATCTCTTAAAATTATTTTCCTAATTTACATAGTTATACCTTCAGTTTTAACTCTGGATACATGGCAGGGTTTATGTACACCTACAATTACTATTACACGCACCAGAAAAAAAGCCAAGAATATAAACTGTGCAACTCAACATCACCATCTAGTGACAGAATTCCTAACACGTGACAAAGCTGAGCAAAAAGGAATAGATTTCAGAGATATAATGTCCTGGTAGTTTATCTTTAGAATAATCACCTAAATGTAACAGCTCTCACTGAATATGTATGGCTCTACATATAAAATACTAACCCTTAATTGGCTATGTCTGTACTCTAAAATGTAATTTATATTCTCACCATCAAGGTATATCCACAGATCTCACAAATCTATATTTTTGTGTATTAAGTCATTATCAGAAAGCTTCATATAGTTGTTTATATTTTTTTCTTAATGAACTATATTCTATATGTAACTTTTCTTTCAGATTTTGACACCCCATTTTCTTAAGTTATTCAACTGAAGTACCTTCCAATTTCATTATTTCTACTACACATGGCCCACTACTTCCTTGGGAAGTAAAAAGGTGACAGAGACACCACGTTTTTTAAAAAGGTCCCACTTTTCCCCTTGATGTTTAGAAATGATTACAGGGGCTATGACAGGTGCAAAATATAATACAGTAATTAAATCACTTTGGTATGATAAGAGGGTTGAATTGGCAGAGATAAGGGGAAAAAATGAAAAGAAATGGAGAATTTCACCTCTAAATTCATTCTTATCATACTATAGACAGAGATTTCACCTGGAGATGATACATATTTTTCTGTCCTTAAAATTTTTTCATGTCATCATTTTCAGAAATCCTGTACAGTGTTTCCACACAGCCATGGAACTACAATGGACTCTATAAGTTAGACAAAAAATATTCCCTCTGGCATTCTACATTCTAAGACCACACCGAAGTTTTCCAGTCAATTCCATTATGTATGACATATGTAATTTATTTGAAATAAGCACTATACACCATTCAATAGAAATAATGTATACAAACATTGTAATACTTTGTATCTTCATTTTCTTAATGTTTCATAAATTACAAAGCATTCTCCCTACATTATTGTTGTTCATATCAATCCTATTAAGTTTTTAATCCTATCTTACAAAAAAGACTAAAAAAGACTAATTTATCTAAAATCACAGTTGGAGGCTAAAATCTGATTTTTGCCACTTATCCTAGATTTTGTATCTTATTTTATTCTTCTCATTTTTCCTTCTTACTTCATTATTTTTCTTTTTTCTTTTTTTTTTTTTTTTAGATGGAGAATTTTAATTAAATTGGAACAGTTAAGACCAAAAAAGGAAAGTGGACATTGTCAGTGTATCTTCAGCCCTTGCCTTAACGGGTGAATGAACACAACTTGAAACACAGGTGACTCTTGCTGGTCTATGAGATAGTGAAGGGAGCTTCTCAATATTTAAATATATTAATATAACCAGTTATAGAAATCTAAATATAAAACCAATCTCCTATAGGGTTTGAGAAGGCATTCACCATATCCCTAAATAGTTTAACATTCCTTATTCAAGTTTAATCATCTCTTTAGAAAGGGAAAACAGTGATAGTACTTGTTGAACCAGAATTACTATCAAAATTCAAAAAGCTGGCCATATTTATTTAGCCACAAGCCAATCTTATTTAAATCAGGACAGAAATATTACATCAGCCATTCATGATCTGAATTCTAGTGTATGAGATCAATTTAAATATGGTACACATAAAAAGTCATGAGACATTTGTCTCATAATAAATAAGGCAGTGGCCAACTATTACTCATTAGTAGCTTTTTTGAGATAAGCTATCAAGTCTGCCCTTTCTCCCTTCTTCTTAACGCCAGCGAAGATCATTTTTGTTCCAGGGATGTACTTCTTGGGATTCTCCAAATACTCCATCAGCGTCTCCTCTCCCCAGAGGTGATGCCTTCGTTCTTGTTGGCATCTGTGTAAGAGAATCCGACAGCCTGTCCTGTCTTTTGCCCAAACAGACCACGGAGATTTGGCCCGGTCTTGTGCTTGCCTCCCTTTTCCACAGTATGGCACTGGGCACACTTCTGAACAAAAATCTTCTTGTCCTTCTCGACATCACCCATTTTTAAATCGTTCTTTCTCCGTGCGCGACTCAGAGGTTCCCGCTCGCAAGCCGGACATCCCGCTCTCTAATCCCAAGAACACGCCAGTCCGCGCCTATGTATCTCATTATTTTTCTAATCATTCATAATATGCTCCCATTATAGAAAATTTAGAACAGAAAATTATAAGCCTAAGAAATGTGTAAGCCCACCACTCAGATATAATAGCTATTTTGCTGTATTTTATTCCTATCTTTTTTCTCTTTATTCTTTATATTCAATGGAGATCATGTTCTACGTGCAATTTTGTTTCCTGGTATTTTTCAGTGAACATGATGATACTCGTGTCACTCAAAAACACTGTGTTAAAGATCATTTTAATATCCAGATATAACTAAATATGCCATAATTTATCATTATGTATATATATTTATTGATATACCATATATATTATTTTATATTCTAGAAACTTCATTTTCTTATTATTTCCTTAATAGTAGACAATTAGGTTCTATTCAGTTTGTTTACTGTTATATTTTATAATTTGAGAAACAGTTTCAGATTGTCCATAATTTCTATGTCTTGTGCATAGTATATTTCATGAAGTTAAATTTATATGAAAAGGGGTATGTTTGTTTCAAGGTTCTTAGTAATTATTGGTACACTCCCTTCCTTAAATGCAGAAGTAATTTCAATTCCTCTTGATCTCTGAGAATGGGACAATGGCTCTTACCAGTCCATCTCCAGCACTCAAAAATCTCCTCCTCGCTGAACTGCAGTAACATCAATAACCAAGAATTAGTACTTTTTATGTAATTTATATTTTGCTTGCCATTAGAGTTGAATATTTTAAGGGTTTCTTAATCATACTTTGCCAATTAACCACTGAGCTCCTAAATTTTTTTGCATCTCTTACACTCATGGCAATACAGAACACTGATGTTGTCTTTAAATTTTGTGATTTTTTGCCATATAAAGAAGTTTTTTTTGTTTTGTTTGTTTTTTGTTTTTTTTTTTGCGGTACGCAGGCCTCTCACTGTTGCGGTCTCTCCCATTGCGGAGCACAGGCTCCGGACGCGCAGGCTCAGCGGCCATGGCTCACGGACCTAGCCACTCCGTGGCATGTGGGATCTTCCCAGACCGGGGCACGGACCCATGCCCGCTGCATCGACAGGTGGACTCCCAACCACTGCGCCACCAGGGAAGCCCCAGAAGCTTTTTTAATGCAGTCAAAGCTTAGTTTTTTCCTCAACTACTTATTGGATTATTATCTCTTTCCCCATCCAAACCTCAGAGATAGTCACTTTCATAGTTTATTGGACTGTGGCTGTCTCATTTATTTATTTATCTCTTTAATATACACGAAACTTCCTTTAATACCTGTGAGGTAAAAATATAAGGTGATTTCTTTTTTCTAAACAGCAAAACAACTGCCTCATACCATTTGCCGAACAATTCAACATGCCCTGGATGACTGGGGTACTCTAATATAACTACTTCATAGGATCTTCATAGAATAGGTAATACACAGAAAAGTTCACAAATTTCCATTTTTATCTTAAAACTGACCATATTACTAAATTCTTTTATTAATTTCTAGATTGTTTTTGTTGTTAATTCCATAGAGGTTTCTACATACAAGTCATGTCTTTAGAAAATAATAGTCACCGTGTCTCCTCCATATCATATTTGTTAATTTTGGTTTTATATCCATTACTATGTTCTGATTCCAGTTTTACTCTTCATTTTTTGAGAGAGAGTGTGCATGATGTGTATGTGTGATGTGTGTGAACGTGGTTTAGCCTTACCCTAGACTCTCCTTTGATGATAATTCCATTGGTGAGAGAAAGGTGAATGTCATGTTAGCAACTCAAAAACATCCCTCTGGGGCGATGCTGTCCAAACCATAGCCACTAACCACATGCAACAATTTGCATTTAAATTAATAAAAATTAAATAAAATTAAACATTCAGTCCTTCAGTTACACTAGCCACAGTTCAAGTGCTCAGACACACCATATCAGAGTCCCAATTAATTCTGTTGGAGAAAGTTATTTAAAATTTTTAAATCCCAAAATATGTTTCTCTCTGACACACATTTTCCTAAACCAAGTATTTTCTTAGGCATCTGGTTAGACTCTCCTTTCTGATTCCATGCACTATCATTCGAAATCAGATGCTTTCCCATGGCTACAAATATCAAAATACTTAACAAATCCCAGGCTGCAACCTCCAGTCTTTTTCCTGAGTTGCAGAGTTGTACTTTCCTTTGCCTACTGCAAATTTACACATGAGTTTACCATAGCTATCTCAAATTCATCTGAAAATTAAAATCGTCTTACTTAATCCTCCTCTTCTTTTCTCTTTCCCTATCTCAATTAATGTATATCCAAATACTCAAAATAAAAACATCTGAGTTTAAACTTACACAGTGCTGTATGTCAATTATATCTCAATAAAACTGGAAGGGAAAAAAAAGTTGAATACAAAGTCAAAAAAATTTTTTGACTTGCCCTTGATAAATGTCCTTCTTCTTATTTTTTATCTTTATCAATAATTCAACAAATAATTATTAAGCACCTAATACGCTAATACTATGGTAAGGCTAAGAATACAAAGGAGAGGAAAATAGCAATCCTCTTACCCTCATGAGATTTACTATCTAGTAGGATACACAAATAAATTAGACTTTATTCTGAAAGCATAAGAAAACTTTAAAAGGTTTTAAACAGAGCAATAGAGACTAAATCAAGTTTTTAATATATTGAGGCTATTAAGTCACAGAGTCTGATCAGATCTACCTTCTAAATATTTCTAAATTTCTCAAACACACTCTCCTCTATTGACCTCTATACCCTTCTACCTTTATCTTAGTGGAGTCACTGATTTCTCTAGATCTCTCATTCCCTCCACTGTACCCTCTACTCTACTGCCAAAACAAACTTTTTTTTTTTTTTTCTGCAGTACGCAGGCCTCTCACTGTTGTGGCCTCTCCTGTTGCGGAGCACAGGCTCCGGACGCGCAGGCTCAGCAGCCATGGCTCAGGGGCCCAGCTGCTCCGCGGCATGTGGGATCTTCCCAGACCAGGGCACGAACCCGTATCCCCTGCATCGGCAGGCGGACTCTCAACCACTGAGCCACCAGGGAAGCCCATAACAAACTTTTGAATTATTTTTTCCCAGTCTGGGTATGAGTTAAAACCTAATAAAATACTCGTTTCATTTAGCCAGCACATTCCAGAGTAGGCTGTAGCCCCTTACATGTTTTAAATAGCCGGCCACAGGTTCTCACATCCAGGATTAGATCCTCACATCTGGGATCAGGAAGAAGTACTGGAGGGGTCTAAAATGATTCCTGAGCTGGGACACTGATGAAAGAACAGGTCCAAGACTGCATGGCAAAGACTGCCCACGAACAGGGATTGGATGAGATGACAGAGAACTGAGCAAGGGCAGAGACCTCTCTTTTTTGTTCTCCGCTCATAGTAGTAGTAGAACCTTAAGAAATAAGTAGATAATACCCAACTTGATGATAAGGCCCGAACACAGCAGCCACAAAATGTCACTCTTCAGATTCAGTCCAGTTTTGTTCCAACTTCTCCAGACTACAGACACACTCAGGAGGAGGGTACCACTGTGGGTGCCCGGAGCCACCTGAGGGCTGCTGCAGAGGTTAAGTTAGTGAGAAAAAAAGGATGTTCTAGAGCCAAGCTATGTCATGCCCATGGACCAAGAGAAAAAATGCCATGGCATTTTTGGGACCAGGGAAACAACTCAAGTACTGGGGCTCTGAGTCTTCACATCAGGCATTTGATTTTTGTATCTGTCTCCCCAACTAGGCCATTAGCCCCTTGAGGGCAGAGATTCCCTTATTCATATCTGTAACCCCATTACCTGGTGTATTACAGAAACACAATAAATGTTTATTAAATAAATTAATGATTGTATCTATCCCCGCATTGTATTTTCTTACCCTATTAGAATTCTAAAAAGCTGTAAAATAATCTTCACGGTTTTATCAATATATTTAATCTTTTCACCCCCTTCCTTAAAAACCACAATCACTCCTTGAAGTAATTTAAAGTATCTATCATGGCAAGCTAGACTCTAGGTAACTGACCTCTAGAATATGGTAACAAACACATTTCCAACAAGCCTCCTGAGACCAGCCCCTGAGCTAACTGAAATTGTTGGCAAATTATTCATACCTGTCTCCCACTGCCCCCTCTCACACTCTGAAATTCTGAATAGTTCCCACCATCCCTGCCAACCTCATACTGCTTTATTTATACCCAAGGATTCTTGGCATATAAGGAGAGATATTACTGACCAAATAATTCTGCCTATATGAGTTTTGCAGGAAAACATACATTCAAAAAAGCTTGAAAAAAATTTGCTCTACATCAGACCATTTTACTGTTCTTGAAATACATCTTGCACCTTTGTTCAATACCTTTCCCTCTACCTGTAAAACTGGCCATATTCAAGGCCTAGATCAAATTTCTTATCCTCTCCATGGTTTTCTTTGATTTGACACTCTTCATGTAAGACAAAAAAAAATGATCATAGATGAGAGAACAATTAATTTTTGCCCCTTGATGCATTCTCCTTTTTATTCTATTAGTCACATAACATTATAACTTTTTGTTTATATGCTTCCATAGTCTCACATATGAAGAATGAGCTCCTGCTGTATTTTCTAAAGGCAAAAACCAGAAGTTTTTTAAAAAGTGCTAGGCCCACAGTACACTAAACTGTTGAATGCTTTTGGTAACAAGATTATTTAGTTGTGTTTGGTGAATCTAAAGATTATGAGTGTGTGTGTGTGTATGTGTAAAATATGCTGCCAATGTAAACAAAGTACATTACAGAGCCAAGTGATTAAATGTTGATTTAAATTATCTAGCCTATTGCTTTATCTCATAGCATGGATGGTTGAGAGGTTATTCCAATCAGGTAATACTTGTTTTTCTCATTAATTCATCTCTACTTCTTAAAAAGCAGAATTTTCGAAAATGGCAAGTATTACAAAATTTGGCAGAATTTAATAATCTCTTCCAACGCAGTTCTCCCATAATTCAATTTGTTTTTTTCTTGATGATGAATTTTCTATACTAATTACATCCTTCCCTTGTTCATTGTATTTCCCTCACTCACATCCATTTTCATTCACATTGCCCCTTTGCAATTCTTTCTATGTTTTTGGCCTTTTATTCAAAGCTTCAGAGCTGGCATTCTCTTTGTCTTCCTGTGGGTCTATGGGTTTACTTCAAACTGAATAGATATAAAAATACAGAAAATAACTGTACAGTTCTAAATAAATATTGTTACGCTTAACATATTCAAAGTTATTATAATAAACATTTACAAAAATGATGTTTTCAATTTATACCTGTGGTAGTTTCAGGTAGAGAATAAAGAATATATTGAAAAACAGCAGTTCAGTCATAACTTCTGCATTGGCCTTTTCCACAATACATTCTACTCTTTATTTTAAATTTACGACTATTTTCAATAACTTTAACTTTCTGAGAATGTCCACTTGCATTGTATATAGATACAAATTCGCTATTGTGGACTCAGCTTTATTTTTCCCTCTTTTTTATTAGTAAAGACATTAACAATAAAATAGGCTCACTTGCTCCAGCTGGTAATTTCTCAATACTAGTAATATATTATTCCTCTTTTTGTGACATCATAATCATCTATATAGAAGTACCATGTATCTTTGTGTAGAAGCTACTGTTTCCATTAAATTTAATTACCTCCCCCTGTGGTTTTAAATAGAAGTGGCTTCAAAATGAGGGCAGCTTCTATTAAATTTAATTACTTTCCCCTGCTGCTTGCGTGGTAAAAGGGAGGTCACTAAATGAGAGCAGCTTCTAGCCTAAAGTATATGGTAACTGTGTGCCAGCAATAACAAAATTGTGCCCAAAATACCCTTCTAGGGAGCTTCATAGGTTTATCCTTTCTCCTATTTAAAATTTTTTCTTTAGCCTTAATTTAAGCCCTTAAAAAATGAGCATGGATAGAAGGAGATATATTTTAAAACTCAATTTTAGTTTCACAGGCTAAATCAAGGCAAATATACTATTTCTGTACAAATATATTGGAAATTATCCCACTCAAAGGTTCAAGCTCAGAACTTTTAAGATTAACATCATTTGTTGTCGTTTCTCCAGCTGTAAGGATGCCAAGTTTTATTCTTCACACATTTTCAATGTCTAGTAAAAGCCTTCATTGATTCTGATCAGATGGATTTAAAGACTGCTTCCTAAAAGTTATTAAAAAGGTATTAAGTTTAGGGAGATTTCAGAAAAATATTCAGAAATAGTAATGTTAAAAAGGAAAAAAAAGAAAATCCATCAGGTTCATTATAGACTGCTGTATTTGAAAAAAAGTTAATCTGTATGCTTTATAATAGTATGAAAACGTATATCAGTTTAAAAATACTATGGTATAATCCTATAAAATATTTTAGTTAAATATTAATTAGGAGAAAATACTACTCAGTTAAAACACCATTGTACTATTTATTTTTTTATACAGGCAGAATGTAGATGAACAACATTTCCATTCAATCACACAGTTTAGTATAAATATAAAACAAGACACCCCTTAAGCATTTTAAGTAACAAATTAAACATTTACATTTTTTACTGTGCACTGAGGCTTAACATTTATGCAGCTTCAAAACCAAAGTACAGCCTCAAGGGAAGTCTCTCCACTGACAAATTAATACCTTAGAGAACAGAGCTGAATGGTGGCAATGAACTCATTTGTTCCCCCAATAATGAAGAATGACTTTTTCTTTACCACATCTGTGACTGTTGCTATGGTGACCCAGACTTACCTCATTGCTTCTCGGAGAGCTCCTCGTTCACCAAGAGTCGTGTGCTTGATGTCATCAAAATTATTCTCCAGCTTCTCGCAATTCTGCAACATATTAGAAAAATGCATTAATCCTCCAACATCCTGAGATAAAATTATATCTATGCAATTATGTAAAATATAATTGATTATATTGATTATGGACTCAAAAATATGCACACCATTTTAATTGGGTAGGATTCATTAAAATTGACTGTGAATTCAACAGTAACAAAATAAAAACGTTTTATGATACAGCTGTCACAGAAGTCTTATCAATTTTTCAAAATTGGGTAAACAGAAGAAATGAGTATTATATAAAAGTAGTACAACTTCTAGAGTTTTGAGGTTTAAAAATTAGTTCTCTAAAATAATCTCAAGTATATCAAAGCCAACTGGAATTCAAAAGAAAGTCAATAAAGTTTGAAATTACAATAAATTGTATATGATTAATATCCAGTTCTAAAATATTAGTATTTACTGATATGGAAAGATAAAGTCCAGGCATAATATAATAATAAATGTTCAAACATTTTGAAATCAAAATTTTAAAATTAGATTTTTAAATAACAGTTATACAAATTGTTCATATATATATATATATATATGTATATATATTTGAAAATAAATAAGTCCAATCATTAAAATTAAGTGACATTACATCACGCTCTTAGCATTACTGGACTGAATTTTCTAAGAGTTTTTCTGTTTAATTTTAATTATGCTTTTATATGTAAAACTAACTTAATCTCATATGACCCTAATAAGTTATCAGAACATAATATATAGGATTAAATTTTAGCCTAAAAAATGTATCCATATGTATCTTTTGGCACATTAGATTTCATGTATTTAGGTAATAAAATAATTGGACTTAGCATTTTAGTTAATTTAACAGTAAAACTAAATAAAATTTTAACATTAATGGGTTCTATTTTAAATTGTAAATAAGTATGCTGGATTTTACAAAAATACAGAATTTAGATTAATAATTTCCAATGTGTAAGAATTCATTGATTTAAAACTCATTGTTATATATACCATTATCTTACCTTGATATCTTTTTAGATCGGCCAAATTAAGGCAAAGATCCTTTTTAACACATAGTTATATGTTTTACAATGAAAATCTTGAATATTAGCAAAATGTATCTAAAATAATTTGAATTCTGAATAAAAGTCCTTTTTTGGATATGTAAGTTGCAAATATCTCCTGCTCTGTGTCTTGTCTTTTCACTTTTTAATAGTATCTTTTCATAAAGAGAATTTCTTATTTTTAAAGAGGCCCAATTTATTATTGCTTTAATTTATGGTTAGTGCTATTTGTGTCCTGTTTAAGAACTCTTTGATTTCCTCAAGGTTATAAATTTATTTTCCTATATTTTTCCCACAAAGCTTTATTACTTTGCATTTCATATTTAGATGTGTAATTCATCTGGGATTGATATTTGTGTATCTGTATAACAGAAAATCACACCATACAGGTCAGCAGTTAAATCAGTACTATTTATTGAAAAGGCCATAATTTCCCCACTTTAATTCATCTTTTCCATAAAGTAAGACACAGTATACATAGGGTCTGTTTCTGGAGTCCATAATGGCCAACTGCTCAATTTCCTATATTTGTGCTAGTATCACACTGTTTTAATTACTTATATCTATAATAAATAAAGAACTCCTACAAGTAAATATGAAAAAAAACAGACAATTCAATGTAAAATGGGCAAAAGACTTACATAAACACTATATAACAGAGACTATACAAATAACTAATTTAAAAGAATATGCTCAACAGCATTAGTCATGATAAAGATGCAAATTTTAAAAATGAAATATCACTACACACTTTGAAAATGTGTAAAATGAAAAAGATAGATGATACAAAAGTGGGTTTTTTTAGTACAAAAAGCAACTGAAGCACTGCTGGTGGAACTGTAATTTGTTAAAACCACTTGATAAAGCTTTTTGGTAGCACTTTCAAAAGCTGAACTTTCATGTCTTGGAATGCACCCAGAACAAATATATAATATGTTCGCCTAAAGTCGTATACAAGAATGTTAATTGTAGCACTATCCAAATTTCCCCAAACTGGAAACAAGTCAAATGCACATAAAGATGGAATATATAAATCAACTGTGTTATATTACTACAATGGAAAATACACAGCAATGAGAATGAACAAACTACATCTACGTGGAATAACATGGATTATCTCACAGCCATAGTATTAAATAAAGTGACACACAAAAGATCACATAGGAAAATTATTCCACTTAAATGAATTTAAAAACCAAGCAAAGCTGGGCTTCCCTTGTGGCACAGTGGTTAAGAATCTGCCTGCCAATGCTGGGGACACAGGTTCGAACCCTGGTCCTGGAAGATCCCACACACCACGGAGTGACTAAGCCCATGCACCACAACTACTGAGCCTGCGCTCCAGAGCTCACGAGCCACAACTCCTGAAGCCCGGGCGCCTAGAGCCCGTGCTCCACAACAAGAGAAGCCACCACAGTGAGAAGCCCGCGTGCCAAAACGAAGAGTAGACCTCGCTCACCGCTCACCGCAACTAGAGAAACCCTGTGCACAGCAACGAAGAGCCAACACAGCCAAAAATAAATAAATTAAATAAATAAATTTTAAAAAATTACCTTTAAAAGAATAATAACTTGGAAACAAAAATAAGCAAAGCTACAGTGAATAGTTCAACAATAAAAGTAAGAAAACAATTCCATTTATAAGAATATAAAAAAGAATAGAATACTACTTAATAACTTTAACAAAAGAAGCATAAGACTTGTGTACTGAAAAGTACAAAACATCATGATAAAAATTAAAGAAAACCAAAATAAATGGTAAGACATCCCATGTTCATGAATTAGAAGACTTAATATTGTTAAGGTGGCACTACTCCCTAAATTAATCTAAAGTTTCAATGTGATTCCTGTCAAAATCCCAGCTGAATTTTCTTTTTGTAGATTTTGATAAGCTGATTCTAAAATTCATATGAAAATAGAAGGGACCCAGAATAGCCAAAACCTTCTTAAAAACAGAATAGCAAAGTTGAAGGCCTAACACTTCCTGATTTCAAAAATGACTATAAGCCTACAGTTATCAAGACATATATCCACATATATATAAACAAATGTTCATAGCAGCATTATTCGTAACAGATAAAAAGTAGAAAAAATGCAAGTCAATAAAATGATAAATGGATAAGCAAATATGGTATACCAATATAATGATATACTATTCAGCCATTAAAAGGTAAGTTCTGATACATGATGAGCTTTGAAAACATTATGCTAAGTGAAAAAGCCAGATACAAAAGGTCACATTGTATCAATTCATTTATATAAAATGTCGAATACAGGCATATCCATAGAGACAGGAGATTAGTGGTTGCCAGGGGCTGCAGAGAGGGAAGGAATTATTGCTAATGGTAACAGAGTTTCTTTTTGGGGACACGAAAGTTCTGAACTTAGTGGCGATCGATGCACAACACTGTGAATATACTAAAAACCACTGAATTATATGTATTTTAAATGAGTGAACCTTATGGTATGTGAATATATCTCAATAAAGCTACTATTTTAAAAGTAGGCAAAACTAGTCAAGGTGTTGGAAATTAGTGGATAGTGACTACAGGAGACAGAAGAGGGTCTTCTAGGGCACTGTTTAATTCATTTTGTGAAAATTCATGGAACTGAATACTTAAGATCTGTTTAGTTTTCCATATGTAATACTGCAATGAAAAGCTTTAAGAAGAGAGTTCGAATTCTGGTGAAGGAATCATAATGCAGTAATATATCACTACAGTTAAAGAATGCAGATAAAGAAGTTCATAGTATCTGACACAGTAAGTGTTAGCTACCAGCTAATAATAATAAAATAACATTTTATTATTTACTAAAATTCTGTACTAAAGATCCAATTCCTGTAACTTACCCTGAGAAGTTTTTGATACTTCATTAACTAAATTATGAACTTTTTCTCTACAGAGTGATAGTCTTAAAGAATGACATTTACATGACTATAATTGCAAAGATGAATAACTAAATTATTCGAATTAGATGGCCTTTGAAGAACACTTTCCCAGTACTTCTGGGATAAAAATTAGTCTGGACCTCTAAGGCAGAAAGCAGTGTTTTCCTTAGGAAAAAAAAGAGGCAGGGTGGGGGGGACACAAATATAAATTTTACACTGAACAGATTATAGTGCCCTTTCAAATATTTCTATGGAAATAATAATATTTTTTTAGAAGCTTTATGTTCATAGGTGTTCAATGCAGCATGTTTATGACAGTGAAATATTGGGGGGGATTCTAAATTTTCAACAATAAAAGAATGGTTAAATAAAGCACTTTAAATTTGAGGGATATTATGCATTAATTACAAACGCTGTTTAGATAGAGTTAGCCAATGTTTGTTTGACGTTGTGTAATTTTTTTTAAAAAGACACTATAAAATTGAATATGTTGGGCTTCCCTGGTGGCGCAGTGGTTGAGAGCGCCTGCCGATGCAGGGGACACGGGTTCATGCCCCGGTCTGGGAAGACCCCACATGCCGCGGAGCGGCTAGGCCCATGAGCCATGGCCGCTGAGCCTGCGCGTCCGGAGCCTGTGCTCCGCAACAGGAGAGGCCACAACAGTGAGAGGCCCGCGTACCGCAAAAAGAAAAAAAAAAAAAATTGAATATGTTGTATGATATGATTACAATTTTGGAAAACAAAACAAGCAAAGCCAAAAACGACTAGAAATGAAATAGTAACTCAGATTATCTCAAAATGTTGAATAAACAAGGGTTTATTTTTTTACTTATAGTTTTCAGTATTTTCCAAGGTTTCAGTTATAGTTTATATTTCTTTTTGACTTCAAGATTAAAAAAATTAAGAGTTTTTTTAAAGATTGTGGAAGTATTTGTATATTCTATGCTGAATATGCTATTTTGTAAAATATAATACAAGAAGATAATTGCTAGCAATAAAAGAAATTTAATATAAGATAGGACTTGACTTTTCCAATATTTATTTTTTCTATTAAATATGCACTTGACTAATTAAGATCTCTGCCTCCTTTGATTATTTGCCAATGAGTTCATGAAAGGTTTAATATTTCAAATTGTCCAAAAAAAGTTTCCAAACATCAGTTTGATTTCTTTACTTTTGTACACCCAAAAAGAGGTATAAGGATGTACACAAAGCAGTAAAAGAAAATAAAGTCTTATAATAAAATCAGTTACACTTATTTGCTATATTCAACCTACAACATAGCTTAATGTGAACAACTGATACTCAAATAGTGCCACTTGGGCTAAGCGAATACCTGAAAAGACCCAAACACAACTACTAGTTATATAATATTTGGAATGTACTGTTTTTAACTCTCATATATTTAAACTTAATAACAGATGACTAGTATTTATTCATGATTCTAAACAGACTTCGCAATACAGTTTTTAGAGTTGCATAATATTCTACTGTACCCATGTGCTATTATTTATTTAGCTAATTCCTTTTTGGTTTGGTTTGGTTGTTTGTTGCTAATGCTATTATAAACATAAAACAAGAATAGATGGCTAAAAATTAAATAAAAGCTTAAAAAGTATTAAGAAAAAATAAATATTTATTGACTGGGATTATTCATTCCAACTAATTTCCCATCTAACTCAAATTGTTTTCATCTAAAATATATTCAAATTACGTGACTATGGTAGAGTCAATAATCAAATTCAGGATTACTGATTCTATATCTCATTCTTGTTCCTGAATTTAACTGTTAATGGAAAACAATGCATGTTTTCTCTGTGCTCATAAAATTATACTTATTTTTTTCTAAGTTTGCCATAAACCCAACCCCATCAATTTAGATGAATCACTGCTAAGAGTCTCACATTTAAATCTTAAGTTGGAAAAAGGTTTCATAACCTTGTTCTTTCAAACTTTACTGACTCTTGATATGGAAAACAGCACCTATCACTTCCCCACAAGTGGTTTACATATCAGATGTGGAAATAGATATTTCTATTTAATTGTTTTGGGCATACTTTTCATTTTTAATATATCTCCCACTTTGGATATACATAAATATATACACAGATACACACACATATACACATACAAATGTGTTTGCTAAATGGTGTCATTTAATAGAAATAAATCTGTACCTTGACAAGGTATTTTTGTTTTTTATGGTTGGTTTTCAAGAAAATCTTAGAATCTTTGATTTTACCAATAGAGATTAACAAAATCAAATAACATTATATCTGAATCTCTTTATTTAAGAACAATTGTCTTCAGTTAGGGTACTGTCTTCTCACACGCTACCTATAGGAAATGTGAGATTTAATCATTAAAATCAATGGAAATGCTAGAAAAGTCGCGCTACTGTAATTAAGAGAGAATTTTAAGATCTCAATTTAGCCATTTAAAGTAACTCCCTACACCACAGCAATAATGCCCACGGCAAAACAAAGTCATAGATAACAAATATTTAAGGCAGCCTGCTACAGCTGTGTGACACAGCAGCTTAGAATCAAAAGGAAACACCGATGGAGTCCACAAAAACCTCTTTTCATCCCAATATCCATTTCTGAGTCCCTTGGGAAAAAATAATAAAATGTAAAAAGCAAAAAAAAAAAAAAAAAAAAAAAGCTTTTACTATTTCTTATAATTTATAAATCATTTCAAAAAAGTGAATGTTAATCTGATCAATTTTTGGAAGAGGTCAATTCACAGTAAAATCCATGTGTAGACAACCTTTTCAAAACAGAATTCTTGTGGAAATTTTACTCTTTCAGATTTATATTTTTAAAAATTATACAGATGGTTTCAGAATCTCAGACAAGTCTAGACGTTACTACAAAAAAATGCATTTGCCTCCCTTCTATGTGGTAAATTGACAGCATAAAGAAAAAATACATATACTTTCTTGTTTGTCTGTTTTTTCTTCTGGTCCTGAAATCCCTCATCACTTTCCTCCTCTTTGCTACCTGCACTGTGGTTTTAAACTTTATTTTGGTCTCCACTGCTGCAGAGAAACAAGTTCGTGAAGGACATTAAAGAAGAAACAAACAAAATTACTGGATTTTGAGTTTTTAAAGGCCTATCCCTGGCATGCATAAATAGGGTGGAAAGACTGCTTGATTGTCTAGCTTTTCCAGCCACAGAGATAGGAGATAACAACATTCTTCTGAAGACAGAGTGAGAGAAAAGTTGGACACAGAAGCCTTAAGTAGCACCACTGAGCTCACTATGGCTCCAGGAATTGAGGACAGGCAAAGATATCAGAGCTGACTGAGAGAGAAAGTGTTCCAGAGCATCTGAAGGTATTTCTTCATTTTAATGATGAGAAGCCTCAAATTTAATAGTGATTTTATCTGGAAGGGGTTAAAATGACATATTTTACCATGAAGTGGAATGGGAACCCAAAATGATTATTGAATAACAGAAAAGGAAAGAATGTTCCATGTTTCACACTCCCTGAGTCTGCAGAAAACTTACTGTCCCCAACAGAATAGAGGAAATAAACAAGTCTTGTAAATATTTAAACAGTCTAATTGTTACCTTCACCAAAAATACCTGTGTCCTGAAGAAATCAAATCCAAGACTTTTTTTAAGAACAATATATGAAAGCAGCAAAGAAGAGATACAAGAGTTAAATTCTAATTAAGACAAATGTTAGTCTTTTTCCAGAATGAGATAAACATCTCAAGCAATTAACATTTTTATCTGCTCATTCTCTCCATAGATAAAATTAAGCATCAGATACTTTAGATGAGAGGCAGAGAGACTCACTCTCATGTCCACCATCAGTAACATTTTCCTAACATTAGGGACAACTGTAAGTAAAATGGAGCCAATGTCTTCTATCAAAGTCTATTCTCAGCCCAGTTCATATGAGTACGGATCTGAGAAAAATTATAAACTTTATGTTTAAATAACAAATAACTTAATACGCTGTTCATTACAGGGTGAAACCATGTAACTCAGATTGGGACTTGAAGCCACATGCCAGGACTCAAACCTGGCCTAAACCCAGATTGGGACTTGAACCCATGGTCTTTTAATTGAGATCACACACCTGGTCTCAGGACTTAATGAAGCTCAGGTTCTTGATGTTCTTGTCGCAGAAAGAATTCAGTGAAAGACAAAGTGATAGGTAAGAAGTGGGTTTATTCAGAAAGAAACACACTCCACAGGCAGAGTGTGGGCCATCTTAGAAAGCAACAGGCCCCGAAATATGAGGTGGTTAGTTTTTATGGGCTGGGTAATTTCATAGGCTAATGAGTGGGAGGATTATTCCAATTATTTTGGGGCTGGGGTGGGGATTTCCAGGAATTGAGCCACCAACTACTTTTTGACCTTTTATAGTTGGACTCAGAACGGTCATGGCACTGGTGCGTGTGTCATTTAGCATGCTAATGTATTACAATGAGCATATAATGAGGCTCAAGGTATACTGGAAGACAAATCTTCCACCATCTTGTACCTAGTTGGTTTTAACCAGTTTTTGTAATGTCCTATGGCTATGTCATTATTTTAAAGGCTGTGCCCTGCCCCCTTCCCTCCTGTTTCAAGGGGATTCTATATGTTAGTGTAGGATTATTCCAGAATACAATTTCAGTCATAAGTAAGGCATAGGGGACTCTCCAGGATGTAAAAAACTTTCAAACAATTCTAAAAATGAACTCGCCCATGGTGATGACTGATACTTCCTATTTTTCAAGTGCCTCGTAATTTCCTTTGACCAAGATAATTGCATGAGAGAGCTGCAACCATCACAGCAGATGCAAGACAGACAATCTATTTTGTAGGAAAGAAGGAAGGTAAAGGCAAAGGGTAACTAAAAAGGAAAAGGGGACACAGGGAGAGAATGAATGAACAAACTACTCCTCAGATTAGCAAGTACAAGAACAAGAAAAATCAGTGATTAGTAATAAAACACTGGAACAAAAAACAGGCCTATTAGCCTAAATACCATGGAGCAAGAAAGTGAGAACACACAGGAAAAAATGGAAGGACATGAAAAGTATTGAATTTAGGGCTGACCAGACATTCCATTGGCTACAACAGGCAAATGTTATCTCTACTTAAATAGTAGGAAACTGGAAATCCATATCAGCAACCAAGGTAAATGTTATAGTTTTTTGGCATATAAAGATGAATTATATTAATAGTAAACTAGCTAATAACATGAAGGGCTTACTCTGTGTTAGACACTTTTCTAGGAACTTTACCCATTTAATCTGCACAACAACCATTGAGATCCATACTTTACAACTGAGGAAACAGGCACAGGGAGATTAAGAGAACTTGCCTAAGGTCATATAGCTAGTAAGGGATAAAGCAGGGATTTGAACCCAAGGAGTCTGTCCTCAGAGCCAGACTCAAATCCCTCAGAGACTACTTCAAAAGAGTAAACTGAGTAAAGTGAATATAATAAAGTTCTGCATAGGTCCTACTCTAGACGTTTGTTGTTAAATTTAGATTACTGGATTGGATGGATAAGAGTTTACTAATAAAGTGGGGCATAAGTTTGTACAGAATACTGTCTTATTTCTTTCTGGATGTGCTATACTTTACAAGGTAGAAAATAAGGAATCCAATATACAGATGTTTAGGCAAAATTAATACCCATAAATATTTTGCATGCAACAGTCTTTATTTGGGTCTGTGACACCACTGTGACAAATATAATGAGCAATTAAATTCCCAAATGCTCAGATTTTGGCAGCAATTAAAGTAGAAACTAGAAACTAAGCATCAAAAAGAACTGGTTTTGGTGGCCTCCTGCCAAATGAATCCCCATGGGTTGAGAGAAGGTCTAGGGTTTCAACTGTGATAGATTTTACAGTGTTTTAATATCTCATCTGTATTAAGGATTGTATGAAAGTATGATAAAACAAATGAGTAAAATATCAACAGCAACATGGGGGAAAAGTAACACACAAGAAGATCTCTGAATGCTGAGAAATTTAAACACGATCACTGAAGTATCTTTGCTTAACTAAACCAAACAATAACAAATTCAACCAAGTATCTAGTGATTCACATGCTGGATGGGGCAGGAAAGAAGCAAAAAATTCAGCAAATTACATTATTAAATAAAAGAATTGATGGTATTACCATATAATTTAATTTCTATTAGGACAGCATTTCCTTTATGAAATAATCACAATAACTAGAACTAAATAGATTGGATCTAAAATTTATATAGTAACCTAATTTTTTAAATTAGTAAATTAATTTTAATAAATGAGGAAACAGTTTTATATTATTAAGGTCACAGAGAGTTAATGGCACAGCTACTAGAACTTTAGTCTCATAATTACTAAATAACAAAAGCTGAAGTTAATCAATTAAATTTCAATTCAGAAAAAAAAAACTTGAAAATCTACTGTTAGGCATCATACTAAGCATCAGGGATATAAAGGTAAATAAGAAAAGACCCCCATATTGATCACAATCCAGTGATCACATAGAGAAGAGAGAGGAATTAACTGTCCTAGAGCAGAGATGTCTATGAGTTAATGACTTCTAAACATGTCTTTGAAATGAGTCAAAATTTTCCAGATTAAGGGAGGCTGAGGAGGGGCGAGAAGGCAAAGGTAGTGGAATTGGCTCTAGCCTCAGACCTCAGCATTACTGCCTACTAGTTGTAGGTCCTTAGGCAGGACACTCAGTTTATTCTAAGCAAAATTTACTTGAACCTTCTAGCACGGTCATCAAAATTAAATAATACATGTAAATTACTTAGTACACCAAACAAATAGAAGGTTTTCAATAAATGGAGGAAGCAAAGGAAAAGAATAAAGAGGAGGAAGAGGAAGAGTATCCATGAACCCCACCATAATCCTAATGGATCAGACATTATGGAGTGGGGTAGAAAAAAGTGCATTTTTCATGTCTTCCAAGTGATTCTAATGAGTAATAAAGTAAAATCAATAGTCTTTATGGGTAAAAGAAGATTTTTAACTTTTTGATCATAAGATCCCTATGATAATATAATGAAAATCATGATCCTTTCCTCTTAAAAAATTAAATATTCACAAAAAATTCATATGCATATATATACAATATGCTACATACAATTTCAATGAGCCAGTGGATCCCCTGAAGCCCATCTATAGCCCTATGTCTATGCGCACCAAATTTTAATATGAGGAAGGATGATTTTGTAATGAATCTAGATGACATAGAAATGAAAGTTATAAATATAATGTCCAAGTACATTGAGAAGCAAGGGGTCCAAAAGCTGGCAAATTTCTATTTTTTGATAATGATGCTTAAGTTTAAGTATTCATATTACTAATAAAATATATGTTGCAAAAGTCAATCCTGTTGCCAAGCTAAAATGAAAGCAAGTCATTCACTCATTCATTCATTCAACATTTATTTAGATTCTAATACGTGCCAGATACACGGTAGTCACTGGGGATACGAAGGTTTAAAAAAAAAAAAAAAAAAAAAAAACCTCTTCATGTTCAAAAACACAATTTCAGTTCAATAAGGAAACTATTATCAGGCAAGTATGTCCAACATCCAGTGGAAGAATCCTTGCATATTAATGCGATCATTACAAATCTCAGATGACTGGAAGCCTGCAGGACCCATAGGGAATTAACACCACAGAGGCCACAAGTTTTATGGAGGCAATTATAAATTTACATTTCAAAATCTGAACAATTTAAGTAAAATAGCACACTCCAAGCTATAAAGCTACAACTCTAAAGTAATTTAGCATTGATTAATTTAATGATTTTCTTTAGGCAGTAAGGTAAACGGGGAAAAGTTAATACCAATGCCTATGTTTCTCATGAAGTCAGAAATTCCTAAGGTCTAAGTTCCTCCAAAGAATGAGTCAATTAGATGAACTTACTCTTCCAGTAAAATGTTATGTTTTAAATCTTGGCACTCAGCAAAAAGCCTCAAAACTAGCCCCACTGAAGTTCTTTATGACTGAAGTAAGAAATAATAATTATATTCAGATTTTTAAAAGTCCAGATGAATATTCTAATACCAATATACGATTTCCAGTTCTAATCCAGAGTTTCATATTTCAATAGATAATTGCTTTTCCCTTCGGTATGTCTTAACTAGTCTAATCCTTTCAGTGAACATTAAGACATAATCATGTTTAGCTAATGTCATTTCACTAATGGTGGCCAGCTTACAATCAAGCCCTATCTAGGAGAATCTCGTATGAGTCACAGTGAAATAGAATATAATATAGTAGGAGACGTAGGACCTGTGGAGACAGAAAATCTGTTTTTAAGTTCCAGCTTTACAAGTAAACTGTTTTTATGTTCTTAGGAAAATGCTTAACATCTCAGTCTGCAAATATTTCCTCATGAAATGAAGATATCAATGAAAATGATAAAAGTAATGACACACACTTCAAAGTGTTGTGAGGAAAAATTAAATGAGATCATGTATGTGAAAATATACTCTAAACAAGAAAGCATGTTCAAATAGTGCTATACATTTTTAAATGGATAGAATAAATCTCATTTCCAGGCTCACAGTCTAAGTCAAAATGTATTTTAGCTACAATTACCTTGAAGATTTTAAATTTTAACTCTTATCCATGGTAAAAATTAAGTAATATTTTAGTACTTTCCCAAGGTGAGCAAAAATTAAAAACAGTTCTGCTGCAGAATCCTACCTGCTGAGCATTAATTCCTATATCTAAAGGAGGAAAACAAAATTCAAGATTGAGTATTTACTTTTTAATCTTAATTTCTTATTCAAATTACCACATAGGTCTTTACATAACGTATGGTTATATTTTGTCTTTTTTGGATTTTTTTTTTAATATTTATTTATTTGGCTGTTTCGGGTCTTCGTTGCAGCACGCGGGCTCTTAGTTGCAGCTCACAGGCTTCTCTCTAGTTGTGGCATGCGGGTTTTTTCTCTTCTCTAGTTGTGGTGCATGGGCTCTAGGGAGCGTGGGCTCTGTAGTCTGTGGCACGTGGGCTCTCTGGTTGAGGCGCTCGAGCTCAGTAGTTGCGGCACACAGGCTTAGTTGCCCTGAGGCATGTGGGATCTTAGTTCCCTGACTAGGGATTGAACCCACATCCCCTGTATTGGAAGGCGGATTCTTTACCACTGGACCACCAGGGAAGTCCCCATATGGTTAGATTTTGAATGAGTCTCACTTGGTTTACAGGATAACCAAATGAAAAACAATTATCATTATTTCAAAAAATATTGTGGAGTACTATGTGCCAGACACTGCCAATCTCAAATCACTATATAAACCTTAATATTTGCTTTTTAGAAGTCATTATTATTTACTTATTCACCTAATCTTGAAGGGGAAAAGCCTTTCAACGAGCAATTTAAATAATGAAAATCTACTTCAACTGCAAAGTTTGCTCACCTTCAAGCTCTGTTTGATAGGACGGATCTCATTTACTACCAGGCTTCCTGAACTCAGTTTGCTCAAGTGACAGTGCCTCCTTGCTGTTCCTTCTGCACAAAAGCACCCTTTCTCCTCAGGGCCTTTGCACATGCTGTTCCCTCTGCCTGAAATGTTCTTCTGCCAAATATTCACATGGTTTACTCTTTCATTTCATTCAGGTCTCTATTTAAATGGCACTTCTTTAGAAACATCTTCCCTAACCACTGTCTCTAAAAATGAATTTATCTTCACTCTCTCTGCCACCTTTCCCTACTTCACTATTCTTCTTCATTACAGTTATTATACCTAACATTATATTACATGTTATGGTATTTTTAAAATACTGACTGTATTCATAAAGGCAAGTGGTTGTTTTTTACTTATAAATATTGACTATATTTATGAAGGCAAGATGATTTTTTAATTAATTTATTTACTACTACATTTCCACATAGTAGTTAACCATTAAAGGCTTGTTGAATGGATGGTCTAGGAGCTTTCACATACATGAATCAGATGCTACCTTCAATTAAAAGTGAAAAATGATGTCAGTGAAGGCAGCTAGCTATCTTTCCTCCAAGAGACCTTCCATTGTAGCCTTATCTTGACAACTACTTCATGGTCCAAATTTGGTTACTCAGTCTTGCAAACTAACAGCTAATTTTGTCAGTCTGCCTTTCATATTTTGTCTCACATTAACCAAGTTAAATGAAACAGAGATACCAAAGTAGAATGCAAATGCAGTCATTTATTACATGAAACTGTTACAGGGACCAGACTGTTATGATAACATAAACAGTGAAATTTAACTTTCAGGAAATTCCATATGGAATGGCAAATAAAAATCAATGTTGGTTAGTGAGCATAGATTCTAATGAAAAGAAATCAGACTTTAAAAAGTGTTACTTCAAAAGAGACAGCATAGAGTATTCTTTCATTCCACAAAGAGATCATTACCAGTGCTTTACTGGACATGAATAGACACTGCCCTTGTTGAGCTTTATAACTCATCTTCTCCTGATTCTAGAGTTAAGTACTCCTAATGGACATTTGGGTAGAGCTAACCCAAACAAGTCTTTATCTGCCAGTTGAGTCTCCCAAACTTTTTAAGATAATTTTTCCTGTACATACTCGTAAGTCACAACAAAATGCTCTTTGTGGTGCCAAAAAAAAAAAAATCAAAAAGAAAACATTTGCAAGTCACTATAGTAAGAAAACAAGGACTTCCAAATAAGTACTTAATAAATTGCTAAAATGGAGGGGAAAAAAAACAAGAAAGCAAAACAAAACCAAAAAAACCTGAAAGTACTAGAAACTGATGGTGTTTATAGAATATGCCTGCTAAGAATAAGAAAAGTGGGGAAAAAATTGGATTACAAATCATAATCTACATTTGTATCATTTTCTCAAGACGTTGCTTCAAATCCTAGCTCATTTACAGCACTCTCATCCAGTTCAGCCTATGATATCTACTAAATAGCATGGGTGTATATTTTTTTGATGAACGGCAAAAGCTTACTGGCCAAACTGGACCTTCCTGTGTTCAGTGATACGGTGGAAGATGGACAAAAAGCTACAGAAGGAATGGAAGCTTTGATCACCTTATTTGTCTCCTAAGCTTGGGTATGTGCGCTCATATTTAAATACCTCTTTAGCACTGGAGGGCATGCAGACCACTGTTCACCATGAATTAGCTCCCTTTTGGCAGTTCCTTGCTATGAACTTCAAATAAATGACAGAACTTTGTATACCTTCAAATAACCCTCTGGTAGATATTTTGAGTCCTGCTATGCTAAATGAGGCCAATAAGAAAAACCTAATTCCAAGAAGATCAGAAGGTTCCCAAAAGACAACTCTTCAAGTGTTATATATTTATGAGTTAATTTCTATAAAAAGTATTTCTACCAAAACAAAAAAATTCATTTTCTTAATATTAATAAATTCACAGTACCAAGCACTTCATATACTTGCTGATTTGTTATCGTAGAGAAGGATCAATACCAGTCCGAGTAATCTACATTAAAATGCCCATCAACCACATGATCCAACAGCTATTTACCTTTGTCATGTAGAAGCTTGAAAATAAAGTATTTACTAATAGTTTTACTAACATCAGTATGCCCCCACTAAATTAATTACCACCACTACAAAGGCAGAGGTACAGAGTTGTTCTATATAGGATCTTAAGCCTATTCAAAATTAAAAATTTGATATAATCTGGAGGCTTTAAAATTAAACAATCCCTTATCCTTGGGCAGCTTATCTCAGAAGCAGTGGGTGTTCTTTCCAGAATAGGGATATCTCGGCAGATGAGGAAAATTTTGAGGTCAAGGTTGACAGTGTTGGGGGAGTGGAATAATTCCATTATTACTACTCTGACATCAGTGGTATTTTTCTACATCTCAAAGACAATTTTAGATAAGTTTTTCACGTGAAGGATTGTTTTTAGGAACATCATCCACTTTAAAAATCTTAAACAAGTGTCTCATTTACTGAATCCAATCTGCTTATTCATGCACTTAATTACACAGAAAACACATTATTCTCAGTGTTTAGCACTTAATCTTTAATATGTTTACTTTGGTCAAAATCTACAAATGTCTACAGACCATATGGCTGCGTAATGCAACGCATAATGTATTACAACAGTACCATACATAGCATATACGTTGTAAAGTTAGACATCAGGTAAACTCACAGATGTGAACAAACGTGGACATAGTCTTTTCTCCAGTGCTGGGAAGGACCACTTATTTTAAAATTCTATTAAAAAATAATTAAAAGCTGGCTATGTATCATTTTAAGCTATCTCATTCTCGTTTGGAATAAAACACTTGAGATCACAGCAAAGTGAGTCAATTCAAACAGGAAGGAGTAATTCAGTACTGGAAGTACTGAATTTTAAATGTACATTACAAAAAAAATATGCAATCCAATCCAACATAAGTCTCCATAAACAGTACCTAAATTGATAAACTGATTTTTGTTTACAAAAACATATGTCTAAGATTTCTCTATAAACATGGAATGCTTGGTACTAGATAGATATCAAACAAACAAAAGAACCTAAAATAGTATTTCTAATCATATATCTTTAAAAGCACACGTGCATTTTAAATATGTGAGAAAAGTTTAATAGAATCATTTAAGTTCTTGTGCTAAGTTAAAATTCAGAAAAGCAATAATTTTTAAGTCACAAAAATAAAGCCTTCTAATATCCTTTTGGTTTCGAAGAAATAAAGGCTTTTACTTGACAGTTACTTACACAAATTTGTATCAAAAAGAGAAGTTGGCAGAGACTTCTAAATTCATAACAATTGTCTATTAGTCTGTTTTTAATAATTTTTCATTGGCATGTAATCCTCTTTAATTAGATTCCACTCTCTGTTGTTTCAAGACTCCATAAACTGGTGTCTTATATACCAGCTGCTAAAGCAGGAGTTACTGTCTAAATGATATTCACAATGAGTATTTAGAAGGTTTACAATTATACCCTTGCTAATAAATTGTGCTATTTTCCCCAACAATTTTAAGTGCTAATCTTCAGAAGCCATTTTAAAATTAGCTAAAATTCCGTCAAGAGATTTACAAAAATTGTTAGCATGAAGATAATTATGTCACAGTCCTTGGACTCCATCTCTGATTGTGTGCATAAATCAGAAAATGTCAGCTGTGTTTTCCCTTAATAATTATCCTTGCAGCAATATATTATAGTCTAAACTCCTATTATAATCTTTGTTTCTGGTTTCTAAAACATCAGACAATTATTTCAAAAGTTTGGAAGTGATTAAATAATTTATATTGCCCAGAATAGTAAGTGATTATCCGTTCTAAAACTTTAAGTATCAGTAATAAGTGGATCAATATGGAAAGTATAAATTCAGTGCTCATGAACCCTCCATCCTCAGGAACTAAACACTTGAATGTGCTAACAATTTTTTTTAGATATTGATTGATTAAAAATCTAACATAGCAGATAGTAGGCACATAGAGGTATACATTTGAGTAGAAATTCTAAGACATATATCCTTTTAATTTCAACACTAGAAACACATGAAACATAGTATCTGTGTATCTGAAATATGTGTCAAGTTTCTTATCATCTGTTAATATATGATTTTTCTATCTTTCTTGTAAAAAAATATAACCTTCATTTCAGGAGGTATGAAATGAAAAATAAGTTCTCTCCCTTTTGTCCAATAATCATATATTACAGGCGTGTTTTGATTTTTTTCTGATTAAACAAATGAGACTAAAAGATGGAATTTTGATATAAGCTTGGTAACCATAATAAAAAGCAACGTCTTAGATAGTTATCTTTATACTTAATTAATAGCTAAATACCAGGAAGTATTTTTGGTGTATTTCTCACCATATCAAGCATTTTAGAATTAGCAAAGATAAAAGTTCCAGTTCTCTGAATACATCAGTGCTATAACTTATCAAAATGGCTAGATGTAATAGTTAAAGGCAAGTGGCTGAAAGTTGTGGGTATTCAAGGACAGGTGAAAAAAGGGTATATTTTCTTGAAACATTAATTTCATGAAAGATATTTTGGGAAAAATTTTGAAATTTTGCCAGTCAACTATAATCAATAGTCACATTTTCCATGTTATCCAATACTATGTCCTTTCCATGAAATCTCAGAGTGGAAAATAGTTATGTGCACTAAATAATTGGTAAATAACGGAAATTGAGTATTATTGCTGAATTTAACATTACAAACTCTGCAAGTCATATCAAATTGACAGGACTATTGCTAGCCCAAAACGGAGTGTAGCAGCTAGAACCAATGATTTCAGCAGACACCCATGATTCAATTTTCTGAAAAATAAGTTTATAACCTTAAAAACCAGGCTTCTTTCCTCATCAATTAAACCAACCAATAGACAAGACTTTTTCCCACAAAATACATCAATATTTTCCACAACTTCCTTAAAAATGTTTTAGTAATACACATTATCAAGCTTCAATCCTTTCTCAGTATACTCCCCAATATAAAAAACAAGTTTAAAATTGTGCTTAAGTGAATTAGCATTTTTTTTTTTTTTTTTTTTTGCAGTACGCGGGCCTCTCACCGCTGTGGCCTCTCCCGTTGCGGAGCACAGGCTCCGGACGTGAAGGCTCAGCTGCCATGGCTCATGGCCCAGCCACTCCACGGCATGTGGGATCCTCCCGGACTGGGGCACGAACCCATGTCCCCTGCATCGGCAGGCGGAATCTCAACCACTGCGCCACCCGAATTAGCATTTTTAAGTTTAATTTTTCTTTAATTTCAAACTTTATTTAATAATTAGATGTTCAATTGTAAAAGTAATATATTTTCCTTGTAAAATTGGAAAAAAATACTAAGTTACATAAAAAATAATAATCTCCTACCCCATACTAAAGTCTATTCTAATCCTCTGTACTAGTCATTTAAAGCACAATTATTATCTTTCTATAGAGTTTTCCATGCTCAAAGAAACACATACTTCATGCTGTAGTTTTCCTGTGTGTGTTGGGGGGTGGGGGGGATTTCAATAAAGTTCACCTTTTTAAAAAGTCAGCAATTTTTTTTCACAGAACGTGAATATGTAGATATCCTACCAGATCAATAAATATGTCTCTAAAATTCCAAAAACTATATCAAGTTCCATATGTTCAACAATTTTATTAATGATAGAAATGTACTTTTTATCCTAGCATTTTATCGCTACAAATAATACTATAATACGTACCACTGTACATGGGTGATGATAATTTTTCTAATTATGGGATAAACTTTTTCTTAGTGGAAATGTTAGGACTGTTTTTTTCATTTTAATATATATATATATTACTAGACTTTTCACCAAAATTTTTTACCAATTCACAACTCACTAGCAGTGTATGAAAGTGCTTAGTTACCTGAAACTTTGCTCATGCTAGATATTATTAATCTCCTACACATTTGCCAACTTAAGACTGGAAATCATTTTACGTTGACCTGACTCCTAATGAGGTTGAGCATCCTTTCATGTGTTTACTGGCTGTTTATACTGTCTCTTTTAGATATTGCCTATTCATATCCTTTGACATTTTTCTTAATCATTTATGTTATAAATACATTCCCAGACAATTGCTCCTATTTGACTAGTTTAGGGTACATTTTGCCACACAATCATTCCTTGTTATTTTGTTGCTTGTTTTTAAAGTATATTAAAAGCAATGACAAAAAAATAACATAAAATCTATAAAATGAAGCTAAAATGGATTTTCTAGAGGAAAATTTATAACATTAAAAGAAATAACATAGGAAACAATCATAAAATATTGAAAATTATAAAGTATTTATAATAGTTCATAACAGAGAAAAAGAAAAGAGAATCCCTCCACACTTATCTGATGGAAATGGGAATAAATTTTTGAAACCCAGGGCTGTAAGATTTTGGTTGGATCTGCTTTGCAACAGAAAGAAGAATCCAAGCAGAAAATAGGGTTGTTATTTATGTTTAAATCATAAAATTTAATATATTCAAATGACATCTGAATAACTAGTTGAGAATAGAGGTTAACCAAATACTGTATCTTTCTTAGATGAAAGCACAAACTTCACTAATTTCCTTAATTTTTCCATGTTCACCATTTCACCGTTATTTATGATGGTATGTTCATTTTCCAAACACTTAAAGATAAAATAATCTGTGAAGAAAATTTCAGTAGGCTATTTGAGTCTTTTCCTTTTATTTCTTTTTATTATTATTTTAAAATATTGTATTTAATTAGAAAAAATGAATGGAGTCATGTGTACAATGATGCCAAATCCATGAAAGGCAGGAAGATACACCTGCATCTGGGCCATGCTACTTTGAATGCTCCAGGAGCTATAGCCACATTCTTAGTTTATACTTTGTCTCCATGAGTTTGCTTCTTTTTTCCTGACTGGTTTGAGTAGCAAAACAGGTAGCTTTACATATTTAAAAATTTGAAGTATCAATAACTGTAATTTTAGATAATTTTTAATGAAATAGACAAGAATGTGTATAGTTTTCTCTGCTGCACTTCACTGGAGGCAAGCGTTGGTCCAAGAAATTTTCATCATGAAGGAATATGATGCTCTGTCAGAGGTTAAAAACTGAATAGGGTAAATCAACTTAAATTCATTGCTCACTCTAATACGGAGATTTGCAAATTTGGTCTATTTAAACATTCTTACAAGTTTGGGCATGATTCATTTAAAAAATTATAAGGAAAACAGTCTATTTATGGTACATGACCAAAATGCTGCAATGAAAATGAAATTTGAAAATTGAATAAAGAGAGTTGATTATGCAGATTGCAAGGCTCAGATAATTTACATGTGATGAAAATTACAGTATCAGTTTTTAAATTAATGGCATTATCAGTCATCGTTTTTCCCTGAATCAGTCCTTTTTTGAGATTATCACAGAGACAAGAGAAGATGGACCAAAAGATTAGTGACCCTTTTATCCCTTTCATCCCATCATAAACCACAAGTGGCTTAACTTGTCATCAAAAAATATACTTATCAAAATTTCCGTCAACACAGCCTGGAAATATTGCACTGCACTGCCTCTTTGACTTCATTCTGGATCTCTCTTATTAGTGATTATCTGGGGGTACTTAGTAAGCAGCGAAGAAAAGAAAATGATGGCATCTCTCCCCCACATGACTGTGTGCAATCGTCAATGCTGGGAGGGCTAAAAAAGAATGATAATCACCACGTTGCTGAAATGAATATGTGATATAAGTACTTCTTAATTAAACCAGCTTCCTGACACTGATAGGATCATTGAAACAGCATCCTACCAACTATCCAAAGGAATAGCTGGGGAAAAACATTGTTCTTTGGCATGAGCAATTCAAATATTTTAATGTCAAAATGAACAAATCTTAAAGTAATCTGACATACTATATATTTTACTTATTTTGTTTGCTGTTAATTTTATCAAACTAGAATGCAATTTCCACAAGAGAAGGTATTTTCCTATATTTTGTTCACTGCTGTGTTCGCAGGGCATCAAGCAGTGCCTGACCACAATAGGCATTCAATGAATGAATTAAAACCATAGTAGATGTACAATTAAAAATTTGCATAAATACTAAAATTAAACAAAAGAGACTTTATAGACATTTTCCCTGGGCTAAAGGCCCAGACCTTCTCTAGTATGCAGTAGCTCCTTTGAAAAGCACTACTTTATTGATACAGTTCTTAAAAATTGACTTGCTTCACAGGGGAAGATGATAAGCATATCTTAATTTTTCTTTAATGACTATTAGTAATATATAAAGTAATGTATAATTTATATTATTATAAAGTAATATTTCTATTAAGCATATTAAATATTTCAACTTGATAAATTGAGTAGATATCTTGCCATCCTTGTTAGAATAATTAAATGTTGGCTGCAATCATTAATAGAATAACAAGTATAATAAAACTGTCAGTGAATATGTTAAAATTGCAAAGATGAAAAAATTATTTTAGGGCTTAATTCTCAAATGCACTTTTTTTTTTTTTTTTTTTTTTTTTTTGGCGGTACGCGGGCCTCTCACTGTTGTGGCCTCTCCCACTGCGGAGCACAGGCTCCGGACGCGCAGGCTCAGCGACCATGGCTCACGGGCCCAGCCGCTCCGCGCCATGCAGGACCCTCCCGGACCGGGGCACGAACCCGTGTCCCCTGCATCGGCAGGCGGACTCTCAACCACTGCACCACTAGGGAAGCCCTCAAATGCACTTTTTTAAGGAAAATCATACTAAACTGCAATTCAAGATAATTTCCTCTCTCACTAATATATTATTTAGTTATTTCTATCAGAAGACATCTATATATTTAAATAGTCCAAATATCTTAATTCTTAAATTAAGCATTATATACATATTACATATACATATATTACATACATACACTTAAACATATCCTACAATTCATATAGGAGCTTACTTGTTATAACTCTCCACCAAATGATACTATTAATACCTTTTACTAATTTCACTAAATTATTATTATCATAATTAACGTGATTATGGTTAGTATTATCTTAAATAGCTTACATATTACTAGTTCTACAAAGATCTGCTCAATATTGTATTCATTGACATATTGCTGCTGAGACCACTGAACTGGAGGGGGCCTTGAAAATTCAATAAATATTTGTTGAACTGAATTGAAACTACTGCCTATTGGTAGTTATAAAGTGAAAACCTATATTGTTAAAAGACTTCCAAAAAACAAAATTCACCACCTCTCAAGAAATTAAAATCTTCACTCTTAGGATACTCTTTAGTTCTAATCTGAAGTCCTTATGCTTCCCATCCTCTTGTTCTGCTCTCAATGGAGATGTTCAATAAATATTTGTTAAATTCCATCCTCTTGTTCTGTTCTCACTGAAGATGGAAAACAGCTAGTCATCTTTCTTTTGTAAGAACTCTTCATCCTTAAAGACTGTTATTAACTCCCTATTCTTATAGTCTCAAGATTGAACAATCCAATTCTTTAGCCTTGCTTCATCATTCTGATTTGTTTTCAACTCTCAATTTATACACATGCTTATCTCAGGAACCCACTGCATTTCTCAACTTTCCTTCTTATTAATGGACAAAACTGGACAACTTGTTCTATGCATTTAACCAATTTTGAACATAATCAACAAAATGTTGCTTTACAGCTTCTTACTACAGCAATAACTCCCTCTCCAGCAGCCCAATCTAGATGTTCTTAGGAATTAAAATGACACTTTGACCCACTAGAACATACAGATTTACTGGCAGAAGCTATTTTCCCTCATAGCAAATAATGTTTCCCTTCAGTACATTCCGTAGAGTTTTATCATAATTTTTCTCAGCACAAGCCAATTACATGTAAACTGAATACAATTTTAAGACAAAACAAAACAGAGTAAAAAGTGACACCCAAGTGCCATTACATGGTAGATTTGAATAATTCCACTGTCTTCCCCAAATCCATTATTTATGGAGCCTCTGACAATCCCCCTGTGAACAATATGATACCTGCTGCATAAGAACTTTCATTTTGTCAGCCAAGTTGGAGATGTAAACTTCATTTTCTAAACACTTATCATAGCATACAATCAGACTGACCTTTCTTTGGGTGTTAACTAGATTAAATGATAGCCGCACTTCTCTCCTTAAAAAGTCAAATGTTCATTAATTGAGTAATACTCTGAAATAGACAATATTTGCATACATAAATCATTTTATGAATTTTACTGGTATGGATTTACTAGAAATAAACTAATAATACTTTTAGAATTTATTCTGAATGTTCTAGCTCTCTGTCCTCGTAAAGTTTACATTTTAATGGAGGGGAGAGAAATGATACAAATATATACTTCAAATATCTATTTAAAATATAGTAAAATACACACTTCAAATGTCAACATTTAACACTGATGGCCTCAAATACTGTTAAATGCTTTAGGGAAAGAAAGGAAGGTAATATGATAGTGAGCGAGATGTGGACCTAGTACAAACAGAATGGTCAGGGAAGGCCTAGTTTCTAAGGTCATGATAGAGGAAAAAGGAATTGCAAAGACCCTGAGATGGCTATGAACTTGGCTAATTTCAAGTAAAAGAAACAGTGTTCCTTAAAGTTTGATGAAGTGCATAACGGTAGACGTTAAAACAGGAGAGGTGGACAGGGTCCAGATCATAAAGAATCTTGTTAAACCGTGGTAAGGAGTTTGTAATTCCTTGGAATTACAACATGAACCCTTCACAGGGAGATACTTATCTAGCATCATTGTCTTAAAAGCATAAGAAAATCATCACATAATATTTTCTGTTCTTTTTTAAATCACTATTCCTCATTTACTAATTTTTTAACTTCTTAAAATATTAGTTCATCATGTGCTTCTATAAAACACATATGCATCAAGAAGTGTAGATTTCTAAAAAAGCTGCACAACAGATAAATTACCTTTTAGCTTGTGGAATTAAATATGATGAACAAAAGGGAGGGATGAATGGCTGTCCCAGTCATCATTTTTAGTTAGCCACCCTCAGATCTGACTTGCACTGCTCATCTTTCACTAAGAATCAGTGCTGTATTTCCAACTTACTGCTAGGAATTTAGAACATGTTTGACACTGAACTGTATATTTTTCCTCAATATAAATTATTTTGGGGAATTCCCTGGCAGTCCAGTGGTTAGGACTCCACACTTCCACTGCTGGGGGGCAAGGTTCGATCCCTAGTCAGGGAATTAAGATTCTGCAAGCTGTGCAGCATGGCCAATAAATAAATAAATAAATAATTTTCTGCCCAGGAACAACCAAATACTTTTGGGATGCAGTGACTGTTGAAAACTAAGAATACAATCGCTATAAAAAAGAATCTCAAATAATTATTCAGACAAGAACTCTCTCCACTTATTTTATTTCTTAAGTACAAAAAAAAAAGATGTAGTGTAAAAAATAAAAGATAAGTGAGGAATAAAAGTGTAAAAAACATAAGCAATTGGTAAAATGTGTCCTTAACATACCTATGAAGCTTAGTAAAAATAAATTATTCTTAAAGGAAAAGTCTCATAGTACTTTAAAAATAAAACAGATTTAAAACACAAGTTTATCCTAACAAAATAAAAAAAGGGATCATTAGGCAGGAAATAAAAGCATGCTATATTTATCAGCTTAAATGAAGGGATTAAAGAGAGTCTCACTCCATTTATTGACTCTGGTATTTACTGATTGTGACAGAGAAGTCAATTAATTCAAATATGTTAAAAATTTAATATTATACATTTATAGACTCAATATACAGTGTATGATTTATTAGTCTAAAGGAAAAGATTAAAATTTCAGCAAAAAAGGAAGAAAGAAAGAGAAATATCATAGACGTGATGAGGGCAGGGTAGGGATTAAGATAGCATTTGAAGGCAAGTCCAAATATACCAATTAAACATAAATGTAAAATGGTTAAGCTTCTCTATTAAAAGATATTCTCAGAATAAAAAATAACAAGATATATCTCTATATCAAATGACAATTATAAATAATAGGATGGGCCAGGCAAATGCAAAGAACAAGATTGTTTTATATTGATAAATAGTAAAATCTGCAAAGAAGATACAATAACATTAAACTGAGATGGAAACAAAGCATTCAAAAAAATTTTTAAATAGTCAATATCAATGGAAAACTTTAAGACATTTCTCTATTTTTTTCTCTTTTTTAAATTATTTTATTGAAGTATAGTTGATTTATAATGTTGCGTTTCTGCTGTACAGCAAACTTATTCAGTTATATATATATACACACATTCTTTTCCATATGGTTTATCATAGGATATTGAATATAGTTCCCTGTGCTATACAGTAGGACCTTGTTGTTTATCCATTCTATACACAATATTGCATCTGCTAACCCCAAACTCCCCATCTATCCCTCCCCTACCCACCTCCTCCTTGGCAACCACAAGCCTGTGTTCTATGTCTGTGAGTCTGTTTCTGTTTCATGGAAGTTCATTTATGTCACATTTTAGATTCCACATACAAGTGATATCATATGCTATTTGTTTTTCTCTTTCTGACTTACCTAGTATGATAGTCTCTAGGTCCATCCATGTTGCTGCAAATGGCATTATTTCATTATTTTTATGGCTGAGTAATATTCCATTGTGTATATACACCATATCTTGTTTTTTTTTAAGGTACTGCTATTTACATTCTTTTAATATCTTATTGAAATACAGTTGATTTACAATGTTGTGTTTAATTTCTGCTGTACAGCAAAGTGACTCAGTTATACATAGTCCTTTTCATATTCTCTATTTAACAATAAGAAAATATCATTTCTGTTTAAGAACTTTTAAAAATTGTGACTATTCTCCTAAAATGTCATATTGAATAGATAAAATAAATCCAAAACAGTTTATCCTTTAAGAGGATGTGTAAAGTGTCACTGTAGACGATAGGAGGTTGGGCTGTGACTTGCAATTATATTTTACATTATTAGGGCAGCAGATCTAATTTAAAAAGTTTTATTTTGTGTATATACAGCATATAAATATCAAACACCATTATTACATGAACACTTACAGTATATGTGTATAATACACATTTAAATTGTCTTTTTTAAAAATCTACAAGTATATGAAATTACTAATTATACAATTATGCCTAATTAGATATGAATCAGTGTTATTCATGTCATAGCTATAAAATGGTGTTGTATAATTAACAGCAAGTGTTATCTCCCTCTGTACCATCACCATTACTCAGCATCTTGAGTGCTATGTTTGTTTTGGAGAAGCTCAAATAAAAAATCAAACAGTTTTCAGAGGAAAACAATGAGGAAAGATTAAGGACTTTTTTCTGTGTATTATGAGATTATGAGCCAAACATTTCCAAACATTTGAAATGCAATCAGTTTCAGTTTGCTTTAAGTTATAACTAACAACTGAAGATTAGATGTGAGAGAAATTTCTTATACAGTATATTTTAAGGAAATAATCTTAAATATGTAAATCAGGGCCTTTATATCAATACCATCTGAGGCATTGTTGACAGTAGCAAAAAATAAAACAAAACAAAACAAAACCTGTATAAAACTTGCATATTCAGCTTTAGGGCAGTGAATATATAAATTTCATATTACTGTGGTACTAAAATCATTTAATATCATTTAAATAATATGTAGTATGATATGTGATAAAATAATATGTAAATTTTCCATTTAAAGTGAACAAAATGAGGTTACAAACTAACAGGTATGTTATATAATCCCATATTTAATAAAAATATAGAAGTATTAACTAAGACTGAAACAACACACCAAAATGTTTGGGACTTTATTTTTGAGGGGTAAGATTTCAAGTGATTCATTCCACTTTGCTCTGCTCTGTCTATATATATTTCCTAAAATTCTCTAAGACTATCAAAAATTCTTTAATAGCTAACTTTTACTAAATTCTTGTTCTGTATCAGGCATTGTTCTAATTCTTTTAAACCCTACCAACAGCTCTGTAAAAGAGCCATTACTAAATTTGTTTTTTTGAGATGAGGAAAGTGAGGCAGAGAGGTTAAGTAACTTGTTGCCTAAGATTTCCTGGGTAGAAACTGACAGCATTCAGATTTGAACCTTACACGTATGGTACCAGGACCTGCACTACACTCTAAGCATTCCACAAACAAGAAAAGAATTATCTTTTATAATTCTCAAAGCATTATAATAGTTATATTAAAAATTAAACAAACCTGATGAATATAAAGATTGCCATAATCAGTTCTATCTCCTTTTATGCATATTTACAGGAAAAAATATGGGAAAATATTCTGTAGCAATGTTTGAATAAAGCTTTTCCAAAAGATATGAGTCTCTTCCAAATTTTTAATTTTGTGACTTTCCTTTAACAAAAACAAAAAAATCACATGTTGTTGTTGTCCTCAGGAGCACTAAGAAATTTCCTGCCTGAGAAGTAAATGACTGAGGGGAAAAAATTATAGACTATTATGGCATGCTAATAATCCAAATTAGATAAACAAACACAAGCAATGGAAAGGAAGAAAGAGCAAATGCACTCAGCAGAGAATGGTGATAAAGAGTAATGGACAGCTCATTCTCCACAGCTAAAACTGCACAAGCTAAGCTGTCTAAGGAAAATGAGTCATCTGATTCTCAAGTTATAAGGGAATCTTACAGAATATTTTGAGTTTGAATAGCTAACACTGCAGGCAATTGAAATAGGTCTCCAAATATCTGATTAAAGTCATGCACAATTACAACTGGTATAGAATATTTTTGTACCTCTCTTACAAGTGGTAAAATGCAGGTTAAATTTCCAGTTTTTCTGTTATTTAACTTGCAAAGTAGGTATTAATTAAGGAAGTAAATTAATGTTAACTAAAATTTTAGTTATGAAAATGAAGTTTAAAACTCTTTATTAGGACACTTTTCACTTCTACAATGCTTCTTAATGAACTATTTTGTGCTTTGATTCAATAGTCCTTTTATTTCATATGAATTCTTTAACACAAATGGATTTTCACACCAGAATCTGGCTTTAAATCTCTAAAAAAATCAGCCTCAGAATACTAGAGTGACTGAATAAAAGGAAAAATGAGAAGATGAATAATATGAGGGGTGCTGTGCAACCATGAGAGATAAGAAATACATGAGATCATAGGGAAAATAAAACTACCAATAATGTCATCTATAGAATTAAGTCTCCAATTTTTTCCAACTTAATTTAATCATGCAACGTGCCTACTAAAAACCACCAGGCTAGGTGATTTTTGTATTTCATTGCTTATAACTATAACTCTAACAACTGTTCCTCTACAAATGATACATTGAAATCAAATCAATAATGATTTTTAAAATATATGTCTTTTTAGAATATGTCTCCCATGATTCCTAAACAATTTGCAAGTGAAAGGGAAAAATACATTGTTCTCTTTTTTCATAAATTGTCTATGTAATAAAATAAAACAACATAATTTATGTAAAACACAGAACAGAACTTTAACATCTTTCCTAAGTTAAGTATATCACTGTTTTATCATTTGACAAAGCAATGACGCTCAAATATTTGACAAAGGAAATAGTCATATCTATAGTAATAGAAAAGATATATAGAGAAGGACATCTTAACTAAATTTTTAAAAATGTAATGCCTCTAACAAGTTATAATTTTGGAACACAAATTATCACTTGCCTAATTCCTATATATGTCATTTCTGTTACACTTTATTTAATATTCTCATTCAAACAAAGTAATGAAAACTATTCGCTATGATGAGGTTTAATTAGGATCCTCCTTATTTTCAAGGTACTGTAGTGTATCACCTCACTTATTATTCTTTTCACCTATAAACTATGACATATATATAAATCACCTAAGTGTAGATACTACATATAAGGTCAAGGTCAAAGGTGAAATTCTTGAATGGTAATATACCTTGATGGAAGTTCAAGAAAGAGTAATTATAATTTAAATATGCAAGGACATTTGGACCTCCTTCCCTTATGTAGTCTTTTTCAGATATCCATATATTTACACCATTTTACAGAAAGTTTCTGACCTTAAGTCAAAATTAGATATTCAACCCTAGTCCCCAAAATTCTGCAAATATCAAACCAGACCATACCTACTTTTATAAATTTCACAGTGGCTAATGGTGCCAGCAGCAAGAAAAAAAAAAATAATTGGGAGCTGGACAAATAAATATGAAAGCTTTCTGTAATTGTAAAGCACCATAAATAAGAATTGATGTCTATGTGTGTGTGTGTTTGTGCTTGATTCAGGTAAACCAGGACTGAACACCTGAAAGAAACTGAGCTGTTAAATTTTGCATGTCTGAACCAGTCAGGAAGTACAGTTATATGATGACTGAAGAAAACCAAATGAAGAAATGGAGAAATGAAGTGGAAATTAGGCCACTTTTAACAAATATTCAAGGATCAACATTAGAGACTAAACTATTATTAGCTAGATTCTTAAAATCAGAAATTCTCACATTAAAAACTAATTCTCTGTTTTAATTTTCTTTCTGCTTTCTCTTAGTTAAAATAATACCGACTAAGTGTTATTATGGCTTACATAGTGCTTGCTATGTGCCATATATAGGGTGTCACATTTGCTAACAATATTATTATTATATGTTAGTATTATTAAGATTAGTTTTTATTAATATCACCCTCATTTTATAGATGAGAAAACTGAGCACCAGATAGTGGAAATAACCTCCCTAATATCACAGAGCTAGTAATTTTCTTTTCTTTTCTTTTTTTACAGGGCTAGTAACTTACTAAACCTCAGTTTCCCCATCTTTAAAATGGAACACAGTATAATACATGTAATGCATTATAATAATTATTATTATTTATTAATGATGATGTTATCCAAATTGTAAGAGTGGAGTTGTAGCCAATGAGCACTGAACACCTGCACTTTCTAAAAAGGTCATCTCCACTGTGAAACTGCTTTGCAGAATGGCAACTTTCTATTCATCTTACTGAAATTCAACCGATCTGATGCTCACATAGTAATATTCTGATTATTATTTGGCTTTTAACGGCGTTCCTTGCTAGTGTTCTGATACATGGAAGAGTTACTTTCCTCATTATAAACGAACAAACTGGCACACTGAAAGTTAGGAAGAACCAGTCCCATGTATTTCCCTCAGAAATAGTTTACCAATTTATTAGTGAGAACAAATTGGCTGTCAATACCCAGACCCCACAGTGCATTATTTGTATCTTGACATCAACTACAGGCATATCTCCCTAAAACCCATTAATCCCATTCTGGGTTAATGCTTCAGAAGTGCTTTCTAGCACTTGGGTATCTGTCTGTCAGGTTATTTCTCTTGTATTATAGTCCTTTATTAACGGGTTTCTCTCCCTCACTTGACTAAACATTCTTCTGTGTATAAAAGTTCATGCATAACCCAGTGTTTGATCGATAGTAGGTGCTCAATATCCACTTACTGGATTAATTAATGATTGATTTATATTTAGTTCAACTCTTCAAGAACTTCTATGCTATTAGTTTAGTCATGTGCAGTCTTATAAATTTTTGATCAATAAACTCCTTGGGCATTATCATACTTAAATTTCTGAACTAGGTGAATCACTCTGAAAAGAATAATTAAGATTCTGCTGCCAAATGTGAGCACACCTGATGAGCAGCAACCTATATAAAATCGCTGAGTACAACCTCAAGGCTGATGTTTTCCTATCCAAGTATGAGACATACTACAACACACCTGGCCTAGAATCTAAACTAGAACACTGTCTGAATTAAAATGTTTAATAAATCTATTAAACTGTGTAAACAAACAGGCAAAATTTACTGAACATTTAATTTTTCTTTCAAAATATATTACACACCATCTTCAATTATCTTCAGATACACTTTTATTAGAAAGCTGATATGAAGGATGTCATCAGATAATAAGAGATCATCAGATAACACGTGAATCACATGACTTATCTAAGATTGAGTAGTTAGCATAGAGTCTACTTCCATTTTCCAGTACTGCTGTGCTTTATGAAACTAAAAAAAAAAAAAAAAAAAAAAAGCAGCAGTTATAAGAATAAACCAGGCCACATGGAAGCAAATGCCTTATCCTCACAAAAATAAAAACATTTATAACCATAAAAGAATAATAATAAGAAATAATAAAGATGGATGGAAAAACATTCCTAATTACAATGTTTGGTTCTGGGCAAACATTCTGGGGGAAAGAACAAATTTATAAGAAAATTAATCTGATTCAAAAAGAATCAGAGAGCTTCAAAAAGAATTTGGAGGACTAGAATCAACTTTAAGAGAAGCCATATTCAGGAACAAATCATTAGAAACACGCAAACTTATAAATCTTTAATAGACAGGTAGAAAGTTCCTTTTAGAAGAGCCAAAAGAAGAAAAATCTAAATGTTTAGAATAAGTTAAGCTGGCAGCTGAAGTTCCAAGAAAGTTTCAGTCTTTAGAAGACATATCAAAACACAGCCAATTTCACGTAGCTGCAACCAAAACAGCCTTCAAAATACATCAGAAGAATTAAGAACGACTTCAGATAGCACTAAAAGCAGTGCATTGGATAAAAATTTCAATCTTGAGGGAAGTACAAAACTACTTTCACAAGAAGCCAGAGATTGAAAAAGGGAAAGGGAACAAACATTAAACAAAATAAAATGTTAGAAAACTCTAAAGTGTGTATGAAACGAATTCTAAAAGATAAAGAAAGATCAAGCCTTGGGTGAACACTAGCTAAAGATGAGGGATTGGGCTACTGCTCTTGGAGAAGATAACACAGATGGTGGGAACTTGGAACTGAATATAAATAATGCATTAGATCCTAAGTGTCCATCAACAGATGAATGGATAAAGAAGATGTGATACACACACACACACACATACACACACACACACACACACTGGAATATTACTCAGCCATAAAAAGAATGAAATTTTGCCATTTGTGACAACATGGATGGACCTGAAGGGTATTATGCTTAGTGAAATAAGTCAGACAAAGAAGGACAAATAATGTGTGTTTTCACTTATGTGTGGAGTCTAAAAAATAAAACAAATGAACAAGCATAAAACAGAAACAGATTCATGGACACAGAGAACAAAGTAGTGGTTTCTGGGGGGATGGGGATTAAGGGAATACAGTCAATATTTTCAGTAACTTTGTACAGAGTATACTCTATAACAATATCGAATTACTATGTTATACATCTGAAACTAATACAATATTGTAAGTCAACTAAACTTTAATTAAAACAAAGAATGAACTAGAAAATTGAGCCCTCTTAGAAGATTAATTGAAAGTCATTTTGAAAAAATTAATTGATGCAGCTAAGTTATTATTTTTTCACAACTTTATTGGAGTACAATTGTTTTACAGTGTTGTGTTAGTTTCTGCTGTACAACAAAGTGAATCAGCTATATGTGTGTAAATATATATATATATATATATATATATATATATATATATATATATATATATATATATCCCCATATCCCCTCCCTCTTTTTTTTTTTTTTTTTTGTGGTACGCGGGCCTTTCACTGTTGTGGCCCCTCCTGTTGCGGAGCACAGGCTCCGGAAGCGCAGGCTCAGCGGCCATGGCTCACAGGCCTAGCCGCTCCACAGCATGTGGGATCCTCCTGGACCAGGCACGAACCCATGTCCCCTGCATCGGCAGGTGGACTCTCAACCACTGCGCCACCATGGAAGCCCTCCCCTCCCTATGAGCGTCCCTCCTACCCTCCCTATCCCATCCCTCTAGCTCGTCACAAAGCATCGAGTTGATCTCCCCCTGTGTTATGCAGCAGCTTCCCACTAGCCATCCATTTGACATTTGGTAGTGTATATGTGTCAATGCTACTCTCTCACTTAGTCCCAGCTTCTCCTTCCCCCACCATGTCCTCAAGTCCATTCTCTACATCTGCGTCTTTATTCCTACCTTGCCACTAGGTTCATCAGTACCGTTTTTTTAGATTCCATATATATGTGCGTTAACATATGGTATTTGTTTTTCTCTTTCTGACTTACTTCACTCTGTATGACAGGCTCTAGGTCCATCCACCTCACTACAAATAGCTCAATTTCGTCCCTTTTTATGGGAGGATAATATTCCATTGTGTGTGTATATATATATATGTGTATGTGTATATGTGTGTATATATATATATATATATATATATATATATATGCCACATCAATGGAACAGGGTAGAAAGCCCAGAGATAAACCCTTGCACATATTGTCACTTCATCTTTGACAAAGGAGGCAAGAATATACAATGGAGAAAAATAGCCTCTTCAATAAGTGGTGCTGGGAAAACTGAACAGCTACATGTAAAAGAATGAAATTAGAACACTTCCTAACACCAGACACAAAAATAAACTCAAAATGGATTAAAGACCTAAATGTAAGGCCAGACACTATCAAACTCTTAGAGGAAAACATAGGAAGAACACTCTATGACATAAATCACAGCAAGATCCTTTTTGACCCACCTCCTAGAGTAATGGAAATAAAAACAAAAATAAACACATGGGACCTAATGAAACTTAAAAGCTTTTGCACAGCAAAGGAAACTAGAAGCAAGATGAAAAGACAACACTCAGAATGGGAGAAAATATTTGCAAACAAAGCAACGGACAAAGGATTCGTCTCCAAAATTTACAAGCAGCTCATGCAGCTCAATATCAAAAAAACAAACAACCGAATCCAAAAATGGGCGGAAGACCTAAACAGACATTTCTCCAAAGAAGACATACAGATTGCCAACAAACACATGAAAGGATGCTCAAAATCACTAATCATTAGAGAAATGCAAATGAAAACCGCAATGAGGTACCACCTCACACTGGTCAGAATGGCCATCATCAAAAAATCTAGAAACAGTAAATGCTGGAAAGGGTGTGGTGTAAAGGGAACCGTCCTGCACTGTTGGTGGGAACATAAATTGATACAACCACTATGGAAAACAGTATGGAGGTTCCTTAAAAAACTAAAAAAAGAACTACCATACGACCCAGCAACCCCAGTACTGGGCATATACCCAGTATATTCAAATAGAGACATAATTCAATGTTGTATACCACAATGTTCATTGCAGCACTATCTACAATAGCCAGGACATGAAAGAACTTAAATTTCCATCAACAGATGAATGGATAAATTACTTATTTAACAACTCAATAAAAATAAATAAATGCTAACTAAGCTAACTGAAGAAGATAGGAGAATTTATGTACTTAAAGGTTATATCAAAAGTTTCCAAACTGGCAAAGCTTCACTGCAGTCAGAAAGCACACACACACACACACACACACAAACACACACGCACACACACAAACACACACACACTGAAAGGTAGAAGCAAAAGCTCTGGTGAAACTTCAAGTTTTTCCTGAACTGAATCAAAAAAAAAAAAATGCATTTTCACAAAGTATCCAATTTAGAGTGAATTTATTCCACAAAGATGGAGGGGAAATTTCCCAACAGAGATGAAAAGATCAGCTACACATGTAAAGAGATAGACATCTATAAAATTATTGCCAAAAGTCTTTTAGAAATAATTTCAAAAAATGTCATTGGCTATTATCAAAGGCAGCTTATTTCCCATGAGAAAAAAACTCAGATAATAGATTGAGAGATCTGTTGGCTGAGAAACTCTGATATCATAAGACAACAAAATGCCTACACATTAGACAAATTATTAAGAATTTAAATATTCTGAAAAGTATCCTAACATCCTCAATACTCCAAGTGGGAGGCACTTAGCAGAGACCAAGGAGGACTACCTGGAAATGCTCTGGATGAACAGATCTCTGGAAAAGGAGGAGCATCAAGCTGTGGTGTTGTGCAGCTGCAGAGTTTCAAGTCCAGAATGGACCAGGTGCCACCTGCTCCTGTCCCAGGGTTACAGCCACATGAGCAGGCCCTTCCATCAAGGCAACTCCTTCCTGACAGAGCAGGTCCTCCGTAACAGCAAAACTGACCTTGCACTGGCAGGTGTTTTGGACTTTCTTTGGGCTCAACTCTCCCACTTGACGTGGAGTTGCTGGTCCAGACTCTGGTGGTCTAAGTCTTTCTGTTAAAAGTGAGATGTTACAGACGGATACTCAGGGGCAGGTATTAAGAGAAACCCTTGACCTTCCCCCAATTCTGTAAAGTGAAGATGAACTTCCTGAAGAATCCACTCCCCTGAAGAAACTCCCTCACTCAGTACATCCTCCCCTGACAAGAAAGGTCTGTATACCAAGCACTGAATTTTGTCTTCTAATCACATAGCCTGAAAATAGAAAAAAGTCAATTTCCTAGTTTATCTCACCTTCCTATGAGTCTGTTTCTGAAGATCCAGAACCATAGCAAGATGCTTTTTTTTCCCCTTTACTAAAGGAATTTTTTTCTCTCACACTTTTTGTTTTTTTCCTACTATTAAGTGATTACATAATGGCTCAAATGAAAGTTTGATAGGATTATAATCCATAGGAAAATGTTTTATAACTGTGTGTTATTTAAATGTGAATCATATGTAAATTGCTTCCATCTTATTCAATTTGTAGGTAGTGTAATTACAGTATTTTTGTTTTTAAATCCACTAAAATAATCCAGAAACACAGGCAAGTATTTTTGTCTTCTTTCAAAAATGTGATTTATTTTCCTTTTTTTTATAGCTATTATTTAAGTGATTATGGAAACTTGATAGGATTACAATTCTTAGGATAATGTTTTATAAATGAATTTTATTCAAAAGTGAATTTTGCGGGGACATTGCTTGTTTTCTTCTGTTTCTAGATAATATAAAGACAGTACTTCTGTTTTGCTGTTTTACAAGTTTTCCCTAACATTAGCTGTAGTAAGAGTTTTACAAGGGAAATCCTGCCATAGAGACATTTGAAACTTGAACTTTATTCTGTAAACAGTGATCAAATTTAATGTATTGGGGATTCCCTGGTGGCGCAGTAGTTGAGAATCTGCCTGCCAATGCAGGGGGACACGGGTTCGAGCCCTGGTCTGGGAAGATCCCACATGCCGCGGAGCAACTAGGCCCGTGAGCCACAATTACTGGGCCTGCACGTCTTGTTGCTCCGCAACAAGAGAGGCCGCAATAGTGAGAGGCCCGCACACTGCGATGAAGAGTGGCTCCCGCTTGCCGCAACTAGAGAAAGCCCTCGCACAGAAAGGAAGACCCAACACAGCCATAAATAAGTAAATAGATAAATAAAATTTAAAAAAAAATTAATGCATTGGCGAAATTAGTATGTTTACCAAAATAAACTTTGATTTTAAAAAATTAAACTACCTAAACATCTAGGCTCTGGGAAAGAAAAATAGACATTACTGTCTAGTACTTCAATTAAGAATTATCAAATCTACACTACTGTCAAAACAATTTTAATATTAGTCATAATATATGCTTAATGAATATATATTTGAAATCTTTAATGCCAAATGCAGAATGTATTTGACAAATATTATGTGACTAGTTCTAATTTTGAATGAAAATACATGTATTATAGTTCTATGAATTTATAATGACCTATAGTTAATGTTTGATATTTCTGTTTTTCTAATTTCTACTTGATTTTTTTTCTTATGTTTATTTTCCACTGGTAATTTTTAATCATTCTCTCCCTTTTGGACCATTTACTTCTCTGTTTTTGAAAATATCAAGCAATTTATTTTTTTGTTATCTTTGTTTTATTCTTCAGCTTTATATTTTCTTGCCTATTACCCAAATGACCCTAAGCAGTACTCTTTCTAAAACAAAAAATTAATAGGTTAAAAGAAAATGCTCTCTATGGGACTGTTGTATGGTCCAGCAACATTATTCACTGCCCTTTTTAACACAGAGCAGTAACAAGGATTCCTTCCCTTTCTGTCTCCTTAGTATATACTATGCAAAACCTTTCTTTCACTGTATATCGACTCACTGGTAAACAGAAGAGAGACGTAAATGACAAAGATATGTTCCACTATTAATACCAGTATTCATAACAATTTAATCTTTTTTTAAAATTTCTATCTGGTAGATTAAATGAGATAGCCTTAGATTTTCATAATTATGGAAGACAACAGAAATTCTAAATATTTTTATGAGGTCGTATTTTAAAATATCTTATTTATAGCTAGAAAACACCTCTAAGATACTAACATCCTTACTACTATTCAATTATTGACTTTTAAAGTTAGAACAATGTCAGCTTAAATATAGTTATTAAAGTACCCTTTTTTTTCCAGTAAAGGAAATTTTCCTACCAAATTATTGCAGAAGATAGAGGTATATATAGCTCAGTATATGCACTAAAATGTAGAAAACAGTAAAAAGATTTTAAAACAAAATAATAGAAGGCATTTAACAAATTTATCATTTATGATCATTTGCATTCACCAATAATAGACAAAGTTTTTCACCTTGAACTATAATTAAATCCAAATCTATACTACTTCGGAGAAACAAAACAAAACAAAGCCAGAAACAAACAAACTTTTTAAGATAAAAGCATGAACAAAAATGTATTAATAAGCAAACAAAAATAAAACAGCTACAGTAATATACTAACAGATAAAATACAAAGCAAAAATTTTAAACTGAGTTTCAACCCATGATAAAATATATGGCTGCCTAACTTAACTGCTACCTCTTCAGAGGCCATCCAACCTAAATTCCCTGTCTAGTCACTTCCTCTCATTTCCCTCTACTTACATTCACCACAATATATTTATAGTACCCAAAATTTTATCTATTTAATTACTGCTCATCTTCCCTAACTAAATTGTACTCACCCTGTATTCAGTCCCATTTAAACAGAGACCTGATAGTATTGTTTAAATAACACAGCTAACAAGTTTAAATTAATAAATATATATCAAATTTCACATGATATCCCATAATTAGGGGATATATTTACTTTCAATTGTTCTTAGGACATTAAAAACTAATAACCTAATATTACACAAATTTAAAATAATATTTTACAGTCAATTCATTTGGACAAAAGCGCCAACCAGTATCCTGAAGAGCTATTAGGTTAAACTATAATTTTTTAAAAAAACTTGTTTTAAATAAGTAAAATGAAAAAACTCCATACAGTAAGTCCCCTACATATGAGCCCTCAAGTTGCCAACTTTCAAAGATGCGAACATGCCTTCGCATGTCCAATCACGTAAGTTAGTTCACGTGTCTGGCGTACATTGTCACGTGTGTGCATCCTGTACGAGTGGTTGTGCTTTTGTGTACTTTATGGTACAGTACTGTATAGAGTACAGTAGTACAGTACCTTTATTTCAAGCCCAGGATGTCTGGAAGCAAGTGTGAAAGCAGCAGTGACGTGGCTGGTCCGGCCAAGAAGCGCCAAGCGATAACGATGGAAACAAAAGTGAAAGTAATTGAGAGAGTGGAGCGAGGTGAAAAGATGGTAGACGTCACTGGCTCCTGAGCATTGAACTCCTTGCTGTGCAACACAAGGAGCTTACTAATGAAGACCTAATGGAACTGGAGGCCCAGAGAAGGACAGAGAGAAAAGACAAAAGAGGAAGAATTAACTAAAGAACTGAAGAGATTCACAACGCAGGAAATGGCAAGGGGATTTTCTTCCTTTGAGGAGGCACTGTTAGTTTTTGTGGCACAGGACCCGAACGTAGAATGGTACACGAAGGTTGCAGCAGCCGTTCAGAACGCAATCCAGTGCTACCGTGTCATCCATGATGAGGAAAAAAGAGCTACGGCCCAGACATCCCTGGATCATTTTTTCAGGAGGTAGACAGAATTGAATCCAGCAAGGAACCAGAACCTATGCCGTCAACGTAACACGTGAATGAAATTTCGGCTTTCCCTCCATCTCCTATTACTGCCGATCCTTCAGCTCTACCACCTCCCACCTCCCCTCCCTCCTCCGGTCAGTAACTCTTCTTACCTGTTCACTTGATGCCAGCCCCTGTATGCCAGCTGTTGTACTGTACTACTGCACTTTTTCAAGGTGCTGTACTCTAAGATTAAAAATGTTTACTTTTCGTGTCTGCTTTTTATGTATTATTTGTGTGAAAAATATTATAAACCTATTACAGTACAGTACTATATAGCCAATTGTATTAGTTGGGTACCTAGGCTAACTTTGTTGGACTTATGAACAAATTGGATTTACAAATCCACTCTCAGAATGGAACTCGTTTGTATGTAGGAGACTTACTGTGCTAAAGACCTATCCAAGCTGTAATTACTATTTTTTAATCTTAATGATATATTTAAGTCAAGAAGTTATGACTTTAAAAAAGAGTGATAGTGAAAAAGTGAAATAGTAGTGATATTAGTAATAAGGATAAAATGTGACGTGGCATGCTACGAGGGCATCCAGCAGAGACACATGAGCTAGGCTACAGATTCAAGGGCAAACTTCCCTTCCTCTCATAAAGAAATGCTATATGATCAACAGAGAATGAGAAAATTAAACACACACACACACACACACACACAGGAAAGATCTGTAAAGAAGAAAGGGAAACAGCAGCTACACTTCTGGGGAGGTATAAACTGGTAAACCCTTTCTGGAGGAAAATTTGTCAGCATTCATTGTTTGAACGAGCAATTTCACTTCTAGGAATCTATACTATAGAAACATGCAGAGGGACTTCCCTGGCAGTCCAGTGGTTAAGACTCCGTGCTCTCAATGCAGGGGGCACAGGTTTCCTGGTTAGGGAACTAAGGTCCCACATGCCCCATGGTGTGGCCAAAAAGAAACATGCAGAGGGGGCTTCCCTGGTGGCGCAGTAGTTGAGAGTCCGCCTGCCGATGCAGGGGACATGGGTTCGTGCCCCGGTCCGGGAAGATCCCACATGCCGCGGAGCAACTAAGTCTCTCTGCCACAAACACTGAGCCTGTGCTCTAGAGCCCGCAAGCCACAACTACTCAGCCCGTGTGCCACAACTACTGAAGCCCACGCGCCTAGAGCCCAGGCTCCGCAACAAGAGAAGCCACTGCAATGAGAAGCCTGCATACCACAATGGAGAGTGGCCCCCACTCGCCACAACTAGAGAAAGCCTGCACACAGCAATGAAGACCCAATGCAGCCAAAAATAAATTAATTAATTTAAAAAATAAAAATAAAAAAGGATGATCAGATACGTAATTACATATGTATATAATAGAATATTATGTAGCCATTAAAATTAATGAAATAGATCAATATGTACTGCCCAGGAATCAGGCAAAATCTGTTTTATATGTAGCAACTAACAGCAGACTCTTCTAAAAGTCTATAACCTGATGATAAATCCATATAACAGTATAAGTTCTAATATTACATAAAAGTATATATAACATGGGCTTCCCTGGTGGCGCAGTGGTTGAGAGTCCGCCTGCCGATGCAGGGGACACGGGTTCGTGCCCCGATCTGGGAAGATCCCACACGCCACGGAGCGGCTAGGCCCGTGAGCCATGGCCGCTGAGTCTGCGCGTCCGGAGCCTGTGCTCCACAACGGAAGAGGCCACAACAGTGAGAGGCCCGTGTACTGCAAAAAAAAAAAGTATATATAACACTAAGTTTCTGGAATGCAATCAATAAACAAGTAGACACCAAAACTGTAATAAAAGGAAAATAATAATGCATGTAACATAGTAGTATAGATCTGCTCAAAGAGAACTTCTCTTTACGGTCCTAGCAAAGCATGAAAGTCACATTAGTCTAAAGTTAATCTGTGTAAGACCCTGGAATATGGGAATGGAGGCTAGGCTAATTTGGGAAAAGAACTCACCAATTAGTGGGAAAGGCAGATCTTAGACTGAATAAAAACTTTTAAGGGCTTCCCTGGTGGCTCAGTGGTTGAGAGTCTGCCTGCCGATGCAGGGGACACGGGTTCGTACCCTGGTCCGGGAAGATCCCACATGCCACGGAGCGGCTGGGCCCCTGAGCCATGGCCGCTGAGCCTGTGCGTCCGGAGCCTGTGCTCCGCAGCGGGAGAGGCCACAACAGTGAGAGGCCCGCGTACTGCAAGATGCTAGGCACTTAGTAGGTATAAGAACTTACAGTATCATTGGGAAGAGTGACAAGTAAAGCAGCAATGTAAACACATTGTAAGAAATTTCTTAATAGTATAATATAATTTACTTGTTTGTAAGTTTTTATTGTCTGTCTCCCCTGACAAGAATGAGAGTTCCATGAAGAAAAGATTTTTGTCTAGTTGTATTCTAAATGCTTAGAGCAGTGCCAGGGAATTAATAAGTCCTCAACAGATTAGTTGATTGAACGAACGAAAAAAGGGAAAGAAAATAAGGGATAGCAGAAAGGAGGGAAGGTGGGCGATACTGGAAGTAGGTTCATGGTGTTGGGAGGCCAGGGAGTAATCAGAGAAGGTTTTCCAGAATATATAAAATCTTAGCTGAGACCTGAGGACAAGATTGAATTTAGTGAAAGTATTTGAATGGTGTGAGGTTATCTTAGGTCCTTGATCAAATAAATGGAAGACTGCTTAGACAGAGATAAGTGGAATTGATTTCTGTAAAAATACTGTTTTATTTTGCAACTAACGTTCCAGTGGTGTATCCAAGGTGAAGATGTTGATAGATAGATAGATAGATAGATAGAATGTGATACATATATCAAATTATACACAGAGTTCTAGTAAGAAAAATGATTGGAAATATGTTCACTGGACTTAGCAACACAGAGGCCATTTGTGACCTTGATGAGAGCGATTTCGTTCAAGCAGAGGAAGTGGAAACCAGATTGTGGAGGGTTTAGGAGTAAAAGAGAAATGAGTGTTTGGCATTTCCAGAGAATGGGCAGTGATTCTGAGGTCTGAATGAGGGAAGGAGATTTAGCTGGTTACATCTGTGAATACCTCTAGTTATAATATATACTTCAACTAATTTTTTTAAAATGACAAGCCTAGGCTATGTGCTTGCATGTGGAAGAGGAAATACTGCTGCAGAGGTAGAGGGGGAAAAATGTGTACTGCACTCAAAATGAGCATCTTCCATAGGCTTTTGGACATTCTCACCGGGAGCTCTGAGAATTCAACAGTATAAAATTACTTAGTGACACTAGTTGGTGAGGAGGAAGATGTCTGCCTATTATTTGGATGTGAAAAGAAAAGAAAAACAAACAGTTTTAACAAGCAGAGTAAGCTTGTCCACTGAACTACATGAAATGCATTTAATTTTTCTCTCCAGGAGTGTACTCAAGCTTGTATATCTCTGTGGTTTTGATTGTTCTAGGACAATACCTTTGAAAATATCAAAATATTTCTGCAGATATTTAAAAACATTTATTCCAAAGAATAAGAAATATTGAGACCTAAAATTCATAATTTATTGATTACTGGATATTCTCTCATTTATATAATGGAAAATTACCATAGAATTTCCATCATTACCATTTTTTCATTCTATTTTTTTTGTCTCTTTCTTGCCATCCTCCCTCACTCTGTATCTACATAGTTCCATTCTCTCCACAATTTACTGTCAAGAAATATTTGCTGAAAGTTAATATTTATAATAATAATAAATATTTGCTGAAAGTTAATAATAAATATTAATAAAGTGTGTTATAGCATTAAGAGATAGATTTCAAATGAGTATGAGTCAATAACATTGCATTTATTTTGTTATACTTAAATTTATTGCAAAAGTAACCCAGAAATTTCACCTATACCATACCAATGTAAGTACATTGCTTTTACTTTTAAAATTAGTTATAAAATTATAAAATACTTGACCATATTATAATGTGGTAACTGGCACTCTTGTTTTAAAGCTTTTTTTTTTTTTACAATATTTGGGAATGTGTAATTGGGAGAACAGTATATGGGCATACCAATAAGCTTTTTTTTAAGAAACAGTTATTCTGGTCAAACCATGACCATAATGTCTCTGCCTAAAGCCCCAGGTTTTTAAAAATAAGACATATAAACAAGGATCTAAAATAATTTAAAATATCAACACTGACACACATTTTAAACTAGCATACATAGTGCTGCCTTTTTAAATTATTCATTATTGAGCTATAAGTGCTTATACAGATATAGAAGAACCAAAAATGACTAAGACACAATCCCTATCATCAAGCAGCTCAAATCATCTCTGATGTTATAATAGAAGACATGGGAATCCATGTAGTTACATGGCACAGATAGAAAACTTCCTTCCTTAAAACTAGGATGAACCTCAAGAAGCATTTCCAAAAGTACATATAAAATAATTTTTACTTTTCCATTCACTTTCCAAACCACCTTGTCACCTTTGATTGTTTCAATCAACAGATGACACAGGAGGGCAAATATAGAGTAATCACACATGTTGTGGCCTCTCAGTGTGACTTCCATAAGGGAGCTTCTTAACCAGCTTTTTGCGAATGGGTTAGAGGTATGGCAGGACATACTGATGGATGTGAAGTGATAACATTTTTTATATTGATAAAAACTGAGTCATTGTACATATTCAAAATTTACCACACTTGAAAATATATTTGAAAACTATACAGGTCCTTCTGTTAACTTTCTGATCTTAGTAATTTCAAAAATATCCTATTTGAAAGGTTTTTTTATAAATTATAAATAATATCTCCTTTCTGCACTTGATTTTTACTACATTATATTATATTCTTTATATACATTTATGTTTTACATATAATGACATATTTATGTTATATATTTACTTACATATAAATATTTTTATTTACATAAATTAACTTATATAGGGAAATGTAATTAACTCATTTACCAAGCCCCATTTATACACCTCCAAATACACCCTGGTATCTCAGTGTGGCATGCAAATATTTCTATGTGTGTGTTCTAAAACAAAAGAAAAATAAAGAAAAAGGTTGGGAAGTGCTATACTAAATGATTACTCAATTTGTAATGATGGGAAAACTGGCCTATCTGCAGTAGTGGTGCTCTCCTCAGCTAGATTATTCTGTGTGTGAAATTTTAACCTATAAACAATATTACAAAGTATGCCTCTGAAGGATCTCACAATTTCATAAAATGTCCACGTCTTAAGTGCATCAGGGTAAGAAACATTATTACTGATCTCATTTGGGCACCATAGAAAAAGCATAATATGCTCCTCTTCAAGTCCTTTATACAGAATAATTCCAGACAAAATAAAAACTTCTCATCATAACAATCCAAAGATATAAGCTATGTGATATTTCTCTTCTTATGACCTAAAACAGTCTTTTCAGTTAAAAGCCAGGATGACAGCTGTATTATATTTACTTATAGAACTTGAGAATCATTTTGCTCACTAAAAGATACTGTTAGATGGTTAGAGAAAACAATTTATTGAGCCCACTGGGGGCTAAGTATTTCTAATTCCAATCCACCTCAAAATGGATACAACATGAAAATATTGGTGTTCAAAGAAGCAGATGAATTTGAAAAAACAAACTTTAAATGTGAACTTCAATTTTGATACATGTGTGACTGTATTTTTTGTGTGTCATTAATTAGATTTGAGATAATACCATGGACTAGTTTCTAGAATCTTTGTTTCATTAATCTGTGTATATACTTTTGACAAGTATTTGTCTTGGTCCTGAGGATATAGCTGTGAACAAAACTGAACAAAACTGACTGAGCCACTGCCCTCAAGAAATTTAAATTCTAGAGAGGGAGAACATCAATAAACAAATAAACCAGCAAATATGTAGATGATAATAAATGCTATAGAGGAAAATTAAGTGTGGTTAGAGATAATAGGAAATGATGGGATGGGAGATGTTGCTATGTGACTTTCAGTCTCAAGAAAGATCTTTCCAATTAGATTACATATGAGCCAAGATCTGAAGGAAGTTAAGAGAGTGTGCTATGCAGATATCTGGGAAGGAGCATTTCAGACAAAAAAAAAAAAAAAAAAAAGGATAGTGTAAATGCCATGAAGCAGGAAGCTATACGATCTTTCATGAAAAATTAAGGAGACATGGACTTCCAGTTCCTGGTTCTGCATGTAAAAAGCCTGGAAGTCACTACTGCAACCTAACAACAAGTAAAAAGCCTGAACAAACTGAAAAATCAACAGCTTTTCTTAGACTTGTAAAAGAGGGGAGGACCCAGAGCAAAGTGTTTTCCCCAAGACTGGACAGATAGGTGCATGCAGGGAGTCAGAGAGTACCTGTATAAAGACTAAGGAGAGGAAATGGCCACAGGAACCAGTGCCAGGGTAGGAAAAGCTGATCTGTAATTGGTAAATTGCTGCATGCTCAATGTGAACAAGTCTGAGAGTGAAAAATTCCAGGGAACTCAATCATAGGGAAGCCCCCAAAATATTATCAGATTTACCTCCAAGAGTAGATATATTAACTTGAGAGAGAACAGACTTCAAAGCAAGGAAAATTATCATAGAAAAAGAAGCCACATGCAAAAGAATGAAACCTGACCCCTATCTTACACCATACATAAAAATCAACTCCAAATTGATTAAGACTTAAACATAAGACCTAAAACTGTAAAACTCCTAGAAGAAAAGAAAGGAGAAAAACTTCTTGACATTGGTCTTGGAAAGATTTTTTGGATTTGACACCAAAAGCAAAAGCAACAAAAGCAAAAATAAATAAGCGGGGGACTACATCTAACTAAAAAGCTTCTGCACAGCAAAGGAAACCATCAACAAAATAAAAAGGCAGCCTATGAAATGGGAGAAAATATTTACAAACCACATATCTAATAAGGAGTTAATATCCAAAATATACAAGGGACACACACAACTCAACAGCAAAAATAACTCAATTTAAAAATGGGCATAGGACTTAGACATTTTTCCAAAGGCATACAAATGGCCAACATGTACATGAAAAGGTGATCAACATCACTAATCATCAGGGAAATGCAAATCAAAACCACAATGAAATATCACCTCCCACCTGTTAGGATGTCTATTATCAAAAAGACAAAGATAATAAATGCTGGGGAGGATGTGGAAAAAAGGGAACCCCTGTATACTGTTGGTGGGAATATAAACTGATACTGCTATACTGAGAACATAAGGAGGTTCCTCAAGATATTAAAACTAGAACTACCATATGACCCAGCAATCCCACATTTGGATGTATATTCAAAGTAAATGAAATCATTATCTCAAAGAGATCCCTGTACTCTCATGTTCATGGCAGCATTATTCACACTAGCAAAGGTATGGAAACAACCTAAGTGTCAACTGATGGATGAATGGAGAAAAACAATGTGGTATATGTATATTTACAGTGGAATATTATTCAGCCTTTGAAAAGAAGGAAATCCTGTCACTTGCAAAAACATGGATGAACCTGGAGGTCATTATGGTAAGTAAAGGAAGCCAGACAGAGAACGACAAATGTCACATGGTATAACTTATATGTGGAATCTAAAAACAAAAAGGTCAAACTCATAGAAATAGAGAGTAAAAAAAGTGGTTGCCATGGGTTAGTAAAGAGTACAAACTTTCAATTCTAAGATGAATAAGGTCTGACCATCTCATGTATAACATGGTGAGTATAACTGATAACACTGTAACGTATAATTGAAATTTGCTGAAAGAGTGGAACTTAAATTCTCTAAATAAATAAAGTAAATGTGTGAGGGAATGGATGTGTTCATTAACGTGAAGGGAAGGATCATTAGAAAAATAAAAAAATAAAAAGAAGGGCATTACGCAATGATAAAGGTGTCAATTCTCCAGAAAGACATAAAAATCCTTAATGTGTACATGCTTAACAACAGCATGTCAAACTAAGTCAGCATAAAACTTATAGAATTGCAAAGAGAAGTAGATGAGTCTACTATCATAATTGGAGACTTTAACACCCCTCATCAGAAATGGACAGATCCAACAGGCAGAAAAAATAATAATATAGTTGAACTCAACAACTACATCAATCAACTGGACATGATTGACATCTATAGACTGTATCCAACAACAGGAGAACACACATTTTTCTCAAGCTCACATGGAACATTCACCAACACAGAACACATTCTGGGCCATAAGACACATCTTAACAGATTTAAAAGGATACAAAACATACAGTGTCTGCTCTTAGAACACAGTGTAATTAAACTAGAAATTAATAACAGAAAAACAACTGGAATATTGTAAAATACGTGGAGATTTAATAACACACTTTTAAATAACATATGGGTCAAAGAAATCTCAGGAGAAGTTTAAAATATGTTGAACTAAATAAAAATGAAAATACAACTTACCAAAATTTATGGAATGCGGTGAAAGCAGTGCTTAGAAGGAAATTTATAGTATTAAATACAAATATTAGAAAAGATCTAAAATCAATAACCTAAACTTCCACCTTAGGAAACTAGAAAAAGAAGAGCAAATTAAGCAAAATTAGAGAATGACAGGAATTAATAAAATTGAAAACAAGAAATCAATAAAGAAAATCAATTAAACCAAAAGCTGGTTCTTTCAGGACATCAGTAAAATGGGTAAGCCTCTAGCCAAGCTAACTAAGAAAAAAAGACAGAGGGCACAAATTACTAACATCAGAAATCAAAGAGGGGACATCAGATCCTACATACATGAAAAGGATAATAAAGGAATACTAAAAACAACTCTACGCCCACAAATTTGATGACTTAGATGAAATGGACCAATATCTTGAAAGACACAAGCTGCCAAAACTCACACACAAAGAAACAGACAATCTGAATAGGACTATATTTATTAACAAAATTGAATCAATAATCAATAACCTGTCAAAACAGAAAGAATTAGGCCCAGAGGGTGCATTCTATCCCTTGGTGAATTCTACCAAACATATAAGGAAGAAATTATACCTATTCACTACAACCTTTTTCAGAGTTATCCTCTGAAGCAGAGAAAATACTTCCTAACCCATTCTGAGGCCAGCATTACCCTAATACCAAAACAAGACAAAGACATTATTAAAAAAGAAAACTATAGACCAACATTCTCATGAACATAGATGCAAAAATCCTCAACAAAATATTGGCAAATCAAATCGAACAATGTATAATAAGAATTATACATCATGACCAAGTAGGACTTATTCCAGATATGCAAGTCTGATCCAATATTCAAAAATTAATACAATCCATCAACAGGCTAAAAAAGAAAAATCACACAATCATATCAATAAATGCAGAAAAAATATTTGACAAAATCGAATACTCATTCATGATAAAAACAAACAAACAAATAAAAAAACCTCTTGGTAAATTAGAAACAGAGGAGAACTTCCTCAACTGGGTAATGGACAGCTACAAAAAATCTACAGTCAACATACCTAATGGTGAGAAACTTGTAGCTTTCCCACTAAGATGGGGTGCAAGTCAAAGATATCCCCTCTAAACCACTTCCTCTCACCACTCCTTTCCAACATCGTAATGAAAGTTCTAGCTAATGAAATAGAAAAATAAAAGGTAAACAGATTGGGAAGGAAAGAATAATGCTGTCTTTGTTCACAGATGATATTACTGTCTATGTAGAAAATTGGAAAGAATCTACCAAAACACTCCTGAAAATAATAAGCTATTACAGCAAGCTTGCAGAGCACGAGGTTAATAAACAAATGTCAACTGCTTTCCTCTATACTTGAACAAAGGGAATTTGAAATTAAAAACACACTGTCATTTACATTAGCAGCCAAAAAAGTGAAATACTTAGGTATAAATCTAATAAAATATGTACAAGATCTATACAAGGAAAACTACAAAACTCTAATGAATGAAATCAAAGAGGAACTAAATAAATGGAGATAAATAAATGATCCTGTATAGAAAGGCTCAATATTGTCAAGATGCCACTTCTTCTCAACTTGATCTATAGATTAAATGTAATCCAAGTCTAAATCTCAGCAAGTTATTTTATGGATACTGACAAACTGATTCTAAAGTTTATATAAAAAGGCAAAAGACCCCACAACACCCAACACAATATTGGAGAAGAACAAAGTTGGAAGACTGACAGTAACCAATTTCAAGACTTACCATAAAATTACAGTAATCAATACAGTGTGGTACTGCCAAAAAAAAAAAAAAAAGATAAATACATCAATGGTACAGAACACAGAGCCCAGAAATAGACCCACACAAACTAATCTTTGACCAGAGAGCAAAGGCAATACAATGGTGCAAAGACAGTCTTCATCAAAGGGTGCTGGTAAAACTGGACATCTACATGAAAAAAAATAAAAATAAAAAAATAATCTAGGCATAGACCTTACACCCTTTACAAAAATTAATTCAAACTAGATCACAGACCTAAATATAAGAAAAACTATAAAACTAGAAGATAACATAGTGAAAACCTAGATGATCCTTGGGTATGGCAATGGCTGTTTAGATACAACACCAAAGGCACTTATGAAGAAATAACTGATAATTTGGACATCATTAAAATTAAAAGCTTCTTCTCTGAAAAGATAATGCCAAGAGAATGGGAAAGCAAGCCTCAGACAGGGAGAAGATATTTGCAAAGGATTTATCTGAGAAAGTACCATTATCCAAAATATAAAAAGAATTCTTAAAACTCACAATGAGAAAGCAAACATCCTGATTTTAAAATGGGCCAAAGATCTTAACAAACACTTCACCAAAGAAGATATACAGATGGCAAATAAGCTTTTTTTTTTTTTTTTTGCGGTATGTGGGCCTCTCATTGTTGTGGCCTCTCCCGTTGCGAAGCACAGGCTCCGGACGCGCAGGCTCAGCAGCCATGGCTCACGGGCCCAGCCGCTCCGCGGCATGTGGGATCTTCCCAGACCGGGGCACGAACCCGTGTCCCCTGCATCGGCAGGCGGACTCTCAACCACTGCGCCACCAGGGAAGCCTGGCAAATAAGCTTATGAAAAGATGTTCCATAATATGTCATCAGGGAAATGCAAATTAAAACAACGAGATACCATACATAGCTATTAGAATGACCAAACTATGCAACACCAAATGCTGGCAAGGATGTAGAGCAACAGAAACTCTCATTCATTGCTGGTGGGAATGCAAAATGACACAACCACTTTGGGAGACAATTTAGCAGTTTCTTACAAAACTAAACATACTCATACCATATGCTCCAGCTATCACACCCCTTGGTATTTACCCAAAGAAGTTGAAAAATTATGTTCACACAAAAACTTGCACATGGATATGTATGGCAGCTTTATTTTTAATTGCCAAAACTTGGAAGCAGCCAAAATGTCCTTAAGTAGATGAATCAATAAATAAACTATGGTACATACAGGCAATGGAATATTACTCAGCACTAAAAAGAAATTAGCTATCAAGCCATGAAAAGGCATGCAGGAATCTTAAATGCATAAAAAAAGTGAAAGAAGCCAATTTGAAAAAGCTACAGGCTGTATGATTCCTACTATATGACATTCTAGAAAAGGCAAAACTAAGGAGACAGTAAAAAGTTCAGTGGTTGCCAGGGGTCTAGGGGAGGAGAACGATGAACAGGCAGAGCACAAAGGATTTTTAAAGCAGTTAAATGTACCACTCTGGTGGGAGATGCTGATAATGGGAGAGGCTATGCATGTTTGGGAGGTAGTATGTATATGGAAAATTTCTGTACCTTCCCCATAATTTTGCTGTGAACCTAAAAATTCCTATAAAAATCAAGGTCTTCCTTCCAGAGTAAGTCACTGGGAGAACAACAGAAGTTGGAGTAAGAAGGGTAGTGTTGCAGATTGTACAAGACTGTATTTTATCTCGATTGTGATGGGAAGACAATGAGAAGACATGCTGTATTTTATGTTTCAAGATACTATGGTTTTTTAAAGGTTCTGTTTGTTTGTTTTAAAAGTCTGAGGAAAAGGGGAAAACAAGGAGACCATATAGGAGAATACCTAAGTTCAATATTGCTTTAGATCTGGGCAAGAGATGGTCACACTGGAGAACCTCTATCTCTCAAACATATATACCCACAAAACATTTATTAAAGAACAAATGCCTGCTTCTATCATTCTGAAACTGATATTAGGTGCTGACACAGTTTTAAACCCTAAAAGTTCTAAACCATTGAGGCTCCAGAGAACACTTCTCTACATCTTCCATCCTATCTCCTTCAAAAAGAGAGAATAACATGAATAAGTGTGGGTGTGTCATTACTGACATATGAGATAAAAACTGCTCTGGAATGAAGGAAGGATTTGAGTTGCAGAAGCCTTTAAATAAACAACAGAGAATTAAAGTCCTTCCTTACAGATAGCATAAATTCAATACTTCTTGTATCATTTTCTAGTAGTGCCAAGAGTCCATTGACTTGATTCTTTCCACCTTCTAATTCATAATTCCAGAAACACGTTATTTTAATTGTAGGGAAACAAAATATGCCACCCCAAAATGTGTTTCTTTGGCTTCAGGATTATTTTAGGCTGATTTCTTTAAAGAAACAAAAGGCTCAGGAAGAGTTTTTAACCTCCTCCTCTTAACGGCCAATTAAAAATTTTTATAAAGGGCTTGGTCCAGAAGGAGCACTATCACCAGAGATATCTACAAAGAACAGGAGCTAAGTGTGGCCAAGGGCCTGGAAAGGAATGAGTTTTTCCTCCCCCACACAATCCTTACAAAATCTGCACATGATAGCCAGAGAGTAACTAGTAACATTAAACAATCCATATTACTGTTAAATTTGTATGCATATATAGATCTAGATATAATATGTGAAACATGATTCTTTAGAGTACCATATACATGAAAACTAAAGCTTATATTCAAATTGATTTATTTTTATCAAATATTTCAGTTAAATATTTGTTTTTAATATTTTGATATTTAATAATTATAAATTGCTTTACTTCATTGAATGATTTTGTTTATATTATTTTATTATACCATTTTAATAAATAATGTGAATATTTTAGAAAAAAAGTTTTAAATATATGAAAATAATTTGTAAATGTTTAAATATTTACTTTAATTTACATTTTAATGAAATGTATTCAAATTGGTATATTTTGAATAAATTCCATTATATTTTAATCCTTTAAAACATTATTGCCACTAGAACACAAATTATATGGCATCTTCAATTATCACAACAGTTTGTTTCTGCTGAAACAAAGGCAAGAAAAAATAAATTTCATAATATAGTAATTTTATAAACTACACATGTTTATTTTATTACTCACCTAAGCATCACCAGCCCACCAACAGAACAGCCATGTATAAAAACCATATTTTTCAACTTTATCATTATGAACATGTATTTGTTAAAGTTGGGTGCTAGAATATAATTTTTCAACACTTTTTTGTCTTGCATTATAGCTTGTAAATATTCAGATATATGAGATGTGGGCCTCTATTTGTATTCTTGCCTGAGCCAAACAAATGTCCAGGCCAGGGTAACAGCCAGAAGACCAGGTATGGTTGTGCAGTTGTACACATAATTCTAAGAGAAACCATACCCACAGATCACAATATAGATGAAGCTCCCGTGAGGTGGAGAAAGTGAGAAGTTGTCTTTTCTGTGTATATTTTGAAGGTAGAGCTAATTTATTAACAGACTAGACATGATGTGTGGAGAAAATAAGAAATCAAGAAATCAATATTTTTGGCCAGAGGATTTAAGTGGATAAAGTTATCTTTTACTGAGACTTATTTGGCTATTAAAAAGACAAAAGTTTAGGTAACTGTTAAAAAAAACAACTCCCGACACTTTCTATGTATTTTCTCTTAAGAGGAATGACAGAACAATAATACCTACCATAGAAATACTTCACCAAGGTGGTAAGATAAATGTCAAGTGTTTTGAGTTCCTTGGAGGAAAATATTCTATAAATGCAAACTGGAACTGCTATCTTGATATTATTTATGATAGTTTTAAAATGATTTCTTGAGTATATATTCTGTCTAGACTTTTTTTTGATGCCAACACTGTGTTAACAGTTCCAATGAAAGACTCAAATACAAGGCAAATCTCAGAAAATTTTTTTCTTTTGTCAACATTACTGTTTTCAGCACTTCAGCACTGTTTTCAGCATTAGTGAATTTTACTTATCTTTCACATGTAGCTTTCTAGATGTTTACTCCCATTATTAAAATATCTGTTTCTATTTTTTAATTAATAATAAAATATTCTTATTTTTCTTAAAGTTACTGCCCTTATGACAGTACAATAACATTATTGCTTTGAGACAATTTTCTGTCAGATATATCAAGCTGCTGAGTATAATTAGATCACTCTTTTGAAAATTAGTTTCTTTGGAAAACTTGATTTGAATTTTGGGCAAACCCAGTAAAACTCGCCTAATGATATACTGGTAATGAAAACAACTAAAAAAAGGTAGGTAAATGTAACAACTGTTTCTATCTTGTCTCAGTTCAGTACAAAAATATTCCAAACATTTACTTTCTTCTTGCAAAAATATAAACATATTTTTATATATTCTGAAGTGTGCTAGGACTTGCAGATGTCCAGTTCCATCCCTAGGTGTTAATAGTTTACTTACTAGCTACATGACTTGGACAAGGAACTTAACATCTCTAATTCTCAGTTCCCTCACCTTTAAATAGGGATAACTCTAGCACTTACATCACTGAATTATTGTGAAAATTAAGTAGGTGTTGTTTAATTTCTTCTTCTAAAGGGTGCGTAGTAATATACATTTAAAGGCCTTCATATGCTGGTCCTTATTATCCTGTCTATTCTGGTAATACTATAGTTATCTGCAGTTCATTGAAAATATGTCACTGTTTTATAAATCTATGAGGCTACACATGCTGTTCTTCTGCTTGTATTGCTTCCTTTTCCCCTTCTCTTTCTTGCCTGGTTAAAGGCCTGCTGCATCTTCAAGATTCAAATGACCCATCATCTTCTCCAGTTATTCATCGTATTCCCTCCTGGCAAAGGTAACTTCTATAGTTATCCAGTTATTTATCTCTCAAATATTTATAGAATGTCCAACATTATCCAATGTTCTAGAATTTTTCTATGCTTTAAAATATCTATTCAAGATTTATCTTAAAAATATAACTGTTTTTATTTTGACCTTTACTCTTCATCTTTCTACCATTGGTCCAAACCCAGTTTGTTGAATGAATGAAAAAAAGACTGAAATGCCACCATTTCTATTTATTTATGTTTGAGGGATTAAATATTTGTTCAATTGATTCATAATATTTCCCACTCAAAAGATTAAAACTAGGTTACTATGATGACATTCATCACAAAGCAAGCAATGTTTCAGTGCTGGACAAAATATACTATGAACTGTTTTTCCAAGAAGGTATAAGATAAATGCAGTAAAAAGGAATAATGCTTTTATAGGGGAGATAAGTAACAGTGTTCAAAAGAACACTTTCAGTGAAAAAATTACAAGCTATGATATTTAATCTAACAAAGCTTAGTATACATCTGATAAAGTCTAAACCTTGCATCGCAGATAACTTGTCCAATATATACCCAAAATTGGAGGCTTGATAAGTTCTTTCAGACTTTTTCTGGGTTGGAGTGAAGTTATCTTCTCTTCCACTTGTTTTTTTTTTTTTTTTTTTTTTCTTCATCTCTGCCTAGAAGCCATTCTGGTACAGCCAGAACCACAGAACGTGTAACATTACCATTAATTAGCAAGAAGTGACTTTACCACTGAATGTCAATAATGAGAGAAAAAATCAGCAACAGTGATAGCAATATCTATCAAGGATGAATATAATAGCTAGCAATCGTTGAGTGCCTACTATATGCCAGGCACTATGCCAGCTGGGAGAACAATGGGCCAAGATGGTACCACAGCTGGTACTTCCCACCGTACATCAGTGCTACATTCCATTGTTGTCTGTTTCTCCCTAATACGAGTATGGATACCTTCTTGTATTCCTACTATGGTATTCAATATGTATTTAATGAATGATGAATGGCATTTTATTTAATTTTTTCATCCCTTTCCAACAAAGAGTGCTGTTCACTCTTCCTAAATAATTTTCACAATATCTGAAGAATCTTTAATCCCATTCTTTTTATTCCCATAACTCCCGCCTTTATTGATGCCCCTAACTAAAAAGTAAGTTCCAAATTAACATTCTAAAGATTACTCATTAATCTTAAAACATTACTTTTATGATGGTAGTATCTTAGTCAAAATCATGAGTTTATTGCCCTAAGAAAAACATCCAAACCCCTAAAGTGTACCTAAGTTTTTTCACAAGCTCAATCCAGTCTTCTTTTCTAGACATTTTCACCTCCACCCTTCCTTCCAAAACTCTTCTTCTATTGCTCTCAGGCATGAATCCCTTCTGGAGCCTGAATTATCTACTGGATTTTTGCCTCCCAAACACACTATGCATATTCCACATTCAAAAATCTGTTCTCTTTGACGGACCTCCTGGCCCTCTTCTTTTTACTCACTCTTTTAAATCCTCCCCTATTAAACCAAAAGATGTCAAGAACCCAAATATGATAGAAAAGTTATTCCAAATATGTGCAAGAAAAACAACTGCACTGTCAAACTTTCTTAGGCAGTGCTGTGGGGAAATGATTTGGGTAGATTACTTGTTGATTTGTAGCTTACAAAGCTGCTGGCTTTAAAGCCAGAGAGTATAACTTTAAAAAGAAGGCATATAGATATAGATTTAGAGATAAAGAGAGATAGATAGGTTAATATAGAGGTATAGATATAGATTCCAATTCTCAAAACACATGAGAGGCAATTTAAAATGAAACATAATAAACCTAAAAGCAAATGGATAGAAAATGGATAGGATGAACTAATAGATAATAAGGGCAAAGGTATACCATAAATGCTATCTGTATTCTTGCTGGAGCTCAGGGAGGAAAAAAATGGAAATAATCCAAAATAACCAACTACAATTACTTCAGGTAACATGGAAATAAACTAAGAATACTACATCTGTATATGTTTTGTCTCTTATAGAATAAGGAACACTGAGAGAGTTTATGATAAAGGGTCTATTTAATCATGAAAATCATATGGTTATATCAACCTGGATTTGTTTACCAAATACCCAAATGGATGAAGCGGGTCAACTGTATGGTGATGAGTGGTAACCAGACCTTTGGTGGCGATCACTTTGTAGTGTATAAAGATGTAGAATTATAATGTTGTACACCTGAAACTTATATAATGTTACATACCAATTTTACCTCAATTTTTTAAAAGTATATGACATTTGAAAAAAAGTCACACTTAGGATAAATAAATGTAGTATCACCTTACTCAATTTTTACTATCTGTAAATTATGACTGAAGATGTAAGAAATCCTAGATAAATGTTTTATCATCTGAACCTGAGACATTCCCCATATGCACATAAAAATAAAATAATAAAATAACACACCATTTAGTGAGCACTTACCATGTGCTAAGCTTTGTATCATACCCTTTTTAAATTCATTAGTTTATTTACTCCTCAAAATAATTTAATTAGATTGTTATAATTATTAGTATTTCCATCTTTTATTGAAGGAAACTAGAGCTAGCTGATAGAAGTGAAGAATAGTACCCAAGGTCAAGTTAGTAAATGCAGAGACATGATTTGTACCCAGGCAGTCTGTCTCTAAGTGGGAGCTAATTACATTACACTCTACTGCTTCACCCAACACATAAAATTTAACTATCCTTACCCCTTACTCTGTTTTTCTTTTCCTACTTAATTATAATTTTCACATATTCCCTAAAACTAAAACACTCTTTTCTAAGTCATTAGAATTTGATATATACCACTGTGCTCCTTGGGATTTTTTGGTTGTCTATACCTAAAATCTGCTTTAGGTAGTTTAAGCCAAAAAAAGAAGACTATATTTGGATACAAGAGTATCTCACAAAACACAAAATTGCAAAACTCTCCTGATGAAAAGCCATGAGTAACCCAGGAAGCTTTTTTATCTACATCTGCCTCAATCTTCTCTCTCTTTAGACTGGCTTTTTCTGCTTTTAATATAATTGGCAGGTGGAAAATGGCCACCCCACAACACCCAGGTTTCATTTTTTTTTTGTACTGAAACAACCTAGAATGAAATGTTATCTCTTGTCCCAGATTTCTAAGACAGAATCTGCTTTTCCTGGGTTGGGTGAGTTTTCTCAATCAGATTCAGAATCTGACCCTAGAATTGGGGTCACAGTCAGATGGTGCAAGTATAGTTTCAAGGGCCCACACCTATGCACCAGTGAATTGGGGGCCAGATACCCTCAAAAGTATACACCACAGTCATATTTATTCCAGAATTTATGATAAATATTTGCCTCTTGTAGAAAAGAATCCTATAACTAAGGAACATAAAAACTATAGGGAACTCAATCCTAAGAGGTTGTACATGAAGGCAATCAGAGTATGCTATCCCAAAGTATGCTACTTTACTCAATTTTTAAAGATTATTTTGAGCTGAAGGCAATTAAAAAAAAGCAAGTGCAGAAAGAACTCTTTGCCCTCCACTATCTGTCTAAAAGCAGGACATAAACTTCCCTTCCTGAATGCGTTCCTCCTCCCTTCTCCTGAAGAACAACCCTTATCACTGGAGACAGAAAGTTGACACAAAGATGCAAAAACAAACCTTACTAAAATAAGTCCTATCAGCCATTAGTTTCCCCCACATACTTACCTTCCCACAATTAACCACCCCTAGAAGTCAAATATGTTTTCCTTTGGTCACTTCTCTACAATATACTGCCCTTTGTTAAAATGGTATATAAGCCCAATGAGTCTAACTGCTTCTTTGAGTCTTCACCTCTTATCTATGAAAGCCTTCATGGACATAAATTGTTAACATCAAATAAAATGTGTACACCTTTTCTTCTATTAATGTTTTTTTGCCAGTTTAATTCATAGACCTAATACATTGAACATAAGAAGACAGAAGAAAATTTCTTTCTCTTTTACATAAATTATAAATATGGATAGATGATAGATAGATAGCTATAGAAATATACAGATATTTAGAGCTACATCTTCAAATGTTGATGTTGAAATGTTAACCACTGATCCAATCTGCAAATCTTGAATAGATACTAATGTTTTCAGGATCAATCCTATGCAGTGTTCTGGAGAATAGGTTAGTAAAATCTAAATAGATATTAGAAATTCTGAGAGACTAAAAAAAGAAATATTCCATTCTGTCTTATTAAAGACTACTGAATCAAAGTAAAGCCATGCATAGGATATAACACAATTTTTGTTTTTGTTGCTATTAAAGCAACTCAAAAGAAGTAACACTAAAATACCCTGGTCTAAAGAAAACAAAAAAATGCAATGCAGTTAGGATGTTCCAATCTTGACTGAGTTATATAAAAATCCAAATAAACTTCCATAATGGAGGACTATGACAGCAGTTTCACATCTCTGTTCATATTCAATTGTAAGTGTGTGACTAGAGGAGGATCTTTTTCAAGCTATTTCTCCATAGTCCCTGATACCCAGAGTGCATGCAATATTAATGCTCTAGCTTTGTGAGTATACGGCGTACACCAAATCCTCACTAAAAGAAAAGCTCCTCAATTCCTAATCATTTCAATAGGCTCTAATGTAATATTTCCTACATTGGAAATCACTGCACTTTATTTAAGGAAATCAGTCTGGCCGAGTGAGCTCTGTGGAGTGCAGCCTGCACAGACGTCAGTTCAAAGGATCAGATGTCAAAGTGCTCCCTCTAATGTCCCTTAATCATCACTCCGATTAGCGCTTGAATAGGACTGTGATTAAAAACGTTGCTGCCATTGTCTACCTATTCAGGCGCCTAGCATTCTACGTGGGTTCCACCGATTAGTGTTTGAATAGGGGAGCGATTAGAAAGACAGCTGCCATTGTATGCCCATTCAGAAAACAGCAAAACTCGCATATTTATTTGTTATGAGCACCAAATAAATGTTTTGCAAAGGTAAAATATACCATTAGGCTCTAAAGACAATTTAGCTGATTTCTTTAGTTCAGAGCACTCTATTTTCCCATATGCAAAGTTATTTCTTATTTGCAAATACAGTAATATGCTTCATTAATATCTTTTAAAATATACATATCCTGTTTTTATAGACATAGTCTTAACACATCTGCTTTATTATATACTACTTATTGACCTACAATACATCATATAATTCCAGTTTAGTATTTATGACTACGCAAAGAATTTCTATATAAACAAACCAAATCAGTTTGGTTTTAGATCTTTTGGATTCCCTTCTCAATATTCCTGGACTAATATGTAATCTATATGAACAACTTCTCCAAAGAGAAACTTCCTTGTCAAATGGTTAGAGGAAATGTTTCACTCTCGGCCATTTTAAGGGAAGAGAAACATTTCAGGTTAGCACTTAGTTCCCTACAGGGGCTCACACAACGGAGCATCGGCCAGGGCAAAATCCCCAGGACAACGAGCTATAGACTGGTGAAACTGGGCAGGACCAAGGTGTCATGGTGAAGCTTTTTGGAGAGTGAAAAGTATGGTAAAAAAATTCACAGGAAGATAATTCATTCCAACTTCACGCATATATTAGGCAGTGCTCAGAAAATCTGGTACCTCCGTTGTTTCTCTCTCTCTCTCTCTCTCTCTCTCTCTCTCTCTCTCTCTCACACACACACACACAACTTGCTGCTAAGAAATTTCTGAGCAATACAGGAAATGTCTGCTCTGTTTTCCATTACCGTCCTTAATATCTTCCTGTTTATTACCCTTCCACATTCTTTCCATATTTAGTTACTCTGTTCCGTATCCATTATCATTATGGATCTACATATGTAGTAACAGAAACAGACCTGGGAGCAACAACCCATCAATGCTAAACAATGACAGTTACAGAGGATTATATATATGCCAGGAAGTGTTTTAAGTATAGTATACAAATTGACTCATTTAATCCTAACAACAACTGTATCAGGTAGATGCTATTATTACCCTCATTTTACAGAAGAGGAAATGGAAGCAGGCAGAGATTAAGGAATTTACTCAAGGGCACATAGGTACTAAATGGCAGAACCAATAATTGAACCCAATTAGTTTATCTCTGTAACTCACTCTTAAACCAACCTTTCTTCTGATAGGTCATCCCTTCAGGTTCCACTGTCTTCTTTCATAAAAAGCCAACCTCAAAGATAAGGCAGCTAGCTTTAAAGGGAAAGATTTCTTTCTTTTGGTAATAAAGCTAACTGAAACACGCCTTACTCAGAGGAAAGTTTTTTCCAGTTCAATTTAAACCCTGACTAGATAACTACACTCCATTCTAATTAACAATAAAGTTGGTTAAAAAAAAAAAAAAAGAACTGCCACTTAACTACTATAAAATTTCACTCTCACTTAACTATTATAAAATTTCAAACTAAAGAAGAGCAAAATAAAAGTAACAGGGCTGATGGCTGACAATTACAAACTAGTTTAATTTGTGTGTCACTTGGACATGGAGAAAGTTGTGATCAGTCTGAAATAAATAATTAAAGCAAAGCTTTATCGTAACAGCCTCAGGAGATCAAGAGTTAACACTTTTCTTCTTCTTTTTAGTCAATTAACATTTTATTACATATCTTGCCTGGAGAATAAATCTCTGACAATACTATTCTAATTCTATGTGTGCAATAAAGTGCCAAGAAAACACATACTTTCAAAGATAGAACCTACTATATGGCAAAATTCCAAATTCTAGCAGGTAGCAGAGTGTGCTTTCTTAATGAGATGGCACGCACTTCTCTCAGTGAAAGAATCAGAATACAGAACTTTAATATCATTACTGTTATTGTTACTTTTACTACTTGTACTACTCCCCTCTGATCTCTTCTGTCTTATCACTTGGTACTTCCCCCCATATTCTACACAGCCATGCAGCACTAAAATTGTTAAAGTATCAATATCGTTAGTTCAATATCCTCCCTCATCTTTAGTGTCTGCAATATACAGTCTGTACTCTGGTGGGATCCTTCTTCTTCTTTCCTTCTTTCATCTACATTTTCAACTTAAATTCTGTTTTCTTAGAGAGAAATTTTCAGAAATTAACAGAATTTTCTAACGCTAAATCCTGAGACTAGGTTACATACTTCAGCTATAAGTCCCATGGATGGCAATACTCACAACACTTGGTTGTGAATGACTTTAATGCCTGTTCGAATGACTGTAAGCTGTCAGGACAGGAAAAGCATCTGTCCCTTTCCCCACTTTTCACAGTGGTTGGTACATATTTGGCCTTCCATTAATATTTGGTAATTAATTAAAACTGTACAACTCAGATTTCAAGCAAATATACTATGAATATTTAGTAAAATAATTTATCTATAGTAGTGTTGAGGCAGGAGGTAGATGGGCCCCCCCTAGGGTAAGCAATTGGAGTTTGTCCCCTGTGGATACACCAAGATGAGAATAGCCTGACAATCGAGAGAGGAAGCTGGGCCCTGCCCAGATAGAAGATAAGAGACCATATATTTCTCATTCTCAAAGTCAAGGAGACCTTCTCGACCAGAAAGCTCCTTGGAGGTCAAAAGGGGAGTTATGCCAAGCTACCCATTGGTCTCTTTGGTGGAATCCATCTTGGCTGAGAGATGCATGCACACACGGGAGGATCCTGAGATATACCAAATATGGACTCTGAGCCAGGCAAATCAAAATGATTGGCCAAAGGAAACCTGGAAGAAATGCCCCATAAAAGCGATTTAAGCTACCACAAGGGCGCAACCCTTTCTCTGTGTCCGCCCACACAGTACACACGTACTGTACTCTTTTTTTCTCCTAATAAACACTTCACTTGTTTCACTTGCCACATTCCCCGTGATGGTTATTAGAAGAAAGACGTCATGAAGAATCAGCAGGGCTCAGCTCACCTATCACACTTGCCACCAAATCCCCAGAAACTCATATATTAGCTCAGAGAAATAAGGGGGAGTGGGGGGACAAACAGGGAAAAGAGAATTCTGAAAGTGACAGTGACTAAACGTCTACTCTTAGAGAAGTTCAAAATAAATATTAAGGTCAGTTATAGGAAAATAAAGGAGGTTTTATTTCCTGCATGCCTGAGTTTCTAGTCTGATATTTGTATTATGTATACAAACCATGTATTTTTCAACTATTGAAGAAGGCATTAAGTTGTAAAGAATCTTGGTTTTGGTTACTTTTTTAATTCCAGAAACTCCTTCAGGCATTGAGTCTATCTTTGGAAGAAAGCTATTGTCAGCAATCAGGAAAGCTATTGTCAGCAATCAGAAGTTGTTTTAAACTATGGCGTAAGAAGAGGCCAGGGCAGAATAGGATTGCTTTCTTACTGTGAATCTGGTCAAAAGCTCATTTAATTTTGGAGCTTAAAAATAAAAAGTCATATTGTGAATTTGATATGTACCAATATTGGGACCTGCATTCTATGTCAAGTTTAACATAGCCAAGTAGCTGGGGATCCAAGCTTCCACCTTCCCTTTCTGAATGAGATTGGGTGACTAATAACTTTATTAACTACGTGGATTTCATCTCTTAATAGTCATGTAAAATTGAGAGGGAAAAATGGACTCAGCAGATAAGGCAAGCTAGAAGGCTTATTTCCAAAGTACAAAAAATAGCTACATTCGGTAACTGGGTATTAGAGGAAAAGCACACTGATCTCTCCTTCTTTGTAGGAACTCTCCCACTACACTCCTCTGGTTCTCATCTCACCCATCATAGCACTTCTTGGCTAAATTCTCATCTCTGCCTGCCCTTGCCTGGTGCTCGGTGCCAAGCTGAGCCACAATGGAGCCTGAGGCAAAAGGAAAGAAGTGTGCTTCCATATACACATTTTATATATTATTTGTATTATTTATATTTTTTGTATGATTTACATTTTTGTATTATTTACCTTGATTATTGAGTCTTTTCGTGCCTCCTTTACACTTTTCACCTGAGGCCACTGTCTAACTCCCCTCTCCCTAATCCCTGTCCAAAGTCTAACCTCCATATTCTTCCCACTCCACACACCCTTCCTGGGTAACTCTGCCCACAGGCTTTTAATTACCCACATATATTCTGATTATTCAAAACTCTTCATCTGCATTCCTGACCCCGTTCCTGAGCTTCAACCTTTAAACTAAACAGGATGACCCATAGGTACAAGAAACTCAAAAGATCCCAAACTGAATTCACGATTTCTCTCAATTTATCCTATGAACAATTAAGTGTATACATAAAGTCAACTCCCAAGTCATATTTATTTTACCTCCTGTTATGGACTAAATGTTTGTGTCCCATCAAAGTTCACATGCTGAAATCCTAACTCTCACTGTGATGGTATTAGGAGGTGGGGCCTTTGCGAGGCTTTTAGGTTATGAGGGTGGAGCCCTCATGAATGGGATTAGTGCTTATAAAAGAGGCTCCAGAGAGCTCTCTCATCCCTTCTGCCACGTGAGGGCACAGCAAAAAGCCATCTATGAATGAGGAAGCAGGCCCTCACCAGATACTAAATCTTCCGGTGGCTCGATCTTGGACTTCCCAGCCTCCAAAAGTATAAGAAATAAATGTTTGTTGTTTAAGCCACCCAGTCTGTGATATTTTGGTTACAGCAGCCCAAACAGACCAAGACACCTCCTAAATATATTCAAGCTTATCCTCACTCCTACATGACTCCCGCCCCTGGTCTCCATGATTTGTGTCCCAGCCTTGCACATCAGTCCCAGAGACCTGGCCTCCCATCTTTCTCGTTGAACCCATCTTCTACACCGAAAATTAGACTGATTCATCTCAAGGCAAATCTGACCAACTCATACTGATAATTAAAATTCCTCCGGGGTTTGTCCTTTGAAAGAGGACTATATGTTGATATTTCTGTCTTCTTCTAAAGAATGTGAGACCTTCTTGGCAGGGCCTATATCATGCTCATTTTTATTCCAGAGTGCTAAGTGGCACAATGCCTGTCCCACTGTAAACAGGCAATAAATGTAGAAACAAAGTAGTGACTAAGATGGTGAAGCTCACCCAGGGGGGAAAAAAAATGATTACCAAAACCTATATATTACTTAGTCACTTCCTAGAAGAAAAAAGTTCAGTGATTTATTTTTATTTACTTATTTTAAATAGTCTACTTAAAGAGCTCTGGTACCGGACTGCATGGATTCAGCCTCTAGTTCTACCATTTAGTCGTGGACCCTTAGACAGGTTTCTTAAGCTTCCCTAATCTGTGAATGGAGATAAAATATAATACCTACCTTACAGGGTGGTTCTGAGGCTAAAAAGAGTTACTTCATAGAAAGCACTTTGAAATATAACTGCAGTCAGCAAATTCTTAATATACATTATGGTTTATTTTTACTTGTATTATTTTACTTTGAGCACCTACTACGTGCCAGGTGTTTAAAACAAATTAGCTAAAATTCTCAAAACATGTTAAATAATGGGCTGTCTTTAATTGCCTTTCCTTTTTATTTTCACCCAGGATAAGTTTTCTGATTTGTAACATTTTCTGCTCTTTAAAAACTGCTAACGGAAAATGAGCACAAAATATTTATGTAATTAAGACAGTTCAACATTTTCAAAAATGGCAAAAATAAACAGCAGTTATAGAACACCTGCTTAAAAGATACTGGAAATAACTGTTTCGTGCTTCATTAACCAGTAAAAACACATTTGCCAATTTAAATTCCCTACTGAATTCAGAATTTCTAATTATTACTAGAATGGTATTAACTTGGCAAGGAAAGAAATTCCTGGGTAAAAAATTTCAGAATTGCCATTCTTAGGGTACTTCTACCGGCCAAAACAGATGCCTATTTTCTAAAAAGCCTATAAACAAATATTTGTTTATTAAAACTAAATGTGATTTAATTTAATAGACAATTTTAGACTACTTATTTTGCATATTTTATTCACCTTTGAGTGGCATTCAATACAGTGCCTAACATACAATTGCTTCAAGGACCAAAGTGGAAAGAGAGAGAGACAGAGAGGACTCTACCGGAATAAACCCAAACCACAGCCCCAATGCAGATATGCTAAGAATGATAAGGCAGTAATTATCTGAGTCAAACCAAAACAGAGAATTGTAAAGCCAAAGCAAAATCATTAGAAAACAAAACAAAATAAACACAAATAAATAAAGCCTTTCTATTTGGGAGTTGGGGAGTTGGTTCAAAATGAGCTCTTTGGCTGCCTTCAGAAATGATGTAAGATTACTGGTCACAAATGTGACCACCATTACAATCTACATTTTCCTTAACTTTAACGTATCTATTTTCTAATCATCTTATTTGTGTTTTTTAAGGAGGCCAGGTAATACACTGGCAAGGACACACTAGATTCGGATAACCAGAATTCTAGACACGGCTCCAACACTAAGTAATTTCAATGAGTTTAAGTAAATAATTTAACATTTTCAGCATAGTCAGTAAAATGAGGAAACAGATCTGTATAATGAGGAAACAAATCTGGGTTGTCCATTCACATCATGGTAAAAATCAAATGCAATATGCAAAGGTACTCTGGAAACTGTAGAGCACTATACAAGAAAATATGTGATCCTTATGTCTAGTATGTAAGGACTATGTAAAAGAGGGGTCATATTCATTCAACAGATCTTTAGTGAGCACCAAGGGTTCATGAAGCTGGGGATATAGCTTAAGAAACAAAACATGATGAAGAAAACAGAAATCCCTGCCCTCCTGGATTTTACATACTAGTGGAAAAAAAATGAAAATAAACAAATCAGTGAGTAAAAAAAAGAGTATATCAGTGATGAGTGCTATAAAAAAAATTAAGCAAAGAAGTCTAAAGAGAGCTTGGTAGGGTGGCAGGTTAGAGTTTTAAATAGGGTGGCTGGAGAAGACCTTGCTGAGGTGACAACTGTACAAAGGAAATTATGCAAACTCCAAATAAGCTGGAAAACCACTGAAAGATTCTGAGCACAGGAATATTAAAAGAATTTCTCAGATGAATTATTATGAAGAGACTCTACCAGGGAAGGGCATAAGCATGGAAACCATTACAAAGCAACTGAAATAATCCAGATGAAAGATAATGGTGATGGCTTAGAAAGGTTGGTAGTGGTAGAAGTGGTGAGAAATAATCAGATTCTAGATATATTTGAAGCCAAAAGGATCTTCTACTTAGGTATGGAAGGTGAGAGAAATAACAAAATCGAGAATTCAGTATTTTGCTCTCAGAGAAAGGGTAGATGGACATGACTCCAGGAATAATACATTTTGAAGGTAAGATCATAATTTGGATTTTCAGTATGTGTACACTGAAATGGCGATTAGACATTCAAGTGGAGGTATTCATTAGGCACTTGGTTATAGAGGACTAGAATTTAAGAAAGTGGTCCAGGCAAGAGATATAAATGCAGGAGCCATCTGTCTATATATGGTATTTAAAATGAGGAGACAAAATGTGATCACCAACTTAGTGAGTCTCTAAAGACAGAAAGAAAGATATGAGCTCTGGGCACTCTGATATTTAAGGGTGAGAAGATGAGGAATAACCAACAAATACGCTTAGTGAGAAGGAGATACCAATAAGGAAAGAAGAACACCAGGGACTCTGATGTCCTGGAAGTCAAGTGAAAAAAAATATTTCAGGAAGAAGAGAGTGACTGCCTATGTCAAGTACTGCTGATACAGGCCACGATTTGGCTCTTAATTTAGCAATTTAAAGTTCATTTTCCCTAAAAGCAAAATTTGAGACAGGGATTTGGGTTCACGTGATTATGGAGTGAGTGCTCTTCAGGAAATACCAATACAGGAGGGGTGAAGCAGGGTAAGGGGGAAAAAATGCTGAGCAAGCATTTGTCAGTGATAGTGTCTAGTCTTAGTCAAAGCTACAGGGCAAGGATCTGGAGCACAACTGCCCATAGGAGCTGTCCTTACCTTGAGGCAAGCGGGCTGGCTTCTTCTAAGATACTGTCTTTCTTTTTAGTTCTCAGGAGGTTAATTATGATACGTCTTGCTATGGATTCCTTTGTGTTTCACAGAGGCTTTTTAATCTGTAGATTTATGTCTCTTGTTAAATTTGGGAAGTTTTTAGCTATTATTTCCTTTTGGGGTATTTTTCAGCCTCACCCCGTTTCTTCTCTTCTTGATAGGGGTAGAAGTTCAGTGGTCTCACCACTCTGACACCACAGAGGGTGACTGGGGATGTGGGCTGCCTTGGTTACCGGCTAGCTAGTAGGTATGAAAGTCCTGACTCCCTACTCTTTCATCCAGCAGAAGGATTGGAGCATCTCATTCTCTCATCGCAAGATGGAAGTTTAGGCTCCCACTCGGCCTTTATGAATGCATCAGGATGAGGTCAGTTTTTTTTGTTGTGTTTGGCTAGATTAAAGCAGTTACTGTCAAAAAGTCTTCTGTTGCTAGACTGTTCCTTTCCTGGTATTTTGGCTAGAGAGCAGACTTTGTTGAGATCTGTGTACGTGTGTGTATATGTGTGTGTGTGTGTGCATGTGCGTGTGTGTGTATCAGTTAGCATTTCTGGTTTTCCAATTTCTTCAGCTCCAAGGAATAAAAAAGAAAACCCAGGGAACTCATCACTGTGTCATGTTTCAGGTCCATATCCCTAGCTGGCTGGCCATCTCTTCACCTTTCAGAATCTTCTTATGCTTGTTTTACCTATAAGGCTTTTTAGTTTAGATGAGTGATTATAAAACTCAAGTATGAAAACTTACCAATTAAAAAATAAATCATATCTTGTGGTGATACTTTTATTCAATTCTTCATGCACAAAGAGGATAATAATGAAAAGGAAAAAAATGCATTCTTTAATGACACTGAGGATAACTTTCAACTCTAGCTCCATATTTCCCCTTGGGAATGTTATTTCACTGTTCTTTATTAATCCAGTGTATCACATAGAGTTTTCAAAATGGTTTACATCCAGAGCAATATATCTGCTGTTAGAAATTGAGATTATTTTAACATATATTTAAAGCTTGTATTTTTCCTCTAACACTTGCTCATTATAGAAAATTTGAAATATACAAAAGTGCTAAGAAAACAAATGTAATTACTATTAACATTTCATTATTTTTTTTCTTTTTTTCTTTGTGAATATGTATATAAGTGTGGTTGTGTAAAAGTGCATACAATCATTCTTAAATACAGTGCTGTTTCGTGCCTTGTTCATATAATATAGATTGTAAGTATTTTTTCAGATAATTAATTATTTCAAAAGTAATTTTAATGGTTGCACAATTTACCACTGAATAGATCTGCCCTAATTTACTTAACCATAACCCAATGGTTGGAATTCAGTAGGTTTTTTCCCCCACATTTTTCTCTACAAATAATGTTGGGATGATCTTCTTTCTATTTAATTATTTACCTACATTCCTAATTCTTTCCTTAGGATAGTTTACTAGGAGATGAATTATTGGGTGTAAGTGTTTGATAATTTAAAGGTATTATTATGGACTGAACTGTATGTATATCCCCTCAAATTAATTTATTGAAGTCCTAACCCCCAGTAACTTAGAATGTAACTGTATTTGGAGACATTTGGAGACAGCCTTTAAAAAGGTAATTAAAATGAGGTCATCAGAGTGGATCTTATCTGAGATTTTGGTGTCATTGTAAGAGGAAATTTGAACAAGTACAGAGTGAAGACGATGTGAAGACACAGAGAAAAGACAGCCAGCTGCAATCCAGAGAGAGGCCTCAGAATAAATCGCCCCTGCTGACACCTTGATCTCAGATTCCTAGCCTCCAGAGCACTGAGAAAATAAACTGTTCTTTAGGCCACCCAGTCTGTGGTACTTCGTTATAGCAGCCCTAGCAAACTAACACAGGTATTAACAAATATTGTCAAAGATATTGCCAAAGATACTGTCAAATTGCTTTTCTAGGAATTTGTGCCAATATATGTTTAATGGAGAAAAACACTTCTCTCTGTATCTTTGCCAATTACAAAAAATATGATAATATTGGACTGGCCAAAAAGTTTGTCCAAGTTTTCTGTTAACACCTTATGGAAACACCCGAATGAACTTTTTGGCCAACCCAATACACACCACTCAGTTTACAGGCTAACATTATGGAATGAAAATGCTAATTTTTATAAAATAACAACAGTAACAATAATAATAATAGAGAAAACCTCTCTTTCTAAATAAACAGTTTAATAATCTATAAAGAGGACCTTAGAGAATTTATCTAACTTAATTTATCTGGATCACATTTAAAATGAGAGTTAGACTTGATAATCTTTAAAGGCATTCTAAGTTTGAAAATTACGTGATTCTTTTTTCAGTGTCCTTCAATTGTTCACATCATTATACAGGAACATGACTGATAGTTGATCTATTCCTTGATCTAATTTGGACCACATTAGTGTCCTTCCAGAGACCTCTACTAGAAATGTCATAGTAGAATGCAAAGCTCACAGAGCCAGAACAAGGAAAACTGAATTTCAAATCCAGATCTGCTAGTAAGTGGCTGTGTTATCATCTCAAGTCATGTTGTTTCTCCGTATTTCTATTTCTCTTTTTTTACTCAAAAAACTTTGCTGGTTGGTCAGTGACAGAAAGATTAAAAATCAGATAAAAACAAATGCACATGAGCACATACCCTCAATTCCTATCCTCGAAGAGTTTATATGTAGGAAAGAAGTGCATAAAAATAAATTAAAATCATTGTATTAAATAGAACATATACACAAGGTACCAAAAGAGCTAATGTTAAATAAGCTAATACTATTAATTAGCTCACTAGTTACTTTGAGAAAATTAATTTTGGAGAAATTAATTTTGGGAAATCAGGTAAAAAGGAAATTGCTTTCCCAAACTTAAAGATTTATACCCCCTAAGACAGCATTTTAAAATTGCCTTCAAGGTTATACTTAATCCTCATTTATGGCCTAACAATCCCAGCCCAGTAATCATTTCATGGGCCCAATTAAATAACATTCTAGCAATCAGTAATCTCAGATTTTTGCACCTATACCTCACCTGGAACTATGAGATGTTCATATTGAATACCTAATGTGCAAATGTTCCCCCAAAGCATATTTTACAACAGTTTGTATATATTAGTATACCCTTGTTCAACTGAATTATATTTATAACTTTGAAACTCTTCTGTATCTTTGTGTCATTACAAAATGATCTTAAGAGGTTTTTACAGATTTTTAAGAAAATAAATTTTGGCACCAACCTAAATTTATATGATTTTAAACTATTTCAATAGATTTTTTAAGCATCAAAATTAAACACACTTTTCAGATTATTCAAATATAAAATATATAAAATAAGAAAAAAATCACAGCTGTACTTTACACATATTTAATTATGTTTCTAACTACATATAAAATCTGGTCTTACAGTGTGTAGAATGAGATAATTTTCAGCATGAACTCATGTATCAGTGGTACTTACAAAGCAGTTCTTATCAGGATTTCTTTTCCAATGTTTCTTGGCTAATTTCTTGGCCAAAGTGGAATGCAGAGTTGCATGAGATTGTGTTCGAGGATTTAAAGCCAGGATACTCTGAAGACAGTATAAACAAAGTATAAGCATGTGTAAATATGTTGGCATTTTAAAAAATCAAATTTTATTTTAAGATTCCCCACACATACCCCAAAGACATATATTAAAAATGCTGTTTTTCCCTTCTACTATTGTAATTCCACAACAAACTTATCTAAAGTAATCATTTACTAGGTGATATCCCAGCTGACTTTATAAAAATATTTATTAATGATAATATGGAATTCAAAAACATGTGAAATATAACAAATAACCCTTTAAGATAAATTTTATAATTAGTATTCTTACATGAGAATGAAAAGAGAGGCACTTCATTCCAGATTTGATTTAAAGTAGTAATAATACTCCCTACTTTAAGTTTTTAGAGTTTTACCAACTGCTTTCAAACGTATTATTTAATTTAACTTACAGCTACTATTATCCCAAAATCTTGGATGATCAAATAAATTCAGGGTGGTTAAGTAAGCTGTTCAAGATCTCACAATTAATATGTGGAAGGGAATGAATCAGAACTCAGTTCTTCTGAGTGTTGGGCTTACATTTGAATTCATCCAAAGATGAAATCTATATATTTTACTGTGACTTTGTGAGGTATAAAGTAGAAGAGGAAACCCTTTCTAACCACACATGTAAAGCAGCACCTGAGTAACTGAATAAAGAATTCCAAAGCCCTGTCTTAAGCAATGCTTTAAAACATAACCCCTAGGAGTCTTCCAGAACAATCACATGAGGACCTCTGCAGATCAACTCCCCAGCAGAACAATATAACTGATAAAAATTAGTAAAACTAAGAATCCTTTGAAATCTCCAGAAATTGTCGTAAAGCCAAAGAGCAAATGAAGGAACATTTATTCAGGAAAAACCTACTAAAACTTGGTAAGAATGGCGAGGGTCTGTGGCATTTGAAGTGCAGTCTGCCCCCAGCCTCCACGCTACCAGTTCAGCCTGACAGAAATTCTACCTCAGGTGAGTACAGCCAAGAACACAGAGCTCCCTCTGCCCCCAGCCTCTAGCTGAGGCTGTGGTGTCTCCCAGAGAGAGGCAGGACATTAACATTTCTCATCCCCTCTCCCTACTCTACCAGCTCTATGCAGCAACTAAATGCCAGAAAGTGCAGCTGAGAAGTCAGGAGCTCCTTTGCTTCACCCAGCCCCCACTCATAGAGCAGAGGCTCTACTTCAGGAGCAAACATACCAGTAACAATTGGGGTTCTGATCACCATCATCTCAGCTCACTCATGGTTTAGAGTTAGCAAACCAAGAGAAGCAAACTGAGATCAGAGGTTACTGCCTTTTATGAGCAGGCGTGTCACTCTGTGAGAAGCAAGGCCACTGTAACCACACCTAGATCTGGAGCTGTGGCTCAGAGATTTTTCCCAGAGAAAGAGGCAGGCCGTAAGAACAGACGGCTCTCCCCAGAAGAACTGACTTTATTTGAATTAACACATAGGAAGTTCAAGCCTAAGGGTAGTCTCAAAAACAATAAAGATTTTGATGCCAAACAATTAAGACAAAACTGGTAGCTTCATGAGAGCAATAAAGTAAAGCATAAGGCAGACAGTTTACCAGAAAGAAATAGCTAACAGCTCCTGTAGGGCCACAAGAAGCCGCAAAGACTCACCTGAAAACTACCCCTGCAAAGGGGCCCAAATTTAACTGAATCACACTGTGGAGCAATTTATATGGCAGGGCATTGTCAAAAACAGCAGAGCAATCAACTAGCAATCAATAGAGACTAAGAGCTGGCTGTGATACCAACAGAGGTGGATAGTTTAACAAAGAGAAGACACAGAGTCCCACTAAAACCCCTGTCATCCCAGAGTTACTGGGCACACACCCACGACTTCACCCTACATGAGTGCTATCGGAGGTTCACACCTTGGAGGAAATAGACTTCCCTAAAGTAGTCCACCAAATCACTAAACAAATATGCAAACAACAACAAGCCCCCATCCCTGGGGTGGGGGAGAAGGAAATTAGTATCCTGAATTGCTATATTATCTGAAATGTTCAGCTTTTAATAAAAAAAAAAAATTACAAGACATTCAAAGAAGCAGGATTATGTGATCCATGCAAGAAAAAAAGCAGATAACAGAAATTGCCTTTCAGAGGTTCCAGGTGTAAGATTTAATAAAAACTTCAAAGCAGCCATTATAGGGAAGGTATAGTAACAATATCTCATCAAACAGAGAATACTCATACGGAGATAGAAATTATTTTAAAAATTCTGGAGATAATAAACTATAATAACTGAAATGAAAAATTTGTTAGAGGGGCTCAATAGTATATTTTAACTTGCAGAAGAAAGAATCAGCAAATTTTAAGAGAACTCAAAGAGATTATGCAATTCAACAAAGAGAAAAAATAATTTTTAAAAAAATTAACAGAGCCTTAAAGATATGTGGTATACCATTAAGTACCCCCAAAATATTGTAGCAGGATATCAGAAGGAGAGGAAAGAAAGGAGGAGAAAAAAATATAAGGAGAAAAATGACTAAAATTTTGATTTTAAAAAAAAGACAGAAAAAGCATTAAAGTATATATCCAATAAGCTCAAGAAATTTGAAGTAGGATAAACACAAAAAGATCCACACATAGGCACATTGGTAAAAATGCTAAAAGTCAACACCAAAGAGAAAATCTTGAAAGCAGCAAGAGAAAAATACTCATATGTACAAGGGAACTCAATAAGTTTAATGGTTGACTTCTCATCAGGAACAATAAATGTCTGAAAGTAGTAGGCTAACATTTACAAGGTACTAAAAGAAAAAAATTTTCAACCAAGAATCCTATACTGAAGGCAGAAGAACATAAAAGAAATAGATTCGAAGTATACTGTAAACCAACTAGACCTAATAGATATCTATAACCACACTCCACCCAACAACAGAATATACATTCTTCTCAAGTGTACACAAAACATTCTCTATGACAGACCAAATGCTAGGCCATAAAACAAGCCTTAATAAATTTTAAAGGATTAAGATCATACAAAGTAGTTCTCCAACCACAATGGAATGGAAACAGATATCAATAACAGAAAGAAATCTGGGAAATTCACAAACAGCTTACATGCACATAGTAAACATTTGTGCTGAGAGGAGTCAGTTACAAAATACCACATATTGTATGATTCTATTTATACACAATATCCCAAATAGGCAATGCTATAGAGACAGAAAGTAGACTGTGGGTGCCAGGGGCTGGGGGGATTAGGGGCAAATGCAACATTACTGCTAAAGTGTATATGGTTTCTTTGGGGATGATGAAAGTTGATTGTGGTGATAGCAGCACAGCTATGAATATACTAAAAGCCTTTGAATTCTACACTTTATACAGGTAAATTGTACAGTATGTGAATTACATCTCAATAAGGCTGTTACCAAATAATAATAATAATAATAAACACATATTCTACATTCAGTGGATTTCACTGTATACTGCATTCATTCTAATAAACATCATTGGGACTTGTTTTATTATACCAGTATAGATGAAGATTACTTTTAGTAATTGTTATATATGATATACATGAGATTTCTTCAATCTATCAATTTAGATGTCTGTGTTCTGGACAACAAACGAACAATAGAGCTATGAACAGTGTATTCCTTATGATGAAATAATGCCAAAGCAACCTAGTAATAAGAGCCAACATTAGAAAACATAAGTGGGCTCCCCTGGCGGCACAGTAGTTAAGAATCCACCTGCCAATGGAGGGGACACAGGTTCGAACCCTGGTCTGGGAAGATCCCACATGCCGTGCAGCAACTACGCCCGTGCGCCACAACTACTGAGTCTGCGCTCTAGAGCCCACGAGCCACCACTATTGAGCCTGCGTGCCACAACTACTGAAGCCCGTGTGCCTAGAGCCTGTGCTCCGCAACAAGAGAAGCCACCACAATGGAAGCCCACTCACCGCAACTAGAGAAAGCCCACTAGCAGCAGCGAAGACCCAATACAGCCAAAAATAAATAAATTCATTTTAAAAAAGAAAGAAAACATAAGTAATCTCATTTTTATACAAAAGAAGTTGAAAACACTTTCTTATTATAAAATAGATGCAGTTTTGTTTTAGTTATTCAACCTGAACCATTACTAATCTCACACATTAATTCAAACTGATAAATAAAAAGATGAGATTTTTAAAGGTAGTTATTGGGGCCAACATTTAAAGGAAAAAAAAAACTGGGTAATATGCAAGAAAGATGGCTGTATTTCATTTAGTTTTTACTTCCACGATCCATATTGTGATAAATGATTATGTTTATGTCGGCATAGTAATGTAACTTTGAGAATAAATATTCTGAATGCAATTTATTGGCGGCTTATCACAGTAACTTTTCTTTTACACAGCATAAGTAGAAAGTATAACACAACATGAAATATTGGGTTAACCTTTTGCAAAAAGGCAGTGAGTTGAATTCAATGGATCTTGGCTAAAAATAAATTGGATTGTGGAGAATGGTTACCAAGGATTTGACTTAATAATATCCCAAATGAAAAGTGATATAAAATAAAAATACAAGACATGAGTGGTTGAGAGCTGTTAAAAACAATTTTCCAAAGGAAGATTTTTTAAAACTAAAAGTCAATATCATCAATAACTAAGCAGCTGGCGGAATAATACAGGAGAGCTCTAAATTGTGTTCTTCCTAAGAAATGACCAAAGCCAGGTCCTAAAAGGGTCACAGGGTCCCCTCTCTGGATAAATTGAGCACTATAAGAGGCCCATTAACCCTTTCAGATATAAGGCATACTGCTTATAAAGGGAGATTTTCTCCCGTGCAAAGAATTTGGCCTTTGGCTTTCCCATTTTCAGTACACAATAAAAATGTACTGGTGATTCTAAAGACAAAAAACAGAATTTGAGAAAATTTCATTGTACTAATTTTATTTAGGTTAAGAAACTATAGAATATGATCCAGAGACAGATTTACACATGAGATCAAATCAGAGGCATGTGTTGTCACTGTGCTGTCTGTCAGTGCTATTCTGGGAAGCAGCTGGAATGCCACAACACACAAACTAGAATTCTGCATCTGAGGAGCATCCTTCTGTACTGCCATAGAGAACACAAAGAGGAGCCCATATTGACTACAATAACAGGCCCTCACTTCACAAATAAAAGCATTAAGTCTTAGCCCAAAAATACTGGAACTGAGTACTGAGAGCTTGAATACCAACTGCAGAAAACCACTTGGCCAACATATTCTCTTTCTAAACACACAGCTTTGTTTTATATCACAATATCGATTATTCAAACATAATGCATCATTAAGCTCCCTTCATCCTTTGCATTTTAAATTATAAGCAAATGTTTCCTCTTCAGTACTGGTCATTGCTTACTGACCCATTAACATAATACACATACACTGACATTTTTGATTTACAGGCTGAACTTAATGAGTTAGATTTTGTCTTATTTAAATTATGCTTAAATTTTGTCTCTGATAACTTATCCTGAGTTCTCTATAACGGTCTCCTACTTTCCACTGCATCCGGTAAAAAATAAATAAAATTTAAAACATGCTTTTCTCATTTTTTCATAATTCGGTATAACTATCTTGATTTCAACAAAACATTGTATTGTGCTGCCATTCTTTTCCTCTATAAATATTCTCAGCTAACCGAAAAACAGAAACAACTATTGCTTAATGATTTTGCTAAGTACTTCTTGCTTCATCCACGTAACAATCTAACAAATGTTCATCAATGGAGAACTGAACTTTTCAGTATTCATTTGCTTAACAGTCTCTTGCTCACAGGCCCCAAACTCAGCCAATTACCCTATCCTTTCCTATGTCTATCACTAGTCATAGTATAAGGCAAGTTTAAGAAACTTATGAATTTACAAAGGTGTCTTTGGTTCTTGGATAAGCTCAGAACTCCAGCTGGGTTGGGAGCTGAAGAGGAGAGAATGCAGCCTCCATTTTGCACCTTGCACCCACACTTGAGATATAAATAACCTTGAAGTCTGAAAACCTTGGAAATCCATGGTAATCAGTCCCAGTCAAGAAAGCTAATTATTCTTAATGCATTTTCATTCTTTGTCCAGGCTCAGATTTCTTTTCCTTTAGGTTGGACTACCTTTCCAAATAACTTATCTTCCATATTTTTCATTTTACTAGCTCTATTCAAAGAACATCTTTTCCTTTATGCACAATGACTAACTCACTACAGTTAATACATAATTGATGAAGGATGGCATCTCTAACAGTCCTAAATTTTACAACTTTCATTGTATTAAATATTTACTAAGCAATATGCATAGTGTTTCAGATTAAATTTGGGCTTAGATTTTAGCTCTACTATTTTTGCTGGTTATTTAAACTCTCAGTCCCTCTACTTCTTCAACTATAAAATGGTCATTAGTAATAGTACCTACCCCATAGGGTTGTTTTGAGGATTAGTGGTGCATGCAGAAAGTGCTTAATACCTGTTATCAATTAGTATATGATGGGACTAGATTTTAGACTCCACTCAACCCATTTATATTCATATTCTTATATTGTTAATTTTGAATACATATGTATATATGAATCATACAGGAATATAGAAACAGATGAAGGCAACAGGTGAAAAGATAACTATATATGAGACTGTAAGTAGAGATATATCCCAGGTGAAACCAAACCATTGGTCTCTGAACTTATCTTTGCCCTAAGTCTGCAATTTCAAAGGCACATTGCCTGAAAATGCAATATACGCTTCACATATTAGAATGGAAGGGTCATGAAATTCAATTACAGATTTTTAAAATCCAGTACATGTAGATATCAATGTAGATATCATTTTATAATGTAGATATCATTTTATAATACACACAACTCTATATAACTCATGGATCTTTGGTTGCAACATGTTTAGGTGAACTCACATTACATTTCCTTCCCAAGAAAGACAGGGCAAGTCAAAAGTGATGAATTTATAAAACATCAAAAAACTCATCAACTGGAAGTGAATGAACCCCTTCAGAATGCTAGTCATTCTGGGAATTCCATGCCTGGAAAATCTGATCTATTTCTACTGAACCAATAGTTAACACAAATAAAATAGTTTTTACGTATCTTAAAACACTGCATTCATCATGTCACTCTCCTATTCAACAAGCAAAGGTCTGCCACGTGAAGCTGCTGTCTGCCTTTGCAGGGTCCAGTATGCACTCTCCTTCACTTACGGAATACACACCACACATTAGACACCTAAGTGCTTCCTAATTGAAAAAAGTCTTTTAATGTCTTTCAGAAAAGATTAAGAATTCAAACACAGGATCCATAACTTATACATCTGATATTAATCTCATAATTCTTAATACAGAACAGAGCAAACCAAAGGTGGTGACTGATTCTGACTTAGACACTGTATTAGTCAGCTTGGGCTGCTATAAAAGAATCTCATAGACATTTCTTTCTCACAGTTCCGAGAAAGCCCTGTCTCTAAATACTATCACATTGAGAGTTAGGGCTTCAACACATAAAATTTAACGGGGACACAAACATTCAGTCCATAACAGCCACGGAAAGGATTCTACTATCTGTGGAACTATGCAAATGTTGTTAATCCTGGGCATTAACTTAAAAGATATTTTTCTCTTAAGATTGCAGTGGTACTACATTGAATCTACACTTTTATTTTATCAAGAAGAAACTTCAGAATAAATAAAAGAGATATTACATGGTATTGCTTAAATTTTAATAAAAACAATATTGACAAAGAAATTAAGACTAGCCATTAATTGTGTATCTTCCTTTATTCCTTTAACCATTTGAATAGCATATATACCTAGTTATGTACTGTTTATATATTTTCATTACAGGAATTGAAAACAAAGTGTCACATGCAAACCCTTATAAAGTGGTATCAAAAATATAAAAAAGATGAGAACCTGTACTATACCCATTTTATTTAAAAATTTCACTACTTTATAAACTATTTTCTATTTAATATAATTTAATATATTATTGCAAAGTATCTCTGCATTATATATTTTAAACCAATATTTGGAAAAGGCATAACTATAAAAATTCATGCTAAAAATAGTATCTTACATTCGCAAGAGTTGCATATATATATATATATATGAATGTATACACAGAAACTCAAGATAAAATTATGCATGAAGAGAATTAAAGAGAATTATTACATTACCAAAAAATATTCACCAGTTCACTGATAATTAAGAAAATTCATATTCTAGAATTTATATTTTATATTCAAGAAAAATTAGTAACTTTATCTCCAAACTTGCTTTACAGAAATTTTTTGGCCTCAAAAATCAGCCTTTGAGAGTCTTTTTAAGTAATATGAAAATTATTACAATTTACCTTTAATCTATTAACTTTTGTGTATAAGATACATTGTTTCTCAAAAGAGCTGTGTTTACAAGACTAAGGGTCATTTTAGTTCAAGAGACGCTAAGTGTACGCCAGCATGCTAAAAATAAAGCAATACTGGACAGCAAATGGAAAAGCTAGAAAACAAGATTTAAGGGGAACGAAGTGAGTACGACCTTGGCTGAGTTTAGATTTTTTTTTTTAATTAACTAAATTGAGCAAGTAACATGATCTTCAGGTTCACAAAATCGTAATAAATCAAGGGTTGACTAGTTGCCCTTCATTTATATGGTTAACAGCTAAAAGGAAACATATATGGGCTAGCAAGTGATTTATATCAGAAATAAAAACTAAAATTATTTTTAAGTGATCTATTAATTTCTTGATTTTATTAACATGAAGAATTATCATAAGATACATTTTCTTTTTGCCACCAGGAAGACATCCATACCTGTGCAGAGACTAACCTACTTTCTTCCTTTTTTCCGCCCCACCATCCCCTAGTCTATCCCCAAAGCTGTGCTTGCTTAACAAAAACTAAGGCAAAACCTTTGAACCAGCCCCAGCCAGAAAGCGCCAAGACAGTCAACCGCCCTGAACCGGTTCCAGCCCAACCACGAGGGCAGCGCCTGCGCAGACGAGACCCAAAGTGTCCATAAGTTGCCTTTGCCTCATTACCATGCTAAGATCTCCATCCAAACAGGGGGCTTGCACTTTGCGAGACACAGTTTGTGCTGTGTGCAAAGGAGCCCAAAGGACTACTCATGCTCTGGTTGTTTCTGGAAATTGCTGCCCCTTTCCCAAATTCTGATGGCATACTCACCTGTTACCCCTTAAAAGTTTCTCGCCTCCCTCCCTGAGGGAGAAGGGTTCAGTAGAACACGGAGCTTTCCCTTCCTCATTCCTTAATCAATAAATACAGTTTCCTGCTCTGCTTTGCCGAACCTGCTCCCCTTCAATTGGTGCAAGTAGCACCAGGCAAGGAAAGGACCTCACTGGGATCCACCCGATCCAGGAGGGGGTCAGTAAGAATTTGAGAAGGATAAGTGTGAAGCAAGGATGTGGTGAGTTTGGGAGTTGAACTATTTAAAATCAAGAAAATGCAACTTTTTTTTTTTTTTTTTTTTGCGTTACCTGGGCCTCTCACTGCCGTGGCCTCTCCCGTTGCGGAGCACAGGCTCCGGACGCGCAGGCTCAGCGGCCATGGCTCACGGGCCCAGCCGCTCCGCGGCATGTGGGATCCTCCCGGACCGGGGCACGAACCCGTGTCCCCTGCATCGGCAAGCGGACTCTCAACCACTGCGCCACCAGGGAAGCCCAAGAAAATGCAACTTTGGAAACTTTTTTTTTATTATGCTATAAGCTTTAGTTTACTTCTCAACTCTCCATGACTTTTATGACGTATTCAATACTGTTGATTTGCTCTTCTATCCAGAAATACATTGTCTTTGGTTTCTCTGGTATCAGAGTTTTAAGGCCTCTCTTTCTATTCACTACCTTTACTTCTGTGACTTCCATTGCCCTCTTGACCACAATTAAGGGTCCTTGGACCTCTTCTGCATGCCCCTTTATTGATGATTTCTGCAGCTGAGTCTTATATCTATATTCCAAACCTTGAGATCTCTCTCTGTCTTGATCTACAGTTATCTACTTCACTGGATGCCAAATAACCCAACTGCATGTTCCATCATTATCTCAATTTCTTCACATCAAAAAACAATGTATTGTCTTTTTCACCCAACTTTTTAACTCCACTTGACTTCTGTCAATAATACCACCACTTCTCTAGTAAATTGAACTTCACATGTGGTCAATCTATAACTACTATTTCTTTTGTCCCTTAAACCCACACAATGCCAATGTTATTTACATCTGGCCCATCCTCTGTATTTCCTTTTTCTACAAACTATTGCAGATCCTATTACAGTACACTTCGATCATGATATAATAATACTCTCTCAATTAAACTATTCACCTCAATTCTGTACTTTCTCTCTTTCCTATATAACAGACATCCTACACACACATAAATGCACGTGCACACACACATATACACACCACAAAGCTTAAATGTCTCCCCATTACATACATAATGCCAATAAAACTATCACCTTGCTATTCAATCTGGTACCCACACATAGACACACCACAAGGCTTGACTGTCTCCCTGTTACATGCCTAATGCCAATAAAAATTATCACTTTGCTATTCAACCTGGTACCACCTACCACTCCAACCTACTTCCACTCTCACCTATTTGTTGTTTACTGAGTCTGTGTACAATCCTGCATCCACACCTCTGCTCACATCACTTCCTGTCTAGGATGCAGCCACTTTATGTTAGTTTAAATGCTAACTTTCCTTTAAGAACTAAGAACTATTTCCTCCAAAAATTAAGAAGAACTGTCCCTGCCTCTATTTATATCATATCCATGAACTTCTAGATAACTTATTGCCACTGTCATTGGACACATCAGATAGGATATCAAGTAATTATTAATATATATGCCCTCTCATCAAACTGTTCAGTAAAACCCTCAAAAGCAATGATATAGTTTATATATACTCCTGTCCTCAAAACCAAGCATAATTTTTCATTAGTAAAATTATGCAAAAAAAATGTTAATAAGAAAAGTTCTTTAGCAAAACAGTCATAAAAAGCAGCAAGAAACTTCCACTGGAGAATGAACTTTAATGCTGGCAAAAACAAACAGAACTTTGTTTTCTTAGTGTTCATTCTATTGCAGAGGACAAAGAACACCATTCAGTATCTGTCAGCACTTACAAAGATTTTTAAGCCATATAATCATTAACTACTCCAAAATGGGAGGTCAGTGTTTTCCTACTTTCACTGGAAGGTTTAATCATGCAACTCACTTGCTGAAGCAGCAGTGAAACACTTTGAACTGAACCTTGCAGTCTGTGGTAATATAACACCAGCAAAAAGTTCTGACAAGAAAACAAATGAATCACTTGTTACCCACTTTGAACATGTTCTAGGGTCAAAATTTTGGATTTTATTACACAACACAGACATCTCCAACATATGATAGATGTGGTTCCTACAACAAAAGAAGATGCAGACCACTGGACGAAGTAGACACAAAAAAATAAAAATAAAGTGGTCTAAGTATGTTCATAGAGCAATGCATGGTGCTAAGTCAGCCCAGAAGGTGAGTCTAGGAAAGGCTAGATTTGAAGTGTATTTTTTAAGGGCTTCCCTTGTAATCTTTAAAATAAAAAGGAGATCCTCTTAAAAGAAAGTATGACTTGTTGTTTATAACAACAAAAACCTGGAAAATACCTGGCAAGAAGAGAAAAGTTAAATTACGGTCTGTCTACAATTGAGTAATATACATACTTACTATAAATTGTGTTTAAAAAAATACTGATGTGGAGAAAATATTATGAAAAGTTTTTAAAAGGAGGAAAAATCAAATTTATATATGAAATAAGATCAGTTCCATGAGAAAGATATAATTTTGTGTATTAAATAACTATGTTAATTAATATAAAATTCATGGATATAATTACTATCTAAGCCCCTTCTCTTACGTGATATATTGTATTCTTTGTTTGAGTGCCTAAGAGAATGATCTCCATTTATTACAAAAAGTAGTATTAGTTAATGGAAAATATGCAGTATGAAGTCAGATCAAGATATCTCAATTCTTTAACAAACATGATCTAGCAATTACAACTAGGGGCATAAATATTTCACTTTAAATACTTTGGATTTAAACCTAAATTAAGATATGAAGAAATGAAGCCTCTTTTACTACTCTTCAGTTATAATTAAATACTACTTGACCTAAACTGGTTTCCTTTCAGGAATAAATAAAATTAACTCTCTGCATCTTCTCAAGGTCTCTAGGATTTAGTACATTAGAGTTGGAATGGACTTTAGATATTAATATTTGATTTCCCATCCTAACTCAGAAATCTTATTCCAAACACTTATTAAACTATATCAATCAAATTTATCAAAGAAATATGACAAAGCATTAATCTATAACATATACAAGGCTCAAATTATTAGAAAACAAGAAAATGCTAAAAGATAAATACAAAAAGGGCATAAACACTTCACAGAGGAAGGTATGTATATTTCCAGTTAAAAAATGTTCAGCCACCCACTGGGTCTTCATTGAAATAATTTTCTGCTCCTATCACTACTAGAAAAGCTCTTGTCAACTCTCTGATGATGAACAAGTTGCCCAGTATTTCTCTTTGTGCTATTGTTGTCATACATTTTACTCTTTTTTCCATATTTTTCACCTTTTTTTAACTTTTCAAGTAATTTTTATAATAGCTTTATTGAGATATAATTCACTTACCACACAGTTTACCCATTTAAAGTATACAATTTAATAGTTTTTAGTACATTCAGAGTTGTGTAACCATCGTCAAAATCAATTTTAGAACACTGCATCAATTCCCCCTCCCCAAAAAAATCCATACCCATTAGTAGTCACTTTCCATTTCCCCCAAACTCCCAGATTCAGGCAATCATTAATCTACCTCCTGACTACAGATTTGTCTGTTCTTTTTTCCCAGCTTCACTGCAGTATAATTGAGAGATTATAAAATATATATGTATTTAAGGTATACAATGTTGTTCTAAATATACATATACATCATGAAATGTTACCACAATCGAGCTAATTAAAATACCCATCCCCTTACAGTTACCTTTTGTGTGTGTGTGTGGGAAGAACATTTTAGGTCTACTCTCAGTAAATGTCAAGTAATACAGTACTATTAACTATGGTCACCACGCTGTACGTATCAGATTTCTAGAACATGTTCACTCTGCAAAACCGAAACTTCGTACCCTTTGACAATCATCTCTCCATTTCCCCCACCTCCCAGCCCCTATTTTTGCCTTTCTATGCCCAGTTTATTTCACTTAGCACAATGTCCTCCAGGTTCATCCATGACATTGCAAATGAGATAATTTCCTTTGTTTTTATGGCTGAATATTCCTCTGTGTGTGTGTGTGTGTGTGTGTGTACTCCATTTTAGTTATTTACTCATCCATTGATGGACCCTTGAGTTGTGTCTGTATCTAGACTATTGTGACTGGTGCTGCAATGAACATGGGAGCGCAAGTATCTTCTCTTCTGATACTGATTTCTGTCTTTTGAATATATACCCAGAAGTGGGATTGCTGATCATGTGGTAGTTCCATTTTTAATTTTTTGGGGAAATTTCACACTCTTTTCCATAACCGCTGTACCAATTTACAGTCCCAACAACAGTGCACAAGAGTTCCCTTTTCTCCACATTCTCGCCAGCATTCATTATCTTTCATCTTTCTGATAACAGCCCTAACAGTGTGAGGTAGGCTCTCACTGTGGTTTTAATTTTCATTTCACTGATGATTAGAGGTGTTGAACACCTTTTCATATACCTATTAGCCATCTGTATGACTTCTTTGAGAAATGTCTATTTGCATCTGCCTTTTTAATTGGATTATTTGTTTTCTCACTATGGATTCACCTATTCCAGACATGTCATATAAACAGAATCACACAATATATGGTCTTTTGTAACTGTTTTCTTTCATTTTGCACAATGTTTTCAATGTTTTACCCATGTTGCATTTTACTTTTATATATATTATAAACCCCACACTACATAGTTTTCATTTAAATAATTACCTTTTAATGACCTTTAAATAAGTAAAAACCATATATTTACCCATGCAGTTACCATTTTTGCAGTTTTGTATTCCTTTGTGTAAATCAATATTTCTTCCTGATATCATTTTCCTTGTCTGAAGGACGTGACTTCCTTTCACATTTCTTACAGTGCAGGTTTGCTGCTGATACACTCTTTCAGCTTTTGTCTGAAAAAGTCTTTTTCCCCCTTTTTTTTTTTTTTTTTTTTTTTTGCGGTACGTGGGCCTCTCACTGCGGTGGCTTCTCCCATTGCGGAGCACAGGCTGCGGACGTGCAGGCTCAGCGGCCATGGCTCACGGGCCCAGCCGCTCCGCAGCATGTGGGATCTTCCCGGACCGGGGCACAAACCCGTGTCCCCTGCATCGGCAGGCGGACTCTCAACCACTGCGCCACCAGGGAAGCCCGCCCCTTAGTTTTTGAATGCTGATTTCACTGAGTATAGAATTCTAGGTTGAGAGTTTTGTGTTTTTCCCAGTACTTTAAATACGTTGCTCTGCTGTCTTCTCACTTGCATGGTTTCCAAGAAGAAATCTGTTTACCCTATCTCTGTTCTTCTGAACCAAGTTTGCCTGTTTTTTTCTGTCTGCTTTGAAGATTTTCTCCTTATAACTGGATTTCAGCAATTTGATTATGATGTGTCTTTGTGTGGTTTCCTTCATATTTCTTCTGCTTGGCTTCATTGGGCTTTTTGGACCTATGGATTTATTTTCTCAAATTTTTTTCTGATTTCTCATCCCACCACCATTCCTCTCCTTAGGAGATTCCATGTATGTATATATTAGGCCACTTGAAGCTGTCCCACAACTTGCAGCTCATTTTTTTTTTCTCTCTATGCTTCATTTCAGATATTTACTATTGGTATGTCCTCAAATTCACTATCTTTTCTTCTGCACTATCTAATCAGTGTTTCATCTTATCCAGTGTATCCTTCATCATAGATATTGTAGTTATCATTTCTTAAGTTCAATTTAGCACTTCTGGGCTTCCCTGGTGGCACAGTGGTTGAGAGTCCGCCTGCCGATGCAAGGGACATGGGTTCGTGCCCCGGTCCGGGAGGATCCCACATGCCGTGGAGTGGCTGGGCCCGTGAGCCATGGCCACTGAGCCTGCGCGTCCGGAGCCTGTGCTCCGCAACGGGAGAGGCCCCAACAGTGAGAGGCCCGTGTACCGAAAAAATATATATATATTTAGCACTTCTGTCTTATCTTCTGTGCCTCTACTTAACTTTTTGAACACACAGAACATGTTATAACTATTCTAATGTCCTCTACTAATTCTAACATCTGTGTCAGTTCTGAGTTTGTTTCAATTCATTCATGTTTATCCTTATTATGGGTTGTATTTTCCTACTTCTTTTCAAAAATGTCTAGTAATGTTTAATTGGTTGCCAGGTATTGTGGATTGCACCTTGTTGGGATGTTTCTGTATTCCTATTTATATTCTTGAGTTTTGTTCTAAGACATAGTTATGTGGAAATAGTTTGATCCTCTTGGGTCTTGCTTTTAAATTTGTGAGGTGGTATCTGAGCAGCATTTAGTCTAGGGTTAATTATTTTCCACTACTGAGGCAAGTGCCTAATGCCCTATGAATCATGAAGTGTTCCAGTCTGGGTGGCAGGAGCAGGCATTCTTCCCAGACCAGTGTAAATGTCAGGTACTGTTCCTTCTAGTTCTCTCAGATTGTTCTTTACCCAGCTTTGGGTCACTTTTCTCACATTCATGTACTGATCATTCCTCTGTGGAAGACTCAGGAGGAGGCCCCCTTCAGAGCTCCGGGTTTCCCTCTGAGAAGCACTCTCCTCTGTTACTCTGTGCTACAAACTCCAATGGCCTTGGTCTTCCCAGAGTCCACCAGGCCCTGGGTAGGTTCCCACTTCCTGAGCTGAAACTTATAAACTCTCTCAAGAGAGTAAGCTGGGCAAATATTGGGGGCTCTCCTCCTTTGTTATCTGTCTCTCAGGGATCAGAATCTTTTGTTGCCTGATAGCTAGTTTATTAAAAACCATTGTTTCATACGCTTCATTTGTTTTATACTGTCAGGTGGGAATGTATGCAGGAACGGGTTCATTCAGTAGGCCTGAGTTGCTCAAATCCTGCACATTACCAGAAAAGGACTATTTTCAGAAGTGGTCCTTGACCCACTCCTGGGAACCAAGCTGGGAATGCTCTGATCAGAGTACTTTTATATGCCTAAGGTCTTGGGCCATGCTACACTAACCTGACTAGATAGTTTAAGCTTACAGTGTGATTAATGATGAACATCTGCTTTTTCTCTGGGGGTCTAGTGCTTGAGTAACTGAAGTCAGCCATGTAGCACTATATGCCTCAGTGACTAAGGCCAAATAAAAACTGTGAACACTAAGGCCTGGGTCAGCGCCCCTGGCTGGCAACACTTCACACATGTGGTTACACATTGTGGTTGGGGGAATTAAGCATGTCCCACATAACTCCATTGAGAGAGGACACCTGAATGCTTGTGGCTGGTTCCCTCTGGATTTGACCTATGTTCCTTTTCTCTTTGTCGATTTTAATATATCTTTCATGTAATAAACTGTAATCATGAATATAATAACTTCTGAGTTCTAGTGAATCAATGAGTCTGAGAATGGTCTTGGGGATCCCTGACACAAAATATAAACTCATTCCCTTTTACTCCACCTTGAGCAGAAGTGGAAGTAGAGACAAGAGTACCATATTTTAACGGTCACTCTCTTCCACACAACTTAACTTTCTAAAGCATCTTGACAAAAAAACATAGAAAAATGCTCTAAATGGCAACAAAGTGATTTCTCCACTCATATATTCAACTAAGTGTCAGCCAGTAAGATGTATTTAGAAGTGTGGGTCTTTTAGGAAGTCTCATTAAAGAGAGAGGTGCACGCTTCTTTTCCCCTTCCTCCATCCTTTTGGAGCTCTAACTTCCAAACTGAACAATGAGGTGGACTTGAGGATATCAGAGTGTAAAGACAGAAGCCTGCTGACAAGAAAAAGGTGCTGCATGCCCTGCACTATGTATCTCTGGGATGCTTTACATGAGGAAGAAATAAATCACTGTCTTGTTTAAGACACTTTTATTAATTTTTTCTATAATGTGTCTCATAAACTGGTTCTTACAGTGCCCAAGGTGATTCTGGTGGCCAACTAGGTGTAGGAAGCACTGATAGTCCCATCAACAAGCAAACTATTTGGAGCCAGAATATATATAAACATCAAAATGAAAGCATTTGGCTTATGTACTTAAAAGAAAAATGGGAAATCACATCAGCATAAGTTAGTATTTTTCTTGAAACCCATCACCATGTCAAAAATCCTAAACCAAAAATTACTCATTTCAAAAAATGATCAATGGAAACTTTGTTGTGCCAGCACAGAAAAACAAGATTCATTTTAATCTCCATTGATTGACTGCTAATAGGTTTCTCCATTTTAACTGACATGAATTTTTTACAATATGGCACGATGATGTGAATAAAAATTTACCCAATGTTCCTTCGTATACTGTTTTCTGGAAACCTTCCATAACCATCCTTTGCACACTCCCTGCCTTCAATCCACACTCGAACCAAGCTATGTTAAACCCAACTTACCAGGCGGTGGTAGAGTACACACTCTGTGCTCCCAAGATACACTATCTCTATCAATATTTTCGGACTTAATTTCAGGATTTATTCTCAGCCTAATATATATTTCAAACAAGAAGACAGCTTAACTCCTCTTTCTCAAAATTTTATAACGTTTCTTCTTCGTAGAAATACTTAGGCACATTTTTCTAATGTTCTTACATTGGACGACTGTTTTTAATAGCTGATGTTAAATGGGAGCTTCCAGTACATGAGGCACCATTCTAAGTGTTTTTCAAGTTGATCCTAAGATGCCATTACTATTATTATTGCCAGTTTATACATGAGGAAACAATATCACAAGGAGGTTAAGTAACTTTCCCAGAAAGTGGCAGAGTGTCTTCAGATTCTATACTGTTAATCACTACTCTACTTCCTCCATGGGCAGCAATAATATTAGCTTCATATTTATTTTTAATATATGTAACTCAAAGATGTCAGTATATTCATTGTAAATAGTGAAATGAGTTTTGTATTAGGACATATAACAATGTAAATAAGACATGAATAAGTCAGACTTAAAGAAAAATCTATTATCTGTCTGTTAGCCACAGCACCTAACAAACTAACTGGTACACACTGATTACCTGTTTCGAGGTTAAATGAAAAGAAAGAGGCAAATCTTAGAAATATTGTTAAGGAAACTCTGGAAGGAGGTGATGACAATGAATGCAAGCTGTAAGAGACAGAAAAATAAGTGTTTCTCCCATGTCAAGAATTTGTGATTATAAGAGAAAGGGTAACCACAGAAAGTAAAAATTGAGATACAGAACTGGCTTAGGAAAAAGTGTTCAATTCTTTTTGACACATCACTTGAGTACTGGTGTTATCTTACAAATGACACATAGACTAAAAAAACTGACAGTGAAATACAGCATGTTACCAGTGCCTTTCAATTGTTGAATTTGAATTAAGTCCAGACATCTTATCTGAAAAGCTAAGATCTTTCCTTAATTGTGAAGAAACCACAGATGCTCTGGTACCAAAAATACAATTTACAACTTAGAAATGCCAAGTAACACTACTTCCATTATAATAGAAATTATATGCTTAACACTTTCAGTTTATAAAATTTTTTACATATATTATTAGATCATGTGTTCCAATTGAAATCTACACTGTAGAAAAAAAAAGTCTACTTATGTGCCTGTCTGCCCAACGAGACTTGAGCATATCGACTATAATGATTGGCTATGACTCATCTCAGTATCTTCAGTACCTTGTATAGGTATAACATAAATGAGGCTCACAATGAATTGAATTGCACCTCCTTAGAGTGTTAGAGCCATAAGGGACCTCCATTTACAGATGAATCTAGGAAGGTGAAAGGAAAACCCAAGTTAAAGGCAGTCAAGATTAGGACCAAGTCTCCTGATTCCATTACTTTACCATTTTCATATAAAAATATTATTACAAAGAAGCTACAAAATATTTTGAGTTATCCACTATTTTACATTGCCTCTGACCACACTTCTGACTGGAAGTATATATAAAAGCAGAAATGGAGCAACAGTCAAGAGATGTATAAATAATAAGACCAGAGAGAGGCATAATAGGTCAGAAGTTCAGTGTTTCAGATTTTTTGGATAAAACTAGGCTTCTTTTGTTTCCACAGGAAAGATCACATGATCCCCATATTTAAAATAATTATTTAAGCATTAAAAGTTTTCCATTGCCACTGAAATACTATTCATCTCAAGATGAGTAAATTATCACTGTCACTTTCAATACAAAGCTTCTTGCACTTCAGCTGTCATTTTACAGATTCATAACTGAAAATAAATTTTAAGCAGAGTTACATTGCTGTGTAATGAGTAATAATTTTATCAAATTAGTAGCATTCAGCTTCTAGTGAGATTTATTTTAGTCATAGAATATTTAGTAAAAAGAGCATACAAACAGAACCATTTACCTTTTAAGACTTTTCTAAAATGGGGCATACTACTAGGAAACAATCAGCTATTACTCTCTATTTCAATCTAAATAACTGTAGTAACTTCCAGGTGTTTGATAAAAGGCAATTCCATCACTGTATAGGTCCACATACTTTCTATAAGCCTTCCTGGCATTTAAACTTATTCAAAGGTATAAACATTTTCCTCAAAAATGATGGATATTAACTTGTAATTAAGGTTATTATGTTGGCATAGAGGAGGATTTGACTTAATGGAAGACTCTCTGTGATGGAAATTAACAAGATTGCTACATAATTACATAACAGAATTGATTGTGAGCAACATTTGTGCTATTTACACACTTGTTAAGATTTAAGGAAGTAAAGGCTGGATGATTAATACATCTCGTAGTATTTACTATGAAGTGAAATAAAAACTTGAAGTACTAGAAATGATCTGTTTAACATTATCAGAGAATGAGATATCTCAGACTCCTTTTGCTTTTTTTTTACATTGAACATAATAATTTTTATTGGAAAAGGTAAGAAAATTTTAAATACAATGAAATTTAACCCTCCTAAAAATACAGGTTATGGAACTGAAGCATTTGATAACTTTTAAGTATATAAAAAAATGTTTCTCACAATTCATGTATCAGTTCTGAAGTAGAGCTTCTGCCATAACCAGAATCTTGAAATAGGCAAAACATACTAGACTAGCAAAGCAATATCTAATATGAGCAAGGCTGTAGAAATGTCCTGTGTTATTACATTGAGTCTATTATTAACACAGTGATATCTTTAGGTTCACTAATATCTTTTTTAAATTATTCCTTGGAAAACTTTTCTTGGAACCATCTTACATTTCACTGTTTTTCACTTTCTAGCCCACTATTTGGTAATTTAAATTAGTTTCAACTCTACTAGAGAAACCCAGAGATCCAAATATTTAGTGTTTTAAAATCTTAATTTAACCTTTAGGTGGTCTTTAAAAAAACTGTACTTTTCCAAAACTGCTAGGCAAATAGCCAAAGATAAAAAGAAAAATGTCCAAAAATGTGATAGATGAATCATACTATGGGTAAATTAAAAGCAGGAACAGCTAAAAGTGTTGCCTCTAGAAAAGGAATGGAGAGAAGATGGAGAGAGCTGCAGAGAAGTCAGTGTTGTTGGAGCTGGACCCAGCTCCAGCGGGTACTGGAGAGCCTACAGTTAACATTTTTTCCCAACTTCATGTTTTTAGAGTGTAAAACCTGCTGTGGAGGATGTATTTACCCCCTGGTAATCAGCAAACTACAAATCATGGCTTCCCTGCTCCCCATCCCCCTCTCTCCACTCCCAATCAGTTGTTTACCAGCCTATCACTGGGAGGAATAATAAAGAGCACCACTGATTTCCTTAAAGGCTTTTCTTTATTTTTTATTTTTATTTTGTCCATTTGTTACACTAATTAAATTACATTTAAAGATGCCTTTATTAAAACAATGGGATAATTCAGAGATTATTCCACAGGATTCACTGGCCAGCAAGGTAATCATAACATTTCATTGACAGTACCTTAATAATATGGAAAGAACTCAAAGTTCCATATTAATCCAAAGTAGTTCCCATGGATATTAAAAGGCACTGGTGAGCTTGAGTAGTAGCATGGGCATTTGCATAACTAGCCAATGTAATTTAATATCCCCAGAAAAGTTGACTCAAAGAATATAAGTTATCAAACCCAAAGGTTATATTTTTAAACCATAGGTTTATATGGAGGTATACTATTTTAAAATTGAGAAATGAAATATTTACATAGACTCCTGATTTATTTCATTTTCAGATTAACTGAAAACTAGACAAATTGCTTTGTTTTGAACATTGTAGAGCAAATTACAATTACACAATATGCAACCCTTAAGTATTTGCCATTGTAGCATAATTAATTCAAAATTGTATTAGTACTAAAAATGCAAAAGAGGCAATGGTTAGGCTTATATAAATTAACCACAGATCATAGTCTTGTAATGATTTTTTTCTAATTCTCAAATATGAACTGATTGTCTTGACAGTGGCATCATCACTGTTATAAAGTAGAATTGCAAAAGAATAATGTCCTTCAGTCAAGGGATCCAGTGAATGTTTTATAACAAATGTCTAAATGTATAGAAACTAAAGAAAAATATATATATACATATAGAATCGCAAAGCCAATTCCAGTTCTGCAGTCCATTTTGCCTATTTTTCCTAATTTCTCCAACAATTAAAGACTGTGTCCTGTGAGAGATCAACATAGCCTGGCAAAGGGCAAAACTGGTCAGTTGACACCATGTTGAGAAGTGATTGATGAAACCTCATCAGCTCCCCTCCACTGCAACCATCTGGCCTGTGGATTAGAAGCCATTCATACCTTGTTTCATTTACACATGTGAAGGACTCCTTGAAGAACTGAATATAAAACATCTTATTGAGAAATTTTGTGAATGCATACAGTGGGAAAAAATGAGGTAACATTTGAAGGACTTCCCACTCCTGTACTTCTTTTACTCCTCATTTTCATGTCATGTATTTTAATGTCTGAATAAAGAGCAATGTAAATCTGGGCTCATATTCATAGATTTTAGTTTCCAGTTCACTACTGACTTTAGTCGAACCATTTAACCTTTCTATGCCCTTGGTTTTATCATTTCTGAAACTAATATATCTTTGTAAAGTTGGAAACATGTTTTTAAGTAAGGCAGGGAGGAAAAAAGTGCTGTGAGTACACAGACCCACATTCACCCTTCTTAACTCTAACACTGCCAGCTCCTGTACTTACACCTCTCTTACACTTGACCCATTTCAGCCAGGAGAGCCCTCTTCTACCTGTCCCTACACCTGTCTTACACTTGACCCATTTCAGCCAGGAGAGCCCTCCTCTACCTGTCCCTAGAAACAGACACCTAACTCATTTTTGGCCCCTGAATTACAGGAGATTGGAGTGAAGGTGGGAGATTATAACACAACTTACATGAATCTCTTTATTATCACTTATTTAATAAAATGAAAATAGTGTAAAGCTAAATCACCAAGCTGCATGAATGTGGATTTATAACATGCATACTTTAATTCTAACACCATAATTTTGAACCATCACACCCAAGCACTTTTCACTTTCTGTCCTGATTTATACTTATTTGTGAATTTGCTTCAAATTCCATTCTGATGTCATAAGCTCATTAAGGGGAAACACATTTATCTTTTTAGCCAGTTCCCACATGGTACTTAGTGTAGAGCTTACGATATAGCAGATACTTAACAATTACTTATAAAACTGAATGAAGGTATATACCTTGTTGGTAACTTTAGCTTTGGAAAAATACATATTTAATTTTTAGTGTAGATTTTAGAATGTATCTACTTGGTTCTTCATCATATTTGATAATAAACGTATTTTCCCCTCATACAAGGACTGTACTTGTCTGTAAGTTAAAGAACTTCATGATAATATCAGCTTCCAGATGCATTTGTTCTTAATTCATTTGTTCCAATCAATAATAGTATGAGGTAGACAGGACAATGATCATGATCTCCATTTTATAGATACAGAAATTAGCTTAATTTGACAAAGCTATACAGTGGCAGAACTAGGACTTTAATAGCATATTTAGGGTTCTCTAAAATATATTATGATATTTAACACTAATTACTTCCTTAAACTATGAATGTGAATTTAATAAAGATCTTCTCTTTTACAAACTTTAGCTATCTCTACTTCCAAAATCTCATCCTTCCTTCCCTTGCTTCCTTCCACAAATATCCCAGCTTTTTTGCAATTCATATTAAAATCTGTATTCATTTGCTAGGGTCGCCATTAAAAAATACCACAAACTGGGTGGCTTAAAACAACAGGCTCACAGTTCTAAGGCCTATAAGTCTGAAATTAAAGTGTCAACTGGCCATATTTCCTCTGAAACCTGTAGGTTGTCTCTTGGATGCTCTGGTGTTTGCAGACAATCCTCTGCATTCCTAGGCTTGTAGATGCATCACTCCAATCTCGGCCTCCGTAGTCATATGGCCATCTTTCCTCATGTATCTTCACATCATCTTTCCTCTGTATTCTCCTCCTTATAACTCTGCCTTCCTGTCATCTACCAACTCCTTGATCACCACACCACCCTCTGCCCAAATTCAGTGAAAATTTAACATCGAGTTTTCTTTCCATACCCTCCATTCTTTTCAGCAGTCCAGTGACTTCAACAGCCACTTAGATTATCCAGCATCTGCCTCTTACTCAACAGTCTCACCAACAATTTTTTTTTTCTTCCACATCACTTCAGCCACCATCTCCCTTAGCCTTGTTATTAATTATTGCACCACCTCCAAAAGCTTTATTTCAAACACACCACTCTAATCTTTACCTTTTATACTCTTCCCTCTTACAAAAACTCTTTGACCTTATTGAGACTGCCAATCCATTGAGTGCACCCCTGGTATTCTGACTTCCCTCATCTTCAAAACACCCTTAACTCCCTTCCCCTCTCTCACATCAACTTCATTGCCCAGGCAAATCTGAACCCAATTAAGCCCTTTAACTACTTTCTCTAGCTACCCAAGCAGCTACAAGTGGCTGGAGAATTCCCAATTATGTTCACTGTTCTCAAGTTAAATTGTTGACAAAGTTCAAATGGAAAACAAACACTGCCTAACAATCCTACTGTACTTTCTTATTGTTTCCATTCTCCCACTTTGCAGAAAATCTATTCATATTTTCATCTGTTCTTCAAATCTATATTCCATTTTCCTCTTAGCCTCAGTTAACGATATTGCCTCATACGCTTATTGAGAAAATAAAAACCATCAGATGGGAACTCCCTCAATTTCCCACCACCCAATATACACCACCTCTCTACCTTTTTTTCTACTCTAATGCTTATGTTATCAATCCTATTCCCTCTTACCAAAAGAATCCTTTCATACGTGTAATTATCCCTCCTATATATTCAACACTGGTGTCTCTTTCCACTGAATCTCTTCCATTAACATGTGTATATGCTCTTTTATCCCCTTCCAGCTACTTCCCCATTTCCATGTTCCTCTTTACAGCAGAATATTTCCCCAGAGTTGTCACTGGTCATACTATCACTTCCTTATATTCTGTTCTCTTCTCAGTCCACTCTTATTGGCTCCTTCCTCCAAGCTAGCTATTGTCAAGCTCACAATTTCAACATGTTAACAAACTAAAGAATCTTTATGCAACAGCAATAAAGACAGCTGACTTTAACACATCCTTCCTCTTTCCCTGGTCTCTGTGATACCAGACTCCTCAGCCCCTTGTCTAGCTCCACTGTCTCTAAGTGGTCTTAGCCCCATAATTCTCCAATATCCATCCCCACTAGGACTGCTTCACTGATCTTCAGATGCTTATTTCCAGCTGCCTATCTGATATCTTCACTTTGATATCAAACAGGGATTTCAAGGGATTTCAACAGGGATTTCAAACTTAATGCCATTACATACAACACCTGTATCTCCCTCACACCAGTTACTTCTTTTTGCTCTTCAAACTAAGTTCTATCCTACCTCTTTGATTTGCTTTCTTTTTTAGCTCAAAAGCCATGGCAGACTTCTGGTCTTTCAGGTTTGAGTTCAAAAGTCACCTCCATAAGGAAGCCTGCTCTGACTGCTACATATAAAGAAGGCTCTACTAGTCATTCTGCATCATTTTATTCTGGTTTACTTTTACCAAAACTCATCATACTGTCTAAAACTACCACACATTTGTTTTTTTACTGTCTATTACTCGTCTACTGTAATGCAATTTTATTGAGAGCAGAAATCTTTTTGGTCTTGTTTGCGGATGTGTTTCTGAAATCTAGACCAGTGCCTAGCATATAGTAAGAAATTTATAAATATTTTTAAATGGACAAAACGAAAAAAGTAGATTTCTGTGTTTTTAGAATATCAAAACAACATATTTTCAGAGAGACAAAGTCCGTTGGAGTCAAAACAATAATTAGTAGCCATTATTAATATTTTAACAGCTGACATTAATTACACAGTTGCTATGCGTTAGAACTATTAAAAATATGTAGTACTGAATATGCACTACTTCCTTCAACCATACAACAATCTTATGATATAGGTACTATTACTGCCCCGACTTTTCAGGCAAGGAAACAAACAGAAAGTTAAAGTTATTTGCTAAGGTCAAAAACTAGTAAGTAGCAGAGCTAGGATACAAACACTAGCGCTCTCATTCCAGAGCCTATACTCTTAATCACTAATCCCTGCTACCCTTTCATTACAATTAAAATAAATAATAATGATCCATTACATATTACCAATAAATATTTTAATAGGTTAAGTCTACTGATCTACTGCCGTTTCTGAATTTATCTGAGGGTAGTTTTAGTGGATGGTATATTTCCAAAATAGCATTAGTTTTGTTCTGATTTTGTAATTCATTAGCACTTAATTTTCTTAAAATCGGTGATATCTACTGTTCTTATTTGTATTTATTTTCTCTTATTTTATTATTACATTAAAATTCTGTTAACATAATTTGTTTAAAAGAAAATGCAAACTATTTTAAAATGTGGAAAAATGTTCAAACTTACAATACTCAAATAAATGCAAATTGAACTAATCAGACAGGAGTTTTCATCAAATTGTTTATTTAAAAATTAAAAATCAATATTAACCTTCAAGGGTATCATTTCATACACATTCATACACTGATAGCAGCCATATGAATTTGTACAAGTCAAAAATATTTCAAATCCTTAAAATAGTCATACCTGCACTGGATAATTTCTCTTCTAGAATCCTTTCATGATAATGTGATCTTAAACATGTATAAAAATATTTTAAAGTTTTGTTTATTACTGTCTAGTTTTGGTGTGAAGGGGTGATGGGCAGTAATATTCATGAACATATGAGAATTTTCTTCTACAAATGTTTTTATCTCTTTCAAAAAATATAGAGGCTTAAGCATACCAATGTTCAGAGTTCAGGTTGCAAGTAAATTTTAGCTTTAAATGAAGCACAAATCAAAGTTATTTGGGGTCTTCCCTAGCGGTCCAGTGGTTAAGACTCCATGCTTCCAATGCAGGGGGTACAGGTTGGATCTCTGGTTGGGGAATTAAGATCCCACATGCCACGAGGCACAGCCAAAAGATTTAAAAAATTGAAAAATAAAAATAAAGAAAAGAAAATGTTTTTTAAAAAGTTATTTTGGTTAACACATCTAAGACAAAAAAAAAGTTTTGCTTTATTAAATTTGTCATGTGAGAAAACTGTGTTGAGGCAAAAATAGTTACACTAACTGCCCCTTTCCTCTTCCTAAGTGCTATGAGGAAAAGAAAAAGGAAAAAATTGCAAACATACATGTGCTTGTGTGTACACACACACACACACACAGACACACACTACTTCTTCTGATGTAAAGACCTAAGGTGAAAGAATCCTTTGAGAATCTGGCCTGACAGAGTGATTTTGAAGGTGGGGCTACAATGTAAAAGTTTCCATCCTTGGTCACATGTTGGGACATCTGCAGTTGGTGTTACATTTATTCATTTGCAATCACATCCTGAGATTTATTCATTCAAGATAACAACTTGAATCCCAACCTTACTCATCCTGTTCTCCCAGGACAGAAAAAATAAGGCACCACCACCAGGCAATAAAGCCACAGTCTAGAAATAAGCATCAGATCAGGACTGAGTGCAAATCAAGTCATATCCACATCAAAGGAAAGGACATCCAGATGCCTGAGTGTTCCATAGCCTTGTGTCAGTGGTGGGAGGATGAGGCAAATGGGTGATTGGTTCCAATTCCGTTTTGTCCTTTCTGTCTTTGTACCCAATAATGAGACACTTCCATTTAAAAAATACTTTTTAAAGATGCTTAATTCAGTTGAATCATTGTAGGTTAGAAGGGCAGAACTGAAATGCACTACAAATCATTAAAGCCACCCTCTCAAGTATATTTACAACATTTTAAGAATTTTGTTGAAGCATTATTTTTAATAACCACACTAAAAACAAATGTCTGATAATAAATGTTTTCAATAAACTTTGGTATCTCCACTCCCAGAGAATCATGCTGCCTTTTAAAAAGTTAGTAAGAATGTAGGGAAATACTTCTGACAGGATAAAAAAGCAAATATAAAATTATATATGATTCCTTCTCTTTTTTGTGTGTGTATGTATTATAGATTTTTGGTCTGTGGTTAATATGAGGTTTATATATAGCAATATATATATATATATATATATATATATATATATATATATATATATATATATGAATGATTGTTTTAAGTTGCTGATCTCTTAATTTCAAATGCATTTTAACGACCCTGCATTTTTACTCCCCACCCCTCACTACTACTGCTTTTGACATTATATTTTACATCTTTTTGTTTTGTGTATCCTATTGCAGATATAGATGATTTTACTACTTTTGTCTTTTAACCTTCTTACTAGCTTTGTATGTGGTGGACTTGCCTTCCCCAATGAGCTTTTTCCTTTCATAATTTTCATGTTTCTAATTTTGGCCTTTTCTTATTCCCTTAGAGAACTCTCTTTTACGTTTCTTGTAAAGCTGGTTTGGTGGTGCTGAACTCTTTTTCCTTTGCTCGTCTGTAAAAACTTTCGATTTCTCCATCAAATCTGAATGAAAGCTTTGCTGGGTAGAGTATTCTTGGTTGTAGGTTTTCCCCTTCATCACTTTAAATATATTATGCCTGCAGAGTTTCTGCAGAAAAGTTAGCTGATAGCCTATGGGAGTTCCCTTCTACATAACTCATTGCTTTTCCCTCGTTGCTTTTAATATTCTCTATCTTTAATTTTTGCCATTTTAATTACAGCATGTCTTTGTGTGGTCCTCTTTGGGTTAATCCTATTTGGGACTCTCTGTGATTCCTGGACCTGGATGTCTGTTTACTTTCCCAGGCTAGGGAAGTTTTCACCTATGATACCTTCAAACATGTTCTCTTCCCTTTCTCTCTCTCTTACTCCAGGACCACTATAATGGGAATATCAGTGAGCTTGATGCTGTCCTAGAGGTCTCTTAGACTGTCCTCATTTCTTTTCATTCTTTTTTCTGTTCAGCTTCAGTGATTTCCACTACTCTGTCTTCCAGCTCACTGATTTGTTCCTCTGTATCATTTCATTTACTGTTGATTCCTTCTAGTGGATTTTTCATTTCAATTATTGTATTCTTCACCACTATTTTGTTCCTCTTTATATTTTCTCTTTGTTATAAACCTCTGACTTCTCAACTTTGTTCATCCATTCTTCTCTCAAGTTCTTTGATCATCTTCACAATCATTACTTTGAACACTTTATCTGGAAGACTATCTCTTCACTTAGTTTTTCTTCTGGGGTTTTACGTGGCTCCTTTGTTTGGAACATGTTCCTCTGTCGCCTCACTTTGCCTAAGTTGCTGTATTTATTTCTATGTATCTAGTAGGTTGGTTATGTTTCCTGACCTGGGAAAAGTGGCCTTCTGTAGGAGATGCCTTATGCATCCCAGCAGTATACTCCCCTCTGATCACCAGAGCTATATGCGTTAGTGGTGCCTCTATGAAGTCTGCATGGGTACGTCTGTTGTGGCAGGCTGACTACTGTGGATGGCCTGGTAGGCGTGGCCAGCCCTTCGTCCAGTTGGTTACCAGGCCTTGCCTTGTGCAGAGGCTGCTGGCTACTGGTCGGCAGCATTGGGTCACAAGACAGCTGGGTGTGGAACCCCAGGGGGTCCTGGAACTAGTACTGGCTCAGTGGTAGGCAGAGCTAGGCTCTGGAGTGGGTGGATGAAGCGCTAAGGTTCCTGGATCTAGTGTCAGTCTGCTAGTCTGTGGTGCCGGTTCCTGACACAGCAGGCTGTGGGTTTCTGGGTGTCCCAGACCTGGTGCTGGTGTGCTGGTGAGTGAAGCTGGAAATCAGGGCAGCTGGCTGAGGAGTCCAAGATATCTCAGAACTGATATTGGCCTGCTGGTGGGTGGGGCCAGGGTTGGCGGGGCCTGAGGCTTGTGCTGGACACTGGTAGGTGGGTCCAGGGCCCATGGGGTCCCAGGGCTAGTGCCAGCTCACTGTTGGGCAGAGCCAAGTCCCAGGGTCTCTGACTGCAGGGCCCCAGAGTGTTCCAAGGCTTGTGTTAACCCACTGGTGAGTGGCCAGCCCTGGGGTGGCTGGCTGAGGGGGCACAAGGTTTCTCGGAGCTGGTGTTAGCCTGCTGGTACGAGGGATCAGGGCCCACTGGGTCCCAGTGCTGGTGGTGGCCTGCTGGTAAGTGAGCTGGGTTCTGCCATGGCAGGCTGCCAGGTGCAACTGACCTGGGACTGGTGTCCACATACTGGTGGGTGGGGTGGGACCCAGGGGGTTCTGGAACTAGTATGTGTCCACTGGAGGAAAGAGCTGGGTCCCTGAGTCTCTGGTTGAAGGGCGCTGGGGTGTCCCAGTTCTAGTGCCTGCTCTGTGGTGTGTGGCATCAAGTCTTAGGCCCTCTGATGGACAGGGCCATGCCCAGCGGAGGCTGTGGGTTCAGGGGATCTTAAGGCAGCCTGCTTGCTGGTGGGTGGGGCCGTGCGCGCACGTGTGTGTGTGCATGTGTGCGTGCGTGTGTATATAGGAATATTACTCAGCCAAAACAGAGAATGAAATTTTGCCAGGTTTTCCATTTGCAACAACATGGATGGACCTTGAGGGTATCATGCTTAGTGAAATAAGTCAGACAGAGAAAGACAAGTACTGTATGTTATCACTTACATGTGGAATCAAAAAATAAAATAAAACACAGCAAATGAATGAAAATAACAAAAAAAGAAACATACTCACCGATACAGAGAACTAGTGGTTACCAGTAGGGAGAAGGAATCAGAAAGGGGGAAGATAAGGGTAGGGGATTAAGAGATACAAAATACTATGTATAAAATAAATAAGCTACAAGGTTATATTGTACAGCACAGGGAATATAGCCAATATTTTATAATAACTTTAAATGGAGTATAATCTATAAAAATTTTGAATCACTATGTTATACACCTGAAACTAATACAATATTGTAAATCAACTATACCTAAATGAATATTATATGTGATTAAACTATTTAGGGAAAAAAACCTCATGTATAGGAAAATACTAAATTACTATCAGCATGACTGTTTCATGTGGTGTGACTGTATGTTTGGGATCTTCTTTTCACTTTTTTTTTTTGCATCTTTTAAATCTTCTGTAATGATCATGAAAAATAATTAAAATTAAGTTAGAAAAATTTTTTTAAATTAATGAAAATTAACCCCCAATAAAGAGTATTTTGCTGTGAATGTTGTTATGCTTTAATCCTAGGGATCTGTGAAGAGAACTGAATGACTTTTTCTTCTCTGAATTACCAAGGATTTCAAACTTTTCACCAGCACTCCCCAAAATCTGTCATGGAAGAACATTTGGAAGAAGATTCCCAAAGCTTTGAGGATACTGTGGTGCAAAGAGTCAGAGAAAGGTAACTTGAATTTCTGTGGGGCTGGGGATCCACTATCTGTACTCCAGTTTCCATTGACAGTTATCAATCAAAAAGCACACTGGAGAAACTGATTCCTTTCTGGAGTCTCTGGTCCTAATTCCTAGTTAAATATAGATAGCATCACTCTACAGACACACAAAAATATGAATTTATTAATTCCAGATCACCCTCCCAGAACTACAGCCATATAAAGAAGGATCGGACTTTTTCTGTGTGCTCAAGAGAGATTTAGACTTAACTCATTCATTTGATTAAAAAAGAAAAGGAAGCAGGCAAGCATGAAGAAAGTTTAAAAATCAGGTGAATAAGTATATCAAATCCATATAGCTGGTATAAATGGTGTACTTAATCCTACCTAGCATGTAAAATACAGTAGCTCTACACCACTAGCTTGCATTTCCTTAATATGATCACCCTGCAGCAGGTCACGTTTCCAAACGATTTCACCATTGCCATACTGTATCACAAACCATCCGTAAAAGACTGATCAATAGCAAACTCATTGAGGAATCAGCAAACTCTTCACAGTGGTTGAATGATTTCCACAAGGTCAGACAGCAAGGGATCTCACTTATGGAGCAAAAATATCCCCAGGCTTGGCCCCTATCCCAGGATGCTTATTTTAATTAACATATAGTAAATACACATTATCTTCTATTGTTTTTCTGAAGATTTCCTCATGGCCTTTAATTAAACATACTAACATTTCTAAAGTTTTAACATGCTACTATGGTCAATTTTTAATATCATTCAAAGGATTTCACAAAGACTAAACAAACAGATCTACTTAGATGAGTCAATCTTGAGTAGGTAAAACAAGTTGAAAACTGGAGGATGAAGTTTTGGGAGAGAGGTGAAAGTGGGGAAGGGCATGGGGAGGATCAGCAGAGTGGTAGGTAATAAAATATTGGGGGAGGGAGAAGTACAGTCAGGCTCCATCCTTGAGCACCATCTGTATAAATCAGGCCTGGAGTTGACATGTAATTTTGTGTGGGTCCCCTGAGAAGTGGCCCTCAGGACTTCATTATTGATGAAGAGATTTTTCTTCAAAGTGGCCTAGCCAGGAGTGCCTCAAGGGGACATTCATAAGCACTCATAATATCAATTCCCAAGCACCTGGGAGGTAGGGACACGGACTGTCTTTAATTATTATGATAGAGGTAGAAGACAGTGAGAATGCTATTATACAACCAAGTTGAAATCCTCAAAGAAATTAAATTACTATAACCTAGTATAAAAAGTTTATTATCTGAGTCATCCTTTAGAAAGGGCACACTTTATCTTTTCCTTGTGCAAAATAGGTTGATCTCCAATTCCCTCCGTCCTAGGAATTAAAAAAGTTATAAATACAAATATAGTGTGTGCAGGGATGCTTAGAAGTCCGGAAAGAAACTTTCTTTGAAGCTAATATGCTCACTTAGAGAAACTATAAGTTTAGTCCAGTTTACACAAAGAGATATGGAGTTGGACACTTTTTCTTAAAATAATTGTATAGGGATTTCTTTTCAGAAAAGGATAACACCAATCCCTTCTACATATCATTGAGAATGCCAAGAAATCATTTTCACCAAAGCTTGGGCCTGACCTAGTCACAAAAACACTCAGAAAAACACCAAAAAATCAATCCATATGTACACTGCAGTAAAACAGCAAGGGTTAGGGGGTAGGAGAGCAGTCAATGCCGAATCTGAATCTTATTCCCCAGAGAATTAGATGTGGATAATCCTATATAGACAAAGCCTGTGCCACATACTTCCTTTGAATCTCTTGCAGCTTACACTAGAGGGTTGGTAATACAGTGGGCATTAAAAATATTTTTTAAATAGAAATAAAACTCAAAATGAAGAGGGTCTCTTTAATTTGACCTGAATTTTAAAAAAACTCCCCCATCTCACTGGTAATACTGACCAAAAGAATTCAGGAATTTTCTCATAAGTCATGTCTACAAAATTATTTCATCTGTAATAAAGCCTCACTCATAATTCTTTTAACTTCATTAACTCTCCCTTTCTTCACATATTTTAACAGCTTTTGATACCACTAGTTAATTCTTGGAGTTGAACAACATTCTAGCCAAATGACATTTACATAACACAGATGATATATGCAATAGTAATATTTACAATAACTACTACCATTCAAAAAGCACATATTTTAAGTAACAGATGCTGTCTAAGGCATTATATGTACATGACTCCAATTAATCCTTATTTATTAAATAAAATAAAATTAAATTAAAGTTAATAAATTAAATCCTTAATTTATTGCATGAAATAAATTAAGATTAAAACCAACTGACAGAGGAAGAAATGATTGATAGTCCAGGAAACAACTTGACCACAGTCACACAAATAAAAAAATAATAGTGCCAGGATTTGAACCCAGGACTGTTTTAACGCAATTTTTGTTTTTTTTGTTTTGGTTTATTTTTCAAACTAACCATGAAATGAGCTTGATTTTGTGAAATACAAAATAAAAATGTTTATACAAAAATAATGAGTTCCTGTGCTTCCCTGATGGCACAGTGGTTGAACGCCCACCTGCCGATGCAGGGGACACGGGTTCGTGCCCCGGTCCGGGAAGATCCCACATGCCGCGGAGCGGCTGGGCCCGTGGGCCATGGCCGCTGAGCCTGCACGTCAGGAGCCTGTGCTCCGCAACGGGAGAGGTCCCAACAGTGAGAGGCCCGCATACCGCAAAAAGTAATAATAATAATAATAATAATAATAATGAGTTCCTAACATCAATGTATAGATAAGAGTCTGGTGAAGAGTCTGAAAGAAGTTATATGTTGAGTTAAATACAGATGTTTCCTATCTACTAGTATAACATTTTAATTAAAAGCAATGGAAGCAGTTATAATTATAAACCCCAGGAAAGACATAATCCTATTAAGAGTTATCAGTAGTATAATTGGCTCCAGGATATCTGTGAGCACCCACATTATTGATGTTTGAGGCCAAAAAATACCTTCTGTCTTAACATGGAGGATTAAAAGCAAATGAAGTCCAGAAGGCAAACATGTCACATGCGAAAATCAAAATCCTGATTACAGATAAATTTATAACCTTAGAATGCCTTACTAAATATTTTTTAATTAAGGCAGGATATAAATGACACAGAACTTTCCTTACAGTTTTAAGCACTGAAGATTTCTTCCTCCTATGTATCATTGTGTCCATTTAGCTAAGAGGCAGAAAAGCAAATTGGCCAACTCTACTTTTCAATCTCTTTGGCCACAGTGAAGCCTAGACTATATCAAATCTCTTACAGTTCCTTTGTCACATTATTTCATGATGATTTTTTTTAGTCTCATTGTCTTCAATTTTAGTGTTTCTAATTTTGTGACTTAACTTTATGCTAATTACTAGAATTCTCCCACAGTGACCACACATGTTTACCTTATTGGAAGGTCTATTTTTCAGCTCTTGGGTTGTTGCTTGTTTATATACAGAGTTTGGTAAAATGCTGTATTCCAACAGTTTAGGAAAGGTATGATTGCTTAATGATCATCCAGTTATCTCAGCATTCTGACTAGAGATCTTCTTAGTATTCTAACTAATTCCTTACTGTAAATGTAGAGCTTTACAAAACTGGGTTTTCCTTCTAGAATGTAAGAAAGGAGACTATTGAATTTTAGCACATTTTAACAATTAAGCGGTCAACACTATCTGCTATGATTAAGATTAAGTAGATCCAATCTAAAAATCTCCCTAGTGACAGATTCATCATTAGTCATTAATCTCACAGTTTTTAATTAAACCACTGAAACTAGCCATCTACTTCATGTGTAGGAGGTAAAATTTTTTTTTAAACTCTAATGAAATACATACATAACCATCCTTAACTATAGGAATGTGCAGTACCTTAAAACCACAAGGAGCTATCATTGGAATAACTCTCCAAATTTGGAGTAACTTTCCAAATCACATAATCAGACACATTTCTACCACCCAGTTAAATTCCTTAGAAAGGAGAAATACTTTAAAATTAAGTATTGTCCACGGGACAGCTTAAAATAAGGAGAACAAGCACATTTTTAACAACTCAAACTCACAAATTTTTTTTTAATTTTTTTTTAATGCTTTAAAAGGCTTGGCAAGTCAAGATAGCATTCCCAGAGATGTGTGGTGCCCAATCAATAAAAGGAAGAAGACAAAAATGGATGCAGTAAAAAAACATTTAAGTTTAAATAAATAAATAAATAACCCATAACTTCTGCAAAGTTGAATCCTTATTCTCTCCTTTGATCTATGCACCTCCTCCCTCCCCAGGGGCAAAAGCAGTTATGATAAAGGGCATTCTGAAATACCTTTTGCTATCTCTACCAATTCGTAAGCCTGTTTTCAAAATTCTCCTGAAAATTTACTTTCTCCAAGTTGTTTCCATTATACTGCCATTTCCCAAAGCCATCATTTTATTATTTTCTTAATTAATAAACACAGAAAATTCTAGATTATCTTCTCAAATGAATAGAAGTCACAGTATCGGTAATTCAGAAACTATTTCTATTTAACTCTAAAAGCATTATGATTTTGTGGACATTGGACTGAAATCCTTTTTTTATTCAAGATAAATTTGAAATGAGTTTATAACCCCTTATGAGTCATTAACTGATAATTCTAAGAATAGACCTTGACTTGGGATTGTGGAAACAGTAAAGGGGTGGACAGCAATTTAGTTCAGCTATAAATACTTACCAAAAATACTAATATCCAAAGAATTAATTAAAAGCCCACTGTACCTGCATACATTTTCATTCTGCTATACTTTTACAGTAAATTCTCAATTACCCATGTCAGTGGAGGGGAACAAGACATTGAACAAAAGTGAACTCTTCCAAAATCATTCTTACTTGCTTTTAAAAGTGCAGATACTGACAACAGACCAGCTGTCAGTTCAAACTAAATGAATTATTGTGAAGGTATTGCTGAGGTCAGGGAAAGTGATCAATGTCTGATATTCACCTTTCTTGAAACCTTCCCAGGAGAATTTGTATTCAAAAGTCATTCTTGACAAAATTTAGCTATATCCAGAAAGTAAGCCCACAAAGCAAAATAACTTTTAAAAGTATATAGCTACCATTAATGAACTTTAAAATAGTAGTTATTTCACAGGCAGTGATTTTCCTAAGACAGTTGTTCTATATTTTTATTTTTTAACATGTTTTGTCCTTTTCCTAACAAGATGTGAAGTTGTGACATTTATTTATTAATTTTACATCTTGTCTATGTTTATATCTTGTCTATTTTATATCTTGTTTATTATCTTGTCTATGATTATTTTCCTTACTTAGCAGATGTGACACAGAGAAGCTAGGTAACCTAAACAAAGTCACCTATCTAAAAAGGGGTAGGCATAGACCTCAACCACAGGCAGTTTGCTCCAGATCCCAGGCCCTGAACCACATTAATAGGTCTGGAAAAATGTCTGACTTCTCATACATCTGCTACCATTACTACAATTACAATAATTTTTTAGTATATGAGCTAGATTCTATTGCCTAGTATCTATTACCTACTAATGCATTCTTGCTATGCCTATCTTCTGGCCCAGGGTTATTTCAGTTTTGGAGTCTGGTGACCTTCTGACTGTTTTCTATGCTCCCAACCCTTCAAACCCTGATGCGCTACTGGATTGAGGCTAGAAATATGGAGTGAGCACACAAAACAACTTTGTAAGCCTCAATAACTTTTTTCTCCAGAAACAAAAATATTTCTTGGCTGCTTCACTGAAACCTGAGGTTCTATAGGTAGCTTAAGGAGAAAATTTAGTCACTATTATAGCGGGTTGTCACCACCACCTTCTGTTCTTTTCACATTTATCAACTGAACACTTACTGTTTTATACTGATAATTTTTTTTAAAGATTATGTGCTTCTCCACATATTTGAGACAAGGCAATGGTCACAGGCAGATCAATCTCTAGACAATGATTTTAAAGAATTCATTCAAAAAAGGCAAATCCAATGTATACATTCAAATTTGATAGAAAATTGAAACTTCATAATTCATTCCGACTCTTCCAAAAAAAAAAAAAATGAGCTTTGGTGAGTCAATAGGATCACCTGAGACATCTATGCTTGGATGTGTTCCTCTAGATTTAATGTATTTTTCCTCACTGCATTATATTTTAATGATTAATTTCACATCCTTTCATGGTACTCTAGCTCCTGAATCATGGGTATTACTATGAGGGAAAAGAAAATTCCCATGAATGATGAAAGATGTTACTGATTAAAGTGTGGTGCATATATAACTACATAAAAGGTGAAAAAGCTTGAATGCCACTATTCTATATCAAGTAATATTGAGCCAACTAAGCTTAGATTAAGGGGAGTAAATGTGAGGGTTTGACGTTCTTAAATGGTCTTAGTCGAAACATTTCATGAAATTAAGCTGGTCGTTAATATTTCACTGGCATCTTTTTCCTTAGTGTAATATGGTTATGAACTGATTTCATGGACAACTGCAAAAGAGATACAGATAAATTCAAAAGCCATCTGCCCTCTGACATTCTTATCTCTGAAATCAGTACATCACTACTACCTAACACTGTCAGAAACGTACTATTTGACTTAGCTTCAAAAGGGGGGGGGGAAGAGGGGACATCTGGTGAAGTCAAAGTAACAAGGACTAAAAAGGACAATGACGTAAATCAAGTATCTTTTACCCTGTGCATGAATAAATACTGGGTTAAATATATCATATTGATCAATATGAAAAAGTAAACTATCCACAAGAGAAACTACAAGTAAATTAAGTAGACATGTCCACATAATACACTTTGGCTCTTATTACTAGAGTGGATTTTTCAAACCAATGTATGGAATCTGGAGAAAACACTACTATAATCCCCCAAACAGAACACAAAGTTCCTTCAATCACTGACACAGATAACACAGTGGCAACACAATAGCAAAAAGCAGCTCTTCTGCAAACAGGTGGTTTTAAAATTTTACTTAAGCCACTGAAAGGACTAAGGAAAGGAAAATTTTTTCACTCTAAGGAAAACATAGGCGTGCACATACACGTTTTACCAGCGTAGGAGACTCAAATTTTAAAAAGCCCCAAACAAAACACAACAAAAAACTATAAAGCAGTTTATTTTAGCTCAAAAGTGCTGACATTGGGTTAGTACGTCTAAAATCATTGTTTGTTATTATATCTGTCTCATCGCATACATAAAGGTCTTAGGGAGAAGTCAAAGGAAATAGTCATGTATTTCAGGGAGGACTTTATTCACAGGAAGAAAGATGACATTTTTACAGAAACAGAGTGCAAGAGAGAATCAAAAACTTGACGAGAGGAAAATACAGTTTATTTTGTATTTCTGAAGGCACTGTATTTTTCATGTTTTCAATACCTTATCCCATTCTTCCCTATGTTATTTTCATAAGCAATACTAAGGCTAGCAGGGGCTGCTATAGCTGACACACAGATCTTTATTCCTATGCTTTCCAAATATGCATTATTCCGCGACTGGAGGTGGGGCAACAGACTGAAGGTGTCCGGAAAGGCGAACCGCTTACAGGGGCAAAGGGGAAGGTGCGGGATAGACTGCGTGAGAAATAAGCGCTCCTTTGAGAAAATCCATCTCTCTCGAACACTCGTGGTTCTTCAGTCACTGCCACTCAGGGACTTCTTTAACCCCCACTCCGAAGTAAACAGCCAGGTCCCAAGCCAAAGAACACCTCTACCGTCGCGGGCCCCCCACTTCCCTCCCTGCCAGCCCACACGGGTCTCTGGCTCCTCGCTCGTCCGCCTCCCCCGCAGACCTCCCGCGGAGGCAAAGTTTCCCGCCTCTCCCACTTTCCCCGGCCCTGCGGTGGCCGCGGCGGCCTTCTGGGCACCCGCCAGCTGCGTCCCCCGCCCTCCCTAGGCGAGCCCACGCGCAGTCGGTACCTCGATGTCCACCACGTCCTTGCTTAGCACAGGGGCCATGGCGTTGCCCACAGCCTGGAGTCTCCTACAGACGAACCCACCCCGCGTCCTCAGGCTCCAGCCGGAGAGCAAAGCAACAGCTTGCCCGAGCGCCCGCGGAAGTGGAAAGCAGAAGGCAGTCGGCGCGGGGGCGGGGCGGGCTCCGGGCGGTGACGCCCCCGGGGCGGGGCTGCGCGCTCGGCCCCGCGGTTCCCCGCGCGCCGCACCGTGGGCCGAGTGGCGGGAAGGAGCCCGCCCCCTGTCTCCCGCCTCCGCCCCCCAGCCTAGAAGCTTGTTTTCCTTGTACTCTCGGAAGGAAGGGAGGGAGAGAGCGCTCGCTCTGGGGACTGGCCTTTGCTCTGTAAACTGTTAAAGGCTGAGCTAGGTACGTAGGGGCCAGATGGGATTAAAGGTAAAAACAGTCGGCGCTCTAAGTAACTAATTACTCCTTTTCTCTCCTTCCGCAGGAGCCCTGCGAGGTGCAGAGACATTGTCTTATGGGCAGCTGCATCTTCAGAATTCCTCAGGGATAAGATAGTAGTAAATGTTCCTCAGGCCATCCAGCAAATAGGCGGGAGCAGGCAAGGTCAGTGGTCTTCTGAGAATTGACAATCCCTGGGGGCAGGGGCGAAGAGAAAGGGGGCCCGGGATGGAAGTGAGCAAAAATTTCTACAGACAGAAGCTGCAAGTAGCAAGTCCTGTAGGTGGTATAAAATCAAGGTTGTATTTTTGCAGTGCAGTCCGTTCTAATGTCTATTTTTAAAAATTGTTCTAAAATGTGAAGCTCTTTTGAAGAATTGTTCTTTATGTTTTGTTCTAGAGCTTGCTGGGGAGAGGGGAAAGATTTCATTTAGAGACAGTCTCAATCCAGAAAATATTCTCCTCATCTTTGAGTGTATCTGTACTCCAGACGTCCCTCCTTTCTCCCTCCATCGTCTTCTCTTCTCCTGTAACTCGTCCTGCTTACTTCTAAGGCTTTTATCACACTTCTTAGTCCTCTTGGCTAGATAGTGAGCACCTTGGATTCTAGTATTTCCTCTTTATCATTATTCTTTCAACAAATATTTATTAAACATTTTCATTCATTCAACAGATATTTAGTAAACATTTTCAATTACCAAACACTGTGTTAGGTGCTCTACACATAGTCTTCAAGAAGACACATCAGTCTCATGGAAATTTTACTCAGAGTAAGGAAGTGAGCAAACTAATAGGATACTGAGGTGCCTGCTTGGAAGATTAGAGGACTAGGACAGAATGACTGGGGTGTGAGTGTTCACTACCTTGAGTGGTTAGGAAGACTACTTTATTTTTTTTATTTTTTATTTTTTTCTTTTTGCGGTATGTGGGCCTCTCACTGCTGTGGCCTCTCCCGCTGCGGAGCACAGGCTCCGGACGCGCAGGCCCAGCGGCCATGGCTCACGGGCCCAGCCGCTCCGCGGCATGTGGGATCCTCCCAGACCGGGGCACGAACCCGTATCCCCTGCATCGGCAGGCGGACTCTCAACCACTGCGCCACCAGGGAGGCCCAGGAAGACTACTTTAAACAAACCATCAGATTACCGTCCAGAACCTGGACAGAGGCTGGATACATTTTTCTTAAATCTAATAGTATATTAAGAGAAAGTAGAAAGTTACATAGAAACCTTGGACTATTCTTGACTCCCCTTTTCTCCCACATTTAATGCATCCCAAGCTCTCAGGATTCAACCTCCTAAATGCATCTTGGAACATTTCTTCATTTCTCCTTCTTCACTGCATCCACCAAGATCCAAGCTGCTGGTATTGCAGCTTCTACTCTTACCCCTCTTCCCTCCAGATTGAGCTTTAAAAAGTATCGATTGGCTTATCACACACACACACACACACACACAAAGCATAAATCTTTCAGTGGTTCCCACTGTATTCAGAATAAAATACAAACCCATAGTGACCTCTGAATAACCTGCTCTTCCCCTCTTCTCCAACCACACCTAGGGCTACCCTTGCCATGAGTCATTATGTTCCAGCCACAAAGTAACCTTCCCATTCTCCAGCCACTTTTCTCCCTTTACACATGTCCTCCATTCTACTTGTACTTTAGGTTTCAGAGAAACCTTCCCTGACCTATCCCCACCACCAACAAAATTAGACCCACCCTGTCTCTGTTGTTCTCTTTCAGGGCACCCTATTTTTGTCTCCATAGCCCTGTCAGATTTTATTTGCATATTTATTTGAGTGTGATTTGTTTAATATCTGTCTTCTGTTTAGAATGTAAGCACAAGGAAGGGAGGGTCCACATCTGGCTTGGTAGCCTACTGAATATTCAGTGTCTAGGCCAGGACTGAAACATCAGACCAGGAATACTAGGTGACGGAATGAACTCAGTAAATCCTAAAGTTAGTTTATGCAGTAAGCAATTCATGTTAGAAACTTTAGTTTTACTTTACAGTTTCACTTTACCATATATTCTTCACAATGTTCCACTTAGTCCTGGGAAGTAAAATCATAGTATCTATCAATGATTTTCTAGTTAAAATGTGTCAAACTGACTACTTTTCTTTTCATGGAGTAAAGTTCCAAAGTCTGATTTCCTTCATCGTCCTACGACCATACCTTACTCACCACCAAAGTCATCTATATCCTCTTTCTTGGAGATATTTTTTATATATGCATACATATATCATACATACATATACACATATTTAGAAGGATAGAAAGAGATATACACATGTCTGCATTTATCCACATATAATATGTATATAATATGATATATATAATTTTAATATGTATGATTCCTTCTCCAGTTTAACCAGAAAGTTTCAATAGTCAATTTCCGGACCACCAGAGATATGGATTTATGTGTTGTTTTAGGTTGCACAGTAATACAAATCTTATCAGTTAGCAATCCATACTTTAGTTGTCCAAGTTATCCTTAAGAGTTAGACACTATATTTCCATTTTGATTTTATGTGATTATTATTCTCCTAAACCACCATAGAGGATAAAAGCCCAAAATATGCTGTCTTTCCAAAGTGAGAGCTTCTTCAGTGATACTCAATAATCAAATAGAAAATTTAAATGTTATTTTACCATCCTCTCAATCTCACCAAACATGTATCCTATTCTGAGATATTTAATTAAGGCATATAATCACGTTGCTCACATGCCACACCTATACTCCATGATCAGTGATGGAATCTAGTAATATTTTAAATCCGTTGAAATTCTACATTAAACACAGTTGTACCTGTAAATAATCCAAGCTGTGTAAAGCTTACTGCAAATGCATTCACACTACACTTTTTTAAAGTTGTAAATTATGATGGCACTTGTCAAGCTGTCCCTCCATCTGGAAGCACAGTCAAATATCAGGTGTTCCACGTTAATTTTTTGTAGGCTTTAGAGGGACAGCATATCAAATAGTGTACAAATTTATCAAAATGCATCTCAGCCTAAAAATTTACATTACACAAATGAATATTATTATTATTACCATAATCAGAAGGAAGGCTTATGAGTCATCTTTCATTTCTGGAAAGTTATTCAGTACCATGATTTTGGAAACACAATAAAAATTTAGATTTCCATATGCTTTTATTTCCCCTCTTTAGTCTAGGATTAAGCAATTTTTAAAACATTCTTTGGGGGCTTCACTGGTGGCGCAGTGGTTGAGAGTCCACCTGCCGATGCAGGGGACACGGGTTCGTGCCCCAGAGAGTCCACCTGCCGATGCAGGGGACACGGGTTCGTGCCCCAGTCCGGGAAGATCCCACATGCCGCGGAGCGGCTAGGCCCGTGACCCATGGTCGCTGAGCCTGCGCGTCCGGAGCCTGTGCTCCGCAGTGGGAGAGGCCGCCACAGTGAGAGGCCCGCGTACCACAAAAGAAAAAAAAAAAAAAAAAACATTCTTTAGAAGATGATTTTCTTCCAAAAAGTCAGAGCCTTTGATTTAGCATAAAACCTTTATTCCCACATCTGATTTTCTTTTTTCTTTTTTTTTTTCTTTTTTTTTTTTGCGGTACGTGAGCCTCTTCACTGTCGCGGCCTCTCCCGTTGCGGAGCACAGGCTCCGGACGCGCAGGCTCAGCGGCCATGGCTCACGGCCCAGCCGCTCCGCGGCACGTGGGATCCTCCCGGATCGGGGCACGAATCCGCGTCCCCTGCATCGGCAGGTGGACTCTCAACCACTGCGCCACCAGGGAAGCCCCCACATCTGATTTTCTAAGGCCAGATTAACTCCTGTCCAAACTGACCAAGAGGATAATGACTAAAAATCAGTTGGGCTCAAATATATCAAGTATTCCTGCTCAAAAAGGTAATAATGTATATATTAGTCCTATTTTATAGAATAAGCATGGTATAATTTATTCAGCTGCATATGCCATGTATCCTATATAAGCCTGCATGTGCACATGCATACACACATGTGGGTGCTACATGTATGCATATATATTATGTAATGCCATAAAAATCACAGATAACAAAGAGAAAATATAAATTCCTGTCACAAATGTATTCAATGATTACTTATTGAATGCTATTTTTTCAGGCCCTGAGATAGGCATTAGTGATACCTCAGTGTACAGTAAAGACAATGTCCTTGTCATCACAAAAATTAAGGCACTAGTTCAAAAACTCATACTGTCACATAGTGATTTTGAGTAAGTGATTTAAATGAATGGGATTATTATGAGAGGTAAATGACAAAATATGTGATATGTGATAGTATTTTGTACATTGCAAAACACCATGCAGTGTTACACGTTAAATGTTTAAAGATATGTTCTCCAATGCTCATATTCCAGAACTACACCATTGGGGTATGGTTGACTATGAATGATTTGGGGTAAAATGCAGTGTGAGTTGGAGGTTTATAGACTTAGCTGACTTAAACTAGGGGAAAAATATCCCCTAGAATGAATATTCCCTGAATTTCTGTCATTATCTCGAGGCCTTTTTCTCAGGCTTGTTCCTTCTCTCTCACAATCAAAACTTACCATAATCCCAGCAGCTGGCAGTTAATAGCTGTCTCTTGGTTTTCTTGCTGAGGTTTTACTCTGTCATAGTTTCAAGTGTGTTTATATTTGGGATTGAGACAGAACCTTACTGAAATTATTCAGTGTTTCTTTTGGTCAACTGCAGTGGATGTCTGATGTGCCTCACATGTTCCCACCCTTCCCTGCAAGTTAAGACTAAGGTACTCATTCTCACAGCTGCTGGGTGTGTTGGCAGAAGAGTGACTTTGCTGAGTCACTCTTCGGAAATTGCCCCTGGCTAAAGAGAGCTATTCACTTAAGGGTCATTCCTCTTCCTCAGGTAATGCACATCCAATAACTGATTGATGTGGGACCATAAAGGTTTGGCACTTGCCTAAATTCAAGATATCTTTGAGGGACCATCCCAACTTCAGAGGTCCCTGGAGGTATCATCTGAGACATTAGTTGGAATTGCCTAGAGTTCAACTTCTCCCTCTGTCCATCATGCTTCATTCTCCACTCCCACAGGTCCTCATCCAGATAGAAATTCCCAATAAATAAACTGCCTGCATGCATGTTTCTATCTTAGGTCCACTTCCCAGGGGACCTAAGCTGCATTATCACCACTGTATATTATTTCACTGATAAAATATTTTGCATGTAAAATGTACTTAATTATCCACGTGTCTGGACATAAAAAAAAATTGACTCATATAATAAAGTCTCATCATTTATTTCAGTATTCTGAGATATTCCTATATTTGTTCATATATTTATTTATACCACAAATAACTATATGCCTAATACATACTAGGTATAGTAAATAACATTAGGGGTACCATGGTAAGTAAAAAAGAAATGAAGTCTCTGCTTATGTAGCTTGCAGATGAGTTAGAGATAAACATTTGTCAAGTAATCACACAAAAATATAGTATTTACTATGAATAAAATATCAAGGAAAATATAGAGAACTGTTATATCAGAAGGGCTGGGAAATCAGTGAAGGACACCTTGAGTAAATGACCTTGCTGCTAATTTCTGAAGGACAGTAGATGTTAAGAAGGCAAAAAAGAAGAGATCAAAAGCATTCCAGGCAAGGAAATAACCTCTGCAAAGACTCCAAGAACAGTGGTATCCTAATGGAAGGGAAAGAAGGCTCTGATATCTGGAGGTCAGGAAGCTAGGTGGAAAGTGTCCCAGAGCGAGGCAGTAGAAACAAGAATGGACTGCGGTGTTTTAGTCTTAGTTTAGGATTTTGAATATTATCCTATAAGAAATGAGAAGTAATGGAAGTTTTTTAAAGCAGTGGAATGACATGATCAAATATGTATTTTGAAGTATCACTCTGATTGCAGTGTAAGTGTAATTGCATATTCATATACTCACTTGGGTAAATATGTGAAAATCAACCAAGGCAAGTGATTTCTGGGGATGGGCTCAGTCATTTCCTCCACATGTTAGCCTGGCTGATAGTCACCATGGTCATAGAAACCAAAATAGTGAGTTTCCTACGATATATTAATGTCATTGTCATTTATTATTTTCTAATAATTAAAAAGCAGATCTCTATTTTCTTTTTTTCTTAATTTTTTAAACTCTTTTCTTTTTTTAATTAATTAATTTATTTTTTGACCGTGTTGGGTCTTCATTGCTGTGCAGAGGCATTCTCTAGTTGCAGTGAGCAGGGGCTGCTCTTCGTTGTGGTGCACAGGCTTCTCATTGCAGTGGCTTCTCTTGTTGTGGATCATGAGCTCTAAGTGCGCGCGCTTCAGTAGTTGTGGCGCATGGGCTTAGTTGCTCCATGGCATGTGGGATCTTCCCAGACCAGGAATCAAACCCGTGTCCCCTGCATTAGCAGGTGGATTCTTAACCACTGCCCCACTAGGGAAGTCCCTCTATTTTCTTTTTAATTGAGGTGTAGTTGATTTATGATATTATATTAGTTTCAGATGTACAACACAGTGATTCAAAATTTTTAGAGATTATACTCCATTTGAAGTTATTATAAAATATTGGCTATATTCCATATGCTATATATCTTTGTAGCTTATTTATTTTACACATACTAGTTTGTACTTCTTAATCTTCTAACTCTATTTTTCCACTCCACCTTTCCCTCTCCCCACTGGTAACTACTAGTTTGTTCTCTATATCTGTGAGTCTTTTTCTTTTTGTTACATTGATTCTGCCCCAGGATCCAGCCCCACTCACCAGCAGGCAAGCACCAGCTTTGGGACACTGAAGAACCCATAGCCAGTAATGTCAGGGTCCGGCCCCACCCACTAGCAGGCCAACACTAGCTCTGGGAACCCTAACCCTGCAACCACCCACCCCAGAACCTGGTTCTGCTCACCAGTGAGCCAGCACTAGCCCTGGGACCCTGGCCCCCTCCCCGGGCTTCCACAGTCAGCTGCTTCACAACTTGGCCCCACCAAAGAGTGGTCATCAGCTTCCACACAAAGCAAGGCCTAGCAACCAACCAGACTGACAGTAGCCACCCACAGCCAACCACAACAGAAGTACCCATGCAGCCAACAGAGGGAGTACCCCTAGAACACATAGCTGTAGTGACCAGAGAGAAGGGAGTGCTCTGCTGGGACTCAGAGAACATCTTCATAAAAGGCCACTTTTCCCAGGTCAGGAAGCATAACCAACCTATCAGATACATAGAGATAAAAACAGCAACTTAGGCAAAATGAAGTGACAAAGGAAAAGATAAAACTCCAGAAGAACTAAGTGAAGTGGAGCTAGATAGGCAGTCTACCAGATAAAGAATTCAAAATAATGATTGTGAAGATGGTCAAAGATCTCAGAAGAAGAATGGATGAACAAAGTGAGAAGTCAGAGGTTTTTAGCAAAGAGTTAGAAAATATAAAGAAGAACCAAACAGAGGTGAAGAATATAATAATTGAAATGAAAAATACACTACAAGGAATCAACAGTAGATGAAATGATACAGAGGAATGGATCAGTGAGCTGGAAGACAAGAGTAGTGGAAATCACTGAAGCTGAACAAAAAAAAGAAAAAAGAATGAAAAGAAATAAGGACAGTTTACAAGACCTCTAGGACAACATAAAACATAGAAATGTTCACCTTATAGTGGTGCCAGGAGAAGAGAGAGAGAGAAAGGGTCAGCGAACGTATTTGAAGGTATAATAGCTGAAAACTTCCCTAGCCTGGGAATGTCAGACATCCAGGTCCAGGAAGCACAGAGAGTCCCAAACAAGATCAACTCAAGCAGGACCACACCAAAGTACGCTGTAATTAAAATGGCAAAGCAAAACTTAAAGACAGAGGCTAGATTATTAAAAAGCATCAAGGGAAAAGCAATGAGTTGTGTACAAGGGAACTCTCAGAAGGCTATCAGCTGACTTTTCAGCAGAAACTCTGCAGGCCAGAAGGAAGTGGCATGATGTATTCAAAGTGATAAAGGGGAAAACCTACAACTAACAATACTCTACCTGGCAAGGCTTTCTTTCAGGTTTGATGGAGAAATCAAAAGTTTTACAGACAAGCAAAAGGAGAAAGAGTTCAGCACCAGCTTTACAAGAAACAGTAAAGAGACTTCTCTAAGGGAAAAAGAAAAGGCCACAACTAGAAACATGAAAATTACAAAAGGAAAAAGCTCATTGGTAAAGGCAAATATCTGGTAAAGGTAGTAAATCCACCACATACAAAGCTAGTAAGAAGGTTAAAAAACAAAAGTAATAAAAACATCTATATCTGCAATAGGAAGTTAAGGGGTACACAAAACAAAAAGATGTAAAATACGATGTCAAAAACAGTAGTAGTGAGGGGGCAAGGAGTAAAAATGCAGGGTTGTTAAAATGCATTTAAAATTAAGAGATCAGCAACTTAAAACAATCATATATATATATATATATATATATATATATATATATATATATATATATATATATATACCTGTAATACATACACACTGAAAAAAGAGAAATGAATGCAAACAACGTTAAAGATAGTCATCAAGACACAAGGGAAAAGAAAAAAATAAGAAGAAAGGAACAATAAAGAGCTATAGAAACAACCCTCAAACAATTAGCAAAATGGCAATAAGTACATACCTATCAATAATTACTTTAAATGTAAATAAACTGAATGCTCCAATCAAAGATATAAAGGGGCTGAATGGAGACCAAAAAAAAAAAAAAAACCCATGTAATATGCTGCCTACAAGGGACTCACTTCAGATCTAAAGACACATACAGGCTAAAAGTGAGAGGATGGGGAAAAAGTATTCCATTCAAATGTAAATCAAAATAAAGCTGGGGTAGCAATACTTATATCAGACTAAATAGACTTTAAAATAAAGACTGTAACAGAGACAAAGAAGCACATTACATAACGATTAAGGAATCAATCCAAGAACATGTAACAATTTTAAACATATATGCACCGAACATAACAGCACCTAAATACATAAAGCAAATATTAACAGACATTAAGGGAGAAATTGACAGTAACACAATAATAGTAGGGGAATTTAACTCCCCACTTGCATCAATGGATGGATCATCCATACAGAAAACCAATAAGGAAACACTGGCCTTAAATAACACATTAGAGCAGGTGGACTTAATAGATATATAGATAACATTCCATCCAAAAGCAGCATAATATGCGTTCTTTTCAAGTGCACATGGAACATTCTCCAGGACAGAACACATGTTAGGCCACAATACAAGCCTCAGTAAATTTAAGAAAATTGAAATCATATCAAGCATGTTTTCCAGCCACAATTCCATGAGGCTTGAAATCAATGACAAGAAAAAAAAAGCTGCCAAAAAAGACAAACACGTGGAAAGTAAACAATATGCTACTGAACGATTAATGGATTACTGAAGAAATCAAAGAAGAAATTTTAAAAAACCTGGAGGCAAATGAAAACAAAAACACAACAATGGATAATCTATGGGATGCAGCAAAAGCACTTTTAAGAGGGAAGTTTATAGTGATACAAGCCCACCCAAGGAAATAAGAAAAACCTCAAGTAAACAACCTAATCTTACACCTAAGTAACTAGAAGAACAAACAAAATCCAAAGATAGTAGAAGGAAAGAAATCATAAACATCAGAGCAGAAATAAAGGAAATAGAGACTAAAAATACAATAGAAAAGATCAGCAAAACTAATCTGGTTCTTTAAAAAGGTAGACAGTATTGAGAAACCTTGAGCCAGACTCACTAAGAAAAAAGATGGCCCAAATCAATAAATCAGAAATGAAAAAGGAGAAGTTACAACAGACACCACAGAAATACAAAGGATCATAAGAGATTACTACAAACAATTATACTCCAATTTGAACAACCTAGAAGAAATGAACAAATTCCTAGAAATGTACCATCTTCCAATACTGAACAAGAAAGAAATAGGAAATACGAACAGACCAATTACGGTAATGAAACTGAATCAGTAATTTTAAAAACTCCCCCAAAACAAAAGTCCAGGCTTCACAGGTGAATTCTACCAAACATGTACAGAAGAGTTAACACTTATCCTTCTCAAATTATTCCAAAATATTACAGAGGAAGGAATACTTCCAAACTCATCCTTCAAGGCCGGCATTACTCTGATACCAAAACCAGACAAAAATATCACACACACAAAAAAAATTACAGGTCAACATCACTGATGAACATAGATGGAAAAATCTTCAACAAAAATATTAGCAAACCAAGTCCAACAATACATTAAAAGGTTCTTACTCCATGATAAAGTGGGATTTATCCCAGGGATGCAAGGATGGTTCCGTATCTGCAGATCAATCAGTGTGATACACCACATTAACAAACTGAAGACTAAAAATTATAGTCATTTCAATAGATGCAGAAAAAGCTTTTCACAAAATTAAATATCCATTTATGATAATAAAAAAAACTTCACAAAGCCTGTGTAAAGGAAACATACCTTGGCATAATAAAGACCATATATGATAAGCTCACAACTAATGTCATACCCTGCAGTGAAAAGTTGAAAGCATTTCCTCTAAGATCAAGAATATGACAGGGATGCCCAGTCTCACTACTTTTACTCAACATAACAGTGGAAGTCCTAGCCACAACACTCAAACAAGAGAAATAAATAAAAATAGTCCAAATTGGAAAGGAAGAAGTAAGACTGTCACTGTGTGCACATGACATGACACCATAGAAAATTCTAAAGATGCCACCAAAAAACTACTAGAGCTCATCAGTGAATTTGGTACAGTTGCATGATACAAAATTAATAAGCAGAAATCTGTTGCATTTCTATACACTAAAAACAATCAGAAAGAAAAATTAAGGAAACAGTCCTATTTATAATTGCTTCATAAAGAATAAAATGCCTAAGAATAAGTCTAACAAAGGAGGTAAAAGACCTGTACTCGTAAAACTATAAGACACTGATGAAAGAAATTGTAGACAACACAAATAGATTGAAAGATATACTGTGTTCATGTGTTGAAAGAATTAACATTGTTAAAATATTTATACTACCCAAAACAATCTACAGATTCAGTGCAATCCCTATCAAACTACCAATGGCATTTTTCACAGAGCTAGAACAAATAATTTTAAAATTTGTACGGAAACACTGAAGATTCCAAATAGCAAAAACAATCTTGAGAAAGATGAACAAAGCAAGAAGTATCACACTCCCTGACTTTAGACTATACTACAAAGCTACAGTAATCAAAGCAGTATGGTAATGGCACAAAAACAAACACATAGATTAGTGGAACAGAATAGAGAGCTCAGAAATAACCCCACTCATTTATGGTCAGTTTATATACAACAAAGGAGGGAAAAAAATATAATGGTGAAAATACAGTCTCTTTAATGCATTGTGCTGGGAAAACTGGGCAGCATATGTAAAAGAATGAAATTAGAACATTTTCTCACATCACAGACAAAAATAAAATCAAAATATATTAAAGACCTAAATGTAAGACAGGAAACCATAAAACTCTTAGAGGAAAACATAGGCAGAACACTCTTTGACATAAATCAATATTTTTTTGGATCTGTCTTCTAAGGCAAAGGAAACAAAAGCAAATATAAACACCTGAAACCTAATTAAACTTAAAAACTTTTGCACAGCTAGAGAAATTATCAACAAAATGAAAAGAAAACTTACTTGCTGGGAGAAAATATTTGCAACTGACATGACCGATGAGGGGTTGATATCCAAAAAATATAAACAGCTCATACAACTCAATATCAAACAAACAAACAACTTGATTTTAAAATGGGCAGAAGGCCTGAATAGACATTTTTTTCAAAGAAGACATACAGATTGCCAACAGGCACATGAAAAGATGCTCAACATCACTAATCATCAAAGAAATGCAAATCAAAATCACAATGAGATATCACCTCACACCTGTCAGAATGGTTATCATCAAAAAAAACACAAATAACATATGATGGTGAGGATATGGAGAAAAGGGAAAACTTGTACAGCGTTGGTGGGAATGTAAATTGGTAGAGCCACTATGGAGTACAGTATGGAGGTTCCTCAAAAACTTAAAAATAGAACCATATGGTCCAACAATTCCACTTCTGGGTATATATCTGAAGAGAATGAAAACACAAAGTCCAAAACATATATGTACCCCAAGGTTCAGAGCAGCATTATTTACAGTAGCCAAATATGGAAGTGGCCTAAGTGTCCATCATCATATGAATGAATAAAGAAGATATAATATATATATACACAATGGAATACTGCTCAGCCATAAAAAAGGAATGAAATTTTGCCATTTGCAGTAACATGGAGAGATTTGGAGGGCATTATGCTTAGTGAAATGTCAGACAGAGAAAAACAAATACTGTATGTTATCACTTATATGTGGAATCAAAAAAATAAAACAGATCTCTATGGTTTTAATCAAAGTCTAGAAAGAAAAACCTAAACCCCAGAAGGAATTCTGTCTCTCAATCAGTGGCTACCTTCCTATTTTCCAACATGAAACTCTAAAGATCCATTTTTAATCTTCTGAATAATGAATGACAGGCTATTCTTTTTCCTTGGTTTGTTTTCATGATCACCACCTTCTCTATATTGTGAGGTCCTTCTTAGTATTGAGTGTGTCTTATCTTTTCATTCTCCATGCCTAACACAGTACCTAGTAATACTACATACATAAATATGTTGGAATTAATATTAATTATTACCCTTTCTAAACTTGACAGCATACAGAAAGCCTGAGAGGAAAAGATTTCTAGTAATAAATGAATAAATAAAGGGCATTAATGGGCCATTCACAAAAAAACAAAGAATACAAGTGGATGATAAAGAAGTGAAATTGTATCAACCAAACTACTAATCAAAGAAATGCCATTTAAATGATAATGAGATATGATTTTTCACCTATCAGACTGGCAAAGAAAATTTAAGGAGTGATCAAGGCATAGGAAAATTAATGGATTCATAAGACTCTATAATGAGTAAAAATTTCTTGTACTGTATAGTTACAGCAGTTTAGCAGTACATACCCAAATTTTAAACATGTGCATTATCTTTGTCCCAGCAACTTCATTTCTTATATTTTTATCTTAAAAAAAAGTTATGCTTCCATGCAAAATTTACCTAAAAATATGGTTCATTCCAATGTTGTTTATGCAAAAACAAAAAGGTAACAACATAAATGTCTTACAAAATGTGACTGATTAATAACTGTATTGAATGGATACAGTTAAATTTTATGCAGTCTTTAGAACTGGGGTTGTAGAATTTTACCCACAGTGAAAGATACTGACAATATATCAAAGAACATATGAGATTATATGGTCTGAATATACATGGATAGGTAACAAACACATATTAGTTAATTATAGGAAAAAGTAAAAATTATTTTAAAAACTCTATTGCATCATGAGCAAATACACAAGCACATATACCTTTTATAAATTTGTATATGTGCCTGCAAGGAAGACCTTCCTTACTCCTACCATGGTGCTTGACACGTTAGGCACTCTGTAATTTTCATATGAAATATTTTATATGAAAAACTGAATACCAAAAGTGTCGATAATATTCTACAGTCCATTCTATGAAAATAATTATTCATATTGTTTTTTTTTTTTTTTTTTTTTTTTTTTTTTCGGTATGCGGGCCTCTCACTGTTGTGGCCTCTCCCGCTGCGGAGTACACGCTCCGGATGCGCAGGCTCAGCGGCCATGGCTCACGGGCCCAGCCGCTCCGCGGCATATGGGATCCTCCTGGACCGGGGCACGAACCCGTATCCCCTGCATCGGCAGGCGGACTCTCAACCACTGCGCCACCAGGGAGGCCCCATATTGTATTTCTGGATGAACATTTTTAAGAGTTACAGAAACTGGCACATAGAATTATTAATATCATAGTCCTGGCTACAATTTTTTAAGTTATAGAAACTGGCAAATAGTGAACACTACTTAAGCCTTATCTAATGAGACAAAATAATCTGAATATTTGAATAACGCCCTATTACAAAATAATTGATTGAATGTATTGATTTATTTAATCTATAAATTAATAATTACATCAGTCTTTTGTTCCAAACACTTCACGGCTTCCCAATTTACTCAGTAAAATTTACAGTGCCCTATAAGGCATGCATGATCTAGCTGTCTGAGTCCTCTCTCCCCCTAATTCTTGCTGTTCTTGTTCACTCCAACTCTATCTAGATAGGCCTTTCCATTTGCTGTTCCCTCTGCCTGCAGTGATATTCTACCAGATATTCTAACAACTAGCCCTTCATCAGCTTCAAGAATCTATGTAAAACTCACCTTTTTGGTAAGGTCTATTCTGACTACCTAATTAAAACTGCAGCTCCCATTTCTCACATTCACCATAGCCCTTTCCTGCTTTACTGCAAACTAGCATTCTATTTGTTTTAATTATGTGTCCATTCATCATCTACCTTAAGTTCTGTAAGGTTGTTTTGTTCACTGCTGTACTCTCAGTATCTGGACTACTACCTAGCACACTGTATATGCTTAATAAATATTTTGCCTGAATGCATGATACAGCTAGTACACTATAGTCCCCTTTCACACTTCTGTATTAACATTTAACATTGAATATTATACATTTATGAGTCTGTCTCACCCACCTTGTTCAAGGGCAAGGACTATGTCTTGTTAATCTTTGAATCCTTAGCTTACATAGTGTCTAGAAATAAGTAAATGCACTTAGATATGTGTTGATTGAACAAACAAATGGATTAAAAATCAGCATACTTGTATATTCTCCCAGTAGCACTTGCCCCAGTGCATCCTTAGACATTTAAAAGTTGAAATTTATCATGTATGGCAATCAAAGAAACTCCAAAAGCTCCAGAAGCTTACTCTGAAACATGTTTCCTGTTCTCATTCTTGTCTTAGCAACTTACTTGGCAATATTTGATAAATATAGTCACCTGTATAAAGTAAATAAATTTGAAAATATGTCCATTTTCTTATTTCATTTCTTAAACACATTCAAAGAGTTTCATTAGTTTTGTTTTTTCAGGTGTCCTGAGCAGTCCCTTCTCCATCTATTGAAAATGTTATCTAATTATGCTTTTAAAAAAATTGCGTCTACTTTGCAGAATGCTAGAGAACAATTATTTGGTAGTGTTGGAGAGCAGCATTTGCCAGTCCAAAGTATGTCTCTTTGGCATATTAATTGTTTTAAACTGGTTATTTTCTGAGAAATAGCAGACATGAAAGGGCTCTGAAAACCACGTAGGAGTTGCCCTTTTGGAAGAAACATAATTTGTAAGAGGAATCTCCATTTTAAGTGTGTCTTTCTGTGCCTGAGAGGCGGATGACCAAATATCTAGAAACTCTTGTCAGTAGAGAAAGCAGTGACTTGAATCTGCATGGCAATCAGCCTTGTTTACTATGCTTTTCCTGATACCTCCCCAAACTGACTCTTCCACCCTCAATATCCTCTTTTTATTTAAACTTTTATTGAGGTATAACTGACTTACAATATTGTGTTAGTTTCAGGTGTACAGCAAAGTGAATCTATTATACAAATACATATATCCACTCTTTTTCAGATTCTTTTCCCATATAGACCATTATAGAGTATTGAGTAGAGTTCCCTGTGCTATTCAGCAGGTCCTTATTAGTTATCAATTTTATATATAGTAGTGTGTATGTGTCAATACCAATCTTCCAATTTATCCCTCTTTTATCTTTAGCTGAAGATGGTGTTTATGGTAAGGGCTTCAGCCATTTTGGCAAATTTTTCAGTTTTTCTGGATCTCTCCCATGTATACATGTTATTAAATTTTTGTTTGATTTTCTCTTGTTAATCTGTCTCATGTCAATTTAATTCTTAGACCAGCCAGATGAACCTAGAAGGGTAGAGGAAAATTTATTCCTACCCAACAACAAATTGTATCATAGGCAGGATAATCGTTCCTAAAATATTTTAACACTCTTTTATAAACACTAATAATTACATGTTTGTGCCATTGTATGTGACATGTCTGTGTGTATATAGATATATTTTATCACTCAGTATACTGTTTAGATTTATTGCTTAAGGTTAGTCATCACTGAACTCATAAATTCAACGATCTTGTTTTAAACTTTAATTGAAAGAAATTCTTTTAAATATCGTCTTATTCTTTTCCTTTTTTTTTTTCAATCGGAGGAGTGGGAAGGTGAGGGATACTGATTAGCATGACTCTTCCAAGTAGCACAGATACATTTCACAATGTGATCTTTGATAAATGTCCAAATGGATTTTAAAACTAAGTAAATTGAACTGCTTTTTATTGAGTCCCATAATTTATTCCAACCATCTGTGTTACACACACACAAAAGTTTGTTTTTTAAGGGTTTTAGATTATTTTTTGTCCCCCTCATCATTAGGATATAAAAACATTAACATATTTCAGGATTGACTTCGACCCCCTAAAGAATATATCTTTCAGTCGAGAAACATTATTCAATACCACTATTTGCAATTTGGAGATTAAAAAATATGGACCCAAAAGCATCCTTTTGGCATCATATGTTCTATTTAAAAGCCACCAAATGTTTCTTTCTGAGAAATTGTATTGAACAGTTAGGATCTTGGCATGCACTATTGTTCTAGGGAAAGATATTCCTGGCCCACACTTGTTGTTGCTGGGTAATGAATGACTAGACTGTGTGGACAGAGCCACCTTCCCATCTGTACTAGCCTTAGCTACCATCAATTGCTGTGTGGTGTCCTCTGTTGAACCATGCATGCTTAGTCATTAATTTTACTTAGGACTAATAAAAATACCTGCCTTTATTGATCAGCTACTGTATGCCTAGGACATTACATATAATTTTTGATTTAATCATCACAGCAATCAGAATTTAAAGATAGAGAACCTGATGTTTATGTATTTTATGGGAATTTCTGATAACTACTTTTTTGTGTGTGTGTAGAAGTTATTATTGATAAAACAATGTTAGAAATGTGTGGATTTTGTTTGTTTGTTGTAAATGCATTGGAATTTAAAAAGTACATTTTTAGTTTTCTTCAAGGAGAATGGTACTAACTTCTAAAGTGTCTACTATGCTAAACTTCATATTAATTATCACAGTGAAAAGAAAAGAGGCTTAGTAAGATTAACTGTGTATCTTCTCAAGACTGAATTCAGGCATATCCTGGATTCTTGCCTAGGACTTCTTCATTCAGTATGTGTTTCAACTTGAAATAGTGTAATAGTAGCCTATATTCTCCTACAGAATCCACCTATCTTCCTAACTATGTATCTATCTATTCTAGTCTAGTCTAGTCTACCTGTGACCTATAATAATCCTGATGTTTGGGGAATGATATTATCTAAATGGTGACTTTTCTGTGCTACAGTAAGAATCAAACATATGTTACATATATAAGTATATGTATCAACCACATCTTATGTAAATACATGTATCTGTGGTTGATACATATAATAAATCCATGCCTAGGTGATAAGCTCTATTGTCATCTTTCTCCCATCATTTGCACTAAGCTGAATTACTAAGCATACAACACAAATCTCAAAACAACTCATATGATGCAATGATACAAAAAGCAATTCACACTTTAAAATAGATTGTTCTGAGAATAAGAAAAAAATTGGCTAAAGCAATAAAAGTAGAGAAAGATGAAGGAATTTGAGATCATTTAGCCTAGAGAAGATAAAGCTTGCTGAGTGTGAAAAACTGATTCATTTAAATAGGTTTTTTATAAGAATAGTGAACAGTTTTCTATTCTGACATCAGATCAAGAAATGAATTAATAAATTATCAAAGAGTTTAATTGGCTATAAGGAAAATAACCTCTATGCCAAAGTGATGAAATATTAGAACGAATTACTAAGGAAGATATGAAGTCTTTATACTGGAAATCTGCACAAAGAACATAAAAAACAATCCTGCCCCCAAAAGTAAGCTACTGGACAACAAGATCTCAAGTAGTCTTTTCTAAACTTTTGTTTTATAGACATCATAGCTCTTTCCTTACTTTTCTTCCATCTCCCCCTGCCATTCATAACAATATCCTAAACAGTAACAATTTCTGCCTTTTCTTTCTTTTTTTTTTAAACATCTTTATTAGAGTATAGTTGCTTTACAATGGTGTGTCAGTTTCTGCTTTATAAAAAAGTGAATCAGTTATACATATACATATGTCCCCATATCTCTTCCCTCTTGCATCTCCCTCCCTCCCACCCTCCCTATCCCACCCCTCTAGGTGGTCACAAAGCACAGAGCTGATCCCCCTGTGCTATGCGGCTGCTTCCCACTAGCTATCTATTTTACGTTTGGTAGTGTATATATGTCCATGCCACTCTCTCACTTTGTCCCTGCTTACCCTTCCCCCTCCCCGTATCCTCAGGTCCATCCTCTAGTAGGTCTGCGTCTTTATTCCAATCTTGCCTTTAGGGTCTTCTGACCATTTTCTTTTTTTTTTTTTTTTAGATTCCATATATATGTGTTAGCATACGGTATTTGTTTTTCTCTTTCTAACTTACTTCACTCTGTATGACAGTCCCTAGGCCCATCCACCTCACTACAAATAACTCAGTTTCGTAACTTTTATGGCTGAGTAATATTCCATTGTATATATGTGCCACATCTTCTTTATCCATTCATCTGTTGATGGATACTTAGGTTGCTTCCATGTCCTGGCTATTGTAAATAGAGCTGCAATGAACATTTTGGTACACGACTCTTTTTGAATTATGGTTTTCTCAGGGTATATGCGCAGTAGTAGGATTGCTGGGTCGTATGGTAGTTCTATTTTTAGTTTTTTAAGGAACCTCCGTACTGTTCTCCATAGTGGCCGTATCAATATACATTCCCACCAATGGTGCAAGACGGTTCCCTTTTCTCCACACCCTCTCCAGCATTTACTGTTTGTAGATTTTTTGATGATAGTCATTCTGACTGGTGTGAGATGATATCTCATTGTAGTTTTGATTTGCATTTCTCTAATGATTAATGATGTTGAGCATTCTTTCGTGTGTTTGTCGGCAATCTCTATATCTTCTTTGGAGAAATGTCTATTTAGGTCTTCTGCCCACTTCTGCCTTTTCTTTTCTTTTTTAATTAATTAATTAATTAATTAATTAATTAATTAATTAATTTTGGCTGTGTTGGGTCTTTGCTGCTGCGCATGGGCTTTCTCTAGTTGCAGTGAGCGGGGGCTACTCTTTGTCTTGGCGCACAGGCTTCTCATTGCGGTGGCTTCTCTTATTGCAGAGCACGGGCTCTAGGTGAGCAGGCTCAGTAGTTGAGGCTCACAGGCTCTAGAGTGCATGCTCAGTAGTTGTGGTGCACAGGCTTAGTTGCTCTGTGGCATGTGGATCTTCCCAGACCGGGGCTCGAACCCATGTCCCCTGCCTTGGCAGGCAGATTCTTAACCTCTGTGCCACCAGGGGGTCCCTGCCTTTTCTTTTTAAGCACATCTGATTATAAGACTATTAAGTGCAGTTTGTCTTTTACATTCCATTGTCAAGAAGTGAAAACAGTTATATATGAGCCAGTTTTTCAGGAATTATGCAGATTGCAAGGGAGAACCCACTTAAAATGTATTCCTTACATACATGTAGGGACTAGATCGATGACTGAAAAATATTGTTAAATCATAACACTCCCCTGTTCAAAACCTATCAATGGCTTCTCATTAAACTAAAGTAAAATCCAAATTCCGTAGTATGGTCTACAAGGCCTTTCAGGATCTGAACATCCTGTATCTCTGTTCTCCTCTCCTCCCATTCTTCTCCAGCTCACACCACTTCAGCCACTCTGGTCTTACTACTTATCCAACACACCAGCTTCTTAGCTCTTCCTAGTCTTTTTCCTTGGATTAATACCAAAATGATACTGAACAGGTGACCACTCAACAATGTTGTATGAGGATATTCCACACTCAGGGAAGAGCAAGTACAAATCTCTGAATGCTCTCTTTCTGTAATTTTCCCCTGAACATGCATAGGCAGTCATACACATCGACATCCATAACTTTCTACTGAACATTTTTCTTTGCTGCACATCCACTGACATTATATCTGTATTGTATACCCATTTAGTGTCAGTTTCTCCTTCTATGTCATGAGTACTATGATCAAAGACTGCTTTCTTTCTTATTCTCTGTTATATTGCCTACACCTAGTATAGTATCTGGCACATGATAGACATTTAATATATCAGCCTTTCATTTCACTTTCAATTTAAACGTAGACAGTATTTCCACAATGCCAAAATCTGATGGAAAAAAAAACGTTGTTTATAGTCGTGACTATAGCCAAAGTCAGTATATTTGTGACTGAATATTACACTTTTCATCCATATGGTTTGTCATAATGGAAAGAGAGATGTAGTCTGAAGGTGAACTGGGAAGTACAATTTGAAGAAATTGTATCATTTATTCTTTCTAAAATGAATCAAGGCTTATTGTCTTTGGGTAAAAATGTATTATTAAAAAAAAATCTTACAGTGAACTTCTTTTCTCCATGTAAGAAAACATTTGCTATTTAAAAAATGTGATTCTCTCTCTGATGTGAGAAGAATTTATTCCATTCCCTATCCGAGAATTTCATTGCCATTTGCATGTTGCCTGGAATACAAATTGTACTTAGTAATCAATCAGTGTTTAATTGCTGCTCAAGTAAACCCTCGTAATCAGACTTGCTGTAAAAATGTTAAGGTGTGCAAAAAGCATAAGGTGGCATTTTCCCCTCCTTCTTATTATGCCTGTGTAAGTTCCATTAATACTAATAGGAGGCACAGCTGGTCGTCAACAGGAGATTACAGGTTGCTGTTTAAATCATATTTTATTTTTATACCTTGACAAGATTTATGTATTGAAATCAGTTGGCCAGATTTTTGCTGTTGTTAAGAAAGCTTTTCTCTGAAAGAATGAGATTGGGGGAGGGAAATGGAGTCTCATATATTTTATTTTAGGAATATAAAGACTCGAAATCCAAGCAGCAGCTTGTCCTTATACAGAAAGCCTGTCTTATTCTTTAGCACCAGCTGGAGTCCCATTTCTAATTTGCTGTGAAGAATTAAGTGATTTGAGACACATACCCTGGAGTATTTGACCTCCAGTGTCAACCAGCTAGCTTGCAATTCCCTTGGCTGGAAAGTTTCTCCAGAATTGATATGAACTAACATCAGTTAAAATACTCTGCAAGGGCTTCCCTGATGGCACAGTGGTTGAGAGTCCGCCTGCCGATGCAGGGGACACGGGTTCGTGCCCCGGTCCGGGAGGATCCCACATGCCGCGGAGCGGCTGGGCCCATGAGCCACGGCCACTGAGCCTGCGCTTCCGGAGCCTGTGCTCCACAATGGGAGGGGCCACAACAGTGAGAGGCCCACATACCGCAAAAAAAAAAAAAAAAAAAAAAAAAAACACACATTAAAAAAAAAAATACTCTGCAATATAGTAGTAAATATCATTGAAAATCTGAGGATGACTTTATAGCCATGAAAATAAGCACATTGTAGAATATTAAGGAAAGGAGTTTAAAAAAACATGGAAAGCTTGGTGATCAGAAATGTTGTGACAGTAGACTTTTCACCTCAAGGTCATCGGTTTGAGTCTGGCACAGCTGGGTAGCTTCACTGGCTGAAGGTGATTGTGAACTGTGTCAGTGCTCTCAAGCTTATTTTTCATAAAACAGCTATTCCTGTTATTGTCAATTGCCACAGTGTTGACAATTCTTGAGATTAGAAGGACTAATAAGGACAAAGTGAAGGCAGTATCCTCATTACCCCAATGCAAACCAGCCTCCATTTATTTCAGTCTTCCTTTTCCCATGTTGTTGCCCTCTTCTGGATTGTTGTCCATTTTTTCTCTGTACCTAATCTAGTTCTTCAAGCCATTCAACTCATTCCTTCTCCCTCTCCATGATACTTCTCCCAATAATCCTAAGGATTATTATTTTCTCATTCCTGACCTTGCTTGGTATCCAGTTACCTGATGATAAATATACCAGTATGAGTAACGCTATTATAGGTGGGGGAATAAATGTCACCATTCCCTTATTTCTTGAACTTCTCTATCCCTCTATTTTCTCCTTCCCCAGATTCCACTACAGTTAATTAGCCACATCCCATGGAGCCATATCCTCATTCTCACTCCAAAATCTCACCTGGATCCTCACTCTAGTTCTGGTGCCCCTAGCTGACACTGCCTACCCTAACTTGCTGTACTATCCACTCTAAATCATGAAGGATACAACGAAAGCTTATAACCAGGGACGTCCCCATCCCCTTGACCTGATAAAGTAGATAAAGGAGAAAGTAGATGGAAAGTGTCAGTCATGAGGTGAGATCAAAAGGTAGGGGTAACTTCTGAGAATCCCTAGTTGGAAAACTACATAGTGATTACCTTTCATAGCCTATTTTCCCATATTTATTAGAGTCATATGTTCGTTGGGATATTTAGTACATTTAATACTACATTTCAAGTATAGTATGAGTTCACATAGCCTTATGACTTTACATAATCCCCAAATTCTTTAACTTCTATGTTTATTCCCAGAGTAAAACTACATGGTGGGACGGAGTAATAAAAATATCTACCTTTTATTGAGAGATTACTCTATGCCAGGCACTGCCTTGAGTGCATTATGTATATTATCACATCCAATACTTAAATCTATCTCAGGAGATATCATTATGCTTGTTTTATAGTAAAGGAAATTGAGCCTTCAGGAGTTTAAGTACGTGACCAAAGTCACACTACCAGAAATATCAAAGTTTCAGGCTGAACATAGATATTTCCAAATTCATAGCCCATTTTCTTAACCAGTATTGCCCACGATGTCTTCAAATTCTAATATTTTGTGATTTAATCCACCTATTTAAGCACCTAAGGTCTAGCCTGAGATTTACCATAATATATCAAGTTTGCTTCAAGGAACTACTATGCATATGCATTCAACTCAGTGCTTTATTTAATATATTTGGTAGAATGAAGTAGAGTTATGCTTATGTGCCATTGTGTACCAATTCTTGGTTAAGTCTTTGTCACCCAGTAAGATTTTGAGTGTAATAATCCAGTAACTGACATGTATTTTCTTTTTGTCTTAGAAAGCATATGACCCATTATTGGGCACTGAATAAATGCTCAGCAAATGCTTATAGCTTTGAATTGATGTTCTAATAAAATTATCAGGTTATGGAAATTCAGAAGTTTGTGCCCTGCAAATTTTGATTTTAATTTGAAAGAAAAATTATCCTACTTGCTATTATGGTACCTAAGACTATATACAATCCACTAGTGAGGTTTTGAGGAATATGTGATCATTTTGTATTCATAATTTATTTTTTCTGAATATGTGATAATAAAAATGTAAAAAAAAAGTAAGGGAGAAAATATGTAACACTCATAATTCCAACATCAATGCTTTAATCTATGTCAATTTATACAACTGTTTTATACAGTTGGAATTATTTTAATAACCATGATTTGTAACCTGATTTTTTTCACAACACAAAATATGATATTTAGTAGATTCATGTTATTCTAAATTTTGAGTGTTATTAAGTATAAGTTAGGTTATGCTGCAATAAAAAATGATGGCAGAAATTTCAGAGGCTTAATACCCCAAAGGTTTATGTCTTGCTCAGTCTACATTTCCCATGTGGGTTGACCCAGAGCCTCTGCTCCATACAGTCATCCTGGGACCTAGTTGCCAGAGGTTTCACTTTCTTTTGGTTGTACCTTCTGGAACATGTGGCCTCGTCAGTCACTGCAGCACATTAAAAAGATGCAGGAAGTTTTCATCTCAGCAATTAAATTCTTAAACTAGAAATGACACGTGTCATTTCCAATCATAGTCCAATAGCCAAAACAAGTTATATTACCCTCCTAATTTCAAGGGAGCTGAAAACTGTAAGGAAACATATGGAATATTTTATATAACTAATCTTCCTCACTTTTTTCCTTCAATATAATTCCTTCAGTTTTATATTTAGCAGAGATTTCTCAAAGTTATGATTATCAAGAAAGGCATTCTTCCCATTTTTCAAGTGTTGATAAAATGGTAACAGTTACTAACCTTAGAGTTCAGACTCAGTTAGGTTCACCAGAAATGTAACTTAAATTATTCTCTAATAGAACTTAATTTTTATTCTGAATCCTTAATCAGTCAAATGGCAAAACCAAAATCTCGTTCATTGTAAGGCTTCTTTTCTCTTTCACACAGAGTTGCTTCTTCTAAATTCTAGGCAGTTGACAAAGTGTCAGCATCTTAGTAAGGAGGGTGGGCACCTGGTCCTCGGTCATTTTCATGTTTCTCTGTGATAAAAGATGAGATGACCGGGTCTTCCCTGGTGGCGCAGTGGTTGAGAGTCCGCCTGCCGATGCAGGGGACGTGGGTTTGTGCCCCGATCCAGGAAGATCCCACATGCCGCGGAGCGGCTGGTCCCGTGAGCCATGGCTGCTGAGCCTGCGCGTCCGGAGCCTGTGATCCGCAACGGGAGAGGCCACAACAGTGAGAGGCCCGCGTACAGCAAAAAAAAAAAAAAAGATGAGATTACCATCATCCATTCTGTTCACTGTCCACACATGTAAGTACAGTTTGCTTTTCTTTCCTGAAGACAAGGCCTCCAAATCATCCTGTTCTCTCTCAGTTACTGCTGTGGGCCTATGGAACACATTATTTTGCTACTGTAGCTACATTGGGAATGTGTTAGGGACGGGATGAGCGTGAGGGGATGCAAAACAGGCAGAGCTCGAGTTCTTTTCTGAGAAACCCACAAGTGACTAATCTTTCATTCTTGATAGGAAAAATGAGGAATATAGAGGTTGATCACATATTCTTCCCAAATATTATGATGTAGCATAACCTTGTTCCTGGATCTCAAGTTTTAAAATGAAAAAGATAAAATCTGACTCATTTTACTCGTGTTTTACAACCCTCATTTCAGGCTATAATCTGACTGCATAAATAGAGGAAATGCAAAAAATGAGGAAAGGAAAAAGAAAAATACATAGCAAATTATCAAGATATTATTCTGTAATCTGCTAACCAAGTACTCATAGCTGGTTTCTTCTGTGTAAGGTGGCCATATTCTGCACCATGCAACTATGTTATCTAATAAATCCTGACTGTCTAGTGTTTATTTGGGATCCCGGAGCCAAATTTCTCCTATAGTAATGTGTGGTTCAATCATATTCTCAACCTTAGAATTTTGCTTAGAGACTCTGGTGTTCCTAGGAATAAAATTTTATTATATACCTTTAGAAGTGGTGGTAGTGAAATGGGGGATTATTGCTGTTTGTTCATTTGTTGGTTGGTTGTTGCTTTAGAAGAAGCATTTTGTCTGTCACTGTGGGTAGGTGATTCATTAGTTGTGAATGTTAATTCATTAATTGTGAATTACTTGTGAATTCCCTCTCTCCCTTCATCTGGCTCCTGGGAAGGAAGCTATCTCTTGTTTCTAAGGAATTATTTTCCAATCCTCCTGCCCATCAAGCAAAGTTAGAAAAATAGATTATTTTGCCATTCTGGTGAGAGATTTTTGGCTGAAGAAGCCCTTTTTGAGATATGAATTCATATTTTGAGAAAGAAAAGGACAGGGATAGTAGAGGGCTTATATTTTGGGAGTGGGGTGAGAATGAGAGTTGACCCTCAGTTCTGAGTGGAAATGGGAAAAAAGAAAAATGAGTGCAGCTTCCACAGAGTAGAGGCCCTCTGAATAGGTAGGGTCTTAGAAGCTGAAGGCTCGTTTCTGCAAAGACCCAGTGCTAAGTTTCACACTTTTGAGGATCATGGCAAGTGTCCCCCATAACTTAGCCAGATAAAGTGGAAGTTGACCTTCCTTTGGAGCAACAGTCCTCAAAGGCACTGTGCTGTCTAGGCAGGAATTCTGATAAAAAATATGCAAGAGCACATAGTGAAAGATCAAAGTCTAATATTACATGACATTATGTAGACCCTAGATGGTCTCTTTATTTTTTTTATAAACCTTTTATTTTAGAAAAATTTTAGATTTACAGAAAAGTTGCAAAGGTAGTACAAAGAGTTCCCGTGTATCTCATATCCAGTTTTCATTATTATTTGTATCTTAAATCAGTATGGTACATAGGTCAGGTTTATGACCAATATCGGTCCACTATTACTAACTAAAGTTCAAACTTTATTCATATTTCTTTATTTTTTACCTAATTTTTTTTTATTGTTGCAAGATCCCATCCTCTATACCATGTTATATTTAGTTGGCATGTCTCCTGCGATTCTTCTTGGCTCTGGTAGTTTCTCAGAAATCCTTTTTTTTTTATATATATATTAACAGTTTTGAGGAGTGCTGGTTAGGTATTTTGTAGAATGACCCTTAATGAAGATTTGTCTGATGTTTTTCTCATGATTACACTGGGTTAAGGATTTGGGGGAGGAAGACCACAGAAGTAAAATGCCATTCTCATTGCATGATATCAAGAGTATATGCTATCAATCTGACATCACTTTTGATATTAAACTTGATCATTTGGCTGAAATAGTATTTGTCAGGTTTCTCCACTGTGAAGTTACACTTTTTCCCTCTCTCTTTTTCCATATTGTATTTACAGGGTGTGGGGGGTGGGAACGGAGTGATGAAGTCACTATAAAAGCTCATATTTAATGTTTAGAAAAAAGAAGATCAGTGGTTGGTGGGGAAGAGTGAATAGGTTGAGAAGTATGTAAAGGAGATAGAGTCTGAACTGTGCTTCGAAATAGAGGTAGGTTTGGATAGGCAGAAAGAACAGAGGATGGGGAGTCATACTCCCCTTCCTTGAGGACTGAGAATCTATATAAATTACCTGGAATTCTTCTGCATGGAGGCTTTTAAAATTCTCTCCCATGTATTTACTTATTCAATAATTAATTTATATTAGTGTAAACTCATGGATATTTATTTAATACTTTAGGTTATAATACAGTACCACTTTATTTTGTTACTCATATTGTTCCAGCTTTAAACAATGAGAGCTCCTTAAGTTGGCTTCTGTGTTGCTTTAAGATTCCATTTGTGTGTGTGTGTGTGTGTGAGTATTAGTCGACTCAGGAGGCTGCTATAACAGAATACCATAGACTGGGTTGCTTAAACAACAAGAATTTATTTCTTACAGTTCTGGGGGCTGGGAAAGCCAAGAACAAGATGCCAACTCATTCAGTTCCTCAGTGAGGGCCCTCTTCCTGGTTTGCAGATGATTGCCTTTTTATTTTATCCTCACATGATGGAGAGAGAGAGAGAAAGAGAGAATGAGAGAGAAAGAACAAGCTCTGATTTTAATGCCGTCATGGGGCCCCACCTTCATCTAAACCTAATTATCTCTCAAAGCCTCCACCTCCAAATTGGGGATTAGGGCTTCAACATATGAATTTGGAGGAGATACAAACATTCAGCTCATAACAGCGTGTGTGTGTGTTTTACCACTTTCTTTCTGGCACTACAATATGCTGCGGGCTCATCGTGTGTATTTCCTGCACAGTCTGGAAGCAACGATTTCTCCACGGAGCCCTGGTTCATTTTATTGGAGAATGGTATTAGAAACCAAGATCTGGGCACTAGGTATGCTTACTGCTACTGGAGTGTCATTGCTTCTAGGCCTTCTCAGCAGACAGAGCAAGGAAATATGTGTATGTATACTAACCCTCGTGTGGATAAATATCTATAAATATTTCCTATGTATCCATCTGTGACTCTGTTAAACTAAATGTGAGTTCATACTGATGTCTTCAACTCTAATCCATTACTACGTAGATCATCTAACCTTCTCCCCTTGCTTTTCTGTAACCTCTTATTCCAGCGGTGAGAGAACTGACTCCCACCATCCACCATCCACCATCCACCATCCATTTACTTAATTGTTCAATTTCAGTGCACATGTACAGCAGTACCAGAACTGTTAACCCATGATCCAGTGGGAAACAACAATACATTGCTTTTGTAGTTACTTTTGCCTAGTTTTACAGACTCTGCTAATTTCCAAAGTTGCTTTGGTTAACACCTGTTCCCCCACTTCTTTCAGTGAGGTTATTTTGTGCATTTGTAATACAGTTAGATTCTTTTGTCACAGTCTGCATTCTATCTTGGGATCTCTTGATTCCCTAAATAATTTCTTTTTAATTTGCATACATTAAGGTTTGCTATTGGTGTTGTGAAGTTCTATGGGTATTGATTGACAAATGCATTATATCATATATTCTCTATTAGCATCATGCAGAATAGTTTAATTGTCCTAAAATATCTCCTTTATTTCATCTATTCAAACCTTCCCTCTTCTGGAACCCTTGGCAACTACTAGTCTGTTTACCCATTCTATAGTTTTACCTTTTCCAGAATTTTGTTTAGATGGACTCACACAGTATGTAGCTTTTTCAGACTGACGTCTTTCACTTAGTAATATGCATTTAAGATTCATGCATATTTTTGTATGCCTTGCTAGCTCATTACTTTTATCACTGACTAGTATTCTGTTATTTGGATAGACCACAGTTTGTTTTACAAAAAGAAAGACATCTTGGTTGCTTCCAACTTTTAGTGACTATAAATAAAGTTTCTGTAAACATGCATATGTAATATTGATTTTTAGCTTTATCTTACTTTTAAAAAATTTTGACATAATTTACATACCATAAAATTCATCCTTTAAAGATGTATATTTAAGTATTTTTAGTACATTTACAATGCTATATAATCCTCACCACTGTCTAATTCCAGAATAATCTCAGCACCCCAAAATGAAAACTTGTATCCATTAGAAGTTACTCCACAGTGTCCCTTGCCCCCAGCCCCTGGCAATCACTAATCTACTTTTTGTCTCTATGGCTTTGTCTATCTGGGGACATTTCATATAAATGGAATCATAGAGTATGTTGTGTTTTGTTTCTGACTTCTTTAACTTATCATAATGTTTTCAAAGTTCATCCATGTTGTTCCATGTAACAATACTAATTGCTCTTTACGTCTGAATAATAGTCCATTTTATGGATGTAGCATACTTTGTTAATCCTTTCTTTAGTTGATGGATGTTTGGGTTGTTTGTACTTTTTGGCTATTAAGAATAATACTGCTATAAATATTTATGTACAATTTTTATATGAACATATGTTTTCATTTCTCTTGGGTCTATACCTATGAGTGGAATTGCTGAGTCATATGCTAACTCTATGTTTTACTCTTTGTGGAACTGCCAAACTGTTTTCCAAAGCAGTTTTACCATTTTAAATTCCCACCAGCAATGTATGAAAGTTTCAATTTCTCTCCATCCTCACCAATACTTGTCGTTGTCCATTATTTTTATTATAGCCATCTAAGGGGTTTGAAGCAGTATCTTACTGGAGTTTTGATTTCCATTTCTCTAATGACTAATGATGTTGAGCATATTTTCTTGTGCTTCATGTGCAGATTTTTATGAGCGCAGTTTTCAAATCAATTTGGCAAATACCAAGAAACATTATTGTTGGATTACGTGTTAAGACTATGGTCTCTTCATTTTTATTCAATCAAATAAATATGATATAAATTGCAACCAACATTTGTGGAAAAACTCCTACCTGTTACAAACTATGACAGCTAGCCATTTGTTAGCCAGAGAGGAGGCAGAAAGCTCCTATTACCCCGTGTCGTTCTTCCCTGAGTGGGGAGGAGACATTTCACCCTCTAGGGAAGCTTGGAGAAGCGTTGGGATACTTTTGGTTTAACAACGACCTGTGTGCTACAGGCATTTGTTGTCTGAGGCCCAGTCAATATTGTGCAGTGTGTGAAAGAGTCTTGCACAATTAAGAAACGCCCTATCTCAAATGTCATTGAGCGTCCCAGATGAAAATAACAGCCAGACATATGAGTCAGCAGAAACCAAAAGGTAGAAAAAAGTGAGGGGTAGAGTTCAAAATTTGCAAGTGATGGAAAGAAAATTGTGGTTAAGGACAACTTCCTGGGACTGAGAGGTGATATGATCTTCCTAGAGCTGTCTTGAGTCATGTCATCTCTGGGAACTCTATATGTTATAGTCTCTATTTAACAACCCCTGGGTCACTTGAGAATCTTGTTTTCCTTATTTATATTTTGTATCTTCATCCTGACCACCTAACATTATGTAGATTACCTAAGTGAGTGTCATGTTTTGCAATCAGGAGATGCTAAGTAGCATACCTTTTTTTCCCCATAAAGATATGGAGAGGGTGGAATTTGAAGAGGGAGGTCCACTTTACTCTGAAGTTATACATTATAAGCTGTTAGGACGAATATTTGCATGTGGTTAAAATGTTACAAGTAATGGTGGTATCTTTAAATATTAACCTGGGGGCTTCCCTGGTGGCGCAGTGGTTGAGAGTCCGCCTGCCGATGCAGGGGACATGGGTTCGAGCCCCGGTCCGGGAAGATCCCACATGCCATGGAGCGGCTGGGCCTGTGAGCCATGGTTGCTGAGCCTGTGCGTCCGGAGCCTGTGCTCCGCAACAGGAGAGGCCACAGCAGTGAGAGGCCCGCGCACCGCGATGAAGAGTGGTCCCCGCTTGCCACAACTAGAGAAAGCCCTCTCACAGAAACGAAGACCCAACACAGCAAAAATAAATAAATAAATAAATAACTCCTACCCCCAACATCTTCTTAAAAAATAAATAAATAAAAAATAAATATTAACCTGGCAAACTCATTATTTTGAATACTTTGATTTGTTGGGTTTTTTCTATGTGATTCTAGTAAACTGGTTTCTGAGAAAACTCCACATTATGAAATGGAAGCAAATTTCACACCAAATATTTGGGGAGGAGAAAAAAAAGCCAGTACTTTGCAAGTTTACTCACACTGTGTGGTTTGTTGTTTCAGAAAGCTTAGTATTTCACAAATGTATTCAACATTATAAATCATGAATTAACAAAGAAAAAAGTGAAAAGTTCTCAATAACACCCATAGGTAGTAATTATAGCTTAAGTTGTGGTTAAAGTAGAACTTTGTCAAAAGTATAACTAAGTTACATTCTGTATACACTAAAGCATTTACTTTCCATATACTTGAATTTTGCATGTTACCAAAATGCTGAAGTCATTTTTTCCCTGGTGATTAGAACCTGGAATACATTGTTCTGTATTATCAGCAGCCAAGGCAATAAGTAGTGGTTAAGCCATGTGGTAGTCTATTCCATTGGTGGCCCCGGATGAATTACTCTCCTGGTATTTTTCCCCTTTGCAGTCCTTTCCCTGTGAATCTGGACTGGACTAACAATGTGCTTAACTAAAAGAATAGGTCTAAGGTGACTGTGCCAGTTCCAGGCCTAAGCCTTAAAAAGTCTGGCAGCTTCCACTTTTGCACTCATAGGAGCCTTGACCCTCCAGACAAGAAATGCAGCTATGCTTTTGGAAAGGCCATAAGAAGCAGCGAGGAGAGTGAGAGGCCCTGAGACTACATGAAAGAGAGATGTCTAGCCCTCAGAGAGATGCCTAACCCTCTCAACCTCCCTGTTGCCCACAGCTGACTTGCCCGCTGAACTTACCTACAAAAGTGACCAGCAATAGGACCATCAGAAGAATCAGAAGCTAAGCCCAGCCCAGACTACAAACGTGTAAGCAAATAAAACAGTTGTTTCAAGCCAGTAAGTTTTGGCAATGAATGAACAGAAAAAGCACTTACAGAATATCTGACACTGCATAGTTTGCCAAGGAGGTACAAAGAATAGATGATGGAGTGATGCATGTTTGACTTCCAGGTTTATTTTATTTTATTTTGTCTTATTTCATTTAAATTTTATTTTATTGAGGTAAGAACACTTAACCTGAGATGTACTCCTTTAACAGTTCTTAAGTGTAGAATACCATATTGTTGACTATAGGTATGATGTTGTACAGCAGATCTCTTGAACTTGTTCATATTGCTTAACTAAAACTTTATGCCTACTGGTTAGTAACTCCTCTACCCTCTCCCCCCAGCCACTGGCTACCACCTTTCCACTCTGATTCTATGAATTTGGATATTTTAAATACTTCCAGGTCTTGAGCTTCCAGTCTTGAGTATACTATACATCTTTTCACTGAAAGTTTTAGAAACTATATTTTTTATCAGTAATATATTTTAACTACATTTTAGATTATCCAAAATATAGCATGGAATATTAATTATATTTAGCATTTTTGTGAGTGAATAAGCTTTCATCTTCTAGTAAGTAGCTTATAAATGAACTTTTGGAAGGCATTAGTTTACTGAGTGTTGTACGTATCATCACATATAGTACTTCAAGGTATAATTTTCAATTATTGCAGTAATTCAGGCAAGGGAGAAATTTGGACCTGCCTGAGCAATTCAAGAAAGGTGCAAGCCACTTTGGTACCCAGACTGATAGGAAGGAAAGAGTTGGAGTGAGCCAGGTGTAGAACAAGACAGACATTCTAAATGAGGTGTGACATGCTAAATGAGGCACAGTGGCCTGGGGGAAGCTGCCATCTTAGAAGGGTACTTAAAGACTTGGTTTAGATTCACACTGGATGGGTTAAGAGGATTTTAAAGGAATTACCCAAAGGTAACTTAGCAAGGAAATTACATGATTAGGCCATGTTTTAGACTTATGAATTTGGCAGCAATTCTGAGGACAGAGTAGAAGAGGGAGAGGTTTAACAAAATCATGAAAAATCTTACTGACATCCAGTGTTTCAGAAACGTTCTCTAGTATTCAAAAGAGGTTTTTTAAAACAGAAGTATAAAATAATTGCAATAAATAGTAATAAGTACTTTTGCTGTTTAGTCAAATACTTTCATATAATGTCATAATAACAACAAATTAGAAAGACTACCATATCTCTTGAACAAAGAGTTAATTCTTTAGTCATGTAACTTTAATGATCATCCTGGGCTGTTCCATGATACTGTAAATAAAGAGATGTATACTTTTTGCAACCATAACCTTTGTCATCCTCGAGCAATTTTGTTTATGTTGACTTTCCTTAGAAACTTTATAGTGCTTGTATATGTATATACGTTTTTTTCTTTCGGTCTCTTATGCTGGACATGATTTTTCATATTTTGACAAATGTTAAACAACAGAGCATTTTCTTACACATATAAATGTCACTACATAAATGTGAATGTGTCTTCTTGTAATGAAAAAAGATGTTCAAGACAAAGAAATTCACGTGGACTCGACAGGAATAATTGAGTCAGGGTGAAACATAAAACGAAAAAATTTATCCCTATCTCTCAGCTTAGTCCAAAGTATCTCTTAGAATATCTTAAAGGTATCCTCTATGAACATATACCTATACTTCATATTATTATTTGTAATTGCATAGGGAGTATCACAAGAACTGAGAAAAATATCTTGTTAAAATTTATTACCCTTATAAAACTTGTAACCAAAGATTTATTTATGCACAAATACCCTTCAAAGGGCAGGCTTCGTGTTCAATACCCAGTTACAGCTAGAGTTAGTGCTAGAAAGGCAGGTCCATAAGGTCTGTCCAATTTATATTCCTAGGAGGATGAGCTGTGTTAGGATTTCTTCTAACACACAACCTGAATATTCTATTCTATACAACTTTGTAGAATTTGGTGGAAGCCTTTCCAAGTTAGGTAAAGCTTTTTAGAGGGCTTAGCTAAATTTCCTGGATTGGTCTCGGAGCTAATTTAGGCTTTAGTGACATGTAATAACAACTTGAGACATTTCCTTGGCCAGAATTTATGTGATACGTGCTTCTGTGATTTAGAGTGTTATGTTGTATCACTGGATTACAGATAATCCATTTCCCATTGAAATATGTAGCCACAAACTTTAAATGAATAAAGAATGAGTCGAATTAGAAGCATAGCAAATGTTGCTAAAATGCAAAGTCTGCATATATTTTTAGATTTGTCTACATTAGAACCTATACTATAAAATATGGAAATTCTTTTAAAATCTGGAGATACTGCATGGTTTTGGAAGGCATTCCTCTAAATGGATCTAATTTAGGTTTTAAGTATTGTTTGGGATAAAATATTAAAGGTAGCTTTTGATTTGAGATATTTAAATTAGAGATGCCTGTAGATTAACTTCAAAGATTAAAACTCATAATCAGCTGTTAATTCTAATTCTTTTTACTGTCATATAAGTGTAAAATTGTATTTTTATCTCTAAGGTAACATAATGAACCATGAATCTACAATTTGAAAAACTGTATACTAATGAACTTTTAATTCCCTTGTGCATATGTTGGAAGGCTTTTTTTCAAAGCATATCTGAAAGTATAAAGAATCTCTTTTTAGTGTTTGATTAGCAGCAAAATTAGTGAGTTAGAAACATTATTCATACTACAATAGAGACGTAGGCAAGTTGGAAACTCTCCAATTGGGTATTTGGAAACAGGGACAACTTAATTGTTCTGAGGTTGAGAGACAAATTATTGATTACATTTTCCCACTAAAGTATTCTCTTTAAAATTAAACTGAAATTTGCAGGGTGGGTGGTGGTGGTGGATGAACTGGGAGATTGGGATTGACATATATACACTAATATGTACAAAATAGATAACTAATAACCTGCTGTATAAAAAATAAATAAATAAAATTAAATTTTAAATCATTAAATTAAACTGAAATTGTTGTACCTTTTGCTAAGGAAACACTCATCCTCTATTGGAAAGTGCTTGGCAAATGGTAGGTGCTCAATAAATATTTTCAAAATGAATGCTAAATGCAAACATGTCACTAATTATGAATCTTCTGCTGCTTATTTGAATTTAATAAAAATTGTGTTTTATTTTTCTATTGTACAGATTAGACACAGTAAAGAGATATGAATGTTGGTGCCATTTTTGGTGATTTTATGAAACAAGTTTGTGATTTGCAAATTTTGACTGAATATTTATATTTCTAGTGTACAAATAACTGATTTCTGGAAAATATTAAAGGCAATGTTTTGTGTATCAAATGCTTTGATCTTTTCAATAATGCGTCTTGAACATGAATTTTTAAAATATAAACCCGAGCAATGAAAGAAAGAGTACAAGTGTCTAGATATTAAATGAAATGTTTAGAGGTGTTTATCTTAAGCTATATCCACTCAAACTGAAAATAAGAATTTTCTAGGCAGCATAAGAAATTATGGTAGAATGAGTTGCCTCTGTGTGTGTGAGCAGGTATGTATTTGGGTTAGTGTTCTGTTTGTTTTACAGTATATGGAAAAATAAATGATACTTTTTGTGGCTGAGTGAGAATTTTAGTGTCCTAAGTTGTGTATGTATTAGATGAGAAGAAGTCCTTAAATATTCAAAATTGGTATTATTTGTATATACATTAAATAAGTTATTTCACTGAATAGGAGAAGCAATGCTTACAGCAAGCTTGGAGTTGGGTGAGGAGAAAGAGGGTCAAAGATGAACAGGGATAGAAGTAAGGATAGCCAGGAACTAACCAAAAGTGTGAAAAATACTTTTATTACCCATTGGACAAGAAAATTACAGAATCAGGGATTCAGAAAATCCACACATTTTGATGTGTGTGATTTAGTTTCAGTTTAAAAGATGCTGCTAAATAGAAGAGAAACAAATTCAGGTATTTCCAAATGAGGCTTGCATCCAGAAGAAGGGATTTCAGGCTTTACTCAAGTCTATCACTAAATGTATCTGATACCATCATTAAGTATGTATTAATAACCTAACACTTATGTATGTACAATACTATGTTAGATGATGAGAAGACAGAGAATCGTTAGAATAGTTAAGAATCTTAAGTTTTCCAATCTTATTAGAAATCCAAGAGACATCTATAGAAAGAAGATAAGATAACATCTGCTATGTTCCAAATACGTGTACAAATAATAAGTGCTATATTCAGCTATGATAGAAGGTAGAATGTGATAAGTGTTAAAACCAAGTAGCATGGGAGCACAAAAGGTGGAGAGATTAAAATTGGGGAAGAGGAAATGGGATTTTAATACACTAAGTTTTCATGTAGAGGGAACAGTATAGCAAAGGTACTAACATAAGAAAGATGGAGTTGCCCTGACTGAGCATACATACAGCATGTACAGTGGTGTAAAAGCCTAAAAAAAGTAAGTTGACTGTAGTAATGGAGAATTTCAAATATTGGTATAAGAGGTATTAATTGTATTAAATAGACCTGTAAAACTGTTCAAAGTCTTTCAAGACTCAAATCCTGGTGTAACATGATGAGACGTTGGTTTCAGATGAAAACTTTGGTAGTGGGTAATGAAAAGAATAAAGTGAAGGTGTGGCGACAAGTAAGGAAGTTACTATAATAATCCAGGTGATAGGTATTAAGAATCTGAACTAGGACAATAACAGAATGAATGGAAGCAAGAGGTAGATGATGTTGCAGAGATGAAATAAAAATACTGTGCAAGCAAATAGATGTTAGGACAGATAAACGAAATAAAAATGTTAGTAACTACTATTTGTTACACATTTTTACATCCATATTTATTGCCTAAAATTGTCTTTCTCAAATTCTTGGAAAGGTACAATTTTCCAAGATTGAACCAGGAAGAATTAGAAAATATAAACAGACGTATCACAAGTAATGAAATTGAAACTGTAATTAAAAATCTTCCAACAGACAGAACTCCAGGACCAGATGGCTTCACAGGTGAATTCTATCAAATATTTAGAAAAGAACTAACACCAATCCTTCTCAAACTCTTCCAAAAAACTGCAGAGGGAGAAACACTCCCAAATTCATTCTACAAATACACCATCACCCTGATACCAAAACCAGGCAAAAATATCAAAAAAAGAAAATTATAGACCAATATCACTGATGAACATAGATGCAAAAATCCTGAACAAAATACTAGCAAACAGAATCCAACAGTGCATTAAAAGGATCATACACCATGATCAAGTGGGATTTATCCCAGGGATGCAAGATTTCTTCAATATATGCAAATCAATCAATATGATACACTACATTAACAAATTAAGGAATAAAAACCATATGGTCACCTCAATAGATGCAGAAAAAGCTTTTGACAAAATTCAACACCGACTTATGATAAAAACTCTCCAGAAAGTGGGGATAGAGGGAACCTACCTCAACATAATAAAGGCCATATATGACAAACCCACAGCAAGCATCATACTCAATGGTGAAAAACTGAAAGCATTTCCAGTAAGATCAGGAACAAGACAAGGATGTCCTCTCTCGCAGCTCTTATTCAACATTCAACATAGTTTTGGAAGTCCTAGCCACAGCAATCAGAGAAGAAAAAGAAATAAAAGGAATACAAATTGGAAAAGAAGAAGTAAAGCTGTCACTGTTTGCCAATGACATGATACTATACGTAGAAAATCCTAAAGATGTCACCAGAAAACTACTAGAACTAATCAATGAATTTGGCAAGGTTGCAGGATACAAAATCAATGCACAGAAATCTCTGGTATTCCTATACACCAACAATGAAAAATCAGAGAGAGAAGTTAAGAAAACACTCCCATTTACCATTGCAACAAAAAGAATAAATAAAATACCTAGGAATAAACCTGCCTAAGGAGGCAAAAGCCTTGTACTCAGAAAACTATAAAACACTGATGAAAGAAATCAAAGATGACATAAACAGATGGAGAAATATACCATGTTCTTGTATTGGAAGATTCAATATTGTGAAAATGGCTATACTACCCAAAGCAATCTACATATTCAGTGCAATCCCTATCAAACTACCAATGGCATTCTTCACAGAATTAGAACAAAAATTTTACAATTCATATGGAAACACAAAAGACCCCAAATAGCCAAAGCAATCTTGAGAAAGAAAAATGGATCTGGAGGAATCAGGCTCCCTGACTTCAAACTAAACCACAAAGCTACAGTAATCAAGACAGTATGGTACTGGCACAAAAACAGAAATATAGATCAATGGAACAGGATAGAATGCCCATAGATAAATCCATGTACATATGGGCACCTAATTTACAGCAAAGGAGGCAAGAACATACAATGGAGAAAAGACAGCCTCTTCAATAAGTTGTGCTGGGAAAATTGGACAGCTACATATAAAAGAATGGAATTAGAACACTCCCTAACATCATACACAAAAATAAAATCCAAATGGATTAAAGACTTATATGTAAGACCAGACACTATAAAACTCTTAGAGGAAAACATAGGGAAAACACTCTTTGACATAAACCACAGCAAGATCTTTTTTGACCCACCTCCTAAAGTAATGGAAATAAAAACATCAATAAACAAATGGGACCTAATAAAACTTAAAAGCTTTTGCACAGCAAAGGAAACCATAAACAAGATGAAAGGACAACCCTCAGAATGGGAGAAAATATTTGCAAATGAAACAACAGACAAAGGATTAATCTCTAAAATATACAAACAGCTCATGGAGATCAATATCAAAAAAACAAACAATCCAGTTTAAAAATGGGCAGAAGACCTAAATAGACATTTCACCAAGGAAGACATACAGATGGCCAAGCGACACATGAAAAGATGCTCAACATCACTAATTGTTAGAGAAATGCAAATCAAAACTACAGTGAGGTATCACCTCACACCAGTCAGAATGGCCATTATCAAAAAATCTAAAAACAATAAATGCTGGAGAGGGTGTGGAGAAAAGGGAACCCTCTTGCACTGTTGGTGGGAATGTAAATTGATACAGCCACTATGGAGAACAGTATGGAGGTTCCTTAAAAAACTAAAAATAGAACTACCATATGACCCAACATTTCCACTACTGGGCATATACCCTGAGAAAACCATAATTCAAAAAGAGTCATGTACCACAATGTCCATTGCAACACTATTTACAATAGCCAGGATATGGAACCAACCTAAGTGTCCATTAACAGATGAATGGATAAAGAAGATGTGGCACATATATACAATGGAATATTACCCAGCCATAAAAAGAAATGACATTGAGTTATATATAGTGAGGTGGATGGACCTAGAGTCTGTCATATAGAGTGAAGTAAGTCAGAAAGAGAAAAACAAATATGGTATGCTAACACATATATATGGAATCTTAAAAAAAAATGGTACTGATGAACCTAGTTGCAGGGCAGGAATAAAGAGACAGACATAGAAAATAGACTTGAGGACATGGGGTGGGACGGTGAAGCTGGGGTGAAGTGAGAGTAGCATCAACATACATATACTAACGAATGTAAAATAGTTGGCTGGTGGGAAGCATCAGCATAGCACATGGAGATTGGTTCAGTGTTCTGTGATGACCTAGAGGGGTGGGATAGAGAGGATGGGACTGAGGTTCAAGAGGGAAGGGATATGGGGACATGTGTATGCAAATAGCTGATTTGCTTTGTTGTGCAACAGAAAATAACACAGTACTGTGAAGTAATTATACTCCAATAAATATCTATTAAAAAAATAAAAAATAAAAAAATAAAATTGTCTTTCTTATAATGTAATTGTCCGGTGTGTGTGTCAGAGCAATGCCAACCTAATAAACCGAGTTACTTCAAATATATTTTATGCAAAGATATTTGCATTATTTTGAAGTAGCAGAGTATCAATTTTGGGTATAGAAAGGTTCTCTCAAATGAAGAAGGGATAATAGACAAAATCTGATAGAAATTCACATTTCATGTGAAATGTATGGAGTGTATGTATGCGTGTGTGTATATGTATATATATATATATATATATATAAAATCCTCCCCATCAGCTTTATATCTGAAAAGATTATTGAGAATCACTGTTGGAAAATGTGTTGGAATAAGGAAGTTTATTCACCACCTAAACCAATTCATTTGAAGTGGGATTAGATATCATCTGTTTAATAATTAGAAAAACCCAACAAAATAAAGGCCATACCTGAATATATTAAATAACAATACAAGACAATGGAAAAGAAGCATCTGCTTGACCTGGTGAAAGGGCATTTTTCTGAAAGTGATTTGCTGCAGGAACAAGAAGGAAATATTAGAAAACAATCAGCATTCAAAAAAGTGTGCAATAAATCATTGTTTTTTACAAAACAATAGAAGAAAGTCATTAGAGAGACGATGTTCAAGTGAAATGGTAAAGGAATGACTTAAAACAAGAAAGAATTGTAAAGAAATTAAAAATTATGTTAAAAGAATAACAATCCATTGATACCTCAAAAAGCTTAATGATGATGTAGAGGATAAGCTTGAGTCAAACAAGAAAGAGAAGAACAATAAAACAGTAGAAAATGACTTTTGCTATTTTAGTCTCTGATGTCTTAATTAAACATAAAATGCATTATGGAGAAATTTGAGAATAAGATAAACTCCATGGATCTTTTCCCCAGAAACAGGTACACATGCATATATACCTAAAACTCATCAATTTAAAAAGGTTCACAGACCTCCCAAATTGCATACATGTACCCTATGTTAAGGTGAAGAATTCCCATTATGCAGTGGATCTGAATAATCTAGTTCAATATTTCCAAAACCTGTATTCCATGGAATACATTTTTTCCCCAACTGGCTAAGACCAAAGTGTCCCATATTCAAGTTTGGGAATTGATAGAATAAGCAATATTAAGCAGATTCCACTACTTCATTACTTCTCAGAGCCTTATATATGCAGTGTATCAATACCTGTTTTTAAAAATGCTTACTCTCTGCCAGACACTAAGTGTTCAGTATAATATATATTCAGCTTACAGTCCTCAGAACAGTCCTTTAAGTACTGTACTATTATTTTTCTTCTTTTACTGACATGGAAAGTGAGGTTAAATAACTTGTGAAAATTCACACAGCCTGTCAACTGGGGGAGCTAGGATTCAAACAATCTAGTTTAGAGTCTGTGTTATTAACTACTACAATAAAGACAGGAAGCAGAGCATATAGGGACTATTAAACTTTTGTATTTTGAGGTGAACCTATTAATATTCCACAGAAGTAGTATTTTATAAAGCATATATGGAAAGTGTTAACGTGATTAAGTAGCTGAATAAAATATAAACATAATGCAAAACTTACAAACACACACAGTTACATAGCTTTGAAAACTAACAAAATACAGAAAATGTTTACAAAACGTGATCATTTTATTAGGCAATCAAAAATATCTCAACACATTCTGGGCAGAAATTATGCTTTCTATATTCCTTGTTAACAATGCAAAGAAACTAAAAATTATTAACTGTATTAGTTATGGTATAATTATAGCTGCTGATACAGAGCCTCAAAATAACAGCTCTTAAATGAGTTAGAAGTTTATTTTTGTCACACAAAGAATTCTATCATAAACCATCAGGGTGGATAGGGCAGCTCCTGGTATCAGGGACCCAGGCATCTTCTACTTTCTTATTCTACGCACCTCAACCTTTTGTTTCCACATCGTGGTCCAAGTTAGCTGCTTCTGCACCTCTCTCCTTCATGTCTGCATTTCAGACATTGAGAAGAAGGGAGCACACTCTTTCATTTTCAGAGTAAGCATTTATATCACTTCATCATTCCATCACTTTCACTCACATCTCCTTGTGGAACTATTACATGGCAACACCTAGCTTCAAGAGCAACTAGGAAGTAGTAGTCTTCAGGATGGTGACAATGTGCTCAGCTAAAAAACATATCGCCACATAAGAAGGGGATAACAGATACTGGGATGTTGGGGCAACAAATAGATTTGGCCAATCTAGAAGAAAATATTCTCTTTACTCAGATGCACAATGAAATCAAAACTATAGTTACAGCAGGTTTAAAACTGGTGGGATGCTGCCAAACCTACACTCAGAAAAAACTGAATGCTTAAATGATCTTATATTAAGCAAGAAAGAATGAAAATGAATTAATCACTCAAGTGAAGAAGTTAGAAAAAATTCTTTAAAATGAGTAGAAGAAAAGCAGGGAAAAATTAATAAAGATAAAATTGCAGGTTAATAATTTATAAATGAGAAAAAACAGCAGAATGGTAAATAAATGTAAATGCTGGCTCTGCAAAAGACCATTAAAAGAGACAAACTGCAGAAAACGCAAGTCAATAAAAAAGGAAGATGCAAGCTCTTTACATTATGTATGAAAGAGCGAATATAATCACAAACACAAAGGAAGATTTACAATCATAAGCATATATCGTCACCTACTGCAGTGCCTAACAGAACACCTAACACAAGTAACAGGAGCTTAGTTTTAATTAGTTAATAGGCCCTAGCCTACAGAAAGCTCTTTCTATAAAGTAATTAATATATAAATCTGTTATAGTAATAAAATCAATTTAAGATGTTGGAAATATGAAGCAGAGAAGAAGGAAGGAAATCAATGTTTTTGTAGCACATTCTGTATGCCAGGTACTTTACATACTTTTTCTCATTTATTTAAGCTTCACAACCCTGTAAGGAAAGATTACTACATTTCAAAGCTGAGGAAACAGATTCAAAGAGGTGAGTAGTTTGTTCAGTCTCAGGACATAAATGATTGAAATAGTGTCTGTTCAGGTTAGTCTGCCTAACCTGAAAGCTGATGTTCTTTCCACTGCTTTGTACCCTTTTGCTCATTCTAAGACTTCTCTTTGCCAAGAAAATCTTTTCGAGTTCCTTATATCTAAGCAGGCCCATTTAATCTAGTTTATTTTTCAAATAGCAGGGATATGTATACAACTTCTTTTGAAAAAGCACTTTACGGCTCAAAAAAAATTTTTTTTTTTTTTTAGTTATTGCATCTAGGTGGGAGGGAACTTACCTAAGACAGAAGTTTCTCTCAGATCTCAAGACAAATCATATTGCTTCTAATCAACTGGTATACTTTTTATCTTTCAGATACTGTTCTCCTAACTGACTGCTTCTTTCCTCTTTGGCTTGTGAGAAGCTCAAAAAACAGAGGCAGGTTTTTTCCAAAACCCTGCAAAACCCATGTGTGTTTTTTGTACTAACCTTATCTCTGATTTTATTTTCTCTAAGCTTTTTTTTTTGCGGTACGTGGGCCTCTCACTGCTGTGGCCTCTCCCGCCGCGGAGCAGAGGCTCCGGACGCGCAGGCCCAGCGGCCATGGCTCACGGGCCCAACCGCTCCGCGGCACGTGGGATCCTCCCAGACCGGGGCACGAACCCGCATCCCCTGCATCGGCAGGCGGAGCCTCAACCACTGCGCCACCAGGGAAGCCTTCTCTAAGCTTTTTAATTTTTGTTTGATTTTAATATGTTTATTATATCCATGATGTTCCAAATACTTTTGCAAGCCATTTAAAATAGTATATGTACTAAAATGTTGATTGCATAAAAGATATATATAAACGGATAATTTCCCTAACCATTCTCTTAGTTTTGAACATCTAGTTTCTTTCACTATGTTTTTCTGCTTTCCTAATATAGTCTAATCTTGCTCTGACACTATCAATGTTTTAAATTGCCAATTTTACCACTTCCTCATAAATGGTGGATATTGTTATAACCCATATGTACTTTAGTCATAAGAATAATAGGATTTTGGTATAGAGAAGGAAGAAAATCAGAAATGGGGAGGGAGAGCATATGGGAATTCATTTGATTACAGGGTGGGCACTAAGGAGAGTAGTGAGCAAACCAAATCATAGTTGAAGATGATATGGCAGACTCACTTGATTTTTTTCTGCCAGTAATATCTAAGTATAAGCTAGTGGGCTGAAGCAGAGCAGCAGGGATTTCAGATCATGGTATTGTTGTAGCCAGGTCGGTGGTAGCACCAGGGTTTGAATGCAGCATTTTCCAGTTTAAAGCAAAATCCAGCTAACTGCATTGAGGACAGTGTTCAATACCTATGAAGTCATATGTACCAGTTATCAGAACTGATTTAATGGACAAAAACTATTTTTTCATTTTTATTTTGATAAATTAATCAGTTTAAAATTAAATGTCACTCTATTAAATCTAGCTTCTCATTAAAACTTTTATAAACGTTAACTAGTTACTGAGGTATTCCAGTTATCAACTTCTGAGCTCTTTGTATAATATAGTCACTCTTTATATATTTGCTGAAAATATTTTCCCAGTCTTTTATTTAAATATATAAGTATATTATTTGCAACATGGAGAATTTGTATATATTAAGTTAATGTTTCTTCTTTAATATATTGATCCCTTCCAGAAGTATTGCTTACAACGTACATCCGCTTGTTGGTATGATAAAGTATCTTGCAGTAGACCAGCATTCCTGTTGAGAACAATGGAAGGAGATTTTAAAAATGCATATTACTTCTGTGCATTTTCTGCTCAATCTTTCTGTAAACCTAAAACTTCTCTAAAATATAAAGTCTGCTAATTAAAAAAATGTGTTTAAAGGTACTGGTGAACTACAGAAGCAGAGAGGACTATGTAGACACAAGACTTTGGACAGAGGGACAGTTAAAAATAGTAACCTGGTTAAAAGATGGAATTTGGGACCTGTGGGACTAAGAGCCTAGTAAAAAAGGAGGGGTAGAAAACTGACCTTTGCACATGGCAAGTTTTCCCTGCAGGATATTTGCCAATTTCTGAAGGTACACAGGTGAGAGCTAAGAAGATAGTTTCTACAAAATGTCTTGTGGTTTTGGCACTCTTGTTAAAATGAGTAGACAAGAGTAATATTTCAGTATCTACCAGGGAAAGGAACCCAAATGAACAAACTAACGTCTAGTTTGGAAGTAGTAGATAGATACAGAAAAGAAAAGCAAACCAGAATTAGGAAAAATCATACCAGAGTTACAACTGCTCCTGACTTAGTCCACCCCCTGATTAAATTAAGCCCTCACTTTTCTGCCTGGCAAAAGAAAATATGAACCCTCTCTGCAGGAAAATAATATCAAAAGGTGACTCTACAGTATGTATGAATAACATTCAATTATAAATTACTAGACATGCAAAAAGACAAAGAAAACAGGAATTAAAAACTGAAAAAAGAGAGATAATAACAGATAAAAAGATATTAGAAATTACCAGACAAGAACTTTTAATTAATATGATTAATATATTAAACTAAATAGAGGGAAAGGTGGAGAAAATAGGTGAAAATATTAAGAATTTTACTAGTGAATTATAATACATAAAAATAAATAAATAGAAATTTTAGAACTGAAAAATAAAATAACAGATTGAGAACTTTAAATGGGGGGTCAACTGCAAAGTGTGTTAATGAAATCATGCAGACTGAAGCACAGAAAAAATGAAAATCCAGAAAAACATAAGTGAAAGTATGACATAGTGAAAAGATCTAATGTACATGTGACTGGTTCCCATAAGGAGAGAGAGAGAATAAGGAAGCAGAAATATTTGAAAACATAATGGTCACATATTTTCAGAAAATGATGGAAGATATTTATCATACATTTCAGAAGTTATTCCAAAACTGGGAAAGCTATACATAACCAAAACCACATGTAAGGACACCATAGTAAAACTGCTTAAATCTAAAGACAGAAATAGTTATAAAAATAGTCAAGATAATAAAAACATTGCCTTAAAAGAGCAACAAGATAGATCATTCTTTAAAGAACAAAACCGTAAAACAATGAAATGATATTCCAAGTGCTGGAAGGGAATCCTATTTTCAGAGAAAATACCCTCCCAAAACTAAGATGAAATAGTTTTTCAGACAAATAAAGACTGATAGAATTTGTTGCTAGAAGAGTTAAACCAAAAAAAGGAAAAGAAAAGAAATAGAGTTCTACAGACAGAAGGAAAATAATCTCAGATGGGAAAAATAATTAAGAAAGGAAAAGGTAAGTATATGAGTAAATATAAATGAATATTGATATTAAGTAACAATACTAATGTCTTGAGCACTTTACAATGTTATATAATTAAGTGCATCATAATAATAACAAAAATTATCTCAATAAGGATAATATTTTCATAATGTATACATAAATCATAATATTGCACACTTTAAACATCTTAAAATTTTATTTTTACCTCAACTATACCTTAATAAAGCCGAGAAAAATATAATAACACAAAAGGGGAGAGGGGAATAAATTGAGGCAAACCATTCTAAGATCTCAGCAATGAAAAGGCAATAATTTATAGACAAAGATGCGTATTTTAGTAACTGTGGCAATCACAGAAGAAGAAAGAACATAGAACTAACAAATAGTAGGGATATAGAATGGCAAAATATAATTAACCCCAAAGAAGTTAAGAAAGGACATAAAACCATAAAACAGATGGGTTATATAGAAAACAAATTATATAATACCTATCAAACCCCTCAGTAACTCTACTAAATAAAAAGGCATTAAATATTCTGACTAAAAGACAAAAAATAAAACTTAACTATGCTACTTATTAGAAGTATGTCTTAAGTGTAAGGGCACAAAAAGAGTGACTGTAAAAGGATATGAAAAGATATATCATAAGAATGTATTCAAAAGGAAGTTGGGTATTACATTAATATAAGACAAACTCGGTTTTAAGACTAGAAGAATTCATACAGAAAAAAACTATTTCATACTAATAATAGGTCAAAACAACAACAGAATATACAATTGTAAATTTGTATACACCTATTAACTTAGCAAATATATATTATGATAGATAGATAGATAGATATAAGCAAAAGGTGACACAAGTAAAAAGAGAAATAAACAAGTCCAAAGCATATGAGAGAGTTTAACTCACCATTATTCATAGCTGATAGAACAAACAGACAAAAACATTGTAAGAATATAGATCTGAACAAAACAGGAAATTATTTATTGGCATAAATTGAACAGTGCATACAATCATGATAGAATATACATTATCTTTAAATGAATATTGAATATGTACCAAAATCTAAACTTGGCAAGTTCCATAAAAATAAAAAGAATTCCAAAAATAATTTCAAATAATTGAATAATACAGAGTATAGGCTTCTGGCCACTGCTGAATTAAGCTATAAAGTAATAACACAGATAACTAGAGAATCTCCAACTTTTGGAAATTAAGCAATATAGTTTGCATGATTGAAAGACAAAACCACAGTGGAAATCAGAAAATCTTAGGAACTAAATAATAATACAGCACAGGAAAACTTAGTTACAGCAATGTTCTCTAGAGACAATTTATAGCTTTAACATCTTATATTGGAAAACAAAGGACTAATAATCAATATCAAAGTTTCCATCTCAAAAAGCTAGAAAAAGGAACAGCATATTAAAAACAGAAAAGTAGTTTGAATGAAATAAAAATAAAAGTAGAAATAGATGAAATAGAAAGCAAACACACAACAGAAATATTCAACAAAGTGCAAAGTTGTCTTTTGTTTTTGAATAATAAAATTGATTATCACAGACAGGAGACAGACCTGACCAAGTTTAAAAAAAAAAAGGGGGGGGCTTCCCTGGTGGCGCAGTGGTTGAGAGTCCGCCTGCCGATGCAGGGGACGCGGGTTCGTGCCCCGGTCTGGGAGGATCCCACGTGCCGCGAGCGGTTGGGCCCGTGAGCCATGGCCGCTGAGCCTGCGCTGTCCGGAGCCTCTGCTCCGCGGCGGGAGAGGCCACAGCAGTGAGAGGCCCACGTACCGCAAAAAAAAAAGCTTAGAGAAAATAAAATCAGAGATAAGGTTAGTACAAAAAACACACATGGGTTTTGCAGGGTTTTGGAAAAAACCTGCCTCTGTTTTTTGAGCTTCTCACAAGCCAAAGAGGAAAGAAGCAGTCAGTTAGGAGAACAGTATCTGAAAGATAAAAAGTATACCAGTTGATTAGAAGCAATATGATTTGTCTTGAGATCTGAGAGAAACTTCTGTCTTAGGTAAGTTCCCTCCCACCTAGATGCAATAACTAAAAAAAAAAAAAAATTTTTTTTGAGCAGTAAAGTGCTTTTTCAAAAGAAGTTGTATACATATCCCTGCTATTTGAAAAATAAACTAGATTAAATGGGCCTGCTTAGATATAAGGAACTCGAAAAGATTTTCTTGGCAAAGAGAAGTCTTAGAATGAGCAAAAGGGTACAAAGCAGTGGAAAGAACATCAGCTTTCAGGTTAGGCAGACTAACCTGAACAGACACTATTTCAATCATTTATGTCCTGAGACTGAACAAACTACTCACCTCTTTGAATCTGTTTCCTCAGCTTTGAAATGTAGTAATCTTTCCTTACAGGGTTGTGAAGCTTAAATAAATGAGAAAAAGTATGTAAAGTACCTGGCATACAGAATGTGCTACAAAAACATTGATTTCCTTCCTTCTTCTCTGCTTCATATTTCCAACATCTTAAATTGATTTTATTACTATAACAGATTTATATATTAATTACTTTATAGAAAGAGCTTTCTGTAGGCTAGGGCCTATTAACTAATTAAAACTAAGCTCCTGTTACTTGTGTTAGGTGTTCTGTTAGGCACTGCAGTAGGTGACGATATATGCTTATGATTGTAAATCTTCCTTTGTGTTTGTGATTATATTCGCTCTTTCATACATAATGTAAAGAGCTTGCATCTTCCTTTTTTATTGACTTGCGTTTTCTGCAGTTTGTCTCTTTTAATGGTCTTTTGCAGAGCCAGCATTTACATTTATTTACCATTCTGCTGTTTTTTCTCATTTATAAATTATTAACCTGCAATTTTATCTTTATTAATTTTTCCCTGCTTTTCTTCTACTCATTTTAAAGAATTTTTTCTAACTTCTTCACTTGAGTGATTAATTCATTTTCATTCTTTCTTGCTTAATATAAGATCATTTAAGCATTCAGTTTTTTCTGAGTGTAGGTTTGGCAGCATCCCACCAGTTTTAAACCTGCTGTAACTATAGTTTTGATTTCATTGTGCATCTGAGTAAAGAGAATATTTTCTTCTAGATTGGCCAAATCTATTTGTTGCCCCAACATCCCAGTATCTGTTATCCCCTTCTTATGTGGCGATATGTTTTTTAGCTGAGCACATTGTCACCATCCTGAAGACTACTACTTCCTAGTTGCTCTTGAAGCTAGGTGTTGCCATGTAATAGTTCCACAAGGAGATGTGAGTGAAAGTGATGGAATGATGAAGTGATATAAATGCTTACTCTGAAAATGAAAGAGTGTGCTCCCTTCTTCTCAATGTCTGAAATGCAGACATGAAGGAGAGAGGTGCAGAAGCAGCTAACTTGGACCACGATGTGGAAACAAAAGGTTGAGGTGCGTAGAATAAGAAAGTAGAAGATGCCTGGGTCCCTGATACCAGGAGCTGCCCTATCCACCCTGATGGTTTATGATAGAATTCTTTGTGTGACAAAAATAAACTTCTAACTCATTTAAGAGCTGTTATTTTGAGGCTCTGTATCAGCAGCTATAATTATACCATAACTAATACAGTTAATAATTTTTAGTTTCTTTGCATTGTTAACAAGGAATATAGAAAGCATAATTTCTGCCCAGAATGTGTTGAGATATTTTTGATTGCCTAATAAAATGATCACGTTTTGTAAACATTTTCTGTATTTTGTTAGTTTTCAAAGCTATGTAACTGTGTGTGTTTGTAAGTTTTGCATTATGTTTATATTTTATTCAGCTACTTAATCACGTTAACACTTTCCATATATGCTTTATAAAATACTACTTCTGTGGAATATTAATAGGTTCACCTCAAAATACAAAAGTTTAATAGTCCCTATATGCTCTGCTTCCTGTCTTTATTGTAGTAGTTAATAACACAGACTCTAAACTAGATTGTTTGAATCCTAGCTCCCCCAGTTGACAGGCTGTGTGAATTTTCACAAGTTATTTAACCTCACTTTCCATGTCAGTAAAAGAAGAAAAATAATAGTACAGTACTTAAAGGACTGTTCTGAGGACTGTAAGCTGAATATATATTATACTGAACACTTAGTGTCTGGCAGAGAGTAAGCATTTTTAAAAACAGGTATTGATACACTGCATATATAAGGCTCTGAGAAGTAATGAAGTAGTGGAATCTGCTTAATATTGCTTATTCTATCAATTCCCAAACTTGAATATGGGACACTTTGGTCTTAGCCAGTTGGGGAAAAAATGTATTCCATGGAATACAGGTTTTGGAAATATTGAACTAGATTATTCAGATCCACTGCATAATGGGAATTCTTCACCTTAACATAGGGTACATGTATGCAATTTGGGAGGTCTGTGAACCTTTTTAAATTGATGAGTTTTAGGTATATATGCATGTGTACCTGTTTCTGGGGAAAAGATCCATGGAGTTTATCTTATTCTCAAATTTCTCCATAATGCATTTTATGTTTAATTAAGACATCAGAGACTAAAATAGCAAAAGTCATTTTCTACTGTTTTATTGTTCTTCTCTTTCTTGTTTGACTCAAGCTTATCCTCTACATCATCATTAAGCTTTTTGAGGTATCAATGGATTGTTATTCTTTTAACATAATTTTTAATTTCTTTACAATTCTTTCTTGTTTTAAGTCATTCCTTTACCATTTCACTTGAACATCGTCTCTCTAATGACTTTCTTCTATTGTTTTGTAAAAAACAATGATTTATTGCACACTTTTTTGAATGCTGATTGTTTTCTAATATTTCCTTCTTGTTCCTGCAGCAAATCACTTTCAGAAAAATGCCCTTTCACCAGGTCAAGCAGATGCTTCTTTTCCATTGTCTTGTATTGTTATTTAATATATTCAGGTATGGCCTTTATTTTGTTGGGTTTTTCTAATTATTAAACAGATGATATCTAATCCCACTTCAAATGAATTGGTTTAGGTGGTGAATAAACTTCCTTATTCCAACACATTTTCCAACAGTGATTCTCAATAATCTTTTCAGATATAAAGCTGATGGGGAGGATTTTATATATATATATATATATACATATACACACACGCATACATACACTCCATACATTTCACATGAAATGTGAATTTCTATCAGATTTTGCCTATTATCCCTTCTTCATTTGAGAGAACCTTTCTATACCCAAAATTGATACTCTGCTACTTCAAAATAATGCAAATATCTTTGCATAAAATATATTTGAAGTAACTCGGTTTATTAGGTTGGCATTGCTCTGACACACACACCGGACAATTACATTATAAGAAAGACAATTTTATTTTTTTATTTTTTATTTTTTTAATAGATATTTATTGGAGTATAATTACTTCACAGTACTGTGTTATTTTCTGTTGCACAACAAAGCAAATCAGCTATTTGCATACACATGTCCCCATATCCCTTCCCTCTTGAACCTCAGTCCCATCCTCTCTATCCCACCCCTCTAGGTCATCACAGAACACTGAACCAATCTCCATGTGCTATGCTGATGCTTCCCACCAGCCAACTATTTTACATTCGTTAGTATATGTATGTTGATGCTACTCTCACTTCACCCCAGCTTCACCGTCCCACCCCATGTCCTCAAGTCTATTTTCTATGTCTGTCTCTTTATTCCTGCCCTGCAACTAGGTTCATCAGTACCATTTTTTTTTAAGATTCCATATATATGTGTTAGCATACCATATTTGTTTTTCTCTTTCTGACTTACTTCACTCTATATGACAGACTCTAGGTCCATCCACCTCACTATATATAACTCAATGTCATTTCTTTTTATGGCTGGGTAATATTCCATTGTATATATGTGCCACATCTTCTTTATCCATTCATCTGTTAATGGACACTTAGGTTGGTT